>NC_143587.1:40541076-43041076 GCF_048544385.1 Mastigoproctus giganteus | reverse complement strand
AATTGCACATGGAAGTTATACCCAGCTTTACTAACAGTCCCACCATTATGAAGGTAGAAGCAGAGGATTTGGTTGTCATAGAATGACTGGACTTTGCAGAAATCTGACAACTCGACTTGAGTTTCACCTGAATATCAGTTCCATCATTGCTTTTGACTCCTGGGTAGCAAGTCCACACATTTTCCACATTCTGCTGAATTTTTGTCGTTACTGGAGGACTGGGCTGGATCATTCATAGTTTTCCATCTTTTATTCCTGATGAAAATGCTTTTTGTCATTCAGAAACGTGCTCTTGATAACATGTTTTTCCTATGCATCTCATATAACAAATGGCATGTTTCAGTCAATGCCTCAATTTCATTAAAAATTTGATAAAGTTAGGGAAGAGTGCTATGTGATTGTTTTCCATTGAGGTTATTATTATATTAAAGACTGCTCTTATTCCACGTGAAAATTAATACTATAGTTTATTAGGCTGTTCGCCTACATTACTATACATTGATAGAAAGAGTTTTCTGTTCCCCCAACAGCTTTGTCTGATGATGGGTAATGGTAAGGTAACCGAAATGTCATTAATGTATAGAAATATAGGTGAGCAGCCTAATAAACTATAGTATTAATTTTCATGTGGTATAAGAGTAGTTTTATTATAATAATAGCCTTAATAAAAATTTGATGTTTAATGTTTCTCAATTTTTTTTAAATCCAGTATTTGTTGCAGAACATGCAGAACCTTTCATTACAAAAAAAAAAAAAAAAAACCTTTAATTTGACAGTCAATGTACTGACATGAGCTATAACATACAAATGCAA
Source organism: Mastigoproctus giganteus (assembly GCF_048544385.1). Classification (NCBI taxonomy): domain Eukaryota; kingdom Metazoa; phylum Arthropoda; class Arachnida; order Uropygi; family Thelyphonidae; genus Mastigoproctus; species Mastigoproctus giganteus. Next base: position 43,040,263 of record NC_143587.1, on the reverse strand, counting down.
GAAGGAGGTTAAGTATCATGCCCACAGTTTACAAGAGCATGAACACTGATTATATTATGAAACCATATTAAACTGCTTTTCAATAACACTGATCAATACACATCTACTGCTGTTGGAATACAGTTCACTTCAAATATGTCATACAAAGCATGAAATGTCATTTATATTAGATAAGGTATCAATACTTGCATAGTGCGGGCAATAAAAAAAAGCTAGATCATATCTCAGTCCTTAATACACTGATAATCAAAAAAATTCATAATTTATTTTAAAATTGTATTTAATTTTGTTTTATTTTAAAAAGTATTTTTAAAAAATTAAGTTTTTCAATTTTAAAAAAGTTAAATGCATTCTCTTGCCACCTCTCACAAAATTACTTCACTGGCTGTTTGTTGCAAACAAAGTAGGCAGAAAATGAAGCTGGAGATTTGGATACAAGCCAACTGCAATAAGTAACAGTCTTATCTTGATCTTTATCAAACCAAGGTTTCGATATAGGATGAGATTTTAGAGTGGAATAAAGGATTTCTTCCCTACAAGAATAATTTCGATAACACAATCTAAGCAAACATTGGGATCAGAAGATTTAAGAACAGTAATCCAACAAAAGAAAAAAAGAAAAGAGTAGAAACATTTTAAACATCCCATTTCACATTGCTGTAATGCCAAACAACACAACGCTGGGAATGGCCACATGCAAGACAGAGGCTCCAGTGGAGAAGAGACCATCACCAAATTGTAATCTGAGGTGCCTAGTAGACCAGTGACATTGACTGTTATGGGTGCACAAACAGCATTCAATTAATAATGAAAAATACATTTTTTGTGCTATACCCTGATTGAACACAGGATACTAATAACAGTAAGTTATATAAGTATATTACATCAAAACCCAGCCCATATTATTAAAATTATACCATAATTTCTGTCCACTGTGAGAGTTGTACCGTTGTTATTTTGTCTATAGAATAAACCATTATTCACTGTGGTTATGAAATGATACCGGACTGAAAAATTTCCAAACTGCTGTTGTGTTCTGTAGAGTTTTTAGAAAAATCTATAGGGCACAACATTATCTAAAAAACAATATTTTTATATCTGTTTACTATAGTGCAAAACTACTGTGCAAAATGATAGTTGTTTGAGTATTAGAATGATAACAGAGAGGCATTAAATCCAGATGAGGAAACAGTGAGGCAAATTTTAACAAGTTATTTGAACATGAAAAAAGTCTGCCAAAATATAGTATCAAAAAATTTGAGTGAAGATTAAAAATCGACTAGCAAACAAATGCACGATGACAACTCTGACCTATAAATCTATAAAATAAATATTTTATTTATGTATATTTGTTTTTTAATTTTTAAAAAAATAATTGTTAAGTATTATTATTAGCCATGTGGTGCAAGGAAGCCTGAGGCTTATGCTGTACCAGCCAAAAAAAATATTTCTGAATTACCCTGAGAGAGAGAGAAGAGAGAGAGAGAGAGAGAGAGAGAGAGAGAGAGAGAGAGAGATCACCAAGAAAGAGAAGAATGATGATATCCAGCTCAGGACACTGGGTGTGCCAAGCCCATATTCACCGAATATGAATTATTATTTTGTTATTCGATATTAATGTTCTTAATTTTAGCAATGAAACAGAAGCAGTTTTTCAGAAAGAAACTGTAGTTATTTTAAGCATTTAATAATATAAATCTAAAACTACTTTTGGGAATATTAATTTGCCTATGGTATAAATTTTGTTGAAAGGGGTTCGTGAAACAAAAGTTGGGGACAACTGCCATAATGCAGTGGTTAGGCTGCATTTGAGTGCTGCATACGGTGTGGAGGCTTTATTTTAGGAAGCATGTAGATTTGATGGAACTGCAGAGAAGGGAATGAGATTAGTGAAGGAAATGAAAGGGTGGTCTTACCAAGACAGGCTTTAGTTCTGCAAATTGCATTGTCTGGAGACTAGCCACTTGTTAGATGATTTGATTGAGGTGTTTAAGTTGTGGTATAAGCAAGGCTTTGAATGGATTGAGAAAGCTCAATGCTGTTGGTATTTTTCCTCAATTTGAATTTATGCCCCCTCATGTGTGTAGCTCAGAAGACTACACATGAGGAGGCATAAATTCAAATTGAGGAAGGATGGTTGCAGAATAGAGGTGTGAATGTATGCCTTCAGCTTTTGGGTGGTAGATTGTTGCAACAAACTTCCATCAATTGTGGAAGTGGGCAGTTTGAGTAAAATTAAGGAAGAAGTAGACAAGTTATTAGGGAGATGGACAGGTGATGTAGGATTTTTTTTTTTTTTGGCTGATATTTTATAAGCTTGCCTTCTTGCATTATATGCCACTACTGATACTAATATTAAACTTGAAGATGATACAGATGCTGACTGGCCTAGCCGGTTGGGTAAAGTGCCTGCCTGGCATCCCAGAGGTTGCAGGTTCGAATCCTGCCTCGGGCTTGGATCATGCTAGAAAATGCAAAAAACTTGGGAGGTGCAATATGGCCACAGAAGCCAATGCGCCAACAACTAACAAAAAAAAAAAAAAAGATGATACAGACTTTCTGAGTATTATTTATGATGAAACTTGGTTGTTCTAGTATGACCTGGCAACTGTATGACAGTTGATGCATTGAAAAACACTTTACTCTTAATCACTAAAGAAAGCATAAATGTAAAAATTGAAGATCAAGATAATGCTCATTTCTTTTGATGTAAAAGGAGTGATCACGTCTGAGTACCTAGTCAAATAGACACTCAGCAGTATTACTCCGCTTTTGTCAAAATTGAGAGAGAGAGAGAGAGAGAGAGAGAGAGAGAGAGAGAGAGAGAGAGAGAGAGAGAGAGAGAGAGAGAGAGAGAGAGAGAGAGAGAGTGTGTTATGAGAGGTGGATTCTATATCAAGATCATGTAGAATATATGTTTAGTAATAGTATATGTTTGGTAGTTTCTCACCTAAAAACAAGTTCCTGTCCTTGAACACATTGTACTCTGGAAAGGTTGAGCAACAGGATCTGGAAAGGTTGAGCAGATGGGCTGAGAGGTGGCAAATGAAGTTTAACATTGACAAATGTAAAGTACTACACATGGGAAACAGCAACCCCAGAGCAACGTATCAACTCTGTGGTACTACACTGACAGTGGTAGAGAATGAAAGGGACTTGGGGGTGGTTGTGCAGGCAGATATGAAGTTCTCTGAGCAGTGCAGACGGGCTGCAAGAGTAGCTCATGGAGTATTGTCAATGATATACAGGAATTTTTCCAGCAGGGATAAGGAGGTGATTATACCATTGTATAAGGCAATGGTCAGGCCACACCTAGAGTACTGTATACAGGTCTGGAGGCCTCATTTCAAGAAGGATGTAGAGCTGCTGGAACGAGTACAGAGAAGGGCAACAAGATTAGTGAATGGAACAAAGGGGTGCTCTTACGAAGAAAGGCTTAAGTTTTGCAAATTACAGTGTCTGGAGACTAGGCACCAGCGAGGTGATCTGATAGAGGTATATAAAGCCTTGAATGGTTTAAGCATGCTCAATGCTGATGGGATTCTTCCTCTAGCTCAGAAAAATCACCTGAGAGGGCATAAATTCAAACTGAGGAAAGACAGATGTAGAATAGACGTGCGGAAATTTGCCTTTAGCCAGCGGGCAGTTGGTTGGTGGAACAGACTTCCATCCCTTGTGGTGGAGGTTGATAGCCTAAATAAGTTTAAGGCTCAGCTGGACAGGTATTTTGAACGAACAGAGGGGTGAAGTGGAAGTGGGGTTTTTTTTTTTTTTTGGCTGATGCTGCATAAGCTTGCTTTCTTGCATCAAATGCCTCTACTAATGCTAATGCTAATACTCTTTTGATCTTGCTGTGTATGTATGTTTTTTCTGAAACTTAATTAATGAGGACATTCACAAAAATATGAAGTATGACAGTTTCTAAAAAAGCACATGAAAAATGACTTCTAAAAATGTTGTCACTCATGGTAGGAGCAAGTGTTGCATAGCTGCTCAGAGGAATTACTTTGAAGAAGAGTTGTAAGTTGTGTAATCAATAATTTTTTTTCAATAAGGCATTTTATATCAGTCATTATTTAATAGCCATACCTCATGTACATGCAGAATTAACATATTTTAGTTAGGTGATATTACAAGAATATGGAATGTTACTTCTTTTAATGAAAATTAAGCTGTTATTACTTATTTGAAATATGTTCTTATTCAGTGAATGAACTTGGTGGTATTCACAGAGATGCACAGGGTATGATGTCCCCATAACCATTTGCATTTTCTTCCAGATATGATTATCATGGTGTCCAGTTTTTGATCAGAATTATGGGGATAAATATTAATTCATTCCTGCATCTTCTCTATAAAAATCATAGTTACAAAATCATTAACTGTAATTATTGCACTTGGCATGTCACTATCTATCTATCTATCTATCTATCTATCTATCTATCTATCTATCTATCTATCTATCTATCTATCTATCTATCTATCTATCTGCCTGCTTTTGTTCTAGTCCACGCCGATCGGACACGTGCTTTTGAGCTCCCGCCCTTTTGCCCCTTTCAACGTTTGTCTGCGAGAACCCTCAGTCAAGATATATATATTTCGATTCCTCTTCGGAAGAGCTTTCGAGTAATAATAATTTTGTGTGTGTAGATTTAGCGGAGTTTCAGTTAGGTTAGAAAATAATTTATTAACTTCAGCCATGGAAAGCTGGACATTCCAATAGTGGCTTATTCCACTCCCCATCCACCCCATCTATTGCCTCCAGCTATGGCCAGCGAAGGTCAAACAACCACAGCAACGGAACCTACAGCTACTGCCAGCAGTGACCAAGATACTGGAAACCACACCCTGCGACAACAGGTGAATACTTCAAGGTCCAAAAGGTCAGTAACTGTTAATACTTATGCTAATACCGTATCTAATGGATTATGCTTGATGCCAGCAAAAACCTCTCTCTCGCGACCAACAATAGTACATACGCGGTCGAACAACGCTCTTACAAATGAAGCAACCGCTATTACTTCCCGGGAAAATGGAATAGTAATTTTCGCTACCAAGGAAAACACTCCCTTAGAACAGTACCTTACAGCGATCGCGGAGAAAGTACCACCGAAAAATATTACCCACGCATCCCGTGTGGCGGGAACTGTGCAGGTGTATTTCAGCCACCCCTCATGGGCGCAAACTATCCTGCAAAATGGAGTAGACATCGGTCTTCATCACCTAGAAGCGGCGCCAATTGCCTTAGCACCAACGAAAGTCACAATTTCAAACGTCCCACCTGATATCCCTCATCACTTTCTGAGAGGGATTTTATCCAAATACGGATCAGTTACTGGGAAAATACGCACACTCTCTGCAGCAACCACGAAACCGGAATTTTCGCATATAAAAAGCTTCCGCAGGCAAGCACTTATGCACTTCGCCAACAATGACGCAGCAAACATCCCAAAACTCATCAACACCGATCTAAACGGAATAACTTACACCTTCTATACCTCCATTTCCTCACAATGTTTCTTCTGCCACGAAGAGGGTCACATCAGGAAAAACTGCCCGCATATCTCTAACTCTTCTGAAAGTAATACCGAAATTCAGGCGGCACCAACCTGGGTCAGGCCAGATGCACAAAGCGAGCTGACTGTTGGAGAAAATGGGGATGCTGAAGAAACTGTCAAACAGTCTGAGATGCTCCCCACAACAAACTCTTTAGAAAAAGAAAACTCAAAAACCACAGAAGACCAGGACGCAATCTCTTCAGGAGACCGAAGAGTTTTATCTCAAAAGCAACCCCCAAGGCAGACCACGTCCAAAGCCACAAAACAGAAGAAGACAACGCACACGGCGGCAGGAAAAGAGCAAACCGCAAACAAAAACAACAGGGGCGACGAAAATAAATACAGAACACCACAGAAGATAAACGGCCAGATCTCAAATAAGTCCATCATACCACCGAGTATGGAAATAAATAAACAGCTACAAACTACTGACGATCCAAATGAAGAAGAACCCGAATTTCTGGGCACTGAAGAAGAGACCAACTGTGATTCTCACTATTCAAGTGCTTCAGAGGACGAGGAAACCGATTTTCCCTACACTAAAGGTCCTTTAACTGTGGAGAAACTACGATCCTTTCTACGGGAAGTACGCGGCTCGCCACAGAAGCTGGTGACAGCTCTAAAGTTCACCTCTAACATACCCGAGCTGATCTCACAACTTACGGGTCTGCGTTCCAAACTAAAAGGAAAGAAAGACAGAGCAGATGTGAATAGATCCAAACGCCTGTACTACTTGATTAACGGGCTTGAACAGCAATATCATCAATCAGGATGTTAACCGCCCCAAAACTTGCAAAACCCTTATCTTTATCCCTGCAGATAATGCTGACTCTTAGCATGCTATCACTTAATGCAAGAGGATGCTCCTCTGCATCGCGCAATAAGCTGATCCTTCACCAGGTCCAACGACATCATGCCGACCTACTCTTCCTACAAGAAACAAATATTAAAACAGACACAAGGCCATCCTTGAAATGGGCAGATTGGCCATATGTATTTCATCATTCTCCAACACAACAACATCATGGGGCAGGAGTGAGTATCGGCCTTCATCAAAGGTCAGCCTGCAAGCTCAATGTGATAGCAGAGATCGCTGGCTACGCAATTTACGCCCTCCTGGATACACCCCAGAAGGAAACCCTGCACCTTTTTAACATCTACATGCCACAGCAGGACAGACTCGCTATCCAAATAACCAACTTCATACAAAGCCACCTCTCTACCATAGATCAAGAACATATCATTCTTGCTGGCGACTTCAACTGCACTCTTGACCCAAAAATAGACAGAGCACGATGCACTGAGCACCGCACAACATTAATCAATAACCTGCAAGCCTTGATAAACAACAATGAATTGGTCGACGTATTTAGACACCAGCACCCAGAAGAAAAGTCCTACACCTGGAGATCAGCAAATACAGCATCAGCAAGACTACCTTACCAAGCCCGACTGGACAGATACTACATCCCAAAACACACCATCCCCCTGGTCAGAAGCATCACACATTTGCCATCTTATATCTCAGATCACTCCTTTATCAAATTACAGCTCTCTTTCTCACCCAATCACTACAAAAGTAGAGGTGCTTATTGGATGTTCAACAATAGCCTTCTTCAAGACAAGGAATACATCTCCCAAACTGCAAGACCTGATATCCAACCTTGCCCAATCCAAAGACAGATTGGAGCCCATGAACACGTGGTGGCCTAGATTTAAAAGTAAACTGAAATCATTCTCGCAAACCTTCAGCCATCAGAAAAGTCAACAAAAGCGTAATAACCTCCATCAACTTGAGCAAAGGCTGAAAAATCTCCCATCTGAAAGTCAGACCTACCAGTCAACACTACAAGCCATACAAACCCACTTAGAACACTCTTCAAAAGGCGCCCTGCTCCGATCAAGATACACCCACATAAATCTATCTGATGCCCCGACCAAATACTTTTTCTCATTAGAAAGCAGACATCAGAAATCAACCACCATCACTGCCATTCAGCTGCAAAACGGAAACATCACTGAAGACCCAGAGGAAATCTTCTCTGTAGTAACAAGATTTTATAGAGAAATTTACAGTTCTCAAGAAACCTCTACAAAGGCAACGGAGGAAATCCTTTCAGGACTTAAAAAAATCTCCCATACGGCCCATTGCAGCATGGAGAAACAAATCACCCTACAAGAACTAACAGCAGCATGCAAAGCCCTTTCCAAAAATAAATCACCAGGTCTGGACGGACTGACTTCTGAATTCTTCCAAACGTTTTGGGATCAACTCGGAATGCTACTCTTTGAAATGCTTGAAGAAGCTCAGTTCCATGGACTACCAGCTTCGGTCACCTCCTCTGTCGCTCGACTGATTCCCAAGAAAGGAAATCGCGCCAATCTACAAAACTGGCGCCCGATTTCCTTAATGAACACGGATTGTAAAATCATTTCCAAAGCCATCGCCAATAGATTAAAAGCCACTCTCCCTGATATCATCGATCACCAACAAACATATTCTGTACCTGGAAGATCGATTCACGACAATCTACATCTGATCCGAGACCTCCTCTCCACTGCAAACAGCCAAAGAGAATTCCTAGCACTAATTAGCCTTGACCAGGAAAAGGCATTCGACAGCGTTGAACACAGCTACCTATTTCAAACCTTGAAAGCCTTTGGATATGGACCTTACATCATCGGAACAATCCATCTGCTATATAAGGAAGCCAAATTCTGCCTGAAACTCAACAACCAGCTCACCTGCCACTTTCCATATTCCAGAGGGATAAAACAAGGCTGCCCACTCTCTGGACAACTCTATGCAATTGCCATAGAACCATTCCTTAATAAAATTGCCACCAGTATACAATCCCGACGAGCGCTGCTACCAGAACCCCACCTAAATATAACCTACTCAGCATACGCAGATGACGTCACAATTGCAATACGACACGAGAGTGAATTTGAAGTCATTCAAAAGGCTCATGATCTTTATGCTCAAGCATCAGGCGCAAAACTGAACCACTGCAAGACCAGCAGCCTGTGGGCTGGCAACTGGAAAACTAGAACCGACTCCCCCATCCAAGGCACATGGTCCAGCGAGGGACAGAAATACCTAGGTGTGTACCTCGGCAATACCCTCCTTTTCTCCCAGAATAACTGGCCCGAATTGCTGAGTCGTTTCAACAAAGTACTCGGAAGATGGAGAAGCGTGTGCGCCACATCTTCGCTGAGAGGGAGAGTGCTTGTGGTCAATCATATGGCGGCAAGCGTTCTCTGGCACACCTTCAAAATTCTCACTCCACCTGCTGACTTCCTCCACCAAATCCAGGCATCTATCCGAAGCTTTCTTTGGAACAAAACCAACTGGATGTCCTGCTCCAAACTTAGCCAACCACTTACTCACGGGGGTCAAGGGTTGGTCTCTTTAGACGACAAAATCACAGCATTCCGGATCACCTTTCTTCTTAAGACGCTGCAAACAAAATACGCACAATCCAACACTACGGATAAACTACTAGCCACAGCCACTAGAGGACTATCCCTTTCAACAATATTGAGAATGGACATGGCACCAGTACCACTCAAACTACTGCCGTTTTATAAAGACGCACTATACCGCTGGAAAAAGCTAAACCTTCACCATAATCTTGAGAGAACATCCCTTCCCGGAATACTTTCAGAACCGCTCTTCTACAATAAAAGAATAATAGACCCTGCAAATGATGATATTCTCTTCTTCCCTACGTGGAACTGGGCAGGAATAGGAACCATAGGCGACCTCCTGACACCAAGCCTTGAATGGAAAGGATCAGAAGATTTGCCCATTAAAACCATTAATGCAAAGCAGCAACACATACATCTAAAATCAGCGATCACACAAACTCTTCCAGACATCACTAGAACTAAAGGTATTGGAAATGTCACTGGATCCTCGCTTACACCAACCTTCGTCATCACATCACCAGAAGACACGGCACCTCTGTTTCCTGCACCCTCCAAAAAAGTCTATCAGCTAATCATGTCTCGCCATGCAACCACGTTTTTCCCGTCATCCACCTGCCAAGCTGTCCCTGCACCCCTCTCCACTCACCACAAGCCACCATCAAACTTTCAGTTGAACCTTCCGTACAGGACGAAATGTTCCAAATCGGACGCAGACATCCAGTGGAGACTGTGGCACAACATCCTTCCCACCCCAGTCAAGCTACAAATCTTTTGGTTACGCTCCTCAAACTACTGCCTCTTCTGCGCCACCCCAGGTACCCTGGAACACATATACCTGGCATGCCCTGTGAACAAGGAACTCGTCAAATATGCTTTGGATGCAGCAAAGCTTGCCTGCAACCACGCCCACACTCCGGAGGACTACTGGTACCTACTTCACTCTGAGCAGACAGCACACACCACCTGCAACTTCCTATTCATTGCGGCCAAGGCCGTCATTTACAGCTTCTACTTGAAGCACACAAGAAGCAGTGATGACGTGCCACCTGTCGACACATCGGCGCAACATCTGAAGTGGAGCCTACGGAGGAAGTTGCAGAGCAGACTCCTACTCGAATTCCACTGCAAAAGACCAGAAACTGTGGATCATCTTAACAGTGAATGGAACAGTGGCGGTCACCTCTTCACCATCACTGAACAGTCCATCACCTTCAACGTGTGACACTTAACAGGAGAACGACCCAACCCCAAGAAACTGTTTTTTTCTTATTTCCTGGAATTAAAATATTGAAACCTTTGTATTTCTTTCTAAAAAGTTTTTCTTTATCTTTCCTTTTGCTTTGTACATAGAATGTAAATACAGTAGTTGTTGTTGTTGAAAATGTATCTACTGTTCACGTTTTAATAAAAAAAAAAAAAAAATATCTATCTGCCTGCTTATTAGTCACGTGTTTTCACTTTCATTAGTGTTTTGTAAGTAGAAGCCCTTTGTGCATCCTGGCTAAAATAATAAGAAGACATCCAGAGCTGACAATCAGGATATCTGTGGGCCCAAGAACAGTATGTGCTCTATACACGAAACAGACACGTGCCTTTGAGCTCCTGCCCCTTTTGTCCCTTTGACTTTTGTCTGCGAGAACCCCTAGTCAAGACTAACATGTTTAGATTCCTCTTCGGAAGAACTTTCGAGTAATAATAAATTTGTGTGTCCAGAATTAGCGGAGTTTGACTTAGGTTAGATTTTTAATTTTTAACTTTAGCCATGTAAAGCTGGACATTCCAGTAATGGCTTATTCCACCCTCCCACCCATCCCATCTATTGCCTCCAGCTATGGCCAGCGAAGGTCAAACAACCACAGCAACGGAACCTACTTCTACTGCCAGCAGTGACCAAGATATCGGAAGCCACATCCTGCGACAACAGGTGAATACCTCAAGGTGCAAAAGGTCAGCAACTGTTAATACTTATGCTAATACCGTATCTAATGGATTACGCTTGACGACAGCAAAAACCCCTCTCTCGCGACCAACAATAGTACACATGCGGTCGAACAACGTTCTTACAAATGTAGCAACCGCTATTACTTCCCGGGAAAATGGAATAGTAATTTTCGCTACCAAGGAAAACACTCCCCTAGAGCAGTACCTTACAGCGATCGAGGAGAAAGTACCACCGAAAAATATTACCCACGCATCCCGTGTGGCGGGAACTGTGCAGGTGTATTTCAGCCACCCCTCATGGGCGCAAACTATCCTGCAAAATGGAATAGACATCAGTCTTCATCACCTAAAAGCGGCACCAATTGCCTTAGCACCAACGAAAGTTACAATTTCAAACGTTCCACCTGAAATCCCTCATCAATTTCTAAGAGGGATTTTATCCAAATACGGATCAGTTACCGGGAAAATACGCACACTCTCTGCAGCAACCACGAAACCGGAATTTTCGCATATAAAAAGCTTCTGCAGGCAAGCACTTATGCACTTCGCCAACAATGACGCAGCAAACATCCCAAAACGCATCAACACCGATCTAAACGGAATAATTTGCACCTTCTATACCTCCATTTCTTCACAATGTTTCTTCTGCCACGAAGAGGGTCACATCAGGAAAAACTGCCCGCATATCTCTAACTCTTCTGAAAGTAATACCGAAATTCAGGCGGTACAACCCGGGTCAGGCCAGATGCACAAAGCGAGCTGACTGTTGGAGATAATGGGGATGCTGAAAAAACTGTCAAACAGTCTGAGATGCATCCCACAACAAACTCTTCAGAAAAAGAAAATTCAAAGACCACAGAAGACCAGGACGCAATCTCTTCAGGAAACCGACCAACCGAAACAAGAGTTTTATCTCGGAATCAAGGCAGACGACGTCCAAAGCCACAAAACGGAAGAAGACAACACACACGGTGGCAGGAAAAGAGCAAACCGCTAACAAAAACAACAGGGGCGACGAAAATAAATACAGAACACCACAGAAGATAAACGGTCAGATCTCAAATAAGTCCATCATACCACCAAGTATGGAAATAAATAAACAGCTACAAACCACTCACGATCCAAATGAAGAAGAACCCGAATTTCTGGGCACTGAAGAAGAGACCAACTGTGTTTCTCACGATTCAAGTGCTTCAGAAGACGAGGAAAAAGAGTTTCCCTACACTAAAGGTCCTTTAACTGTGGAGAAACTATGATCCTTTCTACGGGAAGTATGCAGCTCCCCACAGAAGCTGATGACAGTTCTGAAGTTCACCTCTAACATACCCGAGCTGATCTCACAACTTACGGATCTGCATTCCAAACTAAAAGGAAAGAAAGACAGAGCAGATGTGAATAGATCCAAACGCCTTGAAAATGATTAACGGGCTTGAACAGCAATATCATCAATCAGGATGTTAACCGCCCCAAAACTTGCAAAACCCTTATCTTTATTCCTGCAGATAATGCTGACTCTTAGCATGCTATCACTTAATGCAAGAGGATGCTCCTCTGCATTGCGCAGTAAGCTGATCCTTCACCAGGTCCAACGACATCATGCCGACCTACTCTTCCTACAAGAAACAAATTTAAAACAGACACAAGGCCATCCTTGAAATGGACAGATTGGTCATATGTATTTCACCATTCTCCAACACAACAACATCATGGGGCAGGAGTGAGTGTCGGCCTTCATCAAAAGTCTGCCTACAAGCTCAATGTGATAGCAGAGATCGCTGGCTACGCAATTTACGCCCGCCTGGATACACCCCAGAAGGAAACCCTGCACCTTTTTAACATCTACATGCCACAGCAAGACAGACTTGCTATTCAAATAACCAACTTCATACAAAGCCACATCTCTACTATAGATCAAGAACACATCATTCTTGCTGGCGACTTCAACTGCACTCTCGACCCAAAAATGGACAGAGTACGATGCACTGAGCACCGCACAACATTAATCAATAACCTGCAGGCCTTGATAAACAACAGTGAACTGGTCGACGTATTTAGACACAAGCACCCAGAAGAAAAGTCCTACACCTGGAGATCAGCAAATACAGCATCTGAAAGACTACCTTACCAAGCCTGACTGGACAGATACTACATCCCAAAACACACCATCCCCCTGGTCAGAAGCATCACACATTTGCCATCTTATATCTCAGATCACTCCTTTATCAAATTACAGCTCTCTTTCTCACCCAATCACTACAAAAGTGGAGGTGCTTATTGGATGTTCAACAATAGCCTTCTTCAAGACAAGGAATACATTTCTAAGCTGCAAGACCTGATATCCAACCTTGCTCAATCCAAAGACAGATTGGAGCCCATGAACATGTGGTGGCCTAGATTTAAAAGTAAACTGAAATCATTCTCGCAAACGTACAGCCATCATAAAAGTCAACAAAAGCGTAATAACCTCTATCAACTTGAGCAAAGGCTGAAAAATCTCCCATCTGATAGTCAGACCTATCAGTCAACACTACAAGCCATACAAACCCACTTAGAACACTCTGCAAAAGGCGCCCTGCTCAGATCAAGATACACCCACATAAATCTATCTGATGCCCCGACCAAATACTTTTTCTCATTAGAAAACAGACATCAGAAATCAACCACCATCACTGCCATTCAGCTGCAAAACGGAAACATCACTGAAGACCCCAGAGGAAATCTTCTCTGAAGTAACAAGATTTTATAGAGATACAGTTCTCAAGAAACCTCTACAAAGGCAATGGAGGAAATCCTTTCAGGACTTAAAAAAAATCTCCCATATGGCCCAATGCAGTATGGAGAAACAAATCACCCAACAAGAACTAACAGCAGCATGCAAAGCCCTTTCCAAAAATAAATCACCAGGTCTGGATGGACTGACTTCTGAATTCTTCCAAACGTTTTGGGATCAACTCGGAGTGCTACTCTTTGAAATGCTTGAAGAAGCTCAGTTCCATGGACTACTAGCTTTGGTCACCACCTCTGTCGCTCGACTGATTCCCAAGAAAGAAGATCGCACCAATTTACAAAGCTGGCGCCCGATTTCCTTAATGAATACGGACTGTAAAATCATTTCCAAAGCCATCGCCAATAGATTAAAAGCCACTCTCCCTGATATCATCAATCACCAACAAACATGCTCTGTACCTGGAAGATCAGATTCACGACAATCTATATCTGATCCGAGACCTCCTCTCCACTGCAAACAGCCAAAGAGAATTCCTAGCACTAATTAGTCTTGACCAGAAAAAGGCATTCGACAGAGTAGAACACAGCTACCTATTTCAAACCTTGAAAGCCTTTGGATATGGACCTTACATCATCGGAACAATCCATCTGCTATACAAGGAAGCCAAATTCTGCCTGAAACTCAACAACCAGCTCACCTGCCACTTTCCGTATTCCAGAGGAATAAAACAAGGCTGCCCACTCTCTGGAAAACTATGCAATTGCCATAGAACCATTCCTTAATAAAATTGCCACCAGTATACAATCCCGACGAATGCTGCTACCAGAACCCCACCTAAATATAACCTACTCAGCATACGCAGATGACTTCACAATTGCAATACGACACGAGAGTGAATTTGAAGTCATTCAAAAGGCTCATGATCTTTATGCTCAAGCATCAGGCGCAAAACTCAACCACTGTAAGACCAGCGGCCTGTGGGCTGGCAACTGGAAAACTAGAACCGACTCCCCCATCCAAGGCACATGGTCCAGCGAGGGACAGAAATACCTAGGTGTGTACCTCGGCAATACCCTCCTCTTCTCCCAGAAGAACTGGCCCGAATTGCTGAGTCGTTTCAATAAAGTACTCGGGAGATGGAGAAGCGTGTGCGCCACATCTTCGCTGAGAGGGAGAGTGCTTGTGGTCAATCATGTGGCAAGCGTTCTCTGGCACACCTTCAAAATTCTCACTCCACCTGCTGACTTCCTCCACCAAATCCAGGCATCTGTCCGAAGCTTCCTTTGGAACAAAACCAACTGGATGTCCTGCTCCAAACTTAGCCAACCACTTACTCACGGGGGTCAAGGTTGGTCTCTTTAGACAACAAAATCACAGCATTCCGGATCACCTTTCTTCTTAAGACGCTGCAAACAAAATACGCACATTCCAACACTACGGATAAACTACTAGCAACAGCCACTAGAGGACTATCCCTTTCAACAATATTGAGAATGGACATGGCACCAGTACCACTCAAACTACCGCCGTTTTATAAAGACGCACTATACTGCTGGAAAAAGCTAAACCTTCACCATAATCTTGAGAGAACATCCCTTCCCGGAATACTTTCAGAACCGCTCTTCTACAATAAAAGAATAATAGACCCTGCAAATGATGATATTCTCTTCTTCCCTACGTGGAACTGGGCAGGAATAAGAACCATAGGCGACCTCCTGTCACCAAGCCTTGAATGGAAAGGATCAGAAGATTTGCCCATTAAAACCATTAATGCAAAGCAGCAACACATACATCTAAAATCAGCGATCACACAAGCTCTTCCAGACATCACTAGAACTAAAGGGATTGGAAATGTCACTGGATCCTTGCTTACACCAACCTTCGTCATCACATCACCAGAAGACACGGCACCTCTGTTTCCTGCACCCTCCAAAAAAGTCTATCAGCTAATCATGTCTCGCCATGCAACCACGTTTTTCCCGTCATCCACCTGCCAAGCTGTCCCTGCACCCCTCTCCACTCACCACAAGCCACCATCAAACTTTCAGTTGAACCTTCCGTACAGGACGAAATGTTCCAAATCGGACGCAGACATCCAGTGGAAACTGTGGCACAACATCCTTCCCACCCCAGTCAAGCTACAAATCTTCGGGTTATGCTCCTCAAACTACTGCCTCTTCTGCGCCACCCCAGGTACCCTGGAACACATATACCTGGCATGCCCTGTGAACAAGGAACTCGTCAAATACGCTTTGGATGCAGCAAAGCTTGCCTGCAACCACGCCACACTCTGGAGGACTACTGGTATCTACTTCACTCTGAGCAGACAGCACACACCACCTGCAACTTCCTATTCATTGCGGCCAAGGCCGTCATTTACAACTTCTACTTGAAGCACACGAGAAGCAGTGACGACGTGCCTCCTGTCGACACATCGGCGCAACATCTGAAGTGGAGCCTACAGAGGAAGTTGCAGAGCAGACTTCTACTCGAATTCTACAGCAAAAAACCAGAAACTGTGGATCATCTTACAAGCGAATGGAACAGTGGCGGTCACCTCTTCACCATCACTGAACAGTCCATCACCTTCAACGTGTGACACTTAACATGAGAATGACCCAACCCCAAGAAACTTTTTTTTTCTTATTTCCTGAAATTAAAATATTGAAACTTTTGTTTTTCTTTCTAAAAAGTTTTCTTGATCTTTCTTTTTTTGCTTTGTACATAGAATGTAAATAGTTGTTGTTGAAAATGTATCTACTGTTCACGTTTTAAGAATAAAAAAAAAAAATATATCTATCTATCTGTCTGTCTGTCAATCAATCAATCAAATGGGGACTGTGAATAAATGATACATGCAGTAGCAATGCCAGGTCACACCTAGCCCTGCTTAATAATTTTTCTTAGTCAGTCATTTTATATCTGCCATTGAAAATTTTTTTGGAAAAAATTTTTTCACAGTTTAATACTTTTTTTAAAATAATTTTTTGCAGATACCAGCAAATTGGTGCAATCCAAGTAATAAATACCACATAGGAGTTAAAAGTGGATTTGAACTTTACAGTAAAATACTAAGGGATCGGATGCAGGTTAGGTTCAACTTTTTTAAGTATGTTTTTTCTCACTCAATATTAAAAAGTTAATCAACAATATTTATGCATAATATATAGACAACTATAAGTACATTTGATTACCTTTATCAGACTGTGAATAAAATTGTTGCTTTTTAGTAGGTTAGATTTAGTAATCTGTAGAAATCTTTAGTCCCAATAGTCCTTTAATGGGACTAAAGTTTTTTTGACTATTTCTTTATAAACTATGAAGTAATAGTAAAAAAAATAAATAATTATTTCTCAGCATACAACTTTCCTACACCTCAGCCTTCATCATTGAAACTACTTTTTTTAAATCAAAGATTACTTATGTCTTTTAATCAAAGCTACTCGTGAATAGGTTACATAATGATTTATCATTTCATGATTGAAATTGAAAAGAGTAATTATAAGGGGAATATTTGAATGATTAAGACCTGGGTTACTACTATATAGAGTAGAAAGCACCCAATGACTATAAATGAATAAATAATTCTAAGATTAGGTAATTAATGCGGCTAGTATGTAGTGTATTACTAGAATGTGGACAATTCGTATCAAAATAATATTTTATTATATTATACTACCTATGTTTTTATTATACTACCTACTCACCACCAGCCACATTAATTACCTAATCTTATATAATTTTTTATATATATATATATATATATAAAACTTAAGTTTATATCTCAAGCGTCATGTAGAGGAAAATGCTTCTTGCTGCCTCTGATGTATGCTTTACCCCTGTTTTTTTGTGTAAGATTCAGTTTTCAATTATTTCAAACATTAATATATAAGTATATCACATGACAGTAGTGGGCTGATTTGCTAACGCTGCACCTGTGCTGCCATCCATAGTTCATGTTTTGCCTATATAATCTGGTTAAGACTACTTTTGTCAGTGGTGTGGCTTTGCATTTGAGTGCTTGTATCTGTCCTATTTTTAATTTTCGCTGCCTCAGGAGACCTGCTATTCAAGTCCTCTGCATTGGCGGTTCGATCTGGGGATCAGATCATGGACTGATCTTTTGATTGATTCGCCTTTGTGGCGATTTGTTTTACATTTTTGTTTACATCACTGCTCGTGATATTTCACATAAATTTGGACCTGGTGCCCTTCAGAGGGGGTGCCGTTAAATTTAATTTAATTGGCTATTCAAAATTTAATTGATTATATTTTATTATCTTTGTATTTAGACTTTCTAAATTATCTGGGAGAATTTCTGCTGCAGTAATTTTATTCTCTTCCCTCCCTGTTGGTTTGATCGTTACGTATAATTTCACAATTTTTGCTCTTCTGTCTAGCCATGCTGCTGGCATTTTTATTTATTTACTTATTATTATTATTATTTTTTAATTATTATTCTTACTTAAGTTTATATCTCAAGCGTCATGTAGAGGAAAATGCTTCTTGCTGCCTCTGATGTATGCTTTACCCCTTTTTTATGTAAGATTCAGTTTTCAATTATTTCAAACATTATTCAAATATAAGTGTATATGTATATATATCATCATCATCATCATCAGCCATTTTCAATCCACTGCAGGATGAAGGCCTCTCCAGCAACTTTCCAGTTGCTTCTGTTTTGAGCACTGGACATCCATTTACTACCCACAAACTCATGAATTTCATCTATCCATCTCCGCCTTTGTCTTCCAGGTTTTCTTCTAGCTCCTCTTGGATACCATTCTGTTATTTTCTTAGTCCATCTGTCATCATGTCTTCGAGCTATGTGTCCTGCCCAAGACCATTTTAGTTCTTTAGTTTTGATAAGAATGTCCTTTACTTGAGTTTGTTGCCTAATCCATGTGTTTCTCTTCTTATCTAACAGTCTTATTCCCAATATGATTCGTTCCATTCTTCGCTGTGTGGTTCTCAGCTTCTCTTCCATTCTTTTGGTGAGTGCCCAAGTTTCACTTCCATAAGTCATGGTGGGGAGTATACATTGGTCCATTATTTTACGTTTCAGACAAACTGGGATATTGCTCTTCAGTATGTGACTATATTTCCTGAATGCTATCCATCCAAAATTTATTCTTCTCTTGACTTCCAGCCATTTATCATTATTACAGCTAATAACTTGTCCCAGATAAGTATATGACTCCACCTTTTCAATTACTGCTCCTTCAATCATTATGTCTCTTTCTGTGGCATACTTGTTCATCATTACTTTTGTTTTAGCCATATTCATCTTTAGTCCAAAATCCTTACTAGCTGTGCATAACTGATTAAGATTTTCCTCTAATTCTTTGGGATCATGGCTTATGACCACAATGTCATCTGCAAAGCGCAAATGGTTTAGGTACTCTCCGTTCACATTGACTCCTTTCTGCGACCAGTCTAATCTTCTGAAAGCTTCCTCAAGGGCAGCAGTAAACAGCTTAGGAGATATTGTGTCTCCTTGTCGAACTCCTTTCCCAATTTTAAATTTCCAACTGTCTTTGTCTAGTCTAATAAAGGAGGTAGCACTCTCGTATATTTTCTTCAAAATCATAATATATGGGGTATCAATGCCTTGTCTTTCCAGTGCCCGAAACATTGCCTTATGCTGTATGGAGTCAAATGCCTTTTCATAATCCACAAATGCCAGGCATAATGGTGTTTTATATTCATTTGCTTTCTCCATTAGCTGTGATATTACATGAAGGTGATCCATAGTTGAGAATCCTGTCCTAAAGCCAGCTTGCTCTTTCGGTTGATTCTCATCCAGTATTCTTTCTAATCTGTTAGTAATGACCCTTGTGAACAACTTGTAGATGTGGGATAACAAGCTAATTGGTCTATAATTTCCAATTTCTGATTTATCTCCTTTCTTATGCAGCAAAACTATGATTGCATTATTCCACTGCTTAGGCGTCACACCTTTTCTAATGCACTTTGTGAAGAGCCTTGCCAGTTTTTGTGTTATGTCTCTTCCTCCCAATTTTAACAACTCTACAGTAACTTCATCTTCCCCCGGGGCTTTCTGATTCTTCATTTTCTTCAATGCATGTTCTACCTCATCAGGAAGAATATTGGGTATGTCGTATGTGTTGCTACTTTGCAATCCATCTTCCCCACTGCTGGCATCATTCCCCTGCTCCTTGTATAATTCTCTATAGTAGTCTTCTGCTATTTGAATTATGCCTTCTCTGCTGTTTATAAGTACACCATCGCTATTCTTCAGTTTCAGTATCATTTGTCTTTCTGTATTACTGCTCATGGCTGCTGATTTAAATCCTTTGTTTTCCCTTAATGCTTGTTCTACTTTTCTTGTGTTAAATCTTCTTATGTCCTCTCTGAGTCTCTTTCTAATGGCTTTGCATAACTCAGTATACTCAATTTTCTCTCTGTCAGTGTTTTTCTTGTTTTTCCTTTGTCGTCTTCGGTTCATCATGACAAGTGTTTCTTGACTAATTTTTTCTTCTTTGGATTTCTTTTTCCCTATAGGTTTCTTGGGCTTTATCACTTTCAAAAAGTTGTAATATTCCTCGTCGATATCTTGGTCCTCAGCAGTCTGCAGAAGCTCATACTTGTTCTTAAGTTCCAGTACATACTGCTTTTTCTCCTCTTCTGTTATCTCAAAGACCTTTGTATTATTTACTCGAGTCAGTTTTTTCCTTTCCTTTCCTACATCTATATCAAGTGTACATCTTACCATTCTGTGATCACTTCCAACATTTACCTTATTTAGGACGGTGACATCATTCACAATATATCTTCTATTAGTGAGGATGAAGTCGATTTCATTAGTAGTTAATCCATTTGGACTCTTCCATGTCCACTTTCTGTTCACCCTTTTCTTGAAAAAAGTGTTCATTACTGACAGTCCTTGAGATTCTGCAAATTCCACAAGTCTTTCACCTCTTTTATTTCTTTCACCAATTCCAAAATTTCCTATAGTTCCCCTTTCTGTGCTGTTTTGTCTTTTTCCAACCTTAGCATTGAAGTCTCCCATAATAATAGTGTAGTGGGTTTTCTGCTCATCTAGAAGACTCTCAATTTCAGTGTACATTTCTTCAACCTCTTCATCATCGTGGCTCGATGTTGGTGCATAAATCATTATAATCTTTAGCATGTATCTCTTAGAAATCTTTAGTATTAGTCTTGACACTCTTGGTGATGTACTTTTGAATTCCAAAATGTTGTTTTTAAAATCTTTATGGACCAGAAACCCAATTCCACCTTCACTCCTTTCACTGTTTCCATTGGTGTACAGCAGATTTCCACTTGATAAACTTATAAGTGATTCATTTCTTCTTCTTGTTTCAGCCAAACCGATGATATTCCAATTCACATTTTCTAATTCCTTTTCCAGCTCTAATATCCTGTCTTCACCGATGAGTGTTCTTACGTTATAACAGGCCAAGTTCAGTTTCCGTGCATGGCAGCCTGGTCGTACCCAGAGATTCTTAGCACCCTCTGCTTCCACTCTAATCCTCTCGCTGCCGTAAGAGGGAGAGTGAAAGCTGCTGGGGACTGAGGGCCATTTGTTTCGTCGTGCTTTCATATTGCTGGAGGGGTTGGTCTTTTCCTCTTCATGCTGACCAGGCATCTTGAAGAGAACCACTCTACACGTTCGTTGCCACCTAAGTGACGTAACAGGGCTTACCATCGAGAAGGTGTGCATGAGTGGATTTTAGGGAGGCAGGCCAACCGGACTTCTCCTAAATCTTCTGTAATAGAGAGATATTGGATCCATCAGTGTTTTAGGCTGAGTGTCTGATAACACACAGGATACCTGTTCCCCTCTAAGCCCCCTATATGTATATATATATATATATATATATATATATATATATATATATATATATATACAGTGTATATTTGTAAAATAATAAAAGAATTTACCTCAATATAGTACGTAGAACACTTCTGTATGATACTCTCCAGAAAATAAAACGAAAAAATCAAACTTATATTAGAGTAAAAAATAATTAAAAACCACTTTAACACAATTCAAATCGATTTAACACAATTAAAAACCAATTTAATGCAATTAAAAAGAGTAACGAAAATATTCAAAACTATTTTCCTTCCTGAGGAAGGAAAATAGAGTACAAAAATGAAATGGGACTGAGGAAGCAAACAACAATAATAATAAATAACAAATAAATAAATACATTTATTTATTTGTTATTTATTGCTAAAATTGCCCTCCCAGATATGGGAGGGCAATTTTAGCAAGAGGTCAAATCAGGGGATGGAAAATATGCAAAATCTGAATATAGTAGATGAAAAAATGATACATAGTCAGGAAATTCATCAGGAGACTACTCCTGACCATGTATCAGGCACTGTGTTTCCAAACTTGTCTAAAGTATTAGAAAAAGGGGGGAGCAAATATGCAGCCGTTATTGTAATATTAATAGACAAGGTAGTCCCTATGCAGTGTAAAAATAAAGTTAATCATGTAAACTAAAATAAATACAAAATTACAAAAGTATAAAGTGAAATATAATGCAAATGAGATGTGCAGAAGGGGTGAAAGGTTGTTAAGTTAACATGGTAGAAAATTAAAATTCAGAGAAATTTGAACGAAAGTGTAGACAAGCCAATGGTATAGGGAATGGCAAAAATTCTTGGGGAGGGGAAGGGAGGAAAAGATGGTCAAAAGAAGGCAAAAATAGTGATGGGATTGAGGATAGAGGGAGCATTCGTATCACCCTCGTATTACACTAATAGTTCTACAAACGGGAAAAAAAATAGAAAAAGACAGTATAAAGATAAAAAGTGTAGAAAAAGTCATTAAAAATATTGAACTTACTGGGTGTGTAAGACCTAACCTTAAAGAAAGAGTTGTGGTATAAGCAAGCTCACTTGAAAATGTCGCAGATCTGTACCTGCTGGATCCCATACAATTTGACTCTAGAACAAAAACAGCAAAGAAATGCTTGATTGTGTTGAAACACAAGGCCAAAACTTCAAGGCAAAAGGGGAAAACAAGGAAAAGTCACCGAGTTATACAGTTTTAGAGAAACGGATAGGTATGACCTCTATCGTTGAGGGAAAAAAAAAAAAAAAAAAAGTTAGAAAGATGGCCTAAAACATGAAATGCCAGACAAAAGGCCGTAGATATACCAATATGAGAAGGAATATGTGAGACCGAAAGTAGAACAAGAATAATTCCGAACTATAGGAGATAAATTCTGGGAAAATTTAGATGATCACGGCTCCAAACTTCCAAGATGACAAACCGCGGAAGAAAGAGAAAACTCAGTTTTGGCACAACAGAGGTTGATTGAAGGTTTAGTGAATCTGTCGAAGAGCATGACAAAAAATCTGGCAGGCGAAAGAACTATAGGTAGAAACAGAATTAAAAACCATAAGAAGAATTTTCGTATCTATTGTTAAAATTTATTCCACCAAATAAAAGGCTTGGTTAAATGAAGCAAGACTATCATACAGATAGTAAATCTGAGACTGGTGTCAGAGAAACAAAGTGCCAAACATAGTGGTTGTAATCAGGGAAGAAATATGCTTAATAAGTCCAGGAAGGAAAAGCCAAATGTACATGATTCCAAAAAGTAGAAAGGACGAATTCAAACTAACCATGTGAAAAAACTTAGAGAGTAAAGCAACAGTAATCTCATTTCGAAAAAGAACCTTAAATGGAAGTCAAGAACAGTGACTACTAACTAAGTAGGAAAGTCCCACCATATAATATACAACTGTACAATACCTTTAACATGGACAGGTGCCAAGTAAATTGAATTTATTTTTAATTGTAGAATAAACTATACTGAAACAGTATTTAATGAAATAGGGAGATATATTATTATTTAAGAGCTTGTTATATAAAAGGCCTCCGTAGCCGAGTGGTCAGGAGCGGGAGTGCAGTAACACACGCTCTTTGAATAGACCGGGGTTCAAGCCCCTGACTGCTGAATACGGTCGATCTGCCAACCCGCACTGGACCAGCGTGGCAGATTATGGTCCATTTCCCTCAGCATGAATTGTTGAGGAGGCTTCCATCCTGCAGTGGGTTGATAATGGCTGCACTTTACTTTTTTTTTTATAAAAAACTTTTATTACTTTGTGAAAAGGATATGGTTGCTGCATATGTTGACTAATCTGATAGCTTGAATACACATAGTATTTTTGTGAATTCTATTGGAAATATTAGATTGCCAGTTTGCGAGGTAAATTATCTCAAAATTAAAATAGTTTCTTTTGTCATAAATGTCAATAAGATGAGGAACTGCATCATTGCAGAGTGTAATTTTCAGATCAAGGTAGTTGGCTGTGCAATTATCAACATTTTCTTTATTGAGTTTAAGTTCAGAGGGGTAAATATCTGCAGCTAAGCGTTCAAAGTCGGAATTTAAAACTAAGATGTCATCAACGTACCGGAAAGCTAAAAATTTATGATTCGGATTGCTAGTAAAAAATAATTCCTCGTAGTAGTGTAAAAACAAGTTAGAGACAAGGATGGAAATTTGCAAACTCATGGGAACTCCAATAATTTGTTTGTATGTAAGCTTGCCATCGAAAATAAAGTTATTGAGTATGCATAGATTGACAAGGTTGTCCCAAGTACTCTCATGGATATTAAGTTTCTCATGGTATTTGTTGAACAATTTTTTTAGCACAAACACGAGTAGGTTAAGTGGGATGGAAGTGAACAGGTTGGCGAAATCAAAAGTTTCAATACTGGTTATAGAGAGATTGGATCTAAAAATGGTTAAAACAGATGGGTTATTATTAATAATCCATGTAGTAGTAAGATTGCTAAAGATGGTTTTTAGCTGTCTGAAGTATTGCTTGCAGGGTAGGTAGCAGCCACTATTTTTGGAACTGGTCAAGAATCTGAAACCTACTGGTTATTTGTAGAATTTGGCTATCATATAAAGGTAGGAAAGGGTAGAGTTTGGTATTTTGGTGTGCAGTTTTTTTTTATGTAAAGTTATAAGCTTTTTTATTGTTGAAGCAGAATTTAAACTGCATGCTATACAGGGTGTCTCAAAAATATTTTTACAAACGTTTAGGGGAGGTAGGTAACATCTAAAGGAATGTGAATTGCATAGGAACCCATAACTGGAAATGTCACGGGAAAGTAGTAGCAGAGGCACAAGAAGCAGAAATGACGCAAGACAGTAATTAGTGGCAAACATTTACAGGCATACCTCGAATAACGAATAGATGCGTTCCACGAAATTACTTCATTAAGCGAAACTTCGTTTTCAGAGGTAAAAATACTATGGCCAGAATAGGGATACATTCCTATGTAAAGAAAATAAAAAGCTTTTTTTTCGAACAAAGAAAAGTTTTATTAAATAAACAGTCAACTTACATACAAAGTGAAATTGCATTTTAAAATATGAGTCTAAAGTTGATTGCTTATGCTTTTTTTTCTCTTTCATTTAACAATTGCCTATTTGGAGTTATTGCATTTAACACTGATCACTTAACAATAAAACTTCTTCCTAAATCAGGATCATTTTCACTAAAAAAATTTAAAACGTTTTCAATGTCATTTAAGCACCTTTTTAAATCTTTGGTTGTTAACACTTTTTCAGCAGGAACGTCTTTAACTTCGTCTTCATTATCTTTGTCTTCGTTGCTAACAAGGTTTTCTAAATCTTCCACTGAAAAACCATCATCTTCTGCATCCAATAAATTTCTAACATCCTCTTCATCGACATTTTCGAAACCTATTGATTGAGCCATCTGGATAACTTCATTTCTAATTTCTTGGATGTTATTTTCTAATTCTAGTACAACTTCTGGCCATATTTTGCGCCAAACTCCATGTAAGCATTTCTTAGTGACTTCTTTCCAAGAACTATCAATGTTTTCAATTGCGTTTTTAATGGTGTAGTTTTTCCAAAAAGTTTTAACTGTCCTCTTTATCCTCTAGTTCAGTTAAATTGCTTAATGTTCGACGCAGATAGAATAGAATCTTTAATTGCAGCAATGATAGACATACAATTAGTCCCGTCACGGCAAGGTGGTGCCAGGGGTTAACAAAACATATTTACAAAAGAGATACACATGAGAAAAAAAGATAAATCAGATTATTAACAAATCACAGTTTTACATTTTCAGTTCGACGAGGATACCCTTCCTGTATTTTTTATTATTGACCACTTCTTGGAGGTCCCCGTCTATGGCTTGCAGTGAGGGCAGCATTTGCTTTGGCAGGAATCTGTCGGTTAGTACTAGCCGGTTACGGTTTGCTAGCAGCTGTGCTGAAGACCGGAGATAAGGGGGAGGAATGCGCAAAGAGCAGTGATCCCAGAAGTTCGGCTCTGTAATTTTAGCAGTGGCCATCTTGATGGTGAACAGCAGCCTTCTTTCTCCGATGTAGGACCGGAGCCTGCGTAGGTGAAGAATTTCTGCTAACTGCGTTGATCTGAGAGCTGGGGGAAGGTGGAGTTTGTTGTTGGCCCATTTTAGAAGCCAGAATTCGGCAGAGAATATTCTTTTAATGTTGGATTCGGCGGCCGATGCCCATATCTCTGAAGCATACAGTATTGTCGGGTAAAGGATTGATACAATGTATCTTTTTACCAGTTGTGGGTCGGTGGTGTGGAGCAGCTGTTGTTTGGCGACCCAGCGTAGTGAATTCAGCCTTGACTGTATGAGGTTTATGTGATCGTTGAAAGATAGTTTGGAGTCGAAGACGACCCCCAGATCTTTGTGTGTTTGAACACTTGGAACTGAGGAGCTGTTAAGCACAGGCTCCAACGTTGTTGGGCTGTCCTTTAGAGAATAAGTTATTTGTGCCGATTTTAGGGGGTTGATTTGGAGGTTGAAGATATTGAGGTAGTCAGCCACGTCCTGCAGTTTGCTAGTGATTTGCTGAGTGATTTTGGCTGCCGAGTTGGATGGCGATATTCTAGTAAGGAGCTTGACATCATCAGCATATGTGATCCAATTGCACCTATTGGTCACAAATGGCACCATGATTGCTGAGAAGAGAATGCCAGACAGGACCCCCCCCCCCTTGAGATACACCGGCAGTTATGTGACGCATGAAGGTCTTTGTTCCGATCTTTAGAACAAGGGTCCTCTTCGATAGGAGAGATTCTAGGAACCAGAGAACATCGCCGCGAAAATTGTAGTTTTCTAAGAGACGTAGGAGATGAGGTATATAGATGGCATCAAATGCGGAATGGATGTCAAGATATATAACTGACAATTCCTGTCTTTGTTCAAAGGCATCTAAGATGTGCAGAGTGGTTGTTGCAAGGTTAGTTATAGTTGACCTTCCTGATATCCCATAGTGTATTTGCTGAGGACTGTCACGGAGAATTTGATGGGTGACAGACGGTAGCAATGCTTTCTCCAGAATTTTTAGCAATACAGAGGCACAAGCGATGGGCCTACGTTGGCTTGGGAGCATCGATTGTTGGTGCTTAGGAAGGGGCCAGACAGAGTACCTGCACTCCCTGATCCAATGGTTGAATCAGGGAAGTTGTGTTTGCTGGAAGAAACACAACTTTGACAGGAATGCATGTGTCCAACGTGTTAAGATCAGTAGGATGTTCCGGAGCATTGTCCAACAACAAAAGAGCTTTTTCTTCAAAGTTGTTTTTTTGACAATACCGTTTTACTTCAGTACAAAAGTGGTTAACAAACCAATCAGTAAACAACTCCTTGGTAACCCACGCTTTTCTATTTGCTTTCCATATTACAGGTAAATTCATTTTTATGTTACCTTTTAACGCCCTTGGATTTTCTGAATGGTAAACTAATAACAATTTTAATTTATAATCGCCAGAGGCATTTGATCCAAAGAGTAACGTTAAACGGTCTTTGTCTGCTTTGAACCCAGCAGCTGATTTTTCTTCAATAGAAATGAAGCTTTTTGTTGGTAGCTGTTTCCAGAACAAACCGCTTTCGTCAACATTGAACACCAAATTTTGTGGAAATTTTTCACGTTTAATTATTTCCTTTAGTTTTTCTGGAAACTTCTCCTGTTAATTTTACACTATGAATGCTGGCCCGTTTTTTAAATTTCTCGAACCAACCACGAGAAGCCCCAAAAGTTTCCGTAATTTCTTCAGTTTGTTTAGATTTCAGGTGATTAAACTGGAATATTTTTTTATGTTAAATGGGGCTTGAAATTGTGGACTTCGTTATATCGAAGCTTCGTTATCAGAGGTAACGTTAACCGAGGTATGCCTGTATTTGACATAATATTAATAATGGAGTACGAGATGGATGCATTTCATGATGTTACAACAGATGCTCGAAGGTTCCACCATGAGACGCGATGCATGCGTGACACCGACGCAGCATGGATTGGCGGACAAGGTCGAACACACATGGAGTTTCTTTGAAAGTAGCAGCAGCGCAGACGAGTCTCGCCACGAGATCCATTTCCGTCTCTACAGGCAATTCATGCACGATAGCTTTGAGGGCTCCCCCACAGAAAGAAATCAAGACTCGATAAATCAGGTGAGCATGGGGCCCAGGCAATGGGTCCACCCCAGCCAATCCATCGACGCCCAAAATGCCTGTTCAAATTGTCATGAACACACCTTCCATAATAGGCAGGTGCGCCGTCATGTTGAAACCAAATGTTGCGTATCACATTTGCTGGAACATCGTTAAGTAACCCTGGTAGAACTTGTTCAAGAAAGATCCGATATTTAGCGGAGTTTATGCGGGATGGTAACAGATATGTGCCGACTAAGCAGACACCAACCATACCTGCCCACACATTTATTGTGAAGCTATGTTGTGCCGCACAGCGTGTGGGTTGTCGTGAGCCCACACGTGAGCATTGTGCTGATTGAATAAGCCTTCCCGAGTGAAATAAGCCTCATCCACGGCAAAAACATAGGGTGGAAAATTCAAGTCTTAAACACTTTCTTGGAGAAACCACTGTGCAAAAGCCACATGTGCAGGATGATCTCGGGGGAGCAGTAACTGAACCCTTTGGAGATGAAAGGGGTGTAAGGAATCATCGTGCAGACATGCTGTACACTGCAACGAGACACTACTAAGGCAGAGGCAACTGCACGTGTGCTGGTAGTAGGATTATTCTGGATGGCATTCAACACACTTTCTTCCATGGAGGGAGTTTGCGTCGAACGTGTTACCCGCACTACTCCTATTACCTCTAAATGACCCATAATCGCA
Organism: Mastigoproctus giganteus; assembly: GCF_048544385.1. NCBI lineage: Eukaryota > Metazoa > Arthropoda > Arachnida > Uropygi > Thelyphonidae > Mastigoproctus > Mastigoproctus giganteus. The sequence goes on along the minus strand of NC_143587.1, from coordinate 43,011,436 downwards.
CAAATTTTGATGCACATGTGCAAACAAAAGGTGGTCCGGTACATGTCTGTCTGAGAAGGTTCTCCATAAATTTGTTGAGCAGCTCGTCCATTGCCCTCTGCTAATCCATACACTTCGTGCATGTCTGCCAGCTCACAGTTCATATATTGATGCATGTTCTACGTGCAGCGACTACTGCTTGAATGAGTAAACCCGAAATTTTCCCCTCTCGTGAACTGATGAACAGCGCCATGTACCGACTTATGGTGATGTTTCCGGTTATGGGTTCCTATGCGATTCACATTCCTTTAGATGTTACCTACCTCCTCTAAACATTTGTACCAATATTTTTGAGACACCCTGTATAGAATTAGCATTGGCATATGATGCAAGAAAGCAAGTTTATGCAGCATCAGCCAAAAAAAAAAAAAAAAAAAAAAACCCACTTCCACTTCACCCCTCTGTTCGTTCAAAATACCTGTCCAGCTGAGCCTTAAACTTATTTAGGCTATCAACCTCCACCACAAGGGATGGAAGTCTGTTCCACCAACCAACCACCCGCTGGCTAAAGGCAAATTTCCGCACGTCTATCCTATATCTGTCTTTCCTCAATTTGAATTTATGCCCTCTCAGGTGATTTTTCTGAGCTAGAGGAAGAATCCCATCAGCATTGAGCATGCTTAAACCATTCAAGGCTTTATACACCTCTATCAGATCACCTCGCTGGTGCCTAGTCCCCAGACACTGTAATTTGCAAAACTTAAGCCTTTCTTCATAAGAGCAACCCTTCGTTCCGTTCACTAACCTTGTTGCCCTTCTCTGTACTCGTTCCAGCAGTTCTACATCCTTCTTGAAACGAGGCCTCCAGACCTGTATACAGTACTCAAGGTGCGGCCTGACCATTGCCTTGATAAGACACCATGAGCTACTCTTGCAGCCCATCTGCACTGCTCAGAAAACTTTTTATCTGCCTGCACAATTACCCCCAGGTCCTTTTCATTCTCTACCACTGTCAGTGTATACCACAGAGTTGATACGTTGCTCTGGTGTTGCTGTTTCCCATATGTAGTACTTGACATTTGTCAATGTTAAACTTCATTTGCCACCGCTCAGCCCATCTGCCCAACTTTTTCAGATCCTGTTGCAGCAGCATAGCGTCAGTAGCGTCCTTAACAACCCTGCCAACCTTTGTATTGTCTGCAAACTTGGACATTAAGCTTGATATACCATCATCAGTATTATTTATAAATACAGAAAACAACAATGGACCCAACACTGAACCCTAAGGGACTCCACTAATAACATTAGTCCACGATGAGCAGTGTCCATTAATTACCACTCTGTCTTCTGCCACACAACCATCCCTTTATCCATAGCAACAATTTGCCACCAATGCCACACTGCTCCAATTTGTGCTGCAGTCTTCCATGTGCAACAGTATCAAAAGCCTTTCTAAGATCCAAGTATATAATATCAAAGTTATTCCCTGCATCCAGTTCTTTTGTGACTGCATCATAGTATCCAATCAAATTGGTCAGGCAAGACTTCCCCTTAACAAAATCATGCTGTGTCCGAGCTATAACTGAAGTCTTGTCTAGATGATCCTGCAGTGCTGCTTTAACCAGTGCCTCCATTAATTTTCCGGGAACAGAAGTTAAACTCACAGGTCTATAATTACTTGTGTCAGCCTTTGATCCTCCTTTGTGAATTGGGGTTACATTTGAACATCTCCGGTCTGTGGATACCTCCCCTGAGTCCAAGGAAACTCTCATAATTATGGCTAACGTATTGCTTACTTCCTTTGCTGCCTCCTTTAATATAACTGGATAGATCCCATCCACCCCAGGTGCTTTTCTTGTATTTATCTTCAACAGTTTCTCTTCCACTTTACTCTCAATTATTACAAGATCATCTAGCTCATTGCCAGTGTTTACTTCATCTATGGCATTCCCCTTTCTGAATAACTCCTTATGTGTGAATGTAGATGCAAAATATTGATTTAGTTTGTTAGCTACCTGAGCACGATCATGAACAGTTGAACCATCGATATTAAGTGGACCAATCTGATTCATCCCCTTCAATCTAGAGTTTACATAAGTAAAGAACACCTTGCTGTTTTTCTTTGCATCCCTTGCCAAAGATTTCTCGTAATCTGCCTTCGCCTGCCTTACCTCCTTTGTAACTTGGTTACAGATCAACTTATATCTATCATAGGCTTCTGTGTCACATGTTAATTTATATGTATCCCATGCATTTTTCTTCTGTGCCATATGTCTCATTAGTTCATCTGACATCCATTTAGTCCTGAACTGTGAACAATATTTCTTAGTTGGTATGTAAAGCCTAGTAGCTTCCAACATAAGTTCTTTGAATGCTTCCCATTTTGAATTTGCTCTTGGTAACATCATTAGTTGGTCCCACTGTATAGAATTTAAATACTGTCTCAGACCATCGTAGTCGCCTTTACGAAAGCAACAACCCTTCCCTTTATCCCTGATGGTAGTTACCTCCTTGAGTAAATCCAACTTCAGCACACTGTGATCACTGCCACCTAGTGGTTTCTGTATCTGCGGATTCTTAATGCATGAAGAATCACTACTGATAATCAAATCAAGAGTATTGCTCCCTCTTGTTGCCTCCCGAACATGCTGATTTAGAAAACAATCATCCAATAAATCCACAAAAGCCTTGCTAGTGTGTGAGTGACCAACTCACAATTCCAGTCAATATCTGGGAAATTAAAATCTCCCATTATAAGACTCTCTGATTTACTGGCCCACTTTATTTCCCTGTACAGTTTCTTATTATGCTCATCAGAGTCATTAGGCCTATAGCACACTCCTACTCTCAATTTCCTACTCCTACTCGGAATCAAGAGTAGGAGACCAGCGGAATTACTTAACAAGTACAGGTCACTGTTGAAAAAAAGCCGTGAAGTAGGGTTGAATTTGAAAGTGTCTGCAATTCTGCCCAGACACGATAGGAGGGAGTATATGATGAGAGCCTTGTCGATCAATTCGGCCCTGGAAAGATTGTGCAAGGCTCAAGGGATAGAATTTTTTTCAGCCTGGAATGTACTTGTTAACAGGAGAGATTGCTTCTACAGGGATGGGATACACTTAAATAGAAAGGGTGCAAGAATATTTGCTGATGCTATCGAGGCAGTGTTAGGTGGGTCGGAAAACTGCTAGCTTGGGGGGAGACAAAGACTAATGGATTAACAGTAGCCACTGGCAGAGGTGAAAGAGATTCTTGCACTGCTTCTATTGGAATGAGCAGAAGCCTGAAAAACAAGATGCAGGATATTTCAGAGACTGCTGGAAGTCATTGCGGTACAAGTAAACACATGGGTTGTGTTAGGGTAGCTAAGAATAGAAACAGGTGCATATATACTTGCGTGTACACCAATGCTAGGAGTTTAGTAAATAAATTTGATGAATTTGAGGTATTGCTCAAAACATCAAAGGCAGATATTGTTGGGATATCAGAGACGTGGTGACACACAGATATAAGTAATGCAGAACTGGAATTTGGGGAGTACAATGTGTATATTAGCACACATCAAGCAGGACAGGAGGGGAGGAGGGGCTATGCTATTAGTTAAAAAAACACATAAAATCCAAGGAAGTGAAGCCAGTCGACATTGATGGACAGGGCAGTGTCGAGTCAGTTTGGTGTGACATAAGCATAGGTAAATCAAAATTGAGAGTAGGAGTGTGCTATAGGCCTAATGACTCTGAGGAGTATAATAAGATACTGTACAGGGAAATAGAATGGGCCGGTAAATCAGAGAGTCTTATAATGGGGGATTTTAATTTCCCAGATATTGACTGGAATTTGTGGGTTGGTCACTCGCACACTAGCAAGGCTTTTGTGGATTTATTGGATGATTGTTTTCTACACCAGCATGTTCAGGAGGCAACTAGAGGGAGTAATACTCTTGATCTGATTATCAGTAGTGATTCTTCATGCATTAGGAATCTGCAGATAAAGGAACCACTGGGTGGCAGTGATCACAGTGTGCTGAAGTGGGATTTACTCAAGGAGGTAACTACCATCAGAGGTAAAGGGAAGGGTTTTTGCTTTCGTAAAGGCGACTATGATGGTCTGAGACAGTATTTAAATTCTATACAGTGGGACCAACTGATGATGTTACCAACAGCAAATTCAAAATGGGAAGCATTCAAGGAACTAATCTTGGAATTGAAGTAAGCAGGCTTTACATACCAACCAAGAAATATTGTTCAAGGTTCAGGCCTAAATGGTTGTCAGATGAACTAATGAGACATATGGCAGAGAAGAAAAGTGCATGGGATACATGCAAATTAATGGGTGACATGGAAGCCTATGATAGATATAAGTTGGTCTGTAACCAAGTCACAAAGGAGATTAGGCAGGCAAAGGCAGGTTATGAGAAATCCTTGGCAAAGGACGCAAAGAAAAACAGAAAAGAGTTCTTTACCTATTTAAACTCAAGAAGGAAAGGGATGAATCAGATTGGTCCACTGGATGTTGATGGTTCAACAGTTGAGGATCCAGCTCAGGTGGCTAACAATCTAAACGAGTATTTTGCATCTACATTCACACATGAGGAGTTATTCAGGAAGGGGAATGTCGTAGGTGAAGTAAACATTGGCAGTGAGCTAGATTATTTTCTAATAACTGAGAGGAAAGTGGAGGAGAAATTGTTGAGGATAAACATAAAAAAGGCACCCAGGGTGGATGGGATCTATCCAGTCATATTAAAGGAGGCAGCAAAGGAAGTAAGCAAACCCCTAGCTATAATTATGAGAGCTTCTTTGGACTCAGGGGAGGTACCCATGGACTGGAGATGTGCAAATGTAACCCCAATTCACAAAGGAGGATCAAAGGCTGACACAAGTAATTATAGACCTGTGAGTTTAACTTCTGTTCCCGGAAAATTAATGGAGGCACTGGTTAAAGAAGCACTGCAGGATCATCTGGACAAGAATTCAGTTATAGCTCAGACACAGCATGGTTTTGTTAAGGGCAGGTCTTGTCTGACCAATTTGATTGGATACTATGATGTAGTCACAAAAGAACTGGATGCAGGGAATAACTTTGATATTATATACTTGGATCTTAGAAAGGCTTTTGATACTGTTGCGCATGGAAGACTGCTGCACAAATTGGAGAAGTGTGGCATTGGAGGCAAATTGCTGCTATGGATAAAGGGATGGTTGAGTGGCAGAAGACAGAGAGTGGTAATCAATGGACACTGCTCAACGTTGACTAATGTTATTAGTGGAGTTCCTCAGGGTTCAGTGTTGGGTCCATTGTTATTTTCTGTATTTATAAATGATATTGATGATGGTGTATCAGGCTTAATGTCCAAGTTTGCAGACGATACCAAGGTTGGCAGGGTTGTTAAGGACACTACTGATACTATGCTGCTGCAACAGGATCTGGAAAGGTTGAACAGATGGGCTGAGCGGTGGCAAATGAAGTTTAACATTGACAAATGTAAAGTACCACATATGGGAAACAGTAACCCCAGATCAACGTATCAACTCTGTGGTACTACGCTGACAGTGGTAGAGAATGAAAAGGACCTGGGGGTAATTGTGCAGGCAGATATGAAGTTCTCTGAGCAGTGCAGACGAGCTGCAAGAGTAGCTCATGGTGTCTTGTCAATGATATACAGGAATTTTTCTGGCAGGGACAGGGATGTGATTATTCCCTTGTATAAGGCATTGGTCAGGCCACACCTTGAGTACTGTATACAGGTCTGGAGGCCTCATTTCAAGAAGGATGTAGAGCTGCTGGAATGAGTACAGAGAAGGGGCAACAAGATTAGTGAATGCATCGGCGAGGTGATCTGATAGAGGTGTATAAGGCTTTGAATGGCTTGAGCATGCTCAATGCCGATGGGATTCTTCCTCTTGCTCAGAATAATCACCTGAGAGGGCATAAATTCAAATCGAGGAAGGAAATTTGCCTTTAGCCAGCGGGCAGTTGGTTTGTGGAATAGACTCCCATCGCTTGTTGTTGAAGTTGATAGCCTAAACAAATTTAAGGCTCAGCTGGACAGGTATTTTGAACAAACGGAGGCGTGAAATGGGAGTAGTGGTGGTTTTTTTTTTTTTTTTTGGCTGATGCTGAATAAGCTTGCTTTCTTGCATCATATGCCTCTACTAATGCTAATGCTAATTTTGATCTCCCAATGCTTGTGTCACACCAAACTCACTCGACACTGCACTGTCCAGCGATGTCGACTGGCTTCACTTCCTTGGATTTTATGTGTTTCTTAACTAATAGCATAACCCCTCCTCCCTTCCTGTCTTGTCTATCCTTTCTGTAGACGTTGTACTCCCCAAATTCCAGTTCTGCATTACTTATATCTGTGTGACACCACGTCTCTGATATCCCAAGAATATCTGCCTTTGATGCTTTGAGCAATACCTCAAATTCATCAAATTTATTTACCAAACTCCTAGCATTGGTGTACACGCAAGTATACATGCACTTGTTCTTTTTCTTAGCTACCCTAACACAACCCATGTGTTTACTTGTACCCCATTGACTCCCAGCAGTCTCTGAAATATCCTGCATCTTATTTTCCAGGCTGCTGCTCATTCCAATAGAAGCAGTGCAAGAATCACTTTCACCTCTGCCAGTGGCTACTGTTAATCTATTAGTCCTTGTATCCCCCCAATCTAGCAGTTTTCCGACCCACCTAACACTGCCTCGATAGCATCAGCAAACATTCTTGCACCCTTTCTATTTAAATGTATTCCATCCCTGTAGAAGCAGTCTCTCCTGTTAACAAGCACAGACCAGGCTGAAAAAAATTCTACCCCTTGAGCCTTGCACAGTCTTTCCAGGGCCGAATTGATCGACACGGCTGTCATCATATACTCCCTCCTATCGTGTCTGTGCAGATTTTCAGACACTTTCAAATTCAACCCTAATTCACGGCCTTTTTTCAACAGTGAACTATACTTGTTAAGTAATTCCGCCGCTCTCCTACTCTTAATATCATTAGTGCCAACGTGTACAACTATATCTCTAAATAGGCCTACAAGGCTGGGACAATTCATATTGAACAATTAGACTTTACACCAGCCAGTATTCAAATAAACAAATTCCAATCCTGCAACTAAAACACTTTATTTGCAATAAAATAAAATTAAATATGAGCGAATGAAATAAAATATATAGTAGTCTAAAACTGATGTGATTTAATTTATAATAAAATACAAAAATATAAAATATAAAATATGATGATAAAAGCGATAAAAACAAATAATAAAATACCGTAACAACTGTAGCTTTCGGAGATAGTGATCCCCTTTCTCAACAGCATATTTCTGCTGTGTGGCACATCCTTAAATAGCAGATCCACGGTACTCATCACATGGTTCCTCGGGAGTAAGGCTGGAATTTCCCATTTATGCTCCGGCAGTGGCTCAGGAGTGCGCTAGCTGAAACTGTTCATCTCGCCAAAGAACCACGGTTTCCAAGAGGGGATGTAAACGTACACCCTTGTCTCTATTAATGGAATTGCTAGCTGCCCCATGTCCCGTACCTGACTGTTCCACACACACACACACACACACATCAAGCAAATAGTGCATTTTAAAGGCTGTGATTCAGAGGGCAACTGCCCCCCCCCCAGTTCTCCCTTGAGCCACAGCACTTCCATTAGCTTGAGCTTTTTGCTTTGCTGCTCTGGTCTGAGTCATGATTTCGATTTAATTTCAGTACAAAATTAAAACCCTAAACTTGTATAACACAGTTAGAACGCCATATTTATGTTTCAGTATTGAGTATTATCTATAAAATCCCTTTATATAACTTCTGTATCAAGTTAAGTATTAATTATTTATTTTTGCTAATTATTTATGTTACGTAATCTAAGTCGTTATATGTATATAGTTAACAGACAATTTAATTGACAATGAAGTTCAACAAGATTAATAGATTTACTGATTAATTGACAATATTATATTATGTACTATACTGTACTAAGCTTATGCTATCTATTTCGAGATATTTTCTATCGCGTAACAATGGCGGCAATTTACGAACGGTAAGTCTACGGACACTTAAGTATCGATTAACTTCCAAATCTCGCTGTCTCAATTCAGAATAAACTAAGGATCCTGACTAGCTACTTACAGAAAATAATTTGATATAACAATTGGTTAATAAGTCGGCTAAATATGGTTAAAAAAAAACCTCTCGTTCAACGGAGCTATAACTTGTAACAAGTGGATTTGATACCCTTGCTGATACTAAGTAATACCTACAAAATCTATCTAAGTTAAATTTTAAACTATGTATCGTAGCTAGGAATATAAAGCTACTTTAGAAAATAAGTTAATGTGCCAATTTAAGCTAATAAAACAGAAAATAAATCAGAAAAAACTTCTGTTCCAGGAGTGGCAATAAGCTATGTCCGCACAGGCTATTCTCGTTCTCCCGTATATGTGGAGCTATTCTCTATTTCAGATTTTAGTTGGTTGAAATAGAATTGTTTGCAGAAGATAGCAAAGTTGTTGGATGCTTTGTCAACTGGAGTTATAATAAAATTGTCCTGTAATTCTGAAATATGTTTTTTCAGATTGTAGAATGGAGTGTGGTGGTTATTGTTGAGTTTATAGGATTTGGCAGTAGTTTTTTTGATGTTTGATAGATAATCGTTATCTAGTTTTGAAATGCTTCATGTGGAATGGTATATTTATAAGCAAGCTTGTTGGCAAAATGTGTAAGGTCTAGATATAGCCTTTTGTTGATGTAATTAAGATTAGCTTGGTTAATGGATCTGAATTTGAACCCTTTACTCATGGCTGTTTTTAGATTATTGTCATTTATGATGTTTAAATTTCCAGGTATATGTCCATAATGTTTATCCACAAAAGGAGCATAGACTGGATTATTGCAGTTTTTCCTCCCTTCCCCTCCCCAAGAATTTTACCATTCCCTATACCATTGGCTTGTCTACACTTTTTCGTTCAAATTTCTCTGAATTTTAATTTTCTACCACGGTAACTTAACAACCTATCACCCCTTCCGCACATCAGATTTGTATTATATTTCACTTTACACTTTTGTAAATTTATATTTATTTTAATTTACATGATTAACTTTATTTTTAAACTGTGTAGGGACTACTTTGTCTATTGATATTACGATAAGGGCTGCATATTTGCTCTCCCCCTTTTCTAATATTTTAGACAAGTTTGGAAACACGGTACATGATCAGGAGTAGTCCCCTGATGAATTTCCTATGTATCATTTTTTCATCTACTATATTCAGATTTCGGATATTTGCCATCCACCTAATTCGACCTCTTGCTAAAATTGCCCTCCCGTATCTGAATATAGTGTTATTTATTTATTTCTTATTTATTATTATTATTGTTTGCTTCCTCAGTCCCAGTTCATTTTTGTACTAGGTTTTTCAAAATCTTTCACCTGTTTAACCACTACTTGACTTCCATTTTTGACTATCCCTTAAACTTTTCTTAGTTCAGGCACCTTTTGTACTTTTCATTTCCATTTTCCCAGACTATTTTTCTATTTTACAAGCTACACATTATTTATATCCTTTTGTTTCCTTTACTGCTGTACAGTGTGTTTTGGAGCATTAATCATACAATAACTTTTCTTATTTTTCTTTTTCTGCATATTTTTCTTCTTAACAGTTGTATATTGCGCGCGCGCGCGTGATAATATTAAACTGTTAAGAAGCAAAATAAGTAGAAAAAGGAAAATAACAAAAGTTATGATATGTCTAATGCTCCAATATGTGCAGCGCAGCAGTAAACGAAGCAAAAGGATATAAATAATGTGTGGTTCATAACATAAATAAAGTGTCTAAGAAAATGGAAATAAAAAATACACAAAGTGCCTGAACTAAGAGAAGTTTAAGGAATAGTAGAAACTGGAAGTGAATTAGTGGTGAAAAAGTGAAAGAATTTGAAAACCTAGTACAAAAATGAACTGGGACTGAGGAAGCAAACAATATACAAAAATAATTTTAATTTGGTACAAATAAATAAAAAAAATAATAAATAACACTGTATTCAGATATGGGAAGGCAATTTTAGCAAGAGGTCGAATCAAGGGATGGCAAATATGCAGAATCTGAATACAGTAAATGAAAAGATGATTCATATCCAGGAATTTCATCAGGGGATTACTCCTGACCATGTTACAGGCACTATGTTTTCGAACTTGTCTATAGCATTAGAAAAAGGGTGGGAGCAAATATGCAGCCTTTATCGTAATACTAACAGACAAGGTAGTCCCTACGCAGTGTGAAAATTAAGTTGATGATGTAATTTTAAATTTAATACAAATTTACGAAAGTGTAACGTGAAATATAATACAAATGTTTGTACCGTGCAGAAGGGGTAAAAGGTAATTAAATTAACGTGTTTAAAAAATGCAAAATAAAATTCAAATATACAGCAGAGAAATTTGATCTAAAAGATGTGGACAAACAAATGGTATAGGGAATGGTAAAATTCTTGGGGTGGGGAAGAGGATGTTGGAGTGTTCTTATCACCCTCCTATTACACTAATAGTTTTACAAATGGGCAAAAAAATAGAAAAAGACAGTATAAAGACAAAGTGTAGAAAAAGTCATTAAAAATACTGAACTTACTGGGTGTGCAAGGCCAAACTTTAAAGAAATGGCTTTGGTATAAGCAAGCGTTAGTAAAAATGGGTGTTAATACCATAGAGAAGAAGAAGGGAAATTGAAACCAAAACTGAAAGTGGGTGTTACCTAGAGTTATTAAGTCAAGCGGAGGAGAGATGCGCACAGCCAAGATGCAAAAGGGGAAACAATGACAAGTTACCGAGTTATGTAGATTTAGAGATACAGATAGTGATGAACTCTATCGTTGAAAAAAAAAAATGTGGGAAAGATGGCCTAAAAACATGAAACGCCAGACACAAGGTCCCAGGAATACAAATATGTGAAGAACATGTGAAACAGAAAGTAAAACAATAATAATTCCAATCTACAGGAGATGGAATGCTGGTGAAATTTTAGATGCTCAGACAACAGGGTCTATAGATTGTGGCTCCAAACTTCCATGTTAACCAGCTGCTGGAGATAGAGAAATGCAATGTCTGGCTACATCTGAGGTTGATTGAAGGTTGAGTGAATCCATTGAAGAGCGTGACAAAAAAAATCCAGGAGGAGGCAAAAAACTAACTTTGATGACAACAGGAAGGCAAAATTGAAAACTATGAAGAAGAAGAATTTTTATATCCATTGAAAAAAATTTTTTTTCACCAAATAAAAGGTCTGGTTAAACGATGCAAGTTTCTTAAAGAAAAACAAAACCATTCACAACACATGGCTACCATATAGACAGTAGATCTGAGACTGGTCAGAGAAGCAAAGAGCCAAACCGAGTGGTTATTATCAGAAGATACATAACTTAATAAGTCCAGGAATAAAAAGCCAAATGTACAGGATTCCAAATAGTAGAAAGGAAGAATTCAAACTAAACGTGTGAAAAACTTAGAGAGTAAAGCAACGGGAGTCTCATTCTGAAAAAGAACCTTAAACAGAAGTCACGAACAGTGTTTACTAGCTAAGTAGTGGAAACCCCACCAAATAATATACAACTATATAATACCTTTAACACGGACAGGTGCCAAGTAAATCAAAATTGAATTTATTTTTAATTGTAGAAGAAACTATACTGAAACAGTATTTGATGAAAAAGGGAGGTATATTATTATTTAAAAGCTTGTTATAAAAAAGTTGTATTGCTTTGCTGAAAAGGATATGGTTGCTGCATATGTTGGCTAATCTTTGATAGCTTGAATACAAATAGTATTTTTTGAAATTTATTGGAAATATTAGATTGCTGACTTGTGAGGTAAATGACATCAAAGTTAAAATAGTTTCTTTTGTCATGTATGTTAATAAGATGAGGAACTGCACCATTGCAGAATGTAATATTCAGATCAAGGAAGTTGGCTGTGTAATTAACATTTTCTTTATTGAGTTTAAGTTCAGAGGAGTAAATATCAGCAGCTAACCTTTCAAAATCATAATTTAAAACTAAGATGTCATCAACATACCGGAAAGCTAAAAATTTATGATTCGGATTGCTAATAAAAAATAATTCCTCGTAGTAGTGTAAAAACAAGTTAGAAACAAGGCTGGAAATTTGTGAACCCATGGGAACTCCAATTATTTGTTTGTAAGCAAGCTTGCCATTGAAAATGAAGTTAAGAGTATGCAAAGATTGACGAGGTTGTCCCAAGTACTCTTGTGAATATTAAGTTTCTCATGGTATGTGTTAAACAATTGTTTTACACAAACACCAGTAGGTTAAGTGGGATGGAAGTGAACAGGTTGGTGAAATCAAAAGTTTCAATACTGGTTATAGAGAGATTGAATCTAAAGAGGTTTAAAACTGCTTGGTTATTGTTAATAATCCAGGTAGTTGTAAGATTGCCGAAGATGATTTTGAGTTGTCTGAAGAATTGCTTGCAGGGTAGGTAGCAGCCACTATTTTTGGACCTGGTTATGAATCTGAAACCTACCAGTTGTTTGTGGAATTTAGCAATCATATAAAGGAAGAGAAGGGTAGAGTTTTGTATTTTGGTGTTCAGTTTTTTATGTAAAGCTATAAGCTTTTTTATTGTAGAAGCAGGATTGAGACTGCATGGTGTATATGTAGAACTATTCTCTATTTCAGTTTTTAGTTGGTTGAAGTAGAATTGTTTGAAAACGATAGCAAAGTTGTTGGATTCTTTGTCAACTGAGGTGATAATAAAATTGTCCCATAATTCTGAAATATGTTTTTGCAGATTGCAGAATGGAGTGTGGTGGTTCTTGTTGAGTTTGTAGGACTTGGCAATAGCTTTTTTTTGATGTCTTTGATAGTATATAATTATCCAGTGTTGGAAGCTTCATGTGGAATGGTATATTTCCACATGAAGATGTCACCTGATGATGTTACCAACAGCAAATTCAAAATGGGAAGCATTCAAAGAACTTATCTTGGAAGCTACTAGGCTTTACATACCAAGAAATATTGTTCAAGGTTTAGGCCAAAATGGATGTCAGATGAACTAATGAGGCATATGGCAGAGAAGAAAAATGCATGGGATACATACAAATTAACACATGACACAGAAGCCTATGATAGATACAAGTTGATATGCAACCAAGTTACAAAGGAGGTTAGGCAGGCGAAGGCAGATTACGAGAAATCCTTGGCAAGGGATGCAAAGAAAAACAGCAAAGAGTTCTTTACTTATGTAAACTCTAGAAGGAAGGGGATGAATCAGATTGGTCCACTTGATATTGATGGGTCAAGTGTTGATGATCCTGCTCAGGTAGCTAACAAACTAAATGAATATTTTGCATCGACATTCACACATGAGGAGTTATTCAGCGAGGGGAATGCCAGAGGTGTATTCAACTCTAGCAGTAAGCTACAGAATCTTGAAATAACTGGGAGTAAAGTGGAGGAGAAACTGTTGAAGATAAACACAAGAAAGGCACCCGGGGTGGATGGGATCTATCCAGTTATATTAAAGGAGGCAGCAAAGGAAGTAAGCAAACCCTTAGCCATAATTATGAGAGCTTCCTTGGACTCAGGGGAGGTACCCATAGACTGGAAATGTGCAAATGTGACCCCAATTCACAAAGGAGGATCAAAGGCTGACACAAGTAATTATAGACCTGTGAGCTTAACTTCTGTTCCAGGAAAATTAATGGAGGCACTGGTTAAAGAAGCACTGCAGGATCATTTAGACAAGACTTCAGTTATAGCTCAGACACAGCATGGTTTTGTTAAGGGGAAGTCTTGCCTGACCAACTTGATTGGATACTATGATGCAGTCACAAAAGAACTGGATGCAGGGAATAACTTTGATATTATATACTTGGATCTTAGAAAGGCTTTTGATACTGTTGCACATGGAAGACTGCTACACAAATTGGAGCAGTGTGACATTGGAGGCAAATTGCTGCTATGGATAAAGGGGTGGTTGAGGGGGAGAAGACATAGAGTGGTAATCAATGGACACTGCTCATCGTGGACTGATGTTGTTAGTGGAGTCCCTCAGGGCTCAGTGTTGGGTCCATTATTGTTTTCTGTATTTATAAATGATATTGATGATGGTATATCGGGCTTAATGTCCAAGTTTGCAGACGATACAAAGGTTGGCAGGGTTGTCAAGGACACTACTGACACTATGCTGCTGCAACAGGATCTGGAAAGGTTGAGCAGATGGGCTGAGAGGTGGCAAATGAAGTTTAACATTGACAAATGTAAAGTACTACACATGGGAAACAGCAACCCCAGAGCAACGTATCAACTCTGTGGTACAACACTGACAGTGGTAGAGAATGAAAGGGACTTGGGGGTGGTTGTGCAGGCAGATATGAAGTTCTCTGAGCAGTGCAGACGGGCTGCAAGAGTAGCTCATGGAGTATTGTCAATGATATACAGGAATTTTTCCAGCAGGGATAAGGAGGTGATTATTCCATTGTATAAGGCGATGGTCAGGCCACCCTAGAGTACTGTATACAGGTCTGGAGGCCTCATTTCAAGAAGGATGTAGAGCTGCTGGAACGAGTACAGAGAAGGGCAACAAGATTAGTGAATGGAACAAAGGGGTGCTCTTACGAAGAAAGGCTTAAGTTTTGCAAATTACAGTGTCTGGAGACTAGGCACCAGCGAGGTGATCTGATAGAGGTGTATAAAGCCTTGAATGGTTTAAGCATGCTCAATGCTGATGGGATTTTTCCTCTAGCTCAGAAAAATCACCTGAGAGGGCATAAATTCAAATTGAGGAAAGACAGATGTAGGATAGGTGTGCGGAAATTTGCCTTTAGCCAGCGGGTGGTTGGTTGGTGGAACAGACTTCCATCCCTTGTGGTGGAGGTTGATAGCCTAAATAAGTTTAAGGCTCAGCTGGACAGGTATTTTGAACGAACAGAGGGGTGAAGTGGAAGTGGTTTTTTTTTTTTTTTTTTTTTTTTGGCTGATGCTGCCTAAGCTTGCTTTCTTGCATCAAATGCCTCTACTAATGCTAATGCTAATTTATAAGCAAGTGTGTTGGCAAAATGTGTAAAGTTTAGAAATAGTTTTTTGTTGATGTTATTAAGATTAACTCAGTTATTGGGTCTGATTTGAACCCTTTACTCATGGCTGTTTTTAGATTATTTGTCATTTGTGATGTTTAGATTTCCAGTTATGATATGTCCATGATATCGATCCACAAAAGGAGCATAAACTGGATTATTGCAATGTCATGGGAGATCGTTAAGATCATTTATTTTTTTTTTCAAAGATAGAGATCATCACTATCTGTATCTCTAAATCTATAAAACTCGGTGACTTGTCAGTGTTTCCTTTTTTGCATCTTGGCTGTGTACTTCTCTCCTCCGCTTGACTTAATGACTCCAGGTAACACCCACTTTTAGTTTTGGTTTCGATTTCCCTTCTGCTCTACAAGCCTATGGTATTAACACTCATTTTTTACTTATGCTTGCTTATACTCTTTCTTTAAGGTTGGGCCTTACACACCCAGTAATTTCAGTATTTTTAATGACTTTTTCTACACTTTTTATCTTTATACTGTCTTTTTCTATTTTGTTGCCCATTGGTAAAACTGTTAGTGTAATACGATGGTGATACGAATGCTCTGACTATCCTGCATCCTGTTGCTATTTTCGCCTTCTTTTGACCATCTTTTTCTACCTTTCCCCACCCCAAGAATTTTACCATTCTCTATACCATTTGCTTATCCACACTTTTTAAATCTAATTTCTCTGCTGTATATTTGAATTTTATTTTACATTTAACCATGTTAATTCAATTACCTTTTACCCCTTCTGCACAGTACAAACATTTTTATTATATTTCACATTACACTTTTGTAAATTTGTATTAAATTTAAAATTACATCATTAACTTAATTTTTACACTAAATAAGGACTACCTTGTCTTTCAGTATTTGATAAAGGCAGCATATTTGTTCCCACCCTTTTTCTAATACTATAGACAAGTTTGGAAATGCAGTGCCTGATATGTGGTCAGGAGTAGTCTCCTGATGAAATTCCTGGCTATGTATTATCTTTTCATTTACTGTATTCAGATTTTGCATATTTGCCATTCCTTAATTCGACCTCTTGCTAAAATTGTCTTCCCATATCTGAATACAGTGTTATTTATTTATTTATTTGTTTGTGTATTTTTATAATTCTTTATTTATTTGTATAAAATTATTTTTATATATTGTTTGCTTCCTTAGTCCTAGTTCATTTTTGTACTAAGTTTTTCAAATTCTTTCACTTTGTCACCACTACTTCACTTCCAGGTTCTACTATTCTTTAAACTTCTCTTAGTTCAGGCACTTTGTATTTTTCATTTCCATTTTTACAGACACTATTTATGTTACAAACCACACATTATTTATATATGCATGTGTATATATATATATATATATATATGTATGTATGTATATATACATATATTAGCATAATGAAGTAGTTAAAAAATAAAAAATGGTACAAAATATAATACGAAAATTAAGAAAATAAATATAAATCTATCATTACAGGCAGCAAAATGCACATTCCTCCACATGATGCCCAATGTATAACTGATATTAAATCAAAATTAATGTCAGTAGCATGGCAAAACTGTTGAGCGAAAAATAATAAATTAAACATGATAATTAATCAACAGGGAGGGAGAAGAAAAGGTGAGACTAAAAATTGTAGTAGAAAATCTCGAAATAATTTAGAAAATCCAATTCAAAATAATAAATCAATTTTAAAATTTAGAGCCAATTACATAAGAATTTAGCGCTGCCTCCCCTCGTAGGGTGCCAGCTCCAAATTACGTGAAATATCACAAATAGAGACTAAACTAACTACAATAAAATAAAACCAAAATAACAAAAATAGACTGACCATTATGCCCCATATCAACGGAGGACCACAAGGCCAATAATGGTGGGGAATTGCTGCATTTCAATCGCTAGACAAATCGCCGCAAAGGGGAACCGATCGAAGGATCAGTCCGCCACCCGATCCTCTGATCGAACCGCCAATGCAGAGGATTTGAATAGCTGTGATCCTTATGCAGCAAAAAATAAAAATATGGAACAGACAGACTAACACTCCAGCACAGAGCCACACCACTGACATTGTAAACTTAACCAACTTATATAGACAAATAAATAAAATACTATAGATGGCACCCATACTGCCATTCGATCGGTTCACCTTTGCGGCAATTTGTCTATCGATTGAAATGCAGCGATTCCCTGACCATTATTGGCCTTGTGATCCTCCGTTGATATGGGGCATAATGGTCAGTCTATTTTTGTTATTTTGGTTTTATTTTATTGTAGTTAGTTTAGTCTCTATTTGTGATATTTCACTTAATTCGGAGCTGGCACCGTACAAGGGGGATGCCGCTAAATTATTATGTAATTGGCTCTAAATTTTAAAATTGATCTATTATTTTGAATTGGATTTTCTGAATTATTTGGAGATTTTCTGCTACAATTTTTAGTCTTACTTTTTCTTCTCCCTCCCTGTTGATTAATCATTGTTTAATTTATTATTTTTTGCTCAACAGTTTTGCCATGCTACTGGCATTAATATCTGTTATATATATGTAGTGGCGGACAAAAAAAATTGCATCACTTGTTTTTCAAATGTTTTGTGCTGCAATGTGGGTTGCAGAAATGTTCGAAATGATTTGTTAGATGGGATATATATCTCTGTGAATGAAATCCAATAAAAAGACTCCACCTGATATACCTAATTGCCATAAATATTTTACCAAAGGGTATAATGTGTAATTAATGGAAATATGAGAAATCATGCAAATGGCAATCACGACAATCAAACATACATTTTATTGCATTTATGTGTACAAACTGAAATGACAAGTTAATGCAATAGTATTATGTACTGTAATCAGCAAATTAAGTCCTCAGTATTTTGTTATTTTCTCCTTGAGCTGCAATTACAGCCTTGCAACGATCTGGCATAGAATTAATCAACCTGGATATACAGTTGCCCAATTTCCTGGTACCCCACCCTTAAAATGCTCTCCTGCAGCTGAATCTTACTTGTTGGCTTTTTCTGAGCAATTTTAGATGACATTATGTACCAGAAATTTTCAATAGGGTTCAAATCTAAACTGTTGCTAGACCAGACCAACACTGTAATGCCGCAATTTCTGACGAGGAAAAACATTGCTGTAAGTATGTTTTAAGCCTTGTAAGACAAAGAGACAAACTCATCATTAAATCTAAATAGCATAAAACTTACCAATTTTGCTGTGTGGTAAAGTGCTGAGTCCTGTTGAAAAATGCAGTTATGGATGTCTGTGTGGTGATCCCTAATAACAGGTTTCAGGCACTCCTCCAAGATAGCAGTGTAGGTTTCTGCATTCACCGTTCTGTTAATAAACTTAATTTTCCCTACCCCTTTGCTTGTTATGCATCTCCAGACCATCGGACCGGCAGGGAACTTTACAGTTAGTGTTATGCCATCAGGATGGTATGCCTCAGATTTTCATCTTTTGACATATCGCTTCCCATTCGAGCCATGCAGGTTGAATTTCGATTCGTCAGAAATTCAAACGTATAAAATAGACTCATTTAATTTCAATGTAGTCTGCCTTACAAACTGGAATTCTAATATATCGAAATCGGTTCATGCAAATATCATTTTATCCCATTGCCTCAGAATTGCTTCCATTTGCAATAAAAATACAACCTGTGCAGCAAACATAACAGCATTGTACAATAAGTTGATTCATAATAATTTCTCTATTGCTTACCTGAAATACCACTTCAGGAAGGCGATAAATATAATTAATTTCAAAAAATTATTTCCAGAACCCATTGCTCCAATATAATTGCCATAATTTACAGATTTAGAGCCATGTATATAATGTACATAGGATATTGCTTTCTTGGTGAGTTAGAGCTTAGAAAACTTGTACCCACCAACCTGTAAATTATAGTGTATTATTTATTTTATTTTATGTTACTTTTTATAATAACACTGTATATACTTGTTCTCACGCTAAGGTGACATGCAAATTCAGCTCAGGGTCTTACTATAGGAACGGGTTTGCGATCTTGGGCTTACCCGAGCTACAACTTATATCTTGCATCATCTTTAAGCTGGCCGTGCACTCTTTTTTCTTATTTCTTTGAAATTATTATTGTAATCTGAGGATGTAGAAGAAACTACTTATTTGTACTACTATATTTTTGCCTTCATGGAGTTCAGGTACTATTATCCCTTCTCTGTTAGTTTTTATTCATCTTACTATCCGCATGTTTCTCTTTTCGTTAACTTAATTTTAACTAATTGGCTATTTACAGGCTTTTACCACTTCCATCACATAAGGTTCACCACATGCACATTAACTCTCAGTAGAAGGATTTACATTTCTTTCATGACTACTATTGTTGTTACTACATTTGGGTCACGTCTTGGATATTGTATATATGCCTTACATTTATTCATATTTTAATTAATAAATTGCGTTTTCTGTCGGATCAGTGATGTTCAATGTGTGCTTGCATTATTACTTTATATTATCTTTCTTTTGATTCTAAATTTTTAACTACCTTTTATGGTTTAGATTCAAATTATTTAATCTCTAAATTTATTACTATTATCATTTTATACAACTTTTTATATATAGCAGATATTGATCATTACAGAAACAGAGATATCCTTGTCGTTTTTTGCCTTCAGTCTGGGTGGTTGGCCCCAGACAAAGTCAACAAGATTGTGGGTAAATAGCGATAAGTTTTGTATATATTTTAATTTATATTCTCATTTTTCCTTTTTTTTAAAAATATTTTTCTTCCTTATACTTACCTTACATTATCCCTTGCGTTTTCTGTAAATCTATCTTGGATTGTGTTCACATATTAATTACTATATACACATATTATATACACATTATGGTCGTATAGGATTATTGCTGTTGCAAGTGCTTTGGCCAATAAGTATTAGTTATAGTTTGTTGGTTACAATTTACTAAAAAATGAGTAGCAAATGCTTTAAAAACGGTACTCACCTTGTATAAATCTGCAATAAATTTATTGGTAGATGGTGGCTAAATTTAGGTTGGAAGAAGCATTAAAAAGAACTAAGGCGGAGAATGGGGTGAAAATATTTTAAACAGATTTTAAAATGAGCGCAAGGAAGTAGAAGTGCAGATCTCCAATCCTTGGTTGTCATAAAGAGGTTAAAGGGCGTAAATGAAAAAAATGAAAAAAAGAGAAGACTGGTGTGCCAATAGTCGTTATGAGGGACTTTCGTTGAATAAACCGTCATCAGTTGGCAAATGGGAGAGGAGTGAGTGTGTGTGTGTTGTATTTAAAGTTTATCTATACTCTCGTGATGCTCTTTTTGACACATGGGAACTTTAGCCGCAAGAGGTTCCAAGCCGGTGAGAGGTTGAAGGGAAGTTTAGCGTTAATAATGTTGAGATCGGAATGGTGTCGGTACCATTCGATGGTGAGGGCTTCATATTGAAGAAGTCTGTAGCTCGATCTAAGTTTAATAATAGTGATGGCAGAGTCAACAAGGAAGGTGTGGTTGTGGGTTTGAGCATGGGTTGTTAACTCAGTGCAGGATTGACTTGTCCTGAAACTGTTGAAGTGGTAGTATGCACGAGTATTGGAAGTTGTAGAGGAACCGAATTTGGTGGTAGTGCTGCCGATGTAACAGGTGTCGCAGTTTGGTTGGCATTGAAGTGGTAGTATGCACGAGTATTGGAAGTTGTAGAGGAACTGAATTTGGTGGTAGTGCTGCCGATGTAACAGGTGTCGCAGTTTGGTTGGCATTTTATGAGATATATTATATTATTGAGATCATTGATGGGATATTTGTGTGTATCTTTATAAGAATTAAGGAACCTAGTTTATTGTAAGTAGAGAAGGTGAGGGAGATGTCGGTATCTTTGAATGTACGTCGGAATTGTGCTGCGAGTTCACTATGGTAAGGAGAACTATGCGAGTATTTGTCTTGTTACTGTGTCTGGTGGGGTTATTAATACTGTTTTTAACGGTGGATATTGTGTGTTGGATGAGTTGAGAGGGGGAGTATCTCCTGGCTATGAATTTATCAGTAAGGTATTGAAGTTCATTGTATAGATCGTTTTGTGAAGAGCTGAATTTGATAGCGTTGTAGATTTGGTTGTGTAGGACGACTTTTTTGGTACTAAGGGGATGATGTGAAGTGAAATGTAGATATTTACCCGTGTGCGTGTTTTTTCTGAAAAATCTTGGTATTTAAATTTGTGTCTGTTGTATAAATAGTGAGATTAAGAAAATTAATCTGGTTGTCTGTTGCGATTTCGAGGGTAAGGTTTAGCCTGTCATGTATGTATTGAATTTTAAAAAAAGATTGTCTATGGTTGTTCTTCTGCCTATTATTAGGATATCATCGGCGTAGCGTATGCATAATTTAATTTCAGAAGGGAAAGGTTGTAAAATTTGGTTTTCAATAGGGGCAAGATAAATTTCAGAAAGGGGGCCAGAATCAATAAATTTTTATTATTAAATCTAAAGTATCTAGTGTCTAGTAAAAGAGTGGTAAGTTCAAGGATGGGTCAACTGAAAGAGAGGTACGTTTCGTTAAAGTGTAATCAGCTGTTAGAAGTACGCATAATGCTTGTAGGGTGAAAGGAATATGCACATTAGTGTATAGGGATATGACGTCAAAAGAAGCTAATACGTCTTCGTCGGATATGGTGGTGTTGCTGATTTTTTGGAATTATTCAAAATTATTAATTTTGAATTATTAATTCAAAATTAATAATACCAACCAAGCATTCCAAAAAATCAGCAACACCACCATATCCGACGTCATATCCCTATACAGTAATGTGCATATTCCTTTCATCCTACAAGCATTATGCGTACTTCTAATAGCTGATGACACTTTAACGCCATGGAACTCCTACCATGGAAGAAAGTGTGTTGAATGCCATCTAGAATAATCCTGCTACCAGCACACGTGCCGTTGCCTCTGCCTTAGTAGTGTTTCGTTGCAGTGTACAGAGTGTCTGGCATGACGATTCCTTACATCCCTTTTATCTCCAAAGGATTCAGTTACTGCTCCCACAAGATCATATTGCACATGTGGCTTTTGTGCAGTGGTTTCTCCAAGAAAGTGTTCAAGACTTGAATTTTCCAGCCTATGTTTTTGTCACGGATGAGGCTTATTTCACTCGGGAAGGCTTATTCAATCAGCACAATGCTCATGTGTGGGCTCACGACAACCCACACGGTGTGGGTTGTCACAGTCACCGACCATACCTGCCCACACATTTATTGCCCTTCGCAATAAATGTGTGGGCAGGTATGGTCGGTGACTGCTTAGTCGGTCATACCTGTTACCATCCCGCATGAACTCCGCTAAATATCAGATCTTTCTTGAACAAGTTCTACCTGGGTTACTTGACGATGTTCCAGCAAATGTAAGATGCAACATTTGGTTTCAACATGACGGGGTGCCTGCCCATTATGGAAGGTGGGTTTGTGACCATTTGAACAGGCTTTTTGGGTGTCAATGGATTGGCTGTGGTGGACCCGTTGCCTGGCCCCCATGCTCACCTGATTTATCAAGCCTTGATTTCTTTCTGTGGGGGTCCCTCAAATCTATCGTGTATGAATCGCCTGTGGGGACTGAAATGGATCTCGTGGCGAGACTCGTCTGCGCTGCTGCTACTGTCAAAGAAACTCCAGGTGTGTTCGACCGGTCCGTCAATCCATGCTGCGTCGGTGTCACGCATGCATTGCGTCTCATGGTGGAACCTTCGAGTATCTGTTGTAACATCATGAAATGCATCCATCTTGTACTCCATTGTTAATATTATGTCAAATAAATGTTTGCCACTAATTACTGTCTTGTGTCATTTCTGCTTCTTGTGCCTCTGCTACTACTTTCCTGTGACGTTTCCGGTTATGGGTTTTTATGCGATTCACATTCCTTTAGATGTTACCTATCTCCCCTAAACGTTTGTACCAATATTTTTGTGACACCTTGTAGAAGCTGTTGTGAATCATGGAAAAAGGAAAGTTGCAGAGGAGGAAGAAAGCGATTATGATTTGTGTCAGGTGGGAAAAGTATCCTGGCAGAGAGCTACTGCAGCATTTGAAACTTTAATAGCTTTTGCAGAACAAGAACCCTTCTTCACTTCTCAGCATCTTATGCAGCTCCACATCATGCAAAACTTGACTTTGTCTGAGAGACGTAAGACCTCAAAGCAAGGTGATATTCATTCATTTTTGAAGAATGCTGAAAGCAAGTTTGGCAGCACGTCATCTACTGATGCAGATCCAAAACCTTATACAGACCCTCCCGATCCTGTCCCAGCTACATCAGCAGATCCTGACTATCCTCATGCGATGTCTACCCAGTAAACTCTCTACCTACTGCAACAATTTTGAGAGTTTTTTTGTAAGTTACCGTATTCAAAAAGCGGTTTCTATAATAAAACTCAGTTTCTTTAGTAAAATTTGTCTGTTTGTCTTAATTTTCTAAGTATAATAGTCAAGTATTTTTTTAATACTAACTCTCAAGCAACCAGAGACTACAGTTATCTGGCATCTACCAATCCGCGCGCGTGTAGTAGTAGTAGTAGCAGCAGCATATGATGCAAGAAAGCAAGTGTATGAGCTTATGCAGCATCAGCCAAAAAAAATCACACCATTCCCTCCAAATGCCTGTCCAGTTCCTCCTTAAATTTATTTAACCTATCAACTTCCACAACAATTGATGGAAGTTTGTTCCAGCAATTAACCACCCACTGGCTAAAGACGAATTTCCGCACATCTATTCTACATGTCTTTTCTTAATTTGAATTTATGCCCCCTTAGGTTTGTAATCTGAACAAGTGGAAGAATCCCATCACAATTCAGCATGCTCAACCCATTCAAGGCCTTATACACCTCAATCAGATCACTGCACAGGTGCCTAGTCTCCAGCCACTGCAATTCGCAGAACTTAAGCCTCTCTTGGTAAGAGGATCCCTTCATTCCCCTCACCAATCTTGTTGCCCTTCTCTGTACACGCCCAAGCAAATCTACATCTTTCCTAAAATGAGGCTTCCAGACCTGTACGCAGTACTCAAGGCGTGGTCTGACCATCGCCTTATACAGAGGGACAATCACCTCCTTTTCCCTGCTAGCAAAATTCCTATATATATCATTGACAAAACCCCATGACCTGGCCTGGCAGCCTGTCTGCATTGCTCAGAAAACTTCTTATCTGACTGCACAATTACTCCCACGTCTTTCATTTTCTACCACCTTAAGTGTAGTACCACACAGTTGGTACGTTTCTCTGGGGTTACTTCTACCCATATGGGGTTACTTCTACCCTTTGCATTTGTCAAGGTTAAACTTCAGTTGCCACTTTTTAGCCCATCTGCCCAAATTGTCTAGATCCTGTTGCAGTAGCACACTGCCATTACTGTCATTAACAACCCTGCCAACCTTTGTATCATCTGCAAACTTCGACACCAAGCCTGATATACCTTCATCGATATCATTGATAAATATACAAAAGAACAGAGGACCGAACACCGAACCTTGTGGGACTCCACTAATAACATTATTCCACGAAGAGCAGGACCCATTAATTACCACCCTCTGTCTTCTCCCACTCAACCATCCTTTTATCCATTGTAGCAACTTACCCTTAATACCATTCTGCTCCAATTTGTACAATAGTCTTCCATGCACAATAGTGTCAAAAGCTTTCCTGAAATCCAAATATATGATATCAAAAGTATTTTTTGCATCCAGTTCCCTTGTGACCACATCATAATATCCTATCAAATTTGTTAGACAAGACTTTCCCTTAACAAACCCATGCTGTGGGTTTGTTAAGGGAAATTATTGCTGAATTATTGAATATCTGAATTATTGCGGCAGTCATGTCTAGATGATCCTGCAGTGCATCTTTAACCAGTGACTCCATTATTTTATCTGGAACAGAAGTTAAACTAACTGGTCTGTAATTACACACACACTGTGTGTGTGTGTGGGGGGGGGGGCATAGTAAAAAAATTGTCTGCAGCAGTTGATCCTTGAACACTGAGCACTGTATCTACAAATTATTTAACCTTGGTCATATGTTAAAAAACAAAATTCACAGACATGCTTGTGGTAACAAGAAACAAAAACCAAATAAAAATATCAAATTCAACTTCTCCAATATCCTATGTTTATGGGACCATACTACACTTGATTTGGATAATATTTACCTATTCCTTTTTAGCATTAAAAAGTCTATTCTTAAGGCATTTGTCTCATCCAGCCATAAATTAGAGTTTACCGATATACAGCTTAAACTCATAATAAAAGACATCAGTCTCTTTAGAAATGTAACTATTACTTCTCACTGCATTGAATACTGTAACATTATATTTCTCCATAAATGGTTTGACAATTTATCCTTGGTCCTCTATTCTTAACACAAACAATAACCTACTGCTTTTCAACAACCGCTATAAATTTGATATACATCACTGTTTCAATTACGACCCTCCATCCATTAGGATTAAAAATCTTCAACTGCAAACAATTTGCCACTAATTTAGATAATATTTTGCTTACTGATCTCCCCTGCCATTGCAATAATCCTGTTTATGCTCCTTTTGTGGATCAACATTATGGAAATATCATAACTGGAAATCTAAACGTCATAAATGACAATAATCTAAAAACAGCTATGAGTAAGGGGGTGAAATTCAGACCCATTTACCGAGCTAATCTTAATTACATCAACAAAAAGCTATGTCTAGACCTTACACATTTTGCCAACAAGCTTTCTTATAAATAAATATACCATTCCATAAGAAGCATTTCAAAACTGGATAACTATTATCTATCAAGACATCAAAAAAGCTATTGCCAAGTCCTACAAACTCAACGATAACCACCACACTCCATCCTCCAATTTGAAAAAACATATTTCAGAATTACAGGACAATTTTATTATGACTCTAGTTGACAAAGCATCCAACAACTTTGCTATCTTCTGCAAACAATTCTACTTCAGCCAACTAAAATCTGAAATAGAGAATAGCTCCACATTTATAGCATGCAGTCTCAATCCTGCTTCAACAATAAAAAAGCTTATAATTTTACATAAAAAACTGCACACCAAAATACAAAACTCTGCCCTTCCCTTCATTTATATGATAGCCAAATTCCACAAACAACCAGTAGATTTCAAATTCATTACCATTCATTACTACCCTGAAAGCAATTCTTCAGACAACTAAAAACCATCTTCAGCAATCTTACTTCTACCTGGATTATTAACAATAACCCATCTGTTTTAACCATTTTTAGATCCAATCTCTCTATAACCAGTATTGAAACTTTCGATTTCACCAACCTGTTCACTTCCATTACACTTAACATACTGGTGTTTGTGCTAAAACAATTGTTCAACAAATACCATGAGAAACTTAATATCCACAAGAGTACTTGGAAGAACATTGTCAATCTTTGCATACTCAATAACTTTATTTTCGATAGCAAGCTTGCATACAAATAAATAATTGGAGTTCCCATGGGCTCGCATATTTCCAGCCTTGGCTCCAACTTGTTTTTACACTACAGGAACTCCTTGACTTAAGGTTGTGTTTGTTGTGTTGACGTAAAGGTTGTGTTTCGTAGAACGCTAAGTAAGTCGGAATTGTCCCCATGCTTGTGCAGCACTCGCAACTGTGCTTGCTGAATTGATTGAATCAAAAAAGAAATGTTCTACGACCATATAAATAGAATTAATTATTGTATTTATTCAATTTGTTATCTCATGAGCAGGGAAAATTACAAAAATGTGCAATTTAAAAAAAATTCAAAATATAAAATTTCAAATAAAGAGGAGACAGGCAGAACGTCAGTAAGTTTTACCTTTCGAGCATTGTTGCAAGAATCGACGTCTTCAGCTGATAAGTACGCCGCTATGGAGGTTGAGGGCTGTGGAGATTTAAAGCGGTTGGCCGCTCAACATTACGAAATAACATTATTCGGTGACTGGACAGCGGCTTTTTTTCTTTACGTCGTAGATTTCTTTTTAGCAAGCAAGCATATCATTCACTCCTCTATTAACTTTTAAGAATCGTTCGCTGTCAGGATTCATCTTCTCAAACCTCGCCATTGCCGATGCAATTTCACGAAAGTCCATTACCATCTCTCTGGTGGTGAAGCGTATCAGCTCCTCATTTAGTTCATTTAACTTCGTCGGCATTTTCCTCTTTCATTATCTCTGCCTGCAAGTCAGTAAATTCTTCGCCGACTGGGCTAGCCGAGTGGGTAAAGTACCTGCCCGGCAACCCAAAGGTCGCGGGTTCGATTCCCGCCTCGGACTTGGATCAAAGTACTGCAAAAACCTTGGGAGGTGCAATATGGCCACAGAAGCCGATGCGCCAACAACTACCAAATCAAAAAAAAAAAAAAAAAAAAAGTAAATTCTTCATTAGATAATTCCTTCTCTTCTTCCTCTATTAACTCCTTCACGTCTTTGGCAAAACTTCCAACTGAAGTAGCTCTGCAACATTTACAATCTTATCTATAACCTCTTCATATGATTCCTGGCGCCTCCGTTGCCAGGTGGGAAGGAGCAGCAGTGCGTAGCACACGCTTCTTGATTAGACCGGGTTTCGAGCCCGTCACCACCAAATATGGAGGATACGGAAAGGTCAGGGAATGACCACCGCATATTCTCGGAGCAATATGGCCTTAGTTGCTAATGCTCCTAAAAACCAAATAACAACAAACAAACATATGATTCGTCTTTTTCAAATTCTTCGATGCCTTTTACATGCCGTGAGCATATTTTCTTCCATGTGCTGTTTAAACTGCTTTTGTAATTTCTGCCCAGGCCTTATTAATGTTTAAGATGGTGTGGTCAATGTTGTAAGATTTCCAAATGTCTCTTAACGTAAAATTTTTCTCATTGTCTGCTGCAGACAATGCCTTAGCAAATGTACATAAATAGTATGCTTTTAAATTCGAAGTAACACCCTGATCCATAGGTTGGATGAGTGAAGCCGTGTTTTGCAGTAGAAATATTGCTCATGTTTGAATTGAAATCATCTAGATACATAGGATGTCCAGGAGCATTATGTAATAGAAGCAAAATCGTGAAAGGAACGACGTTGTCTTTACAATTATATATATATATATATAATTTTCAGCTCGGGAATGAAGCAGCATTTAAACCAATCCACAAAGAGAGATATTGTTATCCATGCTCTCTGGTTCGATTGGAAATGCATGGGTAGGGTGGCTTTATTGATGCCCTTAAATGCACTAGGATTTCCATAATGGTACATAAGCAGTGGTTTTAATCTGTAATCTCCTGCTGCATTAGCCCCAAGCAAGAGCATGGTCCTCTCTTTTGACACCTTGAAACCTGGCATTGTATTTTCCTCTTTGGTAATGTATGTTTGATCCGACATTTTTTTCCAATATGGAGCAATCTCATTAACGTTAAAAATTTGCTGCATTGAATAGCTGCCTTCATCAATAATTTTTTCCAACACATCACTAAATTTCTCTGCAGCTGCAGAATCGGCACTGGCAACTTCACCGCATACTTTAACATTGTTGGAAACCAGCGAGATACTTGAACCTATTAAACCACCTGTTGCTTACCACGAACTTGGGTTGGAGTTCGCCGTACTTATCCTTAATATCTTTATCAGTATTTGTTGCTTTTCCTTGAATGGCCATTAGATTCAGGAGCACTCGTTTCTGAATCTGATTTTCCATCCATATTATTAACAGCCGTTCCATCTTCGATATAGCACCTGAACACTGTTTTGTGATCACTGTTGATCCTTTGACAGTGCACGTATAGCGCACTGTTCTTTAAAATAGTATTCACTGTTGAAGCAGCGAGACCCAGTTCCCTTGCAATAGATGACAAACTTTGTCCTGCTTCTTAATTAATCATCTTCATTTCAAAATCAATTTTGTTTCATTTCCTGGCACTACCACCTTGCACTTATTTCGTTGGTCCCTTTCCCTTCATCATTGTAATACATAAATAGGAATGAAGAGAAGAATGAAGAGAAATTTGTTTTTTATATGATTGAAGATTTCAGTGAAGGGGAACTCATTTCACCATAACTTAAAAACCCACACAATTGCAATTATCGGTATTGTCACAAATGCAATAAGATCGAGTTTACTACCTGTTTATAATTTCAGAACATATTCCAAGACCTTGCTACTCCTGAAACTCCCTGGACTGAATGCTCACCTCTGTGTGACAATTTCTTTTTAAGATGGGGAAAATCCTCTGGCAAATATCAACAGCTCCATAAAACTCATTCATTGGAAAACTCAGATAAAATACCTATCTATACTGATGGCTCCAAAACGGATGCAGCCATTTGTGCTGCAGCAGTTTCTTCCACCTTCTCAGTTGCTGTGTCTCTTCCTACGGAATGCAGTATCTATACTGCAGAATTATTTGCAATAAAACTAGCTCTAGATAGAATACACAACAGCTGTATAAAGCAATCTCTGATACACGCAGACTCCTTAATTGCAATCACTGCCATTCAATCTACCGTGTCGCTCTCTCATCCGATTCTTAAAGAGATATGGTCTAAGTTATTTTACTGTCAAAAAGCCAACCAGAAGGTTACCTTCTGCTGGATACCTGGTCATGCAGGCATTCCAGGTAATGAACAAGTGGATGCCACTGCTAAACACCCTGACCCAGGCTCTTCCAGGCAACTAAAAGTGCCCTACACAGACTACAAATCCATCATTGAAACATCATGTAGGAAGCAATGGTCTGACCTCTGGAAAGCTCAAATAAATAATAAACTGCTGCAGATAAAAAGAGAGCCAAAACTGTGGACATCTAGTATCAGGAAAAGCAGGCGACAAGAAGTAATTCTAGCAAGGCTCTGCATCGGTCATTTGCATCCAACTCATTCGTATTTGCTTATGGGAAAGAACCCTCCTCAGTGTTTCTTTTCCCAGTCACAGCTAACAATAAATCATATTCTCATTGAATGTCCCCAACTTTCAACTACCAGAAAATCATGCTTTACCTCCCTATCCCACTTGAAGGAACCGATAACCTTATTGCAGATTCTTGGCAATGATGCAAATTTGGAGGAACTGTTTACTGTTTACTTATTTGAAACAGATAAATCTTTATAATAGTCTGTGATCACAATAACATGCGAAATTTGTGATAATCAAATATTGAACAGGCACAATATGGCCCAAGAGGCCCTTGTGCCAAAAACCCAAATACAACAACAACAACAACAACTATCCGTTTATAATTAAATGCACTAACAGAAAGCCCAGTAAACTGGAAAGTGGAAATTGTTTTTTTGTCGTGTACTCCAGAAACGTGCTTTAGAAAAATATCACAAAGGCATTCAAAATTGATTCTTATAACAGGAACATATGATAACGATGAAAGGGTAGTGCAATTTCCGTTATAAATATGACATCTTAGAGAGATAAATAGCTTAGTAATATAGTGAAATTTTCAACTTCCAAGGACTTGGAACGAATTACAAAAAAAACAAATAAATAATAAATAAATAAAACAATGTGTTATTGGGTTCACATTATGATATTTTCACGATATTCCATTCCTACGGGATGCATGTTTCCACGATTTTTTAAAGTTTGCACTGGCCGGCAAAAAATTACGTAAAATCGAATTTCTGTAAGTCGAGTTTTACGTAAGTCGGGGAGTTCCTGTACTATTGAGGAATTTTTTTTTTACTAGCAATCGCAATCATAAATTTTTAGCTTTCTGGTGTGTTGATGACATCTTACTTTTAAATTCCGACTTCGAACGCTTAGCTGCAGATATTTACATTTCTGAACTTAAACTCAATATTTAACCCCAGGGGCTCACATCTGGTGAGTATGGGCCTGGCACACCCAGGGTCCTGAGTTCGATATCATCATTCTTCTCTTTCTTGGTGATTCCTTTCTACCTCTCTTTCTCTCTCTCTGGATATTGAAAAAAAAAAATTTTTTTTTTGGCTTGTGCAGCAAGCCTCAGGCTTCCTTCCACCATATAGCTATTAATAATAATAATAATAAAGAAAATGTTGATAATTGCACAGCCAACTTCCTTGATCTGAAAATTATACTCAGCAATAATGCAGTTCCTCATCTTATTGACATTTATGATGAAAAACTATTTTAACTTTGAGATCATTTACTTCACAAATTGGCAATCTAATATTTCCAATAAAATTCACAAAAATACAATTTGTATTCAAGCTATCAGATTAGCCAACATTTGCAGCAACCATATCCTTTTCAGCAAAGCAATAAAAGTTTTTTATAACAAGCTTTTAAATAATAACATACCTCCCTTTTTCATCAAATACTCTTTCAGTATAGTTTCTTCTACAATTAAAAATAAATTCAATTTCGATTTACTTGGCACCTGTCCGTGTTTGGTGGGATTTCCACTACTTAGTTAGTAATCACTGTTCATGACTTCTGTTTAAGGTTCTTTCTCAGAATGAGATTACTGCTGCTTTACTCTAAGTTTTTCACACATTTTCGTTTGAATTCGACTTTTTGGAATCTTGTACATTTGGCATTTCGTTCCTGGATTTATTAAGCGTGTTTCTTCCCTGATTACAACTGCTACGTTTGGCACTTTGTTTCTCTGACACCGGTCTCAGATCTACTATCTGTATGATAGCCTTGCTTCATTTAATCAGGCTTTTTATTTGGTGGAATAAATTTTAACAATAGATATGAAAATTCTTCTTCTTCGTGGTTTTTAATTCTGTTTCTACCTATAGTTCTTTCACCTGCTGGATTTTTTGTCATGCTCTTTAACGGATTCACTAAACCTTCAATCAACCTCTGTTGTGCCAAAACTGAGTTTCCTCTTTTTTCCCCGATTTGTCATCTTGGAAGTTTGGAGCCGTGATCATCTAAATTTTCCCAGAATTTATTTCCTGTAGTTCGGAATTAATCTTGTTCTACTTTTGGTCTCACATATTCCTTCTCATATTGGTATATCTACCACCTTTTGTCTGGCATTTCATGTTTTAGGCCATCTTTCTCACTTTTTTTTTGCCCCTTCTACAATTAAAAATAAATTCAGTTTCGATTTACTTGGCACCTATCCATGTTAAAGATATCGTACAGTTGTATGTTATTTTGTGGGATTTCCACTACTTAGTTTTTTTTTTTATTTTTTTTATGAAAACCCCAAACACGAAAGGTATCAAAACCTATAGTACTTAGTACCGTGCATGGGCTGAAGGAAAAGTATGGGGGGAGGGGGATGCCGGAAACTTTGCTCTAGAGACTAAACATGGGTTTCACCACTTCAAGCTTCC
Source organism: Mastigoproctus giganteus (assembly GCF_048544385.1). Lineage (NCBI taxonomy): Eukaryota > Metazoa > Arthropoda > Arachnida > Uropygi > Thelyphonidae > Mastigoproctus > Mastigoproctus giganteus. Next base: position 42,979,067 of record NC_143587.1, on the reverse strand, counting down.
AATAAGCAAAGTGGTGGTATTTCACCGGTTGATGAAAGTCATCTATCACCTACATGACTTCCGTTTAAGGTTCTTTCTCGGAATGAGATTACTGTTGCTCAACTCTCTAAGTCTTTTCACATGTTTAGTTTGAATTCGTCCTTCCTACTTTTTGGAATCGTGTACATTTGGCTTTTCATTCCTGGACTTATTAAGTATGTTTCTTCCCTGATTGCAACCACTATGTTTGGCACTTTGTTTCTCTGACACCGGTCTCAGATTTACTATCTGTATGATAGCCTTGCTTCATTTAACCAGGCTTTTTATTTGGTGGAATAAATTTTAACAATAGATATGAAAATTCTTCTTCTTCGTGGTTTTTAATTCTGTTTCCATCTGTAGTTTTTTCGCCTGTCGGATTTTTTGTCACGCTCTTCAATGGATTTACTAAACCTTCAGTCAACCTTAGTTTGTGCCAAACTGAGCTTTTCTCTTTCTACAGTGGTTTGTCATCTTTTAAGTTTGGAGCCGTGATCTTTAAAACCCTGTTCTCTGATCATCTAAATTTTACCAGAATTTTATCTCCTGTAGTTTGGAATTATTCTTGTTCTACTTTCTGTTTCGCATGTTCCTTCACATAATGGTATGTCTGCAGGCTTTTGTCTGGCGTTTCATGTTTTTAGGCCATCTTTCCCACATTTTTTTTTTTTTTTTCCCAACAATAGAGGTCATCCCTATCTGTGTCTCTAAATCTTTATAATTCCATGACGTCATTGTTTCCCCCTTTTGCGTCCTGGTTGCCTATGTCTCTCTCCTCCACTCAGTTTAATGACTCCAGGTAACTCCCACTTTTAGTTTTCGTTTCGATTTCCCTTCCTCTGTACAAGTCTATGGTATTAACACCCATTTTTTCTAATGCTTGCTTATACCAGAACTCTTTCTTTATGGTTAGGCCATACACACCCAGTAAATTCAGTATTTTTAATGAATTTTTCTATAATTTTTATCTTTATACTGTCTTTTTCTATTTTTTTCCTGTTCGTAGAACTATTAGTGTAATACGAGGGTGATACGATTGCTTTGGCGATCCTCAATCCTATCGCTATTTTTGCCTTCCTTCTTTTGACCATCTTTTTTCCCTTCCCCTCCCTAAGAATGTTACCATTCCCTATACCATTTGCTTGTCCACACTTTTTCGTTCAAATTTCTTGGCTTTATATTTGAATTTGAATTTTGAACCACGTTAATTTAATTACTTTTTACCCCTTTCGCACTTCACATACATTTGTATTATATTTCGCATTACACTTTTGTAAATTTGTATTTATTTTAATTTACATTATTAACTTTGTTTTTACACTGCGTAGGGACTACCTTGTCTACTAGTATTATGATAAAGGCCGCATATTTGCTTCCCCCTTTTTCTAATACTACAGGCAAGTTTGGATATGCAGTGCCTGATACATGATCGGGAGTAGTCTCCTGATGAATTTCCTGACTATGTATCATATTTTCATATACTATATTTGCCATCCCCTGATTTGACCTCCTGCTAAAATTGTCCTCCCATATCTGAATATAGTGTTATGTATTTATTTATTTGTTATTTATTATTATTAGTTTGCTTCCTCGGTTGCAGTTCATTTTTGTACTGGGTTTTTCAAATTCTTTCACCTGTTTAACCACTACTTCATTTCCACTTTCAACTACCCCTTAAACTTCTCTTAGTTCAGGCACTGTGTGTACTTTTCATTTCCATTTTCACAGACACTTTATCTATTTTACTAACCACACATTATTTATATCCTTTTGCTTCCTTTACTGCTGCACTGCATGTTTTGGAGCATTAGACATAGAATAACTTTTGTTATTCTCCTTTTTCTGCTTATTTTGCTTCTTAACAGTTGTATATTACTACATATATATATTACTACTATATACAGTGAAACTTCTCCTATCGGACACCTCTCTTTAACGGACATCTCTCTACCATGGACATTTTCAAATTCCCCAACTCACCTCTATTGGTTTTAACGTGTTTGCAGCTTCTGTCTAGCGGACATTCTCTGTAACGAACGTGGACAGGCAATCTGCACTGTTTCGTTTAGATTGGCACTTAATTTGATCTCCCCATAACGGACAGCGGGCGAGCTCACGGCCCTTTTTCTAGGAAGGTTTCTTCCACGTATTGCCTCAATCGTGTGTTTATTTTCTATTTCTGATTCTCTAAATTTTATCAAGGTTTACGTTGCGGTTCTAAACCCTTTTCAAGAATTTTAAGGCACGCGTAAAACTTCTGATGAATTCGGTGTGTGCAGTGGGGGTGGGGAATTTTGTCGGCCTTTTGTCTTTTGAGTTTCAGTTTTCAGTTTTGTTCAGTATTGTGTGAAGTGCACAATGTCTTCTCATAAACATTTAACTTTAAAAGATAAAGTCGAACTCATTAATGCGTATGATCGGCAAAAAAAATAGTGTTCGCAATCTCGCTGCAAAATTCAAAATCGGGAAGATGCAGGTAAGCGACATCCTAAAGAAAAAAAAATGAACTGCTCAAACAATTTTGGCAACACGTAAATGATCAGGTTCAAAAATCATTCCCGAAAACTGTTGGACTTCAGATTGACAATGTTACGTATGAGTGGTTTTGTGCGCACGTGCTAAAAAAATTCCCATTAATGGGCCTATTATTAGGGAAAAGGCTTTGGAGGTTGCGAAATCTATGGGAGTAAATGAGTTCAAAGCTTCTGTGGGATGGCAAGACAAGTTCAAAACTCTGCATAAAATTTCTTGGAAAACTGTAAGTGGTGAAGGTGGATCTGTTGATACTGGGGTTGTAACAGAGTGGACTGTCAAATTGGAAGATTTATGTCGTGATTTTGAAGCTAAGGATATTTACAACTGTGACGAAACAGGTTTGTTTTTTAAAGCTCTTCCTGAAAAAACGAGTCTAAAAAACGAAAAGTGCCAGGGCGGAAAAATTTCTAAGGAACGCTTGACTGTACTATTGTGTACAAATATGCTGGGAGACTTTGAACAACCTCTTGTTATAGTAAAATCACAAAATCCTCGTTGTTTCAAGGGCATAAAGTTGAATCTTTTGAATGTTGACTGGAAGTCTAATAAAAAAGCGTGGATGACACGAGATATCATGAGCGAATGGATAAGTCACTTTAACCAAAACATTCGTCAAAACAGAAAAATTATTCTTTTCATGGATAATGCTGCATCTCACCCACACATTGAATTGTATCATTCAAATCGTTTTTCTGCCACCAAACACATCTGCAATGTCAGCCCTTGGATCAAGGGATAATAAAATATTTTATACTTCACTACAGAAAACGTGTTTTAAGACATCTCATTGCAAACATGAATGATGTAACATGTGCGAGTGACCTTGCAAAGAAACTCAGCATCCTAGATGCAATTCAGTGGATTTCCTCTAAACGCAATTAGAAAACAAACTGTCGTGAACTGTTTTGTAAGGTCTGGCTTCTCAAACGCAAAAATTGAAGTTGTGAACAGCAATGTGGAGCACCAAGAAGAACAAGAACTTCAACATCTATTGATAATGTACGATACTTCCGCTACAAGTGACCCTGGCTACGAAGATATAGACTAGAACCTCACTACAGAAGATGGTGCTCTAGATATCAACGACATTATCATCAATATTTTTCAAGAAGTTTCTCATGAGGATGAAGAAATGGAAAGAGGTCATTCTGTCGAAGAACATATTAATGACGAACCACCAATGAAAATAGAAGAAGCGCTCATACAAATCAATCGTTTAAAAATGTTTTTCGCCGCTGAAGAAGATACTGAAGGACTTTCGATGGTTTCTTCACTCCAAACAAATGTTGAAAACAAAATTATCAGCCAGAAGAAGGTGCCGAAGAAAATAAGTGATTACTGTATGTGTTTTTCTCAAGATAAAGTCATAATATGAATAGCACAATTGTATGTATATTATTTATGAAAATATTGCACAAAATCTGTATATAATTTAATTTAATTTTACATTAAACGTTTAACGATTTTTCTTTATCTCTTGTGTATGTAATTGTATATTACAGTAAACCCCCACTATTCGTGGGGGTTATGTTCCTGAGAAATGTCGTGAATAGTGAATAATGGCCCCCATAGTAATAAAGGGGTTCCGTTCCAAAGTACGAAATATATAAGAAAAAATTGTCTAAAATTTTGTCTATGTATGTATTATATGTACCTTCATAATATGACTATGTACATAGACAGTACATAGTGAAATGCAAGCATATGGCATCGAAATGAAAATAAGAAACAATTTAATATTAAATGTAATATTTATTAGAAATTTCAAACAAATCTTTCAATCCAGCGCCTTTGCTATAGCTAAAAAAAACTTATCCCGCCAGTGCTATCACCAGTTTCGCTAAAGTGTTGATAAAGGAGTTTTGCCTTTTCACAAATGATGAGTGAACTTAACAGAATTTTATTTTGAGTTCGGTCTTCTATCCACAGATTTTAAGCTTTTTCCATTTTTTCTAATTTAACATCACGAGTTACAGAGCAAACTTCTGAAACAATTAGTGCGTTTTCACGGACACTACGGCGGATTTTTCTTCCGATTTCTAGATTGATCCCACGGTTGACTCATTGATTTTATAATGTTTTGCCACTGAGAAGACACTTTCACCAATAGAAATTTTGTCCAATAACTCAATTTTATTCGCTAATGTCATCACCTTCTTTGATATTTTCACATTTCACATTCCCTTGTTATTCGTAGCCATATTTTTGTATGGGTTAGAAAGAACTTGTCCAAATAAAGTCACTTTCTTCCGTTAACACATTCGAAAAAGTCTGTTTTACACTGCAAAATGGTAGATTTATCACTTTTGTAAGCATATCAATTTATAAATTTATTCAATTTATAAGCATATAAATTAAAAGCAAACGACGAAACCTTCTATGACAAGCGCATAACACACACTGAACAAGGATTAGCGAGAAACATCCATGCTCGCGATTTTGTCACCCCTCTCCCCCACCCACTGAGCGCTGTTTTCACCGGGAAAGATAATTTTAGCCACGCCCATGTTTTTTATGGCGGAAAATGTTCACGGTGCTTTAAAATTCACATTTTTTTTAGGTTTCATTTTATATTAAATCAGCGATCACGAATACGCGAAACCAACGAATACAGGTACCGCGAATAGCGGGGGTTTACTGTATTTATAAAAATAATTTTCAAAATCTGTATATATTTTAATTTAATTTTACATTTAAAGTTTAACGATTTTTCTTTCTTTTTTTTTTCTCCTTCAGACTTCTTGTTAGCGGACACTTCTCTCTTAACGGGCACATTCTCGTTCCCATGGCTGTCCATTAAAGGGAAGTTTCACTGTATATATATATATTACTAATATATATGTATGTGTATATGTATGTATATGTATATATGTGTGTATATATATATGTATATTATTACTACTATATATATATACACATATATATTACTACTATATATATATATATATATATATATATATATATATATAAATATGCTTATAAACAATCCATAGGAGTTCCCATGGGTTCACAAATTTCCAGCATAGTAGCTAATCTATTTCTTCATTATTACGAACATCTATATATGCATAACAATCCGAACCTTAATTTTTATGCATTCCGCTATATTGATGACATTCTTATTCTCAACATTCATTTTGAAAATATTGCTAAATCCATATATCCAACTGAACTCACTCTCAATAAAGAAAACCTTGGCAACCAACATGCAAATTTTCTAGATTTAAGTATTACTCTAAATAGTCCTCCTCTTCGTCACAATTTGGAACTATTCGACAAAAGAAGCGAATTTAATTTTAATATTATCTATTTAACAAATTGGAACTCGAACATTTCGATTAAGGTTCATAAAAATATAATCTACACACAAATTATCCGTTTGGCTAATATTAGTAGCAATCAATCACTTTTCGCTGGTTCTTTAAATGATCTTTATACCAAACTTCGCAATAATGACATTCCCATTAATTTTTTAAATTTTATTATAAAAAATCTCCCTGATTTCATTAAAGAAAAATTCGGTTTCACCTTGCTCCACCTTGATTAGGGTTAATTCGATACCTGTATAGTTGTACATTTGAATGGTGGTATTTCCACTGCTTGGAAAGTGATCACACATTATGACTTCTATTAGAACGATGTTCGTGTTCTTTCACTACCTAAGTTTTTCTTTTCATTTTTCGTAATTTAATATCAGTATTTATTTATGTCCAATCTTATTTTCTCTATTTTAACCACAGAGGGCTCCCACAGTTCTTCTCTTCTGAGCAACTCCACCATCGTTGTCATAGTTTTCCCTCTGTGTACATTCCATTCTTATTAATCATATTCGCATAATTGTATCTTATTAATCATGATCGCAAATTTGTATCTTCATTTCTTGATTATATCTCACTCAACTTATTTCTGCCAAATATCATAGGTATTTAATTTTTCTCCTCTTCATATTTTTAATTTTTCTCCTCTTCATATTTTTTATTATATTTCATATCTATCACTCAAAATATACACTACAAGCTAGCGGTATTAATTTCCACTTCTACTAACACTCTCATAGCCAAGGCCCTCTCTATGAGGTTGGGTACTTACACACCCAGCTTGCCTAGTATCCTTTAAACTCTTTTCCTTCTCTTTACATCTTTCTACTTTCTGATCTTCGTTTTTCCGTCCGTTGAACTATTAGTGTAATACGAGGGTGATTCGGACATTCTCACTTTTCTTATTCTCACTATCTTCGCCTCTATATTTTTAACTTCTTTTCCCTCCCCTCTTTTTCTTTCAGCTTTTGTACATATGATTGGCCTGTTAATTCGGCATTAATTCAGATTTAATTCTACTTAATTTTATATAGGTTCTTAACATTCTTTTTTTCTTCAACTAGGCTCGGCATTTTGTGTTTAATAACTTCTCCATCTATATTTATTTTTATTTTATTTTACTTACATCGATGACACTTATATATACACACACACACACACACACATATATATTACTATATATATATATATATATATATACACACACATTTCTAATTGTTCGAATTTTTGATTATTATTGTGGTTTTTACATATAGGCATTAGTGTTCATACAATTCTGGTCATTAAGCTGGCCTTATTTAGGTCATCTTAATTCCGCATGTTCTGTACATATTAGGTTTAGAAGTTTAATGCTTAATGATAATGAATTTTCATGACAAATTATTGATGAAAATTTTTATCTGTAGCAAAAGTAAGAAAGAAATAAAAGAAATAAAATAAATTAAAACCAATATATTAGGAAAAATTATAAAAAACAAGATAAACCATCATAAAAAATTCAGACGTCTAGGTATTACGGTACATACATAATGGGCCTTAAATTAAATACAAAATGCACAATAAATAACAACATGGACGCTAAAACAAATATGAATAACATGCTGTACGGGTATCACAGCATAAATTGCACCCCGGGAACCGGAAATGACCACACTGGACCCGTCTCTTCATAACAAAGGTCACATAGCATACAATGCTGCCACATCACTAGGGGAAAAAAGCATAAGCAAAGAAACAAAAAACCCTAAATGACTAAACAATGAAGATATCGGGATACAAATGCAACAAATAAAACAACTTAAATTCAAAAAATGCAATAGCAAACTCTGTAAAATCTGCCCCATGCACAGCATACACCATCTAAATTCCAAAAACGCACCAACATCCTGTTCAAAAAATGCAATCTACCTAATTATCTGTAAGATATGTGGGATACAATACATTGGACAAACCAGTACAGAGCTCCACCTTCGGATGAACCTTCACCGATCACAAATCAACAAATACGATGAAAACGCTGTAAAAGACGGCAAACCAAACAGGGCAGACAAATACAATAATGAAATTGAATATGGACATTTCCAAATGCATGACTTTGCCAACACATCCATTGCCATTCTGACCATTATTGATAACAACACACAAAGAGGAATCATGGAAGATATGTTCATTCTATTATATAAATCCCTATACCCTTATGGTTTAAACAATCGCTTTAACGGAAGGAACTTTGCATTCACCAGCCCAGAAATATGTACTTACACCATTTTCCAGATCAGCAAAAACTGGCAAAATAACGGGATTAAAAACGGAAAAATACTACAAGAATACAATAAAAACAACTACAAAATACCAATAAATATCAATGACTTTGAAAAACTCCTAACAGAATGGGACACAGATCCTATAAACATCAAAAACATACACAATACACTATTCTCTATTAAAATAAGTAAGCTTAAAGCACTTAGCAAAATATACCAAAGACAAAAAACCCAGAACATAAACCTCAACAATATACTTGAAGACATATTTAAATTCAGAATAGGCATAAAATTCAATGAACACACTAAAAAAGAGTACTGCATAATAAAATACCAAAACTGTTTATACGACACAGTTAATATCGGTAACATCATAAATAATAACAAAAGTTACCTACCCCATCAACAATACACAAATAAAAATTAGATACAGCTACACCAAGCCAATAGGACTAACCCTCTGCAATTACAAAAACACCATTGATAAAATGAATGAAGAAGAACAACCATGTCACTGCCAACAAAGTAGATATAGAAACTTCATCAATACACATTACAAGCATATAGTAACAGGAGACCTCAATATCATCGAAGACAAAGCACTAAGAGAAACAATGAAAAAGGGTGCAAAATTCAGAACTAACACCCCAATTAGGCTGGAATATATAAAAAAATCAATATACACAGATCTGTTACAATTTGCATTCAAAGCCTCATACAAAAACAACGAACCCATAGAATCATTCCAAAGCTGGATAAACGCCAATACTGAAAACATATTAGACCGCTTCAGAGAAAACATAACACTACAAAAACACGATAAGCATTTAAATTTAAGAAGTATCAACAGCAAAATAAAAGAAATGCAAAACAAATTTGTGATCACAAGAACTGATAAGGCAAACAATAATTTCAGTATTATATGCAAAAGATTCTACATTGAAGCTATAAAAGTGGAATTGTATAACAATGAAACATACAAGTACATAGACACCAATCCAAACAGCATCAGCAAAAAAATTTTTGGCAATGCATAAAAACCTTAAAATTAAAATAGACAGGATGCAATACCCTTACATATACTGGATACCAAAATATCACAAGGTGCCTACAGGAAAAATATTCATTACTTTGGGCAAAAATAGTTACATAAAGTATACTAGTAAGATAATGGAAAATAAATTAAAAGATATCGCCAAGGAAATCAAGAACACCAGAATTATCAACAACAAAGAATATTTGGGCGACATTAAAAAACAAAACAATAGCATAAAAAGTATATACACATACGATTTCAAAAACCTCTTTACAAGCATAGCACATAACAACCTATAGAAGTACTATAGATATACTACCAGAAATATCACAATATCTTACAATGCAGAAAACAATACTGGAATGACCTAACAAAAATCAGTGTCATGGGAGAGAAAACATATATGCAATTCAGGGGGATAGCTATGGGATCCAGCAGTTTATGCACCATAGCTAACCTCTACCTGCACCACTATGAAAACAACATCACAGAAAATATTAAATTCTACAGATATATAGATGACGTCCTCGTGATCAACTATGACTACTTTGCAAATGTAGCAAAGAATACTTACCCAACAGACTTAAAAATTGAATGTACAAATCCGGATAACAACCAACAAGCTGTCTACTTAGACAGCAAAATTGCCATCAACCAAAACAAAATATATACACATCACTATGATAAAAGGGACTATTTTAATTTCGATACAATAAAACTCACACACTGGGAAAACAACATAGTGAAGCATACACATGGTAATACTATAAGAAATCAAACAAACAGACTTTTAAAAATCTGCAACAATATAGAAAGCGTAAAGATGGCAATACAAAAACTCATCAAAACCCTAGATATAAACAAAATTCCCAACCGATACAGTAGGTATCACATAAAAACTGCCATATATGCAAATATTAGAACACACCATCCCAGTGTAGACCCACATATATTCATCAAAAACCATCTAAAAATAAAATAGTATTTACTCAGAAAAAGTATCCCCAAGTTTATAAGGTTTATTGCACTCAGACGAGGCTTATCGCCTGACTGCACTACAACCTATTGCCAAATTTAACCCCCCCAACCCCCCACCCATAGTAAGAGGTTGTATATATGTATATAGCTTTACCTCTGGACAAATATGTGCTGTTACGCCTTAGAAAAGCGGGTACCGGCAGAGTCCGAGGTAAGGCACAAAAATGCATGTAAAAATAATGTTAATACATATGTAAATAAAAGATTTTAATCCACATGTTAACACAACCCATATAAAGCTTACAGAAAATTATCGATCCAACAATAAACCTCCATCGCAGGCATTGGCATGAAAATCGGGGCCGGAGGCCAATGCACCATCAATACACAGGATAATGTTAGTGAAATATTTGCTATAAAAATTGCTACCTATAAAACAAATAGAAGGCGGGAAATTTCCCCCTTTCTATTCTACGACCTCCACCGGAGTACAACATTAAGTAAGTAGGAATTTTACAATATTGGATACTTACCCATTGGGCTTTGTGTACTCTATCACAGTTTGCTGAAGAGATTGTAAAAAATAAAAATTAAAACTAATTAATACTATAAATAGACATGCAAACAATAATTAAGAATTTAAAAAAATTCAAAAACTTAAAACTAAAATTATAGAAGGAACTTTAGAAATTAAACAAAAGAAAAGAAAAGGAACTTAAAATAGCAAAACTGTGATAGGTACAAACAGAAATGAGTAAGTAGGAGGCATTACATCGAAAGGGCTGTCAATCCACTCAAAGCCCCCGACGAAGTAGGGGATTGATGGCCACGTGATGGAATGCAAAAATCTATAATAGTAATAAAATAGAAGTATACTGTTAATAATAACTAGTAATTACCTTTTGCTACAGATAAAAATTTTCATCAATAATTTGTCATGAAAATTCATTATCATTAAGCATTAAACTTCTAAATCTAATATGTATAGGCCATGCGGAATTAAGATGACCTAAATAAGGCCAGCTTAATGACCAGAATTGTATGAACACTAATGCCTATATGTAAAAACCACCAATTATTATTGGTGGTTTTCACATATTAGAACAATTAGAAATGAATATATACTGGCACGTATAATGTTCAATTGGCCAATACGGCAAAAAACAATGGCATTAACGATGCACAAAAGAAAGATTAAAATACAAAAGAATACATACATCTAAACGTAATATTAATATATAAACCAACATTTTTTATATATATATATATATATATATATATATATATATACAGGGTTGTCTGTAAATGATGTTTCTGATTTTGATATTTTTTTATTCAGAATTACTTCCAGCTTCACTCATGAAACACATACCAACTGAAACATCAGTTCGATAAGTTTTTTTTAAATTGTCACTTGACTGCCAGTTTTGCATTCTACCTGCTACGCAGCGCTACATTCGCCAGAATGGCAAAATGGCGACTCGCCGGAAAAAGCGTTCTGCATGTTAGCATTTCATGAAACAAAATCTGGATTTCTTTTTGTGGGGTTATGTGAAGGATAACGTGTACATCCCTCCACTACCAATGACACTGCAGGAGCTGAAGGCATGGATCACAGAGCCCTTTGATAAAATTGAGCACAAAATGAAGCACAGTGTGTGGCAGGAGATTGAATATTGCTATGATATCATTTGAGTTATTCATGGTGCCCACATTGAACTTTACCAATGACTTTATTTACATTCATAAAACTTATTGAATTGACCTTTCAGCTGGTATGTGTTTCATGAGTGTAGCTTGAAGTAATTCTGAATAAAAAAAATATCAAAATCGGAAACATCATTTACGGACACCCTGTACATATATATATATATGTGTATGTGTATGTGTATATATATATATATATATATTATATGTAAAATAAGATAACACTAAAAAATAATAAAATAAAGCCTATATATATATATATTATTTTTTTAAATTTGTAAAAATGAACAATTTGAAAAATAGAAATAATAAAATAGTTATTGTGTGTAATATTTTCTTAATATTATTGCAGAAAGAGAGGAAAGAAAAGTTGTGGAATCCTTATCACAAAACAATACTTGCTGACGCATCAAGAAATTTGCAGGAATTTAATAATAAATTAACTACAAATGAACAGGTAAGCTTGATTGCTTTATACACAGCAGTGTATAAATAATATCATAACTAATCTTTGCAACTTCCAGGAAAGACCCGGGTTGCCAATAAAATTTTTTTGTTACCAAAACAAATGAAAACGAAAATAGAATTTTTGTAAAAAAAAATTCAAAATTACTGAGATTAAAATTCCACGGGTTAAAAGGTTTCAATATTAAAGAAGATTCTATTGGAAACTAAATTTTATAATGATAGTATTTTTCAAATTGTCAAAATTAATATTCAAGTATTATTGCTGTACACAGTTATTTCTGATGTCACTTTTATCAAATAACATCAGAAATAACAACTGTTGTAATGTCGTAATTAATTCAGCTAAGAAAAATCTCCACATAACTCATGCTGTTTTACTTTGGCTACATCATTTCAAAATTGCATTCCTCAGCTATACAGTGGGGCCTCAACTTACGGTGAAATAGACATCTGATATTCTCAGGAACCAACATACCTTCCATACGATCATTTATTTTAAGGTGGAGTGATACATGGGTGGAAATTTTCAGACACGTGGTGCACGGAACATCACTCATATGATTATTCTCAACCAATTAGCGTCTTTTTTATTGTTCAACACGATGGCGTGCGAAGCATCTCTCGTATGATTGTTTTAGATCTATGACGATCTGAAACTTAAAGCTCCATTAATTAGTGACAGTACTGTACGCTTTAAAGACTTTAAAGCCAGCAGAGGCTAGTTCAAGTGCTTCAAAAAAGGGTGAATATCAAAAAGTGTTGAAAGCCTTGAGGCATCCAGTGCTGATAAAAAAGCAGCTGAGACCTTTAAAATTGAATTCCAAGAGTTTGTTGATCAGGAGGGTTATCTTCCCCAGCAGGTTTTTAACATTGACAAAGCCGGCCTCTTCTGGGAGTGAATGCCCAGCAGAACATACATCACTAATAATGAGGCTAGTTTACGTGGATATAAGCCTATGAAAGATAGGCTCCCCCCTCCTTTTGGGTGTCAATGCCTCTTAAGATTTTAAGCTGAAGCTTTTGCTTGTATATCACTCTAACACCCCCAGAATATTTAAACAACAAAAGGTTGACAAAGGCATGCTGGGAGTGTTTTGGTGCAGTAACAAGGCCTTGGTTACAGGATGTCTTCAATGAATGGGAGCTTGAAGTTTTCTATCCTTCAGTGAAGAGTTATCTTGAGGAAAAATAAGCTTCCTGTGAAGGCACTGCTCCTGCTGAATAATGTGCCAGGCCATGATCCCAACCTTGTTCAATCTCTTGAGGCACAATTTGACTTTGTTCAAGTCAAATTTTTGCCACCCAACACCACTCCTCTTCTTCAACCAGTGGACCAGGAAGTTATTGCAAACTTCAAGAAAATCTACACCACGAAAATGTTCACAAGTTGCTTTGCAGCAACCTCTGGTGAAAATGCTGTCACGGTCGAAGTTCAACATGCTGGATTGTGTGAGGCTGATTGTAAGTTCTTGAAATGATGTTTTCACCAAGTGCTTAAATTCAGCCTTGAAAACCATGTGGCTTTTAATTATCCATAACATTGACAGATTTGAAGACTGTGGTGCTTTGACAAATGATATTGTCGCTCTCGGTAAATCAATGGGTCTGGAGGTTAGCGAAGAGGTTGTGGAAGATCTATTGTTAGCTCATGGGCATGAGCTAACAACAGAGGAACTACAAGAGTTAGAGAAAATTACAGCGAGTGACACTGGAGAGGAAGAAAAAGATACTCAAAAAGTGTCAGCTGAAAACTGTCCTTTCTTGTTGGGAGCGTTTAAGCGAAGTGGTAAAAAAACACCCCGACTTCTTACTTCAGGAAGCTCCAAAAAATGTCGTAAAAAAATAGTCCACTTTGGACAGTTTCTTTGCCAGTAGCAACAAAAGACTGAAAAGACACCCGACGCTTGATATAGTCTCTCCACCAGTACACTGATTTCATCAGCTCTGCACTTCAAGTCTAACTTAAATGCAGATTTATTGTTTGTTTTTTATTTTAAGATATTTTATGACTATTTATTAAATAATCTTTATAAAACACAAATTTTAATGTAAAAATCAAGTATAATGTGTAAGAAATACTTATTTCATGTGATATTGGGGAACTAATTACAGCAATTCAACGTATTATTGGTTTCAACTTACAATATTTTCAACATACATTGGGTTTTGTGGAAGGAATTACCATCGGACATTGGGCCCCCACTGTGATATAAAATTTTTTAGCAAACCGATCGGCAACTCTGTAGCCAGGTGGGAAGGAGCAGCAGTGCGTAGCACACGCTTCTTGATTAGACCGGGTTTTGAGCCCGTCACCACCAAATATGGAGGATGCGGAAAGGTCAGGGAATGACCACTGCATATCCTGGAGCAATATGGCCTTAGTTGCTAATGCTCCTAAAAACCAAACAACAAACAAACAGCAAACTGACCAGCAACATGTTCACCGTATAAGTTGACACTTACCTTTCACATCTTGCTTAGTGGTCATCATCATTTTCAATCCACTGCGGGATGAAGGCTTCTCCAGCAACTTTCCAGTTCCTTCTGTTTTGTGCAATGACTATCCATTTACTACTCACGAACTCGTGAATTTCATCTGTCCACCTCCGTCGTTGTCTTCCAGGTTTTCTTCTAGCTCCTCTTGGGTACCATCTGTCATCATGTCTTTGAGCTATGTGTCCTGCCCAAGACCATTTTAGTTCTTTAGTTTTGATAAGTATGTCCTTTACTTGAGTTTGCTGCCTAATCCATATATTTCTCTTCTTATCTAACAGTCTGATTCCCATTATAATTCTTTCCATTCTTCTCTGTGTAGTTCTCAGCTTCTCTTCCATACTTTTGGTGAGTGCCCAAGTTTCACTTCCATAAGTCATGGTGAGAAGTATACATTAGTTCCTTTTTTTTTATTTCATTTTGGGGAGTATACATTGGTTCATTATTTCAGGATGGTAACATCATTCACCAGATATCTTCTGTTAGTGAGGAAGAAGTTGATTTCATTAGTTGTTAATCCATTTGTGCTCTTTCATATCTGCTTTCTGTTCATCCTTTTCTTGAAAAAAGCTTAGCAGTATATTACACTAAAATCTTTATTACAAACCACTGTCTGCTTTTAATTGAATTATTTCTGCTTGTTCTTTTAAAAGTTTAATTATATCATCCTGACATTTAATTACACTGTACAGTAAACTGTAAAGAAGTAATAGTATTTACCTCCCTTATGTAAAAAGTCAAAAGCAAAATTTGCAGGTTTAGGTGATGTAATATCATTCTTATTGATGTTATATGTTTACATGAGAGGCTTTGATTATGTAACTGAGCCATGTCCTGTGACCTGTAGTATTGTACTTTAAATTGGTTTCTCTGTAAACAATGCCTTAATATAGAAGTATATTTACTATAAGAAATTGGCAATCTTGAATGTTTACTGTACAAGGATAAACTCTCAAGCATTTAGTTTCAACTGCATGTGTAGTTATCCTCTTCTTAACGACGTTATTTTCATTTTGAATTCTGGTCAGTGTGCATTATTCTTTTGCAAATATTAATATGTTGTTGTTAACTACAAAATTTTCTTTTATCCAGCGAGTTGTTGATTGCTGGAACAGGTTGCCTTCGCAGGTAGTTGAAGCTGACAGTTTGAATAAATTAAAAGATCAACTGAATAGTTACTTATGTGAGGGAAGCAAATAATTAGTAATTCTTATTGGCTCCTTTGTTTCCCAAGCCAGTACAGCAAAAGTCTTTGACTTCCTTGCATTGTATGACTATTACATAGTACTTTTACAATGGATGGAAAGAAAAAGTTGTATCGAGGATAAAATGTGTTGAGGTTATTAGAGAAATAGAAAATAGGAAGCAGAAATGTGTGTGTGCTCATGAATTTAACTTATTAAACCCAATTGTATTCAATTTGAAATTTAAAACAAAAAATTTAGTCATTTGGAAGGAATTCTTACAAAATGAAATGTATAATAAACCAAAACATTCTTATGTTGATAGAGCTCTTTTAAAGTGGTTTTAATAGCAGAGGAGTAAGAATTTCTTATTAAATGGTCCACTTTTAATGATTATAGCCAAAAATTTTGCCAAATTATTTTGAATTGAAAATGTTGTTTTCCGCTGGTTGGATAGATTGATAGTTGCATCACAACATACGTTTTGGAAAAGTTACAGTGAAGCAAAAAACATAAACAATACAATCATTCTGCAGTAGTTCAATTTGGTAAGGGCCCAAATAAGAATACAAGGACAAAGACATTTTTAATGTGGTTCAGATAGGATTATTTTTTTTTAAAATAATTCTTGAATGAATGTTAAAATTCAAAGGTGAAAAGTGTGTAGGCAGTAAACTATCAAGACATTGTATCACAGTCCTCATTTGTGCTAATTTGAATGGCACAGAAATGAAAAATATTTGATTGGAAAATCTAAAAATCTGCAGTGTTTCAAAAATGTTAGAACATTACCTGTTCAGTATATCACAAGTAAAAAAGCTTGGATGATATCAGCCTTATTTGAATCTGAAATGTGTCTGGAAATCATGAGTTATGGAAATGTGATCAAAAAAATTCTTTGTTTGGATATATGCATATCACACAGTGGTTGAAAATAAAAATTAAAAAACAAAAACAAAAAAAACCTGAAACTTGTGTTTCTTCCAGCTAACACAGCAAACACTTTGCAACTCATGGATACAAGGGTAATATGAAATTTCAAATCTGATTTTCAAAAGTTGATTTTGCTTAAAATGATTGCTTGTTATCACAAATTAAAAAAAAAAAAAAAAATTGGATGATATCAGCCTTATTTGTATCTGAAAGTTATCTGGGAACCACGAGTTATGTAGATGTGATAAAAAAAAATTCTTTGTTTGGGATATATGCACATCACACAAAGTGGTTGAAAATAAGATTTAAAAAAACAAAACAAAAAAAAAACCACCCGAAACTTGTGTTTCTTCCAGCAAACACAGCAAGCAACTTGCATCCCATGGATACAAGGGTAATGTGAAATTTCCAATCTAATTTTCAGAAGTTGGTTTTGCTTAAAATGATTGCTTGTCTAGAAAGAAGGAAGGCTGCATGTAACATTACTGGATACAGTAGAAAAGGTGTGGAACAGATTATCTGAGAAATATTATTGTGCAGGATTTGGTACATAAGTTCCTAGAACTGATTCTGTTGAACTGATACTAATGAGGAACACTTTCCTTTATCAGAATGTATTTGCAAAGCTAATCACATTGATTTAAATTAGTATGATTTAGATGCTTATGCCATGTTGATACAACTAAAAAGGAAAAAAAACCCGCGCAAGGTATAATAAACTATGAATTGATACTACATTGATACAACATAATTACATCATAGACTTTAACAGATATAAAATTGTTGATGAAGTGAAGAATCAAATGGTTGAGCAAAATGGAAATGAAGAAAAAGATGATGTACTGGAGGAAGGGGAGGAGGATTCAAGAAAAATTTCTATTCACCCAGAAGTAGTTGTGATAGAAAGATGAATTTTTTTTTTCTTTGATAACTTTAAATCTCTATAGCAATCACAAAAATTTTGGTTTCAATCTGACAATTCATTTTTTTTGCCTTTGTAACACTGAATGAAGTGTCAATGAATAGAGTGGAATACAGATCGGTGATTTGGTTCCTCTTTCTGCAAAGGAAAACACCCAAAACAATCCATGAAAAAATGGTCGCTGTTTATGGAGAGGACAAGACTGCCTAGATTAGTTTTGTTGCACATTGGTATAAACAACTCAAATGTGGAAGAACCTGAGTGCATCATGAAGAAATCCCAGGATGCCCAGCAACTGCTGTAACAGAAGAGTGTTGCAAAAATTGAGGCATTAATCGTGAAAGATTGCCTACACTAATTTGAACTGCTGCAGAGCTCCAGAATAGCATAAGGTCTGTGGAGAACATCATCATCATCAACAGTTACATATGAGTAAAGTGTCTGCTAGATGGGTTTCCAGACTTCTGACCCCTTACCAGAAGAAGGAATGGGCACAATGTGCATACGAAGTGTTAGTATTTAGTATTAGTAATGGCCGCATGGTGCAAGAAAGCCTATGGCTTACGCTGCACCAGCCAAAAAAAATTCCGAAAAAAAAACAATGATTAAAAACAAAAAAAAAAAAGAAAAAAAAAAGGAAATTAAACCTATCATCCTATGTGCTTCCCTTACCCGAAAGTACTATCCAGATGACCTTTGAATTTCCCCAAACTGTCGGCCTCTACCACCCATGAAGGCAACTTATTCCAGTAATTTATAACTCGCTGGCTAAAATAAAACTTCCTGCAGTCCAATCTAAACATTTCCCCCCGTAACTTGAATTTATGTCCCCTAGTTCTAGCATCATTTATAATCTTGAAAATTTCATCCTCATTCATTTTACTGATGTCTCTCAGAGCCTTTAACACCTCAATCAAATCTCCTCTAAGGTGTCTAGTTTCCAAACTCTGCATCCCACACATTCGAAGTCTTTCTTCATAAGGACGCCCTTTTGTTGATCTCACCAGGCGAGTTATCCATCTTTGCACCATTTCAAGAAGCTCAATGTCTTTCTTTAGGTGCAGTATCCATACTTGAACACAGTATTCCAAGTGTGGTCTAACATAAGCCTTATATAATGGGATTATCACGTCCCTATCTCTACTTGCAAAAGTTCGATAGATCATCAATAGGACACCATGGGCCTTCCTTGCAACCTGTTTGCAATGCTCAGAGAATTTCGTGTCTGACCGTATCGTAACACACAAGTCCCTTTCCTCCAGTACTGGGTTTAGTTGAACTCCACCAAGTGAATAAGTTATTTTGGGATTACTGTTTCCCAGGTGTAATACCTTACACCTTGTTGGATTAAAGCATAGCTGCCATTTTTCTGACCATTCCTGAAGTCTATCTAAGTCTCTCTCTGAAGAAGCTCAGCTTGACAGTGATCATTAACTACTCTACCAATTTTAACATCATCTGCAAATTTAGATATCACGCCCTCTATCCCTTCATCAATGTCGTTTATGAAAATTAAAAACAACAGTGGTCCTAATACCGATCCTTGGGGAACCCCACTTCTTACATCAACCCAATCTGAGGAATAGCCATTTATCCCAACCCTCTGCCTCCTGTCCTGAAGCCGTCCTTCTATCCATCTAAGGATTTTCCCAGTGATTCCAACCTGTTCCAGCTTATAAAGCAACCGTTCATGTGGGACTGAGTCAAAAGCTTTGCTGAAAGCTAAATAAAACAATGTCGAAATTATTCCTTAAATCCAGCTCGTGAGTTTTGTTGACATGCCAGAAAAATCAAGTTTTTTCATGGCTAGTTGGATCAGACTTGGATCTATCACTATGATGCCGAAATTAAACAAATGTCAAAACAATAGAAGCATGCAGAATCATCATCGTCATCAGCTATTTATAATTAGTTCCATTCTTCACTGTGTAGTTCTCAGCTTCTCTTCCATTCTTTTTGGTTAGTGCCCAAGTTTCACTTCCATAAGTCATGGTGGGGAGTATACATTGGTTTATATTTTACGTTTCAGACAAACTGGGATACTGCTCTTCAGTATGTGACTATATTTCCTGAATGCTATCCATCCAAAATTTATTCTTCTCTTGACTTCCATTTATCATTATTACAGCTAATGACTTATCCCAGATAAGTATATGACTCCACCTTTTCAATTACTGCTCCTTCAATCATTATTTCTCTTTCTGTGGCATACTTGTTCATCATTACTTTTGTTTTAGCCATATTCATCTTTAGTCCAAAGTCCATACTAACTGTGCATAACTGATTAAGATTTTCCTCTAATTCTTTGGGATTGTGGCTTATGACCACAATGTCATCTGCAAATTGTCCATGGTTTAGGTACTCTCCATTTACATTGACTCCTTTCTGCGACAAATCTAATCTTCTGAAAGCTTACTCAAGGGCAGCAGTAAACAGCTTCAGAGATATTGTCTCCCCTTGTCGAACTCCTTTCTCAATTTTAAATTTGCTACTGTCATTGTCTAGTCTAATAAAGGAGGTAGCGTTCTCATATATTTTCTTCAAAATCATAATATATGGGGTATCTATGCTTTGTTTTTCCAGTGCCCGAAACATTGCCTTATGATGTATGGAGTGAAATGCCTTTTCTTAATCCACAAATGCTAGGTATAATGGTGTTTTATATTCATTTGCTTTCTCCATTAGCTGTGATATTACGTTAAGGTGATCCATAGTTGAGAATCCTGTCCTAAAGCCAGCTTGCTCTTTCGGTTGATTCTCATCAAGTATTCTTTCTAATCTGTTAGTAATGACTCTTGTAAACAACCTGTAGATGTGGGATAACAAGCTAATTGGTCTATAATTTCCAGTTTCTGATTTATCTCCTTTCTTATGCAGCAAAACCGTGATTGCATTATTCCACTGTTTAGGCCTCACACCTTTTCTAATGCATTTTGTGAAGAGTCTTGCCAGTTTTTGTGTTATGTCTCTTCCTTCCAACTTTAACAACTCTACAGTAACTTCATCTTCCCCAAGGCTTTCTGATTCTTCATTTTCTTCAACGCATGTTCCACGTCATCAGGAAGAATATCGGGTATGTTGTATTGTTGCTAATTTGCGATCCATCTTCCCCACTGCTGGCATCATTCCCTTGCTCCTTGTATAATTCTCTATAGTAGTCTTCTGCTATTTATAAGTACACCATTGCTATTATTCAGTTTCGGTATCATTTGTCTTTCTTTGTTACTGCTCATGGCTGCTGATTTAAATCCTTTGTTTTCCCTTAATGCTTGTTCTACTTTTCTTGTGATATATCTTATGTCCTCTCTGAGTCTTTTTCTAATGGCTTTGCATAACTCATATACTCAATTTTCTCCTTGTCAGTGTTTATTTTGCTCTTCATTTGTTGCCTTCGGTTCATCATAACAAGTGTTTCTTGACTAGTTTTTTCTTCTTTGGATTTCTTTTTCCCTATAGGTTTCTTGGGCTTTATCACTTTCAGAAAGTCGTAATATTCCTCGTCGATATCTTGGTCCTGAGCAGTCTGCAAAAGCTCAAACTTGTTCTTAAGTTCCAGTACATACTGCTCTTTCTCCTCTTCTGTTATCTCAAAGATCTTCGTATTATTTACTTGAGTTAGTTTTTCCTTTCCTACATCTATATCAAGTGTGCATCTTACCATTCTGTGATCACTTCCAACATTTACCTTATTCAGGACGGTAACATCATTCACGATATATCTTCTGTTGGCGAGGATGAAGTTGATTTCATTAGTAGTTAATCCATTTGGACTCTTCCATGTCCACCTTCTGTTTGCCGTTTTCTTGAAAAGTGTTCATTACTGACAATCCTTGAGATTCTGCAAATTCCACAAGTCTTTCACCTCTTTCATTTCTTGCACCAATTCCAAAATTTCCTATAGTTCTCTTTTCTGCACTGTTTTGTCTTTTTCCAACCTTAGCATTGAAGTCTCCCATAATAATAGTGTAGTGGGGTTTTCTGCTCATCTAGAAGACTCAATTTCGGTGTACATTTCTTCAACCTCTTCATCATCATGGCTCTAGGTTGGTACATAAATCATTATAACCTTTAGCTTGTACCTCTTAGAAATCTTGAGTATTAGTCTTGACACTCTTGGTGATGTACTTTTGAATTCCAAAATGTTTTTTATATTTTTATGGACCAGAAACCCAACTCCACCTTTGCTCCTTTCACCGTTTCCATTGGTGTACAGCAGATTTCCACTTGATAAACTTATAAGTGATTAATTTCTTCTTCTTCTTGTTTCAGCCAAACTGATGATATTCCAATTCACATTTTCTAGTTCCTTTTCCAGCTCTAATATCCTGTCTTCACTGATGAGCGATCTTACATTGTAACAGGCCAAGTTTAGTTTCCGTGCATGGCAGCCTGGTCGTACCCAGAGATTCTTAGCACCCTCTGCTTCCACTCTGATCCTCTCACTGTTGTAAGAGGGGGAGTGAAAGCCGCTGGGGACTGAGGGCCATTTGTTTCATCCTGCTCTCATATGCCTGAGGGTTTGGTCTTTTCCTCTTCACGCTGACCAGGCGTCTTGAAGAGAACCACTCTACACGTTCGTTGCCACCTAAGTGACGTAACAGGGCTTACCATCGAGAAGGTGTGCATGAGTGGATTTTAGGGAGGCAGGCCAACCGGACTTCTCCTAAATCTTCTGTAATAGAGAGATATTGGATCCATCAGTGTTTTAGACTGAGTGTCTGATAACACACAGAATACCTGTTCCCCTCTAAGCCACCCTATGCAGAATCACCACCCACCCACCCACCCACCCAATAAGGCAATGGTGCACCCAAGTGCTGGCAAGGTGATGTCAGTTTTTGCAATCAGCATGGTATAATACTAACAGATTACTTTGAAAAGGGCTATACTGTGGTGACGAAGTATTATTCCAACTTCCTCGTAGAGCTATATGTTACTATAAAAGAAAAAAGACAGGGAAAGCTGTCAAAAGGTGTGTGCTTGCTCCATGATAATGCCCCTGCATATTCCTCGCATGCTGCAGTGAGGTCCACAAATGTGGGTTTGAAATATTGCTGCATCCTGCTTATTCCCATGACCTTTGACCCTTGGATTTCTTCCCCTTTGCCTGAAGTCAGCACTTTGCTGCTAATGAGATGATCTCTGCTGCCGAGTCGTGTTTTGAAGGACAGTCATAGGACTTCTTTAAAACTTGCCTGTGGAACTGTATTTAAACACGACAAAAATTGTCATTTTGCATGGTGACTATGTTGAAAAAGTGTAATATATATGGTATTTGTTTCAACCTTCTATCACAACTACTTCTGGGTGAATACAAATCTGTTTTTGAACCCCTCTCTTAGAACCCAGTTCCGACTATTAGTGAAGCGTTTCAAGCAGCTAAACTTTTGAATCAGTTTTATAAAAACACAAGAGTCCAATCATAATATTGTTTCACAGATTGCAAAAAATTGAAAATAATTTGAAAGCAAAAATAAAATTTCTGATTATATATATTATAATTAGAAATATTTTTTCTGTATTATTAAACATGCAGTATACTGTATACAAGTAATACTGCACATATAAAATTTGTTTTGATGAAGCCATCAGTGCCCACAGTACCCAAGCACATCAGGCCTATATCATTAGCTTCAACCCAACTCAAAATACTGGTAAAAGCAATCCTGCCTGTGTTAACAAAGCGGCTTCTTCCACTCGAGTCTCCACAATATTACTATGCATTAGCTAACCACTTTACTGTTACAAATCTCCTGGCAATGTCTAACCTTGCTTTCAAAACCTTTGATGGTTAAGCTGTTTAGCAGGTTAAGCTGTTCTATATGTTGACATGGAGGCAGCCTTTGATAGCATCAACATCAAAATGCTTCTTGCACTGGAATCATTTTTACAACTTCAGGGAAGTGTGTGTGTGCACGCACGCGCGCGCGTGTGTGTGTGTGCTGCCTTTAGATCCTAGTGATGAAGTCTAAAGTTGTCTACCAAAATAAGTACCCATGCTTCTCTGGTCATGCAATTTGTGAACTGTCTAATTGAAATCTGGTAAAAGTTGTGACATAAAAAAATCTAATAGTGATTGCAAGATTTGGTTTGCATTTAAGATGGAAAAACTGAGCTGTGTTGTGGAATGTGCAACTGGATACCTTCTGCTGCACACTGTAATTGCATGCTTTGACAGTTGTATCAACTGGAATTGATTTTTGTGTATATTTTTATAATTATATGTAATTATCTTATAATTTGTACTTCAGCTATAATTTACCTTCCACCTTTTGTTTTTTTTTTTTTTTTAGAAAAAAAAATGCAAATACATTTTGTTAACCTATTTTATATTTCTTACATTATATTCATTTACTACTGTGCTCACTTATTTTTGTATTCACTTAACTTTCCATTATCACAACTGTTAACATAACCTATTAATTTTCCCAATTGTTAATCTCTAATTGTACGTTGATGTATAATGTATATGCAACTTGCCAAACTCCTTGCCTTGTTTGTAGTCTGTGATGGATATTTGTTGCCTGCTATATCTGGATGTGTGCAATAAAAGATTATTTATGTACTGTATATGTAAATGGTAACAATGAAAGTGAAACATTATTTAGTGTAGATGGAGTCATAACTGTGTGTAATGCGTATTCACCTTATATCTGTTATTAAATTTCATTATTAAAAGTCTACTAATTGAAATTAAAAAAAAAAATGTAACTTGTGTTATAATGTCACTTGGTTATAATGTTAAGAATGCTCCTGTCCATTGAATTACACTATAACTGAGTTTCATTATAAGCAAATTTGTACTATTTATGAGTTCCACTGTTTATGATTTTTTTTTATTGCCTTTTGAATGTTTGCTAACATGAGTTTTCCCATCTGACCTGTCTCCATGATGTACATTCTTCCCACATTCACAAATATTCTGATAACTTCATCTTTTAACAGATGCCTTATTTATAGCTTGAAAATTAACTTGAAATCATATTCCCCCCCCTCCCCCCATTTCTTTTAATGTATTGTATGAATATTGCCTCTTTTATAATCTAAGTATTGTCACTAACTTCTGTTTTCCTTATTCTTGAATTTATCAGTAGTTCGTTCTATCTGTTAGTTTGCGAGAGGAAAAAAAAACATTTATTTTAATGTTAGTATTTCTTTATTTCAGCACATCCAGTTTTCAAGTAATCGGTTTTATTGTGCTAAGATTGTAAGTAATTACAGTATGCCTTTAATAAGTAAACCGAAATGGATAGAGAAAGAATTGCTTATTTATTTATAAATTATCTGAAGCAGAATACATCAAATTACAAATTTCTAGCTGACCGGGCTTGGATCAGAGTAGAAAATGCAAAAACTTTGGAGGTGCATTATGGCCACAGGAGCCGATGCCCAACAACTACAAAAAAATCAAAAAAATCTAATAAATACATGTAAATATGCATCATGCTTCAGGCAATTTTTTATATCATTATTTTTAGGTATCAAACATTTCGTAATGCAATCTTTTGAAATTGAGTGGAGCTCAGTCTGATGCCTTTCAGCTGTATGATGTGTAAACAGCTGGGTTTTGTAAACAGCTTCCTTCAGTATGCCCCACAAATAAGCATCAAGTGGTGCAAATTCAACTGATTTGGAGGAGATGTATATCCACAGAAGTGCTGTTCAACAAGCAGTGTCTCTAGCAGCATCTGGGGGTGGCATCATCTTTATTCAGTCTTTGCAGATTTAGAACAAAGAGCAAGACAGAATTGACAGTATTTTTCTTGGTTCATAGTAACATGCTTTCTCTGCTTATCTACAAATAAGGTTTAGTGAGACCATGACCTGAAATTGCACCACCAGGCAAGTACTTTATTGCTGTGTAGAGAATGCTTTGACATGTTCAGCTGGTCTTTCGGGTCTGAGAAACCACATCATTTGCTTGTTCACATAACTGTCCAGCATAACTGGCACTTATCAGAAAATCAAATAGTGCAGAGAAAATATTTTTGTATATGTTTGCAAGAGTGCAATTAGAGAGCAAATGTCTTTGTTCCAAATCCTGTACTTGTAGATGGTGACTCACCTACATATGATACAAAAGAGTGCCTAACAGTTAGAATCATTCTTTGAACAGACATACTCTTATTTTTTCCTGGGTGGCCACCCAATTTTGAAAAGTACTCCCGGGCAATGGACACAGTGTTTGTCTGTGGAGTTTCATTTTCTTCCGCTTCTTTTTATACTGGCACAAAATTGAACCAGTCTGCCTAAGTTTATTTGCCAAAAACAACACTGTTCACTTGGTTTGTGGATCTTTATTGAACTCGACTTGGAAATATTCATGTACAGTTTTCACACTGGGTCCACTTTCTTGGCCTATTTTGTATGAACAGAAATAATGCTCTACAATAAAGCCTTTTCTCAGACAGTGAGATTACCATTACCAACCTTCACAGCATTTCTCAGCTCTAGCCAATGTCGGGCTAACACAACAAGTCCAGAGTCTAGGTGGCAACAATATCTAATGCAGGGTTGCTAAACTTTGGTTTACTTTATTCTGAGCCATACTTTAGCATCAATCTTTATAGATAACATTTACAAGGAAAATGACTTGTTTAAAGTTTTGATTAAAGCTGATTATTATATCAGTTAATGAAACCTTTTATATTGAAAATATTTTCTGGTTATTATTTACAATCTTAAATAAGCAAACAATCTGTTAACAATAAAATCCAGTAAAACTAAGGTTTTACTGGATTTTATGTATTTCATAAGGAATGGATAGCATCCATTGAATTTACAATAAGTTTGATTTCTTTTTTGTATGAGACTGTGATGTAATTATCTTAGTACAAAATCAGATAGAAAAACTGTTATGCTGTATGAAGCAGCATTTTGTTCTTTTTTATAACAATTGAAGTAACCTTAGTTGTTTGCAGTTTCTGCTGTTATGAAGAAACTAAACAAACCCAAATTACAAAGGGTACTAGGAAAGTTTTGCAATATGACGCAACAATGAATCACAGGAAGCTGCTTGTTGCTGCATGTTGAGACATGTTCATACGTGCATAGTAGCCGCCGCGCCAAGTCGATGGGCTCAGTTATTCATTAGTAGTGAGAGTGTAAAGTGCTTGCGATGGCATCGTGGTCACGAAATGAGATAAGGACAGTTTTGCGGTAAAATTTCGTGCGTGGTTTAACCATAGACCAGTGCTTAGAAGAAATGACTCTTGCACTAGATGATGATTGTCCACATCGTACAATGATATTCAGGTGGTATAGAGAATTCCAAAGGGGAAATTTCACTCTGGAGGATTCTGAGAGGCCGGGAAGGCCACGAACATCAGTTACGGAGGAAAATGTTACTGCTGTGAGGAAAATGCTTGACGAAAACAGGCGAGTGACCTACCAACAGATAGAGGATACTTTGGGCCTAAATGCACCAGCAATTCGTTCGATTCTGCAAGATCATTTGCACGTGAAGAAACTTTGTTCTCTCTGGGTGCCGCATCAACTGACTGAAGAGCAGATGACACGACGTGTGACTTGGTGCCGGGAGATGTTAAAAAAGTTTGA
Source organism: Mastigoproctus giganteus (assembly GCF_048544385.1). Taxonomy (NCBI): domain Eukaryota; kingdom Metazoa; phylum Arthropoda; class Arachnida; order Uropygi; family Thelyphonidae; genus Mastigoproctus; species Mastigoproctus giganteus. Next base: position 42,951,654 of record NC_143587.1, on the reverse strand, counting down.
TAAGGGACAATCTCGGTATGTGAACAACATCGTGACAGGTGACGAGACTTGGCTGTACTATTACGATCTGCCGACCAAGGCTCAAAACAAAGTTTGGGTCTTTGATGATGACGACACACCCGTAATTGTCAGAAAATCCCGATCTGTAAAGAAGAAAATGATAGCTGTATTTTTCAAATCGAGTGGAATTGTGGAACGTGTCGTTTTGGACACACACAAGACAGTCACAGCTAAGTGGTATACTGAACAATGCCTGCCTAAAGTCATTGGATCTATGAAGAACCTGCGGCCAAAGTCAAGAATGGACACCTGGTACCTCCATCACGATAATGCTCCAGCTCACCGCGCCAAAGCCTGCACCGAATATTTGACCACGACAGGACTGAAACTTCTCGAGCACCCTCCCTACAGTCCAGACCTTGCTCCCTGCGACTTTGCACTGTTCCCGCATGTGAAAATAAAGGGAGGCGGTTTTCCAGTGATGAGGACCTTCTACGGGCTTGGGACAACGCGTGTGCTTTACTCCCTAGTGAAACTTGGCAGAACTGGTTTAAAGATTGGTTTCGGAGGATGGAGAGGTGTATTGAATGTAGAGGAAATTACTTTGAAAAAATTAAATAAACAAAGCTGTATTGCAAAACTTTCCTAGTACCCTTTGTATTAATGTATTTATGACATGGGGGAAGTTCCCAGTGTATGGGTGAAACTGCAAGAGAGGAGAAATTTTGCCTTTATGTGAACTTCGCTTTCTGTACTGTAATACATTTAGTATCATTAACAAGTGTGGTGTTAAATTTTCAAATAATGGTGCCCTACTTTAGTTTACATGGGTACTGTTGGTTTCCATGGGTACTGCACTTTTCTTATCATAATGGCATCTAAGAAGGGTGGTTATGATATTCTTAAGAATATCAACTGCTGATATTCATAAGAACAGGTAAAAGCTCAAGCAGTTTATTATGAAGTATAACATTTGATGTTTAGTGCTTCTAGGTACTATAGAACTTGTTGAATTGTACTTGAGGAAAATAACTGATGGTTGTAGAAACCATAGAAGGTGTTGCATGAACAAGCCAGAATGAAGTTGGGTGCAAATAGTATGTGCAGCAGCATTTTAGTGATGTTGAGCTTTAAGCAGCTGCCAATAAACTTGCAAAGCACGTGAACATAAATTTTAATGCTAGTGACAGTTGATTGTGGCATTTTCAACAAAAGATCATATGGTGAATATTTGAATTCTCCCAGTGAGAGTGTTGAGCCTTTCAGAAAATATCTCAGTGAGATAATAAAGATAGGTAATGCTGACAAGACTGGACTTTTTTAAGAATTTGCTATGTGAAAACACTCCTAAGCACGAGAGCTCTACTTGTGGAGGAATGCTCAACAAGAAGAGAATCTGTCATGAACTGCATTAATGCTAATGGAAGTTATTGAAGTCTCTTGTAGTCAGGGAGTTGTAGTGACCTTGAATGCTGAAGAATATTATGCATGAATTTATTAGTCATTTATTAATCCAGTTCATGGTTCACATTGGAGATTACCTCTGACTGGTTGTACAACCATTCTAACCTAAGGCATTATCAGATTGAAGCTCTTAGATTTAAGATTCTCCTTCAAGATGTCAGAGCTTTGTCAATTATTGGCAACATTCTTCATTTCCTTCAGTAAAAAACTGCTCTAGCTACCACAGGATGGTTAGGTGCCTGGTATCACTACTTAATCCAATTTCTTTGATCTAGCTATGGATCAAGCTATCAGCAAGACATGCAGAAGGTTATTCTGGAAAAAATTACTTGTTGAAATTATGGTTGTTTTGGAGAATGAGAAGGACAAAGTAAGGATATTAAAGGACAAAGGACATTGTAGAACATCTGTAATTTGCCATACCTGGAGTGCTTCTTGGAAGAAAATAAAGATCAGTACCCTTTCAATTGACAGGGATGTAGATTTTTAACTTAAAGGGATTTTTTGAGGTCAATGACTATCACAGGATTGTCAGAGTCTGGTAAATCTGATAAATGGCCAGAAGGTGATGGGTGAGATCCCAGGTATCTGATTCTTGCTGAGAAAAAGCTTGCCGTGGTAGTTTCTCTATAGTCTATTTCTAAAACATTACTAGTAATGTTGAAGAAAAGGACATAGATAAAGAAGGAAACCCCTTCAAGCCAAAGCTCTTAAAGGTCAGAGTTTTTTTGGATATATGGTCTTAAGTTCATTAGTTTATTTTGGGACTGAAATGTGTCCTTAAATCACTACCTAATCAGTCAAGCATTTCAGACATCAGTAGGGTATTACTGAACCTCAGCAGCTCTTCAGACTTTGAATAAGCTTTAGTTAGAGTTGCCACTGTGCAATTATGCAAAATTTCAAGATTGGTAAGTGCACTAAATTACAGTATTATGATCATTCTTCCTCCAGTGTTATAATATTTCAAGGTTTATTTCTTAGTACAGCACTTTTCATAATATTGTAGCAACTTTTGCAACATAGGCATTTCTTTTGAATTTAATGAACAGTTGACATTAGGAACAGTGCTTTCCTCATACAGTCCGTTAAAGTGAGGTTTACTGCATATTTAACATTAGAGGATTTTTTGCTGGTGCAACTTATCCAATAGGGCTGTACAACAAATATTGCCTCAGGACTTAAATTTTCATTTTTACAAGGTTATAGGTACTGCAAGAGTTGAAACTTTGTGACCTTGTAAAAATTTTTGTCAAGAAATGCTAACTCAAATGTGTCGTCATGAAGACTTTATTTCCATTCTATGGATGTATGATGATGATGATGATGATGCTCACTTTCAACCTTTTTTGTGAATAAACAAAACTTTCATTATTGTCCAGAAGAAAACTCTAACCAATTTTACCAGTAACCATTGCACAGTGACTGGGTAACAGCATAGTGTGCAATTTCATCTCACGGAATTATCAGCTCATATTTTTTTGAAGATGATAATGGAAGGGATACAGCCATGATAACATATTCTAATATAATCTCAACTTTTTTACTGATGAACTAGCTACTAGGTTTCCTCAAGTTAATGAGGCCAGTCGGTTTCAACATGATCGTACAATGTCATATACTGTCAGAGGGTGCTGTACAGTTGTTTTTTCATAACCATATCATCTCCAGGAATTGTAACATTTCTTGGCTTCCAAGGTCCCCAGGCCATCAGCATGCAACTTTTTTTTTTTTTTTTTTTTTTATTAATGGGGTCACTTAAAGAGAAAAATGTATTCATATTGTCCACACAATATTGAAGGGCTGCATGAAAAAAATTATGAAGAAATTGCTAAAATTTCTTTGGAAATTCTACACTGCATAATGGGAAACATGCATAGAAGATTAGAATGCCTGAGCATAGATAGAGATCACTTCGAGGATATCATCTTCAAAAAAATAAAAGGCGTCCAATGTACTTTATGATGGCATATTTGTAATTTGGCAAATACAGATTCTTTATTTAATTATTGAGTTTTTAAAACAGCCTATTTCCCTAACTCATCCTGTACTTGATTTTTACTGAGCTTTCCATTGAATTTGTCCACGTTGGGTAACATAAGCCATCATCAGTGTCTTGATAGTAATGAATCCACATTGGATTTATCAATATCAAGTTAAGAATCTGCAGATAAAGGAACCACTAGGTGGCAGTGATCACAGGGTGCTCAAGTGGGATTTACTCAGAGGTAACGACCATAAGGGGTAAAGGGAAGGGATTTTGCTTTCGTAAAGGCATCTACAGTAATCTGAGACAGTATTAAAACTGTACATGGTGGGACCATCCGATGATGTTACCAACAGCAAATTCAAAATGAGAGCCATTCAAAGAATTCATCTTGGAAGCTACTAGGCTTTACATACCAACTAAGAAATATTGTTCAAGGTTTAGGCCTAAATGGATGTCAGATGAACTAATGAGACGTGGCAGAGAAGAAAAATGCATGGAATACATATAAATAATGGGTGACATGGAAGCCTATGATAGATATAAGCTGGTCTGCAACCAAGTCACAAAGGAGGTTAGGCAGGCAAAGGCAGATTATGAGAAATCTTTGGCAAGGGATGCAAAGAAAAATAGCAAAGAGTTCTTTACCTATGTAAACTCTAGAAGGAAAGGGATGAATCAGATTGGTCCACTGGATATTGATGGTTGAACTGTTGATGATCTTGCTTAGGCAGCTAACAAACTAAATGAGTATTTTGCATCTACATTCGCACATGAGGAGTTATTCAGGGAGGGGAATGCCAGAGGTGAATTAAGCTCTGGCAGTGAGCTAGATGATTTTGTAATAACTGAGAAGAAAGTGGAGGAGAAATTGTTGAAGATAACCATAAAAAAGGCACCTGGGGTGGATGGGATCTATCCAATTATATTAAAGGAGGCAGCAAAGGAAGTAAGCAAACCCTTAGCCATAATTATGAGATCTTCCTTGGACTCAGAAGAGGTACCCATGGACTGGAAATGTGCAAATGTGACCAGTTCACAAAGGAGTGACACAAGTAATTATAGACCTGTTAGTTTAACTTCTGTTCCAGGAAAATTAATGGAGGCACTGGTTAAAGAAGCACTGTAGGATCATCTAGACAGGACTTCAGTTATAGTCAGACACAGCATGGTTTTGTTTAGGGAAAGTCTTGTCTGACCAATTTGATTGGATACCATGATGTGGTCACAAAGGAACTGGATGCAGTGAATAACTTTGATATCATATATTTGGATCTTAGAAAGGCTTTTGATACTGTTGGGCATGGAAGACTGCTGCACAAATTGGAGCAGTCGGATACAGCATGGTTTTGTTAAGGGAAAGTCTTGTCTGACCAATTTGGTTAGATACTATGATGTGGTTACAAAAGAATTGGATGCAGGGAATAACTTTGATATCATATATTTTGATCTTAGAAAGGCTTGATTCTGCTGCACAAATTGGAGCAGTGTGTCATTGTAGGCAAATTGCTGCTATGGATAAAGGGATGGTTGAGTGGGAGAAGACAGGGAGTGGTAATCAATGGACACTGCTGTTCGTGGACTAATGTTATTAGTGGAGTCCCCCAGGGTTCAGTGTTGGGTCCATTGTTGTTTTCTGTATTTATAAATGATATTGAAGATGGTATATCAGGCTTAATGTCCAAGTTCGCAGACGATTAATACTAAACATCTGATTAGTACCACACAATCTTCTCTACCCCCCCCATATGATTTTGGCTCGAAACAACGGAAGTTATGTTTACAATTAACTTAAAGAACTAAAAGTTAGAATGTTAAATTATTTTTGACAGACGTGGTGTGTCAGTGTTGAAAAAGCATGGACAATGCCACCCTAACCTGTATAGTCACTTTCTAGGTATTCATTGTAAAGGCATAACTTTTGTTATATGTAAAGTGTTTTCGTTAGTAACATTATAAGTCCAGTTATTATTTTGAGAAGTCATCATAGTATTCCATATTTTTCTGTTCCCGTTAGCATTTGGATTTTGTAATTAAGTGGATGGCAAGCTTAAAATATAATGGGTATTATACTTGTGACCTTGCCATCCAGTTGCCTTGTAATTGTTATTGTCAGATCTCATTCCTTGTTTTATAAGTTTGTCATGATTTGGAGATAATTTTTTCCTTTAATTTTAGTACAAGTAATAATATAAATAAGTGAGTTTTATAAAAGCTAAACAGATTTTAGTTATTCTCATGAAGAATAACTACTAGTTTCCATTTAATTCTGAAATTTTTGTTTCAGTTGAGTCCAGAAAAAAGATTAGAGCTTGAGGAGTTAGAAGCGCAAGTTGAGGTTCTTAATATACTGGAAAAAAAATATAATGATGTTGGACCTATTTATGACTGTATTGTGTTTCATGATGGCGCAATGTGGAGGTTTGTATTGATTTTTTTTTTTTTTTTTTTGTTTTCTTAAATATTTTTGTTTTAGTATTTTAAAATTTAAAAGGCTATGGTTGTAAATTTAGAGTAATACTCTTGAAACTATATCATTGACAAAATCCCATGACCTGCTCTGGCAGCCTGTCTGCACTACTCAGAAAACTTCATATCTGACTACACAATTACCCCCAGGTCTTTTTCATTCTCCACTTCCCTGGGTGTAGTACCACACAGTTGGTACGTTTCTCTTGAGTTACTGCTACCCATATGCAGTACTTTGCATTTGTCAATGTTAAACTTCAGTTGCTACTTAGCCCATCTGCCTGTCTTTTCTAGATCCTGTTGCAGTAGCATACTGTCTTTATCGTCATTAACATCCCTGCCAACCTTTGTATCATCTGCAAACTTGGACATTAAGCTTGATATACTTTCATCGATATCATTGAAAAATACACAAAACAAAAATGGGCCCAGCACCAAATCCTGGCAGATTCCACTAATAACATTGGTCCATGTAGAGCAGTGTCCATTTATTATCAATCTCTGCCGTCTCCCACCCAATCATCCTTTTATCCAGGCACCTCCATAGCCAGGTGGGAAGGAGCAGCAGTGCATAGCACACGCTTCTTGATTAGACTGGAGTTTGAGCCCGTCACCACCAAATATTGAGGATGCGGAAAGGTCAGGGAATAACCACCGCATATCCCGAAGCAATATGGCTTTAGTTGCTAATGCTCCTAAAAAAACCAAGCATAACCTTTTATCCATTGCAGCAACTTGCCCATAATGCCGTATTGCGGCCATTTGTACAGCAGTCTTGCATATGCAACAGTATCAAAAGCTTTCCTGAAATCCAAGTATAAGATATTGAAATTATTTTTTGCATCCAGTACCTTTGTGACCACATCGTAGTATCCAGTCAAATTGGTCAGACAAGACCTTCCCTTAACAAAACCACACTCTGTCTGAACTATTACAGCAGTCTTGTCTAGATGATCCTGCAATGCTTCTTTAACCAGTGACTCCATTATTTCCCCTGGAATAGAAGTTAAACTAACAGGTCTATAATTATTTCTCTGCCTTTGGGGACCTCCTTTGTGAATTGGGGATACATATGCACATCTCCAGTTCATGGTGACCTCCCCTGAATTTAAGGATGCTCTCATAATTATGGCTAAGGGTTTGCTTAATTCTCTCGCTGCCTCCTTCAATTTAACTGGATAGATTCCATTCACCCCACATTCTTTATGTTTAACTTCAATTTCTCCTTCACCTTGCTCTCTGTTATTACCAAATCATTTAATTACTGGCAGAGTTTAGTAAACTTCTGTTCTCCCTATCCTTACAGAATTCCTTGTGTGTGAATGTAGATGCCAAATACTCATTCAGTTTGTCAGCTATCTGAGCAATTGAACTATCAATATCAAGTGGACCAATCTGATTCATCCCCTTCCTTCTAGAGTTTACATAAGTAAAGATTTCTTTGCATCCTTTGCAAAGGATTTTTTGCAGTCTGCTTTTGCTTACCTAATCTCATTTGTGACTTGATTACAGACTAGCTTATATCTGCCATAGTCTTCTGTGTCAAGTGATAATTTATATGCATCCTGCCTGAGACCACTGTAGTCACCTTTAAAAAAGCAAAAACCTTTCCCTTTATGGTTATTACATCTTTAAGTAAATCCTTTACATGAGTTTGTTTTACACTGTGATCACTGTCACCTAGTGTTTCCTTTATCTGCAAATTCTTAATGCATGAATAATCACTGCTGATAATCAGATCAAGAGTATTACTCCCTCTGGTTGCACCTCGAACATGTTGGTATAGAATGTTAGCAGGGATAAGGAGGTGACCATCCCCTTGTATAAGGCCAATGGTCAGACCACACCTTGAGTACTGCATACAGATCTGGAGGCCTCATTTTAGGAAGGATGTAGAGTTGCTAGAACGAGTACAGAGAAGGGCAACAAGACTGGTGAGGGAACAAAGGGGTGCTCTTATGAAGAAAGACTTTAGTTCTGCAAATTTCAGCATTTGGAGACTAGGCACCTAGGAGGTGATCTGATTGAGGTGTATTAATGTCTTGAATGGTTTGAGCAGTGTCAATGCTGATGGGATTCTTCCACTTGCTCAGATTGAGAACCTGAGGTGGCATAGATTTAAATTGAGTAAAAGACAGTTGTATGAATGTGTAGAAGTTTGCCTTTAGCCAGGTAGTTGATTGCTGGAACAGACTTCCATCTGTTGTGAGAGTTGATAGCTTAAATAAATTTAAGGCTGAACTAGATAAACATTTGGAGTGACCAGATGGGTGAAATTTGATGTTTTTTTTTTTTGGCTGATGCTGCATAAGCTTGCTTCCTTGCATCGTATGCCTTAACTAATGCTAACTGTTCTATAAGCAGATAAAAAATTAAAAAAATTCAAGAAATGTTATTATTTAATAATGATCCCCTGCAGCCCTTGTTTTCATATTTCTAAAGCCTTGTACTAAATACTCTAACAGAACATTTGAGTAATTATACAAGAAAAGTTAAAAAATTTTACTTACCATTTGTGGTTGCTTTACATAATCAGTAGTATAATATGTATTGTATCACTGATTATGTATTACAGTAGTTAAAAATATCTTATGCATGGGTTATCAGTGGCAGTATACATGTATGTATGATATCCATTGGAAAGTTGACTTTGAGATTGTTTGAAGCTATGTTGGGGTTTTTATCTGCTGCAAGCCACTTACTCTAATATACCCACAGTTTATAATCTGATAGGTTAAAATCTAGTATCTTAGTGGAGTTTTGTTTTACATCTTGTAGGTGTTATTTTAGTTACTGCATACTGATTGAATTCCCTTGTAATTTAAAGGGAGTGCAGTAAGTACATTGTCATGTTAAAGGAATTAAGCAGATTATTGACTTGATTGATGAATCTTTTTATCTATCAAAATAAGATAAGTATTTCTTTGAACTGTGATAAAATTACGAACAAATAAGTTTATTCATAGGCAAATACAGCAAATATAAGGCTATAGAATATGTGGTTGTGTGATATATATTATGAATCTTGTTTAACTAGATAGGTAATCAGGTGATAGTAGATTTGAAAGTATTGAATTATAAGCTGTAAGTAGATTAGAGTAAATGGCAGATGAAAACATATTTCCGGCTTGGGTTGTGTGTTATCTAACCTTGTAAATGGTGATAGGAAAATTTATTTTACTTCTGTGTACAAGGTTTCATGAAAAAATTTTGTGAATGTTGCAAAAAATTAATTTTATTCAATCATAAATGTTTGTTATTATTCTAGAGCAGTGTTTCCCAAACTTTTTTTGCTCGCAGACTCCTTTTGGCTTCGGAAAATAATCATGGATCCTCACATTCTAGCTAATTTAAGTATGGGGTGGCCAAACGATAGGTATCGTTTGGGATGTCCAAAATTTATATCTCAGAACTGATTTATTATACGTCTACAATCTATCTTATTCAGACTGACACAAAAATAGCTGAATAATAAACTGTCACTATTTGAGTATAAAATTGATTGTACCACATATGCTACTAGTGTGAAATATGGTGTTATTTTTTCATCTCACAAAGTCCTGTAAAATTGTGGCTTAAGCAAAGAAAGCCCGTCCCCTGTTTGTTTTGAGTGAAGAAAGAAGTTGCACCACAATTTATATGACCTCCCTTTGATTATGCAGCAATTTACTTGTGCTTGTGAGGAATTACTGCTCACCAGGTGTAAGCTTGCATGAACACAGTGTGACAATATATGGAACATAGGTTGTAGTTTTTAGCCCAATATAGATCACTAAGGTTTTCATGAAAGACAGTATTGCTAATCTGTGCTGAGACCCTTCTTGTGTGTTCACAGAAAAATTTCAGGTTTGTAACATTGAAGTGTTGAAGGTAAATGAAGGTGGTGACTATTGAGAGGATCAAACACCATGCAGCCATAAAGTACCCTCCTTTAAAACGAATGTCAACAAAAGAAATTCATGTAGACTTGCAGCAAGCATTAGAAGAACTTTGTCCTCTATATTCCACAGTGACAAAACTGGGTTGCAGAATTTAAGCGTGGGTGAGTTGGCGTTGAGGATGCCCTTGCAATGGGAAGCCTGTTACTGTGTTGACACCTGAAAATGTGGATGCCATTTATAATCTGGTCATGCAAGACTGAACAATAACATTTATACACATTGAGACAACATTCAGCATCCCCCCATGAGCAAGCTCTCAATTAGTGTGGTGAATGTTTTAGGAATGACGAAGCTTTTTTTCAGCTGGGACCTTAAAGCACTGAATGCGGATCAGAAGGGGCAAAGAGTGAGATGTTGTCATGAGATCATGCAGCATTTTTAGCTTAACGAAGCTCAGTTTTGGGGCAGTATGTCACTATGGACAAAATATGGTTGTACCACTTTGACCCTGAAACAAAAGAACAGTCAAAACAGTGGAAGTATCCCTCTTCTGCCCTCCTAAAAATTTCAAGTGCAGAAATCGGCTGTAAAAGTCATGGCATCTATGTTTTGGGATGCAGGAGTAGTAGTAGAGGCAAATGAGGCAAGAAAGCAAGCTTATATAGCATCAACCAAAAAAAAAAAAAAAAATAAATAAATAAATAAACTTCATTCATCTTTACCTGTCGAATTTGTCTACTTCTACCTTGAATTTATTCAACCCATCCACTTCCACAACAACAGACGGAAGCCTATTCCAACAATTAACCACTCACTGGCCGAAGCCAAACTTCTGCGCATCTATCCTGTAATTATCCTTCCTCAATTTAAATTTATGCCCCCTCAGCAAGAGGAAGAATGCCATTCACATTCAGCTTACTCAATCCATTCAAGGTCTTAAACATCTCAATCAGATCATCACCTTACAGGTGCCTAGTCTCCAGATGTTCCAGTTTGCAGAACTGAAGCCTTTCTAGGTAAGTGCACCTTTTTGTTCTCTTCACCAATCTGGTTGTCCTTCTCTGTAGATCCAGTCGATCTACATTCTTCCTAAAGTGAGGCTTCCAGACCTGTATACAATGCTCTAGATGCACCCTAACCATGGCCTTGTACAAAGGGACAGTCACTTCCTTATCTCTACTAGCAAAGTTTCTGTATATCAGTGAAAAACCCCATGAGGTGTCCTGGCAGCACATCTGCACTGCTGAGAGAATTTCATATCTGATTGCATAATTACCCTCAACTTCTTTTGCATTTTCTTCTACCTTGAGTGTAGTTCCACACAGTTGATTAGTTACTCTGAGATTGCTGCTACCCATATGCAGCATCTGTCAGTGTAAACCTTCAACTGCCATCTCTCAGCCGATCGACATAATTATTCTAAATCTTGTTTCACTAGCATACTGTCATTACTGTCGTTAACCAAACTGCCTACCTTTGTATCATCTGCAAACTTTGTCTTTAAGCCTGATATATCTTCATCAGTATCATTAATAAATATTGACAACAGCACTGAACCCTGGGGAACTCCACTGATAACATTAGTCCACAAGGAGCAGAGCCCATTGATAACCACTCTGTCTTCTTCCATTTAACCATCCCTTTATTCAAAGCAGTAACTTGCCCTTAATACCACTTTGCTCCAGTTTATACAGTAGTCTTATGTGCAACAGTATCAAAAGCCTTCCTTTAATCCAATTATATGATATAAAAATTATTTTTTGCATGCAGTTCCTTGTGCCTTGCACTGTATATGATAGGTTACTACAATGTGCATTGTAGTAACCTATCAGGTTAGTTAGACAAGACTTCCACTTAACAAATCCATGCTGTGACTGCAGTATATTGCATTCCTGTCCAGATGGTGCTGTGCTGCATTACTTCTTTAAACAGTGATGCCATTATTTTTCCTGAAATAGATGTTAAGCTGATAGGTCTGTAATTACTCATGTTGTCTTTTGATCCCATTTATGAATTGGGAATACATTCACATATCCCCAGTCCATAGGGACCTCCCGTGAATCCAAGGATGGTCTCATAATTATAGCTTCAACAATTTCTCTTCCAGTTTCCTTTCAGTTATTACCCTGTTGGCGTTTGATAAACTTCTGACATCCCCTTCTATAAAGAATTCCTCATCTGTGAATGTAGATGCAAAATATCTATTCAATTTGTCAGCAACCTGAGCAAGATCATCACCAGTTAATCAGTTGATATCAAGTGGCACAATGTGATTCAACCCATTCCTTTTAGTTAATATAAGCGTAAGCATGGAAGCTACTAGGCTTTTCATACCAACTAAGAAATACTATTCAAGATTTAGGCCTAAATGGTTCAGATGAACTAATGAGTCTTGTGGCAGAGAAGAAAAATGCATGGGATGCATATAAATTAGCAGGTGACACAAGCCTATGGCAGATATAAACTAGTCTCCAATCAAGTCACAAAGAACATATGAGAAATCCTTGGCAAAGGATGCAAAGAGAAACAACAAAGACTTTACTTATGTAAATTCTAGAAGGAAGGGGATGAACCAGATTGGTCCACTTGATGTTGGTGGTTCAACTGTTGATGATCTTGCTCGAATAGCTGACAAACTGAATGAATATTTTGCATCTACATTCACACATGACGAATTCTGTAAGGAAGGGGAGGACAGAAGTTTACTAAACTCTAACAGGGAGCTAAATGATTTTATAATAACGGAGAGCAAAGTGGAGGAGAAATTGTTGAAGTTAAACATAAAAAAGGCACTTGGGGAAGATGGAATCTATTCAGTTATATTGAAGGAGTCAGCGAGGGAAGTAAGCAAACCCTTAGCCATAATTATGAGAGCATCCTTAGATTCAGGGGAGGTCTCCATGGATTGCAGATGTGCAACTGTATCCCCAATTCAAAGGGGGTTCAAAGGGTGATGCAAATAATTATAAACATGTTAGTTTAACTTCTGTTCAGGGGAAAATAATGGAGTCATTGGTTAAAGTGATGCAGGACCACCTAGACAAGACTGCAGTAATAGTTCAGGCACTTTAAGGGGAAATCTTGTCTGACCAATCTGATTGAATACTACAATATGGTCACAAAGGAACTGGATGCAAAAAACAATTTTGATATCATATACTTGGATTTCAGGAAAGCTTTTGATACTATTGCACATGGAAGACTGCTGTACAAATTGGAGTGGTATGGCATTAAGGGCAAGTTTCTGCAATAGATAAAGGGATGGTTGAGTGGGAGACAGCAGAGAGTGGTAATAAATGGACACTGCTCTATGTAGACTATGTTATTAGTGGAGTACCCCAGGGTTCGGTGCTGGGCCCATTGTTGTTTCGTGTTTATTAATGATATTATTTATTGATATCATTTATTAATGATATCAATGAAGGTATATCAGGCTTAATGTCCAAGTTTGCAGATGATACAAAGGTTGGCAGGGTCATTAATGATAGTAAAGACAGTATGCTACTGCAACAGGATCCAGAAAAGTTAGGTAGATGGGCTGAGAAGTGTCAACTGAAGTTTAATATAGGTAACCCTCATATAACCCGGTAGTTAAGGTTCCTATAAAATGTCAGGTTGTGCAAAACTGTGTTTTATGGGACTAAGAAAAAGAAAGCCCGTCAAAAAGGGGGTTACATTTCAAAAGCTAACAAAAATACATTATTTTGTTAACAAAATGTTAAAAAAACTAAAAAATACACCATTCTAGATTTCATGTATCTTTTACTCTCTTTAAAAATTCAGTATCTGGGTTTGCTTGATAAATCTTTGTGAATGCCATCGTATGAAATTAAGCATTTTTGAATTTTGAATTTTGGGCTCCTTTCAGTCGAAGAATTTGCATTCAACAAATAAGATTCTAATTGTTAGGCTAACTTTCTGCCTTCCTATATGCTTTTTTAGTGTAAAATTTGGAAGTTTAGAATTTTCATCTGCACTGTCATCCTCTGAATTGATTTGGTTTTACTACCGATGCCATTTCCACCAAATCCGCTTCGCTGGCCTCTTTTTCTACCAGTAATTCTTGAATGTCTTCAGTAATCATATCTTTTTAAATTTTTTTAGCAGCATAGGAAACTAAGGCCATGTTATTACTCTGTGTATTGTCTATAAATTGCGTGTCCCGAGGTCAATTTTCTGTTTTGCTGGGCCAAAAACCTGAGTTTCTGGGAGAAAAAAATCATGCTACCCTCACCTGGGACCAACTAACTCCGCCACGTTGTGAAAAAGACCAATAAAAATTCCTTCCATCATCAACGGGATTCGAACTCAGGTCTTTTCCACCCAGTACGTGGGAGGAGGGCGATTCTATCACTTGTGCTACCCACGAGGGCTTCAGTAGTCATATCATCAAAACCGTCCCTCTCCTACCGATGTGGAAAGTTCTACTATCGCACAGATTCCGTTTTCTGCCGGTTTGACCATATTTCCCGAATGAACTGACTCTGGACATACATTTTCCCTCATGCATTTAACGTTGACAGTTTTAGTTCTTTCAGCGATAAAGCTATGATTCTGATACAGTCCACAATTGAGAAATGTTTCCATGCCTCCATTACTTCAATAGATTCGGAATAAATTTTTTCCAAAATCCATTATAACGATTTTCTGATGTAATAAGCTTTAAAGGTGGATATAATGCCTTGATAATCTAATGGCTAAATGAAAGAAGTTTTATTAACTTAGTACAACTGTGGTGGTAGAAACATAACTTCAACATTGGAATGACTTAAATCTTTTGGATAGCCTGGTGTTGCTATCCAATAGTAATAAAACTTTGAAATCTAGATTTTTTCCACAAGTTCAATAGCGTAGAATGTAACACGGGGATTTTTCAACAAAATAAAATACAGGGATTTCTCAATATTTTTTTTTGACTAGCGAGTCAACAGCGGGGATTCAAACAGAGTGGAATTTTTGAAAAATTACATCCAACATAATAGCAGGGTTTTCTCGCACAAAAGCTCAAATACCCCGTTACGCAAGGTTTACCGAAATTCTCTAACTGTATTAGAGTGAAACTGTGTTATATAAGTACCGTGTTGTGCAAGGATTGCTGCAATATTTTTTTTTTTTTTTTAATGTGAACCCCAAACACGAGAGGTATTAGAACCTATAGTACTTAGTACCGTGCTTGGGTTGGAGGTTGAGAAGACGAAAGAAGATATTTGTTGACATTGGACTTGAACTTCTGTAGATTGTAATTTTCAGGAAATACGTATGAAGGAAGGTTGTTCCAGAAAACGGCAGTTGAATGAATAAATGAGGAAGATGAAAAGTTGGTTCTGTGGGTTTGAAGTTGGACAGTAAATGGATGTTGGCTGGTGGCAGCACGTGTTCGGACTGTTTTGAAAGAGAGAGCGGGAATTATAGAAGCCAATTCAGAAGAACAGTGCCCATGGAAATATCTGTAGAAGAGGCATGCAGCAGTCTATGAGAAAGCGAGTGGAGAGATTCTGTTAGAGATGAATCAGTAATTAACCTAACTGCCCTCTTCTGAATGGAATCAAGAAGCCTGAGAGAGGTTTTGGGGGCACCACCCCCCAGATGTGGGAACAATATTCCATGGCAAGGCGGATTTGCGATTTATACAGAGTGAGCAGCTGTTTGGAAGAAAAGTAATGCCGAGAGCGAAAGAGAAAACCCAAGTTTTTTAGATGCAGAGGAAGCAATATTTGTAATGTGCTTGTGCCAAGAGAGATTAGAAGTTAGGGTAATCCCCAAAAGAGATATATCATTTTGCCTAGAAATCGGAGTGTCACTAAAGATAAGCATAGGAGCAGAAGAATCCTTTTTGCGAGATATAAGACAAGAATGAGTTTTAGAAGGGTTGAAATCAACTAAGTTGTCTTTGCCCCACTGGAGAATTACCTGAAGATCGGCATTTAAGGAATTGGTAGCAGATTTTCGAGAAGTTGAAGCTGATTGAGCAGGACAAGGTTTCTCAAAATGGAAAGTTGAATGCAGTGTGCTATCATTGGCAAAACTATGGATAGGATTTCCAGTCAATGGAAGAAGGTCATTGATATACAAGAGGAAAAGAGTGGGGGAAAGAACTGAACTAGGACACTGGCATTAATGGAGAAGTTAGAAGACAGAGAGCCATCTACCATCACCCTCAGTGAGCGATTAGAGAGAAAACTGGATAACCAATTGGTTATCCAGTTTTCAGTATTCAGTCATCTTATGGTTTACCAAAAACAGTTGGTAAACCATAAGATGGAAGCTTGTTTAGAAGACCTTTATGCCAAACACGATCAAAAGCCTTTGAGATGTCAAGAGCAACTACTTGTGTTTCACCGAACCTTTCCATTGAATTAGTCCATAAATGGGTAACATAAGCCAGAATATCACCAGTGGATCGACACTGACGGAATCCACTCTGGCGATCGTTGATCAGACAGAAGGTTTCTAGGTAGTTTAAGAGTTGGCGGTTAATTGATTTCTCCATTACTTTAGAAAGAGTAGAAGTAATTGCAATGGGACGATAATTGGATGGGAGGGATTTGTCACCCTTTTTAGGAACTGGCTGGATATGAGCAAATTTCCAAAGCAGAAGGAAAAATACCTTTGGAATAAGAAAGTGAAAAAAGGCGGCAAAGAATAGGAATAAGTTCAGGAGCACTGGCTTTGAGAACAAGTGGAGAAATACCATCAGGACCTGGAGCTTTCTTATCAATCATGTTAAAGCAAAACTGTTTTGTAGAAGTACCGTGTTATACAGGGGTTGCCTGTATTGACAAATGCAAAGTACTGCATATGGGTAGCAGTAACTCAAGAGAAACGTACCATTTGTGTGGTACTACACTTATGCGGTCGAGAATGAAAAAGACCTGGGGGTAATTGTGCAGTCAGATATGAAGTTCTCTGAGTGTTGCAGATGGGCTGCCTAGCAGGTAATGGAGTTTTGTCAATTATATATAGGAATTTTGCTAACAGAGACAAGGAGGTGATTATACCTTTGTATAAGGCAATGGTCAGGCCACACCTTGAGTACTGCATACAGGTCTGGACGCTACATTTTAGGAAGGATGTGGAGTTGCTAGAATGAGTACAGAGAAGGGCAACAAGATTGGTGAGAAGAACAAAGGGGGTTCTCTTACCAGGAGAGACTCAAATTCTGTCAGTTGCAGCTTCTGTGGGAGTAGGCACCTGTGAGGTGATCTGATTGAGGTGTGCAAGGGCTTCAGTGGTTTGGGCAGGCTAAATGCTGATGGGATACTTCTACTTGCTGAGATTAAGAACCTGAGGGAGCATAATTCAAATTGAGGAAAGACAGTTGTAGAATAGATGTGTGGAAGTTTGGCCTTTAGCCAGTGGGTAGTTGATTGCTGGGATTCTTCAGCTTAAATAAATTTAAGGCTGAACTAGACAAACATTTGGAGTGACCTGATGGATGAAATGGGAAGTTTTTATTATTTTTTTTTCTGTTGCTCTACAAGCTTGCTTTTTTACATCATATGTCTCAACTAATGCTAATAAGTCCTTGCTGCTTTTCTTGGCATTATTTGCCAGACTATTCTCATAGTCTGGCAAATAACACTTTGCTTGCGTAACCTCTTGTTGTCTAATGATTCAGTTTTAAAGATAAGTGTACAATTAAATAAATTGTAGGATTCCTTAGGATACTGATTTAATTGACTAAATTAAGCTATTGCTATTATTTATTAAGATAAGTGTACATGTTTACCAACACAGTTTGTTGAGTGCCTTTTCAGCATATTAAAGTGAAACAAGCCTTTCTTGACATATTAAATTACAAAATGTACAAATCTGAATTTGTTTCTCTCTTGCCTGGAAGATATATAGGGTAATATATAATTCTTGTTAAGATGGTATGGAACAAGCCCATACAGAAATTTAAGCTTTTTGATTAATGTACTAAAACTAGGGATTGTCTAAATGCCAATAAGCAGTAAATTTCAGTGCTTGGTTTATATCCTAGGGAAATACCAAAGAAAGTAATACGATTAAACGTAATCGCATTACTTTCTTTAGAAATCCAAACAGATGTATGGGATTCTTGACTGTTTATTTGTCATTTGTATTATTGGGTTTTAGGTGCATGAGTGACTTAGGCCATGTTGTGCCATTTTATGCTATGTTGTACAAATGTGTGTTCACAGGCCAGTTTACATGTTGCTCGGCTGAAAAACCTGAAATAACTTGCAGAGGAATGCCCTGCTTTTTTACACCTAAAATTAACTAAATCCTCAATTGAAGAGGACTTAAGAAATTTTTCCATTCATAAACAGGAATCACTTAGACCTCTCCAAATGAGTTGGGTCCTGTCTGTTACTGGAATAATTTCTGAAGACCTCTTTAATCAAGGCTGTGGTTAGCTGACCTCAGCTAGAGATCAGCTAACTACTGCTGATCTCTGTCTGACAAGTTATCTATGATAGTGGCAAAACAACTATCCTTTTATAAAAAACTTGTCATTCATGGTATTCTGTGCACCTTGTTGATTGCTGTAATCAGCGTATTAATATCAGCAGTACATTGGGATGAATGTTTCAGCATTAAGGCCAGCATAAATTTTGTTATGCCAGAGCAGTAATGATATTGCAGCCTTGTCTGATTGCTGTAGTATGCACAACTACTGATGCTTGTTAATAAAGAAATATGAGAGAAACAGCTTATGTGTGATAGACACTGCATATTAGAGGTAACCATTTTCATGCTTTTATCTTGATCCTCCATATCTTTTTAATTATTTCTTGAGTGGATTTCTAATAGTACATCAGCCACCTGGAGTGAGTTTTTTTTTGAAAAATTTGGGAGTATGCAGAAATTGAAAAATTTGTACATTAATTAGTTGGATGAATTTTCATTGAATTATTATTTTTTTTTCCTGGTCTGTAAATAATACAAGAGAAAAAAATCTTTATTATTAGAAAAGTCCATAACTTTTGAACAGGTGCATATTTACATTAACTGATTTCACAATTACAAATAGTAGCTCAAACTTTTTTTATATACGTGAAAAAAACTGAACATGTGACCCCTTGTAGCTTTTAGCATTTCAGGTGAAATCATAGAGATTTTGTTTCTTTAATGTTAGCAAAACAAGAACTGTTGTTGTGAATACCTTATCCTTAATGTAACTGCACAAGAAAAAAGTGGGTGAAGTTATGTCAAATGACAGAGGTGACTGTTCAATTGGTCCATCACAACTGATTCAGTGATTTGAGAAAACAGCATCATGAGTGTTGCATACAGAAGAATACTAGTAAGGTAAGGTAAGGTCCATCCTGTTGGGAAAAAAAGCATTCAGCTGGCATTCTCACAGTTGTGAAAACTCAATTCCCTAAAAGATCTTAATAAATTGTTCATTATTTGACTTCTGAGAGGGGGGGGGGGCAATTATCTGATTACAACAATGCCTGCACCAGATATAGACTTTCAGACTATTAATCATATTTTTCTGCACTGCATGTGGTTTCTCATACTGCCGTAGCAAATATTTTTCTGATTTACATATCCTGAAACATTGAACAGTTGCTTCATCAGAAAGCACCCTTTTTTTATGAAACATGTCTTCTTCAATTGAATGCAGCATTATGGTGGCAAACAATTCATGTGCTGGCCTGTCTGTTGGTAATAATTGCTGCACCACTTAAACTTTAAAGGCAAATAATTGAATCTTTTGTGAACGACAACATGTACTGTTGATTTCAGAATTTGAAGTGCATTGAATTGACTTTCTTAGATTTCAATCTCTTCTTTTTCCACATTCATTCATAATGGAATCTATTATGAATGTTCTCTTGAACTTCAACAGCCATTCAAGGCCATCCATTACCATTATCATGCAGTGAACTTTCAGTTTTCTTGAACTTTTGCATCTGCGCATAAAAGGTTAACACTTAGTGGATCCTTCCTGAGCATCCAATAATAATGTTGATTTTCAGTGAATTTTTTTATAGGTAAAAATGTAAGCTCTGTTTTTGACTTTTTCCCCTAATTTTTAATGTTTTGTTAATCTAAACCCCACAGTTTAAAGAACAGTTTAAAATTTGGTAGCAGTTATGTAATTATTAACTCTAAAGTTTTGTTTGCATTTCAGTTGACAAATTAAAAACATTTTCACAAAGAAACATTATATTGAAATGAAATAAACTTACTTGAAAACAAATAGATTAATTAGGTTAGTTTCCTGAATATTAGGCTATTTTTCTTCCAGTTCATGAATTCAGGCCTTTGATTTTATGGTGTAATATTTATAAGGTTTAAGACTAATAATGTTATTGGAGGTCCCTGTTTCATTTACAGATTTATAAATATCCAGTAGGTGTTTTCCCCCCCCCCCCATCTCTCTCTCTCATATGAAATATTATTTAATTTTAGGGCTGCACTGGATACAAGTGAAAAGGGAGATCTTGCTTCTTGTACATTGCTTGGGCCATTTTCTGAGACACATCAGTATGGAACAATCAACAACTCAGGTATTTGTTAACAAAACTATTCTTGAGCTCATTTGAATTTCTTTCTTTCTTTCATAATTATCATGAACCAAAATTTTGATTGTAGACAGATTTGTTAAATTTTTTTTTACATAAGTAACAGTACCTCGATGTAAACAAGAAAGATAATTGTTCAGATACTTGAAAAAAAAAAATTCAGAATTCAGTTGCTCTTTGTATATAGCTGAAGTATAGCTGAATGGAGCATAGTATAGCCGCTTTTAAGAAAGTCTGTTATGATAAATATTAACGGGAATCAGATTATTCAGCATGGTTCCACTAAATTTTAATTTAAAAAAAAATATATTATATAAAATCAGCAGTATAAAATACATCTTTATTATACTATTAATTAAAATTATCATTCAGTTCTCATAGTGTTTCTAGCCTGATAGCAAAGATCTGTCCTCTTTCTTTGAATATGTGAAAATTGCTCATCTGGACATAGGACTTCTAATTGAAATAGAATAAAATCAATTTCCTTTCCTGGATGCCTTACTTTATAGAAAACAGGTCATTATATGAGTATGGTAAATCCATTGATCAAGTTTTATGCTGTAGTTTTAACTGCATTCCTGATGCCATACTGAAGTTGGCATTAGGAAATACTTCACTAAACCATTAATTGTATATGACACAAACTCTACAAATTACAAGTTGAACAACAGACATTATTATTCTTATTCAAGAAAAATGGAAATCCCCATGATGATAATAAAAACTAGGGGGAACTGAAGCCAGCGTGCCACGTGCAGTTCACAGCTCAATTCATGCAATCCACAGATGGCATCCTTTAATTTTTTAAAAATAAACATTAAAGAAGAAAAGTATTAATGGTAAATTCTGAAGCTTCATAATGAATAACTTGATGAATTAAGCTGTGAAAGCTTGCAAGGCTCACTTGTCTGTATATAGTTTTGTGTACCTTGAGGAATGAAGTAAAAGAACATAATTAAAAACAAGTATTTAAGGTGATAACATCCCTTTTGAAAAGCAAGACTGAAAACCGAGAAATTTTGAATTATTGGGTTTTGAATCTCTTCTTTAGTTTGTCCAAAATGCTGGCATGGAAGGATTGAGTGGTATTTAAAGTAAGTTTCTTTTTTTTTTTTTTTTTGTCCATGATTCACTGCCATAGTTAATTTTTACAGGAATTGTGGGAAAATTTGATGTGGCTTACTCTTCAAACTTATGAAAAGTCTGGTAAACAAACACCGAGAATGTCAAGAGAGGAATTTTCCTAGAACCATTTTGATAACTAAAGCTTTGCATATCAGTAGCTTATAATTTAAATGTGCAGTAGATTTAAATTTACATCTGCTTATTCAGAGTGGTTGGGAAATTAATTTTATTGGATAAGCGAAACACCAAGTAATCTGCAAAATGAAAGAAAAACTTGCAAATGTGACACCCACACACGCGCGCACATTTTATTTACACAAAATAAGGAATGCCAGTCATATGGCAAGCCAAGTAAGTAGGCAAAAATAAACCAGTACATAACTGTAGCAACAACAGAAGGGAAGGGGAGGGAAGAAATAAATCAGGATAAGGGTGTTGCAGAAGAAATGCATTCTGAAAATAATTTAGAAGGATTGCCAGTTAATAAAACACAGAGCTTATTACCACTACAAGTTTCAGAACAGGGCAATCCAGTACCGAGCTTACACTACACGTACATTCCCACAACCACACCCTTTTAGTTGATTCAGCCATCACCATTATAAAATTAAAAACTAGTTACAAAATTTTTCAATACGAATCCCTTGTTATAGAATGGTTCCACCGTCATTCTAAATTAAACATCATAAATGCGAAACTACCCTCCAACTTTTCCCCGGTCTGGAATCTCATGCACCTTAGATTCCTGCATGTCACAAAGAGCATCATGGGAACATATAAATTCTTTTAAATAACACGCGTTTCCTCCTCACTTAGTTATTGCCAACTGAAGACGTTTAAAAAACGTCTTCGAAAGTCAGTCGTTATGACTTTTGGCTTCACCGGGTTTTATATATTTTTTAGAGTTTTTAATTAACTAATTCTTCAATGACAACCAAGGACGGAGTTGTGCACTTCTACTTCCTTGAGCATATTTTAATTCATTTTTAAGTTTAATCCCGTATCCTTACTAATTAACTCATTCAAATTCTAAATTATTTAAACATTTCGAACCCCAAAATTATCTATCTATCCTACTCCAAGTAACAACTGCAGATCATATAAGGTGAGTACCGTCTAATTAAGCTTTGCTATTGAACTTAGTCCAATCATAACGATATTTTAAGATATTCTATAACATATCTAATTGTAAAACATACCATTCAATAAAAATTTATAAAATGCCAATTGACCAAAACAAATGTGACAGTTAGCGATACAAAAATAAATAAACAGTTGACTGACCATTGTACTTCTTTGGAAGGCCACAAGGTTAACAGTGGATGTGGAATTGCTGCTTTTCAAACATTAAACAAAAAAAATTCCATGCGTCGATGAACTGAGATACACACTAATCAACCCAAAATAATTTGTTAGTTACAATGCACTGTTTCTTGCATTTGTTGGTTGAGGAATGAGAGGGCAATGCAGCAGATACACAGAAACAAAATGTGTTTTTAGTTCATGCATAAAAGTAATTGCATTTTGCTCCTTTTTTTTTTTTGTTATAAATGATGAATTATTACTGTTTGCTAATGGATATGAAATGTAATGCACTACATACAGTAACTTGTTTCCTATTTACTTGACTTTTCATTATCATCATCAGCCATTTTCAATCCACTGCAGGATGAAGGCCTCTCCAGAAACTTTCCAGTTCCTTCTGTTTTGTGCAATGGCCATCCATTTACTACCCACAAACTGATGAATTTCATCTGTCAATCTCTGTCGTTGTCTTCCAGGTTTTCTTCTAGCTCCTCTTGGGTACCATTCTGTTATTTTCTTAGTCCATCTGTCATCATGTCTTTGAGCTATTTTTCCTGCCCACAACCATTCTAGTTCTTTAGTTCTGATAAGAATGTCCTTTACTTGAGTTTGCTGCCTAATCCATGTGTTTCTCTTATCTAACTGTCTGATTCCCAATATAATTCGTTCCATTCTTCACTGTGTTGTTCTCAGCTTCTCTTCCATTCTTTTGGTGAGTGCCCAAGTTTCACTTCCATAAGTCATGATGGGGGTATATACGTTTCAGACAAATTGGGATATTGCTCTTCAGTATGTGACTATATTTCCTGAATTCTATCCACCCAAAATTTATTCTTCTCTTGACTTCCAACCATTTATCATTATTACAGTTAATGACTTGTCCCATATAAGTATATGACTCCACCTTTTCAATTACTACTCCTTCAATCATTATATCCCTTTCTGTGGGATATAATGATTGAATATTTGTTCATCATTACTTTTATTTTAGCCATATTCATCTTTAGTCCAAAATCCTTACTAACTCTGCATAACCGATTAAGATTTTCCTCTAATTCTTTGGGATCGTGGCTTACAACCACAGTCATCTGCAAATTGTAAATGGTTTAGGTACTCTCCATTCACAATGATTTCTTTCTGCGACCAGTCTAATCTTCTGAAAGCTTCCTGAAGGGCAGCAGTAAACAACTTTAGAGATATTGTGTTTCCTTGACGAACTCCTTTCTCGATTTTAAATTTGCTACTGTCATTGTCTAGTCTAATGAAGGAAGTAATATTCTTATATATTTTCTTCAAAATCATAATATATGGGATATCTATGCCTTGTCTTTCAGTGCCCGAAGCATTGCCTTATGCCGTATGGAGTCAAATGCCTTTTTATAATCCACAAATGCCAGGCATAATGGTGTTTTATATTCATTTGCTTTTTCCATTATCTGTGACATTACATGAAGGTGATCTATAGTTGAGAATCCTGTCCTAAAGGCTAGCTTGCTCTTTTGGTTGATTCTCATCAAGTATTCTTTCTAATCTGTTAGTAATGACCCTTGTGAACAACTTGTAGATGTGGGATAACAAGCCAATTGGTCTATAATTTCCAATTTCTGATTTATATCCTTTGTTATCCAGCAAAGCTCTGATTGCATTATTCCACTCCTTAGGCGTCACACCTTTTCTAATGCATTTTGTGAAGAGTCTTGCCAGTTTTTGTGTTATGTCTCTTCCTCACAATTTTAACAACTCTACAGTAACTTCATCTGTCCCTGGGGCTTTCTGATTCTTCATTTTCTTCAACGCATGTTCTACCTCATCAGGAAGAATATATAGTATGTCGTATGTGTTACTAATTTGCGATCCATCTTCCCCACTGCTGGCATCATTCCCTTTCTCCTTGTATAATTCTCTATAGTAATCTTCTGCTATTTGAATTATGCCTTCTCTTCTATGCTTGGCTTGTATGAGTGGCCTATTCTTATTTTATATAAATTAATTATGCCTCTGCAACATGTATTAGGTAATGCTTTGAAACCAGTGATGTTTGCTTTACAATTTTCTTTTCCTTTCTCTTTCTTATTTATACTCTTTATTACTCATTTAATAAAAGTTTAATTTCTTGTATATGTGGGTGTGTGTATATTTTTAAATAAGGATAATGACGTTTACTTTTGTCCTTGGTTTGTCATATTGTGATTGGTACTATGTAAATTTCAAAACATTTGGTCATTGAGAGAAATGACCTTGTTGTTCCATGTAGTTGAGTAGACTCATTAAAACTGACATTTTAGCAACATTTTTGTGTTTATTGATGAACCGAACTTTTGGTTCAATAGAAAGAGCAATTCTTTCCATTTTCTGTGATGATACACAGAAACACAAATTTAAAAAATTCATAAGAATATTAAAATTATTTGTATGGTAGTAAAACTGAAGGATTACCAAAATATGGCTAGGGTGATTGAGAGGTTGTGAGGTTTTTAAGAAGTTTGAGGATCTTATCTATCAAAGATTGAATACGATAATGCTCAACCTTACTTTTTGACATATCTGTTACAAGTTTCTTGAAGAGTATTAGCATTAGTAGAAGCCTATGATACTAGAAAGTGAGCTTATTTAGCATCAGCCAAAAAAAAAAAAAAAGCTCTTTCTGGTTTCACCCAACCATTCACTCCAAAAATTTGTCTAGTTCAGTGGGTGATTGATTGCTGAAACAAACTTCCATCTGTAGTTTGTTTCAGCAATCAGCCACCTGCCAGCTAAAGGCAAATTTCTGCACATCTGTCCTACAGCAGTCTTTCCTCAATTTGAATTTATGCTCCTTCAGGTAAAGTGTAAAGTGTGTTAGTTGTCTGATGGCACCAGGGATTTCCCCCATCTCTGCATTGTATTCTTTGCAAGTAACACAAAACTCTGTGGAAACCAGAGATTTAAAAAGTGTGTGCGGAGTGGTTTGTGTAGTGTTATGTTCTATTGTTTCTCTGACCATTTAACTGTCGGGCCCCTATTTGGGACCCACTGTTTGCCCACACTTTGCCACGAGGAGGCAGGACAGGCACCCAGTAGATTATTTGAGTACTTTGGCAGGCTCTACTACCTAGTTTCCAAAAATTTCACTGGCTAGGCCTATTAAAAAAAAAAAAAAAAGTGTCTTTCAGGTATCTGAGCAAGAGGAAGAGTCCCATCAGTATTGAGTGTGCTCAAACCATTCAAGGCCTTATACACCTTAATCAGATCAAACGGCAGGTGCCTAGTCTCTAGATGCTGCAATTTGCAGAACTTAAGGCTATCTTCGTAACAGCAACCCTTTGTTCCACTCACTAATCTCTATACTCGTTCTAGTAACTCAACATCTTTCCTAAAATGAGGCCTGCATGTACTCTACACAGTACTCAAGGTGTGGCCTGACCATTGCCTAATACAAGGGGATAATCACTTCCTTATCCCTACAGCAAAATTTCTATATATCATTGACAAGACCCCATGAGCTACTCTTGTAACCTGTCTGCACTGCTCAGAAAACTTCATATCTGACTGCACAATTACCCCCAAGGTCTTTAATTCTCCACTACCCTGAGTACTACACTCAGGGTAGTTAATTTTTGCCTTTTAGGATTTTTAATAATTTTTGCATATTTATGCCTTTTGCATAATTCTAAATTTTCTCATTCTGTAATTTACTGCATTGTTTTGCCTATATGTTCTCTCTTTCATAATTAAAGTTATAAAGAAACAATATTACAATAAATTATGATATTACTTCTGGCAATATTTGTCTCTGCTGTGTGTTATTCAGTGTCAGTCGGATATTTTATATTTAACAGTTTCTATCTATCACAACCCTAACTATTCCATTTTATTTGTAACACACACACACACACACACGGAGTGTGTAGCACATGCTTCTTGATCAGACTGGGGTTCAAGCCCATGACCACCAAATACGGAGATGCGGAAAGGTCAGGGAATAACCACTGCATATCCCCAGAGCAATATGGCCTTAGTTGCTAATGCTCCTAAAAACCAAACAACAAACACACACAGGGTTATTCAACTTATCCAATTTACATTTATAAGAAGAGCTCAAAATGATCAACTTACATTAACACATATCTGATACGGTACATTCAAGTATGATATTGATATTGAAAAATGTCAAGTGTTTTTAAAATTATTGATATCCTTGTTCTGCGTTGGTGACACATTTCAACACTGACAGTGGTATCATGTGAACAATGGATTTCAGATGGCCCTTGAGATAAAAATTGTCTGCATTCAGGTCCAGGGAGTGAGCAGGCCATGCAGTGTGGCCTCCACAGCCTATCCATTTATCAGAGAAATGCTTATCCAAATAGCCTCTGGCTACTTGATAAAGTGAAATGAGGCACAGATATCCATAAACCACATGACATTGGACTTATCTAGTAAAGTGCATATTCCTTAAAAATCAGAATAGCTTTCTTTGGTTAATCTTACACACTAAACAGAATGACTGATTAAGCTGTCGGCAATGATCCCTGCTCATGTAGTCATACTAAATTGTTATTGGCATGAGTATTTTCAAAATTGAACACCATTTCTTGTAAAATCAGTCTCATCAGAAAACAACATGAAGAGTAGAAAAAGAGGATTGTGAGCATGCTGTTGTAGAAACCAAGTGCAAAAAGCTTTTTATGGTACGAGATCAGCTTCAGTAAAGCCTTATAATCTTTGAATATGGACAAATTTGTTGTTTCTGTAAGATTCTCGCATAGTTGGTTGTCCTACACCCTCTGCTGCTGCCCTTCATGTGTTGTTACTGTAATTTTTCTCCATGTATTTTGGGATTCAATTCTTTGGCCTAAACGTTTTCCTGTGGATTGGTGTACCACCATCTGAAACTCACTTGTTGGATGATCTTTTATTGCCAGACACTTGTCTAGTCTCTAAAAAAGTATTCTGCGACTATGACAACTCAGAAACCTTTTTGTGTACCAATGTCTTGATGTGGTCATGTTACACTCAGCAAGTCTGCATGTGATATGCATGTTTGTCATTTCTTGGTCCGAATAAGCTTCCATTGTTGCTTCTAATGAACACTATTACTTCACCCAGGTGAATCCAAAATTGATAAAATGCTGAAAGATATGGTTAGAAGGTCAGAAGAAATTTATTTTGAATTTTTAAATTGAGATAATACACTTGTATACTTCAATTTACACTTCAAACTATTTTTGACAGCAATATTTCATTGCTAAAATTGGCATCATAGAAGAGGCGGCAGCAGTAAATCATATGATGGATCCACACATAAATAAACAAATTTAAAAAAAAAATTGGTTAAAATACTTCAGAACTGACTTATAATCAGAAATCTAAACCAGGTATAATTTAGGTAGCCCAAATGCCTTAATTTTTACATTGAATGCGATGACCACAAACGGAAAACTTTACCTTTTCATCTCCTCTGGATGAGTCCCAAAAAATTTAAAATAGACACAAATGGATAAATATAAGTTGAATGAATGAAAATAATATTCAAGTTATCGAAGACATGATAAGCAAAATTTAGCATATTTGGATTTTGTTTAATTAACAGAAAAACTGAGCTTTAACAAATAATACAGAACAGTTGGATTTACCTGTTTACTACTGGAGAAAGTTATTGATAAAATGCAGGAAGAAAAAATAAAAATATTATCATCATTAAACATTATTTAAGCTATCAACTTTCACAATGACAGACGGAAATTTGTTCCAGCAATCAACCACCCACTTAAAGGCAAATTTCTGATCATCTATTCTACAACTATCCTTCCTCAATTTGAATTTATATCCCCCTCAGGTTTGTAATGTGGGCAAGAGGAAGAATCCTATCAGCTTTGAGCTTGCTCAACCCATTCAAGGCCTTATGCACATCAATCAGATTACCTCAGTGCCTAGTCTCCAGATGCTGCAATTTTCAGAATTTAAGCCTTTCTTGGTAAGAACACCCATTCGTTCCCCTCATCAATCTTGTTGCCCTTCTCTGTACTTATTCTAGCAACTCTGTGTCCTTCCTAAAATGAAGCCTCCAGACCTGTACACAGTATTCAAAGCATGGCCTGACCATAGCCTTATACAAAGGAATAAACACCTCCTTCCTACTAGCAAAATTCCTGTATATCAGTGACAGGACTCCATGACCTGCTCTGGCAGCCTGTCTGCAAACTCAGAAAACTTCTTATCTGACTGCACAATTACTCCCTGGTCTTTTTCATTCTCTACCACCCTGAGTGTAGTACCACACAGTTGGTATGTTACTCTGGGGTTACTTCTACCCATGTGCAGTACTTTGCATTTTTAAATATTAAACTTCACTTGCCACTTCTCAGCCCATCTGCCAAACTGTTCTGGATCCTGTTGTTGCAGTAGCATACTGTAATTATTGACATTAACAACCCTGCCAGCCTTTGTATCAATTTCTAATAATCTGCCTTTGCTTGCCTAACCTCCTATTTGACTTGATTACAGACTAGCTTATATTTACCACATATCAAATTATTTATATACATGGGATGTATATAAATTATCAGGCTTCTGTGTCGCCTGATAATTTATATACATCCAATGCATTTTTGTTTTCTGCCACGAGTCTCATCAGTTCATCTGACATCCATTTAGGCCTAAACCTTGAACAGAGGTGGTAGATGACTTTCATCAACCGGTGAAATCCACCACTTTGCTTATTGGAGGCTTGAAGTGGTGAAACCCATGTTTAGTCTCTAGAGCAAAGTTTCCGGCCTCCCCCTCCCCTCATACTTCTCCTTCAACCCATGCACAGTACTAAGTACTATAGGTTTTGATACCTTTCGTGCTTGGGGTTTTCATAAAAAAAAAAAAAAAAAAGTATTTCTTGGTTGGTACGAAAAGCCTAGTTGCTTCCAAGATTAAATCCCTGAATGCTCCCATTTAAAATTTGCTGTTGGTAACATCATCAATTGTTCCCACTGTACAGAATTTAAAAACTGTCTTAGACCACTGTAGTCACCTTTAAGAAAGCAAAAACCCTTCCCTTTACCCTTGATGGTAGTTAAAAAAAAAAAAAAAAAAAGTAAAGTGCAGCCATTATCAACCCACTGCAGGATGGAAGCCTCCTCAACAATTCATGCTGAGGGAAATGGACCATAATCTGCCACGCTGGTCCAGTGCAGGTTGGCAGATCGACCGTATTCAGCAGTCAGGGGCTTGAACCCCGGTCTACTCAAAAAACGTGTGCTACTGCACTCCCGCTCCTGACCACTTGGCTACCTTTAAGTTAATCCCATATCAGTACTCTGTGATCACTATCACCGAGTGGTTCCTTTATCTGCAAATTCCTAATGCATGAATAATTACTGCTGATAATCAGATCAAGAGTATTACTCTCTCTGACTGCCTCTTGAACATGTTGCTGTGGAAAACAGTCATCCAATAAATCCACAAATGTTTTTCTAGTGTGTGAGTGATCAACCCAGAAGTTCCAGTCAATATCTGGAAAGTTTAAATCCCCTATTATAAGACATTTTTATTTACTGGCCCATTCTATTTCTCTGTACAATTGTTTGTTGTACTCATCAGAATAATTAGGCCTATAACATGTCCCTTCTCTCTCTCTCGCTCTCATTTTTGCTTTCCCTGTGCTTATGTCACACCAGACTGACTCAACATTGTATCACTCACCATCTGTGTCAACTGGATACAGTTCCTTAGATTGTGTTTCTTAACTAACAACCCCCTCCTCCCTTCCTATCCTGTATATTCTTTCTGTATATGTACTTCCCATATTCCAATTCTGCACTGCTTATATCTGTGTGACACCATGTCACTGATATTCCAACAATATCCACCTTTGATGTCCTGACCAGTACTTCAAATTTATTTAATTTATTTACTGTACTCCTAGCATTGGTACACACGCAAATATACATGCACCTGTTCTTACTCTTAGTTATCCTAACACAGCCCATGTATTTACTTGTTTGATGATGTCTCCCAGAAATCCCCAGTATCTTGCTTTCCAGGTAGCTGCTCAATCTAATAGAAGCAGTGCAAGAATCACTTTCGCCTCTTCCTGCTGCTACTGTTAATCTTTATTTATGAATCCCTCCCACTCCCAAGCTAGCAGTGTTCTGACCCACCTAACACTGTCTCAATAACATCAGCAAATATTCTTGCACCCTTTCTATTTACGTGTATCCCATTCTTGTATAGAAGCAGTCTCTCCTGTTAACAAGCACAGACCATGTTGAAAATATTCTACCCCATGAGCTTTGCTCGATCTCTCCAGGGCCAAATTGATTGACAAGGCTCTCTTCATATACTCCCTTCTATTGTGTCTGGGCAGAATTGCAGACACTTTCAAATTTAACCCTAACTAGCAACTGTTTTTCTACATTGACCCGTATATATTTAATAAATCTGGAGATCTCCTACTCTTAATATCATTAGTGCAACGTTTACAATAATATCACCCTTTGTGCCCTTAAAAGATACCTGTTCTATAGCATCATCAATTTTTGCCCCTGGCAGACATTCCCTAGTCCTATTCCATCTATCCTTTTTGCACAATATATTACCCTTCTCCCTGACAATAGTCACTAACAATAACTAGCTCCTTTGGGACCAGTGCATTCTGCCCGATGCACAAGATTGAGTTCTGGCATTGAGTTAGGCAACTTGAGAGCTTGCTGGGTCCTCCACTTTAATATCTTCAAGGGCATCTACCTCACTCTTCAAACTCTCATACATGTCCATCAGAACGTTGAGTTGGCGCCTAATTTCTTGACACTCACTGCACCTAGCACACACAAGGACCATCCTCCTTGGCTAGGTCATGTCCCGTTCCAGAAAGGTCTGCAAACATTTCACAAGTTGTACATTTTTTGTCGGCTGCGATGCATTGGAGAATCGTCCCCTTCGGTTCTCCCCCAAGCCATAGCACTCCTTCTGTTCTAATCTGAGGCATGATTTCCATTTGAATTCAATTAATTAATAATGAAAATTAAAGATTAATAATTTATAATAATTAATTAACAATGAAAATTAATGAGATTAATTAATTAAATTAATTGTCAATACTATGCTAATGTAATAGATTCCTAAATGCCTACCTTATACTTTGGTCTAATGAGTTCTGAATATATGTTACGTTATACTGTAACCATCACAATATTAAATTAGTTATATCCTTAGCTAAACACAAAGATATATCCTCAACAAGTGATTTGGAGTTAATTACTATATACAGTATAACAAAATTATCCAACTAAAGCTTACCTAATTAATTCAAATTTTCGAGCTACCTATTTACCACAATTAAAAATTAGAATTCCCCTACCACTCACTCTATACTATAACAGTGGTGGCAAGATTCGAACGAAATAGCGGTTCTACCTATATTAAGTAGTAACCTACAACATTGCTAGCTAAATTAAAAATATAAAATAACGAGCATTATTAGGACTATAAAGCTACGTTTTGAGTATGATATAATATGACAGTTAATTCAATAAAATGTCAAAAGTCTTCAAAAACTTATGATTTCTTGGAGCTGGAAATTCACAGCTTGCACTTGTATAATCTCATCCACTTCAAATACCCATATTTGAAGCTCCAATTATAGATTTAGACCTGCTAGAAAAAAAAAAAGCAGTTCTCTGTTTGTAAGTAAAAATTACAATAACAAATTGCCAAGAGCAGAGAAGAACTTGTAACAGAGAAGAACTTGTAACAGATTTAACAGAGAAGAAATAATAACAGAATCAAATACTGGAGAAATGTCAATAAATATTACATGTAATGTAATATTTATTTTTATGAAATTTGCTTGTATCATCTGCTGTTGAAGGGCAGGTTTTTGTCACCAGTTTGCACGTTGAGATATTGAACCTGTGTTCTTTCCTAAAAAAATGTGTTGCCCATTGCTATCTGTTGTGCTAGTTTATTGGTTGCCAAAAAACAGCTATAGCAAAGAAGTGAACTCTATTCTTCATACTAAGATTTTTATAGCTGATTTATAGGCCTAAGCTACCTCAGTTGTGGGTCAGATGTGTCAAGAACATTTTTTCTTCTGAGAATGTGGTCACAACATTGGGCTGAAGTGGACTGTAACAGTGTTAAAGAATTTTAAAACATATTTAGATTTGAGGTTTTAGATAACTCATTGCTTGGCTTTAGATAACTCATGATAAGAAAAAGTTTTTCCAGCACAACCAATAACTTCCACAAGAACAATTTTACTCCTTTAGTTTCTTTATACAATAAACTTCTTCCCGAAGTTAATAAGAATTAATAGCTAGATCGTATATATAGCTTAGCTTAATTTTCAGCACTCACCTCATAGTAATCCGCTTAGCTGGTGGAGAGTTTTACCACATACATAGTGGTTATAGGATTCTAATACCTTACAAGGGTTATGGGTTTAAAATTAAGTTATGGGCTATAAAATTTTTAAGAAAGGAAAGTGCACCTTCCATTCTATGGTTGCCTAATTAAATTAAATGAAGAGAAAAATTAGAATTTTTAGAATTATATTCTCCAACCCTTTCCCCCAGGAATTAAACTATACATGAGGTATGCAGATGACGTCCTCTTAATAGGCAACAGAACCACCATCGATACTTTACTGAACACCTTTAACACAACACATGAAAGACTCAAATTTACCCTCAAATTAAAAACTGATAATAAAATTAATTTTCTAAACCTCACTATATACAAAATAAACACATCTTTAGGCACCAAAATATACAGAAAAAACACACATATAGGTAAATTCTTACTTTACTACTCACACCACCCTCTATACATCAAAAAAAGCAGTTCTATACGACCAGATATATAACGCTGAAAAATATAGCCACACACAAACAGACCTATCTGTAGAATTATAATACCTCACCAAAAAATTCGACAGAAAATACCCACCACAACTAATAAAAGAAACCATCACCAAAGTTCATAATAACACTAATAACCCAACAAAATTATTAACCACGTGAACAAGAATACGAACAAGAACAAGAACGAATAAGAACAAGAATACATAAACCCCTTATCGCGCTCCCATATCATCAACATACCCTAGAAGACGTCAACAAATTTTTAAAAATACAGATATCATATTAATATTCACATCTTATAACAAATTAAGTTCCAAATTCAATTCATACAAGACAACACACAAGTACGAGACACAAGATTACAACAACATTATATATTTGATCAGATGCCAATCGGATTGCCAAGCATGTTACATAGGCAGTACAACAGCAAAATTCGGGACATCAAAAATTTCCAACACGCGTGCATACTACCACTTTAATAGTTTCAAAACTAATTCAGCAAGTACAGAACTAACACAACACGTCCAATCTCAAAATCACAACCCACTCATCGATTCAGCCATCACAGTAATTAAATTAAATTCTAGCTACAAAATCCTTGAAAACGAAGCCCTCGTTATCGAATGGTTTAAGCGCCATACATCGCTCAACGTGTTAAACAAAAAGATTCCCGCCAATTTCTCCCCCATTTGGAATTTAGCACATATTAAGTTTCCACGTGCACTGAAATGCATTTCGGGAACCAAACCCGTATATAACACAAGTGCGCTCTCCCCCCCACTATAGCTAACTGAAGACGAGGAATCTCGAAAGTTGCTCGTGCGCGATTATTAGCTTCTAATTTTTCTCTTCATTTAATTTAATTAGGCAACCATAGAATGGAAGGTGCACTTTCCTTTCTTAAAAATTTTATAGCCCATAACTTAATTTTAAACCCATAACCCCTGTAAGGTATTAGAATCCTATAACCACTATGTATGTGGTAACACTCTCCACCAGCTAAGCGGATTACTATGAGGTGAGTGCTGAAAATTAAGCTAAGCTATATATACGATCTAGTTATTACATTACAGCACATAAGGACTCCTTAAAAATCAAGAGTAAGAATTAATAGTAAACGTAACATTCATTTTCTTTGCTTATTTTTCTAAACAAAGTTTACACTTTTTTTTTTGATTTTTAATATTAATATGTGTTACTTTATTTTCAGACATGCTGAATTATTCCATTAATGTGTATAATGATGGAAATTTGTTAGAAATTGTTAGCATGTCAAGTAAGTAAAAACTGATTTTTATCATTTCAGTTTTAAATTGTTTTGGATATACATAATCAGTATCAGAAAAGGTTTCCAACCCTAAAAGTTTTAGATTGATTTATCAGAACTTTGGTATGCAAATCTTAAATATTATTAAAGATTTAATATTTAATGCATAAAACCAGCAGATATTATATAATTATCGAAATAAATTATCTCCACGGGTAGTTGAGGCTGACAGCTTCGAGAAATTCAGAGGTCAGCTGGATAATTAGCATGGTGAGTTGGGAAACAGGATTTTTATGTATTTATTTTTTTTATTATTATTATTTTTTTGGATAATGCAGTTAAAGCCCATGTCTTCCTTACACTATATGGCTAATCCTAATACAAGGGTGGTTCAATAAAGAATCGCCCTCACCTACTTCCACATATTACAGAATCATGATATATTGTGTAGCATCATACATATCTCTGTACTAAAGGTGTAAAATTTTAGCCCTGTGTTTTAATTTGTTTTTCTCTTACAGAGCTGAATGCATGACGAAATAGCATCATGGACAAAGTTAAAGCCAGAGCTGTAATCCGGTATCTGTTCTTGAAGGGGAAATCTCCTAAAGAAATCCACGAGGAGATGGCTGCTGTATATAAGGATGAAGCCCCATCCTATGGCATTGTGAAACACTGGCATAGACAGTTTAGGTGTGGTTGGACATCGGTAGAATCTGAGCCCATTCCAGGTCATCCCCATTCAGCCATTGATGACAGCACGATCAGAAAAGTGGAGTCGTTAATCATGGAAGATCGCCGGATATCTGTACGTGAATTGTCCCAGGAAGTGAAGATTACTGTGGGCTCTGTTGAAACAGCACTTCATGACCACTCCATTTACGGAAATTGAGTGATTGGTTTCCAGAAGTCTGATCGACAACAGAAATCACAAGAATTGTTAGCCCTGTACTAAAAAAATGAGGAAGACTTTTTCTCTTGTTTAATCATTCAGGATGAAAGTTGGATACACCATTTCGAATCTGAAAGTAAAAAGCAGTCCATGGAATGGTGACATTGTTCCCCACTCCCCAAGAAGGCATGGGTCCAAGCGTCAGCAGGAAAGGTCTTGCTGACAGTGTTTTGGGATGAGAAAGGCGTAATAATGACTGATTACCTGCCGAAAGGTAGAACAATTACAGGTGCCTATTATGCCAACTTACTCACAAAATTACGGAGAAAATCAAAACATGTAAGTGTTAAC
Organism: Mastigoproctus giganteus; assembly: GCF_048544385.1. Lineage (NCBI taxonomy): Eukaryota > Metazoa > Arthropoda > Arachnida > Uropygi > Thelyphonidae > Mastigoproctus > Mastigoproctus giganteus. The sequence goes on along the minus strand of NC_143587.1, from coordinate 42,915,573 downwards.
ATGCTGTCCAAAGGTGTGAGAATGCTTCAAGACAATGCCCCAGTTCACACTTTTGAAATTGCAACAACACAAGCGGCCATTTGTGGATATGAAATACTGCCCCATCCAGCCTACTCACCTGATCTTGCACCATCGGACTTGTTCTTGTTTCCTTCCCTCAAATCATTTCTTTGGGGAACCCATTTCCCTGACGACGAGACACTCATTTGAACAGAGTCATGGTTCAAAGACCAGCCTCACCACTTCTACAAAAATGGCATCTGTAGCCTCATCCATTGATGAGAAAAATGTGTAAATCTGCACGGTGGCTATGTAGAGGACTAAAACCTGTGCCAAGAATCAACAGGCTAGCACCTCTGTAGCTAGGTCAGGGCGATTCTTTATTGGACCACCGTCATATGTGTGAAAGGGTCTGGCAATATGTAGGTATAGATAGCATGAAAGAAATACTCTGCTATTTAAGTTTCAAGTTTAAAAATAATGTTTTGCTTTGAAAACTGCTATTCTGAGCTTTGAACTTGAAATCACTTAAAACTGAACAAGCTGGTAACATGTTAGTCTCCTTTTTCAGACTGTCTTCCTTTGGCTAGAATAAATAACAGTTATAATAAATTCTAACATATTCAGCTTAATCCTTGGCTAGTGCTAGGTTTTTCTTCCTACCAACTGAAGAAAGAAAAGAACAACTGTAGATTGACATGAAATAGACTGCTACCAGCAAAAGGTTTGCTGGTAGCAGTCTATTTCGTGTGACATTGGTACCATGTGGCTGGAAGAAATAGACTACCGTTGAATGGGGGCAGTACTAGCTGTGGAGGGGCATCCTTCCTAGCCACTAAACTCTGAGATTAACTAAGGCCTAGGGGTGGGGTTGAAGTGTACATCATGGTAGAGGTGAGACTGTGGGCTTTATCATTTGTTAGCTGATCACTGTAGTTGGCATTGGGTTGTGCTATTCTTCTGGTAAATGTCTTTCATTTCTTAATAGGGCGAAGATGGTAGGCTCCTCTGTTTATATTAAAGTCTGGGCTGTGTTGAACATTCCAGACCCTTTAAATCTCTCCTAGAATTATGATTATGTCAGATAAGATTGTATGTTTCTTGTTAAATAGCCACCACTGTTGTGTTCACCTGGTTGACATCCTACTTTATGATGTTGACTGGACTGCCCTGTGCAGCATTAACTACACCAGCAGTCATCACATCAAACTGTTTCCTGAATTTTGTATTAGCTATAATTATGTTGCAAGAATATCCTAAGCTTTTACTGACCAGCACAAAAAGCAACAACTTTTATGTGCAAACTACAAGCATTTCACTTTTTCACATATACCATTTTTTTCAGACAGCATATATTCTGTTCATTCTTTCAATAAGTGCATGGGAGTAAATATAATATCAAATACCATATATTTTATTTTGTAGCTGAATGCTTCACTTCATGGTATATGGATAGCCTGTGTGATATACATTAAGCGGCGGTTATAGTGATTAGTGGTTTTACAATCAGCAGCCTAATAGAATCAAATTTCGGAGAACCGATTCAAATTAATAAAATGTACTACACTTTCATTATTTATTAGAATCACATTTTCGGTTACAAGAATCAGCTTTGAATGCCTCTGTGATATTTTTCTAAAGCAACCTTAAAACAATAAAAACAATTTGCAGTTTCTGGTTTATTGGGCATTTTCTGTTAATGCAATTCTGTTAGTGCAATAAACAGGTAGTAAACTCTATCTTATTGCTTTGTGATATACTGATAGCTGGAATTCTGTGTTTTCATGTTATTATGGTGAAATGTGTATTTCTATATCTAAACTTCATCTCACTTGTATGTCTCATGTTAGTTACAATTTGTGTGTGCCATCTGCTTTGTGATTGGTGCTTATCTTTTTTACTATGTTTTAAATTTTACTACCCAAAAAAATGTCAGTGAATGGAAAGAGAGTGAATTTGAGTGTAAAAGATAAGTTATGAATTATAGAAACATACGATAAATTAAACTTAGACAATGTCTCAAATAGAAGCGGCAGTAAAATTAGGAGTGCCTCAGTCATCATCAAAATTGTTAAAATCACATCACACATTAAACAGTAATGTGATTAATGAAACCAGAAAAAGGAAACGTGAAGGCAAATGCCAAACAGTAGATGAAGCTCTGTTCGTTTGGTTCAAACAGGCCAGCTCATTTAATGCACTGCACCAATCAGTCATAGCATTCTTCTTCAAAAAGCTAATGATTTTGCTGAAAAACTACATGAAGAGTTTAAGGCGACAGACGGATGGCTGACAAGATGGAAGTAGAGGCTTAATATCATTTACAAAAAACTTCGCGGAGACAAACAGGATTCCAGTGGTTCTGCAGCTGACACCTGGTTGAAAATCTCTTGGCAAACTGTATTAAGCACCCATAATCCTGAAGGCATTTTTAATACAGATGAAACAGAGTTGTACTACAGGGCTACCCCAGAACACTGCATGATTTTTAAAAATTCCTCTGCATATGCAGAAAAGAAGATCTAGGATTACAGCTCTTTTAACATGGAACATGATGGGAACAATCAAGATGAGGCCATTAGTTATAGGAAAGAGTAAATCGCCTAGATGTTTTAAAGGAGTAAAACTGCCTGTTGAATAAAGAAGCTGTCATCCAAACATTAATACCAATGCTTGGATGACAGCTTCTTTATTTAAAGATTATCTTTATAAATGGGATTTGAAATAGGATAAGAAAAACAAAAAAAAATTGCATTGGTTTTGAACAACTGCCCAGCTCATCCAAAGTTGACTTTCAACAACATTGAATTAGTTTTTCTACCTTCAAATACCACATCACTGATTCAACTTCTCGGCCAATGAATAATAAAAACCTTTTAAGATCTTTTATTGATTGGATATGAGGTGAAGAATCATCCAGTCTATAGATGAATGTTTGGGAACATCATCCGATATCACAAAACAGATAAATGTTCCAGATGCACTTCATATGATGAGTGCCTGGAATGAAGTTTCCAAAACCTGCATCAGCAATTGTTTCAAAAAATGTGGATTAATTAATTATTCATGATGGTCAGCTAAATCATGATACTATCACATTGAAAAGCCTGAAGACATGGGTGAACAGGAGTTTAATGATTGGGTGGGAATAAATGGTGATCTACAAGTTACTACAGCTTTAACAGATGAAGAAATTGCCCAGTCTGTTACTGATAATTTTGCCGAGGAGGAAAGTGAAAATTAACCGGAATGAATTCCAGTTACAAAATGGCAAATTCATGAAACTATAGCCACCCTGAGGAGAGTGTTGGAAGAAACTTGTGCAAGTTATCGTGAATATAGACTGTTATACATTGTTGAAAAATCTGTAAATAGACATTGTAGTGATAATTTAAGGCAATCTAAAATAAGTGACTATTTTAAATTATAATCATATTACAAAGTATTATGTTTAATTATGTGTATTAATTAAGCTATGTATATAAGTATAAATTTATTTTTATTTTCCTAACTTGTGGATAATATTCTTCCAATTTTCACTTATCATTTAATTGGTAATAAACCTTTGGTAATAAAGTGTAAATTTGTGCTTTATATCTTTATTTTTATAACCTCTGGATAATATTTGTTAATTTTCGCTTATTAGAATTGCTGTTTATTAGAATCAAAATCAATTTGCAAATGTGATTATTATAACCGCCACTGTATATTTAAAAAAAAAAAAAAAAAAAATGAAATAACTGCTGGATTTCTATTGATCCAATTTTAATGAAATTTGGGATGGCTCAACTCTTTCTAAAAGAGCCAAATATAAAATTTTATGAAACTCATCTGGTACATGTAGTTTTTACATGACAGACAGACAGACAGACATGGTGAAGATAATAGGCACTTTACATGTATGTGCTAACACACCTAGAAATTTAACTTATGTATTTTGTTCTCACATAGGTGCCTATCCAGCTGCTTAGAATTTCCCCAAACTGTCAATCTCAAATGCCTATGAAAGCAACTTGTTGCAAGCAATAATTAACAACTTGCTATGTAAATGAAATCTTCCTATAATCCAGTCTAAACCTCCCCCCCCCCCCTTTCCTGTAATTTATTATACAGTGGGATTTTGACCTACCTCTCTTTACAAGTTTGTTAAATCATCAGTAGGACAGAGTGGTCCTCCTTGCCACCTGTCTGCGCTACATGGAGAACTTCATGTCTGTTCTTATAAAGTGCAAGATTCAGAGTAGGATAATATAAGATCTATAAAGTGTAGCCTTGCAGTTTGCTGCTTGTCACTGATCATTAACTATCTCCTGACATATATCCCTTTGTTGATGTCATTTTAGAAAATTGACATACTAATTGGTCCACCTGTTACATTAGCCTTCCCCCACTCATTTCCACTTTCCTGGAAATGGGTGTGGCAGGGGTTGTTGGTTTGAAGTTTGTCGCAAGTCAACTGAGGCCAAATCATGTAAGTTCATGGTTTATTTCATATATACAGGGTGTTTCAAAATTATGTATACATACTTTAAAAATTTATATTTAATGAACAATGTATACAAATGTAAATTTTTTTTTTTTTGGTACTTTGAAGACAAAAAAACATTTTTTTTACAACAGTAAAACTTTAATTGTTCAAAATGCCCTCTGTTCAAAATGCCCTCTGTTCAAAGTGCCCTCCATCAGAATTAATGTACGAGTGGCATCTATCTTCAACAGATCAACATACTGAAATGCACAAATCAAGTGAAATTTTTCTGCTGCTTGTTGAATTTTCATCCACAATTCTCACTGTACAGAATTTAAAAACTGTCTGAGACCACTGTGGTCACCTTTACGGAAGCAAAACCCTTCCCTTTACCCCTGATGGCAATTATATCTTTAAATAAATCCCACATCAGTACACTGTGATTACTGCCATCTAGTGGTTCCTTTTCTGTAAATTCATAATACATGAATAATCTCTACTGATAATCAGATCAAGAGTATTACTCCCTCTGGTTGCCTCTCTGACATAGAAAACTATGTTCGAGAGGCAACCAGAGGGCTGTTTGTTTTTTAGGAGCATTAGCAGATAAGGCGATATTGCTCCAGGGGAATATGCGGTGGTCATTCTCTGACCTTTCCGCATCCTCCGTATTTGGTGGGCACAGGCTTGAACCCCGGTCTAATCAAGAAGCATGTGCTACACACTGCTGCTCCTGCCCATCTAACTATGGAGGCGCCATCAGAGGGAGTAAACCTGCTGTAGAAAACAATCATCCAGTAAATCCACAAAATTCTTGCTAGTGTGTGAATGGCCAATCTACAAGTTCCAGTCAGTATCTGGGAAGTTAAAATCTCCTATTATAAAGACATTCTGGTTTACTGGTCCACTATATTTCTTGGTATAGTCGTTCATTGTATAGCTATATAGTTGTTCATTACTGTACTTAACTACCCTGCCAACCTTTTACCATCTACAAACTTTGACATTAAGCCTGACATATCTTCATCGGTATCATTAATAAATGTTGAACACAACAATGGGCCTAACACTGAACCCTGGGGAACTACACTGATAACATTAGTCTGCAAAGAGCAGTGCCCACTGATAACCACTCTGTCTTCTTCCAATTAACTATCCCTTCAACTATAACAGTAACTTTCCCTTAATGCCACATTGCTCCATTTTATACAGCAGTCTTTTATGTGCAACAGTATCAAAAGCCCTCCTGAAATCCAAATATACAATATCAAAATTATTTTTTTTTTGCATCCAGTTCCTTGGTCATTGCATCATAGTAACCTATCAGATTGATTAGACAAGACTGACCCTTAACAAATCCATACCATGACTGCAGTATAATTGCATTCCTGTCCAGGTGGTCTTTCATTACCTCTTTAACCAATTATTCCATTATTTTCCCTGGAACAGGTGTTAAGCTGACAGGTCTGTAATTGCTCATACTACCTTTTGATCCCCCTTTATGAATTGGGGATACATTTTCACATCTCCAGTCCATAGGGATTGAAGGATGCTCTCATGATAATGAAACCATCCTTCAATGGCTAAGGGTTTGCTTACCTCCTTTGCCATTTCCCTTTATATGATTGAATAGATCCCATCTGCCCCAGGTACCATTTTTATGTTCAGCTTCAACAACTTCTCTTCAATTTTCCTTTCAGTTATCACACAATCATTTAGCTCTCCATTGGAGTTTGACGTTAAGAAATCTGAAAATGCTCCATTCCTCAACTTAGCATTAGCATTAGTAGAGGCATTTGATGCAAGAAAGCAAGCTTATGCAGCATCAGCCAAAAAAATTAAAGTAAAATAAATAAATAAAAAATAACCACTTCCACTTCACTCCTCTGTTCGTTCGAAATACCTGTCCAGCCGAGCCTTAAACTTATTTAGGCTATCAACTTCCACGACAAGGGATGGAAGTCTGTTCCACCTACCAACCACCCGCTGGCTAAAGGCAAATTTCCGCACATCTATCCTACATCTGTCTTTCCTCAATTTGAATTTATACCCTCTGAGGTGATTATTCTGAGCAAGAGGAAGAATCCCATCAGCATTGAGCATGCTCAAACCATTCAAGGCTTTGTACACCTCTATCAGATCACCTCGCTGGTGTCTAGTCTCCAGACACTGTAGTTCGCAAAACTTAAGCCTTTCTTCTTAAGAGTACCCCTTTGTTCTATTCAATAATCTTGTTGCCCTTCTCTGTACTCGTTCCAGCAGCTCTACATCCTTCTTGAAATGAGGTCTCCAGGCCTGTATACAGTACTCTAGGTGTGGCCTGACCATTGCCTTATACAAGGGAATAATCACCTCCTTATCCCTGCTAGAAAAATTCCTATATATCATTGACAATACACCATGAGCTACCCTTGCAGCCCGTCTGCACTGCTCAGAGAACTTCATATCTGCCTGCACAACCACCCCCAGGTCCCTTTCATTCTCTACCACTGTCAGTGTAGTACCACAGAGTTGATACGTTGCTCTGGGGTTGCTGTTTCCCATATGTAGTACTTTACATTTGTCAATGTTAAACTTCATTTGCCACCTCTCAGCCCATCTGCTCAACCTTTCCAGATCCTGTTGCAGCAGCATAGTGTCAGTAGTGTCCTTGACAACCCTGCCAACCTTTGTATCGTCTGCAAACTTGGACATTAAGCTTGATATACCATCATCAATATCATTTATAAATACAGAAAACAATAAAGGACCCAATACTGAACCCTGAGGGACTCACTAATAACATTAGTCCACGATGAGCAGTGTCCATTGATTACCACTCTCTGTCTTCTCCCCCTCAACCACCCCTTTATCCATAGCAGCAATTTGCCTCCATTGCCACACTGCTCCAGTTTGTGCAGCAGTCTTCCATGTGCAACAGTATCAAAAGCCTTTCTAAGATCCAAGTATATAATATCAAAGTTATTCCCTGCATCCAGTTCTTTTGTGACTGCATCATAGTATCCAATCAAATTGGTCAGGCAAGACTTCCTCTTAACAAACCATGCTGTGTCTGAACTATAACTGAAGTCTTGTCTAGATGATCCTGCAGTGCTTCTTTAACCAGTGCCTCCATTAATTTTCCGGGAACAGAAGTTAAACTCACAGGTCTATAATTACTTGTGTCAGCCTTTGATCCTCCTTTGTGAATTGGGGTCACATTTGCACATTTCCAGTCCATGGGTACCTCCCCTGAGTCCAAAGAAGCTTTCATAATTATGGCTAAGGGTTTGCTTACTTCCATTGCTGCCTCCTTTAATATAACTGGATAGATTCCATCCACCCCAGGTGCCTTTCTTGTGTTTATCTTCAACAATTTCTCCTCCACTTTACTCTCAGTTATTACAAGATTCTCTAGCTTACTGCCAGAGTTGAATACACCTCTGGCATTCCCCTCGCTGAATAACTCCTCATGTGTGAATGTCGATGCAAAATATTCATTTAGTTTGTTAGCTATCTGAGCAGGATCATCAACAGTTGACCCATCGATATCAAGTGGACCAATCTGATTCATCCCCTTCCTTCTAGAGTTTACATAAGTAAAGAACTCTTTGCTGTTTTTCTTTGCATCCTTTGCCAAGGATTTCTCGTAATCTGTCTTTGCCTGCCTAACCTCCTTTGTAACTTGGTTACAGATCAACTTGTATCTATCATAGGCTTCTGTGTCACGTGTTAATTTGTATGTATCCCATGCATTTTTCTTCTCTGCCATATGCCTCATTAGTTCATCTGACATCCATTTAGGCCTAAACCTTGAACAATATTTCTTAGTTGGTATGTAAAGCCTAGTAGCTTCCAAGATAAGTTCTTTGAATGCTTCCCATTTTGAATTTGCTGTTGGTAACATCATCAGTTGATCCCACTGTATAGAATTTAAATACTGTCTCAGTCCATCGTAGTCACCTTTACGAAAGCAATACCCCTTCCCTTTACCCCTAATGGTAGTTACCTCTTTGAGTAAATTCCACTTCAGAACACTGTGATCACTGCCACCTAGTGGTTCATTTATCTGCAGATTCTTAATGCATGAAGAATCACTACTGATAATCAAATCAAGAGTATTACTCCCTCTAGTTGCCTCCCGAACATGCTGATGTAGAAAACAATCATCCAATAAATCCACAAAAGCCTTGCTAGTGTGTGAGTGACCAGCCCCCAAATTCCAGTCAATATCTGGGAAATTAAAATCCCCCATAATAAGACTCTCTGATTTACTGGCCCACTCTATTTCTCTGTACAGTTTCTTATTATACTCATCAGAGTCATTAGGCCTATAGCACACTCCTACTCTCAATTTTGATCTCCCAATGCTTATGTCACACCAAACTGACTCGACACTGCACTGTCCAGCGATGTCGACTGGCTTCACTTCCTTGGATTTTATGTGTTTCTTAACTAATAGCATAACCCCTCCTCCCTTCCTATCCTGTCTATCCTTTCTGTAGACATTGTACTCCCCAAATTCCAGTTCTGCATTCCTTATATCTGTGTGACACCATGTCTCTGAAATCCCAACAATATCTGCCTTTGATGTTTTGAGCAATACCTCAAATTCATCAAATTTATTTACTAAACTCCTAGCATTGGTGTACACGCAAGTATACATGCACCTGCTCTTCCTCTTAGCCACCCTAACACAACCCATGTGTTTACTTGTACCCCAATGATTCCCAGCAGTCTCTGAAATATCCTGCATCTTATTTTCCAGGCTTCTGCTCATTCCAATAGAAGCAGTGCAAGAATCACTTTCTCCTCTGCCAGTGGCACCTGTTAATCTATTAGTCCTTGTATCCCCCCAATCTAGCAGTTTTCCGACCCTCCTAACACTGCCTCGATAGCATCAGCAAACATTCTTGCACCCTTTCTATTTAAGTGTATCCCATCCTGTAGAAGCAATCTCTCCTGTTAACAAGTACAGACCAGGCTGAAAAAAATTCTACCCCTTGAGCCCTGCACAATCTTTCCAGGGCCGAATTGATCGACAGGGCTCTCATCATATACTCCCTCCTATCGTGTCTGGGCAGAATTGCAGACACTTTCAAATTCAACCCTAATTCACGGCTTTTTTTTTTCATCCGTGACCTGTACTTGTTAAGTAATTCCGCCGGTCTCCTACTCTTAATATCATTAGTGCCAACGTGTACAACTATATCACCTTTTGTGCCCTTAAAAGATGATATCCGCTCTACAACGTCATCAACCTTTGCCCCTGGCAGACATACCCTGGTCCTGTTCCACCTATCCTTTTTACAAAGCATGTTTCCCGTTTCCCCTGACAATAGAGTCACCAACAACAACTAGTTCCTTTGGGACCAGCGCATTCTGCCTTGGGGGCTGCCGCTGTGTTGCGCGATGACCAAGTGCAAGCTCTGGCATTGGTGTGGGCAGCTGAGAGCTTGATGGGCCCCTCACTTGTAATCCTTCCAGGGTATCCACCCTGTCCTTCAAGCTCTCATATAGGCCCATAACAATGCTGAGTTGATGTCTGATTTCCTTACTCTCCTTGCATCGCGCACATACAAAGACATCCCCCATGGCAGTATCATGTCCCATACCTGACTGCTCCGCAAACATCAAGCAAATAGTGCATCTTAAAAGGCTGTGATTCACAGGGAACTGCCCCCCTCAGTTCTCCTCTGAGCCACAGCATTCCCATTAGCTTGAGCCTTTTGCTTTGCTGCTCTGGTTTGAGTCATGATTTCGATTTACTTTCAATAAAAATTTCAATTTCAGTACAAAATTAAATCCTAAACTTGTATCTCAACACAGTTATAAAGCTATATTTATGTTTCAGTAACGAGTGTTATTACGAAATCTACGAGTGTTAGCTACGATATAGTTGTTTCAGTAACGAGTGTTATCTACGAAATATTTGTTTCAGTAACGAGTGTAATCTACGAAATATTTATGTTTCAGTAACGTGTGTTATCTACGAAATCTACGAGTGTTAGCTACGATATTTGTTTCAGTAACGAGTGTTATCTATGAAATATTTGTTTCAGTACCGAGTGTTATCTACGAAATCCCTTTATATAACTTCCGTATCAAGTTATGTATTAATTATTTATTTTTACTAATTATTTATATTACGTAACCTAAGTGGTTATATGTATAGTTAAAAGTACAATTTAATTGCCAATGAACTTCATGGAATCAACATTCAAACTTAAACTCACATCAGATCCTACAGAATCTACTAATGTGGTCAATTATGGTAACGACTTGGTCTTCAATTGCAATGTTTAGTTTGAAATAGAATTTTGTTTAGTTTAGTTAATAGTTTGAATTGTTTCAACTATGTATCCTACTTTAGTTACCACAAATCTTTATTGTTGATTGTAAATGAAAATACTGAATAAAATAAAACTGATTTCATTAAGCTTAAATTGTATTTTTTTCATTTCACATGATGTTATTCATGGATCCACCTTTGGTTCCATGGAGCCAATGTAGATTTTTTGCATCCAGTTTCTTTGTAACCACATAGTGTCCAATCAGATTTGTCAGACAAGATTTTCCCTTAAAAAACCCATGCTGTGTATGAATTATTACTGCAGTCTTGTCTAGATGATCCTGCAATGCTTCTTTAACCAGTGACTCCATTATTTTTCCCAGAACAGAAGTTAAGCTGACAGGTCTGTAATTTCTGGTGTTGCCCTTAGATCTCCCTTTGTGAATCGTGGATACATTTGCACATCTCCAGTCCATGAAGACTTCCCCCGAGTCTAAGGATCTCTCATAATTATGGCTAAGAGTTCGTTTACTTCCTTTGCTACCTCCTTTAATATAACTGGATAGATCTCATCCACCCCAGGTGCCTTTCTTATGTTTAACTTTAACAGTTTCTCCTCTACTTTGCTCTCTGTTATTAAAAAATCATTGAGCTTCCTGTTTAATAAGTGAGTTTAATAAGCTTCTCTCCTCCACTTCCTTACAGAATTCCTCATATATGAATGTAGATGCAAAATACTGATTCAGTTTGTCAGCTATCTGAGCAGGATCATCATCAGTCGAACCATCGATATGAAGTGGACCAATCTGATTTATCTCCTTCTAGAGTTTATATAAGTAAAGATGTTGTTGCTGCTTTTCTTAGCATCGTTTACCAAAGATTTGTCAATCTGCCTTTGCTTGCCTAACCTCCTTTGTGACTTGATTACAGACTAGCTTGTATCTACCATAGGCTTCTGTATCACCTGATAATTTATATGCATTCCATGCATTTTTCTTCTCTGCTATGAGTCTCATTAGTTCATCTGAAATCCATTTAGGTCTAAACCTTGAACAGTATTTCTTAATTGGTATGAAAAGCCTGGTAGTTTTCACGATTAATTCCTTGAATGCTTCCCATTTAGAATTTACTGTTAGTAACATTATTAGTTAGTTGGTCTCACTGGTGGTCCCTGAAAATTTGTAGCAACAAATTTTATGGGAAACGCAAAGCAAATAACTGTCAACTCCTTGTGAAAAATCTTCTCTCATCACCATAAATTAGGCTGTAACATGTTATTAAAAATACACTTTTGTCACTTCCATTTGGATTTTTACTCCGGACATCCCGGGAATATTAGGTGACGAGAATGGCGAGAGATTAAATCATTACATCTGAGCAATGGAGAAGTGATAACTAAAGACAATGGAACTCTGCAATGCTGACTGACTATTGCTGGACTTTGGACAAGAGATGCTCAGATGTGAGGTACAAATGACAGGCGAAGAAATGTCAAATATGAATTAAGTGATTTTATGCATTTTGCTGATCAGTGTGATTTATTTTATTATTTTTTTTTTTCAATTACTAAAAATGTATCAATTTTTATTATTTTAAACTGTTTTATAAAGTTTTTTTTTTTTTTTTTTTGTGCATATAAAATATATTAAAACAGTACAGCAGATCTTTATTTATTCTATTTTAGTCCTACGTAGCTTATAGTGGTAGTGGCATGTGATGCAAGAAAGCAAGTGTATGAGCTTATGTAGCATCAACCAAAAAAAAAAAAATTTCCAAACCAATTCCCTCTAAATTTTTGTCCAGTTCCTTCTTAAATTTAATTATCATATCAACTTCCGCAATGACAGTAGTAGTAGTGGCATGTGATGCAAAAAAAGCAAATGTATGGGCTTTATGCAGCATCAGCCAAAAAAAAAAAAATCAAAAAAAATCACACCATTCCCTCCAAATGCCTGTCCAGTTCCTCCTTAAATTTATTCAAGCTATCAACTTCCACAATGACAGATGGAAGTTTGTTCCAGAAATTAACCACCCGCTGGCTAAAGGCAAATTTCCGCACATCTAATCTACATCTGTCTTTTCTTAATTTGAATTTATGCCCACTTAGGTTCGTAATCTGAACAAGTGGAAGGATCCCATTAGAATTCAGAGTGCCGAACCCATTCAAGGCCTTATACACCTCAATCAGATCACCGCGCAGGTGCCTAGTCTCCAGCCACTGAAATTTGCAGAACTTAAGCCTCTCTTGATAAGAGGATCCCTTCATTCCCCTCACCAATCTTGTTGCCCTTCTCTGTACACGATCAAGTAAATCTACATCCTTCCTAAAATGAGGCCTCCAGACCTGTATGCAGTACTCAAGGTGTGGCCTGACCATTGCCTTATACAGAGGGATAATCACCTCCTTTTCCCTGCAAGCAAAATTCCTATATATCATTGACAAAACCCCATGACCTGCCCTGGCAGCCTGTCTGCATTGCTCAGAAAACTTCATATCTGCCTGCACAATTACTCCCAGGTCTTTTTCATTTTCTACCACCTTAAGTGTAGTACCACACAGTTGGTACGTTTCTCTGGGGTTACTTCTACCCAAATGCAGTACTTTGCATTTGTCAAGGTTAAACTTCAGTTGCCACTTCTTAGCCCATCTGCCCAAATTATCTAGATCCTGTTGCAGTAGCACACTGCCATTACTGTCATTAACAACCCTGCCAACCTTTGTATCATCTGCAAACTTCGACACTAAGCCTGATATACCTTCATCAATATCATTGATAAATATACAAAACAACAGTGGACCCAACACCGAACCCTGTGGGACTCCACTAATAACATTAGTCCAAGAAGAGCAGCACCCATTGATTACCACTTAACCATCCTTTTATCCATTGTAGCAACTTACCCTTAATACCATTCTGCTCCAATTTATACAATAGTCTTCCATGTGCAACAGTGTCAAAAGCTTTCCTGAAATCCAAATATATGATATCAAAATTATTTTTTGCATCCAGTTCCTTTGTAAAATTATTTTTTGCATCCAGTTCCTTTGTAACCACATCATAATATCCTATCAAATTTGTCAGACAAGACTTTCCCTTAACAAATCCATGCTGTGTCTGAATTATTGCTGCAGTCTTGTCTAGATGATCCTGCAATGCATCTTTAACCAGCGACTCCATTTAACCAATGCATCTTTAACCAGCGACCTCCCCTGAGTCCAAGGATGCTCTCATAATTATGGCTAAGGGTTTGCTTAGTTGCTTTGCCGCCTCCTTTAATATAACTGGATAGATCCCATACACCCCATGTTCTTTTCTTACGTTTAACTTCAACAGTTTCTCTTCCACTTTGCTCTCAGTTATTACAAAATCATTACGTATCCTGCTACAATTTGATAACCTTCTGCCATTTTCAAACCTTAATAATTCCTGATGTGTGAATGTAGATGCAAAATACTCATTCAGTTTGTTTGCTATCTGAGCAGGATCATCAACAGTCGAACCATCGATGTCAAGTGGACCAATCAGATTCATCCCCTTCCTTTTAGAGTTTATATAAGTAAAGAAATCCTTGCTGTTTTTCTTAGCATCTTTTGACAAGGATTTCTTGTAATCTGCCTTCGCCTGCCTAACCTCGTTTGTAACTTGGTTACAGATCAACTTGTAGCTATCATAGGCTTCTGCGTCACGTGTGTATTTTTGTATGCATCCCATGCATTTTTCTTCTCTGTTACGAGTCTCATTAGTTCATTTGACAACCATTTAGGCCTAAACCTTGAACAATATTTCTTTATAGGTATGAAACTTTTAGTAGCCTCCACGATTAATTCCTTGAATGCTTCCCACTTAGAATTTACTGTTGGTAACATCATCAGTTGATTCCACTGTACAGAATTTAAAAACTGTCGAGACCACTGTACTCGCCTTTACGGAAGCAAAAACCCTTTCCTTTACCCCTGATGATAATTAAATCTTTAAGTAAATCCCACGTCAGTACACTGTGATCACTGCCACCTAGTGGTTCTTTTATCTGCAAATTCCTAATACATAAATGATCACTGCTGATAACCTGATCAAGAGTATTACTTTCTCTGGTTGTCTCACGAACATGCTGCTGCAGAAAACAATCATCGAATAAATCCACAAATGTCTGACTAGGGTGTGAGTGCCCAACCAACAAGTTCCAGTCAATATCTGGGAGGTTGAAATCCCCCATTATAAGACATTCTGATTTACTAGCCCACTATTTCTCTGTACAATTGTTCATTGTACTCATTCGAGTCATTAGGCCTATAACACACTCCTACTCTTATTTTTGCTTTCGCAGTGCTTATATCACCAAACTAACTCAGCAGTGCACTGTTCATCTATATCAAATGGATGCACTTCTTTTGATTTTATGTTTTTCTTAATTAACAGCATAACACCTCCTCCCTTCCTATCCTGTCTATCCTTTCTGTACACATTGTACTCCCTAAATTCCAGTTCGGCATTCCTTATATCAGTGTGACACCATGTCTCTGATATCCCAACAATATCCGCCTTTGATGTCTTGACCAACACTTCAAATTCATTAAATTTATTTACTATACTTCTCGCATTGGTATACATGCAAGCATACATGCTCTTACTCCTATTCTTTGTTACCCTAACATATCCCATATACCCACCCGTTCCACGATGACCGCCACCCGTCCTTGAAACCCCTAACACCCCACGCTCCAGGTCGCTACTTATTCTAATAGAAGTTGTGCAAGAATCACCATCACCTCTGCCTACAGCTACTGTTAAACTATTAGTCCTTGTATCCCCCCGAGCTATCAGTTTTCCGACCCACCCAACACTGCCTCGATAGCATCAGCAAATATTCTTGCACCCTTTCTATTTAAGTGTATCCCATCCCTGTAGAAGCAATCTCTGCTGTTAACAAGTACAGTCCAGGGTGAAAAAAATTCTATCCCTTGAGCTTTGCACAATCTTTCCAGGGCCGAATTGATCGACAAGGCTCTCATCATAGTTGGAAGTTAGTTCCAGCAATTAACCACCCGCTGGCTAAATGAAAATTACCGCACATCTATTCTGCATCTGTCTTTCCTCAATTTGAATTTATGCCCCCTTAGGTTCATAATCTGAACAAGTGGAAGAATCCGATCAGAATTCAGCGTGCTCAACCATTCAAGGCCTTATACACCTCAATCAGATTACCTTGCAGGTGCCTAGTCTCCAGCCACTGCAATTTGCAGAACTTAAAGCCTCTCTTGGTAAGAGGATCCCTTCATCCCCTCACAAGTTTTGTTGCCCTTCTCTGTACACGCTCAAGCAAATCTACAACCTTCCTAAAATGAGGCCTCCAGACCTGTATGCAGTACTCAAGGCATGGCCTGACCATTGCCTTATATAGAGGGACAATCACCTCCTTTTCCCTGCTAGCAAAATTCCTGTATATCATTGACAAAACCGCATGACCTGCCCTGGCATCCTGTCTGCATTGCTCAGAAAACTTCATATCTGACTGCACAATTACTCCCAGGTCTTTTTCATTTTCTACCACCTTAAGTGTAGTACCACACAGTTGGCATGTTTCTCTGGGGTTACTTCTACCCATATGCAGTACTTTTGTCAGCATTTGTCAATATTAAACTTCAGTTGCCACTTCTCAGCCCATCTGCCAAATTTTCTAGATGCTGTTGCAGTAGCACACTGCCATTACTGTCATTAACAACCCTGCCAACCTTTGTATCATCTGCAAACTTTGACACTAAGCCTGATATACCTTCATCAATGTCATTGATAAATATACAAAACAACAGTGGACCCAACACTAAACCCTGTGGGACTCCACTAATAACACTAGTCCACAAAGAGCAGCATCCATTTTTCACTACCCCTGTCTTCTCCCACTCAACCATCCTTTTATCCATTGTAGCAACTTACCCTCAATACCATTCTGCTCCAATTTGTACAGTAGTCTTCCATGCACAACAGTGTCAAAAGCTTTCCTGAAATTCAAGTACAGTGGATTCCAGTTATTTGGCCACCGGATAATCTGGGCAGCCGTTTATTTGGGGCAAATCTTAAAAAACAGAAACCAGTCAAGAAAATAGCCAGGGTTTACTTTGCTTAATTGGGACAGCATGGTGTTTAACTGGGGCAGGAGACCACAGTGCTGGAGATTACCCTACGATTGTCTCCAACGGTACCACGTGGTTTGGTCGAAATTCTGGAGGTCACAACCATAAAACAATAAAAACAAGTAGCAGTCACCTGTTTATTGGGAAGGGCAACAAGGTTAGTGAATGGAAGAAAGGGTTGCTCTTACGAAGAAAGGCTGTTAGTGAAATCTATCATAAACAGACAGTAAACTCGATCTTACTTAGTTTGCGATAACACTGACAACTGAAATTCTGTGAGTTATTATGGTGAAATGTGTTTACACTTCCATGAAATCTTCAATCATATAAAAAAATTAATTTTCAGATCTTCTCTTCATTCCTATTTTTAAAGCTTTGTAATTCGTTACTCCGTTTTTGCTTGTGCGTATTGTTTTACTTGCAATTTGTGTGTGTGTGCCGTATTCTTTGTTATTGGTTGCTTATCTTTCTACTGTTTTAAATTTTAACCCCCACCCACAAATGTCAGTGAACAGAAATGTCAACTAGTTCATATGTGCATATTACAGTATGTATTAATTATTCCGATTATCACATATATTCTTCTGATTTTCACGTATCATTTAATTTTTTAATTGGTAAGGTAATAAAGGGTAAATTTGTGCTTAATATATCTTTGCTTTTTATAGCTTGTGGATAATATTCCTCCTATTTTCGCTAATTAGAATCACTGTTTAATAGAATTAAAATTCAATTCATAAATGTGATCGCAATGACCGGGGTTTACTGCACATCATATAGTGAACTGTACTTTACTGTGGTGACTCCCATCGTAACGTGATTTGATTGTACAGTGAACCAATTGTAAAGGGGGAGGATACATTGTATTTTTAACTATTTACATGCAACTTCGGATAACTGGGGCAACCACTTAATCGGGCCAAAATGCACTAGTCCCGGTGTGTCCCAAATAACCGGAATGGACTGTATATGATATCAAAATTATTTTTTGCATCCAGTTCCTTTGTAACCACATCATAATACCGAATCAAATTTGTCAGACAAGGCTTTCCCTTATCAAACCCATGCTGTGTCTGAATTATTGCTGCAGTCTTGTCTAGATGATCCTGCAATGCATCTTTAACCAGTGACTCCATTATTTTATCCGGAACAAAAGTTAAAAACTAACTGGTGTGTAATTATTCGTGTCACCCTGCGATCCCCCTTTGTGAATTGGGGATACATTTGCACATCTCTAGTCTGTGGGGACCTCCCCTGAATCCAAGGATGCTCTCATAATTATGGCTAAGGGTTACTTCCTTTGCCATAATTTCTAATATAACTGGATAGATCCTATCCACCCCAGGTGCCTTTCTTATGTTTAACTTCAACAATTTCTCCTCCACTTTGTTCTCAGTTATTACAAAATCATTAAGCACCCTTCTACAATTTGATAACCTTCTGGCATTTTGAAATCTTAATAATTCCTCATGTGTGAATGTAGATGCAAAATACTCATTCAGTTTGTTTGCTATCTGAGCAGGATCATCAGCAGTTGAACCATCGATATCAAGTGGACCAATCAAATTCATCCCCTTCCTTTTAGAATTTATATATTTATATAAGTAAAGAAATCCTTGCTGTTTTTCATAGCATCCTTTGCCAAAGATTTCTTGTAATCTGCCTTCGCCTGCCTAACCTCCTCTGTGACTTGATTACAGACTAGCTTATATCTGCCATAGGCTTCTGTCTTGCCCAATAATTTATATGCATCCCATGCATTTTTCTTCTCTGCCACGAGTCTCATTAGTTCATTTGACAACCATTTAGGCCTAAACCTTGAACAATATTTCTTAATAGGTATGAAAGAAATATTATGTCTTATATTTTATAGAATATAAGACATTAGCAGGTATTTTCAAAACTACAAATCTCTGTTTATGAAAATGACTTGTAAACAGAATTACAGTACTAAACTAATGCTTTCTTAAAAAATATCCATACCACCTCATTCAAAATACCATATATGAAACAAGAAATAAATTAGAAAATCATCTAACAACAAAAAACATTACAGACACAAAAATAATCCTCCCATATCATAGTCAATTAGCCAGACAACTCAAAAATGTATTTTCTAACACTAAAATCACTTTAGTATTTTCATTTTATAATAAAATCAGTACGTATTTTAATAATTATAGACACTTTTAAAGTATAATATTGCAAGTATCAATAACATAGTATGGTTAATTCAATGTCAATAAGAATATAATGCATGTTGCATTGGCAACACTACTGTTAAATATGACACCTTGAATGTATCTAATATCAGAGCCTGTTATCACCATGCCAGCTTACACATTTACAATACCATACAACTGAACTCAGCCAACACATCCAGTCCACTCATTACATCAATCAAAAATTAATTCTGCAGTAACACTAATCAAATTACCTTCCAGTTATAAATTAACGACTTTTGAAGCACTTGCAATAGAATGGTTCAAACAAAAGTTTTTAGTTCCTAATGCCAAACTACCCACAATATTTTTAGCAGTATGGAATTTAAATAACATGAAATTTCCAATTTGCACCATGTGAATTAGAAACAAATACTCTCTTCATTCCTTGCCATTATGAACCAACCGATGATGGTGCGAACATTTCTCGTTTGGACTCTTGGTTCAATGTTGGTTTTATACAGTGAAACCCATATGATGAGCATTGAGAAAAGTGCACTTTCTTCTATGCAATTTAATTTTAACTAGTCTTTAATATAAGCACCTCCTTTATAAATTCATCTCATTCATTAATACACAAGTAGTTGGGAGGTAAGTTCTGGAATTTTAGGTTTCTGATCTTTTTGTCATTTCAACTCTGAAGGCGCCTCCGTAGCCGGGTGGGAAGGAGCAGCAGTGCATAGCACACGCTTCTTGATTAGACCGGGGTTCGAGCCCGTCACCACCAAATACGGAGGATGCGGAAAGGTCAGGGAATGACCACCGCATATTCCCGGAGCAATATGGCCTTAGTTGCTAATGCTCCTAAAAACCAAATAACAAACAAACAACTCTGAACTAAAGGGTTATCCATAACATCAATATAGTATTTCTAAGATATTAAAGATCTTGTCTTTTTCGGAACTTTCAACTTCTTTGTATCTACAGACAGATTTCATGGCCAAAATTTCTGTCTTAAATTTTGCCCAATTCACTCTCCTGAAAAATGCTTCCCATCCAATTGAACTTTCTTCCAGACTAGTTCTAAGGGCTATTGCTGCACCTTCCTTTTTCTGTATCCTTAATCTTACTTGCAGAATAAATCAATTTATAATTATTGTTTAGCTGCAGTTCACTAGTATTTGTTATCTTAATTTTAGTGATACCTGCTATTCAGATATTAATGAGCCTAATTTGACTTGTTATTTTACTTCATTGTCAGTCAAGCCTCTAACATTGATGGATGGTTTATCTTCTAAAAAATAACTTGATGGTTGGTATTATACATAAAATTACAAACAGGAGGATATTTAAATATTTGATTAATTTTTATGAATTCAATTTTAATGTATTTTTGTACTGTTTGAAGCTGGAAGGTATAGGGCACATCACTGTATATAGTATATTTTATAATGATGAAAGAGAGAGTACTGTCGTAATCTAGAAACCTAAACTTTGAATGCAGACTTGCGCGTGCACACACACACACACACACACACACCCCCCTCTGTGCTACAATTTTAGAATGCTTAAATAATCCAACATACATTTTTTAAAAAGTATTTGTGTGCATTTATTTTTTGATACGTTTGTATTTTGAATGACCCCATATGTTATAAATTCTTGCCTTGAAGTTTTTAAATTTGCTGTTGATAAATATTATTTAAAATAATAAAATTTGTTATGTAACTTTTGAAACAGCTGCACATGGAACCCACGTGGCAAGTATTGCTGCTGCTTACTTCCCAGATGAGCCTGAGAGGAATGGTGTTGCTCCTGGAGCGCAGATAATTAGTATATCCATTGGAGATATTCGTTTAGGATCCATGGAAACTGGAGCAGCATTAATGAGAGCCGTGAGTTGTTAAGTAACTTTATGGATCTTTCTGAGCCAGTTTAAAAGTAATAGAAGTAAATCACACTATGGTAACAATAGTCCTCTTGCAGTATTATTTTACAAAAATGTATGTGTAAGAATGTGTGGATGCCTGTTAGAAGTAAATTAAGTTTTATGAATTGGGAAAGTTAAATGCACACAGATAATGGTACAATTATACAAGATTAATTAATACAACATTATTTTTGTATCATTACAGAAAATTCCAACCAAATAATGTCACTTTAGGCAACCTCAGCTGTCCCTTCCCTCCAGCAGACGTGATCTTGTTGAGAATAGATTCTTCCTTCCATTATAGTATTCATAGTTTTGTAAAAATGGGAAGTCCTCAAGTATACTACTACTACTACTACTACTACTATAAGCTTTCTCTTTCCAAAAGCAGTACTTTCTGTCAGTAAGTGCATGCAGAGTATGCTGAGAAAAATTCTACCGCATGATCTTTGTAATGACTTTATAGCCTGAAAGTTCCAGCGTATTGATTGCCAAAGCTTGTTCCATAAAGATTTTCATGTCATGCCTGGGCAAAATTTCAGACACTTTCAGATTAGTCCTAACTCACTCTGAGAGTGTCTGGTACTGATGGACTCTATCCAATTATATTAAAAGAAATGTCAAAAGAGAACTAAACAGTTAACTATAATGAGAGCATCATTGGATTCAAAGGAGATCCTACAGAATGGATAACTACAAATGTATCCACACAAAAATGATTGAGCGTTTAGGAAATCACAGATGTTTAAGAACACACTAAAAGAGTATCAAAAGAGATAAAAAAACTTTATCAATAATAAGAGTGTATAGTCAGGGCATATGACTATACACTCAAGAAAGCAAGCTTATACAGCACTAGCCAAAGAAAAAATCCCTTCCCATTTCATCCAGTCATCCATTCACTTCAAATGTTTGTCTAGTTTTGCCTTGAATTTATTTAAGCTCACAATGACAAATGGAAGATTGTTCCTGTAATCAACCACCTGCTTGCTAAAGGAAAATTTCTGCAAATCTATTCTATAATTGTCATTCCTCAATTTGAATTTATGCCCTTTCAGGTGCATAATCTGAGCAAGAGGAAGAATTCCATCAGCATTGAGCTTGCTCAAATCATTCAAGACCTTATACACCTCAATCAGATCACTTTGCAGGTGCCTAGTCTTCAGATGCTGCAATTTGCAGAACTTAAGCTGTATTTGGTAAGAGCAATTCTTTGTTCCACTCTAATCTCATTACTCTTCTCTATACTCTTCCAGTAGCTCTACATCTTTCCTAAAATGAGGCCTCCAGAGACCTGTATGTAGTACTCAACATGTGGCCTGACCATTATACAAGGCGATAATCACCTCTTTTTCCCTGCTAGCAAAATTCTTGTATATCATTGACAAGGTCCCATGATCTTCACATCTATTTCTGAGCAGCCGTCTGACTGCTCAGAAAATTTCATATCTGATTGCACAATTACCCCCCCCCCCCCGGTCTTTTTCATTCTACACTACCTTAATTGTAGTACCGCACAGTTCGTACATTACTCTGCAGTTACTGTTACCCATATGCAGTTCTTTGCATTTGTCAATGTTAAACTTCAGTTGCCACCTCTCAGCCCATCCGCTCAACTTTTCTAGATCTTTTGCAGTAGCATACTGTCATTACCATCATTAACAACCCTACCAACCTTCGTATTGTCTACAAACTTAGACATTAAGCCTGATATATTTTCATTAATAGCATTGATAAATACAGAAAACAACAATGGGCCCAACACCGAACTCTGGAGGACTCCACTAATAACATTAGTCCACGAAGAGCAGTGTGTATTGATTACTACTCTGTCTTCTCCCACTCAACCATCCCTTTATCCATTGCAGCAACTTGCCATTAATGCCATACTGCTCAAATTTGTATAGTAGTCTTCCTTGTGCTACAGTATTAAAAGCTTTCCTAAAATCCAAGTATATGATATCAAATTATTTTTTGCATCCAATTCCTCTTTGACCATATCATACAATCCTTTTCCACATGTCCTGCAGTCTATCTAAGAATCTTATCTATGATCCTAAATGCTCCAGCTTATACGGCAAACTCTTGGTTTGATGGAATGAAATTGATAAATCTGAATATATGTAGACTGAAATGAATATGTATACTTACAGACTTTTATGGCTGTGCTGGACAAAGTTTGATATTGAAATTTTTGCAGTTTTCTTGAACATTCTATATTTTATTTGTTGATAATTATTAAAAATCCATTGTTAGTCAGTTCTACCTATATTTACCCAAAGAATATCATATATGCTTTTCATTTTCTGCTCTTTGAACAGTATACTTACAGACTTTTATGGCTGTGCTGCACAAAGTTTGATATTGAAATTTTTGCAGTTTTCTTGAACATTCTATATTTTATTTGTTGATAATTATTAAAAATCCATTGTTAGTCAGTTCTCTATATTTACCCAAAGAATATCATATATGCTTTTCATTTTCTGCTCTTTGAACAGTGGCAGTGCAATTGTGCAATTTATTCCATGTGTACGTAGATTTTGAGTCATCTTTGAGCATTATATCCAATTGTACCAGGTAGTAGTATTAGTGGCATGTGATGCAAAAAAGCAAGCTTATGTAGCATCAGCTAAAAAAAAAAAAAAAAAAACAATTTTACACATCCATTCCCTCTAAAAGTTTGTCCAGTTTCTCCTTGATTTTTATTTAAGCTGTCAACTTCCATGATGACACATGGAAGTTTTTTCTGGCAATCAACTACCCGCTGGCTAAAGGCAAATTTCCACACATTATTCTACAGAACTGTCTTTCCTCAATTTGAATTTATGTCCCTTCAGGTTCATAATCTGAGCAAGAAAGAATCTCATCTGAATTGAGCCTACTCAACCCATTCAAGGCTGTATACACCTCATTCAGATGCTGCAATTTTCAGAACTTAAGCCTTTCTTGGTAAGAGGACCCCTTTGTTGCCCTCACCAATCTTGTAACCCTTCTCTATACAGTAAACCCCCGCTATTCGCGGTATCTGGTTTCGCTTATTCGCGATCGCCGATTTAATATAAAATGAAACCTAAAAAAATGTTAATTTTAAAGCGCCGTGAATATTTTCCACCATAAAAAAAACATGGGCGTGGCTAAAATTATCTTCCCGGTCAAAACAGCGCTCAGAGGGTGTGGGGAGAAGGGTGACAAAATCGTGAGCGTGGATGTTTCTCGCTAATCCTTGTTCAGTATGTGTTATGCGCTTGTCATGGAAGGTTTCGTCGTTTGCTTTTAATTTATATGCTTATAAATTGAATAAATTTATCAATTTATAAATTTGATATGCTTACAAAAATGATAAATCTACCGTTTTGCAGTGTAAAACAGACTTTTTCGAGTGTGTTAACGGAAGAAAGTGACTTTATTGTGGACAAGTTCTTTCTAACCCCTACAAAAATATGGCTACGAATAACAAGAGAAATGTGAAAATATCAAAGACATTAGTGAATAAAATTGAGTTATTAGATAAAATTTCTAATGGTGAAAGTGTCTCCTCAGTGGCAAAACATTATAAAATTAATGAGTCAACGGTACGATCAATCAAAAAATCGGAAGAAAAAATCCACCGTAGTGTCCGTGAAAACACGCTAATTGCTTCAAAAATTTGCTCTGTAACTCGTGATGTTAAATTTGAAAAAATGGAAAAAGCTTTAAATCTATGGATAGAAGACCGAACTCAAAATAAAATTCCGTTAAGTTCACTCATCATTCGTGAAAATGCAAAACTCCTTTATCAACACTTTAGCGAAACTGGTGATAGCACTGGCCGGATAAGTTTTTTTGCTAGCAAAGGCGCTGTTTTGAAAGATTTGTTTGAAATTTCTAATAAATATTACATTTAATATTAAATTGTTTCTTATTTTCATTTCGATGCCATATGCCTGCATTTCACTATGTACTATGTACATAGTCATATTATGAAGGTACATGACAAAATTTTAGACTAGTTTTTCTTATATATTTCATACTGTGGAACGGAATCCCTTTATTACTATGGGAGCCATAACTCAGTATTTGCGTTTTCGGTATTCGCGACATTTCTCAGGAACGTAACCCCCGCAAATAGCGGGGGTTTACTGTACTCACTCAAACAACTCTACATTATTCATAAAATGAGGCCAAAGGGATAATCACCTCCTTTTCCCTACTAGCAACATTCCTGTATATCAGATTACAGGAATGATTACAGACTAGTTTATCATTGAAAACACTCCATGGCCTGCTCTGGCAGCCTGTCTACACTGCTCGGAAAACATCTGAATGCACAATTACTCCCAGGTTTTTTTTTTTCTACCACCCTAAGTGTAGTACCACACAGTTGGTATGGTACTCTGGTTATTTCTACCCATAAGCAGTAGTTTCTATTTGTTAATGTTAAATTTCAGTTTTCACTTCTCATCCCATCTGCCCAACTTTTCTAGATTATGTTGTTGTAGTAGCACACTGCCATTACTCTCATTAACAACCCTGCCAACCTTTGTATCATCTGCAAACTTTGATATTAGCATTAGCATTAGTAGAGGCATTTGATGCAAGAAAGCAAGCTTATGCAGCATCAGCCAAAAAAAAAAAAAAAAAAAACCCACTTCCACTTCACCCCTCTGTTCGTTCAAAATACCTGTCCAGCTGAGCCTTAAACTTATTTAGGCTATCAACCTCCACCACAAGGGATGGAAGTCTGTTCCACCAACCAACCACCTGCTGGCTAAAGGCAAATTTCCGCACGTCTATCCTACATCTGTCTTTCCTCAATTTGAATTTATGCCCTCTCAGGTGATTTTTCTGAGCTAGAGGAAGAATCCCATCAGCATTGAGCATGCTTAAACCATTCAAGGCTTTATACACCTCTATCAGATCACCTCGCTGGTGCCTAGTCTCCAGACACTGTAATTTGCAAAACTTAAGCCTTTCTTCGTAATAGCACCCCTTTGTTCCATTCACTAATCTTGTTGCCCTTCTCTGTACTCGTTCCAGCAGCTCTACATCCTTCTTGAAATGAGGCCTCCAGACCTGTATACAGTACTCTAGGTGTGGCCTGACCATTGCCTTATACAATGGAATAATCACCTCCTTATCCCTGCTGGAAAAATTCCTGTATAAAATTGACAATACTCCATGAGCTACTCTTGCAGCCCGTCTGCACTGCTCAGAGAACTTCATATCTGCCTGCACAACCACCTCCAAGTCCCTTTCATTCTCTACCACTGTCAGTGTAGTACCACAGAGTTGATACGTTGCTCTGGGGTTGCTGTTTCCCATGTGTAGTACTTTACATTTGTCAATGTTAAACTTCATTTGCCAACTCTCAGCCCATCTGCTCAACCTTTCCATATCCTGTTGCAGCAGCATAGTGTCAGTAGTGTCCTTGACAACCCTGCCAACCTTTGTATCATCTGCAAACTTGGACATTAAGCTTGATATACCATCATCAATATCATTTATAAATACAGAAAACAATAATGGACCCAACACTGAGCCCTGAGGGACTCCACTAATAACATTAGTCCACGATGAGCAGTGTCCATTGATTACCACTCTCTGTCTTCTCCCCCTCAACCACCCCTTTATCCATAGCAGCAATTTGCCTCCAATGTCACACTGCTCCAATTTGTGTAGCAGTCTTCCATGTGCAACAGTATCAAAAGCCTTTCTAAGATCCAAGTATATAATATCAAAGTTATTCCCTGCATCCAGTTCTTTTGTGACTGCATCATAGTATCCAATCAAATTGATCAGGCAAGACTTCCCCTTAACAAAACCATGCTGTGTCTGAGCTATAACTGAAGTCTTGTCTAAATGATCCTGCAGTGCTTCTTTAACCAGTGCCTCCATTAATTTTCCTGGAACAGAAGTTAAGCTCACAGGTCTATAATTACTTGTGTCAGCCTTTGATCCTCCTTTGTGAATTGGGGTCACATTTGCACATTTCCAGTCTATGGGTACCTCCCCTGAGTCCAAGGAAGCTCTCATAATTATGGCTAAGGGTTTGCTTACTTCCTTTGCTGCCTCCTTTAATATAACTGGATAGTTCCCATCCACCCCGGGTGCCTTTCTTGTGTTTATCTTCAACAGTTTCTCCTCCACTTTACTCCCAGTTATTTCAAGATTCTGTAGCTTACTGCTAGAGTTGAATACACCTCTGGCATTCCCCTTGCTGAATAACTCCTCATGTGTGAATGTCGATGCAAAATATTCATTTAGTTTGTTAGCTACCTGAGCGGGATCATCAACAGTTGACCCATCAATATCAAGTGGACCAATCTGATTCATCCCCTTCCTTCTAGAGTTTACATAAGTAAAGAACTCTTTGCTGTTTTTCTTTGCATTTCTTGCCAAGGATTTCTCGTAATCTGCCTTCGCCTGCCTAACCTCCTTTGTAACTTGGTTGCATATCAACTTGTATCTATCATAGGCTTCTGTGTCATGTGCTAATTTGTATGTATCCCATGCATTTTTCTTCTCTGCCATATGCCTCAGTTCATCTGACATCCATTTTGGCCTAAACCTTGAACAATATTTCTTAGTTGGTAAGTAAAGCCTATTAGCTTCCAAGATAAGTTCTTTGAATGCTTCCCATTCATATTGCCTGATATACCTTCATCACTATCATTGATAAATATACAAAACAAAAGTGGACCAAACATCGAACCCTGGTGGTATCCACTAATAACATTAGTTCACCAAGAGCAGTATCATTGATTAGCACTCTCTGTCTTCACCCACTCAACCACTCTTTTATTCATTGTAGCAACCTGCCCTTAATACCATCCCACTCCAATTAGTAAAATAGTCTTCCATGCACAACAGTATCAAAAGCTTTCCTGAAATCCAAGTATATGATATCAAAATTATTTTTTGCATCAAGTTCCTTTCTAAACACATCATAGTATCCAATCAAATTTGTCAGACAAGGCTTTCTCTTAAACTCATTCTGTGTCTGAATTATTATTGCAGTCTTGTCTAGATGATCCTGCAATGCTTCTTTAACCAGTGACTCCATTATTTTCCCCAGAACAGAAGTTAAACTGACAGGTCTGTAATTATTTGTGTCACCCTTTGACCCTCTTTTGTGAATTGGGGATACATTTGTTCATCTCCAGTCCATGGGGACTTCATAATTAGGGCTAAGGGTTTGCTTACTTCCTTTTCCGCCTCCTTTAATATAACTGGATAGATCCTATCCACTCTAGGAGCTTTTCTTATGTTTAACTTCAACAATTTCTCCTCTACTTTACTCTGTGTTATTAAGTGAATGTAGATGCAAAATACTGATTCAGTTTGTCAGCTATCTGAGCAGGATCATCATCAGTCGAACCATCGATACAAAGTGGACCAATCTGATTTATCCCCTTCTAGAGTTTATATAAATAAGTCCTTGCTGTTTTTCTTAGCATCTGTTGCCAAAGATTTGTCCTAATCTGCCTTTGCTTGCTTAACTGCCTTTGTGACTTGATTACAGACTAGCTTATATCTACCATAGGCTTCTATGTCACCTGATAATTTATATGCATTCCATGCATTTTTCTTCTCTGTTATGAGTCTCATTAGTTCATCTGACATCCGTTTAAGTTTAAATCTTTAAAAGTATTTCTTAATCGGTATGAAAAGCCTAGTAGCTTCCATGATTAATTCCTCAAATGCTTCCTATTTAGAATTTGCTGTTGGTAACATCATCAGTTGGTCCCACTGTATAGAATTAAAACTGTGCGAGACCATTGTAGTCACATTTATGAAAGCAAAAACCCTTCCCTTTATCCCTGATGGTAGGTATCGGACGTCAGAATATTTGGTGGTGGCTTGGTAAAAAAAAAAACCTTTCATTTTATAGATTGTGAAAGTGTGGTAAAAATGAATTTTTCATTGATTTTCGCTGCTAAAGTTTACACTACTCAAACAATACTTTATATTTGTACCTTTGAATATTTTCATTAAAAATAAGGAAATTTAATAACAGTCATTTTGTATAAAAAATGTGAAGCCAGACGCCTCTGTAGCCAGGGTGGGAAGGAGCAGTAGTGCGTAGCACATGCTTCTTGATTAGACCGGGGTTTGAGCCCGTCACCACCAAATACGGAGGATGCGGAAAGGTCAGGAATGACCACCGCATATTCATGGAGCAATATGGCCTTAGTTGCTAATGCTCCTAAAAACCAAATAACAAACAAACTCTCACTCACTCACACACACACACACACACACACACACACACACACACACACACACACACACACACACACACACACACACACACACACACACACAACCTGTCCAGCTAAAACGTCATGACCCACCTCATGTTTTAATAGATGTTCTATCATCCCTGGTGGCACAGCCATGATGAGAACCATTAAATATGATACTGCAGGTTCATGGCATGAGATCCGTAAGAAGTGTTTGGTAAACATGGGTAGGAGATGTCATCTGACAGACCTTGAAAAAGGGATGGTTGTTGGGTTCCAGTTGGACGGTGATATATTACAGAAGCTTCAAATCTTGTGCTGTTCTCAGAATGCTGTAGTTAAGATGTTCCAACAGTATTGGGTGCCCACAACTCATTGATAGTGGGACAGGGTCAAATTACAAAGTCACTGTAGGCTATACTGCCTTGTGCTAGCCACTAGATGCAAAATAGTAGAAAGTTTGTATCTGAATAGTGTAATTGGACCATTGATGAATGGAAAAGTTGCATTTTCCAATCGTCACATGATTCACGTTTCCTGTTATTCTGTGTGGATGGTAGATGGAGAATATGGCAACAAACTGCAGAGAGGAATTCCTCCAATATACTGGTCTAACAGAAATGGTCAGGTGGCAGCAGTGTTTTGGTACGAGGAAGTTCTACTGAGAATCTCTTGGAGCCCTCATACTGCCCTAGATTGTACACTAAATGCTAAAACTAATTAATTAACTAATTCTACTGTGTTCCAGCAGGATAATGAGAGTGGTTTGCAGAACATGAAAGTGACTTTGGTGCTACCTTGTCTGCCAAATTTGCTAGATGTGAGTCCCATAGACCTCTGGGATTACATGGATTGTCCACCGTGATCTATCACTGATCTACATTTAAAAGATTAAGAAATTACTTCAATCTTTTGCATAGAATACTTCCAGTCGATGCTATCCAAATGTAAACGAATAAAATAAAATAAATGAATAAAAAGATATTAACAAATTCTCTCACTCATAGAGACATGACCGATCCGACGCACAACAGAATCAAAAGCTGAGAGCCCCAACTCAACCCTGAAACACATCAAACCAACTCAGGAAAAACCATGAGTGCATGAAGACATTCTGTCAGAATAATTAAAATAGTTAGTCGGAACCACAAATTTAAACATATACACCAACCGTTTATAACTGATTTAATAATAAAATAAAATAAAATGATACAAAAGACTGTAAAATAATATTTAAAAAAAATATGATTATTTACAAAAAAACTAATTTACAACAAAAATAAAATAAAATAAGTAAATAAGTTAAAATGCATTAAAATATAAATTTAAAATCGATAAAAACACTATTAAAGCTTTCGGAAGTGTCTGCCTTCTTCCTCAGCAATAATGAATATTTAAGCAACACATCCTTAAGTACCAAGTTCATGGCACACGTGGATGACCAGGTGCATACTCGGTATTCCTTTCACTTGTACCAGAACCAGAAGTGGTCTGGGGACGTGGAAAACTAAAACGTTTATCTCTTGCAAAAACCACCGCCTCAAAATGGGGGTGAAGCCTAACTCCCCTGTCTCTGTTCATG
Organism: Mastigoproctus giganteus; assembly: GCF_048544385.1. Classification (NCBI taxonomy): domain Eukaryota; kingdom Metazoa; phylum Arthropoda; class Arachnida; order Uropygi; family Thelyphonidae; genus Mastigoproctus; species Mastigoproctus giganteus. The sequence goes on along the minus strand of NC_143587.1, from coordinate 42,884,808 downwards.
CTATTGTTGCCAGAGGATCCAATCCACAGACTTTCCAGCCACTTGCGGTCCCAGAATCTATGTGCCTGGTCAAGGATGACAGCGTTGTCGGGGGAGATCTGGTGTTGTTTTTCCCAATAGTGCTCGGCAATGGCGGATTTATTGAGTTCTGTGGTCCGTATCGCTCTTGAATGTTCCTTGAGACGCCGTCCTGTCTCCCCCATGTAACATTCCCCACAATCCGGGCATGTGATCTCATATACGACCCCACTACTAGAATCCCTGGTAATGGGGTCTTTGACCTGTGACACTACTGTGTGCAACCTCCGGCCCGGGAGCTGCACACAGCGTGTCTGAAAATCGTGAAGCATCCTCGCAATGCGATCCGACAGGCCCGGATAGTAGGGAACATACACTGTGGTAAGCGGTACAGGCGGAACTACCCGATTGGGCTCTTCCTCTCTATTGTATTTATCAATGACCCTCTGGGGGTAACCGCACCTCATAAGATCCGTCATTATTTGCCTAATTTCCTTCTCCTCCTCCTCAGAGGTGCTGCAATGTGTCCTCACCCTACCCAAAAGTGCTCTGGCCACACTATTTTTATGTTGGGCAGTCTGTGCCGTCCTATAATGTGTGTACTGGCCCCTACACATTGGTTTCCTATAAACCTTAGTTCTAAGTCTGGGGCCTTCCCTATATACCATAATGTCCAGAAATGAGAGGGTACCATCTATTTCTACCTCCGAGGTGAATTTTATAAAGGGGGAAAAACCATTGAGAAACGAGACCACATCTTCCTCTCTCCCCTTCTTTACAATAGTAAGCGTGTTATCAACATCGTTTCCACTTACGCATAGGGAACTCCAATCTCGCAAAAACCCTATTCTCTAGTTCCTCCATAGCCAGATTTGCAACAATGGCGCTGATTGGAGAACCCATGGCTGTGCCTTGAACCTGTTTATACATCACTCCTTGGAAAACCAAGGTTGTACTGGAAAGACATAATTCAACAGCACAACATATATCTTCTGTGTTTAGGTGGGATCTAGCACTTAAGGTATTATCCTTCTGTAAAGCCAACTTCACACATTCTACCCCATGTGCTATGGGGATACACGTGAATAATGATATGACATCTAATGACATCATCATCTCGTCCTCTCTGATATCTTGACTCCTTACAAAATTCACAAATTCCACACTATCACCAATAGTGTGGAATTTGTGAAAACCAACGCGGACCGACCCACAACCGGAGAAATCAGCTGCGCCAGATATTTAGATAGAGCATACGTAGGGCTACCAATGAAGGAAACTATGGGCTGTAATGGAACATTCTCCTTGTGCATCTTAGGTAACCCATAAAATCTGGGCAGCCGACACCCTGTTGCATGCATGGACCAATACTTGTCCTTTGGAATCTTTTCCATTTTTTAGCCAGGAAAGTAGCATCTTATTTACACGCTGTTCTAAGCTAGCCAAGGGGTTTCTATGGATAATCTTATAAGTACCACTATCACCTAAGAAGTCTAACACTTTCTTGTGGTAACCTTCCTTGCTTAATACCACCGTAGATCTGCCTTTGTCTGCTGGTAAGATTATAATATCTTCGTCCCGTTTAAGTTCTTCTAGTGCTTTCTTCTGTTTCAGGGTAAGATTTGGAGCAACTGTTTTTGCCTGGCCCAGAATGGCAACAGCTTTAACACGAATTTGATTGGCAATGTGTTCAGGTAATTTGCTAATTGCCCTCTCAATGCCCATAGATGTTTCGGTGATTGGAGGTTTGGGGGGGCAGCAATGCAAACTTAGCTCCAAGAGCCAATAGTCTCTTGTTCTTGGGTTAAAGGCTTGCCACTTAAGTTTTGAATAAAGTTAGAATGGTTACTACCCCTAAATACAGTGGACTGCTCCTCTAATAATGTGTTGAACTTCCTAATATGTCTCTGTTTATATGAATAGATAATCCTATTCGTCCTCTCCAAAACTAACCTCTTCACACTCATCAGGTGTAGAGGGGACAATCTACTAATATCACCTAATGCTACATTAATTAATCTACATTAATCAAACATAAAAATAGTGTGGCCAGAGCACTTTTGGGTAGGGTGAGAACACATTGCAGCACCTCTGAGAAGGGGGAGAAGGAAATTAGGCAAATAATAACGGATCTTATGAGGTGCGGTTACCCCCAGAGGGTCATTGATAAATACAATAGAGAGGAAGAGCCCAATCGGGTAGTTCTGCTTGTACCGCTTACCACAGTGTATGGTCCCTACTATCCGGGCCTGTCGGATCGCATTGCGAGGATGCTTCACGATTTTCAGACACGCTGTGTGCAGCTCCCGGGCCGGAGGTTGCACACAGTAGTGTCACAGGTCAAAGACCCCATTACCAGGGATTCTAGTAGTGGGGTCGTATATGAGATCACATGCCCGGATTGTGGGGAAGACAGGACGGCGTCTCAAGGACCGTCTGGCGGAACATTCAAGAGCGATACGGACCGCAGAGCTCAATAAATCTGCCATTGCCGAGCACTATTGGGAAAAACAACACCAGATCTCCCCTGACAACGCTGTCATCCTTGACCGGGCGCATAGATTCTGGGACCGCAAGTGGCTGGAAAGTCTGTGGATTGGATCCTCTGGCAACAATAGCATGAACAGAGACAGGGGAGTTAGGCTTCACCCCCTTTTTGAGGCGGTTGTTTTTGCCTGAGATAAACGTTTTAGTTTTCTACGTCCCCAGACCACTTCCGGTTCTGGTATAAATGAAAGGGATACCGAGTATACGACTGGTCATCCACATGTGCCGTGAACCTGGTACTTAAGGATGTGTCGCTTAAATATTCATTATTGCTGAGGAAGGAGGCAGACATCTCCGAAAGCTGTAATAGTGTTTTTATCGATTTTAAATTTATATTTTAATGCATTTTAACTTATTTATTTTATTTTATTTTTGTTGTAAATTAGTTTTTTGTAAATAATCATTTTTTGTAAATATTATTTTAGTCTTTTGTATCATTTTATTTTATTTTATTATTAAATCAGTTATAAACGGTTGGTGTATATGTTTAAATTTGTGGTATGAATAATCCCAACCTTAGAGGCCTTATTGCAGATATAGTTAGTCGGAAGACCGTATGTCAATGTGTTTATCCAAATTTTATAATTGCGTATAATTATTTATTCTCGTATATGTTTTTCTGACTTTAACTTTTTTTTTTTTTTTTTTTTTTTTTTTTTGGTAGTTGTTGGCGCATCGACTTTTGTGGCCATAATGCACCTCCCAAGGTTTTTGCAGTACTTTGATCCAAGCCCGAGGTGGGATTCAAACCCGCGACCTTTGGGTTGCTAGGCAGGCACTTTACCCACTCGGCTATCCCAGTCAGCCTGACTTTAACTATTTTAATTATTCTGACAGAATGTTTTCTTGCTCATGGTTTTTCTCGAGTTGTTTTGTCGATCGGGTTGGGGTCTCTGCTTTCGATTCCGTTGTGTGTCAGATCGGTCATGCCTCTATGGGTGAGAGAATTCATTAATATATTTTTATGTTTATTTTATTCGTTTACATTTGGAGAGCATCGACTGGAAGTATTCTACGCAAAAGATTGTGGTAATCTCTTACTCTTTTAAATATAGTTACGTAGAAGCTATTGAACCTAGTAGCTCTGTGTTTTTTACAAATCACTGATCTACAGAAAACGTGTTGTATCATGTCACTAGGATCTCGTAGATCCTTATTACATGGTACAACATACCTCCTGCAACTTTCAGATACTTTAGAGTCCACGAATCGCTGTGTGTTAGCAGTATTCGTGGCAAGAAGAGGACATACTGACTATTGGGTAGGTGGAAATAATATTTTGGCTGGAAAGTGTATACAGGTAGTTCTTGACTTTACGAGTTAATTCGTTCCTAGCGTGCTATATTTAAACGATTGATTTATCGAAAGAAATGAGAATGTAGAATGTAAAATCAAGCAAATTATAATAATAGAGAAATTATTTATGACATTTGCAAATGTTAAAGAATGTTTATTCTTCATCATCATCGACTAAATGCACACTTGTTGATCACTGATTATTGGCTCGGCACTCATTGGTTTGTTGCACAAGGAATCGTCGTCTTCAGAAATGTTTCAAGAAGCATTTGTTTCCAAGATAATCTTCTCTTTTAATTATAAATTTCACGATTTCATGCATAAGCATTTTTTTAAGGCACACACAAATTGCAACTAATACGATTCGTGTGGAGCAACAAGTTTATGTAGCTTGAAAAAAAAAAAAAAAAAAAGAATGAAGAGAAGATTCTGAAAATTTGTTTTTTATATGATTGAAGATTTCAGTAAAGAGGAAACACATTTCATCATAATAATGTAAAAACCACACAATTCCAGCTATCGGTATTTTTTCAAATGCAAAAAGATCGAGTTTACTACCCGTTTATAATTGCTTGCAGTAACAGAAAAGCCAATAAACCAGAATGTGCAATTTGTTTTATGGTCATGACCTCCAGAAATGTGATTTAAAAAAATATCACAAAGGCATTTAAAATTGATCTTATAACGGAACATATGATAACGATGAATGTGTAGTGCATTTTAATGATTTGAATTGGTAACTAATACAATTTACAAACCATGCTCATGACCTTGTATATGGTCCTAAGGACATGAGTGTGACCTTAAAAATGACATTTTAGAGAGATAAATAACAACTTAGTTATACAGCGAAAATTTCAACTTCCAAGATCTTGAAACGAATTACTAAAAAACCTATTTTAACAATAGGGTGGTGTCTCTGGAACTGATTAATATCGTTAAGCGGGGTACACTGTATTGTATGGCTACGCACGTGGTTTGGAATTGAGTATTTATTAATGTTTAACATTCATATTTTGCAATTAATGTTCATATTTTCGATTTTGTTGATACTTGATACTTGGGGGAAAAAACTCGTAAACCTGGGAAGTCGTAAAGCGAGAACTGTTGTATATATTCCATTTTACAGTAGAACTTATGTAATCTATTGTAAAACTCGTAATTGTATGTCTTTAAAATTCAAAAACATTTTTCTTAGGAGGCTTTACTTTTGAAATGTGCTAATTTTTTTTTTTTTTTTTTTTTTTTTTTTGGTAGTTGTTGGCGCATTGGCTTCTGTGGCCATAATGCACCTCCCAAGGTTTTTGCAGTACTTTGATTCAAGCCCGAGGCGGGATTCGAACCCGTGACCTTTGGGTTGCTAGGCAGGTACTTTACCCACCCGGCTAGCCTGGTCGGCTAATGTGCTAATGTTAAAGTGAAGTGGCAGCTATATCTACCATTAATATTTGGAAAAACTGTATTAATAGTAATCAATTTACAGAGTTAGTTTTATCATTCTTAAATATTTCAGACAAGCAACACCAGTTAAATTACTCTTATTTCTGGTTTATGTTAAATTTTTCTGTTAATAAATAGTAGCTGTTAATAACAGCTGACATTTATTGACTAACTTATACTAAAGTGCTTATTGCTTTTCTCTTTAACACTTTCATGAACAAGCTGCTTTCTGGTGTGCTTTGTTGACTAATATTAAATTTTGCAGTTTTATAATAAAATGAAAACTTTTATACTTTTGGTACATAATTGCTTTTAAATATTAATTTATTCTTATTTTGACTTTATGGCAATTATTAAAATAAAATTGTTGTCAACAGTGAAATTAGAATTTAAAAAATTGTATACTTTTTTTTTAAAGCAGTAATATCCTCATTATCTATTTATGTATCACACAATTCAGTTTCTTCAACTTCTGGATCTGAATTCCACTTCACAGAATCCTGCTTCTGTATACCAAAATCAGACAATCTCCAACAAGTTCAATATCCTCCTCAAGTTTTCAAAGTTGCTTCCATGCTGCCATCTATTAAAGCAACGTCTGCTATTAGTTGGACACACAGAAAAGAAATGGCAGCATGTACTAAAAAAATTCGACAGTTCATATATAAATAAATACATTATCTGAAATGTATTGAAACAAAAATATACTTCCCAAGGCTCATATGTGGAAAAGAAGGGTCAATTTGCATTCCTGAAAGGGTTAAATGCACATTTTGTGAAACTTTTTGAACTTCTGGTTTCCTTTCAGTTGAATGCCATTCTGTATTTCTAATTTCTAGAAGTTGATAGATATGGCTAAAGCAATTATCTTGATATTAATAAGCACAGGTACCATATGAAATTGTTACTTGATATCTTGGAATAACAGTTAAAAAAAAAAAAAAAAAAAGCTTTAAGCATATATTTAACATTTTTTGCGTGTAAAACATGTGTTATAATAATAAAATCTGTCACTGATAAGTGCATATTTTTTAAACAGATGATAAAAGTGGTAATGGCTAAATGTGACATCATCAACATGAGTTATGGAGAGCATGCTCATTGGCCTGAAGGGTAAGTAAAATGAATGATGAATTTCTAGAGCATTGAATGATTTGCATTATTCATAATAGGTATAGGTAATATTTCTTGATCTTGAATAGCACAGATGAGAACTCTTCAAATATATTTGTAAATTAAATCGGCGGATTTTTGGCTGCTGTAAAGGGATAAGTATTTAGACTGTTTTACCATATTCTTCTTTAATTAATATACTACATTCGTTTTACAAAGATATTAAATAGGTTTAGTAGCATTCGTTAGCTTCTTATTTTGAATTTAACTAGTGATTTTTGGAAGTTACGACTCCTGGTGTTGGCGCCAATATTGTTGAACTAGCCGTCATATTGTAATCGATAAGAAATAGCGCAACGTATATATCTCGAACAGATGGTGTAAGGTAAAACATAAAACTAGATAACGTAATATGAAGCAGTGTATTAGGAATCTGTTAGCTTAGTATAGTATTATCAAGTAATCAAAAATATTTAGTAATCTTATTAAATTCCATTGTTAATTAAACAGTATTTAAATGGAAATCATGACCCAGACTAGAGCTGCGAAGCAAAGATCACAGACTAGCAAGAGTGCTATTACTTGGGAGAGAAACGAAGGTGGGGTGATTCTCCAATGCATCAGTCTCAAAAAATGTGTGAAATGTTTGCTGAACTTTCTAAAACAGGACATGATCTAGCCAAGGAGGATGTCTTTGTGTGTGTGCTAGAAGCCTAGAGTGTCAAGAAATTAGGTGCCAACTCAGCATTCTGATGGGCACCTATCAGAGCTTGAGGAGAAACAATGCTAGGAGTATAGTTAATAAATTTGATGAGCTTGAAGTGCTAGTTAAGACATCAAAGGCAGATATTGTTGGGATATCAGAGATGTGGTGTTACACAGATATAAGCAGTGCAAAATTGCAATTTGGGGAGTACAATGTGTACAGAAAGGATAGACAGGACAGGAAAGGAGAGGGGTTATGCTGTTAGTTAAGAAACACATAAAATCTAAGGAAATGCATCGAATTGATGTTGGTGAACAATGCAATGTTGAGTCTGTTTGGTGTGATATAAGCACTGGGAAAGGAAAAATGAGAGGAGGTGTGTGTGTTATAGGCCTAATGAAGCTGATGATTATAATTAGAAATTGTGCAGAGAAATAGTGGGCCATTAAATGAGAATATCTTATAATGGGTGATTTTTAACTTTCCAGATATTGACTGGAACTTGTGGATTGGTCACTCGCACACTATCAAAACTTTTTTTGGATTTATTGGATTGACTGTTTTCTACAGCAGCATGTTCAAGAGGCAACTAGAGGGAGTAATACTCTTGATCTGATTATCAGCAGTGTTTGTTTATTCATGCATTAAGAATTTGCAGATAAAGGAACCACTAGGTGACCACAATGTACTGATATGGGAATTACTTAAAGATGTAACTACCATCAAGGCTAAAGGTATGGGCTTTTGCTTTTGTAAAGGTGACTACAGGGGTCTCCGACAGTTTTTAAAAAATTCTTTTTGATAATAGAGAGCTATTAAGTGCTCGATAATTCCTATATTCTATTATATTATGAAATAACAGGAATTACCTTTATTTTAGATATAGGAAGCTTCTTTTCCAACCAACTCTCCTGCTCCAACGTGCTAATAATTCTTTGGGAAGGCAATATCAATTTTACAAAACATGTGGAACATCTTCATTGAATTCTAAATGGGAAACATTTTAGGAACTTAATCTTGGAGGCTACTAAGCTTTTCATTTAAACTAAGAAATACTGTTCAAGGTTCAGACCTAAATGGATGTCAGATGAATTAATGAGGCTCATGGCAGAGAAGAAAAATATATGGGATGCTATAAATTATCAGGTGACACACAAGCCTATGACAGATATAAGCTTGTCTATAATCAAGTGACAAAGGAGGTTAGGCAGGTGAAGGCAGATTACAAGAAATTCTTTTTGATAATAGAGAGCTATTAAGTGCTCGATAATTCCTATATTCTATTATATTATGAAATAACAGGAATTACCTTTATTTTAGATATAGGAAGCTTCTTTTCCAACCAACTCTCCTGCTCCAACGTGCTAATAATTCTTTGGGAAGGCAATATCAATTTTACAAAACATGTGGAACATCTTCATTGAATTCTAAATGGGAAACATTTTAGGAACTTAATCTTGGAGGCTACTAAGCTTTTCATTTAAACTAAGAAATACTGTTCAAGGTTCAGACCTAAATGGATGTCAGATGAATTAATGAGGCTCATGGCAGAGAAGAAAAATATATGGGATGCTATAAATTATCAGGTGACACACAAGCCTATGACAGATATAAGCCTGTCTATAATCAAGTGACAAAGGAGGTTAGGCAGGTGAAGGCAGATTACAAGAAATCTTTGGCAAAGGATGCAAAGAAAAACCGCAAAGAGTTCTTTATTTATGTAAACTCTAGAAGGAAAGGGATGAATCAGGTTGGATCATTTAACATAGATGGGCTGACTATTGATGATCATGCTCAGGTAGCTGATAAACTGAGTTATTCAATGAGGGGAATGCCAGAAGTTTATCAAACTCTAACAGAGCTAAGTGATTTTCCAATAACTGAGAGCAAAGTGGAGCAGAAATTTTTGAAGTTAAACATAAAGAAGGCACCTGACGTGGACGGGATCTATCCAGTTATAATAAAGAAGGTAGTAAAGGAAGTAATCAAACCCTTGGACTCAGGGGAGGAGGACCCATGGAATGGAGATATGCAAATGTATCACCAATTCACAAAAGGGGTTCAAAAGGTGACACAAGTAACTGTAGACCTATTAGTTTAACTTGTGTTCCGGAGAAAATAATGGAGTCACTGGATAAAGAAGCATTGCAGGATCATCTAGACAAGACTGCAGTAATAGTTAAGATATAGCATGGGTTTGTTAAAGTGTGGGGGGGGGGGCCCTTGTCTGACCAATTTGATTGGATACTATGATGTGGTCACAAAGGAACTGAATGTCAGAAATAATTTTTATATGATATACTTGGATTTCAAGAAAGCTTTTGATACTCTGGAACTGATTGTTCCAGAGTATCAAAGAAGTATAAAGGGATGGCTGAGTGGGAGACAACAGAGAGTGGTAATCAATGGACACTGCGCTTTGTGGAAAAATGTTATTAGTGGAGTTTCCTAGGGTTCAGTGCTGGGCCCGTTGTTGTTTTGTGTATTCATTAATGATATTGATGAAGGTATATATATCAGGATTAATGTCCAAGTTTGCAGATGATACAAAGTTGGCAGGGTTGTTAACAACAGTAAAGACAGTATGCTACTCTAACTGAATCTAGATAAGTTGGGCAAATGGGCTGAGAAATGACAACTGAAGTTTAACATTGACAAATGTAAAGTACTGCATGTGGGTAGCAAGAACCCGAGAGAAACGTACCAACTGTATAGTACTACACTCAGGGAAGTGGAAAGTGAAAAAGACCTGGGAGTAACTGGGAGGAGTCAAATATGAAGTTTTCTTTGCAGCAGACGGGCTGCCAGGGTAGGTCATAGTCTTGTCAATGATATACAGGAATGTTGCTAGCAGGGACAGGAAGGTGATTATCCTGTTGTACAAGGCAATGTTCATGCCACACCTTGAGTACTGTGTAGTGGTCTGGAGGCTTCATTTTAGGGAGGATGTAGAGTTTCCAGAACGAGTACAAAGAAGGGTAACAAGATTGGTGAGAGGAACAAAAGGGTTCTCTTACTGGGAGAGGCTCAAATTCTGTCAGTTGTAGTATCTGGGGAATAGGCACCTGTGATCTGATTGAGGTGGGCAAGGCCTTGAGTGGTTTGAGCAGGCTAAATGCTGATGGGATACTTCTACTTGATTATGATTAAGAACCTGAGGGAACATAGATTCAAATTGAGGAAAGACAGTTATAGAATAGATATGTGGAAATTTGCCTTTAGCCAGCAGGCAGTTTATTGGTAGAACAGACTTCCATCTTTTGTTGTGGAAGTTGATAGCCTAAATAAATTTAAGCCTGAGCTGGACAGGCATTTGGAATGAATGGAGGGGTGAAATGGGAGGGGTTTTTTTTTTGGCTGATGCTGCATAAGCTTGCTTTCTTGCATTGCATGCCTCTTCTAATGCTAAGGCTAATTTGTTTAACGAATTGAATTTTTAACTTTTCATAGCATAATTAAGACCACAGGTCTTAGGATAGGAATAGTTTATAAAGTACAGAACTAATTGCTTTGACTTCCTTATACTGTAATATGGGATTTTTTGAAAGATGTGCATTAGCACAAAAGAGTATGTATTTTGCATGGTAGTTGTGTGTCATTTCAGTTATTTTGTTCTGCCATTCTTAACAGTTGCTAAGGAAAACTTTAACTTTTCAACCTTTCCTAAATTAATATTCAGGACTGTTCTTTGCTACTTATGTTGTGGAGATTTTGTGGAACTACTTATAGTCATTTTTTGTCCGGGAACTACCTGTGCTATGTTGGTCTGGGAACTACCTGTTGGTACCTGTACCTGTTGGTACAGGTAGTTCCCGACTTTGAGTTAATTCGTTCCTAGTGTGCACTTGTAAAGCTGGAATTTATATCCCATAGATGTAATGTTGAAAACAGAGGTTACGCTCACAACAATGAAATTTGACCAGCGTAATGTTAAATAAAGTCAACAAAACAATAGTTTATGCATAAACAGTGATTTATTTATCCAAAGAAATGAAAACAGCCTTTAAAATGAACCAAATTATAATAATAAAGAAATTATTTATGTCGTACAAATGATAAAGAATGTTTATTCTTCATCATCATCAACGAAATGCACACTTGTTGATGGTTCGTCACTCATTGCTGGTTCAGCACCTGTTGTTGGTTTGTTGGAGACACAAGGAGTAGTCTTCTTTTTCAGAAATGCTTCAAGAGTTGTTTGTTTCCTAGACAGTCTTCTCTTTTTTTTTATTACAAATTTCACGATAGCATGCATAACAGGGTTTCATTCTCCACTACCCTGAGTGTAACTCATGGTAGTGGAGAATAATTGTGCAGTCAGATATGAAGTTTTCTGAGCAGTGCAGACAGGCTGCCAGAGTAGGTCATGGGGTTTTGTCAATGATATACAGGAATTCTAAATGGGAAGCATTCAAGGAAGTAATTTTGGAACCTACTGGGCTTTTTGTTCCAACTAAGAAATACTGCTCTAGGTTTAGGCCCAAATGGATGTCAGATGAGCTAATGAGACTTGTGGCAGAGAATAAAAATGCATGGGATGCACATAAATTGTCAAGCGACACAGAAGCCTATGGTAGATACAAGCTAATCGTGTAATCAAGTCACAATGGAGGTTAGGCAAGTGAATGCACATTATGAAAAATCATTGGCAAAGGATGCAAAGAAAAACAGTAAAGGCTTCTTTACTTTGTGTTTGGGATGAATCAGATTGGTCCACTTGATATCAGTGGTTTGACTTTAAATTATTATTCTCAGATAGCTGCTGAATTAAATGAGCATTTTGCATCTACAATCACACATGAGAAATTATTCAAGGAGGAGAGGGTCAAAAGTTTATCAAACTCTAACAGGATGTTAAATGATTTTGTAATAACTGAGAGCAAAGTGGAGGAGAATTAGTTGAAGTTAAACATAAGAAAGGCACCTGGAGTGGATGATATCTATCCAGTTATATTAAACGAGGTGGAAAAGGAAGTAAGCAAACCCTTAGCCATAATTATGAGAGCATCCTTGGACTCAGGCGAAGTCCCTATGCACTGGGGATGTGAAAATATCTCCAATTCACAAAGGGTGATGAGAAATTACAGACCTGTTAGTTTGACTTCTGTTCCAGGGAAAATAATGGAGCCATTGGTTAAAGAAGCAAATGCAGGATCATCTAGACAAGACAGCAGTAATAATTCAGACATGGGTTTGTCAAGGGGAAGTCTTGTGTTACCAATTTCATTGGATGCTATGATGTGGTGACAAAGAAACTGGATGCAAAAAATAATTTTGATATCATATACTTGGATTTCAGGAAATCTTTTGATACTGTTGCACATGGAAGACTACTGAATAAAATGGAGAATTATGGCATTAAGGGCAAGTTGCTACAATGGATAAAAGGATGGTTGAGCGGGAGAAGACAGTGGTAAGCAATGGATGCTGCTCTTCGTGGACTAATGTTATCAGTGGTGTCCCTCAGGGTTTGGTGTTGGGCCCATTGTTGTTTTGTATATTTATCAGTGATATTGATGAAGGTATATCGGGCTTTATGTCCAAGTTTTCAGATGATACAAAGGTTGGCCAGGTTATCGTAACAATAATGACAGTATGCTGCTGCAACAGGATCTGGAAAAGTTGGGTAGATGTGCTGAGAAGTGGTAACTGAATTTTTATATTGACAAATGCAATGTACTGCATATGGGTAGCAGTAACTCCAGAGAAATGTTCCAACTGGGTGGTGTTACACTCAGGGTAGTGAAGAATGAAAGTGACATGGGGATAATTGTGCAGTCAGATATGAAATTTTCTAAGCAGTGCAGACAGGCTGTCAGAGTAGGTCATGGGGTTTTGTCAATGATATACAGGAATTTTGTGAGCAGGATTAAGGAGGTAATTGTCCCCTTGTATATGGCAATGGTCAGGCCACACCTTGAGTACTGTGTACAGGTCTGGAAGCGTCATTTTAGGAAGGATGTAGAGTTGCTAGAACGAGTACAGAGAAGGACAACAAGGCTGGTGAAGGAAACAAAGGATGTCATGAAGAAAGGCTTAAGTTCTGCAATTGCAGCTTCTGGAGACTAGGCACCTGCATGGTTATCTGATTGATGTGTATAAGCCTTGAATGGATTGAGCAGGCTCAATGTTGATGGGATTCTTCCTCTTGCTCAGATTACAAACCTTGAGGGGGCATAGATTCAAACTGAGGAAATACAGTTGTAGAAAAGATGTGTGGAAGTTTGCCTTTAGCCAGCGGGTAGTTGATTGCTGGAACACGCTTCTGTGAGTTGTGGAAGTTGATAGCTTAAATAAATTCAACAAGGCAGAACTAGACAAACATTTGGAACGAATGGAAGTGTGAAATGGAAAAGTTTTTTTTTTTTTGGTTGATGCTGTATAAACTTGCTTTCTTGTATCATGTGCCTCTGCTAATGCTAATAAGCATTTTTTAAATCTGTAACAACTTTTCTAGTGCGCTCAATTTTAATCTTGTGACTCAAATCTCAATTGCTTTTTCTGTGTCGAAAAGCTTTAAGAAGCTCCTTGAGCGTGATGGAACAAACAGGAGTTTCAGCTGTTAAATCTTCCTCCTCTGCTTTTTGACATTTTATCATTTTATGGAGGTCTTCATTTGTGAACCCTCCATTGTGTGCTTGACCAGTGACGTCAGTTGTAGAAACCTTAATCTGCAATTGGTTAGTAATATTAAACTGCTTCTGTTTCATTTTGTACGATTGCTGGTCCTTGAAATGCTTTAAAATTATCAATGAACTGAGAAAGAGTTTATTCCAAACACCCTTAAAATTTATCCCCCCTTAATAAGCCAGATAAATTTGAAATAAGACAAGACATCCCAAAATGAAGAACGATACAATCGCTCTTTGTAATGTCAGCATGGTAACTGCTTTTAGTTATGTGAGTCAATGAGAAGTTCTCGTTTGACTGAAAAAATGTATAGCTATGCGCATATTGTATAGCTATGCGCATGGTTTGAAATGCCATATTTATGAATGTTTAGCATTTATTTATTGCAATTAATGTTCATATTTCGATTTTGTTGACACTTCATACTTGAAAAAAGAACTCATAAACCTGGTAACTTGTAAAGTGGGAACTGGCTGTAATTTTTTTTCACAAATCTTGATATGTGAGAGTGGAATGAAAACTAATACCACTACTTTTCATTTCATCCCCATATCATGAAATTTTATTTTGATGAAATAACATTACACACTTTCAGTGTAGTGATCTATCAGATCAATTCCTGTTAATAGTCATAAGAAACCACCATATTGCCTGCATTACCATCTCTATACTATAAAACTACTTGCCTTGGAGGGGTCCTTTCTCAGTAACAGACCAAAGTCATGTGAATTCATTGCTGGGAACTGCTATAGAGCAGTGGTTGGACCTGTAGGCTGCTTGGTGACTGCCACCACCACTGGTCTTCTGACCTACTGCCTGAACTTCAAAAATAAATAAATGAACTTCAAGTAAAATTTAAAAAAAAAAATAGGATACCAGAAAATAGTAAACTAGCTACTGTTAAGACCTTGCACTGGTCTTTCCATATGGCAGTATGTATTGTTATGTAGCATAAGTGATGGGAGCACTGGTAACAAAATGGATGCAGATGATTCTCCAGAAATGCTCAGTACTATTCCACACTGATAGCTCAGCCCTCTGGTAGTGCATAGTGGATGATGATGCCCTCAGTATCATAAACAATCATCAGTCTCACTTCAAGGCTTTTTTTTTAATGCAAATTGACTACATCAAATGTAGGGAAAATTATAAATTGAGCCATGATTTAAAAAAAAAATTTGCTCACCATTACTTTATAGTTTCCCATTGCTACTGTGCCACGTTTTGCCATATGGCAGCACATACTGTTATTCAGGACAGACAAGTGGTAAGAACAATGTTAATGAAATGTGGATGCTTTTGTTGCATCACTGAATTCAGATGCGCCAGAAATTTCAGTAGTACAACAAATTTATAGTTCAGTTCTCTGGGACTGCCTGTTGTAGGATGACTCCCTCAATATTGTAAGCAAGCAATGATTAGCATCACTTGAACTGTTTGGCTCCTGTTGTTTTTTTCAGATGTGAAGAATCTGGATGGTTGGCATTCATAAAAATTCCATTTCAATTTTGGGCTCATAAGCCCATGCCCAAGTTTTGTCATGGGGTATGATATGACAAAATACACCGATGAGCCAAACCATTATGACCAACAAGTCGTTATGCAAATCGAAGAAACTGCAGGTGAACTATGGCACGTGCACAGGTCGGGACATGGTATAAAAAACACCCGATACTAAGCTCCGTTAATCAGTGTTACTCTTGTTCTTCAGATGGGAAAGGCAGAGGACTTAAGCGGATTTGACAAAGGCCAAATTGTAATGGCTAGACGACTGAGTCAGAGCATATCTGGAACGGCACGACTGGTCAGCTGTCGTTAGTACCTACCAAAAGTGGTCTGTGGAGGGGAGGCCCATGAACCGCTGGCAAGGTGTTGGATAACCATGGCTCATCAATGCCCGAGGTAAGTGAAGGCTCTCCCGTATGGTATGTGGCAACAGAAGGGCGACTGTGACGCAACTTGCTGGTAATTGGAATGCTGGTGATGGGAGTAATGTGGCACAACACATAATACATCGAACCCTGCTGAAAATGGGGCTGTGTAGCTGCAGGCCACTACGAGTGCCCCTACTAACCACAGTTCACCGGCATCAGTGCCTACAATGGGCATGCGAGCATCGAAACTGGATCTTGAGTAATTGGAAGAAGGTTGTCTTGTCTGATGAATCACGTTTCTTGTTGCATCATGTGGATGGCCGGGTACGTGTGTGCATCATTCACCTGGGGAAGTGATGGCGCCTGGATGCACCGTGGGACAAAAACAAGGCGGTGGCATCATGTTTTGGGTGATGTCCTGCTGGAATACCCTGGGTCCAGTCATCAATGTGCCAGACACTCTGACGTCTACCACCTACCTAAACTTCTCTTTTCACCCACACCTCCCTTGTATCAGATGATCAATATGGTTTCCGAACTGGATGAGGAACTGAAGAAGCAGTCGTTGAATTCCTTTATGTATGTATGTATGTGCTATACATACATACATACAAATGCCTAAACATCATTGCTGACCAGGTACACCCTTTCGTGGTAACGGTCTTCCCCTCTTGCAGTACCATCTTTCAGCAGGATAATGCATTATGCCACACTGCCCAGATTCTTCGAGACTGGTTCACCACGTATTGCCCTGGCCTCCAAATTCCCCAGACATCAATCCCATCAAGCATCTGTCACTTGTGTTGGAACACCAACTCCGATCTGCAGTGTCTCAACCACGCACCTTACAGGAGCTAAAGGATCTGCTGGTTACCAGTTGGTACCAGATATCACAAGACACATTTAGAAATCTTGCAGCATCCATGCCTCGCCAGGTATGAGATGTTTTAGCTGCACATTGAGGACCAACATTTTATTAGGTAGGTGGTCATAATGTTTTGGTTCATTGATGTACAAAGGGTACTAGGAAAGTTTTGCAATATGACGCAACAATGAATCACAGGAAGCTGCTTGTTGCTGCATGTTGAGACATGTTCATACGTGCATAGTAGCCGCCGCGCCAAGTCGATGAGCTCAGTTATTCATTAGTAGTGAGAGTGTAAAGTGCTTGCGATGGCATCGTGGTCACGAAATGAGATAAGGCCAGTTTTGCGGTATAATTTCGTGCGTGGTTTAACCATAGACCAGTGCTTAGAAGAAATGACTCTTTCACTAGATGATGATTGTCCACATCGTACAATGATATTCAGGTGGTATAGAGAATTCCAAAGGGGAAATTTCACTCTGGAGGATTCTGAGAGGCCGGGAAGGCTACGAATGTCAGTTACGGAGGAAAACGTTACTGCTGTGAGGAAAATGCTTGACGAAAACAGGCGAGTGACCTACCAACAGATAGAGGATACTTTGGGCCTAAATGCACCAGCAAATCGTTCGATTCTGCAAGATCATTTGCACGTGAAGAAACTTTGTTCTCTCTGGGTGCCGCATCAACTGACTGAAGAGCAGATGACACAATGTGTGACTTGGTACCGGGAGATGTTAAAAAAGTTTGATAAGGGACAATCTCGGTATGTGAACAACATCGTGACAGGTGACGAGACTTGGCTGTACTATTACGATCTGCCGACCAAGGCTCAAAACAAAGTTTGGGTCTTTGATGATGACGACACACCCGTAATTGTCAGAAAATCCCGATCTGTAAAGAAGAAAATGATAGCTGTATTTTTCAAATCGAGTGGAATTGTGGAACGTGTCGTTTTGGACACGCAGAAGACAGTCACAGCTAAGTGGTATACTGAACAATGCCTGCCTAAAGTCATTGGATCTATGAAGAACCTGCGGCCAAAGTCAAGAATGGACACCTGGTACCTCCATCACGATAATGCTCCAGCTCACCGCGCCAAAGCCTGCACCGGATATTTGACCACGACAGGACTGAAACTTCTCGAGCACCCTCCCTACAGTCCAGACCTTGCTCCCTGCGACTTTGCACTGTTCCCGCATGTGAAAATAAAGGGAGGCGGTTTTC
The DNA here is from genome assembly GCF_048544385.1 of Mastigoproctus giganteus. Classification (NCBI taxonomy): domain Eukaryota; kingdom Metazoa; phylum Arthropoda; class Arachnida; order Uropygi; family Thelyphonidae; genus Mastigoproctus; species Mastigoproctus giganteus. The sequence goes on along the minus strand of NC_143587.1, from coordinate 42,867,095 downwards.
CAGTGATGAGGACCTTCTACGGGCTTGGGACAACGAGTGTGCTTTACTCCCTAGTGAAACTTGGCAGAACTGGTTTAAAGATTGGTTTCGGAGGATGGAGAGGTGTATTGAATGTAGAGGAAATTACTTTGAAAAAATTAAATAAACAAAGCTGTATTGCAAAACTTTCCTAGTACCCTTTGTATGTTCTCTTCATTGTGATACTGTTCAAGATGGAGGTTAGCAGTGTGCTCCTTTTGCTTCTTTTGCTCTTTGATAAGATAGCACCAGTTTGGATCTCCCACAATCCTGAACTCTGCCAGTTTTGCACTTAAAGATCCATGCTCAGTGAAAAGAGAGGAGGCACAGAAAAAACACTATTTCACACATCCATTCCCTCTAAAGGTTTGTCCAGTTCCTCCTTGAATTTATTTAAGCTATCAACTTCCACAATGACCGATGCAAGTTTGTTCCAGCAATCAACTACCGGCTGGCTAAAGGCAAATTTCTGCACATCTATTCTACAACTGTCTTTCCTTAATTTCAATTTATGTCCCCCCCCTCAGGTTTGGAATATGAGCAAGAGGAAGAATCCCATCAGTATTGAGCCTGCTCACCCCATTCAAGGCCTTATACACTCAATCAAATCACCTCTCAGGTGCCTAGTCTCTAGATGCTGCAATTTGTAGAACGTAAGTCTCTCTTGATAAGAGATCCCCTTTGTTCCATTCATCAATCTTGTTGCCCTTCTCTGTACTCACTGAAGCAACTCTACATCATTTCCTAAAATGATACCTCCAGACCTGTACGCAGTACTCAAGGTGTGGCCTGACTATTGCCTTATACAAAGAGATAATCACCTCCTTTTCCCTACTAGCAAAGTTCCTGTATATCATTGACAACACCTCATGACCTGCTGTGGCAGCCTCTCTGCACTGCTCAGAAAACTTCATATCTGACTGGACAATTACTCCCAGGTCTTTCATTTTCTACCACTCTAAGTGCAGTACCACATGGTTGGCAAGTTTTGCTGGGGTTAGTTACTCCTACCCATATGCAGTACTTTGCACTTGTCAATGTTAAACCACTGAGCCCATCTATCCAACTTTTCTAGATCCTGTGCCAGTAGCACATTGTCATTACTGCCATTAACAACCCAACCCTTTTATCATCTGCAAACTTTGGGCAAATCAAACTTCATCAATATCATTGATAAATATACAAAACAACAGTGGGCCCAACACTGAACCCTGGAGGACTCCACTAATAACATTAGTCCAAGAAGAGCAGCATTCATTGATTACCACTTTTTCTTCTGCCACTCAACCATCCTTTTATCCATTGTAGCAACTTCCCCTTAACAAACCCATGCTGTGCCTGAATTGAATTATTACTGCAGTCTTGTCTAGATGATCGTGCAATGCTTCTTTAGCTAGTGACTCCATTATTTTCCCTGGAACAGAAGTTAAACTAACAGGTCTATAATTACTTGTATCACCCTTTGATTCTCATGTTTGAGCCGGGTAAGGTTTCTGAAACTGGAAGGTGGATTACAATGTGCTATCATCAGCAAAACTAAGGATGGGATTTCCAGTCAATGGAAGAAGGTTGTTCCCCAAGGAACAACAGCACTAATGCTGTTGTTCCTTGGGGAACAACAGCATTAGTGGAGAAGTTAGAAAACAGAGAACCATCTACCGTCACCCGCAGTGAGTGGTCAGAGAGAAAACTGGATATCCAATTACAAAAAAACCAGATGGCAAACTATAATAACATGAAGCTGATTTAGCATTAGCAGAGGCATATGTTGCAAGAAAGCAAGTTTATATAGCATCAGTCAAAAAAAAAAAAAAAAAAAAAAAAAACCTTTCAATTTCATCCATCCATTAACTAAAAATGTTTGTCTAGTTCTGCCTTGAACTTATATAAGTTGCTGACCTCCACTAAGACAGATGGAAGTTTGTTCCAGCTGTTAACCACTGTTGGCTAAAGGAAAATTTTCGCACATCTATTCTACAATTGTCTTTACTCAGATTGAATTCGTGTCCCCTCAGGTGAATAATCTGAGCAAGAGGGAGAAGAATTCCATCAGCATTGAGCTTCCTCAACCTATTCAAGGCCCTGTACATCTCAGTTAGATCACCTTGCAGATGCCTAGTCTCCAGACACTGCAATTTTCCTTTAGCCTTTCTTGGTAATAGCAACTGTTTGTTCCACTCAGAAATCTTGCCCTTCTCACTACTCATTTCAGCAGCTCTACATCCTTCCAAAAATGAGGCCTCCAGACCTGTATGCAATACTCAAGGTATGGCCTGACCATTGCCTTATACAAGGGAACGATCACCTCCTTATCCCTGCTAGAATAATTCTTGTATATCATTGACAACACACCATGAGCTACTCTTTGCACACTGTCTGCACTGTTTAGAAAACTTCATATCTGACTGCACAATTACCCCCAGGTCCTTTCATTCTCCACTACTCTGAGTGTAGTCCACATAGTTGATACATTACTCTGGGGTTACTTCTACTCATATGCAGTACTTTACATTTGTCAATGTTAAACTTCAGTTGTCACCTCTCAGCCCACCTGCTTAACTTTCCCGGATCCTGTTTCTGTAGTATACTGTCATTACTAACCCTCTGCAAACTTGGACATTAAACCTGATATACCTTCATCAATATCATTGATAAATACACAAAACAACAATGGGCCTAGCACTGAACCCTGGGGGACTCCACTAATAAAATTAGTCCACGTAGTGTCCGTTTATTACCACTCTCTGCCATCTCCCACTCAGTCATCCCTTTAGCAACTTGCCCTTAATGTCATACTGCTCCAATTTATACAGCAGTTTTCCACGTGCAACAGTATCAAAAGCTTTCCTGAAATCCAAGTATATGATATTGAAATTATTTTTGCATCCAGTTCCTTTGTGACCACATCGTAGTATCCAATCAGATTGGTCAGACATGACTTCCTCTTAACAAGCCCATACTGTGTCTTGTTGGATCTCCTAAAATGGTAAATCATCTTCAATCTGGAGACCTAATTGAAGCTTCCAAGTCATTCAGAAAAACTGTTAAACTTATTAATATGTAACAATATTCCAGTGTCAGTTACACCCCATAACACTCTGAACATCTCAAAAAGGCATCATCAGCAAATGGGACTTACTAACTGTCTCTGAGGAAGAAATAGTACATGAGCTTAGTGAACAAAAAGTGACTGATGCACCAAGAATTATGACTAAAAAAAATGGCAACCTACTACCAATGGTCCATCATTCTGTCATTTAGTACACCAACTCTTCCATCTTCTGTTAAAGTAGGTTACTTAAACTGCAAGATTTGGCCTTACATCCCGAATCCCATTCGCTGGTTTAAGTGTTCGAAGTACAGCCATTCTCAGACAGCTTGCAGAGGCAATGCTGTGTGCCGTATTTGTGGCTGCAAGGAGCATTCCCAAGGAGATTCTATGGCTTCCGGTACTATTTGCCCAAACTGTAAAGGAAGTCATCCTGCATTTTCTAAAGAATGTGCCCTTTGGAAAACAGGAAAAAAAATCCATCCAGACATATAAAGTGGAGCATAAAGTCACATACCCAGAAGCAAGAAAGAAAGTGCTGCTGATCGTATGCATCGGTCACCAGAAACAGCTGCTCAGCTGCAACTCAAACAGATAACTCCATAGAACTGAGCATTTCCTTTGCCACATGGGCCAAAACTGTGTCAATATGTAATAAGAAACCTACAATAAATGAAACCAGCAATACGCCAATCACTATCTTAACTGATGCTATCTCAACCTTGCCAGAAACAAAAAAATCAACTATTGTTGAAAATCAGTAGTAAGTGAAAACACACACAATAGCAACATGGAAATGAATGTTCATTCAGAGGATGACGACACACTGCTAGAGTTCCATGCTAATTGGTTCCTCAATGTTTCATTGAACCATTGAGGCTAATTATGCGAGCAGCACTAGACTCTGGGGAGATTCCCTTGGATTGGAAAAGTGCAAATGTATCTCCCATACATAAGGGTGGCTCTAAAAGTGAAGTTGGAAATTATCGACCTATCAGTCTGACTTCAGTAGTAGGGAAAATCATGGAGGCAATGATCAAGGGTGGAATTCAGGATCATTTGGATCAAATTGAAATTCTCAAGGATACTCAACATGGTTTTGTAAAGGGAAAATCATGTTTAACAAATTTGGTTCGATATTTCGAAAGGGTCACTCACGAGCTGGATTTAGGGAATAATTTCAACATTGTTTATTTAGATTTCAGCAAAGCTTTTGACTCAGTCCCACATGAGCGGTTGCTTTATAAGCTGGAACAGGTTGGAATCACTGGGAAAATCCTTAGATGGATAGAAGGATGGCTTCAGAGCAGGAGGCAGAGGGTTGTGATAAATGGCTATTCCTCAGATTGGGTTGATGTAAGAAGTGGGGTTCCCCAAGGATCAGTATTAGGACCACTGTTGTTTTTAATTTTCATAAACGACATTGATGAAGGGATAGAGAGTGTGATGTCTAAATTTGCAGATGATGTTAAAATTGGTAGAGTAGTTAATGATCACTGCCAAGCTGAGCTTCTTCAGAGAGACCTAGATAGACTTCAGGAATGGTCAGAAAAATGGCAGCTGTGCTTTAATCCAACAAAGTGTAAGGTATTACACCTGGGAAACAGTAATCCCAAAAAAAACTTATTCACTTGGTGGAGTTCAACTAAACCCAGTACTGGAGGAAAGGGACTTGGGTGTTACGATACGGCCAGACATGAAATTCTCTGAGCATTGTAAACAGGTTGCAAGGAAGGCCCATGGTGTCCTATCGATGATCTATCGAACTTTTGCAAGTAGAGATAGGGACATGATAATCCCATTATATAAGGCTTATGTTAGACCACACTTGGAATACTGTGTTCATGTATGGAGACCGCACCTAAAGAAAGACATCGAGCTTCTTGAAAGGGTGCAAAGAAGGGTAACTCGCCTGGTGAGATCGGCAAAAGGGCGTCCTTATGAAGAAAGACTTCGAATATGTGGGTTGCAGAGTTTGGAAACTAGATACCTTAGAGGAGATTTGATTGAGGTGTTTAAGGCTCTGAGAGGCATCAGTAAAATGAATGTGGACAAAATTTTCAAGATTATAAATGATGCTAGAACTACGGGACATAAATTCAAGTGACGGGGGGAAATGTTTAGATTGGACTGCAGGAAGTTTTATTTTAGCCAGCGAGTTATAAATTACTGGAATAACTTGCCTTCATGGGTGGTAGAGGCCGACAGTTTGGGGAAATTCAAAGGTCATCTGGATAGTACTTTTGGTTAAGGGAAGCGCATAGGATGATAGGTTTAATTTCCTTTTTATTTATTTTTTATTTATTAATTATTATTATTTATTTATTTATTTTATTTATTTTTTTTTTGTTTTTATCATTGTTTTGTTCGGATTTTTTTTTTTTTTTTTTGGCTGGTGCAGCATAAGCCATAGGCTTTCTTGCACCATGCGGCCGTTACTAATACTAATGATATCATGGATACAAGAAGCCCAACCTTTCCCAGAAATGAAAAATCAAAACTAAGCAGGCAGAAACCTTCTCAGAAAAAACAGTCAGATCAATCTTCAAATAAATTCCAACAATGGAACTATAGAGGATTATGCAGTAATATAGATGACCTGAGAGATTTATTAATTAAAACTAATGCAGTAGGTGTATTCTTACAGGAAACCTTTCTGTCACCACAAGTTTCTCTCAAATTAAAAAATTATACTGTTTAGGCGAGAGAGAGAGAGAGATTCTGACATTCCTGCTCATTGTGGGGTTGCTATTCTTGTGAAAACTACTATACCATCAAGACATCTGCAACTACAGACCTCCTTGGAAGTTGTAGCAGTTCGGATAGCAATGGGAATATCATTAACACTTGTGGCCATTTATATCTTACCGAATTATCCTTTCTCCCAGCTGAACTTGACAGTCTTATCACACAACTTCCACCTCCTATCTGTTTTCCTTGGTGATTTCAATGGTCACTGTCCATTGTAGGGATCTTCCACCATGGATAGGAGAGGCCAATTGATGAAACATTCCTGGATAACCATAAACTGACTGTATTAAACATTGGATCTTCAACTTATGTTCAATCACCTATAAGTACTACATCAGCCATAGATTTATCCATATGTTCAGCTTTTCTTTTTCCAAGCATGGAATGGTTAGTGCTGAATGATCCATTCCTCATTGACCATTTTCCTATCATCAGTTCAATTCAAACACAGGTCGTGTCATATCCTAAAGGCCGTACTTCTTGGAATTTTCATTAATGCCTACTGGGAAAAATATTGCACTTGTATCACATTCGAAGGCAATATGTGCAGCAAACACCATCTTGATGATGATGTAACTGACCACGTTACCAACCAGATTATCTGCAGCAGAAATTTTCATTCCAAAATCCAACTGATGCAAGCATGTACACCAAAATCAGTGGTGGAACAAAGAATGCTCCTAAGCGAAATGTGATAAAAACTGAGCTTGGAACCACTTTTGTAAATTCCCAACTACCGCCATCCTAATTGTTTACAAAAAATTCAGAGCCAAAGCAAGACAAATTAGGAAAAAGCAAACATGAATCCTGGATTAATTTTGCCTTATCTATTAACAAAAATACTGACACTTGCATTATCTGGAAAAAAATACACACTCTCAATGGTCAATTTCTACTGCTGCAATCTCCAATAATGCAATGGAATGGGCAGGACTTATCTTCCCCTACTGACATAGCATTAACAGAGTCTTTTTATATTTCCACCTCATCCTCTTATGTGACCTCCTTTCAATGCATTAAAACTAATCAAGAATGTCAAAATTTAAAATATTCAACTAAATGCTCACTTCCTTATAACCAACCATTTTAGCTGAGCTCAAAGAGTTCTTGAGCAAATCATCAAATATTGCAGCAGGACCAGCTGGCATTCACTACAGTATGTTGAAGCATCTATATAAAGCCAATCTTGGCATATTATTACTCTTCTGTAACCGTATCTTTTCAGAAAATACATATCCTCTATCATGGCGGCATTCCTATATTTGTGCCATACCAAAACCAGGCGAAGGTACCACTCTAGTTCAGAATTATGGACCGATATCATTAACAAGCTATTTGGGCAAAATATTTGAAAAAATAGTACATAAGAGGCTCACCTGGATTCTAGACTCCCAAAATCTTTCTAATCACCAATATGGCTTCTGTAAAAACAGGTCCACCCTAGATTTACTTGTAAAAGAATACAACATACGAAATGCCTTCGTCATGAAAAAGCATCTAGTGATGGTTAACCTAAATATTCAGAAAGAATTTGATACCACTTAGCGTCATGGTATTATTAAAGATATGCATCAGTTGAGGCTGAGAGGCTACCCTCCTCAAATAATTCAGAACTTTTTAAAATTACATACCTTTCAAGTCTGATATCAAAATGTGCTGTCAATATCTGGCATTCAAGGAGAGGGTGTCCTGCAAGGTTCCATATTGATTGCTACCGTGATTCAGGTCAACAATATATTGGATGATCTTCCAAAAATCATTCAAATATACATGTATGTAGGTAACCATATCCTGCGAGTCACAGCATATGAATACTGTTGAAAGACAATTACAAATATCTCTTGCCAGAATAGAATCCTGGACCTTGCATAACGGATACAGTCTTGCTGAGCAAAAATTCACCACTTGTGCAAATTACGGTCACTTCATCTCCTGATCGTGAGCTAAAGATCAATAACGTTTCGATTCCTCTTGCTCACAATGTCCACTTTCTTGGCCTGGTGCTAGATAGGAAACTAAACTTCCAAGCATATGTGGCCTGTCTTTGATTCATCTGTTTGAAGAAGTTAAATATCCTCCGGCGTGTCTCATCCATATCTCGGGGGCACTGATTGACATACCTTGATCCATCATCAGGTCCAGCTTGGACTATGGTTCTCCAGCGTATGACTCTGTGAGGAAAAGTACTTTAGAGTGGTTAAACACGATCCAGCATAGTGCTCTGAGAGTTTCAATAGGGGCTTTCAGAACCACCCCAGCTCATAGTCTTTACATCGAAGCCCATGAACCTCCATTACATCTATGTATGAAAGCATTGTTTCTCCTGTATGCCGCAAAAATTCGTAGTCTTCCTTCTCACCCTAATGGGAAATGCCTGTACAATACCAAATGGGAGTCATTTTATAATAGTAAACAGACCTGTTCCATTCAGACTTAAAGAACTGACTCAATCACGGAATATAGAAATCGGGGATATATTTCAGGACATGACACCATCAGATCCACCTTGGACAAATATTCCTGCAATTTATGGTGACTATTTTGTACAGTGGGCAAAGAACACCTTGTCTCCCTCTAATATTGCATAGTGACATAAACCTCACTCTCTTTCTAACTCTCAGTCCTGTAAGATCTATACAGATGGATCGAAAACTGAGACCTAATAGGTGCTACAACAATCTTACCCTCATTTGCTAGTATCTTCACTGCTGAGCTCTACGCCCTAAACTTAGCTCTGAATTACATTACTGAACTTTTAATTAACTGCTTTAATATACATTGACTCACTCAGTGCTGTCTCCATTATATAAGTAGTAATACCAGCCAACTCTCTCATCCTGTAATAAAGCAAATTCATTCTATGTTAATTGCTTGTAATGAGAGAAACCAAACTGACATTCTTCTGAATCCCGGGGCATTCTGGGATAGCAGGAAGTGAGAGAGCAGATCTTGCAGCCAAACAACCAGACTCTACCATTTCACAGACTTTTCAAGCTCCATATACTGATTACAAACATATTATCCATAAAGCATGTTACAATAGCTGGTCACTAATCTGGAGAGGTTATCCAGGAAACAAACTTTACCAAATAAAACCAGACCCAAAGCTGTGGTTGTCCAGCTTCCGAAAAAGCAGGCGAGAAGAAATAATTCTGGCAAGGCTTACGATTGGGCATACTCACCTCACTCTATTAATATCTATTAATGAATAACTATTAATGAATTAATATCTATTAATGAATAACAGTGTTCCCCGGTGCACATCATGTCACGTACAACTGACTGTTCACCATTTGTTAGTGGACTGCCCCCAGTTTCTAAATATCCATTCAAACACCTTTAAATCATCTGCTAATTCACAGTCATCACATTACTGCAGATTCTTGGAGATGATCCTAATGAAACAGAACTGTTTACCTTTCTAAACTGTGTAGGAAAATATAAGTTGTTTTAAATAAAGTTAGTATTTCATTATTAACCGTTGGAAAGACACAATATAGCCCTGGGAGCCTATGTGTAGTTAAATCCAAAACAACAACAATCACTCACTCATCCTTTTATCCATTGTAGTGACTTGCCCTTAATTCCATACTCTCCAATTTGTACAGTAGTCTTCCATGTGTGACAGTATCAAAAGCTTTCCTAAAATCCCAGTACAGTCATTCCTCGATTTGTGCGGTTTCCCTATTGCACGGTCAGGTATTAACTACCAAAATTTTAGATTGCATGGCGAGTTTCCCCTACCTGCATGATTTTGTTTATGAAGCTTCAAAAATAGGAATGAAGAGCAGATTTTGAAAATTTATTTGTTTTTTACATGATCGAAGAAGAAATACATTTCACCATAATAACGTAGAATCCCACAGAATTCCAGCTGTCTGTATTATTGAAAATGCAATAAGATTTGAGTTTACTACCCATTTATAATTAGATTGCAATAACAGAAAAGCACAATAAACTAGAAATTGCAAATTGTTTTTATTGTTTTATGGTCGTGACCTCCAGAAAAGTGTGTTATAGAAAAATATCACAAAGGCGTTCAAAACTGATTCTTATAACTAAACATAGCAATAAAAGGTGGTATGTTTGTCCGGTTATTTTTGAAACAACTTCCTCATTTGGGAACCCTCTTCATCAGTTATCCTACTTTAGCTGTTCAGACAGAATATTTTTCCAGTCGCAATGTAAAGTGTTTTAATTGGTAAGCATTGCTTTTGTTGATTTAATATTTCTTGTCTATATAAAGTGTGTTTAATTAGTACCTAAATTGAAGAAAGTTACAACAAAAAAAATTTTTAATTTAGAGGAAAAATTACAAATCGTTAAGGAATTAAAAAATGGCAAAAAGGTTGTGACATTGGCCAAGAAATACAGCATAAATGAATCTAGCATTCGACGAATTAGGAAAATGCTGAGAAAATTAAAAGTTCAGTTATCTGTTCCACATATTTGGCTGCAAAAAGCACTACAAAAGTGAGAAATCCATTAACAGAGAAAACTGAAAAATTACTTTCTTCTGGATAGAAGATCTTAATCAAAAGAGAATGCCTCTTAGTTCAGATATTATTCATGCCAAAGCTCTGCAAAGTTTTAATTGCTTACAAGAAGAAGAAGCCAATCCATTCAATGCAAACATCTTTCAAGGCCGGTAAGGGTTGGTTTGAAAATTTAAAAAAAAAAATCAATCTTCACAATCTAAAATTAACGGGGAGGCAGCCAGTGAGGATATGGAAGCAGCTTCTTTGTATCCAAAAACTTTCAAGAATGTTATTGCGACTGAGGGTTATCTAGCAAGTCAACTGTTTAATGCTGATGAGACTGGTTTATTTTGGAAGCATATGCCAAGCCGAACACTCATTTCAAAAGAAGAGAAGAGAAAACTGCTCCAGGTTTCAAAGCTGCAAAAGATAGGTTAACACCTTTGTTTTGTGGGCCCCGGGTGCCAAGCGATTGTGACTGAGCGAATTCTTTGTGCTTAAAGAGTGATTTTCCAAAAGTGATATTATAGTTCTTTTACGTTCCTGTCCTTAAAATAACTTATTTTTTCAGTAGCAGCTCTTGTCAAAAAAAAAAAAAGTACTTTACAGAGCCGGAAAGGAAAGTCACCTTTCTTTACTTCTTATATATTTATTACTAACCCCTACTACTTCTCGCTTGGTCACACCAGGCACTGCTCCTGCCTCCCCGTGGCGGGGCCGGAAATCTTGGCAGAACAGTTAATCTGCCAAGGGCCAAAAGGAGCAATTATGGAACACAATATGTTTCCTCCACTAGAGCCGACAAGTTCTCGGCCAGACATAGAAAATGAACATGACATGTCTCAACCGAAGCGGTTTAAGACCAACTCTTCAAACATAGATTTTCCTGCATTTCTCATAATGCATTCACTTACGGATCAGCCTCTCACCAAATTGTCTCCGTTTCTTATTCAGAAACATCTCGAAAGTCTTGCAGGATCTCCTAAAACAGTCAAGCGACTGCAATCAGGAGACCTACTAATAGAAACAATCAGCAGGAAACATTCGGAGCATCTACTAAAAATTACAAATTTTGCTGTAATTTCACTAAAAGTTTCTCCCCACGGTACCCTAAACACTTCTAAGGGTGTTATATCCAGCTGGGACCTACTGAATGTGTCGGAGGAGGAGATATGTCAAGAACTTCAGGAGCAAAATGTAATTGCAGTAAAAAGAATCATGATTAAAAAGGACAACACACTGGCACCTACTAGGAATATTATACTCACTTTTAATACTCCAAACCTACCGTCTTCCATAAAAGCAGGTTATCTTCTTTGCCGCATTAGACCCTACATCCCTAATCCATTGAGATGCTATAAGTGCCAAAAGTATGGCCACTCTCAAACGGCATGTAGAGGAAACCCAGTCTGTCCCAAATGTGGGTCCACCGATCATACTCAAAATGACTGTTCAGCAACAGAAATGAGCTGTCCTAACTGTAAAGGCAACCATCCCGCCTATTCTAAGACATGCGACAGGTGGAAAACCGAAAAGAAAATTGTGAAGTATAAAATCGAAAATAAAGTAAGCTTTCAAGAAGCGAGAAAATTAATTGCTCCCAGTATTACAAAACGTACATATGCCAGTGTCGCACAAAAATATCAATCAGTGGCCACCCAGACTAATGTTACAGTCCCCACAAACAACTCAATCTCTGACTGGGCACGAACTGTTCTCTCCCAGCAACAGTCCAATATCCCGAAACAGTTGAACCAGGCAAGCAATACTGCTCTTACAGTACCGGCGAAATCTCCTTCTCCTACTCCTCCAACCAATGCTGCTGCTCCATCAAATAATCGAGGTTCAAACATCAAAATGAATATTCAAGACACATCCATGGATACAATTGACTCATCCAGACAGGAAGACCCAGTCTTAGAAATACATGTGGAAGAAGATATGGACATCGGTCGGCCATTCTTCAAAAAAGACAAACCGAAACCTGAACGCCATAAAACAGTCACATCAAAAAAACAGTCAGATACAGCTTCTTTTACTAAACACCAATAATGCCTTATATTCTTCAATGGAATTGTAGAGGATTTCGTTGCAATTTTAATGATATTCAAGACCTAATTAATTGCTACAATCCAGTTGGTTTCTGTATACAAGAAACCTATTTAACTTCCCAAATTTCTGCCAGCACAAAGAACTACTCTATCTACCGACAAGATCGTAATACTTCCACTTCCGCTCGTGGGGGTGTGGCCATCTTGGTCAATGCAAAAATCCCATCTAAGCAAATTGTTTTGAAAACTGAAATTGAAGTGACAAATGGGCCTGGAGTACTGGGGTCCATTGTTTAATAATTTTTCAAATAGATATTTACAGTATACCCAGTATAAAATAAAATATAAGTACAAATTCAGTAGCTTTCGGAACTCGTGTCCCTTTATCAACTGACAAATTTGAATACATTACAAGCAAAGTGTGGCACGTTACTCATTCGTCATTGTTGTAGCACGGACGTGTGCTGCCTTGCGCCAGTGATCATCCATCAATAAAATGGTTGTCTCCATGATGGGATGTATACGCATGCCTTTCTGGCGATTTAATGCCTTAGGGTTGTTTATTATGTTTAGTGACTCTAGCCATAGGCGGTGGCGAAAGCGTCGCGCGTGGTCCACTATCTCAAAGTCGCGCTTGGGGTCAAGATCGTGGTTGGTAGCCCAAAGATGTTCTGCAAGCGCGGACTGGTCAGTTTCGGCAAGCCGGATTGCTCTGTCGTGTTCCGTGAGGCGATCCTGGAGACGTCTCGATGTCTCACCTACGTAGCAACTGTTACAGGCCCTACAGGTGATACGGTACACTATATTGCTGCGTAAGACAGGTGTGACAGGGGTCTTCACACTGGAGACAAGTGAACGTAGGTTCCTACCTGGTAATTGCACACATTTGATGTTGTAACTTCTCAGGATCTTCGAGATACGTCCTGACACTCCTGGATAGTACGGAATGTAGGCGGAAGATATGCCGACTTGCTTCGGAGGTCTTGGGTTGGAAGTAAGTTCTTGTGCCTGTAACAAGCATCTGTTTAGTACATGGGATGGATAACCGCATCTGGTTAGGTCCGCCTTCACACGGGAGATCTCGTTACGTCTAATTGTGTCGGTGCTGGAATGGCTCCAGGCCCTGGAGAACAGGGTGCGGGCAGTGCTATTGAGATGGCTTGGAGCGTGGCCGGACCCGTAGTTGGTGAATTGACCGCACCACATGGGTTTGCGGTATACTGAGGTCTCTAGATGTGGGCCTACGCGATGCACTAGTACGTCCAGAAACGGGAGCGAACCGTCCATCTCTGATTCTACGGTAGAATCAGAGATGGACGGTTCGCTCCCGTTTCTGGACGTACTAGTGCATCGCGTAGGCCCACATCTAGAGACCTCAGTATACCGCAAACCCATGTGGTGCGGTCAATTCACCAACTACGGGTCCGGCCACGCTCCAAGCCATCTCAATAGCACTGCCCGCACCCTGTTCTCCAGGGCCTGGAGCCATTCCAGCACCGACACAATTAGACGTAACGAGATCTCCCGTGTGAAGGCGGACCTAACCAGATGCGGTTATCCATCCCATGTACTAAACAGATGCTTGTTACAGGCACAAGAACTTACTTCCAACCCAAGACCTCCGAAGCAAGTCGGCATATCTTCCGCCTACATTCCGTACTATCCAGGAGTGTCAGGACGTATCTCGAAGATCCTGAGAAGTTACAACATCAAATGTGTGCAATTACCAGGTAGGAACCTACGTTCACTTGTCTCCAGTGTGAAGACCCCTGTCACACCTGTCTTACGCAGCAATATAGTGTACCGTATCACCTGTAGGGCCTGTAACAGTTGCTACGTAGGTGAGACATCGAGACGTCTCCAGGATCGCCTCACGGAACACGACAGAGCAATCCGGCTTGCCGAAACTGACCAGTCCGCGCTTGCAGAACATCTTTGGGCTACCAACCACGATCTTGACCCCAAGCGCGACTTTGAGATAGTGGACCACGCGCGACGCTTTCGCCACCGCCTATGGCTAGAGTCACTAAACATAATAAACAACCCTAAGGCATTAAATCGCCAGAAAGGCATGCGTATACATCCCATCATGGAGACAACCATTTTATTGATGGATGATCACTGGCGCAAGGCAGCACACGTCCGTGCTACAACAATGACGAATGAGTAACGTGCCACACTTTGCTTGTAATGTATTCAAATTTGTCAGTTGATAAAGGGACACGAGTTCCGAAAGCTACTGAATTTGTACTTATATTTTATTTTATACTGGGTATACTGTAAATATCTATTTGAAAAATTATGAAATTGAAGTCATTGCTGTGCGTTTGGTAACCGAAATTGAGTTAACATTAGTATCAATTTATCTTCCACCAAGTCATACCTTCTCTTACCAAGACCTTGAAAACCTGCTAATACAGCTACCATCCCCTATCTGTCTCCTGGGGGATTTCAATGGCCACCACCCCTTATGGGGATCTACTAAACTGGACAGTCATGGCCGACTGATTGAAACCTTCGTAGATAAGCAAAACCTTACCATTCTTAATACCGGTGCACCTACTCACATACAATTACCAACTGGACAAACTTCTGCAATCGATCTCTCGATATGCTCCCCTATTCTGTATCCAATCATGGAATGGTCAGTTATGGACGATCCCATGGGCAGTGATCATTTTCCGATTATTTGTGATTTGCTCACTGCACCACCGCCAGTAGCCAAACCTTGCAAGAAATGGAAGTTCTCTCGAGCCAACTGGGCCAAATTTCAGTCAGCTGTCAATCTGGATGAGAAATTTATAAGAATACAGTCGATAGATGAAGCCACTGATTATATTACTTCAAAACTACTATCTGCAGCTAACTGTTCAATTCCACTGTCGAATACCCAGTTCCGACGGCACATTAACTATTGGTGGAATGAAGAATGCACCAAAGCAAAGAAGTTAAAAAATAAAGCATGGAATTTATTTCGTAAATCCCCAACCACAGCTAACCTTATCAACTACAAAAAATTAAGGGCAAAAGCTCGCCTCATTCAGAGGCAAGCCAAGAAGAATTCTTGGATCCGGTTTACATCTACCATAAATAGAAACACTAACTCCAGGTTAATATGGAAGAAAATTAGGCAGATTTCTGGCAAATTTCCAACCACCCCTTCGCCAATTCTTTTGTTTAATGGGCAAGAACTGTCTGCTCCTGAAGACATAGCAAATGCCTTGGCTAAAACTTTTGCCGAAGTTTCTGCGGCATCAAATTATTCTCCGGATTTCCAGAAAATAAAGACCACAACTGAACAACATGCCATCAACTTTCGAACATCAGTTTCCCTTCCGTATAACCAGCCTCTTCAATATTCTGAACTTTTACATGCCATTAACACAACACGCAACAGTGCCGCTGGGCCAGATGGAATATTTTATATCATGTTACAAAACCTTGGTGACAAAAACTTAGAAATACTGCTGATCTATTATAACCGAATATTTCTAGAAAACATTTATCCCAGCTCTTGGCATCATGCAGCAGTTCTTGCCTTTTTGAAACCCGGTAAAGATCCTACCAGTCCGTACAGTTACAGGCCAATTTCCCTCTCCAGTTGCCTTGGTAAACTACTTGAAAAAATTATCCATAATCGACTTGTTTGGATCATCGAAACAGAACACCTAATGAGTAATCACCAACATGGGTTTCGTAAGAACAGGTCCTCCTTAGATCTCATGATCAAAGCTGAGTCTGCAATTCGTAATGCCTTTGTAAAAAATGAACATCTTGTTATGGTTTCCATAGACATTGAGAAGGCATTTGATACTACCTGGCGTCATGGCATTCTCAGTGACCTTTATGCTCTTGGTTTGCGAGGCAACCTGCCCATATTCATTAGGAACTTTCTTCAGAATCGTTCATTCCAAGTTCGATATCACAACTCACTTTCTGCGATATTTTCACAGGAAGAAGGAGTGCCACAAGGGTCTGTACTGAGTGCAACCCTTTTCGCCCTTAGAATCGATTCCATCACAAAAGAACTTCCAAATGCTGTTCAGACCTACCTTTACGCTGATGATCTCTCTATTTCTTGCCATTCCCAGAACATGAGATCCATTGAACGGCAACTGCAGATATCCCTGAATAAAGTCCAAAGGTGGGCAAGGTTAAATGGCTGTCGTCTATCACAGCAGAAGACTGTTGCCATCCATTTTTGTAATCAACGAAAAATGCATACAGACCCTGAACTTCATATATCAAACTTTACCATTCCAGTAACTACAACATCAGATTCTTAGGATTAATCCTTGACAGGAAACTAAATTTCCTTGAGCACATTAAATTTGTACGTACTTCCTGCCTCAAAAAACTAAACATACTAAGAGCTTTATCTGCCTTGTCTTGGGGAGCAGATTGTACATCTTTGTTGCTCTTATATAGATCACTGATTAGATCCCGATTGTATTTTGGCGCTCCACTCTATGATTCTGCTCGTAAGAGTATACTACGATGGCTAGATCCTATACAGCATAGTGCTTTGCGGATTGCACTTGGGGCGTTCAGGACCTCTCCTATTCATAGTTTATATATTGAAGCTAATGAGCCACCTCGTTACCTCCGCAGAAAAACGCTGCTTCTTAAGTATGCAGCCTGAATACAAAGTTGCTGGCAGCATCCTGTTGAGCCATACCTCTTTAATCCACCACTGCAAAATCTCTATAGAAACAAACCCACTAAAATAAGACCAGCAGGCTTACACCTAATTGAAATAACACAGAGTTGGAATGTTCCAATTTCCAACAGGCAACAAGTAATGAATTACTCTCAACCCCCTTGGAGTCCGCCTCTACAATTAACCTGCGATACTTATCTTCAAGAATGGGGAAAGAATCGCCTACCAATAATTAATGTGAAACAACTCCATGCAAGCCATATTCATAAATATGCCGATTTTTTACCGATCTATACTGATGGCTCCAAATCACATTCAGCGGTAGGAGCAGCGGCAGTTTTTCCCACTTCAATCATTTTGGCTGCTCTTCCTGCTCAGTATAGCAGCTTCTCAGCAGAACTCCATGCAATCAAATTAGCCTTAGAAAATCTGATTCACTACCCATCTGTAAAATACGTAGTATACATGGACTCGCTCAGCTCAATTACAGCAATGCAACATTCCTCCTACAAGGTTCACCCTGTGTTAGATCAAATCAGAAGTCTCCTACTGAAAATACAAGAACGTCATCAATCAGTGACCTTTTGCTGGATCCCAGCACATTCGGGGATAAAGGGGAATGAACTCGCTGACAAATCTGCTAAAAATCCATCAACTTTTGATTTAACCTCCGTGCATGTTCCAGCCTCCGACTACAATCGCATCATACAAACGGCATGTCTCGCGCAGTGGAAAGATCTATGGCACTCCCAAACCAATAATAAACTCTATCAGTTGAAACAGCACCCAAAGCTTTGGCACACTAGTACCAAAACAGTGCAAAGAGAAGAAGTGGTACTTGCAAGGGCACGAAGGGGACATACGTATCTCACTCACCTCCATCTACTCACAGGAGAGGATCCTCCTCAGTGCCCACACTGTTTAACTCAATTATCAGTGAAACATATTCTAATTGACTGCCCACAGTATCAACAAGAAAGAACATCCGTCCTGTCTTCCCTGATAAATCTGCGAGAACCAATGACCCTAAATCATATTACTGGCGAGGAAGCAAATATCAATGAATTTTTCTCTTTCCTGAAAAAAATTGGACTATATCATAAATTCTGAAAGACCACTTTAACAAAAATCAAGTTATTATAACAAAAATTTGTTTTTAACAGTTTCCTATGAATAGGCGCATTATAGCCCCAGCAGCTTATGCGCCATTAAACCTCCATAACACACACACACACACACACAGTTTGTTTTGTGGCAATGCAGAGGGTGACTTTGTGTAAACTGCTGCTAATTTATACGTCAGAAAATCCTTGTGCTTTTAAAGGAATATCAAAGAGCTCTTTACCAGTTCATTGGAAATTGAGCAAAAAAAAAGCCTGGATGACAGCGAAAATCTATGAGGTTTGGTTTTTAAATTGCTTTTGTGTCGAAACAAAAAGATATTGCCTGACGAAGAACATAGTGTTCAAAATCTTGCTCATTCTTGACAATGTGCCCATACATCCCACACATTTGTCTGATCTGCACCCAAATGTGAAAGTTACCTTTCTTCAACTGAATACAAGTTCGTTAATTCAGCTGATGGCAGACAGGCTGCCAGGGCAGGTCATGGGGTTTTGTCAATGATATATAGGAATTTTGCTAGCAGGGAAAAGGAGGTGATTGTCCCTCTGTATAAGGTAATGGTCAGGCCACGCCTTGAGTACGGCGTACAGGTCTGGAGGCCTCATTTTAGGAAGGATGTCGATTTGCTTGAGTGTGTACAGAGAAGGGCAACAAGATTGGTGAGGGGAATGAAGGGATCCTCTTACCAAGAGAGGCTTAACTTCTGCAAATTGCAGTGGCTGGAGACTATGCACCTGCGCGGTGATCTGATTGAGGTGTATAAGGCCTTGAATGGGTTGAGCATGCTGAATTCTGATGGGATCCTTCCACTTGTTCAGATTACAAACCTAAGGGGGCATAAATTCAAATTAAGAAAAGACAGATGTAGAATAGATGTGCGGAAATTTGCCTTTAGCCAGTGGGTGGTTAATTGCTGGAACAAACTTCCATCTGTCGTTGTGGAAGTTGATAGGTTGAATAAATTTAAGGAGGAACTGGACAGGCATTTGGAGGGAATGGTGTGATTTTTTTTTTTTTTTTTTTGGCTGATTCTGCATAAGCTCATACACTTGCTTTCTTGCATCACATGCCACTACTACTACCAAGGTGTTATAGCTTCCTTTAAACTTTATTACCTAAGAAGATCTTTTTTACAACTGGTACAAGCTACTGATTGAATAGACAGTCTTTCAATTTGAGATTATTGGCTGAATTATAGCATTCTTGATGCTGTAAAAAATATTGAATTCATGTGGGATGAAGTTAAGGACTGAACAATGAATGTAGTGTGGAAAAAGCTGTGGCCATAAAGCTGCACTAAAGAAGATGCACACAAAAATTTGACTGCAAAGAGACTAGCTGAGTTTAAGTCTTGCAAATCAGCTTAGCCAAGAAGCTCTGAATATGGATCCTAATTTAGAGAGGAGTTAAATTTTTGCAGAACTTTATCATTAGTTTTAGTTCCTTATGAAGAAATTTAGAGAAAAACAACGTGCTTCTAAGCATACAATTTTAACCAATTTTTAACCAATCGCCGGATACTGTTGCAAGTTTATCACAGGAAAACAGCGACAAAGAAGCAATGAATTTAGATTAAAGGTATAGATGCAAGTATAGCAAGATTAATTTTATGGACATGTTTCTAATATTTTTCTTTTTTTTTTTTTTTTACCGAATGAAGCAAATTTTAATTTAATTTTTTTTTGCTTTTTTAAAATTTTTTTTTTTATTTATACAGATACGGAACCCTCATTATGTCATATAAACTATGTTTCGCATTGCGCAGATTTGGACTGCATGGTGTTTTCCCTGAATTTAACCCCCGTGCAAATCGGGGATGGCTGTACACGATATCAAGGTTATTTTTTGCGTCCACTTTCATTGTGACCATATAATAGTATCCAGTCAAATTTGTCAGACCTTAACAAACCCTGTGTCTGAACTAAAACTGCAGTCTTCTCTAGATGATCCCGCATCGCTTCCTTAACCAGTGACTCCATTATTTTCCCTGGAACTGAAGTTAAACTAACAGGTCTGTAATTACTTGTGTCACCCTTTGATCCTCATTTGTGAATTTTGCACATCTCCAGACCATGGGGACCTTCCCTGAGATCAAGGAAGCTTTCATAAGAAGACTTTCATTTAGAAGACCTTTAGGTCAAACACGACCAAAAGCTTTTGAAATGTCAAGCATTTCACTTGACATTTCACCAGATGGGTAGCATAAACCAGAATGTCACCAGTGGATCGACATTTATGGGCTCCATACTGGTGATAATTGATCAGATGGAAGGTTTATAGATAAAGTATCAGTTGGTGGTTAATTGATTTCTCCTTTACTTTAGAAAGAGTAGAAGTAATTGCAATGGGACGATAATTGGATGGAGGGATTTGTCACCCTCTTTAGATACTGGCTGAGTATGAGCAAATTTCCTAGCAGAAGGAAAAACACCTTTCGCATAAGAAAGTGAAAAAAGGCAACACAGAGCAGAACTAAGTTCATGAGCACAGGTTTTGAGAATAAGTGGAGAAATACCATCAGGATCTGGAGCTTTCTTAGCATCAAGATTCATCAAAATCCTTCTGACCTCCTTTTGACTGAAGACCACAGGAGGTATTGAATGGAGTGTACTGGGAATGGTGAATGATTTCCCAAGATCATCAATACATGAGTTGGAAGAAAAATAGGATGCTAACAGGTTGGCTTTATCTTTGGCTGAAGTGGCAATAGAACCATCTGGACAATGCTCTGCTTCCATTTGGACAAGATTTTCTACTGTTAGCCTGTTCGAAATCTAGTTTGGACTGATTAATAACTGCTTCACAACTGTAGCGAGCTTTGGTGTAAGCAGAAAATGAACTTGGAGATTTAGAAACAAGCCAATTACAACATGCAACATTGTTCTCTTGAACGGCCTTAGCACATTTATTGGAGAATCGAGGTTTAGATAAAGGACAAGATTTCAAGGTGAAGTGTAGAATAAAGGATTCCATCTCTACAAGAATAATTTCACTGACACAATCTGAGAAAAAATTGATGCCAGAAGATTTGAAACAGTAATCTGACCAAGGAAAAGAAGAAAATAAATCTTGCAGGTCATCCCATTTTGCTTTCTTGTAATGCTAGACAACATGAGAGAATGGTTCAATTGGAGAAGAGACCATCACCAATTTGTGAGATTAGGTGCCTAAAGGACCACTCACTTCGACCGTGTAGGTCGAAGTGAGTGGTCCTTTAGGCACCTAATCTCACCGTGTAGGTCGAAGTGAGTGGTCCTTAGAAGGGTTCTTTTTGAGAAAAAGATCAAGTGTGTTGGCTGTATGGTTAGGATTGTCTGATATTCTTGTAGGTAAATGAACAATCTGTGCAAGGTCATTAGTAATTGCAAAAGCTTCAGCATCTCGACCAGCTGGGTCGTCGTGACCAGAATACCGAAGCCAGCTGGAGTTGTGAACATTAAAATCACCAAAGAAAATTACCTCACTGTTAGGAAATTTGGACTGGAGAAAGTCAAGTTTCAAAGAGAGGAAGTCAAAGAGTTCCACATGATTAATGTTGTTGGGAGAACAATAGAGGCAACAGATGAATATGACAGAATGCGGTTGAGTGATTTTAAGCCAGAGGAGATTTCAAATTACTAAATCTCTGACAGGCAATCTCATAACAGACATATGAACAAGTACCACCTTTGAAGCAAAAGGAATCATACAGCAAATAATTCAGATAACTGAGATGAGCAGTGCTTGAATTAACTGATAACTGAGATTCTGTCAGAAAAAGTACACGGGGGTTTGGCAGACTGTAAATGGAAATGGACATTGTTGAGATTAGAATTGTGACCACGTATATTTGTGAAATGAATGAAGTGTTTGGGAGGTTTAGATCTTTTTGCAGATAAGTTTGTCAATTCATGGTGTATTCAGTAATAAGGAAAGATGGGGGGGGGGGACATGCTGTAAGAAGTAATGAAATTTTTGTGTATGGCAAGAATATATCCTGCTCCTTGACATAATGTGGCCTCAATAATGCTCCCTGTATACACAATACTTGGACTCCTTGGTCTGGCAGAGTAGAAGCAGCAAGGTTATACACTAGCTGATCTGGATGCCTCCTAGAGAATTACCAATAGGTTTAGTCCAGTGTACTAAATAATGCTGGCCTGCGAACACCGTTTTAGAGCTGTAACCTCGAAATGTAAGGGAGATTGGATCTCACCATGGTGTCCATAATCTCAAAAGACATCAGTCATATTGCATGATAGATGAGATGGGGAAGGGTTTACCAGAGATTTGCTCTGGAGACTAAACATGGGTTCCACCACTTCGTCTCCAATAAGCAAAGTGGAGTTATTCCACCGGTTGGAGTCATCTATACCTAGTATTGTCGGTATCACTGAAGGGCAGCATTTCTCCATGTGTTGTGGGTACCACACTTCGACCCCTACTTACGTTGGTTTGCACCTGGTTGGTCACCCGCAGTGTGCTAGGTGCCTTATTTCAGGACTCGCAAAATCTCTAAGGTGGCTTAAACTGAGTTGACTTTAACTAAAACGAACTTTGAATAATCACTCTTTTAAAAATCTGTTGATGTAGAAATGATAAAATTAGCAAGTTTATTACAAACTTAATTGTGTTATTGTATTTTTATAGTCGTGTATTGCAGATGATACATGAAGTTGTGAACAAACATGGCATTATCATGATATCTAGTGCAGGAAACCATGGCCCTGCATTATCTACAGTTGGCACACCTCCATCTATGTATTCTTCTTCGGTTATTGGTAAGTTTTATAGTAGCATTTTTACATATTTAAATTTTTGAAGAGTGTTTATGTATCATGATTAGGAAACCTGCATTATTTTACAGCATGATACAGATTGCCAGATGGCAGCAGAGCTGCATGTTTTCAGGTGGGGGTGGAAGAGAGACATTTACTTGGGGCTGCCTTCCCTATCCTCCCCATCATTCAATCATTTTATAGTAATTTCTTTTACATTTTATAGTAATTTTTTTTAATGTATATTTTCTGTTAGGTTTATATATATATATATATATATAGTAGATATGGCAAATGGTTAACAGTTGAAAGGTAAAATATTCAATTGTGAAGGTGATGCAAACAGTGAAAACTATAGCAAAAACCAAAAATTAAATCAAAGACCTAATAAAGGTGAGAAGAGCTGATTAATGCCATCAATGTCTAGATAAAACATTACATCAGTCTTAATAACTATGAACATAGTATGAACGAGTAGGTGGCAACTAAGGGATGTGATATCAATCCTAGCTGACTTTGGTCCATGGTATAACCTAGTAGGGAAACATATAATTGTTATAGGCAAAATAAAACAAATAAATAAGGATAATTACTAAATTCCCATGTCAAGCCAATTGCAGTATAGATTGGTGGATACACATTACAAAGGACTTTATCGAGGGCTAACCCTTGTAATGTGTTTACCTACAATTAGCGAGCTATCAGTTTCTGTTGTCCTCTGCTTGTTATACCTGATGAATCATAAGGTATCTTAAGGATATATAATTCGTTAAGATATACTAGATTATAGTATGCGATATTTAGATAAGGTGGGGGGGGGAACAATTTTAAGGTGGTTAACAAGCTAGATGACTAGATATATATATATATATATATATATATATATATATATATATATATATGATGTAATATAAAAGTTAGGCAAAGGTAATAACATTATTTTAAATATCAGATTTAGTTTAATTATCAGATATATATATATATATATACATATAAACTTTTATATATATATATAATTCCTATATATATATATATATAATTCTATTATTCCTACTCCTTTAGTTTTTCTTCTTACTATCTGCATGTTTCTCTATGCGTTAATTTAATTATTTATTTTTACCGTATCCATCACATAGGGGGCACCACATTATTTTGACGACTATTACATTATGTCCTAGATACGGTCAATATGTAGTATGTATTATATATTTAATCTTATTTTAAACATTAAATTACGTTCTCTGTCGGGTCAATGATGATTAATATATGCTTACATTTATATTTTACTTATATTTCTTACCTTTGATTCTAATATTTCCAAAATTTTCTTAACTTTTATTATCATCTTTTGATTTATTTATATTTGATTTACATTCGGGCTATACTGGTTTATATTTGGTTTAGATTTAAATTACTTAGCATATATTGATCATCACAGAAACAGAGAACCTCTTGTCGTTTTTTACCTTCATTCTGGGTGGTTGGCCCCAGTTGAAGTCATCTAGATTGTTGGTAAAAAGCGATAATATATTTTTTTTTTTTTTTTTTTTTGCATTTTCTTAGGTCCCTGATGGTATTATTATTGGATTGATTTGCTTATTCTAATGGTTCTTTATATTATCCTTAATATTATAGACATTATGGGTGTATTGCATGATTGCTTGCATCTGCATTGACCCATAAATATTATTTACATTTTAGTTACAGTTATTGTCGTTTTAACTTTCTTTCTTTACTTTTTTATCAATATATATATATATATATATATATATATATATAAGAAACAGCAGTGATACACCACAAAAAAAAAAAACAGTCATAAATCATATTCAAAGATGCATCTTTCACATTCTGGATTATTCTTCTAAATCTGGTCTGGTGCTCCTCAAGTTACTGTCAAGAAGTTCTTTACCCTAGAGTATTAGGTTCTTAGGTGGCTGAATAGTAAACTTTGTTTTTCCAATACAATATCCAGGCAACAGCTTTATGAAAACTTAAAAACAAAGCCTCTGCAACAGATGATCAATGAGTCTGGAATCATGCTTTTTGTAAAGTTAATTACCTCTGCAAACAAGCGATTCACCAAACTTAGCCAACATAATAGCTCCTCCCAACAGAGAAAATTTAAGAAACCAGCAATTCAAATCCAAACTCTCCAGACTCAAACAAATGGACAGAATATTCTCCAATATATCCCTTCACCTCATAAATGATCATAACATTGATTGCAAGAGGTTACTCAACTCTGAAGCCTACAGTCAGATTTCCAATCATATGATGAGAAATAAAAACAGCTGTGTGCCTGCAACCCAGTAAATGCATCCAAGAGCCAAATGTTCTGCAATATATATATTTAAAAATATATATATATATATACAGGGTGTTTCAAAAGTGATGGTCAATAATTTAAAGGTGAACTGTTTGTTTGTTATTTGGTTTTTAGAAGCATTAGCAACTAAGGCCATATTGCTCCTGGAATATGCGGTGGTCATTCCCTGACCTTTCCGCATCCTCTGTATTTGGTGGTGACGGGCTCGAACCCCGGTCTAATCAAGAAGCGTGTGCTACACACTGCTGCTCCTTCCCACCTGGCTATGGAGGCGCCAAAGGTGAACTGTACAGACTACAATATGCAAAAAAAGCCTAGTAAACATGGGTCCTTAAGTGAATCATTTTCTAGATATTGCACATTTCTAGTCGGACCCCACCACTGACTTGTTTGTTAGGTTAGGCTATGCTGATTCTCTCCGTTTCCCCTCTCTCAATGCTCTGAGATGTAGCAGGTATACTAGTACTTGCCAAAGGATAGTCAACGTGGAAAGAGATTACAGCATACTCTTTGTTGCTACAGCATACTCTCTGTTGCTACAGCATACTCTCTGTTGTATGGTTTGATTACAGCATACTCTCTGTTGTATGGTAAAGCCAATGGCAGTGCACTTAAAGCTGCATGTTTGTGCCAAGAAGCATTTCCCTGCTGAAGGCAGTCCAACAGGTGCACATTCATCAGGGTACATCAATGTCTTAGAGAACATGGGTGCTTCACACATTGAGTACAAGCAGGGAGGCCCAAAAGCATAACACCTGATGTTGAGGGAGGGGTGTTAGAACATCAAGTAACATCTGTAAAATCCTGTGGTGTTGAAACCAAAAATTAAAAATGTATTATCTTATGTTTAATAAAACCACCCTTAGCAAAGGATTCATTGCGTTTTGCTAAACTAGTGCTCCCATAGTCAATGGCGGATCTTAACAGAAAATGTGCATTATCTCTAAAATGGTTCATTTCCGGCCCGATGTTCACTGGGATTTTTTTTGCTTATTTTAGTTTATACTTTTGACCTTTAAATTATCGACCATCATTTTTTGAAACACACACACACACACACACACACACACACACACACACACACACACACACACACACACACACACACACACACACACACTCCCCGACTTATGTAAGGGTTGCTTTCCGTGGAATGCTTCATAAGTCGGATTTTACATAGGTCGCAGTTTCCCCCATTCTTGTTCAGCACTCGCAAATGTGTTTGCTGAATTGATTGAATCAAAAAAGAAATGTTTGACAAACATGTAAATAGAATTATTTATTCAATTTTTTATCTCATGTGCAGGAAAAATTACAAAAGCATGCAATTTAAAAAAAAAAAAAATTCAAAATTATAAAATTACAAAAAAAGAGGAGACATAACGCCAGTAAATTTTACCTCTCGAGCATCGTTGCCAAAATTGACTTCTTCAGCTGAGTACACCGCTGTGGAGGTTGAGAGCTGTGGAGATTTAGGAGTCGGCAGCTCAACCTTACAAAAGAACATATTAATGGATGACTGGAGGGTGGCTTTTTTCTTTTCATCATAGATTTCTTTGTAGCAATCAAGCATATCATTAACCCCTCTGTTAACTTTTAAGAATCGTTGTCTGTCAGGATCCATTATCTCAAACCTTGCTATTGTCGATGCAATTTCACGAAATGCCACTGCCATCTCTCTCTCTGGTGATGAAGCGTCTCGGCTCCTCATTTGGTTCTTCTTGAGCTTCGTCAGCTCAGCATTTTCTTTCTCTATCGCTGCCTGCAAGTCAATAAGTTCTTCGTTAGATAATTCCTTCTCTTCTTCCTCTGTTAACTCCTCCACGTCTTTGGCATCAACCTCCAACTGAAATAGCTTGCAACCTTTGCAGTCTTATCTGTTGTAACTATGATTCATCTTTTTCAAAACCTTTTACATGACTTGGACATATTTTCTTTCATGAGACACTTAAACAACTTTTAGTAATTTTTGCCCAGGCCTTCTTAATATTTAAGATGGTGTGGTAAATATCGTAATATTTCCAAGTCTCTTAATTTAAAATTTTTCTCACCATCTACTACAGACAATGACTGTGCAAATATACGTAAATAGTATGCTTTTAAATTCGAAATAACACCCTGATCCATAGGTTGGATGAGTGAAGTCATGCTTGGCAGTAGAAACATGACTCACGTTTGAATTGAAATCATCTAGATGTGTAGGATGCCCAGCAGCATTATCTAATAAAAGCAAAATCTTGAAAGGAACATCGTTGTCTTTACTATAATTTTTAACATCAGGAATGAAGCAGCATTTAAACCAATCCTCAAAGAGAGAGAGATATTGTTATCAATTCTCTCTGGTTCAATTGGAAATGCACAGGTAGGGTGACTTTATTGATGCCCTTAAATGCACAAGGATTTCCAGAATGCTACACAAGCAGTGGTTTTAATCTGTTATCTTCCGCTGCATTAGCTCCAAGCAAGGGCGTGGCCCTATCTTTTGACAACTTGAAACCTGGCATTGTATTTTCCTCTTTGGCAATGTATGTTCGATCTGGCATTTTTTTTCCAATACAGAGCAGTCTCGTCAATGTTAAAAATTTGCTACATTGAATAGCCGCCTTTATCAATATTTTTTTTCCCCCAACGCATCACAAAATTTCTCTGTAGCTGCAGAATCGGCATTGACGACTTCACCACATACTTTAATGTTGTGGAAACCAGCCCGATGCTTGAACCTATTAAACCACCTGTTGCTTGCCACAAACTTGGGTTGGGGGTTTGCTGTACTTATCCTTAATATCTTTATAAATACTTGTTGCTGTTGCTTGAATGGTCATTAGATTCAGGGGCCACTCGCTGCTGAATCCATCCATATTATTAACAGCTGTTCCACTTCGATATAGCACCTGAACACTTTTGTGATCACTGTTGATCTTAAATGTTTTGATCCTTTAACATGTTCTTTTATACGTGCACTGTGCCTTAAAATAGTATTCACTGTTGAAGTAGCGAGACCTAATTCTGTGCAATAAATGACAAACTTTGTCCTGCATCGTACTTAATCATTTTCATCTTCATTTCAAATCACTTTTGTTAGTTTCCTGGCACTATCACCACTTGCACTTTTAGTTGGTGTCTTTCCCTTCATCATTGTAATACGTAAATAGGAATGAAGAGAAGTTTCTGAAAATTTGTTTTTTATATGATTGAAGTGAAGGGGAGTCAGTGAAGGGGAACACATTTCACCATAATATCATAATGTAAAAACCCACACAATTGCCGTTATTGGTATTGTAGCAAATGCAATAAGATCGAGTTTACTACCCATTTATAATTTTAGATGCACTAACAGAAAAGCTCAATAAACCAGAAAGTGCAAATCATTTTTGTTGTTTTATGGTTATGACCTCCAGAAATGTGTTTTAGAAAAATATCACAAAGGCATTCAAAATTCATTCTTATAATGGAGAAAATATGATAATGATGAAAGGGTAGTGCAATTTCCATTATAAATATGACTTTTTAGAGAGATAAATAGCTTAGTAATATAGTGAAATTTTCAACTTCCAAGGACTTGAAACGAATTACAAAAAAAAAAAAAAAAATCCAATATGTTATTGGGTTCATGTTAGGAGATTTTCACAATTCCTCCATTTATTTCTATGGAATGCAAAATACGTTTCCATGATTTTTTTTAAGTTTGCACGAGCTGGCAAAAACTTACAAAAGTCAAATTTCTGTAAGTTGAGTATTATGTTTGTCGGGGAGTTCCTGTGTGTATATATATATATATATATATATATATATACATATACACAGTAAACCCCCACTATTCGTGGTATCTGTATTTGCGGTTTCGCGTATTCGCGCTCGCTGATTTAATATAAAATGAAACCTAAAAAAAAAAAAAAAAAAAAAAAAATGTGAATTTTAAAGTGCCGTGAACATTTTCCACCATAAAAAAACATGGGCGTGGCTAAAATTAGCTTTCCGGTCAAAACAGTGCTCAGTGGGTGGGGGTGGGAGAGACGGTGACAAAATCGCGAGCGTGGATGTTTCTCGCTAATCCTTGTTCAGTATGTGTTATGCACTTGTTATGGAAGGTTTCGTCGTTGTTTAATTTATTTAATTTATATGCTTATAAATTAAATAAATTTAACAACTTATAAATTGATATGCTTACAAAAGTGATAAATCTACCATTTTGCAGTGTAAAACAGACTTTTTTGAGTGTTTTAACGGAAGAAAGTGACTTTATTGTGGGCAAGTTCTTTATAACCCGTACAAAAATATGGCTACGAATAACAAGGGAAATGTGAAAATATCAAAGAAGGTGATGACATTGGCGAATAAAATTGAGTTATTAGACAAAATTTCTAATGGTGAAAGTGTCTCCTCAGTGGCAAAACATTATAAAATCAATGAGTCAACATTATAAAATCAATGAGTCGATCAAAAATTCGGAAGAAAAAATCTGCCGTAGTGTCCGTGAAAACGCGCTAATTGCTTCAAATATTTGCTCTGTAACTCGTGATGTTAAATTAGAAAAAATAGAAAAAGCTTTAAATCTGTGGATAGAAGACCGAACTCAAAATAAAATTCCGTTAAGTGCACTCATCATTCGTGAAAAGGCAAAACTCCTTTATTAATACATTAGCGAAACTGGTGATAGCACTGGCGGGATAAGTTTTTTATTTAGCAAAGCCGCTGGTTTGAAAGATTTGTTTGAAATTTCTAATAAATATTACATTTAATATTAAATTGTTTCTTATTTTTATTTCGATGCCATATGCTTGCATTTCACTATATACTGTCTATGTATAGACAGTATATAGTGAAATGCAATATGGCACTTTCGATGCCATATGCTTGCATTTCACTATATATAGTCATATCATGAAGGTACATATAATACATACATAGACAAAATTTTAGACTAGTTTTTCTTATATATTTCGTACTTTGGAACGGAACCCCTTTATTACTATGGGAGCCATAACTCAGTATTCGCAGCATTTCTCAGGAACGTAACCCCTGCAAATAGCGGGGTTTACTGTGTCTGTGTGTATATATATATATATATATTTTTTATCATTATAATTCTTATTCATTGCTAATGTATAGGAATATTAGCATTAGTAGAGGTATATGATGCAAGAAAGCAAGCTTGTGCAGCATCAGCCAAAAAAAAAAAAAAAAACCCTTCCATTTCATCCCTTCATTTGTTCCAAATCCCTGTCCAACTCAGCCTTAAATTTATTTAGGCTATTAGCTTCCACAACAAAAGATGGAAGCCTGTTGCACCAATCAACTACCCGCTGGCTAAAGGCAAATTTCCACACATCTGTTCTACAACTATCTTTCCTCAATTTGAATCTGTGCCCCCTCAGGTTCTTTGTCTGAGCAAGACAAAGAATCCCATCAGCATTCAGCTTGCTCAACCCATTCAAGGCCTTATACACCTCAATCAGATCACCTTGCAGGTGCCTACTCTCCAGCGCTGCAATTTGCAGAACTTAAACCTTTCTTGGTAAGAGCACCCCTTTGTTCCCCTCACCAATCTTGTTGCCCTTCTTTGTACTCATTCTAGCAATCTACATCCTTCCTAAAATGAGGCCTCCAGACCTGTACACAGTACTCTAGGTGTGTCCTGACCATTGCCTTGTATAACGGGATTATCACCTTCCAGCCCCTGCTAGCAAAATTCCTATATATCATTGACAAGACTCCATGACCTGCCCTGGAAGCCTGTCTGCACTGCTCAGCGAACTTCATATTTGGCTGCACAATTATCCCCAAGTCTTTTTCACTTTCCACTTCCCTGAGTGTTGTACCACTCAGTTGGTACGTTTCTCTTCGGTTATTGCTACCCATATGCATTACTTTGCATTTGTCAATGTTAAACTCCAGTTGCCACTTCTCAGCCCATTTTCCTAACTTATCTAGATCCAGTTGGAGTAGCATTCTATCATTAACAACTCTATCTACCTTTGTATCATCTGAAAATTTGGACATTAAACCTCATATACCTTCATCAATATTGTTGATAAATATACAAAACAACAATGGGCCCAACACTGAACCCTGTGGAACTCTACTAATAACATTTGTCCACGAAGAGCAGTGTCCATTGATTACCACCCTCTGTTGTCTCCCACTTAACCATCCCTTTATCCATTGTAGCAGCTTATCCTTGATGCCATACCTCCCCAATTTGTACAGCAGTCTTCCATGTGCAACAGTATCAAAAGCTTTCCTGAAATCCAAGTTTATGATATCAAAATTATTTTTGGCATTCAGTTCCTTTGTGACCACATCATAGTAAGCAATCAAATTGGTCAGACAAGACCTCCCTTAACAAACCCATGCTGTGTCTTAACTATTACTGCAGTCTTGTCTAGATGATCCTACAATGCTTCTTTAACCAGTGATTCCATTATTTTCCCCGGAACTCAAGTTAAACTAACAGGTCTGTAGTTACTTGTGTCACCTTTTGAACCTCCTTTGTGAATTGGTGATGCATTTGCACACGTCCAGTCCATGGGGACATCCCCTGAGTCCAAGAAAGCTCTCATAATTATGGCTAAGGGTTTGCTTACTTCCTTTAATATAACTGGATAGATTCCATCCACACAAGTGCCTTCCTTATGTTTAACTTCAACAATTTCTACTCCACTTTGCTCTCAGTTATTACAAAATCACTTAGCTCCCTGTTAGCCTTTGATAAACGTCTGGCACTCCTCTCATTGAATGAAATTTGGTAAACTTCTGGCACCCTCCTCTTACATTCACACATGAACTCCTTATGTGTGAATGTAGATGCAAAATACTCATTCAGTTTATCAGCTACCTGAGCATGATCATCATTAGTCAACCCATCTATGTTAAGTGATCCCATCTGATTCATCCCTTTCCTTCTAGAGTTTACATAAGTTAAGAACTCTTTGCTGTTTTTCTTTGTATCCTTTGCCAAAGATTTCTCATAATCTGCCTTCGCTTGCCTAATCTCCTTTGTGACGATTATAGATTAGTTTATACCTGCCATAGGCTTCTGTGTTGCCTGATACTTTATATGCATCCCATACATTCTTCTTCTCTGCCACTAACCTCATTAATTCATCTGACATCCATTTAGACCTAAACCTTGAACTATATTTCTTAGTTGGAATGAAAAAACTAGTAGCCTCCAAAATTAAGTCCCTGAAGGCTTCCCATTTTGAATTCACTATTGGTAACATCAATTGATCCCACCGTATAGAATTTAAAAACTGTCTGAGACCTCTGTAGTCACCTTTATGAAAGCAAAAACCCTTCCTTTTAGTCTTAATGGTAGTTACATCTTTAAATAATTCCCACATCAATACATTGTGATCACTGTCGCCCAGTGGTTCCTTTATCTGCAGATTCTTAATGCATGAAGTATTCATTGTTAATGTGTAAGAATGCTGCTGAGTACAGTAATACCCTGCATAGCACTGATAATTGGTACCAAACCTGTTCTGTGTTATGCAAAACCCAGCTGACTGAGGTATAATTATAATAGGTTTTAATTGTGGCTGTGGCTGTCACCATAATGAATGTGGTGAAGTTGTCTCTTCGTTTTCTCGGTGTACAAGTCTTTATAGCACTGAATCCCATCTTGTAAAATTCGTTGTATCTCGATGCTGCATTCAACTTCCTGATCTCCATTCATAATCTCCTCGCAGGCCATGTCAAACCCCCCCCCCCGCCCCCCCAAAACCTAGAAGTCCGACAAAGAATGACAGCAGAAAGAGAAGCATACTGGAACCAAGTGGCAGACGATCTTGAAGTGGCGGCATCCAGGAACGAGTACCGCACTCTATACCGCACCCTCAGATGTCTGAGTGGAAAGATCAAATTGACTAGTGACAACATCAAGAATGCTGATGGGACCTTCGTGCGATCACCATCCGAACGCCTGCAACGGTGGAGTGAATTCTTCAAAGCTTTGTATAATCACGACCCACCTCAGGGACCGCCAGCAACAGCACTCTCGATCGACCCCCCTGAGGTCTCCATGGTCGATGTTGAGCCTACAGTAGAAGAAGTGAAAGCAGCCATACAATCCCTGAAGAATGGCAGGGCACCAGGAGTGGACCAAGTCACCACAGAAGCGATCAAAGCCGGGGGAGATGTACTGCTTCGCCGACTACACTCACTTCTCAAAACCATCTGGTGCACTGAACAAATTCCGCTAACATGGAGGAAAGCCATTATCGTACCGATCCACAAGAAAGGTGATAACCGGGACTGCAAGAACTACCGTGGCATCAGCCTCCTTTCCATCATCGGAAAGGTCTTTATGAAGATCATCCAGTCAAGACTGCAAAAACATCGCGAGCAAACCAGTCGAGAAGAACAGGCAGGATTTAGACCCAGGCGAGGATGCTGTGATCAAATCTTTGCCATTCGTCAGCTGATGGAGGAGAGGATCCGGTGTGGACAGCGAACCGTCATTGTTTTCATTGACTTTAAGTCTGCTTTCGACTGTGTCCACCGGCCTGCCTTATGGAAACTACTAGAGGTTGAACATGTACCTCGAAAAGTCATCACACTCCTCCAAACTGCATACAACGGCTTAACCAGCCAGGTGCGCATCCAGAACGATTTATCTGAGGAATTTACCATCCAAACTGGAGTCCGCCAAGGGGATGTAGCCTCCCCGTTGCTTTTCAACATCGTGGTCGACGCCATTATGAGGCAAGCATTCAGAAACAGACAGGGCATACAATATGACAAGGATCACTATGTGACTGACCTGATGTTTGCTGATGATAGTGCTATCCTTGCCGGTAACGACGCTGAAGCCACGGACATCCTCTACGACATGCCCGCATTGCCCGGCCATACGGTTTGAAGATCAATGCTGGTAAGACCAAAGGCCCTGACAACAGATGGGTCGCAAGCCACCATCTATCTCGAAGGCGTCCAGATCGAGCAAGTGCAGGACTTTAAATACCTTGGGTCGCTGGTCCAGGAGAAGAAAGTTGCATCCACCATGGAAATCCACAGCAGAATTGGACAGGCGGCCACTGCATTCGCCTCGCTCAAATGGTGTCTGTGGAAGAGGACCAACATTTCCACAAAGACTAAAATCAGACTCTTCCGGACTTTGATCCTGCCCATTCTTCTTTACGGATCGGAAACATGGATTTGTCTCAAGTTAGATTTGAACAAACTTGAGGTATTCCAAATGCGATGCCTGCGGCAGATCTTGGGCATCTCTCTTCACGACCGCATCACTAATGATACCATCCGTGCCAGATGCCAACAGCAACCAACCATTGCCGACCAAATCCAGAAGCGAAGGCTTAGATGGTTTGGCCACGTATGTAGAATGGGCACGAACAGAATACCATCCACACTCCTTTGGAGACAACGACCCACCCAATGGAGCATCCAACGGACCGCGCCTAGGAAAACGTGGGCCAAGCAAGTGGAAAATGACTTGAAGAGCCGACGTCTCGACCTTAACCAGGCTAGGACTGACGCCATGGATCGTAAGGTATGGAAGAACATCACAGAGCAAGTCCGAAACCCTGCGGCACCTACAGCAGCATACTGGTTGCGTGGCCAACCGCCTCCCCCAGCTGCCAGCTAAGGACCAAAGAAGAAGAAGAAGGTTTTAATTGAATGTGTACCAGAGAAACAAACTATAATAAATCTATAAACAATTTACGCTTGATAGCTAATTAAAAGGATTTGAAATAAAATATATTGTAAAAATTTTTTTAATGAAAAGGTAACATCGTGAGAGATGAGAAAAAAGCTGTATTGTTTATTTAGGTATTTCAATAATGAATGTTGTGAAGTTGTCTCTTCGTTTTCTCGGTGTACAAGTCTTTATAGCACTGAATCCCATCTTGTAAAATTCGTTGTATCTCGATGCTGCATTCAACTTCCTGATCTCCATTCATAATCTCCTCGCAGGCCATGTCAACCCCCCCCCACCCCAAAAAACTTTCTCCAATTCTTCTGTTGAAAATTCTTTTGGTGCCACTTGAATGTTATCCACTTCAGAATTGTTTTTCTCATATTCATATGTAGTTTGCTTGTCAGTTTCAAGGACAGTTGCATCATTTGTCATTTGTATGTGTTCTGCAGTCACGTTGGCAGTGTCCAAAGTTTCGAATCCAAAGTCTTTTCTGATCTTCACAAAGTCTTCGCCAATTGTCTGAATTTGCTATTCAAAACCAGTGAAATCATTTACCAAATGGGACAAAAATGCTGACAAACAGTACGTACATTGTTTGCAATGATTTCTTCTAGCCAAGAAATCACTGCTGGGCAAAAAATAAATTATGGAATGAAAAGCTTTCACATAGTCTCATCAGGATGGAATTAAGAATACTGAACGCTGTTGCACATTGCCACTGCCTGCCTGATGGGAGCTATTGGCACATGTGCATGTGAGACAATAGAGTTGGCACTGCAGCATATATGTACGTGTACCTAGGCTATGATAGTACAGCATATATGCAGAGTACTTGTCTAGGCTATTCAAGGAGTTTTCATATGTACAGTAAATTTTTGACTTAAAGTTAATCAAAAACCGTGTTATAGCAAAACCCATGCTGTTTGAAGCCATGCTAAATGAGGTATTGCTGTATTTGTTTTTATATTTATCTCCTTTGTACTGAATTTATGCCCCCTAACCTAGTGCTGTGATGGGCTTGCTGTATTTGCAATAAATGAATATATATATATATATATATATAATTTTTTTTTACTCATATCATTCATCTTTTTTTTTTTTTTTTGTGCACACTGTGGGGGGGATGCAATGGTATGTAATATAATACTAATGCATAATAATTTAGCTAAGTAAATTTTTTGCAGGCCAGGGAAGAATGCAGTGATAGTGTTAGTGTTGTTAGTATATATAAAGAAATGTAAGTTATTATTAGCTTTGTATTCTTTTGGCGAATTATGTTTGCTCTTTCACTCATTCCCATTCACCATAGTACTCATTCACTCTCTCTTTCCCTCATTCTCGGTTGCTCTCTCTTTCTTTCACAAAAACTGACATTTATTCCCTTTTACTAATTCCTAATTCGCTCTATCACTCAGTGCCCAGCCCATTCATTCTGTCTTTCATTCTCATTCATTCTTTCATTCTATATTGCATTCCCTTGCTACTAGTTTACTAATATTTTTCAGCTAATCTTCCCTGGCTGCCTGTACATCTCCCTCCCACATACATGGTTATTTCATATGGGGCTCCAGGTTCCTACACATGGGGGGGGTACCCAGGTAAATCCGGTTTTGTGATGTCAGGTTTCTGTCAGGATGCAGAATACTGCTACCTTGACAGTTTTTAAGTCATCATCTGGGTGTGGTGGTAGATGTGGGCAATTTTAACTATTGATTATTGTTTAATGCTTGGGGACTGAATTGCCATACTTTGGATAGTGCTGCACATTTCAAATACTTTGTGTGAAGGTTGTAAAGGCTTTATAATTTTCTTCTAGGATGAATAGATGTTCTTCTACCCTGGGAAGTTGGCCAATCTGCGCTACTAGCTGTGTTCTGGGGATGTCATAAATTATACATTCATATAGATTGTATAATTTATCCAGTCTTCACTCTCACCACAGGTGCAGTTTGGGTCATCAGTAAAAGGTAACACAGCCACTTGCATGTTACCTTTTACAAGGAAAATCATGTCATCTGCAAAGGCCAGGCTCTCCACAGACCCCAGAACCAAGGCCAAAAATTTGTCCAGAAGAAAGGGCCAAGGATTGAACCCTGTGGGCAGCCTTTATTCATGGGGCATGTCAATTCCTGGAACCTTGTGCGTACTGAGACACTTCTCTCTGTAAGGTAGCTGTTTATTACCTTATAGAGATTTTGTGGGCCATTTGCAGGGTGGAGTCTCCTAAGGACACTAGGCCACCAGAGTGATTCATATGCCCTGGTAAAATCAATAGAAATTGCCAGCATATATTTTTCCTCTGAGTTTTTAACTGTTGTCAGTAGGTGGTGCATGGCATCTTTTGTAGAGTTGCCCTGCTTAAAACTATACTGATTGATGGAATGTAAATCTGCTTCTGTGTAGTATTGAGCTAATGTGCTATATATTAGTCTTTCGTATATTTTCCCTAGTACAGAGAATAAGGCTATTCGGATTTGTGATCAGTTGGAGGTTTCTCAGGGTTTTTGAGAATTAATCTTAACACAGCTTTTTTCCAATTTTTGGGAATATACCTTCTGTCATACAGTTATTATATAGTGCTATTAATTTGTCTGGTGCTATTTCCGCTAATTTTTTGATAATCTCAACCTCTAAGAGATCAAAACCTGGGCATTTATTGTTTTTGGTTTTAGATAATGCTATTTCTAACTCTTGTGTAGTAAACAGAGGTTCAATATTGGCATTGTGATATTTAGTGTTTTCTTTTATAATGTCTAGCTGGGTATTATTCAGACTGAAACTGGGAATGATTCCCAGTTTCAGTCTGAATAATATTGTCTAGGATGTCATTTACAGAATCAGCCCAACACAGGGTTGGGGGTTCCATCTGTTTTGACAGTAGTTCCTAGGACATCGAGACTCTTCGCAGCTTGTTGGTCACTATTCTGTAGACAACTCCCCAAGGGTCATTTTTTCCAGTAGTTCCCACCAAGTGCCTCCAGCATTCCTTTTCTTGTCTCTTATGAGGCTGTATACTGATTCCTGAGAGTTCTATAAGAATCTCTGAGTGCATCCACCTCATTTTGTAACCAAAATGTTCTGGCTCTTTGAAAATTCTCCTCACCTGGTGCACCCTTCTTCTGAGTATAGTCAGTTCAGGGCATCAACCAGGAGACTGCCTACTTCCTCGGTTTTTTCTGTGGATAGACAGGTTTGCTGTTCTTGTTAAAATGTTTGTCATAGTCAATGCTTGCTTGTCCAGACTACAGTTGCCTGATCTGTTCCACTCATTTTCCTGTTTTTGCAGCTCAACTGCTGTATGTTCTACAAAAATCTGCCAGTTTGCCTTTTTGAGATTATATCTTTTGATATCCAACAAGGAGTGTTGGGTTGGGTTGATTGTAATTGCCTCTTTAGTTTGAAGGTGATGACTGTATGATCTGATGTGGTCCAGCCTGGCTGGACACACTAGTCTGTAATTTTTTAAGCTATTGAATTGGTGGCAAGAGTAACATCAATGTCACTCTCCCACATGGTACTGATAAAAGTTGGGAGATTATTTGGTTGGTTTAGCACTTGAAAGGGTGAGTTAGTTGTACTGGTATCTGGCTGTTTTGTGCCTGCTCTGTCTTCTGTACAGCTATGCCATAAGGTTGACTGGCAGTTGACATCAGCACACACTAATATTTGCAGTTGGTAGCAAGTCTATGACTGCTTGTAGGTATTCAACAGTTGGATTTATATCTTCCAACTGGTCTGGAATATAGGGAAATAATGTAAAACTGTCCTAAAGCACTGGTGATATGGGCACACACTGGGGAGCAGAGGTGAGCCACCTCTGTGGCTCACCTCAGTATTTTTAACTATTATTGCTGTAAAAGGGACACCTGAGGTGTATTCTATTATTTTATAGCCTCTTGGGTATTCTGAACCCTACCCATATGTGTTTAGGGGTTCTGGAGTACACCAATATATATGTATATTATTTTCTTCTAATTTGAGTTTGTTCTAATCTATAACAGCTCTTGCTCTTTGATCATTCAATTGGATGAGATTTAGTGCCCTAGCCACATTTATATTTTATATTATATCTGCCTTAATTATGCACCGTATCCTTTTTAGCAAATTCTGAACCAATATTTGATAAGACAATGGTGGTGTTTTGGTCTGTTTCTTCTTAACACAGCACTCAATTCAACTACTGATTGTGTGTGCCTCTGCCTCCCGAAAAGCTAATATTCCATTTCACCCCAATGATGATATTCAGTGTAGCTCTTAAGATGTGGCTCTGGGTGGGGCAGTGAAACTTTTACATGCCCTTATCTTCAAACAAAGTCACTACAGCCTGGGCAAAATAACATGATGCATTGTTATGCCAAAGAAAAGTCCCTTAGTACTGCCACAGTGTAGTAAGAGCAGAATTTTCCAAAATGTTAGTGTACTGTATGGCATTCATTGTTTCATTAACAATAAGCTCAAACCACCAAAACTCCAGACAGTGACAACATCTCTGTCAAAGTTCACAATTGTGATGACACATTCTGATAAACATGTTCTCTGGGCATCTGCAAAACCTAAATGCAGCCATTAGGTTGTAAAACCATGTACCATGATTTGTCACTCCAACATTTCAGAAACCAATTATGATGTGTTGCGTATTGGTCAGGTTAATTCTGTGCTATAATGTTTGGTTTGTGTGCTGTGGCATTTCCATAAAATCCACTGTGCAGTGCTCTGTGGGATCTGAATATCATATTTGTACTAACATCAGTACTGTGGCTTCCCTTAAGTTCTCATTGTGATATTCAGTGAATGATGACTGATCTTTCCACCCTTCTTAGTGAATGATGACCACCCTTCTGAGTGCCCTTTGGTCTCTTTCTGCCAATTTCTGCTGACTGCCCGCATGTTTCATGTAGTAATGCCACTTCATTTCCGTATGGTGATTTCATCAGCCACCATTCATATAGGGTGTTGCATTTTTTCTGCAGTGGCACAAACAGATTGATTACTAATATGGCATTCTATAATGCTTCCCCATTGGAAATTGTTAAGCTGAATGCCTCTACCCTCTACAATAGATCAGCTTACCTCTACCTTGAATGCTATTGTTTTATTCCCATTCCCAAAAGTAGATGGCAGATATCCACTTTTCCAAAATTCTAGGTGTGTCTGGAAATTTTCTAAAAAAACTCATTTTTTTGAGCCGTAAGCATTCCCAGTGGTAGTTTAGTCAGCACAATACATCACCATCTGCTACTTACTTGGAGAGCTCTGATGTGATTCCCATTGAAGACTGGAGAAAATTAAAAAGACCTCTTTATAAATCACAGCTGCAGTTTTCCAATTTCAGGTGGAGGGAGTATTCCTCCCATCAGTTATCCTGGGTTTTTTAGCCCACACAACTTGTGTGTAAACCTGTAAACACACTTCTACAGAAAAATAGACATTTTAAGAACATGTGACAAACTCCAGTGCTTTTAAAATAATAATTTTAACTTGAATAACTGTAAACATGATTCTCCGTGGCAGCTTACCTAGAGGGATACATTACCACCTTCCACTTGTTTTGAGACATCTAGGTTTGAGTACTGTTAACTAATGGAAGAAGTTTCTTTAACTGTGGCTATAGTTATGCAATCACTGCAAGGTGAGGGGGGGGGTTCTGGATTTAAATAACATTGATGAATGGAAGAGTTCCTGAATTCCTCAACTGAAGTTGTAGTTGGCTGACTCCAGTCAAGGGAGTGGGTTTTCCCAGTGAATTAGTCCAGATTTCTCAGCACAGATCTGCAAATCTGACATGTGTGCATGCACGTGCGCACGCACACACACACACACACACACACACTTCTGCTACAACAAACTACATGGGTATGAGTCACAAGCTTGGGTGCCATTGAAATTATAATAATTTTTGAATAAAAGCTCTAAGCATGCCTTTAGAATTTCATACTTTGCATATAAGTCGATTTTAAAATTTTAGTTTTTTTTTTAGTACTTCAATGGATGACTTGTATATTGAAATATGTGGTACAGGTCGCCCATCACTAATCCGGTTCCACCGCTAATTCGGATGTAATTTCAAATTTCCTGGGTCGGTGCACAGACCTGCTGCTGTTTTGGTGGCGTTGGTTGCAGTATCAGCTGTTGGCATTAACTTGTAAACACTAGCAAGCCATTCCCACTTGTTTTTCTGCATTTATTATTATAACATGCTCACATTTAGCCCCAGCCATGGTTCCAATGCATAAAGGAAGTACCTCTCGTGGTGTAAAGCACAAACACCGTACATTGTCTGTAACAGATAAAGTTGAATTTCTGAAAAAACTCGACAGCAGTGTGTCTGTGAGAAGTCTAACTCTGCTTAATTGTAAATCCCAGCAATTTCTCTCAGTTCCTCTTATTTTAGTAATTTTCTTTTGCCATTCGTTTTTTTTTTTTTTTTTTTTTTTAATAACACACTTGTACAAACTTGTGGAAAAATACAACACAATATGATGGATAATACAGCGATAACGAACTTGTTTTCACAAAATCTCTAACAATACTGACAAACTTATTGCAACACTTGAGAGTTAATTTTGTCGCAATTAGTTTTATTGAAGCGCTCACAATAAACTAATCACAAACGACCTTCATATGTATGCTGTAATAGTGTCACACGTATGTGACCAACATGGCCTCTCAAGAAATAAAGTAACCTACTGGGCCATGTCAGCCACATATATGTGACATAAAAAACTTTTTTTTTTTTTTAATATTTTAAGCAAAAAAACGACAACACTGATATTACAATATTTATTTTAGAATTACTAATCAAATTATTTTCTAAATATTTTTTGGCCCCTGGGGAATTTGTTTTTCTTAACCTAGCTTGGTAGTGAAAGTGTTAAAGGTAGGAGGAGGTGGTTAGCTGTTGGGTAAACTATATGTGCTAAAATAATCACCCGTCATCCGGCAAACTCACTAATCTGGCACCCCACAGGTCCCAACACTGCTGGATTAGTGACGGTTGACCTTACCTCATTTCAACAGCAAGAGCCCAGAAATGGGATGAGATTGGATAACCATTCATATAAATAGAACATTGAAAACAAATATTATAACTTATTCAAAAACTTCCAATAGCAGAAGAAAAAAAAAAAAAAAAGTAAT
Source organism: Mastigoproctus giganteus (assembly GCF_048544385.1). NCBI lineage: Eukaryota > Metazoa > Arthropoda > Arachnida > Uropygi > Thelyphonidae > Mastigoproctus > Mastigoproctus giganteus. The sequence continues at coordinate 42,825,079 of NC_143587.1, read as the reverse complement.
ATTCAAAATGTACTCACTAGTTATAAACAGAGTTCCCAAAACCAAGCTTGAAGCCTCCTATTCAGAGGAAATGCAGACAGATACAGGAACTCCCTAACTTACGTAACACTCAACTTACGCAAATTTGACATTATGTACGTTTTTGCCAGCCGGTGCAAACAAAAAAATATAGAAATGTATTTTGCATCTGTAGGGATAAATGGAGATATTGTGAAAATATTGTAATGTGAACCCAATAACATATTGTGTTTTTTTTTTTTTTTTGTAATTCATTCCAAGTCCTTGGAAGTTGAAAATTTCGCTATATTACTAAGCTATATATCTCTCTAAAAGATCATATTTATAATGGAAATTTCAGTACACTTTCATCATTATCATATGTTCCCATTATAAGAATTAATTTTGAATGGCTTTGTAATATTTTTCTAAAGCCCATTTCTGGAGGTCACGACCAAAAAACAATAAAACAATTTGCACTTTCCGGTTTATTGGGCTTTTCTGTTAATGCAGTCTATTATAAATGTGTAGTAAACTCGATCTTATTGCATTTGTGATAATCCCGATATAGAAATGGGTTTTTACATTACGGTATTATGGTGAAATGTGTTCCCCTTTGCCGAAATCTTCAATCGTATAAAAAAACAAATTTTCAGAAACTTCTCTTCATTCCTGTTTGCTTATTACAAGGATGAAGGGAAAGCAACCAATGGAAAGTGCCAGGAAACGAAAAGAATTTGATTTAGAAATGAAGATGAAAATGATTAAGAAGTACGATGCAGGACAAAGTTTGTCATTTATTGCACGGAATTAGGTCTTGCTGCTTCAACAGTGAATACTATTTTAAGAGACAGTGCACGTATAAAAGAACATGTTAAAGGATCAAAACATTTAAGATCAACAGTGATCACAAAACAGTGTTCAGGTGCTATATCGAAGGTGGAACAGCTTTTAATAATATGGATGGAAAATCAGATTCAGAAGTGAGTGCCCCTGAGTCTAATGATCATTCAAACAAAAGCAACAAGTATTTATAAAGATATTAAGGATAAATACGGCAAACCCCAATCCAAGTTTGTGGCAAGCAACAGGTGGTTTAATAGGTTCAAGCATCGGGCTGGTTTCCACAACATTAAAGTATGCGGTGAAGTTGCCGATTCTGCAGCTGCAGAGAAATTTTGTGATGTGTTGGAAAAAATTATTGATAAAGGCGGCTATTCAACGCAGCAAATTTTTAACATTGACGAGACTGCTCTGTATTGGAAAAAAAATGCCGGATCGAATGTACATTGCCAAAGAGGAAAATACATTGCCAGGTTTCAAGGCATCAAAAGGCCACGCTCTTGCTTGGGGATAATGCAGAGGAAGATTACAGATTAAAACCACTGCTTGTGTACCATTCTGGAAATCCTCATGCATTTAAGTTCATCAATAAAGTCACCCTACCCGTGCATTTCTGATCGAACCAGGGAGCATGGATAAAAATATCTGTCTTTGAGGATTGGTTTAAATTCTGCTTCATTCCCGAGGTTGAAAAATATTGTAAAGACAACAATGTTCCTTTCAAGTATTTGCTTGTATTAGATAATGCTCTTGGACAACCTACACATCTAGATTATTTCAATTTGAACATGAGAGTTATATCTCTACCACCAAACATGACTTCACTCACCCAACCTATGGATTAGAGTGTTATTTCGAATTTAAAAGCATACTATTTACGCACAACATTTGCTCAGGCATTGTCTGCAGTAGACGGTGAGAAAAATTTTACGTTAAGAGACTTTTGGAAATCTTACAATATTTACCACGTCATCTAAAACATTAATAAGACTTGGGCGGAAATTACAGAGTCTGACTCTGCCAGGAACAGTGCACTAACTGGGCTAGACACTATCCACCACAGTGCCCTAAGAACTGCTTTAGGAGCATTCAGAACATCCCCTGTACAGAGTCTATATATAGATGCACACGAACCTCCACTCCATCTTCAGAGGAAAATGTTGATCCTCAACTATGCAGCAAAAATACGGAGTCTTCCTTTTCATCCTATCTGTCCCATACTTATTTGAGCCCCAATGGACCAAATTTTATCAAAACAAACCTAACGAAAACAAGCCTATTGGGATAAGATTGTGTTAACTGTAGCAATGTTGGAATCTAGACATGGGTAATGTCTTTCAGGAACCGAGCAATCATGACCCTCTGTGGTCTGATTATACAACGGTCTGTGACTTCTCATTCCAACAATGGGGGAAAAAGCAAGCAGCAGACCTTACCATCAGGAATCTCCATGCTGCACATGTAGCAGAAAATTCTCAGTGTCTTCAAATATATACCAATGGCTCGAAAACAAGTACGACAGTGGGCATAACAGCAGTTTCTTCTATCTTTTCTACTTCTGTGTCCCTTCCAAAGGAATGCAGCGTCTATTCTGCTGAATTGTGGGTGATTAAAATAGCCTTGATCACGTGATTGATCTGTCCAGGAAGCGAATTATGATCTACTCTGATTCTCTGAGTGCAATAAAATCATTGAAAAATCCATCCAAACCAATCCACCCCATTTTGAAGCAAATTAGATAACTTATTGCATTACAAGCTGTAAACCAATCAATCAGTTTCTGTTGGATACCAGGTCATGTAGGCATCAAAGGAAATGAATACACAGATCAAGCCGCTAAACATCCACTCATTGCAAGATCCCCTAACTACCAAGTGCCATATACAGACTACAAATCAGTCATAAAAAAACGTGTGTGAAGAGCAATGGTTGCAAATCTGGCAGGCTCAGTGCGGCAATAAACTGCTTCAACTTAAACAGGCCCCTCGACGTGGGCACCTGTATGTGGTGAGGGGACCTCCCAGTGACGCTGCTGGACTCCGAGACTAGCATCACTGGGATCCAACGCCCACAGCCCAGGTTCCAGGCTTACATCAATGGAATCCGGCGTGTTTGCCGTGCGCTGCGACCCGTGGAAATTCGGAAAGGGGGATCCTGGTGGTTGAGGGGCCCAGCTTCAGTACACCACTTTGGCCCCTGCTTCGACAAGACGGGTGGTCCTGGAAGGCCCGGCTAGGATCAATCGGCTAGTAGGCTCGCCTGCGAGGGTCAACCGTGTCAATGCCACGCCCCTACCCTCATGGTCCGAGGGACAGGATTCAGGCTGGCGGCGGTGCGGGTATAGTGTCTGGGTAGCCCTGGCGTCCCACTCCCGAGCGCATTTATTGCATGCCGGGTAGTGGGTGTCCCTTTGGGCTCCGTGGTGAGTGGGGAGCCCGGGCACTGAACAATTAAAAAAACTCCATGAATCCTGATAAACGTATTCCTTCAGGGGCCCCAACCCGGTCCCTATCTGAAAATAACGAAGGAGAGGCAGATAGCATTATTGCTACAAAGAGGCAGCGAACCGAACTACCATCAGGGCCTGTCCCAAGGTTCTTAATAATGCATTCCACCAATGAAACACCGATTGGTAAAATGTCGCCCTTTTTTATACAAAAAGGGTTGGATGGGTTAGCAGGTACACCCAAGTCAGTTAAGAGGCTCCGTTCTGGGGACCTCTTGATTGAAACAAAAAATGACGGGCAGTCTGAACATCAATCGGAGGTATACCCATAACAGTGACACCACACTGGATACATCAACTGTCCAGTACGTCCATACATTCCGAACCCTTTACGGTGTTTTAAATGTCAGAAGTATGGACATTCTCAAATGGCCTGCCGTGGAGTCCTTGCATGTGCCCGGTGCGGTGCAAAGGACCACGAAACAACAGCATGTTCAGCCACTAAACCCACCTGCATTAACTGTGAAGGTGAACACCCGGCCTACTCACGAGCATGCCAGAGGTGGAAAGAAGAAAAAGAAATTCAACGGCTGAAGGCAGAGTGAAACATATCGTACCAGGAGGCAAGAAAAGCAGTGAAACCTCGTAACATCAAAAAACCTACCTACGCCCAGAAGGTAGCAGGGAGATGTTCGATTGGGACTCAGACGGACATGTCTGTCCCTCCAAAAGAATCATTTACTCCCATTGCACGTTATCTTTTAAGCTCCCAAAAACCTGCACAAAAGGACCAGTCAGCTGCCACTCCTATATCGATACCTCCTAATGCTCCACAAGTAACAAAAGCAAAAGAAAAGAATAAGAAAGGGGAAGTAACACCTAGTACCCAGGAAAACATGGATGTCGAGCAGAAGGAGGTACATGATGAGTCAGTTTTGGAACTCTTCACTGAGGAAGAAATGGACACAGGACAGCGTCCGTACTTCCCCAGGAAAGATAAATCCAAGACTGACAAAATTAAGCCCTCAGCACCTCGGAAGCCGCCTGATGGACCCACCAAGTCCAAATAATGGCTAAATTCCTACAGTGGAATTGTCGTGGATTCCGGCAAAATACTGACGACATCAAGGCACTCCTGCAAAAGCACAAACCAGTTTGCTTTTGCATACAGGAGACTTATTTAAAGGCAAATGATGACCCCACCATGCATAACATTACCATCATTCGTAAGGATAGAATTGTGGATGGTTCTGCCCACGGAGGAGTCGCAATCCTCGTCGGCAACCAGATCCCATTTCAGGCTTTGCAGCTTACAACTAGCATTGAAGCTGTAGCAATTCGCCTTACAGTGGGGTCCTTATTAACTGTCTGCTCTGTTTATTTGCCACCTGGGATTGACATCCCCCAGAAAGACCTTGATGATCTTATCATGCAATTGCCTTCCCCTTGTTTAATTCTTGGGGATTTCAATGGACATAACACTCTGTGGGGTAGTGCTGACATCAATGGAAGGGGACGAGTCATAGAGCATATGCTCACTGACAATGATCTCTCCCTCCTAAATGTGGGAACAAACACCTTCTTTCACATGCCTACCCGTACATTCTCTGCCATTGATCTTTCTATCTGCTCCCCTTCTCTCCTTCCTTCACTTACTTGGGAAGTAGAAGAAAATCCATATGGAAGTGATCACTTCCCCGTGATAACAACCCTAACTAGTGGTAGACCCTGCCTGCCATTTAGTTTACCGCGGTGGAAGATTGATCAGGCTGACTGGAATGCCTTTCAATATCTGGCAAACTTTGACATCACTACAGTCAGTCAGGAGCCAATCAATGAAGCAGTCATGTATGTCACAGAAACGATTGTCCAAGCAGCTGCAATTGCAATCCCAAAATCATCCAGCCGGTTCCCACTATTCCCCAAACCTTGGTGGAATTCAGAATGCACGGCAGCAAAAAAAAAGCACAAAACAAAGAGTGGGGGATATTCCGCCGATATCCCACCACTGAAAATTTAATATCATTCAAACGTGCACGTGCAAAAGCACGTTATGTACGACGTCAGAGTCAAAGGAAATCTTGGATTCGTTTTACATCTTCCATAACTCAGGCTGCTAGCTCAAAAGTAGTCTGGGATAAGATCCGGAAAATGAAGGGAAAATATCCACCATGCCCTTCAGTGATCCTCGAACACAACGGATGTCCAATTGCAGATCGAACTGCAGTTGCAAACAGTCTAGGGGAAACATTTGCAAAAATCTCTGCGATAACATCTTTTCCCACGGAGTTTTTGGCCCTGAAAAAGAAAATTGAGAAAAACCCACCGAACTTCTCTTCAAAAGGGCTTGAATCGTATAACAAGCCCTTTTTACATGAAGAGTTAAATGCAGCACTTGCCCTCACGCATGCAAGTGCTGTAGGGCCCGATGACATCCACTACGAAATGTTAAAACACCTTTCACCACAATCTAAGTATCACCTTTTAATTCTGTTTAACAGAATTTTTATTCAGAAACAATTTCCGGATTCCTGGCAAAGGGCTATCGTCCTTGCTTTTCCAAAACCAGGAAAAGATCCTAGCAATCCAAGTAACTATCGTCCTATTGCTCTGACAAGCTGTTTGTGCAAAGTCCTGGAAAGAATGGTTAATGCACGCCTCGTATGGTATTTAGAAACAAATGGTTTGCTTTCCAGGACACAGTGCGGCTTCCGAAGAAATAGATCCACTCTCGATCATTTAATCCGATTGGAAACGTCCATTCGTGATGCTTTTATTAAATCCGAGCATTTGGTAGCAGTTTTCTTTGATATTGAAAAAGCGTACGACACAGCCTGGCGATTTGGAATTTTAAAAGACCTCTATAACTTTGGTCTTAGAGGTAACCTTCCTGTTTTTATTAAAAACTTTCTTTCGAATCGCCAATTTCAAGTCCGTTTAGGATCCACCCTCTCTCGAGTTTTCTCTCAGGAAGAGGGAGTCCCACAAGGATCCGTTCTAAGTGTTACGCTTTTCGCAATTAAAATAAACTCTATCACAGAACAACTTCCTCCCACTGTAAACAATGCCCTCTATGTAGACGACTTTGCTATATTTTGCAATTCATGCAATATGAGGGTCATTGAAAGGCAACTGCAGAAAACCATTGATCGTCTCACAGCTTGGTCTTTAGCTAATGGGTTCAGATTTTCATCACAGAAGACCGTTTGTGTACACTTCTGTCGCAAACGTAATCTTCATCCTGACCCAGAATTAAGGCTTGGGTAAAATAACATCCCAGTTGTAGCAGAATTCAAATTCCTTGGACTTATTTTCGACAAAAAGCTGACATTTTTACAACACATTCGTCAGCTGAGGACAAGATGTGTCAAAGGGCTTAACATCCTTCGTGCCCTTTCGTCAACCTCGTGGGGCGCAGATCGTTCTACCCTTCTTCGCCTTTACCGAGCACTCCTCCGTTCCAAACTCGACTATGGGTCTCAGGTTTATGGTTCTGCTAGAGATAGTGCACTTCGGTGGTTAGATCCAATCCACCATCAAGCCATCCGGACAGCCATTGGAGCATTTCGCACATCTCCTGTCCAAAGCCTTTACGTTGAAGCAAATGAACCATCTCTGTGTCTTCGTCGTATGCAGTTGTTGTTACAGTACGCCTTCAAATTAAAATCCCTGCCCGATCATCCCACGTGGCCATCCGTTTTTGAGCCGCGCTGGGAAAACCTCTACAACACGCGTCGGACAGCCAACAAACCTTTTGGTATTCGAATTCAAGGGCTGTTGAATGAACTTGACGGTAGACAACGTTGCCCAGTCACCAAGGCAATTCCTTCCACCCTGGCATGCCTGTTTTCCAACTTGTGACTTCTCCCTTAAGATCTGGGAGAAGGCTACTACACCGCCATCTGTCTACCAGCAACTCTTTGCATCACATAGACAGCAGTATTCTGACTTTGTGCCTGTCTATACAGATGGCTCAAAGTTAGAATGTTATGTGGGATCTGCTGTTGTGTTCCCTCACAAAACATTGTCTTATAAGATCCCACATGAAAGTAGCATTTATACTGGGAGTTGCGTGTTATAGAAACAGCCCTAGATCACATTAAAAATCACGACTACCAGAGGTATATGATCTATTGCGATTCATTAAGCGTGTTACAGGCTCTAGTATCGGTGGGGTATAACCCTCATCCGATCCTGTCCAGGATCCGGCACATTCTATTTTCTCTTGTAGAATTGGAGTTTGATATTCGCTTTTGCTGGATCCCAAGCCACATTGGGATTCGGGGAAATGAACTAGCTGATACCGCTGCCAAATCAGCCATTTCCCTGGATAATCATTGCCTGTTAGTCCCCTATACAGACTACAGGCAAATAATACGCTCTAGATTATATTCCCAATGGCAAGATTCTTGGCACGGACAGACCACAAATAAACTACGTCATATTAAGCCTGTAATTACGCAATGGCTGTCCAGTTTACGCAGGGTCCGAAGAGAGGAAGTTGTTCTTGCTCGGCTCTGCATAGGTCATAGTCATCTAACCCATTCCTACTTGCTGAGGGCGGATGACCCACCTATGTGCGAGATGTGTAATGTCATTTTAACCATCAGTCATATTTTAATAGAATGTCCTACTTTTATTGAAGCACGGTGCTTGTGTTTTACCGCTTTTAATAATTTGACTGAGCCATTTACACTCAGTCAGTTAATAGGCGACAGAGACAACATGTCTGACGTTTTTAACTTTTTACATTCTATTAATTTCTATACAAAGATATAAGTTTTATGCTTTTAATTACTACCTCTTTTACCTAAAAACTAATTGCCTGACGTGGTAGCCTTGGCTACCAAAATTTTTAGTAGTATTTTAAATGTGACTTGGCGCATTATGGTCTTAGCTGCCGATGCGCCATAAAAAATCAAATCAAATCAAACTTAAACAGGAACCTAAGTTGTGGCCATCAAGCATGCGATCAAATAGGCAAGAGGAGGTGATCCTGGCTAGGACGTGTATTGGGCATACATATCTAACCCATATCTATCTACTCAAGGGGGAAAATCCGCCTATTTGTACATTTTGTCAGACTACACTTATGGCGAGGCATATTCTAATAAATTGCAATCATTAAAATAATTATCAAAACAAAATTTTCAAATCGCTTTCACATCTGCAAGAACCTTTGACATTACCCCATCTGATTGGAGACAATGCAAATCTAGCTGAGTTCTTTTATTTCTTAAAGCAGATGGGATTATTTTACAGATTTTAACTGGTAATTGCACTACCGAATAGAATCACGCAGAATATGGCATTAGCAGCCCTTGTGCCATTAAACAACATATCAACCAACCAACTCCATGAGCTGTCCTGGCAGCTTGCTGCACTGCTCAGAGTACTTCATGTCAGACTACAATTACCCCTACATTTATTTTGTTCTTCAACATTTTGAGTGTGATTGGACATATAATTGGACAGTTAATCTGGGATTATCAAGTGAAGTGGCTTGCATTTACCAGTGTTATACCTCAGTTGCCACTTCTCATCCCATTCTGCCTAATTTATCTAGGTCTTGTTGCTGCAGCATTATGCGTTGATTCCTCTTACCCTGCCAGCCTGTGTGTCATCTGCAAACTTAGATTGTTATTTATGAAGGCATGATATGCCTTCATAAATCATTAAATCATTTTTCATAAAAAAATCATTTAAAAAAAAAAAAAAAAAAACTCCCTTTATCCTTGACACCAATTTCTTTGAATAAATCACATATCAATATGCTATGTTCATACCCACCTAAAATTCCTTCTCTTGATTCTTAGATCATCCATCCATCTAATGCTGGATGACTACTTTCTACTTCATAGAAAGTAGTCATCCAGCAGTTTAAGAAATGTTTTGTTACTGAGAGCTGTCAATCCACATTTTCAAATTGATATCTAGAAAGTTTAAGTCCCCTATGATAAACCATTCTTGTTTTCTGGCACACTATTTGTCTGTATAATTGTCCATTATACTCATCACAGTCATTTGGTCAGCACTTCAAATGTCACTTTTGTTTCTCTAGGGCTTACATCACACCACACTAATATTACGACATGCATCTACTGGTTGTACTGTTTTAGAGTCTGTGCTTCTTCTTAAAAGAATCACTCCTCACCTCCTCGTCGTCCTCCTCCTCCTCTAATGCTTGTCCTTTCTATGCATTATAATCACAGTATTCAAATATTGCACCCCCCAATATCAGAACAACACCATTCTTCAATTTATACCTATAATTTTATCATCTAATAACTTAACAATACTTCAAAGTTATCAAATTTAATTACTGTATTCTCAGCATTAGTGTACAAGGAAGTAAACATATGCTTATTTGTATTTTTAAAACTCTTACATAGCCCATATATTTGCTAGTCCCATGTGCATCCCCAGCAGGGCATGCAGTGCTCTCCCCTTCTTTTTAGACTACTGCATGTCAAAACAGAAGCAATGAAAGAATCAATTTCACCTCTGCTTATGGCTGCTGTTAAACCATTAGTCTGTTCCCCCCCCCCCCCCCACAAACTAGCAATTTTCTACTCACCTAAAACTGCCTAGATAATATCAGCAAATATTCTTCCAACCCTTTTATTTCCCTGAAAAAACAGTCCCATATGTTACAAGCACAGGCTGAATTGATTGGCAAGATTCTTGGGATAAACACCCTCTTATCACGTTGTGACAAAAGAAACTTGCAAAGTTTTTGCAGCTTTTTCTTGACATCACCTCATACTTATGTAAAATCAGAATGCCTATGCTTAACATCCTTAGCACGACAATATCACCTTTTGTATCCTTAAAAGATAATTGTTCCTCAATATTTTCAATTTTTGTCCCTGGCAGCTGTATTTTGCTCCTATTCCCTCTCTTTACTTATTGAATAAAATATTCCCCATTTCTCTGACAATAGTCACCAAGAGTAATTACCTTCTGTGAGACCAGTGCATACAGCTTATGATAATCCTGCTGTGCACCACATCCCTGTGGTTAGACCCTAACATGAAGGTTGGCTGGGTAACTGATTGCTTGATGAGTTCCCTAATTTAATTCTTTTGAAGTACTGGCAGTGTGTAACTGGAACTGCAAGACAGTTATCATTTTCTTTAAGCACTCATTCATCCAACAAAACACTAAACTCAATTTTCCCACTCTCACTTCACCTAGCACACAAAGCCATCTTGGCATTATGCATGTAATAAAGCCCTGATTTGTAGGAGACTCACCATCTACAATCCCCCCATCTCCACACACATTCTCCTCAAGCCGAAGCAGTCTCACTATTCTAATTCATTTGCTTTGCTGCTCTAGTCCTAGATATAATCTCATTAAAAAAAAAAAAAAAAATAGAAAAGAAAAAAATTTAATTAGTCATACAGCAATAAGCTAGAATTCTAAACTAAAAACACACCAGTGCTGTGTGATACGCTTCTACCTAGTAATAACATTACACTATTCCCCAGCCACAATAGCAATATATGTACAGTTGTGCCCCCATATCCACTGATTCAGTTACCCCCGGTTAACCATGGAAAAAAAAAACCGGGGGGGGGGGGGATGAAATTTGAAAAATTCCAGAAAATAAAAATATAAACTGTTCATAAGTTTCAAACTGCCTGCCAAGCTAGTACAGGCTGTAACATGGTGAAGTCTGCCAGCCCAGTACATGACTCATCTCCCTTTGTCCCCATACCCACACTCCCATGCTAAACTTCGCCCAATCTGCCTCCAGTTTCTCACTGATCGCATTCATTGTAGCGTTATTGCACTGTCTTTGTTTAAGAAAGCCCTTATTTACTGTAATAATGGCCCCAAAGTACAAGAGTAGTGGTGCTGGTAGTGCTTCTAGGCAAAGCTGTGAAGTGCTTCCCATTAGTGAAAAAGTAAAAATTCTCGATATGATTGAAAAAGAAAGAAAATCGCATCTGGAGATTTCCAGGTTGCATGGTAAGAACGAATTAGTGAAGGTGGAAAAGCATTCAATTTTTGGGTGGAAGATATGAACAGAAAAAGGATGCCCATTGATTGAAATGTGTTATGGCAAAAGGCCTTAAGCCTATACGAGGACTTTTGGAAAAAAGATGAGACTCAATCAGGGAACCATTAGGTGTGTCAAGGCCACATACAGTCGGCAAGTGTTCAAGATGATTTGAGCAGCGATTGATGCCGACCCTGACATTGAAATCATGGACTTCTGGAAATCATTCATCATTGCTGATGCAATAACATTCATAAAAGGTGCAATGGATGAACCAGAAATGGTGAATGTGCTGGAAGAATTTGTGGAGTGAAGTCATCCATGATTTCAAGGGCTTCCCAGGAATCGATGGAGAGGTAAACAGGATCATCCGAACAGCAAGAGAAGTTGGTGGTGATGAATTGGTCGATATGATAGCTGAAGAAATCGTAGATCATATCGAAGAAATTGAGGTTTTGACGAACGAGGAGTTGGAAGACCTTGTTAGGTCGTCTACAGAGGAAGAACATGAGGAAGAAGAAACTGAAGCTGAACCAGCAAAGTGGATGCTTGAAAAATTTGCTGAAATGTTTCGGATGGTACAAAACTTAAAGGAGAAGATAATGGATTATGATCCTGTGATGGAATGCTGCATTAAAGTTACCCATTTGATAACGGAAGCAACAGAACCTCTCCAGCATATGTTTGATGAATTAAAAAGGCAAAAGAAACAACTCCCTATCACAATGTTCTTCAAAAAGGTCAAAAAAAAAGTGTCCACTATCGATGATCCACAGCCACCAACATCGTCTACTCCTGATGTCATCCAACGACAGTCATCTTCGTCTTCTCCAGCTTCGGAAGATGATCCTACTGGCGTCTTGTCAGATGGTCATTAGCCTAGAAGAACACACAATGCCTACACTATCGCCCCACTTCATCTCATCATCATAGGCATTGTACAGTATCATCGTCATTATGGATCATCACAGCAACAATGGAAAAGCCAGTGAGCACCCACAATAGGCTAAGATATTTTCTAACAAGTAAAACTCTTTTCATTACATGATATACAGGTACAGTACATGATACAATAGTACTGTACAGGTATTTTTCATTGTAAAATGTGTAACAGTACAGGTATGTTTTTCTGTTGTGCCTTCTTCCTTTGAGGTGTATAGAAAGTATAATTTTCATTGCTCCATCATCCTTTGATACATGATATTTTTTCATTGCTCTATCGTTTCTTGAGGATTAGGCTAAAATGTCAGTATCATTTTCATTCGAGAGAGTACAGTACTGTATAATAATGTACAATGTACTTTATTATTACCGTATTTAATGTTGGTAATATCTTACTGTATGTTTAATTTATGAATTAAACTTTATACGTATGTATGTACAAGAAAACCACGTTATATATGGGGTCGGCAGGTGTTCGCTTATACCGCAGTTTCAGCCATCCATGGTAGGTCTTGGAACGTATCTTCCCCCCCCCCCCCCCGATATGGGGGTCTTACTGTATTAGGATAAATTTATAAAACACTACAATATTAATATATATACTCGCAGAACCTTGCAAAAGAAAATATTGAAGACTCAACTTCTGATTCTGCTTACAAACTTCTGGCTACTACAATAATATTGCGATTTTCACAATGGTAAGGCCAACTTTACTTTTATATTTAATTTTCTAAATATTTAGATAAATACAAAAATTAATAAATATCTGTAATTAAGGCACTTAAAGCTGTTTCTTTACTACAGATTACAATGCTTGTTAAGTATAAGACATTGAAATTATCACAAAAAGTCCTGAATTTTCATTAGCAAGCTAATGAACATGTCACAGAAAAACCTCGTTCCTAGAGATAATAAAATATACATATCACAAGAGTTAGGAAGTTTCAAAAGACAAAGAGTTGTCTAATTTTGGAAATATGAAAAGGACAGCAATATTTTATATATATGAATGGTAAGCTAATACTAATACACGCGCAACAGCTCTAAGTGATGTGCAGGGGTACAAATAAACAAAAACACAATTTGAACTGTGTCCGCAGCAGTATTACAAGTGTTGTTAATAAAATGAGAGTCTGCACTCCTGGTAGGGCAACCAGTGATGACATAATGGGGCTAATAGAAATTTGGTGTCACCTAGAAATAGGTGACACCAAAGAACCATATGTACAAAAACTATATGTACAATTTATTTAGTTATTAGTAGTGGCAAATTATGCAAGGAAGCAAGTTATACAACTTCAACTAAAAAGAAGAAACTACCCAACTGATCTCTCTTAATTTTGTTTAATTCTTCCTTAAAGTTATTCAAACTACAAAATAAATAAAGGTGACAGCTTGCTCCAATAATCAGCTACCCTCTGGCTGAAAGCATATTTTTGCACATCTGTCACCCCCCCCCCCCAACCATCCCTTTTTTCAATTTGTTTGTCCACTTATGTGTGATGTTTGAGAAAGAGTAAAGGTGCCACGAGCATTTAGTTTACTCACTTTATTAAACGCTTCAATGAAGCCTAGTTTCTGGACATTGAAATTTACAGAACCGATTTTTTTTATTGGTTAAAAAGAACCCTTTTGTACCCCTGACCAATCTTGTTGCTCTTCTTTGCACTTGATCCAACAGACCACATCCTTCCTCAAAATAAGGTTTCCAAGATTTCTATGCAATATTAAATGTCTTAACCATTGCTTTATTACAACAGGATAAGACAATGGTTAGGGCACATTTAATATTGTATATACATTTTTAAAGCACTATGTAACATATTGCCTCCTTTTAGTTGCTAAAATATAAAAATTGCCTGTGCACACACTGTCACATAAAGCGATGTGTTCCATCCAAGCAACTACGATAGTTGTGTAACTAAAGTTGACAATGCACCTTGTGTGATTTCCATTGCCACCATGCCACTCTGCTTAGAGTATATCATAAGTTGGAAATAACATTGGCAACATTAAAAGTCCAAATTTTTATCAAAATTTTAAAACAAACTACTTAGTTTGTTTTAAGGCTTTATAAATTATTCTATTTTTAATATAAAATGTAAAACCTCCATTGTAACTGGCATTTTTATACGGCTGAGAAATTGCATTTTGAATTTTAGCTTTCTTGAATTAGCTCTTGTAGATTCATTAATATATTATATTAACTTAATATTATTTCATTAGGTGTTGCTGCATATGTTTCCCCTGATATGATGTTAGCAGAATATTCATTAAGAGAGAAACTACCTGGTATGGGATATACATGGAGTTCTCGTGGACCTACGTAAGATTTGTATTATACTTGTATTCATAATGATTTTATATTTTGAATGTATTTTTTAGATTATGCCTTATCATTTTTTAACATAGCATTGATGTTTGATGTTTTTTATCGTTTCAGGTTGTAAATGGGCAACTACATCTTTCTTTATCTTCAAGCAAAAAATTTTCTTTTCTTTCTTTTTTTTTTTTTTTACATACCATCATCCCTATAAACTGTAATGAGCATTTGATATGTTTTCTTGGCTGATTTTCCAATTTTACAACAAAATCTAATGTTCAAATGTCATTTTTGTTACTTACAACAAATGAGAAGTAGTCGCTCAAAACAGTTTTCTGCTAAACTGGTGCATAGCAAGTTGAAACTTGGTGTGTGCCTGTTCAAAAGATATTGATAAGTCCTCCACAATCTTTTAACTACTGCTGTGTGTTCAAGGATTATATGGTCATTCACTGAGCTGTTTGATGAAGCCTTACATAAAGATTTCATTCACCACACCCTCATCTCATCAATAACCCCCTAAACTCTGCTATGGGTCTGAGGTTGAGCAGCTGTGCCATGTAAACCTTGATCTATTATTTCTAAATCAGTAACTGTTTATGACAAGTTTTTTCACTCACCAAGGCCTTTTGGGTCCTGATGAGATGAGACCCCTCTAGTCAAATGATTTATATATTATTTCTATTCTGTTTTATTTTTTTAAATTTATTTTTGTATAGGATTTAATACTTTCAGGAGTAAACACTGCATCAGTTTCTTGAATATGCCAATACAATATTGGCATATTCAAGATTGTACTTGTGATTAAAAGGATCATTAATTTATTATGATTATAAATCTTGTTTTAGTCTTATTTCATTGGTATTAGTGTATTTGAGAAATTGAATCAATGAATATTCCTGATGCAAGAGGCCTTTTTGCTAATAAGATGTGAGCATGTTGATTCACAGATTTCATGTGTGAGCTCCTTATGTATATTGGTCTACATTTCTGGATTCACGATAAGAAAATACAGATTATGCATTTCCCTCCTTACATAGACTATTGACCTTTGAATTTTTTCAAACGATTCAGCCTCAGCTACCTCTAAGAGGCAACTGGCTCTAATAATCAACTCAGTGGCTAAAAGAAAACTTCCTGCAATCAAGTCTAAACCTCTTCCCTTGTAATTTGAATACATGCCCCTAGTTTATGGAATTCGCCCCCCCCCCTAAAGTGCCTGGTTGCCAAGCTCAGTAGCCCACATAAACAAAGTTGTTCCTCATATGGTTACTCTTTTGTCAATCTTGCTATATGAGTTGCCTATCTTTGGATCCTTTCAGAAAGCTCAGTTGTATTTTTTCAGATGAAGTCTCCATACTTGAACACAGTATTCCAAATGCGGCGCCTCCGTAGCCAGGTGGGAAGGAGCAGCAGTGCGTAGTACACGCTTCTTGATTAGACCGGGGTTCGAGCCCGTCACCACCAAATACGGAGGATGCGGAAAGGTCAAGGGAATGACCACCGCATATTCCCGGAGCAATATGGCCTTAGTTGCTAATGCTCCTAAAAAAAAAAACCGAAACCGTATTCCAAATGCAGTCTTACAATTGCCTTGCACAGTGGGATTATGACATCCATATCTCTGCACGATATTGTTCAATAAATCATTGATGGACTACTGTAGGCTTTCTTGGCTGCCTGTTTACACTATTTAGAAAACTTCATATCTGCTCGCATCATAACTCTGAGATCTAGTTCTTCCTCTGCTGTTTTTAATTCAACCTTATTTAATTCAAATAAATAAGTTAATTTTGGGTTGCATTTTGCTGCATTAAAATATAGGCTGCCACTTTTTTGACCATTCTTTAAGCCTGTTCAAGTCATCCTGAAGGAGTGCTACTTGGCATTGATCATTAATGACTCTCCCATCCTTAGATCTGCAAATTTTGACATCACCCTCTTTATCCATTTGTTGATGTCTTTTATGAAAATTAGAAACGACACTTGTCCAAGAACCACTCCTTGAGGAACACCACTTCGATGTTTGCCAATCTGAAGAATATCCATTAATCACAACCTTCTGCCCTGCACTCCATTTAGAATCTCTCAGTAATTCCGTGTTCCTCTCATAAAGGACCTCATGAGAGGAACTTGTTTTTTTTTTTTTTTTTTGAAAAATGTTTGGCCTGATTATGAAACGGTAGTAGTACAGCTTAAAAAAATTTCAGTATAACATTTCAAATAGTAATCCAGCAAGTTTCATTCAGTTTGAATATCTTTTTATTAATTTTATTAAATTAATAAAAAGATTTATTAATTTATTTATTTTGTATTAATTAATTTAATACAGGTCCTGAAGTCAAAGTTGTGTGAATGAGGAAAGATGGATGAAATTAGTCACCGTGCAGTCATCCAATATTTGGGGAAAAAAGGCACGCCAAAGGCAATTCATGACGATAATATGAATAGGTATGAGGATTTGAATAGGTCTAGGTATAGGTTTGAATAGGTACTTTACAAATATGAACATTTGAATAGGTACTCACATCAGTTTTTACTGTCGAATGACCTTTCATGCTGAGGAGAGGCTGTGCGAGTGGGGCTGAGACGTGTGAAATTAGTGATTTCGAAATTACAAATGACTGTTTATTAGAAAAACTTTCAAGCCTAAAGGCAAGTAAAATTCCTGGAGTATACCCAGTAATTTTGAGGGAGGGAGGCAGCCAGAGTGTACTGAAACATTGAGGTTAATTATGGGGACATTGGATTTTGGAGAGATTCCTTTGGAATGGAGAATTGCATTGCCAGTGTACCACCATTACATAAAGGCAGTTCAAAGAGAGAAGTGAGTAACTGACCGGTTAGTCTGACTTCAGTGGTAGGGATAATTGTGGAGTAATCCAGAGTGCAATACAGGATCATTTAGATAGAAATGAAATTCTGAATGAAACACAACATGGTTTTGTAAAGGGAAAATCACTTTTAACTAGCCTGGTTACCTAATTTGGTAAAGTCACCTATGAGCTTGATGCAGGAAATAATTTAGACATTTCTTCTTGGATTCAGCAAGCATTTGGCTTGGACCCACATGATAAGTTACTAAACAAGCTGGAACAGCTTATATAGTAACCTATCTTGTATAGTAACATGTTGGAATCGGAACAAAAATCCTTAGGTAGTTTTCAGGATGGCTGCAAGGCAAGAGGCTATGATTGATGGTTAGTCTTCTAGTTGGGCTAATGTAAAAAATGTGGCTTCTGAAGGATTGGTACTGAGACCACTGCTGTTTTTGATTTTCCTAAATGACATCAATGAGGGATACAAGGTGCGATGTCAAAATTTGCATATGATGTCAAGATTAGTAGAGTGGTTAATAACTGGTGCCAAGCAGAGCTTCTTTTGGATGACTTAGATAGACTTTAGGGACGGCCAAAGAAGTGGCAGCTATGTTTTAATACAGCTAAATGCTAGTTCTTACAGGGAGCAGCAACCCCAAAATAAGTTACATACCTGTTTGGAGCTGAACTAAAAACAGTAGAATTAAAAAGGGATTTGGGAGTTATGATACAGTTGGACATGAAGTTCTGTCTCTGCAATGTAGTCAGATAGTGAGGGAGGCCCATGGTGTACTATTGATGATGTATTGTACAATTGCTTGTAGAGATTGGGGTTATAATCTCACTATATAAGGGAACTGTAAGATCACACTTGGAATACTGTGTTAAAGTATGGAGACAGCACAAAAAAAAAAAAGTGCTCAAAAAGGGTCCAAAGATCAACAAAAGGGTATCTATATGCGGAAAGACTGAATATATGGGCTATAGCACTTGGAAACTAGTTACCTTAGAGAAGACTTGATTGAAGTATATAAGGCTCTGAGAGGGGAAACTGAATGAGGGCAGAATTTTCGCAATTATAAATGATTCCAATGGGTCCTAAATTCAAATTATGGGGAAAAGGTTTAGACTGATTACAGGAAGTCATCTTTTAGCCAATGAGTTATTAATTGCTGGAATAGTTACATGCATGTGTAGTTGAGACTGCAAGCTTGAGGAAATTAAATGGTTAGCTGGATAGACATCTACTTGAGGAGGAAGTCAAGGTAGTTTATTTTATTTTTGTTATCTACCTGTTATTATTTATTTTCTTTTGGTCAGTAAATTATTAATTAATGAAATAAGGTACCTCCAGGGGTGGTTGAGGCTGACCATTTGTAAATTCAAAGGTCAGCTGTATAGACAAACACACACGAGGAGGGAGTCAAATATGTAGTTTATTATTACTATTATTATTTATTTAATATATATATATATATATATATATAAGTTTGTGTTAATATATTGAATAAAGTATGCATAAATGGATGTGAAAATTACACGAAGTGCCAGTAACTAGAAGGGTGAGGATAGTAGAAAAGGAAGTATAGTAGATATGTGAAAGGTGAAAGAATGTTAATATCCTAAAAGTTATGATGAATTAAGAAAATTATGGGCTGAATTACAAAGCCAATAGAAGGTGGGTGAACTGTAAAGTAAAATGTGCGCGCACACACACACACACACACACACACACACACACTGTGCTGCCACGTTATTAAGTACACCTACCTAGTAGTGTGTTGAGCCTCCTTTAGCCTTCAAAACAGCCTGAATTCATCTAGGCATGGATTGATTGAACAAGATGCAGGGATGGAGTACCATGCAGACACGAGTGTGTCACACAGTTCCTTGAGATTTAACAGAGGTGTAGGCCTGCAGCAAAACAGCCTTTTCCAGCTCATCCTAAAGATGTTCAATAGGATTGAGATCTGCAAACTGAGCAGGCCACTGTAGCAAAGAAAAGTCATTGTCATATTCCTGGAACCATTACATAGTGATTCGGGCTTTGTGCACCAGTGCATTATCCTGCTGGAAGTAACCATCTGACTGGGGATAAACTGTCAACATGAACGGATGCACTTGGTTAGCAACGATGTTTAGGCAGGATGTGAACTTCAACTCGTCAGACCAAGCAACTGTTTTCCAATCCTCGATAGTCCAGTGCTGTGCCCACAGGAGGTGTGCTCTCGTCTTCATTGATAACAAAGTACGCGATGTGGCCGTTGGCTGTTGTAGGCCATTCATGACAAGGTGTGACTAGTGGTCCATTGCAATATTTTGTTCTGCACACCAAGGTTGTATTCTGATGTGATGTGCGACATTGTGACCCGTCTGTTTGCTTGCACAATTCTAGCCCTCCTCCTCTGACATCTCTCTCAGCAACAAGCGATTTTCTTCCACAGGAGTTGCCGCTGAGAGGATGTTTTCTGTTCGTTGCACTATTCTCGTACACCCTTGAAATCGTGGTGCGTGAAAAGTTTAGGAGAACTGCCATTTCAGAGATGCTTTGTCCAGCACATCTTGCACCTGTTACCATGCCACATTCGAAGTCCTTTAGATCACTCCTTTTGTATGGTTTTACGTTTAACTAATACTAGAAAGGTTCTGCTGCATTTATATCCACAACTGTGGTCATGTGACTTGCAACGTTGTGGGACAAACCATTTGTATGCACACTAGGGGGTGTACCTAATAAAGTGGCAGCACAGTGTGTGTGTGTGTGTGTATATATATATATATATATATATATATATATAATGATAGGCCATATGGAATGAAGATAACCAAACTAGGTTAACTTGATTACAAATTTGTATGAACACTAATACTTATATGAAAAACACCAATAATCGGTAACAATCTACAATGAAACGTATATACATTTATATATATATATATATATTTCGAAGTGTACTGCATCCAAATGTCACAAGTCACTGTTGATAAAGCTGCCAGTATGCTGTACCATTGCATACAGTGCTTTTTTTGGGACAGTACGCAATGGTATGTCATACTGCACCTTTATTATTTCATATGTTTACCTACTATTCAAATAAGCTTAATTATTTAACTAAATTTGCATTTTTCACTGTCTATTGTTGAGATATTTTCAATATAAAACTTTATAACCATTTTTAGAATTCTAAATTATTCAATTGGACTTCTGTTTAATGAACTCCTTTCATAGCAAATTTTTTTTGAATTCTCCTTGGAAATTATACTTAAAATAGTTTCTGCGAGCGAAGAAAATTTTCATATAACGAACAGCTTAGGAGAAACTTAACTAGGTATGCACTGTTTGCACTTTTGGTCTTCAGGCAATTGAGGAAATTAGTGCTGCTGCTAAGCAAGAATTGAGAGAGCTAAAGGGATTACCATTCTACAATTTAGGGGTACATGGTAAAACCTATCACACCACCTGTCCCACATACAGAGAAGTCGCACTGGTCAACAGAGAGCAGATCAAGGGGTATTCCCAATGGGCTCTGGTCCCTCTTCTATTGCACTACTGGTGTCCAACCTTTTCCCATACAGGGGACATATTCAAAGTTGGATTTTTTTCGGGAGCCGCACTGAGTGATTCGAGAAAAATTAGTGTGTTACATTTTCCATATCTTGTTACATGTAAAAGGAAGTTTCTGTTTTCATGTTACCGTTTTTTATTTTCAGGCTATATATAAAAAAATGCAAATTCTCAATACTTTTTTTTATGTGTAACAAAAATGTCACTAATTTATTTTTTACATTTTATTAAAATTATAAAAATGATTTTCTTTTGTTTTTCAAAAAAAAATACCTTATTTTTGCCTTTAAATGCTCACTTTAGAAAATTTACAACCTGAAGGGATCACTGCTTAATATGAATATAAGGTGAATAAATAAAAATAATGATAACAGCTAAAATTGAAAATGCTGTATTCACTTTACATATGGGCCATAGGTTGGACACCGCTGTGAATCCAGCTGTAAGCGCCTTGTTCGAGAATTAGGAGAAATTTAATTTTACTTCGACAAATAATCATCTGTTGTTTCATGGAAGTGTGTTATCCACATTTTTCCGTAAATTTTCCCTATCTCTGTTTACATGGTCACAGTAGCTGAATATCCGAATGACAATGACATTCTGGACAGTTAAAAAAAGAAAAAAAAAAAAAAAAAGAAAAGAAAAGAAAAAATTCAAATTTAAGAACTAGTAACAATATCAATGACAAGAGACTGAAAATGAGTACAATGAAGGGTATTAAACCTTCTAAACATAAAATGTTGGCGTTTGGTGAGAATGAAGTTAGAAAATTGTCAATTAGGCTTCAATTAAATGAAAGAGATAGAATTTGTGGATTTCGAGAATACCTAATCGAAAAGGTGGTTTCAGAAAAATTGATGAGCATTTGATGAACGCTCTGAGTACAATACCAATTTCATCAAGTGAATGTGAATGAGAATTTTCACAAACAAATCTGATTGTCAGCCTAACCAGAGCTTCGTTGATGACAAAAACAATTTCTTCACTATTTCTTAAATTGTAGGCCCACCGTGACACACTTCGATCCAGCAAAAAATATGTCAATTTGTGGCTGCTTCGGAAACGTCATTCAGCAACGGACACAAACAAATGAAAAGAAGTCAGCATAATGTGTCGGATGAGAACTCAATAAAAATTTGGAATATCCTATAAAAACTTTATTACGAATTTTTTTTTTTTACTTATTTTTTTTCTTATTACTTATTTTTTTTACACAATTTACTTATTTTTTTTATATACTTGAATAATAAATTTATGCTTAATAAACTGTGTGTTAATATACTTAATTTGTTGTTCTTATTCCAAAAACATTACTACTAAAATAACAATATCAGGAAATACTATTTTAGAGTACTGTACTTTTCTGTCCCTTTAACTTTCAATTTTTTTTTCCTGACAGCAAAGAATGGGCACCCGCACCTTTTTTTTTTTTTTTTTTTTTTTTTTTTTAACAAAAAAAGGCATATATATACACACAGTGTCTCAAAAATATTGGTACAAGCATTTATGGGAGATAGGTAACATCTAAAGGAATGTGAATTGCATAGGAACCCATAACCAAAAACGTCACGGGAAAGTAGTAGCAGAGGCACAAGAAGCAGAAATGACACAAGACAGTAATTAGTGGCAAACATTTATTTGACATAATATTAACAATGGAGTACGAGATGGATGCATTTCATGATGTTACAACAGATGTTCGAAGGTTCCACCATGAGACGCGATGCATGCGTGACACTGACGCAGCATGGATTGGCGGACACAGTCGAACACACCTGGAGTTTCTTTGACAGTAGCAGAAGCGCAGACGAGTCTCGCCCCGAGATCCATTTCCATCTCCACAGGCGATTCATACACAATAGATTTGAGGGCCCCCCACAGAAAGAAATCAAGGCTCGATAAATCAGGTGAGCGTGGAGGCCAGACAACGGATCCACCCCGGTCAATCCATCGACACCCAAAATGCCTGCTCAATTGGTCACGAACACACCTTCCATAATGGCAGGTGCCCCATCATGTTGAAACCAAATGTTGCGCCTTACATTTGCTGGAACATCGTCAAGTAACCCTGGTAGAACTTGTTCAAGAAAGATCCGATATTTAGCGGAGTTCTTGCAGAATGGTAACAGGTATGGGCCAACTAAGCAGTCACCAACCATACCTGCCCACACATTTATTGCGAAGCGATGTTGTGCCGCATGGCGGCGCACACTGTGTGGGTTGTCGTGAGCCCACACATGAGCATAGTGCTGATTGAATAAGCCTTCCTGAGTGAAATAAACGTCATCCGTGAACAAAACATAGGCTGGAAAATTCAAGTCTTGAACACTTTCTTAGAGAAACCACTGCGTAAAGGCCAAACGTGCAGGATGATCTTGGGGGAGCAGTAACTGAACCCTTTGGAGATGAAAGGGGTGTAAGGAATTGTCGTGCCAGACACACTGTACACTGCAATGAGACACTCTTGAGGCAATGGCACATGTGCTAGTAGGATTATTCTGGACAGCATTCAACACACTTTCTTCCATGGTGGGAGTTTGCGTCGATCATGGTCTGCCCACACTACTCCTGTTACCTCTAAATGACCCATAATCGCACAAATTTTGATGCACACGCTCAAACAAACGGTGGTCTGGTACATGTCTGTCTGGGAAGTGTTCTCCATAAATTCGTTGAGTGGCTCGTCCATTGCCCTCTGCTAATCCATACGCTAGGTGCATGGCTGCCAGCTCACAGTTCATATAGCAATGCATGCTCTTCGTGTGGCCACTACTGCTTGAATGAGTAAACCAGAAATTTTCCCCTCTCGCGAACTGATGAACAACTCAGTGTACCAACTTACAGTGATATTTCCGGTTATGGGTTCCTATGCGATTCACATTCCTTTAGATGTTGCCTACCTCCCCTAAACATTTGCACCAATATTTTTGAGACACCCTGTATATATATATATATATATATATATATATATATATTTATATTATATAGTCAAGAATAATGATATAGAGAAGCTATATGATATGGGAGGAAAATTAAGTTTAAAATTAGATAAGTCTGAATTACAATAACATAACTTATGGATCAGGGACACTGCTATAGCAAAAAATACCATACAGCCATAATGTGTACACAATATATATAAAATATTGTAGGTAGAACATGTTAACGAGCTTTATGTAAAAATTAAAACTGATGAATATACGGTATACCCTGGGAGCCGATATATGTTGTGAAATAAAAGGGGAATGAAATGAACAGGAAAATAAAACGATAAGATTTGCACCGATTGAAACAATACTAAATAAATTTTAAATTTTTAAAAAATAAATTTTAAATAAATAAATAAAATAAATAAACTAAATAAATTTTAAAATTTAAATTTATTTAGTATTGTTTCAATCGGTGCAAATCTTATCGTTTTATTTTCCTGTTCATTTCACCCCCCTTTTATTTCACAACATATATTGCTCCCAGGATATACCGTATATTCATCAGTTTTAATTTTTACATAAAGCTCGTTAACATGTTCTACCTACAATATTTATATATATATATATATATATATATATATATATACATACATACATACATATGGGTATACATACATACATATACACATACAGGGCTTTTTTTGTAAAAAAAAAAAAAAGATATTCAGCTGTTGTGTGTGTGTATATATGTATATATATATATATATATATATATATATATATATATATATATACACAGGGTATCTCAAAAATACACAGCATAACTTCAGGAATGAGTTCCTCATATGTAGACAATAAAAATATTTTATATCAACATTGTTCTGGAAATGCTTGGGTTCTGAGTTTTGAAGGTCTGTTTATGACACTTAACTGTTCACATCACCTTATAGTAATTGTTCAAAATGTCCACCTTCTGCCCGAATACAGGCCTCACATCGATGTCTCATGGACCCGCAAAGACGATGCCAAATTCCTGGCACGTTTCGCATTGTCTCACAACCTGCCACAATTCGAATGCGGAGAGTTTCCACATCAGCTACCGGAGTCGAATACACCAATGACTTTAAATAGCCCCACAAGAAATCTAGTGGGCTTAAATCAGATGAGCGTGGAGGCCAGGCAGTTGGTTCACCTATACCTATCTACCGACCAGGAAACCTTCGACTCAGGTAATTGCGGGCTAGGTGACTGAAATGTGCGGGAGCGCCATCATGCACGAAGTGTGCTTGATCAGTGGCGTGTCATCTAAGAAATCAGGCATGTTGTTTTCCAGAAAGTTTCTGTATGCCTGCCCTGTGAGTTTGTTTGGAAGTACATGGACCCCAAATAACTTATCACCAAAAACACCCACCCAGATGTTGAGGCTGAACCACTGTTGGTGATGTGATGGAAGAATTGCATGTGGGTTTTCCTCAGCCCATATGTACTGATTGTGAAAGTTTTGGATTCTGTCTCATGTGAACTGTGCTTCATCTGTAAATATCACTAAGGCAGGAAAGTGAGGAGTTGTACTACACCGCTGCAAGAACCACTGGCAGAACATAACTTGCGCAGGGTAATCTGCTGGTGACAAGGCCTGTACCCGTTGCAGATGGTAAGGATACAGTTGATGTGCTCTCCAAATAGTCAAATGTTGAACAGCCAGTTGCATTGCTATTCTGCATGTGCTGATTCCAGGAATGGCATGCACAACATCCAAATTCTCCTCCTCTGCTTACGGAGTTGTAGATCTTGGTTGTCTTCTGTTGGCAGCACGAGGTGTAAAGGTCCCATGTTCACAAAGGTGGCGATGGACAACTTTAAACATTTTCCTGTCTGGACATCTTCATTCTGGGAACCTTTCGTGGTACAAATGATGAGCCTACAGAGCATTGCCGTCCGCCAAACCTTACATAAAGTGCATATCCACTTGTCCTGATTTGAGTACACGGTCTGAATGGAAAACCACCAGATTCTGTCTGTACCTGTACCTGAAGGAAATTACCTGCGGGAGATAAGATATTCCGATTAATAACTCGGGAACCAAGCATTTCCGGAACTATGTTGATACAAAATATTTTTATTGTCTACATATGAGGAACTCATTCCTGAAGTTATGCCGTGTATTTTTGAAACACCCTATATATATATATATTTTATTTTATTTTTTTTTATTTATTTATTTATTTATTATTTTTTTTTTTGTTGTAGCAAAAGCATAAGGTTTCCTTGCTCTATATGGCTAATACTAAATGAGTGAAATTGCATGTGTAGTTTTTTTTTTTTTTAATAATGGTATTTAGCTTGTAATAATGAACACAAGCATTGACAGCTGAAATTAATACCGACCAGTGAAGAGATCAGTATATTGATCTCTTCATTAATGTATACAATTTTTAAATTATTTAAATGCCTCCACTGAAATATGACTCCTCAATCTTTATTGTATAGGGCAAATGTGGCTCATTACTTATTGATTAAAGGTTTCCCTTGTTGGAGTGGTTAAAGGTTTTCTTCCATGCAGGTCCTGGTTATCTTATTGATTGATTAAATTTGTCTGTTTGTGTGTCTTTCTGAGAAAGAGTAAATTGCTTTAGCATTTTGCACATGTAAATGTAAAGCACTTCCTCATGAATTTGCATCTGAAACACACAATACTTAGTTGTGTGATTTTGCCCATCTCTCACACCAGAGATAATTAGTTGGTAAGACTTGGATTATGAGTTTACGTTGAATTTTGAAATATATACACACTTCATAGTGCTACTGTGGCTCACACTTCTTATCAGTTATGACCATATGGTATTTGCACAGCACTTCCTTGGATATTTCACTTGGGTTTTTTGATTTCCAAGTCTTTCTAGAACATAGTTCACTTTCTTGATTTATCTCTTTGACAGAGGTTTAGGTGTTCATTTTGTACTCTTCATTTTGCACTCTTATGAAGTTGTTGATTGTAATCGTGAGTTTCAGGTTACGTTTTCAAAATGGCTCAAATTTTATATACCTCAATTTTGTCTTTCATTGATCACAGTTTACAGTGAGATGCCAAAATCACAGCAAACTAGAGAATACTTGAAACTACAAAAGTGAAATTTTACACCAACCTTATTTGGGATACAAGAGAAATCCTACCCATAAACTAAACATATACAAATTAGGATCTTTTAGGATCATTATGATGTACAGAATAATTAGTAAACCAGAAATAAGTGGTTATGACCTTCACATATAAAGGAAGGGGATGGAGAAAGGTCCTTGAGAATGACAGAATAGAAATTTTGATAAGCAAAATAAAAGTTGTTAAAAATAAATGCAGAAGGGTACTTTTGTTCTCATGCCGCCATTCTCAGTTAACATGGCAGGGACCCATTCAGATATGGAACACAAAACCTGTGAGCTAAATGTTGTTTGTTTGTTTTGTTATTTGGTTTTTAGGAACATTAGCAACTAAGGCCGTATTGCTCCGGGGATATGCGATGGTCATTCCATGACCTTTCTGCATCCTCCATATTTGGTGGTCACGGGCTCGAACCCCGGTCTAATCAAGAAGCGTGTACTACGACTGGTGCTCCTGCCCATCTGGCTACAGAGGTGCCTAAATGTTGTAGTTACCATAACTGATATCACCCCAAAATCATATTTTGGGATGGAAAATACTATGCATACAGCACAGGGGACTGATCATGGGGAATCCACTAGTATGGCAGATAGTGGGTACTCCTAATGAAACCCCTGTTTATCAGTGACTTTCGGGCCAAAGCACACAGCGGCCAATCTGAAGCCATCCATCTGGATATGCTGCTTGAAGAAGAATTATCCATCTGCATGGAGAGTATAGTATACTTTAAATGCCTTGTATGTATTCCTGAACAGTTGGAATCCTAACATCTGATTCCATTATAAAAAGAAAGAGCAGATCACCAGTTTTCCTTATGTTCTTCTAAGGAGAGAAGACTGATCAATCACAGCACAGTTTCTAAGAAGCTGACAAACTTTATCTTGATCTTCCAACGATTCCAGTATCTTAAAAGCAGGAGTTGTCAAATATATATTCTGTTACAGAATGGTCAGCTACTAGATAGAAGAAGTAATGCAGAAAATGGCCTCAAAACTGTAATTTTGTTGATTTAAAATTATAGTTTTGGCAGATGAGGGAATCGAATGATGGGAAAAAACATGACTAGTAGAACTAGTCATGTTTTTTCCCATCCTATCCTATATCAGGTATGATTTTTATTAGTTCTAATAAAGAATGTTATATATACAGTAGAAGCCGGATAAGAAATTTCTGCATAAGAAGTTTCTCGCATAAAAATTTTGTGATAAAGAATACATAATGTATTATTTCCCACTTAAATACAGTTTTTTAAATACAGAAATTCTTTATTTTTATATTAAAAAGAAATATAAAACAATATAAACATTTTGGTAATTGAACAAGTTAGTGCGAAGCAACGGCTGAACGTCATCCAACACAGTGCTCTGAGGACCTCTTGGTGCTTTCAGGACTTCTGAAAGCACAAAGATCCCCCATTACACCTTCGTAGGAAAACATTACTGCTCCACTTTGCTGCTAAGATTCAGTCTCTCATTGTACCCCAGTTGGGAGTTTCTTTATAATACTAACTAGGTGGGTTTCCTTTTATTGAGTGTAAGCCAAATGAGAATTGACCGGCCTCACTCAGGATTAGAGTGCTTGTCCAGAGTTGGGATATCGACTTAAATGATATTTTTCAGGACACACGTGCACCTGTTCCTCCTTGGACGTATGTTTCTGCCTCTTATGATGTACATTTTCTGCAATGGAGAAAGAATGTCACACCTCCCTGCAATATCAGGCAGTTGCACTCAGCTCACTCTACTTAAAGCTCGCATGCCTGTAAAATCTACACTGACGGATCAAAAACTGTATGGTAGGTGTTGCAGCAGTTTTCCTTCACTTTCAGTTACAGTCTCACTACTACTAGCCTGCAACATCTTCACTGCTGAATTATATGCCATAAAGTTAGCACTTAGTAAGATTATAGAGCTTTCCATCTCGTCTGCTATAATTTACACTGACTCTCTCAGTGCTGTCTCTGCTATAAGAAAGAATTTCTCCTCCTCTCACTACATTGAAACACATTCACTCACAGCTATTCTCTTGCAGTGTGTTCAATCAGTCAATCAGTTTTTGCTGGATCCTGGGCCATTCTGGCATTCCGGGAAATGAAAGTGCTGACTTTGCCACTAAACATCCTCAGGTTCCATACGCTGAATATAAGTCTGTGATATGCAAAGCTGTCTATGATAAATGGTTACAGATCTGGAAAAGTAACACCAACAATAAACTTTACCAGATAAAGCAAGAATCAAAGCTGTGGCTCTCTGGCTTCCGATGAAATAGACAAGAGGAAGTGGTACTGGCAAGACTCAGAATTGGACACACTCATACTCGTCTCTTCCTATTATTGGGAGAAAACCCACTGCAGTGCTCAAACTGTCAGAGACAACTTAGTCTGTCAATTTCTGGTTGATTGTCCCTTACATTCAACCTGGTCAATTTCTGGTTGATTGTCCCATCCGATCAACCACTTGTCAGTCACTTTCCACGTTGAATATCTTACATGATCTATCTCATTGTATAGGAAATGAAGCAAATATAGACTAACTTTTGACATATTTAAAATGTATTGGCCTGTACAGGAGGATATAATTTAACATCTATAACAATATGTTGCCTTTACATAAGCTATGAACAGACACAATTTGGCCACAGTAGCCCTTGTGTCGTTAAATATAACAACAATAGCAACAACCACTGATATATTAAAGGAAGCGACACGATAGAATGTCAAACTCCTATTTGTCATAAGGGATGCCCTCTTTTAGTTGAAGCCCCAATAGGTTCCCAATCATGAATCCATGATTCCAATATTGGAAAAAAAAGTTGTAAGCCTGGTGCTGTGTGGAAGTGGATCCTCTGAATTAATTTAAATGTTTTGAAATCTGTCCAAACCAAAAATTGAGGAATATTTGTATATGTTGTTGTAAGCTTTGCTTCCTTGCATTGTGTTGCCAGTACTAATATTAATGTGCACCAGTGTGTGTCTTTTTTTTATATTTTTATATTTTAATATGTGGTCATCCTAGTCTGAAACCAAATGCAGATATTTTATTGATAATTATGATTATTCTTATTGTTTTTTTTTTTTTTTTTTTTTTCCCATCATATAATTTAGGTTAAATGGAGACTTAGGAATTTGTGTTTGTGCTCCTGGAGGTGCTATTACTTCAGTGCCAAATTGGACACTTCGTGGATCCCAGTTAATGAATGGGACATCGATGAGTTCACCACATGTGGCTGGAGCTGTAGGTAATGTATTATATTAGTAATACCTGAAGTAATAGTAATCATTTTGGTTATTGTTAATAAGTGATTCAGAACATTTTGTCACTCATATCCTCTAATGGTCTGACATACTTTGTTTATTTTATTTCATCATTATAATTATTAAAGTGGTACTGGGTTTTGTATCAGATGAACTTTTTTTGTGTATTTTATGTATATAAATATAAATGCCATTTTCCCTTGTCTAAGTAATTTTGAAAGTTATAAGTTGTTATTTTATAGCTTTAATATTTACTTATAAAATTTGGAAGTGCTTGTTTTTTATTATACATAAAGTTGCACAATCCAAACTGAATATATTTTTTATTTAGCTTTTTTCATTCTTGAAACATATAATATTATTATGTCAGATTACATGCTTGCTGATATTATTCATAACAGTGTATATTATGTCATACTCAAAAACATGCTTAAACAAACCACTAACTTGTTGGTAGAACCAATTTTCACATTTTACCATGAATTCCAAGGCACAATAAAGAGTTGCAGGTGTTACATTAAAAATACATTATTTGATTCATTGCAATTCTTGTAATGTGTAGGGAATTATTTGCAAATACTTCAAAAAATCCTAGAGTTGAAATCAGATGAGGATATTGAACTAGTGAAAATTAAACAAGTAAGAAAACAATTTGTGTGTGTGTTGAGGGTTACAACTAAATGTAAGTGTAATCCTGCATTACATTACATTATGGCTTGCAATAGTGGATTTTGGGGAATATAATGTAGGTAAAAATACTACATTTGACTTATTTACCTTCAAGAGAAACTTGATGACAAGAACAGAAAACATAGAAGGAGGAAGACTGCAAATGGTCTCTATCAGATGTTTGTGAGAGCTGAATGTTCACAACAATTACTATTTCCTGAAGTTGGATTCTGTGGCCCCAAAAAAAAGCTGCATTATGCTGATTGTTTTCTGGGTCTGTTTTAAATATGTAGTGATTGTCATAGAATGATTGGTATTCAGTGTTAATGGATGGAGCTTGGCTTAGTTGACAGGCTGATAACTGTCTGGAAAGTCTGTCCTGAAGTGTTTGGGATTGTCTAGTACCAGTAGAAGTAACTAAGGTGTCTTTAGAGTTTGAGTCCATTTCCTGGGATGGCATTGGAGGTCAGAGAAGATGGAAATCCGGAGGGTTGACAATTATAAGCTTATGCAAGCAAGTGTATTAAAAAAAAAAAATCACACCATTCCCTCCAGATGCCTGCCTGTCCAGTTCCTTTATAAATGTATTTAACCTATCAACTTCCACAACGACAGATGGAAGTTTGTTCCAGCAATTAACCGCCCGCTGGCTAAAGGCAAATTTCTGCACATCTATTCTACACCTGTCTTTTCTTAATTTGAATTTATGCCCCCTTAGGTTCATAATCTGAACAAGTGGAAGGATCCCATCAGAATTCAGCGTGCTCAACCCATTCAAGGCCTTACACACCTCAATCAACTGTGCAGGTGCCTAGTCTCCAGCCACTGCAATTTGCAGAACTTAAGCCTCTCTCAGTAGGAGGATTCCTTCGTTCCACTCACCAATCTTTTTGCCCTTCTCTGTACACGCTCAAGCAAATCTACACCCTTCCTAAAATGAGGCCTCCAGACCTGTACGCAGTACTCAAGGCGTGGCCTGTTCATTGCCTTATACAGAGGGACAATCACCTCCTTTTTTACTGCTAGCAAAACCCCATGACCCTCCCTGGCAGCCTGTCTGCATTGCTCAGAAAACTTCACATCTGACTGCACAATTACTCCCAGGTCTTTTTCATTTTCTACCACCTTAAGTGTAGTACCACACAGTTGGTACGTTTCTCTGGGGTTACTTCTACCCATATGCAATACTTTGCATTTGTCAAGGTTAAATTTCAGTTGCCACCTCTTAGCCCATCTGCCCAAATTTTCTAGATCCTGTTGCAGTAACACACTGCCATTACTGTCATTAACAACCCCGCCAACCTTTGTATCATCTGCAAACTTCAACACTAAGCCTGATATACCTTCATCAATATCATTGATAAATATACAAAACAACAGTGGACCCAACACCGAACCCTGTGGGACTCCACTAATAACATTAGTCCACGAAGAGCAGCACCCATTGATTACCACCCTCTGTCTTCTCCCACTCAACCATCCTTTTATCCATTGTAGCAACTTACCCTTAATACCATTCTGCTCCAATTTGTACAGTAGTCTTCCCTGTGCAACATTGTCAAAAGCTTTCCTGAAATCCAAATATATGATATCAAAATTATTTTTTGCATCCAGTTCCTTTGTAACCACATCATAATATCCTACCAAATTTGTCAGACAAGACTTTCCCTTAACAAACCCATGCTGTGTCTGAATTATTGCTGCAGTCTTGTCTAGATGATCCTGTAATGCATCTTTAACCAGTGACTCCATTATTTTACCCAGAACAGAAGTTAAACTAACTGGTCTGTAATTACTTGTCACCCTTTGATCCCTCTTTGTGAATTGGGGATAAATTTGCACATCTCCAGTCCGTGGGGACCTCCCCTGAGTCCAAGGATGCTCTCATAATTATGGCTAACTGTTTACTTAGTTGCTTTGCTGCCTTCTTTAATATAACTGGATAGTTCCCATCCACCCCAGGTGCCTTTCTTATGTTTAACTTCAACAATTTCTCCTCCACTTTGCTCTCAGTTATTACAAAATCATTAAGCACCCTGCTACAATTTGATAACCTTCTGCCATTTTCAGACCTTAATAACTCCTCATGTGTGAATGTAGAAGCAAAATACTCATTCAGTTTGTTTGCTATCTGAGCAGGATCATCAACAGTCGAACCATCGATATCAAGTGGACCAATCAGATTCATCCCCTTCCTTTTAGAGTTTATATAAGTAAAGAAATCCTTGCTGTTTTTTCTCATAATCTGCCTTCACCTGCCGAACCTCCTTTGTGACCTGATTACAGACTAGCTTATATCTGGCACCTCTGTAGCCGGGTGGGAAGAAGCAGCAGTGTGTAGCACACGCTTCTTGATTAAACCGGGGTTCGAGCCTGTCACCACCAAATGCGGAGGATTTCAGAAAGGTCAGGGAACGACCACCGCATATTCCCGGAGCAATATGGCCTTAGTTGCTAATGCTCCTAAAAACCAAATAACAAACAACAGCTTATATCTGCCATAGGCTTCTGAGTTGCTTGATAATTTATATGCATCGCATGCATTTTTCTTCTCTGTCACGAGAAGAAAAATGTTCTGTTGATGTTGGCACTAGGGCTCTGTTGGACCAGGCTTTTAGGAACTCTCTCTCTCTCTCTCTGGGAATGATTGTGTGAAACTTGAAGGAACTCTTAGATCTCCTGATGTTAAAAATATGGCTCTTGCATATGTTGTGAAATGCAATGTCACTCTCCCCAAGTTTCCTATATGGATTATACCAGCATGTGTAGCATATCCACTGCATTTGGGCAGTGTAACCATTGTCTGGGTATCTGCGTAACTTGGAGTGACAGGCAGAAGTAACCTGAGCAGGGGTAACCTGATGTTGTGCTTCACTGAATCTGTGAGCCATACCTTTTCACTTTAAGCATATTAAGATCCTCCATGTCTTACACAATTGTTCCAATAGACAGTTTCTAGAGGCTTATGCCAGCCTCTAGAAGCAAACACAGCTAAAGTATCAATAGAAATAACAACAGAAACAATGTCTGATTCGCCATTCTCCCACCTGGTTTGCCCTCTTCCCTGTACTCTTTAGACTAGTTCTCCCTCTAAGATAATTGACTGGTCAAGCTTACTTCATTAGTGTTATCCAGGTGATCCAAGGAGAAAATAAAACTGTAAAACAAACAGTTGAGCGTCATTACTTGTGAACACTATTTTGCATGGTTCTCTCACAGCAGTTTGCTTTACTGCTTTTCATAATTGTTATACGAAAGAACTGCAACGAATTGGTTTTGAAAAACTAAAATATCTTCTTTCTTTTCTTCAGTATGTATTGGATCTAACAAAAAATCAAGGAAATTCATCTATTGGAAACCACAGTGGAAACAGAAGATAAAGGAAAAAAAAATGTCGTAAAAGTGATCACTACAACACGCATTTCATAAAATAGAAAAAAAAGTTCACTTTATTGTAATTGTTTTTAGAGGACTAAATCGGAACAGCAGTTTCATGGATGTGTATTTAATCTTCTTACATACTTTCAACAAAATATTTCTATTCATAGCTGCGTTATAAACTTCGAAAACTGATGTCCAAGGAACTTCGCTGTCATCTCACCTGGTGTGCAAACGAAAAAAAAAAATGCGCTTGATATTTCCTTGATATGCATTTGATACCATCAAAAATTTTTGAGAGAAAAATTGAATTTTTATTATCACACACACCCGAAAAATTCACCATAAAGTGTCATATGTTTGGATGCCTGAATTTCATTCTGAGCTGCAAATGTAATTTCACTTCTCTTGCACTGACAGAGTAGCTGTTTGCCGAATGAAGGAAAACAGGGTTCATTTCCCTGAAATTTCCAGTTCCTTTCATTCACCAGGGAGGGAAAAACTCCTTAGGGGAGAGAGTTCTCCTTTCTAGTCCGACCCTAAGGGAAAGAGACAGAGAGAAAGAAATAAAAATACTCTTTTGGTGGTGGGAAGGCCAGGAGATTGTCAAAGGTCCACAAATGTAACTTTCACATCACAGATGCTGAAGTTCTAGTATGTCAATTTCATCGCGAATTCGTGAGTTCTAAGTTTATTTCTTTATTGCATTCAGTTTCACAACAGATGCTAAAGTTCTAATAAGTCAATGTCATCATAGGATGCCTAAGTTCGGATTAGTCCGATTTTTGTCCGGTGTGCATTCAATAAAAAAAAAAATCCTCTTTGCTTTACTGTAATTGTTTTACGGAACAATATTTTGCAATAATCCCTCTGGAAATAGCCAGTTAACTGGCTATTTCCAGAGGGATTTCACACATGAGGAGTTATTCAGCGAGGGGAATGCCAGAGGTGTATTCAACTCTAGCAGTAAGCTACAGAATCTTGAAATAACTGGGAGTAAAGTGGAGGAGAAACTGTTGAAGATAAACACAAGAAAGGCACCCGGGGTGGATGGGATCTATCCAGTTATATTAAAGGAGGCAGCAAAGGAAGTAAGCAAACCCTTAGCCATAATTATGAGAGCTTCCTTGGACTCAGGGGAGGTACCCATAGACTGGAAATGTGCAAATGTGACCCCAATTCACAAAGGAGGATCAAAGGCCGACACAAGTAATTATAGACCTGTGAGCTTAACTTCTGTTCCAGGAAAATTAATGGAGGCACTGGTTAAAGAAGCACTGCAGGATCATTTAGACAAGACTTCAGTTATAGCTCAGACACAGCATGGTTTTGTTAAGGGGAAGTCTTGCCTGAACAACTTGATTGGATACTATGATGCAGTCACAAAAGAACTGGATGCAGGGAATAACTTTTATATTATATACTTGGATCTTAGAAAGGCTTTTGATACTGTTGCACATGGAAGACTGCTACACAAATTGGAGCAGTGTGACATTGGAGGCAAATTGCTGCTATGGATAAAGGGGTGGTTGAGGGGGAGAAGACAGAGAGTGGTAATCAATGGACACTGCTCATCGTGGACTGATGTTATTAGTGGAGTCCCTCAGGGCTCAGTGTTGGGTCCATTATTGTTTTCTGTATTTATAAATGATATTGATGATGGTATATCGGGCTTAATGTCCAAGTTTGCAGACGATACAAAGGTTGGCAGGGTTGTCAAGGACACTACTGACACTATGCTGCTGCAACAGGATCTGGAAAGGTTGAGCAGATGGGCTGAGAGGTGGCAAATGAAGTTTAACATTGATAAATGTAAAGTACTACACGTGGGAAACAGCAACCGCAGAGCAACGTATCAACTCTGTGGTACTACACTGACAGTGGTAGAGAATGAAAGGGACTTGGGGGTGGTTGTGCAGGCAGATATGAAGTTCTCTGAGCAGTGCAGACGGGCTGCAAGAGTAGCTCATGGAGTATTGTCAATGATATACAGGAATTTTTCCAGCAGGGATAAGGAGGTGATTATTCCATTGTATAAGGCGATGGTCAGGCCACACCTAGAGTACTGTATACAGGTCTGGCGACCTCATTTCAAGAAGGATGTAGAGCTGCTGGAACGAGTACAGAGAAGGGCAACAAGATTAGTGAATGGAACAAAGGGGTGGAACAAAATGGAACAAATGGAACAAAAACTTAAGCCTTTCTTCTTACGAAGAAAGGCTTAAGTTTTGCAAATTACAGTGTCTGGAGACTAGGCACCAGCGAGGTGATCTGATAGAGGTGTATAAAGCCTTGAATGGTTTAAGCATGCTCAATGCTGATGGGATTCTTCCTCTAGCTCAGAAAAATCACCTGAGAGGGCATAAATTCAAATTGAGGAAAGACAGATGTAGGATAGACGTGCGGAAATTTGCCTTTAGCCAGCGGGTGGTTGGTTGGTGGAACAGACTTCCATCCCTTGTGGTGGAGGTTGATAGCCTAAATAAGTTTAAGGCTCAGCTGGACAGGTATTTTGAACGAACAGAGGGGTGAAGTGGAAGTGGGGGGTTTTTTTTTTTTTTTTTTGGCTGATGCTGCATAAGCTTGCTTTCTTGCATCAAATGCCTCTACTAATGCTAATGCTAACTGCATCATGCATTTCAAACATCGCTGTATAGCTTGTCCTTGAATACAAATGACTACGGTTACTTTCCTTTGAGTGACCGCCTTGTACAGATGTTTTATTGTGGACACTTCCTTCCAGTCAGTAAAATCATTAGTAGTCGTCCTTTATTATACCTATAAAGTAATTCGTTCTGTTGGGGGAAACCGGTTTTGCTCCTAATTGAAGTAGCACTTTTGAATTTTTCCCAAGTCGATTATCTGCACATATTGAAAATTAGAAGGACAGTAAAAGTGTTGATAATTGGTGCCATTGGTGGGCAGCATTCTGATGAACAAATTTTCTGTTTATACTCCGGGATGACCATACGGTCAGAGATTCCGAAATAGAGAGAGAATACAAGAAACCGCACCGCATTTAGCAGTGCTGTTTGTGTGTGAAATTGCTCGCCATAAACCACAGAAAAACAAGAGAAGTGATGGGGAGAAAATCTATTTTTCAGCAGGGTTTTTCTTTTTATTACAGCTCAGAACAGCAGATGACCGTGGATTTATTCGGCTTTTGTACTAAAATAGAATTTCTCCCTTTGCGATGACATCAAAGCATAACAAGCAAATATCTTCTAACAATATTTTTTGAGCAGCCGTTAGTCGTAATCTGTTAGCTTTGTATTGTTAGAAATATTGTTTTGTGAACAATACACATTTCAAGAAACAATCCATTATTCATAGCGGATGATTTTTGTTTTTTTCTTCTTTTGTACACCAGTTTTAGAAGTTTATAACACAGCTATAAATAGAAATATTTTCTTGAAATTTGGTTAGAAGATCAAACCCAGGAAACTGCTGTTCCGATATTGTTTACTAAAAACAATTACAATAAAGCAAACTTTTTTTTTTTTTTATCAAATGCTTATCAGTTTTACACCAGTTTTTTCTGTTTCCAACAGATGAATTTCCTTGATTTTCTGTTTTTAGGAGCAATACACGTTGGAAGAAAGGAAATACGATCTGTTTGCCCTTAAATAAACAGTTGTTGCTTCTGTTTCACTTTATCGACTAACAGTAGCTCACCAGTGTCTTTTTTTTTATTTTCTTAGCGTCCCGAAGTAGCCGTGCGGAGATATAAGAACGTCGTTTGGCCCTCTCTCGATGTAGCTGTATCTAGGAAGTGTGACATAACCACTGGCTTCGTTTTCACACCTTGCTCCACGAAAATAATTTTGCTCTGTAAACAGAAACTCCCGCTCCAAAACAAACAAATGAATCAAGTATCGTGTTTCATAAGCCATAGGTTAATTAGGGTGGGTTTAGAAAAATAACAGAAAAAGGCCTAAAAAAATGCACACTTGATGTCACATTTTAGTCATTTGCGTGAAATTCAATAGAAATTTTTGAAAATTGAAGTGGGAAAATTGAAGAAAACAGTTCTGGCTTCATCTATAGCGAATTTCAGCTATGTCCATAGAGTAAAAATTATAGAATTTATTAGTTGACCTTTGAACTGGGTCCACCAGACCTCAGGATACAAAAATATGGTTAATAGCTTAAAGGTCATTTAAACTATGTTTAAATTGTGGCAGTGGTTGGTAAGGTTCAAATATAGAATATCTTAACCAGCTATTAACCATGTCTCTTTGTGGTGCAGTCTGGTTAGTTCTGATGACTGAATATTAGTAGTACTCTGAGTAGTACTCCATTACCAACCGTCCACCTGCGTGGACAGTTCCTTATTGACATGACGGGTGCATAGCTTTGTGCGGTTTCTGCCAGATACGCACCCTCCCATCTGTTCAGTACAAAATCATGGAATACCTACCTAGTAACAAGTAGGCCCACCTTTTGCCCAGATAAGTCACAGTCAAGGGCAGTCACATGGCAAGGCATTGATCCACTAGTTCATAAAAGCACTCCACAGGTATTTCCATCCATGCTTGCTGCACTGCTGTCCATAATTCTGTTGCATTCCTGGATGGAGGATCCAAAGTGTGAACGGACCTTTCCACAGCATCCCAAAGATGCTCCACAGGTTTCGTGTCCGGTGAATGCAGAGGCTATTCCATGGTGGTAAAATCTGTGGAATGTTCTTCAAACCATGTTCTAGTCACCATGGCTCTGTGGGGAGGCGCAGTGTCCTGCTGAAAGAGTCTATTGTCCTTTGGGTGCATGATGATCAGGAAAGGGTGCAGATGGTCTACAAGGATGGACACATAACTTAGACCATTCAGAGATGTGTCTAAACATACCAGAGGTATGCCTAGACACATACCTAGAGGTCTCAATGTGTGCCAGTTGAACATGTCCCAGACCATTACCAACCGTCCACCTGCGTGAACAGTTCCTTATTGACATGACGGGTGCATAGCTTTGTGCGGTTTCCGCCAGATACGCACCCTCCCATCCATTCAAAATAACTAGAAATGGGACTCATTGGACCGGGAGACCAGTGCCGATGTTCTTTTGCTGATTATTTTGAAGCATGGAGTCCTATGTCGCATGAGCAATGGGACAATGAAGCATAGAGTCTGCTGTCGTATTAGGAATGGGTTATGGGAACCGCCGACCAACTCTCGTTGGTCGGTGTGCAAAAACTGGTTTGGGGTTGTGCATTGTCATAGAGAAGAACCTCATTAAGATTCTTCTTTGTCCAGTGGAACTCTATGGATGCAGGCTTTCAATTTCAATGTTTCCACGTATCAATCTGAGTTGATTGTGGTGCCATGCTCCAAGAAGTCTACAAGTAACACCCCATCTTTGTCTCAAAACACTGTCGCCATGATTTTACCAAAAGAAGGCTGTCTTTTGAACTTCTTTCAAATTTTGATGGTGCCACTTCTTCGACTGTCTCTTCATGTCAGGATCATAATGGTGGACCCAGGTTTTGTCATCTGCGATTTGTTAAAACACAAAATGGAATTTATGTTGGCTGGGGCAGCCATAGGTTTAAAGAGCACATTTCGGTCCATAAGTGCTACAGGTGTCTCCGCTTTGGGCATACATCCTATACCTGCAACCAGCATGAGACCACTGTGCTCAAAAGGGGCATGGTTTTAAGGACTGCCTGCCCCAACAAGGAACAGTCACCAACCTGCACGAACTGCAAGGCTGCTAGAGCACCACATGATCATTCGATTCGTGACACAAACTGCCCAGTATACAAAAACGTGAAGAGCCTTTACCAAATGAGAGTAAATTATGAATAGATGCCCCACAAAAAATAGACAACAAGGGATCAAGTTACTGCAATTAAATGCACAGAGAGCAAGAGTAGTCGCAGACCAGCTAAAGATCAAAGTTGAGGAAAACCAAATTGATGCCATGATGTTGCAGTAACCATGCGTCCACTCTGGGAATGTTGTGGGATATCCCACTTCATATAAAATCATTCACTGCAATCCATGGGCAGCTGTTGTTGTGAGGAGTCCAGAAATAACGGTGACCAAAATCATGCCATTATGCACCTCCATCAGTGCCTGTGCACAGATTATGACATCTCTCGGATTCCTATATCTTCTTTCACTATATTTTCACTCAGGTAAGGATATTACTACTGCAATCTCCATCATCCAGGAAGCACTCCATCTCTGCCCAGTTGGGCAGTTGCTGATAGGCATGGATGTTAACTGCTGCTCAGCACTCTGGCACAGCCTAAATCCAGACAGAACACTAACCAGAAATGGTACAAGACTTGAAGATTACATCATTTCGTCTGGTCTGCAGTCACCTTCACCTTTAGCAGCTCTCTCTGGGAGAGCACAATTGATGTCACTATAGCAACACCTGACTTTGAAAGTAAACTGATCAACTGGGCTGTTCAAGAGTCATGGACGTCAGACCACAGAGTGATCACCTTCTCTCTCGTTTGTTCTGTGGAACGTGCACCACCAATTCTCAGGGACATAGTAACGTACAACCCCAAAAAAAAAAAGCAGATTGTCATCGATTCCAAGAGGAATTGGCCAAGTTTCTCCTGGAAGACATTCCACTACCTGTTACCCTCACACCTGAAGAATGCATTACCAAGGTAACAACTCCCATCAAGAGTGCCTGTGATGCTTCCATTTGCGAGATCTGAGAAGAGTTCAACTAGCCAGGAAGACATTTCAACGAGCCTGAGTAAACCTCCCCCCCCAGAGAGGTAGCTGTGGCACAGAAGGCTTAACATGTGATAAGAAGTGCATACTTCAAAGAAATACGCAGATATAAGGAGGAGTCGTGGCAAACTCTAGTTTCCACAGTGGGAAATGGCGATCCATGGGGCATTGTATTCCAGATCATTACAAATAGGCTCCCCAAAGGAGAAGTTTTGGACACCACACTCAGGCTGGATGGAACCTCAACATACTCTGGTCTGATTCTCTCAACAACATACTGGACAATATCTACCCAACTGACTTGGTATCAACACTGATGCAACAAGAAATCATTGACAGAAACAGGGCATATATATCAGATACTAGTGAACTGCCCTTCACATCCCTGGAGATGAATTTGGCCCTGGCCAAACGAAGGAGGGTAAAACCCCAGGCTTGGACTTACTGGAGGTCGACACAGTAAAAAAGTTTGCAAAACACTATCCTATAACTCTCTTAAGTTTAATAGATGCCTTGCTGAAGGAACGTTTCCTGACTTCTGGAAAGTTTCAACGCTCAAGTTAATCCTAAAATACCCGAAAAAAAAACTACCTCAAGTCCCGACTTCTTACAGACCAATAGCCCTGCTTTCTGTTTTGGCCAAACTCCAAGAATGACTTTTGCTCTCCCGTCTCACCATCTACTACACAGAGCAACAATTACCACCACCACATCAATTTGGATTTAAAACAGGCTGCAGTACAGAAGTTGCTGTCCACAGATTAATCTCTCTAGTACCCAGACAGAATCTAAATACTCTCTAGCCATAATGGTGGATTTTGCTGGGGCCTTTGATCGACCATGGTGGCCCAGCATACTTCGGAGACTTTGGCAGGCCAAGACGGCCACCAGTCTTTATAACAGTATAAAATCCTACCTTAGCAATAGAACAGTGCAGGTCACCACGAAATACCAAACAGTCACCAGGAATATACTGCGAGGCTGTCCTTGGGCCATTTCTTTGATCCATTGTATTGGACAAGTTCCTGGGGATGAATCTCAGTGAGGTCAAGCCCCTGGCCTTTGCTGATTATCTCGTACTGGTTGTTCATTCTGGTACAAGAGCCACATTGGAAGTACGAGCCAACTTTGCATTGGGAAAACTACAAGACGGCTGCCATGCACAAACTAACAATCTCCAGTGAAACAAGTCAATCCTTCCAAAAAGAAAGCTCCAAATCTGAAGGTCACCAGTGATGAAAATTAACAACACCCCGATCCGTCTCTATGCAGAAATCAAGTATCTGGGCTTATATCTAGATGCTAACTTATCCTTCCACTCCCACTTAAAATACCTTTCAGCTAAAATCTAAAAATACACTACAATGATAAGGCAGATTAGTAGAGCAGATTGGGGCCTAAAGAATAAAGCTCTATCATTAATATATAAGGTAGTATATGTTCCAATTGTGTGCTGTGGTGCCTCCATCTGGTGTGAAAAGACAATCCTGGCAAGTAACAAGTGCAAGCTTGAATCCATTCAAAGATTTATGTTACTATCAGTTACCAGGGTGTGCTGTACTGTCAGCACCCCTGAATTACAAGTCATTGCAGGATACCTACCTCTCTATCTGGAAGTTGTGAAGGGGGGGGGGGGGGTCTCTTCCACTGCCTGAAGAAGGGAATCCCAACGGAATTGTTGAACCTGCAGTTGGCCCATGCAAATGACCCTAAAAAGGAAAGAAGAAAAATTGCAGGCCACCTACAAAACCTCTGGCAACAAACATGGGATACGCCGCCGAAAGGAGCAAGAAATCGCCAAAAGGTTTATTCCCTCAATAAGTCGCACTTTTCCAAAGCCTCCTCCCCGGCCAGGATTTGCAAGTCACCTTCCTGCTTACATGGACCATTTCAGCAAAAATTGACAGCAATGGGAATAGAAATAACCCATATTGCCACCGTGGTGAAGAGGAGTCCTGGGAACACCTTATGAATGATGAATGAGTGTCTCACTTATGACAATACCAGACTTCAATTACTCATAGAGATACAAGGAAACCCCTGCAATCAGGAGTAAACTTTACTTCATGTAGAGGCCACATACCTAGTGTTAACATGCTACGCCCAGGCTGTATTCAATTTCAGAAGAGCTAGATGTGCAGAACTCAGGACAGAACAGAGTAACGTGCCACCCCTGCTAACCTCAACTGGGGCCAAGATAGTGCAGCACCCTGGGTGCAGGATTTCAAAAGCAGGTTGCCCTGCTAACCTGATAAGGTAGGATTCATGCTAGCATTCTTCAGAGTGCAGGATATAGAGAGAGAGCAAAGTGCTCACGCAGGAGCATGTGCTCCTGTGACTTTCAACTCCATTCTCCATCGCCTAACTTAGAGTGGACTGCCTTCCTTATTGGTCCACTCCAATTTCTGTTTCCCACATTATGACCTCTTCTTACTTTTCCATATGCTCTCTTCAAAAAAAAAATAAATTTTTTTTTTAAAAAATTAATTAATATATACTTTTTTATGACATCTGTCAGGAAGCTCAGGCAACCCTGGCTCACCTCCCAGTGGCTGTGACGGGCAATGTAGGGTCCCACTATGGGCCCCGCGGCCAAGCAGCCAGAGACCCAACAACAGAATAAAGCACAATACTACATAAACCAGACATATGTTTTCTGGCTGTGCAGTAGTTCTTTATTCCATCACAGAGTA
Organism: Mastigoproctus giganteus; assembly: GCF_048544385.1. Lineage (NCBI taxonomy): Eukaryota > Metazoa > Arthropoda > Arachnida > Uropygi > Thelyphonidae > Mastigoproctus > Mastigoproctus giganteus. Next base: position 42,781,358 of record NC_143587.1, on the reverse strand, counting down.
TATACGGCGCAGATGTGGGAAACCACCCGTTGCGGCTGACCCTAAATACTATGCCACTATGCGTGAAAGAAAAACCTCTCCTTCACTCTTGTAGTGTTGGAGAAGTTCTGTACAGATAGCTTTCCAGGCTTATTTGTATGCTGGCCACTTTAGGGCTTGTCACCAATATTACTCTCCCCACTCTTAAAGTGTCTTAACCAACGTCTAACTGTACTCACATTTACAGTTTTGTCACCATAAACATTTTTGAGACACATATGGATTTCGATAGGCGTCACTTATTCTTTGGTTAGAAATTCAGTCATTGCTTTTGCTTTATATGTATCTCTTTAACATCGACCATTTTGAATTGCTACACTCTAGACCAATCACAGTGCCACTCGGTGACACGCAAAATGACCTATGCCACCACATTTGAAAGCAAAAAATTGGGAGGCATTACTTTTGTACCAGTTCTTGTATTCCATGATTCAGATCATATAACAGTTGTTAATGAGGAGATACATATGATTAAAGAGGCCTGTGTGCCCTGGATTCATTATTAATATCGAATTACTGTTGAAACAGAGCGAAACGGAGACAGAATAAATAATGACAGGTTTAATAATAGGAAACACATACATATATTAGATTTATTCTGTCTCCGTTTCTCTCTGTGTCAACAGTAATTCGATATTAATAATGAGGAGATACATACCAGCTTTCAGATCCACCATCATTCACCTAGATGAAATTAACTGGGTTAAAATAAAGGGACTGTGATGACTAGCAGTTTGGGCTCCCTATGGCTGGTCTCAACATTTGGAAATGTGATGATTATATAGAAATGAACTTTAGTGCATATTGCTGCAGAGTTTTCCAATCAGTGCATCTACTGTAGCATAGCAAGATAACAATTCCACATTACTGTTTACCCTGTGACGAAAAAACGTTTTGTATACTTTCGTGTTGAACACATTAACTTTTTGCTATTTGTTAACTGCATTTCATGTTAACAAGCTGCTACCCCCACATCCTAGTATTATGCTAGTTGATTCATTAAAATGTAACATAGTCTTGTTGCTGAAAACCACAATAATGGAAGGTCTTCTTCACCGTGTATGCAGTAGTAGTAATGGAGGCATCTGATGCAAGAAAGCGCATGAGCTTATGTAGCATCAGCCAAAAAAAAAAAAAAAAACCCAATTTCACATATCCATTCCCTCCAAACATTTGTCCAGTTCCTCTTTGAATTTATTTAAGCTATCAACTTCCACAACGACAGATGGAAGTGTTTTCCACCAATTAACCACCCACGCAAATTTCCGCGCATCTATTCTACAACTGTCTTTCCTCAAATTGAATTTATGTCCCCTCAGGTTCGTAATTTGAGCAAGCGGAAGAATCCCATCAGAATTCAGGTTGCTCAACCCATTCAAGGCCTTATACACCTCGTTCGGATCACCTTCAGGTGCCTAGTCTATAGCTGCTGCAATTTCGAGAACTTAAGCCTTTCATGGTAAGAGGACTCCTTCGTTTCCCTCACCAATCTTATTGCCATTCTCTGTACATGTTCAAGCAACTCAACATCCTTCCTAAAATGAGTTCTCTGGACCTGTATGCAGTACTCAAGGCATGGCTAGATCATTGCCTTATACAAAAGGATAATCGTCTCCTTTTCTCTACTAGCAAAATTCCTGTATATCATTGACAATACCCCATGACCCACTCTGGCAGCCTGTTTCCATTGCTCAGAAAACTTCATATCTGACTGCACAATTACTCCCAGATCTTTTTCATTTTCTACCACCCTAAGAGTAGTAGCACACAGTTGGTACATTTCTCTGGGATTACTTTAGCATTAGCATTAGTAGAGGCATATGATGCAAGAAAGCAAGCTTATTCAGCATCAGCCAAAAAAAAAAAAAAAAAAAAAAAACACCGCTCCCATTTCACCCCTCCGTTCGCTCGAAATACCTGTTCAGTTCAGCCTTAAATTTGTTTAGGCTATCAACTTCAACAACAAGTGATGGAAGTCGGTTCCACCAACCAACCACCCGCTGGCCAAAGGCAAATTTCCGCACATCTATCCGACATCCGTCCTTCCTCAATTTCAATTTATGCCCTCTGAGCTGATTATTCTGAGCAAGATGAAGAATCCCTTTGGCATTGAGCATGCTCAAACCATTCAAAGCCTTATACACCTCTATCAGATCACCTCGCCGGTGCCTAGTCTCCAGACTCTGTAATTTGCAAAACTCAAGTCTTTCTTCGTAAGAGCAACCCTTTGTTCCATTCACTAATCTTGTTGCCCTTCTCTGTACCCGTTCCAGCAGCTCTATATCCTTCTTGAAATGAGGCCTCCAGACCTGTATACAGTACTCAAGATGTGGCCTAACCATTGCCTTATACAAGGGAATAATCACCTCCTTATCCCTGCTAGAAAAATTCCTGTATATCATTGACAAGACACCATGAGCTACTCTTGCAGCTCGTCTGCACTGCTCAGAGAACTTCATATCTGCCTGCACAATTACCCCCAGGTCCTTTTCATTCTCCACCACTGTCAGTGTAGTACCGCAGAGTTGATACGTTGCTCTGGGGTTACTGTTTCCCATATGTAGTACTTTACATTTGTCAATGTTAAACTTCATTTGCCACCAATACTTCTATCCATATGTAGTGCTTTGCATTTGTCATTGTTAAACTTCAATTGCTACTTCTCAGCCCATCTGCCTAAACTTTCTAGAACCTGTTGCAGTAGCACACTGCCATTACTGTCATTAACAACCCTGCAAACCTTTGTATCATCTGCAAACTTCGACACTAAGCCTGATATACCTTCATCAATATTATTGATAAATATACAAAACAACAGTGTACCCAACATGGAACCCTGTACGACTCCACCAATAACATTAGTCCACGAAGAGCAGCACCCATTGATTGCCACTCTCTGTCCTCTCCCACTCAACCATCCTTTTATCCATTGTAGCAACTTACCATTAATAACATACTGCTCCAATTTGTACATTAATCTTCCATGCATGAGTGTCAAAAGCTTAACTGAAATCCAAGTATATGATATCAAAATTATTTTTTCCATCGAATTCCTTTGTAACCGCATCATATTATCCAATCAAATTTGTCAGATAAGACTTTCCCTTAACAAACACATGCTGTGTCTGAATTATTACTGCACTCTTGTCTAGATTATCCTGCAATGCATCTTTAACCAGTGACTCCATTATTTCCCCAGAATATAAGGTTGACCTACCTGGTCTATAATAACTCGTGTCACCCTTAGATCCCTTTGTGAATTGGAGATACACTTGCACATCTCCAGTCCATGTGGACTTTCCCTTGAGTCCAAGCATGCTCTCATAATTATAGCTAAGGGTTTGCTTACTTCCATTGCCACCGCCTTTAATATATGGATAGAGCCCATCTTCCCCAGGTGCCTTATGTTTAACTTCAACAATTTCTCCTCCACTTTGCTCTAAGTTATTACAAAATCATTAACCACTCTGTTACACTTTGATAAACTTCTGGCATTTTCCTCCCTTAATAACTCATGTGAATTTAGATGCAAAATACTCATTCAAATTATTAGCTATCTGAGCAGGATCGTCAACAATTGAACCATCGATATCAAGTGGACCAATCTGATTCAACCGCTTCCTTCTAGAGTTTATATAAATAAAGAAGCCCTTGCTGTTTTTCTTAGCATACTTTGCCAGATTTCTCATTTCCTTCACTTGCTTAACCTCCTTTGTGACTTGATTACAGACTAGCTTATATCTGCCATAGGTTTCTGTGTAACCTGATAATTTATATGCATCCCTTGCATTTTTTTTCTCTGCCACGAGTGTCATTAGTTCATTTGACCTCCATAATCACCTTTATGGAAGCAAAATCTCTTCCATTTACCCGTAATGGTAATTATATCTTTAAGTAAATCCCACATCAGTGCACTGTGATGAGTGCCACCTAGTGGTTCCTTTATCTGCAAATTCTTTATACACAAATTAGCATTAGCATTAGTAGAGGCATTTGATGCAAGAAAGCAAGCTTATGCAGCATCAGCCAAAAAAAAAAAAAAAAAAAAAACCCACTTCCACTTCACCCCTCTGTTCGTTCAAAATACCTGTCCAGCTGAGCCTTAAACTTATTTAGGCTATCAACCTCCACCACAAGGGATGGAAGTCTGTTCCATCAACCAACCACCTGCTGGCTAAAGGCAAATTTCCGCACGTCTATCCTACATCTGTCTTTCCTCAATTAGAATTTATGCCCTCTCAGGTGATTTTTCTGAGCTAGAGGAAGAATCCCATCAGCATTGAGCATGCTTAAACCATTCAAGGCTTTATACACCTCTATCAGATCACCTCGCTGGTGCCTAGTCTCCAGACACTGTAATTTGCAAAACTTAAGCCTTTCTTCGTAAGAGCACCCCTTTGTTCCATTCACTAATCTTGTTGCCCTTCTCTGTACTCGTTCCAGCAGCTCTACATCCTTCTTGAAATGAGGCCTCCAGACCTGTATACAGTACTCTAGGTGTGGCCATTGCCTTATACAATGGAATAATCACCTCCTTATCCCTGCTGGAAAAATTCCTGTATATCATTGACAATACTCCATGAGCTACTCTTGCAGCCCATCTGCACTGCTCAGAGAACTTCATATCTGCCTGCACCACCACCCCCAAGTCCCTTTCATTCTCTACCACTGTCAGTGTAGTACCACAGAGTTGATACGTTGCTCTGGGGTTGCTGTTTCCCATGTGTAGTACTTTACATTTGTCAATGTTAAACTTCATTTGCCACCTCTCAGCCCATCTGCTCAACCTTTCGAGATCCTGTTGCAGCAGCATAGTGTCAGTAGTGTCCTTGACAACCCTGCCAACCTTTGTATCGTCTGCAAACTTGGACTTTAAGCTTGATATACCATCATCAATATCATTTATAAATACAGAAAACAATAATGGACCCAACACTGAGCCCTGAGGGACTCCACTAATAACATTAGTCCACGATGAGCAGTGTCCATTGATTACCACTCTCTGTCTTCTCCCCCTCAACCACCCCTTTATCCATAGCAGCAATTTGCCTCCAATGTCACACTGCTCCAATTTGTGTAGCAGTCTTCCATGTGCAACAGTATCAAAAGCCTTTCTAAGATCCAAGTATATAATATCAAAGTTATTCCCTGCATCCAGTTCTTTTGTGACTGCATCATAATATCCAATCAAGTTGGTCAGGCAAGACTTCCCCTTAACAAAACCATGCTGTGTCTGAGCTATAACTGAAGTCTTGTCTAAATGATCCTGCAGTGCTTCTTTAACCAGTGCCTCCATTAATTTTCCTGGAACAGAAGTTAAGCTCACAGGTTTATAATTACTTGTGTCAGCCTTTGATCCTCCTTTGTGAATTGGGGTCACATTTGCACATTTCCAGTCTATGGGTACCTCCCCTGAGTCCAAGGAAGCTCTCATAATTATGGCTAAGGGTTTGCTTACTTCCTTTGCTCCCTCCTTTAATATAACTGGATAGATCCCATCCACCCCGGGTGCCTTTCTTGTGTTTATCTTCAACAGTTTCTCCTCCACTTTACTCCCAGTTATTTCAAGATTCTGTAGCTTACTGCTAGAGTTGAATACACCTCTGGCATTCCCCTTGCCGAATAACTCCTCATGTGTGAATGTCGATGCAAAATATTCATTTAGTTTGTTAGCTACCTGAGCAGGATCATCAACAGTTGACCCATCAATATCAAGTGGACCAATCTTATTCATCCCCTTCCTTCTAGAGTTTACATAAGTAAAGAACTCTTTGCTGTTTTTCTTTGCATCCCTTGCCAAGGATTTCTCATAATCTGCCTTCGCCTGCCTAACCTCTTAGCCTGCCTCTCTGGTTACTTCTCGAACATGCTGCTGCAGAAAACAGTCATCCAGTAAATCCCCAAAAGTCTTGCTATTGTGCGAGTGACCAATCCACAAGTTATAGTTAATATCTGGGAAATTAAAACCCCCATTATAACACAATCTGATTTACTGGCCCATTCTATTTCTCTGTACAATTCTTCATTGTATTAACTAGAGTCATTAAGCCACTCCTACTCTCATTTTTGCTTTCCCAATGCTTATGTCACACCAAACTGACTCAACATTTTGCTATCCAGCTATGTCAACTGAATGCATTTCCTTAGATTTTTTTTTTCTTTATTAACAGCAAAACCCCTCCTCCCTCCCTTCCTCTATCCTTTCTGTACACATTGTAGTCCCTGAATTCCAATTCTGCACTGCTTATATCTGTGTGACACCATGTTTCTGATATCCCAACAGTATCTGCCTTTGATGTCTTGACTAGCACTTCAGATTCAAATTTCTTTACTATACTTCTAGCATTGGTGTACATGCAAGTATACATGCATCTACACAGCCCAAGTATATATTTGTTTCATGTTGACTCCCACCAGTCCCTGAAAACCCAGCACCCTGCCCTCCAGGTCACTGCTCATTCTAATAGAAGCAGTGCAAGAATCACTTTCAACTCTGCCTGTGGTTACTATTAATCTTTTAGTCTCTGAATCCCCCAAACTAGTTTTTCCACTCACCTAATGCTGCCTCAATAGTATCAGCAAACAGTCTTGCACACCTTCTATTTAAGTGTATCCCCATACCTGTAGAAGCAGGGATGGGATACACTGAAACCTGTCTGTTCAGAAATAGGGTTGTCATTGTTGGGCATTGCCTGGAGCAACTGCTTTATAAGGTTTGCTTTGCAGGAATTCTTATAGGATTTGTTAGAGTTGAAGTTCTATGCCAGTTTTCAGTATAACTGGAAATTTCACACTGGCACAATATTTGACTTACACTGGTTTCATGCAGATGTAGCCTGTGCATGTTTCATGTATTATTGGATACATGTTATCTGTTTTGGATATGTTTTTAGTTAAAAATGAGCCTGCCTGAACAAAATACTAATGCTGTACCTGATTACACTGAAAAGATGGGGATTATTTGTGGTAATTTATATAGAAATGGTACTGTATTCCCACAGCACAGTGTTTGATTGAACTAGAATCTTATTGATTTCTGTTATTTCTCATTTCAGTTATTGGAACAACTACTGGGCTGCTGATGGCATGCATGCAATATTACTGCCATATGTAAAAATTTGGTTGTTTTTACACAAGTTGTTCATTTTACAGCCATATCTGCTTCCATTCAAAATGAACAGTACAAATATTTGAAAATTGTGAATTAAATTTTATTTCCCTATATGTTAATGTTCAGTCAAAATATATTTTTTTTCACATTAGGTCTCCTCTTATCTGGTATAAAAGCAAGAGATATAGTTTATTCGCCATATAGTATTCGAAGGGCTCTAGAAAATACTGCAGTCATAGTATCGTCATGGGATCCTTTTAGTATGGGTCATGGATTACTTCAGGTAAAAAAAAAAAAATCCCCACACTTTTTTGTAGTTTATCATTCTTCATTTGTTAGACTGTCACAGTTTGTTCAACAAGCAGATGTCAAGTTTTGTGTACATCTTGCGCTCTTCCAGATGCACAAAAAACTTGTTTTCCATGAGCAATATGAAAACTCACTTTGGCACTTTCTTCTTCAACTAAGTTTAAATTTATCAGATTAACTATTGGCCAGTTTTATGGTATAGTTTGGGCTATGCTGTAAAATTAGCCAACTTTCCCAGTAAGTGGAGGCCAGATCTTTTTGGCCTGTCACAATAAAAAAAAATTTTTAATTAGTAAAATTTTTAATTAGAAATGAATTAAATGTAATAACATATTTCAGAAAGCATATCATTATGAAGTTGCACTGTGATGTGATTACCATCATGATGATGTTTTTCCTTCCTGTAACATACTATTTGTGAAATTACATTTTTGTCTGGCCTTAGCAATGCTTGGTTTGTTAATGAGTTTAATATTATTGTTATTATTATTATTATTAAAATATCATTTATCAAGTCAAAGAATAAAAATATTTATAAAAATGGCCTCTTATGGAGAGTATAAAGTTTGTCACTTTGTTTTTTAATTGTATGTAAACTGCCCATGGAAACAGAAGAAAAGATGATCGTAATAGTGGGAGGGTTCCACAATAAGTTTGAAGACTGAGGCAGTTTAAAGAAAACCAGATGTTAGAATGAAAATAGCTTGATTATTTTCAAACTGATTGCCATGAATAGCTGCATTCTTGTGAGATTGTTAATTGAGCTGTTGGAAACAATTGTGTGTAAACTGCCCACTACAAATTCCTTTGTCACATTTCTTTTAATGCCCTCTATACCTTCAAATCATTGTTCTTCAGCTTGGATTTGATTTTGAAAAATAAGTAATCCATTTACAAAAAAAAAAAAAAAAAAAAATCTAAATCAGGCAGGACAGAATGCAGCACAGCATGAAGATGTGTACATAGTACTCCTTATTTATTTTCTTACTTAGAGAAACAAATTCCTTGTGAATGAACTGGTTTAGGCACGTTCCAATGCATCAGTAAACCCCAAAACAAACCTTGTAAATGATTCCCTTGCTCTTGAAAAAAAGTAATCCGCATTACTTTGTTTTGTGGATCATCTTCATGTGATATTGAAAATAATTTGGGAAATAAGAAATCCTAGTGGTTTTTGAAAATTAAAATTTTTTTTGTCTCCGAGAGGATGTCAGTTGTCATTCTGCGTTTTGTTTGTGGATCATATTTGAAAAACCAGGACTTGTCTCCTGTTACAATTGAATCTAGCCTGGAGGGATCATCAGCAGATGCTTGAATGAGCCCTTTGCATGCTTCAAGTCTGGGAGGCTTTTGTTCTTCAGTAAAACAGTCCAGTACAGGACTGGACTTTGAACGTTGGACAAAGACTGTGTTATGACAAGTCTTGATTTACACCATTTTGCATCAAGTGATAGGGTGAAAGTGTATAAGCATATTTTATTTTTTTTGTAGAGGCATACGATGCAAGAAACCAGCATCAGCCAAAAAAAAGAAAAAAAAAAAAAACCATTTCATCCCTCCATTCGTTCCAAATTCCTGTCCAGCTCAGCCTTAAATTTATTTAGGCTATTAGCTTCCACGACAAAAAAAAAAATGGAAGCCTGTTCCACCAATCAACTACCCCCGGCTAAAGGCAAATTTTCGCAAATTTCCGTATTATTGAGAATACCTGAAAGGTTCAGGGAAGCGACTAGTTTGGGGAGACAAGGGTAATATAGATAACATTTATCTGTTAGTATTGGTCAAATTAACTCTTGCACATACCTCAAGAGTTTGTTTTTTACCGCAATAGACCATAGTAGCAAGATGTTCTGAAGGCAAAAGCATTTCAAATGAGCGGGTAGCAAATGCCAGGGAAGCAAGCTTAAATAACTTTAAGGGGTGTGTCAGGGTAGTTAACTAAACAAGAAGACTAAGTCTTATTTGTTTATACAGTAATGTCAGAAGTGTCAATAAAATGAGTGAATTCGAACTGCTGGTTAGGACAAGTAACGCTGACATAATAGGGCTTACAGAAATGTGGTGCCGCCTGGAGATAAGGGATGATGAGTTTCAGTACGGTATGTATAATGTATTTAGGAAGGACAGGGAAGATAGAAGGGACAGTGGGATCATGCTTCTTATCAAAAGTAGTCTGAGCATGATGAAAGCTTTCCCAGATTCAGACGTTTCACATGCTAGTATAGAATCTGTATGGTGTGAAATAGTTGGAAGCAAAGGTATAATGAGAGTGGGAGTAATCTACAGGCCAGGTGATTGTGAAGATTATGATGACACCAAATGGAATGGGCAAGTAAGTGTTGAATGTCTTATTATGGGTGATTTTAATTTGCCTCTAATTGATTGGAGCAAATGGGAAGGAAACTCCACATGGGGGACAAAATTTTTAAATCAGCTAGATGATTGTTATTTGTATCAACATATCAAGGAAAGTACTAGGGAAAAGAATACTCTAGACCTCATCATCACCCATGAACCAGACGACATAATAGCGCTGACAGCACAGCAACTAGTAGCAGGAAGTGATCATGGAGTTCTATGGTGGATGGTGAAGAGAGGTAGGTAGCAGTAGTTAAAGGCAGTGGAATGGGTTATAATTTCAAGAAAGTTAAATTACAATGCCTTAAGGTGCTACATTAGCATTAGTACAGGCATTTGATGCAAGAAAGCAAGCTTATGCAGCATCAGCCAAAAAAAACACCACTTCCACTTCACCCCTCTGTTCATTCAAAATACCTGTCCAGCTGAGCCTTACAAACTTATTTAGGCTATCAACCTCAACTACAAGGGATGGAAGTCTGTTCCACCAACCAACCAACCACCCGCTGGCTAAAGGCAAATTTCCGCACGTCTATCCTACATCTGTCTTTCCTCAATTTGAATTTATGCCCTCTCAGGTGATTATTCTGAGCTAGAGGAAGAATCCCATCAGCATTGAGCATGCTCAAACCATTCAAGGCTTTATACACCTCTATCAGATCACCTCGCTGGTGCCTAGTCTCCAGACACTGTAATTTGCAAAACTTAAGCCTTTCTTCATAAGAGCACCCCTTTGTTCCATTCACTAATCTTGTTGCCCTTCTCTGTACTTGTTCCAGCAGCTCTACATCCTTCTTGAAATGAGGCCTCCAGACCTGTATACAGTACTCTAGGTGTGGCCTGACCATTGCCTTATACAAGGGAATAATCACCTCCTTATCCCTGCTGGAAAAATTCCTGTATATCATTGACAATACTCCATGAGCTACTCTTGCAGCTCGTCTGCACTGCTCAGAGAACTTCATATCTGCCTGCACAACCACCCCCAAGTCTCTTTCATTCTCTACCACTGTCAGTGTAGTACCACAGAGTTGATACGTTGCTCTGGGGTTGCTGTTTCCTATGTGTAGTACTTTCCAATTGTCAATGTTAAATTTCATTTGCCACCTCTCAGCCCGTCTGCTCAACCTTTATATAGTGTCAGTAGTGTCCTTGACAACCCTGCCAACCTTTGTATCGTCTGCAAACTTGGATATTAAGCTTAATATACCATCATCAATATCATTTATAAATACAGAAAACAATAATGGACCCAACACTGAGCCCTGAGGGACTCCACTAATAAGATTAGTCCACGATGAGCAGTGTCCATTGATTACCACTCTCTGTCTTCTCCCCCTCAACCACCCCTTTATCCATAGCAGCAATTTGCCTCCAATGTCACACTGCTCCAATTTGTGTAGCAGTCTTCCATGTGCAACAGTATCAAAAGCCTTTCTAAGATCCAAGTATATAATATCAAAGCTATTTCCTGCATCCAGTTCTTTTGTGACTGCATCATAGTATCCAATCAAATTGGTCAGGGAAGACCTGCCCTTAACAAAACCATGTTGCGTCTGAGCTATAACTGAATTCTTGTCTAGATGATCCTGCAGTGCTTCTTTAACCAGTGCCTCCATTAATTTACCTGGAACAGAAGTTAAACTAACAGGTCTATAATTACTTGTCAGCCTTTGATCCTCCTTTGTGAATTGGGGTTACATTTGCACATCTCCAGTCTATGGGTACCTCCCCCGAGTCCAAAGAAGCTCTCATAATTATGGCTAGGGGTTTGCTTACTTCCTTTGCTGCCTCCTTTAATATAACTGGATAGATCCCATCCACCCCAGGTGCCTTTTTTTTATGTTTATCCTCAACAGTCTCTCCTCCACTTTCCTCTCAGTTATTACAAAATCATCTAGCTCACTGCCAATGTTTACTTTACCTACGTCATTCTCCTTCCTGAATAACTCCTCATGCGTGAATGTAGATGCAAAATACTCCTTTAGATTGTTAGCCACCTGAGCAGGATCCTCAACTGTTGAACCATCAATATCCAGTGGACCAATCTGATTCATCCCTTTCCTTCTTGCCGACCGGGCTAGCCAGGTGGGTAAAGTGCCTGCCGGGCAACCCAAAGGTCGCGGGTTCGATTCCCGCCTCGGGCTTGGATCAAAGTACTGCAAAAACCTTGGGAGGTGCACTATGGCCACAGAAGCCGATGCGCCAACAACTACCAAACCAAAAAAAAAAAAAAAAAAAAAAACCTTTCCTTCTTGAGTTTAAATAGGTAAAGAACTCTTTTCTGTTTTTCTTTGCATCCTTTGCCAAGGATTTTTCGTAGTCTGCCTTTGCCTGCCTTATCTCCTTTGTGACTTGGTTACAGACCAATTTATATCTATCATAGGCTTCCATGTCACCCATTAATTTGCATGTATTCCATGCATTTTTCTTCTCTGCCACATGTCTCATTAGTTCATCTGACAACCATTTAGGCCTATGATGAAACGCTTATGATGAAAGAGAGAACCAACCTTTTATAGTGCACAAATTAAAAAGGTGTTATCAATATCTGGATATAGAGCTGTGGGACCAGAAAACATTCATTACCCAATGATCAAACTACCGAGTGAAAGTTCTTTACAATCAAATTATACAGTTTACAATCAAATTTTACAATCAAATTATCAATAAATGTGAATTGGGGTTACATTTGCACATTTTCATGGGTACCTCCCCTGAGTCCAAGGAAGCTCTCATAATTATGGCTAGGGGTTTGCTTACTTCCTTTGCTGCCTCCTTTAATATAAGTGGATAGATCCCATCCACCCCGGGTGCCTTTCTTATGTTTATCTTCAACAGTTTCTCCTCCGCTTTACTCCCAGTTATTTCAAGATTCTGTAGCTTACTGCTAGAGTTGAATACACCTCTGGCATTCCCCTCACTGAATAACTCCTCGTGTGTGAATGTCGATGCAAAATATTCATTTAGTTTGTTAGCTACCTGAGCAGGATCATCAACAGTTGACCCATCAATATCAAGTGGACCAATCTGATTCATCCCCTTCCTTCTAGAGTTTACATAAGAAAAGAACTGTTTTTCTTTGCATCCTTTGCCAAAGATTTCTCTTAACAGTTTAACTTTAACAGTTTCTCCTCTGCTTTGCTCTCTGTTATTAAAAAATCATTAACTTCCTGTTTAATAAGTGAGTTTAATAAGCTTCTGTCTTCCACTTTCTTACAGAATTCCTCATATATGAATGTAGATGCAAAATACTGATTCAGTTTGTCAGCTATTTGAGCAGGATCATCATCAGTCGAACCATCGATATGAAGTGGACCAATCTGATTTATCTCCTTCTAGAGTTTTTATAAATAAAGATGTTATTGCTGGTTTTCTTAGCATCGTTTACCAAAGATTTGTCAATCTGCCGTTGCTTGCCTAACCTCCTTTGTGACTTGATTACAGACTAGCTTGTATCTACCATAGGCTTCTGTGTCATATGTTAATTTATATGTATCCCAAGCAATTTTCTTCTCTGCCATATGTCTCATTAGTTCATCTGACATCCATTTAGGCCTAAACCTTGAACAGTATTTCTTAGTTGGTATGTAAAGCCTAGTAGCTTCCAAGATAAGTTCTTTGACTGCTTCCCATTTTGAATTTGCTCTTGGTAACATCATCAGTTGGTCCCACTGTATAGAATTTAAATACTGTCTCAGACCATCGTAGTCGCCTTTACGAAAGCAATAACCCTTCCCTTTACCCCTGATGGTAGTTACCTGTTTGAGTAAATCCCACTTCAGCACACTGTGATCACTGCCACCTAGTGGTTCCTTTATCTGCAGATTCTTAATGCATGAAGAATCACTAGTGATAATCAGATCAAGAGTATTACTCCCTCAATTGCTTCCCGAACATGCTGATGTAGAAAACAATCATCCAATAAATCCACAAATTCCAATCAATATCTGGTAAATTAAAATCCCCCATTATAAGACTGATTTACTGGTCCACTCTATTTCCCTGTACAGTTTCTTATTATACTCATCAGAGTCATTAGGCCTATAGCACACTCCTACTCTCAATTTTGATCTCCCAGTGCTTATGTCACTCCAAACTGACTCGACACTGCACTGTCCAGCAATGTCGACTGGCTTCACTTCCTTGGATTTAAGTGTTTCTTAACTAATAGCATAACCCCTCCTCCCTTTCTATCCTTTCTGTAGACATTGTACTCCCCAAATTCCAGTTCTGCATTCCTTATATCTGTATGACACCACATCTCTGATATCCCAACAATATCTGCCTTTGATGCTTTGAGCAATACCTCAAATTCATCAAATTTATTTACCAAACTCCTAGCTTTGGTGTAGACGCAAGTATACATGCACCTGCTCTTTTTCTTAGCTACCCTAACACAACCCATGTGTTTAGTTGTACCGCAATGACTCCCAGCAGTCTCTGAAATATCCTGCATCTTCCAGATTGATGAGATCCAGTAATTCCAGGTTGATGGGATTAATTTCTATTCCACATTTAATATTCTTTAATACTTGTGTGCTACTCTTTATATGAATATTTAGGCAGAATGACATTAATTTGCAATGCTCTTCTTTTCAGGAAAGCTCTGGGAAAAATTTGTCACTTGCACTCTTGCAGTTAATCTGATTTATAAAGTAACGTTGCATTTGCTAGTTACATATCAGTAATTTAATGTAAAAAATTAGTAAAGCTCTTTTAAATATTAGTTTCTAATATTGCAGGTAGAAAAAGCATTTGACCATCTTCTTCAATATTCAGATTGCCAAGAGTACAATGTCCGCTTTCACATATCTTGTGCTGGCCAGTTTAGGGGAATCTATATTCGAGAAGCTTATAAAGTACAAAGACCAGGCGTTTATGATGTCACAGTAGATGCAATATTTTTAAATGATATGAATTCAGGTAAATATGTATGATTTCCCTTATCTTCTAATTGAGTGTCATGTAGTGTATTTTAATTTGTTCACTGCCTTGCTGATTCAATCAGCCGGTCTTTTATCTTTTAATCTCTTATTTTCTTGTTAGATACGAGGGACATTCAAAAAATAAGTTACACCTGCCACCATCTCTTGGTATAATTGCACAACAAATGTGGCGCCTGCCTGGAATGAAGTTCATATTGTCCTCCCCCCCCATAGGTGAGTTTTGTTGACATAGTGGTAACAGTTGTGTAGGAGCAAGCATTCATAATGGCACACCAGCTAGAGTGCTACTACAAGTTTGAGGACGTGGAACAGTACGATTTTAATGGGCAAAAGGGCTGAATTGTTCCGAGATTCATCATGAAATAACGGCGGAATATGGGGAAAATGCAATGTTGTGTCTAGCCATAGTGAAGTGATGCCAGCAGTTTGAAAGTGGTCGCACAGAATTGATAGATGCTGATCTAAAAGGAAGGTCATCAACTTTGACCACTGCAGACAACATGATGCAGGTTGATGAAACAATTCGCAATAATCGAAGACTGACAGTTGCAGAAATGGCATAGCAGTTGGATATTTCGATAGGCAGTGTTCATTCCATCATCCGTGAACATCTTGACTATTGCAGATTGTGTGCACAATGGGTTCCTCATTCACTGACAGATGAACACAAAGGTCAACGTTTTTTGTCTTCTCTAGCCTTCCTTCAATGCTATTCTGTGGAAGGCCATGACTTTTTATGCCACATCATCACTGGCGATGAAATGTGGGTGCACCATTTCGCCCCAGAAATGAAGAGAGCATCTATGGAATGGAGACACACAACATCGCCTGTTCGGAAAAAATTCAAAGTTGCACCATCAGCAGGAAAGGTCATGGCCACTGTGTTTTTCGACTGTGAAGGAGTTGCTTACTCCGAATTTATGGCATAAGGCACAAAAATTAATGCTGCCTCATACTGCCAAACATTATGGTCTTTGCAAACAGCCATGAAAAACTAGAGGTCTGGAAAGTTAAGCAAAGGTGTTGTTCTCATTCGGGACAATGCCATACCACGCCACACGATGCACGCACAACACGACACTTTCTCCAACGTTTTGGATGGGAGGTATGGCAACGTCTGCTGTAGAGTCCCGATCTTTTGCATTGTGACTATCACATCTTCGGCAAGCTGAAAGAACATCTAGGGGGACAACGATTTGCGAATGATGAGCAGGTGCAAACAGCGGTTCTATGGTGACTGACTAATCAAGGAGTGGATTTCTATTATCAGGGAATCAAACGTTTAGTCACACGTTCCGAGAAGTGTTTACACCAACTTGGTGACTATGTGGAAAAGTAGTGCAAGGTATGTGTTTTCTATCGCATAATATCACATATCTCAATAAATGTCTCTTGGGCTACAATGATCAAGTGTAACTTATTTTTTGAATTACCCTCGTATTTATTTTATTTAAGTTCTGGAGTAGTGTTCTTAAAATTTTTTCACAAACGGGGTCTACTTTAAGATCTCTGTAAATCGGGTGGGCTGCTTGAGAGTTGTATCAGTTTTAGGCAGGAGGAGGCGAGGCTGCTTATGAAACAAGGATGCAAATAATTATTTCTAAAGTATAGAAAATCCTTTATTGGTAACTAATTAGAGATAGGTAATTCATTATTAGTGTCGTCTAAATGAAAAGTATTAATTAAAAGTAAAGTTTATGGAGAGTCACTAAATGTCTGTGTAGGTAATGGCATGCATTAAAAATGAATACTAATATACATCTACTTAGGAAAGAGTGCTAGTCATCTGAGGTGCAAGGCAAAACTTGTGGTGAATTGCTTTGTAATATAAGATTGATGCATTTTGAGCAACCTCAGTTTGCTTCTTTTTTTTTTGTTTGCATGTCAGAATTTTACCAACTCATGAAAAAATTGTGGGGGGTTACGTATAATCTAACCTCTCAAATCTGGCACCTTTGGGACCTAGTCCTTGCCAGGTCTTAGTTGGCAACATAGTCAAATACTGGATTACTTGATTTCAGAGTTTCAGCACGTTCAGTGTTTGTAGTCTGGAAAATATCAAGTACCAGCAACTGTAGAAAGGTACTCATGTTAAAAGCAGCATTGGGGGGCGGGGGGTTACCTATGTGAAATTTTTGTATAATGTATTTAGATGCATTAAGAGGTAGGTTTCAATCTTTCAGAAAACATGCAAGTTTCCACAGCCACTCATTTTGTTTTTAATAAAAATGTGTATCTCATTTCAGTGGTTCCAGGATTTTAAAATTTAAACATAACATCACAAGCATAACATCAGCTGATGAAGAGGCACTTCATCTCGAAAACTATTGTATATTTTATTAGGATTATTTTAGTGTATATTTTATTTCATTTTATTTTATCTCTGTTTTAGAATTTTATATATTATTTATTTATTTTTTTATATTAATTTATTTATATTATTAATTTATTTATCGATATTAATAAATTTATTCTAAGTCAGTTTGCCATTCATCGCTAGAAAGTTTTGTGATATGCAACCCGAAGCTCAAGACATATTTTCCAATTAAACAAAACGTGTTTACCAAAATGATGTAAGGATGAATTTTTGGGAAAATTCATCCTCATACAAGTATAAGGAATTAAGAGGGCATTAGTTGAGGAACATGATGGAAGAAAGCAAGCTTATATAGCATCAGTCAAAGGGGGGGGGGAACACTTCCCAGCCCGGAAAAGAAGATGCAGCGTATTTCAGAGACTGCTGGGAGTCATTGCAGTACAAGTAAACACACAGACTGTGTTAGGGTAGCAAAGAATAGGAACAGGTGCATGTATACTTGTGTGTACATTAATGCTAGGAGTTTGGTAAATAAATTTGATGAATTTGAGGTGTTGGTCAAATCATCAAAGGCAGGTATTGTTGGGATATCAGAGACTTGGTGTCACACAGATATAAGGAGTACAATGTGTAAAGGAAGGATAGACAGAATAGGAAAGGAGGAGAGGTTATGCTATTAGTTAAGAAACATAAAATCGAAGGAAGTGCAGCCATATGACATCGATGGACAGTGCAGTGTCAAGTCAGTTTGGTGTGACAAAAGCACTGGGATATCAACATTGAAAGTAGGAGTGTGTTATAGGACTAATGACATTGATGAGTACAGTTTCTTATTATACTCATGAAAATAGAGTTGACCAGTAAATCAGAGAATTTTATAATGGGGGATTTTAATTTCCCGGATATTGACTGGAATTTGTGTTGGTCACTCACGCACTAGCAAGGCTTTTGTGGATTTATTGGATGATTGATTTCTACATCAGCATGTTCGGGAGGCAACTAGAGAGAGTAATACTTTTGATCTGATTATCACTAGTGATTCTTCATGCATTAAGAATCTGCAGATAAAGGAACCACTAGGTGACAGTGATCACAGTGTGCTCAAGTGGGATTTACTAAAAGAGGTAACTACATCAGGGGTAAAGAGAAGGGTTTTTGCTTTCGTAAAAGGCGACTACGGTGGTCTGAGACAGTATTTAAACTGCAAATTCAAAATGGGAGGCATTCAAAGAATTCATCTTGGAAGCTACTAGACTTTACATACCAACTAAAAAATATTGTTCAATGTTTAGCCCTAAATGGATATCGGATGAACTAATGAGACATGTGGCAGAGAAGAAAAATGCATGGGATACATATAAATTAATGGGTGACATGGAAGCCTATGATAGATATAAGCTGGTCTATAACCAAGTCACAAAGGAGGTTAGGCAGGCAAAGGCAGATTATGAGAAATCTTTGGCAAGAGATGCAAAGAAAAACAGCAAGGAGTTCTTTACTTATGTAAACTCTAGAAGGAAAGGGATGAATTAGATTGGTCCACTGGATATTGATGGTTCAACTGTTGATGATCCTGCTCAGGTGGCTAACAAACTAAATGAGTACTTTGCATCTACATTCACACAGAGGAGTTAATTCAGGAAGGGGGAATTACAGAAGTGAGCTAGATGATTTTGTAATAACTGAGAGCAAAGTGAGGAGAAATTGTTGAAGATAAACATAAAAAAGGCACCCGGTGAGGATGGGATCTATCCATTTATAATAAAGTTGGCAGCAAAGGAGGTAAGCAAACCCTTATCCATAGATATGAGAGATTCCTTGGACCCAGGAGAGGTACCCATGGATTTCAGATGTGCAGATTCGCAGTTCACAAAGGAGGATCAAATGATGACACAAATAATTATAGCCTGTTAGTTTAACTTCTGTTCCAGCAAAATTAATGGAGGCACTGGTTAAAGAATCACTGCAGGATCATCAAGACAAGATTTCAGTTATAGGTCGGACACAGCATGGTTTTGTCAAGGGAAAGTCTTGTCTGACCAATTTGATTGGATATTATGATGCGGTCACAAAGGAACTGGAAGCAGGGAATAACTTTGATATCATATATTTAGATCTTATAAAGGCTTTTGATACTCTTGCACATGGAAGACTGCTGCTCAAATTGAAGCAATGTGGCATTGGAGGCCAATTGCTGCTATGGATAAAAGGATGGTTGAGTGGGAGAAGACAGAGTGGTAATCAATGGACACTGCACTTCGTGGACTAATGTTATTAGTGGAGTCCCTCAGTTTTCAGTCCATTGTTTTCTGTATTTATAAATGATATTGATGATGCTATATCAGGCTTAATGTCCAAGTTTCCAAACGATACAAAGTTGGCAGGGTTGTTAAGCACATCAATGACAGTATGCTGTTGCAATACGATCTAGAAAAGTAGAGAAGATGGGGTGAGAGGTGGCAAATGAAGTTTAACCTTGACAAATGTAAAGTACTTCATATGGGAAACAGTACCCCCCAGAGTAATGTATCAAATCTGTGGTACTGCACTGACAGTGGTAGAGAATGAAAATGACCTGGGGGTAATTGTGCAGGCAGATATGAAGTGTTCTGAGCAGTGCAGACGGTCTGCAAGAGTAGTTAATGGTGTTTGTCAATGATATACAGGAATTTTTCTATCAAGGATAAGAAGGTGATTATCTCCTTTTATAAGGCAATGGTCAGGCCACACCTTGATTACTGTATACAGGTCTGGAGCCCTCATTTTAAGAAGGATGTAGAGCTGATCGAACGAGTACAGTGAAGAGCAACAAGATTAGTGAATGGAATGAAGTTGTGCTCTTAAAGAAAGGCTTAAGTTTTGCAGATTACAGTGTCTGGAGACTAGGCACCTGTGAGGTGATCTGATTGAGGTGTATAAAGCCTTGAATGGTTCCTCTTGCTCAGAATAATCACCTTTTGTTGTGGAAGTTGATAGCCTTAATAAATTTAAGGCTAAGCTGGACAGTTATTTGGAATGAACAGAGGGGTGTTTTTTTTTTTCTTGCTGATTCTGCATAAGCTTGCTTTCTTGCATCATATGCCTCTACTAATGCTAATTTCACCCATCCAGTCACTCCAAATATTTGTCTAGTTTATCCTTAAATTTATTTCAGTTGTCAACTTCCACAATAACAAATGGAAGTGTGTTCCGGCAGTCAACTGCCCCCGGCTAAAGGCAAACTTCCCCACATCTGGTCTACAACTGTCTTTCCTCAGTTTGAATCAGATTAAGAACTTGAGCCCACTCAGTTTCTTAATCTGACCAAGCAGAAGTATCCCATCAGCATTCAGCTTGCTCAAACCA
Organism: Mastigoproctus giganteus; assembly: GCF_048544385.1. NCBI lineage: Eukaryota > Metazoa > Arthropoda > Arachnida > Uropygi > Thelyphonidae > Mastigoproctus > Mastigoproctus giganteus. The sequence goes on along the minus strand of NC_143587.1, from coordinate 42,760,930 downwards.
TTCAAGGCTACACCTCGATCACATCACCACACAGATACCTGGATTCCAGAGGCTGCAACTTGCAGACTTAAGCCTTTCTTCCTAAGTGCACCCCTTTGTTCCTTTCACCAGTCTCATTGCCCTTCTCTGTACTCGTTCTAGCAACTCTACATCCTTCCTAAAATGAGACCTCCAGACCTGTATACAGTACTCAAGGTGTGGCCTGACCATTGCCTTATACAAAGGGATAATCACCTCCTTGTCTCTGCTAGCAAAATTCCTATATATCATTGACAAAACTCCATGACCTGCTCTGGCAGCCCATCTGCACTGCTCAAAGAACTTCATATCTGGCACAATTACCCCCAGGCCTTTTTCATTCTCCACCTCTCTGAGTATAGTACCACACAGTTGGTACATTTTTCTTGGGTTACTGCTACCCATATGCATTACTTTGCATTTGTCAATGTTAAACTTTAATTGCTACTTCTCACCCCATTTGCCTAACTTTTCTAGATCCTGTTGCAGTAGCATACTGTTTTTAGTGTCATTACCAACCCTGCCGACCTTTATATCATCTGCAGACTTGGACAATAAGCCCGATATACCTTCATCGATATCATTGATAAATTCACAAAACAACAATGGACCCAGCACCAAACCCTGGAGTACTCCACTAATAAGATTAGTCCACGTAGAGCAGTGTCCATTTATTATCACTCTCTGCCATTTCCCACTCAAGCATCCTTTTATCTATTGCAGTAACTTGCCCTTAATGCCATACTGCTCCAATTTGTACAGTAGTCTTCCATGTGCAAACGTATCAAAAGCTTTCCTGAAATCCAAGTATATGATATCAAAATTATTTTTTGCATCCAGTTCCTTTGTGACCACATCGTAGTATCCAATCAAATTGGGCAGACAAGACTTCCCCTTAAACAAACACATGCTGTGTCTGAGCTATTACTGCTTCTTGTCTATAAGATCCGATATCACCTCTTTAACCAGTGACTCCATTATTTTCCATGGAACAGAAGTTAAAATAACGGGACTAAAATTATTTGTCACCCTTTGAACCGCCCTTTGTGAATTGGGGATACATTTGCAAATGTCCAGTCCATGGGGACCTCCCCTGACTCTAAGGATGCTCTCATAATTATGGCTAAGGGTTTGCTTACTTCCCTTGCTCCCTCGTTCATTATAACTGGATAGATTCCGTCTGCCCTAGGTGCCTTTTTTATGCTTAACTTCAACAATTTCTCCTCTACTTTGCTATCAGTTATTACAAAAATCACTTAGCTCCCTGTTAGAGTTTGATAAACTTCTGGCATTCCCCTCCTTAAATAACTCGTGTGAATGTAGATACAAAATACTCATTCAGTTTATCAGCTACTTGAGCAGGATCATCAATAGTCAATCTATATTAAGTGGATCAATCTGATCCATTCCCTTCCTTCTAGAGTTTTCATAAATAAAGAACTGTTTGCTATTTTTCTTTGTGTCCTCTGTCAAACATTTGACAGAGGACGCAAAGAAAAAAAGGCCTGCCTAACCTCCTTTTCACAAAGGAGGTTAAACAGGCATTATAATCAACATATTATGCAAAACTCCAGATCTCATTAACAGAAATCTTGAGAAAGCTCATTGAACAAAATATTAAACTTTAATAACACTGGATTTTCAGTCAATTGAGTAGTCTTTGTCCAGAGAAGAAGGCACATACATTACCAAGAAAGTGCTAGATTCTGCTAATAGTGCTATACTGAAAACATTTGGAAAACTACCAGTACACCCAGAAACTTGGTAGAACTGACTGCCTTATAGCCGGAAAGGGAACAATATAAAATATGAGACTACTTCTGCCACAACCTGACTGTAGCCAACCTCAATCAATACAAAAGAGCAAGTGCCAGACAAATTAGAAGAGCCAGCATCAATGGTTCTTCATCCTATCCCCAAAATTTTCAAAAGACATAAAGCAGAAAGTGAAATGTGCAGGAAACTTTCAGTCAAATTATTAGCATTAGCATTAGTAGAGGCATATGATGCAAGAAAGCAAGCTTATTCAGCATTAGCAAAAAAAAAAAAAAAACACACACACCACTCCCATTTCACCCCTCCGTTTGTTCGAAATTACCTGTCCAGTTCAGCCTTCTTAAATTTGTTTAGGCTATCAACTTCAACAACCAGTGAAGGAAGTCAGTTCCACCAACCAACCACCCGCTGGCCAAAGGCAAATTTCCGCACATCTATCCGACATCCGTCCTTCCTCAATTTGAATTTATGCCCTCTGAGGTGATTATTCTGAGCAAGATGAAGAATCCCATTGGCATTGAGCATGCTCAAACCATTCAAAGCCTTATACACCTCTATCAGATCACCTCGCCGGTCCCTAGTCTCCAGACTCTGTAATTTGCAAAACTTAAGCCTTTCTTCGTAAGAGCAACCCTTTATTCCATTCACTAATCTTGTTGCCCTTCTCTGTACCCGTTCCAGCAACTCTACATCCTTCTTGAAATGAGGCCTCCAGACCTGTATATAGTACTCAAATGTGGCCTAACCATTGCCTTATACAAGGGAATAATCACCTCCTTATCCCTGCTAGAAAAATTCCTGTATATCATTGACAAGACACTACGAGCTACTCTTGCAGCTCGTCTGCACTGCTCAGAGAACTTCATATTTGCCTGCACAATTACCCCCAGGTCCTTTTCATTCTCCACCACTGTCAGTGTAGTACCGCAGAGTTGATACGTTGCTCTGTGGTTACTGTTTCCATTATGTAGTACTTTACATTTGTCTATGTTAAACTTCATTTGCCACCTCTCAGCCCATCTGTTCAACCTTTCGAGATCCTGTTGCAGCAGCATAGCGTCAGTAGTGTCCTTAACAACCCTGCCAACCTTTGTATCATCTGCAAACTTGGACATTAAACTTGATATACCATCATCAATATCATTCATAAACACCGAAAACAACAACGGACCCAACACTAAACCCTGAGGAACTCCACTAATAACATTAGTCCACGTTGAGCAGTGTCCATTGATTACCACTCTCTGTCTTTTGCCACTCAACCATCCCCTTATCCATAGCAGCAATTTGCCTCCAATGCCACACTGCTCCAATTTGTGCAGCAGTCTTCCATGTGCAACAGTATCAAAAGCCTTTTGTAAGATCCAAATATATAATATCAAAGTTATTCCCTGCATCCAGTTCTTTTGTGACTACATCATAGTATCCAATCAAATTGGTCAGGCAAGACTTCCCCTTAACAAAACCATGCTGCGTCTGAGCTATAACTGAATTCTTGTCTAGATGATCCTGCAGTGCTTCTTTAACCAGTGCCTCCATTAATTTACCTGGAACAGAAGTTAAACTAACAGGTCTATAATTACTTGTGTCAGCCTTTGATCCTCCTTTGTGAATTGGGGTTACATTTGCACATCTCCAGTCTATGGGTACCTCCCCCGAGTCCAAAGAAGCTCTCATAATTATGGCTAGGGGTTTGCTTACTTCCTTTGCTGCCTCCTTTAATATAACTGGATAGATCCCATCCACCCCAGGTGCCTTTTTTATGTTTATCCTCAACAATCTCTCCTCCACTTTCCTCTCAGTTATTACAAAATCATCTAGCTCACTGCCAATGTTTACTTTACCTACGTCATTCTCCTTCCTGAATAACTCCTCATGCGTGAATGTAGATGCAAAATACTCCTTTAGATTGTTAGCCACCTGAGGATCCTCAACTGTTGAACCATCAATATCCAGTGGACCAATCTGATTCATCCCTTTCCTTCTTGAGTTTAAATATGTAAAGAACTCTTTTCTGTTTTTCTTTGCATCCTTTGCCAAGGATTTTTCGTAGTCTGCCTTTGCCTGCCTTATCTCCTTTGTGACTTGGTTACAGACCAATTTATATCTATCATAGGCTTCCATGTCACCCATTAATTTGCATGTATTCCATGCATTTTTCTTCTCTGCCACATGTCTCATTAGTTCATCTGACAACCATTTAGGCCTGTGATGAAAGGCTTATGATGAAAGAGAGAACCAACCTTTTATAGTGCACAAATTAAAAAGGTGTTATCAATATCTGGATATAGAGCTGTGGGACCAGAAAACATTCATTACCCAATGGTCAAACTACCGAGTGAAAGTTCTTTACAATCAAATTATACAGAAAATTGCTTCCCAGAACAAAGATAGTGTAATTGCTTTTTTTGAAACTGGAAAAGGCTCAACCAGTCTGACTCATTATAGACCCATTGCCTTAATCAGCTACCTGTGCAAGGTTTTGGAGCATGCCAAGCAGAATTCCCCTATCCTCACCACTGAGGGAATTCTGCTTCTCCTATCCTCATCACAGGGGTTGCTGATGTCATTGTTTTCTTCATAAGTGGAAACAGGAGTGATTCAGGGAATAACTGAAATAACAAAAGTTGATGATGTTGTAGAGCAGATATCATCTTTTCAGGGCACAAAAGGTGATATTGTTGTACACGTTGGAACTAATGACATTAAGAGTAAGAGATCTACAGATTTACCCAACAAGTACAGGTCAATGTTGAAAAAGTCGCGAGTTAGGGTTGGATGTGAAAGTATTTGCAATTCTGCTCAGACACGATAGGAGGGAGTATATGATGAGAGCCTTGTCAATCAATTTGGCTCTGGAGAGATTGTGCATGGGGTAGAATTTTTTTCAGCCTAGTCTGTGCTTGTTGACAGGAGAGACAGGCACTTAAATAGAAAGGGTGCAAGAATTTTGCTGATGCTATCGAGGCAGTGTTAAGTGGATCGGAAAACTGTTAGTGTGGGGGAGATACACAGACAAAAAGGTTAACAGTGGCCGCAGGCAGAGGGAAAAGTGATTCTTGCACTGCTTCTATTAGAACGGGCAGCAGACTGGAAAGCAAGGTAATGGAGATTTCCAGGACTGCTGGGAGTCATAGTGGAACAAGTAAATGCATGGGCTGTGTTGGGATGGCTATGAGCAGGAACAGGTGCATGTATACTTGCATGTACAACAATACTAGGAGTATAATTAATAAATTTGATGAGCTTGAAGTGCTAGTCAAGACATCAAAGGCAGATATAGGCAGTGCAGAGTTGGAATTTGGGGAGTACAATGTATCTAGGAAGGATAGACAGGATAAGAAGTGAGGAGGGGTTGTGCTGTTAGTTAAGAGACACATAAAATCTAAGGAAGTGCATCCAATTGATGTTGGTGGACAATGCCGTGTTGAGTCTGTTTGAAATAAGCACTGGGAAAGGAAAAATGAGAGTAGGTGTATGTTATAGGCCTAATGAATCTGATGAGTATAATGAGCAATTGTGCCGAGAAATAGTGGGCCAGTAAATCAGAATGTCTTAAAATGGGAGATTTTAACTTTCCAGATATTGACTGGAACTTGTGGGTTGGTCACTCGCACACTAGCAAGACTTTTGTGGATTTATTGGATGACTGTTTTCTACAGCAACATGTTCGAGAGACAACCAGAGGGAGTAACACTCTTGATCTGATTATCAGTAGTGTATTTTCTTCATGCATTAAGAATCTGCAGATAAAGGAACCACTGGGCAACAGTGATCACAATGTATTGATGTGGGAATTATTTAAAGATGTAACTACCATCAAGGCTAAGGGGAAGGGCTTTTGCTTTCGTAAAGGTGACTACAGAGGTCTCAGACAGTTTTTAAATTTTATACAGTGGGATCAACTAATGATGTTACCAACAGTGAATTCTAAATGGGAAGCCTTCAGGGACTTGATTTTGGAGTTTACTAGGCAAAATTTGTAAAACACGTGGATTTGGATACCCTTACGATACTAAGTAATAACCTACAAAATCTCTATCTAAGTTAAAATTTAAACTAAGTATCGTAACTAGGAATATAAAGCTGCTCTAGAAAATAAGTTAATATGCCAATTTAAGTTAATGAAACAGAAAAAAACTTCTCCATTTTCCTGAGCTGTAAAAACTTTGCCTGTAGGAATTGTGAGTGGGAACTCACATTAAATACAAAGAAAAAGAGTAAATCAGGTAGGTCCTTTGCCCAATGGAAAACATAGTCATAAATAATTATTTTGATTAGTCATTGATATGATTGGCAAATATTCTCAGAATATTCTCTGAAATGAAAGTATTCTCTAAATAATTATTACTGTGAATTATCAATAGCTAATTTAAATGACATGTTATATTGTATCATTAGTAATATTGCTATGTTAGAATAATGTACTCTACTGTTTATATATTAATTTAATACTGCATATGTCACTGTTTTAAAATGATGTAACCTTACAGATCCACAAAAGAAGATATCTTTTTGTTTAAATTTAAAGTTGGTAACTGATGTGCCATGGGTTAGTGCTCCTGTGCATCTTTCACTGATGTGTGGATGTCGTTCATTCTCTGTCAAGGTGGATCCTACTGGCTTATCTCCAGGTGCCCATTATACAGAAGTAAGTTAAGATCATAATTTAGGTTTTTAGTCTGTTTGATTTGTGACTTCATCCACTTAATTTCTTTGGAAATTAGCCAACAAGTGGACACCATGAAAAGTAGTTCGTCTTGGTTTTGGTAGTTTATATCTAAACAGTCCAAAAGAAAAGGTTAATACCAAATATACTGATATTGATCTAATCAGTCCTTGAGTCTTATACTTTAGAAACATGGTAGAAACTTGACAAACACTGCATTTTCTAAGCATGCTTAGAACATGCAGATTGTTTTGTATGAAGACGAATCAGAAAGTATGGTTTATTAAATATGGTATATAAGTTACAATTAAGATTAAATCCCTTTTTGTATTGTAGTAATTAGTGTAATGATCATCTGTACTTTATTTTTCTTTAATAATGAAAAACTGAGTGTCATTTCATTTATTGAACAAAGTGGCCCCTAGCCAAAAAAAAAATCTAGCAAATCCACCACACATATAGACATGGTACAGTATACAATATTAACAACATTCTTATATACATGAGACATTGTATATCATCAATCAATTCAATTATCACATGACAGATCAACTATACTGTGCAATGGTCATCCCCTCAGCTACAGCACAATGAACTGGACAAGCAGGCTACAACAGAAACCGATGATGAGACACTCTCCACAGATGAGCACGAGCATCACATCCTAGGTCTGATCATTGCCAGTAATTTCCAAAAGATAAACAGTTCAACGAACAGCCATCCACCAGCAGTCAATGAGCAGAAGTTAATCTTATTAACCAGAAAAAACCAAGCTGGAAGAAGGTGTTATTGCAGGATCAAATCCAAGAAAAACAACAGCCAAGGCTTCTTGCCAAGTTCATTGGCAGGAGCAGAAGTGGACACCCACCCATGAAGGAAACAGAGTACCAACATCCTGTCACCTCTGCAAAGAAATTTCTCTGTTCCTATATAAAACCCCTCGACGTGGGCGCCTGTACGTGGTGAGGGGACCTCCCAGTGACGCTGCTGGACTTCCAGACTAGCATCACTGGGATCCAACACCCACAGCCCAGGTTCTAGGCTTACATCAATGGAATCCGGCGTGTTTGCCGTGTGCTGCGACCCGTGGAAATTCAGTAAGGGGGATCCTGGTGGTTGAGGGGCCCAGCTTCAATACACCACTTTGGCCCCTGCTTCGACAAGACGGGTGGTCCGGGAAGGCCCGTCTAGGATCAATCGGCTAGTAGGCTCGCCTGCGATGGTCAACCGTGCCAATGCCACGCCCCTACCCTCATGGTCCGAGGGACAGGATTCAGGCTGGCGGCAGTGCGGGTATAGTGTCTGGGTAGCCCTGGCGTCCCACTCCCGAGCTCATTTATTGCATGCCGGGTAGTGGGCGTCCCTTTGGGCTCCATGGTGGGTGGAGAGCCCGGGCACTGAACCACTTCAAAACTTCATGAATCCTGATGAACATATTCCTTCGGGGGACCCCAACCCGGTCCTTATCTGAAAATAATGACGGAGAGGCAGATAGCATTATTGCTACAAAGAGGCAGCGAACCGAACATCAGGGCCTGTCCCAAGGTTCTTAATAATTCATTCCACCAACGAAACACCGATTGGTAAAATGTCACCCTTTTTTATACAAAAAGGGTTGGATGGATTAGCAGGTACACCCAAGTCAGTTAAGAGGCTCCGTTCTGGGGACCTCTTGATTGAAACAAAAAATGACAGGCAGTCTGAACATCTACTCCGAGTAACATCAATCGGAGGAATACTCATAACAGTGACACCACACAGAACACTAAATTCATCGAGAGGTGTCATTTCGTAGTGGGACCTTCTCGACGTAACCGAGGAGGAAATCTGCTCCGAATTAAAACCACAGGGAGTTACTGCCGTCAAGAGAATCACTGCGCGAAGGCATGGAAAAATTGTTAAAACGATGAGTGTTAACCTGACTTTTAACTCTCCCAAACCACCTGATGAGATTAAAGCTGGCTACATCAACTGTCCAGTGCGTCCATATGTTCCAAACCCTTTACGGTGTTTTAAATGCCAGAAATATGGACATTCTCAAATGGCCTGCCGTGGAGTCCTTGCATGTGCTCGATGTGGTGCAAAGAACCATGAAACAACAGCATGTTCAGCCACGAAACCCACCTGCATTAACTGTGAAGGTGAACACCCGGCCTACTCACGAGCATGCCAGAGGTGGAAAGAAGAAAAAGAAATTCAACGGCTGAAGGCAGAGTGAAACATATCGTACCAGGAGGCAAGGAAAGCAGTGAAACCTCGTAACATCAAAAAACCTACCTACGCCCAGAAGGTAGCAGGGAGGTGTTCCATTGGGACTCAGACGGACATGTCCGTCCCCCCAAAAGAATCATTTACTCCCATTGCACGTTATCTTTTAAGCTCCCAAAAACCTGCACAGAAGGACCAATCAGCTGCCACTCCTATATCGGTACCTCCTAATGCTCCACATATAACAAAAGCAAATGCAAAAGAAAAGAATAAGAAAGGTGAAATACCACCTAGTACTCAAGAAAACATGGATGTCGAGCAGAAGGAGGTAAAAGAAGACTCAGTTTTGGAGCTCTTTGCTGAGGAGGAAATGGACACTGGACAGTGTCCATACTTCCCCAGGAAGGAGAAAGCCAGAACTGAAAAAGGTAAGCCCTCAGCACCTCAGAAGCCGCCTGATGGACCCACCAAGCCAAAATAATGGCTAAATTCCTACAGTGGAACTGTGGTGGATTCCGGCAAAATACTGATGACATCAAGGCACTCCTGCAAAAGCACAAACCAGCTTGCTTTTGCATACAGGAGACTTATTTAAAGGCAACTGATGACCCCACTATGCATAACATTAACATCATTCGTAAGGATAGAATTGTGGATGGTCCTGCTCACGGAGGAGTCGCAATCCTCATCGGCAACCAGATCCCAATCCAGCCTTTGCAGCTTAAAACTAGCATTGAGGCTGTAGCAATTTGCCTTTCAGTGGGGTTCTTATTAACTGTCTGCTCTGTCTATTTGCCACCTGGGATAGACATCTCCCAGACAGACCTTAATGATGTTATCAAGCAATTGCCTTCCCCATGTTTAATTCTTGGGGATTTCAATGGACATAACACTCTGTGGGGTAGTACTAACACCAATGGAAGGGGACGAGTCATAGAGCATATGCTCACTGATAATGACCTCTCCCTCTTAAATGTGGGAACAAACACCTTCTTCCACATGCCTACCCGTACATTCTCTGCCATTGATCTTTCTATCTGCTCCCCTTCTCTCCTTCCTTCACTTTCTTGGGAGGTAGAAGAAAATCCATATGGAAGCGATCACTTCCCCGTGATAACAACCCTAACTAGTGGTAGATCCTGCCTGCCATTTAGTTTACCGCGGTGGAAGATTGATCAGGCTGACTGGAATGCCTTTCAATATCTGGCAAACTTTGACATCACTACAGTCAGTCAGGAGCCAATCAATGAAGCAGTCATGTATGTCACAGAAACGATTGTCCAAGCAGCTGCAATTGCAATCCCAAAATCATCCAGCCGGTTCCCACTATTCCCCAAACCTTGGTGGAATTCAGAATGCACGGCAGCAAAAAAAAGCACAAAACAAAGCGTGGGGGATATTCCGCCGATATCCCAGCACTGAAAATTTAATATCATTCAAACGTGCACGTGCAAAAGCACGTTAAAAACTTTCTTTTGAATCGCCAGTTTCAAGTCCGTTTAGGATCCACCCTCTCTCGAGTTTTCCCTCAGGAAGAGGGAGTCCCACAAGGATCCGTTCTAAGTGTCACACTTTTCCCAATCAAAATAAACTATCGCAGAACAACTTCCACCCACTGTAAACAATGCCCTCTATGTTGATGACTTTGCTATATTTTGTCATTCATGCAATATGAGGGTCATTGAAAGGCAACTGCAGAAAACCCTTGATCATCTTACAGCTTGGTCTTTGGCTAATGGGTTCAGATTTTCATCACAGAAGACTGTTTGTGTACACTTCTGTCGCAAACGTAATCTTCATCCTGACCCAGAATTAAGGCTTGGGCAAAATAACATCCCAGTTGTAGCAGAATTCAAATTCCTTGGACTTATTTTCGACAAAAAGCTGACATTTTTACAACATATTCGTCAGCTGAGGACAAGATGTGTCAAAGGGCTTAACATCCTTCGTGCCCTTTCGTCAACCTCATGGGGCGCAGATCGTGCTACCCTTCTTCGTCTCTACCGAGCACTTGTCCATTCCAAACTCGACTATGGGTCTGAGGTCTATGGTTCTGCTAGAGATAGTGCACTTCGGTGGTTAGATCCAATCCACCATCAAGCCATCCGGACAGCCACTGGAGCATTTCGCACATCTCCTGTCCAAAGCCTTTACGTTGAAGCAAATGAACCATCTCTGTCTCTTCGACGTAAGCAGTTGTCCTTACAGTACGCCTTCAAATTAAAATCCCTGCCCGATCATCCCACGTGGCCATCCGTTTTTGAGCCGCGCTGGGAAAACCTCTACAACACCTGTCGGACTGCCAACAAACCTTTTGGTATTCGCATTCAAGGGCTGCTGAATGAGCTAAACTTGACGGTAGACTACGTTGCCCAGTCACCAAGGCAATTCTTTCCACCCTGGCATGCTTATTTTCCAAATTGCGACTTCTCCCTTAAGATCTGGGAGAAGGCTACTACACCGCCATCTGTCTACCAGCAACTCTTTGCATCACATAGACAGCAGTATTCTGACTTTCTGCCAATCTACACAGATGGCTCAAAGTTAGATGTGGGATCTGCTGTTGTGTTCCCTCACAAAACATTATCCTATAAGATCCCACAAGAAACTAGCATTTATACTGCCGAGTTGCATGCAATACAATCAGCCCTAGATCACATTAAAAATCGCGACTACCAGAGGTATGTGATTTATTGTGAATCATTGAGTGTATTACAGGCTCTAGTATCGGTCAGGTATAACCCTCATCCGATCCTGTCCAGGATCTGGAAGATTCTTTTTTCTCTTGTGGAATTAGAATTTGATATTCGCTTTTGCTGGATCCCAAGCCACATTGGGATCCGGGGAAATGAATTAGCTGATACCGCTGCCAAATCAGCCATTTCCCTGGATAATCATTGCCTGTCAGTCCCCTATACAGACTACAGACAAATAATACGTTCTAGTTTACTCTCCCAATGGCAAGATTCTTGGCACGGACAGGCCACAAATAAATTACATCGCATTAAGTCTGTAATTACGCAATGGCAGTCCAGTCTACGCAGGGTCCGAAGAGAGGAAGTTGTTCTTGCTCGGCTCTGCATAGGTCATAGTCATCTAACCCATTCCTACTTGCTGAGGGCGGATGACCCACCTATGTGCGAGATATGTAATGTTATTTTAACCGTTAGTCATATTTTAATAGAATGTCCTGTTTTTATAGAAGCACGACGCTTGTATTTTACTGCTTTTAGTAATGTGACTGAGCCATTTACACTCAGTCAGATTATAGGTGACAGAGACAATATGTCTGACGTTTTTAACTTTTTACAGTCTATTAATTTTTATACAAGAATCTAAGGTTTATACTTTTTATACTTTTACTACTCATCTTTTGACAATAATTAATTACTTGACGTGGTAGCTTTGGCTACCAAAATGTTTAGTAGCGTTTTAAAATTTTACTTGGTGCATTTATGGCCTTAGCTGCCAATGTGCCATAAAAAATCAAATCAAATCAAAATCCTATATAAAAAATAACATACTGTTCCATGTAAATAAAAGTGAACAATGCACCAATTCATCCATTATTCAATCTTAACTCTTCCAATTGCAAAAGAATATTCCTTCACACGAAAACTGAATTTACAAAATTTTAAAAGGCAGTAAAATTTTCCATTTTTTTTAATAAGTAATGGCTCAGTCCCATCCATCAGATGAGTTACATTATCAACATTATTCAATAAATCCAAATCAAAATCAGCGTATTCCAAACAATTAAGAACAGCATGTTCCCATGTTTCCAGATCACCATAAGTACAGTTGCATCTTTGTATGATTCCAAGACTATTCGGTTTAGCAAAAAATGATCTGTGACCTTTTAATAAGAATGCACAACATAGATTAGATACTAACCAGATTGGCTTAATATAATTTATGCCACTAACATAAGGGAAAAATTTGAATGTTATTCTACCTTTTTCTGAACAATTCCATCTGCTTTGCCATTTTTGTAAAAGGATCTCCCAAATCATATTTTCCTTTCTCAAGTCATTTAAAGTGTTAATTTTGATGCCTGAAACTCAAATTTTATACCTCTTCTCAAATAAAAGGACAGGCTTCTAAATACTAACTGTAAATCAAGTGGCATCTTGCCAGCTAACAGTTGCAACAAAGCTTCTGTGGAAACCGTTCTGCAGGCTAGAACCATTTTGAGTAACATAACTTGATGTATAGAATAGAGCTTTCTGGCGTTGCTTACTTTGATTTCATGGCCAACTAAGATTGATTAACCATACATGACAATCAGCAGAAAAATGTGACCATAAATCAATTGTAGTGCTTTCCCCTCTATCCTCCATTCCATCCTCGTTATTCTTGAGATCATTGCAATAAATTTCTTCACCTTCTCTGATATATAGTTAATATGCGAGATATAAAGTTCAAGCTACTAGCAATATATATTCCCAAGTGTTTAATCATTAACACCTGTTATAAGGAAATACTATTCAACCTTACGAGAAATTATACGAGAGGAGATCTACTAAGAGCTAATTTATCCTTCAACATCATGATTTTAGTTTTGGATGTAGAGATTATCAACCTATGTAAATTACATTTGCATAATTCTTTCAATACGTAATCAGCTCTTATTTCAAGCTCCTTTCTGGAGTTTCTGTGCACAAGTATTATGATATCATCTGCATAGGCTATTGTGTGCGAGTGGTCAAATTCTCTCTTGAGCCAATCTTCCAAAACCAAGTTCCACATTAAAGGACCAAAGACAGACAGACAGCCTCAAGTCACACAACTCGTAATTGATCCAAAATTCGACTTAACTGTTACTATGTGATCCCTAAAGCAATCTTTTATTATAGAGAAGATATTAAAAGAACAATTAGCCATGTGCAACATCATCAATGCACTGTCCCAACTAATGGAATCAAAGGCACCAGCAAAGTCTACAGAAATTCCCAAGGTATATTTATAATTCAATTCTCGAACATTACGAACTAAAGAGTGAAATGCACCCTCAATACCTATATCAGGAGTGAAACCATATTGTTTGTTAGAAAGGCCAATATTATTTCTTTGGTAGATAGTAATCCACATGGCTAAAAGCTTCTCATAAACTTTACCAAGACCAGAAAGCAATGCAATAGGTCTATATGAAACAGGTGAACTGGTTGGCTTGATTGGAGATAGTAGTAGTGGCATGTGATGCAAGAAAGCATGTGTATGAGCTTATGCAGCATCAGCCAAAAAAAAAAAAAAATCACACCATTCCCTCCAAATGCCTGTCCAGTTCCTCCTTAAATTTATTCAACCTATCAACTTCCACAACAACAGATGGAAGTTTGTTCCAGCAATTAACCACCCGCTGGCTAAAGGCAAATTTCCACACATCTATTCTACATCTGTCTTTTCTTAATTTGAATTTATGCCCCCTTATAATCTTCAGCATTGCATCCTTCCAGCGAGACAGAAATACACCATTTCTTAGACAGTTATTAAAAACTTGTAACAATTCGTTCGAATAAAGATAAGAGAACTTTTTGATTACCAGTAGGTCCATACCTGGACATTTTTTATTTTTAATGGACTTAACAACGGTGAAAAGTTCATCATGGGTAAAGGGTACTTCTTCAATGTCATTACCATACAACGCATGCATATGATGATGTTCTAGATTAATACGGGGTTATCAGCCATGTTATCATTACCTATAAGGTGATCTAAGATTGCACTCCTGGAATCTTCCCAACTACACATTCATTGGTACCCTTGCCAATGGAATATATAACATCAGCAGCTGCTCTGAATTTGCCATTACAAATTTTATAAACCAATCCCCAAGAGTCATTATTTCCTGCTGTTTTCACCACCATTTTCCAGCAGTCATATTTCTGTTTAGCGATAGCATGGACATACTTGTTACAAAGACTTTGATAGTCTTTCTTTAATCGAACAACTTTCAAGGCTCTTTTCCCATGTTTGCTCTTCTGAAATTGCTTTCTGGCCTTATTAACATGTTTTTCAATAGAGTAAGTTGATGCCCAGAAACTCAGATTTTATACCTCTTCTCAAATAAAAGGACAGGCTTCTAAATACTAACTGTAAATCAAGTGGCATCTTGCCAGCTAACAGTTGTGACAAAACTTCTGTGGAAACCGTTCTGCAGGCCAGAACCATTTTGAGTAACGTAACTCGATGTATAGAATAGAGCATTAAATATAATACAGACTGGTTAAGTGGTGGACAGAATATAAAACAGACTGGTTAAGTGGTGGACACCACTTAACCAGTCTGTTTTATCTGTTTCCATTTCATAGAAGCTACACATCTATCATAGATAACCTTTTGATAAAACTCCACAGAGCTCTCACTGTCATGTTAAATAACTCAGAGACCACAATCATGGCCCTCTAAAGATTTTTCTCCAAGTTATCCAAGTTTGTATACTTGACAGCAAAGCACCGTAATGTAATCAAGCCAACACTGTTTTTCCTATGTGTATTGATTTCATAAAATATTGCACGATGATCACTCAATATCCAGTCATATTTGACTTTCCATCCACAGACAAATCTAGTGCCAATTGAGTTAGTAAGAGTTACATCTATGTTTGATTCACCATTTACTGTCCACAAGGGTAACCCCTCCCAAGGTTGATGGTGAACCATAAGCTTCTGTGCCGTTATCATATCATCTAAAGCTTTCCCTCTATCATCAGTAGTTCCACTTAACAAAAATGAACGCTTGGCATTAGAATCAATTGCAAACAATACAGGCAAATCTCCTAGCTTATAAATCAATCAGTCTTATTCCAGTGATTATAAACCGAGGGTGCAAACTGTGTTTGTAGCAGTCTTCAAAAATTTGCTGTTGAATACTAATACTTCATCCCTTTATTCTCTCCTTGCTAAATTAACCATTCTCCTGTCTCCATAACTTTTTCATATGCTGGTTATATTTTGTGTGATAATTAATAATTAGTGGGATTTAATTTCTCTTTAGCTGGGTGTTGTTGCACAGACCATATAGTAGAGAGAGAGAGAGAGAGATTGAGATTTTTTTTTGTAGAATTTTTGAATGACTTTTTGTTTGCTTAGTAGACAACATGAATCCTAAATTTTTGCCAACATAATAAGATATCTTATTAACTCATTTCAGGATTTAACAACTGTTACCATCCCCTTTCAGGACTTACAGAAATGTAGCTTTATAAATGAAGCTAAATAAAATAAACAGTAGAGGACTTTCATTTCTTTTGAGATGCTTCCAATGTGTTTGCTTCCAGCTGTAGAGAAAGTTTTCTCTCGGGCTCCAGGAATGCATCAATTGCAGCAATGATGTCACTGTCAATGGGAAAATGGATGCCAGCAAGGTATTTTTTCAAATGAGAAAAACGATGCTAGATCCGGTGAATGTGAAAAACATTTCATGGCAATGACAGACTTGTGAAAAGATGTGTTGTGTTGGAGGAACAAGACTCCTTTGTCTAGTTTCCCTCAGTGTGTGTCTTTGTGTTCATGCAAATGCCTCACAGAGTCTGCTTAATATGCACCTGTGACTGTCTAGCCTTTCTGAAAGATCCACTAGCAACACTTCATCAGCATCCTAAAAAAACGAATTCCATCATCTTGCCAGTAGAAGGAATCAACTTTTCTTTCTTTTGGAGGGGAAGAAGAGCTGTGTTTCCACTGTCTTTGGCTGAAAGTGATGGGCCCACAACTCTTCTGTGAAGGAAATTTTCTGAATCTTCTTGAAAAAGATTCAAATGTTCACTTGACAACTGTTACCAGCAATTAAATTTCCTGTATTTCAGATTGGTTTCAAATTTCTTTACCAGTATGCAGTAAATTATGTTATAATGAATTTCTGGTGGGGAGGGGTAGCATAAATCATATTGCCCTGCTGAAATTTCATTCTAATGAATATCACTGTTATTTTGAAAGAGCTGTTAGTTTCTCTGGTAATTTTTGATTTAAATATCAATCTTTAAAAATTAATGACTACATGTCAGCTACGTATGTTGTCAAATCTGACAACATATGTAAATATGTTTATATAAAAATATATTAAATACATTTATATAAATATGTGCAATATATTTATATGTAAGTATATAAAAAGTAAATATATTTGTCCAGAGATTATCATTTTTGAAGCATATTTTACTTATAAGAAATACAGTACCATATAATTTTAAAATAATTTGTTTTTAATTTAAATTTTTGTGTATTAGTATAAAAATTCAATTTTAAGTGCAATAAACTTATTGCAGTATACCCCATTAATTTGATATCAGATTAATTTCATTTGAAATATGATGTATTTTGAAGTTTCTGATGTCTTTTTGACCAATAGTATAGGATTTTAAGTGCATTTTAGTACAGATGAGTTATTAGAAATATGTCTACATTTAAATTTGAAGTCTGACTTGGCTCCTCTGATTTGCAAATAGTTTTGTAATTCAAAAAGACTGCCAAAACCAACAGTCAAACATCATTATGATGAAATCATATGGAACTATAACTAAAATTTTCTAGTATATTCCATGTGGTGCCCTTCATGTCAGTACAGCAGTTTTGCCAGTTGTCATTTGTTTGGAGAGGCTCACATTCGATTCCCACCTATGACTGGAGGAATTTTTGAAGTCCTCTTCAATCAAGGCTGTATTAGACAATTTCAGGAGAAGGGAATAGACTTGTGTTTTCTATGTTTTTTTATATGGAGACATTTTTTAAATTTATAGAATTAATTCAAACATGTAGTGAACAGATTAAATATTTTGGTTGCCATCAGCTCTTATTACTTATTTTCTGAGTGGTTTAATTGATAGTTAATGCATGTGCATACCCACACACCAATTTATTTCAAATGCCTAATAATTTGACTTCTCCTGTGGATGCTGACTTATTGAATACCTTGTGGTTATAATTAGTGTTTCACTTTGGTCATCTGTAAGCAGCAAATCATGAATCATCCAGAGATGAAATTTTTGAAATAAACAGTTAAGTTAGTTCATGTTTGAATCGTTACCTCTAATATAGTAATCATCCATAGTATGTTTTGACTTTGCACATAGAAGAATGTACCTGTAATTACTAGTCTCACAACAGTGAAGCTGCAAGCAGAGGATTTAATTGTTATAGAAAAACAGTTTCAGCAAATTGGTGTTTGCCAAAATTCAATTCATTGTTTACTAAATGTGACCTAAATATCAGTTCTATCAGCATTTTAGACCCCCACATGACCAACCACCTTAGCTATCATCACAGAAAGACTATCCATGAAATGCTCAATTCCAACAGTCTAGGGTGTTCTTTAAGTTGGCAACTATTAAGTCCCACAAATCGAGTTATCCCACTATCCCAGTTGTTAGTGGTAAATGCCACATTTCCAAGCTATCAACAGATGTCTTGTTGTCATACTTACTGCTTTTCCCCCTAAGAGTTACAGATCTAAAAACTTCCAAGACCTATATAGATATTATTCCGCCTCTAGGAAAGTGTACACGTATTACTCTGTTAATGAATGGGTTTACAGTAATAGCTAGTTTCAGTATGGCTAAATAACTTGTCTTTAAATTGCATGTATTTTATGGTTGGTGTGATTGCTTTATAGGATGAGAAATCCAAGTATCAGGTGGAGGCACATGCAATCCTTAATCAAGACTGACTAACTGAACCACAGTAACAGACACTAACTGTGGAAAAAATTGCATACCATTTCCTCTTGTAAAGACAGAATTAAAGCCCAGTCCCTTTTCCACAAATTGTGGAAGAGCAGTAGTCATATTCCTTGCAGTTGCAGTGAGGGTTATCTGCATCTGATGTGGTAAGCTATACTAAAGGTGAACGAATGCCTCTACCATACAAAGTTTTTTTTTTTCTTTTTTTTGTTCAGATTTGGAATCATGAAAGTTCAAGGAATAAAGTAAACCAGAATTAGTCTGAGTGAAAATGATTTTTTTTTTTTTTTTTTACCAATAACTGGTATTTTACTATATAATAAATCTACACCAGAATTTAAGCACTTATTCCAAGTGTATACCTACTGGTAAAAGTCTTTTGGTTACTGCTTTTGTGCTGGCTTCCTTCATTTCATTCATGACATCCTGGCAAATCATTTAGAACCTTCTAAAAACATAAATCATGGATGATGGTGTGGGCACACATTCATCCATCATCTGATATCTTCATGGAAATGTCATCAGCTATCATACACTTGTTAAGAGCCTTGTTATTCAGTTTGGCCCTGGAGAGAGTGTGCAAGGCTCATGGGGTAGAATTATTATCAGCATGGTCTGTGCTTGTTAACAGTAGAGACTGATTTTACAGGGATGGGATACAGTTAAATAGTAAAGGTTCAAGATTATTTGCTAGCAGTTGGAAAGTTTGATATTTGACTGCTGGCAGTCAGAAACTACTAGCTGACTCTATTAAGGATTGCATTGACTTCTTGGATTACTCTGCATTCTTGGAAAGCTTCTAGATTCCATTCAAAAGAATTTTGTCTTTTTCTTCAAATAGGCCTCTTGGGTTGGGTCTGTACAATAAAATATGAAATTTTAAACTGCAAAGAATTATTTACAATAAAACAATGTAGATAAAACACAGGATGATAAAAGCGCTAAAACACCATAGCTTTCAGAGGCATCTGCCTCCTTTTTCAACAGTGAGGTTTATCCTATGGCACATCCTTAAATATCAGCAGGCTCACTGTTCTCAGCATGTGATTTTACAGGAGCATGGGCAGCATTTTATCATTCTGTTTATTCCATTTATCTACATCATTATATTAATATAACATAACACTATTTATATTTTTTAATAACGGTTGGTGTATGATTGTGTAATTATTATGAAGAAGTCAGTCTGTTAATAAAGATCTATCTCTTGCAAAGTCCATTCTCTGTCTCATGGATGTTTAGTTCTTCTGCATGCCTTTTCTATAGATATTTCTATGAATATTGTTCTTCTAAATTGGCATCCCTTATTTCCTCACTTTCTTTTAGACCAGTCTGAACGTGTGCTGCAACCAGTTGGCATCCATTTATTATCGAACTTCAAGCTCACAGAACCAACTTTTCTTCTTTCTCACATATCCCATTAACTTCTGTTTTCTGGAACAACCTTGCTTCATGTGTATACCTACAGAAATGAAATTGAAGTCTAATGTATCTTCAGTCATCCATAAATGCATGGTAATTAAGTACTATAGGTTTTTATACTGTTCGTGTGTGGGGTTTCATAAAAAAAATAAAATAAAATAAAAAATCTGAGGGACATCAACAGAGGAGGAATCACAGAAGAGAAGAGAGGGTACCAATCTGAGGAATCCCTGTAGAAACTTTTTTAGTTAGAACCGGATTACCTGACAATAGAATCAGTGCGATTCAAAAGAGAAAACAGGATAAAATGAAAAATATCACCTTTAATACTGAATGAGTTTAACAGAGAGCAAAGTATGTAAGGTTTTGCAGAATCAAAGATAATGTAATATCAAAGTCTATCTGCCCATTTAGATTAAAGTAAAGAGACTTCAAGCAAGTTGGTCACTGTAATGTCACCTTTCTTTCCATAGTAGATATGAGAGAAATTCTGAGGAAGAATTTGCAGTAAGCAGAGAAAGCAGTAATCTTTGAAACAATTTGAGCAAAGAAGGGAAAATTGCAGTTGGTCTAAAATCTTAGGAAGATAGGGGTATTTAATTTTAGGTACCGGATTGACGTTATAACAGAGCCAAGAGTTAGGAAAATCTCTCTCTTTAAAACAACTATCAAAAAGTAGATGTAAGATAGTCAAGAATATATACACTAAAGAATTTAATTACATAATTGGGAACAGCATTAGATAAAGATCATATATTAGTTTTTTTAATGTCACCAATAGAAAAAAAGGAATGGAGGATGTGTAATGTTGGAAAATGAGATTTTAAAGGAATGGAAGCAAACTGAAACAATGACTGCATCATCAGAGAATGTAGCTGAAAATTTATAAAATGCATTCTTCCTATTTGAGGTATCCTTGTTCATAATTAATTTAATTTCAGTCTTGAGACAAAGGCAGCTCTAGCAAAAATTATAATGGTAATTTTGAGATGAAGGATCCCTAATTTTTTTATAAAGAATTTGTATTCAAGCTTAAATGAAACACTTAGTTCTTCATCCTACCATAATTTTGAGATGTTAAAAAGGCAGGATCAAGAGTTGAGAGCAGTATATGATGGCCATGTAGTTCAAGAGTGAACTGAATGGGAAAGTTAATCAACATGAAGGAAAAATACTAAGCAAGTTAAGAGTAACTGAGGAGTTTAAGAATTTGGAAGAAAAAACTGTTTTTAGTAATGCTTTAGTATGAGATGAATTAAAGTAGTGTTTTTTTTTTTTTAATTTTAAATCCAAAGCAACATTAGTACGATTGGAGAGAAATGGAGATCAAAATGGGAGAGAAGTGAAATTTTCAGTATTCGTGTACGATAGATCAAGAGCCTGTAAATATCCAGTATTAATATAAACAACCTGAACCTGGTCAGTTGCAACCAGCATATTATCCACAGAAATACAAACTACTGTATAGATAAGAAGAGGAAGGTTAAAGTCACCAAAGAAAATAAGAGAGACCTTTAAATTAACATTTAGAGGAAACCAAACTAAAAATTCATGATAATTATTGGTCTCAGCATAGAGAAAAATAAACATTGATTACTGTTAAATAAATACCAGATCTACACCACAATAATGGCTTCAAATTTAGCAGAATGGCATTTCACCACTTTAATTCCGTATTTTCCGGCTTATAAGACGCATGGACATACAAGATGCACCCTAGTTTTGGCCACATATTTTGGAAAAAATAATAACCCTTCTATTATCCTTCGATACTATTTACGGTGAAACTAAGAAGCGATCTTTTACCGACTGATGTAAACAAATATGGCAACATGGCATAATACAGGATGTAATCAGGGGATAGGTATTGAAAATAAATTAAATGGAGTTACATTTATTTTTTTTTTTTAATGGTATACGCTTGAGTAAATGTTCAACCAATAATGATATGTTTGTTTCTGAAAATAGCTGACAGAAGTAACGTAACAGAAATTCTTATTCACCCTAAGACAAATACGGGCATCACTTTCTCTTTGTAAAAGACGGTTGGAATTGAAAAATCCCGATCCAGTCTAATTAGCCCGCCATACCATAAAAGCCCGAGATCATATTATAGAGGAAGCAAACACATGGGAAAATGAAACAAGAAGTAAGAAAAAGTTTTTACTTATGTCCGATTGTGAGATTCATATCACGCAGATTTCAACAAATTTTCCATGAAAAAAAGATTACTGGTATGTATTGTTGCCATAGATTGTAACCACTGATAATTGTTAAAAATATATTTCAACAGATAAATCTTAAGTAAAATTGGTGTGAATTTCAAAGGGAAGTTTTCAGAACTCAGTTTACTGGCACTGTGTCATCAAAAATGCATTGCCGGCAGTCTTTAGGCCTAATCTGACATTGACCTTATAAGACACAGGGTGATTTTCCGAGTATTTCTTCACGAAAAAAACCGCGTCTTATAAGCCGGAAAATACAGTACTTCAAGAGTTGACTTAAGTTAAAACACCATCACCACCCTTCTGTCAGTCCTAGAATCAAGCTGATACATATAACTAACTAAGGAGACAAATACTAATGAACTAGTATTTATTGGACAGCCAGATTTCAGTAATGCAAATGACATTTGGCAGAATTGACCCATTTATTATTAAAACTACAAATATTTATGCTGAAAAATGTTTGTTGAAATCTTTTGTGGTCAGTTGTTCTATTCATATTTGACAGAGCAATGGGACTTAAAGTGTGGATGAAACAAGATAGTAGAATATCTCGTGGTGTAGGAAAAATATCTATTATGGGACACAATAGTGGTGAGAGAATAATCATAGCTACTGAATACAGGACTTGATGGCAGCAGCTTCATCACAGGAACAACTGAAATCCTCTTAGAATTTTTTTTTTCTTGCACAACAAATTCTGAAGTTTGATTTTGATAAGTTAATTAAGAGCAGTGGAGAGAAAAGGTGACTTACTTAGCAAATCAATAACCTTGCCTCTCTTTGGAAGAATATTGGAGCATTGTAAAACACATTAAATGAAGATTAACTAAAATAGCTAACACATAATGGTGACTTAGTAGCACCCATTTCGCACACACACAAAAAAAATAACATTCAAACATACATATATATGAATTAAATCAGAGCACCATACATTAGGTGACCAGATAAACTATTATCTGGTCACCTAATGTATTCTTGGTAAATTTTATGCAGTGTTTTGTTTTGTTTAATTTAATCTAGTTCATTATCAGATAGTATTACCTGCAGGATACCCTTTAACTCATATTATGAAGAGCAACATAAATCTCAAAAAAAAAAAAAAAAAAAAAAAACAACCCCACTATTTGGTAGAACAAACAAGATTATGAATTTTTTTTTTTAAGAAAAAAGGTTATAATTTAAAACTTAAGTCATTAGGATTGAAAGTATTTTATGTTACCAGTTCTTCTCATTTTTTTAGATAAAAGCCTATGATGTTAAGTGCATAGAAAAAGGTTCAGTATTTGTTATTCCAGTCACTGTTATTAAGCCAAAAAAGTAAGTTTAATTATTTATATTTTAAAGGATTGGCATAAACGTTAAGAATAAATTTGCTAGCACCTTGCATTATAGTATTTAAAATAAATCTTAGTAGGTAGTATTTGAACAGAATTTTTTTAAATTAGTGTAAGGAATATTCCAAAGTAACTTACTTTTCATTTATATAATGTTTATCATACAACTGAAATGGAGTAATCATTCTTGAACTAGCACTTGGAAAATGAAAAGCCACTTAGACCAATCCTAATTATTCTAAATGGCATTTTGTTTGCAATTTTTGTAATAATGAACTTCATTTTGTTTCTTGTTTCATATGATTACAAAAAAATAGATGTAATTCTAAAATGTGTGCACATCACATCTTAATAAGAATGAACATGTAAGTGCTTAGTTTAGCAAAGAAGATCATCTTCAGAATTCAAATGGTTGATATTTCTTTGGCATTCTCACAGAACTATGTTTGAGATTTCAGCACAGTTTCTAGGCAGAATAATTCCTGAAGTATGTGAAGCATTCATTATAGTCTCAAAAAATGAAAACAAACCACCCGCTTTCTGACCACTATTTAATTTAATTTTTATTAATCTCTGTTTTCTCCTACAGTACTGATAAATTAATGAGCTATGTATCCCCCATCACGATTTTTATGACAACTCTGACCATAATCAGAAGATTATAGCTACTATTTGTGCTGATTTAGTATAAGTATTACCCATAAAGTGCAAATACCCAATTATTAACAGCTTGCTGGCTAAAGGAAAACTTTTCACAATAATGTCTATAATTCTTTCCCCCGTAGTTTGAATTTATACCCCTTTTTCTAGTGTCACTTTGTGTGGGAAATTTTACTTAAATAAAAATGTCGATATGAGACTGAGTATTTCTTAATCTGTGTAGATAAAGAATATGAACAATATATTTACCTTCCTGTAATTACTACAAATCATGCAATTATTCTGTAATAAGTAAATATCAGATATAACTTAAGAGGACAACAGCATGATTGCATTGAACAGTATGTTTTCAAAATTTGTTCTTGTATCAAATACACACCATAAACAAATTGAGAACTATCATTAAAACTGTTCAGTATATTGGGCTGTGAGTTCCCCTCTACTGACACAGGTGTGAAACACTAAGTTTCAAAGTACAGGTCTGTTTCCCTAAATAGTGAATAACACTAATAACGAAATATCTGTATTTCTAAATGACAGCAAAAATTAATCTGCATTGAACTATAAATTAAAAATATTTAATTTCTAGCTCCCATGAGAATAAATTCTTTACATATTTGGAGCATTACACAGTAAAGTGTAAAGTGTGTTAGTTGTATGACGGCACCAGGGGTTTCCGCTATCTCCGCATTGAATTCTTTGTAGGTGTGACACAGAACTTTGTGAAGGCCAGAGATTTAAATAATGTGTGGGAAGTGGTTTGTTGTGTAGTGTTATGTTCCGTTGTTTCTCTGACCATTTAGCCATTGGCACCCACCAATGCCCACACTTTGCCATGAGGAGGCACTGGTCAGGCACCCAATAGTTTATTTAAGCTCCCTGGCAGGCCCTACCACCTAATTTCCAAGGTTTTCAGTGGCACAGCAAAAAAAAGGGTGAACACTGGAATTTGGAAAGGCCAAAAGCGGTTTACGAGAAAGCAATTGGATTTAGATGTTGATTAGAATTTGATGGCATTGTTAGGGGGCATATTTGGGGTTTTAAAGGGGAACCAGGTTTGAGTACGAGGTTCAGATTGTCAAATGGCTTGTGGGCAGTGGAGCTACAGTATGTCTCTGTCGGTGATCTTTGTCAGGTCCATGTAAGTTTTGAATCTGGTAGGATAGTCAAACTGCCCAGCCTGCCGCGGGGATAGGATATGTTAGCTGGCAGTGGGGAGAGCAATCTGCCCCACTGCCAGGTGTGAGTGAGTGAGAGAGATTTACTTCTTTCATAATCTGCATTCTCCCTCTACTTTTATTCTATTTTTATCTTTTTTTCTTATATTTTATAAATTTTTTTTGTTAGGTTATACAGTGAAACTACTCCTAAAGGATACCTCTCTTTAACGGACATCTCTCTACAACGGACATTTTCATATTCCCCAACTCACCTCTATTGGTTTTAATGTGTTTTCAGCTTCTGTCTAGCGGACATTCTCTGTAATGGACCCGGACAGGCAATCTGTACTGTTTCGTTTAGATTAGCACTTAATTTGATCTCCCCATAACGGACTGCGTGAGAGCTCATGGCCCTTTTTCTAGGAACTTTTCTTCCACGTATTGTCTCAATCGTGTGTTTATTTTCTATTTCCGATTCTCTGAATTTTATCAAGGTTTACGTCGCAGTTCTAAACCCTTTTTCAAGAATTTTAAGGCACGTGTAAAACTTCTGATGAATTCGGTGTGTGCAGGGGGGGGGGATTTTGTCGGCCTTTTGTCTTTTGAGTTTCAGTTTTGTTCAGTGTTGTGAAGTGCACAATGTCTTCTCGTAAACATTTAACTTTAAAAGATAAAGTCGAACTCATTAATGCGTATGATCGGCAAAAAAACAGTGTTCGCAATCTCGCTGCAAAATTCAAAATTGGGAAGATGCAGGTAAGCGACATCCTAAAGAAAAAAATGAACTGCTCAAGCAATTTTGGCAACACGGAAATGATCAGATTCAAAAATCGTTCCCGAAATTTGTTGGACTTCAAATTGACACTGTTACGTATGAGTGGTTTTGTCGTGCATATGCTAAAAAAATTCCCATTAATGGGCCTATTATTAGGGAAAAGGCTTTGGAGGTTGCGAAATCTATGGGAGTAAATGAGTGCAAAGCTTCTGTGGGATGGCTAGACAAGTTCAAAACTC
The DNA here is from genome assembly GCF_048544385.1 of Mastigoproctus giganteus. Classification (NCBI taxonomy): domain Eukaryota; kingdom Metazoa; phylum Arthropoda; class Arachnida; order Uropygi; family Thelyphonidae; genus Mastigoproctus; species Mastigoproctus giganteus. The sequence goes on along the minus strand of NC_143587.1, from coordinate 42,734,762 downwards.
GGCATAAAATTTCTTGGAAAACCTTAAGTGGTGAAGGTGGATCTGTTGATACTGGGGTTGTAACAGAGTGGACCGTTAAATTGGAAGATTTATGTCGTGATTTCGAAGCTAAGGATATTTACAACTGTGACGAAACAGGGTTGTTTTTTAAAGCTCTTCATGAAAAAACAAGTCTAAAAAAAGAAAAGTGCCAGGGCGGAAAAATTTCTAAGGAACGCTTGACTGTACTATTGTGTACAAATATGCTGGCAGACTTTGAACAACCTATTTTTATAGGAAAACCACAAAATCCTCGTTGTTTCAAGGGCATAAAGTTGAATCTTTTGAATCTTGACTGGAAGTCTAATAAAAAAAGCGTGGATGACACGACATATTATGAGCGAATGGATAAGTCACTTTAACCAAAACATGATTCGTCAAAACAGAAAAATTATCCTTTTCATGGATAATACTGCATCTCACCCGCACATTGGATTGTCCAACATTCAAATCGTTTTTCTGCCACCAAACACATCTGCAGAGTGTCAGCCCTTGGATCAAGGGATAATAAAAAAATTTAAACTTCACTACAGAAAACGTGTTTTAAGACATCTCATTGCAAACATGAACGATGCAACATGTGCGAGTGACCTTGCAAAGAAAATCAGCATCCTAGATGCGATTCAATGGATTTCCTCTTGTAAACGCAGTTAGAAAACAAACTGTCGTGAACTGTTTTGTAAAGTCTGGCTTCTCAAACGCAAAAATTGAAGTTGTGAATAGCAGTGTGGAGCACCAAGAAGAACAAGAACTTCAACATCTATTGATAATGTACGATACTTCAGCTACAAGTGACCCTGGCTACAAAGATATAGACTCAAACCTCACTACAGAAGATGGTGGTCTAGATGTCAACGACATTATCATCGATATTTTTCAAGAAGTTCCTCATGATGATGAAGAAATGGAAGGAGGTCATTCTGTCGAAGAACATATTAATGACGATCCACCGATGAAAATAGAAGCGCTCATACAAATCAATCGTTTAAAAATGTTTTTCGCCGCTGAAGAAGGTACTGAAGGACTTTCAATGGTTTCTTCACTCCAAACAAATGTTGAAAACAAAATTATCAGCCAGAAGAAGGTGCCGAAGAAAATAAGTGATTACTGTATGCATTTTTCTTAAGATAAAGTCATAATATGCATAGCACAATTGTATGTATATTATTTACAAAAATATTGTGCAAAATCTGTATATAATTTAATTTAATTTAATTTTACATTAAACGTTTAACGATTTTTCTTTCTTTCTTTTTTTTTTCTCCCTCAGACTTCTTGTTTGCGGACACTTCTCTCTAACGGACAAATTTTCGTTCCCCATGGCTGTCCGTTAAAGGGAAGTTTCACTGTATATGTATATATACAGTGGCAGACAAAAAACTGCATCTTAAAAAAAAAAAAAAGTAACATTTGTAGTGAAACGTATATAGCATATTGTTTGATTACAGTCATTTTGTTTGTCCCAAAGCAAAGGTATTGCATCAGACAGTAATTGCAAGGTAGTGCATCAGCCATTTCTATAAATACAGCATTGGAAGGGTATACGCACTCATTAGTATCCTGTTTTGCAGAGATGTAAACATGGCTCCATATGTTCAGATGATGTCAAGAAAGAAAAGTGTAGCTGTTCTTTGTCCCAGGAAGCGTTTTCTACATGTGCTATCGCTGATAAAATAGGCTGCCACCAATCAACAGTATCCTGGGTGCTGAAATTAAAGAGTGAAACCTGTGATGTCAAGAAAAGACCTGGATCAAGCTATAAGAGTGACCATGCCAGTGCTCCTGATTCAAAACTGGACTTTAAGATGGGCTCTGGTGTTGAAACAATGCACGAACTATCCAAAAACGGCTTTCGAAATGTGGTTTGCATGAATATTGGCCAAGAAGAAGCAGCCTTTGTTGACCCAACAAATAAGGAAGAAGCAACTTGCTTGGGCTAAAAACACATTTCATTTTATCTTTTCTGCTGAATCGAAATTCAACCTGCATGGCTCGGATGGGAAGCGATATGTCAGAAGATGAAAATCGGAGGCATACCATCCTGACTGCATAACACAGACTGTAAAGTTCCCCGCTGGTTAGATGGTCTGGGGATGCATAACAAGCAAAGGGGTGGGGCGAATTAAGTTTATTAACGGAATGGTGAATGCAGAAACCTACACTGCTATCTTGGACATCTGTGTGGTGATCCCATTATTAGGGATCACCACACAGATGTCCAAAACTATTTTTACATGACTCAGCAAAATTTTTCAACATTTTATATTTTTCAACATGACTTAGCCTTGTCACACAGCAAAATTGGTAAGTTTTATGTTATATAGATTTAATGATGAGTTTGTCTTCACAAGGCTTAAAACATACTTACACCAATGTTTTCACTCATTTTTCTCCCAGCCTGTGCCCACCAAATACGGAGGATGCGGAAAGGTCAGGGAATGACCACCGCATATCTCCGGAGCAATATGGCCTTAGTTGCTAATGCTCCTAAAAACCAAATAACAAACAAACATTTTTCTCCCTTAATGTGCAGTCATACCTCAGAAATTCTGGCATTACAGTGTTGGATTGGCCTGGAAACAGTGCAGATTTGAACCCTGTTGAAAATTGCTGGTACATAATGTTGTCTAAATTGCTCGAAAGAAGCCAACGAGTAAGATTCAGCTGCAGGAGAGCATTGTAAGGGTGTAGTACCATGAAACTGGGCAGTTGTATGTCCAGAAGTTGATTAGCTCTATGCCAGATTGTTGCAAGGCTGTAATTGCAGCTCGAATAGGAACAACAAAATATTGAGGACTTATTTTGCTGATTTACAGTGCCTAATGTTATTACGCTAACTTGTCATTTCGGTTTGTTCACGAATATGCAATAAAATGTGTTTGGTTGTCACGATTGCCATTTGCAATCATGACAACATACACCGTGTAGCCACCGCAAACTGGCGCCGCCGTAGCCAGGTGGGAAGGAGCAGCAGTGCGTAGCACACGCTTCTTGATTAGACCGGGGTTCGAGCCCGTCACCACCAAATATGGATGATGCGGAAAGGTCAGGGAATGACCACTGCATATCCGGAGCAATATGGCCTTAGTTGCTAATGCTCCTAAAAACCAAATAACTAACTAACTAACCACCGCAAACTTCGCTGCGCTGGCCATATGGTGAATTGTTAGTACCACCTACTCAGTGACATTCTCTTGTCAGTTCAACACTATCACGTGACCCCTTTCCTATTGATCACTTTGAAGAAATATATGACTTTGTGAATTTATTTTATTCTGCTTTCATTCATATATATACGAAAGAAAATTTATGGTTAATGTATGCTGTATGTTACTTTTCAGAAAAAAAAAAAAAGAGCATATAGCCTATGTGATTGGGGACAAATTGTTCTAGAAGAACACACACAGTGGAACTTCTCTATTACCAACTGCTATTTAATGAATTTCTCTATATATTACGAATTTTTTCACAAAACATTGAACCTTGAAATGAAATTACATGTAAAATTAACCCCATATAGCGAAGTTATTAGTCTCTCTATAATGAATTTTTTAAAAAATTAGCAAAAGAATTTTTGAAGATTTTACGCTCAAATATATGGCCTCCTTCCCTCCAAAATTGCTCATTAGCATCTGGAATTAATCATCCTGTTAGTGAACACTTGTGGCCATTGACTCCCATAGGAGGGTCTTTGTTTCATTTTTGTTACAGTTATAAAGCCAAATGGGTTTTTTAGAAGTGATCGTGAACTTTGCAATAAATAGGGTAGATTTGTAAATTGATGTTGGCTAAAGGGTAAATGAAATTCGCTGCAGGTAAACCTTTAGCATGCTGTGGTGGCAATACAGAGAATGCTTCGATAGTTAGTTTTTAGTAAAGCCTACTGAGTGACATTCATTTCTCACCTCAACCATACCACTTGACCTTCCTATCAATCATTATATGATAGTTTTTGTATATGTCTGTTCTCATCTACTGGATTCCCAAATAGATGAATTTTTTTCATGAATTTTTTTGAGTCTACAGCAGTGAAAGGATAATGGAACAATTGCATACATGTATACATAAGCCTTCATGCATGACATCTGCTGTAATCACTGCCACACAGTGCATTGTCTCCATATAAGAGCAGAAGCTGACACTAGCGTCCAGAACTCAGTAGACCGGTGTTCCGAGCGAAGAAAAGACCAGAGAAGTGACCTAACAGAGACCTAACTTCGCTACATGGGGTTAATTTTACACGTAATTTTGTTTCAAGGTGCAATGTTTTGTGAAAAAATTCGTAATATATAGAAAAATTCATTAAATAGCAGTTTCGTAATAGAGAAGTTCCACACTGTGTGTGTGTGTGTGTGTGTGTGTGTGTGTGTGTGTGTGTGTGTGTGTGTGTGTGTGTGTGTGTGTGTGTGTGTTTAAATAATGGCTTAAGAGTTAGAATGCAATAACATAAAATAAGAAAATAAATAAACATTAAGCTATCATTAGAGGCAGCAAAATGCACATCCTCCACATGATGTCCAGTACTTAATTGATAATTCATATAAAAATAAAAAATAAGCCTGTAGTATGGCAAAACTGTAGAGTGAAAGTTAACATAAAAATTAAATCAACAGGGAGGGAGAAAGTAAAGGCAACAAGACAGAAACCGTAGCCGAAAGTCCCTAAATAATTTAGAGCTCAATTAAATCCAATTAATAATATTAAATCCAATTTAAATTTAAAATAATGCCAATTATATAATAAGTTAGCAGTACCCTCCCTTGTAAGGTACCAGTTCCGAGAGACGTGAAATATCACCAAAAAGGGACTAAAACGAACTACTGAAAGAAAGCAAAGTAACAAAATAATAGACTGACTATTATGCCCCATATCGATGGAGGATCATGAGGCCAATAATGGTCACGGAATCGCTGCATTTCAATTGCTATACAAATCGTCGTGAAGATGAACAGATTGAAGGACCAAACCACCCCTTCCTCCTCCGATCTATCCACAAATGCTGAGGATTTGCATAGCGGTGGTCCTTGTGCAGCGAGAAATAAACTATAGAACAAACAGAAATCTAGAGCAGAGCCACACCACCAACATAATGTAAGCTTAGCCAGTTTATACAGACAGAAAAAGGAGAAATATAGATGACGGCACAGGCGCTGCTTTTTTGCATATCAACCCACTACTACCACCTGAGTTATATTTAAATAATGGCTTAAACGTTAGAATGCAATAACATAAAATAAGAAAATAAATAAATATTAAGCTGTCATTGATAACGCCTGTGCTGCCATCTATGATGGTGCCAAGTGCCTCCAGCATTCCTTTTTCTTGTCTCTTATGAGGGCTGTATACTGATTCCTGAGAGTTCTGTAGGAATCTCTCAGTGCATCCACCTTATTTTGTGGCCAAGATGTTCTTGCTCTTTGACAATTTCTCCTTGCCCTGTGCACCCTTCTTCTGAGTATAGTCAGTTCAGGGCATCAACCAGGGGACTGCCTGCTTCCTTGGTTTTTTTTCTGTGGGATAGACAGGTTTGCTGTTTTTGTTAAAATGTTTGTCATAGTTAGTGCTTGTTTGTCCGGGCTACAGTTGCCTGATCTAGTCCACTCATTTACCTGATTTTGCAGCTCAGCTGCTGTATGCTCTGTGAAAATCTGCCAGTTTGCCTTTTTAAGGTTGTACCTTTTGATATCCAAGAAGGAGTGTTGGGTTGTTTGTAATTGCCTGTTCAGTTTTGAAGGTGATGGCTCTATGAACTGATGTGTCCTGGCTGCCTGGATATACCTGTCTGTAATTTTATAGGCTATTGAATTGGTGGCAAGAGTGACATCAATGTCACTCTCTCCCACATGGTACTGCTAAAAGTTGGTAAGTTATTAGGTTGATTTATCACTTGAAAGGGTGAGGTGGCTATAAAATCTGGCCATTGTGTGTGCCTGCTCTCTTCTGTACAGCTTTGCCTTAGGGCTGACCTGCAGTTGACATCAGCGCGCGCGCGCGCACACACACGCACACGCACACACACGCACACACACACACACACACACACACAATATTTGCAGTAGGTAACAAATTTATAAATGCTTGTAAGTAATCTATATTAAGATTTATGTCTTCAACTGGTCTTTCAAAAACAGGTAATATAGAACTGTCCTACTGCACTGGTGATATGGGCCCACATTGCCACTGGGGAGCAGAGGTGACCCACCTTTGTGACTGTAAGGCCAGTATTTTTAACTACTATAGCTGTGGAAGGGACACCTGAGATGTATTCTATTATTTTATAGTCTCTTGGGTATCGTTGAACCCTACCCATATGTGTGTAGGGCTCCTGGAGCACCAAGTTATCTATATTATTTTCTTTTAATTTGAGTTTGATCTGGTCTACAAGAGCCCTTGCTCTTTGAGCATTCAGTTGGACAAGATTTAGAGCCCTAGTCACATTTATGTTTTCAATCTGGCCCATAGTTGGTCCTAGATTGTATAAGTATTACAATTTTTTTATTCCCTTCTACTTTTGTCTCTCTCTCTCTCTTTCACTCACAGGGTAACTCAGAATTTTTTTTTTTTTTGGCTGGTGCAGCATAAGCCCAGGCTTCCTTGCACCATATATCTAATAATAATAATAACAACAGGGGGATTTTATCATCCCTGATACTATGTGCATAGTCAGTCAGTTGTGATGCCTTGCAGGTAGCACATTTTGGCTGCTTAGACTTCATCATCATCATCAGCCATTTTCAATCCACTGCAGGTTGAAGGCCTCTCCAGCAACTTTCCAGTTCCTTCTGTTTTGAGCACTGGCCATCCATTTACTACTCAAAAACTCATGAATTTCATCTATCCATCTCCGCCTTTGTCTTCCAGGTTTTCTTCTAGCTCCTCTTGGGTACCATTCTGTTATTTTCTTAGTCCATCTGTCATCATGTCTTCGAGCTATGTGTCCTGCCCAAGACCATTTTAGTTCTTTAGTTTTGATAAGAATGTCCTTTACTTGAGTTTGCTGCCTAATCCATGTGTTTCTCTTCTTATCTAACAGTCTGATTCCCAATATAATTCGTTCCATTCTTCGCTGTGTAGTTCTTAGCTTCTCTTCCATTCTTTTGGTGAGTGCCCAAGTTTCACTTCCATAAGTCATGGTGGGGAGTATACATTGATTCATTATTTTACGTTTCAGACAAACTGGGATATTGCTCTTCAGTATGTGACTATATTTCCTGAATGCTATCCATCCAAAATTTATTCTTCTCTTGACTTCCATCCATTTATCATTATTACAGCTAATAACTTGTCCCAGATAAGTATATGACTCCACCTTTTCAATTACTGCTCCTTCAATCATTATTTCCCTTTCCGTGGCATACTTGTTCATCATTACTTTTGTTTTAGCCATATTCATCTTTAGTCCAAAATCCTTACTAACTGTGCATAACTGATTAAGATTTTCCTCTAATTCTTTGGGATCGTGGCTTATGACCACAATGTCATCTGCAAATCGTAAATGGTTTAGGTACTCTCCGTTCACATTGACTCCTTTCTGCGACCAGTCTAATCTTCTGAAAGCTTCCTCAAGGGCAGCAGTAAACAGCTTCGGAGATATTGTGTCTCCTTGTCGAACTCCTTTCTCGATTTTAAATTTCCTACTGTCTTTGTCTAGTCTAATAAAGGATGTAGCACTCTCATATATTTTCTTCAAAATCATAATATATGGAGTATCTATGCCTTGTCTTTCCAGTGCCCGAAACATTGCCTTATGCTGTATGGAGTCAAATGCCTTTTCATAATCCACAAATGCCAGGCATAATGGTGTTTTATATTCATTTGCTTTCTCCATTAGCTGTGATATTACGTGAAGGTGATCCATAGTTGAGAATCCTGTCCTAAAGCCAGCTTGCTCTTTCGGTTGATTCTCATCAAGTATTCTTTCTAATCTGTTAGTAATGACCCTTGTGAACAACTTGTAGATATGGGATAACAAGCTAATTGGTCTATAATTTCCAATTTCTGATTTATCTCCTTTCTTATGCAGCAAAACTATGATTGCATTATTCCACTGCTTAGGCATCACACCTTTTCTAATGCACTTTGTGAAGAGCCTTGCCAATTTTTGTGTTATGTCTCTTCCTCCCAATTTTAACAACTCTACAGTAACTTCATCTTCCCCCGGGGCTTTCCGATTCTTCATTTTCTTCAATGCATGTTCTACCTCATCAGGAAGAATATTGGGTATGTCGTATGTGTTGCTACTTTGCAATCCATCTTCCCCACTGCTGGTATCATTCCCTCGCTGCTTGTATAATTCCCTATAGTAGTCTTCTGCTATTTGAATTATGCCTTCTCTGCTGTTTATAATTACACCATCGCTATTCTTCAGTTTCAGTATCATTTGTCTTTCTGTATTACTGCTCATGGCTGCTGATTTAAATCCTTTGTTTTCCCTTAATGCTTGTTCTACTTTTCTTGTGTTAAATCTTCTTATGTCCTCTCTGAGTCTCTTTCTAATGGCTTTGCATAACTCAGTATACTCAATTTTCTCCCTGTCAGTGTTTTTCTTGCTCTTCATTTGTCGTCTTTGGTTCATCATGCAATTTTTGTAATCATGGCCAGTTACTTCAGAGTGACCACAGATAGGTTCTTTCTGACTGCAGTCTCTGGCAGTGTGACCATATTTATGGTAGTTAAAACATCTTTGGATAGGGAAATGTTCCTTAAATCTATGACTTGTCCAGCAAGCATAGATTCTCTGTTGTCCCTGGAATACCTTCCAAATTTTCGGTATAATTTCTGCAATTATATTGAGCTATCCATTCCTTTTATTTTTTGTTTCACTTTTCAGCAGGATTTCAGTAGCAAATTCATCTATTGCCATTTCATTGTTAAAGTTTTTGAAGTATATGTCCATCATGAATTCTTTTTCTATTACTGACAGAGATACATCAAAGATTATAATATTTGGGTTTTTTCCTTTTGGTTTTTCAGTGAGCAAGCCCGGTTTTTCCACCACAGGATGGTTTTCGGTTTTTCTTAGATCTTCTTTGCTTGCTACCTCGATCAGGACTCCATTATTTCTAATTTTTTGCATGTTGTTTACCTTTATTTCTCTCAGATGATGCCTCAACTTTGTTTCCACTGTGTGCTTAACTGCCTCATTGGTTTTATGGATTGAGTCACTTTTTGCTTTTTGAATAATAATGTTGCTTTCCTTGTTTATATTAGGTTACTTAGCAGCTATTTGTTTAGCTCTGGTTATGTCCTGTTTGCCATTAACCTTTGTGGCTTGAGCATAGGTTAATATGTTCATTGGTTTATAGTTGTTCTTCTCCTCTTCAGTTGGAATAATCTCTAATTTTGTTTTTAGCACTTAGTTCTCTGTGTTTAATTCAATCAGGTACTGCTCAAGCAGTGACCAACAGTTCACTATCTGAAGCCTAATTGCAGAAGTAATCCTATTTGCTTGTGCCTGTATTCTTCTAGATACACTCTGGTTTCTTTTGCCTGTTTGATAGGGTCAGTCAAATTTGTTAAGTAGTCTAGTTTTTCTTCTTCTGTCTTTTGTTCCAACTCTGGAGTTTCTATAGTTTCTTGATTTTTCCTGGCCTTCTTAATACTGAGGAGGCCAGGAGGACAGCTGTCTAGTTCGTTATTATTTTCTTCATTATTAGGGGCTTTCCCCCTGACCACTCTAACATCATTTTCAGAGGAGTCTTTTAAGCCATTGTTCATGATTTTTTCATTATTTGATTTTTCAGCCATAATTTCTGAATTAAGTACACTTTCGTAGCAATAAGTAGATTGCAGATTTTTTTAAGTAGTGATTTGAAGTACTTATTTCCAGTGTAGGCCCGGTAGAAGTCAAAAATTGTGATTTTCTAGTTTTGGCAGAAAAACGCCAGTAGACAAAGAAAACTCTAGACAAATGAAAATTTTCTTCGCTCAACGGAAACTATTTTAAATTTAACTTCCAGGGGGAATTCAAAATAATTCACTATAAAACAACTTCGTTAAACAGAGGTCCGACTGAGTAATTTAGAATTATAAAAATAATTATACAGTTTTATATAGTAAATATCTTAACAATAGACAGCAAAAAATGCAATTTAGTTAAATAATTTTAAGCTTATTTGAATAGTAGATAAATGTGTGAAAAAATTTATGGAATATTACAAATTTCGAAGCGCATTGCATCCAAATGCCACAAGTCGCTGTTAATAAAGGTGCTGGTATGCCGTAACATGCTGAAACTTGCTTCTGGTCTCTTGAACCATTGGTTCAAGAGACCAGAAGCAAGTTTCCACATTTAGCCTGTTCAAAATCAAGTTTAGACTGATTAATAAGTGTTTTACAGTTGTTGCAAGCATAGGTTTAGTATAGGTTTATTAATAACTGTTTTCCTGTAGTTGCAAGCTTTAGTGTAGGCTGAAAATGAACCTGGATTTTTCAATGTAAGCCAGTTGTTTGTATCCCACATTCTTATCTTGAACAGCCTTGGCACATTTATTGGAAAATCAAAATTTAGATAAAGGATGAGGTTGTAAGGTGGATTGTGAAATAAGTTTTCATCCTTACAAGAATAATTTTACTGACATGCTCTAAAAATTTAAAACAGTAATCCAACCAAATAAAATAATAGAAATCTTGCAGCTCTTTCCATTTCACATTCTTGTGATGGAAAACAGCACAAGAATGAGAATGGGCAGAGAGAGAGAGAGCATTACCAAAAGTTATCATCTGTGGTGCCTGCAGCACCAATAACATTGACTATGTAATTTGAAGGATTCTTTTTGAGAAATAAGTCATGTGTGTGGTTTGGATTATCTAGTATTCTGGTAGGTAAAGGAACAAGCTTAGTGCAATCATTACTAATTGCAAAAGCTTCAGCATCTCATCCAGCTGCAGTTGTGAATATTAAAATCACCAAGGAAAATTACCTTACTGTTAAGAAAGTTAGACTGGATAAATGCATGATAAATGCATCAGATGAATTGGACAGAATAGGGTAGAATGAAGGCATATCAGAGTGGACATATGCATAAGTATTTCCTTTAAAGCAAAAGGAATCAAAGTGAGTAATTAGGAAAACTGAGATGAGTAGTTGTTGAAGCAACTAATAATTGTGATTTTGTCAAAAAACATAAGTGGGTCCTGGCAGACTGTAGGTGGAAATGGACATCATTAAGTTTGGAACTAAAAACATGTGTATATGTGAAATTAACAAGGAAGTTTTTTTAGGAGGTTGTGTTTTTTTTTTTTTTTTTTTTTTTTTTTGGCAGATGTGTTCTTAGTTTCACTATTCATGGTGCATTCAGAAGATAAAGTACAAGAAGAGAGGGAGATTTCATTACTGTAATGAAAGTTTTGGATATAGTTTACATCAAGAATGAATATATCCAACTTCTTAAAATGATAGTGCATTGACAATGACCCTGTCCCCACTTACACACTACTCAGACTCCCTGCAGTCACCCCAACTTTGAGACAAATCCAAGTCACCCTAAACAAACTCCTTAAAAGAAAACAAAATGTTACCTTTTGTTGGATTCCTGGACATAAGTAATTAAAGGAAATGAACAAGCAGACCAGGCAGCAAAAATTGCAACAGGCATCATGTTTTCAACCACCAAAGTACCTTTTACAGACTACAGACATAGTATTAAAGTGAACAGCAAAAAATAGTGGCAAAGAATATAGAGAATCAAACTCATAATGAATTTTTCAAATTAAACCAGTTTTAAAGAAGTGTAAATCCCATGAAAGAGATGTCCGAAAAGAAGTAACCCATATCACGTTACAGATAGGACATACATACCTAACCCATTCCTATCTACTTAAAGCCAAAGAACTGCCACAGTGTGCAGTCAATGCCATGTAATACAAACAGTTAAACATTTACTACTAGATTGTCCAGCGATTATAAACGAAAGTAAAATAGCTTTTAGGTCAGTAACTAAAACTCAAGATGCTCTAGCTGGGGAAAACATTTTAAGTGAAGAAAATAATAAAAGAGAAGTTTCTCACTTCCTAAAATTAATAGGCTTATGTAATCAGATTTAAAAAACAAAAGTCACCGCAAGTCATTGAATACATTTGAACTCTGTCTCTTCATAAAGTCAGGTATTATTTAGATTTAAAATTTGAAAAAAACCAGACTAGGAAAGCAAAACTAAGAGAGGTGCATTATGACCATAGAAGCGGATACACCAACAACTAATAATTTTTTTTTTTTATCGTATAATGTGAGCATTACACGAAGGAACCAGTTTTTTCCTGCTTCCTTCATGTATCGTGGTCATGAGGTCCAACCGGAGAGTACGGCACAACATCCAAGCCAGAGGTGGGATTCGAACCCGTGGCCTTTCGATTGCCATGCAGGCACTTTACCCACCTGGCTAGCCCAGTTGGCACTAATAAAGAAATAAATAACAACAACTTGCAGTCACTGGCTGTCTGCGTAGAGGCAGCCAGATTGTACATTAGCTGATCCCAATGCCTCTTGCAGTGTTAAGCTCATCATAACCTCAAAAAATGCCATTCATACTGCCTGATGGCAGAGATGCCAGAGTTCCGCTGCTCTGGAGACTAAACATGGGTTTTGCCACTTCAAGCCTCAAATAATTAAACTGGTGATATTGCACTGGTTGATGACATCATCTACCACCTATTATTGCCTGACAGTTCAGGGGAACACTACAACACACAGAGGAATGTGTAATATGGACACCACACCTTAATCACTCCTTTCCTTGGTTTAACTACAAAATAGTTTAATGTTAACTTATGCTATTCAGTTCAAAATTTATATTTAGTTGTGGTTTTCGCTGAAGTGCCCTTGCATTAGAATTAATAAAGGCACATGAATGCAAGAAAGCAAGCTTATATAGCATCAGCCAAAAAAAAAAAAATCTAATTTCACCCATCCAGTTGCTCCAAATGTTTGTCTAGTTCAGCTTTGAATCTATTTAAGCTATCAACTTCTACAACGACAGATGGAAGTTTGTTCCAGCATTCAACTACATGCTGGCTAAAGAAATCTTCACATCTATCTTACAGCGGTAGTAGTAGTGGCATGCGATGCAAGAAAGCAAGTGTATGAGCTTATGCAGCATCAGCCAAAAAAAAAAAAAAAAAAAAATCACACCATTCCCTCCGAATGCCTGTCCAGTTCCTCCTTAAATTTATTCAAACTATGAACTTCCACAACGACAGATGGAAGTTTGTTCCAGCAATTAACCACCCGCTGGCTAAAGGCAAATTTCCACACATCTATTCTTCATCTGTCTTTTCTTAATTTGAATTTATACCCCCTTAGGTTCGTAATCTGAACAAGTGGAAGGATCCCATCAGAATTCAGCATGCTCAACCCATTCAAGGCCTTATACACCTCAATCAACCACGCAGGTGCCTAGTCTCTAGCCACTGCAATTTGCACAACTTAGCCTCATTTGGTAATAGGATCCCTTCATTCCCCTCACCAATCGTGTTGCCCTTCTCTGTGCACACTCAAGCAAATCGACATCCTTCCTAAAATGAGGCCTCCAGACCTGTACGCAGTACTCAAGGCGTGCCTGACCATTGCCTTATACAGAAGGACAATCACCTCATTTTCCCTGCTAGTAAAATTCCTGTATATCATTGACAAAACCCCATGACCTGCCCTGGCAGCCTGTCTGCATTGCTTAGAAAACTTCATATCTGACTGCACAATTACTCCCAGGTCTTTTTCATTTTCTACCACCTTAAGTGTAGTACCACACAGTTGGTACTTTTCTCTGGGGTTACTTCTACCCATATGCAGTACTTTGCATTTGTCAAGGTTAAACTTCAGTTACCACTTTTTAGCCCATCTGCCCAAATTATCTAGATCCTGTTGGCAGTAGCACACTGCCATTACTGTCATTAACAACCCTGCCAACCTTTGTATCATCTGCAAACTTCGATTGCTATAGAAAATATTTTCCATATCTCAATTCAAAAGAGCAAAGTCTTAATATACAAAGTCTCACAGAGTTCCTTATTAGCCTTGCAAAACAACTCACCCTCTATTAAAGCACATTAGAACAGAGTTGATACGTCTGAGAGAGCATCAACAAAAGGTTATTTTCTCTGTATACCTGGCCATACTGGAATACCAGGAAATGAAATTGCGGATGATGCTGCCAAACATCCATCAAGAGCAGCCCCGACGAATTCCTTAGTACTGTCCACAGATTATAAAATTAAGATCCAAAGTTTATGTAAAGGTCGATGGACTCTTCAATGGCAAGTGCAAATTCATAATAAACTTTTTAAAATTAAACCTGTACCAAAATTATTGGCTTTCAGCCTCATTGCAAACAGACAAGAAGAAGTAATTCTAGCCAGAGCTAGAATCGGCCATACTCATTTAACTCATTTGTTCCTCCTATCAGGGAATGACCCTCCTCAGTGTAACCATTGTCATACACCCATCACAGTCAAACACATACTTCTGGAATGTACTCTGTATAATAATGCTCGACTAGTGTCATTCAGTTCTCTGGCAAGCTTAGAGGGAACTTTGTCACTTAGCCATATCATAGGTGAAAAATCAAATCTTGCAGAATTCTTCTCCTTCCTAAAACGAATAGGACTGTATAGCTATTTCTAACTGAATCTACACGAACCAACACAGGCAGTATGAACCACTTTTCTAAGTGCAATATGGCCTAAGTAGCCATTGCACTTAACACCCCATCAACAATAACAACAGCAAACTTCAACACTAAGCCTCATATACCTTCATCAATATCATTGATAAATATACAAAACAACAGTGGACCCAACATCGAACCCTGTGGGACTCCACTAATAATATTAGTCCACAAAGAGCAGCACCCATTGATTACCACCCTCTGTCTTCTCCCACTTAACCATCCTTTTATCCATTGTAGCAACTTACCCTTAATACCATTCTGCTCCAATTTGTACAATAGTCTTCCATGCGCAACGGTGTCAGAAGCTTTCCTGAAATCCAAATATATGATATCAAAATTATTTTTTGCATCCAATTCCTTTGTAACCACATCATAATAACCAATCAAATTTGTCACACAAGACTTTCCCTTAACAAACCCATGCTGTGTCTGAATTATTGCTGCAGTCTTGTCTAGATGATCCTGCAATGCATCTTTAACCACTGACTTCATTATTTTACCCGGAACAGAAGTTAAACTAACTGGTCTGTAATTACTCGTGTCACCCTTCGATCCCCCTTTCTGAATTGGCGATACATTTGCACATCTCCAGTCCGAGGGAACTTCCCCTGAGTCGAAGGATGCTCTCATAATTATGGCTAAGGGTTTGCTTAGTTGCTTTGCCGCCTCCTTTAATATAACTGGATAGATCCCATCAACCCCGGGTGCTTTTCTTATGTTTAACTTCAACAATTTCTTCTCCACTTTGCTCTCAGGTATTACAAAATCATTAAGTACCCTGCTACAATTTGATAACCTTCTGCCATTTTCAAACCTTAACTCCTCATGTGTGAATGTAGATGCAAAATACTCATTCAGTTTGTTTGCTATCTGAGCAGGATCATCAACAGTCGAACCATCAATGTCAAGTGGACCAATGAGATTCATCCCCTTCCTTTTATAGTTTATATAAGTAAAGAAATCCTTGCTGTTTTTGTTAACATCTTTTGCCAAACATTTCTCGTAATCTGCCTTTGCCTGCCTAAACCTCCATTGTGACCTGATTACGGACTAGCTTATATCTGCCATAGGCTTCTGAGTCGCTTGATAATTTATATGCATCCCATGCATTTTTTTTCTCTGTTACGAGTCTCATTAGTTCATTTGATAGCCATGTAGGCCTAAACCTTGAACAATATTTCTTAATAGGTATCAAACAATTTCGGTTTATGCTGTCTTTCCTCAATTTCAATTTATGCCATCTCAGGCAATTATTCTGAGCAAGATCAAGAATTCCATCAGCATTGAGCATACTCAAACTATTCAAGACTTTATACGCTTCAATCAGATCACCTCGCAGGTCCATAGTCTGCAGACACTGTAATATGCAAAATTTAAGCCTTTCTTCATAAGAGCAACCCTCTGTTCCATTCACTAACCTTGTTGCCCTTCTCTGCACTCACTCCAACAGCTCTACATCCTTCCTAAAAGACCTGTACACAGTACTCAAGGTGTGGCCTGACCATTGCCTTATACAACTTGATAATCACCTCATTTTCCATGCTAGAAAAATTTGTGTATATCATTAACAAGACACCATGAGCTACTCTTGCAGACTGTCTGCACTGCTCAGAAAACTTAATATCTGCCTGCACAATTACCCCGAGTTCCTTTTCATTCTCTACCACTGTCAGTGTAGTACCACACAGTTGATAAGTTTCTCTGGAGTTACTGCTTCCCATATGCAGTACTTTACATTTGTCAATGTTAAAATTCAGTTGCCACCTCTCAGCTCATCTGCTCAACTTTTCTAGATCCTTTTGCAGCAGCGTACTGTCAATGGTGTCATTAAGAATCCTGCCAACCTTCGTATTGTCTGCACACTTGGACATTAAGCCTGATATACCATCACAAAGAGCAGTGTCCATTGATTACCATGCTCTGTCTTCTCTCACTCGACCACCCATTTTTCCATAGCAGCAATTTGCCTCCAATTCCACACTGCTCCAAGTTGTGCAGCAGTCTTCCATTTGCAACAGTATCAAAAGCCTTATTCCCTGCCTCCATGTCCTTTGTGACCACATCATAGTATCCAATCAAATTGGTCAGACAAGTCTGCCCTTTAACAAAACCATGCTGTGTCCAAGCTATAATTGAAGTCTTGTCTAGATGATCCTGCAGTGCTTCTTTAACCAGTGCCTCCATTAATTTCCCTGGAACAGAAGTTAAACTAACAGGTTTGTAATTACTTGTGTGACACAGAAGCCTATGATACCTTTGTGAATTGGGGTCACATTTGCACATCTCCAGCCCATGGGTACCTCCCTTGAGTCCAAGGAAGCTCTTATAATTATGGCTAAGGGTTTGCTTACTTCCTTTGCTGCCTCTTTTAATATAACTGGATAGATCGTATCCACCCCAGGTTCCTTATGTTTGTCGTCAACAATTTCTCCTCCACTTTGGTCTCAGTTATTACAAAATCATCTAGCTCACTGCCAGAGTTTAATTCCCCTCCCTGAATAACTCCTCATGTGTTGAATGTAGATGCAAAATACTCATTTAATTTGTTAGCTACCTGATCATGATCATCAACAGTTGAACCATCGATATCCAGTGGACCAATCTGATTCTATGATGAGAGCCTTGTCAATCAATTCCGCCCTGGAATGATTGTGCAAGGTTCAAGGGGTAGAATTTTTTTTCAGCCTGGTCTGTACTTGTTAACAGGAGAGACTGCTTCTACAGGGATGGGATACACTTAAATAAAAAGGGTGCAAGAATATTTGCATAAGCTATCGAGGCAGTGTTAGGTGGATCGGAATACTGCTATCTTGGGGGCGATACAAGGCAAATAGATTAACAGTAGCCACTGGCAGAGATGAAAGTGATTCTTGCACTGCTTCTATTGGAATGAGCATAAGCCAGAAAAACAAGATGCAGGTTATTTCAGAGACTGCTGGGAGTCATTGTGGAACAAGTAAACACATGGGTTGTATTAGGGTAGCTAAGAATAGTAACAGGTGCATGTATACTTGCGGATACACCAATGCTAGGAGTTTGGTAAATAAATTTGATGAATTTGAGGTATTGCTCAAAGCATCAAAGGTGGAATATTGTTGGGATATCAGAGACGTGGTGTCACACAGATATAAGGAATGCAGAACTGGAATTTGGGGAGTACAATGTGTACAGAAAGGATAGACAGGATAGAAAGGGAGGAGGGGTTATGCTATTAGTTAAGAAACACATAAAAAATCCGAGTAAGTGAAGCTAGTCGACATCGCTGGACAGTGCCGTGTCGAGTCAGTTTGGTGTGACATAAGCATTGGGAGATCAAAATTGAGAGTAGGAGTGTGCTATAGGCCTAATGACTCTGATGAGTATAATAAGAAACTGTACAGGAAAATAGTGTAGGCCAGTAAACCAGAGTCTTATAATGGGGGATTTTAATTTACCAGATATTGATTTATTGACTGGAATTTGTGGGTTGGTCACTCACACACTAGCAAGGCTTTTGTGGATTTATTGGATGATTGTTTTCTACATCAGCATGTTCGGAAGGCAACTAGAGAGAGTAATACTTTTGATCTAATTATCACTAGTGATTCTTCATGCATTAAGAATCTGCAGATAACGGAACCACCAGGTGGCAGTGATCACAGTGTGCTGATTTGGGATTTACTCAAACAGGTAACTACCATCAGGGGTAAAGGGAAGGTTTTTGCTTTCGTAAAGGCAACTACGATGGTCTGAGACACTATTTAAATTATATACAGTGGGATCAACTGATGATGTTATCAAGAGCAAATTCAAAACGGGAAGCATTCAAAGAACTTATCTTGGAAGCTACTGGGCTTTACATACAAACTAAGAAATATTCTTCACGGTTTAGGCCTAAATGGATGTCAGATGAACTAATGAGACATATGGCAAGAAGAAAAATGCATCGGATGCATATAAATTAACATGTGACACAGAAGCCTATGATAGATATAAGATGATCGGTAACCAAGTTACAAAGGAGGTTAGGCAGGCGAAGGCAGATTACGAGAAATCTTTGGCAAAGGATGCAAAGAGTTCTTTACGTATGTGAACTCTAGAAGGAAGGGGATGAATCAGATTGGTCCACTTGATATCGATGGTTCAACTGTTGATGATCCTGCTCAGGTAGCCAACAAACTAAATGAATATTTTGCATCGACATTCGGCACTTGCATTGCATCGACACACATGAGGAATTATTCAGTGAGGGGAATGCCAGAGGTGTATTAAACTCTGGCAGTAAGCTAGATAATCTTGTAATAACTAAGAGTAAAGTGGAGGAGAAATTGTTGAAGATAAACATAAGAAAGGCACCTGGGGTGGATGAGATTTATCCAGGAGGCAACAAAGGAAGTAAGCAAACCCTTAGCCATAATTATGGGAGCTTCCTTGGACTCAGGGGATGTACCTATAGATGGAGATGTGCAAATGTGACCCCAATTCACAAAGGAGGGTCAAAGGCTGACACAAGTAATTATAGAGTTGTGAGTTTAACTTCTGTTCCAGGAAAATTAATGGAGGCACTGGTTAAAAAAGCACTGCAGGATCAACTAGACAAAACTTCAGTTATAGCTCGGACACAGCATGGTTTTGTTAAGGGAAAGTCTTGCCTGACCAATTTGATTGAATACTATGATGCAGTCACGAAAGAACTGGATGCAGGGAATAACTTTGATAGGCACCTCCGTAGCCAAGTGGGAAGGAACAGTTTAAAACTGGGGGTTCGAGCCCGTCACCACCAAATACGGAGGATGCGGAAAGGTCAGGGAATGACCACCGCATATACCGGAGCAGTATGGCCTTAGTTGCTAATGCTCCTAAAAAACCAAACAACAACATAACTTTGATATTATATACTTGGATCTTAGAAAGGCTTTTGATACTGTTGCACATGGAAGACTGCTGCACAAATTGGTGCAATGTGGCATTGGAGGCAAATTGCTGCAATGGATAAAGGTGTAGTTGAGGGGGGAAGACAGAGGATGGTAATCAATGGACACTGGTCATCGTGGACTAATGTTATTTATTGGAGTCCTTCAGGGTTCAGTGTTGGGTCCATTGTTGTTTTCTGTATTTATAAATAATATTGATGATTGTATATCAAGCTTAATGTCCAAGTTTGCAGACGATACAAAGGTTGGTAGGGTTGTTACGGACACTACTGATGCTATGCTGCCGCAACAGGATCTGAAAAGGTTGAGCAGCTGGGCTGAGAGGTGGCAAATGAAGTTTAACATTGACAAATGTAAAGTATTACATATGGGAAACAGCAACCCCAGAGCAACGTATCAAATCTGTGGTACTAAACTGACAGTGGTAGAGAATGAAAAGGACCTGTGGGTAATTGTGCAGGCAGACATGAAGTTTTCTGAGCAGTGCAGTCAGGCAGCAAGAGTAGCTCATGGTAGTAGGTAGTTCAATGATATACAGGAATTTTTCTAGCAGGGATAAGGAGGTGATTATTCCCTTGTATAACGCAATAGTCCGGCCACACCTTGAGTACTGTATACAGACCTGGAGGCCTCATTTCAAGAAGGATGTAGAGCTGCTGGAACGAGTACAGAGAAGGCAACAAGATTATTGAATGGAACAAAGGGTTGCTCTTATGAAGAAAGGCTTACGTTTTGCAAATTACAGTGTCTGGAGACGAGGCACTGGCGAGGTGATCTGATAGAGGTGTATAAAGCCTTGAATGGTTTGAGCATGCTCAATTCTGATGGGATTCTTCCTCTTGCTCAGAACAATCACCTGAGAAGGCATAAATTCAAATTGAGAAAAGACAGATGTAGGATAGATGTGTGGAAATTTGCCTTTGGCCAGTGGGTAGTTGGTTGTTGGAACAGACTTCCATCTCTTGTTGTGGAAGTTGATAGCCTAAATAAATTTAAGGCTCAGCTGGACAGGTATTTCGAACGAGCATAGGTGTGAAGTGGAATGTGTTTTTTTTTTTTTTTTTGGCTGATGCTGCATAAACTTGCTTTCTTGCATCATTTGCCTCTACTGATACTAATGATTTAGTATTAGTAGAGGCAAATGATCCCTTTCCTTCTATAATTTACATAAGTAAAGAACTCTTTGCTGTTTTTCTTTGCATACTTTGCAAAAAATTTGTCGTAATCTGCCTTGGCCTGCCTAACCTCCTTTGTAACTTGGTTACAACGTGGATATAGAATCTTTAATTTCAAAGGTTTCTATTAGATAGCCAGTGGGAGGATTGGGTGCAAATGTGCCAATATGCATCGCACCATTCAGTCATGTGTCAGACAAACTCCAGTAAACATTGCTAGTCTCTGCACTGCACAATATTGTGTTGGATTTGAATGTTGTGCAGTATTAAATTGTTTATTCTTAGTAATTTTTAAACTTTAAAAATCATTATGAATCGTTGGTTGAAGACTGGAAGCATGAAGAACAGTGATGTTAAAATGCAAATTAATGAGAACCATGGAAATCAAAATCATCCCTCAAATTCTTCCCAAGACAACCTTCAAAAAACCTGTATGAAAAGGAATAGTAAAAAGAGGAAATACAGTGAAGGTTATATTGAATTTGGGTTTTCATTTCTTGGAGATGAGGACTATCCATGTCCGCAGTATGTCATTTGTGGAGAAGTGCTCGCTAATAGTAGTTTGAAACCTTCTCCTCTTGTCTTGTCATTTAGAAACAAAACATGAAAATTATGCGGGAAAGCCAGTTGATATTTTTAAGCGGAAATTGCAAGAATTCATAACATAATATTGATTCACATATATCATTCGGAAATCAAGATGGCGGAAAAGCACTTGAGGTATCATACTTAGTAAGCTATTAATTAGCAAAGGCTGGGCAAGCCCATACTATTGTGGAAAATTTGATTTTCCCATGTGTAAAAGCTATTGTCAAGTGTATGTTTGGTGACAATTGGGAGAAGAAATTGGACAGTGATCACAGTGTGCTGATGTGTGATTTACTTAAAGATGTAACTACAATCAAGGGTAAAGGGAAGGGTTTTGTTTTTGTAAAGGTGACTACAGAGGTCTCAGACAGTTTTTAAATTCTATAGAGTGGGATCAACTGAAGATGTTACCAACTGTGAATTCTAAATTGGAAGCTTTCTGGGATGTAAACTTGGAGGCTACTAGGCTTTTCATACCAACTAAGAAATACTGTTCAGGGTTCAGGCCTAAATGGATGTTGGATGAATTAATAAGGCTCGTGGCAGAGAAGAAAAATGCACGGGATGCATATAAATTATCAGGTGACATAAAGCCTACGACAGATATAAGCTGGTCAGTAATCAAGTCACAAAGCACGTTAGGCAGGCGAAGGCAGATTATGAGAAATCTTTGGCAAAGGATGCAAAGAAAAGTGCAAAGAGTTCTTTACTTATGGAAACTATAAACTAAATGAGTATTTTGTATGTACATTCACACATGATTAGTTATTCAAGGAGGGGAATGCCAGAAGTTTATCAAACTAACAGGAAGCTAAGTGATTTTGTGATAACTGAGAGTAAAGTGGAGGAGAAATTGTTGAAGTTAAACATAAAAAAAGACACCTGGGGCAGATTGAATCTATCCAGTTATAATGAAGGAGGCAGCAAAGGAAGTAAGCAAACCCTTCGCCATAATTATGAGAGCATCCTTAGAGTCGGGGAGGTCCCCATGGACTGGACATGTGCAAATGTGTCCCCAGTTCACAAAGTGGGTTCAAAGGGTGACACAAATAATTATGGACCTGTTAGTTTAACTTCTGTTCCAGGGAAAAATATTGGAGTCACAGAGTGTGGTACTACACTCTGGAAAGTGAAAAAGACCTGTAGATTATTGTGCAGTCAGATATGAAGAGGTCTGAGCAGTGCAGACAAGTCTGCAAGAGTAGCTAATGGTGTCTTTTCAATGATATACAGGAATTTTTCTAGCAGGGAAAAGGAGGTGATTACCCCCTTGTATAAGACAGTGGTCAGGCCACACCTTGAGTACTGTGCACAGGACTACAGGCCTCATTTTAGGAAGGATGTAGAGCTGCTGGAGTGAGTGAAGAGAAGGGCAACAAGGTTAGTGAATGGAACAAAGGGTTGCTCTTATGAAGAAAGGCTTAAGTATTGCAAATTACAGTGTCTGGAGACTAGGCACCTGTGAGGTGATCTGATTGAGGTGTATATGGCCTTGGGATGAGCAAGCTGAATACTGATGGGATTCTTCCTCTTGCTGAAAATAAAAACTTGAGGGGGCATGATTTCAAATTGAGGAAAGAGAGTTGTGGAATAGATGGCAGAAATTTACCTTCAGTCAGTGGGCAGTTGATTGGTGGAACATACTTTCATCTTTTGTTGTGGAAGTTGATAGCCTAAATAAATTTAAGGCTGAGCTGGACAGGCATTTGGAACGAATGGAAAGGGGTGAAATGGGAGGGGGTTTTTTTTGGCTGATGCAGCATAAGCTTCCTTTCTTGCATTGTATGCCTCTACTAATGCTAATATCATATATTTGGAGCTTAGAAAGGCTTTTGATACTGTTGCACATGGAAGACTGCAGCACAAATTGGAGCAGTGTGGCATTGGAGCCAAATTTCTGGTATGGTTAAAGGGATGGTTGAGTGGGAGAAGACAGAGTACTAATCAATGGACTAATGTTATTGGTGGAGTCCCTCAAGGTTCAGTGTTGGGTCCATTATTGTTTTCTGTATTTATTAATGATATTGATGATGGTATATCAGGCTTAATGTCCAAGTTTGCAGATGATACAAAGGTTGGCAGGGTTGTTAATGACAGTATGCTGTTGTAAGATGAAAAATCTTACACGTTTACTATTTTAGAAATGAGTGAGATTTATTTAAAATAAAGATTAGGAAATGGCAATATGGAGCAGCAGAACAGTACTGGCCACAAATACTAATTAGATAATGGGTCACAGGCAAAGAGATTAAATGTAGAAAAGGTAACAGTAAAAGTTACCGTGGGAGACTACTGGCCGAACGTAGCCAGAGCTACTGACGAGGAGGTGCGAACAATTTAGGCTAGGACAGAAAAATACGTGAAGGACACAATCGGTCGGACATTCCTTTTTGATCGAGGACCCCCGGAGACCAGCCTGGTGGTAAATAGGGGTCAAATTGAGATTTTAAAATTGGCATCCGACTGTCGGAGATCGCAAGGTTAGAAGATAGTGAAAAACAAATTCGTTAAAGCACAAACAAAGTAGCGGCGCGCCACAAAGGAACAGACAATCTGGGAAAATTATAATTTATTAAAATAAGAGGTTGTATTGTACATAGTAAAATTAGCTTGAGAAAAGTCGAAGGACGAATAGGGCAGAAAGAAAGTCGAAGAAAAGGAGAAGATTGGTTATAGAAAAAGAAAAGGGGGCAGAACTGACATACAAAGGCGGTACGTAATTCAGAGAAACAAAAAGTGAGAAACGGGACAAAGAAGGGAGCCTTCTTGGAGTGGTTGGTAAAAATGGGTGTTAGAAGCAGAATGAAGTGATGTGAGTTTTTTTGGAAATGGGGTAATGCTGTACAAAGTTGAGTCTTCTGTCGTGTCTGATAGTTGGGTGAGATAGTTTGGACACAACACACTGAATTGAGTTTGGTGATGGTTTTAAGGAAATTTAAATAGTCAGTGGACACAACAGTTAAGAGTTTCGTCAGTGTAAGGAAAAGTAAGTTAGTAACAGTTAATAGTGGAGGGTTTCGTTGTTGTAGAAATTATGTGTTAGCAGCAGTTGAGTTTTTGGGGGTGTTAGGAAGAGTAAGAAGATTAAGCCGGTCCGTCATAGGAAGGCAAGAGCAGTGGCCGTTTTTGCGAGTCAATCCGTCATGGATAGTAGCCATATGCTAACGAGCACTGTCCAATAATTCTTATTTTAATAAGAAGTTTGTGAAAGGAGGAGTAAAAAAGGGTAGAGCCCTGTGAAGTCTTCTTCTCGAAAGTGTTTTATTAGGTGGAGCGAAGGTAGCCCCTGTGAGCTCTCTTGTGGACAAGATAGCCGTATAAGGTGAGAAAAGGCCTCAGGATGGAGATAGCAACCTCCATATCGACGGAGTATGATAGTATGCAACGTGCCAGCCCAGTTCAGGTGTACAGTGAGTCCATCAGAATACCAGAATTGTGATCCTCACTAGAAAATTCGTTAGGAGTTCTAGAATGAATGCCCTGATATACGATGATGACATTTCCAACTAAGAGTGGGAGGATACAAAACAGCGAAGCCGCCTAAGAAGAAATTAAGTAAGTGACAAACATAGTATTCTCGTTACCTTAAAGGACTTTAGGACCCTAATAACAGATTAGTGGAGATTTAAGATACTGAGAGATATATACATGTATAAAAATATATACGTAATGTAGAGAGAGATAAGTTAGATAATAATAATAGAAATTTGACAGGTATAACTTTGTAATTAGTGAAAGGAACTAAAGAAGAAGAAGAGGGTGTTAATGATAGTAGTGGCTTTGATTAATAATAAAACATATGTTATGTTATAAGCAAAGGAGAGAAAGGGAATATTTGTCATAAGTTGTTTCCTGAAAAATGTAGGTATGATTAGCATTTTGGAAGGGGAGGGTAAAGTCCTAGACCAGTGTATAAGGTAAGAATTATGGAGCATGTAAGGGAATTATGGATCATGTGCAAGGAAGAAACTATAACAGTTGCTGTACTAATATTGTTTGTGTTGTAAAGGAAGGGATAATGTTAATAGAGTATAACCAATGTACTTAGTTATATATATAACTAATACTAAGTAGACAAAGTTGAATATTAATAGTACATGCCTTATTTGTTCAATTTTTTTATGTTGTATATATATATGAATAAACTATGTTATATTATATATTTGTGTGTGTAGTTTGTCATCCTGGAACACCCATCTCTTCCGAAGGGAATTACGATTAATCGAGAAGTTCCCTTGAATTTGGAATTCTCCTAGGAAGTAAAAGTCAGATGCATAAGTGGGGGAAATAAGAATAAAGTGGATAAACATTAAAAGGGAACAAACGAAAAAAAAATAAAAAAAAAAATAAGAATAAAACATCATTTAATTCCACACCCCCCACACTTTTGCAACAAGATCTAGAAAAGTTGAGTAGATGGGCAGAAAGTGGCATCTGAAGTTTAACATTGACAAATGTTAACTACTGCATATTAGAAGCAGTAATCCCAGAGTAATGAATCAACTGTGTGGTACTACACTGGTAGTGGTAGAGAATGAAAAGGACCTGGGGGTAATTGTGCAGGCAGATAAGAAGTTTTCAGAGCAGTGCAGATGATCTGCAAGAGTAGCTCATGGTGTCTTGTCAATGATATACAGGAATTTTTCTAGCAGGGAAAAGGAGGTGATTATCCCCTTGTATAAGACAGTGGTCAGGCCACATCTTGAGTACTGTATACAGGACTACAGGCCTCATTTTAGGAAGGATGTAGAGCTGCTGAAGTGAATGCAGAGAAGTGCAACAAGATTAGTGAATGGAACAAAGGGTTGCTCTTAGAAGAAAGGCTTAAGTTTTGTGAATTACAGTGTCTGGAGACTAGGCACCTGCGAGGTGATCTGACTGTGGTGTATAAAGCCTTGAATGGTTTGAGCATGATCAATACCAATGGGATTCTTCTTCCTTCTCAGAATAATCACCTGAGAGGGCATAAATTCAAATTGAGGAAAGACGGTTGTAGAATAGATGTGCGGAAGTTTGCCTTTAATTACGGGTGGTTGATTACTGGAACAAACTTCCATCTGTCGTTGCAGAAGTTGATAGCTTAAATAGATTCAAGGCAGAACTTGACAAACATTTGGAGTGAGGGGATGGGTGAAATAAGGGGTGTTTTTTTTTTTTTTTTTTGGCTGATGCTATATGAGCTGGCTTTCTTGCATCATGTGCCCTTGCTGATGCTAGGGACTTTAGCATATTTTGTCAGTTATGCGACATGAGGGTTATTGAAAAACAACTGCAACAAGACATTAATATTCTTAATTTCTGGGCTCTTGCTAATGGATTCAGGTTCTTGCTGCAGAAGTCCATTTGTGTACACTTTTGTCATAAGTATGATCTTCACCCTGAACCTGAATTGAAGCTCAGACAATGCTATTCCAGTAGTAGAAGACACAAAATTCTTGGGACTCGTATTTGATAAAAAGTTGACCTTCCTGAAACACATCTGTCAACTCTGTACCAAGTGCAAGAGAGGGAACCCTAAATATTCTCCGCTGTCTCTCCTCTACACTTTGGGATGCAAACCGAAGCACCCTATTACACATTTACCTTGAACTAGTACAATACAAACTAGACTACCGGTCCCAAGTATACTTGTCAGCCAGAAGCAGTATACTTTGATGGCTGGACCCTATTCATCATCAAGCTATTCATCTCGTTACTGGAGCATAACAAACATCTCCTGTCCAGAGCCTATATGTTGAAGTGCATGAACCATCGTTATTGCTTCGACCTAAGCAACTGTCTCTAAAGTATGCTTTCAAACTGAAATCCCTGCCAGATCATCCTACATGGCCATCCATTTTTGAGCCACGGTGGGAAAGTTTATACAATGTCTGTCACATTGCCAATCGTCCTTTTGGTATTCATGTCCTACTCAGAGAACTTGAAATCAAGGTAGACAGGTTGCCCAAACACCAAAGCAGCCCATTCCAACCTGGCATGCTTACGTTCCAACATGCGACTTTTCCCTTAAAAATTGGAGAAAATCAGATACTTCATCGTCTGTCTACTTACAGCTCTATTCAACACACCAAGCTGAATATTCTGACTTCGCACCAGACGGCTCAAAGTCATAAACATATGTAGGATCTGCAGCTGTCTCCTCATATCAGAGCAGATACTCCCTGAATGCAGCAAATTTACTGCATAGTTGCATGCTATTGAGTTAGCCCTGGACCATATTAGTGAATAACATCACCAATGGTTCATTTTATATTCTGATTCTTTGAATGTCTTACAGGCTTTATTATCGGTGAGATATAATCCTCACCCAGTTCTGTTTCAAGTTCAGCAGAAGATCCACTCTCTCCTTGAACGTGAATACGATATCTGTTTCTGCTGGATTCACAGCCACCTTTGGATTAGGGAATATGATTTAGCTGATGCTAAATCAGCAATTCCCGATAATTGCTGCTTGTCAGTCCCCTATACAGGTGACCCCCATTCAGTGCTGATAATTCGTTCTGGAAAAATAGAGCACTAAGTGAATCTGCGCTCAGCGAGCACCGCGTTCCAATAAGGTAACATGTATTTGTGAGTTGCGGCCGGTGCCATAGGATATTTCCTAATCAATAATAAATGGTAGTGAAAAGATGCACAAATGTCGGTCAAAATATTTAATATTCAAATATTTGTACATATAAAATATTCTGCATTACATACGTATATAATTATGTGGTAACTACTTACGTATCAATATTAAACTTAAAATTCTAAATAAAATCATTGATTTAATTTAATTGATGAATTTAATAATGAAAAATGTGTCAATTTTTGGGTTGTACTTTGGCCCTCTTCTTGG
The DNA here is from genome assembly GCF_048544385.1 of Mastigoproctus giganteus. Taxonomy (NCBI): domain Eukaryota; kingdom Metazoa; phylum Arthropoda; class Arachnida; order Uropygi; family Thelyphonidae; genus Mastigoproctus; species Mastigoproctus giganteus. The sequence goes on along the minus strand of NC_143587.1, from coordinate 42,706,546 downwards.
TAAACTAAAAGGGGTTTTAATTTTAAATCCCCCGCAGCGTTACCACCCAACAATAAAGTCAATCGATCCTTCGCCGCTTTGAAACCTGGCATGTTTTTTTTTTACTTCTTTCAATATGATACTTCTTTTAGGCATTCGTTTCCAAAAAAGTCCTGCTTCATCTATGTTAAAAACTTGTTGAGAAGTATCATATTGAAAGTGAGAAGTATCATATATTAAGTATAAGACACAATACCCCTCTTCAATAATTTTACAAGTTCTTTTTTGAAAGTTTCGGCTTCTTGATCTGTACTTGCAGCTTCTCTCTGGATTTTAAATATATTCAACCAGCTGTTACTAGATTTAAATGGTTTAACGTTTTTTTTTTTTTAGGTGACTTTTCTTCAGCTCATCATATAGGCTAAACTCTCTCTCTCTTTTTTTTTAATAATATTTAACTTAACTGAATTCTGCATTTGATATTATCTTCAACAATATTCGTTAAAGTCTCTCCATTTCAATCCTAATAGCCAGCCTAGCCCTAGTTGCTTGCGGTGCAACAGCTGTCTTTCCCACTGCTAAAATTAATTCATTATTTATAATTGTTCTTACAGTTAAACTTGCCAGTCTTAAATTATGGCATCTGCTTGTTGATGACCGGAATTGACTCACTTCAAAACATCTAATTTAATTTTTAAATTCAGTCTTTTTCTTACATTTTGTAGTCTTCGTACTGTGTCCAGACGTTGCTTTTTCATTGTTATCTGCCATTATTAACTCTTCGAAAATGTAACTGCATTGGTTGCATTTATGACACAATGTTCGAGTAAACTGTCCGTTACGAACTATGTCTCATACTGAGTGATGACTAGACTTCGGATAAGTGCATATAATGCAAATATTACAAGCAATATATTTGATCATTTTTTAAAATGTTGATCTCGGAACTATGTAACAAGTCACTGTACTGCAATTAAATTAGCATGCGAGAAATTTTCACTGAGCATTCGTTAAATATGCCAAAAATGCAATCTGTAAAAGAACGTTATAGTGATTTGTAACAGCGTTATAGCGAATCAGCATAAAGTGAACTGCGTTATAACGAGGGCCTGCTGTGCAAGACTACAGGCATAATACACAAAAAGATTCACATCCAGTGGCATGATTCATGGAATAGACAGACTACCAATAAATTACATCAGATTAAAGCTTTTAATCGAACTGTGGCAGTCTAGTCTATGCAGGAATCATAAAGAGGAAGTTCTTACTCAGACCCGCATAGGAAACAGTCATCTGACACATTTTTTCTTCATCAGCCCTCATCAAGAAAGAATGTGTCAGATGACACATTCTTTCTTGATGAGGGCTGATGACCCTCCTATGTGTGAGTCCTGTGATACATATTTTAATCAAGTGTCCAGATTTTAATAATATGCACTTTACCGCTTTTAACCATCTGACTGAGCCTCGTACACTCATTTTTACACAAATTTTATCTGACAATAAGGTGTCAGCTCCTTTTAGTTTTTTACTGCTTACTAATTTATATACATGTATATAAAATAAGCTTATATTTTTAGAATATATACCGCCTTTTAAACTTATACCTAAACGTTTTACCAGATAACCTCTTTCAAAGTTACAAGAATCAATTGTTATCTTTGTCTTGGTGCAGATTAGCCACTGCTGCTCATGTGCTAGAAAAATCTGATCCAATCCAGTCAACAGTTAAACCATCGACATCAAGTAGACCAATGTGATTCAGCCCCTTCTTTCTGCTGTTAATATAAGTAAAGAAGTCTTTGCTCCTTTCCTTGGCATTCTTTTTCCAGAGACTTCTCGTAATCTGCCATAGCTTGCCTAACTCTGCTTTGTGAATTGATCATAAACCAGTAATATCTACCATAGGTTTCTGTATCACATGATAATTATATGCATCCCATGCATTTTTCTTCTTTGCCACAAGTCTCATCACTTCATCTAACAGCCATTTAGGTCTAAGCCTGGAACAGTATTTCTTAGTTGGTATGAATGTGTAATTTTAGTCAAGCTTTTGAGAAATTATGCTTTTCATTATTTTTTAAAATTAATATTATTACTAGCATATATCCATTATATTGCTTGTCAGTAGTTAATTTAATATATTCAATCTGTAGGACTCATTGGGAATATCACTAGTATTTTTGCACATTTAATGATAGAATGAATTCTGGTTATTTGGGCCACCGGTTAATATGAACAGCCATTTGTTTGGGGCAAATCTTAAAAAACAGAACCCAATCGAGAAAATAGCCAGGGTTTACTTCGCTTAATTGGGACAACATGCCGTTTAATCGGGGCAGGAGACCGCAGCACTGGAGATCACTCTACGATTGTCTCCGATCTTACCACATGGTTCGATCCGATTTCTGGAGGTCACAACCATTAAACAATAAAAACAAGTAGCAGTCACATGTTTATTGGGCTTTTCTGTTACCGCAATCTATCATAAACGGATAGTAAACTCGATCTTATTGAATTTGCGATAGTACCGACAGCTGGAATTCTGTGGGTTATTATGGTAAAATGTGTTTACACTTCCATGAAATATTCAATCATATAAAAAAATTAATTTTCATAATCTTCTCTTCATTCCTATTTTTAAAGATTCGTAATTTGTTATTCTGTTCTCACTTGTGCATATCGTGTTACTTGCAATTTGTGTGTGCCATGTTTTTGTCATTGATTGCTTATCTTTTTACTGTTTTGAATTTTAACCCCCATCCACAAATGTCAGTGAACAGAAATGTCATCTAGTTAGTATGTACATAGTAGAGTATGTATTAATTCCGATTTTCACGTATCATTTAATTTTTTAATTGGTAAAGTAATAAAGGGTAAATTTGTGCTTAATATATCTTTACTTTTATAGCCTGTGGATAATATTCCACCTATTTTCGCTAATTAGAATCACTGTTTATTAGAACTAAAATTCAATTCACAAACGTGATCACAATGAACAGTGCTTACTACACATCGTATAGTGAACGGTACGTTACTTAGGTGACTCCATCGTAACATGATTTGATTGTATAGTGAACCAATTGTAAAGCGGGGGTCCATTGTATTTTTAACTTTTTTTTACGTGAAACTTCGGATAATTGGGGCAACCGCTTAATCGGGCCAAAATGCACTAGTCCTGATGTGTCCCAATTAACTGGAATCGACTGTATTTATATTATGAAATTAAAATTTCATAAAACAGTGCATTCCGGTTAATTGGGGCAGCTGCTTATTTGGGGCAAATTATGGAGAACAGAAACAAAACAAATATTTAGCCTGAATTTGTTCCGCTTATTTGGGCCAACTTGCCGCTTAATTGGGGCAATGAAGGTCTTGATTGAACAATAAACTATATTTAGATGGTGCGCACAAACATCTAAATATAGTTTATTGAACAATAAACTAATTTAGATTGTTCGTAACAAAGAGATCATGTGCAGGCAGCAGCCGAATCAGTTATTGCAAAATCATGCTGTATAGTGGTTGTTTTACGTTTGTTCTATGTCCTGGTAATCGGATTCTGAAGAAATTTTCTCCTCAAATAGGCCTCTGAGGTTGGATATATTCATATTACGTTCTTAGCGTTTTTTCACCAACCTTTCATGGAGTAAAATAAAATTAAAATAAAACAAAACAAATCTTGATAACTATATTTACAATAACCTGTATTTACAAAATTAATATACGTATTACAATATTAAAAGTATTAAAACACAAGATTAAAATGCATTAAAATATACTAAGTTAAAAGCGATAAAATCCCGTAGCTTTCAAAGGCTCCAGCCTTCTTCTTCAGCAGTACTCTCTATTATTCAGTACACCTTTAAATATCAGCAGGGTAATGGTAGGCATCACATGTTTCCATTCTCACGTGTTCCGCTCTGAAGAAATTTTGCTTGCAGTTGTTTACGATCACACTAGCTACATATGTATACATCTTGTGGGTTAGAATAGGTTAAAAACTGTACCAAACAGTGCACTGATTTTGGTTTCCCCTCCCCTTTTTTTCAGTACATTTAAGACCCCTGTCAAGATGCCACGTAAAGATTTGTCGCTTTCAGAAAAAATCTCTATTCTTGACAAGATAAAAAGTCAACCTCCTAACATCAGTCATTGTCAGCTAGCGGAGATAATAAAGGTGCCAAAATCTACAATTTCACGACTGCTATAGCAACAAGAAAAACTTAGAGAAGAGTGGACATTGCGCGTGGATTTAAAGAAAACATCTCATAAGCGAAAGAGGGAAGGCAAAGATCTAGACGTCGAAGATGCTTTTAATCAATGGTTTTCCACTGTATCTAAACGAGGAGTGTGTGTAAGCGACCCTATGCTAAAAAACAAGTCAGAAGAGTTGGCCAAAATGCTAGGTCACATAAATTTCAAAGCGATGGATGGTTGGTTGTCTCGATGGAAGTGTAGACATGACATCAGTTACAAAAAGCACATGGCGAGAAGGACAGTGCTGAGCAATGTAAATCTGAAAAACTGCCCTGAGTTGTTTAAAAAATTTAGTGGGGATGGCATTTACAATGCCGATGAAACAGGTCTGTATTATCGTGCTATGCTGGATGGTTCCCTCAGCTATCAACACATAACACTGTCTGGTTCAAAGAAAGCAATGGATCGTGTAACAGTGTTGTGCTGCTCAAACATGTCAGGAAATGAAACAGTGTTGTGCTGCTCAAACATGTCAGGAAATGATAAACTCAAACTTTTGGTTATTTGTAAAAGTACCAAACCTTGTTGTTTCAAGGGGCTTACAATAGGCAGTTTGCCAGTTTCGTATTATGCCAATAAGAAGGCGTGGATGACCACATATTTTTACACAATGGCCAATGAACCGGGATGCGGAACTGCAATGGAAGTCGAGAAAAATTCTGTCGATATTGGACAACTGCACTGCACACTCTATTGTAGCTGGTTTAAAAAATATTGAACTGGAATTTTTACCCCCCTAATACAGCCTATGGACACCACATCCCTGATACAGCCTATGGATGCGGGAATTATAAAAAATTTGAAGACCTATTATTGCGGAAAGCTGGTTAATCACATCCTTGAAGCAATTGAGGAAAATCTGCTGACATCATCTTCAAAATCAATAGAAGTTAGTGCAAAAGTTTCTAGGTTAAAAGCTGTACAATTTATCACCGATAGCTGGCAAGGAATAAGCAGCAAAATAATTTGGAATTGTTTTGCTAAATGTGGTTTCACAACTAATTGTGATTCAGACGCGATAAGCTGTACAGAAAATGAAATGGCTTTGGAACTGCAAGAAGTCCCAAATTGTGAAGAAATTTTAACGATTGACAATAACCTTCAATGCCACGATGGAAATGAAGATTATGTGGAAACGATTATTGAACAAATTGCGGCAAAACACTCAGAGACACCAAAAGACCAAGAAAATTATGATGATGATATACCTAAGTGAGTGACTAACCAGGATGCTAGGAAATGTATCGCTGAATTGAGATGTTATTTCATGCAGGAAGGCAATGAAGGCAGTCCTTTATCAGCATTAGATACCTGCGCCGACTTTGTTCAATTGCAGTCCATAAAGAGAACATGTCAGGGTACACTTCATAATTTTTTTCAAAAGGAAGAACCCTTAAGTAATGTGTAACCTTTGCTTGACACAGACATTATTCTGTACTGTATCTTCATTTTACATATGTACATTATATGTTCATACATACATTTTGTTTGCTTTTAGCTTTAGTTATTTTTAAATAAATGTTTGTACCAATATAACTTAAATACATTGTGCTTTCTTTAAATACCACATTCCCTTTATTTTATCCATACCTTTTTTGCCTCCGTTAGAATGTGCTTTTCAGTTCATTAAAATTTCGCTTAATTGGGGCAGCCGCTTAATTGGACCAAAGTGATCTGTCCCAATGTGTCCCAATTAACCGGAATCGACTGTATAAATATCATTAAATAAAAATTATAATGCATCAGCAATTAAATTGACTTGAAAAATGGAACAATTATACTATAACAGCACCCATAATTTGAATTTCAGGAATTCTTGACAATTAGTTCAAGAACCTGGATAGGGTGAAATTATCAATTTCAGTTCTTTATATAATTTTTATAATAACATATAAGCTGTCTTTCTTTATGATAAGTTGGTGTAGGATGCAAGATTGTGCAGAAATGGTATGTAATGTTACTAACTTTTAAAAAGAATTTTTTTTTATTACTTTTCATTCAGGGAGAAATTATATATAAGAAATTCATTTTTAATTGTTTTAATGTGTACTGACTCATTTTTATACAGATTCACATTAGTAAGTTTTGTTTTTGAATATTAAAGTTAATTTTTTTGGATTACTTCAAATATTCAAGTTTTTGTTTTAAAACCAATTAGTGTAATTATCTTTTATTTTCTTAATATTTATGAAGATTAATTTCAAAATGCGCTTCTTGTCATGAAAGCTATGGATCTTGGTATATTTTCAGAATTACAGACACTGCTAACTGGACAATGAATTTTAATAATATTGTTTTGAAGCCGGGTATGGTTGTTAGAGAATTTTTAGAAGTGCCTTCAGGAGCAACTTGGGCAGGTGAGTTAAATTAAGATACTATAAGTAATGCACTGACTTAACTGAGAACATGGAAATATACCTTCAGACTTTATTTAAATCTTTGTACCTTTTGGCTTTCTACCTCAACTTTATTAACCAAGAAGCCTTTGCTTGGTAAACCCTTATATATATAGGCAAACTACAGGTAGGTTCATGTGATCTTCCATATGGCAATGACTGAAAATGATATCTTCTTGTTAGCCATCTTCAATCTGTTGTATTCTCCTTCTCCCTCCACCCCTTCTCTTACCATTACATGTCATTTATCAAGGATTCAAAGATGAAGTGAATTCTGAGCTTTCATTTTAATCTCAATAGTTGACCCTGTACTATGAATATTCAAGGCAGTGATGGCATTGTTGGTCATCCTGAATAATTTTATCAAGGATGGCCAATAATCAAGCATCACAGAAATTAATATGATGTGTTTCCTACTAAAAATTCTTAACTATAGCTAAACTACATTCCTCATTGCAGATGGTGTCCGTGTGGTTAGGTTGAGCTAGTGGGTTAAAGGCCATCCTTAACCCATTAGTTGGCTCACTTTGTGTATTCTATACACTGAAAACAGTAAAAGTTATAAATTTAAATATCTATTATAATCACATCATTATGAATTTTAGTATTTGTCCAGTATGATATTCACTTTCAATCTCTACCATTAATTATTTTTGATTGCAATAGTTTAGATGTAAAAAAATTCTTTATGGCACAATGTACATCAAAAACTATTGTTATTATGGTAACTTTTCATGGTGTTTCAATTTCTAGTTTTTCACCCACTTTACTCTATTCCAGAAATTTTTCTTTTGGATAACACGGCTGTTGTTTCTAATGATATGCTTTCATTTCATTATACAATTTAATGATTAAAATTAAAAGAATTAAAAACGAAATTTTGAAGTTTCCCATTTTAGTTTTTTTATTGCATCCCCTGCTCCGAATGATTGGCAAAACAAAGACACCATGCAACTGTCTGTTAATGTTTTTTGTGCATGTGCTAGACAGTCAGTCCTTTTGCTTATCATTGTAGCATGCATTATATTCCTGACATAGTAATATTATATCTTAATATATCACTCTATTGCTCATATCAGGGGTGGGAATTACCGAAGTACACATCAATTGGAGTTTTCTGTTGGGAAGTTGCAATTGTTGTACATTGTGTGGTCTCAGGATGCTGGCAGCTTTGCCTTTTAGCTTTGGAGAAAACAGTATATGATCTATACTGGTATTCAAAGGTTAGGCCTCTTGATGTTCTTTCTTTCTTTGGATGCTCCAGCTGCATATCACTCAAGACCTGAAGTTTGGACCTCTGGGGAAAAGAATATTTTGAGAGACCAAACCCTCAAAGACCAGCGCAAAGTGTATACTTTTCTGTGTATGGTGCAGTTGCCATAATCTTGACACAGTATAACATACAATGTATGCAACTTCCTAGAGGAAACTCCAGTTGATTATTGAACAGTTATGAGCATCATTCTAAAACAGATGAGGATTGTTATAATAGGATCAGTTGCCTTAGTAAAATACAACAGATTCAATAGTGAGTAAACTTTTAGGTTGACATTTAAGTATGTCTTACAGCCATTACAACCATTTTACCAAGGTTGTGTCCTTTTTAACAACTTTAATTCTAATTTAACTTCTAAATGTAATTTTAGAAGTTAAATTTTATTAGTATTTTGTATTTTATATGGTTATATTACATACTAGTAATTATTTATAAATTTAAATTATATTTCAATGCAACGTTATAATAAACTTTCTTAAGATTAAATTAATATAATAGGCATTTGTTCAAGTCTGTAATGGCCAATAGGGTGCCCACATGGCAGATAGTTTTTTTGTGCGAAATTATGCCTTTATGAAGATGTAGAGTGGGTGAAGTTGATTCTAGACAAAAACATACTGATATTAGGAATAAAAGAAAAGGCTATGGAGTATGCATCTTTTCTGGGTCATAAAACATTCCAAGCCAGTTTTGACAAATTTAAAAAGCACCACAGCTTTCTTGAAAATTTTATTTCTGGTGAAAGTGGAGTTGTAATCGAAGAAAACTGTACCCATTGGAAAGAAACAGCTTTGAAAAAATTATGGAGAACTACGAGCCCAAAAACATATTCAATGTTGATGAAACAGGTCTGTTTTTAAAATATTTGCCAAAAAAGACAAACTTTTAAAGGTGATAAATGTTTAGGTAAAAATAGTAAGGAGAGAATTACAGCCTTGATTGGTGCAAATATAGCCAATAATGAAAAATTGAAGCTTTTGGTAATAAGCAAGAGTAAACAACCCGACATTTCAAAGGAGTAAAGTCATTAGGGTTGAATTACAACAAAAAAGCTTAGATGACAAGTGAAATTTTTGAACAGTGGATTTTAAATTTTGATAGGAAGATGATGAAAGAAAACAGAAAAATCACATTGATTGTTGACAACTGCCCTGCTCACCTTTGCTCAGTAATTTTGAAACTTACAAGTGTGGAGCTTCTTTTCTTTCCTCCAAAAACTTCATCTAAACTGCAATCAATGGACCAAGGCATTATCAAGAATTTAAAAATGCACTACCGAAGGCTCATATGGGAAAACAATTATACCAAGAATAGAAACCAATCAACCAACTAACCTATAGATTCTGTTATAGATTTGCAGATATGCATATCAGAGTTGGTGCAAGTGTGGAGTCCAGGTGTGACAGAAACAATTAAGAATTTTTTCACAAAAAAGCAAGTTTTGTTAAAACACCAATTAACAGTGAAGAGAGGGATGAACTACTAAAGATATTGAACTATCTTGGGAAAAACTCCAAGTGAGAGGTTTGATCAGTGGAGAAATTGTTCTTGACGAATTATTAGGAGTTGACGTTATTGTAGCTGAATATCCAAGTAACTCCAACATTTTGGAGAGTATTCAGAGACCTAGTGATAGACGATGGATTGAATGAAAATATCCAGCCCATCATCGGGCCATGAATTCAAGTTATGGGGAGAAGTATAGGTTGGATTGCAGAAAGTTTTTTATTTTAGCCAGCGAGTTATAAATTACTGGAATAAGTTATCTGCTTAGGTGGTAGAGGTTGACAGGTCGGAGAAATTTAAAGGTCAGCTGGATAGTTACACATGGGAGGAGGTAAATGCGTAAGTTGTCTAAATGAAGGCAGTATTAAACCTTCCAAACATGAAATGTTGGCAGCATTTGAAACTTTGCATCTACGTCTTCAGTGTGAAGAAAATGTGCCAGAAAATATATTTGAGTATTTAAACAAATTCGAACATTTTTCTGAATTATGTACAGTAAAATCCAATGTACAACAAAAAAGTACCCAAATATTTTACAAAATAATTCTTAAAAGTGCACTAATATATTGTATGTATTGCATAAGCAGTCATTTCTTAATATGTATATATTACTAATGAATTGTTTTAAAATGTTAAAACATTTATTAATTTCCACTTATTTCTGATTTATTTTCTATATTTCAAATGTTGAATTACAGTATTTTACATTGCTGAAAAGGTCATATTTCTTATAACAAAATTTCTGTTTAATGAATTTTTTCAAGTGAACGATCAGTTTCCTTATATAAAGGTCCAACTGTATATTGAAAACATCACGAAGTGGTTTCAGAATATTTCATCATGGAAGATGGTATATGTTTCTGTAAAGATATTAGTGGTCTTCTGAATGATCTTAACATTGACCATCGTCCTAATGAATGGCATTATTTATTGATACCTCAAAATTAAGTTTAAAAGCAATTTTGCTGCCAAATGGAAGTGCATTGCCATTATTACATTTATTTCAGCTGTTATCTTCAAAGGAGCATATGAAATTGTCTAAGTTCCTGAGTGCAATAATGTATCATGTCTTTGCTCGGAATATCTGTAGCAATCTTAAGTAACTGGATTACTCATTTGTCTGTAAGGAGATTTCACAAAATACTATTGTTTTCTATGTTTGTGCGACAGTCATGCGATAGAAAAACATTATGCAGAGGTGCAAAAAGAGAGAAGAATTTTTACTATGGAAAAGTAATATGAAATATGTTCCACTGGTTAAACCAAAAGAGATTCGTCTTCCACCTTTGTATATAAAACAGATTAATGAAGAATTCTATTAAGGCTCTGGATAAAGAAGTGGATGCTGCTGCCTAACATAAATGATTCTCAATATAACAACTGAAAAAAAAAATATGAAAGAAGGAATTTCCATTATGCCTTAAACTCCTCAAAGATATATTTGAAACAAAGCTACAGAATTCTAAGCTAGCAACTTGGCAATCATTTAAAACATGCCGCCTCCATAGCCAGGTGGGAAGGAGCAGCAGTGCATAGCACACGCTTCTTGATTAGACCGGGGTTTGAGCCCGTCACCACCAAATACGGAGGATGCGGAAAGGTCAGGGAATGACCACCGCATATCCCGGAGCAATATGGCCTTAGTTGCTAATGCTCCTAAAAACCAAATAACAAACAAACAATCATTTAAAACAGTTGTCCATGGATTTCTTGGAAGAAAAAAAGAAGAGGTTAATTATGAATTCTGGTGCAAACTTTACTGCAGTATATATGTATATATTTAAATAAAGGCTGAAAAGTTTAACATAAAATAAGAAAAGAAATAAATAAATATTAAACTATCATTAAAGGCAGCAAAATGCATATCCTCCACATGAAGCCCAGATATATCCGATAATTCAAAATAAAACAAAATAAAACATAAGCCAGTAGTATGGCAAAAAATGTAGAGCGAAAAATTAACATAAAAATAACGTAAAATAAAATAAACCTAACAGGGAGGGAGAAGTAAAGGTAATGAGACAAACAGTAGCTGATAGTCCCCTATATAATTTAGCACTTTAAATCCAATTAATAAAACCGATATAAAATAATGCCAATTATAATATGATTTAGAGGTACCCCCCCTCGAAGGTACCAGTTCTGAAAAACGTGAAATATCACCAAAAAAGGGGTTAAAAGAACTACTAAAAGAAAAACAAAATATCAAAATAATAGACTGACCATTATGCCCCATATCGACAGAGGACCATGAGGCCAATAATGGTCATGGAATCGCTGCATTTCAATTGCTATACAAATCGTCGCAAAGGCGAAACAATCGAAGAACCAAACCACCCATTCCTCCTCCTCCGATCGATCCACCAATACAGAGGATTGCACGGCGGTGGTTCTTATGCAGCGAGAAATAATTTATTAATGCAGCGAGAAATAGTTTTAGTTTGTTAGCCACCTGTGCAGGATCATCAACAGTTGAACCATCAATATCCAGTGGACCAATCTGTTGCTTGCAGTGGAACAGCTGTCTTTCCCGCTGCTAAAATTAATTCTTTATTTTTTTATAATTGGTCTTACAGTTAAATTTGCCAGTCCTAAATTATGTCGCATATCCATTTTTCGTTGACCGGAATTGATTTGCTTCAAAACATCTAATTTAATTTCCAAATTCAGTGTTTTTCTTACATTTATAGTCTTCGTACTGCATCCAGACATTGTTGATTTTTCATTCTTATCCGCCATTATTAACTCTTCGTAAATGTAACTGCGTTGGTTGCATTAATTATGATACAATGTTTGAGTAAACTGTCCGTTGTTACGCACGATGTCTAATACTGTACTGAGTGATGACTAGACTTCGGATAAATGCATATAATGCAAATATTACAAGCAATATACTTGATAATTTTTTTAAATGTTGATCTTGGAACTACATAACAACAAACTACTGCAATTGCATTAATGCTCGAGAAAATTTCACTGCGTGTCGGAAAATTTCTCAAGTCGGCGTGGGAAGCATTTTAATGCTGTTTTGCTATTCATTTTCAAGCTATTGAATCCATCAAATGAAACGATTTCGTTAAATATCCCAAAATGCAATCTGTAAAAGAGCGTTATAGCGATTTGTGACAGCATTATAATCAGATACGGGTTATAAGAACAGCATTATAGCGAATCAACGTAAAGCGAACTGCATTATAACAAGGGCCTGCTGTACTATTATAAAAATAAAGTTAAAATATTAAGTTATTACTACTATTTAAGAATAAACAAGGAGTTCCTTTTTATTCCATCTGAAGGAATTCTTAGTATGTACGGGAATTTATAAATGGGAGACTAATTCGTGGTCATTTGAACACATCAAATGACCACGAATCAGAAATGAGGAATGGCCGACGGATATTGATAGAATTTCTTTGTAATTTCATTTCCAAGTTTTTGGCAATAGTATACTCATGTTGTATATTTAAATAATAAAACAAAATAATAAGCTTATTTAAATAATTGAAATAAGCTTAGTATAATCGTGTATATTTAAAATTCTGGCCTGATTAAAAAGGAATGTGTGAATTTCATGTATCGCGTGAAATGCAAGTTCTGAAGCATTCATACACAAAGCATGGACTGATACTTCCTGTTGTTTTACCCTCAAGTCTAAGACACATCTTGTAGATCCAACATAACTAGAATCACTGTCCTCACATGTGGTAAATGAGGTCATGTGATTGTACTGAAGGTGATAATACAGTGTGATTCTTTAGCATCATAAATAATTATAATTATTTATCCATAGCAAAACCTGTCCATAAATTAATTTATGGACAGGTTTTGCTATTATTTTCATTTCTATACTTCTAAAAAGGTTAATTTGTCTGTTCCATTGTTTAACATAGGGTATTACAATAAAATATTTTTAATTTTAATTCTATCATTATTTGTATTATTAAGTATTCTATTTTCAGCTTCTAATTTTATATTATTGATGGATGTAATGGGATATTCTCTATTTAGGAACCTATTTGTCAATTCTATTTTTATCTGTAAAGAAGTATGTTTAGTAGAGTATTTGAACGCATTTATAAATTGGTTTAACACGATTGACCTCTTATAAGAATATGGGTGATAACTGCTATAATGTAGAAACAACCCTGTATTCGTGGGTTTCTGAGAAATACTAAAATCTGTATTATCACCCACCCTTTTTAGTGTGAAGTTTAAAAAAATTTATGGTTTTTGTCTCTTATTGCTCCTTCTCCAGAGTAAATTTTAATCTGGTGTGGATATTATTAAAAGTTTGTAACACTTTGTTTATGGTGTGATGATCCGTAATAATGAGTATGTCATCGAGATACCTTCCATAAAAAGTGACTTTAGGTAGAAACAGTGTTAAGTGTATATTTTCTAATCTGTCTAAATATAATTCTGATATCGGGCCACTCAAGCTTAAACCCATGGGCAAACCGAAAATCTGTTTATAAATTTTACTTTCAAATGTAGTGTAATTTGCTTCAACCAATAATTTAATTAACTCAAATATCTCTCTTTTTGATAACTTTGTACTGTTAATATTAATCATATCATTATTTAGTAGATTCCAAATTACATCTAGTGTAATTTGGAATATACTTACCATTCTAAGTTAACATTAGTGTATAATGCAGTTACATCCAGGGAAAATAATTTGGCTTCGCCCCCCCAATTTTACGATCTTTAATTCAGTGTATAAGGTATCATAATTCTTTATGCTGTATTTTAATTCTTGCCGAAAAGCCTTTATAATCCAATATAGATGAGTAGCTAAGGCCGACAATGCAGAGTCCTTGTAAGGTACTATAAGATGAATTGGATGTCCAGATTTGTATAATTTTATTTGTCCAAAAAGAACAGGAGCACTATTTGTTCTGGCTTTTGATTGCTTCAGGAGGTGGCGCCTCTGTAGCCAGGTGGGAAGGAGCAGCAGTGCGTAGCACACGCTTCTTGATTGACCGGGGTTCGAGCCCGTCACCACCAAATACGCAGGATGCGGAAAGGTCAGTGAATGACCACCGCATATCCCAGAGCAATATGGCCTTAGTTGCTAATGCTCCTAAAAACCAGATAACAAACAAACAACAAACAGCTTCAGGAGGTTCATTGAAGTGTAATCCTTTTTTTGATATAATGTAAGTATTTTATTTTGTTGGTTGACTACATTATTAAACATGGAAGAGTCTACTTCTTGATATGTAGAACTATCTGAAATGATAACCTGTAATCTGTTAATTTAGTCTGTTTTATTTAAAATCACTAATGTGTCCCCCCCCCCTTTATCAGCTTTATGAATAACAAGCAATACTCTTGATAATAATTTCATTTCTATTTAATTTAGTTTAGGTACATCTGGCATTTTTGGATAGTTGATAATCTGATTAACTTTTTTGTATAAACTTGCGTGCCAACTGTACCACAAGTAAGGGTACAGTTGGCACGCAGGCATATTAGATTCATATCCCTGAGTGGGTCCATTGTATTTTGAGTTACTGGATTATTATCATTGAAGCTTCTGTACTGATCATTGTTATTATATGGTATTCTCGTTATTTCTGTATATGTTGAATATATTGATACACATTTCTAAATCCCCATAAACTTTGTCTCTGACTGATTATTCTCTTCGTCTCCTCCTTATATATATATATACAGTAATACTCCGAAGTTACGCAATAGGTGGGTCCGATGAAAATCGCATAAGTCGGAGTACAATTTTGCATATAAATACATATAAATTTTGTTTAATTGGGACCAAGGACTAAAAAAACACTAGTTTAGAAGAAAAATATTTAATAAAATTGCAGTTATTTATACATATTAATACAAAATATGTATTAAAAAATAAATGAGTTCGTAAAAAAGTTATTTCGATGTCGATGGTTTCATAAAATCTAACAAATTCGTCTGATGACACATCGCCTTTTTTTTTCACGCAGAATTTCTTTGTAGCAAGCTAATAATTTTTTTATTCCTTGCTTTGTAGCTATAACGCGTTCTTCGTTGGAGTCTGTGTTCTAAAATTTTTAAGCCTTTTTCAATTGAGCTGAGACCTTCTGTCAAACTTGCAACTGTCATGTGCTTTTCTGGTGGAACTGGGCCTGAAGTGTCGGATACTTCAGTGACGTTTTGCTCACGCAGCTCTATGAGCTCGTTCATTGTCAGCTCCTGACTATGTGAATCCAACAGCCTTCGTTGACATCATCACCATTGACTTCCACATCTAATTGTCTGGCAAGATTAACAACTTCATCTATCACATGAGCGACATGATCAGTTTCTGGCATTGTTTTCATCTCGTTTTGGAAAAAAAAATGGACAGTTTCTTCCAGACACCATTCAATGTTTTTTTGTGAATTTCATCCCAAGATTCTTCAATGATTTTTACGGCATCTAAAACATTGAATTGTTTCCAAAAGTTTTTAACAGATATCTCACTATTTTGTCTCATAGCTTCATTAAGACGTGCAAACAAACACCTCGTGTAGTAAGCTTTGAATGTTTTGATGACTCCTTGGTCCATTGGTTGAAGCAAGCTGGTTGTGTTTAGAGGCAAAAACACAACTTTCACACATGGGTCAAAATTAATTAGGGTGATCGGGTGCATTCTCAATAAGAAGCATCACTTTAAATGGAATCTGTTTAGATTTGCAATAACGTTCGACTTCGGGTATGAAGTGGTGACCAAACCAGTCCTCAAAAATGGAAGCTGTCACCCAAGCTTTATGAATTGACTTCCAAATCACTGGTAAGCTAATTTTAGATATACACCAAACGAAAAAAATCAAGAACCGCGTAACTCAGAGTTCGCATAAGTCGGGGTATTACTGTATATAAAATTTCGTTATCGTTGTTAATATGATCTAGGAAAAATGGGAGACTAGTTAATTGGTTTAACACATACTTACATTAATGTTTTTAACATTAAGCTTTTAAATATTTTGCTCAAAAGTATCATATTTCATTTTTAAAACAGTGGCTTCAAGAAAATATCATACCTAAGTTTGCTAAAATAAATTTTAATCAGAGGATTCCAGGTATAAATCAGTTAGTTCTGTTTACTTCATGTAAAATTGTTAAACTCGCTCTTGAAGCTCAGTTCGCAGATAAAAAGATATCCTTTAGACAAATAAAATGGTGCCATAACGAGGTTAAAAAATATTTACATTCTAATGATTGGAACATTTTTGAAAACCTATATTAATTTGCATTGGGATGCTTTAGAAGTGGAGCTAATATATCCAATGTACACAAAGATAACAAGAATATCGTATATAACAATGATCAGTACAGAAGCTTCAATGCTTCAAATATACAGCATGATTATACTAAACTATTAATTGCCAAAACTTTGGAAATGAAATTACAAAGAAATTCTATCAGTATCCATTGGCCATTCCTCATTTCTGATTCTTGGTCATTTGAACATGTGTACCAAAGATTAGTCTCCCATTTATAAATTCCTGTACATACTAATCTCGTCAGCTTTATTCCGCCCTGTGAACACGATGCTTGTAGAAAAGTTTTGGTCTGCTTAAGGGGAGAAAATTGCAGTGGATTTTAATCGTAAATTTTATCACTCTTAAGAATATTTTATTTCTATTTAGATTTGCGATTTTGACAAAATGTTTTCCAGTAGTAGAGGTTACATGGGGGTTTTTGATATTCCTGGGGTTGGGTTGGGGTGTGCTGCGCCGATCCTGGGAGTATTGGATTACCCGTGGACTGACAGTATGGAACATGTTATGAGTTTTAAATTATTTTTAGATTAATTTAACGACAATTTGTTTTATTATTTTATAATTCACAAAAATGAGAGTTGATCAGGAAGAATTCCTTCCAATGAAATAATAGGTAACTTCTTAAATACTAATACAACATGGGAAAATATCAAGCACATGTATGCTCTCGCTTATTTAATTTATTACTACTCTAAAAATTAAGTTTCCAGTAGTTATAAAAAAAAAAAGGTGTATTTTTGTTTTCTTTTGGAATGTAATCACCCTTTTTGTACTGATTCTTAGCCCCATATTACACGGTTTCACATTACACAAGATTTTGTAGGAACCAAACTACCATGTTATAAGCGGGTCTTGATGTCAATTATTTTTTTCATCCAGTTAGTTTGTTACTCTATCATAGTGTACAAATTGCTGTGATTGCCTTCTAACTGCATTGCTGTCCACATGGCTGTGTATTACTTCTTTAACCAGTGATTCCATTATTTTCCCTGAAAGAGAAGTGCTTGCAGGTCTGTAATTGCTCACTTCACCCTTTGGGCCCCCCATCCCCCCTTTTAGACTGGGAAGACATTTGCACATCACTCCATAGGGCCTCTCCCCTGATTCCATGGATGCTCTCATAATTGTGGCTAACAGTTTCTTTACCTCTTTTGCTGCCTCTCTTAATGTATCGGATATATATCATCCACCCTAGTTACCTTATTTATTTTTAGCACTTCAACAATTGCTACTTTTCTTTGAATTGTTTGCAAGGGATTCTTGGAACCTGCCTTTATAAGTGCCCCGTGTATTTTTATTCCCTGCCACTAGTCTCATCAGTTCATGTAACCTGTTTTAGGTTAACTCTTGAACAGTGAAGAATATTACTTATAACATTAGCCCAAGCCTTGAACAGTATCTCTTAAAAAATATAGTAACTTCTACAGTTATTTTCTTGAATGTTCTCATTTAAAATTTGCACCTGATGACATCATTAATCGGTGCCAGTGATTAGAATTTAGAAACTCCATTATAGTCACTTTACAAAAGCAAAATTCTTTTCCTTTGACAATAATTATATCTTAAATTATCTTATTTAAAATTGGCAGCTGGTAACATCATCATTTAGTCCCAATGAATAGAATTTTAAAACTGAGTTTATTATAGTCACTTTTACAAAAGCAGAATTTTTCCCTGTGGCTTTGACAGTAGTTACCTCTTTAAGTAGATCCCATATCATCTGATCACTGTCACTTAGTGGTTCCAAGTTTGCAGACAATAGGAAGGTTGGCAGGGTCGTCAAAGACACTACTGACACTATGCTGCTGCTGCAACAGGATCTGGAAAGGTTGAGCAGATGGGCTGAGAGGTGGCAAATGAAGTTTAACATTGACAAATGTAAAGTACTACATATGGGAAACAGCAACCCCAGAGCAACGTATCAAATCTGTGGTACTACACTGAGAGTGAAGAGAATGAAAGGGACCTGGGGGTGGTTTTGCAGGCAGATATGAAGTTCTCTGACCAGTGCAGACGGGCTGCAAGAGTAGCTCATGGTGCATTGTCAATGATATATAGGAATTTTTCTAGCAGGGATAAGGAGGTGATTATTCCCTTGTATAAGGCAATGGTCAGGCCACACCTAGAGTACTGTATACAAGTCTGGAGGCCTCATTTCAAGAAGGATGTAGAGCTGCTGGAACGAGTACAGAGAAGGGCAACAAGATTAGTGAATGGAACAAAGGGGGTGCTCTTACGAAGAAAGGCTTAAGTTTTGCAAATTACAGTGTCTGGAGACTAGGCACCAGCGAGGTGATCTGATAGAGGTGTATAAAGCCTTGAATGGTTTGAGCATGCTCAATGCTGATGGGATTCTTCCTCTTGCTCAGAATAATCACCTGCAAGAGCATAAATTCAAATTGAGGAAAGACAGATGTAGGATAGACGTCAGGAAATTTGCCTTTAGCCAGCGGGTGGTTGGTTGGTGGAACAGACTTCCATTCCTTGTCGTGGAAGTTGATGGCCTAAATAAGTTTAAGGCTCAGCTGGACAGGTATTTCGAATGAACAGAGGTGAAGTGGAAGTGGGAATGTTTTTTGGCTGATGCTGCATAAGCTTGCTTTCTTGCATCAGATGCCTCTACTAATGCTAATATTCCAAATGTATGAAGAGTCACTGTTGATAATCAAATTAAGAGTATTGCTTTCTCCAATTCCCTCTCTAACAAGCTGGTGTAGAAATTCATCCAGTAAATCCAGAAAATTCTCGCTATTGCATGATTGACCAACCCATAAGTTTCAGTCAATATTGAGAGTTAAAATTCCTCATTATGAGACATTCTGATTTACTAGCTCTCTTCATTTGTATAGTTGTTCATTATAAACGTGTATATTGTCAATGAAATTTAATTTAAAGGCAAAATTTGGATTAAAAAAAAATTTCTGCTTTTTCCATAAAAAAATTATGAATCTGCTGTCAAAGGAAAAGAGGCTAGCTGCTATGTATATGTATATAATTATATATATAGATTTATTAGTAAAAATTATGAGAAATTAAAAACTCTATTATACATCTTATATAGTAGTAACATTATTTAGCCCATGACCCTGAATCTGCTGTTGAAGTTCATGTGGTAACCTCTCCCTTACTCTTTAATTATTCTGTTTCAGTAATTCTACTAATGTATATTGTTTTATTAGCTATATTTCTAAGATTGGCTGTTATGTTCAATAAATTATTTTTATTTTTAAATTCACACGTTGCAGTGTTCTGCCTTTTATATACTTCTCACAGAATTAAAATTTATCAATCATGTGTTTTGATCTTATTACAGTGGCATTGGAGACTGCAGCTTCCTGTCATATGAATATACATTCTATATGTGTGTGTTTGGATGTTTGATAATTAAGCAGTTAAATAAAATATATTGAATGCAGTGACTGCCATGCCCCACACCTCAAGTTACACATCACTGACCCAGTTTTATACTTCACAAGTTGATATAGAAAGCAGTGATCCAACTGGTTCAAGAACTGACCAAGTATCCTTTCTATGAGTCCCAATCTATATCTGTATAGTCTCCTGTGAAAAAACATTCTGATATGATTATCTATTCCAATTACAGTGGAACCCATCATTTAACTTGACATCCAAGGGATTGAGTTGTTCATAGTGACATAAGCAGTTTTTGATATAACTCTTCCCCTACCAATCTCCCTCCTCCACCGCAAAAAATTATATCAGGTGTCCCTGTTACATGTTGTGCGATAATTCAATTCATTGCACAAAATTGAGCAAAAGCATTTATTTTGCAAAACAACATCAGAAACAAACTAAAATTAATATAAATGTAGACATAAAATCACCAAACTAGTTTACATAAAAGTTAGGGAAAAAAACACAAAAGATCATCTCTTAAACTGGCACTACAGCATTTTTTTAGAAAAAAAGCTAACATGTAAAACAGTCCCTCATCTCTCTTTTCTTCAGTTTTTTCAGCTGTTCGTTTTTCAGTTCCATTCACAACAATGTCGATATGGCTGAGAATACTGTCATCACCACTTGACGATGATGTATTTTCTGAGAACATTGAGGGCATGCATAGCTTTCTTTACAGTTCGGGGTGGGATGGATTCATTTTCTTCATCTTTTCTCATCACAGGATGGGTAGTAGTAGTAGTAGTGGTGGCATGTGATGCAAGAAAGCAAGTGTGTATGAGCTTATGCAGCATCAGCCAAAAAAAAAAAAAAAAAAAAACAAACACCATTCCCTCCAAAATGCCTGTCCAGTTCCTCCTTAAATTTATTCAACCTATCAACTTCCACAACGAAGTTGATAGTCAACCACAAGCTGCCTAAAGGCAAATTTCTGCACGTCTATTCTACATCTGTCCTTTCTTAATTTCAATTTATGCCCCCTTAGGTTTGTAATCTGAACAAGTGGAAGGATCCCATCAGAATTCATCGTGCTCAATCCATTCAAGGCCTTATACACCTCAATCAGATCACCGCACAGGTGCCAAGTCTCCAGCCACTGCAATTTGCAGAACTTAAGCCTCTCTTGGTAAGAGGATCCCTTCATTCCCCCTCGCCAATCAATCTTGTTGCCTGTA
The DNA here is from genome assembly GCF_048544385.1 of Mastigoproctus giganteus. NCBI lineage: Eukaryota > Metazoa > Arthropoda > Arachnida > Uropygi > Thelyphonidae > Mastigoproctus > Mastigoproctus giganteus. Next base: position 42,685,272 of record NC_143587.1, on the reverse strand, counting down.
CATGCTCAAGTAAATCTACATCCTTCCTAAAAATAAAATGAGGCCTCCAGACCTGTACGCAGTACTCAAGGCGTGGCCTGACCATTGCCTTATACAGAGGGACAATCACCTCCTTTTCCCTGCTAGCTAGCAAAATTCCTATATATCATTGACAAAACCCCGTGACCTGCCCTGGCAGCCTGTCTGCATTGCTCAGAAAACTTCATATCTGACTGCACAATTACTCCCAGGTCTTTTTCATTTTCTACCACTTTAAGTGTAGTACCACACAGTTGGTACGTTTCTCTGGGGTTACGTCTACCCATAGGCAGTACTTTGCATTTGTCAAGGTTAAACTTCAGTTGCCACTTCTTAGCCCATCTGCCCAAATTTTCTAGATCCTGTTGCAGTAGCACACTAAATTACTGTCATTAACAACCCTGCCAACCTTTGTATCATCTGCAAACTTTGACATTAAGCCTGATATACCTTCATCAATATCATTGATAAATATACAAAACAACAGTGAACCCAACACCGAACCCTGTGGGACTCCACTAATAACATTAGTCCACGAAGAGCAGCACCCATTGATTACCACCCTCTGTCTTCTCCCACTCAACCATCCTTTTATCCATTTGTACAATAGTCTTTCATGTGCAACAGTGTCAAAAGCTTTCCTGAAATCCAAATATATGATATCAAAATTATTTTTTGCATCCAGTTCCTTTGTAACCACATCATAATATCCTATCAAATTTGTCAGACAAGACTTTCCCTTAACAAACCCATGCTGTGTCTGAATTATTGCTGCAGTCTTGTCTAGATGATAATGCAATGCATTTTTAACCAGTTATTCCATTATTTTACTCGGAACAGAAGTTAAACTAACTGGTCTGTAATTACTCGTGTCACCCTTTGATCCCCCTTTGTATAAGTAAAGAAATCCTTGCTGTTTTTCTTAGCATCTTTTGCCAAGGATTTCTCGTAATCTGCCTTCGCCTGCCTAACCTCCTTTGTGACCTGATTACAGCCTAGTTTATATCTGCCATAGGCTTCTGAGTCGCTTGATAATTTAGATGCATATAAATTTTTATAAATTATGCATTTTTCTTCTCTATTACGAGTCTCATTAGCTCTTGATTTTTTAAGGAGTCTTTATGTGCTGTAATGTAATAACTAGATCGTATGTATAGCTTAGCTTAATTTTCATGAGGTGAGTGCTGAAAATTAAGCTAAGCTATACATACGATCGAGTCTCATTAGTTCATTAGATTACCATTTAGGCCTAAACCTTGAACAATATTTCTTAATATGTATCAAACTTTTAGTAGCATCCACGATTAATTCCTTGAATGCTTCCCACTTAATTTACTGTTGGTGACATCGTCAGTTGAGACCACTGTACTCACCTTTACGGAAGCAAAAACCCTTTCCTTTACCCCTGATGATAATTAAATCTTTAAGTAAATCCCACATCAGTACACTGTGATCACTGCCACCTAGTGGTTCCTTTATCTGCATATTCTTAATACACGAATGATCACTTCTGATAACCAGATCAAGAGTATTACTCTCTCTGGTTGCCTCTCAAACATGCTGCTGCAGAAAACAATCATCCAATAAATCCACAAAAGTCTGACTAGTATGTGAGTGACCGACCCACAAGTTCCAGTCAATATCTGGGAAGTTAAAATTCCCCATTATAAGACATTCTGATTTACTAGCCCACTCTATTTCTCTGTACAATTGTTCATTGTACTCATTTGAGTCATTAGGCCTATAACACACTCCTACTCTAATTTTTGCTTTCACAGTGCTCATGTCACACCAAACTGACTCAACAGTGCACAGTTCATCTATATCAACTGGGTGCACTTCTTTTGATTTTGTTTTTCTTAATTAACAGCATAACACCTCCTCCCTTGTTAACCTGTCTATCCTTTCTGTACACATTGTACTCCCCAAATTCCAGTTCTGCATTCCTTATATCTGTGTGACACCACGTCTCTGCTATCCCAACAATATCCGCCTTTGATGTCTTGACCAACACTTCAAATATTTACTATACTTCTAGCTTTGGTGTACATGCAAGCATACATATTCCTATTCCTAGTTACCCTAACACATCCCATATACCCACCTATTTCACAATCACTGGCATCTGTCCCTGAAACCCCCAACACCCCTCACTCCAGGTCGCTACTTATTCTAATAGAAGTTGTGCAAGAATACCCTTCACCTCTTCCTACGGCTACTGTTAAACTATTAGTCCTTGTATCCATCCCCCCCCCAAGCTATCAGTTTTCCGTCCCACCTAACATTGCCTCGATAATATTCTTGCACCCTTTCTATTTAAGTGTATCCCATCCCTGTAGAAGTCTCCTGTTAACAAGCACAGACCAGGCTGAAAAAAAATTCTATCCCTTGAGCCTTGCACAATTTTTTTCTCGGCCGAATTGATCGACAAAGCTCTCATCATATACTTCCTCCTATCATGTGTCTGGGCAGAATTGCAGACACTTTCAAATTCAACCCTAATTCTCGGCTTTTGTTCAACAGTGACCTGTACTTGTTAAGTAATTCTGTCGGTCTCCTACTCTTAATGTCATTAGTGCCACCGTGTACAACTATATCACCTTTTGTGTCCTTAAAAGATGATATCCTTTTTACAAAGCATGTTTCCCGTTTCCCTGACAATAGAGTCACCAACAACTACTAGTTCCTGTGGGACCAGTGCATTCTGCCTTGGGGGTTGCCGCTGTATTGCGTGATGACCAAGTGCAAGCTCTGGCGTTGATGTGGGTTGCTGAGAGCTTCATGGGCACCTCAATTTAGATCTTTCGAGGGCATCCACCGTCCTTCAAACTCTCATATAGGCCCAAAACAACGCTGAGTTTCATCTGATTTCTGTGATTTATTGGGTGGATCGCTGTGGCCAGGATTTCTTCATCAGTGCAAAGTATAGAACATTGAACCCTGCAGCTGCATCCACTTTCTCAAACTCTTTCGGCTGCATTCGAATAGCCGAGCAGAATTCCAAATCAACATGATGATCATCAATCTCAGACGGATTGAAACCTTCAAATGAATTGCCTGTGCCATCTGGAAAAAAGGCACACATAAAACAATTGTGATTGGTCTCTGTTTTTTCACCAATCCCATGAGAGCAAGTGCATGGCACCTAGAAGTTTCTCATGTTAGCACTCACCAGCTTCAAGATAGGACAGCTTCCCCGTGATCATCTCGCAGTAGTAATACTTATTCGGATAATTCCTCGGTCTATGAGTTGAGTTAATGACATTGAGTTGGGGGGGGGAGAAGCATCAGTTTGAGTGCTTTCAAGCCTTGAACATGGAACAGTAGTTGGTAATTAAGGCCACCTCATGGTCTTGCGTCACCAACTTACAATCAAACTGGTAAGATGGCGACTCAAGCCAAGGGTAAGTGTTGCACATTCTTGAAGCACCTTGGCTTTTTGAATTTGCCAACAACCAGCAACCTGACTTTATTACTCCTTGTCCATGTTTGTAGCCACTAGAACTGTTAAATGGTCTTTCAGTTGCTTTCCTCCAATTGCAACAACTCTTTTCAGTGTGTATATCTCAACCGGGGTGCATTTGAAGAAAGGGGCTGTTTCATCACCATTGTAGGACAGTACTCTACTAAGATAGTTTAAAGCCTTTCTTTCTTAAATAACTTCAAGAGGCGTGTCAGGGTGGAAAAACACTAATCTTAATTGTTTATACAGTAATGGTGGTGGTATGAGAGTACACGTGAACAGGCAAAGTTTTTATGGGCTCCAGCAAATAGAGAAGGTTTGCTTTTCATTGACGTAAATTGGCATATTAATTTATTTTTTAGAGTTACTTCATATTACTAGTAACAATACTTTAGTTTAATTTGAATTTAGATAGAGATTTTGTAGGTTATTACTTAGTATCGGTATGGGTATCAAATCCACGTGTTGAACTGGTTTTGCAGCTTCTGTGGACACAAGTTTTAAATTATACTTAGCCACTTTATAGACTTAATTCTTAGATTAAATTATTTCTATAAGCAACTTATAGACCTACTCAAAATAAACCACGCAGTCAAGCTCAGTGGTTTATTTTGAATTTAAATAGAGCGATTTGGAAAGTAAATAATACCTCGTGTCCGTAGATTAACCGTTCGTACCTTCTGCCATTGTTATACGATACAACTTGTTCACCGAACTAGATAGCATAAGGTTTCATGGAAAACTAGATAGCGAGTATAGTAGTATCAGTTAATCAGAAAAACTTATTAATCTTATTAAATTTCATTGTCAATTGAATTGTACTTTAACTAAATAAATATAGGGACCTAGTTTTTACAAATGTAACATCATAAATTAATACATATAAGTTGACAGGGGATAAGAAAGTCATATAATGTAACTCGGAGATAACATTCAATACCGAAATACATATATATATATATATATAGTGTTATAACTGCATTGGTATATAAGTTTAGGGTTATATTTTGTATTGGAATTTTATTGAATTTGAATAGAAATCATGACTCAGACCAGAGCAGCAAAGCAAAAGGCTCAAACTAATGGAAGTGCTGTGGCTCAGGGGAGAACTGAGGGGGGGGGGTGCAGTTGTCCTCTGAATCAGTCTATTGAAATGCACTACTTGTTTGATGTTTGTGGAGCAATCAGGAACGGGACATGATATTGCCAAGGGGAATGTCTTTGTGTGTGCATGATGTAAGGAGTGCGACGAAATCAGGCGCCAACTCAACATTATTATGGGCTTATATGAGAGCTTGAAGGACAGGGTGGATGCCCTCGAAGGATTTAAATTGAAGGGCCCATCAAGCTCTCAGCTGCCCATATCAATGCCAGAGCTTGCACTTGAACATCAAGCAACACAGCGGCAAACCCCAAGGCAGAATGCTGGTCCCAAAGGAACTAGTTGTTGTAGGTGACTCTATTGTCAGGGAAACAGGGAACATATTGTGCAAAAAGGATAGATGGAACATAACCAGGGTATGTCTCCCAGGGGCAAAGGTTGATAACGTTGTAGAGCAGATATCATCTTTTAAGGGCACAAAGGGTGATATTGTTGTACACGTTGGCACTAATGATATTAAGTGAAAGAGACTGGCGGAATTACTTAACAAGTATGAGTCAATGCTGAAAAAAAGCCATGAGTTAGGGTTGAATTTGAAAGTGTCAGCAATTCTGCCCAGACACGATAGGAGGGAGTATATGATGAGAACCTTGTTGATCAATTCGGCCCTGGAGAGATTGTGCAAGGCTCAAGGGGTATAATTTTTCTCAGGCTGGTCTGTGCTTGTTTACAGGAGAGACTTCTTCTACAGGGATGGGATACACTTAAAGAGAAAGGGTGCAAGAATATTTGCTGATGCTATCAAGGCAGAGTTAGGTGGGTTGGAAAACTGCTAGCTTGGGGGGGATACACGGACTAATAGATTAACAGTAGCCACTTGCAGGGGTAAAAGTGATTCTTGCACTCTACTTCTATTGAAATGCAATTGAGCAGCAGCCTGGAAAGCAAGGCAATGGGGATTTCTAGTACTGTTGGGAGGCATAGTAGAACAAGTAAATACATGGGCTGTGTTAGGTAACTAAGAGTAGAAACAAGTGCATGTATACTTGTATGTACACTAATGCTAGGAGTATAGTTAATAAATTCGATGAGCTTGAAGTGCTAGTCAAGACATCAAAGGCAGATATTGTTGGGATATCAGAGACATGGTCTCACACAACTGGAATTTGGTGAGTACAATGTGTACAGAAAGAATAGACAGGACAGAAAGGGAGGAGAGGTTATGCTGTTAGTTAAGAAACACACAAAATCTAAGGAAGTGCATCCAATTGATGTTGGTTGACAATGCGATGTTGGGTCTGTTTGGTGTGGCATAAGCACTGGGAAAGGAAAAATGAGAGTAGCTGTGTGTGTGTGTGTGTGTGTTATAGGCCTAATGAATCTGATGAGTATAATGAGAAGTTGTGCAGAGAAATAGTGGGCCAGTAAATCAGTGTGTCTTATAATGGGGGATTTTAATTTCCCAGAGATTGACTGGAATTTGTAGGTTGGTCACTCACACACTAGCAAGGCTTTTGTGGATTTATTGGATGATTGTTTTCTACAGCAGCATGTTGGGGAGGAACTAGAGGGAGTAATACTCTTGATCTGATTATCACTAGTGATTCTTCATCCATCAAGAATGTACAGATAAAGGAACCACTAGGTGGCAGTGATCACAGTGTGCTGAAGTGGGATTTACTCAAACAGGTAACTACCATCAGGGATAAAGGGAAGGGTTTTTGCTTTTGTAAGGGTGACTACGATGGTCTGAGACAGTATTTAAATTCTAGACATTGGGACCAACTGATGATGTTACCAACAGCAAATTCAAAATGGGAAGCATTCAAAGAATTAATCTTGGAAGCTACTAGGCTTTTCATAAAACAAAGAAATATTCTTCAAGATTTAGGCCTAAATGGATGTCTGAAGAACTATTTAGACATCTGACAGAGAAGAAAAATGCATGCGATACATATAAATTAACATGTAACACAGAAGCCTATGATAGATATAAGCTGGTCTGTAACCAAGTTAGAAATGAGGTTAGGCAGGCAAAGGCAGATTATGAGAAATCTTTGGCAAAGGATGCAAAGAAAAAAGCAAAGAGCTCTTTACTTATGTAGACTGTAGAAGGAAGGGGATGAATCAGATTGGTTCACTTGATGTCGATGGTTCAACTGTTGGTGATCCTGCTCAGGTAACTAACAAACTAAATGAATATTTTGCATCGACATTCACACATGAGGAGTTATTCGGGGGGGGGGGGGTAGGAATGCCAGAGGTGTATTCAACTCTGACAGTAAGCTAGATAATCTTGTAATAACTGAGAGTAAAGTGGAGAAGAAATTGTTGAAGATAAACACAAGAAAGGCACCTGGGGTGGATGGGATCTAGGGAATAATTTCGACATTGTTTATTTAGATTTCAGCAAAGCATTTGTCTCAGTCCTGCATGAGTGGCTACTTTATAAACTGGAACAGGTTGGAATAACAGGGAAGTTCCGATGGATAGCAAAATAGCTTCAGGGCAGGAGGTAGAGGGTTGTGATAAATGGTTATTCCTCAGAATGAGGTAATGTAAGAAGTGGGGTTCTCCAAGAAGAACCCCACTTCTTACATTATTGTATGGATCAGTATTGGGACCACTGTTGTTTTTGATTTTCTTAAATGACATTAATGAAGAGATAGAGGGTGTGATGTCCAAATTTGCAGATGAGGTAAAGATTGGTAGAGTAGTTAATGATCGCCGCCAAGCAGAGCTTTTTCAGAGTGACTTAGACTTCTGGGATGGTCAGAAAAGTGGTAGCTATGCTTTAATCCAGTAAAGTGCAAGGTCTTACACCTGGGAAACAGTAACCCCAAAATAACATACACTTGGTGGAGTTGAACTAAACTCAGTAGTGGAATAAAGGGACTTGGGAGTTATGATATGGTCAGACATGAAGTTCTCCGAGCATTGTAGACAGGTTGCAAGGAAGGCCCATGGTGTTCTATTGATGATTTATCTAACATTTGCTAGTATAAATATAAAGTCATAATCCAATTATATAAGGCTATTGTTAGACTACACTTGGAATACTGTGTTCAAGGATGGAGACCGCACCTAAAAAAAACATCAAACTTCTTGAAAGGGTTCAAAGACTTTCCTGGTGAGATCAGCAAAAGGGTGTCCATATGAGGAAAGACCTTCAATATCTTTGTTGCATAGCTTGTGAGCCAACTAGGCTAGCCGGGTGGGTAAAGTGCCTACCTAGCAACCCAAAGGCCGCGGGTTCGATTCCCGCCTCGGGCTTGGATCAAAGTACTGCAAAAACCTTGTGAGGTGCATTATGGCCACAGAAGCCGATGCGCCAACAACTACCAAAAAAAAAAAAAAAAAAAAGCATAGCTTGTAAACTAGGCACCTTAAAGGAGACTTGATTGAAGTGTTTAAGGTTCTGAGCGACAAAAGTAAAATGAATGAGAATGAAATTTTCATGGTTATAAATGATTCTAGAACTAGGGACAATAAATTTAAATTACGGGGGAAGGTATTTAGACTGGATTGCAGGAAGTTTTATTTTAGCCAGCAAGTTATAAATTACTGGAGTAAGTTACCTACATGGGTGGTTGAGGCTGACCATTTGGGGAAATTCAGAGGTCAGCTGGATAGTTACCTATTGAAGGAGGTAAATGCATAGGTTATCTATTTCATTTTCTTTTATTTTTTATTAATTATTTATTTTATTATTTTTTTGGCTAGTGCAGCATAAGCTTAGGCTTTGGGCGCCTCCGTAGCCAGGTGGGAAGGAGCAGCAGTGCGTAGCACATGCTTCTTGATTAGACCGGGGTTCGAGCCCGTCACCACCAAATACAGAGGATGCAAACAATATGGCCCTAGTTGCTAATGCTCCTAAAAACCAAATAACAAACAAACAAACAAACAGCTTAGGCTTCCTTGCACCATATGGCCATTACTAATACAGCCAGTCCTTGTATAACACGTGTTTTTACACTACACGAATTCGATCATACACAATTTATAAATAGGGGAACGATATCGTGTATAACACTAACCGAATTCACTTATGCACGATTCGCCTGTGTTTACAAGAAATTGCAGTCAAATGCAGAATCGCCCCAACCAAACACAACATGATAGGAATGAAGAGAGGAGAAGATTCTGAAAATGTATTTGTTTTTTATATCAGTGAAGGGGAAACACATTTCACCATAATAAAATAAAAACCCACACAATTCCAGCTATCGGTATTATTGCAAATGCAATTAGACTGAATTTACTACCCGTTTAAAACAGATTCCATTAGCAGGAACGCAACTGGAAATTGTTTTTATTGTATTATGGTAGTAATCCCCAGAAATGTGCTTTAGGAAAATATGAGCTAGTGAGGTGTCAATAGTGTGTCTCTGCCTTTACTGTGTTGTTTATTCAGTTGCTACACGCACACAGCTTTGTTTGTGTGTATCAAGCGTTCCTCATTTCGTAATTGTGCTTTATTCCCTAAAAATGTGTAAAATACTTAAGATATGAAATGGAAAAGTCCTGGTGAAGACACTACAGATTCAGAGAGAAAAAGAAAAGCAATATCGATAGACAGAGGCAGACTGGGTTAAAAATTCTTACCTAGAAAAATTTGTAGCGGCCTCATACTAGCGTTTATGCCCAAAATCACACTGGCCTCTGGCCCACCAGAGTTTTCCCGGTAAGGCTTATGGCCAGTCCGCCTCTGTCAATAGGGAAAAAATATGAAATTGTGAAACACTTTGAGCAAAATGAAAGACCACGTGATATTGCACGTGCTACAAGCCTAAATGAGGCAACACCGAGAATTAGAAAGAATTCTAAATAAAAACAACTTTAATAGCAGGAACAACTGAAAAGTGTAATAAAATCCATTAGATCAAGATAAAAAGAATTGGAAGAGATGGAACTGCTACCATCTGTTTGGATAGAAAATCAAACAAAGAACAAGTTTGCTTAAGATAGAAGCAAAATCAGTAGCAATATTTTATTATGTAATAGTCGTAATAAAATACTTATTTTTGTGTTTGGTAATGTTTTGGTTACAAATGTTTGTTCAAACTTGGGCAGTCGGCACCTAACCCTATTTTTCCCATAGGGCCTGTTTATATTGTGCGATTTTGCATTGCACAAGGGTTTCTAGGAACACAACTATCGTGCTATACGAGGACTGATTGTACTAATATTATTTCCAATCTTCTATCTGTGACATGTCACAATCCTTCCCTTCGCCACAACTACGCTTGTAAGTCAAATAATAATATTGCTTTAACCATCCATTCAGTGAAATAAAATTTGTGATGCCCAGTGTTTTGGCAAAGCCTTTTCAGCCTTTCTGTAAACATATCATGCCCACCGGGGAGGTTGGGCCATTCTTGAGGGCATCACAGTACCACTTGTACATGGCTTATTCTGGGACAGGATTTTTGGTGAACTTTATCTTGGTCTTAGAAGTTTCCACCCTTGTACTGCTCCTTAATTTTTGCTGAATTTGCCACCCAGCCACTCATTGTGTTGTGTTTGATGTTAAATTGGCTGCACATATCTACACACTTTTTTCTATCTTCCAATGCTTTAATTGCTAGATATTTTGTCTCAAGAATGTGCATTTCTAGCTTTCGTTTTTGTTCTTCAGCAGCCATTATTGGTATAAATAGTACAGTGCAGACATATAAAGAAGAAAGAAAAAAAAAAAAAAAAAAATATTTAAAAATACACCACAGAAAGTAAAGTTCACCCTGCACAAGCAAGAAACACAATTTTAATAAACTCACTTGGAGCAACAATATCTGGTAATTTTACATCACTAAAATTGAGAAGTCGCCATGAACAATGATAAAAGTAGATAAAATTGTATCCTGGAAAATCATGTTGAGATAAGTGGGTGAATGTGCATCTCTATGTAACAGTCAAAACTTACTACATGCTATAGGCAGGCGGACCGCGACTTGGAAAAAATGTCAAGAAAATCAGATGTCAACATGGACAGAATTGTATTAAAAGGGTTCCCCTGTATATATAAACATTTAAAGAAAAATCCATACACATATGTATGTTCAGTTTATATCTATATTTAGGAAGGTACAGAAAGTTACTGCCAGTGATGTTGATCCAACAGTCAGTATGCAATCAATATCCTAGAGTGATACCTGTAGGTACTGCATGACCACTAAACATAGACAAGAAATCTCTGCACTGTTCCTTGCAGGTGTTTTTACATGATTAGAAATATTTGTTCTGTTTATACTCCAGTATCTCCACATAAGTTAGAGAAACTTACAACTAGTTATTGGACAAGAATATTATCACAAAAGTCATAAAACTACTTTAATAAGACAGTGGTCTATATTTAGGAAGGTAGAGAAAGTGCTGCCAGCCGTTGCCCTTGAAACAACAATTAATGCAAAATCAAGATGTCCAAGTTACTACTATTAGGTGTAGCATGAGCACTGGCAGGTTAAATTTCAGTTAGTGCTCACACTCTTATTCATGGGTAAATAATTCTTCCCTGCAACTCTCCCCCAGCTGATATTTCTGGCCCATCTATTGTTTTGTAGTTTTATTTTTTTACTGTTAATATTATTTGAAATTGCTACAAAGAAGCAAAGTTTATGCAGCACCAGACAAAATATAAATAAATTAATTAAAAATCCCCATTCCTTCTAATAATTTGTCTGAACCTTCCTTAAATTTGTTGAAATACCCACCTATTAACCTCCTTATACACTTCATTTAGGTCTTTTTTTTTTTTTTCTTTTTCTTTTTTCTGCCAACTAATTTTGTTGCTGTTCTATGCACCCTTTCCAACAGATCTGTCCTGACTAAAATGAGGTTTCGAAACTTCTGTGCAGAATTCTAGATGTAGCCTAACAATTGTCTTATACAATGGAATAGTCACCTCTTCATCCCTGCTGGCAAAGTTCCTGTATATCATTGATGGTGCTTGCTTGTACTGCTCAGAAATTTTCACATTAGACTGAGAATCTCACATTCTCAGTCTAATTTCACATTAGACTGAGAATCAAGCAGGCAAAGACAGCTTATGAGAAGTTTCTATCTAAGAGGATAAATAAGAGGCACAAATGTTTTTCATGTATCTGAATACTAGACCGGGGTTCGAGCCCGTGACCGCCAAATACGGAGGATGCGGAAAGGTCAGGGAATGACCACTGCATATCCCCATAGCAATATGGCCTTAGTTGCTAATGCTCCTAAAAACCAAATAAAAGTAACTGAATACAAAGTAGTGAAGAACAAATCCGAATAGACCCTTGTGTAATGGGCACAGGAACAACTTCAATAACCCAGTTGATGCTTTGGATGAACTGAGAAGGTATTTTGCATCGATATTTACAGAAGAAAGACCCTTTGTGGTGAGGAGAAACTGTGTGAATGAAGTCAGATGGCATGAAATCAACAGTGTTGAAATTTGAGATTATTTATTAGAAAAACCTTCAAGCTTCAAGGTGATAAGGCTCCTGAAGTTGACAGCATATACTCAGTAAGTTTTAAAAAGGCAGCAAGAGAGTGCATTGAACCATTGATGTTAATTATGAGTTTGTCACTAGACTTCAGAGCTATTCCCTTGGATCGAAAGAGTGCTGATGTATCAACAATACATAAAGATCACTCTAAGAGTGAAATGAGTAACTACCGACTGGTTAGTCTGGCTTCAGTTGGAGGGAAAATCATGGAAGCAGTAATAAAGAGTGCGGTACAAGATCATTTAAATAGAAATGTAATTCTGAAGGAAACACTGCATGGTTTTTTTAATCATGTTTAACCAAGCTATTTTGACAGAGTTACTCCTTAGCTGGATGTAAGAAACAATTTCGCCATTGTTTACTTAGCAAAGCATATGACTCAGTCCGGCATGAGAGTTTATTGTATAAGCTGAAAAAGGCTGGGATCACGGAAAAGATTATAAGATGGGTTGCAGGATGGCTGTAAAGCAGAGAGTTGTTGATAACAGCTCCCAAAGCTGATAGCATATAACTATTAATTTCAAAGGAGGTGGCAGAGACCGCATGGAACCATTCACAGAACATCACTGGACTCAAGGAAAATTCCCTTTGCTTAGAGAACTGCCAAACTTGGAGAATTATAGACTATCAACTAGTCTATAATTATCAACTAGTCAGTCTGACTTAAGTGGTAAGGAAAATCTTTCAAGTAATGATCAAGAGTTGTACAGGATCATTTAGATAGAAATGGAATTCTGAAGGAAACACCATGGTTTTATAAAGGAAAAAATCATAATTAGCCAATCTGGTTAGCTGTTTTGACAGTCACTCTTGTGCTGAATGCAGGAAATAATTTCGACATTGTTTACTTAGACTTCAGCAAAACATTTGACTCATTTCAATATGAAAGTTTACTGTATAAACTGAGTCATGTTGGAATCACAGGCAAAAATCTTTAGATGGGTCAGAGAGTGGCTGCAGGTTAGTAGGCAGAGCACCTTAATTAATGGCTGTTCTTTAGATTTGGGTAAGAAGGGGGATTCCCCAAGGACTGTTAATTGGACTACTGTACTTTTTTGATTTTCTTAAATGACATCGACCAAGGGATACTGGGGATAATGTTAAAAGACTTCAGCAATGGTCAGAAAAGTGGCAGCTATATTTTACTTCAGCAGAATGCAAGGTCTTGTGCTTGGGGAATAGTAATCTCAAAATAACTTAAACACTTGGTGAAGTTGAATTAAAAACATAGAAGAAAAAAAGGAATTTGGGAGTTATGACACAATCAGATATACAGTTCTCTGTATAATGTAGACAATTGGCAAGGAGGGCCCATGGTGTTCTATTGATGATTTGTTGAACATTTGCATGCAAAAAGTAATTGAACTACTTGAATTGGGTACAAAGACAGGCAGTGCACCTAGTGAGATTGGCAGAGGAATGGCCATATAAGCAAAGACTGTGAATATGGGCTACAGAGTTTGCTAACTAGTTACCTTAAAGGAGACCTAACTGAGGTGTATAAGGCTCTGAGAAGACAAAGTAAAATGATTGAGGGCAAAATTATCACTGTCATAAATGATTCCAGAACTAGGAGTAAATTTAAACGGAGGTGGGACGAGGTTTACTAAATGGATTGCCAAAAATTTCCTTTAGCCAGCGAGCTGTTGGTTGCTGGAATAAGTTGTCTCTATGGGTGGTTGAAGCTGAGAGCTTGTGGAGATTCAAAAGTCAGCTGGATAGATACCTATATGTGTAGGGAGTCAAACAGATAGTTTATTTTGTCATTTATTTTATTTTAATTATTTTGGCTGTTGCAGCAAAAGCCTCTGATTTCCTTGCACCGTATGGCTAATGCTAATTATCCCTAGATCTCTTTCATACTCCAGTACTTTGAGTTTAGTATCACCCAAATGATATGTTATTCCTGGATTAATAAAATTGAGCACCTTGCAGTTATCGCTGTTAGAGTTCAATTACCATTTTCCTTCCCATCTATTCAATTAATCTAGATCCTTTTGAAGTAGCACACCTGATTACTGTGATTAACTACTTTTTCCACTTTTGTATCATTACTGAACCTAACATCAACCTTGAAATTCCTATGAAAGTGTCATTAATATATATTAAAAACAGTAAGGGACCCCTCTTGAATTCTACTGTCTCCTTCTCTTACCCATCTCATTGCTCCTGTTGCCGCACTGCCCAATTTATAGAACAGTCATTGGTCTGATCATTGCTACATTGCTCTAATATGTGCACACAGTATAATGTCCAAGACTGCTGAAATCTAAGTATAAAATGCAGAATTATTCTTTGCATCCGGGTGTTCCTTTGTAACAACTTCAATGTAGCTAATCATCTTGGTGATGCATGAACTCCCTTTAGCAAAATCTATGCTATGATTGCCTTGTGGCTCCATTCATATCAAAATGATCTTGCATTACTTCTCTAACTATTGAAATTTATATTAAACCCATGCATTTTACTTCACTTCTACTAAACTCATCAGTTCAAGTGAAATCCATTTTGGTCTAAATCTTGAATGGTGTATCTTAGTTGGTATAAAATGTTTAGTGGCCATTATGATTACTTCTCTGAACATTTCTCATTTGGCATGTACATTTTTCAACATTATTTCATCTTATTGAAAAGAGTTTCAAATATATCAAAGCCTATTATAATCACTTTTGCAAAAACAAAAACTTATCCCTACCCTTTACAATAGTTATTTCTTTGAATGAATTGAATCCCACAACAATATGCTATGGCCATTGCAACTTATAAGTTCCTTTAACTGAAGATTCTTAATACATGATAAATCACTGCTGAAAATCAGATCAAGAGTATTGCTTTCTCTTGTTGTCTCTGTACTAATGTGTTGGCGCATTATAGCCTAAGTTGCTAATGCACCAATAAAATCTAAACCAACCAATCTGTACTAATGTGTTAATGTAGAAAACAGTTGTCTAGCTACTTAAGAAATGGTTTGCTATTTAGTTATCTGGAAATTTAAATCTCCCATAAGGCATTCTAATATTCTGGGGCATTTTCTTTGTATTGTTCTTCATTATACATCTGTTACAGACCTATTACAGACTCTTATTCTCATTTTATTTTCCCAGTGTTTGTCATATCAGACTGACTCAGTATTCCACTGACAACTTGTATCTATGGTACTGCTTTAGAGAGAGAGAGAGAGAGAGAGAGAGAGAGAGTGTCCTTTTTAACTAAAAGCTTTACTTCCTGTAATGTCTATCCTTTCTGTACATATTATAATCAATATATTTATAGAGTGACACCATGTCTGTTATACCTATAATGTCAGCATTTGATGAATTAATGGTATTTAGTATTAGTATTAGTAGTGACAAATGGTACAAGAAAGCAAGCTTATACAGCATCAGCAAAAAACCAAAAGAACTTCCCATATTACCTCCACTCTCTCCTAACTCTTTGAATTTATTCCAACTGGCTGAGGGCAAATTTCTGCTTATCTATCCTCCAACCATCCTTCCTCAGTTTGAATTTATTCCCCCTCATATGTGTAGTCTGAGCAAAAATTCAAACTTCTCAGACAAAGCAACACAAGAATAGATTTCAACTCTACTTACAGTTGCTGTTAAACTGTTAGTCTATCTGTGTAACACTTCTTAAATGGCATTGGCAAATATTCTTGCACCCTTCTGTTTAAGTGTACCTGTAAGTCCCTTCTGTTAGCAAGAACTAGCCACGCTGAGAAAAACTCTATCCCATGAGCCTTATTCAATCTCTTCAGGGCTGAATTGATTGACAAGGCTCATGTGCTTCCTTTAAGGGGATACCGGTAGCAAATTTGTTGGGGTCAGCATCAATTTTCACTACTTGTTTATGCATCTAATGAGGGACAATGCTACCCAATAAATGCAGGTGGCACTGGAGAGAACGAATTGTGCGGCTTACTCTACATTGAGGAAGTGGAACTCTCCAGTGATCAACTTTACTGTAATAAAGAGTCCTCTTTTGTCTATAAATGATGGGAGCTTAGGAATACCTTGGGCCAGGGCCATGACTGTACTGTGGAGCCAGGATGATATTCTATGTTTGTAGATTGCCCACTTGAGGCTAGAATTCTGCAAAAATATGTTTGATATTCATTGTTGTGGCTGAAGCCCAGATCTGTGTAGCATGAAGTAGTGGGGTACACAGTAGACAATACAATTATTTATTATTATTTTAGAAAGTTTGCCATTAGCCAGCTAACCCTTTCTAATTCTCCCTTTCACCGATTTCGTATACTTTTTTGAATTCCTGAGTGACACTGCATACCTGTACTGTTGCTTGTTTATTAATCATTAGATAGATAGTTTTCTAGTTTTTATTGATTTTCATGATCTTGAGTTTGTTGATCACTGGAGATTTTGTTGGATCACTACTCCTAAGATTTCCTATTGTGTTAGTGTCTCTATAGAAATCGGTTATTCTTTTGTGTTGATGTTGGCACCATTATGTGCTAATGACCTTTATTAAGTGGCCAGAAACCTATTGGTCTACGAAGCAGCAATACAGCTCTTTGTGTCCCAAAAGCTTTGTGTCCCAAAAGCTTTGTGTCCCTTAAGAACATGAAGATAATATCAGCTGTCCTTCATGTTCTGAAACCCATCTTTTTTTTTTTTTTTCTGTAATCTCTTCATATTGTTCTTTAGCCTGTCTTTGTAAGATTACAGCAGGCCCTCGCTATAACACGGCTCGCTCTACGCTGATTCACTATAACCTATATCTCACTCTAATGCTGTCACAACTCACTATAACGCTCTTTTACCAGCGTACAGATTGAATTTTTGCATATTTAACGAAAACGTTTCATCTAATTTGATTGATAGCTTGAAAATGAATAGAAAGTTTCACACGCTGACTTGCAAAATTTTCCCACGCTCAGTGAAAATTTCTCCCACACTAATTTAATTGCACTATGGTGACTTGTTATATAGTTCCGAGATCAACATTTAAATAAATGATCAAGTATATTGCTTGTAATGTTTGCTTTATATGCATTTATCCGAAGTCACTCGGTACAGTGTTAGACATTGTTAGTTTACTCGAACATTGTATCATAATTAATAGAACGCTCTTACTTTTCAAAGATTAATAATGGTGGATAAGAATTAAAAAGGAACAATGTCTGGACGCAGTACTAAGGTAAGAAAAATACTGAATTTGAAAATAAATTAAATTATATGTTTTGAAATGAATCGATTCTGTTCAGTGACAAGTGGATGTGTGCAATAATTTAGGACTGGCAGATTCCACTGTAAGGACAATTATAAAGAATTAATTTTAGTAGCAGGAAAGACCATTGTCCCACTGCAAGCAACTAGGCCAGCTATTATAATTGAAATGGAGAGACTTCTAAATAATTTTATTGAAGGTAATATCCAACGCACCATTCCGTTAAGTTAAATATTATTAAAGAAAAATCAATTAGCCTGTATGATGATCTGAAGAAAGCTCACCTTTAAAAAAAAATATAAATAAAATGTAGAACCATTTAAAACTAGTAAGGGCTGGTAAGATAGATTTAAAATCCAGGGGGAAGCCGCAAGTGCAGATCAAGAAGGAGCCAAAACTTTCAAAAAATAACTTCTAAAAATTATTGCAGAGTGGTGTTAAACTTTTCAACAAGTTTTTATCATAGGTGAAACAGGTCTTTTTTGGAAACAAATGCCTAAAAGAAGTTTCATATCGAAAGAAGAAAAAAATATATATGTCAGGCTTCAAAGCGGCGAAGGATTGGTTGACTTTATTGTTGGGTGGTAATGCTGTGGGGATTTTAAAGTAAAACCCCTTTTAGTTTACTAGGAAGACAGCCAAAGTACAACCCAAAATCGACCAAAGTTACGAAAACTCGACAACCCAGGGCCATCAATCGGATTAATAAATTCATGATTTTAAGTTTAATTTTGATACATAATGTAGTTACCACATGATTATATACATATGTAATGGAGAATATTTTGACCGATATTTGTGTGTCTTTTCACTGCCGTTTATTATATTAGGAAATATCCTATGGCATAGATCATGATTCACAAATACATGTTTCATTACAGGAATACGGCACTCGCTTAGCACCGATTCACTTAGCGCTCTGTTTTTCGGGAACGAATTATCAGCATTAAGCGGGGGTCACCTGTATAATAAATATTTTGTAGGCATGGTTGAGGAGATTGGCAGGCCCCTAGTTTGAGCAATTACAAGCAGTTATCTCCTTTCTTTTGGAGATAAGGATTACTCTCCTCCAATCTGGTATTTCTTTTTTCTCTAGGATGAAGTTGAAAAGTTGGTTATCTGCTTCCCTTCCTGTTTTCATAGTTTATAGTGTGTCCATTATTGAGAATTACAAGCAGTAAAATTTTGAAACTTTGAGGAATGCTTTTATTCTTTTTGTATAAACATTTTTTGTATAAAAATGTTTTGTTATTTCAGTCAGTTGAAGTTGTTTTTAAAATATCTCTTTAAAAGTTGAAATTGATATTTTAAACCAGAATGTATAGTGAAGTTTGTATTGGCTGATGCTCTCCTAAATTCTTTTCTTTTCTTTAGTTTTTAAAGTGCGATCTCGTGATCCAGATAATTGTGCTCAGCTCGTTGTTCATGCCGTCCAACTGTTTCCTCAGTCTTCTATTAAAACTTTAGAATTTTACAAAGTATTTCGAATTGGGCCTCAAGCAGAAACTGTCCTGGTATTTTCAGTTAAGGTAAGTCAGAATTTGACTTATGTCAGTATATCTTAATGAAATAATTTTAAAAGTAACCATTCTGAAATTAATTAAATTTTATAGAACAAAAGATAGTTTTCTCTTAGCTTGTGAAAACCATTTCTTGTTCAGACTCAGTTTGGAATGCTATTTAAATTTTATTAAATACATGCCATACTATTCGTAAACATGCCTTAATTAAAGTGATCATGACAAGCTGACAATGGTAATTTACTCTTATGCTTGTATTAACCTTAGAGGTATTTTACATACCTGTTTGGACTTACTGATAACTCCTGAAATGCTTATTTTTTCTTGTTTCAGCTTATAAAACATAACATATTACATTCCATAAATCTAATCATTTTTATAAAAAAAAAAGTATGTGAAGGTAAATTTTTGACTAATGGAGTTTGAGATGTATCCTGCATGGTTACTTATGCAGCAAAAGTGAGCGTTTTATAACAACATAAATCCCTTTGATCTCTTACCCCTTTTTTGTAGTGTTGTCAGCTGTATTTTCTTATCATTGAGGGATTTTTATTATTCATAAGTATACTCTCGGTGCTTTCATTTTAGAAATAAATTATACAAGTTGTTTCTTCTAAACTTGAATGACAAAAGCCTTGAAATTGCAGGTTAGGACTCAAGAATTTTCTTTGAGAATGCCTAAACAGATGAATGAAACTTAAATGTTGTTGACTACTGAGTGGAGTGGGTGGGTGTAAAATCAGTAACCCAACCACTGCACTAGTTACAACTGGTAACAATGTAATTACATTAATCCAAAGTACTACATTTGGATAGCAGTAATCCCAGAATAACATATCATTTGGTTGATACCAAATTCAAGGTGGTAGAGAATCAAAAAGACCTACGAGTAGTTGTATAGTTTGACATGAAGTTCTCTGATCAGTGCAGATAGATTGTTAGGTAGCTGCTGGTGGAGTTTTGTGAGTGATATACTGAAATTTTGCCAGTAGGAACAAAAAAAAGTGATTATCCCATTGTACAAAGCAGTGATTAGGCTGCATCTTGAGTAATATATGGAGGTTTGGAATCCTCATTTCAGGAAAGAGATGGATCTCTTAGAATGGGTGTAGAGAAGAGCAAAATTCATCAGGAGCACAAAGTATTCTTACCGAAAAAGACTGGATGTCTGTAAATTGTAATCTCTGGTGAATGGGCATCTGTGTTGTGGCCTGATTGACACATATAAGGTTTTAAATAGGTTAAGTAAACTAAATACCGATAGCATCCTTACTCCTTCTCAGATGACACACACACACACACACACACACACACACACACACACACACACACACACACACACACACACACACACATGAAATGCATTGGGCTGATGATAGCACAATGATTTAGTGAAGAAGTTAGAACACAGTAAGCAGGCAGAGACAAAACTGGATAAGCAATTAGAAAAAAACAGTTGATAAATCATAAGATGGAAGTTATTTAGAAGACCTTTATGCCAAACTTTACCAAAAGCCTTTGAACTATCAAAAGCAACTGCTTGAATTTCACCATACCTTTCCATTTAATTTGTCCATAGATGGGTAACATAAGACTACATATCACCAGAGGATTGATGTGAAATCTGTATTGATGATGATCACTATCAGATAGGAGGTTTTTAGATGGTTTAGAAGTTGGCAGTTAATAGATTTCGCCATATATTTATTTATTTATTTCATATGATGTGAGCAATACACGAAGGAACCAGTTTTTTCCTGCTTCCTTCATGTATCGTGGCCGTGAAATCCAACCGTAACCGGAGGTGCGGAACCATCATGATATCCAAGCCCGAGGCGGGATTTGAACCCGCGACCTTTGGGTTGCCAGGCAGGCACTTAACCCACCTGGCTAGCCAGTCGGCGATTTTGCCATTACTTTAGAGAGAGCAGATATAAGTGCAATGGCATGATAATTAGATGGGAGGGAAATGTCATCTTTTTTAGGAACTGGATAGATATGAGCAAATTTCTAACCAGAAGGGAAAACATGCTAGAAAAAGAAAGTGTGTAAAGGCAACATAGAACAGGAGTAAACTCAGGAGCTTATGTTTTGAGAACAAGGAGAAATACTTGGTGCTTTCTTTTGGCATCAACACTGTTCAAATGTTTTCTGACATTCTTTTGACAGAAGACCACAGGAGGCATTAAATGATGTGTACTGGGAATGATAGGAAGTGGTTGTTTCAAGATGATGATGATCAATACACAAATTAGGAAGAAAAGTAGGATGCTAGAAGGTCAGCTTTATCTTTAGCTGAGGTGGTGATAGAATCATCCTGTTTTGATAGAGGTGAGAATAGAGATGGGCAAAAGTTGCAGCCAATAGCTTTGACAAGAGACCAAAATAAATTCTTGACTACCATTTGGACAAGAAGCAAATTTTCTGCTCTTGGGGCTATACTAGATGAGTGCTTAAAATGCGGCATTGGAAGCACCTTCGAACACTCGGTTTTACAAGAAACAGAGGAAAAGGCAATGCAAACTACACAGGCATTACAAACACCACATTGGATGACATTAACTGGCATTCAACACCAGGTAATGCCAGTGACTTGACATTTCTATCACCTGTGGAGAATTTCTTCCCATGAGCCTTCATTTGTTTGGCTGTTATATTTTGGGGAGGGCAGTGTTGGGTAGAAATTGGAAAAGAAATTTGTCCAAATTGGGATGAGCTATGTATTAATGAGAAGAATCAGAAAGCTAAGTTCTGAACCTTATATTTATTGTAAATATCACTTCAATTTTAGTACTGTTTAATTAGTTAATGAAATACAAGTTTGTTCATTTGTATAGACAATTGTTAGATTCCTTTGGTTATCTGTGTATGGAATCAAGAATGTATATAATTTAAGTTATTATTATTAAATAAGATCAAAACTGCTGAAGAATATCCACTGCAACAGTAGAACTAATGTCAGTGTTAACAAAAAAAGAATCATGTGCGGCATCTTTCTTTAAAAATTTAAAATGAATTTTTAACTTTTTATTTCAAACAACTTCACTGTCTTTTTGTATCTGAAATAATTTTATAACATCTCTCTCTCTTTTTTTTATTTTGAAAAGTATAGTGAAAGGAAGCAGAAGGTGCAGCATACAGTGATGTTGTGAGCCTGATATTGGGAGGGGGGGGTTACATGTTTCTTATGCTAAGAAACATGCAACTGTTTCTTAGCATAAGAAACATAACTGAAAGAATGGCAACAAATATTTTTGAAAAACAAAAAGATAGACTTCCTTTCTTCATTGTGTATTGCCTCTACTAAGGCGTCTCCGTAGCCAGGTGAGCAGGAGCAGCAGTGTGTAGCACACGCTTCTTGATCAGACCGGAGTTTGAGCCCTTGACCACCAAATACGGAGGATGCGGAAAGGTCAGGAAATGACCACCGCATATCCCCGGAGCAATATGGCCTTAGTTACTAATGCTCCTAAAAACCAAATAACAACAGCATCTACTAAACTGGTGTAAAACTGATAACACTACAATTCATATTGGATAAAAGAAAAGTTTACTTTGTTGTAATTGTTTTTAGGGAACAATATCGGTACATCACGTTTTCTGGATGTATATTTTGATCTAACGAAATTTCGAGAAAATATTTATATTGATTGCTGCATTATAAACTTTGAAAACTGGTGTTGAAGGAACTTCTCATGAACATTTGTGAAATCAAACAGTAGTAATCCTTTATTTCACAGAAAGTAATCCACTACAGTGTGGGTAGTGGAGAATGTTTTCTTCTTCAGATCGATGGAAAGTACTTGTCACTATTTCATCTGGAAATAATGTTAACTAGTGTGAAGATAGTAACAATAGGTGTTTTATTCTGAGTAGTCCCTTCCGGTAAAATCAAACAGGATGTTACCCTTTGTTTCCAAGGTAATTTGTTACAGGGTGGAATGTAAACCATTTTCTATTTCTACTGGCAATCAACTGTACACATAAATGTGCAATGTATTCAACTTGAACGACATCCATCTTGAAACAGAGAATAGAAAAAGGAGTTGCTGGTGGTATCCAATACAATATTAGAAACACACTTTCTAGTTTGAAAAACAAAAACTAGTTTCTATTTTTAAACGGTCTGATGTTAGGAATGCTACATGTAGTTTGCTGTTTTGAAGGCATTTACACCATCAGCTGATGCCCACAGTTTAAGCACTCATCTAGTATAGGCCTTAACCTGTTCAAAATCTAGTTTGGACTGATTAATAACTGCTTTACAATTGTTATGAGTTTGATATAGGCAGACCATGAACCTGGAGATTTGGATGCAAGCCAGTTGCAGTATGCAACATTCTTATCTTGAACAGTCTTAGCTCATTTATTGGGGGAAAAAAGGTTCGTTTTCCAATAAAGGATGAGATTTTAAGGTGGGGTGTGGAATAAAGGATTTTATCCCTACAAGAATATTTTCACTGAAACAATCTCAGCAAACATTGACATCAGAAGATTTCAAACAGTAATCCAACCAAGAAAGGAAATCTTGCAGATCATCCCATTTTGCATTCTTATGCCAAACAAGAAGTTGAGAATGATCATGAGAAAAAGGCTCCATTGTAGAGGAGACCATCACCAAATGACTAAAAAACAGAAGCCAGCTGCAGTTGTGAACATTAAAATCACCAAGGAAAATTACTTCACTGTTAGAAAAACTGGACTTGAGAAAGTCAAGTTTCAAGGGGGGGGGGCAGTTCTAAGTGATTAGTGCCATTCAGAGAATGATAGAAACAACAGATGAATTTGAGAGAATTATACAGATCAAAAAGAGGAAATTCCAAATTACTAAGGAATATCAGAGTGGACACATGCCTTTGAAACGAAAGGAATTGTACAGTGAATAATTAGAACTGAGATGAGCAGTGGTTGAATCAACCAATAATTGGGCTTCTGTCAGAAAAAGTATGTGGGACTTGGCAGACTGTAAGGAGAAAGGGACATCTTTGAGATTGGAACTGAAACCACATATTTGTGAATTAAATGAGGAAGCATTTGGGAGCCTTAAATCTTTTTGTAGATTTGTTTGTCTTTTTAGTTTGACTAT
Source organism: Mastigoproctus giganteus (assembly GCF_048544385.1). Classification (NCBI taxonomy): domain Eukaryota; kingdom Metazoa; phylum Arthropoda; class Arachnida; order Uropygi; family Thelyphonidae; genus Mastigoproctus; species Mastigoproctus giganteus. The sequence continues at coordinate 42,661,409 of NC_143587.1, read as the reverse complement.
TCCTGATGTATTTCGGTAGTGAGAAAAGGTGGGGAGAACTTGTATGAAGTAATGAAATTTTTGGATATGGCTTACACACAGCAAGAATATAAGCAACTCGTTAGATGTGGTCTCAACAATGATGCACACTACTTGGACTCCTTCCAGTAGAGGCAGTGAGATTATACACTGGCTGAGCCAGAAACCTCCTACAGAATTAACCAGTAGGTTCGGTCCAGCTGACTATTTAGCATCTGGCCTGTGAACATCATTTTAGAACTGTACCCTAGAAATGTAATGAAGGTTGGATCTTGCCATGATGCCCATCATAACCTCAAAAGCTCAATCATACTGCACGTTGGTAGAGATGGGGTAGGAGTTCCCTGGAGCTTGCCTTGAAGACTAAACATGGGTTTACATTTCAAGCCTATATTATGCAAAGTGGTGATTTTGTACCATTTGATGAGGGTCATCTACCACCTACAAGATTTTGTTTGCATAATGTTATTTGTGGCATTTAAATTAATTGTTCAAACTGTTTTGAATAATTTACTCTTTTGGTATATTGTATCTCTTCTCTATAAACTGACATATAAATAAACAAGTTTCTGTTTATACTCCAGGACAGCCTTACCGGATTTATAGAGATTTACAGGATAGATTTGCTCTACAATAGAGCAAATCTACTCAGACATGTGTACCATTGTACCCTTGTTTTACCACTTGGATATGGCAGCTGGTAGCACACCCTCTATATTGAAAATAATCAAAATACCTAGGGGGAGGGGGTCCCACGCCTCCCCCCCCCCCTGCCCAATACTGGCAATATCAGCCTCAAGTGAAAGCACCTGGATATGATTGGAATATTGTATACAGCCATTTCCCGGCTAACGTAATACTTGACTTACGGAAATTCGACTTTATGTAAGATTTTGCCTGCCAGTGCAAACTTAAAAAAAATCATGAAAACATATTTTGCATCCCATAGGAATAAATGGAGGTCCTGTATTGTGAAAATATCGTAATGTGAACCCAATAACACTTTTTTTTTTTTTTTTTTTTGTAATTCGTTCCAAGACTTTGGAAGTTGAAATTTTCGCTATATAACTAAGCTATTTATCTCTCTAAAATTTTGATCATATTTATAATGGAAATTGCACTACACTTTCATCGTTATCATATGTTCCGTTATAAGACTCAATTTTGAATGCCTTTGTGATATTTTTCTAAAGCACATTTCTGGAAGTCACTACCATAAAACAATTTGCACTTTCTAGTTTATTGGGCTTTTCTGTTTGTGCAACCTATTATAAACAGGTAGTAAACTCGATCTTATTTCACTTGTGATAATCCCGATAACTGGAATTCTGCGGGTTTTTACGTTACAGTATTATGGCGAAATGAGATCTTCACGGAAATCTTCAGTCATATAAAAAACATAAATAAATTTTCAGAATCTTCTCTTCATTCCTATTACAATGGTGAAGGGAAAGGGACCAATGGAACGTGCAAGTGCTGGCAGTGCTAGGAAATTAAACAAAATTGATTTAGAAATGAAGATGATTAATTAAGAAGTATGAAGCAGGACAAAGTTTGTCATCTATTGCATGGAATTAGGTCTCACTGCTTCAACAGTGAATACTATTTTAAGGGACAGTGCATGTATAAAAGAACATGTTAAAGGATCAACGCATTTAAGATCAATAGTGATCACAAAACAGCATTCAGGTGCTATATCGAAAATGGAAAAGCTATTAATAATATGGATGGAAAATCAGATTCAGAAGCAAGCGCCCCTGAGTCCAATAGCCATTCAAGCAAAAGCAAGAAGTATTTATGAAGATATTAAGGATTAAGTACAGTGAACCCCCAAGCCAAGTTCATGGCAAGCAACGGGTGGTTTAATAGGTTCAAGCATCACACTGGTTTCCAAAACATTAAAGTATGCGGTGAAGTCACCAGTGCCGATTCTGCAGCTGCAGAGAAATTTTGTGATATGTTGGAAAAAACCCCTTCTAAATTTCTACAGCCCTCAACTTCTGCAGCGGCTTGCTTATCAGCTGGAGAGCTAATTCTGGCAACGATGCTCGAAAGGGTAAAACTTGCTGACGTTATGCCTGTCTCCTCTCTCTTTTTGTAATTTTTCTGCACATGAGATAGAAAAAAATTGAATAATTTTATTTACATGTTCATTGAATATTTCTTTTTTTTCTTCAATCAATTTGCGAGTGCTGCATAAGCATTTAGGGAAATTCCGACTTGTGTAGAGTTCTGCAGAATGCAACCCTAACGTAAGTTGGAGAGTGACTGTACGGCTGCTTTCACTTGAGGCTGATATTGCCTGTGTAAAGCATCTGTATATGATTGAAATCAAATCCAAGCCTTTCTAAATAATAGGTAAGTAGCATAGCCATTATTCTGCCATGAAAAGTAGACATTAAAAGTATGTAAACCAGTTTGCTACATTGCATTGAAATTATATCATGGGGTTTTTGGGTTATTGAAATGCTGTGTCCTTTGGATTCTTTTTCCACCATTTGTGATTCCTGATAAGATGTAGGCCTGGTTGAAAAATTCCTTCTTTTATATAATTTATATTCTGTTTAATTTAATTTTGGGTATCTTATTTTACAAAGATGACACCCTTAAAAAAGTAACAACTGTAAAAGAGATGTCTCGGCAAGCATTATATATTTGTGTGCTTTTGTAAGTTCCTTCCAAAATATTCTTTCTGATTTTAACTGCATTGTAGTTGTATAAAATATGTACATTTGTATTTCATAAAGAGATCACCAACTCCCAACATTTTGCCAGGGAGGTTTGTTATTAGATTGGAAACATACCATGCTTCCAAATGTTTTGGTAAGTTCAAAAATCTCTCCAGTATTCAGACATAAGTTGTGGTTATCATTTTGTGTATATTTTATCCCTTTGGGGATCTGTAGGAATTCTTGAACGTCTCATCAACCAGAGCTGTGGTCAGCTGATCTCAAGTAGAAAAAGTAGAGTTTTTACCATAAATTATTCTGGGCTTTCCAGCCCACTCAGTTTTCAAATTGGCCCATGAACATTAGATGCTGATGCACTATATACAGAATACGTAAATGCTAACAAGAACATATCTGCACTTCATTGTGTGTGTGTGTGTTTTTTTTTTTTTTGTCAAAAAGGAATTTTAGAAATAAACTAATTCCTAGTCGGAACTAGTTATAGAATCAGAAATACACACACACACACACACACACTGAATTCCTTTATCTACACAGTATATTATACAGTTTGCTAATAAACTAGTAAAGACACTTGTGGAGATCTATTGCCATGCCGTAATACTCAAGGTGGCAAACTTGCAAAAACATTGGTAGTTTGAGTTTGACCTAAAGTAATTGTGCCATTCACTTGCATAATTTAATATTTAAAAATTTGCTTAAATCTGGTTAATATTAAACTTGATTCCTTGTGAAGATGTCTCAAATGATATATGATATGCAAACTCAGTTGTGAATAGTCAATTTTGTACAGTCGTGAACAAAAATATATATTCAAGAATGGATGATAATGTATAATAAGTTGAACTACAAAGCTTCAGATAAAAGTTTGGCCATCTGACAAGATTTTTTCCTATTGGTTTTCATATCTAATATTTGTTTCAGGGAAGGAGAACACTGGAACTTGCTGTTGGAAAATGGTGGGCTAACATAGGACAAATAACTGTCGACTACAGTGTTAACTTTCGTGGACTCCAGCTAGATGTTTCTTCCATCACAATGGTAACGTTTTGTCTTTTGATATTAAAATTGTTGAGAAAAACTGATTCTTTCTGTTTATACATAATATAGCAGTTGAAGTGCAATTTTCTACATGCAGGTAACACGATGTGATAAGCGTAAAAAGTAGAACACAGAATTTGCTCTCGGTATCTGGCAGAGCTAGTGGTTGCTTGTAAAATGCACTTCTATTTTGTGCTGTGTAGCTATTTTAATGATGGATCCACCCCTCCTGTGTAGTAATGGAAAGGATTCTCATGATTGTTCTGATGTAGGGGAGTGTCTATGCCATTGGATACATCTGTTAACTGTGAAAGATAGTTGAAGAGGTAAATGTTTCTAATTAGGTCAAGTTCAAGGGCCAAGTCTTGGACTACAACAATTCAGAGCCCTCAAAGTTAGGCTCCTAACTAAACTGGCCTTGATGCTTGGCTGGGGAAGGGGTGATTTAAAAAAATTCCAAAATGAGGTGAGTTAGTGGCTTCTGTGCAAACCCTTGTATGGAAAAACGTAACCTCTTTTGTGATGAGTATGTTGAGGAATGGTAAAGTGTTGTGTTGTTTCAGTTCCAAAATAGAGAAGTTGTTAATATGGATTAGTAATTTGTTCAAATTATCTTTGTTGCAGTTCCAGATTAAGAGTGCATTGTCAACAAACCTGGCCCCTAGTATGCATATGTATCAGCCTGACGCACATAACTGTGAAGGTGGAAATGACAGTTCATATGGGGTCCACCATGAAGTCTTCTGCAAGCAAGTGTGAAAGGGAGATTACCCATGCTAGAGGTCCTTGGTTTGGAGGGGGAACTCTTACCTCTTACAACCAGTATCTGCCTTCTAATTCTCAATAGCAAACTTACCCTTCTAGACCATATTAAATATCTTTGTATAGTCTGTGTGAAAAAGCTAAACATACTTAGAGCACTGTCTGCACTAAAGTGGGGTGCTGATTTATGACCATCTGACCATTGCACCCTACTGCATTTATACTGAGCACTGATTAGACCTAAACTAGACTATGGTGCCCCAGTATATAGCTCAGGGAGACCAAGTTTGCTCGATCCAGTTCATCATAATAGTTTACATGTTTCTTTGGGAGCTTATAGAATATCATCCATACAAAATTTATATGGAGAGGCACATGAGCCTCTGCTTCAACTCTGTAGACAAATGTTGGTAAACTATGCTGCAAAAATCCAAAGCCATCAAAATGATCGACTAACAATATCTTTTCCATCCACATTAGGATTGTCTATATAAAAACAAACCTAGGATAAATAAGCCAGCCAGCATACAATTGCAGGATATAATAACAATCCTGAGAAATGACCCCAAGTAAAGTTTTCAGCGAGCATACTGTTACAACACTTCCATAGCAAATATGTTCAATATGCTGTGATGACTATTTTTGGTAGTTTGAGAAAAACAAGTCCTTGCCTACTTACCTGTAATACAGATGCATACAGCTCACTCTCTACACTATTCACAGGTGGTTTTGAAATGTATATTCATGTAGGCACTGCAGTATCTTTCCCAAATATAACAATGTCTTTCCCAAATACAAACGAAACATAGGTACCTCATCCTGGTAGGATGAGGTATCTAAGTTTGTTGGGTTACACACTATAGGCAGGACCTGCTTGCCTTAACACACCTAATAGGAGACAGTGCACTCATGACAAAGTGTTCATGTTTCGAAAAATAATAATCTGCTTAATAAAATGTAGTCATTACTAACACCTAATGAAATTATAATATCTTCAGTATCGTTTGTTAAGTATAATAGGGCCTAAGCTGCTGCTGTGGCAAAAACTCTCCAAACAAAAACGGAGAAGTGCCAATTGAAATTTATCATTGACAAATGGAACGTACTGCATATGGGTGGAAGTAATTCTAGCAGATTAACATAAAGTGTGTAGTACCATACTCAAGATAATGGAGAATGAAAAAGACCTAGGGGGAATATAATTGTACAGTAAGACATGATGTTCTCTGAGCAGTGCAAACAGGCCGCCAGGTTAACTCATGACATTTTGTCAATGATATATAGGAAATTTTGCCAGCAGGAATGAGGAGGCGACTATCGCGTTGTATAAAGCAGAGGTTAGGCCACATCTTAAGTATTATACAGGTCAGGAAGCCTTATTTTAGGTAGGATGTGGACCTATTGGAATGGATGCAGAGAAGAGCAAGATCAGTGAGGGTGCTCTTTCCACGACAAGCTGCAGTGCTTGGAGACAGGCACCTGATTGAATGCTTTAAGGCTTTAAATTAGCATTAGCATTAGTTGAGGCATATGATGCAAGATAGCAAGTTTATCCAGCATCAGCCAAAAAAAAAAAAAAAAAAACTTCCCATTTCGCCCATCCGATCACTCCAAATGTTTGTCTAGTTCAGCCTTAAATTTATTTAAGCTGTCAACTTCCACAACAATAGATGGAAGTCTGTTCCAGCAATCAACTACCCGTTGGCTAAAGGCAAACTTCCGCACATATATTCTACAACTCTTTCCTCAATTTAAACCTAAGACTCCCTGAGGTTCTTAATCTGAGCAAGCAGAAGTATCCCATCATCATTGAGCCCGCTCAAACCATTCAAGCCCTTATAAACCTCAATAAGATCATCTCACAGGTGCCTAGTCTCCAGATGCTGCAACTTGCAGAACTGGATTGCACAATTCTTCCTCTTGCTCAGACTACACACATGAGGGAGCATAAATTTAATATGAGGAAGGATAGTTGCAGATAGATGCAACTATCCTTCAACACTAGATGCAATCTAGTGTTGAAGGGGTTTTTTTTTTTTTTTTATAGCAATGTTGTATAACTTTGCTTTTTTGGATCATTACTAATACTAATAACAATAGCAACTTGGATTTCCAAGTGTTTTACAGATAACCAAAAAAAAGTGTGAATGTGGACTCTGTTTTTGTAATATTTATATTACTATTAGGAGGGAATCAGCATTTCTGCTGCTGGAAATGGATCATGGTGAAATGAACCATCATAAGCTGGAAATAAAGATGAGCTTCTAATAGAAAAATGGAGCTCTCCACTGCCAAAGCAGGCTCGTGGCATGAGTAGCCTAGTAAGTTCTTGCCCAATTTTTTTTTAAATTGCTAAGAACTGTTACTTATAAAGTTTCAGTTATAATATTTGGCTCAGGCTATGACGATGTTTAAATGTTACTGCACAGAAGCATGCTTCTCCCCCCCCCCCACACGCACACACTGTGAAGGCTGCAGAGGCTATATTGTATAGCCTGAATTGCACTATAATGTGTAGTTCATTTTTATAACTCAAAGAAGTTTTACAAATTCACTGCTACAGGGCCCCGGGTGCCAAGCGTTCCGTGGCCAAGCGATTTCAGTGCGTTCGTTAAAGCGATCCTTCCAAAGAGCTTTTGCCAGATATAGATTCTTTTTCGTTCTAAATACCGTTTTCCTCATTTTCTATTAGAGTAGCTCTTTCGCACTACAGGCAGTAGGCAAAGGCCCAGAAAGGAAAGTCACCTTTCTGTTTCTTTTTCTTCTCTCGCTAATACAACTAACAGCCGCTTGGTCACCTCGTGGCACTGCTCCTGCCTCCCCGTGGCGGGGCCGGAAACCTGGAAGGAAAAGTTATCCTTCCAGGGCCAAAAGGAGCAATTATGGAAACAGAAAATTTTTCACCTCTCAAGACTGTAAATCCTGCTTCTTTGGATTTGCAACAAACTGACTCTGAATATCAAACACGGAAGAGGATGAAAACAGATGTACCTCAAATGGAATATCCATCTTTCCTCATACTGCATTCCCTAACAAATCAGTCTTTGGGTACTTTGTCTCCTTTTTATGTACAGAAATGTCTAGAAAGTGTAGCCGGATCACCAAAAATGATAAGAAGACTGAAGTCTGGTGACCTATTAGTCGAAACCACCAATCGTAAACATTCTGAGTCCCTTCTGAAACTTACATCGTTTGGTGGAGTTCCTGCTAAAGTATCTCCTCATGCTACCCTGAATAGCTCCAAAGGAGTAATTTCTGAATGGGATCTGTTGAATGTCAAAGAAGAGTAAATTGTTCAAGAACTCCAAGACCAGAAAGTTACTGAAGCAAGACGAATAATGGTGAGGAAAGATGGAGAATTTGTCCTACTCGTAGCATCATTCTCATTTTTTCTACACCAAACCTTCCTTCATCAGTAAAAGCAGGATACCTAAACTGTCGCATCCATCCTTATATACCCAATCCTATTCGATGCTACAAGTGTCAGAAGTTTGGGCATTCCCAAACTGTCTGCCGAGGAGATTCAGTTTGCTCAAACTGTGGATCAAAAGAACATGTCCATACTGATTGTAATGCTGAATCATCATGGTGTCCAAACTGTAAAGGCAACCATTCAGCTTTTTCTAGATCCTGTGAGCAATGGAAGCTGGAGAAAAAAATCCAAAAATACAAAGTGGAGAACAAGGTCACATACCCTGAAGCCAGAAAGAACCTACTACAAAACATGCCTAAGCATACATATGCTGAAGCATCCAAAAGATAACAAACAGTTTCAACGCAAACAGATATATCAGTCCCACCAAAAGTGTCAATTTCTGAATGGGCTCGATCATTGCTATCACCTGCATCACAGTCAACAAAACACCTAACAGTAGATAGGACAAACAATACCCCGATCTCGATACCATCTACTGCTAAATTAGATCTAGTTACTGCAGATCAGAAGGAAAATTCAGTTCATGTTAGAAAGAAATTATCTGATAACACAGCTATGGATATTGCAGAAAACAATACTTGTAATGAACCCATTCTAGATCTTCATGCAGAAGACTACATGGACACACGTCCATTCTTTTCAAAAAAGGACAAAATAAAAATTGACCGTCACAAGCAGAGCAACATTAAAAAACAGACAGATTCAACTTCTAATTCAAAACCTACACAATGAACAACATAGTTCAGTGGAATTGCAGAAGCTTTCACAGCAACATAGATGACATATATGAACTAATTGATCGTTATCATCCTGTGAGCATATGCCTACAAGAAACAAATCTAACACCACAAGTGTCCGTGTCAGTTAAACATTACACTCTTTTTCGACAAGACAGGACAAACAGTGCTCATGGTGGAGTGGCCATACTCATAGACTCAAGGGTTCCTTGTAAACAAATTCCTCTTCAAACTGCCTTAGAAGCTGTTGCGGCTCGTGTAATGATTGGCATTTCTTTAACGATCGTTTCAATATATCTCCCTCCCAATCAGCAATGTATGATTCATGAACTAGAAAACCTTGTTTTGCAATTACCGTCACCAGTCTGCCTATTAGGAGACTTTAATGGACACTATCCACTATGGGGATCCCCTGTCTCAGACAGATATGGAGAACTCATTGAGACACTGCTAGACAGACAGAATTTAACATTACTGAACACAGGTTTACCCACTTACATTCATTTTCCTACTGGAGCATCATCTGCAATAGACCTCTCAATCTGCTCTCTGATCCTCTTCCCAAGTGTCGAATGGACAACACTTGACAATCCTCTCAACAGTGATCACTATCCAGTAATATGCAGAATTCAAACCACGAATTCCAAAACAACTGACACACAAATGAAATGGAAATTTTCTAAAGCAGACTGGACAAAATATAAGTCATATCTCTTTTGATGATCACATCATTGAATCTTCCTCTATCAATACTGTCACCAAACATATCACAATGCGGATACTATCAGCTTCAAAGGTTGCTAACCCACAGTCTCAATTAAGAAATCGTAGACATACCAATCGCTGGTGGAACGATGATTGTAATAAGGTGAAAAGAGAAAAGAATGCAGCATGGAACTTATTCCAAAAATGCCCTACCACTGCCAACCTTATTAATTATAAGAAACTTAAAGCCAAAGCACGGTACATCAGGCGAAAGGCTAAAAAGGACTCTTGGATAAAATTTGCTTCATCAATCAATAAAGACACTGAAGCCAGAATAATATGGAAAAAAATAAGGCAGCTAAATGGTAAATACCCTACATTACCTGCACCTATTTTTAATTGGATTGGGAATGAGATCTCTAATCCAGAAGATATTGCAAATACCTTAGGAACTGTGTTCTCTGAATTGTCCGCCTCCATTGCTTATCATCCATCATTCCAAAAAATTAAAGCCGATGCTGAGAAATTCAAACTAAATTTCAAAACTACCCGCCATTTACCCTATAATCAACCACTCACTATCAGAATTGAAAGAATCTATAAATATTTCCCACAACAGTGCCCCTGGCCCTGATGGAATTTACTATCTAATGCTTAAAAATCTAGATCAGCAATCGTTATCCTCTCTACTAAAATTTTACAATCGGATATTTTATGAACACACATTTCCTAGCTCCTGGCAAAATTCATATGTAATTGCTATCCCTAAAACAGGAAAAGATCATTCGATCCCTAACAACTACAGACCGATCTCTCTAACCAGCTGCTTAAGTAAAACTTTAGAAAAAATGGTGCACCGTTGATTGACGTGTTACCTTGAGTCTAGAAACATAATCAGCAACAATCAGTTCGGCTTTCGGAAGAATAGATCATCCTTAGATCTCATGATAAAGGCTGAATCAAACATAAGAAACGCTTTTATCAGGAATCAACATCTCGTCATGGTGTGTCTTGATATAGAAAAAGCTTTTGATACCACATGGCATTATGGAATCGTAAAGGATCTCCATTCTATAGATATGAAAGGGCATTTACCATATTTTATTCAAAACTTCCTTTGCCACAGGACATTCTAAGTTCGATACCGGCAGGCTCTGTCCTCAGTGCCACTCTATTTGCTATACGAATTAACAATATCATTCCAAACACTGTTGACTCATATATTTATGCTGATGATCTTACCTTGTCCTGCCATTCTCAGACTATAAATTATATTGAGAGGCAATTACAAATATCAATAAATAATATTGAACTATGGATGACACGAAATGGATATAGACTATCAAACCACAAATCTATGGCCATGCATTTCTGCAACAAGCGCAAAATGCATCCAGAACCCGAGTTACACTTGGCCAATCATCCTCTTCCAATTGTTAACAGTATTCGTCTCCTAGGGCTAATTTTTGATAAGAATCAAAATTTTCAGGAGCATGTTAAACACCTACCAACCACCTGCCTTAAGAAAATTAATATACTTCGGGTCGTCTGTAGTACATCCTGGGGTGCAGACCAGTACACCCTGCTCCACATGTATAGGTCTCTAATTAGATCTCGCCTAGACTATGGAGCACCTGTCTATGACTCTGCTAGAGAGAGTACTTTGGCTCGTCTTGCTCCTATCCAACACGCTGCCCTTAGGATTGCCCTGGGTGCATACAGAACATCACCTGTTCAAAGTCTGTATGTTGAGGCTCACGAACCTCCACTCAGTATCAGAGAAAGATGTTACTGTTAAACTACTCGGCTAAAATTAAAAGCTTCCCCACTCATCCTATTTGGCCACTACTGTATGATCCGCAGTGGAGAACACACTATGGAAACAAACCCAGAACAATCCGAGCTGCCGGTATCAGATTACAGAACCTATTAGAATGCTGGAATATTTCCTTTCATAATATCATCAGAGATTTAAAAGACCCGGATCCCCCATGGATTACCTTAACTCCTTCATATGATGATGATTACTTTGAAAAATGGGGAAAAGGTGCTGTAGCAGATGTTAACATCAGACAATTGCATCTTGTCCATGAAGAAAATTATTCCCACTTTTCTAAGATCTATACTGACTGTTCAAAGTCTGGCAATAAAGTGGGTGCAGCTGCTGTCTTCCCTAATACAACTGTTTCTATTCCACTTCCAGCTGAATGCAGCAGCTATACTGCTGAACTCTATGCAATTAAACTTGCCCTGGAAAATATTTCCCTCCTGTCAACGAATAAAAGTATAGTATACACTGATTCCAAGTGTGCTCTCTTAGCTCTCACAAACACCTCACCTTGCAATCCTTTGGTAAAACTAATAAGACAAGAACTGATACATCTCCATGAGCAACAAGGCACTGTTGTCTTCTCCTGGATCCCAGGTCACAGCGGTATTCCTGGAAACGAGTGCACTGATGATGCCGTAAAGCATCCCTCCAATGTAGCCTTATCAAATGATCTTGTCCCCTATCCTGATTATAAACATAAAATACAGGAAATATGTATGGAACAATGGACTCTTCTGCGGAAAAAGCAAACACATAATAAACTGTTTCAATTGAAACCTGAACCACAATTATGGACCTCTAGCCTCCGTAAAATCAGAAAGGAAGAAGTACTTCTAGCCAGAACCCGAATTGGCCACACTCACCTTACTCATCTGTTTCTGCTCACAGGAAATGATCCTCCTCAGTGCACGCACTGTTTGCAGCCGCTATCAGTGAAGCACATTCTGATTGAATGTAGCTTGTTCGACACTGCCCGACAGTCTACTTTCAACTTCATCTCAAACCCCTTATCACTCAACAGCATCATAGGTAATGACGCAAAACTCTCCGAATTTTTCACCTACTTGAAAAATATTAAAATGTATGACCAATTCTTATTGCTCCCACAGTTGTTATCACATGTATACTTACTTACTTTGATAGGCGCAATATGGCCTATGTAGCCCTTGCGCCAGAAATCCCACAACAACAACAACAACACTAAATTAGAATTATAAGTATTCAGCTAGCAATAACCTGTGGATTCAAATGTGCAGTTTGTGTACCAGCAAGCATGTTTGGTGCCCCTGAACCACACTCAGCCCAACTTTTTATTTTTATGTTTATTTTTATTTAGTGTTAGGTTTGTCCTTACAATGTAAGGAATCCAGCAGGCCTTTGATTTTTATTGCTCAAAGAAGTTGTACAAATATGCTGTTACAGCAACTAAACAACAGTATTCAGCTAACAATGGCCTATGGATTCAAATTAGGGCTTGCAAACCAGTTTTATAAAACCGGATTCGAATATTTTTTTTTTAGTTAGCCCTCGAATATAGTTTTTTGTTACACACATTTTCTTTTGTTTGTTCGTTTGTCTGGATCGTTCAACTTCTTTACGTTTTAAACATGTTTTATTTTATGTTTAGGTACGAATCTCATGGGCAAGTGGCCCAAATCTAGGAGGGGTACCTTTTATCTTCCCACCTGTATCATGGCACGATGCAGGTGTATTCATTTACAACTGAGTGAGTCGGAGCGATAGCGTAAAAGAAAATGCTCAACATTTCTCCATTCTATCTATCTTGTTTGCCAGGCAAGTTATGGAACGTGCCTTATTGATGGTTACCCACTAGAACAGATTCGCTGAATATTGCATCAAATTTCAATCATAGAAAGTTTTTTGCTTCTTTATTCCTATTAAATTTGCAATCAAATGTTTTCCAAAAAGCAGCTTCACCAAATTTAGCTTTTATGTAATTTTGAAAATACAACAGATTTAATTGGGGGAAAAAAAATTGCAAGTAAATAAATAAAAAATTTCTTTCGTGAAAATTTTGAAACTTGCCTCGTTTAGACTCTTCATTCAGTGCTTGTGAGAGTGATGCAAAGTATTGTGCCTTTGTTATCTTCAATATTTTTATTTAAAATTGTCGGTGATATAAATTCCTACTAATTAATATTTATAACTCTTAATATGTCTAAGATGAAATAAAATGTATGGAATTATTTTGCTTGTAAAAACAATGTTCGAAATGTCAGAAAATAATGAAGTCGTCTGGAGTATCTACATCATCTTTGATGTTGCATTTAAAGAAAATGCATCAGATTGACATTAAACAAGATAACAGTGAACCTCCCGCAAAAATGGTATGAACATTAGAAAACTTTATCGTTAAAAAATCTATGGAAGAAGAGATTTCAAAATTAGCTGCTTTAGATGGATTTTCTTTTAATTCAATTGCCAAGAGTGAGTTTATACAATCAAGCCTTCACCTTCAGAGAAATAAATACGATAAATTACCACCAGCCTCAGTGAATGGAATTAAAAATATGGTTCTGAATTATTATAAAACTAAAAGAAGAACTCATTCAGCATTTCAAAAATTCATTGGTTTTGGGTGCACGGTATTCATTGACTCTAGACCAGTGTTTCCCAACCTTTTTTTTACCATGCCCCACCTAAGTCTTTCTAAAATTCTGATGCCCCCTATGTAACGTTGGGAAACACCGATATACATATTTTTTATATTCAAAAATTGAATTATTTCCTAAATGAAGCCTAATTACAACTTGTTCAGGACACAAAACTTAGGTTTTAGGAAGAAATCATTAGGAAATTATTAAGAAAAAAACAGTAAGTAAATTTTCAAAACATGTAATGGACAACTAAAATTCAAGTACAAAATAATTTATATGAAAGATTTTTTTATAATATTTTAATTTTTAGTAATTATTATTTAATTGTTTAATAATTTCAACATTCCATGTGAAGTCACTTCTAGATGAGTGCACTAAATTTAGTGAGACCCTTGTGCTTGATGCTTGCCGCAGAGAGATTTTATATTGGGCTCCAATTTAGTCAGCTTCAGTCTCAAGTCTCCCCGTTTTGTGATATCCAGTCGATTTCTTTTCTTTAGGAACAAATCATTTATGACACTAAATCCACATTCAGCTAAATATGAAGATGGAAACGGTAACAATAGCTCTCTTGCAAAGTTGGTTGAATTTGGGTATTTAATTTCTGTTTCATCACAAAGCCATGCCATCGCTCCTTTTATATTGAATAAAGTTTTAACTGACTCATCATTTTGCATTTCTGAGAGTTCTTCTTGGTACTGCATTGATACATCAGACAAATCCACTAACATTGGTTGCATCATCCAGGTTGGAAAATCAATTTGTTTTAAATCAGAAAACCTTTCTTTTAAATCAGCGGACAGAATTTTCAGATGATCGACAATAACAAGTACAGCGGTATCAGTCACTTCACATTTTTGCAGCCAACGAAACTGTTCAAAATTTTTGTTACAAATATATTTTTGACATAATTCAATAAATGTAATGAAACCAAATATCTTCGCTTTTGCATCGACGAGAGTTTTATTTGTTCCTTGAAGTTGTTTATTTAATATATTTAGTTTTTCAAAGATATCGGCTAAATAACTCACAAATGCTTTACCATCGACCGTTAACAGATGCTTCATTTCAGGTTTGTCACTTAAAAAGTCACTAATAGTATCAAATAGTTCCATGAATCTTTTCAAGCAGTTCCCTTTCGAGAGCCACCTTACTTCAGTGTGAAGTAAAAGTCTCACATGGTCTCCATTTTGTTCTTCACAAAAAAGCTTGAAGAGACGCTCACATTTGGCATTAGCTTTAATAGCATTGACACATTTTATAACTGATTTTAGTACTTCATGAAGAACAGGCGAAATATTTTTAGCTACCAAGTTTTCCCTATGAATAACACAATGCACAAGAAGCATTTCTGGATTCTCATCTTTCATCAATTTTAAGCAGCCATTTTTCTTGCCCATCATATTAGGAGCACCATCTGAAGCGCAAGATGTTATATTTTTCATTGGTATATTATTGTCATCTAAGTAATTTTTTAGCTTATTATATATATCTTTGGAGGTAGTGGTGCTCTCTAATGATTTACAGAATAACATTTCTTCAGCAAAATTACCTTTATCAATATATCTCACATAAGTTATCAGTACGGCTTCACTGTCTCTCAAAGTTGATTCATCCATTTGCACTGAGAATTTTCTTGTTTTCAGCTTTCCAACAAGTTGTATTTCAATATCTTCACTCATTTCATCTATTCTTCTGCTAACAGTATTGTTATTGAGTGGCATAGCTTTCACGTCTTTGTCATCTTTTTCCAGAACTGTTTTAAGAAATGCTGATATTGATGGTTTGATTAAATTCTCTCCTATAGTATGATTTTTCCCAGATTTAGCAATGAGTAAAGAAATTTCATAACTAGCCTCAAGAGTACGATTGACAGTTGCAGTATGAGCAATAAACAGAGACTTTAATGTTGCTCTTTTTTCAAAATTCTTCTTTAAAGTTTGAAAGTAATCTAAATCTGAATTTACATGAGCATTATGTTTCGCCTTCAAATGCGCCTCAAGCCGACCTCGCTTCATTGATTCGTTGGTCAAGCATTGTTGGCATAAAAGACAAAAAGGTGACCTTTGATCGTGGATAGCGGGTATGAAACCAAATTTTAAGTATTCCTCTGAATACTGACGAACTTTTTTTTTACTTGCACTACTCATTTTACTGCGCAACTGAAAGAAATAAATATAAGATAAATCAAAAACTAAAAATAAACTATGCATTAAAGTTAATTTAATTTTATTTTAATATATCAAAATTAATTATTAGTACGCTTTTTGAATGAATAAATCACACGAATTACTGAATTCGGGCTATTAAATCTGTGGTCTCTGTGAACAAGCAGATAAGTCTAATTTGTCAAAAATGAGATAAGTGCACTATAATAAAGTATTTATTATTTACTATTATGTGACACGCAGCTATCTTCGTTATTGTAGTTTTAGCGTGAGTAATAAATATTTGTATATTCGAATATATGCGTGTTTATATGAGAGTGTGAAGTTTATTTTTCCTCTCCTGCAAATTCGAGTTTTTGGACTTATTTGCTTATTTACTGAGACCACAGAAATACATATATGACAAATACATACCATTGTATATCACGGTTCTTCATTAATAATAATTCTGTGCGTGGACAAAGTAATTTTTATTTTAATCTGAGATCGTCAAACCTATCCAAATGTACAGTCACGATGCCCAAACGAGCGTTTGTATGAAAGGAATTACCTATTTCATATAACATGCTGAGTTTGCGGTAGGCTACAGTAGACAACCACTTTGCTTGCACATTGCATATGCCATAAGCAACCGTCCAATACAGTATGTACTATTCCTTCACTAGGCATAGTAAGCAATACTCTCCGAGCAAACTGTAGTTGATATTACTCCAAACTTTCAAGTGCAGCTCTATAGAAAGTACAACATTTAACGAATGCTTATTTAAAATTGAGATACCAACAATTCTTCTTTTGTACAAGTTAAATCATAGTAGGCGGTTGTTTTAAACTCTAGACGAGCAATTTTTGAATTGCCCCCCTGAACAATCAAATTGCCCCCATGTGGGGCGTGGGACCCACGTTGGGAAACACTGCTCTAGACGAATATACGTCTATACAAAATAAAAGGTATATGAATATAAATGTGCATTCAAAAGACAATCATTGGTCGTTAGGACTTATTGAGATTAATGGTTCACCTGATAGCAGAAGAACTAAGCAAATTGTGAATGGACATATGAAGAAATTTGGTTTGAACTTGGATGAGGATATTGTTGCCTGCACCACCAATGGAGCAGCAATGATGGTTAAGTTTGGCAAGCAAATTACGCCTAATCATCAACAATGTATAGCCCATTGTATACAACTGTCAGTTATAGATGTACTTTATGCAAAAGCAATCAATTTTGGTGCCACAGTCTCTGAGTCTCCCAAAGACAATGAAGAAAATGAAAATAATGAAGAAAGTAGTGATGATGAAGAAGTTGAAGAAAGACAGCAAGGCATGCTTTATCAAACTGACTTTACCGATGAGCTCATTTATTTCTTCAATCCAATGACGAATATTGCACAAACTATTAATAAAGTCAGAAAAATTTGCATGCTTTTTCAAAAATCGCCTATCAAAAATGACATATTACAAAATTTTGTTAGAGCAAAATTTAATGGGAAAGAATATAAACTTATTAGATTTCAAGACTAGATGGGATAGCACATTCTATATGATTGAGAGATTTTTGAAATTGGAAAATTGCATTCCAAATGCTCTATGTGCAGTACTGTCAACTGAAGTTGTCTGACAATGACTGGAAAACGCTTGAATTGCTATGTGAAACTTTGTGACCAGTTGAAATGATTCTGAAGGCTATAACCTCAGAAGATACAGACTTACTCAAAGCAGAATCTTCAATAGAATTTTTGCTTGCTAAGCTTGATAAAGCAGAAAACCCATTTGCTTTAAAGTTTCACCAAAGCCTTTTGCAACGTTACAATGCAAGATGAAATTGCCAAACTATGGCTTTGCTGAGCTATCTACACAACTACAAAAAGTTTAGGAAAGAAGATTCAGGTTCAAGAACTTTTTGAATTTCCAAGTAAGCAAGTTTTGAAAAAGCATGCTGAAGAGATTTATCAGAGATTATTTGCAAAACATTCCGAAGGAGTCTTAGCATTGAATGAAGAAACTGAAAATAAACGAACTGTTCTTTTAGAATAAAACAAAGACTCGTCTAGTTCCAATGTTGGAGATACACTCACGTGAGAGTATGATAGTTGTAATAAAGAGATTAACTGAAGAGCCTTCAAAATATCCAAGTGAATTGGAAATCAGCAAAGAATTTAAAATTTTGGAGGCAACTAGAAGCAGAAGTGAAAAGCTGGAGAAAGTTTATAGAACACTGCTGACCATTAAACCAACAAGTGTCCAATCTGAGAGAGTGTTTTCGATCACTGGTCTCTTTAACACAAAAATAAGGTCAAGTCTACCAGGAAAAATGCTTAATATACTGTTTTTTAAAGGATCATTTTCAGAAAAAAGCTGAGCAATAAATAGTAAAGTAATTTCCCTAAACTGTTTTTTTCACATTATTTTTATTTATTTATTATTAGGCTTATTATTTTTGTTTACTATACGAGAGGATAGTTTTTATTCAAAGGATTTGAATACAATTTGTAATTTTGTATAATCTCAAGCTGGTTACTTTTTTGGAGCATTTTAATTTTTTTATTTTTTTTACTATAAGAGGTGATAGATTTTGTTTAAAAGATTTGATTACGATTTGTACAATTTACCCAAGATAAAATAAAACCTGTGTTATAAGCTTTTAATTATTTTCCCTAAGTCTGAGAAAATCGGTTTAAAACCGGTTTTAAGAGTAAACTTCTGTTAAACTCGGTTTTGAAATTTCTCGGTTTTATGCAAGCCCTAATTCAAATGCACAGTTTATGTTCCAGCAAGCATGTTTATTGCCCCAGAACCACAACCAGCCCAGCTTTTTATTTTTATGTTTTTATTTAGTGTTAGGTTTGTCCATACAGTGTAAGAAATCCAGCTGGCCTTTGAATTTCCCTGAAAATTATAATCTTCATTAACTCTCCAGTAGATGTTCTTTATATAGTTTGTACACACACTTATTAAAATATATCTTAGAATTATGTCAGTACTAATTATAGTATTTCTGAAGTATGGTATCCATGCTCAATCTGCATTATTAATTATTTTTTAATTTCAGAAGTATAGCTATAAATTCTTTATAGTTTCACATTTGTATTCAGAACACACTGCATACCAGTTCCTGTGTTGATTTTTCATATAACTTTCATTTTGACTTTGATTTTGCCTCATATTGAAAGTGAGGTAATTGTGTTTTTTTTTTGGTTTTTTTTTTATTGTGATAACATTTATTCTTTTTAAAACAAATCATATTTTCAATAACAGCTTTTATGGCAATATGTTGGATTATCAGGACCCTTCTGAGTTATGAACACCATGTGTTCCTAAAAAATAGTTTTTACAGCAAAAATTCATAAATCAGAAGGGATTATAATGATAGGATGTGTTCCAAAAAAAAAAAAAAATAATAATAATAATTCCCACACATACCTGGAATAACCATGACGTTTATGTAGCATATATACCCTAACAACGAAATTTAAAACATTTTAAAATAATATCCTTATTGCGATTTACATTAGTTGGTGAGAGGGGTATTATGTGTGTGATCAGACATTTGTTTTAATGAAGTGTACAAGTACACAAGAATGTATTTGGTTATCAAAAACCATTATATCACTGAAATCCTATAGCTTAATGCATTTGCTTTGGAGTTGCATATAAAGAACAGTTATTATTATGTATTTTAAATAGAAATAAACAATCACTAAAAAAATATTTTAATTTTAAATATTCTAAACAATCTCAGAAGTGAAACTTCTGAGATTGTTTAGAATATTTAAAATTAAAATATTTTTCTTAATAGCATGCAGCTGAAGGTATTCACCGTGTCCACGTGTCATCTCTTCTACAGTATGAAGAATTATTTCCATCAATCACTTTAAGAAGTCAAGTGATGGTCCTGAGGTTAGTATGTTATTATGTAATTTAATCAGAGAGCCATTATCACCCCATCCCATTTTTGATTATATTATAACTGAGAGTGTGTATTATATTTCTTACTAAAGTAATATTATAACATTATGAATAAAAGCAATTTTGTATCTATAATATTCACGCAATTAGATTTCCTTAATACCATTACAGTTAAAAACAATAGTCAATAAATTTGATAGACAGGATAACCACTGTCTTTTCCCACCACTCAAACTTAATGACAAGACATTATCAATAAATGTTATTTATACTGCATGATTATATCATTTCTATATTACGTATTGATATAGAATATCATTACAGAATGGGGAATACAAGACACTGGGAACACTGTATATTCAGTATATTAATTTTTAATATGTTCAACTGGTCCAAATTTTGAGGATGAGTAAAATGTTCTGTCATGATGATGAATTAAGTTTTCAATCACAGTGGCTTTTGTCCTGATAATGTCTTATCTCATACTCCTTTATATAAGAGGCATTTATAAAGTTCATGGGTCAAGTATGAAGGTTTTATTTGAGGAATCCAGTAATATGTTACTTTTCAACATAGTCCCTTTGGAGTCAATACACTTATGTAAGTGTATTATTAAATTAATAAGAGGAGTTTACCTCAATATAGTACGTGGAACACTTCCGTATGATACCCTCCAGAAATTAAAACGGAAAAAACGAAAAAATCGACAACTTACCGGTACATTAAAGTAAAATATAAATAATTAAAGTAAATTATAAATAATTAAATAATCAATTTAACACAATTCAAAATCAATTCAAAACAATTAAAATTCAAATTAACGCAATTAAAAGAAGCTAACGAAAATATTCAAAACGATTTTTTCGATATTTTCGTTAGCTTCTTTTAATTGCGTTAATTTGAATTTTAATTGTTTTGAATTGATTTTGAATTGTGTTAAATTGATTATTTAATTATTTATAATTTACTTTAATTATTTATATTTTACTTTAATGTACCGGTAAGTTGTCGATTTTTTCGTTTTTTCCGTTTTAATTTCTGGAGGGTATCATACGGAAGTGTTCCACGTACTATATTGAGGTAAACTCCTCTTATTAATTTACTAATATCATTATCAACGTAGAACATATTGAGTATTACAGCTCTGATTCATACTATCTAAGTAAGTGTATTATGGCAATGCGTTAATTCCATCTACAAAGAAAGTTTTCTCTTGAGCCACTAAGAATACATCTACTGCAGCAGTGACATCATTATCAATGGAAAAATGGATGTCATCCACACAGTTTTTCAAATTAGGAAATAGGTGAAAGTCCACGATATGTGATGAATATGGGGATGGGTCAAGATTTCAAAGCAGCGCTCATGTAGTGCAGCCATGGCAGTGACAGACTTGAGCAAGGGCAATTGGCCTGACGGAATAAGACTCTTTTGCTGAATTTTCCCTAGTGTTTGCCTTTGTTTTCATACAAATGCTTCACAAGGTCTGCTTTTTTTTTTTTTTTTTTTTTTAAGAACACCCCAAGCATCAGACTTATTAGAACCTGTAGTACTTAATACCATGCATGGGTTGAAGGTCGAGAAGATGAAATGATATATTCGTTAACATTAGACATGAATTTCTGTAGATTGTAATTTTCACGAAATCAGTATGAAGTTGGGCTGTTCCAGAAAACAGAAGTTGAAAGAATAAATGAGGAAGAAGAAAAGTTAAAGTTGGTTCTGTGAGCTTGAAGTTGGACAGTAAAAAGGATTCTGATGGTTGCAGCATGTGTTCGGACAGTTTTGGAGGGGGGGGGGAGAGAGAGAGAGAGAGAGAGAATGGGAATTATAAAGCCAATTCAGAAAAACAGCACTCACATTAGTATATATAGAAAAGGCTGCAGAAATAGAACATCTATCAGACAGATAGTGGATAGATTTTGTTAGAAATGAGTCATTAATTAACCTAACTGCCAATTTATTGCCTGACTGCCAAAAAAACTACCTAATTTATTAACTATGCGTGTTTTATTATTAGCATTTCTTACTCTTCTGTGTTTAGATGTTAGACCATTTGGAAAATTTTATAGACAAAGTGGTCTTGTATATTATTAGTATCACAGTGCCCATCGAATTTTTGAGTCCATAAGGATAAAGTGATTTATGTCTTAATATGTTCCAATTTTCTATTTCCAATCTTTTAAAATTATTACTTTTGTTGCTAATATAGTAATGGAGATATTATTGAAGCTGTGAACCTGAAAATGCTGCAGTTGAATATCTGTATTTTATTAAAGAAATTTTTATATGAGATCTATGTATACATTTATTCTAATAAGTAATTCACCACTAGTTTGTCCTATATATTTTGCTTCACATTCATTGCAGTTAATAAGGTAAACAACACCACTAGCATGGCGGAATACTGGAGAATCTGCATTTACTTTGTGATGTTTAGGGTGCATCGTGGGACAAGTTAGACAAAGTTGATTTCCACAGGTTTTAAAATTTTAAAAATTATGTTTATCGTGCAGTTTGAGTGCTGATTGAGGTGTATAAAGCCTTGAATGGTTTGAGCATACCCAGTGCTGATGGGATTCTTCCTCTTGCTCAGAATAATCACCTGAGAGGGCATAAATTCAAATTGAGGAAAGACAGTTGTAGGATAGATGTGTGGAAGTTTGCCTTTAGCCAGCAGGTAGTCGATTGGTAGAACAGACTTCCATCTTTTGTTGTGGAAGTTGATAGCCTAAATAAATTTAAGGCTGAGCTGGACAGATATTTGGAACGAACGGAGGAGTGAAATAGGGTGGTTTTTTTTTTTTTTTTTTCTGATGCTGCATAAGCTTGCTTTCTTGCATCATATGCCTCTGCTAATGCTATGCTCTGTGGTATTGAGCGATAGTCTAGTTTCAGAATCTGGATTAATTGTTATATCTGTAATTTGGCCATTCTCAATATTATAGCCTTCCTGAAGACCTAAAGCATTGAATGGCTAGTTGGACTACTTATCTGACCACCCTAAGCCCCAGTGGAATCTGCGGTACAGTTTATCCTATGCGACCAACGTGGTATCTTATTATTATTTGTAGCGTAATAGCTCATAATGTTAATTATCACAATATAATCTAAAAATATAATCATTATTTGCATAATCTGCATAATTATTATTTTATTTTATCGCTAATTATATGTTTATTTCTAGGGTATAGCAATGTAAACCAACACAGGCTATCTTAGTCTTTATAGGTTCTTTTGGCCTTATGGCTAACTTATATAATACCAATTATACTCTTACAAGAGTAATTATATACAGGTCAACCATCACTAATCCGGCAGCGTTGGGACTTGTGGGGTGCCGGATTAGTGAGTTTGCTGGATCGCTAGTGGTTATTTTAGACATACAGTTTACCCAACAGCTAACTACCTCCTCCTACCTTTAACATGTTGACTAGCTAGTTTAAGAAAAAAATTCCCTAGGGGCCAAAAAATATTTAGCAAATAATTTGATTAGTAATTCTAAAATAAACATTGTAATGTCTGTGTTGTCGTTTTTTTGCTTAAAATATAAAAAAATAAGGGTTTTTTTTTTTTTTTATGTCGCATATATGTGGCCAACGTCGTCGCATATGTTGGTTACTTTATTTCTTGAGAGGCCATGTAAGCCACGTACATGTGATGCTTTTATGGCATACATATGAAACTTGTTTGTGATTAGTTTATTGCATGCGTGACGAGCACTGCAATAAAACTAATTTCAATAAAATAAACTCTCAAACATCACAATAAGTTTGTCAGTATTGTTAGAGATTTTGTGAAAAGAAGTTCATTAGGGCACTGTATTATCCATCATATTGTGTTGTGTTTTTCCACAAGTTTGTACAAGTGTGTTATAAAAAAAAAAAAAACTAAAAGGGAATGACTAAAAGAAAATTACTAAAATAAGAGGAACTGAGAGAAATTGCTGGAATTTACAATTAAGCAGAGTTAAACTACTTACAGACACACCGCTGTTGTGTTTTTTAGAAGTTCAACTTTATCTATTATGGACAACGTACAGTGTTTGCGCTTTCCATCATGAGGGTGCCCCGGGTGCCAAGCGTTTCTTGAGGCCAAGCGATTTTCTGTGCTAAATAGTACTGCGATTCCTATAGCGATTTTCTAAAGCGACTGAGCTTTTCCTTGTTTCATTTCGTTCGTAAGTCTTTCTGTTGATTAGCTCTACTTTTTAAAAGTATAGAATGAGAGCCAGAAAAAGGAAAGTACCTTTTTCTTTATTGTATATACTAACCGTACTAACTCCTACGCTTGGCCACAAGCAGCACTGCTCCTGCCTCCCCGTGGCGGGGGCCGGTAACCTGGGTGGAAAAGCTAATCCCCCAGGGCGAAAAGGAGCCGACATGGATAAAGAAAATTATCCAGCCTTTAGAGCCTTCAAGCTCAAATACCATAGATTGGTATAACTCTGATGAAGGTAGTGCGCAACATAAGCGCTTAAAAGTAGATAATCAACCTGAGTATCCAACTTTCCTGATTATCCATTCCTTGACTAGTCAACCAGTGAGCAAATTCTCCCCATTTATTATACAGAGATTTCTAGAAAATGCTGCTGGATCACCTAAAATGGTCAAAAGGTTACAGTCAGGGGATTTGCTGGTGGAAACTACACAGTCGAAACATTCAGAATTATTGTTAAAGATGACAACATTTGGTGGTATCCCTGTTAAAATATCTCCCCACTCAACCCTAAATAGTTCCAAAGGTGTTATCTCTGAGTGGGATCTATTGAATGTAACCGAAGAGGAGCTTGTACAAGAACTTAAAGACCAAAAGGTCATACAAGCTAAGAGAATTTTGACTCGTAGAGACGGCAATCTCATTCCAACCCGCAGTGTAATTCTCACATTCAATACCCCAAACTTACCAAATACTGTAAAAGCTGGTTATTTAAATTGCCATATCCGCCCATATATACCAAATCCAATACGATGTTTTAAATGTCAGAAGTTCGGCCACTCTCAGGCAACATGTCGAGGAAACACAATATGCCCAAAATGTGGATCCCAGGATCACACTCAAACAGACTGTACTGCTACATCTCCAGTTTGCCCTAACTGCAGGGAAGAACATCCTGCATATTCTAGAAATTGTGAGTTATGGAAAGTTGGGAAAAAAATACAGAAATTTAAAGTTGAAAATAAAGTGACTTATCAGGAAGCGTGACGACATCGCGGGACAGTGCAGTGTGGAGTCAGTTTGGTGTGACATAAACATTGGGAGATCAAAATTGAGAGTAGGAGTGTGCTATAGGCCTAATGACTCTGATGAGTATAATAAGGAACTGTACAGGGAAATAGAGTGGGCCAGTAAATCAGAGAGTCTTATAATGGGAGATTTTAATTTCCCAGATATTGACTGGAATTTGGGGGCTGGATACTCACACACTAGCAGGGCTTTTGTGGATTTATTGGATGATTGTTTTCTACATCAGCATGTTCGGGAGGCAACTAGAGGGAGTAATACTCTTGATTTGATTATCAGCAGTGATTCTTCATGCATTAAGAATCTGCAGATAAATGAACCACTAGGTGGCAGTGATCACAGTGTGCTGAAGTGGGATTTACTCAAAGAGGTAACTACCATTAGGGGTAAAGGGAAGGGTTATTGCTTCCGTAAAGGCGACTACGATGGACTGAGACAGTATTTAAATTCTATACAGTGGGACCAACTGATGATGTTACCAACAGCAAATTCAAAATGGGAAGCATTCAAAGAACTTATCTTGGAAGCTACTAGGCTTTACATACCAACTAAGAAATATTGTTCAAGGTTTAGGCCAAAATGGATGTCAGATGAACTAATGAGGCATATGGCAGAGAAGAAAAATGCATGGGATACTTACAAATTAACACATGACACAGAAGCCTATGATAGATACAAGTTGATATGCAACCAAGTTACAAAGGAGGTTAGGCAGGCGAAGGCAGATTACGAGAAATCCTTGGCAAGGGATGCAAAGAAAAACAGCAAAGAGTTCTTTACTTATGTAAACTCTAGAAGGAAAGGGATGAATCAGATTGGTCCACTTGATATTGATGGGTCAAGTGTTGATGATCCTGCTCAGGTGGCTAACAAACTAAATGAATATTTTGCATCGACATTCACACATGAGGAGTTATTCAGCGAGGGGAATGCCAGAGGTGTATTCAACTCTAGCAGTAAGTTACAGAATCTTGAAATAACTGGGAGTAAAGTGGAGGAGAAACTGTTGAAGATAAACACAAGAAAGGCACCCGGGGTGGATGGGATCTATCCAGTTATATTAAAGGAGGCAGCAAAGGAAG
This sequence comes from Mastigoproctus giganteus, assembly GCF_048544385.1. Taxonomy (NCBI): domain Eukaryota; kingdom Metazoa; phylum Arthropoda; class Arachnida; order Uropygi; family Thelyphonidae; genus Mastigoproctus; species Mastigoproctus giganteus. Next base: position 42,635,170 of record NC_143587.1, on the reverse strand, counting down.
TAAGCAAACCCTTAGCCATAATTATGAGAGCTTCCTTGGACTCAGGGGAGGTACCCATAGACTGGAAATGTGCAAATGTGACCCCAATTCACAAAGGAGGATCAAAGGCTGACACAAGTAATTATAGACCTGTGAGCTTGACTTCTGTTCCAGGAAAATTAATGGAGGCACTGGTTAAAGACGCACTGCAGGATCATTTAGACAAGACTTCAGTTATAGCTCAGACACAGCATGGTTTTGTTAAGGGGAAGTCTTGCCTGACCAACTTGATTGGATACTATGATGCAGTCACAAAAGAACTGGATGCAGGGAATAACTTTGATATTATATACTTGGATCTTAGAAAGGCTTTTGATACTGTTGCACATGCAAGACTGCTACACAAATTGGAACAGTGTGACATTGGAGGCAAATTGCTGCTATGGATAAAGGGGTGGTTGAGGGGGAGAAGACAGAGAGTGGTAATCAATGGACACTGCTCATCGTGGACTGATGTTATTAGTGGAGTCCCTCAGGGCTCAGTGTTGGGTCCATTATTGTTTTCTGTATTTATAAATGATATTGATGATGGTATATCGGGATTAATGTCCAAGTTTGCAGACGATACAAAGGTTGGCAGGGTTGTCAAGGACACTACTGACACTATGCTTCTGCAACAGGATCTGGAAAGGTTGAGCAGATGGGCTGAGAGGTGGCAAATGAAGTTTAACATTGACAAATGTAAAGTACTACACATGGGAAACAGCAACCCCAGCGCAACGTATCAACTCTATGGTACAACACTGACAGTGGTAGAGAATGAAAGGGACTTGGGGGTGGTTGTGCAGGCAGATATGAAGTTCTCTGAGCAGTGCAGACGGGCTGCAAGAGTAGCTCATGGAGTATTGTCAATGATATACAGGAATTTTTCCAGCAGGGATAAGGAGGTGATTATTCCATTGTATAAGGCGATGGTCAGGCCACACCTAGAGTACTGTATACAGGTCTGGAGGCCTCATTTCAAGAAGGATGTAGAGCTGCTGGAACGAGTACAGAGAAGGGCAACAAGATTAGTGAATGGAACAAAGGGGTGCTCTTACGAAGAAAGGCTTAAGTTTTGCAAATTACAGTGTCTGGAGACTAGGCACCAGCGAGGTGATCTGATAGAGGTGTATAAAGCCTTGAATGGTTTAAGCATGCTCAATACTGATGGGATTCTTCCTCTAGCTCAGAATAATCACCTGAGGGGGCATAAATTCAAATTGAGGAGGGACAGATGTAGGATAGACGTGCGGAGATTTGCCTTTAGCCAGCGGGTGGTTGGTTGGTTGGTGGAACAGACTTCCATCCCTTGTGGTGGAGGTTGATAGCCTAAATAAGTTTAAGGCTCAGCTGGACAGGTATTTTGAACGAACAGAGGGGTGAAGTGGAAGTGGTTTTTTTTTTTTTTTTTTTTTTTTGGCTGATGCTGCATAAGCTTGCTTTCTTGCATCAAATGCCTCTACTAATGCTAATGCTAATGCTAAGTACTGAAAGATACTCCTGCACGTACATATGCAGATGTTACAAAGAAATACCGTTCAATTGCTACACAAACCACTGACTCAGTTCCACCGAACATATCACTTGCTGAATGGGCTAGAGCTCAGCTTTCAGTTCCTCAGCCATCTTTGAAGCAAAACAACAGAGACCAGACTTGCAATACTCCAATCTCCATCCCAAATACTAGTGGCATTAAGTCCCAAAGTGAGACCAGGATGACACAAGCCAAATCTTCTACTAAAACCCAAATTAATACTGCAGAAATGGATACAGATGACAAAACTGAACAAGAACCTATATTAGAAATTCATGCCGAAGAAGATATGGACACTGGACGGCCTACCTTTCCTAAAAAAGATAAAATTAAAATAGATCGCAATAAGCCTACTGCCTCTAAAAGGCAACCGGATCATCCTACCACTAAAACTAAATAATGAAGTGCATTTTACAATGGAACTGTCGAGGACTACGTACTAATACAGATGAACTTTATGACCTAATCCGAGATTTCAATCCAGCAGGCATTTGTTTGCAGGAAACATTTTTAACTCCACAAGTGACCCCCTCAATAAAGAAATATATTTTGTACAGGCGTGACAGGAATGCAGCAACTGCAGCCCATGGAGGTGTAGCGGTTTTGGTATCCGTTACTATTCCGTCTAGACAAATCCCTTTAAAATCCAATTTAGAAGTTGTTGCTGTAAGAATAGAAATTGGAATATCTTTATCTCTTATTTCTATTTATCTTCCGCCGAACCAAACGTATATACTCAGAGACTTTGATGAGCTCCTTGTCCAGATACCACCTCCTTTTTGTCTGATGGGTGATTTTAATGGACACCACCCATTATGGGGAAGTCTCCATATGGATAAAAGAGGGCAGCTAATAGAAGCATTACTGGACAAACAAAATCTAACTCTGCTGAACACCGGTGCACATACTCATGTTCATTTTCCTTCAGGAAATACTTCAGCCATAGATCTATCTATTTGTTCCCCGGCTCTGTACCCAAGTATACATTGGGCTGTATTGGATAATCCCCACAATAGTGATCATCTTCCAATTACTTGTAAATTCCAAACTACCACCACCTATCCTGAAACTCGCAGAAGATGGAAATTTACAAAGGCAAACTGGGAAAAATTTTCCTTAAATACAGTTTTAGATAAAAACTTCATTCTGAACCAGTCAATAGATGAAGCTAATGACCATATTACTAAACGGATACTAGCAGCAGCTAACAAAGCTGTTCCTCAGTCGTCGACTCATCCACGCAGGTGCAAAAACTACTGGTGGAATGATGAATGTAATAGAGCAAAAAAAGAAAAGAACAAAGCTTGGAATATCTTCCGCAAGCATCCCACTATTATAAACCTTATAAATTACAAGAAATTAAATGCTAAAGCACGACAAATAAGAAGGAAAGCCAAAAAAGATTCCTGGATACAGTTTGCTTCCACTATCACCAAAAAAACCGATACAAGATTAATCTGGAGGAAAATCCAACATCTGAATGGCAAATATCCATTGTCATCCTCTCCAATATTGATCTGTAATGGACAGGAACTGTCTTCCTCCAAAGACATAGCAAATGCTTTTGCTGAAGCCTTTGCAAAAATTTCAGCAGCAAATTCATATGATGCTTCATTCCAACAAATTAAAGTGGTAGCAGAAAGGTATAAGTTAAATTTCAACACCGGTCTGTCTCTTCCATATAATCAGCCTTTTACTATATCCGAGTTAACGGATGCTCTTAACAGAGCACCCAATAGTGCAGCTGGCCCTGATGGTATATTTTATATTATGCTAAAACACTTGAATGATACTGCTTTGCAAATTCTTTTAATATTTTTCAACAGAATTTTTGAAGAACATATTTATCCTAGCTCTTGGAAACATTCACTTATATTAGCCATCCCTAAACCAGGGAAAGACCTCTCTAATCCAGGAAATTATTGTCCAATTTCCTTAACTAGTTGTTTGGGGAAAACACTGGAGAAAATGGTTCTGAAGCACCTCACCTGGTTTCTTGAGTCACATAACATCTTACATAAAAATCAGTACGGTTTTCGGCAAAATAGATCTGCATTAGATATGATGACCAAAGCAGAATCGAACGTCAGAAACGCTTTTGTCAGAAATGACCACCTCGTTATGGTAAGTTTTGATTTAGAAAAGGCCTTTGATACAACATGGCATTTCGGTATTCTGCGTGACCTTTACACCTTTGGTCTACGAGGCAGGCTTCCTCTGTTTATTCAGAGCTTTCTCCAGGGCAGAACCTTTCAGGTTAGTCATCTAAATACTCTATCTAGAATTCACATACAGGAGGAAGGGGTCCCTCAAGGGTCTATCTTGAGTCCAACTCTATTTTTAATAAGAATAAACAAAATCATCCATGATATTCCAAGCACAGTAGAATTATATCACTATGCAGATGACCTCATGATTTCGTGCCAAGGGAAAACTATGAATTCTATTGAGAGACAGCTTCAAATCTCAATTAACAAAATCGAGCTGTGGATGTCTCGCAATGGCTACCGCTTATCAGCACAAAAATCTAACTGTATTCATTTCTGTAAAAAACGTAAGATCCACCCTTAGCCTGAACTACATCTTAAAAATACCACCATACCTCTTTCCAATAGTATCAGGTTTCTTGGCCTAATCCTGGACAATAAATTAAACTTCTTACATCACATCACATATCTGAGAACCATTTGCTTGAAAAAATTAAATATCCTCCTAGTACTATCTTCATTGACGTGGGGTACTGACCGATACACTCTGCTTCGGCTACATCAGGTATTAATCCGATCTCGCTTGGATTACAGAGCTCCAATCTATGACTCTGCCAGGAAAAGTGCACTAACTCGGCTAGACACCATCCATCACAGTGCCCTAAGAACTGCTTTAGGACCATTTAGAACATCCCCTGTACAGAGTCTATATATAGATGCACACAAACCTCCACTCCATCTTCGGAGGAAAATGTTGATCCTCAACTATGCAGCAAAAATACGGACTCTTCCTTTTCATCCTATCTCGCCATACTTATTTGAGCCCCAGTGGACCACATTTTATCAAAACAAACCTAACAAAAACAAGCCTATTGGGATAAGGTTGCTACAGTTAACACAATGTTGGAATCTAGACATGGGTAATGTCTTTCAGGAAATGAGCAATCACGACCCTCCGTGGTCTGATTATTCAACACCAATTACTTGTAAATTCCAAACTACCACCACCTATCCTGAAACTCGCAGAAGATGGAAATTTACAAAGGCAAACTGGGAAAAATTTTCCTTAAATACAGTTTTAGATAAAAACTTCATTCTGAACCAGTCAATAGATGAAGCTAATGACCATATTACTAAATGGATACTAGCAGCAGCTAACAAAGCTGTTCCTCAGTCGTCGACTCATCCACGCAGGTGCAAAAACTACTGGTGGAATGATGAATGTAATAGAGCAAAAAAAGAAAAGAACAAAGCTTGGAATATCTTCCGCAAGCATCCCACTATTATAAACCTTATAAATTACAAGAAATTAAATGCTAAAGCACGACAAATAAGAAGGAAAGCCAAAAAAGATTCCTGGATACAGTTTGCTTCCACTATCACCAAAAAAACCGATACAAGATTAATCTGGAGGAAAATCCAACATCTGAATGGCAAATATCCATTGTCATCCTCTCCAATATTGATCTGTAATGGACAGGAACTGTCTTCCTCCAAAGACATAGCAAATGCTTTTGCTGAAGCCTTTGCAAAAATTTCAGCAGCAAATTCATATGATGCTTCATTCCAACAAATTAAAGTGGTAGCAGAAAGGTATAAGTTAAATTTCAACACCGGTCTGTCTCTTCCATATAATCAGCCTTTTACTATATCCGAGTTAACGGATGCTCTTAACAGAGCACCCAATAGTGCAGCTGGCCCTGATGGTATATTTTATATTATGCTAAAACACTTGAATGATACTGCTTTGCAAATTCTTTTAATATTTTTCAACAGAATTTTTGAAGAACATATTTATCCTAGCTCTTGGAAACATTCACTTATATTAGCCATCCCTAAACCAGGGAAAGACCTCTCTAATCCAGGAAATTATTGTCCAATTTCCTTAACTAGTTGTTTGGGGAAAACACTGGAGAAAATGGTTCTGAAGCACCTCACCTGGTTTCTTGAGTCACATAACATCTTACATAAAAATCAGTACGGTTTTCGGCAAAATAGATCTGCATTAGATATGATGACCAAAGCAGAATCGAACGTCAGAAACGCTTTTGTCAGAAATGACCACCTCGTTATGGTAAGTTTTGATTTAGAAAAGGCCTTTGATACAACATGGCATTTCGGTATTCTGCGTGACCTTTACACCTTTGGTCTACGAGGCAGGCTTCCTCTGTTTATTCAGAGCTTTCTCCAGGGCAGAACCTTTCAGGTTAGTCATCTAAATACTCTATCTAGAATTCACATACAGGAGGAAGGGATCCCTCAAGGGTCTATCTTGAGTCCAACTCTATTTTTAATAAGAATAAACAAAATCATCCATGATATTCCAAGCACAGTAGAATTATATCACTATGCAGATGACCTCATGATTTCGTGCCAAGGGAAAACTATGAATTCTATTGAGAGACAGCTTCAAATCTCAATTAACAAAATCGAGCTGTGGATGTCTCGCAATGGCTACCGCTTATCAGCACAAAAATCTAACTGTATTCATTTCTGTAAAAAACGTAAGATCCACCCTTAGCCTGAACTACATCTTAAAAATACCACCATACCTCTTTCCAATAGTATCAGGTTTCTTGGCCTAATCCTGGACAATAAATTAAACTTCTTACATCACATCACATATCTGAGAACCATTTGCTTGAAAAAATTAAATATCCTCCTAGTACTATCTTCATTGACGTGGGGTACTGACCGATACACTCTGCTTCGGCTACATCAGGTATTAATCCGATCTCGCTTGGATTACAGAGCTCCAATCTATGACTCTGCCAGGAAAAGTGCACTAACTCGGCTAGACACCATCCATCACAGTGCCCTAAGAACTGCTTTAGGACCATTTAGAACATCCCCTGTACAGAGTCTATATATAGATGCACACAAACCTCCACTCCATCTTCGGAGGAAAATGTTGATCCTCAACTATGCAGCAAAAATACGGACTCTTCCTTTTCATCCTATCTCGCCATACTTATTTGAGCCCCAGTGGACCACATTTTATCAAAACAAACCTAACAAAAACAAGCCTATTGGGATAAGGTTGCTACAGTTAACACAATGTTGGAATCTAGACATGGGTAATGTCTTTCAGGAAATGAGCAATCACGACCCTCCGTGGTCTGATTATACACCAATTTGTGACTTCTCATTCCAACAATGGGGGAAAAAGCAAGCAGCAGACCTTACCATCAGGAAACTCCATGCTGCACATGTAGCAGAAAATTCTCGGTATCTTCAAATATATACCGATGGCTCGAAAACAAGTATGACAGTGGGCGCAGCAGCAGTTTCTTCTATCTTTTCTACTTCTATGTCCCTTCCAAAGGAATGCAGCGTCTATTCTGCTGAACTGTGGGCGATTAAAATAGCCCTGGATCACGTTATTAATCTGTCTAGTAAGCGAATTATGATCTACTCTGATTCTTTGAGTGCAATAAAATCATTGAAAAATCCATCCAAACCAATCCACCCCATCTTGAAGCAAATTAGATCACAGATAATTGCGTTACAAGCTGCAAACCAATCAGTCCGTTTCTGTTGGATACTGGGTCATGTAGGCATCAAAGGAAATTAATATGCAGATCAAGCCGCTAAACATCCAATCACTGCAAGATCTCCTAACTACCAAGTGCCATATGTAGATTACAAATCAGTCATAAAAAACGTGTGTGAAGAGCAATGGTTGCAAATCTGGCAGGCTCAGTGTGGAAATAAACTGCTTCAATTTAAACAGGAACCTAAGTTATGGCCATCAAGTATGCGATCAAATAGGCAAGAGGAGGTGATCCTGGCTAGGACGCGTATTGGGCACACGCATCTAACCCATATTTATCTGCTCATGGGGGAAGATCCGCCTATTTGTACATATTGTCAGACTACACTTACGGTGAGGCATATTCTAATAAATTGCAATCATTATAATAATTATCGAAAAAAAATTTTCAAATCGCTTTCACATCTGCAAGATCCATTGACATTACCCCATCTGATTGGAGACAATGCAAATCTAGCTGAGTTCTTTTATTTCTTAAAGCAGACGGGATTATTTTACAGATTTTAACTGTAAATTGCACTACCGAATAGAATCAGGCACATGGCCTTAGCAGCCCTTGTGCCATTAAACAATACATCAACCAACCAACCATCATGAGGGGCACTTCCTTTATGCATTGGAACCATGGCTGTAGCTAAATACGAGCAGGTTATAATGATAAATGCAGAAAATCAAGCTTGCCAGTGTTTTCGTGCTGATGAGTTTGCACCAACAGCTGATGCTGCAACCAATGCCACCAAAACAGTAACGGCAGATCAGTCCGCCGACCTGGGAAATTTGAAATTACGTTCGTGGAAATTGTGTCCGAATTAGCAGTGGAACCGGATTACCGGTGGCCGGATTAGTGATGGTCGACCTGTGTATATATATATATCATCAGCCATTTTCAATCCACTGTTGGATGAATGCCTCTCCAGCAACTTTCCAGTTCCTTCTGTTTTTTGCAATGGCCATCCATTTACTACCCACAAACTCATGAATTTCATCTGTCCATCTCTGTCATTGTCTTCCAGGTTTTCTTCTAGCTCCTCTTGTGTACCATTCTGTTATTTTCTTAGTCCATCTGTCATCATGTCTTCGAGCTATGTGTCCTGCCCAAGACCATTTTAGTTCTTTAGTTTTGATAAGAATGTCCTTTACTTGAGTTTGCTGCCTAATCCATGTATTTCTCTTCTTATCTAACAGTCTATTCCCAGTATAATTCGTTCCATTCTTTGCTGTGTAGCTCTCAGCTTATGTTCCATCCTTTTGGTGAGTGCCCAAGTTTCACTTTCATAAGTCATGGTGGGGAGAGTCAAATGAAACATATGTATGAAACATACAATAATGAACAAAATCATTGGTTCATTATTGTATGTTTCAGACAAATTGGGATATTGCTCCTCAGTACATGACTATATTTCCTGAATGCTATCCATCCAGAGTTTATTCTTCTCTTGCCTTCCAGCCATTTATCATTATTACAGCCAATGACCTGTCCCAGGTAAGTAATAACTCCACTTTCAATTACTGCTCCTTCAATCATTATATCCCTTTCTATGGCATACTTATTCATCATTACATTTTGTTTTAGCCATATTCATCTTTAGTACAAAATCCTTACTAACTCTGCATAACTGATTAAGATTTTCCTCTAATTCTTTGGAATTGTGGCTTATGACTACAATGTCATCTGCAAATTGTAAATGGTTTAGGTACCCTACATTCAAATTGACTCCTTTCTGCAACCAGTCTAATTTTCTGGAAGCTTCCTGAAGGGCAGCAGAAACAACTTTGGAGATATTGTCTCTCCTTGTTGAATTCCTTTCTCAATTTTAAATTTGCTACTGTCTTTGTCTAGTCTAATAAAGGAGGTAGCATTCTCATATATTTTCCTTCAAAATCATAATATATGGGGTATCTGTGCCTTGTTTTTCTAGTGCCCAGAACATTGCCCTATGCTGTATGGAGTCAAATGCCTTCTCATAATCCACAAATGCCAGGCATAATGGTGTTTTATATTCATTTGCTTTCTCCATTAGCTGTGATATTATGTGAAGGTGATCCATAGTTGAGAATCCTGTACTAAAGCCAGCTTGCTCTTTCAGTTGATTCTCATCAAGTCTTCTTTCTAATCTGTTAGTAACGACCCTTGTGAACAACTTGTAGATGTGGGATAATAAGCTAATTTTTCTATAATTTCCAATTTCTGATTTATCTCCTTTCTTAAGCAGAAAAACTGTGATTGCATTATTCCACTCCTTAGGCATCACATGCATTTTCTGAAGAGTCTTGCCAGTTTTTGTGCCATGTCTTTTCCTCACAATTTGAACAACTCTACAGTAACTTCATCTTCCCGCGTGGCTTTCTGATTCTTCATTTTCTTCAACGCATATTCTACCTCATCAGGAAGGATATCAGGTATGTCATATGTGTTGCTAATTTGTAATCAGTCTTCCCACTGCAGGCATCATTCCCTCGCTCCTTGTATAATTCTCTATAGTAGTCTTCTGCTATTTGAATTATGCCTTCTCTGCTATTTATAAGTAAACCATCGCTATTCTTCAGTTTCTGTATCATTTGTCTTTCTGTATTACTGCTCATGGCTGCTCATAAGTCCTTGGTTTTCCTTTAATGCTTGTTCTACTTTTCTCGTGTTAAATCTTATGTCCTCTCTGAGTCTCTTTCTAATGGCTTTGCATAACTCAGTATACTCAATTTTTTCCTTGTCAGTGTTTATCTTGCTCTTCATTTGTTATCTTCGGTTCATCATGACAAGTGTTTCCTGACTAATTTTTTCTTCTTTGGATTTCTTTTTAGCTATAGGTTTCTTGGGCTTTATCACTTTCAGAAAGTTGTAATATTCCTCGTCGATATCTTGGTCCTGAGCTGTCTGCAGAATCTCAAACTTGTTCTTAAGTTCCAGTACATTCTTCTTTTTCTCCTCTTGTGTTATCTCATAGACCTTCGTATTTACTTGAGTCAATTTTTTTCCTTTCTTTTCATACAACTGTATCAAGTGTGCATCTTACCACTCTGTGATCACTTCCAACTTCCTTTAAAAAAAAAATATATATATATATATATATAATATGACTGCTAGATCTCCCAGCACCAGATCTCCCCGGACGATGCTATCATCACCGATCGGGGCGCATAAGTTCTGGGACTGCAAGTGGCTCGAGAGTTTGCGGATCTGTTCCATAATGAACATTAATAGAGATAGAGGAACGCGGATCCATCCCCTCTTTGAGGCTACTATCCTCAGAAGGGATGAACGGTTCCATATGGCCCACTCTCGAGCCGCTTCCGATTCCATAACACAAGAGAACGGAACACGTGGGAATGAAACATGTGATGAGTACTGTGAACCTGCTGGTATTTAAAGACACACTGCAGAACAAAGAAAATACCGCTGAAGAAGAAGACAGGAGCCTTCGAAAGCTATGGTTTTATCGCTTTTAATTTAGTATATTTTAATGTATTTTATTGTTCTTAACCCAGTATATTTTAATGTATATTTTATATGTATATTTCATATATTTTAGTTGTAAAGTTAAATATAATTTATTGTAAATACAGGCAAATATAATTTATTATAAATACATAGCTATCAAGATTCCAGTTTTCATTGTGTTTTATTTCTACATTTATTTCTACAGTTGGTGAAAAACATTTAAAACTACAATATGAATATACCCAACCTCAGAGGCCTGTTAGAAGAATATGACTGCTAGTTTTAAGTTTTTACTCTGTGTTGGATAAACTATTTAAACTTCCATTTGTAATGTGGCATTAATGCTATTGCAATTGGTGCCTCCATGGGCAAGAGCAGCAGTGCATAGTACACACTTGTTGATTAGACCAGGGTTCAAGCCCGTGACCACCAAATACGGAGGATGCGGAAAGGTCAGGAAATGACCACTGCATATCTCAGGAGCAATATGGCCTTAGTTGCTAATGCTCCTAAAAACCAAATAACAAACAAACAGCTATTGCAATCAATTACACTCACACTAATAGTATTGGGTTATGATTTTATTTGCATTTTTGTGGGTGACTTTTATTTGTATGGGATGCATTATGGCCCGACTGTCTGCCTAGCAATTGGGGTGCTGGCAGTTGTTGGTCATCCTATTGTTATGTTTAAATTTAAAACAAAATAAAGTTAAAAGAATTTTTAAAAGAATGTTATACTAAGGTTAATTACATTCATTCACATGGCCATCTTTCTGCTACCTTCTCAAGGGCTTTGAGCAGACAGATAAGCACTGCGAAATAATAGGTGTGACATAAGCCTAATGACTCGAATGAGTACAATGAACAATTGTACAGAGAAATAGAGTGGGCTAGTAAATCAGAATGTCTTATAATGGGGGACTTTAACTTCCCAGATATTGATTGGAACTTGTGGGTTGGTCACTCACACACTAGTAAGACTTTTTTGAATTTATTGGATGATTGTTTTCTGCAGCAGCATGTTCAAGAGGCAACCAGAGAGGGTAATACTCTTGATCTGGTTATCAGCAGTGATCATTCGTGTATTAAGAATTTGCAGATAAAGGAACCACTAGGTGGCAGTGATCACAGTGTACTGATGTGGGAGTTACTTAAAGATATAATTAGCATCAGGGGTAAAGGAAAGGGTTTTTGCTACTGTAAAGATGAGTACAGTGGTCTCAGACAGTTTTTAAATTCTGTACAGTGGGATCAACTGACGGTGTTGCCAACAGTAAATTCTAAGTGGGAAGCATTCAATGAATTAATCGTGGAAGCTACTAAAAGTTTCATACCTATTAAGAAATATTGTTCAAGGTGTAGGCCTAAATGGTTATCAAATGAACTAATGAGACTCGTGACAGAGAAGAAAAATGCATGGGATGCATATAAATTATCAAGCAAATCAGAAGCCTATATAAGCTAGTCTGTAATCAGGTCGCAAAGGAGGTTAGGCAGGCGAAGGCAGATTACGCGAAATCTTTGGCAAAGGATGCTAAGAAAAACAGCAAGGATTTCTTTACTTATACAAACTCTAAAAGGAAGGGGATGAATCTGATTGGTCCACTGGATATCGATGGTTCGACTGTTGATGATAGCAAACAAACTGGATGAGTGTTTTGCATCTACATTCACACATGAGGAGTTATTAAAGTTTGAAAATGGCAGAAGGTTATCAAATTGTAGCAGGGTGCTAATGATTTTGTAATAACTGAGAGCAAAGTGGGGGAGAAATTGTTGAAGTCAAACATAAGAAAGGCACCTGGGGTGGATGGGATCTATCCAGTTACATTAGAAATTATGGCAAAGGAAGCAAGCAAACCCTTAGCCATAATTATGAGAGAATCCTTGGACTCAGAGGAGGTCCTAACGGACTGGAGATGAGAAATGCAGTTCACACACAATTCACCAAGGGGATCAAAGAGTGGCACGAGTAATTACAGACCAGTTAGTTTAACTTCTGTTCCAGGTAAAATAATGGAGTCACTGGTTAAAGATGCATTGCAGGATCATCTAGACAAGAGTGCAGCAATAATTCAGACACGGCATGGGTTTGTTAAGGGAAAGTCTTGTCTGACAAATCTGATAGGATATTATGATGTGGTTACAAAGGAACTGGACAAAAAATAATTTTGATATCATATATTTGGATTTCAGAAAGCTTTTGACACTTTTGCGCATGGAAGACTATTGTACAAATGGAGCAGAATGATATTAAGGGTAAGTTGCTACAATGGATAAAAGGATGGTTGAGTGGGAGAAGACAGAGGGTGGTAATCAATGAGTGCTGCTCTTTGTGGACTAATGTTATTGGCGGAGTCCCACAGGGTTCAGTGTTCAGTCCACTGTTGTTTTGTATATTTATCAGTAATATTGATGAAGGTATATCAGGCTTAGTGTCAAAGTTTGCAGATGATGCAAAGGTTGGAAGGGTTGTTAATGGCAGTAATGGCACTGTGCTTCTGCAACAGGATCTACAAAATTTGGGCAAGTGGGCTAAGAAGTGGCAACTGAAGTTTTACCTTGACAAATGCAAAGTACTGCATATGGGAAGAAGTAACCCCCTTCTAGAGAAATGTGCCAACTGTGTGGTACTACACATAAGGTGGTAGAAAATGAAAAAGATCTGGGAATAATTGTGCAGTCAGATATGAAGTTTTCTGAGCAATGCAGACAGGCTGCCAGGGCAGGTCATGGGGTTTTGTCAATGATATATAGGAATTTTGCTATCAGGGAAAAGGTGGTGATTGTCTCTCTGTATAAGGCAACGGTCAGGCCACGTCTTGAGTACTGCATACAGGTCTGGAGGCCTCATTTTACGAAGGATGTAGATTTGCTTGAGCGTGTACAGAGAAGGGCAACAAGATTGGTGAGGGGATTGAAGGGATCCTCTTACCAAGAGAGGCTTAAGTGCTGCAAATTGCAGTGGCTGGAGACTAGGTATATGCGCAGTGATCTGATCGAGGTGTATAAGGCCTTGAATGGGTTGAGCACGCTGAATTCTGATGGGATCCTTCCACTTGTTCAGATTACGAACCTAACAGGGCATAAATTAAAATTAAGAAAAGACAGATGTAGAATAGCTGTGCAGAAATTTGCCTTTAGCCAGCAGGTGGTTAATTTCTGGTACCAAATTTCATCTGCCATTGTGGAAGTTGATAGGTTAAATAAATTTAAGGAGGAACTGGACAGGCATTTGGAGAAAATGGTGTGTTTTTTTTTTTTTTTTTGCTCATGCTGCATAAGCTCATACACTTGCTTTCTTGTATCACATGTCACTTCTACTACTACTAGATAGCCAATATTAACATGCATATCCGTTTCTGTTGTCCCAATAACAGTTTTACTAGTACATTATCATGTTTAGTTTTTATTTTTAAATATTCTGATTATAAGTATCGAGAAATTTAAATTAAAGCCTGGTATTAACAGTAAACTGGGATTGGTACCCAAAGTGCAACGGAAATGCATCAGTACAAAGCACAATAGGCATTGGCCTGTGATCATTGTGGACTGCGGCCAGTATGAAAAGGCCTTAGGACAGCTCATCTGCTGATTTTATAGGTAGTTGGGACTTGCCCTCTGGTCTATTTAGTGGTGATAATAATTTTTATTTTTTAAATAATTAATTGAACTATTTTATTTATTAAGGTCTAAGGGTTCACTGCTTGCTGGTATTAGCATTTTAGCATTAGCAAGGGCCCATGATGCAAGAAAGCAAGCTTATATAGCATCATCCAAAAAAAAACACTTATTTCACCCATCCACTCACTCCAAATGTTTGTCAAGTTCTGCCTCGAATCTGTTTAAGCTCTCAACTTCTACAACAACAGATGGAACTGTGTTCCAGTAATCAACCACCTGCTGGCTAAAGGCAAACTTCCGCACATCTATCCTACAACCATCTTTCCTCAATTTGAATTTATGCCCTCTCAGGTGATTATTCTGAGCAAGAGGAAGAATCCCACCAGCATTGATCATCCTCAAACCATTCAAGGTTTTATACACCTCAATCAGATCACCTCGCCGGTGCCTAGTCTCCAGACACTGTAATTTATAAAACCTAAGCCTTTCTTCGTAAGAGCAACCCTTTATTCCATTCACTAATCTTGTTGCCCTTCTCTGTACTTGTTCCAACAGCTCTACATCCTTCTTAAAATGAGGCCTCAAGACCTGTATACAATACTCAAGGTGTTGCCTGACCATTGCCTTATACAAGGGGATAATCACCTCCTTATTCCTCCTGGAAAAATTCCTGAATATCATTGACAAGACACCATGAGCTACTCTTGCAGACTGTCTGGAGTGCTCAGAAAACTTCATATGTCTGCACAATTACCCCCAGGTCCTTTTTCATTATCTACCACTGTTGGTGTGGTACCACAGAGTTATGTTACTCTGGGATTACTGCTTCCCATATGTAGTACTTTACATTTGTCAATGTTAAACTTAAGAATTAAATTTGTAATAGTTCTTTAAGATTAGCGATAAATGCCTATAGGATCATATTTTTATAAAACACTAAATACTAATACTAAGTAAGTAATGCTATCCTCTGGGCAAGGACTGGTATAACCTTTCTACAGCATAACAGCCAACCAATGTCCAGCAGGATAACTATATACATTTTTACATCCTCCCACTGCAGTGATTTTTATCCTTATAGTGCCCTGGATTTCATTTTGATTTTTAAACTGTAGGTGGGTGAAGTGTAATGTGTATTTGCATTTTTGATTTTTTTTTTTTTATGATATAACTGTCGTATAGTCCCATCTGTGCTTTTGTGTCCGGTGTTTTGGGATACGTAAGTAGTTAATCCAGTCCACCATAGCTAAGTGGGCAGGAGCAGCAGTGCATAGCACACGTTTCTTGATTAGACCGGGTTCGAGCACGTGACCACCAAATATGAAGGATGCAGAAGGTCAGGGAATGACCACCGCTTATCCCCGGAGCAATATGGCCTTAGTTGCTAATGCTCCTAAAAACCAAAATAACAAACAGATAATGTTGCCATGTATCTGCTTTGTTAAATTTATCTCTCAATTTGTAAGTTTAATGGTTTGGAAGCTAAAGTGGTCTCTTTTGTCAAAGTGTCGTGTGCAGACTTCATTTTCTATAATTGTAATTTCACCGTCCAGGTAGATGGCTTGGAAGTGGCTATTGGAATCAGTGTGTTCTATGGTCAAGTCTGTGGGATATATTTCCGATGCTAGTCTGTTGAATTTATCATAATAGACAACTAAAACATCCTCTATATATCTGTAGAATATTATGTTGTCTTTTATTTTGCTTTCATATTAATGTAAGTAGAAGTTTGCAATGGAACTAGAGCAGCTCACTCTCATTGCCACCCCTCTACTTTGCACATAGATACTATTGCCCAAAAGTATATAATTATTAATTAATTAATTTGTTTTAAATTTAAACATATAACAGTAGGCTAACCGACAACTGCCAGCACCCCAATTACTAGGCAAACAGTCAGGCCATAATGCCTGAAATGCATCCCATACAAATAAAAATCACCCACAAAAATTTAAATAAAACCATGCTCCTATATATAATATATATAAGTATGTAAGAATAGGTAAATATGATAAAATTTGCATAGATGGAGATGAAAAATACACAAAGTGCCAAGGACTATAAGGGTAGTAGAAAAGAGTATAGCTAGGTTACGATTAATGCGATTTCGAATAATGTAATATTCTATTTAGTGCGAATTGTATAACGATACCAGGTCGCGTTTAATGTGAACCAAAATTCAGTTAATTTGAGGCTAGCGCAGCTAGCCTCGTATTATACGATTAGTCTTTCATTAGACGCTGCTACACTTGTTTATCTTTGCATGTGCTACCGCATGTCGTAATATACGTTAGTTTTCATGATTTGTTTTAATAATTTTAAGAAGTGCCCTTAACAAAATGGACAAAAGGAAGATTCCTTCAGATAAAAACACTGAGTGCAAAAAAGAAGACACTCGTTATTAGATTAGAACAAAAAATTGATGATTGAATGACATGAATGTGGTCATAGCAACTCTAAAATAGGACGAGATGTTGGAATGCCTGAATCTACGGTACGGAATATTATAAAACATGCAGGGGAAATAAAAGAAAAAAACCTTTTGTGGGTTGCAAACATCTACAAGGAATATAAGTATTACTATGATAGAAATGGAGCATCTTTTAACATCTTTTAAACGCATTCCCCTTAGCAGAGCAGCCATTCAGACAAAAGCTTTAAATTTGTTTAAGAGTGAAAAAAAAAAAAATAATAATAATAATAATGAAGTAGAAGAAATGTTTAGTGAGAGTACTGGTTGGTGTGGTCGATTTAAAAATAGATTTCTGCTGCATAATGTTAAAATTGCCGGTGAGGTGGCCAGTGCAGATGAGAATGCAGCATCTAAATATCCTGATATTTAAAAAAAAAAAATAATCAAAGATGGTGGATACACTGATCAACAAATATTTAACATGGATGAAACCGGTTTATTCTGGAAAAGGATGCCTTCCAGAACTTACATTTCTAAGAAAGAAAAAACTCAACCTGGATTTAAAGTGTCTAAAGATCGCCTAACACTTTTATTGGGAGGCAATGCTCAAGGCGATGTTAAATTGAAACCGATGCTTGTTTATCTGTCTCCAAATCCTCTCGTTCTAAAAGGCTACAACTATAGATCACTTCCAGTTATTTGGCAATCAAATAAGAAAGCATGGGTGACCCAAGCTGTGTTCACTGACTGGTTTTCAAGCTAGTTTTGCCCAGCTGTTCAAAAATATTGCAAGGAAAGAAACATTGCATTTAAAGTTTTACTAATTTTGGATAATGCCCCAGGTCATCCAACTACACTTGGTTGATTATGTGTAAATGTAAAAATCATTTTTTGCTGCCAAACACATCTTTGTTGCACCCCATGAATCCAGGGACCACACAACATTTAAGGCCTACTACATAAGAAAAACATTTGAACAGGCAATTGCTAAAACTACAGGAGACAATGCAATTTCCTTAACAGAGTTCTGGAAAAATTATAACATCAAACATGCAATAGAAAATATTCAGCATGCTTGGCAACAAATAATTGCAAACAACATGTGTGGAGTGTGAATGCACATTTTGCCTCATAGTGCAAATAGTAGTGGTTTCAAAGTTATAGAGAAACTGTTATAGAGAAATAACAAATATTGGAAGAGAACCTGGATTTGATGAACTAGAAAATTACGATGTTTGGGAACTGCTCAATTCACACTTGGAAGAATTGACTGATGATGATCTCCTACTTTTAGATCAACAAAGAGCATTTGAAGAAGCTGACAATGATGCCGAAGAACGAGATAATGTGCAAGTGAAGGAGTTCACTCAAGGAATTCGAAGATATGTTCCGAGCTGTAGAAGTCATGAAGCAAAAAATTATGGTTGCTGACCCTAACCTTGATCGAAGCATGCAAATTCGCTGAGATGTGGATAAAGCACTCTGCATCTACCAGCATATGTATGAAGATTTAAAGAAGGAGAAAACAGTTCAGTCTACACTGCTAAAATATTTCGAAAGACAATAAAGATGTTTTTGTCAGTATAAGCTTACCTTTAGGAATAATATTTAGAATTTTTTTGTTTTTATTTTGCTTTCTATAATTACAGTACTATATGACTCTGTTAATAATAAATTTAAATTATAAGTATATGCTTTTTATCCTTTTACTGTAATGTTTTGTTAATAAACATAAAAACTTGTTTAAAATTTTTCATTACCTATTTCCTTCAAGCTGGAACCAATTACCGTATTTTACATATAATTATAACTTTAGTGCGAATTCAAATAATGCGACTACTTCATGGGATTCATTAGTCGCGCTAATCGCAACCTAGCTGTATAGTAGGTTTGTAAAAGGCAAAAGAATGTTAATATCCTAAAAGTTATGAAGAATTAAGAAAATTACGGGCTGAATTGCAAAGCCAATTAGAGGTGAGGGAGCTGTAAAGTAAAATGATTAATACCAAATGATTAAACAAAATGAAGAAAAATAAAAGGTGGTAGAGCTGTCATCAGATATGGGTGGGCAAATTTAGTTTTAAGTAGAAAACAGGGATAGCAAACATGCAAAATCTGATGTCAGCTGAAGTAAATATTGATACATGGCCAAGTATTTCATCAGGGAACTACACCTGACCATGTATCAGGAACCGTGTGTCTATACTTGTCCATAACAGTGGAAGAGAGGTGAAATAAAGCAAAAAGAATAAAATTAGCACATTCTCTTACAATATGGACAAAGTAGATCCAATGCAGTGTCAATGATATGAAAATTAAGGTAAAAATAAAATATAATTAAAGTGTTTTCAGAGTGAGAAAAAAGTTTTTGAATTATATGTAGATTTTTAAGTAAATTTGGAAAAATATATTGGTGTTGGAATTTTGTGAAAATTAGAGGAATTAAAATTATTTAGCACAAGCATATGGTATAGGGTGAGGTATTAAATTTAGGATGCATGACTTGTGGTCCACAAGTCATGCATCGTGACTTGTGGACCACGTGTTTTCCCCTGGATAGCTGGCTGTTCATGAAATTGTCAATAGCTGATTGTTTACTCTTCTGGCAATCCATCTTTGCTTTGGAAAATTTGGTATATGAGTCTTGTGAAGGCAACTTCTTGTAAGAGGTGTAGGCTGCCTGTTTTCCCATAAAGGCTTTAGTCAGGAAGTCATTCCATCATAGCTTTGAGTGGGGACGAAGGATGCAATGTTTTGGACATTGCATACCCTGCAATGAATTCCATCCATTTTGAAAGCCAGTAGGCAGCCTCGTTGATGTTAAGCTCTGCCAGTATGCTCCATAGGTAAAGCTGGAAAAGGGTAGTAACTTTTCCATTGTTGATACATTTTGGATTGTATACTCTCCTGACAGTGTTTGTAGCTTGTACTTGCATACATTCATCCTTAGGTGCCAGCAGTGATCGGATGGAAAGAAGTTCTCAGTTATGGTCAAGGTTTCCTTTACTGAACAGTTTGAGAAGATGCGCTGAAGAGTGGCATTTCCATGTGAGGGAGGAACATGAATAAGACTAATGCCCATTTCTGACATGATTAATGACAGTGTATCTAGGTGCTTCTTTGTGGCTGGCAATTGAAGGTTAAAGTCTCAGAGGAGGATGACCTTTTGACAATGATTGATTGTGGATGACAGCCATGCTGTCAAATTGAGGACACAATCCTCAGAAACCAGCGGCGGGAAATAAATGGCGCACACAGAAATCGACAAACCAGCAATTCGGTAGATTCCAAGAACTGCTTCTATGTCTCCTCCTGGATAAGTGGATGCCTTAATTAGGGGGAGTGAACTCCTTTCACAGATTGCTACACCGCCACCTCGTCTCCTAATTCTATTAGCAGCCAGCATGTGAAAACCAAGATTTGAGATGAAGGTAGCAATTTTCATTTCATCTCTGAACCAGGTTTCAATCAGAATAATGAAGTCATACTCACCACAGGAAAGTAAATCAAGTAGGCCATCTAGTTTGTATTTGACACTCCTGATGTTTTGTAGGAAAAATTGGATATTTACCCCCACAGAGGGTTGTAATATGATGAGATTTCTCTCAGAATAGTATCTGCTTTTCATATAATGATTTTAAATCTCGTGCGGGGACCAATGTCATGTTCGATGTGCTGTGTTGCGCAGTTATGCATTGTTGTGGAATGGGGTTCAGGCTTGATGAGTTCTTAGCCTTTAGTCTTCCATAGTATGGCATCACCAACAGGCCTCTGGACCAGTATTCGGCATTGAGGTATTATTGGTAATTAGGCCCATCAATCTGAATCCTTAAGGAGGCATAAGAAAGATGCTTGGTATTGATTTTGAAAGGCTTACCGGGTATGTCTAATTCTTTCAATAGTGCCTCTTATTTGTTCAGCCTACTAATGAAAATATTCAAGAGAGTATTGCTGGTCACTTGGCGATTTCATATGTATGGTGTCCCCACACTTGTTTTGTATTTTGAAGGGGTGCTTAAATCTTGGTAGTGTGGGAACCGCTGGACTAGATGATTTTGCAATGCCGCTTTAACCAGTGACTCCATTATTTTTCCCAGAACAGAAGTTAAACTAACAGGTCTGTAATTACTCGTGTCACCCTTTGATCCACATTTGTAAATTGAGAATACATTTGCACATCCCCAGTCAGTGGGGGCCTTTCCTGAGTCCAAGGATGATCTCTTAATTATGGCTAAGGGTTTGCTTACTTCCTTTGTTGTCTCCTTTAATATGTAGAAATCTTTATTGCAATAATAATAATAATGGTAATACAATGGATACATTGCAATAAAACCTTGGGTGCCTTTCTTATGTTTAACTTCAACATTATCAACAAGACCCCATGAACTGCTCTAGCAGAATCTCAGTCAAAAAACTTCATATCTGACTACACAATTACCCTCAGGTCTTTTTCATTCTCCACTACCATGAGTGTAGTACTGCACAGTTCATATGTTACTCTAGGGTTACTGCTACCCACATGCGGTACTTTGCATTTGTCAATATTGAACTTAGTTGCCACTTCTCAACCCACCTCCCCAACTTTTCTAGATCCTTTTGCACCAGCATACTGTCATTAACAACCCTGCCAACCTTTGTGTCATCACAAACTTGGGCATTAAACCTAATATATACCTTCATCAATATCATTGATAAATATAAAAAACAACGAGCCCAACACTTGACCCCTGGGGGGACTAACATTAGTCCACAAAGAGCAGTGTTCATTGATTGCCACTCTGTCTTCTCCCATTTATGCATAGCAGCAACTTGCCCTTAATGCCATAGTTCACCAATTTTTATGTGCAACAGTATCAAATGTTTCCTGAAATCCAAGTCTATGACATCCAAATTATTTTTTACATTCAGTTCCTTTGTGACAGCATCGTGATATCAATTCAAATTGGTCAGACAAGATTTACCATTAACAAACTCTTTTTGTGTCTGGACTATGACTGCAATCTTGTCTAGGTGACCTTGAATTGCTTCCTTAACAATTGACTTCATTATTTTCCCCAGAACAAAAGTTAAGCTAGCAGATCTAATTACTCATGTCACCCTTTAATCACCCTTTATGGATTGGGAATACATATGCACATCTCCAGTCAATGGGGATCTCCCCTGAATATGGCTAACGATTTGCTTACTTCTTTTGCTGCTTCTCTTAATGTAACTGGATAGATCCCATTCACCCCAGTTGCCTTTCTTATGTTTAACTTCAACAATTTCTCCTCCACTTTCATATCAGTTGTTACAAAATCATTTAGCTCCCTGTTAGTGTGTGATAAACTTCTGGCCTTCACTTTGCTACAGAATCCCTCATGTGTGAATGTAGATGCAGTATACTCATTCAGTTTGTCAGCTATCTGAGCAGGATCATCATCAGTCAAAACATCGATATCAAGTGGACCAATCTGATTCATCCCCTTCCTTCTAAGTAAAAAAGTCTTTGCTGTTTTTCTTTGCATCCTTTGCCAAAGATTTCTTGTAATTTGTCTTCATGCTTGCCTATCCTCATTGACTTCATTAAAGACTAGCTTATATCTACTATAGGCTTCTGTGTCGCCTGATAATTTATATGCATCCCATGCATATTTCTTCTCTGCCACGAGTCTGATTAGTTCATCTGACATCCATTTAGGCCTAAACCTTGAACAGTATTTCATAGTTGGTACGAAAAGCCTAGTAGCTTCCAAGATTAATTCTTTGAATGCATCACATTTAGAATTTGCTGTTGGAAATATCATTAGTGGCTGTAAAGAATTTAAAAACATAGTCACCTTTATGAAAGTGAAAACCCTTCCTTCTGCTCCTGATGGTAGTTCCGTCTTTAAGTAAATGCCACATCAGTACACTGTAATCACTGTTTGGTGCGATTCCTTTGATTCCAGTGGTTCCTTTGTCTGCAGATTCTGAATGCATGAACAATCACTGCTGATAATCAGATCAAGAGTATTTATTACTCTCTCTGGTTGCCTCTTGCACATGCCGCTGTAGAAAACTCGTCCAATAAATCCACAGCGGTCTTGCTATTGTGTGAGTGATTGACTCAAGTTCAAGTCAATATCTGGAAAGTAGAAATCCCCATTATAAGGCATGTAAGGAAATCAGGCGACAACTCGGTGTTGTTATAGGCCTATATGAGAGCTTAAAGAACAGGGTGGTTGCCCTCGAAGGATCTAAATTGAGGGCCCATCAAGCTCTCAGCTGCCCACATCAACACCAGAGCTTGCACTTGGTCATCAAGCAACACAGCGGCAATCCCCAAGGCAGAGTGCGCTGGTCCCACAGGAACTAGTAGTTGTTGGTGACTCTATTGTCAGGGAAATGGGGAACATGCTTTGTAAAAAGAATAGGTGAAACAGGACCAGGGTATGTCTGCCAGAGGTAAAGGTTGATGATGTAGAGCGGATATCATTGTTTAAGAGCACAAAATGTTATATAGTTGTACACGAACAGAGAGGTGAAGTGGAAGTGGGGTTTTTTTTTTTTTTTTTTTTTTTTGGCTGATGCTGCATAATCTTGTTTTCTTGCATCAAATGCCTCTACTAATACTAATGCTAACACTAATGGTATTAAGAGTAGGAGACCAGCAGAATTACTTAACCACAAGTACAGGTCACTGTTGAAAAAAAGCCATGAATTAGGGTTGAATTTGAAAGTGTCTGCAATTCTGCCCAGACACGATAGAAGGGAGTATACGATGAGAGCCTTGTCGATCAATTCGGCCCTGGAAAGTTTGTGCAAGGCTCAAGGAGTAGAATTTTTTTCATCCTGGTCTGTACTTGTTAACAGGAGAGACTGCTTCTGCAGGGATAGGATACGCTTAAATAGAAAGGGTGCAAGAATATTTGCTGATGCTATCGAGGCAGTGCTAGGGGGGTCAAAAAACTGCTAGCTTTGGGGGGGCGGGGCGGAGATACAAGGACTAATAGATTAACAGTAGCCACTGGCAGAGGTGAAAGTGATTCTTGCACTGCTTCAATTGGAATGAGCAGCAGCCTCGAAAATAAGATGCAGGATATTTCAGAGACTGCTCAGAGTCATTGCGGTACAAGTAAACACATGGGTTGTGTTAGGGTAGCTAAGAATAGGAACAGGTGCATGTATACTTTTTTTTTTTTTTTTTTTTTTGGTAGTTGTTGGCGCATCGGCTTCTGTGGCCATAGTGCACCTCCCAAGTTTTTTGCAGTACATTGATCCAAGCCCGAGGCGGGATTCGAACCGGCGACCGTTGGGTTGCCAGGCAGGCACTTTACCCACCTGGCTAGCCCGGTCGGCCATGTATACTTGCATGTACACCAATGCTAGGAGTTTGGTAAATAAATTTGATGAATTTGAGGTATTGCTCAAAACATCAAAGGAAGATATTGTTGGGATATCAGAGACGTGGTGTCACACAGATATAAGGAATGCAGAACTAGAATCTGGGGGAGTACAATGTGTACAGAAAGGATAGACAGGATAGGAAGGGAGAGGGGTTATGCTATTAGTTAAGAAACACATAAAAATCCAAGGAAATGAAGCCAGTCGACATTGCTGGACAGTGCAGTGTCGAGTCAGTTTGCGACATAAGCATTGGGAGATCAAAATTGAGAGTAGGAGTGTGTTATAGGCCTAATGACTCTGATGAGTATAATAAGAAACTGTACAGGGAAATAGTGGGCCAGTAAATCAGAGTTTTATAATGGGGGATTTTAATTTCCCAGATATTGACTGGAATTTGTGGGTTGGTCACTCACACACTAGCAAGTCTTTTGTGGATTTATTGGATGATTGTTTTCTACATCTGCATGTTCGGGAGGCAACTAGAGGGAGTAATACTCTTGATCTGATTATCAGTAGTGATTTTTCATGCATTAAGAATCTGCAGATAAAGGAACCACTAGGTGGCAGTGATCACAGTGTGCTGAAGTGGGATTTACTCAGAGATAACTACCATCATGGGTAAAGGGAAGGGATTTTGCTTTCTTAAAGGAGACTACGATGGTCTGAGACAGTATTTAAATTCTATACAGTGAGACCAACTGATGATGTTACCAACATCATTCTTCAAAATGGGAAGCATTCAAAGAACTTATCTTGGAAGCTACTAGGCTTTACATACCAACTAAGAAAATTGTCTAAATGGATGTCAGATGAACTGATGAAGACATATGGAAGAGAAGAAAAAGGAATGGGATACAAAGAAATTAATGGGTGACATGGAAGCCTATGATAGATATAAGCTGGTCTGTAACCAAGTCACAAAGGAGATTAGGCAGGCAAAGGCAGATTATGAGAAATCCTTGGCAAAGGATGCAAAGAAAAACAGAAAAGAGTTCTTTACCTATGTAAAATCTAAAAGGAAAGGGATGAATCAGATTGGTACAGTGGATAATTATGGTTCAACTGTTGATGATCCTGCTCAGGTGGCTAACAAACTAAATCAGTGTTTTGCATCTACATTCACACATGAGGAGTAATTCAGGAAGGGGAATGGCAGAGGTGAAGTAAACTCTGGCAGTGAGCTAGATGATTTTGTAATAACTGAGAGGAAAGTGGAGGAGAAATTGTTGAGGATAAACATAAAAAAGGCATCCGTGGTGGATGGGATATATCCAGTTATGTTAAAGGAGGCAGCAAAGGAAGTAAGCAAATAATTAGCCACAATTATGAGAGCTTCTTTGGACTCAGGGGAGGTACCTATAGACTGAAGATGTGCAAATGTGACCCCAATTCACAAAGGGGGATCATAGGATGACAAGTAATTATAGACCTGTTAGTTTAACTTCTGTTCCAGGAAAATTAATGGAGGTACTCGTTAAAGAAGCACTGCAGGATCATGGAGACAAGGCTTCATTTATAGCTCGGACACAGCATGGGTTTGTTAAGGGAATGTCTTGTGTGACCAATTTGATTGGATACTATGATGCAGTCACAAAAGAACTGGATGCAGGGAATAACTTTGATATTATAAATAGGATCTTAGAAAGGCTTTTGATACTGTTGCACGCGGAAGACTGCTGCACAAATTGGAGCAGTGTGGCATTGGAGGCAAATTGCTGCTATGGGATGGTTGAGGATGAGAAGACAGAGAGTGGTAATCAATTTACACTGCTCATCGTGAACTAATGTTATTAGTGGAGTCTCTCAGGGTTCAGTGTTGGATCCATTATTGTTTTCTGTTTTATAAATGATATTGATGATGGTATATCAAGCTTAATGTCCAAGTTTGTAGATGATACAAAGGTTGGCAGGGTTGTTAAGGACACTACTGATGCTATGCTACTACAACAGGATCTGGAAAGGTTGAGCAGATGGGCTGAGAGGTGGCAAATGAAGTTTGCCACCTCTAACTTTGACAAATGAAAAGTAGTACATATGGGAAACAGCAACTCGAGAGCAACGTATCAACTCTGTAGTACTACACTGACAGTGGCAGAGAATGAAAAGGACCTGGGGATAAATGTGCAGGCAGATATGAAGTTCTCTGAGCAGTGCAGACGGGCTGCATGAGTAACTCATGGTGTCTTGTCAATGATATACAGGAATTTTTCTAGCAGGGATAAGGAAGTGATTATTCCCTTGTATAAGGCAATGGTCAGGCCTCAATTCAAGAAGGATGTAGAGCTGCTGGAACGAGTACAGAGAAGGTCAACAAGATTAGTGAATGGAACAAAGGGTTGCTCTTACAAAGAAAGTCTTAAGTTTTGCAAATTACAGTGTCTGGAGACTGGGCAGCATCGAGGTGATCTGATAGAGGTGTATAAATCCTTGAATGGTTTGAGCATGGGCAATGCCAATGGGATTTTCTTCCTCTTGCTCAGAATCATCACCTGAGAGGGCATAAATTCAAATTGAGGGAAGACAGATGTAGGATAGATGTGCAGATTTTTGCCTTTAACCAGTGGGTAGTTGGTTGGTGGAACAGATTTCCATCCCTTGTTGTGGAAGTTGATAGCTTAAATAAATTTAAGGCTCATCTGGACAGGTATTTCGAACGAACGGAGGGGTGAAATGGGAGTGGGTTTTTTTTGGCTGATGCTGCATAAGCTTGCTTTCTTGCATCATATTCTAATGCATTCGATTTACTGGCCCACTTTATTTTTCTGTACAATTTTTCGTTGTTCTCATCAGAGTCATTAAGCCTATAACACACCTACTCTCATGTTTGCTTTCCCAAGGCTTATGTCACACCAAACTGAACCAACATTGCACAGGCCACACATCTCAACTGGATGCACTGCCTTTGATTTTATGTTTCTTAACCAAGAGCATAATCCCTCCTTCTTTCCTGTCCTGTTTGCCCTTGCATGTATGGCTATGATTCTGAAACAGAATTCCAGCCTTTCTAGTGGAAATCAATTTCTCCAAGGAAAAAAAAAAAGTTTGGTCAAATTAAGGGAAAAAAAAAAAGTAGGGACAAAATACCACTAGCAACTGTTTGAAAATACCAGGTGGTTTCTCCAACATGACAGTGCAGCTGCATACATCACACTCTCTACTGAAGAATTTTTGGCCCACAAAAAAAAAAAAAAAAAAAATGACCTTTTCCTGCATGTTCTTCTCCCACCATACTCAAAACTGATAGAACAGTTTTGAGTATGGTGGTTCTCTAATGTCCTCAAGATATACTTGAGGACATTAGAGAACTATTCAACAGTAGAAATAAAGTGACTCTGTTGGCTGACTTCTGATGATACTTCCAGAAGTAGCCAGAATGTTTAGATACTTACTTTATTTTTATAGTGAAGTAACACCTTAGTATCCTTTATTCTTATCCTGAATGTCTTAGCACGTTTTTTTTTTTTTTTTTGGAAAATTATGGTTTAAATAAGTGATGAAAATATTGGCAGAATGTGTAGTAAAGGATTTCATTTCTACAAGAATAAATTGTAGAATAATGTTAAAATCAAATTAAAGAATGTTAGAATAAAATTTTAATCAACCAAGAAAAAGAATAGAAATCACAAAGTAACCCTTTCACACTGTTGTAATGCCAAACAACACAAGGCTAAGAATTAACATTAGCTAAGAATTGTGTCAGACATTTATCAAACTCTAACAGGGAGCTAAGTGATTTTGTAATAACTGAGAGCAAAGTGGAGGAGAAATTGTTGAAGTTAAACATGAAGAAGGCACCTGGGGTGGATGAGGTCTATCCAGTTATATTAAAGGAGGCAGCAAAAGAAGTAAGCAAACCCTTAGCCATAATTATGAGAGCTTTCTTGGACTCAGGGGAGGTCCTCGTGGACTGGAGGTATGCAAATGTATCACCAATTCACAAAGGAGGTTCAAAAGGTGACACAGGTCACCTGTGTTAACTTGTGTTCCGGGAAAAATAATGGAATCGCTGGTTAAAGAAACATGAAGGATCATCTACACAAATCTGCAATAATAGTTTAGACACAGCATGGGTTTGTTAAGGGAAGGTCTTGTCTGACCAATTTTATTGAATACTATGACTTAATCACAAAGGAACTGAATGCCAAAAATAATTTTGATATGATATACTTGGATTTCAGGAAAGCTTTTGATACTGTTGCACATGGAAGACTGCTGTACAAATTGGAGAGGTATGGCATTAAGGGTAAATTGCTACAATGGATAAAGGGATGGTTGAGTGGGAGATGACAGAGAGTGGTAATCAATGGACACTGTTCTTCGTGGACAAATGTTATTAGTGGAATTCCCCACCTTGTCAATGATATATATATGAATTCTGCTAGCAGGGGCAGGGAGGTGATTATCCCATTATACAAGGTAATGATCAGACCATACCTAGAGTACTGTGTACAGGTCTGGAGGCCTCATTTTAGGAAGGATATAGAGCTGCTAGAACGAGTACAAAGAAGGGCAACAAGATTGGTGAGGGGAACAAAGGGGTGCTGTTACCAAGAAAGGCTTAAGTTCTGCAAATTGCAGCACCTGGAGAGTAGGCACCTGCAAGGTGATCTGATTGAGTTGTATAAAGCCTTGAATGGGTTGAGCAAGCTGAATGCTGATGGGATTCTTCCTCTTGCTCATATTAAGAACCTGAGGAGGCAGAGATTCAAACTGAGGAAAGACAGCTGTAGAATAGATGTGTGGTGTTTTTTTTTTTTTTTTTTTTTAGGAGCATTAGCAACTAAGGCCATATTGCTCCGGGAATATGTGGTGGTTATTCCCTGACTTTTCCGCATCCTCCGTATTTGGTGGTGACGGGCTCGAACCCTGGTCTAATCAAGAAGTGTGTGCTATGCACTGCTGCTCCTTCCCACCTGGCTACGGAGGTGCCTATAGATGTGTGGAAATTTGCCTTTTGCCAGTAGGTAGTTGATTAATGAAACAGACTTCCATCTTTTGTTGTGGAAGTTGATAGCCTAAATAAATTTAAGGCCGAGCTGGACAGGCATTTGGAACGAATGGAGGGGTGAAATGGTAGTTTTTGTTTTTGGCTGATGCTGCATAAGCTTGCTTTCTTGCACTGTATGCCTCTACTAATGCTAATGCTAACATGGCAAAGAGGCTCTTTTGGAAAAGTAGCCATCAGCAATTCGTGATCTGATGTACTTAGAGATCAACTATTAAATGTGTACTCTGAAAGATTGTTAATAAGGAAAAGACAGTGTTAGGTATGTGCGGTTATCATTGTTTCATATTTCAACAGGTAATTACCATGTATGTGATCATTGGTAATAGCAAAGGCTCCAGCATCTCTACCAGTTGGGTCTGTACAGGTACACTAGTGAAACCAGCTTGGATTAATAACATTAAATTCCTAAGCAAAATAACT
Source organism: Mastigoproctus giganteus (assembly GCF_048544385.1). NCBI lineage: Eukaryota > Metazoa > Arthropoda > Arachnida > Uropygi > Thelyphonidae > Mastigoproctus > Mastigoproctus giganteus. The sequence continues at coordinate 42,605,584 of NC_143587.1, read as the reverse complement.
TTACTGTTAAAATAATTCTTTTAAAGAAAGAAAAGTTCAGAGAGAAATGGAGTTGTCAAGTCTTGGAGTTAAAATCTCTTGATGTGGTTATCACTCAATTGTGCATTATCTAAGTAGTTAATGACTTCTTGTTTATAAAATTAAGTGAATTTCTTCTATAGGCCAACAGAACACAAATTACAGCCATTAGGATGCAGAGATGTAATTCCCGAAGGCCGCCAGATATATGAACTTCAGTTAACTTACTTGTTTGGTGTTGTGAGTATCATTTGGATTGTACAATATTTTGCTTGTTTGTGGAAGATATAAAAAAAAAAATTTAAATTGTCTTGATTTTTATCAAGACAATTTAATTTTTACAAATAAGAAGATACTCAAATCGAAGTAACCAATTAATTATATTTTAAAATTAGATTTTTTAAGATATAAATACGATTTTTACCAAATGGCACTGTAAACAGACTTCAGTATTTTTTAAATGTTTGTATTTCTTGATTTATCTGTGTGCATTTCATTTCTGTAGATAAACTCAAATATGTCACATCTTACAGATTTTTTTTTTTTTTTTTTTTTTTTATGTAGTATCTTCCTTATTTAAAAAATGTGTCATTTCATAAATTTATTTTCTTGATTTTTGCCATTAGGATGCAGATAATACTAAAATAATTGACATTATGGTATCATCTCCACTGCCTCAAGTATTCTCCCTTAGATTAAAAAAAAAAAGCTGTGAGCGTAATACTAAAAATATTTTACAAAGTAGGACTATTTATGGAAGCTGATACAAATCAAACATAAATATAAAATCTAAAAATAAATACACCTAAACCTCTCTTTATGCAAATTTTTTTACGCGAATTGGGATATCAAAAATAATAATGTTTTTTTACGCGATTTTTATTCACGTTTACACGACCAACCTAAAGTCTAAGTTAGGAAAAAATCCGTAATTCAAGAAAACTCTGAGAATTTTGTAGAATTGCATTCTTGTTTCAATTAAGAAAATTCTAAATTCCCTGAATTACATAACTGACTGCGCATAAACAAAAATAAACAGCAGTTGTTTGCAGTTTGAAATTTGGTTTCTCGTATCAACTTAGGGAATTCCCCGAATTACATAACTGACTGCACATAAAAAAGCAGTTTTTAGCAGTTTGAATTTAGTGTTTGAGTAGACAACACAGTTACCGCATTTTTTGCATTTGCATTTTTTAAGTGAAATCAAAATAAAAATCGCGTTATAAAATTAATAATTTTGCCAAGAAATAATAAATGGTAAGCTACATTGTATGTAATTTTCAAACTTTCATTTCATTAACTGAAGATTTTAATCCATCCCTCACATGATGTTGCTGATAACCAAAAAAATAAGGAAGCCGTTTCCTTGGATATAAAAATTTATATTTTAGATCGCCTTCAAACTGGGGAAGGTGCAACGGCTGTGGGTAAGCATTTTGGAGTCCGTGAATCAACTATCAGATCTATAAAGAAAAATGAAGAGGCTATTAGAAAAGCAGTATGTTCTTGTACAAAATCGAGTGCAAAATTATCATCATACACAAGAGATGTTGTTCTAGAAAAGGCCAAAAAAGCTTTAGTGATGTGGATAGAAGATAATGTACAAAAAAGAATGCCAGTTGACAGAAATTCCATCAAGCTCTCAGCATTGAGATTTTATGAACAGATTAAAAAACTGCAGCCAGATACTTCATCTCAATCGAGGAAAGAATATGAATTTCATGCAAGCAATGGTTGGCTGGCTAAGTTTATTAAAAGACATGCTCTTCATAATATAAAAATTAAAGGTGAAACGGCTTTTGCTGATGAAACAGCTGCTAAAGCATTTCCACAAAAACTTGCTAAAATAATTGAAGATGGAGGTTACACTCGTGAACAAGTTTGGAATATGGATGAAACTGGCCTTTTCTGGAAAAAAATGCCAAACAGAACTTATGTATTAAAAATGCAAAAAACCGTTGGTGGGTTCAAAGCAGCAAAGGATCGCATAACACTCCTATTTTGTTCGAACGCTTTAGGAGATTGGATGTTAAAACCACTGCTCATAAATCGATTATTAAAACCACGGCCAATGAATGGCGTAGATTTTCAAAAATTGCCAGTTCATTGGATGGCCAACATAAAAGCTTGGGTGACCATTGATATTTTCACTGAGTGGTTTCACAAACATTTTGTGCCAGAAGTTAGACGTTATTTGAATGACAAGTGTCTTGAATTTAAAGTGCTTTTGATTCTTGATAATGCACCCGGTCATCCTGCCATAGAACACCCAAATGTGCAATTTTGTTTTCTGCCACCCAATACCACATGATTGCTACAACCTCTAGATCAGGGTATAATTGCGACTTTTAAAATGTATTGTCAGATGAACATTTCAGTTCGTTTTGAACAAGCTAAATGATGATGAAACACCGTCAGTTATGGATGTGTGGAAAAAATTTTCAATTATGGATTGTATTGATCAGATTCGATTTTCATTATCTGAACTGAGACTAGAAACTATGAATGCATGCTGGAATGCTATTTGGCCGGCATGTGTTAAAGAGAATGCTCCTGTTCCCTTCAGTCATACTGCAGAATTCCCCAATATAATAAGTTTGGTATGTGAAATTGGCGGAGAAGGATTCGATGATCTTACGTCGGCAGATATCAAAGAATTGTTAATTGATAAACCTCTTAGCAAAGACGAAATAGTGGAGATTGTTTCTGAGACTCCGAAAGCGAAGAAGTTAATGATAATGATCAAGATAGAAATTTAAAAAATTCTACTTTTACTAAAATTCTACTGCTGATATAATTAAAGAAGGTCTTAAACTGGCCAGTAATTTAGGCAAGTATTTTGCCCAACGTGATCCAAATGAAGAACGTACTGGGAAGTTTTCATGTGAACTTAAGTTGTTAATGTCTTCATACAGAGAATTATATTGCGACTTATCTAAAGCATCAACACAGCGATTAATAACTGAGTTCATGCCTAAAACTACTGAAACAACCAGTGGTACTTTTGTTCAAGTAATGACAAGAATTCCACAAGTTGAGGCGGAAGTCGATGACGATAATACCATATCTAGTAATTATAGTGATATTAGTCTCACAAAAACGAAAGCTTTCGTGTTTATTGTCAGAAACTGATTATGAATAACAATTTTTTTTATAGAATCCTTAGCAAACAACTGAAATGAATGTTTTTTTTTTTTAAAGTTATTAAAATTCATTATATGTATGTGTGTTCTCCATGAAATGTAAATAAGAATCTTATGATCCTAACGAATTTAATATTTGTTGTTTTCATTATTTTGCTTATATTTCAGGTTTGAAACCAATCTTCACTTTTTCTATCGAGTCAGTAGTTCTTTTTACGCGAACTCTTTTTACACTTAATTTTTAGGAATGTATCTATCGCATAAAAAGAGGTTTAGGTGTAATATAAAAATAAATACTAAATCATTTATTGCCAGCCAAACAAGTTAAATGCCAATACCCCAATTCAGGCAAGCTAAAGAAAGTTAATATATAAAAAAAAAAAAAAATTCATTCTGAAATGTTCCATTCCAGATAAGAAGATACCAAATCAAAGTAACCAATTAATTATATTTTAAAATTGCATTTTTTAAGATATATATACAATTTTTACAAAATGGCATTGTAAACAGACTTCCAGATACTTTAATTGAAAAGCTATCAAAATGAACTTGACAAATTAAAAATCAGTTGAGTTTAATAATGGTTTGTGCTTAAAACGTGCATTAATATTTTTAACTAGAAATTCTTTTTCTAGAAAAAGAATACACTTTTTTTAGGCGGTCCTCTTTTTGTATAAGTATTCCTTTCTATAGACCTTATGTATCTGCATAGCATTAAGATCAAAGATTAAAGGATCAACATCAAAGTGCATAGCTATTAAATCCTGCCTGCATCATTGACAAATGCTGGATTAAATTTAGAATGTTTAAACCAGAGAGATGGACTGGCTGTGATATTCTTGGATGGAATTCACTACTGTAGGAGGTACTCGAAGGCACTTTGACTGGCTGTAGTGGAGGCACTGGATGGCTTTATATTGCCAATAAACAGTAACACATGATACCAATTTGTTGATAAATTTGATGTTGAAATGATGCAGTGGGAATTTTCTGTCATTTGATTACCTAATTAGGAAATATTTAAATGATATAAGTTTAAGGACATATTTCAAGATTAAGGACCAAATTAGCAAGGTATAGAGCAGGGATGGCCAACTTAATTTGTGATGCGATCGACTTTTTTTCTTCAAAATGTGCCGCAGTCTGCCATCTCAGGAAGTTCATTGCACATGGTTAAAAAGGTTAATCAACACATTGAAAAATGTTTATAAATTTTTAAATAAAATAAAATTCAGAATACTTATTTAAATTTTTAATTTATGTGAAGTTTGTGTCTTAATGTCATCTACCAAGCTTTCAAAATCGGGGATGTACTGTGATAAGGCCAACCGTAAAGAATCTTCTGCATGCAAGTCTACTCTTACTTTCTGCATGTAAGAGTAGAGCGATTCTTCACTTTTTTTTTTCTTGTTTCAAATACGAAAAGGCCAATTCATATAGATATGTGGAACCAAAACAGGAATTTAAAAATTCACTGCATTTTTTTTTTACAGTACTTTTCTCGGCAAACATATTTCCAAAAGTCTTTTTCTGATGACCTGGCTTTTAGGAAGATATCGTTTTGCAATGTAATAATTTCATTTTCAAGTAATATTTTCTTCTATAACATGTAGGCTGGGTTTCCTCAGCCTACATGTTATTTCTTGTTATGAATTTTTTATATATATTTAAAATTCATCGTGATCCACCAAAATTAAAGCCGTGATCGACTTGTTGGCCCTCCCTGGTATAGAGGAAGTAAGGGAATGTATTTATTAGTATTAGAATGGTTAATATAATACAAGGAAGCAGGAATTATTCTACAAAAAAAAAAAAAAAAATCCTTTTCCTATCGTCCTCCAAATTTGATGGTCTCTTAGAAAGAAACCATCAAATTTTGGCATAAACTTTGTAAAATTCTTCATTTTAGTCCCTTGGGAGGTAACTTGTTCCACTGATCTACAACATGCTGCTGAAAGTGAACTTCATGAGGTGCAATCCACTGCTACCAATAAGATTTTTTATTTGTGTACCCTGACTCATTTTATTCATTCCCTTCAGTTATATCTCATTCAGTTGTTTAAAAATGTCTTGTTGCCTGGCTTTGCAGTCCACATTTTATAAGTTGTTCCTTATAGAGACAACACTTAATGCCCCTTTTCCAGTCTGCTATCTTTCTTTTGAACCCTCTAGATAGTTTAGTGTCATTCTTAGATGAGGCCTTTTGACTTGAATACAATATTAAAAGTACAGTTTCCTCACTTCCTTATATAGAGGAGCAATCACATCTCTTGCGCTACTTGCAAAGGTGAAATAAATCATTGATATGACACCACGTACCATCCTGACTGCCTTTTACACTGTAAAGAACACTTCTTGTTCATTTATATCATAACACCTTGTCTTTCTCTCTGGACCCATTTTTAACTTCTCTTTTCCCCGAATAGTCTTTCACTTAATCCTAGGGTTTTTATTCTTCAGGTGAAAGGCCTTACGTAAATAGCATTAAACCTTAGTTGCCACTTTTCAGACTATATTTGTAACCAGTCTGGGTCATTTTGAAGGAGAAACTATTTGGTTCTGTCATTGGTCATCCTCTTAAACCTTCAGATCATCATTATATTTTGACAGCTTTCGAGTATTCCCTTGTATGTTTACTATTCCATTAACCTTTTCAGGAGTACATCTGTAGATCTGTGTTTTGAAGGTTGATTTAAACAGTATGTTCATTAATATGGATTGTCTTAATTTTTCAAGTCATGCTGCAATCTGTGTTTCCAACTAACAGAAGACAGTTTTTATGATAGATGGGTAGCACAAAAATAAATTTGAAAGTTCAGGAGGAAATCACACCTTTTGGCCTCAGTTGACCAGTTTTGACTTACGAAAAAAGCTGAAATTTAAAAAATTCTCTAAATTCAGATAAAATTAAAAATTGAATGAAGGTGATAACATAGATGTGCATAGAAGGTATTGTTAATGAATAATATAGAGATTACCTTACAGTCTTTTTATAGGAAGGCTTCTTTTCCAACTCTCCTCATCACGTAAAACAATTAAAATACAAAGATAAAATTCATTTTATTGTGTTCCACACCGACAGTACGACATCGATTTAATAACCCGGAATCACTGTTGAGACCCCAACCTGACTCCAGAAATATCAACCACAATGCAACCATCAGCATAGGAAGACATTGTCAAAATTACAAAGAGATTAAAAAAAGAACATACTTTTTTAAAAATCAGATGATTGGTCCTATAAATGCATGCATGGTGAAAATTAAATTTCCTTTTACATACATATACAGCGGCACATTTTTTAGTTTCATTCTGTCACATGAACATGAGGCATCGAAAAGTATTTGTCTAACTTAAGGAGGAAAAAATCCATCTTCACATATTTCATTTTAGTTTTTTAATCTATTTGTACTGTAATTTTGACATAATGTTTTCCTATGCTGATGTTTGCATCGCGGTTGATATTCTTTGAGTCGGGTTGGGGTCTCAACAGTGATTCTGGGTTATTAAATCGCGGTATGGAACACATAAATGAATTTTATCTTTGTGATGGACTAGGAGAGTTGGAAAAGAAGCCTTCCTATAAAGAGACCAAGATAATCCCTGTATTATTTATTAAAGGTTGCAAAAAATATAAGAGATATTGAGTATTATTGAGTAGTACCCACTACAAATATCTTATATGCTCAATGGAGTCCTGTCCCTTAAGGTGTCATCCCTCTTCAATGCCATGTGCACACATTTCACCCCGTGCTCGATGGGGATACATGTAAACGTTGACGACACATTCGCCATTGTATGGAGGGAGAGAGAGGATGAGGTGCTCAGTTTTCTTAATAGCTTCTCCCCTCTATTCAGTTTACCTCGGAGTTATATCACTGACTCCCATACAGATGGAAAGCTTGGTTCAGTGGACTTTTGTTATTTCCAAAGTTTGTTAAATTGAGGCCCATTAAAGTAGGGGTGTTCTGTGTGTTTCTTATACTAGAATCTATATGTATTTAGTAATTAATTTGGAAGTAATCATTACATTATATTGTTTTAATTTGATGATGCAATAGACATCTGAATATTTTACAAATCCCTTGGTACAGTTTATGTAATTAAGTTCCAACTTTGAGTGTCTTGATAACAGACACCTAAAGTTGGAACTAAATTGAACAAATCCATTTGTAGGAAAAAGTTTAGTTCTGTATATAATCTAATTGTGAGGAACAATAGGAAGAAAACTGTGTGCTGTTTACTTAAATATGGGCCTGCAAGCACATTGCTTGTAATCTGATTTGCTGTATTTATTAGGCCTGATGTAACAAAGTGATCAACACTGACTAACAGTGGTGCACATTTGACTTGACCAAGCCTGTATGATCATTTAATACAGTTATGTTCTTGCACTCCCTATATGACTCCACTGACTGTATGTGGCCATCCTCGAGTATAAACAAAAAATTGTTAGTAAACAAGTTTGTAGGAAATTACTGAACTTGCATTTTCTAAGCCGAGTATATAAATTGAATAAATTTATAGTTTTTCTCACCCTTCACAAATAATGTATAATGTTTTTCTTTTTTTAACTGTATATTTGTGTATGAGTTTGTATGATATATATATATATATATATATACACACGTATAATCTGCACATATAGGTAAGGCCCACAGAAGTAACACCAAACTGTCCTCTTCTTAGTGAACTCCTTTATGAATCCGAGTATGAATCTCAGCTTTGGTTGCTGTTTGACTGTAACAAGCACCTTTTGGCATCTGGGGATGCCTATCCCTGTAGGGTGAGTTTGGTTTATAATGCAACATTATTCTTTAATATTAATTTTTAAACTATTTTTTCCAAAAAAAATACTTTTTAGGATTTCATCTGACAGTCACACTGCAGTCCGTGGGAACCCAGCATTTTTTTAAATATTATAGATCAGGGTTAGGGAACCATTTATAAATGGCAGGCCAAATAAAATGTTTGTGAGATACATGCAAGCCAAATTTTTTTTTAGCTTTCCATGATTTTTATGATTATTACAATTTTGCATAATGAAAATATTGTCATAAACAGTTTTATCTCTAGCATTAGTAGAGGCATATGAGGCAAGAAAACAAGCTTATACAGCATTAGCAAAAAAAAAAAAAAAAAAAAAAAACCTTCCCATTTCACTGATCCATTAGTTCGAAATATTTGTATAGTTCTGCCTTGAATTTATTTAAGCTATTAACTTCCATAACAACAAACGGAAGTTTGTTCCAGAAATCAACTACCCGCTGGCTAAAGGCAAATTTCTTTACAATTGTCTTTCCTCAGTTTGAATCTATATCCCCTCAGGTTTGAGGTAATCTGAGAAAGAATCCCATCAGCATTGAGCCTGCTCAATCCATTCAAGGCCTTACACACCTCAATCAGACCACCTTGCAGGTGCCTAGTCTCCAGAAGCTGCAGTTTGCAGAACTTCAGCCTTTATTCGTAAGAGCACCCCTTTGTTTCCCTCACCAGTCTTGTTGCCATTCTCTGTACTCAATCTAGCAAATCTACATCCTTCCTAAAATGAGGAAGAATGTAGAGAATGCAGACCAGTGTGCAGTACGCAAGGTTGGGGCCTAACCATTGTCTTATACAAGGGGATAATCACCTCCTTATCCCTGCTCCCAAAATTCCCGTATATCATTAACAAGACCCCATGACCCACTCTGGCCGCCTGTCTGCACTGCTCAGAAAACTTCATATCTGACTGCACAATAAGCCCTAGGTCTCTTTCATTCTCCACTACCTTGAGTGTAACCCCACCTAGTTGGTAAATTTCTCTGGGGTTACTGCTACCCATATGCAGTATTTTGCATTTGTCAATGTTAAACCTCAGTTGCCACTCCTCAGCCCATCTACTCAACTTTTCAAGATCCTGTTGCAGCAGTGTACTGTCATTAGTGTCATTAACAACCCTGCCAACCTTTGTATCATCTGCAAACTTTGACATTAAGATTGATATACCTTTGTCAATATCATTGATAAATATGCAAAACAACAATCGGCCCAACACCAAACCCTGAGGGACACCACTAATAATATTAGTCCGCATAAAGCAGTATCCATTGATTATCACTCTGTCTTCTCCCACTCAACCATCCTTTTATCCATTTAGCAACTTGCCCTTAATGCCATACTGCTCCAATTTGTACAGTAGTCTTCCATGTGCAATAGTATGAAAAGCTTTCCTGAAATCCAAGTATATGACATCAGAATTATTTTTTGCCTACAGTTCCTTTGTGACCACATCATAATATCCAATCAAATTGGTCAGACAAGACTTCCCCTTAACAAACCCATGCTGTGGCTGAATTATTACTGCTGTCTTATCTAGATGATCCTGCAATGCTTCTTTAACCAGTGACTCCATTATTTTCCCTGTAACAGAAGTCAAACTAACAGATCTGTAATTACTCATGTCACCCTTCGATACCCCTTTGTGAATTCGAGATACATTTGCACATCTCCAGTTTGTAGGGACTTTCTCTGAGTCCAAGGATGCTCTCATGATTATTGCTAAGGGTTTGCTTACTTACTTTGCCACCTCCTTTAATATAACTGGATAGATCCCATCTACCCCAGGTTCCTTTCTTATGTTTAACTTCAATTTCTTGTCCACTTTGCTCTCGGTTATTACAATGTCATCTAACTCCCTGTTAGCATTAGCATTAGTAGAGGCATTTGATGCAAGAAAGCAAGCTTATGCAGCATCAGCCAAAAAAAAAAACCCACTTCCACTTCACCCCTCTGTTCGTTCAAAATACCTGTCCAGCTGAGCCTTAAACTTATTTAGGCTATCAACCTCCACTACAAGGGATGGAAGTCTGTTCCACCAACCAACCACCCGCTGGCTAAAGGCAAATTTCTGCACGTCTATCCTACATCTGTCTTTCCTCAATTTGAATTTATGCCCTCTCAGGTGATTTTTCTGAGCTAGAGGAAGAATCCCATCAGCATTGAGCATGCTCAAACCATTCAAGGCTTTATACACCTCTATCAGATCACCTCGCTGGTGCCTAGTCTCCAGACACTGTAATTTGCAAAACTTAAGCCTTTCTTCATAAGAGCACCCCTTTGTTCATTCACTAATCTTGTTGCCCTTCTCTGTACTTGTTCCAGCAGTTCTACATCCTTCTTGAAATGAGGCCTCCAGACCTGTATACAGTACTCTAGGTGTGGCCTGACCATTGCCTTATACAAGGGAATAATCACTTCCTTATCCCTGCTGGAAAAATTCCTGTATATCATTGACAATACTCCATGAGCTATTCTTGCAACCCGTCTGCACTGCTCAGAGAACTTCATATCTGCCTGCACAACCACCCCCCAAGTCGCTTTCATTCTCTACCACTGTCAGTGTAGTACCACAGAGTTGATACGTTGCTCTGGGGTTGCTGTTTCCCATGTGTAGCACTTTACATTTGTCAATGTTAAACTTCATTTGCCACCTCTCAGCCCATCTGCTCAACCTTTCCAGATCCTGTTGCAGTAGCATAGTGTGTCAGTAGTGTCCTTGACAACCCTGCCAACCTTTGTATTGTCTGCAAACTTGGACATTAAGCTTGATATACCATCATCAATATCATTTATAAATACAGAAAACAATAATGGACCCAACACTGAGCCCTGAGGGACTCCACTAATAACATTAGTCCACGATGAGCAGTGTCCATTGATTACCATTCTGTCTTCTCCCCCCAACCACCCCTTTATCCATAGCAGCAATTTGCCTCCAATGTCACACTGCTCCAATTTGTGTAGCAGTCTTCCATTTGCAACAGTATCAAAAGCCTTTCTAAGGTCCAAGTATATAATATCAAAGCTATTCCCTGCATCCAGTTCTTTTGTGACTGCATCATAGTATCCAATCAAATTGGTCAGGCAAGACTTCCCCTTAACAAAGCCATGCTGTATCCGAGCTATAACTGAAGTCTTGTCTAGATGATCCTGCAGTGCTTCTTTAACCAGTGCCTCCATTAATTTTCCTGGAACAGAAGTTAAGCTCACAGATCTATAATTACTTGTGTCAGCCTTTGATCCTCCTTTGTGAATTGGGGTCACATTTGCACATTTCCAGTCTATGGGTACCTCCCCTGAGTCCAAGGAAGCTCTCATAATTATGGCTAAGGGTTTGCTTACTTCCTTTGCTGCCTCCTTTTATATAACTGGATAGATCCCATCCACCCGGGTGCCTTTCTTGTGTTTATCTTCAACAGTTTCTCCTCCACTTTACTCCCAGTTATTTCAAGATTCTGTAGCTTACTACTAGAGTTGAATACACCTCTGGCATTCCCCTCGCTGAATAACTCCTCATGTGTGAATGTCGATGCAAAATATTCATTTAGTTTGTTAGCTACCTGAGCAGGATCATCAACAGTTGACCCATCAATATCAAGTGGACCAATCTGATTCATCCCCTTCCTTCTAGAGTTTACATAAGTAAAGAACTCTTTGCTGTTTTTCTTTGCATCCCTTGCCAAGGATTTCTCATAATCTGCCTTCGCCTGCCTAACCTCCTTTGTAACTTGGTTGCATATCAACTTGTATCTATCATAGGCTTCTGTGTCATGTGTTAATTTGTAAGTATCCCATGCATTTTTCTTCTCTGCCATATGCCTCATTATTTCATCTGACATCCATTTTGGCCTAAACCTTGAACAATATTTCTTAGTTCGTATGTAAAGCCTAGTAGCTTCCAAGATAAGTTCTTTGAATGCTTTCCATTTTGAATTTGCTGTTGGTAACATCATCAGTTGGTCCCACTGTATAGAATTTAAATACTGTCTCAGTCCATCGTAGTCACCTTTACGGAAGCAATAACCCTTCCCTTTACCCCTAATGGTAGTTACCTCTTTGAGTAAATCCCACTTCAGCACACTGTGATCACTGCCACCTAGTGGTTCATTTATCTGCAGATTCTTAATGCATGAAGAATCACTGCTGATAATCAAATCCAGAGTTTTACTCCCTCTAGTTGCCTCCCGAACATGCTGATGTAGAAAACAATCATCCAATAAATCCACAAAAGCCTTGCTAGTGTGTGAGTGACCAACCCACAAATTCCAGTCAATATCTGGGAAATTAAAATCCCCCATTATAAGACTCTCTGATTTACTGGCCCACTCTATTTCCCTGTACAGTTTCTTATTATACTCATCAGAGTCATTAGGCCTATAGCACACTCCTACTCTCAATTTTGATCTCCCAATGCTTATTTCACACCAAACTGACTCAACACTGCACTGTCCAGTGATGTCGACTGGCTTCACTTCCTTGGTTTTTATGTGTTTCTTAACTAATAGCATAACCCCTCCCCCCTTCCTATCCTTTCTGTAGACGTTGTACTCCCCAAATTGCAGTTCTGCATCCCTTATATCTGTGTGACACCACGTCTCTGATATCCCAACAATATCTGCCTTTGATGTTTTGAGCAATACCTCAAATTCATCAAATTTATTTACCAAACTCCTAGCATTGGTGTACACGCAAGTATACCTGCACCTGTTTCTATTCTTAGCTACCCTAACACAACCCATGTGTTTACTTGTACCGCAATGGCTCCCAGCAGTCTCTGAAATATCATGCATCTTGTTTTTCAGGCTTCTGCTCATTCTAATAGAAGCAGTGCAAGAATCTTTTTCACCTCTGCCAGTGGCTACTGTCAATCGATTGGTCTTTGTCTCCCCCCAAGCTAGCAGTTTTCCGACCCACCTAATACTGCCTCGATAGCATCAGCAAATATTCTTGCACCCTTTCTAGAATATTTGATGATGCTATCGAGGCAGTGTTAGGTGGGTCGGAAAACTGCTAGCTTGGGGGGAGACAAAGACCAATAGATAGAGTTTGAGTTTGATAAACATCTGGCTCTCTTGTCCTTGAGTCCTCATGTGTGAATGTAGATGCAAAATACTCATTTACTCTGGCAGTTATCTGAGAATGATCATCTACAGACAAATCATTGATATCAAGTGGATCAATCTGATTCGTCCCCTTCCTTTTAGAGTTTATATAAGTAAAGAAGTCTGCTGTTTTTCTTTGCATCCTTTGCCAAAGATTTCTCATAATCTGCCTTCACTTGCCTGACCTCCTTTATGACTTGATTACAGACTAGCTTGGTTCTACCGTAGGCTTTTGTGTTGTCTGACAATTTGTGTGCATCCCATTCATTTTTCTTCTCTGCCACGAGTCTCGTTATTTCATCTGACAACGATTTGGCTCTAAACCAAGAACAGTATTTCTTTTAGAACAAAAAGCCTAGTAGCTTCCAAAATTACTTCCTTGAATGCATCCCATTTAGAATTTGCTTTTGGTAACATCATCAGAACTGTATAGAACTTAAAAAAATCTCTGAGGCCACTGTAGTCACCTTTACGAAAGCAAAAAACCTTCTCTTTATCCCTGATGGTATTTACATCTTTAAGTAAATTCCACATCAGTATGCTGTGATCACGGCCACTTAATGGTTCCTTTATCTGTAAATTCTTAATGCCTGAATAATCACTGCTGATAATCCATCTTGTTGCATTTAATCCAATGTGCTGCTGTAGAAAACAGTTATCCAATAAATCCACAAAAACCTTGCTAGTGTGCGAGTGACTCACCCAGAAGTTTCAGTCTATATCTGGGAAGTTAAAATCCCCCATTATAAGACACTCTAATTTACTGGCCCACTCTATTTCTCTTTATAATTGTTCATTGTACCCTGAAGAGTCATTAGGCCTATAAGAAATTCCTACCCTCAATTTTGTTTTCCCAGTGCTTATGTAATACCAAACTGACTCAATGTTGCACTGGCCATCTATGTCAACCACATGCACTTCCAGGCGATTCCATAGCCAGGTGGGCAGGAGCAGCACATGCTTCTTGATTAGACCGGGGTTTGAGCCCGTGACCACCAAATATGGAGGATGCGGAAAGGTCAGGGAATGACCACCGCATATCCTGGAGCAATATGGCCTTAGTTGCTAATGATCCTAAAAACCAAATAACTAACAAACAAACAAACAAACATGCACTTCCTTAGATTTTAGGTGTTTCTTAACTAACAGCTCCTCCCTTCCTATCCTGTCTACCCTTTCTGTACACATTTTACTCCCCAAATACCAATTCTGTATCCCTTATATCTGAGTGATACCACGTCTCTGATATCTCAACGGTATCTGCCTTTGATATCTTAACCAGCAGTTCAAATTCATCAAATTTATTTACTATACTTCTAGCATTGGTGTACATGCAAGTATACATGCACCTGTTTTCTCTCCTAGTTATTCTGCACAGCCCATGTATTTACTTGTTTCATGACTCCCAGCAGTTCCTGAAATCCCCAGCTACTTGCTTTCCAGGCTGCTGCTCATTCCAATAGAAGCAGTGCAAGAATTATTTCCACCTCTGTCTGCTAATCTGCTGTTAATCTATTAATCTCCAAATGCCCCCAAGCTAGCAGTTTTCCGACCCACTTAACATTGCCTCAATAGCATCAGCAAATATTCTTTCATCCTTTCTATTTAAGGGTATTCCATCCCTGTAGAAGCAGTCTCTCCTGTTAACAAGCACAGTCCATGCTGAGAAAAATTCTACCTCATGAGTCCTGCACAACCTCACCAGCACTGTGATTGACAAGGCTCTGATCACCTACTCCCTCCTATCACATCTGGGCAGGATTACAGACACTTTCAAATTTAACCATAACTTGCAACTTTTTTTTCAACATTGACCTGTTCTTGCTAAATAAATCTGCAGATTTTGTACATTTAATGCCAATAGTGCCAATGTGTATACAATGATATCAACTTTTGTGCCCTTAAAAGATATCTGCTCTGTCATCAAATTTTGACCCTGGAAGATACCCAGGTCCTATTCCACCTATCTGTTTTGCACAATATATTTTCCATTTCCCTGACAATTGAGTCACCGACAACAGCTAGCTCCTGTGGACCAGTGCATTCTGCCCTGAAGATTGCTGCTGTGTTGCCTGGTGCACAAGAGTGAACTCTAGTGTTGAGTTTGGCAGCTGAGAGCTTGATGGGCTCCCCATTTTAATTCTTTTGATGGCATCTACCCGACTCTTCAAGTTCTTGTAGATGCACATCAGAACGCTGAGTTGGCACCTAATTTCTTCATTCTCTGCACCTAACACACACAGACTCCCCAATCGCTAGATCATGTGCTATTCGAGAGAGAGAGAGAGAGAGAGAGAGAGAGAGAGAGAGAGAGAGAGAGAGAGAGAGATCCGCAAACATATCACATTTTGCACATTTTTTAGACTGTGATGCATTGGAGAATCACCCCCTTCGATTCTCTCCTGAACCACAGCATCTTCGCTACTTTGTGCACGTTGCTTTCCTGCTCTAGTGTGGGGCACGGTTTCCATTTAAATACAATTTAATTAACAATAAAAATTAAAAAGATTTAGAAATTTAATTGATTAATTGCCAGTACTATATGTAATAGTGTACATATAGTATTTGCAGTAGTGCTACATATTATGGTCCTTTAGATTGTCACAGACATTCTCTCAGATATGCCAGACAAGCTGTACTTGCTACCTGGGAGTCTAAAACGCTGATGAAACTGATATTCGGGTGACACTCAAGTCAAGTGGACCCAATTTCGGCAAAGTCCGGACGGTCTGTGACAGCCAAATCCTCTGCTTGCACCTTCACGATGGTGGGACTGTTAGAAATCCTGGGTATAACCTCCATGCACAAGTACATGGTGGGTGACCACCCAGGTGTGAACCAACGTAAGCAGGGGTCGAGGTGTAGCGCCCACACCACATGGAGGAACGCCGCCCTCTATATTACCAGGCAGTACTAGGTGGTAGATGACTCTCATCAACCGGTGAAATACCGCCACTTTGCTTATTGGAGGCTTGAAGTGGTGGAACCCATGTTTAGTCTCTAGAGCTAAGGTCCGGTCAACCCTCCCCTATCTCTTCCATCATGCAGTATGATTGATGACTTTTGAGGTTATGATGAATGTCGTGGCGAGATCCAATATTCCTTACATTTCGAGCGTACAGCTCTAAAACGGTGTTCGCAGGCCGGCTGCTAGATAGTACACCGGACCAAACCTATTGGTAACTCTCTAGGAGGCTTCCGGATCAGCTAGTGTATAATCTTGCTACCTCTACTCTGCCAGATAGTGACTGGAGGGAGTCCGAGTAGTGTGTATGCGGGGAGCATTGTCGAGGCCACGTTATGTCAAGGATCTGGGTATATTCTTACCACATGTACGCCATATCCAAAAATTTCATTACTTCATACAGCATGTCCCACCCACTTTTTCTTACTATTGAATACACCATGAATTGTCAAACTAATAGAGCAAGCTTATCTGCGAAAAGATCTAAACCTCCCAAGGACTTCCTAATTCATTTCACAAATATACGTGGTCTCAATTCTAATCTCAACGATGTCCATTTCCACTTGCAGTCTTCCAAACCCCATGTACTTTTTCTGACAGAATCTCAGTTATCGGTTGATTCAACTACTGCTCATCTCAGATGTCCAAATTATTCGCTGTATGATTCCTTTCGGCTTAAAGGTGGTACTTGTGCATATGTCCGTTCTGATATTCCCTGTCAGAGACTTGGCAATTTGGAATCTCCTCTCTTTGATCTTCTCTGGCTTTAAAATCTCTCTACCTCATTGTGTCAAATTCATCTGTTGTCTCTACCGTTCTCCCAACTCCACTAATCACTTGGAGCTCTTTGACTTCCTCTCTTTGAAACTTGACTTTCTCCAGTCCAACTTTCCTAACAGTGAGGTAATTTTCCTTGGTGATTTTAATGTTCACAACTCCAGCTGGCTTATTTTTTCTAGTCACACCGACCCAGCAGGTCGAGAAGCTGAGGCTTTTGCAATTACTAATGACCTAGCACAGATTGTTCGTTTACCTACAAGAATACCGGACAATCCTAATCATACAGCCAATATGCTTGATCTTTTTCTCACAAACAACCCTTCTATGTACAAGGTCGAAGTGAGAGGTCCTTTAGGCACTTCGGATCACAACTTGGTGATTGTCTCTTCTCCAATGGAACCTTTATCTCATGGCTATTCCCAACCTCGTGTTGTTTGGCATTACAAGAATGCAAAATGGGATGATCTGCGAGATTTCTTTTCCTTGGTCGGATTACTGTTCCAAAACTTCTGATGTCAACATTTGCACAGATCGTGTCAGTGAAATTATTCTTGCAGGAATAGAATCCTTTATCCCACACTCCACTTTAAAATCTCAAACTTTATCTAAACCTTGGTTTTCCAATAAATGTGCTAAGGCTGACCAATAGAAGAATGTTGCATATCGTAATTGGCTTGTTTCTAATTCTTCAGTTTTATTTTCTGCCTACACCAAAGCTCGCAACAATTGTAAAGCAGTTATTAATCAGTTTCTATTTTTATTTCATAACTTATGCTATGAAGTTCGAAACAAGCTAAGAGTAGTAAACTTGCTTCTTGCCCTAATGGTAGCCGAGCATTCTGGTCTCTTGCCAAAGCTATTGGCCGCAACTTTTGCCCATCTCTACTCCCACCTCTGTCCAAACCGGATGGTTCTGTTGTCACTTCAGCCAAGGATAAAGCTGACCTGCTAGCATCCCATTTTTCTTCCGGCTCATGTATTAATGATCTTGGTAAAACACCTCCCACCATTCCTAACACGCTCCATTCAATGCCTCCTATGGTCTTCCGTCAAAAGGATATCAGAAGGATTTTGATGAATCTTGATACTAAGAAAGCTCCAGGTCCTGATGCTATTTAACCTCCTGAACTTACTCCTATTCTTTGCCGCCTTTTTTCATTTTCTTATTCCAAAGGTGTTTTTCCTTCTGCTTGGAAATTTGCTCATATCCAGCCAGTTCCTAAAAAGGGTGACAAATCCCTCCCATCCAATTATCGGCCCATTGCAATTACTTCTACTCTTTCTAAAGTAATGGAGAAATCAATTAACCATCAACTCTTAAACTACCTAGAAACTTATAAGTTTCTAGGTAGTTTAAGAGTTTAAGTTCTAATCAACGATCGCCAGTATGGATTCCGTCAGTGTCGATCCACTGGTGATATTCTGGCTTATGTTACCCATTTATGGACTAATTCAATGGAAAGGTTCGGTGAAACACAAGTAGTTGCTCTTGACATCTCAAAGGCTTTTGATCGTGTTTGGCATAAAGGTCTTCTAAACAAGCTTCCATCTTATGGTTTGCCAACTGTTTTTAGTAATTGGTTATCCAGTTTTCTCTCTGATCGCTCACTGAGGGTGATGGTAGATGGCTCTCTATCTTCTAACTTCTCCACTAATGCCAGTGTCCCCCAAGGTTCAGTTCTTTCTCCCACTCTTTTCCTCTTGTATATCAATGACCTTCTTCCATTGACTGGAAATCCTATCCATAGTTTTGCCAATGATAGCACATTGCATTCAACTTTCCATTTTGAGAAACCTTGTCCTGCTCAATCAGCTTCTCGAAAATCTGCTGCCAATTCCTTAAATGCCGATCTTCAGGTAATTCTCCAGTGGGGCAATGACAACTTAGTTGATTTCAACCCTTCTAAAACTCAGTCTTGTCTTATATCTCACAAAAAGGATTCTTCTGCTCCTATGCTTATCTTTAGTGACACTCCGATTTCTAGGCAAAATGATATATCTCTTTTGGGGATTACCCTGACTTCTAATCTCTCTTGGCACAAGCACATTACAAATATTGCTTCCTCTGCATCTAAAAAAACTTGGTTTTCTCTTTTGCTCTCGGCGTTACTTTTCTTTCAAACAGCTGCTCACTCTGTATAAATCGCAAATCCGCCCTGCCATGGAATATTGTTCCCACATCTGGGGTGGTGCCCCCAAAACCTCTCTCAGGCTTCTTGATTCTATTCAGAAGAGGGCAGTTAGGTTAATTAATGATTCATCTCTAACAGAGTCTCTCCACTCAGTTTCTCATAGACCCACTGTTTCTGCTGCATGCCTCTTCTACAGATACTTCCATGGGCACCGTTCTTCTGAATTGGCTTCTATAATTCCCGCTCTCTCTTTCAAAACAGTCCGAACACGTGCCGCCACCAGCCAACATCCATTTCGGCCAACTTCAAACCCACAGAACCAACTTTTCATCTTCCTCATTTATTCATTCAACTGCCGTTTTCTGGAACAACCTTCCTTCATACGTATTTCCTGAAAATTACAATCTACAGAAGTTCAAGTCCAATGTCAATAAATATCTTCGTTCGTCTTCTCAACCTCCAACCCCAGCACAGTACTAAGTACTATAGGTTCTAATACCTCTCGTGTTTGGGGTTCACATAAAAAAAAAAAAAAAAAAAAAAATATTATGCTATCTATTTTTATTTCATATCTTATGCTATGAAGTTCGAAATATACGTTACGCTATTCCGTTTCGATACTACACAATGGCGGCAAGCGAACAGTTTATAGTTTATACATACACTGCATATAATTAATTTTATTAATAAGAAAAAGAAATACAAATTGAAGATAAAATTACAAAAATACAATTATATTAACAAAATACAAATACAGTTCTAGTAACAAAAATTGTAATATTTAATGAGAGATTTGATTCTGTTTATTTTTTCAGATTTGATTCTGTTTATTTGATATCTGGACTGATATTTGTCATATCAATGTGCAGAGTATTTTCTAAAGTTACATCAGAAATTCCATTAGTTCAGAAATATATATAATAATAAATATATTTTGAAAATGACCACAGGGGCCGGATTACACACGTTTGCAAGCCGTAGTTGGCCTGCAGGCTGAAGATTGCCCATCCCTGTTATAGATTATACAGCTCTTCAAATATCCCAGTATCCTTCCTATAAGTACATTTGGTATCCTGTGGTCTAAAGTGGTGGCCACCACCACAGGAGAACTGAGTTTGGCTGGTGGTGGCCACCACCACCAGCCAAACTCAGTTCTCCTGTCTTTCAGCAACTGCTCAGAAAAATTGTACAGACTGCAAGTTTCTGATATGGCGTATTAGGTTGATTATTATTTTTTTTTAGTTGTAGTAAATTTTTGTTGTTTTACTTTACTTCAGCAACCTTATGAGGAGGAAACCTTACAGTAGTGTTCATTTTCAGGTTTATAACCTTTTAGACCTCTTACTGGTATCTTCAATTCGAAGGAAACCTATTCTGTTCAAAGAAGATAATTGATGTATATTGATAGTTAAAAGATGTCACTCGCCCCTCTTCTAGTGATGTTGGAGAGATGATTCTGAAGCAGCAACCCAATCTGAATCAGACTGTGAGATAGTGCTGATAATGTAGAAGTATCAATAAAACTTCAAAATGTTGCTATGCTAAAAGGCAAGAATTTCCAGACTACACACACACACACACACACACACACACACACACACACACACACACACACACACACACACACACACACACACACACACACACACATCTTTAGAAGCTTGAAATTTATTATTAGATAATACTGTAATAAAAGAAATATTTCTCTTCACAATAAGCAAGAAACATTTATTATAACACAACTGACTCAGAGATCGTAGCATTTACCTTGCTTCTGTACATATCTGGTGACACATATGCATGTGAAGAACTGGTCATTAGAACATGGATATTCAATCTTAAAAGATACTATGACTTTGCACATAATATATTAATCATATTCCAGTTTCTTGCTTCAGCCACCATTTTGTTAATAAGATTGCAAGAGATCAGAGGAAGGCTATGACCAGAAATATTTGTGATAAATCATTAGCTAATTCAATGACAGTGTACACTTTTGCAAGCATTGCACTATTAATGAACAATTACTCAAATACAAAGGATGTCAATGTAGTGTATATTGAATCTGTGTGTATACTTATATATTGTCACAGATTTGTTCCTTCAAAATATCCAGTCTGTGGTTTGTTATATATAAAAATATAACTATATAATATCGGTGTAAATACACCATTCTTTGCCCATAAATTTAACTACATAAGTGGTGTAACGGCATCGTTTAATTTTATCTCATATTGTGCTACCATCACAACAAGATACTAGGTATTGCACTACTTTGAATAAATAACGCTGCTCTAGTAGAGGAGACTACTGTTATTTATTCTCAGTGGGCACCACCACCCAGACGTGTTTCGGAGCTTGTTGGCTCACTCATCGGTGGGCGGGCAGGTACTCTGATAATGCAGACATGTCATCACAGTTGCGAAGTTAATTCCACAAAATGAGAGATGCTAAATGGTGAAGATAATGATAATATTTTGAAGACTTAATGCACAATATGTTATGAGTTGAAATTATCTTCACCATTTGACATCTCTCGTATTGTGGAATTAACTTTGCAACTGTGATGGCACGTCTGCCATCACAGTTGCAAATCAGGGTGCCTGCCCACCCACCAATGAGTGAGCCAACAAGCTCCGAAATGCGTCTGGGTGGTAGTGCCCCTCTGGGAATAAATAACAGTAGTCTCCTCTACTAGAGAAGTGTTATTTATTCGAAGTAGTGCAATACCTGGTATCTCATTGTGAAGATAGCCACAATATTATATAAAATCAAACTATGCCGTTACGCTACTTATGTAGTTAAATTTGTGGGTCAACTATGGTGTATTTACACTGATATTATATAGTTAATTTCAACCCATAACACATTATGCCTTGTGCATTTAGTCTTCAAAATAAAATTATAACAAACCCATTGGTATTCTCCCTTAATTAGATTCTTTTGATATAGGTAGTTGACAAAAAAAAATTGATTACACAAGAACAATTTTTTTTTTTTTAAGTAATCAAATGATAGTTCGTTAGAGCAAAGGCCAACTAGGATTCCTAAACTAAAACTGTAACAAACTGTTTGAACTCTGGACATCTTATATAACAAACTGATATTATTAGTAGTAGTGTAAAATTATGCAAGGAGTCAAGCTTATACAGCATCAGCCAAAAAAAAAACTCTCTTCCTTAAATTTATTCAAACTACCTCAAATTCACTTCCACATCAGATGATAGCCAATTACTCTCTGGCTGAAAGCAAATTTTCACACATCTGTCCTGCAGCCATCCTTTTTCAATTTAAATTTGTGTTCCCTGGTGTGCTTTGTCTGAGAAAGAGCAAGAATACTAGTCAAACAGCCCTCCTAGTTTCCAAACTGTTTTTTTGTGGTAAGAGTACCCCTTTATGCTCTTGATTAATCTGGTTCCTCTTCTTTGCACCTGTTCCAGGAGATCCAAATGAGGCTCTTCTGGTCCTGTATGCAATACTCAAGATGTGACCTAACTGTTGTGTTATATTAGGGATAATCACCTCCTTTGTCCCTGCTGGCATAGTTCCTTTATATCATTGACAGAATCCAATGCGCTGTGATGTTCTAGCAACCTATCTGTACTGCTCAGAGAACTTCATATCAAACTATACAATTACCTCTAGGTCTCTTTTTGTCTCCACCACCTTAAATGTAGTAGCACCTAATTGGTACATTAGTCTGGGATTACTGCTGCCCCTATACATTGACAATGTGCTTTACCTTGCATTTATCACTGCATGTTGCATATTGCTACTTCTCAACATAAGTAGCATATACTCAACCCATATAGGTCTCTCTGTAGTAGTATGCCTTGATCCATGTCATTATCTACATATGCTCAGATATTTGTCCAGTATGAAGATATGCTCACACCTACCAATAGTTCTACAGCAACAAGATTCACCAAATTAGCACACATTTCCAGCTGTCATTGGGAAATACAACATTCTTTAATTATCTTTCAGGAAGCCTTTTTAAACATTAAACTTGTTTCCTTCATATTTTCTGCAGATTATCAGATATTATAAGAATAAAGTCCATGTATTTCCGTGCATCATGAATTTCCATTAGGCATCAGCACAAAACATTAAAATTTGATGTTTACTGCACTTTAATTTTTGCACACAAATACCAAATATTAATTTTGATTTTGATAATATGTTTTGAGATTAGTGGCTGTTTTGCTTCCGCCTGTTGTCTCTTTCTATTCATAGAATACCATCAATATTTCACCGAATAAAATACGCTGTTACACTACAATAATAACTTCTGCAACAACATTTTGTTGTTGTTGCAAATTATTAATTATAATGTGAATTGAAATGCTGAGAGAGTATTTCCTTTTCTCATATCAAGAATGGATATTAACAGCATAAAACATCTTGAAAAAATGGATCATATTTAGCTCATTTGTAACAGTCAGTACAAAACATTACTTTCTCTTACTTTTATGATGATAAATTCTTTTATGTTATGAGTTTCATAAATCATTCACGTTAACTAAATAACTAGGCTTAGAATTACAATATTAACTTTGCATGTTTGATGCTTTGCCATTTCATACTAGGGAAAGAAATTGCAGTGTACTATTTATTTATACATGACCAGTTAGCTAAATAAGCCGTACAAATTTTCCACACATCCAAAACAGACAAATATATATATATAAGGTAATTAGAATAGAAATACACTCCTGCCCTCCTATTAACTAATAGCTCAGTGTGGAAGAATTTTAGTTGTAGGAAAGTAAAAGGTACACTGGTGTTCAAAGCAAGTGCATCACCCCTTAAAATTGTAATTGTTGTCCAAATAACATAAGTATATGGCAATATTTTTTATAGATTGCATCAGATAAGATTGACACATGTAGGTGATGATGTAATATTACATCAGCTGTTACTTTCAGCTATATAAGCACGCTCTGCAAGAATTGCAGTCATTCCTTGCTTGTGTCAGGATGGCGAGTTACATGCAGTTGATGTCACGAAAAAAGAGTGCAGTTGTTGCTTTGTGAGGAAGGACATTCTTCCTGTCATATTGCTTATAGAGTATCTTGTAATCAGTTGACAGTGAGTAGATATCTTTCCAAACTCAAAAATAGTGGTTCTGCTGAGAGGAAAAAATGAACCGGATGCAAACGAGTCTCTACACCAAAACAAGACCACGTTTTGAAGCATTTATGCCTTAAAAACTGTAAAGCTTCTTTGTCTGAGCTGAAAAGAGAATGGGAAGAACATACAGTGGTGGTAGCAAGTGCAGTAACAGTCAGAAGATGCCTCTTCAAAAATGGACTTGTAGCCCATCATCCTAAGAAGCCCCTCCTCACACAAAAATGAAAAAGACCTGATTAATCTGGTGTAAGGAACATGTCAAATGGACCCCCGAGCAGTGGAAGTCCAGTTATTTTCTCGGATGAGAAGAAATTCAACCCGCATGGCTCTGATGGGAGACAAACAATTCGTTGTAGATATGGTGAAGAATATCATCCAGACTGTATGGTGTCCAGCCAAATGATATGTGGGTGCATTTCTATCACAGAGTAGGTCACCTGCAGTTCATAAAGGGTTCTGTAAATGCCAATGGATACCTGGCTATATTGGAAGGCAAATTGCTGACAACCATTAGAGACCGTTTCAACCTGCATCTTTCAGGACGACTCTTCTCCTTATCATCGGGCGAAAAGTGTAAGTAGGCACTTCTGTAGTTACTTTAACTTCATTTCTGCATCAGAGGTTGACAGTAATGTGTTTACATTTGTTACAGGTGATAAAATGTAAATACATTACTGTCGAACCTCTGATGCAGAAATGAAGTTAAAGTAACTACAGAAATGCCTACGTCTGTAACCAAGTTACAAAGGAGGTTAGGCAGGCGAAGGCAGTTTACGAGAAATCTTTGGCAAAGGATGCAAAGAAAAACAGCAAAGAGTTCTTTACCTATGTAAACTCTAGAAGGAAGGGGATGAATCAGATTCGTTCACTTGATATCGATGGTTCAACTGTTGATGATCCTGCTCAGGTAGCTAACAAACTAAATGAATATTTTGCATCAACATTCACACGTGAGGAGTTATTCAGGGAGGGGAATGCCAGAGGTGTATTCAACTCTGGCAGTAAGCTAGATAATCTTGTAATAACTGAGAGTAAAGTGGAGGAGAAATTGTTGAAGATAAACACAAGGAAGGCACCTGGGGTGGATGTAATCTATCGAGTTATATTAAAGGAGGCGGCAAAGGAAGTAAGCAAACCCTTAGCCATAATTATGAGAGCTTCCCTGGACTCAGGGGAGGTACCCATGGACTGGAGATGTGCAAATGTGACCCCAATACACAAAGGAGGATCAAAGGGGGAGAGAGGTAATTACAGATCTGTTAGTTTAGCTTCTATTCCATGGAAATTAATGGAGGCACTGGTTAAAGAAGCATTGCAGGATCATCTAGACAAGACTTCAGTTATAGCTCAGACACAGCATGAGTTTGTTAAGGGGAAGTCTTGTCTGACTAATTTGATTGGATACTATGATGTAGTCACAAAGGTACTGGATGCTAAGAATAACTTTGATATTATATATTTGGATCTTAGAAAAGCCTTTGATACTGTTGCACATGGAAGACTGCTGAACAAATTGGAGCAGTGTGGCATGGGAGGCAAATTGCTGCTATGGATAAAGGGATGGTTGAGTGGAAGAAGACACAGTGGTAATCAATGGACACTGCTCATCGTGGTCTAATGTTATTAGTGGAGTCCCTCAAGGTTCAGTGTTGGGTCCATTATTGTTTTCTGTATTTATAAATGATATAATGATGATGGTATATCAAGCTTAGTGTCCAAATTTGCAGACGATACAAAGGTGGCAGGGTTTTTAATGACATTAATGACAGTAAAAAAGTAAAGGTAAAGTGCAGCCATTATCAACCCACTGCAGGATGGAAGCCTCCTCAACAATTCATGCTGAGGGAAATGGACCATAATCTGCCACGCTGGTCCAGTGCGGGTTGGCAGATCGACCGTATTCAGCAGTCAGGGGCTTGAACCCCGGTCTACTCAAGGAGCGTGTGCTACTTGCACTCCCGCTCATGACCACTCGGCTACGGAGTACACTGCTGCAACAGGATCTAGAAAAGTTAAGTAGATGGGCCGAGTGGTGGCAAATGAAGTTTAACATTGACAAATGTAAAGTACTACATATGGGAAGCAGTAATCCCAGAGTAACGTATCAACTCTGTGGTACCACACTGACAGTGGTAGAGAATGAAAAGGACCTGGGAGTAATTGTGCAAGCAGATATGAAGTTTTCTGAGCAGTGCAGATGGTCTGCAAGAGTAGCTCATGGAGTATTGTCAATGATATACAGGAAGTTTTCTAGCAGGGATAAAGAGGTGATTATCCCCTTGTATAAGGCAATGGTCAGGCCACACCTTGAGTACTGTATACAGGTTTGGAGGCCTCATTTTAAGAAGGATGTATTGCTGTTGGAACGAGTACAGAGAAGGGCAACAAGATTAGTGAATGGAATAAAGGGTTCCTCTTACGAAGAAAGGCTTAAGTTTTATAAATTACAGTGTCTGGAGACTAGGCACCGGCGAGGTGATTTTGAGGTGTATAAAGCCTTGAATGGTTTGAGCATGCTCAATGCAGATGGGATCCGTCTTCTTGCTCAGAATAATTGCCTGAGAGGGCATAAATTCAAATTGAGGAAAGACGGTTGTAGAATAGATGTGCGGAAGTTTGCCTTTAGCCAGCAGGTGGTTGATTGTTGGAACAAACTTCCATCTGTCGTAGAAGTTGATAGCTTAAATAGATTCAAGGCAGAACTTGACAAACATTTGGAGCAAGTGGACAGGTGAAATAAGGGTTTTTTTTTTTTTTTTTTTTTGGCTGATGCTATATAAGCTTGCTTTCTTGTGCCTATGCTAATGCTAACTGTCATCATGTTGAATCTGCAGTTGTCAGAAAGAAACCAAAGACCCTTCGTGAACTTCAGAAAGCCATAATTTGTGTTTGGAAGCACAAAGTATCAGTTGATTATCTTCAGAAATTGATTTTGTCAATGCTCCGACAGTGTTCTGCTGTCATCGAGGCCAGAGGCGGTCAACTAAATATTAGTTTGCACCTGGTGAACTTTTCATTTTGTTTTTCATTTAAAATGATAAACTGAAGCAAATTGAGGGCTTCAGATAACATTTCAGTCATAATTGTCGTGTTTACCAAAACTGTTGGATAAAGGTTGCAAATGCTCATTTTGGAATATTTTGAGAGCACCTGTCAACGCTTTGCCTTAATTATTAATAAATATTTTTGTTTATTTTTCTGTTTGTGATGCTAGTCATTAATGTAACATACCATCTCGAAAAAGAGTTCGAAACATGAAATTCCTAGGTGATTCACTTTCTTTTAACACCAGCGTATATGACTGAAGAATATAAAGCTGGTGCTGTTATCCGGAAACACAATTTCCCATCCAAGTTAGTAACGGCCCTGGGCATGGTGGTAGGTTTCTGCATTTGGTAGTGATTGTCTGTATATGTATATATATACACTAAAATCTTATATTTATAATTTAGTGTTATAATTTACACTTATGTAATTATAATTTAAACTTAGATTTTAAACTTAAATTAGTGGTTAACTGGCCAATATCTGTCAGCATTAGCATTGAGACATATGAAGCAAGAAAACAATCTTATACAGCATCAGCCAAAAAAAAAAAAAAAAGTTCAGCCTTAAATTTATTTAAACTGTCAACTTCCACAACAGGCAAAGGCAAACTTCTGCACATCTATTCTACAACTGTCTTTCCTCAATTTGAATCTGTGGCCCCCTCAGGTTCTTAATCTGAGCAAGCAGAAGTATCCCATCAGCACTGAGCCTGCTCAAACCATTCAAGGCCTTATACACCTCAGTCAGATCACCTTGCAGGTGCCTAGTCTCCAGATGCTGCAATTTGCAGAACTTAAGCCTTTCTCTTTACTCATTCTAGCAACTCTACATCCTTCCTAAAATGAGGCCTCCAGGCCTGTACACAGTACTCAAGACGTGGTCAGGCCACATCTTGAGTACTGTACACAGTACTCAAGATGTGGTCTGACCATTGCCTTATACAAAGGGATAATCACCTCCTTGTCTCAGCTAGCAAAAAATACATACATATATATCATTGACAAAACTCCATGACCTGCTCTGGCTGCCTGTCTGCACTGCCCAGAGAACTTGATATCTGACTACACAATTACCCCCAGGTCTTTTTCATTCTCCACCTCCCTGAGTGTAGTACCACAGTTGGTACATTCCTCTTGGGTTACTTGGTACCCATATGCAGTACTTTCCATTTGTCAATGTTAAACTTCAGTTTCCACTTCTCAGCCCATCTACCTAACTTTTCTATATCCTGTTGCGAAATGCTATCTCTTCAGAATGCCACGCCGTTTCACTATTTCATTATTTCACTATTTCACTATTTCACTATGTACATATACATTTTAGTGTGTGGCCAAAAAATTATTAAAACGAAATGAATTTATTTAAATATGTAAAGGTAACAATAACGTAGAGGTTAAGGTAACTGTAACATCTACGTTATTGTTACGTTTACTTTAAGAATGTTAATAATAAAAATGCAGATAATTTAAAATTAATAGTTATAATGAAGATTAATTATTGCTTATTAATTAAGAATGTTTAAAAAGAGCAAAAGTTATTAATGAAAAATTACTTAAAAGTATGTTTGGGGGGGGGATTCTAAGGACCTCTCACTAGTCGAAGTGAGAGGTCCTTTAGGCACTTCAGATCACAACTTGGTGATTGTCTCTTCTCCAATGGAGCCTTTATCTCATGGCTATTCCCAACCTCGTGTTGTTAGGCATTACAAGAATGCAAAGTGGGATGACCTGCGAGATTTCTTTTCCTTGGTCGGATTACTGTTTCAAGACTTCTGATGTCAACGTTTGCTCAGATCGTGTCAGTGAGATTGTTCTTGCAGAAATGGAATCCTTTATCCCACACTCCACTTTAAAATCTCGTCCTTTATCTAATTGGTTTTAGATTGGTCTTGGTTTTCCAATAAATGTGCTAAGATTGTCCAAGAGAAGAATGTTGCATATTGTAATTGGCTTGTTTTTAATTCTTGAGTTTCATTTTCTGCCCACACCAAAGCTCGCAACAATTGTAAAGCAGTTATTAATCAGTCCAAACTAGAATTTGAACAGGCTAAGAGTAGAAAACTTGTTTCGTGCCCTAATAGTAGCCGAGCATTTTGGTCCCTTGCCAAAGCTATTGGCCGCAACTTTTGCCCATCTCTGCTCCCACCTCTGTCCACACCAGATGGTTCTGTTGTCAGTTCAGCCAAGGATAAAGCCTACCGGCTAGCATCCCATTTTTCTTCCATCTCATATTTTAATGATCTTAGTAAAACACCTCCCACCATTCCCAACACGCTCCATTCAATACCTCCTGTGGTCTTCCGTCAAAAATATGTCAGAAGGATTTTGACAAATCTTGATGCTAAGAAAGCTCCAGGTCCCGATGGTATTTCTCCGCTTGTTCTCAAAACCTGTGCTCCTGAACTTCTGTTTTTGGTGCCTTTTTTCACTTTCTTATTCCAAAGGTGTTTTTCCTTCTGCTTGGAAATTTGCTCATATCCAACCAGTTCCTAAAAAGGGTGACAAATCCCTCCCATCCAATTATCATCCCATTGCAATTACTTCTACTCTTTCTAAAGTAATGGAGAAACAATTAACCATCAACTCTTAAACTATCTAGAAACCTTCCTTCTGATCAATGATCACCAGTATGGATTCTGTCAGTGTCGATCCACTGGTGATGTTCTGGCTTATGTTACCCATTTATGGACTAATTCAATGGAAAGGTTCAGTGAAACACAAGTAGTTGCTCATGACATCTCAAAGGCTTTCGATCGTGTTTGGCATAAAGGCCTTCTAAACAAGCTTCCATCTTATGGTTTGGCAACTGGTTTTAGTAATTGGTTATCCAGTTTTCTCTCTGATCGCTCACTGAAGGTGATGGTAGATGGCTCTCAGTCTTCTAACTTTTTCACTAATGCCAGTGTCCCCCAAGGTTCAGTTCTTTCTCCCACTCTTTTCCTCTTGTATATTAAGAGGAAAATATACAAGTAAGTCCATTGACTGGAAATCCTATCCATAGGTTTGCCGGTGATAGCACATTGCATTCCACTTTCTATTTTGAGAAACCTTTCCCTGTTCAATCAGCTTCAACTTCTCAAAAATCTGCTACCCATTCCTTAAATGCCGATCTTCGGGTAATTCTAGCCGACCGGGCTAGCCGAGTGGGTAAAGTACCTGCCCGGCAACCCAAAGGTCGCGGGTTCGATTCCCGCCTCGGGCTTGGATCAAAGTACTGCAAAAACCTTGGGAGGTGCAATATGGCCACAGAAGCCGATGCGCCAACAACTACCAAATCAAAAAAAAAAAAAAAAAAAAATCGGGGTAATTCTCCAGTGGGCCAAAGACAACTTAGTTGATTTCAACCCTTCTAAAACTCAGTCTTGTCTTATATCTCGCAAAAAGGATTCTTCTGCTCCTATGCTTATCTTTTTTGACACTCTGCTTTCTAGGCAAAATAATATATCTCTTTTGGGGATTACCCTGACTTCTAATCTCTCTTGGCAGAAGCACATTACAAATATTGCTTCCTCTGCATCTAAAAAACTTGGTTTTCTCTTTCGCTCTTGACATTACTTTTCTTCCAAACAGCTGATCACTCTGTATAAATCAAAAATCTGCCCTACCGTGGATTATTGTTCCCACGTCTGGGGTGGTGCCCCCAAAACCTTTCTCAGGCTTCTTGATTCCGTTCAGAAGAGGGCAGTTAGGTTAATTAATGATTCATCTTTAACAGTCTCTCCAATCGCTTTCTCATAGACGTACTGTTTCTGCTGCATGCCTCTTCTACAGATACTTCCATGGGCACTGTTCTTCTGAATTGGCTTCTATAATTCCTGCTCTCTCTTTCAAAACAGTCTGAACACGTGCCGCCACCAGCCAACATCCATTTACTGTGCAACTTCAAACTCACAGAACCGACTTTTCATCTTCCTCATTTATTCATTCAACTGCTGTTTTCTGTAACAACCTTCCTTCATACGTATTTCCTGAAAATTACAGTCTACAGAAGTTAAAGTCCAATGTCAACAAATATCTTCTTTCATCTTCTCAATGGCGCCTCCGTAGCCAGGTGGGAAGGAGCAGCAGTGCGTAGCACACGCTTCTTGATTAGACCAGGGTTCGAGTCCGTCACCACCAAATACGGAGGATGCGGAAAGGTCAGGAATGACCACCGCATATCCCGGAGCAATATGGCCTTAGTTGCTAATGCTCCTAAAAAAAAAAAAAAAACAAAAAAAAAAAAAAATCATCTTCTCAACCTCCAACCCAAGCACGGTACTGAGTACTATAGGTTCTAATACCTCTCGTGTTTGGGGTTTACATTTAAAAAAAAAAAAAAAAAAATGTCAACTGGATACTTACTCATGGAAATGCAGTCAAATGTTACTTATGTAAATATTACTCAAAAACCTTTATTGAGTAAATGTTTATGAGCAACATTTACATTTTCCCTGGTGTATTTTGGACTTGTTTACATAACACTGAATGTTACCATATTTGTTATATTGTAATATGAATTAAGAATTTTTATCCTTTAATATGTCCTTTAAATATTCAATAAGTGCTGAAATTGATGTGGACAAGATGATGGAACGGGATTCAGTAAGTGAATCTTGTTTCATCATCTTGTTATATAAATGGAAAGTGAAGTGTACTGTGCTTCTTTTCATATACAGTCGAACTTCCCTATAACGAATTCAATAAATCCAGCGAAAAAATTCGTTATAGAGAAATTTCGTTGTACAAAAAATCTTTTTATTAGAAATTGTTATCTAATTAGAAAATGAAAACGAATCTACATTTATTTTTAATGTATTTTATTTCAAAAACACTTATTTAAATTACGTTAATTTATACAATTTTCGCCGGTAAGTATCACAAATTAAAAAAAAATCTGTAATTTTCGTTTGCACAGTTCAATTAAAAAATGTCTGATTCTCAAAGAAAACCTCACATTTGTTCAGATCATTAAAAACATTATCAGGAACATTTTCACAAAACTGTAGACCCATACGAACTGTTTTAAAAGCGTGAATCATTTCTTTGCGAGTTGGCTTTTCTGCGGGTTGTTCTGATGCGTTTTCAGCATTATCATTAATTTCTTCGTGATCATGGTCGTGTCTAACACTGTTCAGCAGTATTTCATCTTCATTCGGATGTTCAGTTGTAGTCAGATCTTGATCTACATAAACATTACTATCCAGTGTTATTTCATTTTCGATATTTCCGGATGATTCTAATAATGTCCAAAAGTTTTTCCGTTGTGAAAGGGGCAGGTCATCTTGTTCATCCAGTTGTTGTTCGACTTCTGCATTCAATGCAAATCCCACTTTCGAAAAACAATTTTGAATATTGTATTCATGACATCATTTGTCCAAACTTTTGCCAGTTCAGAGATGCAATCTCTAAGGTTAATTGTAGCCTCCAAGTTTCTATTTTCTGATAATGCATTGACAATCTTCATTATTATTCTCTTTCAATAATGAAATTTAAAATTTTTAATAATGCCTTGGTCCATTGGCTGGAGTTTTGACATTACATTTGGTGGTAAAAACAACAACTTCACACTTAAGTTTGGCAAAAATACTGGCAGGATGTGCCGGACAGTTGTCAGTTACCAACATGATTTTCCTTTTTTCTTTTGTTATACGCTTGTCTAGTTTCAATATCCATTCTTCAAAAATATCACTTGTCATCCATGCTTTTTTATTAAAGGTGTAGTCAACTTCCAAAAATTTTGTGCCTCTAAAACATCTTGAGTATTTTGATTTTCCAATGACTAAAAGTCTTAATTTTTTTCTTCTTGTCATATTTACTCCAACTATCACAGTGAAAGTTGCTGTGCTAGTTGGAGCAAAAAAATAAGTTCTTTGCTTTTTTTTCTGCCAAAACATTTATCATCCTTAAAAGCAAGTGTTCTATTCGGTAAACATTTAAAGAATAAACCCATTTCGTCAGCAATAAAAAAAATCCTTAGGTTCATAGTCTTCCAAAATCTTCTTTAAGGTATTGTTCCTCCAACTGTTGCAATCTTCTTCACTTACATTAATGCTTTCTCCGCAAATAACCTTTTTCACAATTCTGTGGTGCCTCTTAAATTTATCTCGCTACCCAGTGCTCACATTAAATTCTGTAATTTCTCCCTAACCTCTTATTTCCTGTGGACCTCAGTCTTTCCAATTGCTGTTTTGTCAAACACAATAGTTTTCTGATAATTCAATGGTAAGCAGGGTGGTTAAAGATAGTAAACCGGATATGATACTTCACTAAGACCTGGATAAATTTGGCAGACAGACTTTAAAATGGCAATCTAATGTCAATAATTATATTCTTTCACTTTCTCAACTTTCAACCCACACACTATACCAAGTACTATAGGGTCTAATACCTATCATGTTTGGAGTTTCCAATGAATAAAAAGAGGAGAAAAAAAAAAAAAAAGGGAGGGATTTAGGTTTAACTGATAAATTCAAGATAATCAATCCATTTGGGTAGTAATCATCTCATTCAATCTCACTAAAAAATGAAAAATCTGCATTTTGATTATTGCATGCAAGTTTGGAAGGCCTCATTTTAGGAAGGACATAGATCTGTTGGAATGAGCGTGGAGAAGATGGTCAAGATTAGTAGTCGGAAGAGGACTACTCTTACCAAAAATTACCCAAATTCTCTAAATTGCAGTGTCTGAAAATTAGGCATCTGTGAAATTAAACTTGAGTGAAGTGTTTAAGGCTTTAGATGTATTGAGTAAACTAAATGCTGATGGAATCCTTACTCTTTCTGAAATGACACTCATAATTGGGTGAGGGTGACCATAAATTTAAATTGGAAAAGGTTGGCTACATAAGATTTTGACATAAATATTTAGTAATCGTGACCTGTTTATGTGCGATAGGGAAACTCATAGATGGTCATGTCAAGGATCAAAGAAATAAAAATACAAAGAATCTTGGCTTAGATTTAAGTGTTTTTTTATTTTTTTCTTTAATGAAAACCCCAAACACAAGAGGTATTAGAACCTTTAGCGCTTAGTACTGTGCATGGGTTGCAGGTTGAGAAGGTGAAAGAAGATATTTGTTGACATTAGACTTGAACTTCTGTAGACTAATTTTCAGGATTTACGTTCCGATTTCTTGAAAGAAAAAATAAGTGAACAAAGTGGATAAAATCATTTTTTATATTTTATTTTTTTCAGTCAATTTAAGTGTTATCCTGTAGCAAATAGTAAGAAATTACAATTTTGTTGAACTTGACAAAACAAAGTACATTCATTCATATATGGTATTGAATGGGTCATTGTCTTTGCACCATGTTTTAGCGAACTGTCCAAGTTGATAATTAGCGTCATATTAATTGTATCTCATATTGTGAATACCTTCATAGCTCATTGTGAAGGTATTCACGAGTGTCCGAGGTATTGCATTGCTTTGAATAAGTAACGGTTTACCAGTGGAGAAGACTAATATTACTTATTCTCATCCGATACCACCACCCATACGGCACCATTTGGAAGCTGATTAGCTTCTCATCAGTTTTATTATTGACTTGGACAGTTCACTACAAACAAAACATGGTGCAAAGGCACTGACCATTCAATAGTGAATCTTAAGCATAGTCCCATGTTTCATGCAAAATAATCAGCTTAATTCATATATAATATAAATCACATATGTATACATTGGTTATCTAAGATTTTTTTTTTCCCCCTTTGTTAGTATTCCCTTAAATTAGAAAAAGGAGATTACACAATTCGTTTTCAAGTGCGGCATGAAGAGCGTTCATTGTTGGATAAAATAACAGATATGCCAATGCTTGTCCAGATGAAATTACCTTGTCCTCTATCTGTAGATATATATCCTACTTATTCTAGTGCCCTATCTGGAGGAAAGAAAATATCTTCCAGTATTCTAGCACCAGGATCGTCCTGTCCTTTATTTATTGTTCCCATTTCATCTGAAAAGTAAGTATCAATTTTCTAGAATGACTGCCCTATATATATATATATATATATAACTTATTAAAATATTGTAATATCTTGAGAATTTACATGTATCCAATGATTACAGTTGAACTTCATTGTGTAAGATGTGGAAAGTAATGTACCAGTCATTGATTTTCTAAGTAGTTCAAAGTAGGTTGTTCACTCAATTTTCTGGATATTAATTTATTGATTTCTGTTTTCTACAGCAGCATGTCAGAGAGGCAACAAGAGAAAGCAATACTCTAGATGTGATTATTAGCAGTGGATTTTTATTCATTAAAAATATCTATTTAAAGGAACCATTAAGCCGAAGTAATCATAATATGTTGATGTGGGATCTACTTAAAAATATAACTACTTTCAAGGGTAAAGGAATGGACTTTTGCTTTTGTAAAGATGACTGTATTGGTCTCAGACAGTTTTAAAATTCTGTTCAATGTGACTAACTGATAATGTTACTAACTGCATATTTTAAATGAAAGACGTTTAGGGTAATCATAGAGTTTCTAAACTTTTTATACCAACTAAGAATGTTATCCAAGATTTAGACCTAAATAAATGTCAAATGAACTGATGAGACAAGGAAAATGCTGGGATAATTTTAAATTAGCAGATGAAATGAAACCTGTAGCATGTAAAAATAGAGTGCAGTCAGATCACAAAGGGGGTTTGGCAAACTCATTGTTAGAAGTCCTTGGCTAAGAATGCAAAGAAAAAAGTATGTTCACATTAGAAAGAAAAGGATGAATAACTATTGATGCTTCTGTTCAGGTTGCTGACAAACGAAATAAATATTTCACATCTTGGTTCCTGCATGAAGAAGTTTCTAGGGATAGGAACACAAGAAATACATATAGTCATAACTGGAAGCTTAATCATTTTGATATAACTGAAGAAAAAAAGTTAAAGAGATATTTCTGGAGCTAAATGTAAACAAGGCACCTGGGGCTGATGAAATCTGTTGAGTTATATTAAAAGAAGCAGTAAAAGAAGTAAACAAACCTTTGGCCATGATTATGCGAGCATCCTCAGATTCATGGGAGGTTCCTATAGATTGGAGATATGCATGTGTCTCCTATTTACAAAGAGAGATCAAAGAATGATATGGATAATTTTAGAACTATAAGCTTTACTTCTGTTCTAGGGAAAATAATGAAGTCAGTGATTAAAGAAGTATTGCAGGATCTTATCTGTTTATCTATTACAATGTACTAACAAAGGAACTGGATGTAAACACTAATTTTAGCATCATATATTTAGATTACAGCATACCTTTAACCATTCTGCCCAAAATACTGCTGTATAAATTGGAGTAGTGTGGCATTAGGGATGAGTTACTGTTATAGGTGAAAGAATGGTTGAGTGGCAGAAGATACAGCATAGTTCTAAATGGGCACTGCTCTTTTGGACTCATGTTGTTAGTGAAGTCACTCAGTGTTTTTTCTCTTACTATTTACAATATTTATTAATGATATTAATGAAAACATACCAAGCTTATTGTCTAAGTTTGCAAATGATGTGACATAGCCAAGTGGTCAGGAGAGTAAGTGCAGTAGCATGAACTCTTTGAGTCGACTGAGGTTCAAGCCCGTGACTGCTGAATACGATTAACGTTTGAATTGATGATTTATTGTAAGCTCCACTGACCTGGTGGTCATGCCAGAGTCTAACAAGAACAAAAACAAAACAAAAAAAATTATAAGGTTGGCAGAATAGTTAATTAGCATTAGTAGAGGCATATGATGCAAGAAAGCAAGCTTATGCAGCATCAGCCAAAAAAAAAAAAAAAAAAACCGCTCCCATTTTCACCCCTCCATTCTTTCCAAATACCTGTCCAGCTCAGCCTTAAATTTATCAACTTCCACAACAAAGGATGGAAGTCTTCCACCAACCAACCAACTGGCTAAAGGCAAACTTCCGCACATCTATACTACAACTGTCTTTCCTCAATTTGAATTTATGCCCTCTCAGGTGATTATTCTGAGCAAGAGGAAGAATCCCATGTCTCCAGACACTGTAATTTGCAAAAACTGAAGCCTTTCTTTGTGAGAGCATCTCTCTGTTCCATTATGAGGTGATTATCCTCTTAAAAGGGAATAATCACCTCATAACGCAATGGTCAGGTGATTATCCTCTTACAAGGGGATAATCAGCTCCTTATCCCTGATAGAAAAATTCCTGTATGTCATTGACAAGACACCATGAGCTACTCTTGCAGACCATCTGTACTGCTCAGAAAACTTCATATCTGCCTGCACAATTACCCCTAGGTCCTTTTAATTCTCTACCACTGTCAGTGTAGTACCACAGAGTTGATACATTACTCTGCAGTTCTTGCTTCCCATATGTAGTACTTTAGATTTGTCAATGTTAAACTTAATTTACCACCTCTCAGCCCATCTGCTCAACCTTTCGAGATCTTGTTGCAGCAGCATAGCATCAGTAGTGTCCTTAACAACCCTGCCAACCTTCGTATCTTCTGCAAACTTGGACATTAAGCTTGATATACAATCATCAATATCATTTATAAATACAGAAAACAACAATGGATCCAAAACTGAACCCTGAGGGACTCCACTAATAACATTAGTCCACGATGAGCAGTGTCCATTGATTACCACTCTGTCTTCTCCCACTTGGCCATCACTTTATCCATAGCAGCAATATGCCTCCAATGCCACACTGCTCCAATTTGTGCAGCAGTCCTCCTTGTGCAATAGTATCAAAAGCCTTTCTAAGATCCAACTATATGATATCAAAGTTATTCCCTGCATAATTTTGTATCCAATCAAATTGGTCAGGCAAGACTTTCCCTTAACAAAACCATGCTGTGTCTGAGCTATAACTAAAGTCTTGACTAGATGATCCTGCAGTGCATCTTTAACCAGTGCCTCCATTAATTTTCCCTGAACAGAAGTTAAAATAACAGGTCTATAATTACTTGTGTCACATTTTGATCCTCCTTTGTGAACTGGGGTCACATTTGCACATCTCCAGTCCATGGGTACCTCCCTGGGGTCCAAGGAAGCTCTCATAATTATGGCTAAGGGTTTGCCTACTGCCTTTGCTGCCTCCTTTAATATAACTGGATAGATTCCATCCAACCTGGGTGCCTTTTTTATGTTTATCTTCAATAATTTCTCCTCCACTTTGCTCTCAGTTATTACAAAATCATGTAGCTCACTGCCAGAGTTTAATTCACCTCTGGCATTCCCCTCCATAAATAACTCCTCATGGGTGAATGTAGATGCAAAATACTCATTTAGTTTGTTAGCTACTTGAGCAGGATCATCAATAGTTGAACCATCAATATCCAGTGGACCAATCTGATTCATCCCTTTCCTTCTAGAGTTTACATAGGTAAAGAACTCTTTGCTGTTTTTCTTTGCATCCTTTGCCAAAGATTTCTCATCTGCCTTAGCCTGCCTAATCTCCTTTGTGACTTGGTTACAGACCAGCTTATATCTATCATAGGCTTCCATATCACCCATTAATTTATATGTATCCCATGCATTTTTCTTTTCTGCCATATGTCTCATTAGTTCATCTGACATCCATTTAGGCCTAAACCTTGAACAATATTTATTAGTTGGTATGTAAAGCCTAGTATCTTCCCAGATAAATTGTTTGAATGCTTCCATTTTGAATTTGCTGTTGGTAACATCATCAGTTGGTCCCACTGTATATAATTTAGATACTGTCTCAGGCCATCGTAGTCGCCTTTACGAAAGCAAAAACCCTTCCCTTTACCCCTGGTGGTAGCTACCTTTTTGAGTAAATCCCACTTGAACACACTGTGATCACTGCAACCTAGTGGTTCCTTTATGTGCAGATTCTTAATGCATGAAGAATCACTATGATAATCAGATCAAGATTATTATTCCCTCTAGTTGCCTCCCGAACATGCTGATGTAGAAAACAATCATCCATCCAATAAATCCACAAAAGCCTTGCTAGTGTGTGTGTGACCAAACCACAAATTCCAGTCAATTTCTGGGAAATTAAAATCCCCCATTTTAAGACTCTGATTTACTGGCCCACTCTATTTCCCTGTACAGTTTCTTATTATACTCATCAGTGTCATTAGGCCTATAACACACTCCTACTCTCAATTTTGATCTCCCAATGCTTATGTCACACCAAACTGACTCGATACTGCACAGTTCAGCGATGTCGACTGGCTTAACTTCCTTGGATTTTATGTGTTTCTTAACTAATAGCATACCCCCTCCTCCCTTCCTACCCTGTCTATCCTTTCTAAACACATTGTACTCTCCAAATTCCAGTTCTGCATTCCTTATATCTGTGTGACACCACGTCTCTGATATCCCAACAATATCTGCCTTTGATGTTTTGAGCAATACCTCAAATTCATCAAATTTATTTACCAAACTCCTAGCATTGGTGTATGCACAAGTATACATGCACCTGTTTCTATTCTTAGCAACCCTAACACAACCCATGTGTTTACTTGTACTGCAATGACTCCCAGCAGTCTCTGAAATACTCTGCATCTTGTTTTCGAGGCTGCTGCTCATTCCAATAGAAACAGTGCAAGAATCACTTTCACCTCTGCCAACTGCTACTGTTAATCTATTAGTCCTTGTATCTTCCCCCCCAAGCTAGCAGTTTTTCAACCCACTTAGCACTGCCTCGATAGCATCAGCAAATATTCTTGCACCCTTTCTATTTAAGTGTATCCCATCCCTGTAGAAGCAGTTTTTCCTGTTAACAAGTACAGACCATGCTTAAAAAAATTCTACCCCTTGAGCCTTGCACAATCTCTCCAGGGCCGAATTGATTGACAAGGCTCTCATCATATACTCCCTCCTATCCACGATAGGAGGGAGTATATGATGGTAGCAATGATAGGAATCATGGTACATTTCTGCAACAAAGCCTAAAAAAATTAGATAGGTGAGCTGACAAGTGGCATTTGAAGTTTAACAACGATAAATAGGTAGAAATAATTCCAGAATAATATACTAAAATGGGTGGTATCACACTCAAGTTAATGGAGAACAGAAAAGACCTTTGTGAATGAAATTGTACAGCCTAACAACATTTCTTCGGACAATGCAGACAAGCTGTTAAGAAAACAGCTTGTTTGCATGTCTTGTATACCACTGACAAAATGATGTTTTGTCAGTGATATACAAGAGTTTTGCCATCAGGGACAAGGAGATTATCCTTTTGTATATGGCAATGGTTAGGCTACATACGAGGAAGAAAGATTTGGATATCTTGAAAATCGAGAATGCTTATCACAAAAAGACTTTGACTCTGCAAATTTCAGGTCTTGAGAAGTAGACATTAAAGTAGTTAAGTCTAAATGGATTCAGTAAACTTAATGATGATGGTATTCTTACTTTTTCTCAGACCACCCACCCACCCACACACACACACACACACACACACACACACACACACACACACACACACACACACACACACACACACAACTAAACTGAAAGAGGATGGTGCAGATAAGATATGTGCAAATTTGCTTTCAACCAGAGAGTGATTGATTGCTAGAACAAACTGTGGTGTTTTAGGAGGGTGTTGGGGATAGAGTTTGAATAAAGAAGAATTAGACTTATTATTAGCAGGTAAGGTGGGTCTTTTTTTTTATAAGCTTGCTTCCTTGCACCATTTGCCATTAGCACTAATAATAATAGTAATAAGTGGGAACACATTGAAAAGTAAAATTATAGCCTTGTTTCAGTTGTAATCAAGAAGCACAAAACATTGCTGTGGCAGAGTCATAGTGATTTCACTGTGTTCCTAACAGCATACTATGGTTATCACCATTTGAAATAAAAATGACATAATACTAAGAAATGCAAACCATTCATCAGCCACATCTTGCCTAGTTCTTGGAGTGAGGTAACTGGAATACTTACCAATACACTTTGGTACAGGAACTCCCCGACTTACGTAAGGGTTCCATTCCGCGGAACACTACCTAAGTTGGAATTTCCCTAAATAAGTTGGAATTTCCCTAAATAAGCATTTAGGGAAATTCCGCACACAAAAAAGAAATGTTCGATGAACATGTAAATAGAATTATTCAAATTTTTTTTATCTCGGGCAGGAAAAATTACAAAGGTGTACAAAATTACAAAAATTTCAAAATTAAAAAATTACAAAAAGAGAGACGAGACAGGCATAATGTAAGCAAGTTTTACCTTTCGAGCATTGTTGCCAGAATTAAATGTCCAGCTGATAAGTACGCCGCTGCAGAAGTTGAGGGCTGTGGAGATTTAGAAGGGGATTTTTCCAACACATCACAAAATTTC
This sequence comes from Mastigoproctus giganteus, assembly GCF_048544385.1. Lineage (NCBI taxonomy): Eukaryota > Metazoa > Arthropoda > Arachnida > Uropygi > Thelyphonidae > Mastigoproctus > Mastigoproctus giganteus. The sequence goes on along the minus strand of NC_143587.1, from coordinate 42,564,181 downwards.
TCTGCAGCTGCAAAATCGTCATTGGCAACTTTAATGTCTTGGAAACGAGCGCTGTTTGAATGTATTAAACCACCTATTGCATGCCACAAACTTGGCTTGTGGTTTGCTGTACTTATCCTTAATATCCTCATAAATACTTCTTGCTTTTTCTTGAATGGCCATTGAACTCAGGGGCACTCGCTTCTGAATCTGGTTTTCCATCCATATTATTAATAGCTTTTCCATCTTCGATATAGCACCTGAACGTTGTTTTGTGATCATTGTTGGGGCAGACTAGCCCCAGTGTGAAATACGTTAATCCTTTAACATGTTCTTTGATACGCGCTCTGTACTTTAAAATAGTATTCACTGTTGACGCAGCGAGACCTAATTCCATGCAATAGATGACAAACTTTGTCATGTTTCATTGCACAGTGTATGCACTACTCGCAACCTCTTACAGTAAAACATATACTCCTTGAATGTAACTTGTTCAACAATGCCCGACGAATGTCTTTTAGTTTCATTTCAGATCTATAACAACCTCTCTCTAAATAGCATAATAGGTAAAAAAGCAAATCTCTGAATTCTTTTTCTATTTGAAACAAATAAAAATGTATGACCGTTTCTAACTGCTCCCCGTGCAGTTATCATAAGTGACTCAATTAATTTGGGAGATGCAGATGCAGTATGGCCTAAGTCGCCCTTGTGCCAGAAAACACCACCACCACCACCACAACAACAACATCATGCTTCATACTTCTTAATTAATCATCTTCATTTCTAAATCAATTTTGTTTCGTTTCGTTTCCTAGCAATCCCAGCACTTGCACTTTCTGTTGGGCGTTTTCTCTTCATTGTAATACGTAAATAATGTAAACACCCACAGAATTTCAGTTATCGGGATCACTGCAAATGCAATAAGATCGAGTTTACTACCCGTTTATAATTGATTAAACCGGAAAGTGCAAATTGTTTTTATTATTTTATGGTATTGACCTACAGAAATGTGTTTTTGAAAAATATCACAAAAGGCGTTCAAAATTGATGCTTATAATGGAACATATGATAATGATGAAAGTGTAGTGCAATTTCCATTATAAATATGATCAAAATTTTAGAGAGATAAATAGCTTAGCTATATAGCAAAATTTTCAACTTCCAGGGTCTTGGAACAAATTACCAAATGAAAACAATGTGTTATTGGGTTCACATTATGATATTTTCACGATAGCTCCATTTATTCCTATGGGTTGCAAAATACGTTTCCACGATTTTTTTAAGTTTGCACCAGCTGGCAAAAACTTACGTAAAGTCGAATTTGTATAAGTCGAGTATTACGTAAGTTGGGGGGTTCCTGTATTGTGAAATGAGTCATTTTACTAGATAGTGGTCTAAAGAACTGTGCCTGTTCATTCAGTGATACATGATCTCTGTAAGTCTGCTGTGATGTAGTAGTGGCATGTGATGCAAGAAAGCATGTGTATGAGCTTATGCAGCATCAGCCAAAAAAAAAAAATCACACCATTCCCTCCAAATGCCTGTCTAGTTCCTCCTTAAATTTATTCAACCTATCAACTTCTACGACAGATGGAAGTTTGTTCCAACAATTAACCACCTGCTGGCTAAAGGCAAATTTCCGCACATCTATTCTACATCTGTCTTTTCTTAATTTGAATTTATGTCCCCTTAAGTTCGTAATCTGAACAAGTGGAAGGATCCCATCAGAATTCAGCATGCTCAACGCTGAATTCTGAATAGCACTGAAATGTTCATGAACGTTTCAGTGCTATTTGTACAGGTATTTCCTACTATTACCGAGATGGGTAAACAGTGATTTTTAGCAGTAGCAGAGGCATACGATGCAAGAAAGCAAGCTTATGCAGCATTAGCCAAAAAAAAAAAAAAAACCTCCCATTTCACTCATCTTGTTCATTCCAAATGCTTGTCCAGCTCAGCCTTAAATTTATTTAAGCAATTAACTTCCACAAGAGGAGATGGAAGTCTGTTCCAGCAGCCAACTACTCACTGGATAAAGGCAAATTTCTGTACATAATGTGTTTCCTCAATTTGAATCTATGCCCCCTCAGGTTCTTAATCTGAGCAAGAGGATCCCATCAGCATTGAGCTTGCTGCAAGGCCTTATACACCTCAGTGAGACCACCTCGCATGTACCTAGGCTCCAGGCACTGCAATTTTCAGAACTTAAGCCTATCTTGGTAAGAGCACACATTTGTTATTCTTAACACCAATCTTCTTCGATATACTGATTCTAGTAACTGTACAGTGACTGGAGACTAGGCACCTGCGCGGTGATCTGATTGAGGTATATAAGGCCTTGAATGGGTTGAGCACGCTGAATTCTGATGGGATCCTTCCACTTGTTCAGATTACGAACCAAAGGGGGCATAAATTCAAATTAAGAAAAGACAGATGTAGAATAGATGTGCGGAAATTTGCCTTTAGCCAGCGGGTGGTTAATTGCTGGAACAAACTTCCATCTGTCGTTGTGGAAGTTGATAGGTTGAATAAATTTAAGGAGGAACTGGACAGGCATTTGGAGGGAATGGTGTGATTTTTTTTTTTGGCTGATGGTGCATAAGCTCATACACTTGCTTTCTTGCATCACATGCCACTACTACTACATCATTCCTAAAATGGGGCCTCCGGTATTACCACAGTATTCAAGGTGTGGCCTGACCATTGCCTTGTACAACGGGATAATCACCTCCTTGTCCCTGCTAGCAAAATTCCTATATATCATTGACAAGCCTCCATGACCTGCTATGGCAGCTCATCTGCACAGCTCAACAAACTTCATATCTGACTACACAATTACTCCCATGTCTTTGTCCTGCTCCACTCCCCTCGACGTGGGCACCTGTACGTGGTGAGGGGACCTCCCAGTGATGCTGCTGGTTTGCCAGATTAGCATCACTGGGATCCAACGCCCATACCTTGGTTCCAGGGTTACAACATTGGAATCCAGCGTGTGCAGCCGTGCGCCGCGACCCGTGGAAGCGGAAAGGGGGATCCTGGTGGTTGAGGGCCCAGCCTTAATACACCACTTTGGCCCCTGCTTCGACGAGACGGGTGGTCCCGGACCGGCTCGACTGGGATCAATCGGCGGGTGGTTTTATACTGCTAGGGTCAACTGCGTTCCAATAAGTCTCCCTCCCTATGGTCCTGGGACGGGATAAAGACTTATTGGTAATGTGGGTATGGTGTTCTAAGCGAACTCGGCGTCCCATTCGTGTACGCAGTACCTGCTAGTTCACGAGTGGGCGCCCCCTCGTAGGGCTCCGTGGTGGGTGAGGTACTTAGGCATCAGACATTTTCTCTTTACTCATATGAGTAATTTAAATCCCCTTTCTTCTGGGGCCCCAACAAGGCCCCTACCTAATCGAAATGAAGACGCAGAAAACACCTCTGCAAAAAGAGCCAGGACTGAGGATACACCATCATCATCAGTGACACCGCTTTTCCTCATTCTCCATTCCACCGGAGAGCAGTCTTGGGAAGATGTCACCCTTCTTTATCCAGAAAGGATTAGAAGGGTTGGCAGGTTCGCCTAAAACTGTAAAAAGACTGCGTTCTGGCAACCTTTTGGTCGAAGCTTCTACCACCAAGCAAGCGGAAAAAATCATAAAGTCTACATCCATATGGGGAATACCTATCATCGTAACCCCTCACAAAACTCTAAATTCTTCACGTGGTGTCATATCAGAGTGGGACTTTCTTCATGTTTCTGAAGAAGAGATCTGCTCTGAATTAAAAGGACAAGGAGTGACAGCTGTCAAAAGAATATCAATGAGAAAGGATGGGAATCTCGTCCCTACCCGAGTTCTCATCCTAACGTTTAACACCCCACGGCCTCCAAGTTCCATCAAGGCAGGCTATCTAAACTGCCCAGTGAGGATTTATATCCCAAACCCACTGCGGTGCTTTAGATGCCAAAAATTCGGCCACTCACAAACATCTTGTCGTGGTAATCCTGCCTGTGCTCGATGTGGTGTTAAAGACCACGAGAGCAAGGAATGCTCAGCTCCAAAACCTATCTGTGTCAATTGCCAAGAAGAGCATCCCGCCTACTCTAGAGCATGCCAGTGGTGGAAGGATGAAAAAGAAATACAAAAACTGAAAACAGAGCTGAATATCTCCTACCCAGAGGCCAGAAAACGTATCCAACCAGTAAATAGCGGGAAACCTTCATATGCCCAGAAGGTTTCTGCGAAGTGCACTATCGGCCCACAAACTGAAATGACTATACCACCAAGAGAGTCATTCACCCCGATTGCACCCTATTTATTGAGTTCTCAAAAGCCCACCAAAAAAACACAGTCAGTTGCCACTCCTATATCCGTACCTCCTAGTGCTCCACCACTACCAAAGCCAAGTGGTAAAGAGCCTCAAGTAACAACAGAAAGAATGGATGTAGAGAACAAGGAGGTACAGGATGAATCAGTCTTGGAACTCTTTGTGGAGGAAGAAATGGACACGGGACAGCGTCCATTCTTCCCCAAAAAAGATAAAGCCAAGACTGATAAAAGTAAGCCCTCAGCACCTTGGAAGCCGCCTGACGGACCCACCAAGCCAAAATAATGGCTAAATTCCTACAATGGAATTGTCGTGGATTCCGGCGAAATACAGATGACATCAAGGCCCTCCTGCAAAAGCACGAGCCAGTTTGCTTTTGCTTGCAGGAGACTTATCTAAAGGCAAATGATGATCCCACCATGCATAACATCACAATCTTTCGTAAGGATAGAATTGCGGATGGTCCTGCTCATGGAGGAGTGGCTATCCTTGTGAATAATCAGACCCCAGTTCAGCCCTTGCTAATTACAACCAGCATAGAGGCTGTTGCAGTTCGCCTTACAGTGGGATTTCTATTAACGATCTGCTCTATTTATTTGCCACCTGGGACTGACATCTCCCAGGAAGACCTTGATGATCTTGTAACGCAGTTGCCTCCCCCTTTCTTACTTCTTGGGGATTTTAATGGACATAACACCCTGTGGGGTAGTGCTAACATCACTGGAAGGGTGGTCATAGAGCGTATGCTCAATGACAATGCCCTTTCCCTTCTAAATACTGGAACAAACACCTTCTTCCACATGCCTACCCGTACTTTTTCTGCCATTGATCTCTCTATCTGCTCCCCTTCTCTACTCCCTTCACTCACTTGGGAAGTGGAGGAGAATCCATACGGAAGTGATCACTTCCCTGTGATAACCTTGTTACACAGTGGGAGACCATGTCTTCCTTTTAGGGTACCACGGTGGAAGTTTGATCAGGCTGACTGGAATGCCTTCCAACATCAGGCAAATTTTGACCTCAGTACAGTCAGTCAGGAGCCTATCAATGACGCAATAATGTACATCACAGAAATCATTGTCCAAGCAGCTGCGAATGCTGTTCCAAAAACGTCTGCCCGGTTTCCACCATTTCCCAAACCTTGGTGGAATTCACAATGCACAGCAGCAAAAAAGGCTCAAAACAAAGCGTGGGGGATATTCCGTCGATATCCTACCACTGTTAATCTAATAGCCTTCAAGCGTGCATGAGCCAAAGCACGCTACATTCGCCGTCAGAGTCAAAAGGAATCATGGATCCGTTTTACATCATCTATTAACCAGGCTACCAATTCTAAGGTAGTCTGGGATAAAATCCGGAAAATGAAGGGAAAATATACATCCCACCCTTCTTCAATCCTAGATTATAATGGATGCGCTATTGCAGATCCAGCTGCAATAGCCAATGCTCTTGGGGAAACATTCTCTAACATCTCCGCAACATCTTCGTATTCCCCAGAGTTCCTGGTCCTGAAACATAAAATCGAAAAGCAGGCACTCAATTTCAAGTCCAAGGGCCTCTATCCCTACAACGGGGCATTCACTATGCAGGAACTGAAGAGAGCCCTCACTCTTTCTAATGCAAGTGCTGTTGGACCAGATGGCATCCATTATGAAATGATTAAACGTCTTTCACCAAAATCTATGGATTATCTGCTCCTTCTATATAACAGAATCTTTATTGAAGGGCAGTTTCCGGACTCCTGGCGGAAGGCAATCGTCCTTGCTTTTCCTAAGCCAGGAAAGGATCCAAAAGTCACCACCAATTATCGTCCTATTGCTCTGACTAGCTGTCTGTGCAAAATCCTGGAGAGAATGGTTAATTCTCGTATAATATGGTTCTCAGAATCAAATGACCTTCTCTCCAACATCCAGTGCGGCTTCCGAAGGAACCGGTCCACTTTGGACCATCTTATTAGACTGGAAACATCCATCCGGGATGCTTTCCTAAAACGCGAACACTTGGTGTCGGTGTTCTTTGATATGGAGAAAGCGTATGACACAACTTGGAGATTTGGCATTTTAAAAGATCTGCATAGCCTTGGTCTTAGGGGGCAACTCCCCATTTTTATTAAAAACTTTTTAGCCAATCGATCTTTCCAAGTTCGTGTGGGATCCTCACTCTCTCGTTCCTTCAGCCAAGAGGAGGGAGTACCACAAGGATCAGTATTAAGTGTCACGCTTTTCGCCATCAAAATAAATTCCATAATAGAACAACTTCCTCCAACTGTAAACAGTGCCCTCTATGTTGATGACTTTAGCATATTTTGTCAGTCATGCAACATGAGGGTTATTGAAAGACAACTGCAGAAAGCCATTGATCGTCTCAATTCCTGGGCACTTGTTAATGGCTTCAGGTTCTCGCCGGAGAAGACCGTTTGCGTACATTTTTGTCGCAAGCGTAATCTTCATCCTGAACCTGAATTAAGGCTCGGACAAAATGCTGTTCTAGTAGCACCGGACACAAAATTCTTGGGACTCATATTTGACAAAAAGTTGACCTTTCTGGATCATATACGTCAACTCCGCACGAAGTGCACAAGAGGGCTGAATATTCTCCGCTTGCTCTCCTCTACATCTTGGGGAGCAGACCGATGTACCCTTCTTCGGATTTACCGTGCACTTGTGCAATCCAGACTAGATTATGGGTCCCTGGTTTACAATTCGTCCAGAGACAGTGTACTTCGTTGGCTGGATCCTGTCCATCATCTGGCTCTCCGTACCGCTATTGGAGCATATCGAACCTCTCCAGTCCAGAGCTTATATGTCGAAGCAAACGAACCACCGTTATCGCTTCGACGTAAGCAGTTTCTAAACTACGCTCTAAAACTGAAATCCCTGCCAGATCACCCTACATGGCTAACCGTTTTTGAGCCACGATGGGAAAATTTGTACAACACCCGTAAGACTGCCAATCGTCCTTTTGGTATTCGTGTCCAAGAGCTACTCAAAGAACTGAATATAAAGGTAGACAAGGTTGCCCAAACACCAAAGCAACCCCTTCCACCCTGGCATGCTCATGTCCCGGCATGTGACTTGTCCCTTAGAAATTGGGGAAAGTCGGACACTCCATCGTCTGTCTACCTGCAGCTTTTTTCAGCACACCGAGCTGAACATTCTGACTTCGCGCCAGTCTACACAGACGGCTCGAAGGCGGAATCATATGTGGGATCTGCTGCTGTCTTTAGAGACAGCACTACATCGGAGCAGATTCCCTCTGAATGCAGCATATTTACTGCAGAGCTGCACGCTATAAAGTTAGCCTTGGATCACATTAGTAAATGCCAATACCAACGGTTCATGTTATATTCCAACTCTCTCAGCGTGTTACAGGCTTTAATAACCGTGAGATATAATTCTCATCCAGTTCTGTCTAGCATTCAGCAGAAGATTCACGTTCCCCATGAACGTGAATATGATATCCGCTTCTGCTGGATTCCCAGCCACATTGGGATTAGGGGAAATGATTTGGCTGACGCCGCAGCCAAATCAGCAATTCCCAATAATAACCACTGCCTGTTAGTCCCCTATACAGACTACAGGCAAATAATACATCAAAGTATACATTCCCAATGGCAGGATTCGTGGAATAGACACTGCGAATAAATTATATCATATAAAACCTGTAATTGAACCATGGCAGTCTAGTCTGCGCAGGAATCGTAAGGAGGAAGTTGTTCTTGCCCGGACCCGCATAGGACACAGTCATTTAACTCATTCGTTTTTGCTGAGGGCTGATGACCCTCCTATGTGTGAGTCCTGTGGTACAATTTTAACAATCAGACACATTTTAGTTGACTGTACCAGTTTTAGAAATGCTCGTTTTACCGCTTTTAACCATCTGACTGAGCCGTATACACTCAGTCAGATTTTATCCGACAATGACCATGTGTCTCCTATTTTTAATTTCCTAAAATCAGTAAACCTTTTTAATCATATTTAAAAATCTTATTATTTTTTATTGTTACTTGTTTACTGATATTTGTCTGTTACAGTTATATACTTGTTTTTATAACCTAACGTAGTGACCTAATTCAGTAGGTCACTGAAAATGTTTTACTTTTTATGACCAGGTTTTGGCGCATTATAGCCATAGTTGCTGATGCGCCAATAAAACTCAACCAAACAAACAAACAAACCTGCTCCACTTCCCTGAGTGTAATACCATACAGTTGGTACTTTTCTCTTCAGTTACTGCTCTCAGATGCAGTACTTTGCATTTGTCAATGTTAATCTTTAGTTACCACTTCTCAGCCCATTTGTCCAAGTCCAGTTGGTAGCATACTGTCTTTATTGTCATTAACAACCCTGCCAACCTTTGTATCATCTGCAAACTTGAACATTAATTCTGATATACCCTCATCAATATCATTGACAAATACACAAAAAAACAATGGGCCCAGCAATGAATCCTGGGGGACTCCACTAATAACATTAGTTCACAAAGAGCAATGTCCATTGATTACCACTATTTATTGTCTCCCACTCAACCATCCCTTTATCCATTGCAGCAACTTGCCCTTAATGCCATACCGCTTCAATTTGTACAGCAGTCTTCCATATGCAGCAGTATCGAAAGCTTTCCTGAAATCCAAGTATATGATATCAAAATTATTTTTTTCATCCAGTTGCTTTGTGACCACATCATAGTATCCAATCAAATTGGTCAGACAAGACCTCCCTTTAACAAACCCATGCTGTGTCTTAACTATTACTGCAGTGTTGTCTAGATAATCCTGCAATGCTTCTGTAACCAATGACTCCATTAATTGCTCCGGAACCCAAGTTAAACTAACAGATCTATAGTTACTCGTGTCACCTTTTGAAACTCCCTTTGTGAATTGGTGATACATTTCCGCACCTCCAGTCCATGGGGACCTTCCTTGAGTTTAATGAAGTAAGGGTTTGCTTACTTCCTTTGTTGCCTCTTTAATATAACTGTATAGATCCCCTCCACCCCAGGTGCCTTCCTTTTATTTAACTTCAACAATTTCTTCTCCTCTTTGCTCTCAGTTATTACAAAATCACTTAGCTCCCTGTTAGAGTTTGATAAGTTTGTGGCATTCCTCTCCTTGAATAACTCCTCGTGTGTGAATGTAAATGCAAAGTAATCATTCAGTTTATCAGTTACCTGAGCATTATCATCATTAGTCAAACCATCTATGTTAAGTGGACCAATCTGATTCATCCCTTTCCTTCTAGAGCTGGGGTCGCCAAACTTCTGTGACTGTCGACCCCTTCAAACGTTTCTTGACTTTTTGTCGACCCCCTCTATTTTACTATTACGTAATTATAATAGGACAAGCAAAAAAGACACTTATGTGAGTTTTTAGATTTGTTTATTTTATAGTTAGTGTTTATTGTATGTATAATATAGTAAATATTATTATATTGGCTTAACATCAAAAGGATTCGTTTATGTTTTTGACGTCCTTCTTAACATTACATATTTGATGGGAGGAATAAATAATATATAAAATATAAAATTTAATTTAGATAACAAAATAATAATAATACAATCTTCCTTATATATATATGAAAATAAGACTTTTATTAACTTAGTATACAATTTACTAACGTTGTCAATGTGAAGGGTGTGCTTCGTGACTCTTGACAAGGTTAGCAATGTTTGGTTCAAAATTAGTAAGTTTCAGCCTTAAATCGCCACAGAATTCTATATCTGGCTTATTTCTTTGTTTTGTTAAAATGGAATTAACATGGCTGAAACCAGCTTCAACCATGTACGAGCTTGGAAATGCAAGAAAAAAGGGAAGTACCACTTCAGAAAGTTTTGGATATTTTTCTACATTTATATTCGTCCAAAAGTAACTTAAAGTCCTATTTTTAAAAAGCGTCTTAGCTTCAAGATCAACTGACAATTCAATAAGTTCATCTTGTAAGTTACATTCAATATTTTTAATATCTGCAGAAAATAGCCTGATAATCTGATCTGGAATGTGCATGTTTTCAAAATCTGCAAAGTGCAATTTAAAATCATCACTCAAATTTTGAAGATGTTTTGAGTATATTTCTAAGTCTTCATCTTTTACTTCCAATTGCTGTAGATTCGAAAAGTACTGAAAATCATTTTCGTAACAATGATGATTTAAATAAGGCTAATTTAGCTTGGAAGCCAAAAAGAATCATCCAAGCTTAAATAATCGTGACATCTTTACCTTGAAGACGGGTCTGTACGTCATTAAATTTTGAAAATAAGTCCTCCAAGTAGAAAATATGATTCTTATTTCTCTTCAGTTCATCATTCAAAAACAAATTAACATCTGTGAGAAAGTCTAGGGTTGAGTCGAACAACTCAGCAAATCTTTGTAGACTTGCACCTCTAGACAACCATCTTACTTCATTATTTTTTTCCCAAAGTTTGGCAAACAATCGCGATTTAAGAGGATGAGGTCTAATTTGATTAATATATTTAATACACACCCTTAGAGTACCATGCAATTTGTCACTGAGAGTTTTTGCCACCAAATGGTTTCGGTGCAACACACAGTGAATAGTACGTACACTTTGAACCTTTTATTTCAGAAAAGCAGCGAAACCTCGATAACAGCCCACCATTGCAGGTGCGCCATCTGTGGCTACTGCTGTTATATTAGTAAATGGAATATCATACTTATTTAAATATTCCTCCAATCGCGGAAAAATTGTCAACACCGTTCCATCACTTTCAAGATATTTTGCAAATAAAAATTCGTCAATAATTTGATGTTTGGTTTTACTATAATATCTTACATAAGCCATAAGAATAGAAGAACTATCGAATGTAGATTCATCAAGTTTGGATGGAGAACTTACTATTTTTGAGTTCTGATACTACAGTTTTTTTTCTACATCTTCAGCCATTTCACCAATACGCCTTTTCACGGTATTCACGCTCAATAATAGTAAGCATTTTAAAACAGGGCCAGAATCTTTTTTCATTATAGTTTCAATTACTTCTTTGATTGTGGGTAACAATGTCCTCTGCAATTGTATATGGTTTTCCTTTTTTTGTTATATTAAAAGAAATATTGTAGGAGGCTGTTAATCCTTGTTTATTGTCAGCTTCGGCAGGTGCTTTCATAAATGATTTTATAGTTGGTCGACGTGTGTATTTCTCTTTCAGTTCTTTAAAAAAGTCAAGATCTTTATCTTTCTTATCGGGATGGAGTCTTTGAAGATGATCTTTCATTTTTGCTGCTTTCATTACATCGTTACTAAAAGTTTTTTCACAAAGAAGACACATAGGCCTTGTTTCGTTTGTTAATGAAGCAATAAACCCAAGTTTCAAATATTCTAACGAATATTGTCTGCATTTCTTTTTAGAATCTGAAACTACCATTGTGGTTACTGAGGTTGTAACAAAATAATTAAAATTGAAGTCAGTAAGCAAAAGTAATAAGTCTAAATAATATACCTACTCACGTATTTCTATAGGATGTACAAAACTACCATCCCTACTCAACTCTTCAACCTAATTGTTATTTTATATTGTACTTTAAATGTAGTCTTATAGTTATTGTTACGCTGGTTATTTTTAATTTAGATAAAGATTTTTTGTAGATTACTGCTTAATATACGTAAAACCGTTATTTTGTTCGAATCTTGCAGCCATTGTTTTTGTATAGAGTAGTAGGGAAGTCAAATTTTTAATTGTGGTAAGTAGGCAGCTCTAATGTATAATTATACAGTGTAATATGCATCACTGCATTTAGGATTCTATTAGATAGCGTAGTATTGACAATTAATTAAATTTATTGATCTTATTAATTTAAAATATCATGCCTTAGACTAGAGCAGCAAAGCAACTGGCATAAAGTGGCAGGAGTGCTGTGACTCAGGGGAGAACTGAGGGGGGGGCCAATTCTCCAATGCATCACAGCCTAAAAAAATGTGCAACTTGTGAAATGTTTGCCGAACACTTTAGAACAGAATCTAGCCAAGGAGGATGTCTTTGTGTGTGCCAGGTTCAGAGAGTGTCTAGAAATCAGGCATCAACTCAGTGTAGTGTTCTACTGGGCGTCTATGAGAGCTTGAGGTGTTGGATAGATGCCCTCGAAGAAATTAATATGAGAGGCCCATCAAGCTCTCAGCTGCCCAACTCAACGCCAGAGCTCACTCCTGGGCATCAGGAGTGAGCTCTGGGCGACAATCTCCAAGGCAGAATGCGCTGGTCCCAAAGGAACTAGTTATTCTTGGTGACTCTATTGTCAGGATGACAGGGAATATATTGTGTAAAAAGGATAGCTGGAACAGGACCAGGGTATGTCTGCCAGGGGCAAAAGTTGATGACGTTGTAAAGCATATATCTTTTAAGGGCACAAAAGGTGATATTGTTGTACACGTTGGCACCAATGACATTAAGAGTAGGAGATCTGCAGATTTACTTAACAAGTACAGGTCAATGTTGGAAAAAAGTCTTGAGTCAGGGTTAAATTTGAAAGTGTCTGCAATTCTGCCCACACTGATAGGAGGGAATACATGATGAGAGCCTTGTCAATCAATTCGGCCCTGAAAAGATTGTGCAAGGCTCAAGGGATAGAATTTTTTTCAGCGTGGTCTGTGCTTGTTAACAAGAGAGACTGCTTCTTCAGGGATAGTATACATTTAAATAGAAAGGGTGCAAGAATATTTGCTGATGCTATCGAGGCAGTGTTAGGTGGGTCAGAAAACTGATAGCTTGAGGGGATTCACAGACTAAAAGGTTAAAAGTAGCCGCAGGCAGAGGTAAAGGTGATTTTTGCACAACTTCTATTAAAATAAGTAGCGACCTGGAGCGAGGGGATGCTGTCGTTTTCAGGGACTGATGGCAGTCAACGTGAAACAGGTGGGTATATGGGATGGGATGTATTAGGCTTGTTAATGACAGTAATGGCAGTGTGCTACTGCAACAGGATCTAGATAATTTGGGCAGATGGGCTAAGAAGTGGCAACTGAAGTTTAACCTTGACAAATGCAAAGTACTGCATATGGGTAGAAGTAACCCCAGAGAAATGTACCAACTGTGTGGTACTACATTTAAGGTTGTAGAAAATGAAAAAGACCTGGGAGTAATTGTGCAGTCAGATGTGAAGTTTTCTGAGCAATACAGACAGGCTGCCAGGGCAGGTCATGGGGTTTTGTCAATGTTATATAGGAATTTTGCTAGCAGGGAAAAGGAGGTGATTGTCCCTCTGTATAAGGCAATGGCCAGGCCACGCTTTGAGTACTGCGTACAGGTCTGGAGGCCTCATTTTAGGAAGGATGTAGATTTGCTTGAGCGTGTACAGAGAAGGATAACAAGATTGGTGAGGGGAATGAAGGGATCCTCTTACCAAGAGAGGCTTAAGTTCTGCAAATTGCAGTGGCTGGAGACTTGGCACCTGTGCGGTGATCTGATTGAGGTGTATAAGGCCTTGAATGGGTTGAGCAAGCTGAATTCTGATGGGATCCTTTCACTTGTTCAGATTACGAACCTAAGGGGGCATAAATTCAAATTAAGAAAAGACAGATGTAGAATAGATGTGCGGAAATTTGCCTTTAGCCAGCGGGTGGTTAATTGCTGGAACAAACTTCCATCTGTCATTGTGGAAGTTGATAGGTTAAATAAATTTAAGGAGGAACTGGACAGGCAATTGGAGGGAATGGTGTGATTTTTTTTTTTTTCTTTGGCTGATGCTGCATAATCTCATACACTTGCTTTCTTGCATCACGTGCCACTACTACTACTATAGAGAATTTTATTTCGTGAATGAATAATGATCGAATTATAATAAGTATGTTGATGAATTTTAGAACATTAATGCTCACTTGTATGTCAATGCGCAAAAATGAGACTGGGATCGAATACGTGTAAGTATGAGTAAATAAGCAACCACTCACATGTTGCAATCTCGCTCCCGCCACGCCAGCCAGCTGGGAACCACCGACATTCAGGATGGAGGTAATCCAAATTAACCGAATTAAATATTACCCGTACAGTGATGTCTTATATTTTTCTATCGACCCCTGGGGGTCAATATCGACCACTTTGGCGACCACTGTTCTAGAGTTTACATAAGTATAGAACTCTTTGCTGTTTTTCTTTGCTTCCTTTGCCAAAGATTTCTGGTAATCTGCCTTTGCCTGCCTAACCTCCTTTGTGACTTGATTACAGACTAGCTTATATCTACCATAGGCTTCTGTGTAGCCTGATAATTTATATGCATCCCGTGCATTTTTCTTCTCTGCCACAAGCCTCATTAATTCATCTGACATCCATTTAGGCCTAAACCTTGAACAGTATTTCTTAGTTTATATGAAAAGCCTAGATATCACAAATACTCTTGAGGAGGGAGTGAGTATAACCAGTAGTTGGATTAGCAAATGGATCTGCAGTTACACTCACACCAGTCTGCTAGTCCTGTTGCTAAAATCTTCATGTGTGAATTTAGATGCAAAATGTTTATTTAATTTGCCAACAGCCTGTACAGAATCATCAATAGTAATGCTATTTGTTTAAAATAGACCAAAGTGATTAATCTCTTTTATTTTCTAACATTAACATATGGCAAAGAATTCCTTGCTACTTTCTTTTCACTCAAAGACTTGTAATCTGCCTTGGCATGTGTCACCCACTGAATCACTTGATTGATCACTGAATCACTTGAGAATTCAGTGATCAAATTACAAACTAATATGTACTTGTTGTAAGATTCTGTCCCCTGCCCCCAATAATTTTAGAATAAACCTGTGCATTTTTCTTCTATGCTACTAAACTCCTAAGTTCAAATGACATCCATTTTGATCTGAACCTTGATTGTTATTAGTTTGTATAAAAAGCTTAGTTGCCTCTTGTATTGCCTCCCTGAATGCTTCTTATTTGGCATTTGCATTTTTAACATCAGTTGATACCACTGAAAATAGCTTAAAACATGCTTTAGCCAGTTATAATAACCTCTACCAAAACAAAATCCCCTTCCCTTTATGTTTGACAATAGTTTTCTCTTTGATTAACCCCATGTCAATGTACCATGGTCACTGCAACTTAGAGTTCCTTACTTGAAGATTCTTAAAACATGATAAAAAAATCACTGTGACAAAAACGTTTTTAATATATTTAACTGTTTCTTACATGTATTTTGTCTGCCAAATTCAGTGGTGTCATTGATTTTACTCTAGTATCAATAACTTGGTGGTAATTGGTTTTTTAATGCTTTCTTGACATTTATATGAATTACATGAGTACATACCAATTAAAAAAAAAAAAAAAAAAAAACCTGAAGTATTCATATAGTGTGTTTTGGCCATTTCCTATATTATGATAGTTGTATCAAAGTTTCAAAAGTTTGTGAATGAAAAAACTATACTGCATCCTAACATTCAATCCTCTGTTGCTCCAGTGCCATACAATGAACACCTGTCCATTCTGAATCCACATTTCCAAGAAGTGTATGCAGAATTTTATGATGAGTTTGGTGAACAGATAATTGGAATTACACCTCAGAACCCTCTTCAAGTATAGCATGATATTTCCCTAATCAACAACAATTGGATGACTTAACGAGGAACTTGAGTCTAGCCAAATCCATTTCAGAGCTCCTGACATCTTACTTAGAAAAGTGGAATGAACCAGATCCCACCGAAAGACTTTCACATACAGAAAAAGACATGTCATAAATGAACATTTTTTTGTAATGTTCTGGTTTGATTGACTGTTATGAAGAAATTGGTGTTGGTTACAATCCAGAAGAGTGGTGTAGTTTCATAGACAGTTCAAGTAAAAGATTGAAAGCCATGTAACTTCACAATGTGAATATGCATCCATCAATTCCTATTTCTTACTGTTTTCATATTAAAGAAGACTTTGGAAATGTGAAGCATGTATTAGAGAAGATGGGATGCAGAATGCAGTCAAGCATCTGCAGATTCTTAAGGCATGAATCATTACTGATGATAATCATATCAAGAGTATTGCTCTCTCTAACATGCTACTATAAAAAAAGTCATTTAAGAAATCTAAAAAAGTTTAGCTAGTGTGTGAGTGACCAATATACAAGTTCCATTCAATATCTGGAAAATTAAAATCCCTCATTCTAAGACATTCTGAGTTACTGGCCCACTCTGTTTCTCTGTACAGTTGTTTTTTGTACTCATTACAGTCATTCAGCCTGTAATACACTCCTCTCATTTTTGTTTTTCTAGTGCTTAAATCACACCAGACTGATTTAGTGGACTGGCTACCTATGTCAACTGGATGCACTTCCTTAGATTTTACGTGCCCCACCTGCACTGCCTTGTCCTTTCTGTAATAGTCTTCCCCCTATTCATCTTCTGTATACCTTATAACTGAGTGACACCACATCTCTCATGTCCCCACATTTTCTCCATTTGATGACTTGTCTAGCACTTCAAATTCATGAAATTTATTTAATGTGCTCCTAGCATTGGCGTATGTGCTGGTGTACATACATCTATTCTTGCTCTTAGTTATCCTAACACAGCTGATGTATTTTTTGTTCCATGATTTGATTTGATTTGACCCACATTAGGCCTTGAAATCCCAAGTACAGGGCTTTCCTGGCTCCTGCATGTTCAAATAGAAGCAGTGCAAGTATCACTTTCACTTCTGCCTCTGGCTATTGGTCTGTGCCCCCTGCCCTTAAGCTAGCAGTTTTCTGATCCACCTTATCCATTCTCAGGAGGAGCCCTGGAAATGCTTGCCATTATGGATTCTGTCAGTGTTAAAAATGAAGGGCTGATGATATATTGTTACTCATTTTTGGATGAATTCAGTGGAATATTGGCAAAACTTTGATATTTCTAAGGCTGATAGTATTTGGCATTAAGATCTTCTTAACTGGCTCCCATCTTTTATCCTGCCAACTGTGTTTTTTTTATCCCTATCCAGCTCACTGCAAGTGATGGTAGACAATACTCATCTTCTAACTACTCCATTAATGCTGGTATTCCATAAAGTTCAGTTCTTTCTCCCACTTGTTTCCTATTGTATATTAATGACCTTCTACCACTGATGGAAAGTCCTATCCATGGTTTTGCTAATGGTAACACTACATTCCACTTTCCAGTTTGAGAAACCAACTCATGCACAAACAGCCTCAACTTCTCAAATATCCACTAACAACTGATGGTGGATATTTCGTAAATGCTGATATGCTGGCAATTCTCCAGTGGGGCAAGGCAAACTTAACATCAACTCTGAAACTCAGTCTTGTTTTATTTATTGCAAAAAAGTCAACTGTTACTGTGCTCATCTCAGTGAAACTCAGTTTTCTAGATAAGATCATATGTCTATTAATTAAGAAACACTTGTCATGATGAACCAAAGACAACAAATGAAGAGCAAGATAAACATTGACAAGGACAAAATTGAGTATACTGAGTTATTCAAAGCCATTAAAAAGGGACTCAGAGAGGACATAAAAAGATTTAACACAATAAGAGTAGAACAAGCATTAAGGGAAAACAAAGGATTTAAATCAGCAATCATGAGCAGTAATACAGAAAGACAAATGACACTAAAACTGAAGAATAGTTATGGTGAACTTATACATAGCAGAGAAGGCATAATTCAAATAGCAGAAGATTACTATAAAGAATTATATAAGGAGCAAGGAAATGATGCCAGCAGTGGGGAAGATGGATCACAAATTAGCAACACATACAACATACCCGATATCCTTCCTGATGAGGTAGAACGTGCATTGAAGAAAATGAAGGGCCAAAAAGCCCCAACTGAAAATGAAGTTACTGTAGAATTGTTAAAATTAGGAGGAAAGACATGACACAGAAACTGGAAAGACTTCACAAAATACATTAGGAAAGGCATGATGCCTAAGGAGTGGAATAATGCAATCTTAATTTTGCTGCATAAGAAAGGAGATAAATCAGAAATTGGAAATTATAGACCAATTAGCCTGTTGTCCCACGTCTACAAATTGTTCAATTGTTCACTAACAGATTAGAAAGAATACTTGATGAGAATCGATCGAAAGAGCAAGCTGGCTTTAGGACAGGATTCTCAACTATGGATCACCTTCGCGTAATATCACAGCTAATGGAGAAGCAAATGAATATAAAACATCATTATGCCTGGCATTTGTGGATTATGAAAAGGCATTTGACTCTATACAGCATAAGGCAATGTTCTGGGCACTGGAAAGACAAGGCATAGACACCTCCATACATTACGATTTTGAAGAAAATATATGAGAACCTCTTCTCTTTGACTAAACAAAGACAGTAGCATATTTAAAATCGAGAAAGGGGTTCGACAGGGAGACGCTATCTCTGAAGTTGTTTACTGCTGCCCTTGATGAGGCTTTCAGAAGATTGGACTGATTGCAGAAAAGAGTCAATGTGAAAGGAGAGTACCTAAACTATTTATGATTTGCATATGACATTGTGATCATTAGCCATGATCTAGAAGAATTAGAGGAAAATCTTAATCAGTCATACAAAGTTATTAAGGATTTCGGAGTAAAGATGAATATAGCTAAAACAAAAGTAATGATGAAGAAGTATGCCACAGAAAGAGATATAATCATTGAAGGAGCAGTAATTGAAAAGGTGATTCATATACTTATCTGGGACAAGTCATTAGCTGTAATAATGATAAATGGCTGGAAGTCAAGAGGAGAATAAATTTTGGATGGATAGCATTCGGAAAATATAGTCACATACTGAGGATCAATATCCCAATTTGTCTGAAACGTAAAATAATGAACCAATGTATACTATCCACCATGAGTTATGGGAGTGAAACTTGGGCACTCACTAAAAGAATTGAAATTAAAAAATTGGTGGTAGTAAATGGATGGCCATTGCACAAAACAGAAGGAACTGGAAAGTTGCTGGAGAGGCCTTCATCCTGCAGTGGATTAAAAATGGATGATGATGTCTATTAGGGATGACCTCAACTTCTGTCTCTTGACATAAGCACATCACAAAAATTGCTTTCTCTACATAAAAAAAATTGGATTTTACTTTTACTCTTGGTGTTACTTCTTTTCTAAACAACAACTTGCTCTTTACAAATATCAAATCCACCCTATCATAGGATATTGTTCCTGCATCTGGGACAATGTCCCTAAAACTTCCCTCAACCTTCTTGACTCCATTCAAAAGAAGGTAATCAGGTTAATGACCCATTGCTTACAGCTCTCTCTCTCTCTCTCTCTCTCTCTCTCTCTCTCTCTCTCTCTCTCTCTCTCTCTCTCTCTCTCTCTCTCTCTCTCTAATTGGCGCCTCCGTAGCCAGGTGGGCAGGAGCAGCAGTGCATAGCACACGCTTCTTGATTAGACCGGGGTTCGAGCCAGTGACCACCATATACGGAGGATGCGGAAAGGTCACGGAATGCCCCGGGGACTCACATCTGGTGAGTATGGGCTTGGCACACACCCAGGGTCCTGAGCTGGATATCATCATTCTTCTCTTCCTTGGTGATTCCCTTCTACTTTTGACTCTCCCTCTCTCCCTCCATCTCTCTCTCTCTCTCAGGGTTACTCGGGAACTTTTTTTTTTTTTCCTGGTGCAGCATAAGCCTCAGGCTTCCTTGCATCATATGGATAATAATAATAATGACCATCGCATATCCCCGGAGCAATATGGCCTTAGTTGCTAATGCTCCTAGAAACCAAATAACAACAACAACAACTCTCTAATTGCTCAGTTTCTACCCGTAAATAGCTTTTTCTATAGATAATTTCATTTCAACAAATTAACATTATCTAAAAGATTTAAATTTTAGATGTATTAAAACAAAAAATGTATCGCTGTTTTCATCACATCGCTGTTTTCATCACATCAGAAAATCAGTGACTCCGGTAAGCAGTGGGGTATCATTTGATGTCAAGTTCCTTTGTGCACATAACTGTATGTATTAAGATAGATTTATGATAGATTTACTTTTAAGAAGAATTAATAATTATTTAATATACCCCCTAATTTATATATAGCTAGCCTCTTTATAATAATTTATGTTTTTTTTTTTGGAATTCCAGACTTCCAAAGGTTTGTTGTCCTGGACAATATCTGTTAGGCACAATGACATTATCCAAAGACGAACTGATTAAAAAAGCAGTAAGCATATTTTTCTAGTTTTTGACATTGTATTCATTGTATTCTGTTTTTTAAAGTCAGTGTGGAAAGAGGACTAGGAATATAATAATTAAAACTGGTTAAATGAACTTCTAATGTTTTAGCTTTTTTAAAAAATTACTCATTAGCATAAACATTAATTGCAAGAACACAAACAATTTTTTTAAAGGAAGCAGCAATTCATTATGACTGTTGTTTTGGGAAATAATCATTTTCAGAAAGGGATTTGCTCTGGAGACTAAACATGAGTTTCACCACTGCAAAGCTCCAGTGAGCAGAGTTGTGATATTACACCAGTTGATGCCGACCGGGCTAGCCGAGTGGGTAAAGTACCTGCCCGGCAACCCAAAGGTCGCGGGTTCGATTCCCGCCTCGGGCTTGGATCAAAGTACTGCAAAAACCTTGGGAGGTGCAATATGGCCACAGAAGCCGATGCGCCAACAACTACCAAATCAAAAAAAAAAAAAAAAACACCAGTTGATGAGCATCATCTACCACCTAGTCGTTCCTGATCACACAGAGTGTTGGCATTCATAGGTGCACTCTTTCATGGGTGTGTACTCAAAGCTAACAGTCCCATCGTCTTGGACATCAGAAGAAGATTTGGAACTACTGAACTTCACCAATATTTGATCCACTTGACTCATGAGTGCCACCTGAATATCATTTCCATCAGCATTTTACATTCCCAGGTATTAATTTTATTCAAACTATTCCATATTTTAAGTGAATGCTATACTCTGATTCCATGAATGCTTAACATTCATGGAATCAGAGTATGCTATATAAAGTTCAAGTTGAGTCGGGTTTGCAAAATACTCTTCCACCACTTTTTGGGATCAGGGTGAACATTCACCTTTGGATTATATATTGGAATCAAGGGAAATCATTTGGCCAATGAGGCAGCCAAATAACCAGAGCCCTCTGAGTGAACCTCCTCAACAATGGGCACCTGTACGTGATGAGGGGACCTCCCAGATGCTGCTGGGCTTACCAGATTAGCATCACTGGGATCTCACAACCACAGACCACATCATAAGAATCCAGCATGTTGTGTGCTGCAACTCATGGAAATTTGGAAAGGGGGATCCTGGTGGTTGAGGGGTTCAGCTTCAACAGACCACTTTGGCCTTTACTTTGGCAAGATGGGTGGTCCTGGAAGGCCCGACCAGGATAAATTGGCTAGTGGATTCACCTGCGAGGGTCAACCATGCTCCTACCCTCATGTTCAGGATTCAGGCCAGTGACAGTGTGGGTACAATGTCTGGCATCCCACTCCTGAATGCATTTATTGCTTTCTGGATACTGGGTTTCCTATTTTGATTCTGTGGTGGGTGGGGAGCCCAGGTGCTAAAAAAAAATAAAAACTATGATAAGAGTATTTCTTCTGTTGCCCCAACCTTGCCCCTATCTGAAATTGTGAACATTGACCCCACAGATGTCACTTCAGCAAAAATACAGAATACTGACAATATCAAATACAGAATACCGAGACAATATCAGGTCCAACACGCAGACCAGGCTAGCCAGGTGGGTAAAGTAGCTGCCTGGCATCCCAAAGGTCGCGGGTTCGAATCCCACCTCGGGCTTGGATCAGAGTAGTGCAAAAACTTTGGGAGGTGCATTATGGCCACAGAAGCCGATGGTTTATAAAGAAGGGTTTATAAAGGCTGGCAGGCTCTCCTAAATCTGTCTATGCCCAGGGTGGAAGCCTGGGCACTGAACCAAAATAAAAACTAATATGAATATTGGTAATCTAAACTTTTCTTCTGGAACCACAACATGGTTGTGGTCCCTACCAGAAAAATAATGACACTGATACAGACATCACCACTTCAGCAAAGAGGTCCAAAACTGAAACTCTATCAGGTCCAACGTCCAGATACCAAAATTCACTCAACTGGTGAGAAGTCTGTAGGAAACATGTTCACCCTTCTTTATTCTTTATTCAGAAAGTTTGACAGACTTCCCTAAATCTATAAATTGGCTGTTTTCTGGGGACATACTTGTAGAAACCAAAAAAAAATGAGAGAAGCACCCTGAACAGCACCTCCAAGTCACCTGTGTTTGGGGAATGCCAATTGCAATAATGCCCACAAGACACTAAACTTGTTCCAAGGCACAATCTCTGAATGGGTACTTCTTGACGTGTTTGAAGAGGTACTTCAGATGCTTCAAGAGGGGAATCTGTTTAGAGCTAAAATCACAAGGAGTGGCAGCTGCATAATTAATGTTTATACATAGGAATTGGAATCTAGTCTCAACTAGAAACCTCATACTTTAAATATGCCAACATCTAATTCTGTCACTCCAGGATACTACACACGATTTATATATTTACTACACACAGGATTTATATCCCAAATCCTTTAAGGTGCTTTGTGTCAGAAATATGGAAACTCATAAATGGCTTGCTGTGATGCAGAGGACCATGAAATTACATCATGTTCAGATAAACCCCATGGGCTCACATCTGGTGAGTATGGTCTTGATACACCCAGGGTTCTGAGCTGGATATCATCATTCTTCTCTTTCTTGGTGATTCCCTTCTAATTTTCTCTCTCTCTCTCTCTCTCTCTCTCTCTCTCTCTCTCTCTCAGGGTAACTCGGGGAAAATTTTTTTTTTTTTTTTTTGGCTTGTGCAGCATAAGCCTCAGGCTTCCTTGTACCATATAGCTAATAATAATAATAAAACCTACTTCTGTGAACCACCAAGGAAAGCACTGCATTTTCATATGCATGCCAGAGTTGGAAGGAAGAAAAAAAATACAAACAAAATTGAACTTCTCATACCAGGAGATGAGCAAATTGGGGAAACCAGTAAATAGCAATAAGACAATATATGCTGAAAAGGTTGCAGAATATTTCATCGGGACACAAATGGAAATGACTATACTACCAAAAGAATATTTATGCCCATTGCCTGTTATTTACTTAATTCTCCAAATCCCGCAGAGAAAGCTCAACCAGTTGCATCCAATATCTGGCCATTGTAGCCAAGTTATCACACGCGCATGCCCTGCATAAGTACATGTGCCTTGAGTGACCAGGGTTCAAGCCTGTGACTGCTGAATACAGTGCTGTTTCTTATACTCTGTGTATCTTGTGAACTCCTCTGACCATTTGGCCGTCCCGGACTAAAAACAGAAAATTTATTTATCAACATCTCTTAGTGCTCCACCACTACCCATCAGTAAAAACGAAACTACACAAATTCCAAGTCCTCGGCACATCAAAAGCTGACTGATGAATCCACCAATCCCAAATATGGACTAAATTTTTACAGTGGAATTGGGAATTCCAGCAAAATGTAAATAACATGAAGGTTCTCTTGCAAAAGTATACACCAGTTTGCTTTTGCTTGCAGGAGACATAACTAAATCAACCCAGAGGCTCACATCTAGTGAGTATGGGCTTGGCACACCCAGGGTCCTGAGGTAGATATCATCATTCTTCTTTTTCTTGGTGATTCCATTCTACTTATCTCTCTCTCTCTCTCTCTCTTTTTTTTTTTTTTTTTTTTTTATGTGAACCCCAAACACGAGAGGTATTAGAACCTATAGTACTTAGTACCGTGCTGGGGTTGGAAGTTGAGAAGATGAAAGAAGATATTTGTTGACATTGGACTTGAACTTCTGTAGATTTCAGGAAATACATATGAAGGAAGGTTGTTCCAGAAAACGGCAGTTGAATGAATAAATGAGGAAGATGAAAAGTTGGTTCTGTGGGTTTGAAGTTGGACAGTAAATGGATGTTGGCTGGTGGCGGCACGTGTTCGAACTGTTTTGAAAGAGAGAGCAGGAATTATAGAAGCCAATTCAGAAGAACAGTGCCCATGGAAGTATCTGTAGAAGAGGCATGCAGCAGAAACAGTACGTCTATGAGAAAGCGAGTGGAGAGACTCTGTTAGAGATGAATCATTAATTAACCTAACTGCCCTCTTCTGAATGGAATCAAGAAGCTTGAGAGAGGTTTTGGGGGCACCACCCCAGATGTGGGAACAATATTCCATGGCAGAGCGGATTTGCGATTTATACAGAGTGAGCAGCTGTTTGGAAGAAAAGTAACGCCGAGAGCGAAAGAGAAAACCAAGTTTTTTAGATGCAGAGGAAGCAGTGTTTGTAATGTGCTTGTGCCAAGAGGGATTAGAAGTCAGGGTAATCCCCAAAAGAGATATATCATTTTGCCTAGAAATCGGAGTGTCACTAAAGATAAGCATAGGAGCAGAAGAATCCTTTTTGCGAGATATAAGACAAGACTGAGTTTTAGAAGGGTTGAAATCAACTAAGTTGTCTTTGCCCCACTGGAGAATTACCTGAAGATCGGCATTTAAGGAATTGGTAGCAGATTTTCGAGAAGTTGAAGCTGATTGAGCAGGACAAGGTTTCTCAAAATGGAAAGTGGAATGCAGTGTGCTATCATCGGCAAAACTATGGATAGGATTTCCAGTCAATGGAAGAAGGTCATTAATATACAAGAGGAAAAGAGTGGGGGGAAGAACTGAACCTTGGGGGACACCGGCATTAGTGGAGAAGTTAGAAGACAGAGAGCCATCTACCATCACCCTCAGTGAGCAATCAGAGAGAAAACTGGATAACCAATTACTAAAAACAGTTGGCAAACCATAAGATGGAAGCTTGTTTAGAAGACCTTTATGCCAAACACGATCAAAAGCCTCTCTCTGTAATTCAGAATTTTTTTTTTTTATTTTTTATTTGGCTGGTGCAGCATAAGCCTCAGGCTTCCTTGCACCATATGGCTAATAATAATAATAAAGGAAAATAATGACCCTACCTTGCATAACATTACCAGCATCCATGAGGACAGAACTGTGGATGGACCTGCCCACAGAGTCACTTTCCTTGTAGCAACCAAGCTCCATTTGAACCAGTACCACTTACCACCAACTTCAAGGCAGTAGCAATTTGCCTTACAGTAAGGTTTTTATTTGATTTCATTATGCACTTGCCTTACCCCCCCCTTTTACTTCTCAGAGATTTCAATAGATCAGCATTACCTCACCCTGTGATGTAATGCTGATATTAATAGAATGAGATGTCTTAGCACATATACTCACTAACATTGACCTCTCCCTTTTAAATGTGGGAATTAAATACCTTCTTCCATATTCCTACTCATGAGTTCTATGCCATTGATCTTTCTATCTGTTCCCCTTTTCTTCTCCCTATACTTTCTTGGGAGGTGGAGACAGGGCTGACCTCAATTTGTGGGACCCTATTCAACAGTTATTTGCAGGGCCCTTAGGTTCCTGTGCAAAACTTATAAAGTGTTTTTGTAATAGTGATTTTTTTTTAATTTTTTTCAAATTTTACAGTATTCAGATTTTCAAATTTTACAACTCTTGGAGTTGTGATAATGTGGGTAACTAGATGTTAAGATGGTGGTAGGCTCATTGATAGAAATGCAGAAAAGACATGGATGATATTATTATTTAGACCATTTGAGCATGGAGCCCTTTTTGACAGAACCAGTTGAACATACTTGCAGCCAGTGTTGGTGGAGAAGAATCACTATGGAAGTGACTTCCATGTGATAACTTCACTGCTTAGTGGGCGACAGCATCTTCTTTTTAGGTTATTCCAGTGGAAGTTTGATCGGACTAACTGGGAATGCCTTTCAACATCTGAGAGAATTCAACATCACTGCATTCAGTCAGAGTCCTATCAGTGCTGCAGTCGAGTATATCACAAAGTATTATCCATGCAACTGCAATTCCAAAAACATCTACCCAGTTTCCACTATTTCCAAAACCATAGTGCAATGCAGCAAAAAACAAAGCTTGGGGCATATTCTGACAATATCCTATGACAGCTAATCTCTTAGCCTTTAAATATGCATGAGCCAAAGCATGCTACATTTTATATCAGATCCAAAAGGGATCATAGATCCACTTACATCCTCCATCATTAACCAGGTGACCAGCAACACACCTAGAACAAAATGCAGAAAATGAAGGGAAAGTACACATTGCACCCCTCACTGGTCTTTAATTTTACCTTAAAGCATATTTACTTGTTTAATGGGCTAATTACCATTCAATAGCTGAAAACAGCTCTTACCTTTATGATCGTAAGTGCTGTTGGACCAGATGACATCCATTATGAAATGACTGAACACCTTTCACCAAAATCCATGAACCACCTGCTCTTCCTATTCCTGCTTTGCTTCCTTGAAGAGCAGTTTCCAGATGCAGGAATAGTTGCACAAAGCAACTATTCCTGCATCTGAAAACAATCTACTATACTATTGCTCTGACTAGCTGTTTGTGCAAAGAACTGGAGAGAATGGCCAGTGCTCATCTTATATAGCATTTAGAATCAAATGAATTTCTCTCCAGCTTCCAAAGAAAGGTGCACTTTGCTTAGTTAGACTGGAAACATCTATACGAGAAGCTTTCCTAAAATTAGAGCACCTGGTGTCTATATTCTTTGATATGGAAAA
Organism: Mastigoproctus giganteus; assembly: GCF_048544385.1. Classification (NCBI taxonomy): domain Eukaryota; kingdom Metazoa; phylum Arthropoda; class Arachnida; order Uropygi; family Thelyphonidae; genus Mastigoproctus; species Mastigoproctus giganteus. Next base: position 42,537,311 of record NC_143587.1, on the reverse strand, counting down.
AGCATATGACACATCTTGTAGATTTGTTATTTTATTTGTCCTACCAAATTTAAATACAGTGATACATTGGTAAGTGACAAATTCCCTTCACGGTAGAAAATACCAGGGGATTTGAAGGATCTTTATGACCCAGTTTAAGAGAGCACCTCCTGTTTTTATTAAAAACTTTTTATCCCATTGTGCTTTCTAAGGTCATGTAGGATCCTCCCTCCCTCTCTCTCTCTCTCTGCCCTATTGCCAAGAGGAGTAGCTCAGGGATCTGTTTTAAGCCTTTTTTGCCACTAAAATGAACTCCATTACTGAACAACTAACACCAACCATAAACAGTGCCCACTTTGTTTACAACTTTAGCATATTTTCAAAGTCTTGTGCCAAATAGAGCAACAACTGCAACAAGCCATTGATTGCCTCAACTCCTGAGTAGTGGCTGATGGTTTCAGGTACACAAACAGCTCAAAAACTGTTTGTATACATTTTTGTTGCAAGTTTTACCTTCGTCCTGAACCTGAATTGAGGTTTGAAAAAAGCACTACTCTAGTAATACTGGAGACAAAATTCTTGATATGCATATTTGATAAAAAGTTGGCATTTTTTCAATATATTCATCATCTCACACAAAATGCATGAGAAGAGCCAAATATCCTCCATGTTCTGTCTTCTACTCTATTGGGTATAGACCGGTGCACTTTACTCTGTCCATATCATACACTTGATATCAATGGTTCGACTGTTTATGATCCTGCTCAGATAGCTGACAAACTGAATGAATATTTTCCATCCACGTTCACACATGGGGAATTCGGGTAGGAAAGTGAAGGACAGAAGCCTATTACCCTCTAACAGGGAGCTTAATGATTTTGTTATAACTGAGAGCAAAGTGGAGGAGAAATTGTTGAAGTTAAACATGAGAAAGGCACCTGGGGTGGATGGGATCTATCCAGTTATATTAAAGGAGGCAGCAAAAGAAGTAAGCAAACCTTAGCCATAATTATGAGAGCATCCTTGGACTCAGGCGAAGTCCCCACTTACTGTAGATATGCAAATGTATCCCCAATTAAAAAAAGGGGATCAAAGGGTGACAAGTAATTACAGACCTGTTAGTTTAACTACTGTTCCAGGGAAAATAATGGGAGTCACTGGTTAAAGAAGCTTTGCAGAATCATCTAGACAAGACTAGTAGTAATTCAGACACAGCGTTGGGACACAGTATTTGTTAAGGGAAAGTCTTGTCTAACAAATTTGATTGGATACTATGATGTGGTTACAAAGGAATCAGATACAAAAAATAATTTTGATATCATATACTTGTATTTCAGGGAAGCTTTTGATACTGTTGTGCATGGAAGACTACTGTACAAATTGAAGCAGTGTTGTATTAAGGGCAAGTTACTACAATGATTAAAAGGAGGGTTGAGTGGGAGAAGACAGAGGGGTAATCAATGTATGCTGCTCTTTGTGGACTAATGTTATTAGTGGATTCCCCCAGGGTTTGATGTTGGGCCCACTGTTGTTTTGTATATTTATCAGTGATATTGATCAAAGTATACTAGGCTTAATATCCAAATTTGCCAATTACTAAGGTTGGCAGTGTTGTTAATGACAGTAATGGCAATGTGCACTACAATAGGATCTAGAAAAGTTGTGCAACTGGGCTGAGAAGTGGCAAGCCACTTCTCAGCTCCAAAGAAACATACCAATTGTGTGGTACTTCACTTAGGGTGGTAGAAAATGAAAAAGACCTTTGCAGACCAGCTGCCAGAGCTGGTCATGGGGTATTGTCAATGATATACAAGAATTTTGCTAGTAGGGAAAAGGTGATTATCCCTTTGTAGAAGGCAATGGTCAGCCCATGCCTTGAATACTGCATACAGGTCTGGAGGCCTCATTTTAGGAAGGATGTAGAGTTGCTTGAGCGAGTAAAGAGAAGGGCTACAAGATTGATGAAAGGAATTTTATTCTGGTGGGATTCTTCCTCTTGCTCAGATTATGAACCTGAGTGGGCATAAATTCAAATTGAGGAAAGACAGTTGTAGAATAGATGTGTGGAAATTTGCCTTTAGCCAGCGGATGGTTATTTGTAAAACAGACTTTCATCTGTTGTTGTAGAAGTTGACAGCTTTAATAAATTGAAGGAGAGAACCGAACAAACTTTTAGAGGGAATGGTATGTGAAATGGTTTTCTTTCTTTCTTTTTTTTTTTTTTTTTTTTGGCTGATGCTACACAAGTTTGCTTTCTTGCATCATATGCCTGTACTACTTGTGTAGTCAGATTAGATTATGAGTCTCAGGTATATGCATCTGCCAGAAATAGCATCCGTCATTTCCTTGACCCCATCCATCAATGGTTTATTTGCATTGCTGCTGTTGCAGACAGAACATCTGTCCAAAGCCAATATGTGGAACCAAATAAACCATTGTTGAAGATAATAAATCACTCAAACCTACGTTGGTTTAATTATGTTTATTTCCAAGTTGGAATTATGTACATACTGCACTCAAATGTTTTGTAGTAGTTTCTTACCACTTCTTCAGCTGTCTTTGCAATATCACCATCACAAAAGGTCAGCTAGGTTCTAGGTCACAAGAACTTGTGACCTAGGTGACTTCTTGACTTGTTGTGTAAACCACCGTGTTGCTTAATTGAAAACAGTTATCTCTACAGCATGTTTTTAAGCTGAAATCCCCTCCAGACATGGACATCCACAACTTGGGCAACCTTGGCATGCTCGTGTACCAGCATGTGACACCTCTCCATTAAGCACTGGATGAAATCTGTCTTCCATCTACTTTAGCCATTGTTCAGTACACTAAGCTGAACATTCTGACTTTTTGCCAGTGTACACAGATAGCTTTATGTTGGAATCAAGTGTGGTATCTGCTGTTGTCTTTTCTGTTTATTTTTAGGGAAAACCAGTTCTTAGCGGAGTGATATACAATGAATTTCTGTATAATTACCTCCTACGGGAATAAGGAAAAACTGGCATTATGTTGGAAGGACATTATATCAGTTGCTCATAATATCAGCAACAAAACAAGTAAAAGCTTGAACATTTAATGTAATTTTAATTACTGATACAATATATATAATCTTATTTATAATATGTACTACAGTATTAAACAAGAAAATTATGATTGCCAATTTTGCATTGAATGTAGAGTGCAATAAGTGTACAATAAATTTTAAATTTCACTACATGTGCTACATACCTATCGAGACCTAACAAGAAATTTTTTCATATTTTAAAATATGTCAAAACATGATTGTTTCAATGGCAGAGCATGTTTCAAAAGAAAATTATAAAGGTGCGTAATAACAGTTATTTCACTTTTGCTGTTAGGCTACACTTGAAAAAATTCAATATACAAGTTCTAATCCTTGATGAGCATCTTTCACTGAAACTTCTTGTTCAACCACAGTAATATTCACCACTATAAATTTCAGAAGATTCCATTACATCTGAAATGGTTCCTCTTCATTTGTGTCATGCACATCCTGAAACATTCATTGTCCACATCCACTTCTGCATAATCTTGGAAGCTTAAGTTTTTCTGTAAGTTTAGGTGATGATGCACCTGCTCAAATATTTCTTCGCTATTCTTGGACTATTCTTTGCAATTAATAGAGGAAGAAGCAATCAAAGCTTCACACATTGCATCCTTCATTCATCTTGAAATATTTGTTGTCCACATCCACTTCTGCATAATCTTGGAAGCTTAAGTTTTTCTGTAAGTTTAGGTGATGATGCAGCTGCTCAAATATTTCTTCCCTATTATTGGACTGTTCTTCGCAATTAATAGAGGAAGAAGCATGCAAAGCTTCACACATTGCATCCTTCAAGGCGATAAATCCAGCATGTTTAAAGCAGTTGGCGATCACTTTTTCATCAACTTTATCCCATGTTGAAACACAAATACGTTGCCTGCAGTTGTCAACTTCGCATTGAATTTTACTTTCAAGACATAGCACAATTTTGTTTAATAGCATTCTTCAGTAGTTGCTCTTAAAATTGGATTAAGTGGATTAAATTTTTCCATTTTTCTTGTTCATCCTGCGATCTAAATCTCTGATCCATTCTTCTTAGATTTGTGATGTCAACAATGCCTTTTTAAAAAATTGTCCAGTTTCATCAGCATTGAAGATAGCATTGCAGACATATTTCAGCAAAATATTTTTTTAAACATTTTTCTTTGCATTCCTTTGTAGCGTCAATGTCCATGGCTACACTTTTGCCACACACGTTTTTTTGAAAGACAGGCCACGACAAGTCTTAAATTTCTATAACCATCCATCTGAACTTTTAAATTCTTCAATATCCATTCAATGTGCAAATGATTCAGCTGTAGCGTTTAAAACATTACCGTCTGCGGGAATGTTTTTTTTTTTTATACTTCATCATTAGCCATTCCAATCTCATTGCCCTTTGTACTTGCTCCAACAACTCTACACCCTTCCTAAAATGAGGCTTCCAGACCGACCTGTATACAGTACTAAGGATTTGGACTCACCATTGCCATATACAATAGAATAGTCACCTCCCCATCGCTTATAGCAAAATTTCTATATATCATAGACAAAACCCCATGTGCTGTTCTGGCAGCTGTCTACAAGGACAGTACATGGGGTTTTTGTCTATGATATACTGTGGGATTACCACCACCCATATGCAGTACTTTAAACCTCAATTGCCATTTCTCAGCCCACCTGCCTAATTTTTATAGATCTTGTTGTAGTAACATACCATCATTACTATCATTAACCATCCTGCCAACCTTTGATCTTTGTATCATCTGCAAACTTGGACATTAAACCTGATGCCTTCATCAGTATCGTTAATAAATATAGAAAACAGTAATGGGCCCAACACCGAACCCTGGGGAACTAAACTAATAACATTAGTCCACAAAGAGAGCAGTGCCTGTTAATAACAGCTTTGTTTTCTACTCAACCATCCCTTCATCCATAACAGTAACTTGCCCTTAATGCCTTACTGCTCCAGTTTGTATAGCAGTCTGTTATGTGCAACAGCAAAAGCTTTCCTGAAATCTAAGTATATGATATCAAAGTTATTTTTTGCATCCAGTTCCTTTGTTACTATATAAGTATCCAATCAAATTGATCAGACAAGATTGCCCCTTGACAGATCCATGCTGTGACTGAAGCTATGCCCCTGTCTAGATGGCTGTGCATTAGTTCTTTAACCAGTGACCCCATTATTTTTCCTGAAACAGACATTAAGTTAACAGATCTGTAATTGTTCATGTCACTCTTTGATTCCCCTTTGTGAATTGGGGATACATTTGTACACCTCCAGTTCATGGGGTTTCTCCTGGATCCAAGTATGCTCTCATAATTATGTCTAAGGGTCTGCTTATTTCCTTAGCTACCTCCCTTAATATAATTAGATAGATCCCATCCATCCCAGGTACCTTTCTTACATTTAACTTCAGCAATTTCTCTTCCACTTTTTTTAAATTTCAGCTCCCTTTCAAACACTTCCTCATTTAGGGCTTGGGACATGTCCAAAGTCTCTACCAGTGATTTAAGCACCAGCTGGGGCTTTCAAATCACATCACTCTTCTTCCTCACTGCTTTCATCTTCTTTTCTTTGACATCATCAAAACTCTTCTTTCACGTCATGCGCCAGACTTAGTCCTCCACAGCCCCTTTTCATTCTATGAATGAAATGCCTTTCTGGTCTTTCACTGCATCAGGTAACAGCTTCCTCCAGCACACATTCCAAGATGCTAGTTTGATTCCATCTAGAGAGTCCTCCAAGTTACAGTCAGTGAAGTACTTTTCCAGCAGTTACTCTCTATCTGTTCAAGAATTCTTGCAAATGTAATACAACTCAAATGTTCTGATGAGCACTTATCCATTGGTTTTTTTAGGGTCTCATCTATGCCTCTGCAACATAAGTTATGATTTTGTTGTTACATTTGTAGCTATATAAATGCTACAAATGTAACATGGGCTTGCAGAAGAAATACTTATGAATAATCAAAACTGAAAATTTTAAATTGGTATACTGTACAAAGATGTGATCCATGAATGCTGAGTTTGTGGAGAGTTAAACTTTATTGGTTTGAAAGAAAATTCAAGCTGGTCTATCTAAATTTAATTTATTCTTTTTAATGTCATTGTTTTTGTTAATAAATTTTTGAAATTAAAATGTCATTTTTGAATTACCCCCTATATATTTCAATAGGGTTTCTTTTAATTCGTTTCAATTTATTTCATAGGATTCCTACCAGTTCAAATATATTATTCCAGAATTGCCAAAGAAAGTATCTACCTCCAAAAATTCACAAGACAAGGAAAGAAATCTGGAAGAAGAATTCATGGAAGCTCTGCGAGATTTAAAAGTTTCCTGGGTTGCTAAGTATTGAATTTATATTTAATAATTCTCTCTATCTCCAAAAATCTACTTTATACAGGAGTTATATACTTATACATTCAAGGAAATGCCCTTCAAATTAAAAGAACACGCCCTTCAAATTAAAAGAACACAGTTAATTCCTTATGATGATCCACCTGTATAATCTGATAAACATAAAATTTTGAAAATAGTTTTTTTCTATAAGTGTCAACCGCAAACATGAAAAGTTATTTGAACTTATAGTATTCTCATAACGTACATGGGTTTTGAGTTTGTTTGTTTTTTTTTTAATTTTTTTATGGAAACCCCAAACACGAGAGGTATTAGAACCTACAGTACTTAGTACTGTGCTTCGATTGGAGGTTGAGAAGATGAAAGGAGATATTTGTTGGCGTTAGACTTGAACTTCTGTAGACTGTAATTTTCAAGAAATATGTATGAAGGAAGGTTGTTCCAGGAAACAGCAGTTGAATGAATAAACCAGGAAGATAAAAAGTTGGTTCTGTGAGTTTGAAGTTGGACAGTAAATGGATATTGGCTGGTGGCAGCACGTGTTCGAACTGTTTTGAAAGAGAGAGCAGGAATTATAGAAGCCAATTCAGAAGAACAGTGCCCATGGAAGTAACTGTAGAAGAGGCATGCAGCAGAAACAATGTCTGTGAGACAGTGAGTGGAGAGAGACTGTTAGAGATGAGTCATTAATTAACCTAACTGCCCTCTTCTGAATGGAATCTAGAAGCCTGAAGGTACTGGGGGTATTGCCCCAGATGTGGGAACAATATTCCATGGTAGGGTGGATTTGCGATTTGTACAGAGTGAACAGCTGTTTGAAAGAAAAGTAACACTGAGAGTAAAAAGAGAAAACCAAGTTTTTAGATGCAGAGGAAGCAATATTTGTAATGTGCTTGTGCCAAGAGAGATTAGAAGTCAGGGTAATCCCCAAAAGAGATATATCATTTTGCCTAGAAATCGAAGTGTCACTAAAGATAAGCATAGGAGCAGAAGAATCCTTTTTGCGAGATATAAGACAAGACCGAGTTTTAGAAGGATTGAAATCAACTAAGTTGTCTTTGCCCCACTGGAGATTGGCATTTAAGGAATTGGTAGCGGATATTTGAGAAGTTGAAGCTGATTGAGCAGGGCAAGGCTTCTCAAAATGGAAAGTGGAATGCAGTGTGCTATCATCGGCAAAACTATGGATAGGATTTCCAGTCCATGGAAGAAAATCATTATTATACAAGAGGAGAAGAGTGAGGGGAAAGAACTGAACCTTGGGGGACACCAGCATTAATGGAGAAGTTAGAAGACAGAGCCATCTATCATCACCCTCAGTGATCAGAGAGAAAGCTGGATAACCAATTACAAAAAACAGTTGGCAAACCATAATATGGAAGCTTGTTTAGAAGACCTTTAGAATATCAAACACGATCGAAAGCACGATCGACATCATTGAGATTAGAATTGAGACCACGTATATTTGTGAAATGGACTAGGAAGTGTTTGGGAGGTTTAGATCTTTTCGCAGATAAACTTACTCTGAGTTTGACAATTCATGGTGTATTCAATTGTAAGAGAAAGTGGGGGGGGGGGACATGCTGTGTGAAGTAATGAAATTTTTCGATATGGCATACACATCGTAAGAATATACCCAGATCCTTGACATAATGTGGCCTCGACAATGCCCCCACGTACACACTAGTTGGACTCTCTCCAGTCATTATCTGGCAGGGTTGAGATAGCAAGATTATACATTAGCTGATCTGGAAGCCTCTTGAAGAGTTACCAATAGGTTCGGTCCGGTGTACTAACTAGTGGCCAGCCTGTGAACACTGTTTTAGAGCTGTACCCTTGAAATGTAAGGAAGTTTGGATCTTGCCATGATGTTCATCATAACCTCAGAAGTCATCAGTCACACTGCATGATTGAAGAGATGGGGAAGAGTTGACCCGAACTTAGCTCTGGAGACTAAACATTGGTTCCACCACTTCAATCCTCCAATAAGCAAAGTGGTGGTATTGCCTGGTAACACAGAGGTACGGCATTCCTCCATGTGGTGTGGCAGCCAAACCTCGACTCCTGCTTATGTTGGTTCACACCTGGGTGGTCACCCACAGTGTGCTTGTGCATGGAAGTTATACCCAGAATTACTAACAGTCCCACCATTGTGAAGGTCCAAGCAGAGGATTTGGCTGTCACGGACCGTCTGGACTTCGCCGAAATTGGGTCCACTTGACTTGAATGTCACCCAAATATCAGTTCCATCAGCATTTTAGACTTCCACATAGCCATTATAGCTTGTCTAGCACATCTCAGAGGATGTCTGTGACAACCTTAAGGACCAAGTCGAAAGACTTAATCCAAAAAAACTTTTCTTCTTCGTACAAGTGAAGAAGAAAAGTTTTTTGGTAGGTTTTGGAGATGAACTGTGAATGGATGCTGACTAGCTGATGCACATTCAGCTTAATTTGGAAGAAAGAAGTGGAATTACTAATAATAATGCAGAATAACAATACACATACATGGAGTATGAACACACCTGCTTCCAACATCTGTAGTCCTTTCTGATGAATTTTTGGGTGTAATTTCTGACAAAGTTACATAGTAGTCGTCTCTGGTTATCCTCCAAGTGGGACATGATCAGCAGCAAGAATGTCTCATCTTAAGCCATGATGAGCATTTGTTTCACCCTTTGATTGTTGCTGGTAACATTTAGAGAGGCATGACAGACATGGATGCTTTCACTGAACTGATTGTGACTTCAGTTCACAGTCACAACAATGGCAACAGTGTATTTTAAAAACTTTTCATCTTGTCAGTAACATAAAACTGCTCTGCAATTTCTTTAAGCTTTCTTCATTGTTCATCTGACAGCAGATGTAGAACCCATTAGATGGTGACCTTTCATTTTTGTAACACCTCATTTAAACTTCGTTGAAGAGATGATTTTGGTATTCCAGATTCATTGGCTATTTCTTCATAAGTCATACATCTGGCTTTCATCAGAATGGTTGTAATAATGACTGGCAATGTGTTGTCTGTAGATTATTTTCTCTGTCACCTGAGCAAAATGCAAGTTAAGGCATAAGAAAATACAAAGAATTAAAGGTGGAATGTAAGAATATTACAGGAATACAAAGTGGAAGAAGAGTTTAAGAAAGAAACAAACAGATGCAATACTTGAAACAAAAAGACCAAATCAAATAGAATATAGTATAAGAGACTCTGGAAGATACAGCAAACAAAGTATTGAACCCATGAGACTACGACTAAGAAAGCCGTGGATAACAAGTAAAATTCTCGACTTGATTTTAGAAAGAAACAAAGCCAAAAAGAAGAATACAGCAGGCCCTTGTTATAATGCAGTTTGCTTTACGCTGATTTGCTATAACGCTGTTCTTATATTATAACCTGTACCTGACTATAATGCTGTCACAAATCACTATAATGCTCTTTTACAGATTTCATTTTTGGCATATTTAACAAAATCGTTTCATTTGATGGAGTCAACAGCTTGAAAATGAATAGCAAAACAACATTAAAATGTTTCCCATACTCAGTGAAATTTTCTCTTGCACTAATTTAATTGCAGTACAGTGACTTGTTACATAGTTCCAAGATCAACATTTTAAAAAATGATCAAGTATATTGCTTGTAATATTTGCGTTATATGCATTTGTCCGAAGTCTAATCATCACTCAGTACAGTATTAGACATTGTGCGTAATAGACAGTTTATTCGAACGTTGTATCATAATTAATGCAACCAACACAGTTACATTTTTGAAGAGTTAATAATGGCAGATAAGATTGAAAAAACAACGACGTCTGGATGCAGTACAAAGACTATAAATGTAAGAAAAAGACTGAATTTGAAAATTAAAGTAGATGTTTCGAAGCGAATCAATTCCGGTCAATGACAGGTTTATGTCAGATGTGTGCCATAATTTAGGACTGGCAAGTTTAACTGTAAGAACAATCATAAAAAATAAAGAATTAATTTTAGCAGCGAGAAAAACAGCTGTTCCACTGCAAGCAACAGATTGGTCCACTGGATATTGATGGTTCAACTGTTGATGATCCTGCTCAGGTGGCTAACAAACTAAATGAATATTTTGCATCTACATTGACCCATGAGGAGTTATTCGGGGAGTGTAATGCCAAAGGTGAGTTAAACTCTGGCAGTAAGCTGGATGATTTTGTAATAACTGAGAGGAAAGTGGAGGAGAAATTGTTGAAGATGAACATAAAAAAGGCACCCAGGGTGGACGGTATCTATCCAGTTATATTAAAGGAAGCAGCAAAGGAAGTAAGCAAACCCTTAGCCATAATTATGAGAGTTTCTTTGGACTCAGGGGAGGTACCCATGGAATAGAGATGTGAAAATGTGACCCCAAGTCACCAAGGAGGATCAAGGGCAACACAAGCAATTATAGACTTGTTAGTTTAACTTCTGTTCCAGGAAAATTAATGGAGGCACTGGTTAAAGAAGCACTGCAGGATCATCTAGACAAGACTTCAGTTATAGCTCTGACGCAGCATAGTTTTATTAAGGGAAAGTCTTGCCTGACCAATTTGATTGGATACTATGATGTGGTCACAAAGGAACTGGATCTAGGGAATAACTTTGATATCATATATTTGGATCTTAGAAAGGACACTTTTGATACTGTTGCACATGGAAGACTGCTGCACAAATTGGAGCAGTGTGGCATTGGAGGCAAATTGCTGCTATGGATAAAGGGGTGGTTGAGGGGGAGAAGACAGAGAGTGGTAATCAATGGACACTGCTCATCATGGACTAATGTTATTAGTGGAGTCCCTCAGGGTTCAGTATTGGGTCCATTGTTGTTTTCTGTATTTATAAATGATATTGATGATGGTATATCAAGCTTAATGTCTAAGTTTGCAGACGATACAAAGGTTGGCAGGATTATTAAGGACACTAATGACAGTACGCTGTTGCAACAGGATCTAGAAAAGTTGAGCAGATGGGCTGAGAGGTGGAAAATGAAGTTTAACATTGACAAATGTAAAGTACTACATATGGGAAGCAGCAACCCCGGAGTGATGTATCAACTCTGTGGTACTACATTAACAGTGGTAGAGAACGAAAAGGACCTGGGGTAATTGTGCAGGAAGATGTGAAGTTTTCTGAGCAGTGCAGATGGTCTGCAAGAGTAGCTCATAGTGTCTTGTCAATGATATACAGGAATTTTTCTAGCAGGGATAAGGAGGTGATTATCCCCTTATATAAGGCAATGGTCAGGCCACGCCTTGTCTACAGGTCTGGAGGCCTCATTTTAAGAAGGATGTAGAGCTGTTGGAATGAGAAGAGAGAAGGGCAACAAGATTAGTGAATGGAACAAAGGGTTGCTCTTATGAAGAAAGGCTTAAATTTTGCAAATTACAGTGTCTGGAGACTAGGCACCTGAGAGGTGATCTGATTGAGGTGTGTAAAGCCTTCAATAATTTGAGCATGTTCAATGCTGGTGAAATTCTTCCTCTTGCTCAGAATAACCATTTGAGGGGGCATAAATTCAAATTGAGGAAAGACAGACGTTGGATAGATGTGAGGAAGTTTGCCTTTAGCCAGAGGATGGTTGGTTGGTGGAACAGACTTCCATCCTTTGTTGTGGAAAGTTGATAGCCTAAATAAATTTAAGACTGAGCTGGACAGGTACTTGGAACGAACAGAGGGGTGAAATGGGAGTGCGTTTTTTTTTTTTTTTTTTTTTTGGCTGATGCATTAGCATTAGTAGAGGCATCAGATGCCTCTACTAATGCTAATGCCAACTAGGGCTAGGCCAGCTGTTAGGATTGAAATGGAGAGACTTTAACTAATTTTATTGAAGATAATATCCAATGCAGAATTCGGCTAAGTTAAATATTATAAAATAAAAAAGAGAGAGAGAGAGAGATTAGCCTATATGATGATCTGAAGAAAACTCACCTAAAAAAAAAAATGTGGAACCATTTAAAAACTAGTAAGGGTTGGTTGAATAGATTTAAAATCCAGGGAAATGCTGCAAGTGCAGATCAAGGAGCCGAAACTTTCAAAAAAGAACTTGTTAAAATTATTGAAGACGGCTCTTATGTGTTATTCTTCTCAACAAGTTTTTAACATAGATGAAGCAGGACTTTTTTGGAAACGAATGCCTAAAAAAAGTTTTATATTGTAAGAAGAAAAAAACATGCCAGGTTTCAAAACTTTATTTGTTGGGTGGTAACGCTGCAGGGGATTTAAAATTAAAACCTCTTTTAGTTTACCAGGGAGAGGGCCAAAGTACAACCCAAAATCGACACGTTTTTCTTGATTAAATTCATCAATTAAATTAAATTCATAATTTTAATTGGAATTTTAAGTTTAATTTTGATCCGTAAGTAGTTACCACGTAATTACATACGTATGTAATGCAGTATATTTTATATGTACAAATATTTGAATATTAAATATTTTGACCGACACTTGTGTGTCTTTTCACTACCGTTTATTATTGATTATTTCCTGTGACACCAATCGCAACTCGCAAATACACATGTTGACTTATGGGAATGTGGTGCTCGTTTAGCACTCTGTTTTTCTGGAATGAATTATCAGCGTTAAGTGGAGGGGGGGATCACCTGTACAGCCTAAGGACAAAAACAGTGCAGAAGTCTAAGAAATAAAGTGACTGAGAGATGCAGAAGGGCAAAGTAAAAGTGAGTGGATGACATATGCAAGGAAGTTGAAGATAAAGGAAGTTGTATAAAGGGAACTCGTAGAAAACACTAGATACCGAAAAAATAAATATAGCGTTATAACTGTTTTGGGATATAACTTAAGGATTTAATTTTTGTTTTGAAATTTTATTGAATTAAATCGGAATCATGACTCTGACCAGAGCAGCAAAGCAAAACGCTCAAGATAATGGGAGTGCTGTGGTTCAGGGGAGAACTGAGGGGGTCAGTTGCCCTCTGAATCACAGTCTTTTAAAATGCACTGTTTGCTTGATGTTTGCGGAGCAATCGGGTACGGGACATGATACTGCCAAGGGGGATGTCTTTGTGTGTGCACGATGTAAGGAGTGCAAGGAAATCAGACGACAACTCAGCGTTGTTATGGGCCTTTATGAGAGCTTGAAGGACAGGGTGGATGCCCTCGAAGGAAATAAATTGAGGGGCCCATCAAGCTCTCAGCTGCCCACATCAACGCCAGAGCTTGCACTTGGTCATCAGGCAACACAGAGGCAGCCCCCTAGGCAGAATGCGCTGGTCCCACAGGAACTAGTAGTTGTTGGTGACTCTATTGTCAGGGAAACGGGGAACATGCTTTGTAAAAAGGATAGGTGGAATAGGACCAGGGTATGTCTGCCAGGGGCAAAGGTTGATGACGTTGTAGAGCGGATATCATCTTTTAAGGGCACAAAAGGTGATATAGTTGTACACGTCGGCACTAATGATATTAAGAGTAGGAGACCGGCGGAATTACTTAGCAAGTACAGGTCACTGTTGAAAAAAAGCCGTGAATTAGGGTTGAATTTGAAAGTGTCTGCAATTCTGCCCAGACACGATAGGAGGGAGTATATGATGAGAGCCTTGTCGATCAATTCGGCCCTGGAGGGATTGTGCAAGGCTCAGGGGGTAGAATTTTTTTCAGCCTGGACTGTACTTGTTAACAGGAGAGATTGCTTCTACAGGGATGGGATACACTTAAATACAAAGGGAGCAAGAATTTTTTCTGATGCTGTCGAGGCGGTGTTAGGTGGGTCGGAAAGCTGCTAGTTGGGGGGGGGAATACAAGGACTAATAGATTAACAGTAGCCACTGGCAGAGGTGGAAGTGATTCTTGCACTGCTTCTATTGAAATGAGCAGAAGCCTGAAAAACAAGATGCAGGATATTTCAGAGACTGCTGGGAGTCATTGCGGTACAAGTAAACACATGGGTTGTGTTAGGGTAGCTAAGAATAGAAACAGGTGCATGTATACCTGCGTGTACACCAATGCTAGCAGTTTGGTAAATAAATTTGATGAATTTGAGGTATTGCTCAAAACATCAAAGGCAGATATTGTTCGGATATCAGAGACGTAGTGTCACACAGATATAAGTAATGCGGAACTGGAATTTGGGGAATACAATGTGTATAGAACGGATAGACAGGACAGGAGGGGAGGAGGGGTTATGCTATTAGTTAAAAAACACATAAAATCCAAGGAAGTGAAGCCAGTCGACATCGCTGGACAGTGCAGTGTCGAGTCAGTTTGGTGTGACATAAGCATTGGGAGATCAAAATTTAGAGTAGGAGTGTGCTATAGGCCTAATGACTCTGATGAGTATAATAAGATATTGTACAGGGAAATAGAGTGGGCCAGTAAATCAGAGAGTCTTATAATGGGGGATTTTAATTTCCCAGATATTGACTGGAATTTGTGGATTGGTCACTCGCACACTAGCAAGGCTTTTGTGGATTTATTGGATGATTGTTTTCTACATCAGCATGTTCGTGAGGCAACAAGAGGGAGCAATACTCTTGATCTGATTATCAGTAGTGATTCTTCATGCATTAAGAATCTGCAGATAAATGAACCACTAGGTGGCAGTGATCACAGTGTGTTGAAGTGGGATTTACTCAGGGAGGTAACTACCATCAGAGGTAAAGGGAAGGGTTTTTGTTTTCGTAAAGGCGACTATGATGGTCTGAGACAGTATTTAAATTCTATACAGTGGGACCAACTGATGATGTTACCAACAGCAAACTCAAAATGGGAAGCATTCAAGGAACTAATCTTGGAGGCTACCAGGCTTTACATACCAACTAAGAAATATTGTTCACAGTTTAGGCCTAAATGGTTGTCAGATGAACTAATGAGACATGTGGCAGAGAAGAAAAATGCATGGGATACATACAAATTAATGGGTGACATGGAAGCCTATGATAGATATAAGTTGGTCTGTAACCAAGTCACAAAGGAGATTAGGCAGGCAAAGGCAGACTACAAAAAATCCTTGGCAAAGGATGCAAAGATAAACATAAAAGAGTTCTTTACGTATTTAAACTCAAGAAGGAAATGGATGAATCAGATTGGTCCACTTGATATTGATGGGTCAACTGTTGATGATCCTGCTCAGGTAGCTAACAAACTAAATGAATATTTTGCATCGACATTCACACATGAGGAGTTATTCAGCGAGGGGAATGCCAGAGGTGTATTCAACTCTAGTAGTAAGCTACAGAATCTTGAAATAACTGGGAGTAAAGTGGAGGAGAAACTGTTGAAGATAAACACAAGAAAGGCACCCGGGTGGATGGGATCTATCCAGTTATATTAAAGGAGGCAGCAAAGGAAGTAAGGAAACCCCTAGCCATAATTATGAGAGCTTCTTTGGACTCAGGGGAGGTACCCATAGACTGGAGATTAGCAGAGGCATTTGATGCAAGAAAGCAAGCTTGTGCAACATCAGCCAAAAAAAAAAAAAAAAAAAAAAAAAAAAGTAACATAAATAAATAAAAATAACCACTTCCACTTCACCCCTCTGTTCGTTCGAAATACCTGTCCAGCTGAGCCTTAAACTTATTTAGGCTATCAACTTCCACGACAAGGGATGGAAGTCTGTTCCACCTACCAACCACCCGCTGGCTAAAGGCAAATTTCCGCACATCTATCCTACATCTGTCTTTCCTCAATTTGAATTTATGCCCTCTCAGGTGATTATTCTGAGCAAGAGGAAGAATCCCATCAGCATTGAGCATGCTCAAACCATTGAAGGCTTTGTACACCTCTATCAGATCACCTCGCTGGTGCCTAGTTTCTAGACACTGTAATTCGCAAAACTTAAGCCTTTCTTCGTAAGAGCACCCCTTTGTCCCATTCACCAATCTAGTTGCCCTTCTCTGTACTCGTTCCAGCAGCTCTACATCCTTTTTGAAATGAGGCCTCCAGGCCTGTATACAGTACTCTAGGTGTGGCCTGACCATTGCCTTATACAAGGGAATAATCACCTCCTTATCCCTGCTAGAAAAATTCATATATATCATCGACAATACACCATGCAGTCTGCACTGCTCAGAGAACTTCATATCTGCCTGCACAACCACCCCCAGGTTCCTTTCATTCTCTACCACTGTCAGTGTAGTACCACAGAGTTGATACGTTGCTCTGGGGTTGCTGTTTCCCATATGTAGTACTTTACATTTGTCAATGTTAAACTTCATTTGCCACCTCTCAGCCCATCTGCTCAACCTTTCCAGATCCTGTTGCAGCAGCATAGTGTCAGTAGTGTCCTTGACAACCCTGGCAACCTTCGTATCGTCTGCAAACTTGGACATTAAGCTTGATATACCATCATCAATATCATTTATAAATACAGAGAACAATAAAGGACCCAATACTGAACCCTGAGGGACTCCACTAATAACATTAGTCCACGATGAGAAGTGTCCATTGATTACCACTCTCTATCTTCTCCCCCTCAACCACCCCTTTATCCATAGCAGTAATTTGCCTCCAATGCCACACTGCTCCAATTTGTGCAGCAGTCTTCCATGTGCAACAGTATCAAAAGCCTTTCTAAGATCCAAGTATATAATATCAAAGTTATTCCCTGCATCCAGTTCTTTTGTGACTGCATCATAGTATCCAATCAAATTGGTCAGGCAAGACTTACCCTTAACAAAACCATGCTGTGTCCTAGCTATAACTGAAATCTTGTCTAGATGATCCTGCAGTGCTTCTTTAACCAGTGCCTCCATTAATTTTCCGGGAACAGAAGTTAAACTCACAGGTCTATAATTACTTGTCTCAGCCTTTGATCCCCCTTTGTGAATTGGGGTCACATTTGCACATCTCCAGTCCATGGGTACCTCCCCTGAGTCCAAGGAAGCTCTCATAATTATGGCTAAGGGTTTGCTTACTTCCTTTGCTACCTCCTTTAATATAACTGGATAGATCCCATCCACCCCAGGTGCCTTTCTTGTGTTTATCTTCAACAATTTCTCCTCCACTTTGCTCTCAGTTATTACAAGATTCTCTAGCTTACTGCTAGAGTTGAATACACCTCTGGCATTCCCCTCGCTGAATAACTCCTCATGTGTGAATGTCGATGCAAAATATTCATTTAGTTTGTTAGCTACCTGAGCAGGGTCATCAACAGTTGACCCATCGATCTCAAGTGGACCAATCTGATTCATCCCCTTCCTTCTAGAGTTTACATAAGTAAAGAACTCTTTGCTGTTTTTCTTCGCATCCCTTGCCAAGGATCTCTCGTAATCTGCCTTTGCCTGCCTAACCTCCTTTGTAACTTGGTTACAGATCAACTTGTATCTATCATAGGCTTCTGTGTCACGTGTTAATTTGTATGTATCCCATGCATTTTTCTTCTCTGCCATATGCCTCATTAGTTCATCTGACATCCATTTAGGCCTAAACCTTGAACAATATTTCTTAGTTGGTATGTAAAGCCTAGTAGCTTCCAAGATAAGTTCTTTGAATGCTTCCCATTTTGAATTTGCTGTTGGCAATATCATCAGTTGATCCCACTGTATAGAATTTAAATACTGTCTCAGTCCATTGTAGTCGCCTTTACGAAAGCAATACCCCTTCCCTTTACCCCTAATGGTAGTTACCTCTTTGAGTAACTCCCACTTCAGCACATTGTGATCACTGCCACCTAGTGGTTCATTTATCTGCAGATTCTTAATGCATGAAGAATCACTACTGATAATTAAATCAAGAGTATTACTCCCTCTAGTTGCCTCCCGAACATGCTGATGTAGAAAACAATCATCCAATAAATCCACAAAAGCCTTGCTACTGTGTGAGTGACCAGCCCCCAAATTCCAGTCAATATCTGGGAAATTAAAATCCCCCATTATAAGACTCTCTGATTTACTGGCCCACTCTATTTCCGTGTACAGTTTCTTATTATACTCATCAGAGTCATTAGGCCTATAGCACACTCCTACTCTAAATTTTGATCTCCCAATGCTTATGTCACACCAAACTGACTCGACACTGCACTGTCCAGCGATGTCGACTGGCTTCACTTCCTTGGATTTTATGTGTTTTTTAACTAATAGCATAACCCCTCCTCCCTTCCTATCCTGTCTATCCTTTCTGTAGACATTGTACTCCCCAAATTCCAGTTCTGCATTCCTTATATCTGTGTGACACCACGTCTCTGAAATCCCCACAATATCTGCCTTTGATGTTTTGAGCAATACCTCAAATGCATCAAATTTATTTACTAAACTCCTAGCATTGGTGTACACACAAGTATACATGCACCTGTTCTTTTTCTTAGCTACCCTAACACAACCCATGTGTTTACTTGTACCCCAATGATTCCCAGCAGTCTCTGAAATATCCTGCATCTTATTTTCCAGGCTGCGGCTCATTCCAATAGAAGCAGTGCAAGAATCACTTTCACCTCTGCCAGTGGCTACTGTTAATCTATTAGTCCTTGTATCCCCCCCAATCTAGCAGTTTTCCGACCCACCTAACACTACCTCGATAGCATCAGGAAACATTCTTGCACCCTTTCTATTTAAGTGTATCCCATCCCTGTAGAAGCAGTCTCTCCTGTTAACAAGTACAGACCAGGCTGAAAAAAATTCTACCCCTTGAGCCCTGCACAATCTTTCCAGGGCCGAATTGATTGACAGGGCTCTCATCATATACTCCCTCCTATCGTGTCTGGGCAGAATTGCAGACACTTTCAATTTCAACCCTAATTCACTGCTTTTTTTCATCAGTGACCTGTACTTGTCAAGTAATTCCGCCGGTCTCCTGCTCTTAATATCATTAGTGCCAACCTGTACCACTATATCACCTTTTGTGCCCTTAAAAGATGATATCCGCTCTACAACGTCATCAACTTTTGCCCCTGGCAGATGTGCAAATGTAACCCCAATTCACAAAGGAGGATCAAAGGCTGACACAAGTAATTATAGACCTGTTAGTTTAACTTCTGTTCCGGGTAAATTAATGGAGCCACTGGTTAAAGAAGCACTGCAGGATCATCTAGACAAGAATTCAGTTATAGCTGAGACGCAGCATGGTTTTGTTAAGGGTAGGTCTTGCCTGACCAATTTGATTGGATACTATGATGTAGTCACAAAAGAACTGGATGCAGGGAATAACTTTGATATTATATATTTGGATCTTAGAAAGGCTTTTGATACTGTTGCACATGGAAGACTGCTGCACAAATTGGAGCAGTGTGGCATTGGAGGCAAATTGCTGCTATGGATAAGGGGATGGTTGAGTGGCAGAAGACAGAGAGTGGTAATCAATGGACACTGCTCAACGTGGACTAATGTTATTAGTGGAGTTCCTCAGGGTTCAGTGTTGGGTCCGTTGTTGTTTTCGGTGTTTATGAATGATATTGATGATGGGATATCAAGTTTAATGTCCAAATTTGCAGATGATACAAAAGTTGGCAGGGTTGTTAAGGACACTACTGACGCTATGCTGCTGCAACAGGATCTGGAAAGGTTGAACAGATGGGCTGAGAGGTGGCAAATGAAGTTTAACATTGACAAATGTAAAGTACTACATATGGGAAACAGTAACCCCAGAGCAACGTATCAACTCTGCGGTACTACACTGACAGTGGTGGAGAATGAAAAGGACCTGGGGGTAATTGTGCAGGCAGATATGAAGTTCTCTGAGCAGTGCAGACGAGCTGCAAGAGTAGCTCATGGTGTATTGTCAATGATATACAGGAATTTTTCTAGCAGGGATAAGGAGGTGATTATTCCCTTGTATAAGGCAATGGTTAGGCCACATCTTGAGTACTGCATACAGGTCTGGAGGCCTCATTTCAAGAAGGATGTAGAGCTGCTGGAACGGGTACAGAGAAGGGCAACAAGATTAGTGAATGGAACAAAGGGTTGCTCTTACGAAGAAAGGCTTAAGTTTTGCAAATTACACAGTCTGGAGACTAGGCACAGGCGAGGTGATCTGATAGAGGTGTATAAGGCTTTGAATGGTTTGAGCATGCTCAATGCCAATGGGAATCTTCATCTTGCTCAGAATAATCATCTCAGAGGGCATAAATTCAAATTGAGGAAGGACGGATGTCGGATAGACGTGCGGAAATTTGCCTTTGGCCAGCGGGTGGTGGGTTGGTGGAACTGACTTCCATCACTTGTTGTTGAAGTTGATAGCCTAAACAAATTTAAAGCTCAACTGGACAGGTATTTCGAACGAACGGAGGGGTGAAATGGGAGTGGTGTGTGTTTTTTTTTTTTTTGGCTGATGCTGAATAAGCTTGCTTTCTTGCATCATATGCCTCTACTAATGCTAATGCTAATAATTTAAACAATGGAAAAACTGACATAGCTTACAAGATGATTGCCACATATACTTGAGACCCTAAAACCAAAAGCACAGCAATAAGAGATAAAGATGGAAAACTACTGATTAGAAATAGAGACATGGGATTAAGATGGAAAGAGTACATGGAAGAACTCTATGATGGGAACCAAATAAGTGAGGAAGCCTTGGAGGCCAAAGATGAAGTAAAAGAGGGTTGTTTGGGGCCAGACTTAGTAGAATATAAAAAAAGCTCTAAATGACATCCCCAATGGAAAAGTAGTAGGAACAGATAAAATTCCAGCTGAATTGCTAAAAAAAAAAGCAGGAGACAAAACAAGGAAAGAAATGTTCAGTATCATAAAAGTAGTCTATGAAAAAGGGAAAGATGTGGATGACTTTTAAAGCCAGACAGTGACATTGCCAAAAAGAGGAAATGCGACAGTCTAAAAACTACCAAACCATTTGTCTGCTTAGCCACGCATCCAAAATACTTTTGAGCATAATAAAATACAGAATTAAGCTGAAAACAGAACAGTTTTTAAGTGAAGCTCAGTTTGGTTTTCAAAATAGAAGAGGAACACAAGAAGCCATCTTGAGACCCTAAACTATGCATAATTGTAGATCGAAGATTAATAATAAACCACACACTAAGATTAATAATAAACCACACACATTCTTTTCAGAGTCATAAAGAAGACCCAGTTTGATTGGAGAGATCGAAGAGCCATCAAAAAATTATATGAAAATCAAATGACAAAAATTGAATTTCAAAATAATGGAGTAATAACCAAGATAAGAAAAGGAGTTAGGGGTGTGCATTATCACCATTACTATTTAACTTGTACATGGAAGCTGCTCTAGAGAAAGTGAAGTGTAAAACCAAAGTTATAAACATAGGAGTACAGGTGCAATTCATACGTTTTGCAGATGATACAGTGGCACTAGCAAAAAATGAAGAGTTGAAAAACACAATAGAAGTAATGTTAAAAGTTTTCTTAGAATACAGGTTCAAAATTAACACAAAAAATACAAAAATAATGGTTGTCAGAAAAAGTCA
The DNA here is from genome assembly GCF_048544385.1 of Mastigoproctus giganteus. NCBI lineage: Eukaryota > Metazoa > Arthropoda > Arachnida > Uropygi > Thelyphonidae > Mastigoproctus > Mastigoproctus giganteus. The sequence goes on along the minus strand of NC_143587.1, from coordinate 42,515,582 downwards.
AAGAAAAATAAATAAGGTAGACAAAAAAACAAGGAAATTGGACAAGTTCATTTGTTTTTCTTGGAAGCAACATACAAGATGATGGCAAAAGCCCTTTAGAAATAAAAAGAAGAATTGCAATAACAAAAGAAGCACTTGGGAAAAAGAATTAATTTATTGCGAGAAGATAAACAAAGAAAAGAGGAAGAGATTCTTGAAAACCTATATATGGAGTATACTGCTGTATGCATCTGAAACATGGTCAATAACAGGAACAGACTCGAGGAGAATAGAAGCATTTGAGATGTTTTGATGGAGAACATTGATGAAAATCAATGGAGAGACAAAAAGACGATTGAAGAGGTCCTCATAGTAGCCGAGGAACAAAGAACAATAAAAAAAAAAAAAAAACATAATAAAGAGGAAGATGCAATTCCTAGGACAATCTCTATAGACACAGTGATTGGATAGTAAACATACTAGAAGGACAGCTTGAAGGGACAAGAAGCAGAGGACAACCAAAAATCACACCACTTGATGATGTGCTCTGACTCTCAAGAGTGAATTACAGGGGAGCAAAACAAAAAACCCAAATTTGGGTTGGAGAAAAATGATCTCTATGGCGACAGGGCTTGGTCCTTAGAATGATGATGACCTGAGCATTGCTTGTCTTGAACACTAGCCTAGCCTAACCTTGACGAAACCTTTGAGCCAATGTGAAATCATTAAGCTCTACTGTTGATTCCCTGCACACTTCCTACAACAATTCATAAATTTGTGTTGGTGCTTGACCACATAAAATTTCAATTTTGATAAAAGATCTTTAATCTGAAACTGTAATCTGATCTGAAGCAGTATCACCACTGATTTTTAAAAGCCTCTACATAAACATTCAATGCAAGAACTCTGTTTCAAACACACTTAATATTGAGGTTAAATTTCAGATTATTGTCCTGATAAATGTCAGTCACACAGGTATATGCAGTGAGGAGCACATGCACAGTATTTTTGGGATAACCCTTGTAACATGCTAACAAATCAACTTTATCTCTAGAAGATGCAATAGAACTATCAGAATGTAACAGGTAGAAGTCTGGATATTATCCATAAGTCTTCCAAACAGAATGCTAATTATTCTGTTTGGAAGATTGATTAAAAGGCAGACATATTGTGAGCATGTGTAAAATTGAATTTCTGCATGCTGAGTGATTTTATCATCTCTAAAATCGAAGTGCCTAACTTTTAGTGTTTATATTTTATTACTAATATTTTTAAATAATTTTAAGCAGAATTAATAAAAGTTGCTGCATCCATATGTAATATATAATCAGAAATATATGCTCGTGTGAAAAAAATTGAAATTTCATGCTCTTAAACAAAAAGGCACATTGATTGAAATTTACCCCAGGAGCTCATATCTAGTGAATATGGGCTTGGCACACCCAGGGTCCTAAGCTGGATATCATCATTCTTCTCTTTTTTTGTGATTCCTTTCTACTTCTGACCCCCCCTCTCCCCCCATAGGATATCTCAGAATTTTTTTTTTTTTTTGCTGGTGCGGCAATAGCCTCAGGCTTCCTTGCACCACGTGCTGCAGTCTTCTTGCGTATGATCCTTTGCAACATCCACACACAGACAGGGCCCTAAGTGCCAGATGGGGAAGTTAAAGCTAGGGAGTCAAGGCTGGAAAGGATAAGCTGGTAGGTTATGATATATTAGTAAGTTGAAACCAAGCAGGGGGTGGACTTATAATATGTGGAGAACAGGTGAGGTGTTCCGTCTTAATGCCTGTCTTCCCCATTCAAGACAGTTTGGGCAAACTTTGTGAGAGCTTTGTATACTCTATCTGTGATGAGCAAATTCTCTTAGTTTATAGTTAATGGGCTAATCCTCATAATAAGTAGAATTCAGAGATTGTCATAGTTTTGTTGTCAGTGTGGCCAAGCTGATGCAGCTTAACCTTGAAGGACCCATGTCCAGTTGAGATAAAGGTCATAAACAGTCACAATGGGAAAACCAGGGAGGTAGTTTGGGGGAGGACCAGAGCCACATTGGGGAAGAATCCCTTTGTTACCTCACCTTTGGCCGACTGTTACCAGTCTGTTTTATGATGGCAGGTAAGGACAGTGACTTTTTTTCTTTTCCTCATGCTATATAGGCCTGCTTTCTTGCATCATATGCCTCTACTAATGCTAATTCTTTTCCTCTCACTCTCTCTTAATTTGGTTGACTAAATCGAGCATTATACCGTGATATTCTGTGGGTATGACCTTTCTAAGTCTGTAGTACAGACCTTGGTGTACTATCTCTAAATCCAGTGGAAGAATACCTGCCCAAAACTTGTTGAGTGGGGCACTCACCATGCATCAAGCTCTGGTGATAGCCAGTAGGATAACCCTAATGCTTTCTAATTTTCATTTATTTCTTACAATTGCTGTCCTATGGAACCTGATGCCAGTTCCATAGCAGACAACAGGGATAAATACTGCTGTATATATAGATTAGGCTGATTGTTTTCTTGTTTAGACCCCAGTCGGCACAGCCGATCCTGGTGATCAAGGCAGCATAGTTTCTGATTTTCTTGGCTATGTGATCTACAGGGTGTTTCATAAGGCCCAGGGTGTTGTCTATATTCCTGCTTATTCAAGATCTGATGATAATGTATTGTTTCTTTTTGCTTGCTTGCTTGTTTGTTTGCTTGTTTCGTGTAATATGACAGATTCTGTCCATTTACAGTGGAAGAAAGACTATCACAATGGTGTGGTACCATGAGAGGACACACATAAACAAGGCAGTAAAACAAATGCAAGAAGACTTCAAAGAGAGATTTGGAAGGCCTGCACCATCCAAATAGTCTTCATCATTGGGAAAAGAAGCCTTTCCATACTAGAAGAGTACTGGATACTAAACGTAGCAGACGGTTGAAAATTTGGCATCTGGAATTGCAAAATATTCAAGCATCCATTCTCAAATATCCAAAAACATCATTACAGAAAAGATTTGCAATATAATGTTTTATATTGCAAAATAAGACATTATATTGCAAAATTCACATGACAGCATTATATTGCAAAATAAATAATAAAATGAAACCATATAAACCAACCGTCATATGTGAATTATTAGGTGCTGATCACAGAGTCTGATGGCTTGTGACAGATTGCTGCAGTATTTTGATACTGTTACTAAAAGATCAAAGGTCATATTTAGTGATGAGTGTGCTGTTTACCTCAGTTCCTCTCCACGCAATGTATACTGGAGTGATGCCAATCCACATTATGTGAAAGAAGTGCAAGACCATCCACCACATGTTATGGTTTTGGCAGCATTATGTCCACCATCTCATTGGTGCTTACTTTTGAAGGTCCTTTCAACTAGCAGTCATATCATTCTGGAAAATTATTTCTTACCAGAACTTGAGAGATGTAGCCCATAAAATTTATTTTCAGCAGGATGAGACATTTGCACGTCACACTTGTGTAGTTCGAAATCATCTCAACCAAATTTTCCCTCCATTGGATTGTCAGGTTTTTGCCAACACTTCTGTGGGCAGTGCACAGTCCCAACCTGATTACTTGTGATAATGCCCTGTGGGGGGGGGGGTACATGAAAGCTAAGGTTACAGAATATTGCATAGCATCTGTTGATGAACTGAAACAATGAATTCAGGATGCACTTTTCAATGATAACACACAAAACATTGTATTGGTTTTCACATCGTACATGGAGAAGAATTATCTTATGCCATGGCAACAATGGATGTCATACTGATGCACTTAATGTCGAAAGCACATGATATTATTGTACCATTGTAATAAGTAGTGGTATTAATGATTTGGAATATATATAGCAAGTGTATTGGGTGCAAAGGATAACTTACTATCAGAAATGATACTTTAATACTTTAATTCTTTGACCATCCTGATAGAGACTCATAGATTTTAATAACTGGTGCCCTTCTGAGTGAGCCCTTTAATAATATAGTTTGTTTTTTCTGACTTGCACCCACTCCTGTAGTTTCTTCAAAGTGAAATTTTCCTAATTTTCTATTTCTACTCATTTGTTTGCCATCACAGTGATAACAAGATAATGTGCAAAGGCAAAAGCATCCAAAGGATTTAGATTCATATTTAAAACTTCATCCAACACTGTGGTCCAAAAGAATGAATCAAGTATTGAACCCTGTGGGCAGCTTTTAAAAACTGGTATGAACATTTCTTTGAATCTGGTTCTTACTGTAGCTTGTCATCTTCAAGGTAGCAACAGATGATTTTGTAGAGGTTCATTGGCACATTGGCCTTGCATAGCCTTCTGAGAATGCCAGGCTACCACAAGGTGTCAAAGGCACCGGCAAGTTAACAGAAATGACTGGCATGTATTTTTCCTCTATGTTAGCTCTGTTAAGCAGGTGCTGCATAGCATCTTCTCTTGAGTCCATTTTAAAGTTTAACCTGCTCTGGTATGGCATGTGCTCCTTGCACATTCAATTGGAGGAACTTCAGTGATGTGTGAGATGGGTGATTATCCATAACTTAACCTAAATTTGTACTGTTTAACAGCATGCTGATAAACTGGACAGTTAGGGCCTTGTATAGAATGATTTGGATTTAAATGTGGCAATTTACAGTTAGAGTATTTAGGTGGATTGTTTCTAAACTCACATTGGCTGTATGCATGTCCATTGGTAGCACAGTGTCCACACATTCTATCCTTTTGTGTGTGCATTTGTGTAAAATGTACCCAAAGCGATGACAGAAAAAGTACTTCAACACGACACAATGCTCACTAAACTTGTGAGATGTCCACCAATAGTATAACCACTACTGAGCCTGCAGGAGATTCCATATTTGTAGAGAAAGTTCAAAAATGCAATTAATACAAAGGAGGTTCAAAAAAAAATTTGTATTCACTCAGGAGTAGTTGTTGATAGAAAGATGTTTTTTTTTTTTTTTTTGTTTAATACCTTGAAATCTCTATAGCAACCACACAAATTTGTTTCGATTTGGCAATTTTTAATTTTTTATTTTTTTCTTTGCAGCACTGAATGAAGTGAAGTGTCACAATGGATAAAGTGGAATACAGATCAGTGATTTAGGCCCACTTTCTGCAAGGGAAAAGACCCAAAACAATCCACGAAGAAATAATCACTGTTTATGGAGAAGACTGCCCGGGTTACAGTGTTGTTGTACATTGGTATAAACAATTTAAATGTGGAAGAACCACAGTGCATGATGAAGAAATCCCAGGATCCCCAGCAATTGCTGTAACAGTAGAGTGTTTCAAAAATTGAGGTATTAATCCTGGTAGGTTGCTGTATTAGCATAAAAAAAAACTGGCTGCAGAGCTCCAAATTAGTGCAGGGTCTGTGGAGAACATGACTCCTTACCAGAAGAAAAGGGCACAGCGTGCACACGAAACGTTGTTGGATGTGCCAGGAAAAGCAAGAGTATTTTTTCGACAGCTAGTCACCATGGATGAAACATGGATCCATCACTATGATTCCAAAAATAAACAAGTGTCAAAAATAGTGGAAGCATGTGCCACCCTTCCTCCCAAAAAAAGGCAGAGGCACAACCAAATGCTGGCAAGGTTGATGGTGACAGATATGCCAACATTTCTCATAATGCATTCACTATCCACACAACCTGTTGGGAAGCTATCACCTTTTCTAATACAGGTGACCCCCCCCCCCCCGCTTAACGCTGATAATTCGTTCTGGAAAAACAGAGCACTAAGTGAATCCACGCTAAGCGAGTGCCACATTCCCATAAGGTAACATATGTATTTGTGAGTTGTGGTCGGTGCCATAGGATATTTAATATTCAAATATTTGTACATATAAAATATTCTGCATTACATATGTATTATTGTGGTAACTACTTACGTATCAAAATTAAAATTAAAATTTAATTGATCTAAATTGATTTAATTTTATTGATGAATTTAATCATGAAAAATGTGTCGATTTCGGGTTGTACTTTGGCCCTCTTCCTGGTAAACTAAAAGGGATTTTAATTTGAAATCCCCCTGCAGCATTACCGCCCAACAATAAAGTCAACCGATCCTTCGCCGCTTTGAAACTTGGCATGTTTTTTTTTTTTTTTTTCTTCTTTCAATATGAAACTTCTCTTAGGCATTCATTTCCAAAAAATTCCTGCTTCATCTATGTTAAAAACTTGTTGAGAAGTATAACACATAATACTCCTTTTCAATAATTTTAACAAGTTCTTTTTTGAAAGTTTCGGCTCCTTGATCTGCATTTGCGGCTTCTCTCTGGATTTTAAATCTATTCAACCAGCCCTTACTAGTTTTAAGTGGTTCCACATTTTTTTTTTTTTTTTTTTTTTTTTTTTAGGTGAGTTTTCTTCAGATCATCATATAGGCTAATCTCTCTCTCTCTCTCTCTCTCTCTCTCTCTCTCTCTCTCTCTCTCTCTCTCCCTCTTTTTTTTTTTTTTTTTATAATATTTAACTTAACTGAATTCTGCATTGGATATTATCTTCAATAAAATTAGTTAAAGTCTCTCCATTTCAATCCTAATAGCCGGCCTAGCCCTAGTTGCTTGCAGCTGTCTTTCCCGCTGCTAAAATTAATTCTTTATTTTTTATAATTGTTCTTACAGTTAAACTTGCCAGTCCTAAATTATGGCACACATCCGCTTGTCGTTGACAGGAATCGATTCGCTTCAAAACTCCTAATTTAATTTTCAAATTCAGTCTTTTTCTTACATTTATAATCTTCATGCTGTGTAAGAATGAAAAAGCTGTATAAGAATGAAAAAGCAACAACGTCTGTGTCCAGACGTTGTTGCTTTTTCATTCTTATCCGCTATTATTAACTCTTCATAAATGTAATTGTGTTGGTTGCATTAATTATGATACAATGTTTGAGTAAACTGTCCTTTACAGACAATGTCTAACACAGTACCAAGTGATGACTAGACTTCGGATAAATGCATATAACGCAAATATTATAAGCAATATACTTGATCATTTTTTTAAACGTTAATCTCGGAACTACGTAACAAGTCACTGTACTGCAATTAAATTAGAATGCGAGAAAATATCAAAGAGTGTGGGAAAATTTCTCAAGTCGGCATGGAAGACATTTTAATGCTGTTTTGCTATTCATTTTCAAGCTATCGACTCCATCAAATGAAACGATTTCATTAAATATGCCAAAAATGCAATCTATAAAAGAGCATTATAGTGATTTGTGACAGCTTATAGTCATATGGGTTATAATATAAGAACAGCATTATAGCGAATCGCATTCTAATGAGGACCTGCTATATAGAAATGTTCAGTTGTTGGATCTCCTAAAATGGTCAAACGTCCCCAATCTGGAGATTTTCTGATTGAAGCTTCCAAGCCAAAGTCATTCAGAAAAATTGTTAAAATTTAACAATATTTCACAATATTCCGGTGTCGGTTACGCCCCGTAATACTCTAAACACCTCTAAAAGTGTTTATCGGCGAATGGAACTTACCGTCTCAGAAGAAGAAATAGTACAAGAGCTCTGTGAACAAAAAGCGACCCATGCACAGAGAATAATGACCAAAAAAGATGGCAACCAACTACCAACCATCCATCATTTTGAACGTTCAGTACTCCAACTCTTCCATCTTCTGTTACCTAAACTGCAAGATCTGACCTTCCAAATCCCATTCGCTGCTTTAAGTGGCAGAAGTACGGCCATTCTCAGACAGCATGCTGAGGCAATGCTGTGTCTCCTATTTGTGGCTCAAAGGAGCATTCCCAAGGAGACTGTACAGCTTCCACTCCTACTTGCCCAAACTCTAATGGAAGCCATCCTGCTTTTTCTAAAGCGTGTGCCCTTTGGAAAACAGACAAAAATATCCAAAAATATAAAGTGGAGCATAAAGTCACATACCCTGAAGCAAGAAAGCAAGTGCCGCTAACCATGCCTAGCCGATCATATGCATCGGTTACCAGAAACAGCCGCTCAACTGCAACCCAAATAGATGTCTGTATAGAACTGATCATTTCCTTTGCCACCTGGGCAAAAATTGTGTTAACATGCAATCAGAAACCTACAGTCAATGAAACAAGCAATAAGCCAATCAGTATCCCAACTGATGCTATCCCAACCTTGCCTGAGATCATAAAATCAAGTATTGTTAAAAAACAGAAAAAAGTGAAAACACGCAATGGCAACATGGAAATTGATGTTCAATCAGATGATTACAGAGTACTAGAATTACATGCCAATGATACCATAGACACTCAACATTTCCCAGAAATGAAAAATAAAAACTAACAGACAGAAGCCTTCTCAGAAAAAAACAGTCAGCTTAATCTTCCTCAAATAAAACCAATCAATGAATAAATTCCTACAATGGAACTGTAAAGCATTATGTAGTAATACAGATGACCAGAATGATTTACTCATACAAACTGATGCATTAGGTGTATGCTTACAGGAAACATTTTTATCACAACAAATTTCTCTGAAATTCAAAAATGGCACTGTATTTAGTCTAGAGGGATTCTGGCATTCCTGCTCATGGAGGAGTAGCTATTCTTGTCAAAAATACAGTACCATCAAGATATCTCTAACTGCAAACTTCCTTAGAAGTTGTAGTAGTTTGGATGGAAATGAAATGTTGCTAACCCTTGCATCCATTTATATCTCCCTGAATTATCCTTGCTCTTAGACTGAACTTGACAATCTTATCATACATCTGCCACCTCCTGTCCATTTACTCAGTGATTTCAACAGTCACCACCCATTGTGGGGATCTTCCACCATGGGTACGAGGCCAATTAATTGAAACATTCCTGGATAAACACAACCTGACTCTGTTAAATTCTGACTCTCCAACTCATATTCAACTACCTACAGGTACTAACATCAGCCATAGACTTATCCATATGTTCAGCATCTCTTTTTTCCAAGCATGGAATGGTCAGTGCTGAATGATCCATTCCGCAGTGATCATTTTCCTATAATCAGTTCAATTCAAACACAGGTCGTGTCCTGCCCTAAAGGTCGTACTTCTTGGAATTTTCATAAATTCCAAGACTGGAAAGACTACTCCACTTGTGTCCTCCTACTCGACAACCAGTACATAGAGCAACAAAATATTGATGATGCAACCAATCACATTACCAGCCATATATTATTGGCAGCCAAAATTTCCATTCCAAAATCTGACCAGTGCAAATGGGTACACCAAACCCAGCGGTGGAATGAAGATTGCTCCAAAGCGAAATAAGAAAAAAAAACCGTGCTTGGAAACCAGTCTTGCAAATTCCTCACTACTGCCAATCTACCACATAGGTTGTTTTTTGAAAACAACCTATGTTGTTTTCAAAAAACTGAGAGCCAAAGCAAGACAAATTAGGAAAAAAAGCAAAACATGACTCCTGGATTAACTTCGCCTCGACTATTAACAAAAATACTGACTCGGATTATATGGGAAAAAATACAAGCTCTCAATGGAAAAATTCTACCATTACAGTCTCCAGTAATACAATGGAATGGGCAAGACCTATACTGACATTGCAAATGCTTTAGCAGATCTTTCTATATTTCTGCCTCTTCCTCTTATGTGACTTTCTTTCAACACATTAAAACTAATCAAGAACATCATAAATTGAATTTGTCAACTAATCTCTCACTTCCATATAACCAGCCCTTTACTCTAGCTGAGCTCAAGGAATCTTTAAACAAATCTCCAAATAGTGCAGCAGGACCTGACGACATTCACTACAGTATGCTGAAACATTTGTGTGAAGCTTATCTATACATACTATTGCTATTTTATAACTGCATCTTCTCAGAAAATGCATACCCTCACTCATGGTGTCATTCCTATATTTGTGCCATACCAAAACTGAGCAAAGATCCATCTCTAGTTGAGAATTACAGACTGATATCATTGACTAGCTGTTTGGGCAAAATCTTCGAAAGGATGGTGCATATAAGGCTCACCTGGATTCTAGACTCCCAAAATCTTCTTGATATGGCTTCTGTAAAAACAAGTCCACCCTGGATTAACTTGTAAAAATTGAATCTAACATATGTAGCACCTTCATCGGGAGACAGCATCTCATGATGGTAAACCTGGATATTAAGAAAGCATTTGATGCCACATGGCATCATCAAAGATATACATCAATTAGGGCTGAGAGGCTATCTCCCTCAAATCATTCAGAACTTTCTAAAGTTACATTCCTTTCAAGTCCGATATCAAAACACCACCAACATCTCACATTTTGAGATGTGAGAGGGTGTCTCACAGGGTTCCATACTGAGTCCAACTTTATTTGCAATTAGGGTCAACAATATATTGGAAGATCTTCAAAAAATATTGAAGTATACATGTATGCAGATGACCTCACCATATCCTGCCAATCACAAAGTATGAACACTATCGAAAGACAGTTACAAATTGCCCTAAACAGAATAGAATTCTGGACCTTACGCAGTGGATACCATCTTGCTGAACAGATATCCACAACCACATGTTTCTGCAAACTACAATCACTTCATTCTGATCCTGAGCTAAAAATAAAAAATGTGCCACTTCTTGCTAACACCATCCGTTTTCTTGACCTGATAGATAGAAAACTGAACTTACAAGCACATGTGTCTTATCTTTGAACTATGTGCTTGAAGAAAATGAATATCATTTTCGGTTGTGTCATCTATGTCATGGGACGCTGATCGACATACCCTTATCCGTCTTTATAGAGCTCTCATCAGGTCCCGTTTGGACTACGATTCTCCAATGTATGACTCTGTGAGGATGAGAACTTTAGAGCAATTAAATACCATCCAGCACAGTGCTGTGAGTTTCTCTAGGGGCTTTCAGAACCTCCCTTACATCTTCGGAGGAAAACATTGCTTTTGATGTATGCTGCAAAAATCCGCAGTGTTCCCTCTCACCCTAGTTGGAGATCTCTGTACAACCCCAGGGGCTCACATCTGGTGAGTATGGGCTTGGCACACCCAGGGTCCTCAGCTGGGTATCATCATTCTTCTCTCTCTTGGTGATTTCCTTCTACTTCTCTCTCTCTCTCTCTCTCTCTCTCTCTCTCTCTCTCTCTCTCTCTCTCTCTCTCACACACACACACACACACAGGGTAACTCAGAAATTTTTTTTTGGCTGGTGCAGCATCAGCCTCAGGCTTCCTTGCACCATATGGCTAATAATAATAATAATAATAACACCGAATGGGAGTCATTTTACAATAGTAAACCAAATGAAAACAGACCTGCTGCACTTAGACCTAAAGAACAGACTCAAACGTGGAACATATAAATCGACAATATATATCAGGATGTGATGTTGCCTGATCCATCACGGACTGCAATTTACAATGACTATTTCCAACAGTGGGGAAAGAACACCTTGTCTCCCTTCAATATCGCACAGTTACATGAAACTCACTCTGCTTCTAATTCACAGGCCTGTAAGATCTATACAGACAGATCAAAAACTGTGACCCAAGTAGGTGCTGCAGCAATCTTCCTGTCATTCACCACTTCTCTCTCATTACCTGTAGAATGCAGTATCTTCACTGCTGAGCTTTATGCTATAAACTTAGCTCCAGATCACATTACTCAACTTCTAATTTTGTCTGCCTTAACATACACTGACTCACTCAGTGCTATCTTTGCCATAAATAGTAATGCCAACTCCTCTCACCTTGTAATAAAGCAAATCCATTCTAAATTACTTGCATGTAATGAGCCAAACCAAACAGTGACATTCTGCTGGATTCCAGGTCATTGTGGAATAACAGGAAATGAAAGAGCAGATCTTGCAGCCAAACAACCAGATACTATTCTTTTACAGACTTTTCAAACCCCATATACTGATTATAAACATATTATCCGTAAAGCATGTTACAATAGCTGGTCACTAATCTAGAGAGGTTATCCAGGAAATTTCCTATACCAAATAAAACCAGAACCAAAGCAGATTACGAGAAATCCTTGGAAAAAGATGCTAAGAAAAACAGCAAGGATTTCTTTACTTATATAACTCTAAAAGGAAGAGGGATGAATCTGATTGGTCCACTTGACATTGATGGTTCGACTGTTGATGATCCTGCTCAGATAGCAAACAAACTGAATGAGTATTTTGCATCTACATTCACACATGAGGAATTATTAAGGTTTGAAGATGGCAGAAGGTTATCAAATTGTTTTGTAATAACTGAGAGCAAAGTGGAGGAGAAATCGTTGAAGTTAAACATACGAAAAGCACTTGGGATGGATGGGATCTATCCGGTTATATTAAGGGAGGCAGCAAAGCAACTAAGCAAACCCTTAGCCATAATTATGAGAGCATCCTTGGACTCGGGAGGTTCCCACGGACTGGAGATGTGTAACTGTATCCCCAATTCACAAAGGTGGATCGAAGGGTGACACGAGTAATTACAGACCAGTTAGTTTAACTTCTGTTCCGGGTAAAATAATGGAGTTACTGGTTAAAGATGCATTGCAGGATCATCTAGACAAGACTGCAGCAATAATTCAGACACAGCATGGGTTTTTTAAGGGAAAGTCTTGTCTGACAAATTTGATAGGATATTATGATGTGGTTACAAAGGACCTGGATGCAAAAAATAATTTTGATATCATATATTTGGGTTTCAGGAAAGCTTTTGACACTGTTGCGCATGAAAGACTATTGTACAAATTGGAGCAGAATGGTATTAAGGGTAAGTTGCTACAATGGATAAAAGGATGGTTAAGTGGGAGAAGACAGGGTAGTAATGAATGGGTGCTGCTCTTCGTGGACTAATGTTATTAGTGGAGTCCCACAGGGTTCGGTGTTGGGTCCATTGTTGTTTTGTATATTTATCAATGATATTGATGAAGGTATATCAGGCTTAATGTCAAAGTTTGCAGATGATACAAAGTTGGCAGGGTTGTTAATGACAGTAATGGCAGTGTGCTACTGCAACAGGATCTAGATAATTTGGGCAGATGGGCTAAGAAGTGGCAACTGAAGTGTAACCTTGACAAATGCAAAGTACTGCATATGGGTAGAAGTAACCCCAGAGAAACGTACCAACTTTGTGGTACTACACTTAAGGTGGTAGAAAATGAAAAAGACCTGGGAGTAATTGTGCAGTCAGATATGAAGTTTTCTGAGCAATGCAGACAGGCTGCCAAGGCAGGTCATGGGGTTTTGTCAATGATATATAGGAATTTTGCTAGCAGGGAGAAGGAGGTGATTGTCCCTCTGTATAAGGTAATGGTCAGGCCACGCCTTGAGTACTGCGTACAGGTCTGGAGGCCTCATTTTAGGAAGGATGTAGATTTACTTGAGCGTGTACAGAGAAGGGCAACAAGATTGGTGAGGGGAATGAAGGGATCCTCTTACCAAGAGAGGCTTAAGTTCTGCAAATTGCAGTGGCTGAAGACTAGGCACCTGCACGATGATCTGATTGAGGTTTATGAGGCCTTGAATGGGTTGAGCACACTGAATTCTGATGGGATCCTTCCACTTGTTCAGATTACGAACCTAAGGGGTAATAAATTCAAATTAAGAAAAGACAGGTGTAGAATAGATGCGCGGAAATTTGCCTTTAGCCAGTGGCTGGTTAATTGCTGGAACAAACTTCCATCTGTCATTGTGGAAGTTGATAGGTTGAATAAATTTAAGAAGGAACTGGACAGGCAATTTGGAGGGAATGGTGTGGTTTTTTTTTTTTTTTTTGGCTGATGCTGCATAAGCTCATAAACATGCTTTCTTTCATCACATGCCACTACTACTACTACTACTACTACTACAGGAAATGAAAGAGCAGATCTTTCAGCCAAACAATCAGATACTACTCTTTTACAGACCCCATATACTGATTATAAACATTTTATCCATAAAGCATGTTAGAATAGCTGGTCACTAATCTAGAGAGGTTATCCAGGAAATAAACTATACCAAATAAAACCAGAACCAAAGCTGTGGCAGCTCTCCAGATTTCAGGAAAGCAGATAAGAAAAAACAATTTTAGGAAGGCTAAAGATTGGGCATACTCACCTGTATCTATTAACTAATGACAGCACTCCCCAATGTACATGTCAAGTACAACTGACCATTCGCCATTTGTTAGTGGACTGTCCCCACTTTTAAAACATTCGCTTAAACACCGTTAAATCAATTGCTAATACACAGTCATCAATAAATTTATTGCAGATTCTGGTGATGATCCTAATAAAAACAACTATTTATGTTTCTAAATCGAATAGGAGTATATTATAAAATGTAGTTATTTGTTCATATTCACCATTAGAAAGACACAGTATGGACCCAGCAACCTGTGTGCCATTAAACTCAACAGCTCCTCAGGGAACTATGTGACTGGAAGAACATCACCAGTTGGTTGCACTGCACACAATTCAAAAATTGCCTGAGACCACTGTATTCACCCTTATGAAAGCAAAAGCCTTTCCCTCCACCCTTGACAGTAGTTATGTCTTTAATTTAATTCCACACTAGTACACTGTGATCACTGCCACACTGTAGGTCTTTTATCTGCAGATTCTTAATGCCTGAAGAATCACTGCTGATAACCAGATCAAGAACTGCTGTAGAAAACGGTCATCCAAGAAATCCAGAAAAGTTTGCTAGTATGTGAATGACCAATCCACGAATTACAGTCAAAATCTGGGCAGTTAAAATCCCCCATTGAGACATTCTGATTTGCTGGCCCACTCTTTTTCTGTATAGCTGTTTGTTATACTCGTCAAAGTCATTAAACCTGTGTTACAGGTTTAATGACTCCTAATCTCAATTTTGTTTTCCCAGCTTATATCACACCAAACTGACTGAACATTGCACTCATCACCCAAGGCAACTGGATGCACTGCCTTAGATTTAATATTCTTCTTAACTAAGTGCATAACCCCCTCCACCTCTCCTGTCCTACGAATTCCTTTCTGTATACGTTGTACTCCCCATATTCAAATTCAGCCTATCTTATGTCTGAGTAACACCATGTTTCCCCTATTCCTACAATTCTCTCAGTACTTCATCATCAAATTTATTTACAGTGCTCCTAGCATTAGTGTACATACAAATATACATGCACATGTTCTTACTCTTAGTTGCCCGTGTATTCATTTGTTCTATGATGACCCACACCAGGACCTAAAATCCCAGTGACACTTTGCTTTCCAGCCTGCTTCATGTACCAATAATAGTAATGCAACAATCACTTTCACCTTTGCCTGTGGCTCTAATTAAACTATTAGTCTGTGTACCCCCCCCCATGCTAGCAGTTTTTGAACCCACCTATCACTGCCTTGATAGCATGAGCAAATAAATATTCTTGCATCCCTTCTATTTAAGTGTACCCTAACTCTGTAAAAACAGTCTCTCCTGTTAACAGACACTGACCACGATGAGAAAAATTCCACCCCATAAGTCTTGCACAGTCTCTCCAGGGCTGAATTGATTCAAAAAGGCTCTCAACATATACCCACTCCTGGGCAGAATTGAGATACTTTCGAATTCAATCCTAATGCACAACTTTTTACCAATATTGCACTATACTTATTAAGTTCTCAGATCTCTTACTCTTAATGTCATTAGTGCCAACATGTACAACAATATCACTTTTTGTGCCCTTAAAAGATGATATCTGCCCTACAACATCATCTAGCTCTTGTGGGACCAGCACATTCTGCCTTGAAAATTGCTGCTGTGTTGGCTGATGCACAAGAGTGAGCGAGTGAGCTGTGACATTGAGTTAGGCAGCTAAGAGCTTGATGAGCCCCCCATTTTAATTCCTTCGAGGGCAAATACCCTATTCTTCAAACTCTCATAAATGCCCATTAGAACACCAATTTCTTCACACTCTCTGCACCTAGCATGCACATCCTCCTTGTCTGAATCATGTCCTGTTCCAGAAAGGTCTTGCAAACATTTCACAAGTTGCACATTTCCCATCGCCAACAGTAACTAGTAGTTGTTGGTGACTCTGTTGTCAGAGAAAATGGGAAACATGGTAGGTAAAAAGGATAGGTGGAACAGGACCAGGGTATGTCTGCCAGGGGCAAAGGTTGATGACGTACAGCAGATATCTTTTAAGGGCGCACAAAAATTGATATTGTTGGCACTAATGATATTAAGAGTAGGAGACTGGCAGAATTGGCGCCTCCGTAGCCAGGTGGGCAGGAGCAGCAATGCATAGCACACGCTTCTTGATTAGACCGGGGTTTGAGCCCGTTACCACCAAATACGGATGCGGAAAGGTCAGAGAATGACCAACGCATATCCCCGGAGCAATATGGCCTTAGTTGCTAATGCTCCTAAAAACCAAATAACAAACAACATAACCGGCAGAATTACTTAACAAGTACAGGTCACTGTTGAAAAAAAGCCATGAATTTGAAAGTGGCTGCAATTCTGCCCAGACACGATAGGAGGGAGTATATGATGAGAGCCTTGTCAATTAATTTGGCCCTGGAAAAATTGTGCAAGGCTCAAGGGGTAGACTTTTTTCAGCCTGGTCTGTACTTGTTAACAGGAGACTGCTTCTACAGGGATGAGATACACTTAAATAGAAAGGGTGCAAGAATATTTGCTGATGCTATCGAGGCAGTGTTAGGTGCGTCAGAAAACTGCTTGCTTGCTTGGGAGATACTCGAACTAATAAATTCACAGTAGCAGCTGGCAGAGGTGAAAGTGATTCTTGCACTGCTTCTATTGGAATGAGCAGCAGCCTGGAAAACAAGATGCAGGGTATTTCAGAGACTTCTGGAAGTCATTGCAGTACAAGTAAACATATCTGTTGTGTTAGGCTAGCTAAGAAGAGAAACAGGTGCATGTATACTTGTGTATACACCAGTGCTAGGAGTTTGATAAATAAATTTGATGAATTTGAGGTGTTGAGTAAATCCCACTTCAGCACACCACAGTGTGCTGAAGTGGGATTTACTCAAAGAGGTAACTACGATCAGGGGTAAAGGGAAGGGTGTTTGCTTTCGTAAAGGCAACTACGGTGGTCTAAAACAGTATTTAAATTCTATACAGTGGGACCAACTGATGATGTTACCAACAGCAAATTCAAAATGGGAGGCTTTCAAAGAATTAATCTTGGAAGATTCTAGGCTTTACATACCAACTAAGAAATATTGTTCAAGGTTTAGGCCTAAATGGATGCCAGATGAAC
Source organism: Mastigoproctus giganteus (assembly GCF_048544385.1). Taxonomy (NCBI): domain Eukaryota; kingdom Metazoa; phylum Arthropoda; class Arachnida; order Uropygi; family Thelyphonidae; genus Mastigoproctus; species Mastigoproctus giganteus. Next base: position 42,498,443 of record NC_143587.1, on the reverse strand, counting down.
TAATGAGATGTATGGCAGAGAAGAAAAATGCATGGAATACATATAAATTAATGGGTGACACGGAAGCCTATGATACATATAAGCTGGTCTGTAACCAAGTCACAAAGGAGGTTAGGGAGGCAAAGGCAGATAATGAGAAATCTTTGGCAAAGGATGCAAAGAAAAACAGCAAAGAGTATGTAAACTCTCGAAGGAAAGGGATGAATCAGATTGGTCCAGTGGATAATTATGGTTCAACTGTTGATGATCCTGCTCAGGTGGCTAACAAACTAAATGAGTATTTTTCATCTACATTCACACATGAGGAGTTATTCAGGGAGGGGAATGCCAGAAGTGAATTATACTCTGACAGTGTGCTAGATAATTTTGTAATAACTGAGAGGAATGTGGAGGATAAATTGTTGAAGATAAACAAAAAGGCACCTGGGGTGGCTGGGATCTATTCAGTTATATTAAAGGAGGCAGCAAAGGAAGTAAGCAAACCCTTATCCATAATTATGAGAGCTTCTTTGGACTGGAGACGTGCAAATGTGACCCCAATTCAAAAAGGAGGATCAAAGGCTGACACAAGTAATTATAGACTGTGAGTTTAACTTCTGCTCCAAGAAAATTAATGGAGGCACTGGCTAAGGAAGCACTGCAGGATCATCTAGACAAGACTTCAGTTATAGATCGGACACAGCATGGTTTTGTTAAGGGGAAGTCTTGTCTGACCAATTTGATTGGATACTACGATGTGGTCACAAAGGAACTGGTTCTAGGGAATAACTTCGATATCATATATTTGGATCATAGAAAGGCTTTTGATACTGTTGCACATGGAAGACTGCTGCACAAAGTGGAGCAGTGTGGCATTGGAGGCAAATTGCTGCTATGGATAAAGGAATGGTTGAGTGGGAGAAGACAGAGAATGGTAATCAATGGACACTGCTATTAGTGGACTGTTATTAGTGGAGTCCCTCAGGGATCGGTGTTGGGTCCATTGTTGTTTTCTGTATTTATAAATGATATTGATGATGGTATATCAGGCTTAATGTCGAAGTTTGCAGATGATACAAAGGTTGGTAGGGTTGTTAAGGACACTAATGACAGTACGCTGCTCAAACAGGATCTAGAAAAGTTGAGCAGATGGGCTGAGTGGTGGCAAATGAAGTTTAACATTGACAAATATAAAGTACTACATATGGGAAGCAGTAACCCCAGAGTAATGTATCAACTCTGTGGTACTACACTGATAGTGGTAGAGAAGGAAAAGGGCCTGTGGCTAATTGTGCAGGCAGATATGAAATGTTCTGAACAGTTCAGACGGTCTGCAAGAGTAGCCTATGGTGTCTTGTCAATGATATACAGAAATTTTTCTAATAGGGATAAGGAGGTGATTATCCCCTTGTGTAAGGCAAAGGTCAGGCCACACCTTGAATACTGTATACAGATCTGGAGGCCTCATTTTAAGAGGGATGTTGAGCTGTTAGAATGAGTGCAGAGAAGGGCAACAAGATTAGTGAATGGAACAAAGGGTTGCTCTTACAAAGAAAGGCTTAAGTTTTGCAGATTACAGTGTCTGGAAACTAGGCACCTGCAAGGTGATCCGATTGAGGTGTATAAAGCCTTGAATGGTTTGAGCATGCTCAATGCTGATGAGATTCTTCCTCTGTTCACAATAATCACCTGAAAGGGCATAAATTCAAATTGAGGAAAGACATTTGTTGGATGGATGTACGGAAGTTTGCCTTTAGCCAGTGGGTAGTTGATTGGTGGAACAGACTTCCATCTTTTGTTGTGGAAGTTGATAGCCTGAATAAATTTAAGGCTGAGCTGGACAGGTATTTGGAACGAACAGGGGGGTGAAATGAGAGGTTTTTTTTTTTTGCTGATGCTGCATTTATCTTGCTTTTTTGCATCGTATGCCTCTGCTAATGCTAAATATTTTTAGGCTGTGATGTGTTGGAGAATGGCCCTCTTCAATTGTTCCTGAGCCACCGCACTCGTTACTTTCTGACCATTACTTTGCTGCTCTAGTCTGCAGCATGATTTGCAGTTAAATACAATTTAATTGATTAACAATGAAAATTAATAAGATTAATAAATTTAATTTATTGACAATACTACACTAAGCTAATAGATTCCTAAATGCAGCGATACATGTATTATATTATCTAGTTGTACCTCTTAATTAGATTACAGCTGAGTTGTAATCTAATTTTTGCTGAGTTTGAGGAATCAACAAAATTTTGAAAAAGATTTTGAATTTTGTTCTCTTCAATTGCATAGTAATTGAACAGAACATTAAAAATAAATTAAGCAAAGAACTTTAAAATCACAGCCTTACACTCGGTGCCTCTATAGCCAGGTGGGCAGGAGCAGCAGTACGCTTCTTGATCAGACTGGGGTTCCAGCCTGTGACAACCAAATATGGAGGATGCAGAAACGTCAGGGAATGAGCACCACATATCCCTGGAGCAATACAGCCTTAGTTGCTAATGCTCCTAAAAACCAAATAACAAACAAACAAACAATATACCTTGCACTATAAAGTTATGCTATACTGTAACGATTGCAATGTTAAATTCCTTAGCTAAACACAAAAAAAATATATATGCCCCACAAGTGATTAGAACTTTGAGTTACTTATTTATCACAATTGTGTATTATAGTTGTGTTTTTTGTTAGAAAAGGATTTAGTTTCAATATGTTTTGTCTTTTTAAGATAATTTGTTTGTAAAAGAAAATTAGATTACAGCTGAGTTGTAATCTAATTTTTGCTGAGTTTGAGGAATCAACAAAATTTTGAAAAAGATTTTGAATTTTGTTCTCTTCAATTGCATAGTAATTGAACAGAACATTAAAAATAAATTAAGCAAAGAACTTTAAAATACAGTATATGACATGCAATAATTTGCAAGAAATCTGGATCTCTGTTTTGTTAAAAGTCTTCTGTTTTTCAATTTCTAAAAGTTGGCAGGTATGGAAATGTGTATGTGAAACTTTTCACTTGTGATTTAATTGGAATTACAGTCTATTAATTTTTCATAGAAAATTAATTTCTTTTTAAAGGCTACAGGGTAAAGCATCTAAAGAATTATTTGAAGAAATTATTGCATCAGATCCTAAACATCTACCTCTTCTTCAAGCAAGGTTGCAGTCTTTAGATTCAGAAAAGGTGAGCATAGTAAAATTACTTTCATAATTATGAATCCTCCTCTCCCTATAGCAAGATAAATGTTATTTATACAATAGCAATCACTTTAATAGAATTCACAAACAACATTGCATTTTGCAAGTTTATTTTGGGGAACAAAAGGTTTGCAGCATCCACAGTTTTATATCCATAATGTGCCGACCGGGCTAGCTGGGTGGGTAAAGCACCTTCCTGGCAACCCGAAGGTCGTGGGTTCGAATCCCGCCTCGGGCTTGGATAAAAGTACTGCAAAAAACTTTGGGAGGTGCACTATGGCTCTAGAAGCCGATGTGCCAATAACTACAAAAAAAAAAAATAATAAAAATATCCATAATGCCTAATAAGTGTGGATTAGGAGTACTGCTGAGAATTTCTATTTTGTTTAATACTAGTAAATTTAATACTAAATGATTGCCTATTAAGCAATATTTGGGAACTAGGTAGTCAGAAGTCATTAGAATTGAGTAAGGTAGAATATATGAGGTATTATTTTAAAACAGTTCTGGTTTAGTGGAAAAATAACTTAACTGAGCATGATTAGCAAGTAGATGTATTGTGGTAATGAAAAACAGCCAGTCAACAACAGGTTGGCTGGTTATGGTTTTCTGAAGTGGCAAGAACGCTCGCATAATTTTCCTCACCATGTATAGTTTTATTGACATCAATCGGGTTGGGCAAAAATAATTCAACAAAAATTGAGTGAGAAGCTGTTCTGTGAATTTTCTTTGCTAGTGACTCACTGCTTCCATTGTGATTACCATTTTTGTTTTTGTGTTAAACATTAGAAATTGTCATCCATTGTTAAAATCCTCTATGAAATTTTGATCAGCTTTATGTTATTTAATCATAGATTATCAGATCAGAAGCCGTATTCCGTGGCTGCTCAGGAGAGCTATTTGTAATTCCAAAAATACAATTTCTCAGTTTATTTTATAAAACGGAGTGGTAACAGGATGAAGTATACTGGGTAGATGAAGAACTAGTTATTTGTTTATTCATTGTAGATTAATTATTTGTTATGAATAATGATAAATGCCAAGCCAACATTAAGAAAAGAGTTGTTTAAATAAGTTGTATTTAAACAACTTAGCTTGCAATTTATCAGCTATTTACAGAAAGGATGCTTTAATACTATTTGCATGTAAATGCTAAGGAAAGAGCTTAAAATATGCTTCTTGGTATGATATCATTTTAGCAAGGTAATGTCTTCATTTACTACATAATTGGCATCCTAAAAACAAAGTTTTTAGGATGCCAATACAGATTAGGTTCTTACAGACAACAGTAGAAAGGATATAAATCTAATGAAATTACCCTTGATTAACCAATATATGCACCAGGTACACAGATAAGGTCACTATACTTAATATTTAAAGAATTCTGCTATACACAGATAGCCACCAATTAATGAAGAAAATGTACAAACATTGATCATTCTGCAGATCCTTCCAAGTTTTTCCTTGGGAGGGTTTTTTTCAATTAAATTCTTCCAACATAAAGAATTCAAACTAATGTTTTACTTAACAACAGCAATAGTGTGAAACTTCATTCCAGATGCCATAACAGATGTCTAAGTCAACTTGGCAGCATACTGAGATGTCCTTTAAAGTCTTAAAATTTTTAGATATCACCTAGTTTTGGCACATTATAGCCTTAGTTGCTAATGCGCCAATAAAACCTAACAAACTAACTAACTAACAAATCCTTTAAAGTCCTTGAATAGTATCAACAACAGAGAGTGAAACTTTATACTTGCCTGCCTTTGAATTTTAGATTAACTTGTAATTACTCTCAATTATTTTCCTTAAAATAGTCAGTAATAATAATAGTAATAATGATAAACATATTTTCCATATAGCTTGGAACAGCATGAATTAGGCATGAATTTACTAGTATTAAACATTAGTAGGAGAGTGAACTTAATCACGTGAGGATGCTTCTTTATCATTAATCCTTACTAACACATAAATGGTTCTTCTGTCTAACAGTCTCTGATCGAACACTAATGCCTCTGGAATCTTTCAGTAAGCTACCACTAAATCTCAAGGAAATTGGTCAGGTTTTGGTACATATATATGCCACTCTTTGATTTAAAATTCCTACGTTCTTTTATTTTTTGTGTTCATAATGAAATGTACATACATACGTGTGTGCGTGTGCATGCAGAGTTTTAAAATTGCACTAAACAAAAGTCTACAGCAAAAAAAGAAAAAGGAAGAAACTTCCTATAAACATATATCTCATAAAACATAAATTATAAAAAATGAACTGAAATAACTTCAAAAAAAAAAATACCAGAGCTCTTCAAAATGACCTCTGTTCAGTTGGGCATGACACATTCACATTTCCCTGGCCTGTCTTATTGTTTCAGAACTGTCCTTGATGGTAGTGAGCAGCTTCCAAAATATATATATATATATATATATATTTTTTTTTTTTTTTTTTTTTTCATCTAGTGTAGAACTGGGTGGTAACATGATGAAGTGTACAGGAGCGGGGGACTAGTTATTTGGAATGCATTGTGCATAGCAGATCCTAGTCTGCTTCCATGGAACAGTGACAGAAACCATGTGATTGCATACTCCTCAGCCTCCTGGACAAGTGACCAGTCACCTTACAGACAACAGTAGAACATGTAATGTCCTTAATGTACTTAATGTTCATGTAATGTCCCTAATGTACTTTAAAAAAAAAAAAGACAGAAAATAAAACAATGCAACAAACAAACACAATTTCACTACTTGGCCTTTACCTGTATAATATCTTTACACATTACATGCCAGGATTGCCAGAGATTCATGTGACTACACATAAAATAATTTAAGGGTGTGTGGTTGGCTAATCTTGTTGACTACTGTTCAGGACCATAAGACCAAGTCATTAGTTATAGTACTCAGTACTTAAAAAGCCTGAAATATCACAGGAAAAGTGGGATGGTGACTTCATGCATAAACTACAACTCTGATAATTTTCAAGGGGTCTGTCTTCCAGTAGTTTGCACAAATTGTCCTTCAGAAATATATGCTTTGCTGGTTAAAAAATAAAATAAACAAGGACCAATAGGATTGCCCGAAGAATGTCCTATCAATCATATAAAATTGACAATTGTATATGGGTTTTCTTTCACCCAGATATGAGTGTTTTGAGAGCTGAGAATACCATTTCTTGCAACATGTGAGTTATCTGTGACTAGAAAATTGCTGAGAAATGTAGGATGAGGTGTACGTTACAAATTGAGTCACTGGGCAAAAGTTTCTCTGTTTATTCATTAACTTGTGACAACAATTCTTGAAATGGATTCAATCGCTGTTCATGTAATGTCCTCCATATGCTTTCAGATGAATTGTTTATGCAACCTGACAACCTTTTGGTACTTTGGTAGAAGATACTTGTACAGCATGAAGTATTTTATATTCAAAATTTTCATTTTGTTGAAATCTTCTACCAGCATTTAGCTGTAGTTTTTTTTTTTTTTGTTTTAGCATACCTGTTTCTCTAAGTCTGCTCTCCGCAGCAGTAAATTTTTATGATTTGGTACTCATCAAGTTGAAAAATTTTTCTTCATATCTGTTAACAGCAGCTAAGAAATTCCTATAAACCTCGCCATAAATTAAAATCACATTTAACTTGACAAAACAAACAGATGTGTAGTGTCCCCCATAATGTCAGGTTAACACATGCTGTGCTGTGAACAACAAGGCAGTCATCATGACACTGCAAGCATGTACTCTGCTATGCTTACTCACAACTGAGTAATTGGTATTATTCATGTCAATGTTGATACATATGTGTTGCTCTGTTTTAAATCCCATTTTACGTAGTCATATTTTTATGGCATAAATTTGAACATAAAAATGTTTTGCCACTTTACTCTGCTTTATATCTTGGAAATAAGGTTTTGAGACATTTTGCAGAAACTTTTTTCTTATATTAAGTTGTAGAGTGTGCTCCTTCATTTGTTCTGGAATTCTGAAACACACACTGTATATAAAATCCATTTTTGCCATTTCTTTTTCATTTTTACTGATTTTCATAAAGTTGTGGTCACTAGGAGGCAACACTCCTGGCTCTACATGGCAGGCTAGACTAGAAAAAATTCAAAAATCTTACTGTTTCTTGATCTTCCTTTAAATGGCAAATCTAACCAACAAAATGACCATACAGAGTCTCGCTTAATTAAACGACAACAGACTGAAACCCCACATATGAAAGTCCTCTCCCACCCATCACCCATTCAACAGTTATTCAGGTTATCAGAAAAAGTTACCCTTCTTAATCCAGAAAGGTTTGGAAGAAGCCAACAGAATGCTACAATGAGTAAAGAACTATGATCTGGAGATATCTATGCTCTCAGCAGAATGAGAGCATAGATATCTCCATAGATATCTTCGTCTGCACAACTTTGAAAGCATGTGGGATTCCTTTAATAAACTGTCTAGCACTAGTGTTGATAATGTTCCTGTTATGGTAAGCCTAAAATCTGGCATGGCAAGGATAATAAAAGAGGCGATTGAGTATTTGGTGGTAATGTGTTATTCTTGCTATATTATTAATTTGTGCTGAAAGGGAGCTGGTATGCCTTCCTGTGAAAGTAGATGAATAATTGGTGGAAATTTACCACTACAGTAGCATCTTGTTTAATTCAGACTCAGTTAATATAAAATTGTCATCTGTATGAAGCACATATTATTCCCTTGCAAAAGGAGTCTTTTCTTTTCATATTCATTTATTTACAAATTTCAGTTAATATGTATTACAAAGTTCATTTTTATCTCCTGAGAAATAATGTCATTTTGCATGGTTAATACAAACCTTGGCATAGTTGTTCTATTATTGCATTCTGACCAGCATGTAGGTGACCACCTGCTTCTGCATTTCCCAAAAGATAGCACGGACTTGTTAATTTACTTTTATGCAAACAAAGCCACAAAGCCAGTTTATGGTTGCTACAACATATAAAATCTGAAAAATGTCAGTTGCAATTGTTGCACCATGTTCAGTCTTTTGTTATAGTCTATTATTTGTGACATTTTTAAAAGGATCTGAGCTTGTATTGTTAAATTAATTCAACATCTGTTTATATTAAATGTCTTCTAGAGTTACGGTGACAAAGCAAAAATGGAGAGAATTTAGCCTGGAACGTAAACTGAAAATTATACAAGAGTGTGGTAGGATGGAACAAAATAAAACAGACATTTGAAAAAGAATACGACTTCCCTTTTCCTACTTTGGCTATGATACTAAAAAATGGGAAAAAAACTTGAAGTACATGGCACTGAAACAGCGATAAAATAACAGGAAACAAATTCATTGTGCAAAACATGAGCTTGAAACAAAACTTTTTGAGTGGTACCAACAAATGTGTGAATCTAATTTTCCAGTATTGGATCCAATTTTACAAGAAAAAGCTGATTATCTACAACTTGAAATTAGTGGCTTCAAATGCATCAGTAGCTGGCTCCCAAGATTTAAGGATAGGAGTAACTTAACTTTGCAAAATATTTGTGGAAAGTCTGGATTAGTTGACAAAGAAAAGGCCACAGAATGGTGTTCTGTATGGTCCATTCTTGTAAAAATATGATGCATCTGTGCTGCAACGTAACCCACTTATGATTTATAAATTTTCCAAACCAAGCTATGCAAAATATTGTTATTGCTTGGAACAGTATTGTATCAAGCATAATATTGTCAACTGTTTCAGAAAGAGTGGCTTTGGAAAGAATATCATTAAAGAACATGGTCCAGAAAATGAATGTGATAGCAATATTGACGAGAATCCTCTTCTTCTTTAGTTTGCTGTCTCTTTGCAGGGGGTTGGCTGTTATCTTCATGGACGAACTTGAGGTAGAAGCCCTTAACCGTCGTTACTCTGATCATACCACTCTCTGAGATTTGCTAACCAAGATTTCCTTCTTTTCCCTCGACTTCTTTTCATTGATCTTGTCCTGGATTATCAATTGCAGCATCTTATATTTGTCATTCCTCATCAAATGTCCTAAATATTTTAGTTTCCTCTGCTTTATAGTGTTAGTTATTTCTGTCTTTTTCTTCATTCGTCTCATGATCTCATCATTCTTTATCTTATCAGTTCATGACACCCTTAACATTTGTCTGTAACAACCACATCTAAAAAGCATTTAACTTATTCTGGGTTTTCTTTGTCGGTGTCCACGCCTCAGCTCCATAAAGGAGGACAGAAAAGACAAAACATCTCAATATTCTTGTTCTTAAAGGAAGTATAAGATCACTGTGGCATAGAAATTCTTCATTTTAAGGAAGCCTGCATGTGCTTGTTCAATTCTTGAGAGTTGAGAAGTGGGGAAGCTTGGAGGAGCATGTGGATTTTGTTGGTGAATGTAAGGAGTTTATTGTGGCGGATGATGAAGTTGCTACTATAGCATTGCCAACACAAGAAGAGTTGCTGAGTACCAAGCAAAATGAAGTTTTTGTTACCAGTGGTGAAAGTGAAAAAGCACACAGTTTGCCTTCTAAAAAAGATGCCCAAAATGCATTGAATGTAATTGAGTAACAAAAAAGCAAATTTTTCATTTCATAATGTCTGTGCAATATTTAATAATGCATATAAGATAGTAAATGCAAGTGAAATTAGATTACTTTAGATTAAAGAGGAGTTAATTGATCATATTGAGTATCTTTACACATTAAAACTTACCTGATTAGCTTCTATCTTTTCATATGAACAAAAACTGTTTTTAGACATCTGTAAACATATAAAATTAACTATTGAAAATATAATTAACCGCCGATGCATGTAATGTTGGCAAAAAAAAAAACCTTATTTTAGGAAAGTGAACCATCTGGCTTCCTTTCAGAATGTTCTTTTAATATTATTACAGTAGGGCCATAATTATCTGAGCTTTTATGAGCATTAACCAAAGTTTATTTATTTATTTTTATATTTGTAAAAGAATAAAAGAAGTTTACCTCAATATGATACGTAGAACACTTCTGTATGATACTCTCCAGAAATCAAAACGAACATAACATTACAGTAAAAATTAAATTAAAAAATCGAAAATATTACATTACAGTAAAAAATTAATTGAAAACAATTAAAAAAAAACAATAGAACACAATTAAAAATCAATTTGAATGCAATTAAAAATTAAGTAAAAATAAAATTAAAAGAATTTAACGAAAATATTGCAAAATAATTTTCCTTCCTGAAGCCGACAACGCTTTTCAACCGTATGTCACGATCACAGGAATGAAAATTACCAAATAGGGGTGAGCATCAATCTTAAATAGGGATTATTTGTCTTCACACATGTGCATAAAAGACCACAAATCGGAGATTAGATATGGCCGGCAAACATTAACTGAATTCTCATGCAATTTAATTTCGATGGTTTCTGCAATTAAGTCTCGTATAATTACGTTGGACACTGAGTATTTTGGCCTTGTTGAATAAAAATGTATGTTTTTTGTTAACAGCATGAAAAGCTAATTCTGACGCTGCTGAACGAGGAGCACAAACTGAGGTTGCTTGTTGATTAATACGAAAATTCAGAGGTAACCGCATAGAACCTTGATAAGACGAGTCACAATCACCCCAAGAAATGTTGTGTACCAAGTAATTTATTTGTGTTGCAAAAGGATTGAGTGATTGTTCAGAATAGTGTGTAGTTTCATATTGGTCTGGCCACAGTTTTATTCAGTATCTTTAAAGCTGTTTGTGCCACTGTTCAATATATGGAACAGAAATTAAGTATTTTTTGATGTTACTATTGTTGGTTGGTATAGTTTTTTGTATGCTATCCTTAGCTTGTCCCCTAATTCAGTTTATTGTAGCAAGGATCTGCCTAATTCAGTTTATTGTTTAAGAATGCTGATTAATATCTGTATTTCTGAGTTTAAAGCAGATTCCGTCGCTGAATATTTATAGGCAATGAGAAACTGATTAAAGATAATAGATATTTTTTAGGTGAATGGGTGATAGCTGTTATAATTTAGCACTAATGATCAATATCCTGCAGTAGCTCTCTTACCTTTCAGAAGCTTTACAGAATCACAATGGTAAAAGCAGATAAATTTATTATTCAAACTATAAATGCTGTTGCTAAATCGAAAAATTCTGAAGGAAATTATGAAGCTAAAATTGAGAGCATGTTGAAGTGGAGAGAATTTGAAGGAATCAAATTCGAAAGGAAGAACACATTTAAAAAATTACCTCGTGACAAGTTATTAAATACATTGTTTTATCCTTAAAGGATAAGTTACTAATGCAACAGAGCAATTTTAAATTAAATAATGATTCCAATGACAATGAGAAATTGAAAGAAATTTGAAACATATGCTACCCAAAATCGTGGAATGTGAAAGAAATTTTGTCTTGGTGGTCAGACAGTGAAAACCAAATAAGAAATTTAAGTTTTCTGATAAAATATGAAATAAAAATTAATGATTTTAGACATTTTGTCAAAGACGGTTTATCTTTAAAATCCCTCTTCAATTAAGAAAGCCAGAAATATATTTGAAACCATTGCGATTAGCAGTGATGATGCTGAGCGAGCTTTCAGCGTAATGAAAAATATCGTGTGAATGAATGAATAATGTTGACCATTGAATACATCGCAGATTATTATGATCTAAATGGAAAACCATTGCTTCAATTTGATTCTACGTTAAAACTACTGGGAATAGTACTTGCCCCTAAGCTCACTTTCTCTCCGCATCTTTCACACCTCCATGCGAAAATGAGAAACTACACTGCTCTCATTGCACGGGTGAGTTGTTGTGATTGGTGATTGAATCAATGCACCCTTAAGGTTCTGTACAAATCAATCTTCCTTCCCTTCATAACATATGGATCTGGGGTCTGATTTTGCAGGGCAACTCTTTACAACAACAAATGTAAACTAGGAACCATTCAGCGCACCATCCTTCTTACTATTACAAGGGCATGCTGCACAGTTAGCAACCCAGTCCTTCAGGTTCTTGTGGGTGTTCTTCTGCTTGATCTGGAGGTTATTCGAAGGGACCTCCACTACTGTCTATCCATGTGGTATACCAGCAACTATCCTTGGACACTCCATCAATAAGCTGAATGAAATCAGGCAGGAAAAGACCAAATTGCCATCCTACTACTTCAGACTTGGCAGGATAGATAGACTGCTACCGACACGGGCCCAATCACCAAGAAATTTATACCTTATGTGAATGCCGTATTTCCCAAGTCTCCAAATTGGTTCTCTCCTGGTCTTTATGCCACCTACCTTATTACCGGACACGGATCAATAAACCATAACCTAACATCCATGGGAATCATTGACAACCCCTACTGTGCATGTGGTGAAATAGAACTGATTCAACACTATGAGGATCTTCGCAGCATCCTGTTTACTCGTATGCAAGATAACCCTCAAGGAAACGAACACTTATTCATCACAGAAGAAAACTACTACTATGAATTTACCAAGTTTGCGCAAGCCCTCTTCACAAGACGGAGCACCCTATTACCAACACAAAATAGGAACAACCCAAACATCTGATCCTTACCTAACTGGCCAACCGATCTTAACCTGGATAGGATCAACTGGCGTACAGGCCACCTGATTCCTCAGTGGCAACTTACACGCAGCTCTCTTGCTGTGTCTTATTTATCATCCTTCCCAGGTTCCCCTTTCACCTGATGGCGCTTATTGCTCGATTGATAACCTGGAGGGTGCTTTCGCCTACATCCTAAATATTTCTAGCTATACCCTCCTTTCTTGCGTACACTCTGTACTTCCCCGACTCTACTTTTTTTTTTTTTTTTTTGTCTCCGTCCAGGAAGATCTGGTGACCCTGGCAGAGACAAGCCAAAGAATAATGGGTAGCCTGGCTACCTCCTAGTGGTGTGTGTGGGCAACGTGGAGTTCCACCAGGGGCCCTGCGGCGAAATGCCAGGACACACAACAGAACCTAATGCAATATGTCATATACAACACGCAACACTCTTTTCTGACATTTACAGTAGTACTGTATTCCTTCACAGCAAACATATGGCACAGATGTGGGAAACCACAAGTGGCGCCTAACCCTAATACTATGCACACTATGCTTCAATTTGATCCAGATCGTTACATTAAATCACTCCTCTGTAATCATCGCTCAGGAATTGAGCAAAGCAGATCGACAACAGATATTAATAAAGAAGTAAATTTGCATATGGCAATTTTTAGAATAAATTATTCTTGAATATTTGTGTATTTTTATTTATTTTATTTTTTTCATGTAATATTTGTTTTTATATTGTAGAATGTTTTGAGATAGTTTTTGTTATTTGTGATATGGGAAATATTTCATGTTATTTTTTATTCGCAATATTAAAATTTTATCATAAAAAAATTTATCCATTATATTTCCCGAGTTGTTAAAAAAAAAAAGACGAATAAAAAAGTTGCGCGTGTCGAGCACATGCGGTAGACGGTTTATGTGAAACATCATTTGCGTTTTTTTTAGTTAATTTGACTTAGTATTAGTATTATTAGCCATGTGGTGCAGCATAAGCCTGAGGCTTATGCTGCACCAGCCAAAAAAAAAAATTCTCAAGTTATCCTAAGAGAGAGAGAGAGAGAGAGAGAGAGAGAGAGAGAGAGGGGGGGGGGATCACCAAGAAAAAGAAGAATGATGATATCCAGCTCAGGACCCTGGGTGTGCATATTGACTACAAAATAAGAGCTTTTGTATTGTAAATATTTTATTGAAAATTTGCAAATTTTCATAATTTCTGGAAGGCATGATACAATGTATTTATGATAACTAAAATAAGAGACGTATACTTGCGATTGCAACGTATCTAAATATCTCTGGAAAACAGTGTTGATTGAAGTACTGAACTATAGTTAGGGGCACCTAACAATGGAATGTAACAAAAATGCGAGATGAAAAAAAGAAATTGTTGACAAATATTTGTATTGTTACCATCGTATGACAAATACTTGTATTGTTGCAGTTGTATGATAAACACTTGTATTCTCGCAGTCATATGACATACTTTTATTGTTGCATTCATACTTACACTGTAGTAGTAACTTCAGAAAGTATGATTGTGATGTCATACTAATCAAAAATTCTAAAAAGAACTCCAGTCACTATCGTATTGAGGTATAATTGTAAGGGGAGGCATGACGACGAGGTTTTTTTTTTTTTTTTAGATAGACCTCCTTATACACATGCACTTATATGCATGGTTAAGGGGGTAACAAGCCCCATCTCTCCACCCCCCTGAATCCGCTCCTGACTCGAGACATCATACAAGTCAGTCGTGAATAATGCATCACGCGCACTAATCACACTACTAGTAGTGGGAGCATGGGAAGCACCTCTGGTGGAAACCGCGGATGACTTCACTTCCATGACCGATCAAATTACTCGGTAGAAATTCGGAAGAACTGCGAGCCCATTGTTAAAATATTCATAAGCCCTGAGTGTACCCCTACCTATTGCTTAGGTATTTGTTACTTAGTTACAATGATTGATGATTGTGAAGAAATCCTTGTAGATGACATCAGTGATTGTCTAATTACAGAAAATAATATACTTGCTGTTCACATTCCAAATGGTGAAGAAATCGTTTGTGCAATAACAAAAAATAAAGGAAACAAATTTAAGTGGCAAGGAAGAAAGACAAGAAAACTGTACAAATTTCAGAATTAGCCATGTAGAGTGGGTAACAGCATTATATAAACTTCTCCCCCTACTTGGAACAAGAAATGTTTTCCACTTGATCTCCTGTTCTTGAAGTACTGTCAAGATTGCACAGCTGTTGTTTAAGTTTCTGTGTTTTCCAAAAGAAGGTAACTTAATTTTTCTGAAAAGATAGCTGTGAACAGTATGCTTACAGTTACTAGTCAAAATGGAAACTTATTAGAACTTTGTTTACACAGTGTTTTTAAAATTTTATTAAATGTTATAGTGTATGTTACTTATTGTTTGGTACTGTATATTTTACATTTCACACGTACAATATTGCTGTAACATTTAGTATTTTAATTAATAAACAATAAATTAATTAATAAAAGCTGCTTTTATCCCAGTTAGACATCTATTATCCCTGGTGTTTGTTATTCAAAGGTCTTGATCCCATGTACCTTGCATAATAAAGATCCTATGATATGCATAAGAGTTACATTCTCTGTGAAAAACAGAGTGACACAAATAAGACAGTTTTGCCTTTTGTTTTATGTAAAATCTGATATTTGATTAGCTTTTCAGCATAAGTGACCCCATCTGTCATGTTTTACATATTTTTTATTACTTATTCTAAAATTTGTAAGATTTTATTTACTAATTAAAATCTCTTGTTCAGAAGACCTGTCTTATTTGTGTCACCCTGTAGAATGATTAATTCATTAAATGAATGATATTTTGAATATTCAGATTTTTTTTTTCCCTTTAGGATCGGAAAGAGCATCTTCGTGAGATAATTAACTTAGCTGATCAGATTCTCAGAGTTGTTAATACTACAGAATTATTGGCTTCCTTGGCAACAAAAAATGGCAAAAAAGAAAATAGTGCCAACCATAAAATGCAAGTAGAAACAGTTGATATGAGATTAAAAATTTTCTTTTTGTTTATATTCCCATAAACAATATTAGTTGCAATGTAATATCCTTATTATGAGAATAGCTGTTTTCTTCCTCCCCATTTTGCTTATTGATAATATAACCTTATTGCATAGCAGATATAAATACATTGAAACCCTGATTTAAATTCCTGTTAAACGTTTTCCTGCCTTATTCAGTTTTTGTGATCTCATCTGAAGCCTCTGTGTAATATACAGTTCTTCCTTCTTGGGTTTATCCTTATGTATGAAACTGATTCCCATGAGGAGGCCCAGGTGTCAAAGCAAACCTTCGTGATCAAGCAATTCCCTGAATTGCTTGATCACAAAGGTTTGCTTTGACACCTGGGCCTCCTCATGGGAATCAGTTTTGTTCACTTTCTTGTTTTCACTTTCTTTTTTCTTTTTGTTCACTTTCTTGAACTGAAAAATCATTTTTCTTATTTTAAGTATATACTAATACCCAATGAATTAATATATATTAAGAAACATACTTCACTGGTGTAGGACGGAAAGAAAGTTACTTTCTCTTTTCCTTTTTTTTTCTGTATATGCTTGTTACAAATCCATATACCACTTGAGCATAAGGAGGCACTGCCCCTCCTTCACATGGCAGGATCAGCAACCTGAATGGGAAGAGGTCTTCTTCTCTGGAATAAAATGGAGCAAACTGACTCCAAAACACTGAAATACACTCAATACGTGGATAAAAATATAACTAATCATAGATACTTGGAACTGCATTCCCTTACAGCTTCAGCCCAAGCAACCAGAAAAGGCAAAAGAAACAAGTTCATAACTATGAAGAGGCTAAAGACTAATGAACACATATAATGAATTTATTTACACATGCTTTCTTGATAATTCACTTAAATAAAGAGAAATCAGTAGGTCGTTTATCGCCCTTTATCACCTGATTTTAGTCACTTAACATTTTTTTGTAGGTCTTAAAACTCTCAAGGCTCTTTTGTATGAGGAATAACTCTAACAACTCACCTTCAATATGCCAAGCCACAAATTCAGTAAAAGTGGAGTATCTACATTGCCATATTAGCAATTAAACCACTGCCACTGTTTTAATTGCCAGAAATCTGGCTGTTCACAGAAAAATTACTTAATTTACTCTAATTTTGTTTTTTATTTTTTCTGGTTATCTGCTCTACAGGAGATGGTTTCAGTAGAAGAGAAAGTGAACTATCTCTCTTTTTTATGAAAACTGCAAACCCAGGAAGTATTAGAATCTGTAGTACTTAGTACTGGGCATGGATTGAAAAATCTCTAGCTTGCACAGCTTTAAGTCCATATCAGTGGTTAGAGGAAAATTTATAGCATTTTATGCAAAAGCACTGCGCATTTCAAACTCAGTGAAGAAGTTTAGAGAGGCTGCTTCCATTAATAATAAACTGTGAACTAGAAGGCCCAGATTAAATGAGGTGACTGTGGAATCTGTCACAATTGCTGTAAAATTCACATTTAAGTCAATTCACCTTAATTCCTTCTGTAAAATAACCTCCAAAATGAGTCTTTTTGTAAGATGACCATTTTGACTGCTGCCTAATTTAGTGCTCTGATTCATCCTGCATGCATTTAGTAGGGTTGAAGTGCAAACCCCAGATCAGTCAATCTTACGTCTCAGCAACTCCACCTACAAACCATTTCTGTATGATGTGAAGTATTACTGCTAATACTGATAGGACCTAATCCTGTAGTTATACTAGACTGTATGTAGCACAATTATTCAGCATGTCTGAGTACATTATGGACTTTGTTGTTACTTTATCACTTTACTTTATCACTAGACAAAAAGCCAGCTAAAGCAGTTCCATCCTATTAAACAGCCTCCAAACTTTGATTGGTGGGGCTCGCATCTGGTGAGTATGGGCTTGGCACACACAGGGTCCTCAGCTGGATATCATCATTCATCTCTTTCTTGTTGATTTCCTTCTCTCTCTCTCTCTCTCTCTCTCTCTCTCTCTCTCTCTCTCTCTCTCTCTCTCTCTCTCTCTCTCACACACACACACACACACACACACACACACACACACACACACACACACACACACACAGGGTAACTCAAAATTTTTTTGGCTGGTGCAGCATAAGCCTCAGGCTTCCTTGCACAATATGGTTAATAATAATAATAATGATGATACACTTCAACAGGAAGTGCTCTCTAGGCAATCTCCACATTCAAACATATCCATTAGAACAAAGCATTGCATAGCAAGATTCTTAACTCCATAGTACAACCTTCTTCCACTGCTCTAGAGGATATGCACATTGGGAAGATGCCACCCCCAAATGCTGCTTCACATTGGTGACAGTGATGGCAGCACTCCCTGCTATTGGACTGAAGTCTTTATAGTTACCGATAGTAGTTGTTCCTATGACCTCTTAGACTTGCTCATTGATGTTTTCTGAAGGCAATGATTGGTGAAGTACAAATTACCCTCTGTCTGGTTCTTTCAACATGTTCTACAAGTTTGCACAAGCTGTCCAGACCTTTTTTCATCAAAGTGTCACCTATGGCCTTGCATATTTGAATAACATCCGCCATAGTCAATTTTGAGAGGTTTAAATGAGTTAAAGCTTTACAACTAGCATTCTTCTGCCACTGCACAGGCAGAAGAATGCTAGACACCATGAGATTTATATTATAGTAATAGAGGCATGTGATGCAAGAAAGCAAGCGTATGAGCTTATGTAGCATCAGCCAAAAAAAAATTCACACAACCATTCCCTCTAAAAGTTTGTCCAGTTCCTCCTTGAATTTATTTAAGCTATCAACTACAACGACAGGTTGAAGTTTGTTCTAGCAATTAATCACCCACTAGCTAAAGAAGAATCCCATCAGAATTCAGCATGCTCAACCCATTCAAGGCCTTATACACCTCAATCAGATCACCTCGCAGGTGCCTAGTCTCTAGCCATTGCAATTTGCAGAACTTAAGCCTCTCTTGGTAAGAGGACCCCTTCATTCCTGTATATCATTGACAATACCCCATGGCCTGCTCTTGCAGCCGAGTTTAAAGTTTAGTAAATTAAGATTGCTATTGTTAAGAAAATCTTCAATCAATTTGCCTCTTATGCCAATTGTAGTTGACCCCCAGGGTGAACATAAAATTGAACCTAAAAAATTTGTCATTAAATTATGACTATGTAAAAAAGAGAGAAAGGAAAACTTAAAAAGCAAACAAATAAAACATTTCAAATGTTCCTCAATAGTGTGCACAATTCATTGTTTGGTCAGTGATAGAATGAGCTCTTATGATGTGGAAACGGGCATTATGTATTGTTGGGGAGAGTAGTGGGTCTACTGGGTTAGTCAGTTGTGCTGGTGCCGGAGGCAGACAGGCTGCCAGAGCAGGGTATTGTCAGTGATATACAGTAATTTTGCTAGTAGCGAAAAGGTGATTATCCCTTTGTATAAGGCAATGGTCAGGCCATACCTTAAGTACTGCGTACAGGACTGGAAGCCTCATTTTAGGAAGAATGTAGAGTTGCTTGAGCATGTACAGAGAAGGGCAACAAGATTGGTGAGGGAACAAAGGTGAGGGTGATCTGATTGAGGTGTATAAGCCTTGAAAATGGGTTGAGCACGCTGAATTCTGATGGGATTCTTCTGCTTGCTCAAATTATGAACTTAAGACGATATAAATTCAAATTGAGGAAAGATAGTTGTAGAATAGATGTGCAAAAATTTGCTTTTAGCCAGCGGGTGGTTAATTGCTGGAATAAACTTCCATCTGTCATTTTGGAAGTTGACAGCTTAAATAAATTCAAGGAAGAACTGGACAATCTTTTAGAGGGAATGGATGTGTAAATAATTTTTTTTTTTTTTTTTTGGGGTTGATGCTACATAAGTTTATATGCTTGTTTTCTTACATCACATACCTCTATTACTATTACGCATGGTTTGGTCTCGTGTAATTGCTTTATTGAGGTGCATATTTGCAATAAAGACAAGTATGAAATTTTGCCAATGAGGAAAGAATTAGCATTAGCATTAGTAGAGGCATATGATGTAAGAAAGCAAGCTTATTCAGAATCAGCCAAAAAAAAAAAAAAAAAAACACACACCACTCCCATTTCACCCCTCCGTTCGTTCGAAATACCTGTCCAGTTTAGCCTTAAATTTGTTTAGGCTATCAACTTCAACAACAAGTGATGGAAGTCGGTTCCACCAACCAACCACCCGCTGGCCAAAGGCAAATTTCTGCACATCTATCCGACATCAGTCCTTCCTCAATTTGAATTTATGCCCTCTGAGGTGATTATTCTGAGCAAGATGAAGAATCCCATTGGCATTGAGCATGCTCAAACCATTCAAAGCCTTATACACCTCTATCAGATCACCTCGCCGGTGCCTAGTCTCCAGACTGTGTAATTTGCAAAACTTAAGCCTTTCTTCGTAAGAGCAACCCTTTATTCCATTCACTAATCTTATTGCCCTTCTCTGTACCCGTTCCAGCAGCTCTACATCCTTCTTGAAATGAGGCCTCCAGATCTGTATACAGTACTCAAGATGTGGCCTAACCATTGCCTTATACAAGGGAATAATCACCTCCTTATCCCTGCTAGAAAAATTCCTGTATATCATTGACAAGACACCATGAGCTACTCTTGCAGCTCGTCTGCACTGCTCAGAGAACTTCATATCTGCCTGCACAATTACCCCCAGGTCCTTTTCATTCCCCACCACTGTCAGTGTAGTACCGCAGAGTTGATACGTTGCTCTGTGGTTACTGTTTCCCATATGTAGTACTTTACATTTGTCAATGTTAAACTTCATTTGCCACCTCTCAGCCCATCTGTTCAACCTTTCCAGATCCTGTTGCAGCAGCATAGCGTCAGTAGTGTCCTTAACAACCCTGCCAGCCTTTGTATCATCTGCAAACTTGGACATTAAACTTGATATACCATCATCAATATCATTCATAAACACCGAAAACAACAACGGACCCAACACTGAACCCTGAAGAACTCCACTAATAACATTAGTCCACATTGAGCAGTGTCCATTGATTACCACTATCTGTCTTCTGCCATTCAATCATCCCCTTATCCATAGCAGCAATTTGCCTCCAATGCCGCACTGCTCCAATTTGTGCAGCAGTCTTCCATGTGCAACAGTATCAAAAGCCTTTCTAAGATCCAAATATATAATATCAAAGTTATTCCCTGCATCCAGTTCTTTTGTGACTACATCATAGTATCCAATCAAATTGGTCAGGCAAGACCTGCCCTTAACAAAACCATGCTGTGTCTGAGCTATAACTGAATTCTTGTCTAGATGATCCTGCAGTGCTTCTTTAACCAGTGCCTCCATTGATTTACCTGGAACAGAAGTTAAACTAACAGGTCTATAATTAATTGTGTCAGCCTTTGATCCTCCTTTGTGAATTGGGGTTACATTTGCACATCTCCAGTCTATGGGTACCTCCCCTGAGTCCAAAGAAGCTCTCATAATTATGGCTAGGGGTTTGCTTACTTCCTTTGCTGCCTCCTTTAATATAACTGGATAGATCCCATCCACCCCAGGTGCCTTTTTTATGTTTATCCTCAACAATCTCTCCTCCACTTTCCTCTCAGTTATTACAAAATCATCTAGCTCACTGCCAATGTTTACTTTACCTACGTCATTCTCCTTCCTGAATAACTCCTCATGCGTGAATGTAGATGCAAAATACTCGTTTAGATTGTTAGCCACCTGAGCAGGATCCTCAACTGTTGAACCATCAATATCAGTGGACCAATCTGATTCATCCCTTTTCTTCTTGAGTTTAAATAAGTAAAGAACTCTTTTCTGTTTTTCTTTGCATCCTTTGCCAAGGATTTTTCGTAGTCTGCCTTTGCCTGCCTAATCTCCTTTGTGACTTGGTTACAGACCAACTTATATCTATCATAGGCTTCCATGTCACCCATTAATTTGTATGTATTCCATGCATTTTTCTTCTCTGCCACACGTCTCATTAGTTCATCTGACAACCATTTAGGCCTAAACCTTGAACAATATTTCTTAGTTGGTATGTAAAGCCTGGTAGCTTCCAAGATTAGTTCCTTGAATGCTTCCCATTTTGAGTTTGCTGTTGGTAACATCATCAGTTGGTCCCACTGTATAGAATTTAAATACTGTCTCAGACCATCATAGTCGCCTTTACGAAAACAAAAACCCTTCCCTTTACCTCTGATGGTAGTTACCTCCTTGAGTAAATCCCACTTCAACACACTGTGATCACTGCCACCTAGTGGTTCATTTATCTGCAGATTCTTAATGCATGAAGAATCACTACTGGTAATCAGATCAAGAGTATTTTTTTTTTTTGGGTTGATGCTACATAAGTTTATATGCTTGCTTTCTTACATCACATACCTCTGTTACTATTACACATGGTTTGGTCTCGTGTAATTGCTTTATTGAGGTGCATATTTTCAATAAAGACAAGTATGAAATTTTGCCAATGAGAAAAGAATTAGCATTCTCGCAAAGCAAAAACTGCTCAGAATTGCCTTTCAGATTTCATGAGGTTGTATTGACACAATGACACATTGTGTCTAATAGGTTAGTCAGTTTAATTCTGCCGGAGGCACCAGCACAACTGACTAACCCGGTAGATCCACACCTCTCCCCAAACAGTATATAATGCCAGTTTCCACATCATAAGAGCTCATTCTTTCATTGACCAAACAACGAATTGTGCACAGTATTGAGAAACATTTGAAATGTTTTATTTATTTGCTTTTTAAGTTTTCCTTTCTCTCTTTTTAGGTTTAAGTAAATATTAAGTCTCTTTTATTTAAGTCTTCTGTAGTCAGTTTTAATAGTATTTTGAGCAATTTTCAGTATTGTATAAAGTACTTTGTTAGTATGTTACTAAAGTATAAAAACTTTAGTAACATTTTAATTAATCATTTAAATGATATTGTTTATTATCTTATATGCCTAATTAAAATTTAGGAATGAAAAAAACAAACAAATAGTGATAGAAGCATTGGTGAAGAAAGGAATTGCAATATGTGATCTAGTGGACATTGAAGAAAATAATAAATTAGAAAATAACAGAATGCAAAACACAGAAGAGAATACATTGCACAGAACTTCAGATGATCGTGGTACAAGTGCTACAAATCAAGATGACAGTGTAGAAGTTTGTAATGATCATGGTGACACTCATTCTGTCGATGCACATACTACAGTTACTATAGCCCAAGTGGATAATGTATATAATGAATTGCAAAGGTGGATAGAAATGAATGATGTGAAAGTAAGCATTTAAATATATACTTGCTATTTCAGTTTATCTTTATAATCAGTTTTTTTCAGTAATAAGAAGTCCCTTTCTGCTATTCTTTACAAAAATTCTAAAATTCAAAAAATAATTCAAAAATTATTTCAAGTAGAATGAAGGAATTGACTGAGATCAAATATTTCTTGTAAAATAAGAAAGTTAGTTTAAAAAAGGAAATTCATTTTAGTAATGTGGTGTTCTTGGGAAGATCTAGATGCAATACAGTTCCATGATTGGTAGAAATAAGCTACATCTAGAACAAACAGCACTGAATTGTTAATTTTTTGTGTTATCTTAAAGGACAGAATTCATGGGTTACCTGGTTCCTGGGTAACGCTACACTGTCACTCCTCTCACTAATAGACGAACCCACCACTTGGCAGGTATGTAAGTACATTGCATCGCTGCATTCCCATAGGTGGTATTCATTGACTGTATGGATAAATGTCATGAGTTAACCGACTTTGAAAGAGGGATGATAGTGAATGCACCGACGCATGGGTCACTCTATCATGGAGATGGTACAGAAATCACACTATCCTTGTTCGACAGTATTAAGAGTGTAGTGGAAATATGCCATTTCCGGAATAACATCTCATTGTGTACAGCATGTGGGCAGAGAAAGGTGGTGGATGAACGTGCTGTTGATGTCTTTCTTGCATTGTTTCAACCACCCAAAGAGCGACAGTGGCATAAATCGCCACCGACTTCAAGAGGGAGGTGCTGGAAACATCTCCACCACCAAGACCATCAGGCGATCATTAGCTGCAGTAGGTTATGGGAGCCACTTACCAACCAGACTCTCATTGCTAATACCACAACACAGGACTACACCTCAACTGGGCAAAACAACATCAGACTGGACCTTGGATGATTGGAGATGGGTCTCCTGGTCTGATTTCCAGTTATTTCGAGCAGACGAGAGGGTGCGTATCTGGCTGAAACCGCACGAAGCTATGTACTTGTCATGTCAACAAGGGGCATGTTCAACTGGCACACATCTGGACCTCTGATACTTCTAGATGCATCTCTGAATGGTCCAGGTTGTGTCCATCCTTGAAGACCATCTGCATCCCTTCGTAGTCATTATGCACCCACAGGGCAATGGACTCTTCCAGCAGGACAGTGTGCCTCCCTACAGAGCCGTGGCAAGCATGGATGGAAATACCTGTGGATAGCTTTCGTGAACTTAGTGCCTCACCAAGTGACTACCCTTATCCAGGCGAAAGGTAGACCTACCCCTTACTAGGTAGGTATCCCATGATTTCTGTCCATTCAGTGTAATATTACAAGGTGAAAGTTGAGAAAATAGGACAGGAATATATATACTTAAACAAGCTTTTGTTAAATTGGTTTGATTTTCACTACATCTGAACTATTAAATATTCTATTGAAATAGAATTAAGGATAATAAGAGATAATGAAAAGATGAATAGCTTATATGTGTCCAGTTATGGATGACTATAAAATTTTTTTTGTACTTATTACTGATTTATATTTATTTTTTATTAACGATTGGTATTTATTTTGTGTTTATACAATCAGTGTTCTAAATGATTAAATGGTACATAATGTAGCTATATTCATAAGTGAACAGGACGAACAAGGTGCTGCTCTAAAATTGACTATCGTTGCTTACGTATAGCAAATAACCTACAAATGTGATATTAATGATTTGATTTTGAATGCTTCGCCTACCATCCATTTCACTCTGGCACATCACTGAATGTGCCAGAGTGAAATTGGCTCCAGTTTTTAGTCCTGCCTACTTTTGTTAATGGCTATTCTCAATGAGATAAGTAATTTATTTATTTGAAAAAAAAATAAATAAATAAAATCTTTTCACCATCATGTGATGATGAAATTGAATAATTAGGTTGGGCTCTACCTGATTTTAATATGAAGAAGCAATATTCTAACAAAAAAAAAAAAAATTTATTTTGGCACTACCAGTTGAAATCACTGACAACCACTACTGCATGCATTCTTGATAAACCAAGTACAGTACCAATGGTACTTTCTCTGTAACTCAACTCAGATTCACTCCAGTCAATCTAAAAGCTTATTTTCTAGTTGATCCACATTCCTCCAAAAACATTATCACTTAGGCTTCATTTGGTTTAGTTTACTGTACAGGTTGTTTTAAAATTGCAGGGAACAAATGTAGAAAAAAGTTCCTATAAATATCTCAAAAATAGTTATTTCCAAGATATTAAACATATCATTTGTTCAAAGTGACTTCCAATTTGTTCAAGTCAGCATTCAGTGCAACG
Organism: Mastigoproctus giganteus; assembly: GCF_048544385.1. Classification (NCBI taxonomy): domain Eukaryota; kingdom Metazoa; phylum Arthropoda; class Arachnida; order Uropygi; family Thelyphonidae; genus Mastigoproctus; species Mastigoproctus giganteus. Next base: position 42,473,135 of record NC_143587.1, on the reverse strand, counting down.
AATTCGTGATTATTCCCTGTCCTGCCTTATTATTTAGGGCTGTTCTTAATAGTTTCTCTCAAAAATGCTATTTCTCAGTTCATCTTGCATGATAATACATATAGAATAAACCATGGATGTCAGGTCACCACAAAAGGTCATCTAAGAGTTTAAGATCGGGTGTAAAGGGCTGTTCATTCCACCCATTAATGCTCTGTGTTTAAATAAAATAATAATAATAATAGTTATTATTATTATTAATAGTCGTGGGGAAAATTAGCCCAGTGCACTTATATAAAACAAATATCTTCTGCTGGTTTTTAAGGGGTATGTCTTTCCATAGTTCCAACAGATTATTCCACAGAAAATATAAGTATGTCACTCTTGAAAGTATTTATCATCATCATTATTCTGCTATTCCCCTATTCAACATAAGCCTTGTAATTGAGGCTTCTTTTTCTGCTGAAAGCAATAAATTCAAGCTGCCAAACTTGTTGCAGTACTGAAAGTTGATAGTAAAATAATAAGGAACAATAAGATTGTCTCCAAGAACACCACACTAAACATTAAAGGAAAAGGTATGCTAATAATGAGTACTGACAGTTGTATGTCAATTTTCTTTAGTCTTAAGTATGAATGTTTTGAAAGATAAATTCCATTTCTTGATTTATAAGTAACCAGAACATGGCCACCAAAACAATTGAGGATCATATGAACTGATCCACAATTGCTGCTCGTGTAATTAGCATTAGTAGAGGCACATGATGCAAGAAAGCAAGTTTATACACCATCACAAAAAAAAAAAAAAAAAAAACCCTTCCCATTTCACTGATCCATTCATTCCAAATGTTTGTCTAGTTCTGCCTTGAATTTATTTAAGCTATCAACTTCCACAGCAACAGATTGAAGTTTGTTCCAGCAATCAACTACCATCTGGCTAAAGCAAAACTTCTGCACATCTATTCTACAACTGTTTTTCCTCAGTTTGAATCTATGCTCCCCTCAGATTAGGTTTGTAATCTGAGCAAAAGGAAGAATCCCATTAGCATTGAGCCTGCTCAATCCATTCAAGGCCTTATATACCTCAATCAGATTGCCTCACAGGTGCCTAGTCTCCAGAATCTAAATTGGCAGAACTTAAGCATTTCTTCATAAGAGCACCCCTTTGTTCCCTTCACCAGTCTTGTTGTCCTTCTCTATACTCATTCTAGCAACTCTACATCCTTCCTAAAATGAGACTTCCAGACCTGTACACAGTACTCAAGGTGTGGCCTGACCATTGCCTTATACAAGGGGATAATCATCTCTTTATCCCCTACTCGCAAAATTCCTGGATATCTTTGAAAAGACCCCATGACCTACTCTGGCAGCCTGTCTGCACTGCTCAGAAAACTTCATATCTGACTGCACAATAACCCCTAGGTCTCTTTCATCCTCCACTACCCTGAATGTAACACCACCCAGTTGGTACATTTACCTGTTGTTACTGCTACCTGCTACCCATATGCAGTTGTTTCCATTTGTCAATGTTAAACTTAGTTGCCTCTTCTCAGCTCATCTACCCAACATTTCCAGATCCTGTTGCAGCAGCATACTGTCATTACTGTTATTATCAACACTGCCAACCTTTGTATCATCTGCAAACTTTGACATTAAGCTTGATATATCTTCATCAATATCATTGATAAATATACAAAACAACAATGGGCTCAACACCGAACCCTGAGGGACACCACTAATAACCTTAGTCTACGAAGAGCAGTATCCATTGATTACCACTCTGTCTTCTCCCACTCAACCATCCTTTTATCCATTGTAGCAACTTGCCCTTAATGCCATACTGCTCCAATTTGTACAATAGTCTTCCATACACAACAGTATCAAAAGCTTTCCTGAAATCCAAGTACAGTAAGTGCCAGTTGTAGTAATCACTGGTTATTAGAATCAGCCGCTCAATAGAATCAAATTTCGAAGAACCGATCAAAATTAGCAAAATGCACTACACTTTCATTGTTTACTAGAATCACATTTTCGGTTATAAGAATCAATTTTGAATGCCTCTGTGATATTTTTCTAAAGCACATTTCTGACCTCCAGAAAACAATTTGCAGTTTACATTTATTGGGCTTTTCTGTTAGTGCAATAAATGGGTAGTAAACTTAATCTTATTCATTTGTGATAATACCGATAGTTGGAACTCTGTGTTTTCACGTTATTATGGTGAAATGTGTTTCCCCTTGCTGAAATCTTCTTCATTTCTATATCTAAGCTTCGTTTCACTTGTGTGTGTCATGTTAGTTCCAATTTGTATGTGTGCCATGTGCTTTGTTATTGATTGAAGCGTATCTTTTTTACTAGGTTTTAAATTTTACTACCAAAAATAAATGTCAGTAAACAGAAAAAGAGTGAATTCGAGTGTAAAAGATAAATTACGAATTATAGAAACGTATGATAAATTAAACTTAGGCAATATGTCTCAAAGGGAAGCGGCAGTAAAATTAGGAGTGCCTCAGTCAACTTTATCAAAATTGTTAAAATCATGTCACACATTAAACACTAATGTGATTGGTGAAACCAGAAGAAGGAACCGGAAGGGAAATGCCAAACAGTAGGCAAAGCTCTGTTCGTTTAGTTCAAACAGGCCAGCTCATTTAATGCGCCAATCAGTTTTAGTATTCTTCTTCAAAAAGCTAATTATTTTGTTGAAAAACTACACACAGTTTAAGGTGACGGACAGATGGCTGACAGGATGGAAAGAGAGGCATGATATTGTTTACAAAAAACTTCACGGAGAAAAACAGGATTCCAATGATTCTGCAGCTGACACCTGGTTGAAAACCTCTTGGCAAACTGTAAGCACTTATAATCCTGAAGACATTTTTAATACAATTTTTAATACAGACTGGGGTAGTCCTGTAGTACAACTACAGGACTACCCCAGACCACTGCATGATTTTTAAAAATTCCTCTTCATCTGCAGGAAAGAAGATCAAGGGCAGGATTACAGTTCTTTTAACATGGAACAATCAAGATGAAGCCATTATTGGCAAGGGTAAATCGCCTAGATGTTTTAAAGGAGTAAAACAGCTGCCTGTTGAATATGCCAATAATACTAATTCTTGGATGACAGCTTCTTCATTTGAAGATTATCTTCGTAAATGGGATTTGAAATTGGATAAGAAAAACAAAAATTGCATTGGTTTTGGACAACTGCCCAGCTCATCCAAAGTTGACTTTCAAAAACATTGAATTAGTTTTTCTACCTTCAAATACCACATCACTGATTCAACCTCTCAACCAGGGAATAATAAAAACCTTTAAGACCTTTTATAGATTGGATGTGAGGCAAAGAATCATTCAGTCTATAGATGAAGGTTTGGGAACATCATCTGATACTGCCAAGCAGATAACTGTTCTAGATACACTTCATATGACAACGAGTGCCTGGAAGTTTCCGAAACCTGCTTTAGCAACTGTTTCAAAAAATGTGGATTAATTATTCATGATGGGCAACTAAGTTGCAATACTGATCATGTTGAAAAGCCCAAAGACATGGGTGAACAGGAGTTTAATAATTGGGTGAACATAGATGGCGATCTACAAGTTACTGCAGCTTTAACAGATGGAGAAATTGCCCAGTCTATTACTGATAATTTCGCTGTGAATTAGGAAAATGAAGATGAACCCCAAACGAACTCCAGTTATAAAACTGTAAGCTCGTGAAGCTATAGCCATCCTGAGGAGAGCGTTGGAAGAAACTGGTGCAAGTGATCGTGAATATAGACTGTTATACAATATTGATGAATCTATAGACTTTGCAGCAATAATTTAAAGCAATCTAAAATAGGTGACTTTAAAATTATAATCATATTACAAAGTGTTGTTTAATTAATCCGTATATTAATTAAGCTATGTACGTAAGTATAAATTTATTTTTATTACAAAATCAGAATGTAAAAATTGGAATATTCTTCCGATTTTTACGAATAATTTAATTGGTAATAAAGTGTATATTTTTGCTTTATATCTTTATTTTTATAGCTTCTGGATAATATTTGTCGATATTTGCTTATTAGAATCAAAATTCAATTTGCAAACGTGATAACTATAACCAGCACTTACTGTATATGATATCAAAATTATTTTTTGCATCCAGTTCATTTGTGACCACATCATAGAATCCAATCAAATTGGTCAGACAAGACGTCCCCTTGACAAACCCATGCTGTATCTGAATTATTACTGCTGTCTTATCTGCATGGTCCTGCAATGCTTCTTTAACCAGTGACTCCATTATTTTCCCTGGAACAGAAGTCAAACTAACAGGTCTGTAATTACTCATGTCACCCTTTGACCCCCCCCCCCTTTTTTTGAATTGGAGATGTCTCCAGTCCTTGAGGACTTCCTCTGAGTCCAAGGATGCTCTCATAATTATGGCTAAGGATTTGCTTTCACCTCCTTTAATATAGCTGGATAGATCCCATCTACCCCAGGTGCCTTTCTTATGTTTAACTTCAACAATTTCCACTCCACTTTGCTCTCACTTATTACAAAATCATTAAGCACCCTGTTACTTTGATAAACTTCTGGCATTTTCCTCCCTTAATAACTCATGTGAATGTAGATGCAAAATACTCATTTAGTTCTGCAGCTATCTGAGAATGATCATCTACAGTCAAACCATTGATATCAAATGGACCAATCTGATTCATTTCCTTCCTTTTAGAGTTTATATAAGTAAAGAAATCTTTGCATCCTTTGCCAAAGATTCATAATCTGCCTTTGCTTGCCTAACCTCCTTTGTGATTTGATTACAGACTAGTTTGTATCTACTAAAGGCTTCTGTGTTGTTTGACAGTTTATTTGCATGCCATGCATTTTTCTTCTCTGCCACGAGTCTCATTAGTTCATCTGGCATCCATTTGGGCTTAAACCTGGAGCAGTATTTCTTAGTTGGAACAAAAAGCATAGTAGCTTCCAAAATTTCTTCCTTGAATTGCTTCCATTTAGAATTTTCTGTTGGTAACATCATCAGTTGGTCCCACTGTATAGAACCTAAAAAATATCTGAGACCACTGTAGTAGCTTTTACTTAAGCTAAAACCCTTCCCTTTATCCATGATGGTAGTTACATCTTTAAGTAAATCCCACATCAGTACACTGTGATCACTTCCTCTTATTGGTTCCTTTATCTGTAAACTCTTAATGCATGAATAATCACTGCTGATAATTAGATCAAGAGTGTTACTCCCTCTTGTTGCCTCTCTAACATGCTGCTGTAGAAAACAATCATCCAATAAATCCACAAAAGCCTTGCTAGTGTGCGAGTGACTAACCCACAAGTTCCAGTCTATATCTGGGAAGTTAAAATCTCCTATTATAAGACACTAATTTACTGGCTCACTCTTTCTCTGTATAATTGTTCATTGTACTCATTTTTGTTTTCCTAGTGCTTATGTAACACAGACTGACTTGTTTTTGCACTGTCCATCTATGTCAACCGGATGCACTTCCTTAGATTTTTTGTTTCTTAACTAACAGCATAACTCCTCCCCCTTCCTACTCTGTCTATGTTGCCCATCAAGCCAAATGCAGCATATACACAGCAAAATTGTATACTATAGCATTGGACTTGGACCATATTAAAAACCACAATTACCAAAGGTGAACAATATGTACTGATTCTTTAAGTGCATCACGGGCTTTATCGGCTCTGAGATATGTCTCATTCAATCCTGTCCCAGGTTCAGCAGATGTTACTACATGCTCTTTAAGAATGTTTATTTGACATTGATTTTTGTTAGATTCCAAATCACATTGGGATCAGGGTTAATGAACTGGATGTTGCAGCCAGGTCAGCACAATCCCTGAACAGTCACAGCCTACTAATCCCCTATACCAGGGGTCGGCAACCTTTTTTGAATGAAGAGCCATTTTTGATCTAATTAAAAAAAAAGAGAGAGAATCCATAGAGTCGCACCTCAGCTCAAGCTGGAAGGAGGAAGAGGAGGAGTGGTGGGGGAGTTTTTTAAGAAATGGAATAGAGTGGGAAGGTGTTTTATAAAAAATATATATTTTTTGAAATATTATTTATTAATACTGAAAAAATGTAACAAACATTCGATTAAGTACAAATTAATGTGACTTTTGCTTCTGAAATTCTTGAGCGAGTCTCTCAACATCAGGCGAGTATACCGTAATTTTCATCTTTAAACATGCTGAGAGAGTCACGTTGTTCAGATGGTTTCTTGATTTATTTTTAATATAGTTCATGTTTGAAAATATTTGCCTGCAGGAATTCGTCGAACCAAAAACTGAGAGAAGTCCAAATGCAAATATTTTAAAATATTTTCAAATTCCAACTACTCCACTCATCAAGCACAATTTGGTCTTGCTTTTTCAACTCATCTATCTGTCTATTTGTGTAGGCCTCTCCAAATCCTCAATTTCCGTTTTATAGTATTTTAGTCTTGCACTCCACATGTCCTTGATTTTTAAGGCCTCTAACTCCATTTCAAATTGTGCTTTGTGTGGGCTAAAAGTTCAAGAGCCACAGTTACATCCCCAAAGAGCCGCAGGTTGCTGACCCTGCCCTGCCCTATACAGAATATAATACAGATTTTATGTAACAAATTATACTTCCAGTATCAACATTTGTGGCGCAGACAGGTCACAAATAAGCTATATCAAGTAAAGCCTGTAATCGAACACTGCTAGTCTAGTTTGCATGGGAACCCTAGAGAGGTTGTTGTTCTTGCTTGCCTCTATATAATCATCTTACTCAATTCATTGAATTTAACATTTATACGCAGTCGGATTTTATCTGATGACAACCATGTGGCTTATGTTTTTAATTACATAAAATCCATAAAACCTATTTAGTTTTATTTAAAATATACTTTAAATAATTATTTATATTCATATATCATTTTGTATATTTTACCTTTATATACACCATAAATTCCTTTAGACATGGTGACCTATCCTTGTAGGTCATTATATAACCTTGCTTTATTTATATGTTTTTATTTGTTTTATGACTTGGTTTTGGTGCATTATATCCTTAGTTGATGTGCCAAGAAAATCTAAATCAAATGCATATATCATTGACAAAATCTCATGAGATGGCCTAGCAGCCTGTCTACATTGTTCAAGAAACTTCGTACCAAATTGTATAGTTAATCCCAAGTCATTTTCATTAATACCATCTTGAGTTTGGTGGTACTCAAATAGTACGTTATATCTAGGGGGGGCGGAGCGGAGTTTACGAGGGCACGTTATGTCAAGGATCTGGGTACATTCTAACCATGTGTACGCCATATCCAAAAATTTCATTACTTTATACAGCATGTCCTCCTCCACTTTTTCATACTATTGAATACACCATGAATCGTCAAACTAATACAATAAGCTTATCTGCGAAAAGATCTAAATCTCCCAAACACTTCCTAGTTCATTTCACAAATATACATGGTCTCAATTCTAATCTCAATGATGTCAATTTCCCCTTGCACTCTGCCAAACGCCATGTACTTTTTCTGACAGAATCTCAGTTATCAGTTGATTCAATTACTACTCATCTCAGTTGCCCAAATTATTCGCTGTGTGATTCCTTTTGCCTCAGAGGTGGTACTTGTGCATATGTATATTCCAATATTCCCTCTCAGAGACTTGGTAATTTGGAATCTCCTCTTTTTGATCTTCTCTGGCTTAAAATCTCTCTACCTCATTGTGTAAAATTCATCTGTTGTCTCTACCATTCTCCCAACTCCACCATTGGAGTTGGGGAGAACGGTAGTCGAAGAGCTCCAAGTGATTGTAGCTCTTTGACTTCCTCTCTTTGCAACTTGACTTTCTCCAGTCCACCATTCCTAACAGTGAGGTAATTTTCCTTGGTGATTTTAATTTTCACAACTCCAGCTGGTTTCCGTTTTCTAGTCATACAGACCAGCTGGTTGAGATGCTGAGGTTTGTCAATTACTAATGACCTAGTATTAGTAATGGCCGCATGGTGCAAGAAAGCCTATGGCTTATGCTGCACCAGCCAAAAAAAAAAAAAAAAAAAAAAAAACCCAAATAAAACATTGATAAAAAATTAAAATAAAAAAAATAATAATAATAATTAATAAAAGAAAAGAAAATTAAATTAAACCTATCATCCTATGCGCTTCCCTCACCCGAAGGTACTATCCAGATGACCTTTGAATTTCCCCAAACTGTCAGCCTCTACCACCCGTGTAGGCAACTTATTCCAGTAATTTATAACTCGCTGGCTAAAATAAAACTTCCTGCAGTCCAATCTAAACATTTCCCTCCATAACTTGAATTTATGTCCCCTAGTTCTAGCATCATTTATAACCTTGAATATTTCGTCCTCGTTCATTTTACTGATGCCTCTCAGAGCCTTAAACACTTCAATCAAATCTCCTCTAAGTTTCCAAACTCTGCAACCCACATATTCAAAGTCTTTCTTCATAAGGATGCCCTTTTACCGATCTCACCAGGCGAGTTACCTGTCTTTGCACCCTTTCAAGAAGCTCGATGTCTTTCTTTAGGTGCGGTCTCCATACTTGAACATAGTATTCCAAGTGTGGTCTAACAAAAGCCTTATATAATGGGATTATCATGTCCCTATCTCTACTTGCAAAAGTTCGGTAGGACACCATGTGCCTTCCTTGCAACCTGTTTACAATACTCAGAGAATTTCATGCCTGACCATATCGTAACACCCAAGTCCCTTTCCTCCAGTACTGGGTTTAGTTGAACTCCACCAAGTGAATAAGTTATTTTGGGATTACTGTTTCCCAGGTGTTAATACCTTACACTTTGTTGGATTAAAGCATAGCTGCCATTTTTCTGACCATTCCTGAAGTCTGTCTAAGTCTCTCTGAAGAAGCTCAGCTTGACAGTGATCATTAACTACTCTACCAATTTTAACATCATCTGCAAATTTAGACATCACGCCCTCTATCCCTTCATCGATGTCGTTTATGAAAATTAAAAACAACAGCAGTTCTAATACTGCTCCTTGGGACACCCAACTTCTTACATCAACCCAATCTGAGGAATAGCCATTTATCACAACCCTCTGCCTCCTGCCCTGAAGCCATCCTGTTATCCATTTAAGGATTTTCCCAGTGATTCCAACCTGTTCCAGCTTATCAAGCAACCGCTCATGTGGGACTGAGTCAAAAGCTTTGCTGAAATCTAAATAAACAATGTCGAAATTATTCCCTAAACCTTGCACATATTGTTCATTTACCTACAAGAATACCGGACAATCCTAACCATAGAGTCAGCGCTTGATCTTGTTCTCACAAAAAAACCCTAAGTACATGGTTGAAGTGAGTGGTCCTTTAGGCACCTCAGATCACTATTTGGTGATTGTCCCTTCTCCAGTGGAGCCTTTATCTCATGGCTGTTCCCAACCTCGTGTTGTTTGGCATTACAAGAATGCAAAGTGGGATGACCTGAATGATATCTTTTCTTCTTTTCCTTGTTCGGACTACTGTTTCAAAACTTCTGATGTCAATGATTGTTCAGATCCTGTCAGTGAAATTATTCTTGTAGGAATGGATTCCTTTATCCCACACTCCACTTTAAAACCTCGCCGTTTATCTAAACCTTGGTTTTCATAAATGTGCTAAGGCTGTTCAGGAGAAGAATGTTGCATATCGTAATTGGATTGTTTCCAATTCTTCAGTTTGATTTTCTGCCTACACCAAAGCTCGCAACAATTGTAAAGCAGTTATTAATCAATCCAAACTAGATTTTGAACAGGCTATGAGTAGAAAACTTGCTTCTTGCCAAAATGATAGCCGAGCATTCTGGTCCCTTGCCAAAGCCACTGGCCACAACTTTTGCCCATCTCTGCTCCCACCTCTGTCCAAACCAGATGGGTCTGTGATCACTTCAGCCAAGGATAAAGCTGACCTGGTAGCATCCCATTTTTTTTCCAACTCATGTATTAATGATCATGGTAAAACACCTCCCACCATTCCCAACACGCTCCATTCAATGCCTCCTGTGGTTTTCCATCAAAAGGATGTCAGGAGGATTTTGACGAATCTTGATGCTAAGAAAGCTTCAGGTCCTGATGGTATTTCTCCACTTGTTCTCAAAACCTGTACTCCTGAACTTACTCCTGTTCCTTTGCTGCCTTTTTTCACATTCTTATTCCAAAGGTGTTTTTCCTTCTGCTTGGCAATTTGCTCATATCCAGCCAGTTCCGAAAAAGGGTGACAAATCCCTCCCATCCAATTATCGTCCCATTGCAATTACTTCTACTCTTTTTAAAGTAATTGAGGAATCAATTAACTGCCAACTCTTAAACTACCTAGGAAACTTCTGTCTGATCAACGATCGCCAGTATAGATTCCATCAGTGTCGATCCACTGGTGATACTCTTTACTTTGGCTAATGTTACACATTTATGGACTAATTCAATGGAAAAATTCGGTGAAAAACATAAGCAGTTGCTCTTGACATCTCAAAGGCTTTCAGTCATGTTTGGCGTAAAGGTCTTCTACACAAGCTTCCAACTTATGGTTTGCCAACCGTTTTTTGTAATTGGCTATCCAGTTTTCTCTCTGATGATCGCTTACTGAGGGGTGATGGTAGATGACTCTCTGTCTTCTAACTTCTCCACTAATGCTGGTGTCTCCCAAGGTTCAGTTCTTTCCCCCACTCTTTTCCTCTTGTATATTAATGACCTTCTTCCATTGACTGGAAATCCTATCCAAATTTTTTTCCAATAATAGCACATTGCATTCCACTTTCCATTTTGAGAGCCTTGCCCTGCGCAATTAGCTTCAACTTCTGGGATATCTGCTACCAATTCCTTAAATGCCAATCTCCAGGTAATTCTCCAGTGGGGCAAAGACAACTTAGTTGATTTCAATCCTTCTGAAACAGTCTTATATCTCGCAAAAAAGAATTCTTCTGCTCCTTTGCTTATCTTTGGTGACACTCCAATTTCTACGCAAGTTGATATATCTCTTTTGAGAATTTTCCTGATTTTTAATCTCTTTTGGCACAAGCACATTATAAATATTGCTTCCTCTGCATCTAAAAAACTTGGTTTTCTCTTTCGCTCTTGGTGTTACTTTTCTTGCAAACAGCTGTTCACTCTGTACAAATCACAAATCTGCCCTACTATGGTATATTGTTCCCACATCTGGGGTGGTGCCCCCAAAATTTCTCTCTGGCTTCTAGATTCCATTCAGAAGAGGGCAATTAGGTTAATTAATGACTCATCTCTAACAGAGTCTCTCCACTCACTGTCTCATATACATACTGTTTCTGCTGCATGCCTTTTCCACAGATACTTCTATGGCCACTTCTGAATTGGCTTCTATAATTCCTGCTCACTCTTTCAGAACTATCTGAACATGTGCCACCACCGGCCATCAACAATTTACTGTCCAACTTCAAACTCATAGAACCAACTTTTCATCTTCCTTGTTTATTCATTCAGCTGCCGTTTTCTTGAACAACCTTCCTTCATATGTAATTCATGAAAATTAGAGCCTACAGAAGTTCAAGTCTAATGTCAACAAATGTCTTCTCTCATCTTCTCAACCTCCAACCCAAGCATGGTACTAAGTACTATAAGGTCTAATACTTCTTGTGTTTGGGGTTTCATAAAAAAAAAAAAAAAAAACTTATGTAGCATCAACCAAAAAAAAAATGTATATCATTGACAATACCTCATGACCTGCTCTGGCAGCCTGTCTGCATTGCTCAGAAAACTTCATATCTGACTGAAAAATTATTCCCAGGTCTTTTTCATTTTCTACCACCCAAAATGTTGTACCACACAGTTGGTACATTTCTCTTGGTTTACTTCTACCCATATACAGTACTTTGCATTTGTCAATGTTAAACTTCAGTTGCCATTTTTCAGCCGATCTGCCCAAATTTTCTAGATCCTATTGCAGTAGCACATGGCTATTACTATCATTAAGCCTGATATATCTTCATCACTATCATGATAAATAGACAAAGCAACAGTGGGCCCAAAGCTGAACCCTAGGGAACTCCACTAATAACATTAGTCCACGAAGAGCAGCATCCATTGATTACCACTCTCTGCCTTCTTCCACTCAACCACCCTTTTATCCATTGTAGCAACTTACCCTTAATACCATACTGCTCCAATTTTACAGTGGTACCACACAGTCGGTACATTTCTCTTGGTTGTTTTTTTTTTTTTATGGAAAACCCCAAACACGAAAGGTATCAAAACCTATAGTACTTAGTACCATGCATGGGTTGAGGGAGAAGTATGGTGGAAGTGGGATGCCGGAAACTTTGCTCTAGAGACTAAACATGGGTTTCACCACTTCGAGCCTCCAATAAGCAAAGTGGTGGTATTTCACCGGTTGATGAAAGTCATCTACCACCTCCACAGTCATCTACCATTTCTACCCATATACCCACCTCCAAATAAAATAAATACTTCTACCCACCTCCAAAGTCATCTACCACTTCTACCCATATACAGTACTTTGCATTTCTCAATGCACAACAGTGACAAAAGCTTTTCTGAAATCTGAGTATATAATATCAAAATTATTTTTGAATATTGTTGCTTTGTAACCATATCATAGTATCCAATCGAATATATCAGACAAGTCTTTCCCTTAACAAACCCGTGCTGTTTCTGAATTATTACTGCTGTCTTGTCTAAATGATCCTGCAATGCATCTTTAACCAGTGACTACATTATTTTCCACAGAACAGTAGTTAAAGTAACAGGTCTGTAATTACTTGTGTCATCCTTAGATCCCCCTTTGTGAATTGGAGGTACATTTTTCACATCACCAGTCCGTAGTGATTTCCACTGAGTCCAAGCATGCTCTCATAATTATGACTGAGGATTTGCTTACTTCCTTTGCCACCTCCTTTAATATAACTGGATAGATCCAATCCACCCCAGGTGCCTTTCTTAATATTGTTCCTATGTTCTTATGTTTAACTTTGATTTCTCTTCCACTTTCCTCTCAGTTATTACAAAATCATCTAGCTCACTGCCAGAGTTTAACTCACCTCTGACATTCCCCTCCCTGAATAACTCTTCATGGGTGAATGTAGATGCAAAATACTCGTTTAGTTTGTTAGCTACCTGAGCATGATCATCAACAGTTGAACCATCGATATCAAGTTGACCAATCTGATTCATCCCCTTCCTTCTAGAATTTACATAAGTAAAGAACTCTTTGTTATTTTTCTTAGCATCCTTTGCAAAAGATTTCTCATAATCTGCCTTCTCTTGCCTAACTTCCTGTGTGAATTGATTAAAGACTAGCTTATATCTATCATAGACTTCTATGTTACGTGATAAATTATATGCATTCCATATTTTCTTTTCTGCCACAATTCTCATTAGTTCATATGACATCCATTTAGACCTAAACCTTGAACAGTATTTCTTAAATGATATGAAAAGCCTAATAGCTTCCATGAATGCTTCCCTTTTAGAATTTGCTGCTGGTAACATCATCAGTTGATCCAACTGTATAACATTTTAAAACTGTCTGAGACTTTAGTCACATTTACGGAAGCAAAAACCCTTCCCTTCACCCTTCACCCTTGATGGTCGTAATATCTTTAACTTATTACAAAATCATTAAGCACCTTGTTACAGTTTGATAAACTTCTGGCATTTTCCTCCCTTAATAACTCCTCATGTGTGAATGTAGATGCAAAATACCCATTCAGATAGTCAGCCATCTGAGCAGGATCATCAACAATTGAACCATCAGTATCAAGTGGACCAATCTCCCGTACCTACAAGAGATTATATAACTAAAGACGTCCTTGCTGTTTTTATTAGCATTCTTTGCCAAAAATTTCTCATAATCTGCCTTCGTACTAGAAATCAGTACACTAATAACTACCACCCAGTGGTTCCTTTATCTGCAAATTCTTAATGCAAGAATAATCACTGCTGATAACCAGATCAAGAGTATTAATCTCTCTGGTTGCCTCTCTAATGTGTTGCTGTAGAAAACAATCATCAAATAAATCCACATCTTGCTAGTGTGCGAGTGACTAACCAACAAGGTTCAGTCAATATCTGGGATGTTAAAATCCCCCATTTTTAGACAGTAAGATTTACTGGCTCACTCTATTTCTCTGTAATTTAATTTACAATTTAATTTAATAGAAGTTGTTGGTTGTACTCATCAGGGTCATTAGGCCTATAACACACTCCTACTCTCATTTATGCTTTCCCACTGCTTATGTCACACTAAACTGATTCAATATTGCACTGATCATATATGTCAACTGGATGCACTTCCTTAGATTATGTGTTTCTTCTAACAGCATAACCCCTCTTCCCTTCCTATCCTGTTTATCCTTTCTGTACACATTGCTCTCCCCAAACTACAATTCTGCACTCCTTATTTCAGTGTGACTGATATCCCAACAATATCCACCTTTGATGCCCTGGAAATCACTTCATATCATCAAATTTATTTACTATACTCGTAGCATTGGTGTACATGCAAGTATACATGCACCTGTTCTTATTTTTAGTTACCCTAACACAGCCCATATATTTATTTGTTCTGTTATCCCTCCCACCAGTCTCTGAAAAACCCAACACCCCGGGCTACAATTTAATAGAAGCAGTGCAAGAATCACTTGCACCTCTGCCTGCGGCTACTGTTAATCTTTTAGTCTGTGAATCCCCCCCCCCCCCAAGTTGGCAGTTTCCCGACCCACCTAACACTGCCTCGATAGTATCAGCAAATATTCTTGCACCATTTAAGTGTACACCATACCTGTAGAAGCAGTCTCTCCTGTTAACAAGCTCAGACCATGCTGAAAAAAATTCTACCCCATGAGTCTTGCACAGTCTCTCCATGGCCGAATTGATCGACAAGGCTCTCATCGTATACTCCCTCCTATCATATCTGGCAGAATTGCAGACACTTTCAAATGTAACCCTAACTCACCTTTTTTTCAACATTAACATATACTTGTTAAGTAAATCTACAGATCTCCTACTCTTAATGTCATTAGTGCCAATGTATACAACAATATCACCCTTTGTGCCCTTAAAAGTTGATATCTGCTCTACAAAGTTATCAGCTTTTGCTCCTGACATTACCCTGGTCCTATTCCACCTATCCTTTTTGCACAATATATTACCCTTCTCCCTGACAATAGAGTCATCGACAATAACTAGCTCCCTTGGGACCAGCACATTCTGCCTTGAACGTTGCCTCTGTGTTGCCTAATGCACAAAAGTGAGCTCTGGCATTGAGTTAGGCAGGTGAGAGCTTGATGGGTCCCCCACTTTAATACCTTCAAAGGCATCTACCTCACTCTTCAAACTCTCATGCACTCCCATCAGAATGTTGAGTTGGTGCCTAATTTCTTGACACACTGCACCCAACACACACACACAAAGACATCCTCCTTGGCTAGGTCATGTCCTGTTCCAGAATGGTCTGCAAACATTTCACAAGTTGTAAATTTTTTTAGGCTGTGATGCATGGGAGAATCATCCCTCTTCAGTTCTCCCCCAAGCCACAGCACTCCTGCTACTTTTTGCCTGTTGCTTTTCTGCTCTAATCTGGGGCATGATTGACATTTGCATTCAAGTAATTAATATTGAAAATTAATAAGAATAATAATAATAATTTATAACTAATTGATAATGAAAATTAACTTAATTAATTGTCAATACTATACTAATATAATAGATTCCTAAATGCAGTGATACGTACCACACTATCTAGTTTTACATTAGCTACCTATTTACCACAATTAAATATTTGAGTTCCCTACCACTCACTCAAATACAAGGAGTGAGGAAACAAATGCCAGCAGTGGGAAAGATGGATCACAAAACTGTGATTGCAGTATTCCAGTCCTAAGGCATCATGCCCTTTATAGTGCACTTTGTACATATACAACATACCCGATATCCTTCCTGATGAGGTAGAACATGCGTTGAAGAAAATGAAGAATCAGAAAGCCCTGGGGGAAGATGAAGTTACTGTAGAGTTGTTAAAATTGAGAGGAAGAGACAACACAGAAACTGGCAACTCTTCACAAAATGCATTAGAAAAAGTGTAAAGCCTAGGGAGTGAAATAATGCAATCGTAGTTTTGCTGCATAAGGAGATAAATCAAAAATTGGAAATTGTAGACCAATTAGCATTAGCATTAGCATTAGCATTAGTAGAGGCATACGATGCAAGAAAGCAAGCTTATTCAGCATCAGCCAAAAAAAAAAAAAAAAAAACCCACTCCCATTTCACCCCTCCGTTCGTTCGAAATACCTGTCCAGTTGAGCTTTAAATTTGTTTAGGCTATCAACTTCAACAACAAGTGATGGAAGTCGGTTCCACCAACCAACCACCCGCTGGCCAAAGGCAAATTTCCGCACATCTATCCGACATCCGTCCTTCCTCAATTTGAATTTATGCCCTCTGAGGTGATTATTCTGAGAAAGATGAAGAATCCCATTTGCATTGAGCATGCTCAAACCATTCAAGGCCTTATACACCTCTATCAGATCACCTCGCCGGTGCCTAGTCTCCAGACTCTGTAATTTGCAAAACTTAAGCCTTTCTTCGTAAGAGCAACCCTTTGTTCCATTTACTAATCTTGTTGCCCTTCTCTGTACCCGTTCCAGCAGCTCTACATCCTTCTTGAAATGAGGCCTCCAGACCTGTATACAGTACTCAAGATGTGGCCTAACCATTGCCTTATACAAGGGAATAATCACCTCCTTATCCCTGCTAGAAAAATTCCTGTATATCATTGACAAGACACCATGAGCTACTCTTGCAGCTCGTCTGCACTGCTCAGAGAACTTCATATCTCCCTGCACAATTACCCCCAGGTCCTTTTCATTCTCCACCACTGTCAGTGCAGTACCGCAGAGTTGATACGTTGCTCTGGGGTTACTGTTTCCCATATGTAGTACTTGACATTTGTCAATGTTAAACTTCATTTGCCACCTCTCAGCCCATCTGTTCAACCTTTCCAGATCCTGTTGCAGCAGCATAGCGTCAGTAGTGTCCTTAACGACCCTGCCAACCTTTGTATCATCTGCAAACTTGGACATTAAACTTGATATCCCATCATCAATATCATTCATAAACACCGAAAACAACAACGGACCCAACACTGAACCTTGAGGAACTCCACTAATAACATTAGTCCACGTTGAGCAGTGTCCATTGATTACCACTCTCTGTCTTCTGCCACTCAACCATCCCCTTATCCATAGTAGCAATTTGCCTCCAATGCCACACTGCTCCAATTTGTGCAGCAGTCTTCCATGTGCAACAGTATCAAAAGCCTTTCTAAGATCCAAATATATAATATCAAAGTTATTCCCTGCATCCAGTTCTTTTGTGACTACATCATAGTATCCAATCAAATTGGTCAGGCAAGACCTGCCCTTAACAAAACCATGCTGCGTCTGAGCTATAACTGAATTCTTGTCTAGATGATCCTGCAGTGCTTCTTTAACCAGTGCCTCCATTAATTTACCTGGAACAGAAGTTAAACTAACAGGTCTATAATTACTTGTGTCAGCCTTTGATCCTCCTTTGTGAATTGGGGTTACATTTGCACATCTCCAGTCTATGGGTACCTCCCCTGAGTCCAAAGAAGCTCTCATAATTATGGCTAGGGGTTTGCATACTTCCTTTGCTGCCTCCTTTAATATAACTGGATAGATCCCATCCACCCCAGGTGCCTTTTTTATGTTTATCCTCAACAATCTCTCCTCCACTTTCCTCTCAGTTATTACAAAATCATCCAGCTCACTGCCAATGTTTACTTTACCTACATCATTCTCCTTCCTGAATAACTCCTCATGCGTGAATGTAGATGCAAAATACTCGTTTAGATTGTTAGCCACCCGAGCAGGATCCTCAACTGTTGAACCATCAATATCCAGTGGACCAATCTGATTCATCCCTTTCCTTCTCGAGTTCAAGTATGTAAAGAACTCTTTTCTGTTTTTCTTTGCATCCTTTGCCAAGGATTTTTCGTAGTCTGCCTTTGCCTGCCTAATCTCCTTTGTGACTTGGTTACAGACCAACTTATATCTATCATAGGCTTCCATGTCACCCATTAATTTATATGTATCCCATGCATTTTTCTTCTCTGCCACATGTCTCATTAGTTCATCTGACAACCATTTAGGCCTAAACCTTGAACAATATTTCTTAGTTGGTATGTAAAGCCTGGTAGCCTCCAAGATTAGTTCCTTGAATGCTTCCCATTTAGAGTTTGCTGTTGGTAACATCATCAGTTGGTCCCACTGTACAGAATTTAAATACTGTCTCAGACCATCATAGTCGCCTTTACGAAAACAAAAACCCTTCCCTTTACCTCTGATGGTAGTTACCTCCTTGAGTAAATCCCACTTCAACACACTGTGATCACTGCCACCTAGTGGTTCATTTATCTGCAGGTTCTTAATGCACGAAGAGTCACTACTGATAATCAGATCAAGAGTATTGCTCCCTCTTGTTGCCTCACGAACATGCTGATGTAGAAAACAATCATCCAATAAATCCACAAAAGCCTTGCTAGTGTGCGAGTGACCAACCCACAAATTCCAGTCAATATCTGGGAAATTAAAATCCCCCATTATAAGACTCTCTGATTTACTGGCCCACTCTATTTCCCTGTACAATATCTTATTATACTCATCAGAGTCATTAGGCCTATAGCACACTCCTACTCTCAATTTTGATTTCCCTATGCTTATGTCACACCAAACTGATTCGGCACTGCCCTGTCCATCGATGTCAACTGGCTTCACTTCCTTGGACTTTATGTGTTTCTTAATTAATAGCATAACCCCTCCTCCCCTCCTGTCCTGTCTATCCTTTCTATACACATTGTATTCCCCAAATTCCAGTTCCGCATTACTTATATCTGTGTGACACCACGTCTCTGATATCCCAACAATATCTGCCTTTGATGTTTTGAGCAATACCTCAAATTCATCAAATTTATTTACCAAACTCCTAGCATTGGTGTACACGCAGGTATACATGCACCTGTTTCTATTCTTTGCTACCCTAACGCAACCCATGTGTTTACTTGTACCGCAATGACTACCAGCAGTCTCTGAAATATCCTGCATCTTGTTTTTCAGACTTCTGCTCATATCAATAGAAGCAGTGCAAGAATCACTTCCACCTCTGCCAGTGGCTACTGTTAATCTATTAGTCCTTGTATCCCCCCCAACTAGCAGTTTTCCGACCCACCTAACACTGCCTCGACAGCATCAGCAAAAATTCTTGCACCCTTTCTATTTAAGTGTATCCCATCCCTGTAGAAGCAATCTCTCCTGTTAACAAGTACAGTCCAGGCTGAAAAAAATTCTACCCCTTGAGCCTTGCACAATCCCTCCAGGGCCGAATTGATCGACAAGGCTCTCATCATATACTCCCTCCTATCGTGTCTGGGCAGAATTGCAGACACTTTCAAGTTCAACCCTAATTCACGGCTTTTTTTCAGCAGTGACCTGTACTTGCTAAGTAATTCCGCCGGTCTCCTACTCTTAATATCATTCGTGCCAACGTGTACAACTATATCACCTTTTGTGCCCTTAAAAGATGATATCCGCTCTACAACGTCATCAACCTTTGCCCCTGGCAGACATACCCTGGTCCTATTCCACCTATCCTTTTTACAAAGCATGTTCCCCGTTTCCCTGACAATAGAGTCACCAACAACTACTAGTTCCTGTGGGACCAGCGCATTCTGCCTAGGGGGCTGCTTCTGTGTTGCCTGATGACCAAGTGCAAGCTCTAGCTTGTTACATCTACCAGTTATTCACAAGGGTCATTACTAACAGATTAAAAACAATACTTGATAAGAATCAACCAAAAGAGCAAGCTGGCTTTAGGATAGGATTTTCAACTAGGGATCGCTTCCACATAATATCATAGTTAATGGAGAAACAAATGAATATAAAACACCATTATGCCTGGCATTTGTGAATTATGAAAAGGCATTTGATTCCATACAGCATAATGCAATGTTTTGGGCACTTGAAAGACAAGGCATACATACCCCATATACTATGATTTTGAAAAAAATATATGAGAACATTACCTCCTTTATTAGCCTAGACAAAGAGAGTAGCAAAATTAAATAAAAGGAGTTCAAAAAAGGATACACAATATCTCCAAAGTTGTTTACTGCTGCCCTTCAGGAAGCTTTCAGAAGATTAGAATGGTCACAGAAAGGAGTCAATGTGAAAGTAGAGTACCTAAACCATTTACAATTTGCAGATGACATTGTGATCATAAGCCACGATCCCAAAGAATTAGAGGAAAATCTTATCAGGTATGCAAAGTTTGTAAGGATTTTGGACTAAAGATAAATATGGCTAAAATAAAAGTAATCATGAAAAAGTATGCCACAGAAAGGGAGATAATCATTGAAGGAACAGTGATTGAAAAAGTGGATTCATATACTTATCTGGGACAAGTCATTAGCTGTAATAATGATAAATGGCTGGAAGTCAAGAAAAGAATAAATTCTGGATGGATAGCATTCAGGAAATATAGTCACATACTGAGGAGCAATATCCCAATTTGTCTGAAATGTAAAATAATGAACCAGTGTATACTTCCCACCATGACTTATGGAAGTGAAACTTGGGCACTCACCAAAAGAATGGTAGAGAAGCTGAAAACTACACAGTGAAGAATGGAATGAATTATATTGGGAATCGGACTGTTAGTTAAGAAGAGAAACACATGGATTAGGCAACAAACTCAAGTAAAGGACATTCTTATTAAAACTAAGGAACTAAAATTCTTTTGGGCAGGACACATAGCTCAAAGACATGATGACAGATGGACTAAGAAAATAATAGAATGGTACCCAAGAGGAGCTAGAAGAAAACCTTGAAAACAATGCCAAAAATGGAGAGATGAAATTCACGAGTTCTTGGGTAGTAAATGGATGTCCATTGCACAAAACAGAAGCAACTGGAAAGTTGCTGGAAAGGCCTTCATCCTGCAATGGATTAAAAATGGCTGATGACGATCACTCACTCTATACTATAACAATGGCAGCAAGATTTAAAAGAAACAATGGTTTTACATATATTAAGTAGTAACCTACAAAATCTCTATCTAAATTAAAAATAACAAGCATAACAAGCATAACTAGGTCTGTAAAGCTACTTATAAAGTACAATATAACATGACAATCAAGTAAATAAAATGGCTAAAAAAACCTATTTCTTGGAGCTTGAATTCCACTTGCAATTACACTCACCGCCCTCTCAGAGAGACATCATCCTTAACAAAGTCAGTCATCATCCTTAATAAAGCTTGTGATTCCCTCTCCTTGTTTTCCCACTATGTCACACCATACTGATAAAATAGTTATCTACTGGATATGCTTGCCCTTGAATCTGTATGCTTGGCAGTTAAAAGCATTACCACTCCTCCCCTTCTGTCAAATCTCTCCCTCCTGTTCATGTTGTATTTGCCATACTCAAATTCCGCATTCAGTATATTGAGTGGTGTCTGAAAGTTTTTCTTCCACACACCAATTTATGTTTATTTAGACTCTGTACATTATTTACTTGTCAGAATAAGTTTCCTAATAGAAACTGCTTATTGTCTGATGAGAAACGAGTAAGTCTCAAAACATGTCATGTTGATGCGTTGAACTTTAAATAATGGATTTACCTTTCTGATGATTGCTATATACATGGTGTGGCAATCGAAAAATAAGACTGACATTATGAGATGAGTGCTTCTGCTGCCATCTACTAGAAGCAAACATAAAAAGAAAGAGTGATTGTTCTTTTTGAGCACTGCAGTCAAGGTCAGCGGAAAACTGCTGCCATTTCAGAATATAGTGATACCTGAACTACACATCTCCTCTGTGTGTTGTGAGGGGCCAATGGAACAAAGAACAAACATCAAGTTTTATGTTTGACTGGGCAAAAGTTCCATAGAAACATTTCAAATGATGAAGCAAATGTATGGAGAGAATGGTCTGTCTTGTGCATGTATGTTTGAGTGGCATAAATATTTCACCACGCCCCCGAGTGCCAAGCGATCTTTCTAGTGGGGTTTTCTTGCGTTTTTCCTAGGGCAAGTACTAGTGCTCTCATAAACCCTCCACCACTCGCAACATCACTGCTTCAACGTTACTGCTTACCCCGCTTGCAACATTACTGCTATTGCTAGCAACATGCTGCTCTCCTATCCTGCTGGGTCACTTGGTCACTGCTCCTGTCTCCACGTGGCAGGGCCAACACCTGGGAGAAGTAATTCCCTCTTCCAGAGCTAAAAGGAGCAATGATGGATTGCTAGAGCCAGCAGGCTCCAGACCTAGTATCTCAGTCTCAGAACATGACTCCGAAAAGGCGAACTGAAAAACAGAGATATGCCAGGATTTCTCATAATGCACTCCTTATCCACACAACCTGTCAACAAGCTATCACCTTTTCTAATACAAAAATGTTTAGAATCGATTATTGGATCTCCTAAAATGGTTAAACATCTCCAATCTGGAGACCTAATTGAAGTTGTAGCAATTCGGATGACAGTGGGAATATCATTAACCTTTGCATCTATTTATATCCCACCGAATTATCCTTGCTCTCAGACTGAACTTGATAATCTTATCACACAACTACCACCTCCTGTCTGTTTATTTGGTGATTTCAACAGTCACCACCCATTGTGGGGATCTTCCACTATGGATATGAGAGGCCAATTAATTGAAAAATTTCTCGATAACCACAACCTGGCTCTCCAACTCATATTCAACTTTCTATAGGTGCTACATCAGCCATAAACTTATCCATCTGTTCAGCATCTATTTTTTCCAAGCATGGAATGGTCAGTGCTGATTGATCCATTCCACAGTGATCATTTTCCTATCATCAGTTCAATTCAAACACAGGTCATGTCATGTCATGTCCTAAAGGCTGTCTTCTTGGAATTTTCATAAAGCATACTGGAAAAACTATTCCAATTGTGTCCTACTTGACAAACTATATGTACAGAAACAACATATCAGTGATGTAACTGATTACATTACCAGCCATATATTATCTGCAGCAGAAATTTCCATTCCAAAATCTGACCCGCATAAGCTTGTACACCAAAATCCGTGGTGGAATGAAGAATGCTCCAAAGCGAAACGAGAAAAAACATGCTTAGAACCAGTTTCACAAATTCCCAACTACCACCAACCTAATTGCTTAAAAAAAACTCAGAGCCACCCCGAGACAAGTTATGAAGAAAGCAAAACGTGACTCCTAGACTATTTTCGCTTCAGCTATCAACAAAAATACTGACACTCGAATTATGTAGAAAAAAAAAATACAAGCTCTCAAATGGGAAATTTCTTCCGCTTCAATCTCTGATAATACAATGGAATGGGCATGACCTATCCTCCCCAACTGATATTGCAAATACTTTAACAGAATATTTTTATAACGTTTCTGCCTCCTCCTCTTATGTAACCTCCTTTCAATGCATTAAAACTGATGAAGAATGCCATAAATTAAATTTTTCAGACTCTCGCTTCCATATAACCAGCCCTTTATTTTATCTGAACTCAGAGACTCTATAAGCAAATCCTCAAATAGTGCAGCGCGACCAGACGGCATTCACTATAGTATGCTAAAACATCTATGTGAAGTCTATCTCTACATACTATTATTCTTTTATAATCAGATCTCAGAAAATACATATCCTCTGTCATGGCATCATATTTATGCTTTTCCAAAACCAGGCAAAGATCCTTCTCTAGTTGGTGCCTCTGTAGCCGGGTGGGCAAGAGCATCAGTGCAAAGCACACGCTTCTTGATTAGATCGGGGTTCGAGCCCGTGACCACCAAATATGGAGGATGCGGCAACGTCAGAGAATGAACACCGCATATCCCCGGAGCAATATGGCCTTAGTTGCTAATGCTCCTAAAAATCAAATAACAACAACCTTCTCTAGTTCAGAATTACAGACCAATATCATTGACAAGCTGTTTGGGCAAAATCTTCGAAAGGATGGTGCATAAGTGGCTCACCTGGATTCTAGACTCCCAAAATCTCTTTTCTGGTCACCAGTATCGCTTCCATAAAAACAGGTCTGCCCTAGATTTACTTGTCAAAATTGAATTGAACATTTGTAATGCCTTCGTCATGAGGCAACATCTAGTGATGGTGAATCTAGATATTCAGAAAGCATTTGATACCACTTGGCATCATGGTATTATTAAAGATATGCATCATTTGGGGCTGAGAGGCTACCTTCCTCAAATCATTCAGAACTTTTTTTAAGATTATGCATCTTTCAGGTCCGATATCGAAACATGCTGTCAGCATCTCACATTACGAGGGTGGTCCGCAGGCTTCCATATTGAGTGCTACCCTATTTGCGATTCAGGTCAACAACATATTGGAAGATCTTCCAAAAACCATTCAAATATACATGTATGCGGATGACCTTACCATATTCTGCCAGTCACAAAGTATGAATACTGTTGAAGACAGTTACAAATTGCTCTTTCCAGAATAGAATCCTGGACCTTACATAATGGATATCATCTTGCTGAGCAGAAATCCACCACTACTCACTTTTGCAAATTATGGTCACTTCATCCTGATCCTGAGCTAAAGATCAATAATGTTTCAATTCTCCTTGCTCCACTGTAGGTTTTCTTCGCCCGGTACTAGATATAAAACTTAACTTTCAAGCACATGTGGCCTATCTTCGAACCATCTTTTTGAAGAGAAGAAGTTGAATATTCTCCGGTGTTTGTCATCCATGTCATGGGGCGCTGATCGACATACCTTGATCCATCTTTGTAGGGCTCTCATCAGGTCCTGCCTGGACTGTGGCTCTCCAGTGTATGACTCTGTGAGGAAAGTTACTATACAGCATAGAGTGGTTAAACACCATCCAGCATTGTGCTCTGAGAATTTCTCTAGTGGCTTTCAGAACCTCCATTACATCTTTGCAGAAAAACATTACTTATCCTGTATGCTGCAAAAATCCACAGTCTTCCTTGTCACCCTAATTGGAGATACCTATACAATACCGAATGGGAGCCATTTTACAATAGCAAACCAAATGAAAACCAACCTGCTCCCCTTAGACTCAAAGAACTAGCTGAATCATGGGATATAGAAATTGGTAATATATTTCGGGACATTCAAATCCACCTTGGACAAATATCTCTACAATTTATGACGATTATTTTCAACAATGGGGAAAGAACACCTTATCTCCTTCCAATATCGTGCAGTTACATGCAACTTACTCTCGTTCTAACTCAAAGGCATGTGAAGACTATATACATGGATCAAAAACTGATACCCACGTAGGTGCTGCGGCAGTCTTCCCGTCATTCACCACTTCTGCTTGATTACCAACCGAATGCAGTATCTTCACTGCTGAGCTTATAAAAGGATCATATTACTCAACTTCTAATTTCGTTTGCCTTGATATGCAGTGACTCGTTTAGTGCTATCTCTTCTTTAAGCAGTAATAAATCCCAGGGGCTCACATCTGGTGAGTGTGGGCTTGGCACACCCAGGGTCCTGAGCTGGATATCATCATTCTTCTCTTTCTTGGTGACTCTCTCTCTCTCTCTCTCTCTCTCTCTCTCTCTCTCTCTCTCTCTCTTTCTCTCTCTCTCGGGAATTTTTTTTGGCTGGTGAAGCATAAGCCTCGGGTTTCCTTGCACCATATAGCTAGTAATAATAATAATAATACGAACACATCTCATCCTGTTATAAAACAAATCCATTCTAAATTCTTCTTCTTCTTCTTTGGTCCTTAGCTGGCAGCTGGGGGAGGCGGTTGGCCACGCAACCAGTATGCTGCTGTAGGTGCCGCAGGGTTTCGGACTTGCTCTGTGATGTTCTTCCATACCTTACGATCCATGGCTTCAGTCCTGGCCTGGTTAAGGTCGAGACGTCGGCTCTTCAAGTCATCTTCCACTTGCTTGGCCCACGTTTTCCTAGGCGCAGTCCGTTGGATGCTCCATTGGGTGGGTCGTTGTCTCCAAAGGAGTGTGGATGGTATTCTGTTCGTGCCCATTCTACATACGTGGCCAAACCATCTGAGCCTTCGCTTCTGGATTTGGTCGGCAATGGTTGGTTGCTGTTGGCATCTGGCACGGATGGTATCATTAGTGATGCGGTCGCGAAGAGAGATGCCCAAGATCTGCCGCAGGCATCGCATTTGGAATACCTCAAGTTTGTTCAAATCTAACTTGAGACAAATCCATGTTTCCGATCCGTAAAGAAGAATGGGCAGAATCAAAGTCCGGAAGAGTCGGATTTTAGTCTTTGTGGAAATGTTGGTCCTCTTCCACAGACACCATTTGAGCGAGGCGAACGCAGTGGCCGCCTGTCCAATTCTGCTGTGGATTTCCATGGTGGATGCAACTTTCTTCTCCTGGACCAGCGACCCAAGGTATTTAAAGTCCTGCACTTGCTCGATCTGGACGCCTTCGAGATAGATGGTGGCTTGCGACCCATCTGTTGTCAGGGCCTTTGTCTTACCAGCATTGATCTTCAAACCGTATGGCCGGGCAATGCGGGCAATGTCGTAGAGGATGTCCGTGGCTTCAGCGTCGTTACCGGCAAGGATAGCACTATCATCAGCAAACATCAGGTCAGTCACATAGTGATCCTTGTCATATTGTATGCCCTGTCTGTTTCTGAATGCTTGCCTCATAATGGCGTCGACCACAATGTTGAAAAGCAACGGGGAGGCTACATCCCCTTGGCGGACTCCAGTTTGGATGGTAAATTCCTCAGATAAATCGTTCTGGATGCGCACCTGGCTGGTTAAACCGTTGTATGCAGTTTGGAGGAGTGTGATGACTTTTCAAGGTACATGTTCACCATTCTAAATTACTTGCTTGTAATAAATCAAACTAAACTGTGACATGATGGATCATGTCAAAGATGGATCAAGGTATGTCGATCAGCGCCCCATGACAAACTAAACTGTCTCCCGGAAACCCCGGATGTCTGAGCTATTCCTACAATATCAACGTTAATTGACTTAACCAGGAGCTGAGATTCTTTTATTTTGTTTATAATACTTCTGTCACTACTATATAGAGGGGATACATTTTTATTCGATCATGGTTTGCTGTCTGACACATCCCTTACAGCTACGTAAGCAAGTTTTTCTCTGTGGCCACTGCCTCCTGATGATTCATATATTTTATTAAACATTTATTAAACCCTTAGCCATAATTATGAGAGCATCCTTGGACTCAGGAGAGGTTCCCACGGACTGGAGATGTGCAAATGTATCCCCAATTCACAAAGGTGGATCGAAGGGTGACACGAGTAATTACAGACCAGTTAGTTTAACTTCTGTTCCGGGTAAAATAATGGAGTCACTGGTTAAAGATGCATTGCAGGATCATCTAGACAAGACGGCAGCAATAATTCAGACACAGCATGGGTTTGTTAAGGGAAAGTCTTGTCTGACAAATTTGATTGGTTATTATGATGTGGTCACAAAGGAACTGGATGCAAAAAATAATTTTGATATCATATACTTGGATTTCAGGAAAGCTTTTGATACTGTTGCGCATGGAAGACTACTGTACAAATTGGAGCAGAATGGTATTAAGGGTAAGTTGCTACAATGGATAAAAGGATAGTTAAGTGGGAGAAGACAGAGGGTGGTAATCAATGGGTGCTGCTCTTCGTGGACTAATGTTATTAGTGGAGTCCCACAGGGTTCGGTGTTGGGTCCACTGTTGTGTTGTGTATTTATCAATGATATTGATGAAGATATATCAGGCTTAATGTCGAAGTTTGCAGATGAATGACAGTAATGACAGTAATGGCAGTGTGCTACTGCAACAGGATCTAGATAATTTGGGTAGATGGGCTAAGAAGTGGCAACTGAAGTTTAACCTTGACAAATGCAAAGTACTGCATATGGGTAGAAGTAACCCCAGAGTAACGTACCAACTGTGTGGTACTACACTTAAGGTGGTAGAAAATGAAAAAGATCTGGGAGTAATTGTGCTGTCAGATATGAAGTTTTCTGAGCAATGCAGACAGGCTGCTAGGGCAGGTCATGGGGTTTTGTCAATGATATATAGGAATTTTGCTAGCAGGGAAAAGTAGGTGATTGTCCCTCTGTATAAGGCAATGGTCAGGCCACGCCTTGAGTACTGCGTACAGGTCTGGAGGCCTCATTTTAGGAAGGATGTAGATTTGCTTGAGCGTGTACAGAGAAGAGCAACACGATTGGTGAGGGGAATGAAGGGATCCTCTTACCAAGAGAGGCTTAAGTTCTGCAAATTGCAGTGGCTGGAGACTAGGCACCTGCGCGGTGATCTGATTGAGGTGTATAAGGGCTTGAATGGGTTGAGCACGCTGAATTCTGATGGGATCCTTCCGCTTGTTCAGATTACGAACCTACGGGGACATAAGTTCAAATTAAGAAAGGACAGATGTAGAATAGATGTGCGGAAATTTGCCTTTAGCCAGCGGGTGGTTAATTGCTGGAACAAACTTCCATCTGTCGTTGTGGAAGTTGATAGGTTAAATAAATTTAAGGAGGAACTGGACAGGCATTTGGAGGGAATGGTGTGATTTTTTTTTTTTTTTTTTTTTTTTGGCTGATGCTGCATAAGCTCATACACTTGCTTTCTTGCATCACGTGCCACTACTACTACTACATTCTGCTGATTCCAGGACATTCTGGAATAACAGAAAATGAAAGAGCAGATCTTGCAGCCAAACAGCCAGATACTACTCATTTGCAGACTTTTCAAACTCCATATACTGATTATAAACATATTATCCGGAAAGCATGTTACAGGGCTGATCTGATCACTAATCTGGAGACATTATCCAGGAAACAAACTATACCAAATAAAACCAGAACCACTACTTTGGGTCTCCAGCTTCCAGGACAGCAGATGAGATGAAACAATTTTAGATTTGACAACGCTCCCCAATGTACATCTTGTCATGTACAATTGACCATTTGTCAGTGGACTGTCCCCACTTCCAAAATATCTGCTTAAATACCTTCAAATCAATTGCGAATACACTGTCATCAATGGATTTATTGCAGATTCTGGGAGATTGATCCTAATAAAAAGAACTATTTACGTTCCTAAATCAGAGGAATATATCATAAAATATATTTATTTGTTCATATTCACCATTTGAAAGTCACAATATGGTCCTAGCAGCCTATGTGTCATTAAACTCAACAATATTTCACCCACGGAAGAGCATCACTCTTAGACAATGAACATCCTAGGCCTAGCATAAATGATTCAAACACCAGAGTTGAATGAAAAGGTGTGGGAAATCATTACCAATGACCATTGTGCAATTCTCTGAATGATTTCAGAAGATCTGTGCATTAATAAAGAAACCATTAAATAAACAATAACCTAGTATTTGAAAAAAAAACAAAAGGTCTGTGCACAGTTTGTTCCACATTTTTTTTTAACAAATGGCCAATAACAGGCATGGGTTGAACACTGCAGAGAACTCATTGAGGCTGCTGAAAGCAAACCTGACTTCCTGAATTCAGTCGTTACAGATGACGAGACGTGGTGTTTTCAGTACAACCCCTCAACAAAGATACAAAGTGTGAAATGGAAGTCAGCAAGCTCTCCGAAGCCAAAAAAAGTTTGTCAAGAAAGGTCAAAAATCAAAACCATGCTCATCACTTTGTACGAAAAGAAAGTGAATTTATTTTCGTACCCAATAGCCAAAGTGTTACTGCTGCCTGCTATCTGGATGCTTTAAAATGCTTGTTGCAAAGACTGTCATGTGTGGTCTCAGTATGGAGATGGCAGCAGTTGGTTCCTCTTGCACAACAATGCACCAAGCCACAAGGCTCTCATTATTCGTGAGTTTTTGGCTAGCAAAAAAAAGTCTGTATACTGTCGCACCCACTGTATTCACCAGCCTTAGTCCCATGTGACTTCTTTCTTCCCGAAGCTCAAGGCACTACTGAAATACTGTTATTTTCATGAATCAATACCATTCAAAGAACTGTAATGAGAATATTAAACAGTATACTAGTCAGCCTTTCACCAGTTGTTCCGTTTACTTTGTGATCATTGCGTGCAGCGTGAGGACATGGGAGGAAGTTACTTTGAATAAACTGAGGTTAATTTACTCATACATGGATCATTATTTTTTTCTAGCATCATTCTCATTTTCTAATTTGTTCACTGTTTATATTAAAATAATTAGCAATTTAGTATTAGTAGTGGCAAATAATACAAAAAAGCAGACTGATACAAAAAAAAAAAAAAAAAAAAAATCACTTTCCCTATCACCTGTTCATTTTCTTTAATAGTTTGTCTTCTTCCTTACCTTCAAGATTGAATGCATTCAAACTACCCCACTATCTTAAGACAAATTTCCACCCATTTATTAACAATCCTTCCTCAATCTGAATTTATGTCCCTTCA
This sequence comes from Mastigoproctus giganteus, assembly GCF_048544385.1. NCBI lineage: Eukaryota > Metazoa > Arthropoda > Arachnida > Uropygi > Thelyphonidae > Mastigoproctus > Mastigoproctus giganteus. The sequence continues at coordinate 42,442,695 of NC_143587.1, read as the reverse complement.
TGTTGTAGTCTCAGCATTGAGCTTACTCAATCACTTAGAAGCAACAGCAGTCTATATAGCCATTGGTGTCTTTCTTACTATATGCACTATATATTTGCCACTGAACAAAGATGTACAATACAAAAATTTGGATGACCTCCTTGAACAATTACCCTAGCCAGTTACTGAACATCTTTAACACAACACATGAAAGACTCAAATTTACCCTCGAAGTAGAAACCGATAATAAAATTAATTTTCTAAACCTCACTATATACAAAATAAGCACATCTTTAGGCACCAAAATATACAGAAAAAACACACATACAGGTAAATTCTTATTTTACCACTCACACCACCCTCTATACATCAAAAAAGCAGTTCTATACAACTGAATGGTCATAATAACCCAATTTGGAGAAGTTCTAACACAAACAGGAGACAGATTATTCAAAAATTTTTAGATCAAGACAGTCTAACCCAACCTGCTAAACAATGGGTCACATACATATGATCATACTCCTACTAATGCCAGCACTCTCCCAACTTTCACTCATGATGTACTCAGAGATCAGTTAAAGAGTGACCATTTCCCTGTTATAACCACAATGATAAGAAATACCAGCTGCTGTGATATGGAAAATTGAAGAAGCAAACTGGGAGAAAAATGGAAATTTGCCAACATTAGATTCTTTAATTGTCCAAGGCAAATACTTGAAATGTCTGTAACATGTGTCACAGAGAAGTTATTACATATGGCAGAGCATGCTATTCCCAAAACATCATGATTTCCAATATACCTGAAACCATGGTGGTGAAGAATGCAAAAAGGAGCAAAACAATAAATTTCGAAATTCCTCCATAAAGATAATCTAATATGATATGAGTTAAAGCAAAAACAAAGATTATATGCAAAAGCTAAAAAAAAAAGCTACGTGGATACAATTTGCTTCAGCAATAAAGCAACCAAAACCCAAGTAATGTGGGATAAAATCAAAATATAAAATGAATGGTAAATATCAGAACTGACCACTGATACTCCATTGGGAATGGTGAAAAATAGCAAACCAACTGAAATTGCAAATGCATTAGGCAAGGCTTTCACCAGCCTTACCAGTAGAAACCTCCTGCCTTTAAATTTCCATAGATAAAAATAGAAAATAGAAAAACAAAAGAATTTTCAATTTGAAAATCACAAACCATACATCTTGCCTTTCACAGCAGATGAACTAAACAGAACACTGAACCAAACAAGACAAAGCTCTACAGAAGTGCATACATTATTCCATGATAAAACAGCTAAACAATAAATCATTGAATACAGTATTTTATAACCAAATGTAATGTTGGCCTGGTAAACAAGTTCCCAGAACAGTGGCACCATGCAATAATACTAGCTTTTGCTAAACCAAGAAACTCATCTAATCACATTTAACTAGCTGATTATGTGAGATCCTGGCAAAAAATTATCGCTACTAGACTGAACCGGTACATAGAAAACAATCTATTAAACAATATACAATGTGGATTCAGAAGAAATAGATCAACATTAGATTATTTGGTCAAAATGGAAGCCAGCACATATAACACATTTGTCAAATCATCAGTTAACAGTCTGCTTTGATGTAGAAAAGGCATATGACACAGTATGGAAGTACATAATTCTGAAAAATATACATACATTAGGCCTAAGGGACACTTATCTTTGTTCAGAACTTCTTGAAGATTAGAACCTCTCAAGTTCGAATATGAACTTCTCTCTTTCTCATCTGCCATCAAAGAGTTCTGCAGGGATCTGTTCTTAGTGCATGCATCGTTTCCAGGTATCATCATAAGGGGTCATGACCAAGTTTTTGTGTGTGTGTGTTTTTTTTTTTTTTTTAGATAGACCTAGAAACAATTATACATGTGGTTAGGGGATGGCATATGCCCCCCCCCCCCCGATACAACCCTGCTTAGTGCCATACAGTTCACCATAAAAGAAAAAACCACCTATAGTAAACAGTGCCTTCTGTGTAGACAACTTCACAATTTTGCCCCACTGTTAAACAGATGAACTATAACAATCGTAAACAACATCAGTAAATGGGCTCAAACCAACGGGTTCTGACTGTCCACTCAAAAAACATGTATCCACTTCTGTCAAAAACGTAACCTCCACCATTCCTTCCCTGGACAAACACTTCCAGTACAAACAAGTATATGATTCCTCAGATTAATATTTGACAAGAAATTAACCTTCCTTGAACACACAAAACAACTGAATGCTTGAAAAAAAAAATCTGCTTCAAGCATTCTCTGCTGCAGCGTGGGGAGCAGATCGAGACACATTGTTAAAGCTTGGCCAGACTAAGTTCCCTTCACTGGCTAGACCCAATACATCACAGCAATCCATATGGCCTTCAGAACATACTGAATGAACTTAATCAATCCATAGCCTGTACACTGAAGTTTATGAACCACCACTATCCATAATACGATAGAAACTGATTCTGAACTATGCTTATAATAAAAAAAAAAATCCATACTGGACTACCCTGTGTGTTTCCGATCCTCTCCCTTTCACAGTGGGAAGCCATGTACCAAACACACCAATTTCCCTCTATACATCTGTCTTCAAGAGTCTAACTCAACACAACCTAATAATGAACAGAATAGCAGGCTTGCCAAAACTTCCACCTCTGCCTTGCGGATGCCTACAGATAACCAGTGATCCCCTATTCCATAATTGGGAAAACAAGTCCATGTCTGACAAAGCTTATCAACAGTTTCATGCAGCTCATTGCATCTAGTTTGTAACCTTTTTTTGCCAATATACATGGATGGCTCAAAATCCAGATGTTGTGTAGAAGCAGCAGCAATCTTTCCAGAGAAAACTGAGACACAACAGCTACCACAGGAATGCAAATACAGAAGAGTATCTATGGAGATTCCTTGAGTGCACTAGGAACACTGAGAGATCCTTACAACACTCATAATCCAATTCTGTGGCAAATTCCAGATATCCTATTCTTTAAACAAAGCAAAGGTACCCACTTTTGCTGTATAACTGGCAACAGAGCAGCTGACTAAGTCACAAAATCAACCACTACTTTGATATATGAAGACTTTAAAATATCATGCACCAACTTTATACCACTGATCTGCAATATCTGTATAACACGGTGGCCGACAAACTGAAAACAAACTGTTCCAGATAAAATAGAAGTTATAACTATGGAACACCAGTTTAAGATCAAATAGGCAAGAAGTCATCTTCCTAGTTAGACTCAGAATTGGGCTGACAATCAACCTAAGTGCCAGATTTGTAATGCTACTCTAACATACTAATAGATTTCCCAAATTTTAAAAGAAATGGTATTAAGTCCGTTAATTCATTACTTAAGACACACAAACAGATTACTTCTGTTTTTACTCCTGTACTGTGTTAGGGAACAGAAATAACATACATGATGTATTTAAATTTTTGAATGCAATAAACTACTATAACTTTGTGTTATGAACATAAAATACACATATCCAAATAAAAAAACGCACTTTTTCATTAAAAAAACTGCCGTGTTTTAACACATTCCAAACTGAAACGTTTCAGCACGGTATTTGTAAACATTGAGTTCTGGTGCACCATGGCCAGAGAAGCCCATGCAGCACTAATCACCAAACCATTAAATAACAGGATTTAAAATTGTGATTTAATTATTTTTATTTATTATATGTTTTCACCTGGTAAATTTTTAATACTTTATCTTACTTTATTTCATAAACTGTTTCGTTGTTCTCTGTACAGGCTAGTCCTTTTGCAGAGAAGCATGCTCTTGCCCATAAACATTATAACAAAGCTCTCAAAATATTACTCAAACAGCAAGAAGAAAAACCAACTAAAGAAACTGAAAAGAAATGTATAGAGGTAAGAATCATCATTTCCACATTTTTGCCAAATTCCTGCTGCTATAGAATGTATCTGTTAACCCCTTTTCTTTCACCAATGTCTAAATCTTTTTTTAAATACTACGTAGGTATTGTTAGGTCTGTTTAAGACTAAAAAAGGATTTAGAGCTAAAAGCCTCAGACTGCAGGAAATTTACTAGATGAACAAGTTAGTGCCAAGCATCATTTCAGTTCATAGACAATCACCGAAGTAGGTGATATGGCATCATTTTTGCTACATCTCATATTGCGAATGCCTTCACGAGTTGCCGTGATGCTGCACTACCTCAAATAAGCAATGCTTCAACAATAGAGAAAACTAATGTTACTTATTCTCTGCAGGTAGGTACCCCAGTGATACAATGAGTGACAACCCAGTTATGAAGTATAATTCCACAATATGAGAGGTGCTGGACAGTGTGCGATAGTAAAGACTAAAAGGGGGTTTGGGGCTAAAAGCCTCAGACTTAAAGGTTTTAGCCATAAACTCCTCTTTAGTCTTTACTGTCACACACTGTCCAGCACCTCTCATATTGTGGAGTTATACTTCATAACTGGGTTGTCACTCATTGTATCACCAGGATAGCTACTCCCCCACCGACAAGAAGCCAAAAAAAGCTTCAAAATGGTGCCTTCTGGTTGATGGTATTTGATGAGAATAAGTAACATTAGTCTTTTCTACTGGCGAAATGTTGCTTATTCGAGGTAGTGCAATATCCTGGCAACTCATTGTGAAGGTATTCACAATATGAGATGTAACAAAAATGATGTTTGGTACTAACTTATTCTTATTCTTCTAGTTCTGTTTAACTGCTAGCCAGTGTCTTGTATAAATCACCAGCTAGATCTTTTTAGTAATAATGCAACAACTGCTAGTAGAAAATCCCATCCAAAATCAAAAGGCAATGTCCTCTAAAATGCGCATCTTATTTATTATATATAGCATTGCCGACTGGACTAGCCGGGTGGGTAAAGTGCCTACCTAGCAACCCAAAGGTCGTGGGTTCGAATCCCGCCTCGGGCTTGGATCAAAGTACTGCAAAAACCTTGGGAGGTGCATTATGGCCACAGAAGCCGATGCGCCAATAATTACCAAAAAATATATATATATAGCATCAGCATTAGTAGTGGCATATGATGCAAGAAAGCAAGCTTATACAGCATCGACCAAAAAAAATAAAAATAAATAAATTCCCATTTGCTCCAAAAGTTTGTTCTGTTCTTCCTTGAATTTATTTAAGCTATCAACTTCCACAACAGATGGAAGTTTGTTTGAGCAATCAACCACTTGCAGGTTAAAGACAAATTTCCACACATCTATTCTGCACCTATCTTTCCTCAATTTGAATTTATAGCTTTGATTTGTACCTAAAATTTAGTGAGGGGTCCATCATTTGTCTAATGAGTGAGTGTTATTGATAGCTTTCTGTTAATTATTAGCATCATTCTTAATCAAGTTGATAGTTCCTGTCTAATAAGAGTTTCACTGCTGTAGCCTTCCACAGCTGTTAAGTAGCACAAACAACATACCTTTAATTAAAAGGGGTTAAGTTAGTGATAACAAAGTAGTAAAAGATGGAAATGTGAATGAAATCATACACTAAGTAGTATAATTTTTGAACAGCAGATTCAGTTTAGGATATATAGGTAGTTTTAGTTGTCTCCATCTTCATTAATGTTTTTTTTTAATGAAGTATTTGAAATGGTCATTCAAACAAAACAATTTTATATACTTTGCAGCAAATTTATTTATAAAGTGTACTTTTGGAATAAACAACTCTGTCTCACTCAGTTAAAAGTAAGCACCCACAACATTCACACATTGGTATCATCTCACCAGATGAGACATCACAGAACTCTTGTACCTGGTCTTGGCGAATTATAGCCTTAGTTGCTAATGCGCCAATAAAATCCAAACCAAACAAAACTCTTGAGCTGCTGTTGTCATCAGCTCATCATCCAAAGGAAAAATCTTTGAATGCCTAATTGGGTGGGAGAGATGTAGTCACAGGCCAAGGCTGCAGCTAGAAGCTTTTGTACTTCCCGCTTATACCGTATAGCTGACAGAAAGAACTGTGTTTTGGTTCACATAGTTATGAAACATTGACTATAGTGCCATGGAACAGCCAGGCTGTCAGTCTGTTTTGATCTCAAAAAAGAATATTAGCATCATCTTTCCTTCCCTAATGCTGAGTGTGAAACAAGTCTGGACATATCCATACTTGTTCACAGCATGAACTATAACCAACAGTCCTGCCTTATGTTGAGTATCCAACACCCATACTTACACAGCAGTCCTATAATATATGATTATTAGTGTCACAATGACTAAAGGATGCAATGATGTAAACTTATTCTGTGTTGGGCAAAAAAATAAATAACTTTTCCTGCACTTATTGTTATTATTATTAAAACGGCCTTGTACTGATTCTAATTGCAATGATGGCCTTGCAGAACTGTTTCCAAAAACTTCTCATCAGCTGTTAAAGCAAATTAGATTTCGGCTATTTCACATCAGTAAACAGATAAAAATTTTGCTGCATTCATTTGTTATTGGGAATGCTTAATACTGGTAAATGAATTCACAGATGAAGCAACAAAAGAGATACTTCTCATACTAAATCCATCCAGAATCCTTTTACTGACTGCATGCACTGGCAAAAAAAGATGTGAATCTTTGTATTAAGACAGTCACAAACAGAAGGAATGTGAATAAATGCAAATAGATATAAATAAAACTGTGATGGATGATGATGTGTTGCATTTTTGTGTATAAATACTGCACAGGCTTTTCAACTGCAGTAATCTGAAGCCATAATGGTGAAAATACGTGATCTATCAGACTTTAGGAAAGGTTTTATTGTGAGTGCATATCTAGCAAGAGCCATGGTTCAAGAAATGAAAGACAACAGGTTTCTCAAATGCATCCATCTCAAAGGTGTTTGACTGGAAATTAAGTGGTTCTTCCATATCTCAAAGCTGTAGCAGCTTTGAGATATGGAAGAAATGTAGCAGAAAAATAGGACATTAGGTGTGCAGTGAATAACATCTGAATTCAGCTAAGCCCTGAACTGCTCTCCTTTTATTGCTGCAGGAGGATTCCCTCACATTATGCTACTGCTTACTGTAACTCTATGCTTACATATTTTTATTGAATGTGCCTATCACCATGTTACCAGAATTTGAATCTTTCTGATCACTCTCCAACCTAAGAGTACGAGTGTGTTATAGGCCTAATGACCCGAATGAGTACAATGAACAATTGTACAGAGAAATAGAGTGGGCTAGTAAATCAGAATGTCTTATAATGGGGGATTTTAACTTCCCAGATATTGACTGCAACTTGTGGGTTGGTCACTCACACACTAGTAAGACTTTTGTGGATTTATTGGATGATTGTTTTCTGCAGCAGCATGTTCAAGAGGCAACCAGAGAGAGTATTACTCTTGATCTGGTTATCAGCAGTGATCATTCATGTATTAAGAATTTGCAGATAAAGGAACCACTAGGTGCAGTGATCACAATGTACTGATATGAGATTTACTTAAAGATATAATTACCATCAGGGGTAAAGGAAGGGATTTTTGCTTCGGTAAAGGTGAGTACAGTGGTTTCAGACAGTTTTTAAATTCTGTACAGTGGGATCAACTGACTGTGTTACCAACAGTAAATTCTAAGTGGGAAGCATTCAAGGAATTAATCGTGGATGCTACTAAAAGTTTCATACCTATTAAGAAATATTGTTCAAGGTTTAGGCCTAAATGGTTATCAAATGAGCTAATGAACTCATGACAGAGAAGAAAAATGCATGGGATGCATATAAGTTATCAAGCGACTCAGAAGCCTGTGGCAGATATAAACTAGTCTGTAATCAGGTCACAAAGAAGGTTAGGCAGGCGAAGGCAGATTACAAAAAATGTTTGGCAAAGGATGCTAAGAAAAACAGCAAGGATTTCTTTACTTATATAAACTCTAAAAGAAAGGGGATGGATCTGATTGGTCCACTGGATATCGATGGTTCGGCTGTTGATGATCCTGCTCAGATAGCAAATAAACTGAATGAGTATTTTGCATCTACATTCACACATGAGGAGTTATTAAAGGTTGAAAATGGCAGAAGGTTATCAAATTGTAGCAGGGTGCTTAATGATTTTGTAATAACTGAGAGCAAAGTGGAGGAAAAAATTGTTGAAGTTAAACATAAGAAAGGCACCTGGGGTGGATGGGATCTATCCAGTTATATTAAAAGAGGCAGCAAAGCAACTAAGCAAACTCTTAGCCATAATTATAAGAGCATCCTTGGACTCAGGGGAGGTCCCCATGGACTAGAGATGTGCAAATGTATCCCCAATTCACAAAGGGGATCAAAGGGTGACACGAGTAATTACAGACCAGTTAGTTTAACTTCTGTCCCGGGTAAAATAATGGCGTTACTGGTTAAAGATGCATTGCAGGATCATCTAGACAAGACTGCAGCTATAATTCAGACACAGCATGGGTTTGTTAAGGGAAAGTCTTGTCTGACAAATTTGATAAGATATTATGATGTGATTACAAAGGAACTGGATGAAAAAAATAATTTTGATATCATATATTTGGATTTCAGGAAAGCTTTTAACACTGTTGCACATGGAAGACTATTGTGCAAATTGGAGCAGAATGGTATTAAGCGTAAGTTGCTACAATGGATAAAAGGAGGGTTGAGTGGGAGAAGACAGAGGGTGGTAATTAATGGGTTCTGCTCTTGGTGGACTAATGTTATTAGTGGAGTCCCACAGGGTTCGGTTTTGGGTCCACTGTTGTTTTGTATATTTATCAATGATATTGATGAAGGTATATCAGGCTTAGTGTCGAAGTTTGCAGATGATACAATAGTTGGCAGGGTTGTTAATGACAGTAATGGCAGTGTGCTACTGCAACAGGCTCTAGATAATTTGGGGAGATGGGCTAAGAAGTGGCAACTGAAGTTTAACCTTGACAAATGCAAAGTACTGCATATGGGTAGAAGTAACCCCAGAGAAATGTACCAACTTTGTGGTACTACACTTAAGGTGGTAGAAAATGAAAAAGACCTGTGAGTATTTGTGCAGTCAGATGTGAAGTTTTCTGAGCAATGCAGGCAGGTCATGGGGTTTTGTTTTGTCAATGATATATAGGAATTTTTCTAGCAGGGAAAAGGAGGTGATTGTCCCTCTGTATAAGGCAATGGTCAGGCCACGCTTTGAGTACTGCGTACAGGTCTGGAGGCCTCATTTTAGGAAGGATGTAGATTTGCTTGAGCGTGTACAGAGAGGACACGATTGGTGAGGGGATTGAAGGGCTCCTCTTACCAAGAGAGACTTAAGTTCTGCAAATTGCAGTGGCTGGAGACTAGGCACCTGCACGGTGATCTGATTGAGGTGTATAAGGCCTTGAATGGGTTGAGCACGCTGAATTCTGATGGGATCCTTCCGCTTGTTCAGATTACGAACCTAAGGGGGCATAAATTCAAATTAAGAAAAGACAGATGTAGAATAGATGTGCGGAAATATGCCTTTAGCCAGCGGGTGGTTAATTGCTGGAACAAACTTCCATCTGTCGTGGAAGTTGATAGGTTGAATAAATTTAAGGAGGAACTGGACTGGCATTTGGAGGGAATGGTGTGTTTTTTTTTGGCTGATGGTGCATAAGCTCATACACGTGCTTTCTTGCATCACATGCCACTACTACTAACCTGCGAGAGTCACAACAGCAAAGTCACATTATTGGAGGTTCAAAGTATTTTTGTTTTTCATGCGGTCTCCAGGGTTTCCCCTATATGCCGCAGTTTCGTCTGCCAAAGCCAGCAGTATGTGAGAGTGTGGGTGTGTCGTGTGTGGTTCTATTGAATGTTGAGTGCTGGCACCTGGCAACTTTGTTGTTGGGGGGGGGTATTGGGAGAGGAAATATTCCTCTCCCAATGACAGTACCACTTTCGAACAGCACAATTAGCAGGCATATAAAAGAAATGTCCAACAATATTAAAGGACAATTTGTTTGAAATATTAATAATTTTGGGCGACTGTTTGCATTGCAAGCAGATAATTCTTCAAATATTAGCGGGAAAGCCCAATTAATAGCATTTGTCAGGTCTCTCAAAAATGACAAGAACTGGGAAGGGGGCCCAGGTATTGGGAGAGGAAGCTGAAAAAAAAAATAAATAAAATAAAATAATGACAGTACCACTTTCGAACAACACAATTAGCAGGCATATAAAAGAAATGTCCAACGATATTAAAGGACAATTTGTTCGAAATATTAATAATTTTGGGCGACTGTTTGCATTGCAAGCAGATAATTCTTCAGATATTAGCGGGAAAGCCCAATTAATAGCATTTGTCAGGTCTCTCAAAAATGACACAATTATTATTATTATGTTGTTGTTGTTGTTGTTGTTGCTGCGATGAACTCAATGAAAGAACAACCAGCCAAGATGCATCATTTTTTGTTTAATGATTCATACTGAGGTTCAGTGGCTATCAAAAGGAAATATACTTATCCGTACATACGAGTTGCGCATGAGGAAATGCTCATTTTTTTCACAGGAGCAATCAAAATTTTGTGATTATTTAAGTGATGAAATTTGGTGCTGTAAATTAGCTTTTCTAGCAGATTTATTCGTGCAGCTTAATGAATTAAATATCAGTGTGCAAGGCCCATAGGAAAATTTACTCACTTCTACTGACAAGTTCATCTTTAAAGAAAAGTTGAGTATATGGAAAAAAATATGTAAATGAAAAAAAATTATAAATGTTTCCCTTGCTGCCAAAACGAATTATACTAAAATAATTAATGTAATAAGCAAAACATTTGAGCTGTTAAAGACAAAAATTGAGCATTACTTCCCATCTCTTGATACCAAAATATTTGTGGGTAAGAGACCCATTTGCAACAAGAAACGTTCCGATGTTAGAACTTAATCTAAGCTAGTTCCAAAGCATTGGCATACGATGCATGAACAGATGCTTCATGCTGTTTAACCTTAAGATTACAGTCATAATCCCTACAAGAAATGTTGTAAAGGCGCAATATGGCCAAAGTTGCCTTTGCGCTGAAAAAAAAATCTAACAACCAACCAACCAACCAAATGTTTTAAACTAGGTCATGTGACTGTTCAAAAGAAGATAATACTGGGTGATTCCTTATTATCGAATGTAATTTATGTGTCCGTTTAGCCACTATTTTCATTTCAGTACCTCTGAAAAGATTAAGTTGTCCCTACCAGTTTTCAATATACGGAATTGTAATAAAATATTTTTTATTGATCCTGTCATGTCTGCTGTTAATTTGCCATACAGACAGAAATAGATGAAATAACAAAAAGGTTTCTAAATAGAGGAAGCCGTCTTGCCTCTATTATTAGTATTAAATTAGAAGCTAAAAATAAAATAATTAACACTAGACATAATGACAGGATCAATAAAAAATAAAAAATACTTAATCTTTTTAGAGGTACTGAAATGAAAATAGTGGCTAAACCGACACATAAATTACATGTAATATTAAGGGATCACTCAGTATTATGTTGGATCAACCAGATGCATTTTAAATCTTAGCGTTAAACAGCAAGAAGCAACTATTCATGGATCGCGTGCCAATGCTTGGAACTCATGCGATAAACAAAAATCACACATTTCTTTTTAATGAATGAAGAATATTCAGCATAATTATACTAAGTTGCTAATTGCTGAAACTTTAGAGATGAAACTACAAAGTAATTCTATAAAACATCCGCCGACCATTTCTCATATCTGATTCGTGGTTGCTCAAATGCAGGCGCACTAAAGATTAGTGTCCTATTAATAAAGTAATACATATGCACAAAATTCATCAGTTTTGGTCCACTTCGGGGAGGAAATTTTTAGTGGATTTTATATTTTTAACCCTTGTTTTTTCTGACAATGTCTTCCATCACTAGAGGTTACATGGGGTCGATATTTCTGGGGTCTATGACTGCAATCCTGGGGTATTGAATTACTCGTGCACTTTGATTTTTAAGGAACACATTTTGAGTTTTAAAATTATTTTAAATTATCATTCTTAGTTTATCAGCATTCTAGAAGAGTTGGATAAGATGTCCTATAGATAGAATAAAGCTAAATTCCTTCGTTTATTCTTGAATGTTAATATAACGTAGGATAAATTGGTCCTGTGGAAGTTCTTACTTAGATATAGTATATTTGATTGCCATATTTTATGGATGATAAGGTGTGCCCCATGTTTTAGGAGGCAGATTTTGGGAAAAAATATTTTATTGCATATATTTTAAACAGAAATTCTAAAGTGCTTACTAAATAAAATGTTGACATATAATGAAGCTTTTACTTTTATAACTCTAAGAATGCATTGCTGACTGTTTCAGTCTGAACTCACACACCCATGAAATTTTTAGTCACTTCATTCCACTTGGCATGAAATCATGGTTTTGTGTCTTCATTCATTCAGTCTATTCCTCAAGCATAGTTGGTTTAAAGGGTTTATTAATATAGATGTCCAGTGGCTGCAGTCGGCTAAGGCCTGCTGGAATTTGGCAACTGATTAATTCAGCCCTGCACCCTTTTTTTTTTTTTTTTTTTTGCCATTGTGATATGTAATCTGAAGTGGTTACACACTAAAAGGGCTGACATTTTCAGAAGAATACATGAACATTTGACCACACTTCTATAGCCACAGCTAAAGATAAAAACACTATGTGCACCTAGTACCTTCATACCATAAGATGCAAAAGAGTTTTAGGCAACGTTTTCCAAGAAATATGATAATTGTTGGGAAGAATGCGTAGTAAATACACAACTCCACTTCTTCTATATATGTAGTCATTCCAGTTATCTAACACGCATGCTTATTTTCATGTTTTCGAAAACTGGACTTGAATAATGTCAAAAATTTAAAAGCTGAAGATTTGAATACAGTGGGACTTCTGTTTTTTCCATGCTTCTGTCAACCAAGGCATTCTGTTAACCATGCTTATGACATCATTAAGTCACTTGGCAACGTGTCCTTGATCTTAAATATGTTTCAGCTTGCAATGTAGCACAACCATGAGTGATTATTCTGGAGATTCCATAGGCTGTAAAGTGATTTGGTGAAAACTGTGTATAAAACAGAAATGCCACTAAAATGAAAACATAATGGTTTGACATTGCAAGGTAAACTGTAAATCACTGATCGATTGCAAAATGGAGGATGTGTTTCAAAATTAGCTGTTGATTGTGATATTGATGTACATACAATGAGGAATATTTTGAAAAAAATGCTAAAATTTGTCATCATTGGACTCCTGTTGTGGCATGATTTAAAAGTAAAATGATAAAACAAAGAATGCTCAGACTTGGATTCTGCAGTTTATTGTTATTAACTAGTACTGGAAAATAATGCAAGGAGATAGCTTACACAGTATCAGTCCCCAAAAAAACTACCTACTTCACAACAGAAGATGGTATCTTGTTCCCGCAATCAATTACTCTCTGACTGTTAGCAATTTTTCGCTTATCTGTCCTGTCCTTCAGCCATCCTTTTTCAATTTAAGTTTAGTTGTGTGTGTGTGTGTGTGTGTGTGTGTGTGTGTGTGTGTGTGTGTGTGTGTGTGTGTGTGTGTGTGTGTGTGTGTGTGTGTGTGTGTGTGTGTGTGTGTGTGTGTTTTCAATCCATTTAAAGCCTTAAGACCTGGTTGAGTCTCCTCAACTCAAGTGTCTAGTTTTCAAAGGGTGCAATTTGCAGAACCAAAGGCTTTTGTAGTAAGAGAGTGCCCCTTCATGGTCTTGACTATTCTCGTTGCTCTTTTTTGCACCCATTCTTTTTTTTTTTTCTTTTTTTTTTTTTTTTTTTTTTTTTGTTAGTTGTTGGGGCATCGACTTTTGTGGCCAATAATGCACCTCCCAAAGTTTTCACATTTTACTCTGATCCAAGCCCGAGTAGGGATTCGAACCCGCGACCTTTCGGTTGCCAGGCAGACATTTTACACATCTGGCTAGCCCGGTCGGCTTGCGCCTGTTCCAAGAGATCCACATCATTTCTTGAAATGAGGCTTCTATGAGCTGTTCTAGCAACCTGTCTGCACTACTCAGAGCCGACCGGGCTAGCCGAGTGGGTAAAGTACCTGCCCGGTAACCCAAAGGTCATGGGTTCGATTCCCGCCTCGGGCTTGGATCAAAGTACTGCAAAAACCTTGGGAGGTGCAATATGGCCACAGAAGCCGATGCACCAACAACTACCAAATCAAAAAAAAAAAAAAAAAAAAATCAAGCACTACTCAGAACTAAAAATTCATGTCAGACTGCACAGTTACCCTAGATCTCTTTTATTCTCCACAACCTTCAGTATGGTACCAACTAATTAGTATGCTATGAATGTATTCAGCAAAGGTCCATTTCGGAACCTTTTCTGTTAGAAAAGACCTGTGGAATTTTAAGGAAATATGAAATGGAAAATATTGAATTAAAGCATTACAAGTTGCAACCAAAGAAATTGTTAAAAGTGAAACTCAAAAACAGTACTCACATTTTAGTCACAATATAGCCAAGCTGTCAGGCACAAGAGTGCAGTAATGCACATGCATTTGAGTGGACCATGATTTGTCTGTGTGAATATTAGATATAGTTTATGGCTGTATTCGTTGTCAAAATAATTGTGAACTTCTCTGACCTAATACAGCACAATATGGTTTAAGTCACTTTTATTTATAAAAAAGAGAAATGTTTATAACATTTCTCAAGAACATTTTCTTAAAACAGTACTCACATTTTAGTCACAATATAGCTAAGTTGTCAAGCACAAGAGTGCAGTAATGCACATGCATTTGAGTGGACCATGATTATTTTCTGTGTGACTGTTAGATACAGTTTATGGCTGTATTCATTGTCAAAATAATTGAACTTCTCTGACCTAATACAGCACAATATGGTTTAAGTCACTTTTATTTATAAAAAAGAAAAATGTTTATATATATGCTATTTAAGAATTATCCATTCTATTATAAATGTTAACTCATAAGTTTAATAGTATACCAGTGGCTGCCATTGATTAAAATTCAAATGCCATATTCAGACGTTAGTGTAGAGCTTACTTTCAAGTGCATTGAAGCTAAATGTTAAACTATAAATTTGAAAAAATAATCTCACTAAAATATTACCCCTAAGCATTACATGAATTACAATTTCTTTTAGTTTTTTTCCTTAAACATATATAATCTTTGTTTTATCGAAGCTTGGTTTCAAATCTGTTGCTAGGAAACCCCAAACCAGTAACATTTTTAACAGTGAACGAGTGATTGTGATAAAACAAATATAAATACTTAAATCTTATCTTTTAGATCTAAGGGTACAGTTATTTGCTGGAACCTGTTTTGGTTTCAGCTGTTACTTATAAAAGATTGCTGCTCTCTTTCTTCTATGTTTATGTTTGCTTTACTATTCAGAAGAGAGAGAGAACAGCAAATAGCAATACTGTGAATGGGTGTAATTGTGTCCTTGAGTGAAAAAGAAATTCTCTCATTTAACTATAGTATTTTGATACATATTAGATATATATGTGTATAAGATTGTGAATTTGATATTCACGATCTTATACAATGTGGTCAGTGGATTTACAGCTTTCTTGTAACTTTTTTTTTAAAGCCAGTAGACTGTCACCGCAGTTATAAATGCAACTGTGACATACTGCATAAGGAATTAATGTTCATCTGCAGAGCCAGAACTAAGCAATCCTATGCCTGTGGAAAAAGTGTTAAGTATGCCCCCATTATATGCAGGTAGTCAATCTTTCAGTAGCCTAGCTAAGATTGTCAACACCTGGGGGAAATTCCCCCACTATGCCTCTGCAGTCTTTATGAATTTATAAAAATTATTATTGCAACGGTCTACGATTTGCATATATTTATTAACAAAATAATTTAAACTAAGGCACATTTAGGGCTAGAGCCTCAAGCTGCGAACAAATTTGGACTATGTATATATAAAGTGCTTTAGCATCATAATACACAGCCATTTCTGAATAAACAGAAAATTTTTTTAAAGCGGCATCGTTTTAGGTTATATCTCATATTGTGAATACCTTCACAACTAGTTGCCATGATATTGCACTACTTCGAATAAGTAACGCTTCACCTAAGGAGAAGACTAATGTTACTTATTCTCAGATAGGTACCACCACCCAGACGGCACCGTTTCAGGGCTATTTGGCCCTTCTTCGGTGAGCGGGTAGGTACCCAAGTGATGCAATGATGGCAAAAACAGTTATGAAGTATAACTCCACAATATGAGAGATGCCTGATACATCATACACCATCAGGCATCTCTCATATTGTGGAGTTATACTTCATAACTGTTTTTGCCATCATTGCATCACTTGGGTACCTACCCGCTCACCGAAGAAGGGCCAAATAGCCCTGAAACGGTGCCGTCTGGGTGGTGGTACCTATCTGAGAATAAGTAACATTAGTCTTCTCCTTAGGTGAAGCGTTACTTATTCGAAGTAGTGCAATATCATGGCAACTAGTTGTGAAGGTATTCACAATATGAGATATAACCTAAAACGATGCCGCCTTAAAAAAATTTTCTGTTTATTCAGAAATGGCTGTGTATTATGATGCTAAAGCACTTTATATATACATAGTCCAAAATAATTTAAATAATAAAATGAATATAACAAAAATATCAAAGAAATTAGAAAACCAGATAGCTTGTTTATATATCTAGTATAAAATCATAAAAACAAAATATACAATGAAGGTGTATCATTTTAATTTAATTTTTCTTGCTGTGAAGGACCTTTCACAAGAAGCTACCGTTATAGGCAGGGTAAGAAAAATTCATAGCACTATTTCTATATTTGGATAAGATTCTATTAGACATAATAGAATTCATGAACGAATTGGAGAAGTTGTAAAGGGGTTACAGATTTTATATCCTGAAGAATTGATAAAACATGATTTTTCAAATATCTGTTGATATTTCAACAGATATTTGATATTTCAACAACTTTTGTCCTCCAGTGGTTAGCACTGGAGGACAAACCGAAATGCTTAGAGGTGTGATGTCACAAAATGGGCCATACTTTTTAGAAGTTTGTAATTGGAGTTTCTCTGTTATTTTCGAAATTTGTAAAACACTGTTCCTCCCTGATTTTTTTTTTTTTTTTTTCTGTAAGTGAATATAAATCCCGAATTTAATTTTTTTTTCACTCACAAAAATGCAGCATTTCTTCTAATAAAATATTTATAGGCGGCTGCATATGTTTTATGTTCCACTTACATTTTGGAATAATCCCTTTAACCCTTAATTTGTGCTTTCTAATTGCTTAAATTGCCTAAAGGCTAGAGGTGGTGGGAACAAAGCATACAAAGTTAATTCTCTCTTAATCCATTTGTTATATGGAAATTCTCTTCATTCTACAGAAACTTTTAAATGTAATTACCAAAAGGAATTCAAAAAATTTGCTATAAAGAACTTCGTTAAACACAGGTCCCTCCGACTGTAATTAAATCAAAAATAAGCAATTTTAAAATATATAACTGGTTGAATGTACCCTTAAAATGCTGCACCTGGGACTTGCACTCCGCTTGTCCCACCCTAGTTCCAGCTTTGTTCATCTGTACAAGATTTTGGCTGTTTGGAAATTAAGTGTGATATTGTCACTTGAGTAACTTTTTGCTTGAAATTTTTTCATTTCTCAATCTTGCATCAGTAGCAAAGGGGGACTGTCTTTTTTTTTTTTTTTTTTTTTTCTGAAAAGCTTTATTTTAAAATGAAGTCTTAAAATAAAGAAATTCTAGACCTTTAAGTGATGGATTGCTGTACTCATTAAATGTTTTTATTTTTTATTATTCTTTTATGAAATTTTCAAAAAATTTAAATGTTTTTTACCCATTTTCAACAATAAAACTTTTATTAATTCTGTTAAAAAATGCTACAAACAAAATGTAAACATAAAACCATTAAGCATGTGAAAATTAAACTAATGTGCATATTACCATGCTTCCCCAATTAAATAAATAAAAGCATTAATATAATATTTAACTTAATTTTTATTTCCTTCTTGTCTGTTAAAATATGTCAGTTTATTATGGATTAGCTTTTATAATATAATTTTATTTATATTGGCATTATGCTTATAATAATTTTTTTTTTTTTCGCAGTTATACAAAAGACTTGGTTGGTCCCACTGTGTAGAAATGTTTGAGAAATCACTTTTAGTGAGGTATCCTCTAGCTTATCGACTATTTTAAAATCATCTATAAAGGATTTATCAATAAATCATTTCTTCACTGCCATTTATCATCAATACTGTGATCTAAAAATGCCAATCAGAAGAGGTGCACAGCAGAAATAACATGTCCATTTTTACAAATGTGTTTCTCACGAATGAAATATTTGTCAACACTGTAAATGTACATTATAGGAACTAGTAAATCAGTTTTATGTAAATTTTGCCTTAAGTGTTAAGTTTTATTATTTTGTTTGTTCTTTTATCAAGGAATTTTTTTTATTCTCTTTATCTACACATTCACTTAATTGAAATTAGATTTGTACGGATATCCCCTTCTTAGTACAATGGTACCTCGATATACGAGTGCCCTAATATACGAGTGTTTTGAGATACGAGCCGCCGAGCGAGCGATATTTTGCTTTGAGATGAGAGCAAGATTTGAGATACGAGGAATCGCACACTACACCGCTGCACACAACCCCAACATGCGGGGCGCATGTTGGGGTCGTGTGCAGCGTCTAACAGTTTCTCCCACCTCAGACTAGACCTCAGTCTGTGTGCTTGTTTCCCTCGTTTTCGTAGCATTTTTGATAAGTTGGGTTCGGGTTTTTTGCTTTTTGTACATTTACAAAACATTATCAAATTTATTTTTATAACCATGGGTCCGAAGAAGAAGATGATGTCTATTGAATTAAAGCGTGAAATCATAGAAAAACATGAGCAAGGTGTGCGAGTAATTGACTTGGCGAGGATGTACGGGCGTAGCACATCAATGATATGTACTGTGCTTAAACAGAAGAAGTTGATAAAGGGTATAACGCCAGCCAAGGGCGTTACAATAATTTCTAAGCTCCGGACCTCTCTCCATGAGAAAATGGAGAAACTACTGATGGTGTGGGTGACAGAGAAGCAGCTTCAAGGAGGATTCTTAACACAAAGTATCATATGTGAGAAGGCACGAGCGATTTACGGTGATTTGCTGAAGCAGATCCCACACACTTCCACAAACGAGGAATCGGTAGACTCGTTTAAAGCCAGTCGGGGCTGGTTTGACAACTTTAGGAAAAGGACCGGCATTCACTCCGTCGTCAGGCATGGTGAGGCAGCAAGTTCGGATGTGAAGGCAGCTGAGGTTTACATCAAAACGTTTTCCGAACTGATAGAAGCCAAAGGATACATCCCTCAGCAAGTCTTCAACTGTGACGAGACAGGGCTTTCCTGGAAAAGGATGCTGAATAGGATTTACATAACGGCAGAGGAGAAGACGATGCCAGGTCACAAACCCATGAAGGATAGATTAACTCTAGCAGTTTGCGCCAATGCGAGTGGTGACTGCAAAATCAAGCCTCTGCTAGTATACCATTCGGAAAATCCCAGAGCCTTTAAGTCACATAAGATTTTAAAAGAAAAACTACAAGTTATGTGGAGGGCAAATCCAAAGGCGTGGGTCACCAGGAAATTCTCTGTGGAGTAGATAAACCTGGTGTTTGGCCCTTCTGTTAAAAAATATCTACAGGAAAACAACCTACCCATGCAAGTCCTTCTCGTCCTCAACAATGCCCCTGCTCACCCAACAAATCTCGAAGATGATTTACTCGAAGAGTTCAAGTTTATAAAGGTTCTCTACCTACCACCCAACACCACTCCTATCCTGCAGCCCATGGATCGGCAGGTGATTTCTAATTTTAAGAAGTTGTACAC
Source organism: Mastigoproctus giganteus (assembly GCF_048544385.1). NCBI lineage: Eukaryota > Metazoa > Arthropoda > Arachnida > Uropygi > Thelyphonidae > Mastigoproctus > Mastigoproctus giganteus. The sequence continues at coordinate 42,422,865 of NC_143587.1, read as the reverse complement.
CAAGCACATTTTTCGGCGCTGCTTTGAAGTGACGGAGAACACAAACCTTACCCTTCGAGAGTTCTGGAAGGACCACTTTAACATCGTGATATGCCTAAGAATTATTGATCAGGCCTGGCTGGGTGTTACAACGAGGACCTTAATATCTGCATGGAAGAAGCTGTGGCTGTAGCTGAAAGGGCTTTTGAAGGATTGGAACCCGAAGTGTCAGTGGTAGAGGAGATTGTTTCTCTGGGAAAATCCATGGGTCTGCTGGTGGATGAGAGAGATGTGAACGAACTTGTCGAGGAACAGACTCAGGAGTTGACAACCGAGGAGTTACACGATCTACATTCGCAGCAGCATATGGTGGTTCAACGAAAAACTAGTTTTGAAGAGGAGCCAGAGATGGAGAAGGTTATCTCTACAAGAAATATAAAGGAGATCTTGGGAATGTGGGAGAAAGTTATAGAGTTTGTGGATAAAAATCACCCCGAAAAAGTTGCAACTGGTCTTGCATCGGAGTTGTTCAACGAAACTTGCCTAACACATTTCCGCAATATCCTGAAAGGGAGGAAGAAACAAACCTCCTTGGACAGTTTAAATGATCTGCAGGTGAAAATGAGCAAAGCGTGACAAAAAAAGCGAAGACCAATGATGAAAATTATACGCTTCCGTAAGCACTTCACCTTTTCTTTTATTGTTTCTATAGAATATGTATTTGTTATTTATAAATAAATGTTTCTTCTTGTAAATACATTTTTCTTATTCAAAAACACTTAACAAAAACAACTGAGGTGGTTTTTTGGGAGCTGGAACGGATTAATGGCATTTCAATTAATTTCAATGGGGAAAATTGCTTTGAGATACGAGCAATTTGACATACGAGCAAGGTTACGGAATGAATTAAACTCATATGTCGAGGTACCACTGTACTCTTAACTGGGGCCTTAAAAATGGAGTGCTAAATGTTTGTTTGTTTGTTAGTTATTTGGTTTTTAGGAGCATTAACAACTAAGGCCATATTGCTCTGGGGATATGCGGTGGTCATTCCCTGACCTTTCTGCATTCTCCGTATTTGGTGGTGACGGGCTCGAACCCCGGTCTAATCAAGAAGCGTGTGCTACGCACTGCTGCTCCTGCCCACCTGGCTATGGAGGCGCCTAAGCACTAAATGAATCTAAGCTAAACGGGAGAGATTTATCTACGGAGTATAATGTTGATAAGTTTAACTGATTAGTGTGACCAGTGTTTCCGGCTGGTTTTATGACACCATTCCTCTATATACTTATTAATTGTAGCAGGAACATTTAAAGCTTTAAATACATAATTTATGCAATAAAATGTAAATACTATATGTTCAATAAAATGCTAGAAAGCTCACCTTAAAATTATGAAATCTTATGTGTACACTGTGTTTACAAGCAGTATATAATGCTGTTGATTTTCAAATTAATCAAAAACCACTAAATGGAGTGTAAATCTAATGCTCATCCAAATGTAGATTGTTTTTTTTTTTCCTTTTAGAATGTCCAATTTAGTTTCCATTGAAAAGTTTTACCTGTTTCCTGTTATTAGTACTAGCTGACTCATTTGAATCTCTTTGAGGCCAAAAAAAAAAAAGAGAGAGAGAAAAGTTGAAACTAGCTACATGGTAAGCTGAAATCAATAACATGGACATAAAATTCACAAACAGTATGTAAGCCAGGATTAAACTGAAAATAATGTGCTGAGCAGTGCTATTGCAAAGTGTGCAGCTCAAAGCAACTACCTGTCAGAAAACAATGGTTCCTAAAGAGTTTTATAAACACTTTAATAAACTTCAGCTAATTAATCCCTCCTTCCCAAGTAGCACTCCCTTTTCAATGACACTGAGTATGATATATAAAATATATTTCTGTAATATGCAAGAAATGGTGTAACTACTAACTACTTTAATATATTTTCCATGTATAGCAAAGAATGACTAACAATTTACAGCCATGGACACAGAAAAAGATAACTTTTGAGGCAAAAGCATGGCTTTCAAAATTTCTCCTTGGTCACAAATTTGATATGCATCATTTCCAGTGTGAATGGAAATTCGGCCATTTCTTTCTTTAATTACAGTATCAGTTAAAAGGCAATTAAAATCAAAGTATGTTCCTTTGAAGGCAGGTGCTGTGAACTGCAGCTGATTAGAAAATTAAAATGAAGAGCATTATGGTAAAAATTCTTTTTTGGATGGGGCATCTCAAACACCTAATGGGGAACTAATGTGTTCATTGTATGCACCACCAGGAAAAGTTATACCATTTGAAGAAATAGCCCAACTAATTTCCCAACTCCCACCACCTGTATGATGGGAAACCTGAACAAATATAAATGTAAACCTCTATGGGGAAATGACATCAACAAAGGAATAATAGACGATCTAAGATTTCTCTACTCATAATGGTCAGCATACCTACTTTCACTTCCTTAGTTCTACCTGAATTAGCCCCACGATGTGGGCACCTGTATGTGTTGACAGGACCTCCCAGTGATGCTGCTGGTCCTCCAGATTAACATCACTGGATGCAATGCCTGCCCACAACTTAAATGTCAGGTTAATATCATAGGTCGTGTTGTGATGTGGAAACTCAGAAGGGGTGGACTTGGTGGTTGAGGAGCCCAGCTCCAACACCCCTTTGGCCCCTCTTTGCAATGCAGGTGGTTCTGGAATCTCTCACCCAGGATCAGTTGGCGTGGGATCACCTACAAGGGTCTACCCTGTCAATGCCATGTCCCTACCCTCATGATCTGAGGATAGGATTCAGACTTGTGGAGGTGCAGGAGCCTGGACACAACCAAAATGCAAAAACTGAATCCTGGTACTGTAAACTTTCCTTCTAAAGTCTCCAACATGGTCCCTACCAGAAAAATCTAGTCATCAACCCACCTCAGCAAAAATAATGCAAAAGAAAAATCGGGTCTAACCCCCTCGTTACTTCATAATATACTGCTAGCGAGAAACGTAATGGGAAAATTTATCCAGAAAGGTTGGCATGCCTTTCTAGATCAGGCAAACAGCTTTGTTCAAGTGATAGCCTTGGAGAGACAAGAACTGGTCCCTACAAGGATTTAACCTGAAAATATGCCACAGTGAAAAACATTCCAGCTCCTGGAGCCACTTTTTTTTTTTTTTTTTGCTGACACTGTATAAGCTTTGCTTCTTTGCAACATTAGCCACTATTTATGCTAATGTGTGGAGGAATGCAAATCACAATTCCTCCATGAGATCCTGAATTCATCCCATGGCTTTGCCCTTGTGGGTAGCACAGTTGGTAGCATTGCTATCCTTCCCATGCCAGGTGAAAAAGAGCTGAGGTTGAGTCCCATCTAAGAGACCAAGAATTTTTATGGGCTTCATTCACGATGTGGCTGAGTTATTCAGCCAGAAATTCAGAATTTTCATCCAGCAAACAGAAATTAGACCTCAGAACACAATTTACAAACAATATACACGGAGCAACACTGCCTTAGTCACCAATTCACCTAAAAAATCAAGAAAACCTGACACAAGCACGATGAAATTGAGAAGGGAAGTCATGCTGCTGACCAGGCTACAGACAGGATGCACATGTTACACATGGTTATTCCATGCTGGAGAACTCCCAAGATATTGAACATGCAACACTAATCAAACAGTTTAACATACATTAATAGATAACTCAACATATGAAAACTATTGATGAAGGATTGTCACATTATTTTAGAAATGGTAAAACATCGCCCTCTAAGATATCCTAAGTGACAATGAACATATGCATTTAGCTTCCTAAACACAATGAACATGCATTTAGCTTCCTAAACACAATGAACATCTACCATATGTGGTAAATAAATAATGCAGAATAAATATTCAACCTTCATAAACTTAAATTTTTCCCTATACAGATGATAGTGCCCTTGTGTGTAGTGCAATTGATATAATTGCAGTCCCCACACTGGGATGAAAAGACCAGGTCGAATTTGAGGAATTTTATGAGCCCTTTTTTTCACAAGGGGCTTGAATTAGTTGATCTCAGAAGGTCTGTCATGGTAGCATGATGTTTTCCCTCCTTAGGGTGACATATCTGAGAAGGATGTAATCTCAAAGTGCAGCATAATCCTAGCATTGTCGGACTAGTTCAGAGTTTCCGCGACCACTTATAGTGACACAAGCTGTACCAATGTTACTAGAATTAAATATATAGAATTGTGTAATTAAAATGTCCACTTACTACACTTACATCAATGTATGCTATCTAATGACCAGAAAAAACCTTTAGCAGCAGGTACACAAACCAGCCATCCTCTCTAGGAGACTATCCTACAGATAGTCTCCTAAACTCCTTTAGATTGCATTATTTTCTGTTTTCTCTGTGGTTCCTTGTTCTTCGACGACCTTCGTGCAGAAAAGTGCAAACAGCTGGGTGAATTTTGAGCTCTCCGTAAAAAGAAATCTATAGAAAAGCTTGAATGCTCCAAGAAATTAAACTTGGAATCCGATAACAACTAATGCCCTAGCGAGATCTTAATTCAATAACTACTTTTTATTAAACCATAAACACAAAGCATAGGTTGAATGTTGTTAGTGGTAAGCGGATTTTAGTGGCATCAGCGGCTAAGACCATATTCCTCTAGGTCTTAGTTCAGGAAATCGTCCATCAGCAAGTTCTACATAGTTAGTCCCAACACCACCCTTGTGGGCAGCCTCTGCGGATTTGTCTTTGTAGTGCCTTGTAAGGGGTGTTAACAATGATCGTTCTGTCAGTGAGGTAGCTCCGAATAACGTACAGGTTTCCGAGGACCCTGGCCTCCCGGAGCCGGCTCAGAATGCTCGATCACCATAGAGTGTTGAACGCCTCGGCAAAATCAATGAAAATAGCTAGTAGGTATTTTTTATGTCTCCTGTGGTTGTGCGATTAAGCTTTGAAGGGCATCAACAGTGGAGCGACCCTGTCTGAATCCATATTGGTTGGATGAAAGTAGGTTCACTTGTTGGTAGTGTTGGATTGTTGCTAGCAGTAATCTTTCAAAAAGTTTACTGCAGATGGAGAAGGGTGATTGGTCTGTAGAATGAAGATGGTTGTTATGGTGGTTTGTCCGAATTTTTGATTATAAGTTTTACATTTGCTATCTTCCAGTCGAGTGGGAAGGATCCGTCTAGCATGTATCGGTTGAACAGTTGGAGCAGTAGATCAGGGTCTATTTCAGCGACCTTAATGATCTCCGGCTCTGTGCATTTTCTAGCAGTTAGTGATGCAGACGAGAAGAGCTCCCTTTAGAAAATTGTGGCTCCACATCATCATTTTCCCGACATGTCCTAATCTGTTTCTCTGTTTATGGGTCCACATGAGGGCAAAAGGCAGTATCCAGGTTGTTGTTTGTCGATGCGTCCCAGGAATACGTTGCAAGACCTGGTGTGATTGTGGTTGTTATTACCTTCCCCCAGGGGAATTTGTTTGTGGCGATTTTATAGACAGTGTCCAAAGAGTCAGCATTCCCCGTGTTAGTCACAAGTCATTTCCATGATTCTTGTTTGATTTTTTTTTTCCGTATTAGAGCAGTGTATGAGTTCCATGATTCTCTATAGAGTTCCCTGAGTGTCTCCACTTCCTGTGCGGGCCAAGTCCGTCTGCTCTTTTTTTTTTTGGAAGGTTTTCGTCCTGTTTTGGACTTCCGGATTCATTGCAACTCATGAGTCCACCACGGCACAGCGCCAGGTGTAGGCCATTTTCTTTTTACAGTGTTGGCAGTGTTGGTGATGATATCTGTGATTGTCCTATGCAATTCATCTGAGCTTCTGGTGTTTTCTAAGTTTATTGTTCTCCTGTTTTTGTTAGCAGTTATGGTCTCCCTAAATAGATCCTAGTTTGCAGTGTGGAGTGGGTAGTGGTGGAGCCCTCTGTATGCCCTCTATATGAAATGTTGGCTGCCTATTTCAGTGCTCCAAATTAATGAGCAAGAACTTCGGACTATCGAGTTTCCAGATAGTGCCAAGAAATGTATCTGATATAGAATTATTTGAAGTACATGTAAGTAAAATTTCAAGTACCTATAATGGGGAGGGCCGGAAATTCTTAGAACCAATCTAACGTTCCTATGGTAGTAACCAATGGTAAGCCATAGGATTAACATTAGAGAGGCTGTATCGTCACTCTCCATCATCTGCCGCTTTGAATTTCCAGATTTAAAAAGACTGTGAAATTTCTCTTGAGACCATTTTCACAAATTATTTTGACAGTATTTCTTAAGACATACCCCTGACGATGTACTTGCCTTTGTCTTTTCGCCATATTGGATAATGTTACGATATTGTAACTTCCAAGACCAATAACTTTGTAACCCCATCAAGATAAATCATCATTGAACACCAGCGAAACCAGCATCGATCAGAAATCGCTTCTCTGAATCGGAATCATCAGTATTCCCAAAATATTCTGTCATCCCCCGCCCCCATGCTAAGTCTATGGAGGTTAGTCAACTTCAAACTCCCATGACAAATCAACTACTTAACGGATTCCAACAATAAACACCTCAAAACACTCGTTAGGACTTCCCTTAAGATAAAAGCATCCTTATTTATACCAATCTGCCTTACTCTCAAAATTCTACCATGGATAACACCTGCCTAATGACTACCCTGGAAAAAGGGCTATTAATTGAACTATAGCTTTCCACAAGAATCTGCTGGGGAAGAAATAACCATCCCAACAGGATCAGCAGCATATAAGTATACCCTCCCAGTGCCTTATATGCACCCAAGAGGCTGTTCATTGAATTTCCTGTCAAAAAGATTTGTGACACCAAACCCCCACACTACTCTCATGTGGATGAGTGTCATCTACAACAGGTGATTCTCTGTAACTACACTACCCACAGACTTAGGACAGGCCTCAAAAGAATCAGCATCATTTGCTACCTCTGACAGGAACCCCACTTTGAAACAAATTTATTTACAAAAATTGGAGGCAAAATGTGTCAGTATCTATGTTGCAGCAACCACCTCCAAGAGTAGTCTTAGTTTACCCCTCACCTTCATCCAAGTACTTTTCTGGATAAGAATTAAGATCTCCCAGGATCAGTTTGATCTCCTTTTTCCATTAAGACCATCTATACCCTTCTAGGACCACACCATCAAAATTGATAATAAAAAAGACTTGTCCCTGAAACCACATCAGTTTTCATCCCCTTTTGTGGACTTTCAAAGAATGTGAAACAATAACCAAACACCCCAGCCTTAAAAGTAAGCCATGTATCCAACCATTATCCAACTCTCTTCTGGAAACCACACCTACAACAAAAACAAAATGGAACACCCAAAGTTCAAGACCCCTGACAATAGGCCCACAGACAGTGCAATGTCAGATAAGGGAAGACTGGTGGTGCAGGTTGACAGGTTAGACCATCAGGAATTCCCAGAACTAGAAAAGCTGGGGGAAATTATTAATCAAGAAATAGAGGCAAACCATCTCCCACCAGCAAATGAAACACAAGAATGCTCCCAACTGCCAGAACAGCATCTGTGTGCTGTTGATGACTCCAGCCAGGTGCACACCTGCAGAGCAAAGCAGAAGATACAATAACAAAAAATAACAATTACATTAATAAAGAGGATATAACTGACTCCCTAACATCTATAAATGAAGCCACATCACAGATTAAAAGTGACATGGTGGTCTATATCACCCATAAGGCAAATAACAATGTCTGCCATAAACTTTATTATGGATAAATGGACTGAAATGGAAGCCATAACAGCAACTTTCATAATGGAAAATGAGAAATTAAAAGTAAGAGCAGAAGAACTCAGAAAACAAGTTCTCTACCAAGAATGCCATTTTCAAGGCCCATCGGACTCTTAAGAAGACATGTGCCACCACATTGCAACAGGGATTGAACACTGTGAAGTGCAAAAGTTACTCTGACTGTTGCTTCACCACAACTTGCAGAATACAACTATATTCTAAGATAGCATAGATCAAATGAACAGCATCAAACTTTCCAGACAACTCCAAAACAATGTATGGATCATACACCACAAATAATTGCAAAATGGAAACAAGTAATGAAATCAAAAACACAATTGCAAAAACACTGAGAGAAGAGTACGGAAATGTTAAAATTAGATCTTTACGCACAATTAAGAATAAAGGCATTATTCTGGAAACCGCTAGCTCTGATGATCTAGACAAGACTGCATCTTCTGAGACAATTATAAAACAAGGTCTCTCTCTACAGCCAAGCCGAAGATGAATGATCCCACGATACTTGTGTATGATGTTCCCAAAGAATTATCAAAAGATGATATCATGTCTGACATATACCATAAGAACCTATAGAATTTTGGCTTGAAATTTGATGAAGTCAAAGAATCCACCAATCACAGGTTTAATACAGGATCTAAAGCCAGCTCAACAAATTGGGTCATTGGGCTTCTCTGAAAAATTTCTAAAATGTCTTTTTGAACAGGACAGACTTTATCTTGGGTATCAAGCCCATAAGTACCATCGGTTTACAATGGTGAACAAATGCTTTAGATGCCTGGCTTTTGGTCATTCATCCCACAACTAATCAAAAAGTAGTGTCATGTGGTCATTGCACCATGGGAGACTGTCCTCAAAAACAGGTTACACCAAAATGCATCAAGAACAAGAACCCTATTTTTCCAGAAGTCTCCATGGACACAACTCAAAATTAATTGGGTTTCCCAGTCTCTGCCCAGATCATACATGCTGATGCAGAACATCCAAAATCTGTAATAGTGGCATTTAATACCTCACTTGATATAACAGCTATTTCTTCCCTGTGTAGACTAAATGCTACGTGTACAAATCTCGTCACTTTCTCATACTTTCTATTTGGGATCACTCTACTGTTCTCCATCTGAAGATATCCAAATCTCCCTGAACTACCTAGATTCTATCATTGAAAAACTATGCCCATCACCAATCATTATAGCTACAGACTCCAATCATACCAAGCCTCCATTATGGTTTAGTACCTCCACTGACCACAGAGGACAACAACTGGAGAACTTCATACTGGCACATAACCTGCACATCCTAAATAAATCCAATCAAACCAGTACCTTCTTCACAATAAATGGTGAGTCTAACATCGACCTGACTCACAACTGTAAACATCACTAACAAAATATCAAACTGGGCTGTGATTGAGGATCTAAAATGTAGTGACCACCGTGCAATTTCATTTAAACTAATCACAAATTTACAAAATCGGAGGTTACTTCCTCAAGATTTGAGAAGATCATAGCCCAGTTTGATATTTTGTTAGTGATGTTTGCAGTTGTGAGAGTCAGGTCGATGTTAGACTCACCATTTATTGTGAAGAAGGCACTGGGTTAATTGGATTTATAAAGCACAAAATGGCCACTGTTCTCAGAATCAGCTTAATGCCGAAGAACAAGCCTTCTATATCCAAACTGCCTTACTATGAGCAACTGAATGCTCAACTTAGAGAATAGCTCCAAAGAAATCATCTGTTCCCTGGTGGAATTCCCCAGCTAACGGTTTTAAGAAGACGTGTTCATAGGGCAAGTAAACTGTAACAAAGATGACACTCTTGGCCTCCCAATGAAGTACAAAGACTCAGAAATTAATACAGAACCATAAAAAATCAGTATAATCTCGAAATCTCAAAGCAAAAAATCACCACCTGGCAGTCTTTCGTCTCCACTGTGGGCAACTCGAACCCGTGGGGACTACTCTATAAACTTTGCAGAGATAAAGTGCCAACCAATGATATTTATAATTATAGTGACTAATGACCCTGAAACCACGACCTGGCATGATACTGTCACAATGATTCTGGATAAACCCCTCAGGATGATCAGTCAACAGATTCTCTCACTCAGTCCATAACAAGGACCCTCAATCTTCAATACTCCTCCACTGTGGATACTGACCTGATTACTCAACAAGAGCTTCAAACAGCTTTAAATAAAATCAATGTCCTGGACCTGACGCTGGAGAATACTGTCATTAAGAAGTTCGGAGGAACTTATCCTAAATCTCTTCAACAAATGTCTTCTCTGTGGTACTTTCCCTTATCTCTGGAGGAATGCACTAGTCAAATTACTAAGGAAACCCAACAAGCCCCCATCAGACCCCACAGCCTTCCATTCCATTTCTCTCCTACCAAATTTGGGAAAACTCTACAAATGACTACTTGCCCCAACAATCTATGATCTTTTCCAAGCTCAAGACATCTTTTCACCTCACCAGTATGGATTTGTTGAGGGCAAGTCTTATGAAGATGCACTTCTTGCATTAAAAAATTACAGCCAGAATTCCATGTCAAAATATGAAATGGCCATCTTCATAGACTTTGAAGGTGCTTTTGACTCCCTCTAGTTGTAGAGTGCCCTCGCAAGCCTTCGGAACACCTCATGCTCCTCTTAGTTGTACCAAGCTTTCCGAGCCTACTTTGATCACAGGTCTATACGGGTTATTTTAAAAACCTGCAGCATAACACGAGCTGTCAATAGAGGATGTCCTCAGGGCTCTGTTCTTGGGCCGCTCTTCTGGAACATTACACTAAATACGTGGCTAACCAGACCTTTTTTATTTTGCTACCCCATTCGCATATGCTGATGACCTTGTCATTGTCTTCTCAGGTAACTCGGGGAAACAAATTCAAAAAAGATCTCCGGTCTTAAAGGATCTCATTAAATGGGCAACTCTCAACAAACTTAAAATATCTCCATCCAAAACCTGGCTCATGATCGTTAAGGGTCAACTAACTATCCATTGTCCTCCTATCTTGAAAATAGCTAACAAACAAATACCATATATCACTCACTTAAAACACCTTGATGGGATCATTGATGATAGGCTCAATTTTACTCTCCACATAAAGCACCTAGTAGATAAAATCAAGAAATTTACTATGGCTATTGTTTGGATTACAAGAACCGACTGGGGGCTTGGATGCAGAGTTCTTCTCTTATATTACAAGGCAATATTCATACCTATTGCAACCTATGCTGGTTTGGTATGACAGAATTAAGAACGTCAAACTGAAATCAAAACTACTCCTTGCAAAGATCCACGATTCTTACAATGCTCCGTGCTTGCAGAACTGTCTCAACTGATACCCTACAGGTCATAGCTGGAGTATTACCTCTCGACTTGCACATTTTACATCGTACCTTCTGCTACTTTCAAAAACATCAGACCTCCATCGAATTCTATGGAATACAGAATGATGTCCTTGTAGACACCAAAGCTGAAAAAACCCGGATTTGGTCTGCTTTAACAAAAATTTGGCAAGGTCGTTGGAATACGACCCCTAAAAGCAGAACTACATATAAATTTATACCAGACGTCACCTTTCCTGCCAACAAGAAAAATTCCCTATGGTTCTCTTCAAACCTCTACACATTATTTGTCATAACTGAATATGGCTCTTTCATCTCCAAACTCTTTCAATTCAGAATAAGCAATACAGATTCTTGCCTTTGTCTCCAGCTGGAAGACTGGAACAAGCTGCTCTATCACTGCCCTCTTTATGGTGACCTACGGAAATCCCTACAACACCGTATAAACACCTTCTCACCTGGCAACGAAAAGCATCTAGTAGAATCTGCCTCACACCTTGGAATCCTACAACAATCGGCTTCTGATTTATTTGCTAGAAAACTTCTGTTGGCCAATCCTGCTTCAGCTTCACCTACAATAATGTCAGCCTCAACAATGAGTGGTGTCTTGCAGAGATAAAATATTGTCACCTTCAATAGCTCTTAAAAGATCACATAGATCCAATTTTTTTTTTTACTTTTATTCCCTCAAGCCTAGGCAACCTGAGGATTGCTGGCACCCACTGGTTTTGCATTGCCTCCAGTGGGTGTGGGTTTTGTCCAATCTTAGACAATTTACTTTTATTTTTTTAACTATTTTTTTTTAAATTTATTTATATTTTTTTTCTCTTTTTTTTTTTTTATTTATTTATTTTTTATTATTTTTAATACATTTTATTTATTTACTTTTGTGCAATTTTTTTCCTTCTATTTTCTTTAACTGTACCAGCTAGAGAAAATAGAAGAAAGTCCGGGCAGCTGGGTTTTTTTATTTTATTTTATTTATCTTATTTTATTTTATATAATTTTACTTCACCTTCAATTTATTTTTTTATTTATTTTATTAGCAATTTCCTTTTTTTTATTTCTCTTTTTTTAATACTGTTTTATTTTGTAAAAAGGCAAATATTTTCATTTTTTTAGCCCTTTTACTTGCTTTCAAGAAGTAATTTCGTCTCATAGTGCCCGAATACTTTTTTCAGTGAGCTGTACAACTAAAGGATATAACGTTAGCGTCACTTGATGGAGCTTAAACTTTTATTCGTTTTCAATCACCGCAGGGATGCGGTCACCGTAATACTACACTCAGTCACGTCACCTGTTCTCCTGTGTAACGGGACCGTCGATCACGCAGGGTCCTAAGGACAGAGTAGATTGTTATACGAGTCAAAATTAGAGAACAAGACACAGCACGTCTTGAGTAATCAACTCTATAAACACATTAATATAGCATATCATTTATAGGTGTTAAATCCCACGAGTTGGAAGTCACAAGTGTAGTGCTTTTCCCCACATTGTTGACGCGTGAGATCAGTAAAAGGCCATGAGAAATTTCAGTTGAGGGGATGCGGAGGTATATATATATAATGGAAAAGGGGAAAGGAGGATAGGAAGTTCATGAGTGAAACATGACAGGAACAGAAGAGCAGTGAGAGTTTTGGCCGATTTTTGTCATTGTGTGAAGAAGAGGTAAATTAATAATTACTAGGGAAAAGATGAGAAAAGAACCATATTGATGTCTGATACCCCCCCCCCACCGAGGCGGTGCAGAATATTTTCGTGTAAGTCAACCCTTATTGTTTAATAACAAACTATTAAATTACCCAAAAGCCGAACCTACCATCTGCATACGTTTTAAGGCATTTATAAGACATCTTTTCTCACATATATATAAATATACCCCGACAATTGTATTATTTTCTTAGTATTCAGTTTTAATGGAGAATGCGATTTATTAATTTAATTCTCAAATACTGATTACACTATTAAGTTAATATAATTCCCTGTTCTAGTATTTGAACAGTGTTATGTCATGACGAACACAAATTATTTTGTTCCTGCTAGAGAATTAATGTAAAAGCCACATGAAGAACATTACAAAATTATAATATTGCTAAAGTAAGATACTGCTTGTATCCAGTTAGTTTAACTAACAATTACATACCAATTAATCGAACTTATGTACCAGTTATATTGTACCTCATTTGTATACATATATGTTTAATAAACCTTTTGTTGTTAATATTTTACGTCCTGACCATTCTTTTTAATTACATGCAATTCACTGAACAAACTTGTAGAACCATTAAATGCGGGGCTCAAAGGCCAATACACAAAAAACCTTTGAGTTGAACACAACGCAATTCTGTTGCTGCGAGTTGCTCACTGTGACATGTTGAGTGAGACTTCAGGGCGCAGGATATTGTCCTAATTTAAATGGCTAGATAGATCATTTAAAACCCAGGGTTTCTGGATTCACATGATATTGTGCGGTCTTGCTGAAGCGAGTGATTCACGAGTACATTGATAGGCAAGCGCATGAGGCCGCTGTAGCCTAGTGGTCAGGCGCGCGGGTGCATAAGTACACGTACCTTGAGTGACCGGGGTTCAAGCCCGTGACCACTGAATACGGTGCTGGTTCTTGTATTCTATCTATCTGGTGATCTATAAATTTTTATTTTATTTTATTTTTTTTTAACTTTTTTTCGTTTTATTTTTATTTATTATTATTTTTTTAAATTATGATTTTATTTATTAATTTTTTTCTCTATGCTGGTACCCTCAAGTTTGGGTAGCTGTGGGTACGGGATTTCTTGGCACCCACTGATATAGCACTATCTCCAGTGGGTGTGGGACTTCGCCCTCTTCAGGGCAAACAAAGATTGTAATGGTCTATCTCCACTTGGCTAAGGACATATCTAATTGTGGCCCACCTCTCGTGGTGTAGACGGGCACCGGGCACGCTTTCCAGGAGATTGCCTACCCAGTGGCAAAGAGGCCAGAAACAACTAAACAACACATAATATACACAAACATAACGCTAAAAGTTTCTGGCCGCTCTACAGAGTTTTGTATCATCACAGAGTAACAGGGCAGAGATGAATTTATGTTCCTGGAGCCGCTATACAGAAGATACTATACATGTCTACATGCACCATCCAACCAGAAATGTTACCCGCTATATTTCGAGTGGTGAGGGAGATATCGATGGTCGCATCTCATCTCAGACGGCACTAGGTGCCAAACGATTTTGTGATCAAGTGTCTTTGCCAGTAAATTTGCCCTCTTTCTTGATAAAATAAAATCGCTTTCCTTGTTTTCAGCGTTATATTAACACTCAATTAATTCAGTAAAGAAAACACTTTACTAGGTCATGAGGAAAAGAAATCTTTCTTCTGTTAATTTTTACTTTTAATACTAACCCACTACCGCTTGGTCACAAAGGTGGGAGGGGGGGTAACCTGCTCTACTAGGGCGAAATGAAGCAAACAGTTCCTAAAACCCAGAAATCCACTGGGTGCATAACAGTCTACAGGGCAAAAACAGTCTGAACTGATTTCATTGCAGCTAAACGTCAAAAACTGACCTAGCCAGAATGAGAACTCCAACCATTCTTATCATTCACTCAACCGAAGAACAACCTATTGGCAAACTCTCGCCATTTCTAGTGCAAAAATGCCTAGAAAGCATAATAGGTACCCCAAGACAATTCATCGCGTAAGATAGGGAGACTTACTGGTTTAAGTTGCCACTGCTCGACAGTCTGAGCAACTACTAAAACTAAAAACGTTTAGTGCAACTTCCGTTACTGTTTCGCCACACGTTTCCCTGAACACGTCAAGAGGTGTCATGATCGAATGGGACCTCATGAACGTGTCAGATGAAGAGTTAAAACAGGAATTGCAAGATCAAGGAGTAATCAATGTAAGAAGAATAATGACAAAGAAAGATGGCATACTAATTCCTACTCGAAACGTAATACTCACTTTCGATAACCCTAAACCACCAACAGCGATCGAAGCAGGTTATCTTAATTGCCGTGTTAGAGCGTAAATTCCAAACTCCTACACTGCTACAAGTGCCAGAAGTTTGGGCACTCACAGCCAGTCTGTAGAGGAGCAGCTGCCTGTGCCGCATGTGGATCCACTGCGCACACGAACACTGAATGCACAGCTACAACACCTAGTTGTCCAAACTGCAGAGAAGCACATCCGGCGTTTTCTAAAGAGTGTCCCCTTTGGAAACGTAAAAAACACATATAACGATATAAAACTGAACACAATGTCACCTATCGAGAGGCCAAAAAAATCTTTACCAGTCCGGAATAATAATAAACCAACGTATGCTCAAGCAACCAAAAGACATATCAATTGCAGCCCAAACTGTGGCAACCATACCACCAAGCGAATCGCTATCTCAGTGGGCAAGGTTAGTATTGGCCACTGTACCAGTAAACCAAACAGTACAAAGTAAACAGTACAAGGACAAAGTAAAGCCATAAATACTTCAATTACTGTATAGCCAGATGCCTCTGCACAGCAAAACACTAAAGTAACAACTATTCCTGATGCAAACCAAACAGATTGCATGGACAGATGACAGCTCACACAAGATGAGCACGTACTAGAACTATTTGCTGATGAGGATATGGACACCGGAAAACCATACTTTCCAAAACAAATCGAGAGTTCTACTAAACCCAAATGATGCTTATATTTCTGCAGTGAAACTGCAGAGGATATCGCAGCAATTTAAATGACATCCTAGATCTTGCACAATAAAAAGATCGTGTTTGTACACAACCATAACAATCAGGCGCATGGAGGTGTCGCATTGATAATAAACGCTCAAATACCCTCCAAACCACTCCCATTAAAAACAAACTCTAAGGCAGTTTCAGTGAGAGTCAAAGTTAATTTTGACTTCACTATCGTCTCGCTATACTTGCCGTCTAATCAAAATTTAAGCTGCACCGGCCAGAAGAACTAGTGGTACAACTTCCTCAACCGTACTTCATCCTCAATGGTCATCATTCATTATGGGGAAATCAAAATATGGACAAACAAGGACAAATTATAGAAAGTTACTTGACCAGCACAATTTGATTATTCTCAATAATGGCGCACACACCTATATGTATTTACCTACAGGATCTTCTTCAGCTTTTGATGTTTCATTATGCTCACCATCGATATATCCTCTATTTGGATGGACTATTCATAGCAATCCACTGAGTAGTGATCATTACCCAGTGATATGCCGGATTGATACAAACATCCCCCACTTTTCTAACAGAACTGTCAAATGGAACTTTTTCAAAGCGAAATGGGATATATGCAAACAACTAGCAATATTGAAAGAAAAGCAGGTCCAGCAAGCATCCATAAACTTAGCCACAGAATATAAATCTAACTAAATACTACAGACAGCAGACCAAGCGATTCTAAAGAATTCCAACAAAACATCAGCACGCTCAAATTTTGGTTGAATAAGGAATGCAGCGCGGCTAAAAAAAGAAAAGAACAAAGCATGGAACATCTTCAGGAAGTTTCCAACAGCTGCTAATCTCATCCACTTTAAACAGGCTCGGGCCAAAGCAAAACATTAGGCAGACTAGCAAAAGGGAAGCATGGAGACGTTTCGCCTCCACAATTACAAGAACGCAAAAGATACGATGTATATACTCTAAACGTCCACACATCAACCTTCCCATACTAACTGTAATTGGTTGTGATGTTACAACACCAGTGGAGATTGCAAATGCACTGGGCGAATCGTTCATGAAAATCTCAGCCACGACATCTTACCCACGTCATTTTTAGGTACGCAAGGCACAGGCTGGGAAATATTTCAACTTCGAATCAGCATCTAGTGCCGCATACAATCTCCTCTTCACAATGACAGAATTGCACAATGCTTTAGCCACCAGCAAACTGAGTGTAGCAGGACCAGGTGGAATACACTACATCATGATAGCACAATTTACTGAACCAGCCCTTAAGACATTGTTACTCTTTCATAACAGAATTTTCAAACAGAATACCTTCCCGGTCAAATGGCATCACTCTTTTGTTTTGGCATTTCCCAAACCAGGAAAAGATCCTAAAAATCCACGACACTACCGACCTATTGTGCTCACCAGCTGTTTGAGCAAGGTCCTGGAAAAAATTGTCAATACCCGCCTCTCCTGGTTTGTAGTCCAAAACAACCTTCATAACCCAGTACAGTGCGGTTTCCATGAAGGGCAGAAATAAACATCCGTGATGCTTTTGTACAAAAAGAACACCATGTCATGGTTCTCTTTGACAAAGAAAAAGCGTTTGACACAGCTTGGAGGTATTCTATAATGCGAAACCTATACAATCTAGTACTACACGGACACCTGTCAGAGTTTATCAGAAACTTCCTCCACCATCGCTCATTTCAAGTTAGAGTCAACAACCAGTTATCTTCCAATTTTATCAAGGAAGGAGGGGTTCTACAAGGTTCAGTATTAAGTGCCACCCTATTTAACATAATAATGAACTCTATAACACAGGATCTACCACAAACAGTGTCCACTACCTTGTATGCCAATGATTTCAGTATCTCCTGCCATTCTCCTAATATGCAAATGGTAGAAAGACAGTTGCAAGGTGATATAAATTGATCCGGGTTTCTTATTAGAATTGCAGTCCATGGAGTTGTTTCCTCTGTCTGTATTATTTTGTATTTTAGGGAATATCCTCTGACTAGATTGGAGTGGAATTATCGTTCCTGAAGGATGATGATGTCAGCATTTACTTCGTCGGCTTTGAGCCTGATTTGGTCTCTTACAGCCCTCGCCCTTTGTGCGTTGTGTTGGAAGAATTTGACAATCGTGGTGTTATATTGCTTATGGTGTGCTGCCATAGTCGATTCTGGATTGGTTCAAACTCTTGATTTTAATGTAGATCGGGCATTTGTTGCTCTTACTGAGTGCGCTGCGTCGAGTTATTGGCCTTTGCAGTTGGCGCATATTGGTTGTTCATCTTTCTTAGGATAGTACTTGCAGTCCTGCCCTTTTTCGGCACAGTCGCCACATGTCTGGATTGTTTGGCTGCAAGTATGGGTGGTGTGGCCAAACTTGCAGTACCTATAACATTTGGATACCACGATGTGCTCGTAAAATCTGTGGCTGCTACAGTTTACAAAGATCCTTGTTTGCTTGGCACGGACTTGCAATGCGGCGGGGATTAATTATACGACTCAGTTCTCGGAGTTTTCTGTCATGGGTTCCATCGCATATTTCACTATGACCAGTTCTTTCATGTTAGTATTTGAGAGGACCTCTGCAGGTTTCTGAAGTATATCCCAGAGGTCAGTTCTTCTGGCATAATATTGCTATTCAGGTCATATATTTTGATGGAGGGTCCTTTTTTCTTCGATGCTTCCGCCTTCAATCCTAGAATTATTATTATGGTGTTAGTCATAATCTGGCTGGCTTATTCGATAGTTTCCGTCTCTATGACGATTCCCGGAATCCTTGTTTTTCTGATTGTTTTTATTCTTGTCGATTTCAGATAATGAGATAGTTCTTGTATAAAGTGGGTCTTTATACTTTTACTGGAGGTGGTACCATCAGGGATGAGTGGTCTCAGCACAACAATATTGGGAGTTGGCAGAAGAGTTTTTCTTTTGGCAGGTTGGTTTTTTGTTTGTATATTGTTGGGTACGTTGGAGGAATTCCTCAGCGTTTCTGCATATATGGGTGCACGCTGTTGAATTTGTTTCGCTCCACATTCAAATAAGCCTGGAACTTGGCTGTTCTCCTTCGCTCTCAATGTAGGTTTCGGTTAAGAGTATGTCTAGCTTGTTCCAGAGGTTGACAATTTGCTGTGGTTACCCTGTTGGTCTGTTCCTTGAACAAGGCTTCAAGAACAGCCTCGAGGAACATCGCCTTCTCAGGAACGATGGTCTCCGGCAGGGAGGGGTGTATGGGGTTCCGGTTGTTTTTCATTGTTGGCTTCTCTCTAACTTGGCTGGTTATCTTGGATTTATTTTGTTTCTTTCAATTCGGTTTGTGACCACGACTTCCGCTCCAACTTGAGCACTGATGGATTTCTATTTCTCATCTTGCCAGTCTGTGGGGCTTCATTGTGGGGGGGGGGGTCTGCCATATTGAATAAAATCCTGATTTTCGAGACTATCCTGTTCAGTGAGGTTGCTTGGATTTTCCGTTATAGAGCCCGTAGGTCGGTGGAGATCGAAAGCTGTCGCGTATTTCAAAGTGAAATAAGGCTGACGTCCATCAGCAAAGATTTGGGCTGACTACCATTGAGTTCAGGTGAGGGGAAACAGCCAACAGTTAAAATTCGCCTAGAGGAGTGGGACTAATTCCCTGTGACGTTTCTGGGGGTGGCAAAAAACGATGGTGAGATCTAATATGCTGTATTTTACACTAGAGAAAAGTTTGTTTTCTGTCAGTACTACACTGACAGAATTTTCCACTGTCAGTACTACACTGACAGTGGTAGAGAATGAAAGGGACTTGGGGGTGGTTGTGCAGGCAGATATGAAGTTCTCTGAGCAGTGCAGACGGGTGCAAGAGTAGCTCATGGAGTATTGTCAATGATATACAGGAATTTTTCCAGCAGGGATAAGGAGGTGATTATTCCATTGTATAAGGCAATGGTCAGGCCACACCTTTGTACAGGTCTGGAGGCCTCATTTCAAGAAGGATGTAGAGCTGCTGGAACGAGTACAAAGAAGGGCAACAAGATTAGTGAATGGAACAAAGGGGTGCTCTTACGAATAAAGGCTTAAGTTTTGCAAATTACAATGTCTGGAGACTAGGCACCAGCGAGGTGATCTGATAGAGTTGTGTAAAGCCTTGAATGGTTTAAGCATGCTCAATGCTGATGGGAATCTTCCTCTAGCTCAGAAAAATCACCTGAGAGGGCATAAATTCAAATTGAGGAAAGACAGATGTAGGATAGACGTGCGGAAATTTGCCTTTAGCCAGCGGGTGGTTGGTTGGTGGAACAGATTTCCATCC
The DNA here is from genome assembly GCF_048544385.1 of Mastigoproctus giganteus. Classification (NCBI taxonomy): domain Eukaryota; kingdom Metazoa; phylum Arthropoda; class Arachnida; order Uropygi; family Thelyphonidae; genus Mastigoproctus; species Mastigoproctus giganteus. The sequence continues at coordinate 42,402,763 of NC_143587.1, read as the reverse complement.
CTTGTGGTGGAGGTTGATAGCCTAAATAAGTTTAAGGCTCAGCTGGACAGGTATTTTGAACGAACAGAGGGGTGAAGTGGAAGTGGGGTTTTTTTTTTTTTTGTTTTTTGGCTGATGCTGCATAAGCTTGCTTTCTTGCATCAAATGCCTCTACTAATGCTAATGCTAATGCTAATGCTAATGTTTGCGTAACCCCATGGAAAGTTTATGGTGGGGAATAGGGAAAACAAACATTGTTATTACTTGGCAGTTTTGTGCTTGGATCGGTGAAATGGGACTTCGACGATGTTTAAGTAGACGGTAGACGTCAGAGTGCCCAGCACATGAATGACTGGACCCAGGGTATCCCAGCAGAACATCACCCAAAGCATTACACGGCTGCCACCATCTTGTTTTCTTCCATTGTTGCACCCATGTGCCATCACTCCCCCAGGTAAACGACGCACGTGAACTTGGCCGTCCTCATGGTGCGACAGTAAACGTGATTTATCGGACTAGACGACCTTCGTCCAATCACTCAAGGTCCAGTTTCGATGCTCGCGTGTCCATTGTAGGCACTGTCGCCGGTGAACCGTGGGTAGCACGGGCACTCGGAGTGGCCTGCAGCCCCATTTTCAGTAGGGTTCGTTGTACTGTTGTGACACATTACTCCCATCACCAGCATTCTAATTACCGTCTAGTTGCGCCACAGTGTCCTTCTGTTGCCATGTACCATCCAAGAGAGCCTTCGCTCACCTGGAACATCGATGAGCCTTGGTCGTCCAACACCTCGCCGGCGGTTCGTGGGTTTTCCCTCCTCGGACCATTTTCGATAGGTATTAACCACGGCTGACCGTGAGTATCCAGCCAGCTGTGCCATATCGGATATGCTCTGACCCAGTCATCTAGCCACTACAATTTGACATTTGTCAAACTCCCTTAAGTCCGCTGCATTCACCATCTAAAGAACAAGAGTAACACTGATTAACGGAGGTCAGTAGCAGGTGTTTGTTTTTATACCGTGTCCCGACCCGCGCACGCGCCGTAGTTCACCTGCAGTTGCTTCGATTTGCAGCAAGACTCGATGGTCATAATGTTTTGGCTCCTCGGTGTAACTCCCTATTAGAATTTGATGAACTTCTTGCCTCCACTTCTCAACAGAATTCCTAATGTGTGAATGTAAATGCAAAATACTCAGTGTGGCAGCTCTCGGAGTAAGATCATCAACACTCGAACCATCGACTGTGCATCCTTTGCCAAAGATTTCTCGTAATCTGCCTTCGCTTTTCGAATCTTCTTTGTGTCCTGATTACAGACTAGACTATATCTACCATGATAACTTATATGCATTCCATGCATTTTTCTTCTCTGTCACGAGTTTCATTAGTTCATCTGACATCCATTTAGGTCTAAAACTTGAATAGTATTTCTTAGTTGGTACGAAAAGTGTAATAGCTTAAAAGACTAATTCTTGTGTGCTTTCGTTTAAAATATGCTGCTGGTAACATCATCAGTTGGTTCCTCTTTATTGAATTAAAACCCAGAGACCATCACAGTCACCTGTACCTAAGCAAAAACCCTTTCATTTACCTCTGATGGTAATTACATCTTTACATAAATCACACATCAGTATACTATGATCCTACCACCTGGTGGTTCCGTTATCTGCGTATTCTTAATGCATGATTAATCATTGCTCTTAATGTGATCAAGAGAATTTGTCCCTCGGGTTACCTCTCGAACATGTTACTGTAATAAACAATCATCACAAAAGTCTTGCTAGTGTGCAAGTGACCTATCCACAAGTTCCAGTCTCTATCTGGAAAGTTAAAATCCCACATTATAAGACATTCTGATTTACTGACCCACTCTATTTCTCTGTCTTGTTGTTCGTTGTTCTCATCATAGTCACGTGACCTTTGACACACCTACTCTTATTTTTGCTTTGCCAGTGCTTATGTCACACGCAAACTGACTCAACATTTTACTAGCCACCCATGTCAACTCGATGCACTGCTTTATATTTTGTGTGTGTTTTAACTAACAGCATAGCCTCTCCTGCCTTCCAATCTTGTCTATCCTTTCTGTAGTCATTGTACTCTCCAAATTCAAATTCTGCATTCCTTATATCTGTGTGACACACGTCTGTGACACCCAGCGATATTTGCCTTCGATGTGTTAACACTACTTCAGATTCATCAAATTTATTTACTATACTCCTACCATTTGTGGGCATGCACCCGTTCTTACTCTTAGTTACCATGACATAGCCAATGTATTTTTTTGTTCTTTTATGACTTCCAGCAGTTCTTGAAATCCCCGCCACCTTGCTTTCCAGGCTGCTGCTCATTCCAACAGGAATCACCTTCACCTCTGCTTATTGTTAATCTGTTAGTCTGTGTATCCCACCCCTGAGCTAGCAGTTTTTTTAGCCACCTAACATCGCCTCAATAGCATCGACAAATATTCCTGCACCCTTTCTAATGAAATATATCCCATCCCTGTAGAAACAGTCTCTGCTGTTAACAAGCACAGACACGCTGCAAAAAATACTGCCCCATTAGCTTTACACAATCTCTCCAGGGCCGAATTGATTGACAAGGCTCTCATAATGTACTCCATCTATCGTATCTGTAGAGAACTACAGACACATTCAAATTTAACCCTAACTCGCAACCTGTTTTAAGCATTGACCTGTACTTTTTAGTCCTCAGATCTCCTACTTTGGTAATTATCCAGATCTTGGATACTAGTTCATATTTCGACTAACGAACAGGAATAAAGCAGTGATTGGTATGTGCCACCCACTGCTTTCCCCGCCAATTGTCCTTCTAGGTTGATATGCCTAGGGTATTTATCCCCCCCCCACTTGCAAACTATTTTTAAATGGCGAACTCGATTTCCGATTTTAAAACAGAGAAATGGGGAGGTAAATACCCTACCTGAGCTAATCACCCCCTCCCTGATGACACAAAATAATCAGAAAGAAAACGCCTTCACAATAATCACCCAATCACGGAACTGTCGATGACTGTATTTTTAGGGAAACGAGAAATATTGGGTGATTAAACTACTAAATAATAATTGTTTAATCACCCAATCCCAGAATTCGATCGTACAATCACACCCACTACGGTCACACCCACTACGTGAAGACAAGTGGTACCCAAATAATGGAGTTTAACCCCCACTTTTAATATCATTAATGCAACGTGCACAACAAGATCACATTTTGTACGCAGTTAGAAGATTATATCTGCTGTACAATGTCCTCAACTTTTTCCCCTGGCAGACATACCTTGGTCCTATTCCATCTATTCTTTTTTTGCACAATATATTTCTCGTTTCCCTAAAAATAGAGTCACCGACAATTACTAGCTGCTGAAGGACCAGCGCATTCTGCCCCTGGGATAACCTTGGTGTTGCATGGTGATCAGCTACAAGTTCTGGTGTTGATGTGGGCAGCTGAGAGCTTGAAAGGTCCCCATTTATATCCTTCCAGGGCATCTACCCAAATTTCGTTGGAGACTTGAAGAATTCTTAAAGGCCTCTTTAATCAGGGATGTAGTTAGCTAATGTCTAGATGGGGAACTGCTCTACTCCCTTTGAGTAGTTGTTTTCCTTTGAGTTGTTCCGATGTTTCAACCCTCACAGCATGTAATCAGTCTAAAAAAAAAAAAAAACTATTACTTTGAGGGCACCCGAATAATGAAATTCATTTGCCGTGCTGTGTGTCTTATGTCTCACAACATCCACGCTGATTACTCACTGATAGCAAACCTGCAGCCTGGCCATATCTCATTACACTATGAACGTTCATTAAGCAGCGGGCAGTATGATAAACTGAGGGACTTTCCCTTTTTTTTTTTTTTTTTTTATTTGCTTCAAAGTAAGTGAAGCCTTGCGACGTCAGTGGCTTTCTTGGGTGTGCCTGTCGTTGTGATAATTAACCGGTTTTCAGGAGCGGGAAACCTTGCGTTTCTGGCTAGCATTAAACTAGCTCAGGCAGAGTATGAAAAAAGTTCAGAAAATTCTCTCCTAGCTTGACAGATCCTAGCCAAGCCTTTTGCACATATTAAGAGGGACCGCAGTTTAAACCACTGTAATACAATACAATCCATAGAGTAGTAAGATAACCTAATCTATCTCGCTGGTATCACTCTGTGATACCAGCGAGATCGTGGAACTAGAACAAGCTCTGATATACATTAATGTCATAACTAGTGGTGCACCACAAACATACCTTATAACCAGTGCCGGTGGCAGGCTATTTCGCGCCCTATGCAAGGCACACCCCAAAAAAATTTCCAACTTCAAATTTCAAAAATAGATGTCTTGTAGGGAAAGTGAAAAGCACAAAACTTGAAACTGCTAAATTATTTTAAATTGCAAGAATAAGTAACACAACAATCTTTGATTATCTTTCTCAAATACAAAATAAAATGTTTTAGCACACAAATCATTTTGAATAATCTTGTTAATTGTGATTTAAAAAAAATATTATTTTAGGGTTGCCCGTAATTAAATACATTAACCCGTATTTGTGTCTGTAAATTGCGTATGTTCTATGGTTGATTTGCCTGTTTTGCTGGACGAAAAAACCCCAGTTACTGGGGAGAAAAACCTTGCTATCTACGCCTGAGACCAACTAACTCAGCCACGGAGTGAAAAAAGCCCATTAAAGTTCCTCGCATCATCGACGGGATTCGAACCCAGGCCTTTTCCACCGGTGTGGGGAGGACGGTGACGATACCACTGTGCTACCCACTCAGACCCTGTTAATTGTGATGTTAAAATTTAAGTTTCTTAAAAGTTTCAATTTCAGGCATATCAAAATCTCACTTTGCATGCCTCTTCCTTTGCAAATTTTGTCGCCGATTCCTTCAGGTCAAGTGGGCATGTTCAATTGATATTGATGCCAAGCAAACTAGTCTCTTTTGCAACAGTGTTGAGCATATGTAAGTTTTTATAAGTTTGAGCTTTGAGAAACTTTATTCACCACTTGCCACTGACACTGAAGTGTGAGAACCATCCTTAGAGCAACAGACACATTAGGCACATTATCCAAGTGTTTTTGTTGTAGTATGAAGAGTACTCCTTGTGGGGGCATAGACGTTGGAAGTCTTCGACTATAAGTTATTACTATAAGTTCACAGCAGAGATCTTCAGCATCAATATCTTTGTTTCCATTGTGCATCAATGATTTTTCCAAATTCTCGCAGGCCTTAAGCACATCTTCAGTAGATTTTTTTGTTGATACCATATATATCATATAGGAAGCCAAATAGGGAATTTTCTTCAACAGATTGTAAGGCTATGTCTAAGTCAGCATAATAGAAACCTACTTTGAATTTCTGCTTTGAATCTTGCGGTCCCTCTTCTTGGACCTCATGCTCAGATTATCGTTTCTTTCTTCTCTTTCTAACTTTTTCTGTCTCAAAGTTTGGTAGTTCTCTAGATCAATAGCCCACAATGTAATTCTTGGTGACTTGCAGTTGGCTTGTAGCTGAATTTAAATCAGCTTCCTTATTTTCTAGTAGCTTGCTTGTAAAATTGACTTCAAAAAGGATGTTGTAACATGCACAACATCCTTTAGAGTATAGAATTTTTTTTATAAAACGTTATAATTAATTATAATTCATAGCACTGTTGTAGTATTTATCTTAAAATAAAAAATATAAATTGTCAGTTGCATTTTTTTATATGGGTTAAAAAAAACTAATCTGTATAAAACTGTGCCCCTCAAAGTTCAGTACTTTCCCGTTTGAGCCCTATGCGGCAGCCTAGTAAACGTAATGATAGCACCGGCCCTGTTTATAACAAAAATTCATTTGTTGGAGTGGGAGATGGTAATGGAAAGTTTAGAGCACACTGACAACTACATTACAAACTTATGTTCCATTTCAAACAAGAGAGGATAATTAAAATTCGATTTTGATTAGATGTCAGAAAAGGGATTTGTTAATAACAGGGATACCTTTTCCCACTGAGAACGTAATGGCTGAAAAATGGTTGGCTAGGCTGTAGTCGATTAGCTTTACTCGTGCGTTTAGTGAGTATTTTAAACCGGCAGCATGTGGTACGAAATAGTTCCTTCTGCTGCAGTAATTTTGATTGCCTTGTCCGTACCTTCGGTGGCCGCGTATGGTCTTCAGTATTTATATCTTGGTAGAGTAAGTAAAGATATTAGTAACTTCAACCTAAAGAACAATACAAACAATTTCCGTTTATGCTTCTCACGGGAAGGATCAGAGGAGTTCACTGCTTGTAAATTTTTTGCATCCAATATACAATCATAGAGGTTACCAATGGGTCCTACTTTAAAAAAAAAAAAAAAAAAAAAACACAAGTGCCTGATGGCCTTAGTTTCCTCCGCGCATATTCCAAGCCATAGTTTTATAATTAGTAGCCCGCGGTATTTGAACGATAGCGCAAAATATTGCGCGCTTATGAATTCTGATCAACTAAGAGTATAAAATGCGTAGAAAAGCAGGTAACAAAATGAAACTCGATAGCGAATGGCATACTTTAGCCAAACAGGTGATTGATATAGAATAAAGAGGGGAAGATAATTTTAAGGATTTGCTCTGGATGTAGAAAAGAGTAGAAAAACGGTTAAAATAATTCATTGTGCCACACTGATTATTAGAAGTAAACAAATGTGACACTTTAATTCAGCATAGAACAACTAGAGAAATCTTGTAATGTTCCAGAAAAGTATACTTTCCACAGCCCTTTCTAAGTGAGTAGGGCCCTTTTGGACGTTAGTGAGTGTAAGGCTCTGTTCAGCGGTGCTTTTTAAGTAAAGGTTTGATTGTTCGTTTTTTGTGAATGATATAAACTTGTGTTTTCTGAATCATGGCATCAAGAAAACAAAATTTGTTTTGAAAGTAGGATTTTCAAAGAAGATTGAACCAGCAAATACTTCTTTATGAAAAGTAAATATCAAGTTAGCTGCCAAAAAAGTTTGTTGTGAAATAATATGATCATTTAGTAAAGGAGTAGGGCTTTTATAGTTTTTACCAAAATACCTTAATAATCAAAGTGCTGATTTCACAGTAAACAAAAGACAGGGAACAAGTGCCACTCATACAGATATCCTTATATAATCCAGATACAGAATGAAAGTAACGAACAAACTAAATTCAAAATTGTAGAGAGCAGTAGACATATCATATGCCATGTCCACTGCCCTCTGTAGTTTAAATAATCAAATGTAACAACTCCAAAATATGCTGCTGCAACCAGCTAACAGTAGGTTGCATTACCTACTTTAATTTATTTGCAAATTAATCTCAAAAACTAAGCCATAATAAATAGAATTTACATAAATAAATCAGTTCTAATAAAGACATTAAAATAAACAAATGACAGATTAAATTAAAATGTAATGAAGAAATCAAAGGGTAGTCATGAGTATTCGAATTAAAAAGGAAAGAGTGGAACAGAAGAAACACAGAAATCAAAGAGGGGAGCAACAGAAGAATGTGGACTGTGTTATGGGTGTAACATAATCCACATTCTCTATTTTGAGAACGGCATTACTTTTGTGGCATATTTAGTGTATTTCTTTGTATACAACAGTTTGAGACAAATTATCTACTTGGGAAAAAAAAAAAATTTTCTTTTTTTATTTTTGCACAGAACTTTTGCTTCTCTATTTAAAACCACTAAAAGGATCACATATGCTTAAATTTAAAATATATATATATATGTGTGTGTGTAGGGTGTTTTGTAATGTGGGCCATACTTTCATGATCTGAAAACATTGAAAAATGTTTATACAAACGTGTCTGATTCTGAACAGTTACAGAGCTATGATTATTTGAAATTGAAAAGATAAGATTTTTTTTATGTAAAAACTAATAAAAAAAAAGAATAAAAACACACACATGGTAAAATGTTTATTCATACTAATTACATGTTTCCTTATTTTTATTTATTTTTGCTGTCTTGTGGCCTTCCAACAAGATGGGCCTCAATTAACTATATTAGTTTATTTTTATATGAACTATATTCATATAATATAGTTCATATATTTTATATGAACTATATTAGGTTTATTTTTAGGGTGTTCCTTGAGCAGCATGATGTATAGATAAACTGTGTTGTTTGAAGATAATAAAGCACTCAAAACTTACATTGGTATTATGTTTATTTCCAAATTGGAAATATGTAATATAATGTAGTCAAAACATTTTGTTGTAATTTCTTACCACTTCTTCAGCGACAGTTGTCTGTGGAATATCACCATCCCAAAAGATCACTTTGGTCACAAGTAGAGCCCACAATACCGGTATTTCGGTATTTTTAATTTATGAAACTGGGATACCGGTATTCCAAAAAACACATTTTTTGCAATAAATTTTGATGACAATTAGGTGCAATAAAGTAAGGAAAACCAAGTAATTACTTGAATTCACGTTTGAAATCAAACTTTTATTACAATAATAAATATTGTGGCAAAAATTATTAAACATACAGTTATTCTAAAAACAAAAAAATAACATCCACACTACCTATCCGAATAAAGTGAGCCCTTAAAAAACTCAATAGTGTTATGGTTTAAACTGGATCTAATTTTGGTACATATTTAATTAGTGGCAGAAAACAACCTTTTGGTTTCTGTGCCGGTTGGTGCTTTGTACTGAGATAGTTGTAGACGAGTTACAGTTTAATCCCTGATTTTACACCTTCTTTCTACAACAGCATGTTGAAGAGGCAACCAGAGGGAGTAATACTCTTTATTTGATTAGCAGCAGTGATTATTCATGCATTAAGAATCTGCAGGTAAAGGAACCACTGGATGGCAGTGATCACATTGTATTCGTGGGATTTACTTAAAGATGTGGTGCCTCCGTAGCCAGGTGGGCAGGAGTGGCAATGCGTAGCATACGCTTCTTGATTAGACCGGGGTTCGAGCCCGTGATCACGGATCATGTGGAACGGTCAGGGAATGACCAACGCATATCCCCCGAGCAATATGGCCTTAGTTGCTAATGCTCCTAAAAACCAAATAACAAACAAACAAACTTAAAGATGTAACTACCATCAGGAGTAAAGGGAGAGATTTTTGCTTTCAAAAAGGTGACCATGGTGGTCTCAGACAGTATTTAAATTCTGTAAAGTGGGACTGACTGATGTTACCAACAGCAAATTCTAAATGGGATTAATCCATTCAAGGAATTAATCTTGGAAGGTACTAGACTTGCTTATCATACCAAGTAAAAATACTGTTCAAGGTTTAGGTCTAAATGGATGTGAGATGAACTAATGAGACTCATGGCAGAGAATAAAAATTCATGAGATGCATTAAATTATCAGACAACACAGAAGTGTATTAGCTAGTCTGTAATCAAGTCACAAAAGAAGTTAGGCAAGTGAAGGTCGATTATGGAAATCTTTGGAAAAGGATGCAAAGAAAAACAGCAAAGACTTCTTTACTTATATAAACTCTAGAAGGAAGGGGATGAATCAGATTGGTCCACTTGATATCGACAGTTCGACTTTATGATGCTTCTCATGTAGCTGACAATCTGAATGAGAATTTTGCATTTACATTCACACAAGACAAATTTTCTAGGGAAGTGGTGGACAGAAGTTTATCAAACTTTAATAGGGAGCTAAATGATTTTGTAATAACTGAAAGGAAAGTAGAGAAGAAATTGTTAAAGTTAAACATAAGAAAGGCACCTGGGCTGGACGGGATCTATCCAATTCTATTTAGAGAGGCAGCAAAGGAAGTAAACAAACTCTTAGCCATAATTATGAGCACATCCTTGGATTTAGGGAAAGTCCCCACGAACTTGAGATGTACAAATGTGTTCCAATTCACAAAGGGGGATCAAAGGGTGACACGTGTAATTACAGACCTGCTAGTTTAACTTCTGTTCAGAGGAAAATAATGGAGTCATTGGTTAAAGAAGCAGTGGAGGATCATCTAGACCAGACTGCAGTTATAGTTCAGACAGATCATGGGTTAAAGGGAAATCTTGTCTAACCAATTTGATTGGTTACTTTTGATTGGCCATTATGTGCAAGTTGCTGCTGTGGATAAAGAGATGGTTGAGAGGAGAAGACAGAGAGTGATAATCAATGGACACTGCGTTTCACGGACTATTGTTATTATTTGAGTCTCCTAGGGGGGTCGATGTTGGGCCAATCGTTGTTTTCTATATTTATCAGTGATATTGATAAGGTATATTAGGTTTAATGTCCAAGTTTGCATATGATACAAAGGTTGGCAGGGTTGCTAATCACAGTACTGATGTCATGCTGCTGCTACAGGATCTACAAAAGTTGGCATATGGGCTGAGAGGTGGCAACTGAAGTTTAACATTGACAAATGCAAAGTACTGCATATGGGTAGCAGTAACACCAGAGTATACCAACTATGTGGTACTACACTCAGGGTAATAGAGAATGAAAAAGATCTTGGGGGGGGGGGTCTTTTTCATTCTCATATCTGACTGAAATTCAGACAGGCTGCAAGAACAGGACAAGGGGGTTTTGTCAGTGATATACAGGAATTTTGCTAGCAGTTATAAGGAGGTGATTATCCTTTTGTATAAGGCAATGGTCAAGCCGTCAAGCCACACTTACAGTATTGCATACAGGTTTGAAGGCCTCATTTCATGAGGAATGTAGAGCTGCTGGAATGGGTAATGAGATTGGTAAGGGGTACAGAGGGGTGCTCTTACCAAAAAAGACTTAAGTTCTGTGAGTTGTGGTGTATGGAGACTAGGCACCTGCAAGGTGATCTGATTGAGGTGTTAAGGCTTTAAATCGTATCAGCAAGCTCAGTGCTGATGGGATTCTTCCTCTTGCTCAGATTACGCATTTGAGCAGCATAAATTCCAATTGAGGGAAAACAATTGCAGAATAGATGTATGGAAATGTGCCTTTAGCCAGTGAGTGGTTGATTGCTGGAACAAACTTCCATTTGTCATTGTGGAAGTTGATAGATTAAAATCAAAGAACTGGACAAACTTCTGGTGTGGATGGAGAGGTGAATGGGAAGTTGTTTTTTTTGTTTTTTTTTTTTTGGCTGATGTTGCTTGCTTTCTTGCATCATGTGTTAATGCTAATTAAGAAATGACTACATTATTGTAGTAATTTCTTAACTTATGCCCATTTCATTTACACATTTTAAGTTAACGTGATTAGCAATATGGTTAGCAACAAAGCCCACATCAAGTGTCTATGTGCTGGATGCATGATGGATGTATTTTATTTATTTTATTCATCTACTGCTAATAGTAAAATATAAAGCTGTTTTATTGACTTAGTCTTGCCCATCCAGTATACTGCACCTCACCAGGCAAGTGAGTTTAGGCTTACAGATGCAGTATTTTTACTTGTGTCAGTCACATTTCTACTATGATATTGTATGGATTATTTATAATCAAACTCTGATGAATCATTCTCTCATTGGTTCCTCATAATCTGACAACTTTTTCCAGTCAGAATATGCCAATAATTTCTTATTAGCTTACAGCAAGAAATTTATGTATGGTACTGGTTTGACACTTTGTTGCTTCTGAATACTTGTAAAAATTCTTGTAATCGAATTATTCTTAAGAACTATTAAGCTCGATATAAAATTCATTTTTCAATGAGAGACATTCATGACAAATATATGCTTGTAAATCAATTAATTATTCAATAATATTGTAGCATGAGTTTTGATGCTGGAAAAAAAAATCCTTGCATCCCAAAGTGAAAACTTTGTCTGCTTAATCATCTTTCCTTAGATTTGGTGAAAAAAAAAAAAAAAATTTTTTTCCAAAAGGAAAAAAAACATGAAATACAAAATAATAAAAGACATGAAATGGAACTTTAAACTATAAAATCATTTAACAAAATAAAAGAAGATTATCCAAAAGTTAATGTTGTTTGTTAGCTTGACTTCTTATTTTTTATTATTATTAGTAGTAGTACAGTCAGGTGCTGCAAAGAAGCAAACTTAAACAACATCAGCCAAAAAAAACAATGCTACTCCCACTTCATCTGTCTATTTCCTCTAATAGTATGATTATTCTTCCTTATTTGTTCAAACTATCCACTTTCACAACACTAGATGGTAGTTTATTCTAACAATCAAGTACTCTCTGGCTGAAAAGCAAATTTTTACACATCTATCCTTTGGCCATCATTTTTCAGTTTATACCCTGCTGTATGCAATCTGAGAAAAAAGTTAGAATACCATTGTTCTGCAAGTTGCAGCATCTGGAGGTTAGGCACCTGTGATGTGATCTGATTGAGATGTATAAGGCCTTGAATGGTTTGAGCAGGCTCAGTGCTGATGGGATACTTCCGCTTGCTCAGATTAAGAACCTGATGGGGCATAGATTCAAATTGAGGAAAGACTGATGTTGAATAGATGTGCGGAAGTTTGCCTTTAGCCAGCAGATAGTTTATTGCTGGAACAGACTTCCATCTGTTGTTGTGGAAGTTGATAGCCTTAAATTAATTTAAGGCTGAACTAGACAAACATTTGACTGATGCTGTATAAGCTTGCTTTCTTGCATCATATGCCTCAACTAATGCTAATGCAAAATTTACTCAATCCATTTAAAATTTTAAACACTTCAATCAGGTCTTCTTGCAAGTACTTAATTTTCCAGATAATGCAATTTGCAGACCCAAAGTCTGTTGTGGGGGAAAAACCCATTGTGTTCTTGCCTAATCCGGTTGCTATTTGCTGTACCCATTCTAAGAGATCCACATCTTCCAGATGGAACTTCTATTCCTGTATGCAGTACTCAAGATGTGGCCTAACCATTGTCTTATACAATGGGATAATCACTTTCCTTTCTCTGCTGGAAAAGTTCCTGTATATCATTGACAGAACCCCATGAGCTGTTCTAGCCCTTCTGCACTGCTCAGAGAATTTCATGTTGGATAGTACAATTACCCTAAGTCTCTTTCTTCGCAACCTCAAGTGAGGGGCTCACATCTGGTGAGTATGGGCTTGGCACACCCAGGGTCCTGAGCTGGATATCATCATTCTTCTCTTTCTTGGTGATTCCCTTCTATTTCTGACTCTCTTCTCTCACTCACTCACTCACTCAGGAATTTTTTTTTTTTTTTGCCTGGTGCAGCATAAGTCTCAGGCTTCCTTCCACCATATGGCTAATAATAATAAAATAAAAAAATAATAATTCTTGTAAGCTCCTCTCCAGTTCCATTATTTCTTATAGGAAATTAGCTCTTTATTTATATATTTTTAATTTGTGCAGCACTTTTTGGGAATGCATCTTTCATGTTAATTTTAAGAAAAAATAAATCACACAGACAGAAATATAAATACAATGAAGTAAAAACAAAGGAATATAATTATAATTAACATTGTTGTTTTATTTTAGCCTTACCGAAGGTCTGTATTATCTCCAGAAGGAAGATGGCTATATTTCAGAGATGAAAAGCTTACGGGAGATGCTCATAAAACAGTTGTAAGTTAATCCTAAAATGCTTTCGTTATGAATTTTTGATTGTTGTTATAAACTCTGTAACCATAAGTATTATAGTAATTAAAATTTATTATGAATTTTCATTCTTGTTACAAGGGAAAAAAATTATTTCATAAATGTGTATAGAGTTTTCTAAAATTTCCTTTTGGACAAAAGACATTGAAAGCTGCTGTTTAGAGCAAGATAGAGAGGAATTAAGTATTTGAAACCAATTTTATTCAATCAGCAAAATATATGCTACCATTTCACATACAGTTAAAAAAACACGAATCATCATGTGTGCTAATTTAGTGGTGAATAAGAATGCGCGAGAATATTTGTTATCTTGGTAATAGGTTTGTGAAATGAAATGAAGAAATACAAATCTATCACCAATGCATAAAGATAATTCTAAGACTGAAGTGGGTAACCAAAGATTTGTCAGTCTAACTTTAGCAATAAAAATGGGGGGGGGGAGTGATAAAGAATGTAATATAATATATTTTAGACAGAAATGGAATTCTGAAGGATATGGAGCACGGTTTTGTTAAGGGAAAATCATGTTTAACTAACCTAAACATGAGGGAACCCATTCAGTCTGTTGTAATTTTTAGAATGTTGAAAAAAATCAATATTCCACCATACCCATTCTAAAAATTCATACAAAATGGTTGAAATTAAAAGTTTAAAATTCATTACTAAAAGCAAACACTTTTGTACCAAGCTGTAAATCAGATGATAAAATTTTATAAAATATTTATTCACATACATAAACTAACATCAACAAGCAAAGAACAAATAAAACTGTATGCCGAGTCTATAAACAAAAGCCAACTATTGATGCAAAGAATTCAATCAGTGTGCCAATGCCGAGTAGTGCCAAAGCCGAGTAGTTGTTAATTTAATGTGCCTTTATGTTTACAGCACTTGTTGGTTGGCGCCTCCGTAGCCAGGTGAGCAGAAGCGGCAGTGCGTAGCACACGCTTCTTGATTAGACCTGGGTTCGAGCCCGTGACCACCAAATGTGGCAGGTCAGGGAATGACCACCGCATATCCCTGGAGCAATATGGCCTTAGTTGCTAATGCTCCTAAAAACCAAATAACATAACATAACATGACATAACTTGTTGGTTGACTGCTTAAGAATGACCAGTCATATGGGTTTATGGCACAGCGTTTCAGAATGACGGTGGAGGCCGGTGTGATTTTGGCCATAAACGCTAGTATGAGGCCACTACAAATTTTCCCCGGTAAGAATTTTTGACCCAGTCCACCTCTGTCTATCCATATTGCTTTTCTTTTTCTCTCTGAATCTGTAGTGTCTTCACCAGGATGCTTCCTTTTCACACCTTTTAAGTATTTTACTCATTTTTAAGGAATGAAGCACAATTACAAAATGAGGAGGCACGCTTGATACACATAAACAAAGCTGGCACGTGTAGCAACTGAATAAACAACACCGTAAAGGCAGAGACACACTATTAACACCTGACTAGCTCACGTTTTACTAAAGCACATTTCTGCAGGTCACTACCATAAAACAAAAACAATTTCCAGTTGTGTTTCTGCTGGTGGAATCTGTTATAAACTGGTAGTAAACTTGCTCTAATTGCATTTGCGATAATACCGATAGCTGGATTTGTGCCAGTTTTTACGTTATTATGGTGAAATGTGTTTCCCCTTCACTAATATAAAAAATAAAATACATTTTCAAAATCTTCTCTTCATTCTTATTGTGTTGCGTTCGGTTGGGTGATTCTGCATTGGACTACCATTTCTTGTAAAAACAAAGGCGAATCATGCATAAGCGAATTTGGTTCATGTTATATACGACACAGTTCCCCTATTTATAAATCGTGTATGATCGAATTCATGTAGTGTAAACACGTGTTATACAAGGACTGACTGTAGTCATAAATGGACATACTGCAGGGTGAACTAGTGTAACAAGTGTGAAGTCCCTAAAGGATCAGTCTTGGCACCACTTCTGTTTCTTATTTTCCTTAATGACATTAATGAAGTGCAGAGGAAGTTGTCAAAGTTTGCTAATGATTTAATGGTAGGAAGGGTGGTTAATGACCAGAACCAGGCCATTTTGCTTCCAAAATTACATAGATCGAAATGGTCTAATAAATGATAGCTGAACTTTAATACTTCTAAATGTAAAGTTTTGCACTTAAGGAAGATAAAGCCAGGAGTTACTTACAAGCTAGGAAGAGTGGAGTTAAAAGCATTTCAGGGCAAAAAAACCTTAAGGGTTATGACTCAATCAGACATGAAATTTTCCATGCAATGCAAATAGACAGCTTGGAAAGCAGATGGTATATATCATAGACAGGAAAGATAGGCCTTTGCAAGTAGAGAAATGGATGTTATTGTCCCTTTATATAAGACAGTGATGAGACACATTCAGAGTATTGTGTTCAGGTCTGGAGATCACACTTGAAGAAGGATGTAGAACTTCTAGAAAGGGTTCAAAGAAGGGCAACCAGATTAGTAAGGATTGGTAATTGATGTTTATATGAATAATGGCCTAGAGAGTTCAGACTGTAAAGCTTGGCAAATAAGACATCTTAGAGGACCTGATAGAGATATACAGGGGTGTTTATGAATGGTGGGAACACTCAGTAATTTATTGCACAAAGACTAAGACAGATATCAGTGTCATACCTTGTGAAAGAGAAAATGTCAAAGTTTTTTTACATCACGTCACTTCATAATGATTCAATGTGGGAACCACGTGTGACATGGCAAATGTCAGCGCGGTAATCGAACCCTTGCCATACCCTGTCCAGCATATCCTGTGTGACCGTGGTTTCCACATTGAATTGTTGTGAAGTGATGTGATGTAAAAAAAACTTTGACATTTTCTCTTTCACAAGGTATGTATATGACATTCATATCTTTCCTAGTCTTTGTGCAATAAATTACTGAACTTGTTCCCACCATTTATAAACACCCTTTATAAGGCACTGAAAGAAATTGGTAAAATGAATAAGGGAAGTATATTTTCAATAGTAGAAGAGAGAAGAGCCAGAGGGCACAAATACAAACTTTTAGGAAGTAACAGAAGGCTAGATCTTGTGAGGTGTACTTTCAGGCATACATAATGTGTATTGTAGATCATCAGAATAAATTTCCAGCCACAGTGGTTGAGACTGATAGTTTAGTAAAGTTGAAAGTAGACCTGGAAAGTAGACCTTTTGGCAATGGGAAAAGTAAATGATAATTTTTTGTTGTTTTTCTTTTATTTATTTATTTTTTGGCAGATGTAGAAAAATTCTGCTTCCTTGCAATGTTTATCCTTTATAATACTAATTGGAAAACAGTATAGGATATACAGAAACATAAACTGAATAGGTATTTTTAATCTATGTTCACACATAAGTAATTCTTTAGGGAAGTGGATGCCAGAAGTTTATGAAACTATAATCGGGCTAAATGATTTTGTGATATATGAAAGGAAAGTGGAAGAGAAATTGTTGAAGCTAAACATAAAAAAGATGCCTAGGGATGGATGGGATCTGTCCACTTATATTAAGGGAGGTAGCAAAGAAGGTAAGCAAACCCTTAGCCATAAATATGAGAACGTCTTTGGATTCGGGAGAGGTCCCTGTGTACTGAAGATGCATGAATATATCCCCAATTCACATCAGGGATGATAAAAAGGGGAGATGTGTAATTATAGACCTGTTAGCTTAACTTCTGTTCCAGGGAAAATAATTGAATCACTGATTAAATAAGTAATGCAAGTCCATCTGGACAGGAATGCAGTTATATTGTAGTCACAGCATGGATTTGTTGTGAGGTGATCTTGTCTGACCAATCTCATTGGAAATTATAATGTAGTAACAGAGGAACTGGATGCAAAAAATAATTTTGATATTTTTATATTTTGATTTCAGAAAAGCTTTTGATACTATTTCATATACAAGACTGCTATATAAATTGGAGTAGTCTGGCATTAAGAGCAAGTTGCTGCTATGGATAATGGAATGGTTGAGTGTAAGAAGACAGAGAGTGGTTATTAATTGAACAATGGACACTGATTTTCATAAACTAATGTTATTACTGGAGTCATCTAGCATTTGGTGCTGGACCCATTGTTGTTGTGTTCTCTATTTATTAATGATATTAAAGAAGTATATCAGGCTTATTGTCTAAGTTTATAGATGTTACAATGGTTGGCAAGCTGGTTAATAATAGTAATCAAGGTAAACTACTGCAACAAGATGTAGAAAAATTAGGCAAATAGGCTGAGAAATGGTAGTTGGAGTTAGCATTAGCATTAGTAGAGGCATTTGATGCAAGAAAGCAAGCTTATGCAGCATCAGCCAAAAAAAAAAAAAAAAAAAAAAACCCCACTTCCACTTCACCCCTCTGTTCGTTCAAAATACCTGTCCAGCTGAGCCTTAAACTTATTTAGGCTGTCAACCTCCACCACAAGGGATGGAAGTCTGTTCCACCAACCAACCACCCGCTGGCTAAAGGCAAATTTCTGCACGTCTATCCTACATCTGTCTTTCCTCAATTTGAATTTATGCCCTCTCAGGTGATTTTTCTGAGCTAGAGGAAAAATCCCATCAGCATCGAGCATGCTTAAACCATTCAAGGCTTTATACACCTCTATCAGATCACCTCGCTGGTGCCTAGTCTCCAGACACTGTAATTTGCAAAACTTAAGCCTTTCTTCGTAAGAGCACCCCTTTGTTCCATTCACTAATCTTGTTGCCCTTCTCTGTACTCATTCCAGCAGCTCTACATCCTTCTTGAAATGAGGCCTCCAGACCTGTATACAGTACTCTAGGTGTGGCCTGACCATCGCCTTATACAATGGAATAATCACCTCCTTATCCCTGCTGGAAAAATTCCTGTATATCATTGACAATACTCCATGAGCTACTCTTGCAGCCCGTCTGCACTGCTCAGAGAACTTCATATCTGCCTGCACAACCATCCCCAAGTTCCTTTCATTCTCTACCACTGTCAGTGTAGTACCACAAAGTTGATACGTTGCTCTGGGGTTGCTGTTTCCCATGTGTAGTACTTTACATTTGTCAATGTTAAACTTCATTTGCCACCTCTCAGCCCATCTGCTCAACCTTTCCAGATCCTGTTGCAGCAGCATAGTGTCAGTAGTGTCCTTGACAACCCTGCCAACCTTTGTATCGTCTGCAAACTTGGACATTAAGCCCGATATACCATCATCAATATCATTTATAAATACAGAAAACAATAATGGACCCAACACTGAGCCCTGAGGGACTCCACTAATAACATCAGTCCACGATGAGCAGTGTCCATTGATTACCACTCTCTGTCTTCTCCCCTCAACCACCCCTTTATCCATAGCAGCAATTTGCCTCCAATGTCACACTGCTCCAATTTGTGTAGCAGTCTTCCATGTGCAACAGTATCAAAAGCCTTTCTAAGATCCAAGTATATAATATCAAAGTTATTCCCTGCATCCAGTTCTTTTGTGACTGCATCATAGTATCCAATCAAGTTGGTCAGGCAAGACTTCCCCTTAACAAAACCATGCTGTGTCTGAGCTATAACTGAAGTCTTGTCTAAATGATCCTGCAGTGCTTCTTTAACCAGTGCCTCCATTAATTTTCCTGGAACAGAAGTTAAGCTCACAGGTCTATAATTACTTGTGTCAGCCTTTGATCCTCCTTTGTGAATTGGGGTCACATTTGCACATTTCCAGTCTATGGGTACCTCCCCTGAGTCCAAGGAAGCTCTCATAATTATGGCTAAGGGTTTGCTTACTTCCTTTGCTGCCTCCTTTAATATAACTGGATAGATCCCATTCACCCCGGGTGCCTTTCTTGTGTTTATCTTCAACAGTTTCTCCTCCACTTTACTCCCAGTTATTTCAAGATTCTGTAGCTTACTGCTAGAGTTGAATACACCTCTGGCATTCCCCTCGCTGAATCACTCCTCATGTGTGAATGTCGATGCAAAATATTCATTTAGTTTGTTAGCTACCTGAGCAGGATCATCAACACTTGACCCATCAATATCAAGTGGACCAATCTGATTCATCCCCTTCCTTCTAGAGTTTACATAAGTAAAGAACTCTTTGCTGTTTTTCTTTGCATCCCTTGCCAAGGATTTCTCGTAATCTGCCTTCGCCTGTGTAACCTCCTTTGTAACTTGGTTGCATATCAACTTGTATCTATCATAGGCTTCTGTGTCATGTGTTAATTTGTATGTATCCCATGCATTTTTCTTCTCTGCCATATGCCTCATTAGTTCATCTGACATCCATTTTGGCCTAAACCTTGAACAATATTTCTTAGTTGGTATGTAAAGCCTAGTAGCTTCCAAGATAAGTTCTTTGAATGCTTCCCATTTTGAATTTGCTGTTGGTAACATCATCAGTTGGTCCCACTGTATAGAATTTAAATACTGTCTCAGTCCATTGTAGTCGCCTTTACGGAAGCAATAACCCTTCCCTTTACCCCTAATGGTAGTTACCTCTTTGAGTAAATCCCACTTCAGCACACTGTGATCACTGCCACCTAGTGGTTCATTTATCTGCAGATTCTTAATGCATGAAGAATCACTGCTGATAATCAAATCAAGAGTATTACTCCCTCTAGTTGCCTCCCGAACATGCTGATGTAGAAAACAATCATCCAATAAATCCACAAAAGCCCTGCTAGTGTGTGAGTAACCAGCCCCCAAATTCCAGTCAATATCTGGGAAATTAAAATCTCCCATTATAAGACACTCTGATTTACTGGCCCACTCTATTTCCCTGTACAGTTCATTATTATACTCATCAGAGTCATTAGGCCTATAGCACACTCCTACTCTCAATTTTGATCTCCTAATGTTTATGTCACACCAAACTGACTCCACACTGCACTGTCCAGCGATGTCGACTGGCTTCACTTCCTTGGTTTTTATGTGTTTCTTAACTAATAGCATAACCCCTCCCCCCTTCCTATCCTGTCTATCCTTTCTGTAGACGTTGTACTCCCCAAATTGCAGTTCTGCATCCCTTATATCTGTGTGACACCACGTCTCTGATATCCCAACAATATCTGCCTTCGATGTTTTGAGCAATACCTCAAATTCATCAAATTTATTTACTAAACTCCTAGCACTGGTGTACACGCAAGTATACCTGCACCTGTTTCTATTCTTAGCTACCCTAACACAACCCATGTGTTTACTTGTACCGCAATGGCTCCCAGCAGTCTCTGAAATACCATGCATCTTGTTTTTCAGGCTTCTGCTCATTCTAATAGAAGCAGTACAAGAATCTCTTTCACCTCTGCCAGTGGCTACTGTCAATCTATTGGTCTTTGTCTCCCCCCAAGCTAGCAGTTTTCCGACCCACCTAACACTGCCTCGATAGCATCAGCAAATATTCTTGCACCCTTTCTATTTAAGTGTATCCCATCCCTGTAGAAGCAATCTCTCCTGTTAACAAGTACAGTCCAGGCTGAAAAAAATTCTACCCCTTGAGCCTTGCACAATCTTTCCAGGGCCGAATTTGGTCGACAAGGCTCTCATCATATACTCCCTCCTATCGTGTCTGGGCAGAATTGCAGACACTTTCAAATTCAACCCTAATTCTCGGCTTTTGTTCAACAGTGACCTGTACTTGTTAAGTAATTCTGCCGGTCTCCTACTCTTAATATTATTAGTGCCAACGTGTACAACTATATCACCTTTTGTGCCCTTAAAAGATGATATTCGCGAGTTTAACATTGACAACTGCAAGGTACTGCATATGGGTAGAAGTCATCCAAGATTAATGTACCACCTGTGTGGTACTGCACTCACTATAGTGGGAAATGAAAATGGGGTATTTGTGCAGTCAGATATGTTCTCTGAGCAATACAAAGAGGTTGCCAGGACAGCTCATGAGGTTTTATCAATTATATTCAGGAATGTTGCTAGCAGGGATAAGGAGGTGATTATTCCTTTTTACAAGGCCACGGATAGGCCACATCTTGTGTCTGGAGGCCTCATTTTAGGAAGGATGTAGAAATGGTGCAGAGAGGGGCAACAAGATTAGTGATGGGAACAAAAAGATGATCTTGCCAAGGAAGGCTTCAGCTCTGCAAATTACAGCTTCTGGAGACTAAGTACCTGCAAGGTGATCTGATTAGATTGTTTAAGGCTTGGAATGGATTGGGCAATCTCAATGCTGATGACATTCTTTCTCATGCTCAGATTACGCCAATGAGGGACCATAAATTCAAATTGAGGGAGGATGGTTGCAGGATAGGTGTACAGCCAGTGGGTGGTTCATTATTGGCACAAACTTCTTTCTGTTGTTGTGGAAGTGGGTAGTTTGAATAAATTCAAGGAAGAACTTTTTGTCTGTTGCTTTATAAGCTTTTTCTTGCATAAGTTTCCGCTACTAATACTAATAATACTTTACCTAGTTTATGTCATACTAATTATATGATTTCATTTCAGTTATTCTTTTCTCTTTGTTTCTCTTCTAAATAAAATAAAATTTAAACAAAATGCTATTCTTATTCATCATCATCATCATCATCAGCCATTTTCAATCCACTGCAGGATGAAGGCCTCTCCAGCAACTTTCCAGTTCCTTCTGTTTTGAGCACTGGCCATCCATTTACTACCCAAAAACTCATGAATTTCATCTATCCATCTCCGCCTTTGTCTTCCAGGTTTTCTTCTTGCTCCTCTTGGGTATCATTCTGTTATTTTCTTAGTCCATCTGTCATCATGTCTTCGAGCTATGTGTCCTGCCTAAGACCATTTTAGTTCTTTAGTTTTGATAAGAATGTCCTTTACTTGAGTTTGCTGCCTAATCCATGTGTTTCTCTTCTTATCTAACAGTCTGATTCCCAATATAATTCATTCCATTCTTCGCTGTGTAGTTCTCAGCTTCTCTTCCATTCTTTTGGTGAGTGCCCAAGTTTCACTTCCATAAGTCATGGTGGGGAGTATACATTGGTTCATTATTTTACTTTTCAGACAAACTGGGATATTGCTCTTCAGTATGTGACTATATTTCCTGAATGCTATCCATCCAAAATTTATTCTTCTCTTGCCTTCCAGCCATTTATCATTATTACAGCTAATAACTTGTCCCAGATAAGTATATGACTCCACCTTTTCAACTACTGCTCCTTCAATCATTATTTCCCTTTCCGTGGCATACTTGTTCATCATTACTTTTGTTTTAGCTATATTCAGCTTTAGTCCAAAATCCTTACTAACTGTGCATAACTGATTAAGATTTTCCTCTAATTCTTTGGGATCGTGGCTTATAACCACAATGTCATCTGCAAATCGTAAATGGTTTAGGTACTCTCCATTCACATTGACTCCTTTCTGTGACTAGTCTAATCTTCTGAAAGCTTCCTCAAGGGCAGCAGTAAACAGCTTCGGAGATATTGTGTCTCCTTGTCGAACTCCTTTCTCGATTTTAAATTTGCTACTGTCTTTGTCTAGGCTAATAAAGGAGGTAGCGTTCTCATATATTTTCTTCAAAATCATAATATATGGGGTATCTATGCTTTGTTTTTCCAGTGCCCGAAACATTGCCTTATGCTGTATGGAGTCAAATGCTTTTCATAATCCACAAATGCCAGGCATAATGGTGTTTTATATTCATTTGCTTTCTCCATTCTCATCAAGTATTCTTTCTAATCTGTTAGTAATGACCCTTGTGAACAACTTGTAGATGTGGGATAACAAGCTAATTGGTCTATAATTTCCAATTTCTGATTTATCTCCTTTCTTATGCAGCAGAACTATGATTGCATTATTCCACTGCTTAGGCGTCACACCTTTTCTAATGCACTTTGTGAAGAGCCTTGCCAGTTTTTGTGTTATGTCTCTTCCTCCCAATTTTAACAACTCTACAGTAACTTCATCTTCATGAAGTTACTGTAACTTTATGAAGTTACCGGGGCTTTCCGATTCTTCATTTTCTTCGATGCATGTTCTACCTCATCAGGAAGAATATCGGGTATGTCGTATGTGTTGCTACTTTGCAATCCATCTTCCCCACTGCTGGTATCATTCCCTCGCTCCTTGTATAATTCTCTATAGTAGTCTTCTGCTATTTGAATTATGCCTTCTCTGCTGTTTATAAGTACACCATCGCTATTCTTCAGTTTCAGTATCATTTGTCTTTCTGTATTACTGCTCAAGGCTGCTGATTTAAATCCTTTGTTTTCCCTTAATGCTTGTTCTACTTTTCTTGTGTTAAATCTTCTTATTCTTATTATTGTTTGACAAATCTTAAGTTGGTGTTAAAAGGTGTGCACAAAGGTACAGTTTTTACAATTTCAACCTTGTTATTACAAAACCTGAAACTGCATATCTGTGTACTGTATTGTAGTATTTTTTGGCAAAACTATGTGCTTTTAAACTACCCTCACTATAGTGGAAAATGAAATAAATTAGCATTGTTGATGTTCACTAATAAGTGAACATCACAATTTTCTGCCCTTATTTATACAGATTTTCTTAGCACATTACTAGATCTACACAACAATAAAACTCTCCTCACACCCATTGCTGCAGCATATTATATCAACTCAGGGATTTTTAATAAGAAGAGAAAAAAACTTACTGAAAGTTAGTCAATTGGATTTCTAGCCATTTTGTTATGTATTGAAATGATCACATAGGTTGAGTTGGAAAAAATCCAGATCATAATGATAACTTTCAATTTGTGCCTTATACAGTTTAGATATCTTTTGTGCAAACTACACTACGCCTACTAGTGTATAATAAACTCCATAGCTTAATAGGTCTTTTTTTATGGAGTTAAATTTATGGACAAATAGATGAAGGGAAGTTATGCTGACAAGACTGTATTGAACACATCGTTTTATGCACAAACACTTGCTCCTAGAGGAAGATAACAGAGGAACTGTTTTATATGTCAGATTCAATTTAACTTGGGAACATTTTGATTTACTCACCATTCTCAGCCTCCCAGTCTATCCCTTCCAGTTATTGGCAAACTTGCAAATTCTTCTAACCTCTCATGTACTTGGTGATAAATCACACTTAGGCTGACTTTTTATTTATATTTCAAACATTTTTGGATAATAGATGTTCTTTGATGTTTTAACCATAAATAAAATAGATACAGAAATAATAATTCTCACAGACACATTTTGGGTTTAGTTGCCCTTATGTCATAAAACTTTAACAACAATAAGGTTATTTGCTTCTGGATGTACAACAAGACCTAAATTAATTTGCATAGATGACTTGCTGTAATATTATTTTACTGCAATTACAAAAATATAAAAAAGATTATTTTCTTATATTTGTGATTTAGGACAAATTTATATTATGATTTATATTTCCTTTTACAGGGACTAGAAGGACTTCCTGACTTTCCAAAAAAAAGTTAATTTTTTAGGAAATTATGGGTAGAAATTACATTTTTTCTTTATCATGCATAAATGAAGTTAAAAATGATATGTAATTAATAGGAATTGCTGCATGAACTATAATTTTAAAAATGTAAATGCTTAGTTGTAATAAAGTAATACCTAAAGACTTGTTCTGTTACTTGTAAGATATGGATTCCCTTTATTCATACAATTGCAAGAAACATGCGTTTTTTTTCTTTTCTTTTCTTTTCTTTTTTTTTTATATAAAACCCCAAACATGAAAGGTATTAGAACCTATAGCACTTAATGCAGTGTGTGGGTTGTAGGCTGAGAAAATGAAAGGAGATACTTGTTGACATTAAACTTGAACTTCTGTATATTGTAATTTTCCAGAAATATGTGTGAGGGAATTTGTTCCAGAAAACAGAAATTGAAGGAATAAATGATGAGGAAGAAGAAAAGTTGGTTCTGTGAGTTTGAAGTTGAACTTTAAAAGGATGCTGACTGGTTGGGGGATGTGTTCAGACTGGTTTTGAAGAGAGAGAGATAGGCATGGGGGGGGACCAGAATTATAGAAGCCAATTTAGGGGAACAGTGCCCATGGCCCTGTTCTATAAAAAAAAACATGTAGCACAAACAACACCTATGAGTGGAGAGACTTTGTAAGAGATGGGTCATTAATTAACCTAACTTCCCTCTTTTAAATAGAATCTAGTAGCCTGAGAGAGAGAGAGAGAGAGAGAGAGAGAGAGAGAGAGAGAGAGAGAGAGAGAGAGAGAGAGAGAGAGAGAGAGAGATGGGGACACCACCATAGATGTTGAAACAATATTCTATGATAAGGCAGATTTGAGATTTGTACAGAGCAAGTAGCTGTTTAGAAGAAAAATAACACCAAAAGTTAAAAGAGAACACCTGATTATTTAGATGGGTGCAGAGGAAGCAATATTTGTGATGTGCTTATGCAAAGAGAGACTAGAAGTCGGGATAATCCCTAATAGAGATATGTGATATTATCTAGAAATCAGTGTGTCACAAAGATAAGCATAGGAGCAGAAGAATCCTTTTTATGAGATATAACAGGACTGAGTTTTAGAAGATGAAATAAACTAAGTTATCTTTGCCCCACTGAAGATTTACTTGGAGATCAGCATTTAAGAAATTGGTAGTGGATATTCAAGAGGTTGAAGCTGTTGGTGCAGGGCAAAGTTTCTCAAACTGGAAGGTAGAATGCGATGTGCTATCATCAGCAAAAGTATGGATAGGATTTCAAGTCAATGGAAGAAGGTCATTAATATACAAGGGGAAAAGAGTGGGAGAGAGAACTGAACCTTGAAGAGCACTAGCATTAATGAAGAAGTTAGAGGATAGACATTTAGGAGCTGCCCTATATAAGACAGAACGTGCCCAACATCTTTCTCTTTACTCTTTATATGTTTTTGGCCTGAAACAGAAAGTTTTGCGCTAATGCATTTGCAAAAAAAATTAAAGAAAAGGAACAAAAAAAAAAAAAAAAAAAAAAAGGGTGCGTTAAATAATTGCAAAATTCTGGCTGGAATCTTTTTTTTTTTTTTTTTTGGTGGCATGTGTGGGGTGTTGGTCTTGTAAGCACTGACATACAGTTTAAATTCCATCTTTATTGTCAGAAATTATGAGCTGGGTGTAATGGGAACCTTGTTTACTGGATCATATTTATGGTCTTTTAGCATTAATTTAGCACAGGTAAATAGGAGTGCTAGTGAACTCAAGATATTGATTATCTGAGGATCAATATTTGTTAACCTTTATTTTGTTTTTTTTTTATAAATAAAGTTTTATTTTTCTTTATTACAAGTACTCAGCCTAAAATTCCTTTACATAGCAAAAACATTACATGTAACTTGGCATGGATCATCGGAATAAGTATTTTGGTGACTTCTGGATTACCCCTAGTTGGCATGCATTTACAGCATAATATTGGAAGAATTAATTTAGAATTAATTGAATTAGTAAAGGCATATGATGCAACAAAGCAGCTTACGCAGCATCAGCAAAAAAAAAAATTCCCATTTCACACATCCATTCTTTCCAAACCATAAATTTCACATATCCATAAATTCCAGGCAATAAAAAAAAAATTCTTTATCTAAAAGATCTGATTAAAGTGCTGAATCAAACTTATATTCAGCATTCGAGGTTTTTACCCATAACATATTCCCACATTTTCACTGAAACGTGACTATGGAAGCCTAAAAAGATCAACTGTATGACTGCCATTTATCTTCTAGCCTCACACAGGTAGCTGTAGGCTCTGGAATCATTACCAACTGCACATAAAATTTAGAACTTGTGGCCAACTTAGCAGAAGAGGGACTTAGTTGAAGGAGAATTATAACTTTCAAAGTTATGGCTTGAGGGCATAATTAAAATATTCAGAAAATAAGTAATTTCTTTTAATTTTAGTTTCTTTTAATTTAAATAAGTAATTTGAGTTACTATGGTTACAGTTTTAGAACCTAGCATAATAAGCTTTTAACCAACACTTGAAGATAAGCCCAAAACCAGCCCAACAAGATAAACCGGAATATAATACTACATACAGTTAAGTTTAAGGAAAATTAAACTGGTGACAGGCTCTGTCTATACATATAGACAATTAAATTAGGCCACAAAGTTTACCCAGCAGTGGACAAAAGGAAGTTTAGTAGGCACATTGTGTTGTCTCTCCAATGAGAGACAACACAATGTGCTGTGTTGTGTTGTGTTGTCTCTCCAATGAGAGACAACACAACAGCCAAGCCAAGATGTTATTATTAGGCAATATACAAATACAAAATGTATATACATTTAGAACTGAAGATAAATACTTTAAAACTGAGAAAATTTTAGTACAACCATATAATTTAGCAAATATTATCTGGACCTTACAATGTTTCAAAATCATTCAACTCGGCGATTAAAGGTTAGTCAAATGCTACGACAATACATATTCAGCCACATAACGATATATAAACATTGCTACAGTTCAGATCATCTAAGTCAGTTTGTCTGTCAGGTATAACAAAATTTGTTACTCAGGAAAGTCAATCTCTTAAACAGAATCTCTGCAGAGCTTCAAAGTTGGGCTGGTTTTGGCATTCTCAACAAAAACAAGGTTGAGAAAACCTTGATAGTTCATGATAGGCTGGACAGTAAAACAGCACGTGCCACCAACCTTCTCTTTCTTCACAGAAGCAGAAGAGAGTGGCAACCAAGTCCAAGTTGAAAAGTTTTTCATTTAGGGCACCATGACCATTTATAACAGTTGATTTCAATCCTTATAAAACTTAGTCTTATCGTATATTGCAAAAATTATTCTTCTGCTCCTATGCTTATCTTTGGTGACACTCCAATTTCTAGGCAAAATGATATATCTCTTTTGGAGATTACGGTGACTTGTAATCTCTCTTGGCACAAGCAAATTTCAAATATTGCTTCCTCTGCATCTAAAAAACTTGGTTTTCTCTTTCGCTCTTGGTGTTACTTTTCTTTCAAACAGCTGTTCACTCTCTACAAATCGCAAATCCACTCTACCATGGAATATTGTTCCCACATCTGGGGTGGTGCCCCCAAAACCTCTATCAGGGTTCTAGATTCCATTCAGAAGAGGGCAGTTAGGTTAATTAATGACTCATCTCTAACAGAGTCCATTCGCTGTCTGATAGATGTACTGTTTCTGTTGCATGCCTTTTCTACAGATACTTCCATGGGCACTGTTCTTCTGAATTGGCTTCTATAACTCCCACTCTCTCTTTCAAAACAATCCGAACACGTGCCGCCCCCAGCCAATATCCATTTATTGTCCAACTTAAAACTCACAGAACCCACTTTTCATCATCCTCGTTTATTCATTCAGCTACCGTTTTCTGGAACAACCTTCCTTCATACGTATTTCCTGAAAATTAGAGTCTACAGAAGTTCAAGTCTAATGTCAACAAATATCTTCTCAACCTCCAACCCAAGCACAGTACTAAGTACTATAGGTTCTAATACCTCTCGTGTTTGGGGTTTTCATAAAAATAAAAAATATATATATATATATATATATACTCACATCATACTCAAGCCCATACTAGATGTGAGCCCCTGCGGTGATATGTTAGAATGTGCACACTGTTTACAGATTTCTTCAAGATGTATTGATAGTTGTATCCTCACTTGGGGCACAGTATAATGAGACTAGATAAAATTCAATAAGTTGAGCGGAGCAGTGTAAGGGGGCATGGCGACCAGGTCCAGGTACCATCATAAGGGGCATGGTGATCAGGTTTTTGAGGTTTTTTTTTAGAACGCTTTCGTTCTTTATCTTTAATTTAAAATATTTGGTTAAGGGGCATATGTTCCTTGTGCCCACCCCTAAATATGCCCCTGGAGTGGAGATATGTACATGTTTGTACATATGTACAAAAGCAAGAAATCGTAACTGTCGGATTATTATTGAAGATCACAATAGCAGTTTTAGGCTGTACGGAGTCAGAAACAGTTCTTGCAGATAGTGGATACCTCATAACTTTATATGTATTGTAATTTCTGAGAATTAAACTAATAGGTTCCTAAAGCATCAGGATATCATATTTGTTCAGCAAAGCAAATCAGCCTTCCAGCAGATGAACGAGGCGAACTGCACGTGAGAATCAGAACTACGATTGACATCGACCGTACCGTTACTTTTCGGAAGAAGGGCAGATTCTTCGTTATCGCTATTTACAGAATTTTATTTTATTATTATTAGCCGTATGGTGCAAGGAAGCCTGAGGCTTATGCTGCACCGCCAAAAAAAAAATTCCCCGAGTTACACTGAGAGAGAGACAGAGAGCGAGAGAGAGACAGAGAGGAATCACCAAGAAAAAGAAGAATGATGATATCCAGCTCAGGACCCTGGCTGTGCCAAGTCCATATTCACCAGATGTGAGCTCCTGGATTATCAATTCCACCAAAATCAGAACCAAGAATTTGCTGTGACAAGGGGAAGAATTAGTGCTCTCCTGATAAGAAGATTGATCTATCCTAGTGAGAATAACTTTCAGTTTCTTATACTTTGTCTTGGCAGTATTTCGTTGGGTAGTCTGACTAGACTAACTCAATGCTGAGACTGAAAGGAGGAGATAATCTTCCACAACACAATCATGTTTTTCTGAAGATGAGTTTGTAGTCTTTATCATCTTGTTTACCTGACCTACCACTTTTAGGCTCCATGGTCTGCATGTTTGTGAATGTTTTTAAAAATAATTTACAAGACAGTCACAAGGTTATTCACAAGTTCAATAATCCTGGAAGAAGAAATTGCCTTTATTTGTAGAAATTTCCTCAATGTCCAGAAAGAAACCAGCTGCAGAAACTCCACAAAGTTTTCTTATGGACACACATAGCATCAAATGATATATTCAGGACCGACCTGATAGTATATACACTGTGCTGCCACTTTATTAGGTACACCCCCTGCTGTGCACACAAATGGTTTGTCCCACAACGTTGCAAGGCACATGATCACAGTTGCGGATATAAATGCAGCAGAACAACCGTTCTAGTATCAGTTAAGCATACAAACTGTAGCAAGAATGGGGAAAAGGAGTGATCTAATGGATTTCGAACGTGGCATGGTAGTAGGTGCAAGACGTGCTGGACATAGCATCTCTGAAACGGCAGTTCTGAACTTTTTATGCACCACAGTTTCAAGGGTGTATCGAGAATGGTGCAACGAACAGAAAACATCCTCTCAACGGCACTCCTGTGAAAGAAAATCGCTTGTTGATGAGAGAGGTCAGAGGAGGATGGCTAGAATTGTGCAAGCAAACAGACGGGCCACAATGTCACACATCACGTCAGAATACAGCCTTGGTGCGCAGAACAAAATATCGCAACTCACCATTAGTTGCACTTTGTCGCGAATGGGCTACCACAGCCAACGGCCACATCGCGTACCTTTGTTATCAATGAAGAAAAAGAGGTCAGAGGAGGATGGCTAGAATTGTGCAAGCAAACAGACGGGCCACAATGTCACACATCACGTCAGAATACAGCCTTGGTGCGCAGAACAAAATATCGCAACTCACCATTAGTTGCACTTTGTCGCGAATGGGCTACCACAGCCAACGGCCACATCGCGTACCTTTGTTATCAATGAAGAAAAAGAGAGCACGCCTCCTGTGGGCACAGTAACACCAGCACTAGACTATCGAGGACTAGAAAAGAGTTGCTTGGTCTGACGAGTCGAAGTTCCTGGTGTATGATGTTGATGGAAGGCTCAGAATTTGGCGAAAACAACATGAATCCATGGACCCGTCATCTCTGACGACTACTGCGCAAGGTGGTGGGGGCAGTGTTATGGTGTGGGAAATGTTTTCTTTTCACACGTTGGGTCCATTGATACTCATAGATTCACGTCTGAATGCCACATCGTATCTAAACATCGATGCTGATCAAGTGCATCCGTTCATGTTGACAGTTTATCCTCAGTCAGATGGTTACTTTCAGCAGGATAATGCGCCGGTGCACAAAGCCCGAGTCACTATGGAAGGGTTCCAGGAACATGACAATGACTTTTCTTTGCTGCAGTGGCCTGCTCAGTCCGCGGATCCCAATCATATTGAACATCTTTGGGATGAGCTGGAAAGGGCTGTTTACTGCAGGCCTACACCTCCGTCGAATCTCAAGGAACTGCGTGACACAATCATGTCTGGATGTTACTCCGTTCCTGCACAACGTTTTCAGCATCTTGTTCAATCCATGCCTAGACGAATTCAGGCTGCTTTGAAGGCTAAAGGAGGCTCAACACACTACTAGGTAGGTGTACCTAATAAAGTGGCAGCACAGTGTATCTAGTAAAACAGAATTTTATGCTTGTGGCAGACTTTTTTAAAGATGAGACAATGTTCAATGCTGAACTGATTTTGATTTGCATTGGATTTCTACACCTTATCTTCACTCCGAGTTGCATATTTCGCAGCCTCACATGACAAGCCATATCCCATATCACTGCCATGTCGATTGAAACCTTATACCGGCTTCCTTTACAGAAATTACTGCGCCTCTTCAGATATCACCCCCCCCCCCCCAAATGTTTGCTTAAGGATTGTGAGGAAATGACAACATTCGATCAAGGTTAAAACATTTCATTCGCAGATTTTTCACGAACAAAGACATTTGCCGAATTTCTAATGGCTATTGTCTTGGTCTTCTAATCTAGAAAACTGGTTCCGATTATCGACAAAGAATTGTTCTTTTTGCACAAAAACAAATGCTGATTCAATTTTCCCTCGTGCGATTACAATTCTGTTCTACCCGTCCATTTTTTTGCTTTAAGCCGAATCTCATAGCGAACCAACATTGAACACTAACAGGTGTTCTAATTGACAGAACCGTCTCCCACTTGCAGTTTTGTGCGCAGTGCTCAAATAGCTGTGAAGTTATTTACATACGGGAGTCACGTCAATGATGTCGTGACATCATCACAAGACTCGTTCGCTGTCAGGATCCATTTTCTCAAACCTTGCCACTGCCGATGCAATTTCACGAAATGCCATTGCCATCTCTCTGGTTCATCAAGATGAACTTCATATTGTTCATCTTGAGCTACGTCAGCATTTTCTTCTTTCACTATCGCTGCCTGCAAGTCAATAAGTTCTTCGTTAGATAATTCCTTCTCTTCATCCCCCATTAACTCCTCGACGTCTTTGACATCAACCTCCAACTGAAGTAGCTCTGCAACCTTTACAATCTTATCTGTAACCTCGTCATATGATTCGTCTTTTTGAAATCCTTTGAAGCCTTTTACGTGCCGTGGGCATATTTTCTTCCCTGTGCCATTTAAACAACTTTTAGTAATTTCCGCGCAGGCCTTCTTAATGTTTAAGATATTTTTCAATCTCGGGAATCAAGCAGCATTTAAACAATATCTCTCTTTCCAGCCTGAAAGAGAGATATTGTTATCCATGCTCTCTGGTTCGATCGGAAATGCACAGGTAGGGTAGCTTTATTGATGCCCTTAAATGCACGAGGATTTCCAGAATGGTACACAAGCAGTGGTTTTAATCAGTAATATCACGCTGCATTAGCCCCAAGCAAGAGAGTGGCCCTATCTTTTGACAACTTTAAATCTGGCATTGTATTTTCCTCTTTGGTAATGTATGTTCAATCCGACATTTTTTTCCAAATCAGAGCAGTCTCGTCAATGTTAAAAATTTGCTTCATTGAATAGCTGCTTTCATCAATAGTTTTTTACAATACAACACAAAATTTCTCTGCAGCTGCAGAATTGGCACTAGCGACTTCACCGCATACTTTAACGTTGTGGAAATCAGCTGCTTGAAACTATTAAACCACCCGTTGCTTGCCACGAACTTGGCTTGGGGTTCGCCGTACTTATCCTTAATATCTTTATAAATACTTGTTGCTTTTGTCTGAATGATCATTAGACTCAGGGGCACTCGCTTTTAAATCTGATTTTCCATCCATATTATTAACAGCTGTTCCATCTTTGACATAGCACCTGAACACTGTTTTGTGATCACTGTTGCTCTTAAGTGCGTTGATCCTTTGACATGTTCTTTTATACGCGCACTGTCCTTTAAAAGAGTATTCACTGTTGAAGCAGCTAGACCTAATTCCCTTGCAATAGATGACAAACTTTGTCCCTTCTTCTTAATCATTTTCATCATTTCTAAATCAATTTTGTTTCGTTTCCTGATACTGTCAGCACTTGCACTTTCCGTTGGTCGATTTCCCTTCATCATTGAAATACGTAAATAGAAATCATAAGACTAAATGCATAAGGCATAATTTCTTATGGGTTTAGGTAATTAACTATTTAATATCGGTGTAGATACACCATAGTTTACCCATAAATTTGAATTACGTATGTAATGTAAATGTAAAGGCATTAGTTTTAATTGTATCTCAGATTGTGGGTGCCTTCAATCAACGAGATAGGCACCCTCAATATGAAATATAATTAAAACGATGCCTTTACACTACATACGTAGTTCAAATTTATGGGTAAACTATGGTGTATCTACACCAATATTATATTGTAAATAGGAATGAAGAGAAGTTTCTGAAAATTCTGAAAAAAAAATTGAAGATATCAGTGAAGACCAACGACGTCTTTGCAGACACACATGTTGTTTTCCATTACAAAATAATATCTTGAAAACTCTTCATTTCGCTTACGGTATATTGCAATGTTTGTACCTTTGGCGAGTAAATTCCACTGTTGTAGTCTGGACTGAGTAATTCGGCCTTCTCTTTGTGTAAGCCCAAGTCTCTGATCAAGTCGCTTAATTCTTCTTATTCAATATAGTGTGGGACCTTTTCTTTTTCTGGCTTGTAGTCCAAATCATGTGAAGTACACGGTTCCACGACATCTGGTAAAACGATTTCTTCTGTACCTTCATCAGTACTTCAAATACCTCGCGATTTTGGTGGCACAGGTACTTGCAGTTCTTTACCGTGTGGCGCTAGCCTAATTGCTGATGAGATATTTGATGTATTGCTTGCTCTTTTTAGAAATTTCTTTTATTTTTGTCATGCAGAAATAGCAGTCGTCGAAATGATTCTTGAGCTCGTGCCACACCATAGGGATAGCAAAAGATAATGCTCTCAGCCTGCCATATAACCACAGCCTTAAGTTCGTACAAGTAATACAACAGATATGCGGAGCCCAATTTTTTTTCTTGGTCACCGATCTTGCAGCCGAAGTACATTGAATATGCAAATTTTGTAACATTGTATATTTTCTTCGTTTGAGTTTTTTGGGGATAAGTGTCCACAAACATAGCAGAAGTTGTCTGGGTGATTGACACCAGTTTGTGTTTTGTCTTCTCCATTTTAACAATGCATTAACCTAAAAACAGTAAAAGCAATTGGTAAATTTGAACAGAAGGTGAATTCTTGTAGTGTAGTTTATCATACACTATATATTGAAGAGTTGAATGGTGTAATAAAAATACTGACTTGTACTGGAAAAGTGCATCAGAATCAGAATATACTATATCGCAAGAACAGTAATGATGTACTTGCTTAACTTTTAGCCCAATAAACAAAACCAATCAAAAGTTAATAAGTTTAAAAATTGTATTTCAAACAGTAATGATATCTTTGTACAGAACCCAGTTATCTATATCGTAAAACTGAGAGGTGATAGGAAAATTTTTTTGATTGATTTTAAACTCTATACATAAAACTTTACCAGAAACAACCTTTGATTTGCTGGAGGTAAAAAATCATGTTGGTTAGTGTAATTATAGCTTTAACAAAATATATAATATAAATATAAAGATTTAATTGAATGAATATTTTGACTTACTTCGAACTTCGGCTAACATTTTTTGGTTCCCCATATAATAATGTAAAATTGTAAGCAATCAAATTGTTTGAAATTATACTAAACCATTAATTAACAAATTTTTCACGGAGTCGACAGCCAATCTATTTCTTTCATCTGTCTATTGAGCGATCATCATGCGAAAGATTCATTCAACACTAGCATTGTGGCTTGTTATTCCAAAAACGAAAGAACATATTTTTAAAAACTCCGAACTCGCAGTTTTTTTCGCGTTTTAGAAGTAATCTAACCATTTATCCGATGATTTTTCATAGAAAATTCGGCATTGGTATTCACATTATCCAAAAATTTACTTAAGTTAGAAAATTGGTCGTATAGCAAAGCATCATCGATTTCTAAAAACTATAGAAATCGACGATGCTTTATAACTAATCGAAAATAGTTTTCGCTTAGTTATCGTATAAGAATTGAATTCTCTGTCTATCGCTTGCAAACCTATTGATGACATTTACAATAAATTTCTTCTTTACCGCTTCCTCTTCTAGTTTCTTCCTGTGCACACTTATAATTTCTGAAATTTTTGATTATAATTTGCGGAGTTTTTTACTCGATTCCAGTGTGTGGGGTGGGGGGAAGTGCCCCCTTTCCCCCCTCTGCAGACGCCAATGTACAAGAGTACAATAATATACAACAATTTCTTTATTTCCGTTCTTCGTGAATAACACGATGTAACTGTAATGTAACGACGTAAATGTAACACGACGTAACTGTAACTGAATAACACGACGTAACCGTAAAACTTGCGTAACTGTAATAGTAATAGATAATTCTTAAAAACAACAAGAAATTTCAACCAACATTACAAACTGATTCAATAATTAAACTTTTTCTAACTTTAGTTTTATTCGAATCTTGAACACGTCAAGTTTGGTACACAGAGGTTATGTGTCTAGGTGGGGTGTTGCTACAGTAGCGGCGCCATCGCGCAATTCAAATCAAACGAGTAACGGTGAAAGCGAAACTGGGTACGCACGTTACAGTTACTACTCTTTGCGCACAGTTATCGTTTATTACTTGCAATTTGTTGTGTGGAATTTGCGTGCTATGTAATATATGTGGTTGAAGAGAAGGGTTAAATAATCTGATTTTTATAATTTCAAAAAGAGTATATTCGGCTTCGATAAGTGAAAAGTAAGAGTACGCTGTTTTACCACACGTAAAAGAGTACAGATGGTAACCCCATCTGTGGCCAAAGGTAAGTCACGTTTAGTAACATACCAGGCAAAGCATTTATCTTAAGAAAACCGAACAATTTTAATAACATTTTATTTCTATTTTGTTGATTTTTACAACTTCGTGGAATGCAAAATTCGTCAAATTTTAATAAAATTAACCTAATTATAGCCCGTGCTTTAATTCTGAAAATTTTATTGCAACAGTTATAAAACACTAAAGGAAACTTTTTATAAATATTAACGTCAAATGTTTTACATAATTGTTTACAATACACATTCAATAAACCTGATTTATTTTATCAAAAAGAAAATATTTACCTTGCAATACTTTTCATTTGAGCGAATTTTCTTTAACAGTTTTTAATTTTTTAGTGCATTTGCGTAAAATTATTTTTATGACACACTGTGATTGGTTTGTTTTCGGCAACAGTTCTCCTTCATCATTCTTATTTCTGTCGTTTTTCCACGCGTTAAACATTAAGCTAAATACTCCCTCACTCACTGCATTTGAGTGAGGCAAAGCAAAAACAAAATTAATATATTTTTTTGTAGTACGTACTTTGTACGCATTTAAAATTTTTATCCAAACATCTGTGGTATTTTTGAGGTCTTTTGTCGCAATATTTTTATGGAATGATTTCAACAGAACATACGTATTCTTCATACAGCAAATCGATACTGATATTGGGAATTTTAAATAAAAAAATTGTTGCCCGAGCCTTAAACCATTACAACGAAATAAAAAAGAAGTCAAGTAGAATGTAAAAGGTTACAGAGTAAGCATAATATAAATATTCTACAACCGTCTTTGTAAATAGAATAGAATGTCGTTTTTCGAGTCTTTAATTAAGGGTGCATTTCAACAACAACTTTATCGTCAGTTAATTCATTCTTCCTAAATAACCATCTGAACAGGGTGTTTTATGATTACTGCTTTTTTCAAATTCCCCATTTCAAATGTTAAAAAAGGGGTATCTTGGAAATTTTATATTTTTTAAATTAGTACCGAGAAACCGGTATTTTTGTATCAATACTGGGATTTGAATACCTGAAAAAAAATGACCAAAATCGCAGAATCTCTGTATTGTAAGCCCTAGTTCAGGATGTCCATGCTAAGAAAGACTAACCCATTGCTGATGTATAGAAAACACAGGAATCCGAACCTCTTGGAGTTCAGAGCAATAAAATTGTTAAAGGAGGCACTGCAACATCCAAAAATTAAATCATCCAAAGGATTGGGAATTAAGCATTCTTACCACTGAGGTTTATAATAACAAGATGCTGGACATTTTATAGGAACCCAAAATGCACTCCATTCTGGAACTCAATCCTATTAAATAGCTAGAAATTGGCAATTAAAGTGCTGCAGTGGTCCTTAAAATTAAGGACCTTCATAGCACTAACAAAATTGACTAGATCATGTTCAAATGCCTCACCCCTAACAATTCAGAAGCCTCATATGTTTTTGAGAGCATAAAATCTCATGAAAAGGGATGTTCCAGTTTCCTCCTCAGTGTTCAGCAAATGCTATGTAAGGCTGTTATTTTATTGTTATTATTTTGGTTTTTAGGAGCATTAGCAACTAAGGCCATATTGCTCCGGGATATGCGGTGGTCATTCCCTGACCTTTCCGCATCCTCTATATTTGGTGGTGACGGGCTCGAACCCCGGTCTAATTAAGAAGCGTGTGCCACGCACTGCTGCTCCTTCCCACCTGGCTACAGAGGCGCCAACTATGTAAGGCAAGCCATTACAAAACAGCTTGCTGCTGTATACACAAACCTGCACACTATAAAAAAACTAGAGAAATTTAGTTACGACTGCAACACAGGGACATAAGTTGATATCTTAGGCATTAATCCTCAGGTTCGACCTCTACTAATAAAAATATTGAGCCTGTACACCTCTATATAAAGTACATGGCACATTGTTATCTGTTGCACTGGTAAATTAGCCACAATAAAACAGTTTTATACTCTGCCATCTCTAGTATAAACAGAAATTTATTTATTTACAACTCATGCTAATAAATTTCAGTGTAGAGAGTTCAAATTTTACATCATCTCCCTCTTGATATTAAAACAAGTATGGTGTGCCACCCTATATACAGATGATATTATGGACCTGATAAATTTAACAGTTGAGCAAACTTACCTCCATTTCAAAAGAACGACCATAGTTCTTCTTTGAGTACATTAATTTTGGGCCTAGAAACTACCAGACAGTTCTTCCTCCCTACCTCCAAACTGAACCATATCATAGATGATATTTTCAATGTCTAAGGCCATGGTGAAGAGACCCTGAAGGATTTTATGCCCTTCTGAACTGTCAAAACAAACCTGTTTCTTTCACTTTTTGTGTATATTTACCCTATAATCTAGTTTTATTCTTCTACCATGTGTTTTTGGCCATTAAATGTCTTTTATCTCATCATATATAGAGTGAATGTCTTTTATCTCATCATATATGAGAGTATGTGTTTTTGGCCATTAAATGTCTTTTATCTCATCATATATAGAGTGAAGTGTGTTTTTTTTTTTTTTTTCTCTTTCTCTATTTGAATATGACATTAGAAATTCTTTATTTATATATATATATATATTTATTGAGTTTCATATTATATTTTGAATGTAGAAAATGGTAATCCGTGTCCGCTTTGCACCGAGTCCAACTGGTTTTCTTCACTTAGGAGGCCTGCGTACAGCTTTATTAAATTATTTGTTTGCAAAAAAACATAGAGGATCATTTATCTTAAGAATAGAAGATACAGATCAGGTATTTATGTACAGTTTTTATTTAGCAAATTATCCAGTTTAGAGATAATTTTGGATTATACTAGAAGGCTTTGCCATGGTAGTGTATTGTCTTGAGCTTGGGCTGCCAGTGCTGGATTTAAATCATGGGTATGGGGGGGGGGGAGATACTGAACCAATAACAGTTGTATTGTTCTGGGGCCTACTGCTGCCTTGAGCAACTTGTCACTTCACCTTGTAAAGTGACACAGCTGTTCTAGGGGCTCATCTTGAGTTACAGTTGGTAAATCTAGTCTTGCTTGGCATGGTATAATTTATTTATTTTATGTAACTCCCCCCCCCCAACAAAAAGCTCAGTCAGGTTCAGCTGTACCTGGTAGTGAGAGTATAGTAATAGTATGGTAGTGATCAAAATAATTTTGAATATTTGAGATAAAGCAAGAGACTTGTGTTAATAGGTAAGGAATGCTTACATTTAACAATAAATTTAATTTTGGATTCTTCAGGGAGAATCAATGGGCATTTTTCTTCAAGATTAACTTCCATTTGCTTCTCAATTTGTTGATGTCAGACTGTGTAGGCAAGTTATTTC
Source organism: Mastigoproctus giganteus (assembly GCF_048544385.1). Lineage (NCBI taxonomy): Eukaryota > Metazoa > Arthropoda > Arachnida > Uropygi > Thelyphonidae > Mastigoproctus > Mastigoproctus giganteus. The sequence continues at coordinate 42,363,096 of NC_143587.1, read as the reverse complement.
CTCAGAAAGTTATCTAATTGCTCTGCATTAAATCAAAATATAATGAACATTTTGCTTCTGGCTTTGTTGGTCTCAGGCTATGAGATATTAGTATGGTGGGCCCTCAATATTCATCATTAACCCTGTATTAGTCTTGGGAAAATTCAAAATTCTTCTGTGCCTGCAAAAATTTGAAAAATCGTAATTCAGAAGTGTTCATTTTTTTTATACCGCTTATAATTTCAAATTTTTCTGAACACAACTGTGAAAATCTATTTTCTGTATTTAAAAACATATATTTTTAATTAATTTTTGAAAATTAAAATTCGATTTACACGTATTGGAGAGCAAAGCAAATGCAGATTTTAAAATCTCATCCTTCAATTTACACTTTGATGTGAGGAGAGTGCATCACAGCAGCACTCACTGCATGAAAAAGTGGCGTGTGTGCATGTAAACAGTTTGATTCCAGATAGTGCATCAATGTCACAAAGCCAGAGAGCATGACTGATTCGAGGAAAGCTTGCAGCATTAAAGAAAAATTATTTTCAGTATCTCTTCATGACGCATGTTAACACCTGTATATAATTAGGTTTAATTTAATCATGCAGTTTTGCTAAATCTGCTAATTATCACAAAAATTCTAGAATTTTCTGCAAACAATTCAAAAAACCACTTCCAACAACAGGTATGAGAAGTTTCAGTTGTGTGGACAGAGTAGATGAAGCACAAAATTCTTTGCATGGGATCAAATTGAGCCACATAGGATGGGTGAAATGAAAAGGGTTTTTTTTTTTTTTTTTTTTTTGGCTGATGCTATATAAGCTTCCTTTCTTGTATCATGTGCCTTTACTGATTTTATTAGTTTTCCTGTAAATAAGGTTATTTGTAGATAAACAGATATCCAGATATTAATGATACCCTCGTTCTGTTGTGCCTGCCACCGATCCAAACAGTTTTGGAGGTCCTTCATGAGTACTTTTAGTCAGTCCATCATGCTTGATTGAATATCTTGAATTGGTTCAAATCATTTCCTTTTCATGTTCTGTTTTTATTTCTCATTGTGCCAAATCAGACAAATAAGGTGAGTACAGTACAATGGGAGAGCGCCTCCTTAGCCAGGTGGGCAGGAGTGGCAGTGCGTAGCACACGCTACTTGATTAGACTGGGGTTCGAGCCCATGACCACCAAATACGGAGGATGCGGAAAGGTCAGGGAATGACCACCGCATATCCCCAGAGCAATATGGCCTTAGTTGCTAATGCTCCTAAAAGCCAAATAACAACAACAGTACAATGGGAGAATTTTTATTGGTCAGAAATTGTTATCCAGCAATTTCTGACCAACAAAAATAAGTGGCACAACAAAATAAGTAAAAATGTGTGGCACGATGCACTGTAATGGTTCTTCAGGTCATTCATGGCAGATTGTTATCTCTCAACAGTTTTAAAACTTCTTGATCATGTGCTGCATTAACAGTGACACCTTACTGAACAAATTCTGATAATACCATTCTCTCATTAAAGAATACAGTCGGTATGTGATTTTGAAGTGCCACACATTGCTTTGAATCTCAGTGGTCTGGTTCATATCTATACACCTAAGACTCATCACTTACTGTAATTTTTTTTAAAATATAGGCTCTAATGCAGCTTATCCAAACAGCTCACATAAAGTGAGATGCTGTCCGTGTCATCTAGTGCTATCAGGGATGTTAAGTGAGAATATGTGGAACAAATTCTGTGCTCATTTGCCTTGGGTCCACATCAGTTTAGTGCTTCACAGTTTGGTGTACAACAGTTTGGTTATGAGACAATTTGATGCATGATATTTTGCTGCATGTGAAAATTTGGTGAAAGACAGTTGGTGGCTACAACAGTTCAATTTGGTGAATTCAATATATGACAAAACAAGACCAAAAATGCAAGCTTTTAATATGCTATGCTGTAAATAGTTAATTGGTGATAATGGTATTGTTCATATTTTTGATAGAGCACACCAACTGCCTTTTTAGACATGTTAGCATATATGTGTAAAGCACCTCTTATCTTCACCACATCTATCCATCTGTCTATATGTAATAACTTGACCCCTAATGGAAAGATTTTCATAAAATTTTATATTTGACTAATTTAAAAAAAATGTCATCTCAAGTTTTTTTAAAAATTGTACAAATAGAAATCCAATGGTTTTATTTCTTTGTGTCTATCTGTATGTTATAACTTGACACCCAGTGGATGGATTTTTGTGAAATTTTATAGTTAAGCTCTCTCAAACAGGCTTATAAAGTCAACCCAAATATCATTAAACTCAGATCAGTACAGATCTGGCAATTATTGTTTCTTTGTTCATCCATCCATCTACATGTAATAACTCAACTCTTACTGGATGAATTTTCATTAAATTTTATATTTAGCTCTTTTATAATGATTTGTCAAGCCAAAATTTCACTAAAATTAACCAATAGAAATCCAGAAAATATTATTTCTTTCTTTTTTTTTTTTTTTTTCTCTTCATGTATATCACGTAGGCTATCCATATGCTGTGCATTGTAGCTAAAGCACTAGATACTGTTTTTTTGCTGTGTGCTGATTGAATGGGCAATATAGTGGATGTCTGAATGATAATGTAATGCACTATAATGTAATGTAATGGCAATATAATGTAATGCACTGTGTACATTAACTAACTTGCTTTATGCTCATTCTACTTTTTTAGAGAGATCTTATAAAAAAAAAAGTAGCATGGACAGGTTAAAGATTGGAACACTGTTACTTTCTTTTTGATTATTTACTTCCAATTATTTTACTTTTGCTTCTGTAGGCTTTTTATAAGGAAATATACAGTGTTTATAAATGGTGGGAAGACTAGGACAGATATCAGTGTCATATTCGTACCTTGTGAAAGAGAAAATGTCAAAGTTTTTTTTTACATCACATCACTTCACAACAATTCAGTGTGGGAACCATGTTGACACAGGATATGCTGGACAGGGTTTTTTTTTTTTTTTTTTTTATGAAAACCCCAAACACGAAAGGTATCAAAACCTATAGTACTTAGTACCGTGCATGGGTTGAAGGAGAAGTATGGGGGGAGGGGGATGCCGGAAACTTTGCTCTAGAGACTAAACATGGGTTTCACCACTTCAAGCCTCCAATAAGCAAAGTGGTGGTATTTCACTGGTTGATGAAAGTCATCTACCACGTAGAGTTTGATTACCGTGTGGACATTTGCCATGTCACACATGGTTCCCACATTGAATCATTGTGAAGTGATGTGATGTAAAAATAATTTTGATATTTTCTCTTTCACAAGGTTATGACACTGATATCTGTCCTAGTCTTTGTGCAATAAATTACTGAAAGTGTTCCCACCATTTATAAACACTCTGTATATTGAGGTAAGTTGTTATGGAGGGAAAAAGTAGAGATCATTAATGGATAATGGCTGGTTAATGTGCATTTCTGGTGTTCATTTGCAACCCACATACTTATTGAAAGTAGTTAAAATTAGTGGTAGACTAATTCTATAGATGGGTTAAGGGCAGGAGCATCAAATGGGAGCAAGCAAATATTAGCTTCATCCATATTGTAAAGCTGTTGCAATATGGATGGACTTTCCAACCTGTAAATAAATAATAAATTATTTTAAAATATATTTTATTTTTTATGTTCTTTTCTGCATTTCTGCATTCTTCCTCTATAAGTGACCAAAATTTCTCTTGGTTTCCCAAACCTCCATTGATTTTCCTTAATTTGTGGTCTCTATGATATACTGAAATGTCGTACTTGCCAGTTTATCACTAATAATATTGTCTTTCATCAAATTGTCACATACAATGAAATGTCATGCATCAGATTGTCTCACATAAATACATCAAATTATCTTTTATCCAACTGACGTGTTTAACCAATGCTTAGTCAAAATGGCTTGATGCAAACCAAGTGAGAGAGACATTTCAGCAGTTTCTTAAATGGCCAGATGTCAAACCAGTTGAGTGATGGTGTGAATTTCATTGATGTTTTAATTGTTTCACCATGTTGATGGGTGACTGCTTCTTTCTTTCTTTCTTTCTTTCTTTCTTCCTTCCTTCATCTTCAAGCAAAAGATTTTCTTGACAAAACCTTTGAAAAGAGGCAGCAAAGGAAGTAAGCAATCCGTTAGCCATAATTATGAGAGCTTCCTTGGACTCAGGGGAGGTACCCACAGACTGGAGATGTGCAAATGTAACCCCAATTCACAAAGGAGGATCAAAAGCTGACACAAGTAATTATAGACCTGTGAGTTTAACTTCTGTTCCAGGAAAATTAATGGAAGCACTGGTTAAAGAAGCACTGCAGGATCATCTTGACAAGAATTCAGTTATAGCTCAGACACAGCATTGTTTTGTTAAGGGAAGGTCTTGCCTGACCAATTTGATTGGATACTATGATGTAGTCACAAAAGAATTGGATGCAGGGAATAATTTTGATATTATATATTTGGATCTTAGAAAGGCTTTTGATACTGTTGCACATGGAAGACTGCCGCACAAATTGGAGCAGTGTGGCATTGGTGGCAAATTGTTACTATGGAAAAGGGATGGTTGAGTGGCAGAAGACAGAGAGTGGTAATTAATGGACACTGTTCATCGTGGACTAATGTTATTAGTGGAGTCCCTCAGGGTTCAGTGTTGGGTCCATTGTTGTTTTCTGTATTTATAAATAATATTGATGATGGTATATCAAGTTTAATGTCCAAGTTTGCAGACGATACAAAGGTTGGCAGGGTTGTTAAGGACGCTACTGATGCTATGCTGCTGCAACAGGATCTGGAAAGGTTGAGCAGATGGGCTGAGAGGTGGCAAATGAAGTTTAACATTGACAAATGTAAAGTACTACATATGGGAAAGAGCAACCCCAGAGCAACATATCAACTCTGTGGTACTACACTGACAGTGGTAGAGAATGAAAAGGACCTGGGGGTAATTGTGCAGGCAGATATGAAGTTCTCTGAGCAGTGCAGATGGGCTGCAAGAGTAGCTCATGGTATCTTATCAATGATATACAGGAATTTTTCTAGCAGGGATAGGAAGGTGATTATTCCCTTGTATAAGGCAATGGCCAGGCCGCACCTTGAGTACTGTATACAGGTCTGGAGGCCTCATTTCAAGAAGGATGTAGAGCTGCTGGAACGAGTACAGAGAAGGGCAACAAGGTTAGTGAATGGAACGAAGGGTTGCTCTTACGAAGAAAGGTAAGTTTTGCAAATTACAGTGTCTGGAGACTAGGCACTGGCGAGGTGATCTGATAGAGGTGTATAAAGCCTTGAATGGTTTGAGCATGCTCAATGCTGATGGGATACTGCCTCTTGCTGAGAATAATTACCTGAGAGGGCATAAATTCAAATTGAGGAAAGACAGATGTAGGATAGATGTGCGGAAATTTGCCTTTAGCCAGCGGGTAGTTGGTTGGTGGAACAGACTTTCATCCCTTGTTGTGGAAGTTGATAGCTTAAATAAATTTAAGGCTCAGCTGGACAGGTATTTTGAACGAACAGAGGGGTAAAGTGGAAGTGTTTTTTTTTTTTTTTTTTGGCTGATGCTGCATAAGCTTGCTTTCTTGCATCATATGCCTCTACTAATGCTAACCATTTAAACTGTTTTTTTTTATGTGAAAACATCTATAGCGGCACTAGAGTAAAGTTGATTGGTAACGGAAATGACACAACTGATTGTTAACAAATTTTTTTTTTACTGAAATGGCACAATCAATGTCACTTCCTATTAGGTGGCTGTTAGATTTTAAGTGATGCAAATGACGTCACTTCCTAATTGGTGCTAACGATGCTAACTCAGTCACTAACGTTGATTCGGTAGAGTAAGTAGTTGATTCAGTACAGTAAGTTCATACTAAGATATGGAAATGATGTCACTTCCTAAATGACACCAACTCAGTCACTAACGTTGATTAGGTAGAGTAGGCAGCAGGTAGTAATATTATGCAACAATAAAATGCGGACTTTAATAAAATCTGCTTCTCAAGATTTTGATCAACATCAACCTTTTAAGTAGCATAAGTAAGTTTTGATCAAACCATTCAAAAATTTAAACAGTTTTACTCTAGTGCCACCATAGATGTTTTCACATAAAATAAACCATCCTTCATGCATACAGAGTACATGCGTACAGAGTACATACTTTGAAATATACAGAGTACATTTCAAAGTTCATTAAGGATGTCCATTCCGATATTCCCTGTCAGAGACTTGGTAATTTGGAATCTCTTCTTTTTGATCTTCTCTGGCTTAAAATCTCTCTCTCTCTCTCTCTCTCTTTACTCCATTGTGTCAAATACCGTTCTCCCAACTCCACTAATCACTTGGAGCTCTTTGACATCCTCTCTTTGCAACTTGACTTTCTCCAGTCCAACTTTCCTAACAGTGAGGTAATTTTCCTTGGTGATTTTAATGTTCACAACTCCAGCTGGCATCCGTTTTCTAGTCATACCGACCCAGCTGGTCAAGATGCTGAGGATTTTGCAATTACTAATGACCTTGCACAGATTGTTCGTTTACCTACAAGAATACTGGACAATCCTAACCATACAGCCAACACACTTGATTTTTTTCTCACAAACCTTCTAAGTATACAGTCGAAGTGAGAGGTCCTTTAGCCTCAGATCACAACTTGGTGATTGTCTCTTCTACAATGGAGCCCTTATCTCATGGCTATTCCCAACCTCATGTTGTTTGGCATTACAAGAATGCAAAATGGGATGATCTGCGAGATTTCTTTTCTTCTTTTCCTTGATCGGATTACTGTTCCAAAACTTCTGATGTCAACATTTGCTCAGATCATGTCAGTGAAATTATTCTTGCAGGAATGGAATCCTTTATCCCACACTCCACTTTAAAATCTTGTCCTTTATCTAAACCTTGGTTTTCCAATAAATGTGCTAAGGCTGTTCAAGAGAAGAATGTTGCATATCGTAATTGGCTTGTTTCTAATTTTTCGGTTTCATTATCTGCATACACTAAAGCTCGCAACAATTGTAAAGCAGTTATTAATCAGTCCAAACTAGAGTTTGAATAGGCTAAGAGTAGAAAACTTGCTTCTTGCTCTAATGGTAGCCAAGCATTCTGGTCTCTTGCCAAAGCTATTGGCCCCAACTTTTGCTCATCTCTGCTCCCACCTCTGTCCAAACCAGATGGTTCTGTTATCACTTCAGCCAAGGATAAAGCTGACTTGCTAGCATCCCATTTTTCTTCCAACTCATGTATTAATGATCTTGGTAAAACACCTCACACCATTCCCAACACACTTCATTCAATGCCTCCTGTGGTATTCTGTCAAAAGGATGTCAGAAGGATTTTGAAGAATCTCAATGCTAAGAAAGCTCCAAGTCTTGATCGTATTTCTCCACTTGTTCTCAAAACCTGTGCTCCTGAACTTACTCCTGTTCTTTGCCGCCTTTTTTTCACTTTCTTATTTCGAAGGTGTTTTTCCTTCTGCATGGAAATTTGCTCATATCCAGCCAGTTCCTAAAAAGGGTGACAAATCCCTCCCATCCAATTATCATCCCATTGCAATTACTTCTACTCTTTCTAAAGTAATGGAGAAATCAATTAACCGCCAACTCTTAAACTACCTAGAAACCTTCTAACTGATCAACGATTGCCAGTATGGATTCCATCAGTGTCGATCCAGTGGTGTTATTCTGGCTTATGTTACCCATTTATGGACGAATTCTATGGAAAAGTTCAGTGAAACACAAGCAGTTGCTCTTGACATCTCAAAGGTTTTCGATTGTGTTTGGCATAAAGGTCTTCTAAACAAGCTTCCATCTTATGGTTTATCAACTGTTTTTTGTAATTGGTTATCCAGTTTTCTCTCTGATTGCTCACCCAGGGTGATGATAGATGACTCTGTCTTCTAACTTCTTCACTAATGCTGATGTCCCCCAAGGTTGTTCTTTCCCCCACTCTTTTCCTCTTGTATATTAATGACCTTCTTCCATTGACTGGAAATCCTATCCATAGTTTTGCCGATGATAGCACATTGCATTCCAGTTTCCATTTTGAGAAACCTTGCTCAATCAGCTTTGAGAAGCTAAAGAAGCTTTGAGAAGCTCAATGAAATTTGAGAAGCTAAAACCCTGCTCAATCAGCTTTAGCTTCTCAAAAATCTGCTACCAATTCCTTAAATGCCGATCTCCAGGTAGGGGGCAAAGACAAACTTAGTTAATTTCAATACTTCTAAAACTCAGTCTTGTCTTATATCTCGCAAAAAGGATTCTTCTGCTCCTATGCTTATATTTGGTGACACTCTGATTTCTAGGTAAAATGATATATCTCTTTTGGGGATTACCCTAACTTCTAATCTCTCTTGGCACAAGCACATTACAAATATTGCTTCCTTTGCATCTAAGAAACTTGGTTTTCTCTTTCATTCTCGGCGTTGCTTTTCTTCCAAGCAGCTGTTCACTCTGTACAAATCACAAATCTGTCCTACCATGGAATATTGTTCCAATATCTGGGATGGTGGCCCCCACAACCTCTCTCGGGCTTCTAGATTCCATTCAGAAGAGGGCAGTTTGGTTAATTAATGACTCATCTCTGTTAGAGATGAGTCATAGTTATAGTTTCATAGACGTACTGTTTCTGCTGCATGCCTCTTCTACAGATATTTACATGAGTACTGTTCTTCTGAATTGGCTTCTATAATTCCCGCTCTCTCTTTCAAAACAGTCCGAACACGTGCCGCCACCAGCCAACATCTATTTACTGTCCAACATCAAACTCACAGAACCAACTTTTCATCTTCCTCGTTTATTCATTCAACTGCCATTTTCTGGAACAACCTTCATACGTATTTCCTAAAAATTGCAGTCTACAGAAGTTCAAGTCCAATGTCAACAAATATCTTTTTTTGTTTTCTCAACCTCCAACCCAAGCACAGTACTAAGTACTATAGGTTCTAATACCTCTCATGGCGGCGCCTCCGTAGCCAGGTGGGAAGGAGCAGCAGTGCGTAGCACACGCTTCTTGATTAGACCAGGGTTCGAGCCCGTCACCACCAAATATGGAGGATGCGGAAAGGTCAGGGAATGACCACCGCATATAACGGAGCAATATGGCCTTAGTTGCTAATGCTCCTAAAAACCAAATAACAATAACAACCACCTCTCATGTTGAGGTTTACATAAAAAAAAATGCTTGAAATTAGAAATTGCATTCTGATCCATTGGTTGTAAGCTTTACATTCTATTGGGAAACAAGAAGGTGGACGTTAATATCCCATTAGCAAACTCATTAAGGTTGTTTGGGTAACCTGCAGAATTGTCAAATCTCTTCTCTGCCGAGTTGTTCTTCTGAGGTAAATTTTGACTGCTGAATAAGAACCAGAACCTTTCCTAGAATAAGAACACAGTTGTTAGAACACATTTGGAATTCTAAGTGTGGAAACCTCATTTGAAAAAAAAGACATTGCACCTCTTGAATGGGCTCAAAGATGAGTACCTCATGTGGTGAGTTTGGCAAAAGGGTGACCATATGAGGAAAGACTCCAGTTATGTTGACTGCAGAATATGGCGACCTGCACCTCAGAGGGGACCTGATTGAGGTTTATAAGGCTCTGAGAGGAGTTAGTAAAATGAGTGAAGGTGGAATTTTCACTGTTATAAAGAATTCCCGAACTGGACACTATAAATTCAAATTACAGGGAAGAGGTTTAGACTAAATTGTAGAAAGTTTTCTTTTAGCCAGTGAGTTGTTGATTACTGGAACAAGTTACCTCTGCAGCTTGATAATTTGAACTGAATAGGAGGGAAGTACATAATTTGTTGTTTTGTATTCTTTTTTTTTTTTTTTTCTTTTTGCACTGTTTCGCTGATACTAATAAGGTCCTTATAAGTCATGCTGTCTTTCTTGACTTGAAAACCACAGGAAGGTTAACTTTCAGGGAGCCTTTCAAAGCTTTTGGATTCTTGAGTGAGTGGTAAATGAGTATTTAGTTTTGGTTTGAAATTCCCAGATAAGTTTGTTGATCCTTAGGTGATTATAATATGGCAAATTCTTCTCCTCCTTTGTAATGGAAGTTCTGCTGGACACCTTCCAGAACAGCTCCATTTCATCTATGTTGGAAACTTGCTTAGAGCTGTATCTGTGCTCCTGAATAATTTGTGAAAATTTACTGGCATAACCACTTGTATATCAGCACTCACCAACTATAATTAAAAAAATATATTCCAGCTTACATATAGCTATCTTTTATGCAGTACCAAGTCAAAATAAACAAGTGGTTATTTTGACTTGAGCACAGTGTTTATTGTGTTTGGCATCCACAGTGTTTATTGTGTTTGGCATCCAACTCACCAGTTACACTATCAATCATAATAGTTTATTAGTTTAGTTAAGGTTTTCCATTTACAAAACCATGCTGGTTTCCATAAGAAAACGCCAGAGCTTGCACTTGGTCATCAGGCAACACAGGGGCAGCCCCCTAGGCAGAATGCGCTGGTCCCACAGGAACTAGTAGTTGTTGGTGACTCTATTGTCAGGGAAACGGGGAACATGCTTTGTAAAAAGGATAGGTGGAATAGGACCAGGGTATGTCTGCCAGGGGCAAAGGTTGATGACGTTGTAGAGCGGATATCATCTTTTAAGGGCACAAAAGGTGATATAGTTGTACACGTTGGCACTAATGATATTAAGAGTAGGAGACCGGCGGAATTACTTAGCAAGTACTGGTCACTGTTGAAAAAAAGCCGTGAATTAGGGTTGAACTTGAAAGTGTCTGCAATTCTGCCCAGACACGATAGGAGGGAGTATATGATGAGAGCCTTGTCGATCAATTCGGCCCTGGAGGGATTGTGCAAGGCTCAAGGGGTAGAATTTTTTTCAGCCTGGACTGTACTTGTTAACAGGAGAGATTGCTTCTACAGGGATGGGATACACTTAAATAGAAAGGGTGCAAGAATTTTTGCTGATGCTGTCGAGGCAGTGTTAGGTGGGTCGGAAAACTGCTAGTTGGGGGGGATACAAGGACTAATAGATTAACAGTAGCCACTGGCAGAGGTGGAAGTGATTCTTGCACTGCTTCTATTCAAATGAGCAGAAGTCTGAAAAACAAGATGCAGGATATTTCAGAGACTGCTGGTAGTCATTGCGTTACAAGTAAACACATGGGTTGTGTTAGGGTAGCTAAGAATAGAAACAGGTGCATGTATACCTGCGTGTACACGAATGCTAGGAGTTTGGTAAATAAATTTGATGAATTTGAGGTATTGCTCAAAACATCAAAGGCAGATATTGTTGGGATATCAGAGACGTGGTGTCACACAGATATAAGTAATGCGGAACTGGAATTTGGGGAATACAATGTATATAGAAAGGATAGACAGGACAGGAGGGGAGGAGGGGTTATGCTATTAATTAAGAAACACATAAAGTCAAAGGAAGTGAAGCCAGTTGACATTGATGGACAGGGCAGTGTCGAGTCAGTTTGGTGTGACATAAGCATAGGGAAATCAAAATTGAGAGTAGGAGTGTGCTATAGGCCTAATGACTCTGATGAGTATAATAAGATACAGGGAAATAGAATGGGCCAGTAAATCAGAGAGTCTTATAATGGGGGATTTTAATTTCCCAGATATTGACTGGAATTTGTGGGTTGGTCACTCGCACACTAGCAAGGCTTTTGTGGATTTATTGGATGATTGTTTTCTACATCAGCATGTTCGTGAGGCAACAAGAGGGAGCAATACTCTTGATCTGATTATCAGTAGTGATTCTTCATGCATTAAGAACCTGCAGATAAATGAACCACTAGGTGGCAGTGATCACAGTGTGTTGAAGTGGGATTTACTCAAGGAGGTAACTACCATCAGAGGTAAAGGGAAGGGTTTTTGTTTTCGTAAAGGCGACTATGATGGTCTGAGACAGTATTTAAATTCTATACAGTGGGACCAAGTGATGATGTTACCAACAGCAAACTCAAAATGGGAAGCATTCAAGGAACTAATCTTGGTGGCTACCAGGCTTTACATACCAACTAAGAAATATTGTTCAAGGTTTAGGCCTAAATGGTTGTCAGATGGACTAATGAGACATGTGGCAGAGAAGAAAAATGCATGGGATACATACAAATTAATGGGTGACATGGAAGCCTATGATAGATATAAGTTGGTCTGTAACCAAGTCACAAAGGGGATTAGGCAGGCAAAGGCAGACTACAAAAAATCCTTGGCAAAGGATGCAAAGAAAAACAGAAAGGAGTTCTTTACATACTTGAACTCCAGAAGGAAAGGGATGAATCAGATTGGTCCACTGGATATTGATGGTTCAACAGTTGAGGATCCTGCTCAGGTGGCTAACAATCTAAACGAGTATTTTGCATCTACATTCACGCATGAGGAGTTATTCAGGAAGGAGAATGATGTAGGTAAAGTAAACATTGGCAGTGAGCTGGATGATTTTGTAATAACTGAGAGGAAAGTGGAGGAGAGATTGTTGAGGATAAACATAAAAAAGGCACCTGGGGTGGATGGGATCTATCCAGTTATATTAAAGGAGGCAGCAAAGGAAGTATGCAAACCCCTAGCCATAATTATGAGAGCTTCTTTGGACTCAGGGGAGGTACCCATAGACTGGAGATGTGCAAATGTAACCCCAATTCACAAAGGAGGATCAAAGGCTGACACAAGTAATTATAGACCTGTTAGTTTAACTTCTGTTCCAGGTAAATTAATGGAGGCACTGGTTAAAGAAGCACTGCAGGATCATCTAGACAAGAATTCAGTTATAGCTCAGACGCAGCATGGTTTTGTTAAGGGCAGGTCTTGCCTGACCAATTTGATTGGATACTATGATGTAGTCACAAAAGAACTGGATGCAGGGAATAACTTTGATATTATATATTTGGATCTTAGAAAGGCTTTTGATACTGTTGCACATGGAAGACTGCTGCACAAATTGGAGCAGTGTGGCATTGGAGGCAAATTGCTGCTATGGATAAGGGGATGGTTGAGTGGCAGAAGACAGAGAGTGGTAATCAATGGACACTGCTCAACGTGGACTAATGTTATTAGTGGAGTTCCTCAAGGTTCAGTGTTGGGTCCATTGTTGTTTTCGGTGTTTATGAATGATATTGATGATGGGATATCAAGTTTAATGTCTAAGTTTGCAGATGATACAAAGGTTGGCAGGATCGTTAAGGACACTACTGACGCTATGCTGCTGTAACAGGATCTGGAAAGGTTGAACAGATGGGCTGAGAGGTGGCAAATGAAGTTTAACATTGACAAATGTAAAGTACTACACTGACAGTGGTGGAGAATGAAAAGGACCTGGGGGTAATTGTGCAGGCAGATATGAAGTTCTCTGAGCAGTGCAGACGAGCTGCAAGAGTAGCTCAATGGTGTCTTGTCAATGATATACAGGAATTTTTCTAGCAGGGATAAGGAGGTGATTATTCCCTTGTATAAGGCAATGGTTAGGCCACATCTTGAGTACTGTATACAGGTCTGGAGGCCTCATTTCAAGAAGGATGTAGAGCTGCTGGAACGGGTACAGAGAAGGGCAACAAGATTAGTAAATGGAACAAAGGGTTGCTCTTACGAAGAAAGGCTTAAGTTTTGCAAATTACAGAGTCTGGAGACTAGGCACCGGCGAGGTGATCTGATAGAGGTGTATAAGGCTTTGAATGGTTTGAGCATGCTCAATGCCAATGGGATTCTTCATCTTTCTCAGAATAATCACCTCAGAGGGCATAAATTCAAATTGAGGAAGGACGGATGTCGGATAGATGTGCGGAAATTTGCCTTTGGCCAGCGGGTGGTTGGTTGGTGGAACCGACTTCCATCACTTGTTGTTGAAGTTGATAGCCTAAACAAATTTAAAGCTCAACTGGACTGGTATTTCGAACGAATGGAGGGGTGAAATGGGAGAGGGTTTTTTTTTTTTTTGGCTGATGCTGAATAAGCTTGCTTTCTTGCATCATATGCCTCTACTAATGCTAATACTATAGGTAACCCTATAGTCTATTCTTAATCATTGCCTCCATGATTTTCTCCTACCGCTACAGTCATACTGAGTGGTCTGTGGGTACTCATTTCATCCTTGGAAACCACCCTTATGGATTGATAAAACAGTGGCACTTCACTAATCCAAGGCAATCACCCCTGAGTCTAACCAAGCCCCTATGAACTTTAACTGGATATATGCAATCTACCCCAGGACCATTACTTCCCTTGCCTTTAGATTCAAAATTTTTTCTAGTAAATTTAATTTTTCTAGTATATGAACCTCTAATTTCTGTGTCATTGATTTTTCAATGCTTAAAATCAAAATGCAGTTTTTGCCCTTACTGTAAAGAGACTTTAATCTATAAATATTAATTTAAAGACCAAATGCACAAGGCATAATTCCATATGGGTTTAAATTAACTGTCTATTATCAGTGCCAATACCCCATAGTTAACCCATAAAATTAAACTAAGTACGTAGTGTATAAAGGCATCGTTTTAATTACTGTCGAACTTGGTTATAGCAAGCGGGAAATAATGAGATCACGGCTGAAATGAGCAAAATGCCATAATGATTTTAATTTATGCGTATTCCCATACAATCGCTCACTGTTACAACTAGCGTACTACATGGATATACCAAACAAATTTTGATAACTCAGGTAGTCGAAAAAGACCCAATTCTTGGAATAAACAAAAATGAAAAGGGCAACTTAGCTTATATGACCACCGCATCGCATCGGATTAGTGGCCGGTTTTTGATCTTGCCCTTTTGGGGACAAGGGCTGTACAATAGTGCATTGGTGCTTGCTGCATTACTCTATTTGCAGATTGTCTTGTATTTACTGAGCCATAAATTTATTTTGAGTTTCTAAGAATTTTGTCAACAGATTTCTAAGAACTTTGTATGCATTTTGGGACTTCTAAGAGCTTTGTATGCAAATCACTTAATCATTTTAAAGGAAAATCAGTTAGAAACGAGCTATTCCCTCGGAAAATTGTCTACGAACAAAAGAAAGTGTCTCCTTCGATTCGTGAAAAAGTCAAAATTATTTGTGAGTTAGTTAGTTATTTGATTTTTAGGAGCATTAGCAACTAAGGCCATATTGCTCCGGGATATGCGGTGGTCATTCCCTGTCCTTTCCGCATACTCCGTATTTGGTGGTGACGGGCTCGAACCCCAGTCTAATCAAGAAGCGTGTGCTACGCACTGCTGCTCCTTCCCACTGGCTACGGAGGCGCCTTGTGAGTTAGAACGTGGCACAATAAATGTTGAAGTGTGTAAAATGTTTTCTTTGTCATCTTCAAGTGTATCGACATTGTGGAAGAATAAAGATAAAATAAAGTTTACATATCGCCACTGGAAAAGAACATAACCAAAAAAAAAATTAGAAAGTGCGAGAAAGTTGATGAAGCATTGCTTCAATGGCTTATCACACAAAGAAGTGCTGGATTTTCCATAGACAGTCCAATCTTGAAGGCTCAAGCGGAAAAATTTTCTAAACAATTTGGACACAACGATTTTGTGTGCAACAACAGCGGTTGGCTGGATCGGTTTAAAAACCGACATAACATTGTTTATGCAAAAATTAGTGGAGAATCTCGATCTGCAGATCCAATAATGGCAAATGAATGGATTGACCGTGTTTGGGCAGAAATCAGGAAAGATTTCAATGATGAAGACATCTACAACACCGACAAAACAGGACTTTTTTATAATTTGACACGTGACAATACATTTAAATTCAAAGGGGAAAAATGTGTTGGTGGAAAAAAAATCAAAGATGCTTGTATGTGCAAATATGACAGGAACTGATAAAAATCAAACTGTTTTTTGTTGGAAAATCATTAAAACCTTGGTGTTTCAAAAATGTAAAGAAACTTCCTGTGGATTACATTCAAACAAGAAAACTTGGATGACTTCAGATATTTTTCAGGAATACGTAAATGATTGGAATAAGGAGCTATTCAAAAAATAAGAAAAATATTTTATTGTTACTTGATAACTATACTGCACATCCCCAGATTCAAAAATTGTCCAACCTTAAGCTGATGTTTCTGCCTCCCAATGTGACATCAATTTTACAACCAGTGGACATAGATGTAATCAAGAGTTTGAAAGGATTTTATAAAAGATTTCTAAATCTACATCTGATCAGTCAAAGAGAACAGAAACTTATTGGATGCTATAAATTTATTGAATGATGCATGGAACAACGTTACTTCGACAACCATATTGAATTGCTTCAAGAAATCGAAATTAAATTCAAATGAATTTTCAATTATAGATGAAGAAGATGGAAACGAAGAAAACAACTTACCATTATTCGAATAGTTGTTATGTAACAACGTTGTAGGTTTTAGTACAGATAACATCGATGAATTTGTACTAGTCGATGACAACTTATTGATTAGTGGTCTATAGAGAGCAATGTTGTGCTCAACAAAGACTATAACGACGATGGCAAAGACGATGATGATATGAGGACATTTGAAAATGAAATCAAAATCAGTGCTGACAATCTCACAAGCTCAAGATGCAATGGACACATTAGTCAATTTTTTTGAAAGGAACTGAGGCAAGTAATGAGACTTAATGCATTCAGTGTGTTAAGGGGAAACTTAAGAAATATCAAAGTGAAATCTTTAAAACAAACATCAATTTTTAAGATTCATAAATAAAGACTAATTGAAATCGTGTTTATTATTAAATAGTATTGTTTTTTTTAATTACAGAGAAATAAATTGTTTAGTATTAAGTGTATGGTTTTAAATTACTACAAATAAATTGTCTTTAATATTAAGTGCATTGTTGTTTATACAAGCATATTAATACAAATAATATGTATGTATACACTTATATTTTTTTATCTCTCTAATATTTCTTTTGTTTTTTGAATCTATCTTTTTATCAAGTTGTTGAGAATTTTAAAAAAATAAGAGGTGGTTTTAACTCATATAAAGTGTTCATTGTTTAATGGCCCGAGGGGGTTCCCCATTTCCACTATCACTGATATAGCGAGTAACTGTTATAACGAGGAAATTTTGTCGGTCCCTTGATGCTCTTTATAAACGAGTTTGACTTTTCCACATATTGTGGCTACCTTCATGAGATACCAGGTATTGCACTACTTTGAATAAGTAATGCTTCTCTAGTAGAGAAGACTACTGTTACTTATTCTCAGTGGGCACCACCACCCAGATGGCACAGTTTCAAGGCTTGTTGGCCTATCATCGGTGGGCAGGCAGTTATCCTTGTAATGCAAACATGCCATCACAGTTGTGAAGTTAATTCCACAATATGAGAGATGCCAAATGGTGAACAGAATGATACTGTATTTAAAGACTAAATGCACAAGGCATAATTCCATATGGGTTTAAATTAACTACAATAGAGTCCTGATTATCCGAGCTAATGTGGACCAAGAACAGCTCGGATACTCGGTTAACACGGAAAATTTTCATATACTGACCTTGTGACAATGTTCCCCTCCCCTCTAGGATCTCCATCATTCCTTCCATTAAGGAAGTACATGTACATACATATGTACTGTAAGAAAAATAATACATGTACGTATGTAATTACATACTGTAATCGTGTTTATTGAAAAGGTAAAGAAGCCCACATGACAAGTACAACAAATTTCAGAGTGGTTTACCAGTAAAATTACTTTGCCATGATGGCATTTGTATTGTTGTTCGCTCAGTAAACAGACCTTCGGTATTATCGGTCAGGAGTAGAAATTGAATCCCACGGGAGCTTGAACCCCTCCCGAAGTGGAGGGGGTAACCTGACCTTTTTTCTATAGAATCAGGTTGGACTAGAGGATAATTTGTTTATTATTACTGTATTTTTATTTTGTAATTTTAATTTTTATTTTTAAAGACACTCGCCTGCACAGAACATATTTTACAATGCCAGAACTTTCCACTTGACTCTGTTTGTGACTCAATTAGTTTAAAATAATTATTGCACTTAAAACAGTACAGTTTCGGTCTTATTTAGATTTCATCAAAAAATCAAGGAAGTTGAAGTAACGTTTCATTTTTCCCCACAAATTTCTTCCAACTTTAAAAGGTTCATTGCTAATATTATCTTTATACTATTCATTCCAAAACTAATTATGCACCTTTCTTTTTTCATTAATACACGTCATAATGCCAACCAATGAATGAACCGATGTTATCATCTGTTCTGTTCATGCACCAGTCAGTACATCATTTGTCACGCCTACCTGTCTATCAATATATAATTTTCGACTTCTACTACAGACCGATAACATCCACCATCTGTTTACTGAGCAAGCAACACTACAAGTGCAGTACGGCACAAAGTACAATATACTGTACTTTCATGGCTAAACTTTGCCAAAATTTTCCGTGCTTCTCGTATGGGCTTTCTTTATCTTAGCCTGTGTTTATTTACTTACATAGGATTGTACTGTACATGCATCATCGTGATTATAGCATCAGGCTTTAGAAAAAAAAAGTCTTTCAAAGTCTTCTAGTCTTCTGTTTTAAAGAAGTTCCGCGCTTGTTTGCTCCAATATTTCTCAGGCATCTCAACAACAGCAGATCAGTGAGCGTACTCTCATTCTGCTGTTCGGTGTATTGCAGCGGTCTCAATTGGATTTAGGCTTTCTGTATGTGAAATTTTTGAGCCTTCTGGGCGCACATCATCTTCGTCTTCACCGATAAACTAGTGGTAGGACTGACATAGCTGAGTGGTCAGGAGTGAGAGTGCATAGCACGTGTTCCTTGAGTGGACCAGAGTTCACTGAAGCCCGTGACTACTAAATAAGCTAAATATTTGTATTGACAATTTATTGTAAAGTCTACTGACCTGGTTGTCATGCCAGAGTATAAACAGAAAATTTAATTTTTTTTTTAGTCACAAGCGAAATTACCTGAACGAGATATCAAACTGAACCTGACAGATAAAACTGTTGAAATTTCGTAGTGTGGGTGGAGAGGTGTGGAGGGAGATAGGATGAGTCATTGAAATTCCATGAATCAGCATCACAATCTTACTCATCATACATATGAACACAAACAACTCTTAAAGGTATCACTTAGCCATTACGTAAAAATTGAGCTAAGGGCTAGCTCGAATAACACGGAAACTTAGAAAATTGGGACTCGGATATTTGGGACTCTCTGTATATAATATCAGTGTAGATACACCATAGTTAACCCATAAAATTAACCTACGCGTGTAGTGTAAAGGCATCATTTCAATTATATCTCATATTATGGCATGAACCAGAGCCAGTGAGCTCCGTGCTTTTGTGATCAGCGTAGTCTACTTGACTGCTCTCTTCAAAATTCTGAATTGGGAGTGCGTAACCTGTCAAGTTACTGTAACCTTGAGATCCTGAGAATTATGCCCAATTTTTTTTTTCTTTCTAGGGCATTCACTGATATCTTCAGTGATTCAGATGTGCACCAAATTTCAGCCAAAAGTGCATGAACTTTTAGTTTAAGATAAGCACACTCCTCACATAGAAAAGAATTGTCAGTTGAAACAGGATTATCTACAAGTGACCTTGGAATACATGCTAGAAGCTGTACAAACAATGAACTAATCACTCAGGGGAATCACAGCCACTCCCAGCTGAGTAATGCCGTTATATGTTGTAGCATTCTAACTCTATCTTGTCTTAACTATTATTAGATAATTATAAAAATATCACAATATACTTGATACAACAATAATCATAATGCAATTATGTACTTCAAAAAATATCCAGTGCTACATTCTATAATATAGAATTGCACACTAATTAAAATAACAGAATAAATTCACTTAAGTACAAGCAAAAATATTTCCTCACAGGATTATCTGATTATTTTCATGAGACAAAAATATAATGGAATGAGTAGAATTACTACACGTATATAAATAAGCTAAGAAATAATTCTTATTTATGTTGGCATTAGGGAATATGATAGCAAAACTATTGGCAATCCCAACTTGATTTGCTTTGTTCTGGTAGAAGAAAGAAGTCATTTGATAAGAGCAGTTGTTCCTCAACAAATTAACTTCTTTAATTTTTTATAGACAAACAACAATAACTTTCATGCATTTGAAATATTTTTTCGTATTTTATCTTATATTTTACGCAACAAAATTATGAAATGGGTTATTATTTTTTATTAGAAACGTGTAGTAACTGGTGCTGTAAAATGTTTAGAAGAAACATTGCAATGGGCAGGTATTATTCCTGATGAAGGGCCCTCTGTTGGTGGTTTATATGGTCCATATGTTCAAGTAAGTTCAAAATGTTTCAAAGTCTAATTTAGTTTATATATACAATTATTAGTATGAATATAAACTTAAGAAGACTATACTGCTTATAATAATTTCTTAAAATATTTGTTAACTATATTAAGCTAAAAATCATTCTAGTCTCCATTCACTTAATTTTTTGTCAGCACCACGCCAAAACCATGAATGTGCAAATTTGGCACTTTTTAGGTTGGTGCAAATTTGAGGTCATCTACACCTTGCCAAAGATGCATATGTGTATTTCAAGGCCAAATGGTTGAAAATGTTACATGCATTTTCACTAATCTGTGAAAAAACACTTCTCATCATGCAGATTCTCAAATGTGGCACTTTCGTTAGTTTGGCATGGTAGATACTGTCAAAGCAATTCACAGAAGTACCATTTTTGTGTTTTTGGCATGTACAGTAGGGTGGGGGGGGGAGGCCACCTCGTGCATGCTGTTACATGTATGGTTTTGTTTGTCTCAGTTTGACAGTCAGTATTACTATTTAGTTGTCCTTTGAAACATCTCATTTTTGCAGTCAAAGGTAAAATTTGGAATAATGAGTACAAGAACACAAAAAATTCTTGCAATGTGTTCCTCACTTTAAATGGAATCTGTTTTAAAAGATGAAGATTGCAATTCCTTGAATGACTTAAGTTTCAGATGACAATCAAAATTATGTACTCTCCAATGACAATAGTGACTCATTCTCAAGCATTATTCATCCACGTCCTAACAATGGAGATCAAGATAATCTGACAAGTATTTTGTTGATTTTATTATTTTGAAATGTAAATAAATAAATAAAAATAGTTTGAGTTGCAAGATATTTTTATATGACATGGTTATCATGACATAATTTTTTATTTGAATATTTCATAAAGTTTTTTTTTTTTTTTTTTTTTTCCTGTCTTTCCTCAATTTGAATTTATGCCCCCTCAGATTTGTAATCTGAGCAAGTGGAAGAATCCCATCAGAATTCAGCGTGCTCAACCCATTCAAGGCCTTATTTATATACACCTCAATCAGATCACCTTGCATGTGCCTAGTCTCCAGCCACTGCAATTTGCAGAACTTAATCCTTTCTTGGTTAAGAGGACCCCTTCATTCCCCTAAGCAATCTTGTTGCCCTTCTCTGTATATGCTCAAGCAACTCTACATCCTTCCTAAAATGAGGCCTCCAGACCTGTACGCAGTACTGCTGACAATACCCCTTGACCTGGGGTATTGTCAGAGTCTTTACTGGGGGAACTCACCCATCAATGTACTGAACACATTCTAATAATGGAGAAGAAAACAAATTACCAGGTAATTAATTTCTTTTAGGAATTATTGTAATAATTAGCTGGATGAGTTCTTAACACTTTCTAATCTATGTAGACAATTCTAATTGTTTTGGTTTGATTTTTAGAGCCTTTACCAATGAAACAAAAGAAAATAGTTTGGAAAAAACATATTTGTCATGAGATGAGGCTGGAAGGAGAGTTATACATTGGGTTTCGTGGTGTACAGCATGCTGCTCGCCTATTGCTACCACCCCCTTGTTCGGTGTAAGAGTAAACATCAGTGAAGTTCAATGGTAAATGAACAAAACAATTTAAAGAAAGTTATTTATAATGATTTTAGAAGTTTGCCAACTATTAATGACCAATGTAATTTTATTGCACATCATATCAAGCGGATACCAAAGAAAAGGACAAGAGGTGATAATTCGAGATGATCAAATACTAATATTTACTCTGTCTGTAAATGGGGGAAAAAGTTATAGTTTGTTGGGAATTTTTCATGGCAACATTGAACGTTACTGACGCTTTAATATGTAACTCATTATCAAAAATCACAAAAACATGAGTAGTATCTCAAGATTTAAGGGGGAAACATCCACCTCATAATAAGTTCTCCCAAGAAACTGGCGCCTCTGTAGCCAGGTGGGAAGGAGCAGCAGTGCGTAGCACACGCTTCTTGATTTTAGACTGGGGTTCAAACCCGTCACCACCAAATACGGAGAATGCGGAAAGGTCAGGGAATGACCACCGCATATCCCGGAGCAATATGGCCTAGTTGCTAATGCTCCTAAAAACCAAAACAACAACAACAACAACCCAAGAAACTGCTGATTTCATTCATAAACTTATTTAGTCTCTCCCACCTGTAGAATCTCATTACTGCTGTAAAACTACATCTAAAACGTATCTTGATGCTACTTTCAACATTTCAATAATGTTCAGGATGTGTAATGAACAATGTACTGAATAGGGCCTGAAAAAAATTTCATTTGAAAAATTTAGGCAAGTGTTTAGAGAGTTCAATTTAGGTTTCTTTTGCTCCAAGAAGGACCAATGTAAAAAATGCTTGGTTTATTATAGTTTGACTCCCAAAATAAAAACAGATAAGACAGATGATTTTAATATGCACTTTGAAAGAAAGCAGCCAAGAAAGTAAAACAAACAACAAAGATGAATTTATAACAGTAAACCTAAAAAGACCTAAAGGAAGACCCAGCAATGAGCAACCTAACCTTCCCAACGAAGCCTATAATGAGGAACTTTGTATATTTCAAGCAAAGCTTAAAGATCTAATGAAAATGTGCCAAGATTTGACAATATCGAAGGAGTATCACAAATTCTATTTAAATTTAAAAGCTTCAGTAGAAATAACAGATAATGTACAAGAACCGGATTTAAGTGAACAATCTGAATATGAAGAAGATATTGAAATTAATTTATACCAACTTGTATGTTATTGTAATTAAATACGTGTTATTCTTCTTCTTCTTCTTCTTCTTCTTTGGTCCTTAGCTGGCAGCTGGGGGAGGCGGTTGGCCACGCAACCAGTATGCTGCTGTAGGTGCCGCAGGGTTTCGGACTTGCTCTGTGATGTTCTTCCATACCTTACGATCCATGGCTTCAGTCCTGGCCTGGTTAAGGTCGACACGTCGGCTCTTCAAGTCATCTTCCACTTGCTTGGCCCACGTTTTCCTAGGCGCGGTCTTTTGGATGCTCCATTGGGTGGGTCGTTGTCTCCAAAGGAGTGTGGATGGTATTCTGTTCGTGCCCATTCTACATACGTGGCCAAACCATCTGAGCCTTCGCTTCTGGATTTGGTCGGCAATGGTTGGTTGCTGTTGGCATCTGGCGCGGATGGTATCATTAGTGATGCGGTCGCGAAGAGAGATGCCCAAGATCTGCCGCAGGCATCGCATTTGGAATACCTCAAGTTTGTTCAAATCTAACTTGAGACAAATCCATGTTTCCGATCCGTAAAGAAGAATGGGCAGGATCAAAGTCCGGAAGAGTCGGATTTTAGTCTTTGTGGAAATGTTGGTCCTCTTCCACAGACACCATTTGAGCGAGGCGAACGCAGTGGCCGCCTGTCCAATTCTGCTGTGGATTTCCATGGTGGATGCAACTTTCTTCTCCTGGACCAGCGACCCAAGATATTTAAAGTCCTGCACTTGCTCGATCTGGACGCCTTCGAGATAGATGGTGGCTTGCGACCCATCTGTTGTCAGGGCCTTTGTCTTACCAGCATTGATCTTCAAACCGTATGGCCGGGCAATGCGGGCAATGTCGTAGAGGATGTCCGTGGCTTCACCGTCGTTACCGGCAAGGATAGCACTATCATCAGCAAACATCAGGTCAGTCACATAGTGATCCTTGTCATATTGTATGCCCTGTCTGTTTCTGAATGCTTGCCTCATAATGGCGTCAACCACGATGTTGAAAAGCAACGGGGAGGCTACATCCCCTTGGCGGACTCCAGTTTGGATGGTAAATTCCTCTGATAAATCGTTCTGGATGCGCACCTGGCTGGTTAAACCGTTGTATGCAGTTTGGAGGAGTGTGATGACTTTTCGAGGTACATGTTCAACCTCTAGTAGTTTCCATAAGGCAGGCCGGTGGACACAGTCGAAAGCAGACTTAAAGTCAATGAAAACAATGACAGTTCGCTGTCCACACCGGATCCTCTCCTCCATCAGCTGACGAATGGCAAAGATTTGATCACAGCATCCTCGCCCGGGTCTAAATCCTGCCTGTTCTTCTCGACTGGTTTGCATCTCGATGTTTTTGCAGTCTTGACTGGATGATCTTCATAAAGACCTTTCCGATGATGGAAAGGAGGCTGATGCCACGGTAGTTCTTGCAGTCCCGGTTATCACCTTTCTTGTGGATCGGTACGATAATGGCTTTCCTCCATGTTAACGGAATTTGTTCAGTGCACCAGATGGTTTTGAGGAGTGAGTGTAGTCGGCGAAGCAGTACATCTCCCCCGGCTTTGATCACTTCTGTGGTGACTTGGTCCACTCCTGGTGCCCTGCCATGCTTCAGGGATTGTATGGCTGCTTTCACTTCTTCTACTGTAGGCTCAACATCGACCATGGAGACCTCAGGGGGGTCGATCGAGAGTGCTGTTGCTGGCGGTCCCTGAGGTGGGTCGTGATTATACAAAGCTTTGAAGAATTCACTCCACCGTTGCAGGCGTTCGGATGGTGATCGCACGAAGGTCCCATCAGCATTCTTGATGTTGTCACTAGTCAATTTGGTCTTTCCACTCAGACATCTGAGGGTGCAGTAGAGAGTGCGGTACTCGTTTTTGGATGCCGCCACTTCAAGATCGTCTGCCACTTGGTTCCAGTATGCTTCTCTTTCTGCTGTCATTCTTTGTCGGACTTCTCGGTTTAGCTGCCGGTACCGTTCAAAGTCGACCAACTTTGCCTGTTTCCGTTTGTCCACGAGGTCGAGGCACTCGTCTGATATCCATGGTTGCGTTCGACGTCGGGCAGGTGGACATAGGGGCTTGGCACATTCCAGGATGGCATCAGAGATCTGCTTTTCTTCTTCATTTATATCCTCGGGCACGGCCAGCATCTCGAAGCGGTTGGATAGGGCGATCTGATATGCCTGTTTGTTGGCAGCATTCATTAGCTGCCTCCAGTCCAGCTTGGCTGACCGAGATGATCTTTTTGCATGCCGTAATTTGAGCTGCACCTTAGCCCGGATGAGGTAGTGATCAGATCCGCAATCAGGTCCCCTCATGGCACGAACGTCCATGAGTGATGAGCGAAATCTGGCATTGATCAAAATGTAGTCCAGGATTGCTGAGTCCTTGCCAGATGGATTTCGCCATGTAAGTTGATGTTTTTGAGGGTGCTGGAAATGGCTGTTTCCAATGATCAGGTTGTTAGATGCGGCAAAGGACAACAAACGTAAGCCGTTGTCATTGATCTTCCCATGACCAAACTTGCCCATTGTTGTTTCCCAACCAGATCTGTCCACGCCAATATGGGCATTAAAGTCCCCTGTGAGGATGATCACTTCTGTCTGCGGAATTGAATCCAGCGTATGTTGGAGCTGGTTGTAGAAGTCATTCTTGGTCGGGTCCAGGCTAGTCTCAGTTGGCGCATAGGCGGAGATAATATGGGTCTTGATGGTGCCCTTGACAGTAAGGACTGCCAGGCGGTCCGATACGTGTTATTAATAAATGGATTAAAAACAGCATCGTTGGAAGGTACTTATAAAACAACATTTAGTTAAAAAAAACTTAAAAACTTGATTTTTCCAAAGTCAAAGGATCTTTAAATGTGTTTTTCTCAAAGTTTTGAGAAAAACTATCTTTTTGCAGATTTGTGGTTTTGGTGTGGGATCAACGATATGTCCTTGACTCATACAGGGTCAAGTACAAAGTCCATATGCATATTCAAAAGTATGTTCTTTAACTGTATATTGATTGGTTTTTTTTTTTTTTTTTTTTGCATGCATAAGCAAAACCACATTTTTTAAGAATATATTTTTTATAGTTGGTTCTTTACCTTTATAGGTACATTAGGATATTTGCATAAAGTGCCTATTGTCTTCACTATGTCCATCCACATGTAACAACTGGACTCCTAGTCGATGAATTTCCATAAAATTTTATATTTAGCTCTTTTAGAAAGATTTGTCAAGTCACCCCAAATTTCATTAAACTGGACCAATAGAAATCTAGCAATTATTATTTTTTGTCCATTCACATGTAATAACTCAGTTTCCAATGGATCGATTTTCATTAATTTTACATTTGGCTCTTTTTAGAATGATTTGTCGAGCTTTTTCAGATTTCATTTTCATACATATTACATAAGCTATCCATATATTGTAGCTGAAGCACAGGATATTATGTTTGTTGCATTGCACTGATTGAAGGAATGAATGGGCAATATGGAGGATGCACAGAAATGTTTTCAGTGTTTGTGCATTAAAAGTTGTTTGCTTTTTGTTATAAATCATGAATTATTAATATTTGCAAACACTCTTGAAATATAATGCAACAACTTCATTAATTAATATGTGTGAATTAAGCGTTGATCACAGTAGAGTTCTGCATCAGGTCAGGTACTAGTGGATTATTCACAGTGGGGACCAGTTCTCAAGTAATTTTGCAGTTCATGGGTTGGGTGCTGTTCCAATTTTAATTTTATAAAATCATTGCTTTGCTGCACAACACTGAAAGACCTGAATTAAAAGGTTCAACAGAAAGAAAAAGGAGAAAGGCAGGCAATTGATTTGATGTGGGAGATCAAGCGATGAAAATGTTGATAATATTTTAATTGAAAATGTTGTGGGTAATACAGTGAACCCACACAGCACTCTAGATCACAAATCTCAGCTGCCAGAGCTTACACTTGTCTAACACAGTGGCAATCCCCAAGGCAGAATGCATTTGGGGATTGCCACTAATAATAACTACCTCCTGGTCCCACAGGAGGTAGTTATTATTAGTGACCCTATTGTCAGCAAAACGGGAAATATATTGTGCAAAAAGGATACGTGCAGTTGGACTAGGGTATGTCTACCCCGGGCAAAAGTTGTAGAGCAGATATCATCTTTTAAGGGTATGGTGATATTATTGTACACATTGGCACTAATGATGTTAAGACTATCTGAGGACTTGGTTAACAAGTACAGGGCAATGTCGAGAAAAAAGTCCACGAGTTAGAATTAAATTTAAAAGTAGCTGCAATTCTGCACAGACACAATAGGAGGGAGTACATAATGAGAGCCCTCTCAATCAAATTGACCCTGGAGAGATCATTCAAGGCTCACAAGATAGAATTTTTCTCAGTGTGTTCTATGCTTGTTTTTACAGGGATGGGATACCCTTAAATGTAAGGGATGTGAGAATATTTGCTGACACGATTGAGGCAGTGTTAAGTGAGTCGGAAAACTGCTTGCTTGGAGGAATACACAGAATAATAGATTAACAATAGCTGTAGGTAGAGGTATAAGTGATTCTTGCACTGCTTCTATTGGAATGTGTAGTGGCCTGGAAAGCAAGGCATTTAGAATTTCAAGACCCGCTGAGAATTCTCATAGAAGAAGCATAGGCTGTGTTATAACTAAGAGTAAAAACAGGTGCATGTACACATGCTAGGAGCACAGTAAATAAATTTGATGAATTTGAAGCACCGGTCATGTCATCAAAATGCAAATGTGAGAATACCAGAGATGTGGTGTCAATCAGACATAAGGAATGGAGGATTTAGTTAAGAAGAATATTAAATCTTAGGCAGTGGATCAAATTGAAATCAGTGGCCAGTGCAATGTTGAGTCAGTATGGTGCAACATAAGCACTGGGAAAACAAAAATGGTTGTAGGAATGTGTTATAGACCTAATGACTGTGATGAGTGTAACATAGAACTACTTGAAGAAATAAAGTGAACCAGTAAGTAAATTAGAATGTCTTATAGTGGGAGACTAACTTTCCAGATATTTACTGGAATTTGTGAGTTGGTCCCTCATGCATTAACAAGACTTGTGGATTTATTGGATGACTGTTATCTACAGCAGCATGATAGAGAGATAACAAGAGAAAGCAATAATGTTGATCTGATTTTCAGAAGTGATTCTTCATGCATTAAGAATCTGCATATAAAAGAACCAATACATGGTAGTAACCAGTGTATTGTTGAGGAATTTAATTAAAGATGCAACTGTCACCAAGGGTAAAGAAAGGGGCTTTTTTTTTTTTTCTTAAGGAATCAGACAATTTTTAAATTCTATACAGTCTGACCAGCACAACTGATGATGTTACCAGTAGCAAATTCTAAATGGAAAGTGTTCAGGGGGAAGTGTTGTTGTTTGTTTATTTGGTTTTTAGGAGCATTAGCAACTAAGGCCATATTGCTCCGGGAATATGCAGTGGTCATTCCCTTGACCTTTCCGCATCCTCCGTATTTGGTGGTGACGGGCTCGAACCCCAGTCTAATCAAGAAGCATGTGCTACGCACTGCTGCTCCTTCCCACCTGGCTACGGAGGCGCCTCAGGGGAAGTAATCATAGAAACTACTAGGCTTTTTATACCAATTAAGAGATACTGCTCAAGGTTTTGATCTAAATGGATGTCAGATGAACTAATGATTACTCATGGCAGAGAAGAAAAATGCGTGGGATGCAAATAAATCATCAGGTGATATAGAAGCATATGATAGATATAAACTAGTCTGTAATCAAATTACACAGCAGGTTAGCAACTAAAGCAGATTATGAGAGGTCTGGCAAAGGATGCATAGAAAAACAGCAAAAACTTCTTTACTTATGTATACACTAGAAGGAAGGGGTGAATTGCATTGGTTCTTTTGATATCATTGGTTTAACTTGATGTTCCTGCTCAGGTTGCTGATAAACTGAAAAGGTATTTTTGCAGCTACAGTCATACACGAAGGATTTTTTAGGAAAGGAGATGCCAGAAGTTTATCAAATTCTAATACGGAAATAAATGATTTTGTGATAACTGATAGGAAAGTGGAAGAGAGATTGAAGCTAAACATAAAAAAGGCACCAAAGGTGGATGAGATCTGTTCAGTTATACTCAGTGATCACTGAATTGTAACCACCTACCTAATACCATCTTGGACTGATGTTCGCACATATAACAGCCACCATTTGCCTAGGTATTAACTATATTAAATGTCCGAAGATACCTGTAGGGATCTGCATCCATGCTGCCTGCAAGGCTTTCTACAGTGTTAGAATATATGATGGTTGTATGTCCATGTGTGTCACTTCCTGTTCCAAAACATCCCACGGATGTTCAATTGGATTGCAGTCAGGCAAATTTGGAGGCCAATCAAGATGGGAAAACAAAAATGGTTGTAGGAATGTGTTATAGACCTAATGACTGTGATGAGTGTAACATAGAACTATTTGGAGAAACTTTGAGGAACTTTGCTCTCTTCCTCAAACTACTTGTGCACGGTGCATTATCATCTTGGAAGATCCCATTTCTGTCTGGGAAAAAATGCAACATGGCAAGGTGCACAAGGTCTGAGAGCTGCTGGTAGACTTCACCAGTAAAACGTTGGTCCTGGGGTCCTAGTTCTTGCCATCAAAACACATGAAGGCCACATATGAAGGCCTCCGTCAGCATGTTGCACCAGGTATTTGGACTCATCTGACCAGTATACTCATTTTCAGTCCACCAGTATTGAAACCACAGCATTTTCTATCAAAGATGATCAGCGGTAAGAAGAGTGTTCTTGGGTCGTCTACTGTGGAATCCCATACATTTTGAGTAGGGTGGCACATTGTCATTTGGGATATTGTTCTTGCATTCCCCATATTGTATTGTGATGTCAGCTGTCACATGGTGACCTGCTGTTGAGCCCGTACAATGCTCTTCACCCTTTGCTCACCACAAACATCCACCTTATGTAATCCTTTACAGTTCTGTCAGTAGGAAGTGGATTGACACTATTCTTTGTACACCATAGCCACAGTGGACCAGGAGCAACTGACAAGGTCTGTATTTCCGATATGGAAGTACCCAGCAGAAACGCCCACAATCATGCCCTTTTGAAACTCCGTGACTTCTTTTTTATGTCTCATAATTGCTACTTTATTATTTTGATTTGCACAACCAGATGCAGATTACCACTGCTCTAGCGTACGAAGTTGCTTCGTAAGCTAGAGCAGTGGTAAGCTGTAAAAGAAGTAAAAGAATCTGTAAAAAGAAGCCAAAGCTTCGTAAGCTTTGGCTTCTTTTACAGCCAGCTGTGTGGCATAGCCCATTATGGATTGGATGGTCACAATTAAGTGATTACTGAGTGTATATTAAGTAGGCAGAATGGATGCAAGCAAACCCTTAGCCATAATTACGAGAGCATGTTTGGATTCAAGGGTGGTTCCTGCAGATTGGAGATGTAAATGTATCCAATTCACAAAGGGAGACGAGAGGGTAAATTATTAATTATAGATGTGTTAGCTTGATTTCTAATCTAGGGAAAATAATGGAGTCACTGGTTAAAGAAGTAATGAATGCAGGACCATCTAGAGTGCAGTTATGTTGCAATCACATCATGGATTTGATAAGGGGCAATCTTGTCCAACCAGTCTGATTGGATACAATGTTGTAGTAATAAAGGAACTGGATTAAAAAAAAAATTTTGATATCATATACTTGGATTTCAGGAAAGCTTTTTATATTGTTACACATAAGACTGCTGTGCAAATTGGACTAGTGTGGCATTAAGGGCAAAGTACAATACAATATGGGGAATGCAAGAACAATATCCCAAATGACAATGCGCCGCCTTACTCAAAATGTATGGGATTCCACAGCAGATGACCCAAGAACTGCTATGGATAAAGGAATGGTTGAGTGGGAGAAGACAGAGTGGTTATCGATGGACACTGCTATTCATGGACCGATGTTATTAGAGGAGCCGAGAGTTTAGTGTTGGGCCCATTGTTGTTTTCTGTATTTATTAATAATATATTTATTAAGTTATATCAGGCTTAATGTTTAAGTTTGCAGATGATAGAAAGGTTGGTGGTGTGATTAACGACGGTAATCATGGAATTCTATTGCAATAAAATATCCCCTTGACACCTCACCATGTACAGGTACCTGTACATGGTGAGGTGTCAAGGGGATATTTTACTGGGAGATCACCTCACCAGATCACCTGGTGAAATGATCTCCCAGTGATGCTAATCTGGAATCACTGGGATTCATTGCCTGTACCTTAGTTCCAGGGTTACATCATTGAAATACAATGTGTGCAGCCATGCACTGTGACATGTGTTAATTCGGAAAGGGGATCATGGTGGGGAGGTACACAATCCTAATATACCAATTTGGCCCTGCTTTGACAACATGAGAGTTCCCAGACCTCGATTGGAATCAATCGAATAGGTCTGGTTATTACTACCAAGGTCAACTGCATTCCAATTGATTTCCTTCCTTTTGTTCCTGGCATTGGGTCAAGAATTATTAGAAATGTAGCTTAGCGTACTTTACATCCCATTTGCATATGCAATACCTGCTAATTTTTGAGTGGACATCCCCTTGCTATGGCTCCGTGAGGAAAGGCACTGGAAACTTTTTATTATACTCTTATGAGTAATTTAAATCCCCTTATTCTTTGCCTCAACAAGGCCCCTACCAGAAAATAATGACACCAATACAAACACTAGCACTTCAGGAAACAGGCCAAGAAGTGAAACCCTGTTAGGTCCTACACTTCAATACCTGATACTCCATTCCACTGGAGATAAGCCCATAAGGAAAGTGTTGCCCTTCTTTATTCAGAAGGGTTTGGAAGGTTGGCAGGCTCTCTAAATCTGTAACATGGCTGTGTTCTGGGAATATCCTTGTTGAAACCAAATGTGATAAACACTGAAAACAGTGCCTCCGAGCCACCTCTGTTGTGGAAATGTCAATTACAATAATGCCCCAAAAGATGCTGAACTCATTCTGAGGCCTTATCTTAGAATGGGACCTCTGTGTAGTGTCTGAAGAGGGGATCTTTTTAGAGCTAAAATCACAAGGATTGACAGATGCAAAGTGAATGTTTGTATATAGCAGGGGTGGCCAACGAGTCAATTGCGCTCTACCAGTTGATTCCGGATTTAATTTCGGTCGATCACGATGAATTTTAAATGTACAGTCATCCCTTGATTTGTGCACCTTGTGCAATGAAATTTTTGAGATGTTAGATCGCGGCACATTTTGAAGGAAAAAAGTAGATCGCATCAAAAATTAAGTTGGCCACTCCTGGTATATAGAATGGCAATTTTATCCCAACTAGAAACCTAATCCTTTCAATACACCAACTTCTCCTAATGAGATCAAAGCTGGCTATCTGAACTGCACAGTATGTTCATATGTTCCAAACCCATTAAGGTGCTTCAAATGCCAGAAATATGAGGACATTCACAAACGGCCTGCCACGATGCCGTTGCATTGTGATTGGTATGGTGTAAAGGATCATGAAATTACACCACATTCAGCTAAAAAACCCAACTGTATTAACTGCCAAGGGCAGCACTTTGCATACTCTCAAGCATATTAGGGCTGGAAGGAAGAAAAGAAATACAAGGACTTAAGGCTGAGCTAAACATTTCATACCAGGAGGCCAGAAAAGCAGTTAAACCAGTTAATAGCAATAAGGCAACATATGCACTACCACCATTGGAAATGACTACCACCAGAAGAGTCATTTACACCCATGTTTACTGAGTTCTGAAAAGGACTGCACAGAAAATTCAGTCAACTGCCACTCCAACATCAGTATCTCCCCGTGCTCTAGCATTACAAAAATTGAATAGTAAAATAACAGTACAGAAAATCCAAATGCCAGTGGCTTTACAAGAAAAGTGAATGTTAAAACCAGGAGGTACCAAGGATGAATCAGTCTTGGAATGCCTTGTGAAGGAAGAAATGGACACAGAACAGCATCCATACCTCCCCATAAAAAACCAGAGATAGAAATAATAAGTCCTCAACACATCAGAAGCCAACCACCAGATTCACCAAGCCCAAGTAATGGCTAAATTCCTGTAGCGGAATTATTGTGGATTCTGGCAAAATAGTAAAGACATCAAGGCACTCCTGCAAAAGTATGAGCCACTTTTTTTTTTTGCTTACAGGAGACCTGTCTAAAGGCAAATGATAACTGCACAGTGTGTAATGTTAATGCACCATGCGTAATTTTTAAGAATAGAATTGTGGATGGTCTTGCTTGTGGGTAACCAGACTCCATTTCAGTCCTTACTACCATTTCACCCCTCCGTTCTTTCAAAATACCTGTCCAGCTGAGCCTTAAATTTATTTAGGCTATCAACTTCCACAACAAGGGATGGAAGTCTGTTCCACCAACCAACCAACCAACTACCCGCTGGCTAAAGGCAAATTTCCGCACATCTATCCTACATCTGTCTTTCCTCAATCTGACATCTTTCCTCAATCTCAACCTCAATCTTTCCTCAATCTCAGGGTGATTATTCTGAGCAAGAGGAAGAATCCCATCGGTATTGAGCATGCTCAAATCATTCAAGGCTTTATACACCTCTATCAGATCACCTCGCCGATGCCTAGTCTCCAGACACTGTAATTTGCAAAACTTAAGCCTTTCTTCGTAAGAGCAACCCTTTGTTCCATTCACTAATCTTGTTGCCCTTCTCTGTACTCATTCCAGCAGCTCTACATCCTTCTTGAAATGAGGCCTCCAGACCTGTATACAGTACTCAAGGTGTGGCCTGACCATTGCCTTATACAAGGGAATAATCACCTCCTTATCCCTGCTAGAAAAATTCCTGTATAACATTGACAAGACATCATGAGCTACTCTTGCAGCCCGGCTGCACTGCTCAGAGAACTTCATATCTGCCTGCATAATTACCACCAGGTCCTTTTCATTCTCTACCACTGTCAGTGTAGTACCACAGAGTTGATACGTTGCTCTGGGGTTGCTGTTTCCCATATGTAGTACTTTACATTTGTCAGTGTTAAACTTCATTTGCCACTCTCAGCCCATCTGCTCTACCTTTCCAGATCCTGTTGCAGCAGCACACCGTCAGTAGTGTCCTTAACAACCCTGCCAACCTTTGTATCGTCTGCAAACTTGGACATTAAGCTTGATATACCATCATCAATATCATTTATAAATACAGAAAACAATAATAGACCCCCCAACACTGAACCCTGAGGGACTCGGCGCCTCCGTAGCCAGGTGGGAAGGAGCAGCAGTGCGTAGCACACGTTTCTTGATTAAACCGGGGTTCGAGCCCGTCACCACCAAATACGGAGGATGCGGAAAGGTCAGGGAATGACGACCGCATATCCCGGAGCAATATGGCCTTAGTTGCTAATGCTCCTTAAAAAAAACCAAACAACAACAACAACAAACAACCTGAGGGACTCCACTAATAACATTAGTCCAAGATGAGCAGTGTCCATTGATTAACAGTGTCCATTTCCCTCCTCCTGTAGCTAACTATCCAGTTGATCTTTCAATTTTTCCAAACTATCAGCCTCAACCACCTATGTATGTAATTTATTCCAGCAATTTATAACTTGCTGGCTAAAATAAAGCTTCCTGCAGTACAGTCTAAACATCTTGCCTGTAACTTTAATTTATGGCCCCTAGTTCTAGAATCACTTATAACCGTGAAAATTTCGTCTTCATTCATTTTACTTCTCAGTGCCTTAAACACCCAATAAAGTCTTCTCTAAGATTTTTTTTATTTTTTTTTTTTTATGAAAACCCCAAACACGAGAGGTATTAGATCCTATAATACTCAGTGCTTGGGTTGGAGGTTGAGAAGACAAAAGAAGATATTTGTTGACATTAGACTTGAACTTCTGTAGACTGTAATTTTCAGGAAATACGTATGAAGGAAGGTTGTTCCAGAAAACGGCAGTTGCATGAATAAATGAGGAAGATGAAAAGTTGGTTCTGTGAGTTTAAAGTTGGACAGTAAATGGAAGTTGGCTGGTGTGCGGCATGTGTTCGGACTGTTTTGAAAGAGATAGCGGGAATTATAGAAGCCAGTTCAGAAGAACAGTGCCTATGGAAGTATCTGTAGAAAAGGCATGCAGCAGAAACAGTACGTGTATGAGACAAAACTGGCGCCTCCATAGCCAGGTGGGAAGGAGCAGCAGTGCGTAGCACACGCTTCTTGATTAGACCGGGGTTCAAGCCCATCACCACCAAATACAGAGGATGCGGAAAGGTCAGGGAATGACCACCGCATATCCCGGAGCAATATGGCCTTAGTTGCTAATACTCCTAAAAAACCAAACAAAAAAAAATAAATAATAAATAAGTAAACATGTAGTGACTCTGTTAGAGATGAGTCATTAATTAACTAATTGCTCTCTTCTGAAAGGAATCTAGAAGCCTGAGAGAGGTTTTGGGGACACCACCCCAGATGTGGGAACAATATTCCATGGTAGGGCGGATTTGCAATTTGTAGAGAGTGAACAGCTGTTTGGAAGAAAAGTAATGCCAAGAGAGAAAGAGAAAACCAAGTTTTTTAGATGCACAGGAAGCAATATTTTTAATGTGCTTGTGTCAAGAGAGATTAGAAGTCAGGGTAATCTCCAAAAGGAATATATTATTTTGCCTAGAAATCGGAGTGTCACCAAAGATAAGCATAGGAGCAGAAGAATCCTTTTTGCGAGATATAAGACAGGAATGAATTTTGGAGGGATTGAAATCAACTAAGTTATCTTTGCCCCACTGGAGAATTACTTGGAGATTGCCATTTAAGTAATTGGTAGCGGATATTCCAGAAGTTGAAGCTGATTGAGCAGGGCAAGGTTTCCCGAAATGGATAGTGGAATGCAATGTGCTATAATCAACAAAAGTATGGATAGGATTTCCAGTCAATGGAAGAATGTCATTAATATACAAGAGGGAAAGAACTGAACCTTGGGGGACACAAGCATTAGTGAAGTTAGTAGATAGAGAGCCATTTACCATCACCCAGTGAGCGGTGAGAGAGAAAACTGGATAACCAAATACAAAAAACAGGTGGTAAACCATAAGATGGAAGCTTGTTTAGAAGGCCTTTATGCCAAACACGATCGAAAGCTTTTGAGATGTCAAGTGTAACTGCTTGTGTTTCACTGGACTTTTCCATTGAATTTGTCATAATGACAAATTCAATTGGCTTATGTTTCCCATTTCAATGGAAATGGGTAACATAAGCCAAAATATCATCAATGGATCAACACTGACAGAATTCATACTGGTGATTATTGATCAAATGAATGGATTAATTGATGTCTCAATTACTTTAGAAAGAGTAGAAGTAATTGCAATGAGACAACAATTGGATGTGAGGGATTTGTAACACTTTTTAGGAACTGACTGGATATGAGCAAATTTCCAAGCAGAAGGAAAAACACCGTTGGAATAAGAAAGTGAAAAAAGATGGAGTAAGTTCAGAAGTGCAGAATTTGAGAATGAGTGTGAAAAATACCAGCAGGTCCTGGTGCTTTCTTAGCATCAAGATTTGTTAAAATCCTTCTGACGTTCTTTTGGCGGAAGACCACAGAAGGCATTGAATGGAGCATGTTGGGAATGGTGGGAGGAGTTTTACCAAGATCATTAATACATGAGTTGGAAGAAAAATGGGATGCTAGCAGGTCAGCTTTATCCTTGGTGTAAGTGACAATGGAATAATCTGGTTTTGATAGAGATGGGCAAAAGTTGCGGCCAATAAATTTGGCAAGAGACCAGAATGCTCGGCTACCATTAGGGAAAGAAGCAAGTTTTCTACTCTTTGTTCAAAGTCTAGTGTGGACTGATTAATAACTGCTTTACGATTGTTGTGAGTTGTGGTGTAAGCAGAAAATAAAACTTGAAGAATTAGAAACAAGCCAATTACGACATGCAACATTCTTCTCTTGAACAGCCTTAGAACATTAATTGGAAAACCAAGGTTTAGAAAAAGGATGAGATTTTAAGGTGGAGTGTGGAATAAAGGATTCCATTCCTACAAGAATAATTTCACTGACACGATCTGAGCAAACATTGACATCAGAAGTTTTGGAACAGTAATCCGACCAAGGAAAAAATAAGAAAAGAAATCTCGCAGGTCATGCCATTTTGCATTCTTGTAATGCCAAACAACACTAGGTTGGGAATAACCATGAGATAAAGGCTCTATTGGAGAAGAGACAGTAACGAAGTTGTTATCTGAGGTGCCTAAAGGACCACTCACTCTGACCGTGTACTTAGAAAGGTTGTTTGTGAGAAAAAGATCAAGCGTGTTGGCTGTATGGTTAGGATCGTCTGGTATTTTGGTATTTTAGCATTTCATTGAGGTCATTAGTAAAACCTGCTGGCTGACAGCTGTCTTTTTACGCTGGGTGGAAAAATAGTTAAAAAATGTGTCACTGTGGAAAGAATTTTTATTAGCTATTTTTACACTGGTTAGTTGGTCTCGGGCA
The DNA here is from genome assembly GCF_048544385.1 of Mastigoproctus giganteus. Taxonomy (NCBI): domain Eukaryota; kingdom Metazoa; phylum Arthropoda; class Arachnida; order Uropygi; family Thelyphonidae; genus Mastigoproctus; species Mastigoproctus giganteus. The sequence continues at coordinate 42,325,621 of NC_143587.1, read as the reverse complement.
AAGACTGCATATTTTTTCCTTCTGGAAACTCGAGTTTTCATCCAGCGAAACAGACAGATCAACCATAGAACATATGGAATTTTCAGACAGAATGTCCTCAAACTATGCTGTATGAAAATCTTTAATTATATATTTAACATTTCAACTCTTTACAACAAGTACTTTGAGTATGTTGAGTATACAAGTATATTCCTGCATATTGAATTCCATAGTAGTCCAAATTTTTATAGTAAAATTGCATAGAAGGCATATATTATTATTGTTGTAAGTAAATTATGGATTAAAAACTAAAGCATTAGCATTAGTTGAGGCATATGATGCAAGAAAGCAAGCTTATGCAGCATCAGCCAAAAAAAAAAAAAAAAAACTTTCCTGTTTCACCCATCTATTCATGCCAAATGCTTGTCCAGCTCAGCCTTAAATTTATTTAAGTTATCAACTACCATAACAAGAGATGGAAGTCTGTTCCAGCAATCAACTACCTGCTGGCTAAAGGCAAATTTCCCCACATCTATTCTACAACTGTCTTTTCTGAATTTGAACATGTGCCCCCACAGGTTCTTAATCTGAGCATTAGGAAGAATCCCATCATTGAACTTGTTCAGCCCATTCAAGGCCTCGTACACCTCAATCAGATCACTTTGTATGAGCCTGGTCTCAAACTTATCTTATCTTGTAAGAGCACCCTTTGTTCCCTTACCAATATTGTTACCCTTTGTATTTGTTCTAGCAACTCTACATCCTTCCTAAAATTAGGCCTCCAGAACTGTACACAGTATGCAAGGTGTGGTCAGGCCACACCTTGCATACTATGTACAACGTTGCCTTGTACAATGGGATAATCACCTCCTTGTCACTGCTGGCAAAATTCCTAAATATCATTGACAAGACTCCATGACTTGCTCTGGCAGCCCATCTGCACTGCTCAGTAAACTTCATATCTGACTGCACAATTACTGACAGGTATTTTTTACTCTCCACTTCCCTGAGTGTAGTACCACACATTTGGTACATTTCTCTTGGGTTACTGCTACCCATATGCAATACTTTGCATTTGTCAATGTTCAACTTCAGTTGCCACTTCTCAGCCCAATTGCTCAACTTATCTAGATCCATTTGCAGTAGCATACTGTCTTTATTATTGTTAACAACCCTGCCAAACCTTTGTATTATCTGCAAACTTGGACTTTAATACCTGATATAACTTCATCAATGTCATTGATGAATACACAAAACAATGAGCCCAGCACCGAACCCTGGGGAACTCCGCTAATGACATTAGTCCACGAAGAGCAGCGTTCATTGATTATCACTCTCTGCCGTATCCCACTCAACCATCCCTTTATCCATTGTAGTGACTTGCCCTTAATGCTATTCTGCGACAATTTGTACAGCAGTCTTCCAAGTGAAAGAGGATCAAAAGCGTTCCTGAAATCCAAGTACAGTAGACTTGATTTTCCGGGATATATGGTAAAAAAAAAAATCCTGGATAATCGATTTCTCGGTTAATCCAAAAATACAGAAGTCCCCGACATACGTAAGAGATACGTTCCAGGACTTCTTATTTCGTCGAGTTTTACGTAACTCGGGGATGACTAGTAATATATTGGTACTATATTATTATTGGCAAATCTGAATTCAGCGCAATACATGTTAATGTTTGGCCATTTTCGTACATCCTTATTAGTTTAATTTTCTGATCCAACTCAATCGCTTTCCTTTTCTTGGTAGATTTACTAGCACCGCTGCCACTTATTCTCTTAGTCGGCACCATGATAACGGTCAAAATGAAATTTTCTCTAAAGAACTTCACAGGGTTTAGGCACATTTCTGGAGGTCACTACCATTGTGCATCTAATTAAAAACGGCAGTAAACTCGATCTTATTGCATTTGCAAAAATACCGATAGCTGGAATTCTGTGTGTTTTTACGTTATTATGGTGAGATGTATTGTCCATTCACTGAAATCTTCAGTCATTTAAAAAGAAAACCATAAATAAATTGTAAGAATCTTCTCTTCTTTCCTATTTTTTTGCTTGTTACTCCGTATCACACTTGTGCAGTTTTGCGTGCCATGATCATCGATATTGATTGCTTATTATTTTTTTTTTTTTGTTTTAAATTTTATAATCCAAAAAAAAAAAAAAAAATTGAGTGAATAAAAAAATTTAAGTAAATGCGTAAGTCCCCGAATTACTATATCGAAAAATGTTCAGCAACCTATGTAAAAAATATGGCGATAGATAGAAAAAACTTGCCACGTACTACTCGCGTGTCTAATACAATGCTTCCCTTTATTTTTTGCGATGTCGATTTTAAATCTAATAGCTCCCCTTCATTTTTTGTGATGTTGCGTATGGTTTGGTCATCAACATTATAATGGTTCATTAGAGATTTAACAGATGCACTGTTTTCAAATCTTTGAATAATTTCAAGTTTTTTTAAATTGAAAGTGCAAGTCTTTTGCGTTTACCCATAATTTTCACAATTTCTAAACAAAAAAATATATATATTTACTAGAAAAAAAAATTCTGACATCCCTGACATAAATAACGAAACAAAATTTGACTTTTTGTGATGGAACGGAACACAACAATCGATGCGACGCAAAGTAATTCCTTCTCTTTTTTTTTTTTTTTTTAGCGGCAGATGTGAAGACAGCGGGGGTTGCAAAATAATAGGTACATTATCTCTCAATGATGACTTATAACGTCACTTATTTATGACTTGCAAAACATATGTTTATATCTATTCTAGTTATTACTTGAATTTTATGATTTCTGGTTGATTTTTTTTTTTTTTTTTAATTTGGAGTCTTGAAATGTCCCAATTAATCCGATCCCGGTAAATCGAGAGTCTTCTGTATATGATATCAACATTATTATTGGCATCCAGTTCCTGTGTGACCACGTCATAGTATCCAATCAAATTAGTCAGACAAGAATTACCCTTAACAAACCCATGCTATGTCTGAATTATTACTGCTGTCTTGTCTAGATGATCCTGCAATGCTTCTTTAACCAGTGACTCCATTATTTTCCCTGGAACACAAGTTAAACTGACAGGTCTATAGTTATTTGTGTCACGTTTTGAACCCCCCCCCCCCCATTTGTGAATTGGGGATATTGCATACCTCTAGTTCATGGGGACCTCCCCGGAGTCGTCCAGGGAAATGCTCATAATTATGGCTAAGGGTTTGCTCAGTTCCTTTGCTGCCTCCTTTAACTGGGTAGATCCCATCCACCCCTGTTGTTTATCTTCAACAATTTCTCCTCCACTTTGCTCTCAGTTATTACAAAATAACTTAGCTCCCTGTTAGAATTTGATAAGCTTCTGGCATTCCCCTCCTTGAATAACTTCTCATGTGTGAATGCAAATGCAGAATACTCATTCAGTTTATCTGCTACCTGGGCATGATCATCAATAGTCAAACCATCTATGTTAAGTGGACCAATCTGATTCATCCCTTTCCTTCTAGAGTTCACATAAGTAAAGAACTCTTAGCTGTTTTTCTTTGCATTCTTTGCCAAAGACTTCTCATAATCTACCTTTGCTTGTGTAACCTCCTTTATGACTTGATTACAGACTACCTTATATCTTCCATAGGCTTCTGTGTTACCTGATAATTTGTATGCATCCAATGCATTTTTCTTCTCTGTCACGAGTCTCATTAATTCATCTGACATCCATTTAGGCCTAAACCTTGAACAGTATTTCTTAGTTGGTATGAAAAGCCTAGTAGCCTCCAAGATTAAGTCCCCGAAGACTTCCCATTTAGAATTCAACATGGGAAACATCATCAGTTGATCCCACTGTATAGAATTTAAAAATTGTCTGTGACCATTGTAGTCACCTTTATGAAAGCAAAAGCCCTTCCCTTCCCTTTACTCTTAAAGGTAGTTACAACTTTTAATAGATCCCACATCAGTATACTGTGATCAGTGTTCCCCAGTGGTTCCTTTATCTGCAAATTCTTAATGCATGAATAATCACTGGTGATAATCAGATCAAGAGCATTACTCCCTCTGGTTGTCTTTTGAACATATTGCTGTAGAAAATGGTCATCCAATAAATCCACAAAAGTCTTGCTAGTGTGCAAGTGACAAGTTCCTGTCGATATCTTGAAAGTTAAAATCCCCCATTATAAGACATTCTGATTTTCTGGCCCACTCTATTTCTCTGTGCAATTGCTCATTATACTCATCAGAGTCATTAGACCTATAATACACAACTGCCCTAATTTTCTCTTTCTCAGTGCTTATGTCCCACCATACTGACTCAACATTGAGTCACCAATGTTGAGTCAGTGTCCACCAATATCAATTGGATGCACTTCCCTAGATTTTGTATGTTTCTTAACTAACAGCATAACCTCTCCCCCACTTCCTCTCCTGTTTATCCTTTCTGTACACATTGTACTCCCGAAATTCCGTTTCTGCATTCCTTATATCAGTGTGGCACCATGTCTCTGTTATCCCAACAATATCTGCCTTTGAGGTTCTAACCAACACCTCAAATTCATCAAATTTATTTACCAAACTCCTAGCATTGGTGTACATGCAAGTATACATGCACCTGTTCCTCTTCTTTGCTACCCTAGCACAGCCCATGTATTTACCTGTTCCACTAGGACATCCAGCAGTCCTGGAAATCTCCAACAATTTGCTTTCCAGGCTGCTGCTCATTCCAATAGATGCAGTGCAAGAATTGCTTTCGCCTCTGCCTGTGGCCACTGTTAATATTTTAGTCTGTGTAGCCCCCAAGCTGGCAGTTTTCCGACCCACCTAACACTGCCTCTATAGCATAAGCGAATATTCTTGCACCCTTTCTATTTAAGTGTACCCATCACTGTAGAAGCAGTCTCTCCTGTTAACGAGCACAGAAAATGCATAAAAAATTCTACCCCATGAGTCTTGCACAATCTTTTGTGTGCCAAATTAATTGACAAGGCTCTCACCATATACTCCTTCCTGTCTTGTCTGGGCAGAATTCAGACACTTAAATTCAACCCTAGCTTGCAACTTTTTTTCAACATTGACCTGTACTTGTTAATTAAATCTGCAGATCTCTTACTCTTAAGGCCATTAGTGCCAACATGTAGAACAGTATCACCTTTTGTGCCCTTAAAATATATCTGCCCTTACAACGTCAACTTTTGTCCCTGGCAGACATACCCCGGTCCTGTTCCACCTATCCTTATTGCATAATATATTCCCATCTCTCTGACAATAGTCACCAATAACTAGTTCCTGTGGGACCGGCATTCTGCCTTTGAGATTGCCTCTGTGTTGCCTGATGCACAGGAGTGATCTCTGGCATTGAGTTGGGCAGCTGAGAGCTTGATGGGCCCCATCATATTAATTTCTTCGAGGGCATCTACCCTACACCTCATACTTTTATAGTTGCCCATCAGAATGCTGAGTTGCTGCCTAATTTCTTGACATTCTAGGCACCTAGCACACACACACACAAAGACATCATCCTTGGCTAGATCATGTCCTGTTCTAGAAAGGTCTGTGAACATTGCACACATTTTTTGAGACTGTGATTCGTTGGAAAATCACCCCTTTGTTTTTCCTGCGAGCTAGAGCACTCCTGCTAATGTGTGATCATTGCTTCAGCTCTAGTCTGATTCATGATTTCCATTTAAATACAATTTTATTGATTAATTGATAATACTAGACTAAGCTAACAGATTTCTAATACAGTGCTATGTGTTACTCTATCTAGTTTTACATTATACCTTATGCTGTCAGATACATTACGCTACTTCTATATAATATTGGTGTGCATACCCCATAGTTTACTCATAAGTTTAACTACATACATAGTGTAAAGTCTTGTTTAAATTTTATCTCATATCGTGGCTACCTTCACAATGAGATACCAGGTATTGCACTACTTCAAATAAATAATGCTTCTCTAGTAGAGGAGACTACTGTTATTTATTCTCAGTGGACACCATCACCTACACTGTCGTTTTGGTGCTTGGTGGTTCACTCATCAGTGGGTGGGTGGGTACCCTGATAATGCAAACATGCCATCATGGTTGCGAAGTTAATTCCACAATATGAGAAATGCCAAATGGTGAAGAGAATGATAATGTATTAAACACTAAATGCACAAGGTATAATATGATATGGGTTGAAATTTACTATATATCGGTGTGGATACACCATAGTTTACCCATAAATTTAACTACATATGTAGTGTAAAGGCATCATTTAAATTTTATCTCACATTGTGGCTACCTTCACAACAAGATACCAGGTATTGCACTACTTCAAATAACTAACTCTTCTCTAGTAGAGGAGACTACTAGAGAAGAGTTTGCATTATCACGGTACCTGCCCACCCACCGATAAATGAGCCAACAAGCTCCAAAATGGCTGTCTGGGTGGTGGTGCCCACTGAGATTAAATAACAGTAGTCTCCTCTACTAGAGAAACTATTTATTTGAAGTATCTGGTATCTCATTGTGAAGGTAGCCACAATATGAGATAAAATTTAAACAATGCCTTCGCACTACTTATGTATGTAGTTAAATTTATGGCTAAACTATGGTGTATCTGATATACTCTGATATTATATATTATGATACACTGATATTATGTAGTTAATTCCAACCCATATCATATTATTCCTTATGCATTTAGTCTTTAAGACATTATGCTATTTCATACCGACTACAACAATGGCAGCAAGTTCAACAATATTGGAGCCAACACCGGTACAAGCAGTGAGTCGTAACTTACAAAAATCACTCATTAAATTTAAAAAATAAGCTAACGAACATTACTAAGCCTATTTAATATCTTTGTAGAACAGAATGTAGTATGTTATTTAACGAAGAATATGGTAAAAATATCGAAACTACTTATCCCTTTTCAGCATCTGAAAATCCACTGCCTCGAGTAAACACTAAAGTATGTGAGATGGGCTTATGTGAGAAGCACACAGGGTTGTTTCAGATGCACACAGGGTTGATGCACCTAAAGGATTAGAAGAAAGGGACCCATCAAGCACCTAAAGTAAACACTTTAAAGTGTTTTCTTTTTATCTTTGTAAAATTCTTGATGGACCCACATTTTATCAGTAGCCATAGTAACATGATTACAGTTCAGATTATAAAATTTAAATAAAATTTTATATTTATACTATTAGATAGTATGAATAAGAGCTGTAATACTCAATACGTTCTACGTTGATAATAATATTTGTAAAATTATAAGAGGAGTTTACCTCAATATAGTACATAGAACACTTCCGTATGATACCCTCCAGAAATTAAAACGGAAAAAACGAAAAAATCGACAACTTACTGGTACATTAGAGTAAAATATAAATAATTAAATAATTAAAAAACCAATTGAACACAATTCAAATCAATTTAAAACAATTAAAAATCAAATTAACACAATTAAAAGAATCTAACGAAAATATTCAAAACGATTTTCCTTCCTGAAGCTGACAACGCTTTTCAACCATATATCGTGATCACAGGAATGAGAATTACCGAACCGGGTTAAACCTGAAACTTAAATAGTGATTATTTGTCTTCACGCATGCGCGTAAAGGTCCACGCATCGGAGATCAAATAATATCAAGTATTTTGGCCTCGTTAAATAAAAAAGTATGTTTTTCGTTAATGGCATGAAAGGCTAATTCTGACGCTGCTGAACGAGAAGCACGAACTGAGGCTTCATGTTGATTTACACGAATATTAAGAGAAAATCGCGTTGAACCTTGGTAAGACGAGTCGCAATCACCACAAGAAATGTTGTATACCAGATCATTAATTTGTGTTGCGAATGCAGAAAGAACCAAGCGATTGTTCAGTATAGTGTGTAATCATACGAAAGTGTTCTACGTACTATATTGAGGTAAACTCCTCTTATTATTTTACAAATATTTATACTATATAAATTTAAAATAATTTTTCAGACAGAATATCCTTAAACTATGCAATATGCAAACCTATAATTATGTATCTAAAATTTCAACTCTTTACAAGTACTTTGAGAAGGATAAGGCCTCAAATTCATGAAATTAGTTTTTTTTAGTTTTGGCTAAAACTATGAATGCTTGTTTTCTGATACTGGGTTTTGCCTAGGCTATTTTAATTATTCAGTGTAAGTTGTATAATATGCTGTATTTATTTTTGTTAAAAAAATGTGAACAGTATATTTTATATGATAAAGAAAGTAACAGAATTAATATGAATTTGTCTCATTTTGAATAAAATATTTTGTTTTTCAGTCTGAAAGATTGAAATTATACCAGGAGAAAGTGAATGATTTAATCAAGGTAAATTATAACTTATTTTAATTATTACATTACCATAATTTTAATGATTACATTATATTATACATTTGTAAATCATACATGCCTATCAGCCAACTTATAGTTTTAGTATTAATCAGGCCAAATTATGCAAAGAACCACTTGTTTTTGTATCTGCCAAGAAAGGGAAAAACCATTCATTGATCACAATTTGCCCATTTCTGAAAAATGACTTCACTTCTGCCTTGAACTTTGTTTGACTCTCCACAACTATCTGGGAGGCAATTTATTTCATTGATTACCAACATGCTTCCCAAACTTTATATTTGTGCCACCTTTCTAGGATCATCTGTGAGATGAATATACCTCTCCCATTCATTCTGCTTATTCCTTTAAGGCCCTTAAACACCTTGATCAGGTCACCTCTAAGATGTCTAGTCTCCAAGCTCTGCAGTTATCTTGGTTATTTATAGTTATGACTAACTGTAATCATCTTCTAAGACTCCTCATAGGCATAAATGAACTCCTTGCACTGTCCATTCCTTGACAATATAGTGCTGTTCAACTATCATCATTCAACTATTCAGCATTCTGATGGGCTTACGTGAGAAGCACACAGAGTTGTTTCAGATGCACGCAGGTTTGATGCACCTAAAGGATTAGAAGAAAGGAACCTATCAAGCACCCAGCTGCCCAGCCCAATGCTTGAGCCCATACTTCAGCAGCAGACAATGTAACGACATCCTCAGTAGCAGAGATCCTGATCCTCCAGGAAGTAAGTAGTTGGCAGCTTAATTAGCATTAGCATTAGTAGAGGCATTTGATGCAAGAAAGCAAGCTTATGCAGCATCAGCCAAAAAAAAACCACTTCCACTTCACCCCTCTGTTCGTTCAAAATACCTGTCCAGCTGAGCCTTAAACTTATTTAGGCTATTAACTTCCACGACAAGGGATGGAAGTCTGTTCCACCAACCAACCATTCGCTGGCTAAAGGCAAATTTCCGCACGTCTATCCTACATCTGTCTTTCCTCAATTTGAATTTATGCCCTCTCAGGTGATTATTCTGAGCGAGAGGAAGAATCCCATCAGCATTGAGCATGCTCAAACCATTCAATGCTTTATACACCTCTATCAGATCACCTCACTGGTGCCTAGTCTCCAGACACTGTAATTTGCAAAACTTAAGCCTTTCTTCATAAGAGCACCCCTTTGTTCCATTCACTAATCTTGTTGCCCTTCTCTGTACTCGTTCCAGCAGCTCTACATCCTTCTTGAAATGAGGCCTCCAGACCTGTATACAGTACTCTAGGTGTGGCCTGACCATTGCCTTATACAAGGGAATAATCACCTCCTTATCCCTGCTAGAAATATTCCTATATATCATTGACAATACACCATGAGCTACTCTTGCAGCCCGTCTGCACTGCTCAGAGAACTTCATATCTGCCTGCACAACCACCCCCAGGTCCCTTTCATTCTCTACCACTGTCAGTGTAGTACCACATAGTTGATATGTTGCTCTGGGGTTGCTGTTTCCCATGTGTAGTACTTTACATTTGTCAATGTTAAACTTCATTTGCCACCTCTCAGCCCATCTGCTCAACCTTTCCAGATCCTGTTGCAGCAGCATAGTGTCAGTAGCGTCCTTGACAACCCTGCCTACCTTTGTATCGTCTGCAAACTTCGACATTAAGCTTGATATACCATCATCAATATCATTTATGAATACAGAAAACAATAATGGACCCAACACTGAGCCCTGAGGAACTCCACTAATAACATTAGTCCACAATGAGCAGTATCCATTGATTACCACTCTCTGTCTTCTCCCCCTCAGCCACCCCTTTATCCACAGCAGCAATTTGCCTCCAATGTCACACTGCTCCAATTTGTGCAGCAGTCTTCCATGTGCAACAGTATCAAAAGCCTTTCTAAGATCCAAGTATATAATATCAAATTTATTCCCTGGATCCAGTTCCTTTGTGACTGCATCATAGTATCCAATCAAATTGGTCAGGCAAGACTTCCCCTTAACAAAACCATGCTGTGTCCGAGCTATAACTGAAGTCTTGTCTAAATGATCCTGCAGTGCCTCTTTAACTAGTGCCTCCATTAATTTTCCTGGAACAGAAGTTAAACTCACAGGTCTATAATGCTTGTGTCAGCCTTTGATCCTCCTTTGTGAATTGGGGTGACATTTGCACTTCTCCAGTCTGCGGGTACCTCCCCTGAGTCCAAGGAAGCTCTCATAATTATGGCTAAGGGTTTACTTACTTCCTCTGCTGCCTCCTTTAATATAACTGGATAGATCCCATCCACCCCAGGTGCCTTTCTTGTGTTTATCTTCAACAGTTTCTCTTCCACTTTATTCTCAGTTATTACAAGATTCTCTAGCTTACTGCTAGAGTTGAATACACCCCTGGCTTTCCCCTCGCTAAATAACTCCTCATGTGTGAATGTCGATGCAAAATATTCATTTAGTTTGTTAGCTACCTGAGCAGGATCATCAACAGTTGACCCATCGATATCAAGTGGACCAATCTGATTCATCCCCTTCCTTCTAGAGTTTACATAAGTAAAGAACTCTTTGCTGTTTTTCTTTGCATCCCTTGCCAAAAATTTCTTGTACTCTGCCTTCGCCTGCCTAACCTCCTTTGTAACTTGGTTACAGATCAACTTGTATCTATCATACGCTTCTGTGTCATGTGTTAATTTGTATGTATCCCATGCATGTTTCTTCTCTGCCATATGCCTCATCAGTTCATCTGACATCCATTTAGGCCTAAACCTTGAACAATATTTCTTAGTTGGTATGTAAAGCCTAGTAGCTTCCAAGATAAGTTCTTTGAATGCTTCCCATTTTGCATTTGCTGTTGGTAACATCATCAGTTGGTCCCACTGTATAGAATTTAAATACTGTCTCAGTCCATCGTAGTCGCCTTTACGAAAGCAATAACCCTTCCCTTTACCCCTAATGGCAGTTACCTCTTTGAGTAAATCCCACTTCAGCACACTGTGATCACTGCCACCTAGTGGTTGGTTCCTTTATCTGCAGATTCTTAATGCATGAAGAGTCACTGCTGATAATCAAATCAATAGTATTGCCTCCCGAACATGCTGATGTAGAAAATAATCATCCAATAAATCCACAAAAGCCTTGCTAGTGTGTGAGTGACCAGTCCCCAAACTCCAGTCAAGATCTGGGAAATTAAAATCTCCCATTATAAGAATCTCTGATTTACTGGCCCACTCTATTTCCCTGTACAGTTTCTTATTATACTCATCAGAGTCATTAGGCCTATAGCACACTCCTACTCTCAATTTTGATCTCCCAATGCTTATGTCACACCAAACTGACTCGACACTGCACTGTCCTGCGATGTCCACTGGCTTCACTTCCTTGGATTTTATGTATTTCTTAACTAATAGCATAACCCCTCCTCCCTTCCTATCCAGTCTATCCTTTCTGTAGATATTGTACTCCCCAAATTCCAGTTCTGCATTCCTTATATCTGTGTGACACCAAGTCTCTGATATCCCAACAATATCTGCCTTTGATGGTTTGAGCAATACCTCAAATTCATCAAATTTATTTACTAAACTCCTAGCATTGGCGTACACGCAAGTATACATGCACCTATTTCTAGTCTTAGCTACCCTAACACAACCCATATGTTTACTTGTATCGCAATGACTCCCAGCAGTCTCTGAAATATCTTGAATCTTGTTTTTCAGGCTTCTGCTCATTCCAATAGAAGCAGTGCAAGAATCTCTTTCACCTCTGCCAGTGGCTACTGTTAATCTATTTGTCTTTGTATCCCCCCAAGCTAGCAGTTTTACGACCCACCTAACACTGCCTCGATAGCATCAGCAAATATTCTTGCACCCTCTCTATTTAAGTGTAACCCATCCCTGTAGAAGCAATCTCTCCTGTTAACAAGTACAATCCAGGCTGAAAAAAATTCTACCCCTTGAGCCTTGCACAATCTTTCCAGGGCCGAATTGATCGACAAGGCTCTCATCATATACTCCCTCTTATCGTGTCTGTGCAGAATTGCAGACACTTTCAAATTCAACCCTATTTCACGGCTTTTTTTCAACAGTGACCTGTACTTGTTAAGCAATTCTGCCGGTCTCCTACTCTTGATATCATTAGTGTCAAAGTGCCAATTGTTAAGGAAGTGGGATATATATCGTCCACAAAGGGCAGGTGGACTACTAGTAGTGTACGTATGCCAGAGGGCTAAAGTTTATGGCACTGTAGAGCAGTCATCATCTTTTAAAGGCACAAAAGGTGATATTGTTGTACACATTGGTAATATGCTACTGATATCAAGAGTAAGAAATCTAAGGATTTAATTAACAAGTGCAGGGCAGAGCTGAGAAAAAATTGCTTGTTGGGATTGAAATTGAAAGTGTCTGCAATCCTGCCCAAACACTATAGGAGGGAGAACACACTTGAGAGCCTTGTCAATGTTTGTCTCTGAAGAGACTGAAAGACTTATGGGGGTAGATTTTTCTGTAAATTCTATACAGAAAAATTCTACTGTAAATTTTCCTTCACCCTTATTTGACAGTTTTTTTTTTTTTTTTCCCCCTATTTTCTTTCTTACTTTTTTCCATTTTATGTAATTCAATTCTCCAATTTTATTCCTGTATTGTAAATTATTTGCAAGTTTATATATGAATTTTTGTATATTTCCTTTAATTAGCCTGATTTTAACAAATTTGGTTATGTTAACCATTATTTAGTTTCTAGTGTTCTTTTCTTAATGCTTCAGTACCTTTCCCATTTCAGATTACAATTTTTTAAAATTCCTATTGAGTTTACCTTTATTTGCATGATCTGAATGGTTTCATTCTGTTTTTAAACTTTTAAATTTTAATTTCAGTTACTATTGAGTTTAGTTTCAATAAGATGTTATATACTTCATCACAAGCATTATATAAAGTAAGTGTACTACAACTCATTTCTTTTAAAATTTGATATGGCTTTACCACATGATTGTTACTCGCCAATGTTAATATAGAGTTATATATAATAAAAATACAGTGATTTGAATTTATGCTAATACTAATTTAATCATTTAATTCCATCAGAAGAGCAAAGAAGGCCATTAAACTTTTTCTTATATTTATAGAATTTCTGAGTCAGGCTAAACCTCTCAATACTCAATTATATTCTGTAAATACATTTATAAGAAAAGTTAATATTTGGTCCTTGGTGGCTCAAGGTTGACCTGGATATTTTTTTTTTTAATAGCTCTCACTTGTTGCTATGAAATTATGGTCCCAACATTTACATAGTGGACACATGGTATAAGATGGCATCAAACCCTGACACTGTAAGTATGGATTGATGCCATGTCATTGAATCTCTGATGAAAGAGAATGAAGCCTGCTGCAAATCTGTGGTCCTTATGTAGTCACTAGCTGACTGAGTTGAATATTTGTTTCATCTGGAAGCTAGCTCCTAAATGCAACAAATGTTCACACCAGTATGAACGTTTGTTACATTTAGGAGCTGGTTTTGTCAAACAGGTGTGTTAGAGTGCATTATATTCTATTCATATTGTGCATAAGTGTTCAAAATAGAAACATTCATAGCTACTTGCTATTCAAAAAAATGTGCGTGGTGTATGCCAAAGATGTTAACAGTTGACCAGAAGATGCAGCGTATCGCAGTGTCCACAGAAACTTGCACCAGTTTTGAATTGGAGGGAGATGCATTCCTGTAGTAAGAACGTAACAAGACCTGGGTGCACTACTTCACACCTAAGTCAAGCATTCCAGCATGGAGTAGCTACAGACTCTCTGCAACTCCAAAAATTCAAGACACGACCAGTGTCATGCAGGAATAATTCACGTTGATTTTCTGCTGTGAGGGTTTTGAGGTTTTGACAGTAACTTGCTGTACAAAAGTGTGAGCCAGGCCTGAGAAACTGTGAAAGTAGATGATCCTGCTGTATGACAGTACATAACTTTGTCCTGCAACTTTTACAACAGTGCTGGAACCTTTGGGCTGAGAAATCATGAGCCAGGACTTGGCTTTTAACAGTTTTCACTTGCTCAGACCAATGAATAAGTATCTGGAAGGGAAGAAATTCTTTAGTACTCAAGCGCAGCATTCCGAAGTGGCTATATAACCAGTCTGTATCTTTCTCTGCCCAGTTAGTGCCTTGCTACTATGATGGAATAAATATATATATCAGTGCACAGGGAGACTATCTTGAAAAGGAGTAATAATATTGTCAGTGTAATACATATAAGGTTCTTGCTAAAAAATAAATTTGGGGTGAATTCTGAATCATCCTTATACTTTTTTTTATTTTATTTCCACTTATATTCTAAATTAATATTAATATTTCCTGTGACTTGTTAAGGTTGGAGCAGCATATAGATGCTTTTGCACTGAGAATCGTTTAAATTTATTACGCAAAGAAGCTATTCGTGCTCATCATCATCCACGTTATGATAACAAATGTCGACATCTTTCTGCAGAAGATATAAAAGAATATCTTAAAAATTCTCAGTCCTATACTGTTCGTTTTAAGGTAAGAGAAAGTTTGTTAATAATGAGATACAGATGTCAGTTTTGTAATTATTTCCTTTCTTATCAGCTTATTGCTTTAGGATTAAGAAATGTGTGCATTTGCACACACACACACACACACACACACACACACACACACACACACACACACACACACACACACACAAGGATCTATATAATTTTATTATAACACCTCTAATACAATATTAAAACAATAATTATATAACATGTATTAATCCATGAGCATACACCAATGAGCCAAAACATTATGCCCAGCGAGTCGTTATGCAAATTGAAGCAACCGCAGGTGAACTATGGTGCATGTGTGGGTCGGGACATGGTATAAAAAACACCTGATACTGAGCTCCGTAATCAGTGTTGCTCTTGTTCTTCAGATGGGAAAGGCAGCGAACTTAAGCGAGTTTGACAAAGGCCAAATTGTAATGGCCAGACGACTGTGTCAGAGTATATCCGAAACAGCACAGCTGGTGGGGTGCTCACGGTCAGCCATGGTTAGTACCTACTGAAAGTGGTCTGAGGAGGGGAAACGCATAAACCGCCTGCGAGGTGTTGGACGACTACGGCTCATCGATGCTTGAGGTGAGGGAAGGTTCTTCCGGATGGTATGTGGCAACAGAAGGGCGACTGTGGCGCAACTCACCAGTTGCTGGTGACGGGAGTAATGTGTCACAACACACACACACACACGCACACACACACAGTACATCGAACCCTGCTGAAAATGGGGCTGCTCTGAGTGCCCATGCTAACCACAGTTTACTGGTGACAGTGCCTACAATGGGCACGCAAGCATCAAAACAGGACCTTGAGTGATTGACAGGTCATCTGGTCCGATGAATCGCATTTCCTATTGCACCATGTGGACGGCCAGGTGTGTGTCGTTTACCTGGGGAAGTGATGGGGCATTGGATGCACAATGTGACCAAAACAAGCCAGTGGCAGTGGTGTAATGCTTTGGGTGATGTCCTGCTGGGGGATACCCTGGGTCCAGTCATCCATGTGTCAGGCACTCTGACGTATCACCAACCTAAACATTATTGCTGACCAGGTACATCCTTTCGTGGCAATGGTTTTTCACTCTGGCGGTGCCATCTTTCAGCAGGATAATGCGCCATGCCACACCACCCAGATTGTTCGAGACTGGTTCGCGGAAGACTTCCAGGTATTTCCCTGGCCGCCAAATTCCCCAGACATCAATCCCATTGAGCATCTATGGTTTGTGTTGGATCTGCAGCATCTCAACCACGACAGGCCTTACAGGAGTTAAAGGATCTGCTGGTTATGTGTTGGTACTAGATACCACAAGACACATTTAGAAATCTTGTAGCATTCATGTCTTGCCAACAAGCTGTTTTGGCTGCACATGGAGGACTAACATCATATTAGGTAGATGGTTATAATGTTTTGGCTCATTGGTGTATATTTCTGCTGGATCTTTAGTTCCTGTCTTTATGTTGGAAATCCTAGTTACTGCCTACATCAGTGGTCTCAAACTCAAATTGTATGCGGGCCGAATGCACGATCTGAAAGCAGCTGACGGACCGGAATTTTTTTTTAACAAAATGAGAGTGAATGTAAGCACCGTATTTACAACAAATACATAATTGAAATGTATTTGCGGGCCGTATAAAATTGCTTCTGGGGGGGGGGGGATGCAGCCCGCAGGCCACCAGTTTGAGACCACTGGTGAGACCCCTATAAAACTCTGAACTCTTCACAAGGTGTCATATCAGAGTGGGATCTTCGTATCTCTAGGAAGAGATCTGCTCTGAACTGAAAGATCAAGGTGTGACACCTTTCAAATGAATGTATGTATGTAGCCTGGATGGGAATCTCATTCCTACTCAAGTTTTCATTCAATGTAATTTTAAGTGCGAAAAGTACAGCCACTCATAAACAGCTTGTCTAGCTCCCCTGTCTTTGTTTCATGTGGTGCCAAAGACCGTGGCAGCAAGGAATGTTCCACACCAAAGGTAATTTGTAGAAATTGCCCAGAAGAGCACCTGATATACTCTCAAGCATGTCAGCAATGAAAGGAAGAGAAAAATTCAAAAACTGAAAACATAACTGAACATTTCCCATCAAGTGGCCAGAAAATGCATCCAACTAGTAAATAACAGCAAACCCCCTCCCCCAGGTTTCTGGGAATTAAGGAAGGAAGGACATAAACAGAGGTGACATACCACCATCAAAGTCATTTACTTTTCTTCCTGCCATTTACTGAGTTTGTAAAAACCAACTCAAAAGAGCCAATCAATTGCCACACCTATATCAATACCACCTGCTGTATCAACTCTACCAAAAGTGAGTGGCAAGGAAAAGCAATCAAAACTGCCTCATCTCAAATGCAAGAACAAACAGATATAGAGATGGAGGCAACAGAAAACTCAGGCTTGGAACTTTTTGCTGAGAAAGAAATGGATACCAGACAACATCCATACTTCTGTGGATTCTTCTAGTTTTAAACTTGCACAGATTTAAAACACCCTTGAGTCAACACTAAATGAGGAACCATGTAAAAATAAGACAGTCGTTTATTTAAGATTTTACAACTTTATTTTCTCCAGAATTGTGCCTCGATTAATCTTTATATTAAAAAAAAGAGTATTTATAGAATTAAAAATATAGAAATTTATCACATCTGGCAAAATCTGGTCTCCATTAATTATCTCACTAGTTGAGGATGACAAGTTAAGTAAGATTTTGAAAATAGCACATGAAAAGTATACAGGCATTAAAATTTGTAGAAGAATAAGAAAAATTTACCTTAATATGATAGAACACTTCCTAATGACACTCTCCACCAAATAAACATATATAAAATTATTGCAAAATGATTACAGTAATAAAATTAATTAAAAAAAAACAGTTAAAAAATTAAAACAAGTTCAACACAAATTTTAAAATAAACTTTTCTTCCTGAAGCTAACAGGGCTTTTTGGTCTGTCAGCTTCAGGAAGAAAATTACCTAGCAGGAATAGAAATTACTGAGTATGTGTCAGCCGGAATCTTAAATACAAAAATTATTTGTCTTCACACGTGTGTGTAAAAAGACCATTGGAGATTAGATATGGACAATGAACATTAATAGAATTCTCAAGTAATTTAATTTTGATGGTTTCTGCAATTAATAGTCTAGTATAAATATGTTGGACACTAAGTATTTTGGCTTCGTTGAATAAAATAAAATAATAAAAATCTTGGCCAAGATTTTTGCAGCTCCGGCAAACGCAAAGTTTTTATTTATATTTAATTGTTTTATTGACTTAATTGTTATACTAAATTATTTTCTATAAGTAGCTTTATAATTCTAGTCAAGCTCTGTGGTTTATTTTGAATATAGATATCAATTTTGAAAGTTAATACTTAATGTCCGTAAATTTTACTGTTCGTAACTTGCTGCCATTGTTATACGATATGGAATAGCGTAATGTCAAGCCCAAACTTCATAGTGTAAGGTTTAACGTAAAACTAGGTACTGAAATACATAGCACTGTATTAGAAATCTGCTAGATTAGTATAGTATTAGCAGTTAATCAGTAAAATTTATTAATCTTATTAAATTTCATTGTTAATTAAATTATACTTAAATGGAATCATGACCCACGAGCAGCAAAGCAATGGGCACAAAGTAACAGGAGTGCTGTGGCTCAGGAGAGAACCGAACGGGCCGATTCTCTAACGCATCAGTCTAAAAAAATGTGCAAAATATGAAACGTTTGAAGAACTTTCTAGAACAGGACATGATCTAGCCAAGGAGGATGTCTTTGTGTGTGCTAGGTGCAGAGACTGTGAAGAAATTAGGCACCAACTCAGCTTTCTGATGGGGGTCCATGAGTGCTTGAGGTGTACGGTAGATGCCCTCAAAGAAATTAATATGAGGGGCCCATCAAGTTCTCAGCTTCCCAGCTTAATACCAGAACTAACTCCTGTGCATCAGGCAAAACAGCAGCAATCTCCAAGGCAGAATGTGCTGGTCCCACAGGAGCTAGTTATTGTCAGGGAGACGAGGAATATATTATGCAAAAAGGATAAGTGGAACAGGACAGGGGTATGTCTGCCAGGGGCGAACGTTGAAGATGTTGTAGGGCAGATATCATCTTTTAAGGGCACAAAAGGTGATATTGTTGTTCATGATGGCATTAATGACCTTAAGAATAAGAGATCTGCAGATTTACTTAACTAGTATAGGTCAATGCTGAAAAAAAAGTTGCAAGTTAGAGTTAAATTTGAAAGTGTCTGCAATTCTGCCCAGACACAACAGGAGGGAGTATATGATGAGAGCCTTGTCAATCAGTTTGGCCCTGGAGAGATTGTGTAAGGCTCATGGGGTAGATTTTTCCAGTGTGGTCTGTACTTACTAACAGGAGAGACTGCTTCTACAGGGATGGGATACACTTAAATATAAAGGGTGCAAGAATTATTTGCTGATGCTATTGAGGCAGTGTTAGGTGGGTTGGAAAACTGCTAGCTTGGGGGGATTCACAGATGAAAAGATTAACAATAGCTGCAGGCAGAATTGAAAGAGATTCTGGCACCATTTCTATTGTAATGAGCAGCAGCTTAGAGAGCAAGTTGCTGGGGAATTCAAAAGCTGCTGGAGTCATCATGGAACAAGTAAATACATGGGCTGTGTTAGCATAACTAAGAATAAGAACAAGTGCATGTATACGTGCATGTACACCAGTGTTAGAAGTATAGTAAATAAATTTGATGAAATTGAAGTGCTGATCAAGACATCAAAGGGACATATTGTTGGGATATCAAAGACATGGTATCACACAGATATAAGCAGTGCAGAATTGGAATTTGGGTAGTACAATGTGTACAGAAGGAACAGACAGGGTAGGAAGGGTTATGCTGTTAGTTAACAAACACATAAAAATCTAAGGAAGTGCATCCAGTTGACATGGGTGGACAGTGCAATGTTGAGTCTGTTTGGTGTGACATAAACACTGGGTAAAGGAAAATGAGAGTAGGAGTGTGTTATAGGCCTAAGGACTCTGATGAGTACAACGAACAGTTGTGCAGAGTAATAGAGCAGGCCAGTAAAGCAGAATGTCTTGTAAAGGGGGATTTTTACTATCCATATGTAGATTGCTCACTCGCACGCTAGCAAGACTTTTGTGGATTTATTAGAGGATTGTTTTCTACAGCAACATGTTTGAGGGGCAAGCAGAAGGAGTAATACTCTTGATCTGATTATCAGCAGTGATTATTCATGCATTAAGAATTTGCAGGTAAAGGAACCACTAGGTGACAGTGATCACACTGTACTGGTGTGGTATTTACTTAAAGACGTAATTACCATCAAAGGGAAGGGTTTTTGGTTTTGTAAAGGTGGCTAAAGTGGTCTTAGACAGTTTTTAAATTCTATACAGTGGGATTAACTGATGATGTTACCAACTGTGAATTCTAAATGGGAAGCCTTCAGGAAATTAATCTTCAAGGCTACTAGGCTTTTTTGTACCAACTAAGAAATACTGTTCAAGGGTCAGGTCTAAAAGGATGTCAGATGAATTAATGAGGCTCGTGGCAAAGAAGAAAAATGCATGGGAT
Source organism: Mastigoproctus giganteus (assembly GCF_048544385.1). NCBI lineage: Eukaryota > Metazoa > Arthropoda > Arachnida > Uropygi > Thelyphonidae > Mastigoproctus > Mastigoproctus giganteus. Next base: position 42,305,204 of record NC_143587.1, on the reverse strand, counting down.
GCATATAAATTATCAGGCGACACAGAAGCCTATGGCAGATATAAGCTAGTCTGTAATCAAGTCACAAAGGATGTTAGGCAGGCAAAGGCAGATTACGAGAAATCTTTGGCAAAGGATGCAAAGAAAAACAGGAAAGAGTTCTCTACTTATGTAAACTCTATTAGGAAGGGGATGAATCAGATTGGTCCGCTTAAAATAGATGACGTTCAGTGGACTATTGGTGACTAAAGTAGCTGATAAACTGAATGAGTATTTTGCATTTACATTCACACATGAGGAGTTATTCAAAGAGGGGAATACCAGAAGTTTATCAAACTCTAACAGGGAGCTGAGTGATTTTGTAATAACTGAGAACAAAGTAGGGGAGAAATTATTGAAGTTAAACATAAAAAAGGCACCTGGGGCAGATGGAAGCTATCCAGTTGTATTGAAGGAGGCAGAAAGGGATGTAAGCAAACCCTTAGCCATAATTATGACAGCATCCTTAGAGTTAGAGGAGGTCCCCATGGACTGGAGATGTGCAAATGTATCTCCAATTCACAAAGGGGGGTGCAAAGGGTGACATAAATAATTATAGACCTGTTAGTTTAACTTGTTGTTGTTTGTGATTTTATGGTGCAAGATAGTTTAACTTCTGTTCTGGGGAAAATAACTGGTTAAAAAGATGATACAGGATCACCTAGACAAGACTGCAGTAATAGTTCAGACAGTATGGGTTTCTTAAGGGGATGTCGTGTCTGACCAGTTTAATTGGATACTACGACGTGATCACAAAGGAACTGAATGCAAAAAATAATTTTGATATCGTGTACTTGGATTTCAGGAAAGCTTTTGATACTTTCCACATGGAAGACTGCCGGAGCAGTATGGCATTAAGGGTAAGTTGCTGCAATGGATAAAGGGATGGTTGAGTGAAAGATGGCAGAGAATGTTAATAAATGGAAACTGCTGTACATGGACTAATGTTATGAGTGGAGTATCCCAGGGTTCTGTCTGGGCCCATTGTTGCAAACTTGGACAGTAAGCCCACTTGGGCTTACTGTCCAAGTTTGCAGATAGTACAAAGGTTGGCAGGATTGTTAATGACAGTAAAGACAGTATGCTACTGCAACAGGATTTAGGAGTTAGGCAGATGGGCTGAGAAGTGGCAACTGAAGTTTAACGACAAATGCAAAGTACTGCATATGGGTAGCAGTAACTGAAGAGAAATGTACCAACTGTGTGGTACTACACTCAGGGAGGTGTAGAATGAAAAAAAGACCTCAGGGTAATTGTGCAGTCATATATGAAGTTCTCTGGACAGTGCAGATGTGCTGCCAGAGCAGGTCATGGAGTTATGTCAATGATATATAGGAATTTTGCTAGCAGAAACAAGGAGGTGAATATCCCTTTGTATAAGGAAATGATCAGGCCACACTTTGCGTACTGCATACAAGTCTGGAGGCCTCATTTTAGGAAGAATGTAGAGTTGCTAGAATGAGTACAGAGAAGGGAAACAAGATTGGTGAGAGGAACAAAAGGGTGCACTTACAAAGAAAGGTTTAAGTTCTGCAAGTTGCAGCATCTGGAGACTACGCACCTGTGAGGTGATCTGATTGAGGTGTATGAGGTCTGGCCTTTAATGGTTTGAGCAGACTCAATGCTGATGGGATACTTCCACTTGCTCAGATTAAGAACCCGAGGGGACATAGATTCAAATTGAGGAAAGACAGTTTTGTGGAAGTTTGCCTTTAGCCAGCAGGTAGTTGATTGCTGGAACAGACTTCCATCTGGTGAAATGGAAAGTTTTTTTTTTTTTGGCTGATGCTGTATAAGCTTGCTTTCTTGCATCGTATGCCTCAGCTAATGCTAATGTTAAAAATGATGGTTTTTGTTAATGGTACGAAAGGCCAATTCTGATGCTGCTGAAATAGAAGTATGGACTAAAGACACGTGCTGTTTTACTCTCGCATCCAGCATAATCCACGTGGAGCCCTGATAAGACAAGTTGCAATCACTGCCTGCAAGAAATGTTGTATACCAGTTCATTTACTTGTGTAGTGAAAGAGGACTCAGCGATTGTTCAGTATAGCGTGTAATTTGCATATTGCTCTGGCCACTATTTTAAATTCGGTATTTATAAAGAATCTGTTAAGCTATTCATTTCACTGTTCAACTTGGCTGCTCAATTTTTGTATATTATTTTTTCTCTTGATTTAAAGACTTGTACCTATCCTCTGATCACTTCCAGTGTTGAATTTATTTAACTCTTTCACATTTTTTATTGGTAAGGAAAAAATATATTTCATTGAAGGCTAATCTGTTCAGGCTTTGCCTCTCCACGTCCATCTTAAGGGTGGTTTTTTTTTTTTTTTTTTTTTCCAAGCTGTTCATTTGATATCTATCATTTTTATGAAGCTCTATTTCAGTTATTCTAGTTGATATTTTATTAATAAATATTGTCTAGTTCTTCAGTGATTTATTTATTAAGAAGCTCACTGTGCTTTTTATAGTTGCTTTCACATTCACCATGATAAAACTGATGGTTATTTTGTGGTATCAAAGGATTCTCTTTTCTTCTCATTTCTGATAATCTGATTATGTCTTACTTTATCGCTTGTAATGTTTTCATCAATTCCTCTAGTCAGCTGTCGCTTTGAGTAGAAACAGTCTTGCCTTTTTAATTGTTTCTCTTCCATCCTTAGCCTTCTCCCTGCTATTTCTTATACCTCTTGTGAGGTTGGAGTACTCTAGCAATCTTGGAGACTATAATAAATTTTCCACCAGTGACTCTTTGCCTAAATTCTTGGCAACAGTTCAGCCATTATATAGTTGCAGTTTGAGATTCCACTGGAAAGAGGTTTTGGCCATAAAATACCACACTGACGAGTGTTTACCAGAGCCCCTTTAGTCAGCCACTTTTAAAGTTTTCTCTGCCAGCCGTCATGGCCACTATAGCAGCCCAGGGCTCCCAAGGGACCCACCGTACTTCACCCTGAAGAGCAATCCCCTTCACTGTGCTGCTTGAATCCTCTGCAATGAGAACATGGGTTAGACTTATGGAGAACTTCTGGCACATGGCCACTCATAAATAAATAAATTTCTGATTTATTTATTTATTGTTTGTACTTTAGTATGACCACATAAGGTTAGAGGAATTCACAGTATAGAAAGAATACAAGAACATTGCCATATTTAGTACTCACATAGGCTTGCTTGAGCCAGTCATTCAAAAAGTTTGTTATAAATTTTTTTTTTTTTTAAGGACAGATTTATTTTATAGCCTATCAGCCACAGCCAGCACAAAACCGAAAACCTAGTGCACAAAATTATATAGCAACAAAACCCTCATTAGAAAATTGTATTGAGAATTCTCAAAGTTCTCAGTTATTGTTACCATTCTATAATATCAATGAAAACTATTTACTAATTTTAGGGCGCCTCCATAGCCAGGTGGGAAGGAGCAGCAGTGCGTAGCACACACTTCTTGATTAGGCCAGAGTTCGAGCCCATCACCACCAAATACGGAGGATGTGGAAAGGTCAGGGAATGACCACCGCATATCCTGGAGCAATATGGCCTTAGTTGCTAATGCTCCTAAAAACCAAATAACAAACAAACAAACTAATTTTAGGCTCCCCATTCCCAGTGCTGAGCAAAAACAATTTGTTTTACCATATTTTTTCCATCAAGGCCAAAAAAAGGTTTGCCGTTAGTGTTGACATTACAGTTAATCCTTATTTAGGTAATAAACAGAAAAATGTTTTGAAATATTGGTTATTTTTGTATGGAAAAGGATGACTGAATATGAAAACTATTTTGCAAGTCAATCGTTTTTTTTTTAGTAATCATTAAATAGAATTAATTTTTCAATTCCTACTATTAGTTCACACTCTCCCTATATATATTTATATATCTTGTTCAAATTTTCAATCGTTAATAAAATACTTTTTATTCATCCACTCAAGTTCAAATAAATTTTTTTAAACTTGTAGTGGATGACTCTTGATGTTAATACAGTTTTTTCAAATATTAATTCATTAATTAAATTTAATTAATTAATTTTAGTTTTATATGGGAGAAAAAAATTTCTCTTATATAAGATATTTAGCAGGATATAAATTTAGGAATAAAATTGAAATCAACAGTCAGTAGCTCAATCGGTAAAATGCAAGGATTTCAGTATTTTTCACGTGAAGGTGAAGAATGCGAGTTCAATTCTTGCGAAAATCAATAATTTTTTGATAAATTTTTGTTATTCATCCACTCAAGTTGAAATACATTTTTTTAAACTTGTAGTGGATGACACTTGATGTTAATACAGTTTTTTCAAATATTAATTCATTAATTAAATTTAATTAATTAATTTTAGTTTTATATGGGAGAAAAAAGTTTCTCTTATATAAGATATTTAGCAGGATATAAATTTAGGAATAAATGCCGTCAGTGGCGAAGCGCGTAGATCGCTGGAAAAAAATTTCTTTTTCAGATTTTTTTTTCATTCTGGGTTCTAGTCTGAGTCAAGGAGGGAACAAAATGGAAAATGAAACATGTGAATAAAAATAATAGTCCAACACCATATATAGAAAGGAAAATTGAAAATTGCAAGGAAATTCGCTTTCTATTTTGCCACTTAATATTGTGATTCTGTCATATGTATATACATATTTATATTAATTGTAATTATTTAATAAAAAGTAACTAAAATAAAATTTTTCTTTGTTGACCTAAGTAGGAATTGACTTTAAAAATTTTTTTTTTATATTACTTGTTTAAATCAAACGTGATTATTTGAAACTTGTAAAATGTCAGGCCTGCTGGAATACTTTGAATGATGTATTTAATACTTAAGAATCAACTGAACAATTTTATTATTATTATTGTTTTTACAGTTATTAGAGGGACCTCTGACTTACAGTGATATAATATTTGGATCTTGTACTCAAGACTTAAGTAAAATTGAATCAGATCCGGTAAGTATATATATATGTATATCCATGTGGATGTTTATAGTTTTTTTTATATGTTATATTTTATATACATATGTATATAAAATATACATATGTAACTTTTCTGTAATAAAGGATTACCTGTGATTTATTTTGTGGTATCTCTTTAAACTCACATTTACATTTATCTTTCAGTTAACTAGAATAGCCCCTTCCATTTTTATTACTAGAAGTATAGTAATTGACAATCTAACAGCAGAGTCAATTAGAATACTACAATAAAACCGGATAAAACTGCACAATATCTCGAGAAAATACATTTGTAATATGCGTGATAACAAAAAATAGAAATAAGTTGAACTCACTATAATGGATTCTAAAACATCACCTCAAACACAGATGATAAATAAAAACCCTCCCCAGGGCCTGACTGAAACTTTTTAAACAAATTGTTGTCAGTGACAAAGACATACAATTGACAAAAGTATGGTTTTAAAACAGCACGCATTTATCCATTTTTAGCCAAACCTGTTACTCATTGGGGTGTAACCAGAATGTAATTTTCACATAAGCACACATAGTTCCACAACACAACATCGCTCTCTCTTTCCAGCATTCCTTTCCAGTCAATTAGAGATTAGATTTCAGATTGTATAGTTGTCAGATTATCAACTTAATGATTGCATTATTAATCTGAAACACAATAAAAATGCACGAAAGCTGCATTAATGTCTGCTGGCTTCATCAGACATAGTAGTAGTGGTGGCATGTGATGCAAGAGTTATGAGCTTATGCAGCATCAGCCAAAAAAAAAAAAAAAAAAATCGCACCATTCCCTCCAAATGCTTGTCCAGCTCCTCCTTAAATTCATTTAACCTATCAACTTCCACAATCACAGATGGAAGTTTGTTCCAGCAATTAACCACCCGCTGGCTAAAGGCCAATTTCCGCACATCTATTCTACATCTGTCTTTTCTTAATTTGAATTTATGCCCCCTTAGGTTCGTAATCTGAACAAGTGGAAGGATCCCATCAGAATTCAGCGTGCTCAATCCATTCAAGGCCTTATATACCTCGATCACATCACCGCGCAGGTGCCTAGTCTCCAGCCACTGCAATTTGCAGAATTTAAGCCTCTCTTGGTAAGAGGATCCCTTCATTCCCCTCACCAATCTTGTTGCCCTTCTCTGTACACGCTCAAGCAAATCTACATCCTTCCTAATATGAGGCCTCCAGACCTGTACGCAGTACTGAAGGCGTGGCATGACCATTGCCTCTTATACAGAGGGACAATCACCTCCTTTTCCCTGATAGCAAAATTCCTATAAATCATTGACAAAACCCCATGACCTTCCCTGGCAGCCTGTCTGCATTGCTCAGAAAACTTCGTATCTGACTGCACAATTACTCCCAGGTCTTTTTCATTTTCTACCACCTTAAGTGTAGTACCACACAGTTGGTATGTTTCTCTGGGATTACTTCTACCCATATGCAGTACTTTGCATTTGTCAAGGTTAAACTTCAGTTGCCATTTCTTAGCCCATCTGCCCAAATTATCTCGATCCTGTTGCAGTAGCACACTGCCATTACTGTCATTAACAACCCTGCCAACCTTTGTATCATCTACAAACTTTGACACTAATCCTGATATACCTTCATCAATATCATTGATAAATATACAAAACAACAGAGGACCCAACACCGAACCCTGTGGGACTCCACTAATAACATTAGTCCACGAAGAGCAGCACCCATTAATTACCACCCTTTGTCTTCTCCCACTCAACCATCTTTTTATCCATTGTAGTGGGCACCTCCGTAGCCAGGTGGGAAGAAGCAGCAGTGCGCAGCACACCCTTCTTGATTAGACCAGGGTTCGAGCCCGTCACCACCAAATACGGAGGATGCGGAAAGGTCAAGGAATGACCACCGCATATCCCGGAGCAATATGGCCTTAGTTGCTAATGCTCCTAAAAACCAACCAACCAACCAATCCATTGTAGCAACTTACCCTTAATACCATTCATTTGTACAATAGTCTTCCATGTGCAACAGTGTCAAAAGCTTTCTGGAAATCCAAATATATGATATCAAAATTATTTTTTGCATCCAGTTCCTTTGTAACCACATCATAATATCCTATCAAATTTGTCAGACAAGACTTTCCCTTAACAAACCCATGCTGTGTCTGAATTATTGCTGCAGTCTTGTCTAGATGATCCTGCAATGCATCTTTAACCAGTGACTCCATTATTTTCCCCGGAACAGAAGTTAACCTAACTGGTCTGTAATTACTCATGTCACCCTTTGATCCCCCTTTGTGAATTGGGGATACAACCCTGCAAACCTTTGTATTGTTTTCACATCTCATATTTTACAAAAAAGCTGACATTCCTCCAACACATTCGTCAGCTATACACAAAGTGCATGAGAGGGCTTACCATTCTCCACTCTCCCTCATCTACTTCTTGGGGTACAGACAAATACACTTTACTCCATCTCTACCGTGCACTTGCACACTCAAAATTAGATTATGGGTCTCAGGTATATGCGGCAACCAGAAATAGTGCACTTTTCTGGCTTGATCCCATTCACCATCAGGCTATTCGTATTGCTACTAGTGCATTCAGAGCATCACCTGTCCAAAGTCTATATGTCAAAGCAAACAAACCATCCTTGTCACTTCTATGAAAACAGTTGTTTCTGCAATATGCCTTTAAGCTGAACTCCCTGCCAGCTCATCCCACGTGGACATCTTTCTTTGAGCCATTATGGGAAAATCTTTATACTGTACGTCCGACTGCCAATCGCCCATTCAGCATTCATGTTCAAGAGCTATTCACTGTGCTTAACATCATGGTTGAGAAGGTTGCTCAACCACCAAAACAGCCCCTTCCACCCTGGCATGCTCAAATACCAGCATGTGACTTTTCGCTCAAGACTGTGACAGTCTAAAATCCTGCCTTCTGTCTACCTTCAGCTCCATTCACAACACTGTGCAGAACATTCTGACTTCTTGCCAGTTTACACAGATGGCTCAAAGTTGGAATTGTGTGTAGGATCTGTTGCTGTTTTCCAAATAATACTATATCTGAGCAGATTCCTCTTGAATGCAGCATATAACCTATATATATAGCTTATAGCATAAAAATATACAGTAGACTCTCAATTTTCTGGGATAGATGGTAAAATACAAGATAATCCCAGATAATCGATTTCCCGGTTAATCCAAAAATACAGAAGTCCCCGACATACATAAAAGATACATTCCAGGACTTCTTACTTCATCAAGTTTTACGTAACTCCAGAATGACTAATAACATATTACTACTATATTATTATTGACAAATCTGAATTCAGTGCGATACTTGTTAATGTACATTCTACATTCTTATTAGTTTAATTTTCTGATCCAAATCGATTGCTTTCCTTTTCTTGGTAGATTTATTAGTAGCGCTGTCACTTATTCTCTTAGTCGGCATCATGATAACGGTCAAAATGAAATTTTCTGTAAAGAACTTCACAGGGTTTAGGTGAAAACTCACTATTATCACCCCACGTGAGCTCACATTTTGCTAAAGCGCATTTCTGGAACTCACTATCATAAAAACAATAAACACAATTTACACTTTTTGTGTTATTGGGCTTTTCTGTTCGTGCATCTAATTATAAACGGGTAGTAAACTCGATCTTATTGCATTTGCAAAAATATCAATAGCTGGAATTCTGTGTGTTTTTACGTTATTATGGTGAAATGTGTTGCCCATTCACTGAAATCTTCAGTCATATAAAAAAAAAAAAAAAAACATAAATAAATAGTAGGAATCTTCTCTTCTTTCCTATTTTTTTGCTTGTTACTCTGTATTTCACTTGTGTAATTTGTGCATGCAGTGATCGTTGTTATTGATTGCTTATTTTATTTATTTATTTTTGATTGTTTTAAATTTTACAATCCTAAAAAAAAATTTGTGTAAATCCATAGTTGCGTAAGTCAGGGACTTAACTGTATCAAAAAATGTTCAGCAACCTACATAAAAAAATATGGCGATAGATAAAAAAATTTACCACGATGCTTCCCTTTATTTTTTGCAATGTCGATTTTAAGTCTATAGCTTTCCTATATTTTTTACGATGTTGCATATGGTTTGGTCACCAACATTATAATAGTTCATTAAAGATTTAATGGATGCACTGTTTTCGAACTTTTGAATAATTTCAAATTTTTGTTTAACTGAAAGTGCAACTCTTTTACGTTTACCCATCATTTTCGCGATTTCTAAACAAAAAAAAAAAAAAAAAAATTCCTATAAAAAAATTGATATCCCTGACATAAATAACAAAATAAAATTTGTCTTTTTGCGGTGCAACGAAACACAACAACCGATGCAACGCACTAAAACAAACTAAACATTTGTTCTCTTTTTTTTTTGAGCGGCGGATGTGAAGACAAGCGGGGGTTGCAAGATAGTATCCCAATATAACACTAATATCCCAATGACGACTTATAATGCCTTGTCGCTTATTTACAACTTGCAAAACATCTGTTTATACCTATTCCATTTATTACTTGAATTTTATGATTTCTGGTTGATTTTTTTTTATTTTTTATTTGGAATCTTGAAGTGTCCTGGTTAATCCGATCCTGGTAAATTGAGAGTCTGCTGTATATAGCTCATGGCATAAAACCATAGTGGATAAAAACAGGATGACTAATGGACAAGGGAAGTGGGCACGAAAGAAACTTTGTACCCCCTGATAAAATTCCTCTCGGAGGTCCTGCCCATGAGTAAACCTCACACATCAACCTGTTGTTACCCATTTTGGGTAAGATACTTGTGAGGCTAGTTTTGGGGCACCTTATGACATATTATGGTGCCCAGGGCTTGGCCTCACCAATTCAATATGGATTCAGAAAGGGTTTTCATCTGCTGAGGATGCCATGAATCAATTAGTCACCACTGTAATTGAACACCCTAGTCAATATGTCCTGAGTTTGCTCATGGACTTTAAGGGGAAATTCAGTGGGAAGGTGTCCTCTGTAGGTTTAGAATGTCCCTTTGCCTGAGTAATCTTGACTGCTTTCTCCATGGCTGTCTCCATCAAAGGCAGGTTGTGGTCAGGATGGCATTTGCAGAACAATGGTGAACACTGGAATATAGTTTCCCTTGGGGGTCTATCCTGGGGTCTGTTCCATTGGAATATGGTCTTGGATCAGTTCCTGGCCAAACATAATGTAGCTCATGGGTGGCCAACTTAATTTGTGATGTGATCTACTTTTTTCTTCAAAATGTGCCTTGATCTACCATCTCAAGAATTTCATTGCACATGGTTAAAAAAGTTAATCAACACATAAATGTTGTTTATAAATTTTAAAATTAAATACAATTCAGAAAGCTTATTTTAAATTCATATGTACATAAATTTTTAATTTATGTGAAGTTCGTGTCTTCATGTCATCTGCCAAGCTTTCAAAATCGGGGATATACTGTAATAAGGCCAACCATAAAGAATTCCTGTATGCAAGTCCATAAGAGTAGAGCGATTCTTCTTTGTTTGTTTCGAATACGAAAAGGCCGATTCGCATAGGAATCGGAACAGGAATTTAAAAGTTCACCGCAATTTTTTACATTTGGATACTGTTTTGTATCTAAGTTTACATTAAATGGATAAGAAATATATTGAAAAATGTCTTCAATTGATTTAAAATCACTGAATTCAAAAACAAGAAATTTTTGCAAATGATCTTGCATATTTTCAAAATGATCGATTTTTTTTTTTTTTTTTTTCCCTTTGGGATCCTTAGCCATTGCCAAAAATTGATATTTATATGCAGAAATACTACTAATCATGTCATCCACATTTTTATTTTTTCCTTGTAATTCCAAATTCAGATCACCTAATTTGCTGGTAAAATCTGCCAAAAAAGCCAGATCACACAACCACTCCATATCTTGTAGCTACTGATAATCATCTCCCCTTTGATCAACAAATTTTTAAATTTTATTTAGCAAATTTCGAAATCTCTGTAGAAACTTACTTCAACTCAGCCACCTCACGTGTGTGTAATGTATCTTATTCATTTTCATCGAGATGCATTTTGAAAAGTTTCCTTTGAAGAGATTGTCCTCTGATGGAATTCATGATTAGGAAGCTATGTCCATAACACTTTTAGTATTTAATCTTTTTCTCCTAAAGCTTGTTGGTGGATGGTACTATGGTAATTCAAAAAATCTTGGAATTCATCATCCTTTTGGCATAATGCAATGAATCCGTTAAGATGCCCTGTCATTGCTTTAGCGCCATCTGTTGTTATTGATATGAGCTTAAATAGTGGTAATTTAATTTTTTCAATAAAATTTTTGAATTTGTTAAATATATCAAGACCTCTAGTTCTTTCTTTTAATGAAACCATACCCAGCAGTTCTTCTCTAGTGGCAAAATCATCAAAAACAATATGAACAAAAATGAGCAATTGAGATGTATCACTGACTCTGTAGATTCATCCAGTTGTGAAGAAAGAGACACAATTTCCAATATGAGCATGCACATTGTTCGCTCACATTTTTACTAATTTTTTCGACGTGTCGCAGTATTTCGAGATAATTGCAGATCTTGAAGAGCACTTTTAATTTCATTTTTGTTCTTAAAATTTTAAAAAAGAGAATCTGTTATTTCTAAAAATGCATCTTTGATGAATTGATTTGCATTTTTTTGCAAGAAGGTGAATCACTTTAAATTATGCTACAGTTACTGCTGTAGATTGTAAATTTCTTGAAGAAATTTTGTGCAAATAATCTGGATTTAAGTTCTTTTAATTTATTTTTTCTAAGGTCACTATTAGGCAGAAAATCTGATTAGTATTTACCATGGAGTGCGTTGAAGTGCCTTTCTAAATTTCCTTTTTTGGGTATAGCCACGGAAGTGCAAATCAAACGTTTCTTTTATCATTACAAAAAAAAAAGAATTCTAATTCCCATTCTTGATGAAAATTATACGTTTTACTCCTTTTCATAGTATGAATCAGAGCTGTAATACTCAATATGTTCTACGTTGATAATAATATTAGTAAATTAATAAGAGGAGTTTACCTCAATATAGTACGTGGAACACTTCCGTATGATACCCTCCAGAAATTAGAACGGAAAAAACGAAAAAATCGACAACTTACCGGTACATTAAAGTAAAATATAAATAATTAAATAATTAAAGTAAAATATAAATAATTAAATAATCAATTTAACACAATTCAAAATCAATTCAAAACAATTAAAATTCAAATTAACGCAATTAAAAGAATTAACGAAAATATTCAAAACGATTTTCCTTCCTGAAGCTGACAATGCTTTTCGACCGACTGTCGTGATCACAGGAATGAAAATTACTGAATCAGGATAAACCTGCAACTTAAATAGTGATTTTATGTCTTCGCGCATGCGCGTAAAGGTCCACGCATCGGAGATCAAATATGGCCGCCGAACATTAACAGAATTCTCGTGTAATTTAATTTCAACGGTTTCTGCAATTAATAGTCGCGTATAATTACGTTGAACGTTAAGTATTTTGGCCTCGTTAAATAAAAAAGTATGTTTTTCGTTAATGGCATGAAAGGCTAATTCTGACGCTGCTGACCGAGAAGCACGAACTGAGGCTTCGTGTTGATTTACACGAATATTAAAAGAAAACCGCGTCGAACCCTGGTAAGACGAGTCGCAATCACCGCAAGAAATGTTGTATACTAGATCATTAATTTGTGTTGCGAATGCGGAAAGAACCGAGCGATTGTTCAATATAGTGTGTAACTTCCGTATAGGCCTAGCTATAATTTTAAATTCGGTATCTTTAAAGAATCTGTTAAGTTGTTTGTGCCACTGTTCAACATATGGGACAGAAATAAAGTATTTTTTGATATTACTATTGCTGATTGGTGTAGTATTTTTTATCCTATCCTTAGCTTGTACCCTAATTCGATTTATTGTGTTAATGGGATAACCCCTGTTCAAGAATCTGCTAGTTAATATTTGTATTTCTGAGTCCAAAGCAGAATCCGTCGTTGAATATTTATAGGCATTTAGAAATTGATTAAAGATAATCGATCTTTTGTAGGTGAATGGGTGGTAGCTATTATAATGAAGAAGCATACCGGTGTTTGTGGGTTTTCGATAGATGCTAAATTGTATTTTGTTCGAGTCACGGGTAAGCGTGAAATTTAGAAAGTTTAATGACTTGGTATCCGTATCTTCCCTTTCCAATGTAAATTTGAGTCTAGAATGAATATTATTAAACGAATGTAAAATGTCTTGGATAGTACTACTATCAGTAATAACTAGACCATCGTCTAAATACCTCCCATAGTATGTGATACGGGGACGAAAAGGTGTCAAATGTATCTGCTCAATCGTTGAGAGATAGATCTCTGACATTAAGCCACTCAGGCTCAAACCCATTGGTAATCCAAAAATTTGTTTGTACACCTTGTCTCGAAAGGTGATGTAGTTAGCCTCAGCTAATAGTTTAATTAAGTGAAAAATTTCCTTAATGGGCAGCTTCGTATAATTAATCGGTGTCGAGTTTTTATTTAACATATCCCAAATAATATCTAATGTGTATTCAACGTTTACATTCGTATATAATGAGGTAACATCTAATGAGAATAAATTGTCATTGTCGCCGAGTCTACAGTCTTTAAGATTATTAAATAATGTATCGTAATTCTTAATCCCAAATTGTATAACCTGTCTAAAAGGTTTTATAATATTATATACATGTGTGGCTAAGGCTGAAAATGCCGAGTTCCTGTAGGAAACAATAGGTCGAATCGGAAATCCAGGCTTGTGTAATTTTACCTGACCAAAAAGTGCAGGAATATTGTATGTTCTGGACTTCAATTCCTTCAACTGAACCATACTAATGTAGTCGTTTTTACGATATGTGGTTAACGTTTTATTGTATTGATTTACCAAATTGATAAACAGTGCCGGTTCCACTTCACGATAAGTGGAGGTATCAGACACAACTGAATCTAACTTATTAATATGATCATGTTTATCTAGTATTACCACTGTATCTCCTTTATCTGCCCTCTGTATAATAATGTCCTTATTTTCTCGAAGTTCTCGTAAAGCCGAACTGTCATGTGTATTCAATTTAGGAAGTCGCGTTTCTTTTATGTTATTTACTACTTGGTTAACTTGTTGAATAAATACATCTTTTTGTGGAACACTACGAAGTCCAAATTCAATATCAATTACGCATTGTTTTTTTGGCAGCTTTCGAGGTGGTAAATTATAATTTAATCCTTTGGATAAAAGTGAAATCTGGTCCTGCGATAGTGTACACGAGGAAAGATTTGTAACCTGTTGATATGTTGGTTCGTTGGATACTGGGTGAGGGGGTGTTCGTGAACTAGCCGACATATTCTGTGGTAGTGCGTTATGTGTCTGTGGGGGGGGATGTTACCCAACTCGTGTGAACTTGGTCGCAAGCTCGCGACAATGTGTTAGAATTCGCATGAACGTGTCTTGAACTATTCGATAATGTTTGCAACTTATTAACGTGTCTGTTTTTTATTTCTGAGGCTTGTGCTTCCCGTCGCAAATCTATGGAGGTCTTCAATATAGACCAATCGTTCGGATGTAGATAATTTTTTAATTTATCGCGAAGCTTCCTAACCTGGGAAAGGTATTTTTGTTTATCCGAATATCGAGATTTTAAGGCAAGCTTAACAATATTACGTGATGTCGCCAGTGATAGTTGTTTTATGCCTGAAATTTTTTGATTTAAATTCACCCTGGCGAACTTCGGAACGATGTTGTTTTGAAGGCAATATTTTAGGAAAGAAATATGGTAACTTTGGGCCGAGTACCTTAGTGTAGATTTAATGTAATTTTGTACCAAGCCATTCAAAAAATCTCCCGTAATTGTGTGTATCGATTGTATACTACTGGAGAGACAGGAAGTGAATGAAATAGTCAATAAGAGTTTGAAAATTAATTAGATAGTATGAATCAGTGCTGTAATACTCAATATGTTCTACGTTGATAATAATATTAGTAAATTAATAAGAGGAGTTTACCTCAATATAGTACGTGGAACACTTCCGTATGATACCCTCCAGAAATTAGAACGGAAAAAACGAAAAAATCGACAACTTACCGGTACATTAAAGTAAAATATAAATAATTAAATAACGACATCACGTAATATTGTTAAGCTTGCCTTAAAATCTCGATATTCGGATAAACAAAAATACCTTTCCCAAGTTAGGAAGCTTCGCGATAAATTAAAAAATTATCTACATCCAAACGATTAGTCTGTATTGAAGACCTCCATAGATTTGCGACGGGAAGCACAAGCCTCAGAAATAAAAAACAGACACGTTAATAAGTTGCAAACATTATCGAATAGTTCAAGACACGTTCATGCGAATTCTAACACATTGTCGCGAGCTTGCGACCAAGTTCACACGAGTTGGGTGACATCCCCCCCACAGACACATAACGCACTACCACAGAATATGTCGGCTAGTTCACGAACACCCCCTCACCCAGTATCCAACGAACCAACATATCAACAGGTTACAAATCTTTCCTCGTGTACACTATCGCAGGACCAGATTTCACTTTTATCCAAAGGATTAAATTATAATTTACCACCTCGAAAGCTGCCAAAAAAACAATGCGTAATTGATATTGAATTTGGACTTCGTAGTGTTCCACAAAAAGATGTATTTATTCAACAAGTTAACCAAGTAGTAAATAACATAAAAGAAACGCGACTTCTTAAATTGAATACACATGACAGTTCGGCTTTACGAGAACTTCGAGAAAATAAGGACATTATTATACAGAGGGCAGATAAAGGAGATACAGTGGTAATACTAGATAAACATGATTATATTAATAAGTTAGATTCAGTTGTGTCTGATACCTCCACTTATCGTGAAGTGGAACCGGCACTGTTTACCAATTTGGTAAATCAATACAATAAAACGTTAACCACATATCGTAAAAACGACTACATTAGTATGGTTCAGTTGAAGGAATTGAAGTCCAGAACATACAATATTCCTGCACTTTTTGGTCAGGTAAAATTACACAAGCCTGGATTTCCGATTCGACCTATTGTTTCCTACAGGAACTCGGCATTTTCAGCCTTAGCCACACATGTATATAATATTATAAAACCTTTTAGACAGGTTATACAATTTGGGAAGGCGCCTCCGTAGCCAGGTGGGAAGGAGCAGCAGTGCGTAGCACACGCTTCTTGATTAGACCGGGGTTCGAGCCCGTCACCACCAAATACGGAGGATGCGGAAAGGTCAAGGAATGACCACTGCATATTCCGGAGCAATATGGCCTTAGTTGCTAATGCTCCAAAAAAAAAAAAAAAAAAAAAAACAATTTGGGATTAAGAATTACGATACATTATTTAATAATCTTAAAGACTGTAGACTCGGCGATAATGACAATTTATTCTCATTAGATGTTACCTCATTATATACGAATGTAAACGTTGAATACACATTAGATATTATTTGGGATATGTTAAATAAAAACTCGACACCGATTAATTATACGAAGCTGCCCATTAAGGAAATTTTTCACTTAATTAAACTATTAGCTGAGGCTAACTACATCACCTTTCGAGACAAGGTGTACAAACAAATTTTTGGATTACCAATGGGTTTGAGCCTGAGTGGCTTAATGTCAGAGATCTATCTCTCAACGATTGAGCAGATACATTTGACACCTTTTCGTCCCCGTATCACATACTATGGGAGGTATTTAGACGATGTTCTAGTTATTACTGATAGTAGTACTATCCAAGACATTTTACATTCGTTTAATAATATTCATTCTAGACTCAAATTTACATTGGAAAGGGAAGATACGGATACTAAGTCATTAAACTTTCTAAATTTCACGCTTACCCGTGACTCGAACAAAATACAATTTAGCATCTATCGAAAACCCACAAACACCGGTATGCTTCTTCATTATAATAGCTACCACCCGTTCACCTACAAAAGATCGATTATCTTTAATCAATTTCTAAATGCCTATAAATATTCAACGACGGATTCTGCTTTGGACTCAGAAATACAAATATTAACTAGCAGATTCTTGAACAGGGGTTATCCCATTAACACAATAAATCGAATTAGGGTACAAGCTAAGGATAGGATAAAAAATACTACACCAATCAGCAATAGTAATATCAAAAAATACTTTATTTCTGTCCCATATGTTGAACAGTGGCACAAACAACTTAACAGATTCTTTAAAGATACCGAATTTAAAATTATAGCTAGGCCTATACGGAAGTTACACACTATATTGAACAATCGCTCGGTTCTTTCCGCATTCGCAACACAAATTAATGATCTAGTATACAACATTTCTTGCGGTGATTGCGACTCGTCTTACCAGGGTTCGACGCGGTTTTCTCTTAATATTCGTGTACATCAACACGAAGCCTCAGTTCGTGCTTCTCGGTCAGCAGCGTCAGAATTAGCCTTTCATGCCATTAACGAAAAACATACTTTTTTATTTAACGAGGCCAAAATACTTAACGTTCAACGTAATTATACGCGACTATTAATTGCAGAAACCGTTGAAATTAAATTACACGAGAATTCTGTTAATGTTCGGCGGCCATATTTGATCTCCGATGCATGGACCTTTACGCGCATGCGCGAAGACATATAATCACTATTTAAGTTGCAGGTTTATCCTGATTCGGTAATTTTCATTCCTGTGATCACGACAGTCGGTCGAAAAGCATTGTCAGCTTCAGGAAGGAAAATCGTTTTGAATATTTTCGTTAATTCTTTTAATTGCGTTAATTTGAATTTTAATTGTTTTGAATTGATTTTGAATTGATTATTTAATTATTTATATTTTACTTTAATTATTTAATTATTTATATTTTACTTTAATTATTTAATTATTTATATTTTACTTTAATGTACCAGTAAGTTGTCGATTTTTTCGTTTTTTCCGTTCTAATTTCTGGAGGGTATCATACGGAAGTGTTCCACGTACTATATTGAGGTAAACTCCTCTTATTAATTTACTAATACTCCTTTTCATAGTATTCATTTTAAATCGAAGAGTATTAAATTAATGTATAAGCACTGTCCAGTTATTAAGTAAGCCAAATAAGAATTCGACACATACACTATGCTCTCCGAAACGTAACTGTGTGAATTTTCACTAGACAAGTCTAGTGGCAACAAGAGTAGTTACTTGGTTCAACGGATTTGTAATAAGCATATGCAGTGGGGGCGTAATAATAATAACATTTAGAATTTGACTAATCTATTTTTATATACATTTAAAATTCGTCGTGATCGACTGAAATTAAAGCCGCGATCGACTTGTTGACCACCCCTGATGTAGCTTATACAGATGATTTAGTGTTCTTTGTGGGAGCAGCTCCTGTGAGGAGCTTGAAGTCAAGGCAGCTGTTTGTCTGGGCAGACTGTTATCACGGTCCACCTTGCATAAGCTGCAAGTCTCTGATCAAAAGTCCCTAGCCCTGCTGCTGAAGGGGCAGCTTAGCCCAACAAGGCCACCTGTTTGTTGTTCTGGGACTTCTCACTAAAGGTAATCAGACAGACCATGTATCTTGGTGTATGCCTGTAAGAATGACTGAGTTTTCTTGTCCACTCCCTTTATGTCAAAGAGAAGGTGAAGAGACTGTATAGCAAGCTCCATTAGTCTGTAATCAAGATAATGGACCGTTCCCCATTAGTCTTGATGAATTTTCCCTTTATGCCCCAATCAGTTATACACACTGATTGGGGCATAAAGGGGAAAGTCTTCCATCTCCTTTATGACAACATCTTTGTCCCAACCATGACTTATGCAGCTGGTGCTTGTAAGAGCACGCCTCTCACAGCAGTATGTGAAAGTCCCTTCTCTTTGCACAAAAGTTCATACTTCTGGGTATTACCTGAGCGTAATATAACATTGCCACAGAAGCATTGTGTGTAGGCACCTCCATAGCCAGGTGGGAAGGAGCAGCAGTGCGTAGCACACGCTTCTTGATAGGCCGGGGTTCAAGCCCGTCACCACCAAATACAGAGAATGTGGAAAGGTCAGGGAATGACCACCGCATATCCCGGAGCAATATGGCCTTAGTTGCTAATGCTCCTAAAAACCAAAAAACAAACAAGCATTGTGGGTGTTCTTGTAGGGAAGATCCTTGCAGACAGTGTTGAATCCAGGGGGAGGCGACCAGGGATGAGTTTCACCCATGGTGGAATAAAATTTCCCACCAGTGAAAAATAGTATTTTTTATTTTAATTTCGTTCAGACCTCGGACATTGAAATTTTTGTCACATTTTTTGTTTAATTTTAATTGAAATTTTCTTTTTACTGCTGTCTTTAGGGGCCATATTATCAGTTTTCACAATGTTGCAATTATAAAACACAAATTTAATAAATTTATGTCAAATAAACACAAAAAATCACATCAACTAAGTGTTAGTACTTGTTAGGTGGTACACGGCGAAAATAAATTGCTGAAATTCAAAAGACACACAGTTTTCAAAATAATTAAATGGGCAATATTTCCGGCTGCACAAATTGTAACTAAAAGTCACTATTTCAAGTGTCTCATTTTTGTTTTATGGTTTTCAGGTTCCTTTATTTTTACACAAACGGTGTACTTGCGACTAATTCTTTGTTTGTATATCGCAAACAAGATGACTGGATCGGAGGTCATGAATAGGTTCACCTGAATTGTTTCCTCAGTGACGGATGCTATTGTAATTAGAAAGTGTCCCAGGGCTTTCAGGGGGAAGGGCTAAACAATGTCTGGATTGAGAGAGGAGTCTACTGCAGCCACTCTTTGAATTGTCGACAGTTTCACTTTTTGGTTTTCATATTCCCTTTATTTGTTTTTTTTTTTTTTTTTTTTTTTTTTTCACAGCAAGAGTCTTGTGGCTAATTCTTCCTATGTTTGTGGTATACAAACAAGATGGCTTGGTTGCAGCTTATAAACAATACATTTTATAATCTTTTTATTATATATGTATCAATACTGTAATATTGCAAGATTGCATGAAGATAAGCTTAGAAAGGCCTGAATGAGTTATTGGAAAAATTAATAAATAAAGTGATTGATACATATGCAAAGGAAAAGCAAAGAGGAATAAAATTACAGGTTACCCCCACTTAACGCTTATAATTCGTTCCGGAAAAACAGAGCGCCACATTCCCATAAAGGAAACGTGTATTTGTGAGTTGCGGTTGGTGCCATAGGATATTTCCTAATCAATAATAAACGGTAGTGATAAGATGCAAAAATGTTGGTCAAAATATTTAATATTCAAATATTTGTACATATAAAATATTCTGCATTACATATGTATATAATTATGTGAATAAGAATTATACTTAAAATTCCAATTAAAATCATGAATTTAATTGATCTAAATTGATTTTAATTGATTTAATTTAATCATGAAAAATGTGTTGAATTTGGTTTGTGCTTTGGCTCTCTTCCTGGTAAACTAAAAGGGGTTTTAATTTTAAATCCCCTGTAGCGTTACCACCCAACAATAAAGTCAACCGAACCGGTTTTTTTTTTTTTTTTTTGTGAACTGACTTTAACATCTAAATAACATTTTAGATGTTAAATAATAAATATTTGCTTTTGTTTCCTGTTTTGTTTTGTTTTCTCACATTCTCTTATTATAACATTCATAAATATTTAGATTTTTTTGTAACATACACTGAGTGATCACTGAATTATGACCACCCCTATGAACACCCGCACTCCTGTACCTCACGTTGACCACGTGAGGTACGGGAGTGCGGAGTTAGTCGATTGGCCTCCGAATGGCAAAACTCCTGACACCTTATCTATCTACGTAGCATAGATAAGGTGCCAGTGGTTCAGTAGGTAGTAAAATTCAGAGCATGATGGGTAAAAGGAAGGATTTATCAGACTTTGATAAAGGACAGATTGTGGGTGCTCAACGAACTGGTGCCTCAATTTCCTAAACGGCTGAACTGGTAGGGTGTTTGAGAGCCGCCATAGTTAAAGGGTACCAGGATTGGCATCAAAATGGTCAAACAACGACCCGATGGTAAAACTGCAAAGGTCAGCAAAAGGTTGATGTTAGAGGTGAGTGCTGGGTCCGACGACTCATACAGGTGAACAGACACAGCACTGTTGAAGGGTTGACTACCGAATACAACATGGGCCAACCCGGAACAATATCTGGCATGACCATGCGTCTCACATATGGGCTATACCAACAGACAATCCCTATGGCATCCTCTCCTAACCAAGGTTCGTAAGACTCGCCTGGTGCAAAGAGCATGCAAGTTGGACATTAGAAGACTGGAAGGTGTGCTGGTCGGATGAGTCACGTTATTTACTCCACACCATGGATGGTCGTGTATGGATTTGGCATCAACAACATGAGGTGCTTGATCCATTATGCATGGTATCAAAAGTGCAGGCGGAGGCAGTTGTATGGTGTGGGGCATGTTTCACTGGCAGGAACTTGGACTTCTGGTGCATGTGGAACAATGTATCATTGGTCTCCGCTATCATCAACTGCTTGCTGACTGTGTACACCCTGCTATGTTACACTTTTTCTCGAATGGCGATGGTGTCTTCCAAGATGACAGTGCGCTGAGCCATTGGGCACTTTTTGTGCAGGTTTGAGGAACACAGTTCTGACTTCTAGCATATCGATTGGCCTCTGAACACCCCCGATATTAATCCCATAGAGCACTTGTGGGACACTATGGAAAGACATATCAGGCATCTGGATACACTAAACGCCTCCATACCTTCATTGCTGACCACATTACACACAGCTTGGTTGGCCATACCTCCCGCTTCCAACATCTTGTTGAATCAATGCCATGTCGTTCAGCTGCTGTACTGAGGGCAAAAGGAGGACCTAAGAAGTATTAGGTCCATATAGGTAGATGGTTGTAATTCACTGATCACTCAATCTATACATATATTGTAAATAAAGATAAAAAAGTATATACCTATACTACTCATACCCCCCCCCCAAAGTTTACATTCTTCCCTCCCTGGTGAATATACCCCTGAAGTTTAACCCCCCCCCCCCCCGGTGCAAACACTCTGGATTCAACACTGCCTGTAGACCTGCTCATTTTGGGTGTCCAGTCATGCCCAGTGGGGTGGGCAGCTGATGGCCTGACACCCGAGCAGAGGCAAATCAGTGACTGGACATAGCTTGAGGTCCAAGTTTTTTTCAGCTGGGCCTAACACCTTTGGACCTCTGCTCGTGTGGAGAGCTGTAGACTGGCCTCCACATTATGCTGTATTGTCTGATATATACAGATCTCCATACATAGCTCAAGCAAGGGATTCTCACTCTTTATGAAGGCACTGTATGTGAACACTTTGATTGTCAGTAGTTCTTTGCATTGTTTTAGGATTTTATCAGAAACATCTTTGCAATACAAGCAACTATTTGATAATAGAGACCTACCTCCTTGTATGTTGAGTGTGATGACCTGTCCCCTCCATGAAGCCAAAAGGTCACTGGATTGAGAAGCAAGCACTTTGTTTTAATTTGCTGCAATTATATTTAAGTTAACCTAGATGAGATCTCTGTTTGACTGTTCATATAACATAACTAACCAACTAGAAGTTGATGAGCTATGTGAACAGGTGAGAACTAGCTGCATATTAGCAGAAGCCTAGGAGGTAACTAGGATGCTCACTTTAATGTAAATGTAATATACTCTCTTTACTTCAGATCTGGCCTCTGTGATTTTTTTCTGTTTCCTAAGCTCAAGGGTAAACTAAGGGTTGGAATTTTCCAACAGACACTGAGCTAATAGACATTACTTTGGGTATCTTAAATATTCTCTGAAACAGTGATATCTCTGAAGTATTTAAAACATTGGTGGAGAAAAAAGACAAATGTATTGTACTAGGTGGGGGAGTTATGTTGAAGGAGAATAACTGTTAGAGGCTCAATATATTTTATATTTAATTTGTCTCAAATCTTTTTTGATCAGTCTTTTTTTTTATCTCAATTTTAACACTCATATATATTATTTAAATTTTATTTTCTGATGTCCATTAACTTTTTTTTTTTTTAATTCTGTGTACATATCTATTTTATTTAATAGATAATAATGAAGAGTGATGGATTCCCTACTTATCATCTTGCAAATGTAGTAGATGATCATTTAATGGGCATTACTCATGTTCTTAGAGGAGTAGAATGGCATCCATCTACCCATAAACACATAATGTTGTATAAGGCATTTAAATGGAAGCCTCCAGCATTTGCACATTTACCTGTTATTATAAATAAGTAAGTTAAATTCTGTTACTTCCACAAGTGTGTTTACAGTATTGGTTATTTTTTCTTTCAGTTTGTTTTAATCATGCATGATAAAATGTTACGTTGCTGATGAGTGTTGACAAAATAAATAATTACTAAAATTCAAACAGCTTGTAAAAAGCGAGAAAGCTTGAAATTGTGAGAGCAAACATTAAATGTATTAATTTATGGCCCAGGAGATGGAAAACCTAAAGAAATTGGTAAATTTTATAATTAACTATTATATTTAATTAATAAAATAGATAATAAGAATGAATTAGTAATAATAGCAGGAGACTTTATTTCCTGAATAGGAAATAAAATAATACCAGGAATTTTTCAGTGAGTTAATGAACACACAGTGAACCAAAAAAGGAGTAAAAATAAAAAGGAATAAAATAAGCATTAGAATAAGTTTTTTATTTTTACTTCATTTTCCTTTATTCTCTTACTTATTTATTTTAATCCTAAATACAACAGGCATATGTACCTATTCCTTATTATATCACATAATACTAACCTAAACGAAATTGGTTAGAGGGCATTGCAACGTACACATAGCAGCAAGACAAAAAATGCACTTTGGTCTTTTCTCATTTAGCTGCACTGCGGTAGGGATGTCTTCAGGTTAATTCTGCAATTTAATTAGTTATGCCACTATCTGTTGGACCAATGGTCCATTAATTCCAGTTTACAACCAAATTAAATGCCCATTATTTGTAGTTTACAGCTAAATTAACTCCCCAGTTGATATAATTCTATACCTGTTAATAAATATCTGTTAAACTGGAATATGGATTATATAGAAACAGAATTTTATGCTGATTGCTTTCACTTGTACATTGATGCATGTTTGCTCTCTGTTGATTGCCATCAATGTATACAGGCTGTAATCAGCAGGAGATAAATTTAAATATTTATTATGTTTAGTATGTTAATGTTAGTTTTAATATCCTTATTAATTATATCAGTCAATAAATATATATATATATATTGCCATTCCCTGACTTACGTAAGGGTTGTATTCCGCGGAACTCTACGTAAGTTGGAATTTCCTTAAAGGCTTGTGCAGAACACTGTCTGCATGGAATTTGATTGAAGCAAAAAAGAAATGTTTGATGAACATGTAAATAGAATTATTTATTCAATTTTTTTTATCTCATGCGCAGGAAAATTTTGAAAGTGTACAATTACAAAAATTTTAATTTAACATTGTGGAAACCATTGCGATTCTTGAACCTAATAAACTACCCATTGCTTGCCATGAACTTTGCTTGGGGGGTTAGCCGTACTTATCCTTAATATCTTCCTTAATTCTTCTTGCTTTTGCTTGAATGGCCCATTAGGCTCAGGGGCACTTGCTTCTGAATCTGATTTTTTTATCCATATTATTAATAGCTTTTCCACGTTCAGTATAGCACCTCGAAGCTGTTTTGTGATCACTGTTGATCTTAAATGCATTGATCCTTTAACAAGTTCTTTTATAAGCACACTGTCCTTTAAAATAGTATGCACTGTTGAAGCAATAAATGACAAACTTTATCCTGCTTCTTCTTAATCATTTTAATATACTTGCATGTATACCAATGCTAGAAGTATAGTAAATAAATTTGATGAATTTGAAGTGTTGGTCAAGACATCAAAGGCGGATATTGTTGGGATATCAGAGACATGGTGTCACCCAGATATAAGGAATACCGAACTGGAATTTGGTGAGTACAATGTGTACAGAAAGGATAGACAGGATAGGAAGGGAGGAGGTGTTATGCTGTTAATAAAGAAAAATATAAAATCAAAAGAAGTGCATCCAGTTGATATAGATGAACAGTGCACTGTTGAGTCAGTTTGGTGTGACATAAGCACTGCGAAAACAAAAATTAGAGTAGGAGTGTGTTATAGGCCTAATGACTCAAATGAGTACAATGAACAATTGTACAGAGAAATAGTGGGCTAGTAAATCGGAATGTCTTATAATGGGGGATTTTAACTTCCCAGATATTGACTGGAACTTGTGGGTTGGGCACTCACACACTAGTCAGACTTTTGTGGATTTATTGGATGATTGTTTTCTGCAGCAGCATGTTCGAGAGGCAACCAGAGAAAGTAATACTCTTGATCTGGTTATCAGCAGTGATCATTCATGTATTAGGAATTTGCAGATAAAATAACCACTAGGTGGCAGTGATCACAGTGTACTGACGTGGGATTTACTTAAAGATTTAATTACCATCAGGGGTAAAGGAAAGGGTTTTTGCTTCCGTAAAGGCGAGTACAGTGGTCTCCGACAGTTTTTAAATTCTGTACAGTGGGATCAACTGATGATGTTACCAACAGTAAATTCTAAGTGGGAAGCATTCAAGGAATTAATCATGGAAGCTACTACGAGTTTCATACCTATTAAGAAATATTGTTCAAGGTTTAGGCCTAAATGGTTGTCAAATGAACTAATGAGACTCGTAACAGAGAAGAAAAATGCATGGGATGCATATAAATTATCAAGCGACTCAGAAGCCTATGGCAGATATAAGTTAATCTGTAATCAGGTCACAAAGGAGGTTCGGCAGGCGAAGGCAGATTACGAGAAATCCTTGGCAAAAGATGTTAAGAAAAACAGCAAGGATTTCTTTACTTATATAAACTCTAAAAGGAAGGGGATGAATGTGATTGGTCCACTTGACATCGATGGTTCGACTGTTGATGATCCTGCTCAGATAGCAAACAAACTGAATGAGTATTTTGCATCTACATTCACACATAAGGAATTATTAAGGTTTGAAAATGGCAGAAGGTTATCAAATTGTAGCAGGGTGCTTAATGATCTTGTAATAACTGAGAGCAAAGTGGAAGAGAAATTGTTGAAGTTAAACGTAAGAAAAGCACCTGGGGTGGATGGGATCTATCCAGTTATATTAAAGGAGGCGGCAAGGCAACTAAGCAAACCCTTAGCCATAATTATAAGAGCATCCTTGGACTCAGGGGAGGTTCCCACGGACTGGAGATGTGCAAATGTATCCCCAATTCACAAAGGGGGATCGAAGGGTGACACGAGTAATTACGGACCAGTTAGTTTAACTTCTGTTCCAGGTAAAATAATGGAGTCGCTGGTTAAAGATGCATTGCAGGATCATCTAGACAAGACTGCAGCAATAATTCAGACACAGCATGGGTTTGTTAAGGGAAAGTCTTGTCTGACAAATTTGATAGGATATTATGATGTGGTTACAAAGGAACTGGATGCAAAAAACAATTTTGATATCATATATTTGGATTTCAGGAAAGCTTTTGACACAGTTGCGCATGGAAGACTATTGTACAAATTGGAGCAGAATGGTATTAAGGGTAAGTTGCTACAATGGATAAAAGGATGGTTAAGTGGGAGAAGACAGAGGGTGGTAATCAATGGGTGCTGCTCTTCTTGGACTAATGTTATTAGTGGAGTCCCACAGGGTTCGGTATTAGGTCCACTGTTGTTTTGTATATTTATCAGTGATATTGATGAAGGTATATCAGGCTCAATGTCGAAGTTTGCAGATGATACAAAGGTTGGCAGGGTTGTTAATGACAGTAATGGCAGTCTGCTACTGCAACAGGATCTAGATAATTTGGGCAGATGGGCTAAGAAGTGGCAACTGAAGTTTAACCTTGACAAATGCAAAGTACTGCATATGGGTAGAAATAACTCCAGAGAAACGTACCAACTGTGTGGTACTACACTTAAGGTGGTAGAAAATGAAAAAGACCTGGGAGTAATTGTGCAGTCAGATATGAAGTTCTCTGAGCAATGCAGACAGGCTGCCAGGGCAGGTCATGGGGTTTTGTCAATGATATATAGGAATTTTGCTAGCAGAGAAAAGGAGGTGATTATCCCTCTATATAAGGCAATGGTCAGGCCACGCCTTGAGTACTGCGTACAGGTCTGGAGACCTCATTTTAGGAAGGATGTAGATTTACTTGAGCGGGCACAGAGAAGGGCAACAAGATTGGTGAGGGGAATGAAGGGATTCTCTTACCAAGAGAGGCTTAAGTTCTGCAAATTGCAGTGGCTGGAGACTATGCACCTGCGCAGTGATCTGATTGAGGTATATGAGGCCTTGAATGGATTGAGCATGCTGAATTCTGATGGGATCCTTCCACTTGTTCAGATTACGAACCTAAGGGGGCATAAATTCAAATTAAGAAAAGACAGATGTAGAATAGATGTGCGGAAATTTGCCTTTAGCCAGCGGGTGGTTAATTGCTGGAATAAACTTCCACCTGTCGTTGTGGAAGTTGATAGCTTGAATAAATTTAAGGAGGAACTGGACAGGCATTTGGAGGGAATGGTGTGATTTTTTTTTTTTTTTGGCTGATGCTACATAAGCTCATACATTTGCTTTCTTGCATCACATGCCACTACTACTACTACTAATCTTCATTACTGAATCAATTTTGTTTCATTTCCTAGCACTGCCACCTCTTGCACTTTCCATTCATCATTATAATAAGTAAATAGGAATGAAGAGAAGATTCTGAAAATTTATTTATGTTTTTTATATGATTGAAGATTTCAGTGAAGGGGAAACATGTTTCACCATAATAACATAAAAACCCACACAATTTCAGTTATCGCAAATGCAATAAGATTGAGTTTACTACCCATTTATAATACATTTCACTCAGAAAAGCCTAGTAACCAAAAAATGCAAATTGTTTTATTGTTTTATGGTCGTGACCTCCAGAAATATGCTTTAGAAAAATATCACAAAGGTGTTCAAAAGTGATTCTTATGATGGAACATAATTATGATAATGATGAAAGTGTAGTGCATTC
Organism: Mastigoproctus giganteus; assembly: GCF_048544385.1. Classification (NCBI taxonomy): domain Eukaryota; kingdom Metazoa; phylum Arthropoda; class Arachnida; order Uropygi; family Thelyphonidae; genus Mastigoproctus; species Mastigoproctus giganteus. Next base: position 42,277,130 of record NC_143587.1, on the reverse strand, counting down.
TCTGGCTGGACCGCATTGCCCTTCCTCTCTGAGCCAATAGCATTTGTAAACATATTGGCCATGTGTTCTATTTTTGCATCCTTTAGTTAAAAGTGATCTTTGTGTTGTGCTTATTTGACTTAAATTTATATAAAACTAATACAATTTACATTATAAAAATGATCTTTAGAGAGTTAAATATCTTAGTTATATAGCGAAAAATTTCAATTTCTGAGATCTTGGAACGAATTACCAAAAAAATAAATAAATAATTAAATAAAGATATGTCTTTATTTATTTATTTTTTTGAGTTCAATTACGATGTCTTGTTGGGTTCAATTACGATATTTTGGCAATACCTTCCTTTATTCATACAGGATGCAAAATACGTTTCCATGTTTTTATCAGTTTGCACTGGCAGGCAAAAACTTATGTTAAGTCGAATTTACGTAAGGCAAGTATTACGTAAGTTGGGAAGTGTCTGTATATATACACTGAGTGATCACTGAATTATGACCACCTGCCTAATACTTCATAGGTCCTCCTTTTGCCCTCACAACAACTATCTGACGTGGCATTGATTCAACAAGGTGTTGGAAGTGTTCCGGAGGTATGGCCAACCAAGCTGTGGGTAATGCGGTCAGCAATGCAGGTATGTAGGTGATTGGTGTATCCAGACACCTGATGTGCCTTTCCATAGTGTCCCACAAGTGCTCTGTGGGATTGATATCGTGGGAGTTCGGAGGCCAATCGATATGCTGAAAGTCAGAACTGTGTTCCTCAAACCATTCCTCAACAAGTGCCCAATGGCTTGGTGCATTGTCATCTTTCATCATCACATTCAGGAAAAAGTGTAACATAGTGGGGTGTACACAGTAAGCAAGCAGTTGGTGATAGCGGAGACCAATGATACATTGTTCCACATGCACCAGAGGTCCATGTTCCTGCCAGTGAAACATGCCCCACACCATACAACTGCCTCCACTGGCCTGCACTTTTGATACCATGCATGACGGATCAAGCACCTCATGTTGTTGATGCCAAATCTATACACGACCATCCATGGTGTGGAGTAAATAACGTGACTCATCCAACCAGCACACCTCCTTCCAGTCTTCTAACATCCAACTTGCATGCTCTTTGCACCAGGCAAGTCTTTTACACCGATGAACCTTGGTTATGAGGAGAGGATGCTGTAGGGGGTCGTCTGTTGGTATAGCCCATACGTGCAATGCATGGTCATGCCAGATATTGTTCCGGGTTGGCCCATGTTGTATTAGGTAGTCAACTCTTCAACAGTGCTGTGCCTATTCGCCTGTATGAGTCGTCGGATCCGGTGCTCACCTCTAACATCAACCTTTCGCTGACCTTTGCAGTTTTGCTGTCGGGTTGTTGTTTGACCATTTTGATGCCAGTCCTGGTACACTTTAACTACGGCGGCTCTTGAACACCTCACCAGTTCAGCCGTTTGGGAAATTGAGGCACCAGCTTGTCGAGCACCCACAATCTGTCCTTTATCAAAGTCTGTGATAAATCCTTCCTTTTACCCATCACTCTCAGAATTTTACTACCTATCGAACCACTGACACCTTATCTATGCTACGTAGATCGACTAACTCTGCATTCTCATACTTCACGTGGTCAAAAGGTCGCATTCAGTTTTCATAGGGGATGGTCATAATTCAGTGATCACTCAGTGTATATGAACAGTAAATGCGTAATGAAACTCTCTTCAGTTTGACAATGAATGAATGAATTAATTAATTAATGACATAAAATAGAAAGAATAAAAAATTAAATATTATCTGTTTTGCAATAAAGAATGCGGCATAACTTTAATAAAAAAAAGCAAAAAGAGTAATGTGGAAATATCCAAAGGGAAAATAAAGAGCCTAACAATAGCAAGCACTTAGATGTAAAGTAGAAGAGAAAATGATAAAAAAAAAAAAAAAATTATGAAATTTAGCTATCTAGGAATAGAGATTAGTTTATTAATGAATCAAGAAGAAATAGAAGAACAAGCATTAAAAAGCAAGTAGAATATTGGTGGTTAAATAATATCATTTGGACAGTCCAAACCATACAATTGAAAACACCAAGGAAAGTAACTAATAAAAGATTAAAAGATAAAGTTAAATGTTGAGTAAATTGGGGGAAAAATGTAAAATACAACCAATTAATGAGTGGATAATAAGGGAAAACAAAGAATGGGAAGCACATATAGATAGGATGCAGAAGACAGTTTAACAGAAACGTTAAAGGATTGGAAACCCATCGGCAAACAAAGTAGAGGAAGGCCAAGAAGAAGATGGAAAGATGATCTCTCCAAAACAACAAACAGCATGCTTAATAGGAAAAGAAGAAGAAGAAATCAGCTCCATTAAAAACTAGATTAATAAAGAAAACAGATTTTTTTTTAAATTTATTTTATATGTATTCTCATTTGCATATTTATATCACAGGGATATAAATATAAATGTGTATTCTACAGGGATGGAATACACAAATAGAAAGGGTGCAAGAATATTTGCTGATGCTATCAAGGCAGTGTTAGGTGGGTCAGGAAACTGCTTACTAGCTTGGGAAGGGATACACGGACTAATAGATTAACAGTAGCTGCACCCAGAGGAGGAAGTGATTCTTGCACTGCATCTGTTAGAATGAGCAGCAGTCTGGAAAACAAGTTGCAGAGGATTCCAGAGACTTCTGGGAGTCATTGCAGAACAAGTAAATACACTGGTGTTCAAAGAAAGTGCAACACCTAGGAATTTCACATTGCTAACCTTTTTTTGCGATGGTATCTTACATTAATGACTAGCATCAAAAATAGAAATATAAACAAAAGATATTTATTAATAGTCGAGGCAAAGATAAGTAATATCTAACAGGTGCTCTCAAAATATTTCATAATGAACATTTGCAACCTTTATACAACAGTTTGGGTAAACACGACAATTATGGCTAAAATATTATCTGAAGCCATCAATTTGCTTCAGTTTACCATTTTAAATAGAAAACAAAATGAAAAGTTCACCATGTGCAAACTAATATTTATTTGAATCACTCTGGCCCTAATGACAGCAGTACACGTTGAGGCATTGACAAGATCAATTTCTGAAGATAATCAACTGATAGTTCGTGGTTCCAAACACGAATTATGGCTTCCTGAAGTTCACGAAGGGTCTTTGGTTTCTTTCTGGCAACTACAGATTCCACACAATGCCAACAGTTCTCTATAGCATTCAGATGCGGGCTGTTTCATGGCCACCTGAGCATTGTAATGAACCATTTTTTCACCAGTAATGAATGTAAACACATTACTGTTGAACCTCTAATGCAGAAATGAAGCTAAAGTAACTACAGAAGTGCCTACTTACACTTTTCGCCCAATGACAAGGAGCAGAGTCGTCCTAAAAGATGCAGTTACTTGGCAGGTTGAAATGGTCTCTAATGTTGGCAGCAATTTGCCTTCTAATATAGCCAGGTATTCATTGCCATTTACGGAACTTTTTATAAACTACAGGTGACCTACTCCACGATACGAAATGCACCTCCATATCATTTGGCTGGTAGGGAATTTCTCTGTAAACATCATACAGTCTGGATGGTATTCTTCACCACATCTACGGCGAATCGTTTGTCTCCCTCCCATCAGAGCCATGCAGGTTGAATTTCTTCTCATCCGAGAAAATAACACTTCCACCGCTCGAGGATCCATTTGACATGCTCCTTCCACCAAATTAATCTTGCCTTTTTCATTTTTTTGTGTCAGGAGGGGCTTCTTCTTAGAAAGACAGGCTACAAGTCCATTTCTGAAGAGATGTCTTCTGACTGTTACTGCACTTGCTACCAATCCTGTATGTTCTTCCCATTCTCTTTTCAGCTCAGACAAAGAAGCTTTACAGTTTTTAAGGCATAAGTGCTTTAAACCGCTGTCCTGGTGTAGAGACTCCTTTGCATCCGGTACCTTTTTTCCTATCAGAAGAACCAGTATTCTTGAGTTTGGAAAGAAATCTATTCACTGTCGACTGATTACAAGACACTCACATAAAGCAACAATAGCACTCTTTCTTCGTGGCGTCAACTGCACGTAACTCGCCATCCTGACACAAGCAAGGAATGACTGTGACTCTTGCAGAGCGTGCTTATATATCTGAAAGTAACAGCTGATGCAATATTATGTCATCACCTACATGTGTCAATCTTGTCTGATGCAATCTGTAAGAAATATTGCCATATACTTACGTTATTCGGATGACAATTACAATTTTAAGGGGTAATGCGCTTTCTTTGAACAAGAGTGTACATGGGCTGTGTTAGGGTAGCTAAGAATAGGAACAGGTGTATGTATACTTCTGTGTACACCAATACTAGGAGTCTGGTAAATAAATTTGATGACTTTCAGGTGTTGGTCAGAACATCAAAGGCAGATGTTGTTGGGATATCAGAGACCTGGTGTCATATAGATATAGAGAATGCAGAAATGGAATTTGGGAAGTACAGTGTGTACAAGATGGATAGACAGGATAGGAAGGGAGGAGGGGTTATGCTATTAGTTAAGAAACACATAAAATCCAAGGAAGTACAGCCAATCGATATAGCTGGACAGTGCAGTGTAGACTCTTTTTTTGGTTTAACATAAGCACTGAGAAAGCAAAATTGAGAGTAGGAGTGTTATAGGCCTAAAGACTGATGAGTATAATAAACAGCTGTACAGTGCAATAGCATGCTTAATAGGCCAGTAAGTCAGTAAATCAGGGTGTCTTATAATGGGGATTTTAATTTCCCAGATATTGACTGGAATTTGTGGGTTGTTCACTCACACACTAGCAAGGCTTTTATGGATTATTGGATGATTGTTTTCTACAGCAGCATGTTCGGGAGGCAACTAGAGGGAGTAATACTCTTGATCTGATTATCAGTAGTGATTCTTCATCCATTAAGAATCTGCAGATAAAGGAACCACTAGGTGGCAGTGATCACAGTGTGCTGAAGTGGGATTTACTCAAGGAGGTAACTACCATCGGTGTAAAGGGAAAGGTTATCGCTTTCGTAAAGGCGACTACGTTGGTCTGAGACAGTATTTAAATTCTATACAGTGGGACCAACTGATGATGTTACCAACAGCAAATTCAAAATGGTAAGCATTCAAAGGATATTGGAAGATCTAGCCTTTTCATACCAACTAAGAAATATTGTTCAAGGTTTAGGCCTAAATGGATGTCTGATGAACTAATGAGACATGTGGCAGAGAAGAAAAATGCATGGATACATATAAATTAACAGGTAACATGGAAGCCTATGATAGATATAAGCTGGTCTGTAACCAAGTCACAAAGGAGGTTACGCAAGCAAAGGCAGATTACGAGAAATCTTTGGCAAAAGATGCAGAGAAAAACAGCAAAGAGTTCTTTATTTATGTAAACTCTAGAAGGAAGGGGATGAACCAGATTGGCACAACTTGATATCGATGGTTCAACTGTTAGCATTAGCATTAGTAGAGGCATTTGATGCAAGAGAGCAAGCTTATGCAGCATCAGCCCAAAAAAAAAATAAAATAAAAATAAATAAAAAATAACCACTTCTACTTCACCCCTCTGTTCGTTCGAAATACCTGTCCAGCTGAGCCTTAAACTTATTTAGGCTATCAACTTCCACGACAAGGGATGGAAGTCTGTTCCAGCAACCAACCACCCGCTGGCTAAAGGCAAATTTCCTCACGTCTATCCTACATCTGTCTTTCCTCAATTTGAATTTATGCCCTCTCAGGTGATTATTCTGAGCAAGAGGAAGAATCCCATCAGTATTGAGCATGCTCAAACCATTCAAGGCTTTATACACCTCAATCAGATCACCTCACTGGTGCCCTAGTCTCCAGACACTGTACATTTGTAATTTGCAAAACTTAAGCCTTTCTTCGTAAGAGCACCCCTTTGTTCCATTCACCAATCTTGTTGCCCTTCTCTGTACTCGTTCCAGCATCTCTACATCCTTCTTGAAATGAGGCCTCCAGACCTGTATACAGTACTCTAGGTGTCGCCTGACCATTGCCTTATACAAGGGAATAATCACGTCTTATCCCTGCTAGAAAAATTCGTATATATCATCGACAATACACCATGAGCTACTCTTGCAGCCCATCTGCACTGCTCAGAAAACTTCATATCTGCCTGCACAACCACCCCCCAGGTTCCTTTCATTCTCTACCACTGTCAGTGTAGTATCACAGAGTCGATACATTGCTCTGGGGTTGGTGTTTCCCATATGTAGTACTTTACATTTGTCAATGTTAAACTTCATTTGCCACCTCTCAGCCCATCTGCTCAACCTTTCCAGATCCTGTTGCAGTAGTGTCCTTGACAACCCTGCCAACCTTTGTATCGTCTGCAAACTTGGACATTAAGCTTGATATACCATCATCAATATCATTTATAAATACAGAAAACAATAATGGACCCAACACCGAACCCTGAGGGACTCCACTAATAACATTAGTCCACAATGAGCAGTGTCCATTGATTACCACTCTCTGTCTTCTCCCCCTCAACCACCCCTTTATCCATAGCAGCAATTTGCCTCCAATGCCACAGTGCTCCAATTTGTGCAGCAGTCTTCCATGAGAACGAGAACGAGCGTAGCCTGTGCGCTCCTGGAACAGAGAAGCCGCTCCTGGAACAGAGAAGTTTTTTCTGATTTATTTTCTGTTTTATTAGCTTAAATTGGCATATTAACTTATTTTCTAGAGTAGCTTTATATTCTTATTTACGATACTTAGTTTAAAGTAACTTAGATAGAGATTTTGTAGGTATTACTTAGTATCGGAACGGGTATCAAATCCACGTGTTTACCATTCGTAAATTGCCTCCATTGTTACGCGATAATAGATAGCATAAGCTTAATATAGTATAGTATAGTACATAATATTGTCAATTAATCAGATAATTAATCTTGTTGAACTTCATTGTCAATTAAATTGTACTATTAACTATAAATAACGACTTGGGTTATGTAACATAAATAATTAGTAAAAAATAAATAATTAATACTTAACTTAATATGGAAATTATATAAAGGGATTTCGTAGATAACACTCGATACTGAAACATAAATATAGCGTTATAACTGTGTTGGGATATAAGTTTAGAGTTTTAATTTTGTACTGAAATTGAAATTTTATTGAAATTAAATCGAAATCATGACTCAGACCAAAGCAGCAAAGCATAAGGCTCAAGCTAATGGGAGTGCTGTGGCTCAGGGGAGAACTGAGGGGGGCAGTTGCCCTCTGAATCACAGTTTATTAAAATGCCCTACTTGCTTGATGTTTGTGGAGCAGTCGGGTACGGGATATGATACTGCCATGGGGGATGTCTTTGTGTGTGCGCGATGCAAGGAGTGTAAGGAAATCAGGCGATAACTCAGCGTTGTTATTGGCCTATATGAGAGCTACAAGGACAGGGTGGATGCCCTCGAAGGATTAAAAGTGAGGGGCCCATCAAGCTCTCAGCTGCCCACACTAATGCCAGAGCTTGCACTTGGTCATCACACAACACAGCACCAGCAGCCCCCAAGGCAGAATGCGCTGGTCCCAAAGGAACTAGTAGTTGTTGGTGACTCTATTGTCAGGGAAATGGGAAACATGCTTTGTAAAAAGGATAGGTGGAACAGGACCAGGGTATGTCTGCCAGGGGCAAAGGTTGATGATGTTGTAGAACGGATATCATCTTTTCAGGGCACAAAAGGTGATATAGTTGTACACTTTGGCACCAATGATATTACGAGTAGGAGACCGGAGGAATTACTTAAGAAGTACAGGTCACTGTTGAAAAAAAGCCGTGAATTAGGGTTGCATTTGAAAGTGTCTGCAATTCTGCCCAGACACGATAGGAGGGAGTATATGATGAGAGCCCTGTCAATCAATTTGGCCCTGGAAAGATTGTGCAAGGCTCAAGGGGTAAAATTTTTTTCAGCCTGGTCTGTACTTGTTAACAGGAGAGACTGCTTCTACAGGGATGGGATACACTTAAATAGAAAGGGTAGAAGAATGTTTGCTGATGCTATCGAGGCAGTGTTAGGTGGGTCGGAAAACTGATAGATTGGGGGGATACAAGGACTAATAGATTAACAGTAGCCACTGGCAGAGGTGAAAGTGATTCTTGCACTGCTTCTATTGGAATGAGCCGCAGCCTGGAAAATAAGATGCAGGATATTTCAGAGACTGCTGGGAATCATTGGGGTACAAGTAAACACATGGGTTGTGTTAGGGTAGCTAAGAAAAAGAACAGGTGCATGTATACTTGCGTGTACACCAATGCTAGGAGTTTAGTAAATAAATTTGATGCATTTGAGGTATTGCTCAAAACATCAAAGGCAGATATTGTGGGGATTTCAGAGACGTGGTGTCACACAGATATAAGGAATGCAGAACTGGAATTTGGGGAGTACAATGTCTACAGAAGGGATAGACAGGATAGGAAGGGAAGAGGGGTTATGCTATTAGTTGAGAAATACATAAAATCCAAGGAAGTGAAGCCAGTCGACATTGCTGGACAGTGCAGTGTCGAGTCAGTTTGGTGTGCCATAAGCATTGGGAGATCAAAATTGAGAGTAGGAGTGTGCTATAGGCCTAATGACCCTGATGAGTATAATAAGAAATTGTACAGGGAAATAGTGGGCTAGTAAATCAGAGAGTCTTATAATGGGGGATTTTAATTTCCCAGATATTGACTGGAATTTGGGGGCTGGTCACTCACACACTAGCAAGGCTTTTGTGGATTTATTGGATGATTGTTTTCTACATCAGCATGTTCGGGAGGCAACTAGAGGGAGTAATACTCTTGATTTGATTATCAGTAGTGATTCTTCATGCATTAAGAATCTGCAGGTAAATGAACCACTAGGTGGCAGTGATCACAGTGTGCTGAAGTGGGATTTACTCAAAGAGGTAACTACCATTAGGGGTAAAGGGAAGGGTTATTGCTTTCGTAAAGGCAACTACGATAGACTGAGACAGTATTTAAATTCTATACAGTGGGACCAACTGATGATGTTACCAACAGCAAATTCAAAATGGGAAGCATTCAAAGAACTTATCTTGGAAGCTACTAGGCTTTACATACCAACTAAGAAATATTGTTCAAGGTTTAGGCTTAAGTGGATGAACTAATGAAACATATGGCAGAGAAGAAAAATGCATGGACACATATAAATTAACACGTGACACAGAAGCCTATGGTAGATACAAGTTGATCTGTAACCAAGTTACAAAGGAGGTTAGGCAGGCGAAGGCAGATTACGAGAAATCTTTGGCAAGGGATGCAAAGAAAAACAGCAAATAGTTCTTTACTTATGTAAACTCTAGAAGGAAGGGGATGAATCAGATTGGTCCACTTGATATCGATGGTTAAACTGTTGATGATCCTGCTCAGGTAGCTAACAAACTAAATGAATATTTTTCATCGACATTCACACATGAGGAGTTATTCAGCGAGGGGAATGCCAGAGGTGTATTCAACTCTGGCAGTAAGCTAGAGAATCTTGTAATAACTGAGAGTAAAGTGGAGGAGAGATTGTTGAAGATAAATACAAGAAAGGCACCTGGGGTGGATGGGATCTATCCAGTTATATTAAAGGAGGCAGCAAAGGAAGTAAGCAAACCCTTAGCCATAATTATGAGAGCTTCCATGGACTCAGGGGAAGTACCCATCGACTGGAGATGTGCAAATGTGACCCCAATTCACAAAGGAGGATCAAAGGGCAACACAAGTAATTATAGACCTGTTAGTTTAACTTCTGTTCCCGGAAAATTAATTCCTTTGCTGCCTCCTTTAATATAACTGGATAGATCCCATCCACCCCAGGTGCCTTTCTTGTATTTATCTTCAACAATTTCTCCTCCACTTTACTTTCAGTTATTACAAGATTCTCTAGTTTACTGCCAGAGTTGAATACACCTCTGGCATTCCCCTCACTGAATAACTCCTCATGTGTGAATGTCGATGCAAAATATTCATTTAGTTTGTTAGCTATCTGAGCAGGATCATCAACAGTTGACCCATCGTTATCAAGTGGACCAATCTGATTCATCCCCTTCCTTCTAGAGTTTATCCCCTTCCTTCTAGAGTTTACATAAGTAAAGAACTCTTTGCTGTTTTTCTTTGCATCCCTTGCCAAAGATTTCTCTTAATCTGCCTTCGCCTGCCTAACCTCCTTTGTAACTTGGTTACAGATCAACTTGTATCTATCATAGGCTTCTGTGTCACGTGTTAATTTATATGTATCCCATGCATTTTTCTTCTCTGCCATATGTCTCATTAGTTCATCTGACATCCACTTAGGCCTAAACCTTGAACAATATTTCTTAGTTGGTATGTAAAGCCTAGTAGCTTCCAAGATAAGTTCTTTGAATGCTTCCCATTTTGAATTTGCTGTTGGTAACATCATCAGTTGGTCCCACTGTATAGAATTTAAATACTGTTGATATCATGCTCAGGAAGCTAACAAACTAAATGAGTATTTTGCATCTAGAAGAAGAGACTAGACAAGACAATTCTCTACTATTGTTTAGACTGACAGTATTAGAGAATGAAAAGGACCTGGGGGTAATTGTGCAGGCAGATATGAAGTTCTCTGAGCAGTGCAAACGGGCTGCAAGAGTAGCTCATGGTGTTTTGTCAATGATATTCAGGAATTTTTCTAGCAGGGATAAGATGATTATTCCCTTGTATAAGGCAATGGTCTGGCCACACCTTGAGTACTGTATACAGGTCTGGAGGCCTCATTTCAAGAAGGATGTAGAGCTGCTGCAATGAGTACAGAGAAGGACAACAAGATTAGTGAATGGAACAAAGGGTTGCTCTTACGAAGAAAGGCTTAAGTTTTGCAAATTACAGTGTCTGGAGACTAGGCACCGGCGAGGCGATCTGATAGAGGTGTATAAAGCCTTGAATGGTTTAAGCATGCTCAGTGCCAATTGGATTCTTCCTCTTGCTCAGAATAAACACTTGAGAGGGGCATAAATTCAGATTGAGGAAAGACAGATGCAGAATAGATGTTTGGAAATTTGCCTTTTGCCAGCTGGTAGTTGGTTTGTGGAACAGACTTCCATCCCTTGTTGTGGAAGTTGATAGCCTAAATAAATTTAAGGCTCAACTGGACAGGTATTTCGAACAAACGGAGGATTGAAATGGATTTTTTTTTTTTTTTGGGCTGATTCTGCGTAAGCTTTCTTTCTTGCATCGTATGCCTCTACTAATGCTAATGCTAAAGACTTCAGTTATAGCTCTGACACAGCATTGGTTTGTTAAGGGGAAGTCTTGTCTGACCAATTTGATTGGATAGTATGATGTGGTCACATGGAATTGGATGCAAAGAATAATTTTGATATCATATATTTGGATCTTAGAAAGGCTTTTTTACTGTTGCACATGGAAGATTGCTGCACAAATTGGAGCAGTGCGGCATTGGAGGCAAATTTCTGCTGTGTATAATGGGATGGTTGAGTGGGAGAAGACAGAGTGGTAATCAATGGACACTGCTCTTTGTGGACTGATGTTATTAGTGGAGTCCCCCAGGGTTAAGTGTTGGGTCCATTGTTGTTTTCTGTATTTATTAATGATATCGACAATGGTATATCAGGCTTAATGTCTAACTTTGCAGACGATACAAAGGTCAGCAGGGTTGTTAATGACAGTACACTGCCGCAACAGAATCTAGAAAAGTTGAGCAGATGGGCTGAGAGGTGGCAACTGAAGTTTAACATTGACAAATGTAAAGTACTGCATATGGAACTCAGTAACCCCAGAGTAACGTATCAACTGTGTGGTACTACACTGACAGTGGCAGAGAATGAAAAAGACCTTGGGGTAATCGTGCAAGCAGATATGAAATTTTCTGAGCAGTGCAGAATGTGTGCAAGAGTAGCTCATGGTGTCTTGTCAATGTTATGTAAAGAAATTTTTCTAGCAAGGATAAGGAGGTGATTATCCCCTTGTATAAGGCAGTGGTCAGGCCACACCTTGAGTACTGTATACAGGTCTGGAGGCTTCATTTTAAGAAGAATGTAGAACTGCTGGAACAAGTAAAGAGAAGTGCATCAAGTTTAGTGAATGGAACAGAGGGTTGCTCTTACGAAGAAAGCTTAAGTTTTGCAAATTACAGTGTCTGGAGACTAGGCACCTGCGAGGTGATCTGATGGAGGTGTATAAAGCCTTGAATGGTTTCAGCATGTTCAATGCTGATGGGATTCTTCCTCTTGCTCAGAATAATCACCTGATAGGGCATAATTCAAATTGAGGAAAGATAGTTGTAGGATAGATGTGCCGAAGTTTGCCTTTAGCCTGCAGGTGGTTGATTGCTGGAGCAAACTTCCATCTGTTGTAGAAGTTGATAGCTTAAATAGATTCAAGGCAGAACTAGACAAACGTTTGGAGAGAGTGGATGGATAAAATGAGATGGGTTGTGGGTTTTTTTTTATTTTTTTTTGGCTGATGCTATTTAAGCTTGCTTTCTTGCATCATGTGCCTTTACTAATGCTAATCACTGAGTGGATTCAGCTGTTAATGGGCAGAGAGAGATCATGTGGAATGAAGCGCAGTTAAATAATTCCAAGTTTTATGAATTGCATTGTGGAATTTGTTTGTGCAGCGAAAAATACAGCTAGTTCCTGATTTATGTAAACCTCGACTTAAACCCAACTTTTTGTAAGCCTTGAAGTGGTAAAAAAATTCAAGTCTAGCATAGGATTTAGAGGTGACACATTCACAAAGCTCTCTCCCTTCCAAAGCATGTTTATGTTTACCATGCCTGTTATTCAGCCTGATATATCTGAGGTAAGCTTTGTGCATCATGTGCATGTAGTGAAATTTTTCTTCAATACTTAACATTTCTTTGCCGATTAAAACCATGTTTAGCAAATATTCAATAAAAGAAAGGGGTGTTGGATCATGTAAAAAAACAATGCCCCCATAGGGTAATTTTTTAAAAGTTTTGTATTCATTATATATTTAATTTATTGTTGAATCGAACTTTAGGTAAATTTAAAAATAGGTATGTATCATAAATAAATAAATATATATGTAAATATTTATAGATTTATTTGTTATGTGCATTTCTTGTGAAAAGCAAGTTGGTGAATGCCGATATAATAGTTTAATGGCAGTGATAAATTGATTTTTGCAATGCTTCTATTTGGACATGCAGTAACCTGGGGGATTCCACAGATTTAAAATCAGTTCTAAACAAATAAAAAACTGGAATGATGGAAAACTAATTTTTGGTTTTTTGATTTTTATTACTATTATTATTTTAATTTTTGTTGATTTAAAATGGTCACATGTACATTAATTAATTGTTAATGATCAAAGATTGTGCAAAATACAACCATTATTCAATTCCTACTATTAGTTCACACTCTCCCTATATATATTTATATATCTTGTTCAAATTTTCAATCGTTAATAAAATACTTTTTATTCATCCACTCAAGTTCAAATACATTTTTTTAAACTTGTAGTGGATGACACTTGATGTTAATACAGTTTTTTCAAATATTAATTCATTAATTAAATTTAATTAATTAATTTTAGTTTTATATGGGAGAAAAAAATTTCTCTTATATAAGATATTTAGCAGGATATAAATTTAGGAATAAAATTGAAATCAACAGGCAGTAGCTCAATCGGTAAAATGCAAGGATTTCAGTATTTTTCACGTGAAGGTGAAGAATGAGAGTTCAATTCTTGCGAAAATCAATAATTTTTTGATAAATTTTTGAAAATTTTTGCTTTAAGTAGATGTTTTATCCAAATGATTTTCGAGAGTGAGTTAGCAGTTGTGGCTTAGTGGTTAGAATGAAGGATTTTTCTCAAAAAATAAAATCGAAGAAATTTTATGCTTTGGTTTCAATTCCGATTTCTCTCCTTAAAATCTTTGTCATCAATTGTTGGTCACTTCTCCTACCTAACCTTAAGATTGAGCTACGTGTCGAGAAGGTGAATGGCATAGGGTAGTAAAATAATTATGTCGCTAGCGTGCCCCTCAGAGTACCGGGTGCTCCCCTGTTGTAAGAAGCCTTACTCCATCATCAGGGCCACTAATAAAAAAGTAACTAAAATAAAATTTTTCTTTGTTGACCTAAGTAGGAATTGACTTTAAAAAATTTTTTTTTTTTATATTACTTGTTTTTAGTCATGTTTTTGTAATTCTGTAACTTTAGTCATGTACTACAAAAATAAATGGTGGCAGGTCAACTGACAAGTGCCCATCTTTCTTTTTAATATCTGAGGGTTTTGGGTTTTTTTTTTGAATTCCAGTTAAACAATGCCAATATTTCATCTTATCTTAATATATTGCAGTACTTTTTTCAATGTCATTTTATGTTTTAATAAAAAAATTAAAAATGTAAAACATGTTATGCATTTTGCACCTTTTATTTTTGAGGAAAAAAAAAATTACTTCTGCTGAAACATGCAAAAAACATTAGGACATAAAATGGAAACATCAATCTCTTATTCTCTTCTATTTCCAGTTTAAAAGACTGTCAAGTGTGCAAAATTTCAAACATACATATGTGCTTAATTTTTCTTATTACGTCTATTCAGTACTATTAGTTACTTATGTTTTCAGGTGTATTTCAGAATTTCAAGCTATGTATCTCTTGCTTAGTGCAGTTTAATGATCAACTTGAGAGAATATCTTGTTTTGTGTTATTGTCTTTACTATGTGAAAATAATAATAAGCCTTTCAATATGGCAACGATAAGTCAATAGATGTTTATATAAATAGTGGAAAAAAGAATCAGCATTTGTCCAGTACCATGCCCCCCTTCAAGCAAAAAAGCTAAACAGTTGCAAAGACAGTGCAGATCACCTGACAGGTTCTTGCATGAAAAGTATAAAAAAATTCACTTCAGAAACTGTTGCAGTAAATGTTCAAATATTTAGACAGGCAGACAAATTTTAAGAATTTTAAACACTAATTTAACAGTTAATGTGGGATATTTTTATTTTAAGGTCACCTATCAGGCGACCTGCCACTACTGCTGGGTTAATATATAGTGTATATTTTGGTAATAGATTTCAAGCAGCACATTATTCATTATTTACAGAGATGGTAAAAAGTTGTCTAAAAGAGATGGAGATGTCCACATTGAGAACTATATGGTAAGAAGTATATCATATATATATATATATACAATTTCTAATTATAAATTTAATATTACAATCAATATGTACTCTTCAAGACAACTAATAAAGCTAAATGATTTTTTTTTTTTTTTTTTTTGTAATTTCTCAAGAGATATAAATTAATGAATATTTGTTTTATTAAAACCAGTAAAACCACTTATCAAAAACAATAATGGATCTTTCGGTACGACAAGAGCAAGATAGATGTTTATCAAACTAGTGGGAAAAAGAAAACAAGCAATGTGAAACTAAAGAAACATAGCATCTGACACTTGTTCAGTACAATGCCACTGTTCAAGCAAAAAACCAAAATGTTGTAGAAACAATGCGGGTTATCTGATGGGTTCTTACATGCAATTCCTGCATGAAAACTAAAAAAAATCAGTTCAGAAACTATTGCAGTTGAACTATATTTAGGAAGGCAGAAGAAATTACAGATTTTTAAACAAAGGTACAGTTAATGCAAGTTGTTTTTTTTTTTTTTTTTTTCTTCTTTTTTCTTTTGAGGGTCATCTGATAGATTAGCATTAGTAGAGGCACATCATGGAAGACAGCAAGCTTATATACAGCATCAGCCAAAAAAAAAAAAAAAAAAAACCCCATTTCACTGATCCATTCGTTCCAAATGTTTGTCAGTCACACCTCAATCAGATCGCCTTGCAGGTGCCTGGTCTCCAGAAGCTGCAATTTGCAGTTATTAAGCCTTTCTTCATAAGAGCTACCCTCTGTTCCATTCACTAATCTTGATGCACTTCTCTGTACTCATTCCAGCAGCTCTACATCCTTCTTAAAATGAGGCCTCCAGACCTGTATACAGTACTCAAGGTGTGGCCTGACCACTGCCTTATACAAGAGGATAATCACCTCCTTATTCGGGTGCCTCCGTAGCCAGGTGGGAAGGGGCAGCAGCGCGTAGCACACACACTTCTTGATTAGACCGGGGTTCGAGCCCGTCACCACCAAATACGGAGGATGCGGAAAGGTCAGGGAATGACCACTGCATATTCCCAGAGCAATATGACCTTAGTTGCTAATGCTCCTAAAAACCAAATAACAACAACAAACCTCCTTATTCCTGCTAGAAAAATTTCTTTATATATCATTGACAAGACCCCAATACCTATTCTGGCAGCCTGTCTGCACTGTTCAGAAAGCTTCATATCTGACTACACAATTACCCCAGGTCTTTTTAATTCTCCACTACACTGAGTGTAGTACTGCACAGTTGGTATGTTATTCTGGGGTTACTGCTACCCGTATGCATACTTTGCATTTGTCAATGTTAAATTTCAGTTGCCATTTCTCATCCCATCTGCCTAACTTTTCTAGATCCTGTTGCAGCAGCATACTGTCATTAGTGTTATTAACAACCCTGCAAACTTGGATGTTAAGCTTGATGGGGGAGCCCCATTTTAATTCCTTCAATGGCATCCACCTGACTCTTAAAGCTCTCATAGACGCCCATCAGAACACTGAGTTGGCGCCTAATTTCTTCACATTCTCTACACCTAGCACACACAAAGACATCCTCCACAGCTAGATCATATCCTGTTCAAGAGATCTCCGCAAACATGCATTTTGCACATTTTTTATTAGACTGTGATGTGTTGGAGAATTGTACCCTTCGGTTCTACCGCAAAAACACAGCACTTTTGCTATTTTGCACACGTTGCTATGCTAGTCTAGTCTGAGGCATGATTTCCATTACAATTTAATTAACAATAAAAATTAAAAGGATATATAAATTTAATTGATTAATTACCAATATTATACTAAGCTGACAGATTCCTACTACAGTGCTATGTATTATGCTATCTAGTTTTACGTTATACCTTACGCTGTCAAGTTCGAGGTATATGTAATGCTATTCTGTATAGCTGCTACACAATGGCAGGAGCAGCAGTGCGTAGCACACACACTTCTTCATTAGACCGGGGTTCGAGCCTGTGACCACCAAATACGGAGGATGCGGAAAGGTCAGGGAATGACCACCGCATTTCCCTGGAGCAATATGGCTTTAGTTGGTAATGCTCCTAAAAACCAAACAACAACAACAACTACACGATGATGGCAAGTTTCGAATGGTACAAGTATTACCGATACTAAGTAATAACCCACAAAATGTCTAAGTTCAAAATTTATTGCGAAGCGATCTTGTGCCAAATGGGGTGTACACCGTGTGGGCTGTCATGAGCCCACACATGAGCATTGTGGTGATTGAATAATCCTTCCCGAGTGAAATAAGCCTCATCCGTGAATAAAAAATAGGCTGGAAAATTCAAGTCTTGAACACTTTCTTGGAGAAACCACTGCGCAAAATCCACACGTGCAGGATGATCTTGGGGGAGCAGTAACTGAACCCTTTGGAGATGAAGAGGCGTAAGGAATCATCATGCCAGACACACTGTACACTGCAACGAGACACTCCTAAGGGAGAGGCAATGGCACATATGCTGGTAGTAGGATTATTCTGGATGGCATTCAACACACGTTCTTCCATGGCGGGAGTTCGCATCGAATGTGGTCTGCCCACACTACTCCTGTTACCTCTAAATGACCCATAATCGCACAAATTTTGATGCACACACGCAAACAAACAGTGGTCCGGTACATATCTGTCTGTCTGTCTGTCTGGGAAGCATTCTCCATAAATTCATTGAGTGGCTCGTCCATTGCCCTCTGCTAATCCATACACTAGGTGCATGTCTGCCAACTCACAGTTCGTATATTGATGCATGCTCTTCGTGCGGCGACTACTGCTTGAATGAATAAACCATAAATTTTCCCTCTCGCGAACTGATGAACAGCACCGTCTACCGACTTATGGTGACGTTTCCTGTTGTGGGTTCCTGTGCGATTCACATTCCTTTAGATGTTACCTACCTCCCCTAAATGTTTGTACCAATATTTTTGAGACACCCTGTAGATTTGAAAATATTTCCATTTGGACTTCTTTTAGTTTTTGTTTTGACTATTTCTGCAAGCAAATGTTTTAAAAAATGAACTATATTAAAAATAAATCAAGAAACTGGCTGCAATAAGAGTCTCTCCACATGTTTAAAGCGGAGATGGGAGAAATCCCAGGTGCCGTCTGACACAAACATACATGTTTAAAGATATATTATGGTATACTCGTCTGATGTTGAGAAACTCGCTCAAGAAGTTCAGCAGAAAAAGTAACATTAAAAAAAAGGTAAAGTGCAGCCATTATCAACTCACTGCAGGATGGAAGCCTTCTCAACAATTCATGCTGAGGGAAAATGGACCATAATCTGCCACGCTTGTCCAGTGCGGGTTGGCAGATCGACCATATTCAGCAGTCAGGGGCTTGAACCCCGGTCTACTCAAAGAGCGTGTGCTA
The DNA here is from genome assembly GCF_048544385.1 of Mastigoproctus giganteus. Classification (NCBI taxonomy): domain Eukaryota; kingdom Metazoa; phylum Arthropoda; class Arachnida; order Uropygi; family Thelyphonidae; genus Mastigoproctus; species Mastigoproctus giganteus. The sequence goes on along the minus strand of NC_143587.1, from coordinate 42,258,608 downwards.
CTGCACTTCCACTCCTGACCACGCGGCTACAAACAGTCCTACAACGGCTACAACGAGACACTCCTTAACTCGTACCTAATTGGATGTTTGTTACGTTTTTTTCAGTATTAATAAATATTTCAAAATACAGTAGAGTAGTAGTATTAGTAGTGGCATGTGATGCAAGAAAGCAAGTGTGAGCTTATGCAGCATCAGCAAAAAAAAAAAAAAAAAAATTGCACCATTCCCTCCAAATGCCTGTCCAGTTCCTCCTTACATTTATTCAGCCTATCAACTTCCACAATGACAGATGAAGTTTGTTCCAGCAATTAACCACCCGCTGGCTAAAGGCAAATTTCCACACATCTATTCTACATCTGTCCTTTCTTAATTTGAATTTGTCTCCTTAGGTTCGTAATCTGAACAAGTGGAAGGATCCCATCAGAATTCAGCGTGCTCAACCCATTCAAGGCCTTATACACCTCAATCAGATCACCGCACAGGTGCCTAGTCTCCAGCCACTGCAATTTGCAGAACTTAAGCCTCTCTTGGTAAGAGGATCCCTTCATTCCCCTCACCAATCTTGTTGCCCTTCTCTGTACATGCTCAAGCAAATCTACATCCTTCTTAAAAATGAGGCCTGCAGACCTGTACGCAGTACTCAAGGCGTGGCCTGACCATTGCCTTATACAGAGGGACAGTCACCTCCTTTTCGGCCCCGGGTGCCAAGCGAATTCGAGGTCAAGCGTTCAAAGTGCGAATATATAGTGATCTTTCCCAGTGATAAAAGTTCATTTTAAGTTATATCGTTTTTTACTGGAAGTTCATTAATAATTCAGTTCTATACTTGATAAATCACAAGTAAGAACAAGGAAGGAAGCTCACCTTTCTTTTTCATTACATATATTTACTCTATTTTACTAACCAACTAACTTATCTAACCGCTTGGCCTCCTTGCGGCACTGCTCCTGCCTCCCCGTGGCGGGGCCGGAAACTTGGGAGGGAAAGTCAACCTCCCAGGGCAAAAAGGAGCCTAACATGGACTACGACAATTACCCAGAGCTTGAGCAGCCTAGGCGCTCATCCAGTACCATCAACAATGCTGATCATGAAATTTCTCACGATGTAACAAAGTCTAAACGACTGCGTACAGACACAGACCAACAGGAATGCCCATCATTCCTTATCTTACATAGTCTGTCGGACAAATCTATGAGCACTCTCTCACCATTTCTTATACAAAAATGTTTGGAAAATGTGGCGGGCTCTCCCAAAATGGTGAGAAGACTAAGATCTGGAGACCTCTTGGTAGAAACAGTGAGTTGTGCACATTCTGAGAGACTGTTGAAGCTATCAATATTTGGCGGACTACCCATTCAAGTTACCCCTCATGCAACACTAAATACTTCCAAGGGAGTAATTGCAGAGTGGGATCTGATAAATGTAACAGAAGATGAACTGGCCCAAGAACTCAAACATCAGAAAGTGATACAAGCCAAACGCATCATGATCAGGAAAGATGGAGAACTTGTTCCCACCCGCAACATCATCCTGACATTCGGAACACCTATCTTGCCATCCAGTGTCAAAGCCGGCTATCTCAACTGCCGAGTACGACCCTTTATCCCGAATCCTATAAGATGCTATAAGTGCCAAAAATTTGGTCACGCACAAATGGCTTGTCGAGGAGATCCAGTCTGCCCAAACTGTGGGTCGAAAGAACATTCGCACACAGACTGTGACGCCAAAACACCGCACTGTCTGAACTGCAAAGGCGTGCATCCAGCCTACTCCAAGTCATGCGATCTATGGAAAACTGAAAAAAAAATCCAAAAGTACAGGTAGAACGAAAAGTCACATACCAAGAGGCAAGAAAACAAATTATGCTTAACGCACCTAAGAACACATATGCAGCAGCAATGCAAAAATACCAAACAACAGCAACACAAACTGAAGTATCAGTTCCCCCAACCATGTCGATTGCAGATTGGGCCCGATCTATACTGTCACCATCAGTGAAACAGACCCCAAAAGAACAAAAGGTAGTAGATAGAGCCAACAACACCCCTGTCACAGTCCCACCAGCAACCCCACATAGACCATCAGATATTTCAAAGTCAAAAACGGACTCAGTTACAAATAGGAAGACAAACAATATCACTTCAGAAAATATGGACACTGATAACAACACTGACCCAAATGAACCTATCCTAGATCTTCATGCAGAAGATGTCTTGGATACCGGACGCCCAACCTTTCCAAGAAAAGAGAAAATGAAACTCGATCGCCACAAACAGCCTGGGAATAAAAAAGACTCAGAATCTTCCTCAAGTAACAAAACCAAATAATGCACCAAATCATACAGTGGAACTGTAGAGGAATTCGCAGTAACATTGATGATATTCACGAGTTAATTGATCGTTACCATCCCGTAGGCATTTGCCTACAAGAGACAAATTTAACATGTCATGTATCACTCTCAGTTAAGAATTATTCACTCTTTAGAAAAGACAGAACTGCTACAAATAATTCTCACGGAGGGGTAGCCATACTCATAGACTCACGAGTACCTTGCAGATTAATTCCTTTACAAACCTCCATCGAAGCTGTTGCAACACGTATTGTGATTGGTATTACTTTCACAATTGTTTCTATCTACCTTTCGCCCAATCACTCCTATACCATCCATGAACTGGAAGATCTTATTCAGCAGTTGCCAACCCCTATCTGTTTATTGGGTGACTTCAATGGACACCATCCATTGTGGGGTTCTCCCAATGCAGATAGACGAGGACAACTTATCGAACAGCTTGCTGACAGACAAAATCTGACTATACTAAATACTGGCTTGCCAACTTACATCCATCTCTCTACGGGTAAAACTTCTGCAATAGACCTTTCAATATGCTCTCCGATCCTCTTCCCTAGTATTGAGTGGACGGCCCTCGACAACCCGCTAAATAGTGATCACTTTCCGCTAATATGTAAGATTCAAACAGGACATTCCATAATTTCCCAAAACTATGTAAAATGGAAATTTCACAGAGCAGATTGGACAAAATTCACTTCCCGAGTGTCCTTTGATGAACAGATAATCGAAACCTGTCCTATTGACAGAGCTACTGACCACATCACGAGACAAATACTGGCTGCTGCACGCACTGCGATTCCACAATCACAGTCAACAACCCATAGAACCATAAACTACTAGTGGAACGAAGAGTGCAAAGGTGCAAAAAAAGAAAAAAACCGAGCATGGAATCTGTTTCGAAAATATCCCACCACCGCCAATCTTATAAACTACAAGAGACTCAGAGCAAAGGCCCGTCACATTAGGAAGAAAGCCAAAAGAGAATCTTGGATTCGATTTGCGAGCTCGATTAATAAAAATACTGATTCAAGAATAATATGGCGGAAAATAAAACAACTAAGTGGCAAAGTTCCCCGATTATCCTCCCCAATTCTCAACTGGAATGGACAGGATCTTTCTTCTCCTACAGATATAGCGAATGCCCTAGGGACTGTTTTTTCACAGTTATCTGCCTCAACAGCATATGATCTATCATTCCAGAAGATCAAAGTATTAGCTGAAAAGTCCAAACTGAACTTCAGACCCACGAGTAAATGTACTTTACCTTATAATCAGCCGCTTACAATGCTTGAACTTCAAGAAGCCATATCTAGCTCAAAACACAGTGCTTCAGGCCCCGACGGAATATACTACATAATGCTCCAACACTTAAATAAAGAATCGGTCTCTTCACTGCTCACTTTTTTCAATCGCATCTTTCTTGAACACTGTTTCCCCAGTTCCTGGCACCACTCCTATATAATAGCAATTCCGAAACCAGGAAAAGATCATTCCATTCCTGAAAACTATAGACCTATTTCTCTCACCAGCTGCTTAAGCAAAACCCTAGAAAAAATAATTCACCGTCGACTTACTTGGTTTCTCGACTCTAAAAATATAATTTCTGACAATCAATTTGGATTCAGGAAAAATCGATCAGCCCTGGATCTCATGGTCAAAGTGGAAACAAACATCAGGAATGCATTCATTCGAAATGAGCATCTCGTCATGGTATGCCTTGATGTAGAAAAAGCCTTCAACACCACATGGCGTTTTGGTATCCTAAGAGATCTGCATTCCCTTGACCTGAGAGGCCACTTACCGTACTTCATATTGAATTTCCTTCAGCACAGATCTTTTCAAGTCCGATACCGACAAGTTCTCTCTCAAACATATGTACAAGAAGAAGGGGTCCCACAAGGCTCTGTGCTCAGTGCCACCTTATTCGCAATAAGAATAAACCATATTACTAAATATATGCCCAGCACTGTGAATTCATACCTCTATGCCGATGATCTCACTTTTTCTTGCAGTTCTCAAAACATGACTTTCATTGAGCGGCAGCTCCAAATTTCAATTAATAATATTCAGTTATGGATGGCACAGAATGGGTATCGACTCTCTTGTTCAAAATCTAAAGTAGTTCACTTTTGTAACAAAAGGAAGATGCATCCAGATCCAGAAGTACACTTAACAAATCAGCCTATCTCAGTTGTGAGCAACATTCGTCTGCTTGGTCTGACTTTTGATAGTAAGTTGAACTTCATAGAGCACGTTAAACATCTAAAGACGTCTTGCCTGGAAAAAATGAACATACTCAGAGTCATTTCTTCTACATCATGGGGTGCAGATCGGTACACGTTACTGCATTTGTATAGAGCCCTAATCAGATCTCGCCTTGATTACGGTGCCCCGGTGTATGATTCTGCTAGGGAAAGCGTGCTAGCGCGACTTGCACCAATTCAACACTCTGCCCTGAGGATTTCTATAGGCACTTATAGAACTTCACCAGTTCAAAGTCTTTATATTGATGCTCATGAACTTCCTCTAACCCTCAGGAGAAAGATGTTAATTCTTAACTATACAACTAAAATCGCCGACCGGGCTAGCCTAGTGGGTAAAGTACCTGCCCGGCAACCCAAAGGTCGCGGGTTCGATTCCCGCCTCGGGCTTGGATCAAAGTACTGCAAAAACCTTGGGAGGTGCAATATGACCACAGAAGCTGATGCGCCAACAACTACCAAATCAAAAAAAAAAAAAAAAAAAACAACTAAAATCCAAAGTCTACCTACCCATCCCATTAGGCCAATACTTAACGACCCACAATTCACAACATTCTATAGAAATAAACCTAGAGCAATTCAGCCTTTTGCTCTCAGAGCTCAAGCATTATCAGAAACTTGGAATATAGAGCCCGATAAAGTTCTTCAAGATTTAAGCAGTACGGATCCCCCATGGAGGTCTATTAAACCACTCTGTGACAATTATTTTCTAAACTGGGGAAAACACTCTCTTGCAAATGTTAATATACAACAACTCCATATAGCCCATACACAAAATTATCTGCATTTTTCAAAAATATATACTGACGGATCAAAATCTGAGAGTGGAGTGGGTGCTTCAGCCATTTTCCCTCATAAAACCTCCGTACCACTTCCCAATGAATGCAGCAGCTATACAGCTGAATTATACGCCATCAAACTTGCAGTGGAAAATATCCTCCATCTGGCCATCCATAAAAGCATGATATATACGGACTCCCAGAGTGCGATTATAGCTTTACAGAACAAAGAACAATTCTTCTAAAACACATCCTTTAATAAAGCTCATAAAATCGAAACTGATGCATCTTCAAGAACTACAACGAGTGGCCATTTTCTGTTGGATCCCAGGCCATGCTGGGATACAAGGAAACGAATGTGCAGACTATGCCGCCAAACACCCATCCGACAGAGAATTATCACAGCATGACGTTCCATATATTGACTACAAAAGTAACATTCGAAGAATGTGTAAAGAACAATGGAGAATTCAATGGCAAGCCCAAACGCACAATAAACTCCGCCAAATAAAACCTGAACCGCAACCGTGGACCTCCAGTTTCCGTATAAACAGGAGAGAGGAAGTAATCTTAACCAGAGCGCGAATTGGCCACAGTCATCTTACTCACCTTTATCTCCTCACAGGTAATGATCCTCCACAATGCACACAGTGCAACTGTCCACTCACAATGAAGCATATTCTTATTGAGCGTACATTATACACCACTGCCCGCCAAGTCTCTTTTAGCTTTCTGCCAAACCTTAAAGAACCTTTGACACTCTCCCACATCATAGGTAACGACGCTAATCTGCTGGAGTTCTTTCACTTTATAAAAAAGATCGAATTATATGATCATTTTTGAGTAATACCATCAAAATCACCATGCATATGTAACATTCATAACGGTGATAGGTGCAATATGGCCTAAGTAGCCCTTGCACCAAAAAACCACAACAACAACAACAACCTCCTTTTCCCTTCTAGCAAAATTCCTATATATCATTGACAAAACCCCATGACCTGCCCTGTCAGCCTGTCTGCATTGCTCAGAAAACCTCATATCTGACTGCACAATTACTCCCAGGTCTTTTTCATTTTCTACCACCTTAAGTGTAGTTCCACACAGTTGGTACGTTTCTCTGGGGTTACTTCTACCCATATGCAGTTCTTTGCATTTGTCAAGGTTAAACTTCAGTTGCCACTTCTTAGCCCATCTGTCCAAATTATCTAGTCCTGATTATCTGAGCTAATGTGGACCAAGAACAGCTCGGATATGGTCAATCACTGAAAATTTTCGTATACTGACCTTGTGACAATGTTCCCCTTCACTCTAGGATCTCCCTCATTCCTGCCATTAAGGAAGTACATATACATACGTATGTATGTAATTGTGTTTATGGCAAAGGTAAAGAAAGCCCACATGACAAGTACAGCAATTTTCAGAGTGGTTTACCGGTGGAACTAGTTTGCCATGGCGGCATTTGTGTTGTTGCTCGCTTGGTAAACAGACGGTGGCTGTTATTGGTCAGGAGTTGAAATTGAAACCCATTGGGGGCTTGAACCAATCCCGAAGTGGAGGGGGTAACCTGACCTTTTTTCTATAGAATCATGGGCGGGCTAGAGGATAATTTGTTTATTATTACTGTATTTTTATTTTGTAATTTTTATTTTTATTTTTAAAGACACTCGCACGTGCAGAACATATTTTACAAGGCCAGAACTTTCCACTTGACTCCGTTTGTGATTTAATTAGTTTAAAATAATTATTGCACTTAAAACAGTACAGTTTCAGTCTTATTAATTTAGATTTCATCAAAAAATCAAGGAAGTTGAAGCAACATTTCATTTTTCCCCACAAATTTCTTCCAACTTTTAAGATTCATCGCTAATATTATCTATATGCCATTCTTTCCGAAACTAAATTATGCACCATTCTTTATTCATTAATACACGTCATAATGCCAACAAATGTTGTTATCTGTTCTGTTCATGCGCCAATCAGCACATTGTTTGTCATGCCTACCTGTCAATTTCAACTTCTACTACAGACCGATAACATCCACTGTCTGTTTACCGAGCAAGCAACGCTACAAGTGCGGTACGGCAAAGTATACTACTTTCATGACTAAACTTTGCCGAAATTTTCTGTATTTTTCGTGTGGCCTTTCTTTACCTTAGCCTGTGTTTATTTACTTACATAGTATTGTACTATACGGACAGTACCGTACAGTACATGTACTATATGATATCGGTGTGTAGATACACTATAGACAACTCTTAAGAAACTACAAAGTAGTTGTTATAGGCATCATTTGCTCTTTCTCATATGGTGCTCTGCCTTCACGACGAGTTGCCATGATATTGAACTACCTCGAATAAGTAACGCTTCACTAATAGAGAAGACTATTGTTACTTATTCTCAGTGAGTACCACCACCCAGACATGTTTCAAGGCTATTGGCCTATCATCAGTGGGTGGGCAGGTACCCTGGTATTGCAGACATGATGACCCAGTTGTGAAGATAATCACACAATATGAGAGATGCCAAAAGGTGTATATGACAATATTTAAAATAACTAAATGCACAAGGCATAATACATTAAGAGTTTAATATCTATATAATATCGGTGTGTAGATACATATATAAGTAACAATAGTCTTCTCTATTAGTGAAGCGTTACTTATTCGAGGTGGTGCAATATCATGGCAACTCGTCGTGAAGGCAGAGCACAATATGAGAAAGAGCAAATGATGTCTACAACAACTACTTTGTAGTTTCTTAAGAGTTGTCTATGGTGTATCTACACACCAATATTATATAGATATTAAACTCTTAATGTATTATGCCTTGTGCATTTAGTTGTTTTAAGTACATGTACTGTTCATGCATCATTGTGATTACAACATCAGGCTTTAGAAAAAAAGTCTTTCAAAGTCTTCTGTTTTAAAGAAGTTTCTCGCTTGTTTGCTGCAGTGCTTCTCAGAGTGGGTGTGCTTTCATTCTGATGTTCGATGTATCGCAGTGCAGTCTCAATTGTATTTAGGCCTTCAATATGTGAAATTTTTGAGCCTTCTCCTGGACACACATCTTCGTCTTCACTCTCTTGTTTCCCCTCACTCACTAAATTTATAATCATGTCAACGGTCATCTGTTGCTCATCCTCATTCATCCAATCTTGAATGTCTTCTGCTGTAATAGGTTCTGAATTTGGAAGACTTTTTACTAGCTCTATAAGCGGAAGATTATCTTCATCATCATCTTCTTTCTCGGTTTCACTGATAATTTTTTTTCCCTGACTTCACAAGAGTTGATGTTTTTACTTCTTTCCATGATTCTGCCAGCCAGTAAATGACATCTTTCACGTTTATGTTTTTAAGGCTTTCAGCAACAGTTCCACCATTTTCGAGATCTTCAGGAGTTGTTTTAAAAGTCGTCATTTGTAGTTCCATTTCAGTCTCCAGGACACTTTTATCTAGTGGCTGGATTAGAGATGTTATGTTAGGAAGCAAAAAAATAGTTTTTTAATGTCACCAGAGACTAGTTCAGTTTCATCTTGATGAGATGGTGCATTGTCCAGAAGCAACAATGCTTTTTCTGGGAGTTTCTTTTCTGCCAAAAATTTCTTTGTTGCAGGAACGAAGTCTTCATGGATCCATTTTTCAAACAAACATGAATGTATCCATGCATATGATTGGTTAGCATACTTACAAAGAAGACTTTCCACATGTTTGAAGGCTCTTGGTTTCTTAGCCTTTCCAATAAGTAGCAACTTATGGAGCATTTGAACATGCCAACACTGTCAGTCTCTCCTTACTACGTTTATACCTGGGCACTGCTTTTTTTCTTGTGATGTGAGCGTTTTGGTCGGAAGCATTCGATAATTTAAACCTGTTTTGTCACAGTTGTAAACTTGATCCAGACTTAAACCTTCCTCCTCTATGACTTCTGCCAACTTTTTGGTAAAAGACTGCACTTCTTCCTGACAAGCAGATACTTTTTCCCCAGTGATGTTCAGCTGTCTTACTCCATACCTCATTTTCCATCTATCTAACCATCCCACGCTAGCTGTAAATTCTTCATCACCATCACGAAAATTTTTCTGAAATTGTAGAGCCTTTGCTTGTAGAATTGGTTCAGATATCGGGCTTCCTTTCTGTCTCATTTGCGTGAACCACAAAAAAGTGATTCAGATGTTTGTTCAAACTCTCCCTTTTTCATTGTTTTTCTTCTCATGTGCTCATCACTTTTCTCAGATGATCTTTGTGAACACCATTTTTCAATGTTCTGTCGATTTCTCACCCAATCTCCTACAGCCACTTCACCTACACCTAGCTCTCTAGTCAGCTTTTTAATTGTTTCGCCCTTGTCTACTCGAACTTAGACTCTAATGAAACTACGACACGTTTCTGTTTTACACTCGTCATACATAAAATAAAAATAAAGAAGCCACGCAGAACCAATAAACTAGTGGTAGGCCTGATGTAGCTGAGTGAGTGGTCAGGAGCGAGAGTGCATAGCATGCGTTCCTTGAGTGGACTGGGGTTCAAGCCCATGACTACTAAATACGATAAATATTTGTATTGACAATTTATTGTAAACTTTACTGACTTGGTTGTCATGCAGGAGTATAAACAGAAAATTTAATTTTTTTTTAGTCACAAGTAAAATCACCTGAACGAGATGTCAAACTGAACCCGACAGATAAAACTGTTGAAGTTTCGTGTTGAGTGGGTGGAGGGGCGTGGAGGGAGATGTGTCATCGAAATTCCGTGAATCAGCACAGTCTGTTCTCATCATACATACATACGTATGAACACAATTCTTTAAGGCATCACTTAGCCTTTATGTAAAAATTGAGCTAAGAGCTAGCTTGGATAACATGGAACCTCAGAAAATCGGATCTACTGTATATATATTTTTTAATAAAACACCTTCCCACTCTATTCCATTTCTTAAACCCCCCTAGCTTGAGCTAGGGGGGAATTTAAGTGACTCTTCGGATTCTCTTTTTTTTTAATTAGATCAAAAATGGCTCTTCACACAGAAAAGGTTGTCGACCCCTGACCTGTGTATATAAATCTAATTCATTTCACATGTAATTGTCTTATTAACATAATTGTTATTTGGTATTCTTATTATATTAACATTTTGTCCTATTAATTGTTATGTGTTATTTATAAATGCATCATTCAGATTGTAAATCCCTGGCATTCCTGAACCATGAAGAGATTTGTGTGTAGTTTCTCGTACCACAGTAAAGAATATATAACTGTAATTAAATATGACATTGTACTGTATAATTTGAGAATAATAATGCAGTTAAGATTACTATATATGGGACCCTCTTTGATGTGTATTACAAAAAGGAAAGAGGAAATTACCAAAGGGGGGAAATGGAATGGATCTGATAGAAATCGTGTCATTCTTAAAGGACCTAAATAATTTGAAAACAGTTTGCTAACCCATAATTTCTCTCTCCAAGGACACTTAAATCAATGATCCCTGCTCTGGAAGCAAACTTAACAGTCTCCTTCAGAAAACCAAACCAAACTACCTCTAGAACATTAGAGAGTACTGCTGGATATTGTGAAGAGGCCCAATGAATTAAGAATCTTATCCAGCTGAAATCAGGTTGATTGTAATAAATCAACAACTATTTCAAGGCAGTAAAAATAATCAGCATCAGATAATAAAAGCCCTGAAAGATTCCTAAAACTCTCAGATAAAGTATTGCAAGTTAAGCAAAATAAATTACAGAGAAAATGAAAATAAAAGGAAGAGAGAAATGAACAAAGAACTAATCTCTTCAGGTGAAGATCATGGGCGTTGATGACTACTTGAGGCAGATTAAATTGATTCAAGTGGTCAAGTGGCCTTATGCTATGACCATAACTAGGAAAGAAATAATCTCCAACAAACCATCTAAGAAATAAGCAACTAACCAAAGAGAATCAAAATAAAGGGAATAGTGAGTTATAAATTATATATATAGCTGATCAACTGTGTCCTGTTCTGGATCACCCAAGAAGTAGAAGGTCCCAGATTCTAAAAACTCATATTGAAAGGGTACAGGACACAGTTGATCAGCTGACAGCAAGTAGTCAATATTGGATAGTTAGTGTGCAAATCACATGTTCCAACACATTGGGATTGCCAAATGTCTGATCTACAGATTACCTTTCCTTGGTACCCACAAGATCAGTAGCTGCATTGCTGGCTTTTCAGAAACTGTATGACTTCACTGATTGTATGGTCTCAAAAGTTGCTGATAACAAGGGTGCTTAATATTTTCTGGTCAGATGAGGCACATTTTGCATTAAATGGTGCTGTCAACAACAAAAAATGCTGTAGATTATCCGCATTCAGATTCCCTTACACAGCCCATACATAAGGCTGAGGATACAGATGCACACACTGACAGGTACATGTTATCTGTGCCTCTTACAAGACTTGTTAAGCTATATCTGGAAGAATATAGTGTCCTGAATAAAGTGGCCTTCATGCATAATGGTGCAACTCCTTGAATTATAATGCTTGCCAAAGACTTTTTCTCCTTATTTAGCCACATTCAAATTGTCAGCTATCAATATATTTAATATCCCTAGTGATGGGGATGCTTAAAATGGATTGGAAGTAAAGACATATGGGCTTTGGAAGATATCTGAATGCAAGGGTGTACTGTGACAAATCACTTATACACAAATCATTAAATATAGTATATTTAATTCAGTGTGAACAAGAGTGTAATGCATGTTACACTACAGTCATTGCAGCATTAGCACTACAGTTAAATATGGCACCTAAAATATATCTAATATCAGAGCCTATTATCACCAAGCTATCTTACATACATGATACCATACAACTGAACTCAGCTAACACATCCAAACCACTCATCCTCAACTGAAAATTGAATCAGCAATAATACTAATCAAATTACCTTCCAGTTATAAATTAACCACTTTTGAAGCACTTGCAATAGAATGGTTCAAACAAAGCATGCGGTTTTTAGTTCTTAATGCTAAACTCCATAAAATATTTTTGGCAGTATGGAATTTGAATAGCATGAAATTTCCAATGTGCATGATCGAATTGCACCACAGGAATTAGAAACACATAAACTCTCCTTCCTTCCTTATCAATATGAACCAACTGACAATGATTCTGAAGTTCCCCATTCAGTCTCTTTGGTCAACAGTGATTTTATAGGGTGGCCACTGAAAGACTGAAGGGTTTGAAAAAGTCATAACTTGTTCATTTTTAATCTTTTTTATTTTCTTATTTTACAGGTTATAGAGCATCCCTTGGAGATTAAAATGTGGCCACTGAAAAACTGACCACCCTTTCAGAATCTTCTGAAGCGATGTTCTGGCGATGCCTAGGTAAGCAGAGCGACGACGAGTAGAGGCAGATGGATCCTCAAGGACACTCTGCCGTACAGCTTCCACCGCTGCATCAGTGGGCACAGTGCACTTAGGACCTCTTACCAGAAGATCGCCAACTGATCCAGTTCTTTCAAACCAGGCGATTAGGTTCCGAATCATGTTATCGCTAGGAGGACTTTAAAATGTTGCCGGTATTTTCTCTGAGTTTCAATAATTGATCTTTCACTGGAATAGAAAAACCCAACAAGTTTTACTCGTTGCTGGACGTCATACATAGCCATTTTAATTTCCAAGGGATGCTCTATAACCTGTAAAAAAAAGAAAATAAAAAAGATTAAAAATAAACAAGTTATGACTTTTTCAAACCCTTCAGTCTTTCAGTGGCCACCCTGTATATAGTGAAATCCAGATGACAAGCATTAAGAAAGGGGCACTTTCCTCTATGCAATTTAATTTTAACCAGTTTTTTTAATATCCACACTTCTTTTTTTAAAATTAATCTCATCCATTAACACAAACAATTGGGAGGTAAGTTCCAATATTTTAGGTTTCCGATCTTTTTATTGACAAGATCACAATTAAATGTCTCATTTCAGCTATTCTGCTTTGGCTGAGTAATATAATATAAAATGTAACAATAATATTTTGTCTTCAGTGTAAAGATAAAATATTATCAAGTAGGAATTAAGTAGGAATTAATGAGCTTTATTTTCTTATAATTGTGATATTTAAAGTATTTTCATGAACAATATATGTTCAGTATGTGATCACTTAATGGTTAATACTTGATTTCTGTTTTCAGTCAAAAGGCTATTTTCCTGAAGTTTTGATCAATTATTTCAGCTCATTTGGAGGTGGATTTGGTAACCAGAGTACTGCCAAGATACTGAGCCTAGAAGAATTAGCCAGTAAGGTATGCATCTTTTACTGATGTTTATCACATTTTGCATATACAGTAAACCCCCGTTATTCGCGGTATCTGTATTCGCGGTTTCGCGTATTCGCGGTCGCTGATTTAATATAAAATGAAACCTAAAAAAATTTTAAAGCGCCGTGAACATTTTCGCCATAAAAAACCTGGGCGTCGCTAAAATTATCTTTCCCGGTCAAAACAGCGCTCAGTTGAGAAGGGTGACAAAATCGCGAGTGTGGATGTTTCTCGCTAATCCTTGTTCAGTACGTGTTATGCGCTTGTCATGGAAGGTTTTGTTGTTTGCTTTTAATTTATATGCTTATAAATTTATCAATTTATAAATTGATATGCTTACAAAAGTGATAAATCTACCGTTTTGCAGTGTAAAACAGACTTTTTCGAGTGTGTTAATGGAAGAAAGTGACTTTATTTGGACAAGTTCTTTCTAACCCATACAAAAATATGGCTATGAATAACAAGGGAAATGTGAAAAGATCAAAGAAGGTGATGACATTAGCGAATAAAATTGAGCTATTAGACAAAATTTCTAATGGTGAAAGTGTCTCCTCACTGGCAAAACATTATAAAATCAATGAGTCAACGGTACGATCAATCAAAAAATCGGAAGAAAAAATCCGCCGTAGTGTCCGTGAAAACGCACTAATTGCTTCAAAAATTTGCTCTGTAACTCGTGATGTTAAATTAGAAAAAATGGAAAAATCTTCTATCTGTAGATTTAAAATCTACGGATAGAAGACCGAACCCAAAATAAAATTCCGTTAAGTTCACTCATCATTCGTGAAAAAGCAAAACTCCTTTATCAACACTTTAGAGAAATTGGTGATAGCACTGGCGGGATAAGTTTTTTAGCTAGCAAAGACGCTGGTTTGAAAGATTTGTTTGAAATTTCTAATAAATATTACATTTAATATTAAATTGTTTCTTATTTTCATTTCGATGCCATATGCTTGCATTTCACTATGTACTGTCTATGTACATAGTCATATTATGAAGGTACTTATAATACATACATAGACAAAACTTTAGACTAGTTTTTCTTATATATTTCATACTTTGGAACGGAACCCCTTTATTACTATGGGAGCCATAACTCGGTATTCGCGTTTTCGGTATTCGCGGCATTTCTCAGGAACGTAACCCCCGCGAATAGCGGGGGTTTACTGTATTAGAAAATGTTATTAAACTATATTATGAATAATTTATGGTTTCAGTAATAGTATTAGACAGTGCAAGGAAGCCACAGGCCTTTGCTGAACTGGTAGAAAAAAAGAAAAAGAAAAGAAAAAAAAAAACTCAACCAAGCAGATAAGAAAACACATAATTTGCTTCCCTCCTCACACAAGTATCCAGTAGACCTTTGAATTTATTCAAACTGTCAGCAACTATCTGCAAGGGTAACTTGTTCCAACTATCAATGACTTGCTGGCTAAAAGAAAACTTCATACAGTCTAATCTAAACCTCAAGCCCTGAAATTTGAATTTATGACCCCTAGTTCTGGAATTGTTTAGAACTCTGTATAGTGTTAATTATAATGCAGCTCTGGGGGTTTCACCTTCATTCATTTTACTAATCCCTCTTCATCCCATTTTACTAATCCTGCTTTATAAACCTCAATCAGCTCACCTCTGAGGTGCCTGGTTGCCAAACCCTGTTAAAAAAAAAAAAAAAAAAAAAATGGTAAACTGTAGCCATTATCAATCCACTGCAGGGTTTAAGCCCCCTTAACGGTTCGTGTTGAGGGAAATGGACTGTAATTTGCCATGCTGAACCAGTGCAGGTTGCCAGATCGACCGTATTTAGTAGTCATGGGCTTGAATCCCGGTCTACTCAAACAGCGTGTGCTACTGCACTCACGCTCCTGACCACTCAACTACAGAGGATCTGTAGCCTACATAATCAGAGTCTTTCCTCATACGGTCATTCTTCTGCTGATATCACCATTCCAGTTGCCCATCTTTGAATCCTTTCAAGAAGCACAGCCTTTTTTCAGACGAGGTCTCCATACTTAAACACAGTATTCCAAATGTGGTCTTACAATTGCCTTATACAGTGGGATTTTGACGTCCTTATCTGAGATGAGAAGTGTTTGAATCAACCGATAACTGAGATTCTGTCAGAAAAAGTACATGGGGTTTGGCAGACTGCAAGTGGAAATGGACATCGTTGAGATTAGAATTGAGACCACGTATATTTATGAAATGAATTAGGAAGTGCTTGGGAGGTTTAGATCTTTTTGCAGATAAGCTTGCTCTATTAGTTTGACAATTCATGGTGTATTCAATAGTAAGAAAAAGTGGGTGGGACATGCTGTATGAAGTAATGATATTTTTGGATGTGGCGTACACACGGTAAGAATATACCCAGATCCTTGACACGTGGCCTCGACAATGCTCCCCGCATACACACTACTCGGACTCCCTCCACTCACTATCTGGCAGAGTAGAGGTAGCAAGATTATACACTAGCCGATCCGGAAGCCTCCTAGAGAGTTACCAATAGGTTCGGTCCGGTGTACTAACTGGCGGCCGGCATGCGACCACCGTTTTAGAGCTGTACCCTCGAAATGTAAGGAATATTGGATCTCGCCACGATGTTCATCATAACCTCAAAAGTCATCAATCATACTGCATGATGGAAGAGATGGGGAAGGGTTGACCGGAACTTAGCTCTAGAGACTAAACATGGGTTCCACCACTTCAAGCCTCCAATAAGCAAAGTGGTGGTATTGTGCCGGTTGATGAGAGTCATCTACCACCCAGTACTGCCTAGTAACATAGAGGGGGCGGCATTCCTCCATGTGGTGTGGGTGCCACACCTCGACCCCTGCTTACGTTGGTTCACACCTGGGTGGTCACCCACCATGTACTTGTGCATGGAGGTTATACCCAGGATTATTAACAGTTCCACCATCGTGAAGGTGCAAGCAGAGGATTTGGCTGTCACAGACCATCCAGACTTCTCCGAAATTGTGTCCACTTGACTTGAGTGTCACCCGAATACCAATTCCATCAGCGTTTTAGACTCCCAGGTAGCAAGTACAGCTTGTCTGGCATATCTGAGAGAATGTCTGGGACAACCTCAAGGACCATGTTGCCATGCGTTTTGCCAAGAGCCATAGTTGATAATGTAGAGTAACTTGCTAATATGAGACGCCTAACTGTAATTCAAAAACGAGAGCCAATCGACAAATTTTAATGTGATTTTCGTATTCAGCAGCATAAAATTAGTCATGATTAGGTATTTTTTTTTCATAGCATTTTACGTGTTGACCAGTGTTATTAGTCAATCAATCTTTTAGTAATTAATTGGTAAAAAGGTAATTAGTTATTTACTTTTCACTTCTATTAATCACAAAAAAAATAAAAATTCACGTAATTTAAGAAATAAAAATCGAACACCTCTGAAACATAATATATTGCATACATTAACTAACTTGTTTTGTGTTAATGGTGGCCAGGAAATCTTGCACACTAGTCTACAATTTTAAATCTGAATTGATACTTTATTTAGCAAAACTGCTGCTCTGCTGTTTGGCAATCATTTTTTTTTTTTTATCTAATTCTTTGCTTTATTTATTGAATGTATATATATTACTGGCAAAGTATGAAATAAACTTTTTTTCTTTCATGGATTGTGCAGTTGTTCTGTGCAGTCTCTCTCTCTCTCTCTCTCTCTCTCTCTCTCTCTGTTATAATGCACATTTCTTCATCTAATTCATTGCTTTATTTATTCAATGTATATATTACTGGCAAAGTATGAAATAAACTTTTTTTCATGGATTTTGCAGTCATTCTATGCAGTCTCTCTCTCTCTAGGTAAAGTGCGAAAAAACTAAGTAATATTTGACAGGTGCTCTCAAATTATTTCCAAAATGAGCATTTGCAACCTTTATACAACAGGTTTGGTAAACACGACAATTATGGCCAAAATGTTATTAGAAGCCCTCAATTTGCTTCAGTTTATCATTATAAACAGAAAACAAAATGAAAAGTTCACCAGGTGCAAACTAATATTTACTTCACCTGCCTCAGGTCCTGATGACAGCAGCACACTGTCAAGGAATTGACAAAATCAATTTCTGAAGATAATCAACTGATAGTTTGTGGTTCCAAACACGAATTATGGCTTCCTGAAGTTTACGAAGGGTCTTTGGTTTCTTTCTGGCAAATGCAGATTCCACATGATGCCAACAGTTCTCTATAGGATTCAGGTCCTGCTGGGCTGTTTCCTGGCCAGCTAAGAGTTGTAATGGACCATCCTTCCAACCATTTTTTCACCTGTAACAAATGTAAACACATTACTGTCGACCCTCTAATGCAGAAATGAAGCTAAAGTAACTGCAGAAGTGCCTATTTACACTTTTCGCCCGATGACAAGGAGCAGTGTTGTCCTGCAAGGTGCAGTTACTTGGCAGGTTGAAATGGTTTCTAATGGTTGGCAGCAATTTGCCTTCCATATAACCATTGGCATTTACGGAACCTTTTATAAACTGCAGGTGATCTACTCCGCGATATGAAATGCACCCCCATATCATTTGGCTGGTAGGGAATTTCACTGTAGACACCATATAGTCTGGATGGCATTCTTCACCACGTCTATGGCGAATCGTTTGTCTCCCATCAGAGCCATGCAGGAAGTCAATTATTTTCTCATCTGAGAAAAAAACTGACATCCACTGCTCGGGGGATCCATTTGACATGCTCCCTACACCAAATTAATCGAGCCTTTCATTTTTTTGTGTGAGGAGGGGATTCTTCTTAGGATGGTGGGCTACAAGTCCATTTCTAAAGAGACATCTTCTGACTGTTACTGCATTTGCTGCCAATTTTGTTTGTTCTTCCCATTCTCTTTTCAGCTCAGACAAAGAAGCCTTACGGTTTTTAAGGCATAAGCGCTTCAAACCGCGGTCCTATTTTGGCATAAAGACATGTTTGTGTCCAGTTCCTTTTTTCCTATCAGCAGAACCAGTATTCTTGAGTTTAGAAAGAAATCTACTCACTGTTGACTGATTACAAGACACTATAAGCAATATGATGGGAAGGACATCCTTTCTCACGTAAAGCGAAAATAGCACTCTTTCTTTGTGGCATCAACTGCACATAACTCTCCATCCTGACACAAGCAAGGAATGACTGCAACTCTTGCACAGCATGCTTATATAAAGCTGAAAGTAACAGCTGATGCAATATTATGTCATCGCCAACAGTAACAGCTGATGCAATCTGTCAGAAATATTGCCATATTCTTACGTAAGTCGGACGACAATTACAATTTTAAGATGCGATGCACTTTCTTTGAACACCAGTGTAATTATAAATGGGTATTAAGCTATCTTACTGCATTTGCAATAATACTGATAGCTGGAATCCTGTGGATTTTTACGTTATTATAGTGAAATGTGTTTCCCTTCTGTGAAATCTTCAATCATATGAAAATCATAAATAAATTTTCAGAATCTTCTCTTCATTCCTATTTTTTAAGCTTCATAAATTTGTCTCACTTGTGCAATTTATGCATCCCATGTTCATTGTTAATGATTGCTTATCTTTTTTTTTTTTCTTTTACTGTTTTAAATTTCACAATCCAAAAAAAAATAGTGAAGAAATATCAATTAAGTAAAACATATCTTATCAAGGTAAAAGTGCTATATTTACAGTAATTTTTATTTATTTATTAAAAATTTAAGATATTTTAAACCTGTGTTAGCAAATTTTATTGGGTTTTTAACTTTTTTTACTGTTTATTTACCAGACTGAACATTTTTTTTTTTATGAGTGCTCTGCCTCTATCCCTATTTTTCCCATAAGTGCTGTTACTTTTAATGCATGAAATACCATAATGTGCAGATTTTTAGGAACACATGTACCATGTTGTAGCAGAAATGACTGTACTCTAAAGTGAATCATAGTTCTCAGCTTTTGTATAAGCTTGCTTTCTTGCATCATATGCCTCTACTAATGCTAATATTATATCCAACAGCACATCCCACTCCCATAAAATATTAATTTTAACAGCAAAATATGAGAAGAATACTATTCCACACCCATATGCCACGAAGTCAGGAACTATGATTCACTTATGTAACTAAATGAAATAATAAATAATTAAATTATTTATAAATTAAAATTAACTTAGTTAATATCTGATTTTAATGAGCTTGATTATATTTTGCTTTTTCTTTCTGTTTAGTTTAGTTTGGATGAGGCAAATCGCTATCCTTCTCAAATAGATTTTGCAAAACTTGAAAATTATAATCAACTGCATATAAAGAACCTGTTGCAAAACAAACAAGGAAAAGAAAAACTTACTGGAGATATCAAAAAATATATTTTTTCAAATTTTAATATGAGGTAAGCAGTTTCTTAACACGCTAAGAAATAACATACCAAGAAATTATTGAAAAATTACATGTTACAAATTGCATTTTTTTTTTTACTTCATTTTAAACTTTGTTATTGGTCAGTATTTATTTATGTTTGAGATCAGCAATGTATTCTGAGACTCCTCTTCATTTTTTTGAGAAAATAACACTACACTGCATATGTGTTTCTGTCTTTACTGCCTGGGAACTATATTGCCCCTCCCATTGACATGGGAGGGGAAATATAGTTCCCAGGCAGTAAAGAGTTTGGACTTAAGCTGTCTAGAAATGGCTATGTTTATCCATGAGCCAATCTAAAGTAACCAATGTCATTTTTAATTAAATAACATCACTCAGTAGGTGGATCTATCATTCGTTAAAAAACTCAAGGCCATTTGACCAGTTTTGGACCTGTTTGGGTCACTCATTAGAAAACAGGTAGCCTCAATTAAGTGAACTTTGTGTCAAATAGTGAATACACGTATCAAATTTAAATGAGTAGCCAAAACTGGACCCAGTGCAGCAATCAAGTAAGGAGGCAGTGTATTATTTTATGACACATCCTACTAATAGGGGTTTATTACACACATATGAAAGATAAGTATTGATTTTTAGTTTTCTCTTGAACCACTTAGCAACTTGTTTAAATATACCTTGTCACCTATTTTCTTCTATTCTTTTGTTTCAGTTATAAATTTATATCTTGTTTTGATAAAACATTCAGAATAATTATAATAAAATAATATTTTTTATTTTTTTTTTGTCACATATTTTCTTCTATTCTTAAATTTCATTTCCTGTATTTCACTGTTATAGTCAGTTTTACTAATAAATTTACTAAATATCTCTGCAAAATTTCAGGATCTTATTACTGAGTGTTCTCTTCCATTATTATATACTTCAGAGAAGAAAAATGTATGGGATGCATATAAAGTATCAGGTAACACAGAAGCCTGTGACAGATATAAGCTAGTCTGTAATCAAGTGACAAAGGAGGTTAGGCAGGCGAAGGCAGATTATGAGAAATCCTTGTCAAAGGATGCAAAGAAAAACAGCAAAGAGTTCTTTACTTATGTAAACTCTAGGAGGAAAGGGATGAATCAGATTGGACCACTTAACATAGATGGGTCGACTATTGATGATCATGCTCAGGTAGCTGATAAACTGAATGAGTATTTTGCATCTACATTCGTACACGAGGAGTTATTCAATGAGGGGAATTTTAATATAACTGGATGGGATCTATCCAGTTATATTAAAGGAGGCAGCAAAGGAAGTAAGCAAACCCTTAGCCATAATTATGAGAGCTTCCTGGACTCAGGGGAGGTCGCCATGGACTGGATATGTGCAAATGTATCACCAATTCACAAAGAGGATTCAAAAGGTGACACAACTAAATATAGACCTGTTAGTTTAACTTGTGTTCTGGGGGAAAGTAATGGAGTCATTGGTTAAAGAAGCATTGCAGGATCATCTAGACAAGAATGCATTAATAGTTAAGACACAGCATGGGTTTGTTAAAGGGAGGTCTTGTCTGACCAATTTGATTGGATACTATGATGTGGTCACAAAGGAACTGAAGAGGTATGGCATTAAGGGTAGGTTGCAACAATCGATAAAGGGATTGTTGAGTGGGAGATGACAGAGAGTGGTAAACAATGGATACTGCTCTTCGTGTACAAATGTTATTAGTGTAGTTCCACAGGATTCGGTGTTGCTCCCATTGTTGTTTTGTATATTTATCAACAATATTGATGAAGGTATATCAGGTTTTATGTGCAAATTTGCAGATGATACAAAGGTTGGCAGGGTTGATGACAGTAAAGACAGTATGCTACTCCAACTGGATCTAGATAAGTTGGGCAAATGGGCTGAGAAGTGGCAACTGAAGTTTGACATTGACAAATGCAAAGTACTGCATATGGGTAGGAATAACTGAAGAGAAACATACCAACTGCGTGTACTACACTCAGGGAATTGGAAAGCAAAAAAGACCTGGGAGTAATTGTGCAGTCAAATATGAAGTTCGCTGAGCAGTGCAGATGGGCTGCCAGGGCAGGTCATGGAGTCTTATCAATGATATATATAGGAATTTTGCTAGCAGGGACAAGGAGTGATTATCCCATTATACAAGGCAATGGTCAGGCCACACCTAGAGTACTATGTACAGGTCTGGAGGCCTCATTTTAGGAAGGATGTAGAGTTGCTGGAATGAGTACAGAGAAGGGCAACAAAATTAGTGATTGAAACAAAGGGTTGCTCTTACAAAGAAAGGCTTAAGTTCTGAAAATTGCAGTGCCTGGAGAGGAGGACCTGCGAGATGATCCGATTGAGGTGTATAAGGCCTTGAATGGGTTGAGCAAGTTGAATGCTGCAAACTTCAGTTGCTACTTCTCAGCCCATTTCCCAACTTATCTAGATCCAGTTGGTCGCATACTGTCTTTACTGTTGTTAACAACTCTGCCAACCTTTGTATCACCCACAAACTTGGACATTAAACCTGATATACCTTCATCAATAACATTTGATAAATACTGAAAACAACAATGGGCCCAATACCGAACCCTGGGGAACTCCACTAATAACAATTGTCCACGAAGAGCAGTGTCCATTTATTATCACTCTCTGTCGTCTCTCACTCTACCATCCTTTTATCCATTGTAGCAACTTACCCTTAATGCCATACCTTTCCAATTTGTACAGCAGTCTTCCATGTACAATGGTATCAAAAGCTTTCCTGAAATCCAAGTATATAATATAAAAATTATTTTTGGCATTCAGTTCCTTTGTGATCACATCATAGTATCCAATCAAATTGGTTAGACAAGACCTCTCTTTAACAAACCCATGCTGTGTCTTAAATATTACTGCAGTCTTGTCTAGATGATCCTGCAATGCTGCTTTAACCAATGACTCCATTACTTTCCCCCATTTTGCACATCTCCCGTCCATTGGGACCTCCCCTGAGTCCAAGGAAGCTCTCATAATTATGTCTAAGGGTTTGCTTACTTCCTTTGCTGCCTCCTTTAATATAACTGGATAGATCTCGTCCATCCTAGGTGTCTTTCTTATGTTTAATTTCAACAATTTCTCCTACACTTTGCTCTCATTTATTACAAAACTTTGCTCTGTTAGAGTTTGATAAATCTCTGGCATTCCCCTCCTTGAATAACTCATGCGAATGTAGATGCAAAATACTCATTAAGTTTATCAGCTACCTGAGCATGTTCATCAATAGTCAATCCGTCTATGTTAAAGGCGCCTCCGTAGCCAGGTGGGCAGGAGCAGCAGTGCGTAGCACACGCTTCTTGATTAGACCGGGGTTCGAGCCCATGACCACCAAATACGGAGGATGCGAAAAGTTCAGGGAATGACCACCGCATATCCCCGTAGCAATATGGCCTTAATTGCTAATGCTCCTAAAAACCAACAACAACAACATCTATGTTAAGTGGTCCAAATTGACTCATCCCTTTCCTTCTAGAGTTCACATAAGTAAAGAAGTGCTGTTTTTCTTTTCATCCTTTGCCAAAAATTTCTCATAATCTGCCTTCACTTGCCTAACCTCCTTTGTGACTTGATTACAGACTATTTTATATCTGCCATAGGCTTCTGTGTCACCTGATAATCTATATGCATCCCAGACATTTTTCTTCTCTGCCACAAGTTGAGGTCATTAATTCATCCAACATCCATTTAGGCCTAAACTTTGAACAGTATTTCTTAGTTGGTATGAAAGCCTAGTAGCCTCCAAAATTAAGTCCCTGAAGGCTTCTCATTTAGAATTCAATGTTGGAAACGTCATCCGTTGATCCCACTGTATGGAATTTAAAAACTCTGAGACCCCTGTAGTCACCTTTATGAAAGCCAAAGCCCTTCCCTTTACCCTTGGTAGTTATATCTTGAAGTAAATCCCACATCAGTACATTATGATCACTGTCACCCAGTGATTCCTTTATCTGCAAATATTAATGCATGAATAATCTCTGCTGATTATCAGATCAAGAGTATTACTCCCTCTAGTTGCCTCCCGAATATGCTGATGTAGAAAACAATCATCCAATAAATCCACAAAAGCCTTGCTAGTGTGTGAGTGACCAACCCACAAATTCCAGTCAATATCTGGGATATTAAAATCCCCCATTATAAGATACTCTGATTTACTGGCCTAGTCTATTTCTCTGTACAATTGCTCATTATACTCATCAGATTCATCAGGCCTATAACACACCCCTACTCTCATTTTTCCTTTCCCAGTGCTTATATCACACCAAATCTGTTGGATGCACTTCCTTAGATTTTATGTGTTTCTTAACTAACAGTATAATCCCTCCTTTAGTGGCATTCCGCTTATTACTTAGAGCTACTTTACTCCTGGCACTTGACTTATCAAAAGCCTCGTAGTCTTATTTGCAATATACAGTATTAAGTGTTAGCAAATTTGTGAATGTCAGTATTCCTGTTATATGCTATGATTACAAATTATGATCCCAGTTTTAAAATTTTATTATTGAAAAATTAAAAAAAAGCATAGAAAGCAAATCGTACTAATAAAGAAAAATTCAATCGTTTTTATTTTTACTGTAATGAATGCATTATTTATGACTCTGCAAACATCAAATAGTATTCTGTTTTCCTCCATACACTTCATAGCGTATCAGGTCAAACTTTCCATATAGCAGCACATATCTTGTTTTTCAAAAATCCAAAGTCTGCAGCTTTGAAGGAACGAAAATTTCATTTTTGACATATAACCTCAAAGGGAAAAACCTTTAAAATCTTACAGTTGTGGTACAAATGGTCACAGTAGAAGTAAAGGACATAGCCATGTGAGGCATGCTACACTGATGGAGTATTTAGCAACTTCTGATGTACAGTGATAGCTGTTGGCAAAATGAATAAAGTGACACACTTTACAAAACTTTAATCTTAGCAATAACTTTTAAATTAAGTAAGACAATTTCTTAACATATTAAACATGGAAAATCTTGCACACAATTTCTGACCCATATCTAGAGACAGCTAACCACACACACACCCCTGTCTAAATGCATAATCAGACCATTACATAACATAACACAACCCATATATTTATTCCAGCTAGCAAGCTTCTCAATATAAAAGTTTAAGATTCTAAACAGAAAGACAAGAAATATCAAATAGTATTCTCCACTAATTCCAACACTGTCCAAGAACTTAATTAGCATTAGCATTAGTAGAGGCATTTGATGCAAGAAAGCAAGCTTATGCAGCATCAGCCAAAAAAAAAAAGAAGTAAAATAAATAAATAAAAAATAACCACTTCCACTTCACCCCTCTGTTCGTTCGAAATACCTGTCCAGCTGAGCCTTAAACTTATTTAGGCTATCAACTTCCACGACAAGGGATGGAAGTCTGTTCCACCTACCAACCACCTGCTGGCTAAAGGCAAATTTCTGCACATCTATCCTACATCTGTCTTTCCTCAATTTGAACTTATGCCCTCTCAGGTGATTATTCTGAGCTAGAGGAAGAATCCCATCAGCATTGAGCATGCTCAAACCATTCAAGGCTTTGTACACCTCTATCAGATCACCTCGCTGGTGCCTAGTCTCCAGACACTGTAATTCGCAAAACTTAAGCCTTTCTTCGTAAGAGCACCCCTTTGTTCCATTCACTAATCTTGTTGCTCTTCTCTATACTCGTTCCAGCAGCTCTACATCCTTCTTGAAATGAGGCCTCCAGACCTGTATACAGTACTCTAGGTGTGGCCTGACCATTGCCTTATACAAGGGAATAATCACCTCCTTATCCCTGCTAGAAAAATTCATATATATCATCGACAATACACCATGCAGTCTGCACTGCTCAGAGAACTTCATATCTGCCTGCACAACCACCCCCAGGTTCCTTTCATTCTCTACCACTGTCAGTGTAGTACCACAGAGTTGATACGTTGCTCTGGGGTTGCTGTTTCCCATATGTAGTACTTTACATTTGTCAATGTTAAACTTCATTTGCCACCTCTCAGCCCATCTGCTCAACCTTTCCAGATCCTGTTGCAGCAGCATAGTGTCAGTAGTGTCCTTGACAACCCTGCCAACCTTCGTATCGTCTGCAAACTTGGACATTAAGCTTGATATACCATCATCAATATCATTTATAAATACAGAGAACAATAAAGGACCCAATACTGAACCCTGAGGGACTCCACTAATAACATTAGTCCACGATGAGAAGTGTCCATTGATTACCACTCTCTGTCTTCTCCCCCTCAACCACCCCTTTATCCATAGCAGCAATTTGCCTCCAATGCCACACTGCTCCAAATTGTGCAGCAGTCTTCCATGTGCAACAGTATCAAAAGCCTTTCTAAGATCCAAGTATATAATATCAGAGTTATTCCCTGCATCCAGTTCTTTTGTGACTGCATCATAGTATCCAATCAAATTGGTCAGGCAAGATTTCCCCTTAACAAAACCATGCTGTGTTCGAGCTATAACTGAAGTCTTGTCTAGATGATCTTGCAGTGCTTCTTTAACCAGTGCCTCCATTAATTTTCCGGGAACAGAAGTTAAACTCACAGGTCTATAATTACTTGTGTCAGCCTTTGATCCTCCCTTGTGAATTGGGGTCTCATTTGCACATCTCCAGTCCATGGGTACCTCCCCTGAGTCCAAGGAAGCTCTCATAATTATGGCTAAGGGTTTGCTTACTTCCTTTGCTGCCTCCTTTAATATAACTGGATAGATCCCATCCACCCCAGGTGCCTTTCTTGTGTTTATCTTCAACAATTTCTCCTCCACTTTACTCTCAGTTATTACAAGATTCTCTAGCTTACTGCTAGAGTTGAATACACCTCTGGCATTCCCCTCGCTGAATAACCCCTATTGTGTGAATGTCGATGCAAAATATTCATTTAGTTTGTTAGCTACCTGAGCAGGATCATCAACAGTTGACCCATCGATATGAAGTGGACCAATCTGATTCATCCCCTTCCTTCTAGAGTTTACATAAGTAAAGAACTCTTTGCTGTTTTTCTTCGCATCCCTTGCCAAGGATCTCTCGTAATCTGCCTTCGCCTGCCTAACCTCCTTTGTAACTTGGTTACAGATCAACTTGTATCTATCATAGGCTTCTGTGTCACGTGTTAATTTGTATGTATCCCATGCATTTTTCTTCTCTGCCATATGCCTCATTAGTTCATCTGACATCCATTTAGGCCTAAACCTTGAACAATATTTCTTAGTTGGTATGTAAAGCCTAGTAGCTTGCAAGATAAGTTCTTTGAATGATTGCTATTGGTAATATCATCAGTTGATCCCACTGTATAGAATTTAAATACTGTCTCAGTCCATTGTAGTCGCCTTTACGAAAGCAATACCCCCTTCCCTTTACCCCTAATGGTAGTTACCTCTTTGAGTAACTCCCACTTCAGAACACTGTGATCACTGCCACCTAGTGGTTCATTTATCTGCAGATTCTTAATGCATGAAGAATCACTACTGATAATCAAATCAAGAGTATTACTCCCTCTAGTTGCCTCCTGAACATGCTGATGTAGAAAACAATCATCCATTAAATCCATAAAAGCCTTGCTAGTGTGTGAGTTAGTCAGATTAATTTGAGATAGTCTCCAGTTTCCTCCTAATACCTCTCAACAAAGTGACAATCATGATAATACTGACTGCCTTCACTCTCTCTCTCAAAGAGAATGATAAAGGATACTGGCAGACAGGACTCACCAGCATTCCAGATAATACATTCTCTGTTAACACAACCTGTGGGTGGGCAAGCTCTCCCACTTCATATTCAGAGATGCCTTAAAAATGCTGCAGTCTCACTGAAAATGGTGAAACATCTCTAATATCAGGAGATTTACTAATAGAGACCACTCATTAATGACACTCTGAACTATTATTACAGCTCACATCCTTGATGGAATTCAATTCAAGTCATCTATCATACCACACCCAGTTCTTCCAAGGGCGTGATCACTGAATGGGATTTATTAAATGTTTATGTAGGTAAAATAGTTCAGGAACTTAAAGATCAAACAGTCATGCAAGCAAAACGAATCATGACCCAAAAAGATAACAGTTTAGTCCCTACCTATAATCTTAACTTTCAGTCCAACAAACTTACTAACTTCAGTAGAACATTGGATTCCTCACAACTATAGACCAATTTCTCTAACTAATTACTTAAATAAAACTTTCGGAAAAGTGATGCACCATTGACTCATCTGGTACCTTGAATCTCGAAACATAATCAGTTTATATGTCTTTAAGAAGAATAGAACTTTTCCTAGACTTCATGACAAAAGCTGAATCAAACATAAGGAATGCATCCATTAGAAATCAACATCTCTTCGTGATATGCCTTGATACAGAAAAAGCTTTTGATACCACATGGCATCCTAAGAGATCTCCATTCTGTTGATATGAGGCCATTTACCATATTTTCTTCAAAACTTCCTTTGAAACAGGTCCTTCCAAATTCGGTACTGGCAGGTTCTATCTCAAATGTACATACAAGAAGGAATCCAACAAGGTTCCGTTCTCAGCACCACTCTGTTTGCAATACGAATAAACAATATCAAACAGCATTCCAAACACTGTCAACTCGTATCTCTACTTGTAATACTCTTGATCTGGTTATCAGCAGTGATCATTCGTGCATTAAGAATTTGCAGATAAAGGAACCACTAGGTGGCAGTGATCACACTGTACTGATGTGGGATTTACTTAAAGATTTAATTACCATCAGGGGTAAAGGAAAGGGTTTTTGCTTCCGTAAAGGTGAGTACAGTGGTCTCAGACAGTTTTTAAATTCTGTACAGTGGGATCAACTGACAATGTTACCAACAGTAAATTCTAAGTGGGAAGCATTCAAGGAATTAATCGTGGATGCTACTAAAAGTTTCATACCTATTAAAAAATATTGTTCAAGGTTTAGGCCTAAATGGTTGTCAAATGAACTAATGAGACTCGTAACAGAGAAGAAAAATCCATGGGATGCATATAAATTATCAAGCGACTCAGAAGCCTATGGCAGATATAAGCTAGTCTGTAATCATGTCACAAAGGAGGTTAGGCAGGCGAAGGCAGATTACGAGAAATCCCTGGCAAAAGATGCTAAGAAAAACAGCAAGGATTTCTTTACTTTTATAAACTCTAAAAGGAAGGGGATGAATCTGATTGGTCCACTTGACATCGATGGTTCGACTGTTGATGATCCTGCTCAGATAGCAAACAAACTAAATGGGTATTTTGCATCTACATTCACACATGAGGAATTATTAAGGTTTGAAAATGGCAGAAGGTTATCAAATTGTAGCAGGATACTTAATGATTTTGTAGTAACTGAAAGCAAAGTGGAGGAGAAATTGTTGAAGTTAAACATAAGAAAAGCACCTGGGGTGGATGGGATCTATCCAGTTATATTAAAGGAGGCGGCAAAGCAACTAAGCAAACCCTTAGCCATAATTATGAGAGCATCCTTGGACTCGGAGGTTTCCACGGACTGGAGATGTGCAAATGTATCCCCAGTTCACAAAGGGGGATCGAATGGTGACACGAGTAATTACAGACCAGTTAGTTTAACTTCTGTTCCGGGTAAAATAATGGAGTCACTGGTTAAAGATGCATTGCAGGATCATCTAGACAAGACTGCAGCAATAATTGAGACACAGCATGGGTTTGTTAAGGGAAAGTCTTGTCTGACAAATTTGATAGAATATTATGATGTGGTTACAAAGGAACTGGATGCAAAAAATAATTTTGATATCATATATTTGGATTTCAGGAAAGCTTTGACACTGTTGCGCATGGAAGACTATTGTACAAATTGGAGCAGAATGGTATTAAGGGTAAGTTGCTACAATGGATAAAAGGATGGTTAAGTGGGAGAAGAGAGAGGGTGGTAATCAATGGGTGCTGCTCTTCGTGGACTAATGTTATTAGTGGTGTCCCACAGGGTTCGGTGTTAGGTCCACTGTTGTTTTGTATATTTATCAATGATATTGATGAAGGTATATCAGGCTTAATGTTGAAGTTTGCAGATGATACAAAGGTTGGCAGGGTTGTTAATGACAGTAATGGCAGTGTGCTACTGCAACAGGATCAAGATAATTTGGGCAGATGGGCTAAGAAGTGGCAACTGAAGTTTAACCTTGACAAATACAAAGTACTGCATATGGGTAGAAGTAACCCCAGAGAAATGTACCAACTGTGTGGTACTACGCTTAAGGTGGTAGAAAATGAAAAAGACCTGGGAGTAATTGTGCAGTCAGATATGAAGTTTTCTGAGCAATGCAGACAGGGTGCCAGGGCAGGTAATGGGGTTTTGTCAATGATATATAGGAATTTTGCTAGCAGGGAGAAGGAGGTGATTGTCCCTCTGTATAAGGTAATGGTCAGGCCACGCCTTGAGTGCTGCGTACAGGTCTGGAGGCCTCATTTTAGGAAGGATGTAGATTTACTTGAGCGTGTACAGAGAAGGGCAACAAGATTGGTGAGGGGAATGAAGGGATCCTCTTACCAAGAGAGGCTTCTGCAAATTGCAGTGGTTGGAGACTAGGCACCTGCGCGGTGATCTGATTGAAGTATATAAGGCTTTGAATGGGTTGAGCAAGCTGAATTCTGATGGGATCCTTTCACTTGTTCAGATTACGAACCTAAGGGGGCATAAATTCAAATTAAGAAAGGACAGATGTAGAATAGATGTGCGGAAATTTGCCTTTGGCCAGCAGGTGGTTAATTGCTGGAACAAACTTCCATCTGTCGTTGTGGAAGTTGATAGGTTGAATTAATTTAAGGAGGAACTGGAATGGTGTGTTTTTTTTTGGCTGATGCTGCATAGGCTCATACACTTGCTTTCTTGCATCACATGCCACTACTACTACTTGGATGATCCATTGTTGAGGTTTTTTAAATTCTATACAGTTACTGATATTACCAACAGCAAATTCTAAAGGGAAAGCATTCAAGGAAGTAATCTTGGAAGCTACTAGGCTTTTTGTTCCAGCTAAGAAATACTGTTCTAGGTTTAGGCCAAATGGATGTCAGATGAACTAATGAGACTTTTGACCGAGAAGAAAAATGCATGAGATGCATATAAATTATCAGCTTACATTGAAGCCTATGGTAGGTATAAGTTAGCCTGTAATCAAATCATAAAAGAGATTAAGAAAGCAAAGGCAAATTATGAAAAATATTTGGCAAAGGATGCAAAGAAAAACAGCAAAGACTTCTTTACTTATATAAACTCTAAAAGGAAGAGGATGAATCAGATTCGTGATACCAATCCACTTGATATCAATGGTTTGACTGTAGATGATCATTCTCAGATAGCTGCCAAACAAAATGAGTATTTTGCATCTACATTCACACATGGGGAGTTATTCAAGAAGGAGAGGGCCAGATTTTTATCAAACTCTAACATGGAGTTAAATGATTTTGTAATAACTGAGAGCAAAATGGAGGAAAATTCTTGAAGTTAAACATAAGAAAGGCACCTGGGGTGGATGAGATCTATCCAGTTATATTAAAGGCAAAAGAAGTAAGCAAACCCTTAGCCATAATTATGAGAGCATCCTTGGACTCAGGGGAAGTCCCCATGGACTGGATATGTGCAATGTATCTTCAATCACAAAGGGGGAACAAAGGGTGACATGAGTAATTACATACCTGTTAGTTTGACTTCTGTTCCAGAGAAAATAATGGAGTCACTGATTAAAGAAGCAGTGCAGGATCATCTGGACAAGACTGCAGTAATAATTCAGGCACATCATGGGTTTGTTAACCGGAAGTCTTGTCTGAAAAATCTGATTGGATACTATGATGCGGTCACAAAGAGACTGAATGCAAAAAATGATTTTGATATCATATACTTGGATTTCAGGAATGCTTTTGATACTGTTGCACATGGCTGACTACTGTACAAATTAGAGCAGTATAGCATTAAGGGCAAGTTGCTACAATGGATAAAAGGATGGTTGAGTGGGAGAAGACAGAATGGTAATCAATCGACACTGCTCTTTGGACACCACTAATAACTAATGTTATTAGTGGTGTCCCCAAGGGTTCAATGTTAGGCCCATTGTTGTTTTGTATAATTATCAGTAATATTGATGAAGTATATCAAGTTTAATGTCCAAGTTTGCAGATGATACAAAGGTTGGCAGGGTTGTTAATAACAGTAATGACAGTATGCTGCTGCAGCAGGACCTGGAGAAATTGGGTGGATGGATTGAGAAGTGGCAACTGAAGTTTAACATTGACAAATGCAAAGTACTGCATATGAAAGAGACCTGGGGGTAATTGTGCAGTCAGACATGAAGTTTTCTGAGCAGTGCAGGCAAGCTGCCATGTTGTCTTGTCAATGATATACAGGAATTCTGCGAGCAGGGACAAGGTACCCTAGTATAAGGCAATGGTCAGGCCACACCTTGAGTACTACATACAGCTCTGGAAGCCACATTTTAGGAAGGATGTAGAGTTGCTAGAATGAGTACAGAGAAAGGCAACGAGGTGAGGGGAAACAAAGGGGTGCTCTTATGAAGAAATTCTTAAATTCTGCAAATTTCAGCATCTGGAGAGTAGGAACCTGCAAGGCGATCTGATTGAGGTGTATAAGGAGTTGAATGGACTGAGCAGGCGCAATGCTGATGGGATTCTTCCTCTTGCTCAGAATAATCGCCTGAGAGGGCATAAATTCAAATTGAGGAAAGACAGTTGTAGGAAAGATGTGCGGAAATTTTCCTTTAGCCAGCGAGTGGTTGATTGCTGGAACAAACTTCCATCTGTTGTTGTAGAAGTTGATAGCTTAAATACACTGGTGTTCAAAGAAAGTGCATCACAACTTAAAATTGTAATTTTTGTCCAAATAACGTAAGTATATGGAATATTTCTTACCGATTGCATCAGATAAGATTGACACGCATAGGTGATGACGTAATATTGCATCAGCTGTTACTTTCAGATATATAAGAATGCTCCACAAGAGTTGCAGTCATTCCTTGCTTATGTCAGGATGGCGAGTTACGTGCAGTTGACGCCATGAAGTAAGAGTGCTATTGTTGCTTTACATTGGCCTTCCCGTCATATTGCTTATAGAGTGTCTTGTAATCAATTGACATAGTGTGCATAGTGTTGGGAGAAAGGTGCTTCCGGTGGTTTCCCACATCTGTGCCATATGAACTCTGTGGAGACAAACAGTATCACTGAAAGCCAGAAAAATTTTTTGTGTTGTAAATGAAGTATTTCTGGGTTCTGTTGAGTGTCCTGGCTTTTGGCTGCAGGGCCCCTGGTGGGACCCCACATTGCCCGCACACACCACTAGGAGGTAGCCAGGCTGCCCATAATTCTCCGGCTAGTCTCCTCCAGGTCGCCTGAGCTTCCTGGAAAGAGACAAAGTAAAAAAAAAAAAAATAGGGGAGTACAGGATGTACTGGAGAGGGTAAAGTAAAGGAGGTATAGACAGAGCGACGGAGGATGTAAGGGAAGGCATCCTCCGCAGCTTGGGTGGGAATTCTCCCACCTAAGAGGAAGTGGAAGAAGAGGGCCCACGAGAGGATGGGAAGACAATCACATATCAAGAGAGACATGGATGAAACAATTCAAGTGACCTGAGTGTCAAGTTTAGTAGCTAGAAGTGGTCACAATTTAGGTGAAGATGTTCAGTATATGAGAAAAGGGTGTTGATCAATGTGCATCAGTTCTAGGACATTGCACCAGTGATCTTCTTCTGGTGAAGAGATCATGGGCGAAGGCAGAGAAAGCGTTGTACTGGTCTTCCTCATTGATCAGAAAATGTTCATTTCCTCGAGGCAAGACGTATTTTTGATATGAACAACGTTCGCAGGTCCTCGTAGAGCGGGCAAAAATAGAATAGGTGATCCCAGTCTTCGTTTTCACCATAAAGACAGCAAGGGTCATCCGCGATGTTCATAGAGGCAAGTTTGTGATTTATGGATCCATGGTCTGTAATCAGGAAAGTGGTATATAACCCTGGCTGTACCATGCTGGAGCTTTAGGGTAGATCTGGGCTATTTCAGGTAAGAATTTTTTAGTGATGGAATCTGAGGGTGGTATTCCATCTGTTTTGCCAGGTGTTAAGAAGGTAGACTGCAAGGTGCTTTTTTTTTTTTTTCTTTGATGGTGTTTGCTGTGTTTGTAGCAAAATCCAGGATGGTGGTAGGGAGTCCCTTTGCGAGCCGGTAGTGCACGCCTTTGCGAATTATCTGCAGGTCCAGAGGGAGAACTCCTGCCAAGACGTGGAGCGCTGGGTTGCTTACTGTGCAGCAGGCATGGGTGATAGTGAGAAGAATATTACGCTGGATGGAGGTGAGCTTCCTTTGGTTACAAACAATGAGTGCACGATGATACCAGACACCTGCACAGTAGGTTATAGTGGGAATAAATACAGCTTTGTATAGCATTTGCAGTGAGCGGCAATTTAGGCCCCAGTCAGACCTGCTGATCCTCACTACCATTGCCGTGTAGTTCCTGACTTTGCGATGAAGGTAGTCTATATGTGGGTAAAACGTGAGCTTGGGGTCGAGAATTACCCCAAGGTACTTCATCTCAGTTGTTAGTTTGATGGTTCTACTAGCAATTTTAATCTGTGGCGGCCTGCTTATTTGAAGGGTTCTCTGAGTAGAATTGAAATAGTTTTCTCAGGGGATATATGGAGTTTATGGAGGCTGGCCCATTCTTGTAGCTTTGTAAGACTCCGTTGGCTGTTGTTTCCAGTGACTGTCTGTATTAAGTCATCTGCGAAGGCTTGGGTGGAAACATCCCCCAGGTCTAGGTTCAGGAACTCGTCCATGACCACATTCCATAGGAAAGGCCAAGGACAGAGCCCTGGGGGCATCCTCTGTAGACGTTTCTGGAGACTTGTAGATAGGCATTTCTGACTGTAACACTTCTGTTGTGAAGATAGTCCTGTATGCAGCTGTAAAGATTTGCTGGAACGCTAGCTTCTCTGAGTCTTCGTAGTATACTTGGCCATCAGAGCAAATCAATGGCCCTGGCGAAATCCATTGATATTACTAAGAAGTATTTGGTGGCTGAATTTTTGACTGAATCTGTGAGCTGTCGAAGAGCATGTTCTGCTGA
Organism: Mastigoproctus giganteus; assembly: GCF_048544385.1. Lineage (NCBI taxonomy): Eukaryota > Metazoa > Arthropoda > Arachnida > Uropygi > Thelyphonidae > Mastigoproctus > Mastigoproctus giganteus. Next base: position 42,223,454 of record NC_143587.1, on the reverse strand, counting down.
AAACCGAAAACCGAACTGGTTTGGGGACTGGAGATTTGCATTTTTATAGTTTTTCCAATCTGGATAAGAGAAGACGTTCAAATGAGTGATTTCTTTCCAAACTTAAGATGAGGTGGATGAGATCTATCCAGTTATATTAAAGGCAAAGAAAGTAAGCAAACCCTTAGCCATAATTATGAGAGCATCCTTGGACTCATGGGAAGTCCCCATGAATTTCCCCTATAAGGAACTGGACGCAAACGAATCTCTATGCCAAAACAGGACTGCATTTTGAAGCGCTTATGCCTTAAAAACTGTAAAGCTTCTTCATCTGAGCTGAAAAGAGAATGGAAAGAACATCCAGGAGTGGTATCAAGTGCAGTAACAGTCAGAAGATGCCTCTTCAAAAATGAACTTGTATCCCATCATCCTCAAAGAAGCCCCTCCTCAGACAAAAAATGAAAAAGACCTGATTAATCTGGTGTAAGGAGCATGTCAAATGGATCCCCGAGCAGTGGAAATCAGTTATTTTCCTGGATGAGAAATTCAACCTGCATGGCTCTTAATGGAGGCAAACGATTCTCCATAGATGTGGTGAAGAATACCATCCAGACTGTATTTCTCTACCAGACAAACGATTCTCCGTAGACGTGGTGAAGAATTCCATCCAGACTGTATTTCCCTACCAGACAAACGATTATCCATAGACGTGGTGAAGAATACCATCCAGACTGTAATTCCGTACCAGCCAAATGATATGGGAGTGCATTTAGTATCACCTGCAGTTTATAAATGGTTCCATCTGGCTGCCAACCATTACAGATCATTTCAACCTGCCAAGTAACTGCATTTTTCAGGACGACATTGCTCCTTGTCATTGGGCAAAAAGTGTAAATCAGTTGATTATCATAGAGGGTCGACAGTAATGTGTTTACATTTGTTACAGGTGAAAAAATGGTTGGAAGGATGGTCCATTACAACTGTTAGCTGGCCAGGAAACAACCCAGCCGGACCTGAATCCTATAGAGAACTGTTGGCATCGTGTAGAAACTGCAGTTGCCAGAAAGAAACCAAAGACCCTTTGTGAACTTCAGGAAGCCATAATTTGTGTTTGGAACCACAAACTATCAGTTGATTATCATCAGAAGTTGATCTTGTCAATGCCTCGACAGTGTGCTGCTGTCATCAGGACCTGAGGCAGGTGAAGTAAATATTAGTTTGCACCTGGTGAACTTTTCGTTTTGTTTTTCATTTAAAATGATAAACTGAACAAATTGAGGGCTTCTGATAACATTTCAGCTGTAATTGTTGTGTTTACCAAAACTGTTGTATAAACTTTGCAAATGCTTATTTTGGAATATTTTGAGAGCACATCAAATATTACTTAGCTTTGGCTTAACTATTAATAAATATCTTTTGTTTATATTTCTATTTGTGATGCTAGTCATTAATGTAACATACCATTGCGAAAAAGAGTTAGAAATGTGAAATTTCTAAGTGGTGCACTTTCTTTGAACACCAGTGGTGTTTTTTTTTTTTTTTTTATGAAAACCCCAAACACGAAAAGTATTAGAACCTATAGTACTTAATACTGTTCTTGGGTTGGAGGTTGGGAAGACAAGAGAAGATATTTGTTGACATTAGACTTGAACTTCTGTAGACTACACCAGTTGAATGAATAAATGATGTTATGTTATTTGGTTTTTAGGAGCATTAGCAACTAAGGCTATATTGCTCCGGGGATATACGGTGGTCATTCCCTGGCCTTTCTGCATCCTCCGTATTTGGTGGTTACGGGCTCGAACCCCGGTCTAATCAAGAAGCGTGTGCACGCACTGCTGCTCCTGCCCACCTGGCTACGGAGGCACCATGAATAAATGAGTAAGATGAAAAGTTGGCTCAACTCACCCATGAATAAATGAGTAAGATGAAAAGTTGGCTCTGTGAGTTTGAAGACGTTAGACAGTAAATGGATGTTGGCTGATGTGCGGCACGTATTCGGACTGTTTTGAAAGAGAGAGCGGGAATTATAGAAGCCAATTCAGAAGAACAGTGCCCATGGAAGTATCTGTAGAAGAGGCATGCAGCAGAAACAGTGCGTCTATGAGAAAGCGAGTGGAGAGACTCTGTTAGAGATGAATCATTAATTAACCTAACTGCCCTCTTCTGAATGGAATCTAGAAGCCCGAGAGAGGTTTTGGGAGCACCGCCCGAGATGTGGGAACAATATTCCACGGTAAGGCAGATTCGCGATTTGTACTGAGTGAACAGTTGTTTGGAAGAAAAGTAACACTGAGAGCGAAAGAGAAAACCAAGTTTTTTAGATGCAGAGGAAGCAATATTTGTTATGTGCTTGTGCCAAGAGAGAGATTAGAAGTCAGAGTAATCCCAAAAAGAGATATATCATCTTGCCTAGAAATCGGAGTGTCACCAAAGATAAGCATAGGAGCAGAAGAATCCTTTTTGCGAGATATAAGACAGGAATGAGTTTTAGAAGGATTGAAATCAACTAAATTGTCTTTGTCCCACTGGAGAATTACCTGGAGATTGGCAATTAAGGAATTAGTAACTGATATTCGAGACGTTGAAGCTGATTGTGCAGGGCAAGGATTCTCAAAATGGAAATTGGAATGAAATGTACTATCATCGGCAAAACTGTGGATAGGTTTGCCAGTCAATGGAAGAATGTCATTAATATACAAGAGGAAGAGAGTGGGGGATTAGAACTGAACGTTGGGGGGACACCAGCATTAGTGGAGAAGTTAGAAGACAGTGAGCCATCTACCATCACCCTCAGTGAGCGATCAGATAGAAAAGTGGATAACCAATTACAAGAAACAGTTGGTAAACCTTAAGATGAAAGCTTGTTTAGAAGACCTTTATGCCAAACATGATTGAAAGCCTTTGAGATGTCAAGAGCAACTGCTAGTGTTTCACCAAACTTTTACATTGAATTTGTCCATAAATGGGTAACATAAGCTAAAATATCACCAGTAGATCGACACTAACGGAATACATACTGGCGATTGTTGATCAGACATTTGTAGATAGTTTAAGAGTTGGTGGTTAGTTGATTTCTCCATTACTTTAGAAAGATTAGAAGTAATTGCAATGGGACGATAATTGGATGGGAGCGATTTGTCACCCTTTTTAGGAACTGGCTGGATATGAGCAAATTTCCATGCAGAAGGAAAAACACCTTTGAAATAAGAAAGTGAAAAAAAGGCGGCAAAGAACAGAAGTAAGTTCAGGAGCACAGGTTTTGAGAACATGAAGAAATACGATCAAGACTTGGAGCTTTCGTAGCATTGAGATTCTTCAGAATCCTTCTGACATCCTTTTGGTGGAAGACCAGAGGAGGCATTGAATGCAGCATGTTGGGAATGGTAGGAGGTGTTTTACCAAGGTCATTAATACATGAATTGGAGGAAAATGGTACGCTAGTAGGTAAGCTTTATCCTTGGCTGAAGTGACAACAGAACCATCTGGTTTTGACAGAGGTGTGAGTAGAGATGAGCAAAAGTTGCGGCCAATAGCTTTGGCCAGAGACCAGAATGCTCGGCTACCATTAAGGCAAGAGGCAAGTTTTCTACTCATAGCCTGTTCAAAATCTAGTTTGGACTGATTAATAACTGCTTTACAATTGTTGCGAGCTTTGGTGTAGGCAGAAAATCAAACTGAAGAATTGGAAACAAGCCAATTGTGATATGCAACCTTCTTCTCTTGAACAGCCTTAGCACATTTATTGGAAAACCAAGTTTTAGATAAAGGACAAGATTTTAAAGTGGAGTGTGGGATAAAGTTGTTGTTGTTTTTTGGTTTTTAGGAGCATTAGCAACTAAGGCCATATTGCTCTGGGGATATGCGGTGGTCGTTTCCTGACTTTTTCACATCCTCCGTGGGATAAAGGATTTCATTCCTACAAGAATAATTTCACTGACACAATCTGAGCAAACACTGACATCAGAAGTTTTGAAACATTAGTTCAACCAAGGAAAAGAAAAAAAATAAATCCCGCAGATCATTCCATTTTGCATTCTTGTAATGCCAAACAACAGGAGGTTGGAACTAGCCATGAGATAAAGGCTCCATTGGAGAAGAGACAATCACTGAGTTGTGATCTGAGGTGGCTAAAGGACCACTCACTTCGGCCGTGTACTAAGAGGGGTTGTTTGTGAGAAAGAGATCACGTGTGTTGTCTAACGGTTAGGATTGTCTGGTATTCTTGTAGGTAAGTGAACAATCTGTGCAAGGTCGTTAGTAATTGAAAAGCCACAGCATATCGACCAGCTGGATCGGTGTGACTAGAAAACGGAAGCCAACTGGAGTTGTGAACATTAAAATCACCAAGGAAAATTACCTCACTGTTAGGAAAGTTGGACTGGAGAAAGTCAAGTTGCAAAGAGAGGATGTCAAAGAGCTCCAAGTGATTAGTGGAGTTGGGAGAACGGTAGAGACAACAGATGAATTTAACACAATGTGGTAGAGAAATTTTAAGCCAGAGAAGACTGAAAAGAGGAGATTCCAAATTACTAAGTCTCTGACAGGGAATATCGGAATGGACATATGCACAAGTACCACCTTTGAGGCGAAAGGAATCGTACAGTGAATAATTTGGGCAACCAAGATGAGCAGTAGTTGAATCAATCGATAACTGAGATTCTGTCAGAAAAAGTACATGGGGTTTGGCAGACTGCAAGTTGAAATGGACATCGTTAAGATTAGAACTGAGACCACGTATATTTGTGAAATGAACTAGGAAGTGTTTGGGAGGTTTAGATCTTTTTGTAGAAAATCTTATTCTATTAGTTTGACAATTCAAGGTGTATTCAATAGTAAGAAAAAGTGGGGGACATGCTGTAAGGAGTAATGAAATTTTTGGATATGGCGTACACATGGTAAGAATATACACAGATCTTTGACATAACGTGGCCTCGACAATGCCCCCGCGCATACACACTTCTTGGACTCCCTCCAGTCACTGTCTGGCAGAGTAGAGGTAGCAAGATTATACACTAGCTGATCCGGAAGCCTCCTAAAAAGTTACCAATAGGTTCGGACCGGTGTACTAACTAGCGGCTGGCCTGTGAACACCGTTTTAGAGCTGTACCCTCGAAATGTAAGGAAGATTGGATCTCGCTATGATGTTCACCATAACCTCAAAGTCATCAATCATACTGCACGATGGAAGAGATGGGGAAGGGTTGACCGGAACTTGGCTCTGGAGGCTAAACATGGGTTCCACCACTTGACGTCTCCAAGAAGCAAAGTGGTGGTATTTCACCTTTTGATGAGAGTCATCTACCATCTAGTATCGCCTGGTATCACAGAGGGGCGGCATTCCTCCATGTGGTATGGGCACCACACCTCGACCCTTGCTTACGTTGGTTCACACCTGGGTGGTCACCCACAGTGTGCCTGTGCATGGGGGTTATACCCAGGATTACTAACAGTCCCACCATCGTTAAGTTGCAAGCAGAGGATTTGGCTGTCACAGACCGTCCGGACTTCGCCGAAATTGGGTCCACTTGACTTGAGTGTCACCCGAATATCAGTTCCATCAGTGTTTGACTCCCAGGTAGCAAGTACAGCTTGTCTGGCATATCTGAGATAATGTCTGTGACAACCTCAAGGACCATGTGTAGTCAGAACTAGACAAACATTTGGAGTGACTGGATGGGTGGAATGAGAAGGGGTATTTTTTTTTTTTTTTTTTTGGCTGGTGCTGTATAAGCTTGCTTTCTTGCATCATGATGGTAATACTAATGAACTGCATTGAGAGGCATCTATGGATGTCCATAATTAACATTGAATTATGGATGGCACAAAATGGATACAAACTGACAAGCCACAAATCTACAGCCATACATTTCTGCACCAAGCACAAAATGCATTCTGAATCCGCGTTACACTTGGCCAATCATTCTCTTCCAATCATGAACAGTATTTGTGTCCAAGGGTAATTTTTGATAAGAAGCTAAACTTCCAGAACACATTGAATATTTATAAATCACTTGCACAAAGAAAATGGATATATTCTGAGTCATGTGTAGTCAGTGGTGTGACTATGCCATTGCAGTACATAGGAGTGCAAGTTTGAAAGGGGCTTCCCGCCCAAAACTGAAAAAAATTTAATTGAATAAAAATGTAAGTTTTTTAATTATGTTTATAATAAAATTTTCTATTATGTTTATTGTTAGCTAGCTGCACAAGCAAAACTGCAGTGAATAGAGGTGAAATTGTATTAGCATAGCTACTGCTTCCAGGGCAATTTTTAAGGATTTGTGTCTGTGGGGGCCAAAGTCAAAAAGGTGGCCCACTTACCGGGGTCATTATTATTGAGTAATAGTACAGTCCATTCCGGTTATTTGGGACACATCGGGACTAGTGCATTTTGGCCCGATTAAGCAGCTTCCCCAATTATCCGAAGTTTCACGTAAATAGTTAAAAATACAATGTACCCCCCCCTTTACACTATACAATCAAATCATGTTACAACGAACTCAACATAGTAAAGTACCATTCCCTATACGATGTGCAGTAAGCGCCGGTCATTGTGATCACGTTTGTGAATTGAATTTTAATTCTATTAAACAGCAATTCTAATTAGCGAAAATAGGAGGAATATTATCCACAGGCTATAAAAGCAAAGATATATTAAGCACAAATTTACCCTTTATTACCTTACCAATTAAAAAAATTAAATGATACGTGAAAATCGGAAGAATATACGTGATAATCGGAATAATTAATATGTACTGTAATATGTACATATGAACTAGTTGACATTTCTGTTCACTGACATTTGTAGGTGGGAGTTAAAATTTAAAACAGTAAAAAGATAAGCAATCAATAACAAAGAACATGGCACACACAATTTGCAAGTAACACGATACGCGCAAGTGAGAACGGAGTAACAAGTTACAAAGCTTTAAAAATAGGAATGAAGAGAAGAGCTGAAAATTAATTTTTTTATATGATTGAAGATTTCATGGAAGTGTAAACACATTTCACCATAATAACCCACAGAATTCCAGCTGTTGGTATTATCACAAATTCAATATGATCGAGTTTACTGTCCGTTTATGATAGATTTCACTAACAGAAAAGCCCAATAAACAGGTGACTGCTTATTGTTTTATGGTTGTGACCTCCAGAATTTCGACTGAACCACGTGGTACCATTGGAGACAATCCGTAGGGTAATCTCCAGTGCTGCGGTCTCCTGCCCCAATTAAGTGAAGTAAACCCTGGCTATTTTCTTGATTGGTTTCTGTTTTTTAATATTTGCCCCAAATAAACGGCTGCTCCGATTAACCAGTGGCCCAAATAACCGGAATCCACTGTATCACTCAATATTTTCAGGGGGATCCACACTAAACTTTGCGTTGGGGGCCCACTTTTTCTAGTTATGACACTGTGTCTAGTGCACCTTTGGCTGCAGATCATTATACCCTGCTCCACTTATATATCCGTAATTAGATCTTGGCTAGATTACGGAGCACCTGTTTATGACTGCTAGGGAGAGTACCTTAGCCCGTCTTGCTCCCCTCGAACACGCTTCTCTTAGGATAGCCCTAGGTGGATACAGAATATCTCCAGTTCAAAGTCTTTATGTTGAGGCTCATGAATCTTCACTCAGCATCAGAAGAAAGATGTTACTGATGAACTACTCAGCTGTTTCAACTAAAATCTGAACCACAAGTATGGACTGCTTACTTGTGTAAAAATAGAAAAGAAATAGTAATCCTAGCAAGAATCCAAATAAGTCATACTCACTCTCACATCTCTTTCTGCTTACAGGAAGTGATCCTCTGCAGTGTACGCACAACTCACAGCCACTTATAGTAAAACATATACTCAATGAATGTAGTTTATTCAACAATGCCCAATGCATTTCTTTCAGTTTCCTTTCATGTTCTTTCAAGGATCTTTATCACTCAACTGCATCATAGGTAAAGAAGCAAATCTCTCTGAATTCTTTTTTTCTATTTAAAACAAATTCAAATGTATGACCATTTCTAACTGCTCCCCAGGCAGTTTTCATATGTAACACCAATTACTTTCGGAGGTGCAATATGACCTAAGTAGCCCTTGCGTCAGAATCTGCCATAGCAGCAATCTCTTAATACAGTTGAACTTCAGAAATTCAGCAGTCCATTTTATGTTTATATTTTTAACTTTGCCTTTTCTCAGGTGTGTTTGTTGAATGAATCCAACAACCCACCTGATAATTTGAAAAGTTATTTCTCGGATTGGCCATCATTCTAAATGGCATATCAAAGCTGGTTCCATGAGGCGGACATGCACAGATTTTCATGTGAGTGCTGTAAAAGGTATTAAATGTCCACCAACCACCATGCCCGCTAAACCTTTTGCCATGATTTTGAGAGCATCTTTGGGCACAGGAAAGTTCCCTACAGATTGGAAATGTTTCCCCTATTCAAAGGTCAGTGTGAATAATTACAGACCCATAACTTGGCTTCTATACAAGGAAAAGCAATGGAGTCAACAGTTAAAGGTGTAATGCAGGATCAGCTTTACAGAAACACAGTTACATATCATCAGAGATTTGTTAACGGGAGATCTTGTTTGACCTGATGCAATTATCTACTAGGATGAAGTAACAAAGGAACTGGATGCAAAAAATACTTTTGACATCATATACAAGAGCTGTTCAATAAAGAATGATCATAATCCTTCATTAAATGTACTGCTTTCTATTTCTAGCTGAGCTGCAGAATTTCTTTAATCTGCATCACATAGCAATTGCACAGTTGACTCATGTGCATGGTGTGACCTTGGCAATCAGTCAAGTTTATGCCGGTTCAATTTTGCCTATGTAACAATAGACATTACACACAAGGAACAGTATGCTGCTCGCAAATTTTGTTTCTGTCTAAAGAAAACATCAGCTGAAGTGTTTGAAATGTCAAAAAGAGGCTTATGGTGACTCTATGCTTCCATATAGCACAGCTTGCAGGTGGTTTAAGAATGTTTAAAGATGAACATGATTCAATCACAAAAATTGGCAGCCTCCAACCACTGCTATCACTGCAGAAACCATAAACATTGCTTCTGTAATCATGAGAAAAGATTGTATAACAGTAAGGCAACTGGCAGAGATGTGAGAATATCAGTAGGAAGCACATGGTATTCTCCATGACCATTTGCATATGACATGTTTGTGCACGCTGGGTTCCAAGACTGCTCACACCTGAGCAACAGCAAGTTTGCATGGAGGTTTGTCAGGCAGAAGTTGCAACAGATGGTTACTGAAGATGGACTGGTTCTGCACAAGGTGATGATGGTGGATGAGACATGGCTTTATCATTTTGACACAGAGAGTAAACAACAACGCTCTGTTTGGAAGTCTGCATCATCAAGAAGCAAAAGTTGTGGCTTCTGCAGGAAGGGGTATAGTTATCTCTTTCTTTAACATTCAAGGAATGGTTTACCAGCATGCTGTGCCATGTCATATGACTGTTATGGGACCTTTCTACAGAACTGTACTGCACACTTTGCAGTAACAGATTCATTGCAAACGATCACAACTGCATGCAGGTGGGTGAATGCTGCATAACAACAGTGCAATACATCACATTGCTTGTACTGTCATTGAGTACTTAACCAGCATTAATGTCAAATGTGTTCATCCATCCTACAGCCTGGACCTTGCACCCTGCATTTTTTTTTTTTTTTTTTTATTTATAAAGTTAAAGGCGTTGCTGTGAGGAAAACATTTCCAGTCATCAGAAGAAGTTGTAAAGCCATCAGAAGCAATTCTGAAATGCAGCAAAACATTGCTTCCACCATATTTTTGAAGAATGGCAAAAATGGAGTAAGTGCATTTCATCAAATGGGCACTACTTTGAAAAGAACCATCAAAATATGGATGATTAATAAAGGTATGGTGTGAAAAAAAATTATGATCATTCTTTATTGAACTGGCGCACTATGATCTCTGTTGTCAATGCGCCAATAAACACCAAAACAACTAACCTTTATTGAACAGCCCTTGTATTTAGATTCCAGTAAGCTTTTGTTACCATTCCTGGAACACTATGGCCATAGATGCCGATGCACCTAAAAAATTCCCAAACAAACAAACAGTTACCATTCCACATGAAAGGCTACTGTACAGATTGGAGCAAATTACTGCTGTGGATAAAGGGATGGCTGTGCAGAAGAACAGTGGTAATTAATGAGCACTGCTCTTCTTGGACTAATGCTATTAGTGGAGCTCCCTCAGGATTCAGTTTCCCGTTTAAAATTTGCTGTTATTAACTTCATCAATTACTCCCACTGCATAGATTTTAAAACTGTGTAAGGCTGCCATAGTTATTTTACAAAAGCAAAGCCCTTTCCCTTGCCTTCAGTAGTTATATCTTTAAGTAAATTCCACATTAGTACATTATGATCACTGCCACTTAGTGGGTCTTTTATCTGCAGATTAATTTATAAGGAGGTATTACTCTTAACAAATTATTAGAGGGGGTGAACAGATGAAGGGATTTTTCTTTCTTTCTTTCTTTTTTTTTTTTTTTTGTCTGATGCTCCTTAGATCATTTGCCACCACTAATACTAACCACATTGAAGTAAGCAAAAAATAACACAAAACAGTTGTTTTGGAATTAAGGGATTTTTGCATTGCTATAATTTATGTTATCTGAAAGTTTCTTTAGAAGGTTGTGAGAATGTTTACTGATATTCACAAACGTGATTAGGGTATATTGATAATATAATTAGCGATGGATAACTCAAGTGATTTCTCAATCCCACAGTTTAAATTGATATACAGTGGTACCTTGGTTTGCGATCATAATTCGTTCCGGAAACGTGCTCGTAATCCAAAGCACTCGTATATCAAAGCGAATTTCCCCATAAGAAATAATGGAAACCCAGATGATTTGTTCCAAAACTCAAAAATATTCATATACTGTAAAAATGATTAATACAAAATACATACCTTTTTATATTTTTAATATTTAAATTTAATATACATAAAGCAATCGAATTTATTAATTATTGGGTAGGACGACTTTCACTGTCTCTAATGGAATCACTGCTATCTGTTGATTTTTTCTTTTTGTGCGACTTTAACAAGGAATCTTTCCAATGACGCTTGCTTTTGCCTCCTTTTGAGGATTTCACGGAAATCAGATTCATCGCTCGCACTATTACAAAACGAGGAGGCACGCTTGATACACATAAACAAAGCTGCCCGCGTGTAGCAACTGAATAAACAACACCATAAAGGCGGAGATACACTATTAACACCTCACATTTTACTAAAGCACATTTCTAGGGGTTATTACCATAAAACAATTTCCAGTTGCGTTCCTGCTAGTGGAATCTGTTATAAACTGGTAGTAAACTCGATCTAATTGCATTTGCGATTATACTAGCTGGAATTGTTGGTTTTCACGTTATTATGGTGAAATGTGTTTCCCCTTCATGGATATAAAAAACCATAAATACATTTTCAAAATCTTCTCTTCATTCCTATCGAGTTGCGTTCGGTTGGGGTGATTCTGCGTTCGACTGCCATTTCTTGTAAACGCAAAGGCTAATTGTGCATAAGCGAATTCGGTTCGTGTTATATAAGATATCGTTCCCCTATTTATAAATCGTGTATGATTGAATTCGTGTAGTGTAAACACGTGTTATACGAGAACTGACTGTACTCGTATTGCAAGACCTCGCTCGTTTATCAAGTTAAAATTTATTAAAAATTTTTGCTCGTCTTGCAAAACACTCGCATACCAAGTTACTCGTAATCCAAGGTACCACTGTAATGATATCAACCTGAAGCTGAACACTCAGTATGACTTTTAGATTAGTCATGGCATGCAGGTTTAGATTTTTTTGTATCTGTACTGTTTAAAAGCAGTATTGATATGAGTAATTTTCAACCATTTGTATTTGATTGGGGGAACCAAAGACCATTTTTTTGTGCACATTTTTTAGGTTAACTTTTAAATGATGATAATATTTTAACAGGGGCTTTGTATGTGTAAAATGCCTATATATTTAGCTTGCATTTTTTCTTAAATATGCTACCTTTAAAGAAAACTAAATGGTCTAGAATAGACATTCCCAACTGGCATGCTAAAAAATTTACCACATTTAGCCCCTCTATTGAGATTTAATCTTGCTTTCATAGCTCACAGTTGGTATAACTTGGTACAACAAGCCATTGAATATAAGCAGTTAATTCTGGAAATTGGCTCTTGCTGTATTTTATAGAACAAACAGTGGATCTGGATTTATTCCTGTAATTTTTCCACTTTGCAATGTTGGTGTTGCAAAGAGTAAATTTGGTATCATCAATGAGCTTCCTATAGTTGTAATAGAAGAATTGTGAGACTCTGCCACAATGGTGCAGGAATATTTTCCTTTTGTTTTCTAATTTTATTTGCAATGGACAAATTTGTTGTAAAGAAAAGGAAGTTATACTTACTGATTGCTGAATTATGATCACCTACTTAATCCCATATTGGAAACTGTTTGCATGGGTAACAGCCACTATTGACCTAGGCATTGACTTCAATAGATATCTGAAGACATTGGTGCCTCCGTATCCAGGTGGGCAGGAGCAGCAGTGCATAGCACACACTTCTTGATTAGACTGGGGTTCGAGCCCGTGACCACCAAATACGGAGGATGTGGAAAGGTCAGGGAATGACAACCGCATATACCTGGAGCAATATGGCCTTAATTGCTAATGCTCCTAAAAAAAAAAAAAATATATATCTGAAGACATCTGTAGGGATCTGCAGCCATGCTGCCTGCAAGGCTTTCAACAATGTCAGAATAGATGATGGTTGCATGTCCATGCACCTCACTTCCCATTTCAAAACATCTCACAGGTCTCCAATTAGATTGAGGTTAGATGAATTTGGAGGCCAATCAAGATTGGTGTTCCTTGAACCACTTGTACATAGTGCGAGCCTGATGACATGGCAAATCATTGTCTTGGGAGACCCCCATTTCTGTCTGTAAAAAAAATGGAACATGACAGGGTGCAAAAAGGTCTTCTAAGGATTGCCGGTAGACCTCACTAGTCAAATGTTGGGGATCCTAGTTCTTGCCACAAAAACATGCTCCATATTAAGCAACCACTGTAAGTACTTGCCTGGATAGTGGGCACTGTGCACAATGGGTACATGAGCTCATGTTGTTTGTTGCCACGCACAAAATCCTTCATCGGTGTGTTGCACCAGATATTTGGACTAATCCCACTAGCACACTTGTTTCTAGTCCTCCAGTGTCTGACCAGCATATTGTTGACACCACAGCATTTGCTGTCAATGGTGATCAGCAGTGAGGAGAGGGGAGGTGTCTCTTGGGTCATCTGCAATTCTGCCCAGACACGATAGGAGGGAGTATATGATTAGAGCCTTGTCGATCAATTCGGCCTTGGAGGGATTGTACAAGGCTCAAGGGGTAGAATTTTTTTCAGCCTGGACTGTACTTGTTAACAGGAGAGATTGCTTCTACAGGGATGGGATACACTTAAATAGAAAGGGTGCAAGAATTTTTGCTGATGCTGTCGAGGCAGAGTTAGGTGGGTCGGAAAACTGCTAGTTGGGGGGATACAAGGACTAATAGATTAACAGTAGCCACTGGCAAAGGTGGAAGTGATTCTTGCACTGCTTCTATTGAAATGAGCAGAAGCCTGAAAAACAAGATGCAGGATATTTCAGAGACTGCTGGGAGTCATTGCGGTACAAGTAAACACATGGGTTGTGTTAGGGTGGCCAAGAATAGAAACGGGTGCATGTATATCTGCGTGTACACCAATGCTAGGAGTTTGGTAAATAAATTTGATGAATTTGAGGTATTGCTCAAAACATCAAAGGCAGATATTGTTGGGATATCAGAGACGTGGTGTCACACAGATATAAGGGATGTGGAACTGGAATTTGGGGAATACAATGTGTATAGAAAGGATAGACAGGACAGGAGGGGAGGAGGGGGTTATGCTATTGGTTAAGAAACACATAACGTCCAAGGAAGTGAAGACAGTCGACATCGATGGACAGGGCAGTGTCGAGTCAGTTTGGTGTGACATAAGCATAGGGAAATCAAAATTGAGAGTAGGAGTGTGCTATAGGCCTAATGACTCTGATGAGTATAATAAGATACAGGGAAATAGAGTGGGCCAGTAAATCAGAGAGTCTTATAATGGCGGATTTTAATTTCCCAGATATTGACTGGAATTTGTGGGTTGGACACTCGCACACTAGCAAGGCTTCTGTGGATTTATTGGAGGATTGTTTTCTACATCAGCATGTTCATGAGGCAACAAGAGGGAGAATACTCTTGATCTGATTATCAGTACTGATTCTTCATGCATTAAGAATCTGCAGATAAATGAACCACTAGGTGGCAGTGTTCACAGTGTGTTGAAGTGGGATTTACTCAAGGAGGTAACTACCATCAGAGGTAGAGGGAAGGGTTTTTGTTTTCGTAAAGGCGACTATGATGGTCTGAGACAGTATTTAAATTCTATACAGTGGGACCAACTGATGATGTTACCAACAGCAAACTCAAAATGGGAAGCATTCAAGGAACTAATCTTGGAGGCTACCAGGCTTTACATACCAACTAAGAAATATTGTTCAAGGTTTAGGCCTAAATGGTTGTCAGATGAACTAATGAGACATGTGGCAGAGAAGAAAAATGCATGGGATACATACAAATTAATGGGTGACATGGAAGCCTATGATAGATATAAGTTGGTCTGTAACCAAGTCACAAAGGAGATTAGGCAGGCAAAGGCAGTCTATGAAAAATCCTTGGCAAAGGATGCAAAGAAAAACAGAAAAGAGTTCTTTACCTATTTAAACTCAAGAAGGAAAGGGATGAATCAGATTGGTCCACTGGATATTGATGGTTCAACAGTTGAGGATCCTGCTCGGGTGGCTAACAATCTAAACGAGTATTTTGCATCTACATTCACGCATGAGGAATTATTCAGGAAGGAGAATGATGTAGGTAAAGTAAACATTGGCAGTGAGCTGGATGATTTTGTAATAACTGAGAGGAAAGTGGAGGAGAGATTGTTGAGGATAAACACAAAAAAGGCACCTGGGGTGGATGGGATCTATCCAGTTATATTAAAGGAGGCAGCAAAGGAAGTAAGCAAACCCCTAGCCATAATTATGAGAGCTTCTTTGGACTCAGGGGAGGTACCCATAGACTGGAGATGTGCAAATGTAACCCCAATTCACAAAGGAGGATCAAAGGCTGACGCAAGTAATTATAGACCTGTTAGTTTAACTTCTGTTCCAGGTAAATTAATGGAGGCACTGGTTAAAGAAGCACTGCAGGATCATCTAGACAAGAATTCGGTTATAGCTCAGATGCAGCATGGTTTTGTTAAGGGCAGGTCTTGACTGACCAATTTGATTGGATACTATGAAGTAGTCACAAAAGAACTGGATGCAGGGAATAACTTTGATATTATATATTTGGATCTTAGAAAGGCTTTTGATACTGTTGCACATGGAAGACTGCTGCACAAATTGGAGCAGTGTGGCATTGGAGGCAAATTGCTGCTATGGATAAGGGGATGATTGAGTGGCAGAAGACAGAGAGTGGTAATCAATGGACACTGCTCAACGTGGACTAATGTTATTAGTGGAGTTCCTCAGGGTTCAGTGTTGGGTCCATTGTTGTTTTCGGTGTTTATGAATGATATTGATGATGGTATATCAAGTTTAATATCCAAGTTTGCAGATGATACAAAGGTTGGCAGGGTTGTTAAGGACACCACTGACACTATGCTGCTGCAACAGGATCTGGAAAGGTTGAACAGATGGGCTGAGAGGTGGCAAATGAAGTTTAACATTGACAAATGTAAAGTACTACATATGGGAAACAGTAACCCTAGAGCAACGTATCAACTCTGCGGTACTACACTGACAGTGGTGGAGAATGAAAAGGACCCGGGGGTAATTGTGCAGGCAGATATGAAGTTCTCTGAGCAGTGCAGACGAGCTGCAAGAGTAGCTCATGGTGTCTTGTCAATGATATACAGGAATTTTTCTAGCAGGGATAAGGAGGTGATTATTCCCTTGTATAAGGCAATGGTTAGGCCACATCTTGAGTACTGTATACAGGTCTGGAGGCCTCATTTCAAGAAGGATGTAGAGTTGCTGGAACGGGTACAGAGAAGGGCAACAAGGTTAGTGAATGGAACAAAGGGTTGCTCTTACGAAGAAAGGCTTAAGTTTTGCAAATTACAGAGTCTGGAGACTAGGCACCGGCGAGGTGATCTGATAGAGGTGTATAAGGCTTTGAATGGTTTGAGCATGCTCAATGCCAATGGGATTCTTCATCTTGCTCAGAATAATCACCTCAGAGGGCATAAATTCAAATTGAGGAAGGACGGATGTCGGATAGATGTGCGGAAATTTGCCTTTGGCCAGCGGGTGGTTGGTTGGTGGAACTGACTTCCATCACTTGTTGTTGAAGGTGATAGCCTAAACAAATTTAAGGCTCAACTGGACAGGTATTTCGAGCGAACGGAGGGGTGAAATGGGAGTGGTGTGTGTGTGTGTGTTTTTTTTTTTTTTTTGGCTGATGCTGAATAAGCTTGCTTTCTTGCATCATATGCCTCTGCTATTGCTAATCTGCTGTGGAACCTCCATACATCTAAGTGTGCTGAGCATTGTCATTTGGGATATTGTTCTTGCATTCCCTATATTGTATTTCATTGTCAAATGTCGCACAGTGACCTACTATTGAGCCTGTACAACACTCTGTCCCCTTCAATCGCCATGAACATCCATCTTGTGTAATCCTTTACAGTTCTGTCAGTCAGTGGTGATTTGTCCCGTTTGACACCATTCTTTGTACACCTTAACCACAGTGAGCTGTGAGCACCCAACAAGACATGCCATTTCCAATAAAGAAGTGTCCCATACATGAGCTCCCACAAGCACGCCCTTTTGAAACTCCCTGATATCTTTACTATGCCCCATAACTGCTATTTTATCACTTTGGCTTTCACAACCAGATGCAGATTACTACTTCTCTAGTGTGCAGAGCTGTTCAGCTTTTTATACTGTTAGTTGTGTGGCACAGTCCATTATGGATGAGGTAGTCAAATTCGGTGATTGACTACCTCATCCATATGAGTGTGTTGATAGAAGTTTATTCACACTCATCATGAGTGTGAATAAACAGTGTTGATAGAGGTTGAGTGCCTGAAAGAGTTAATTACACACTGCATTCTGCTTTGATGCATTACTTTCTGTCTATTTCTATAAATGGATATGATTAGGTTGTTGCGCTCACTGCTGGTTCTTCCACAGATCTCATTAAGTATGCATCAAATCTTAGTCCTGTGGAAATGGAGACCTATTGAGTTACCTTGTGACAATGTTTAAAATGGAATTTCATGATCTTTCTCAATCTGCACATTGACTACCTGTGGAAGAAGGAAGGGCTTTGGATGTTTTGCTACCCTTCTCGACTGCCTATCAATGCAAGAACTGTATTTTTACCTGTGAAAACACTCAAGCCAAACAGTCATCATACAAAATTGCAAGATACATAAGGAGATTTCTCTGCCTATCACACTCATTAGTGCATGTAATTACCATAATAACATTTATGAGGCTTCTCTGAGATACAAAAAGTTCTGTTATGAGTATA
The DNA here is from genome assembly GCF_048544385.1 of Mastigoproctus giganteus. Lineage (NCBI taxonomy): Eukaryota > Metazoa > Arthropoda > Arachnida > Uropygi > Thelyphonidae > Mastigoproctus > Mastigoproctus giganteus. The sequence continues at coordinate 42,205,806 of NC_143587.1, read as the reverse complement.
CTATAGCAGAGTACTATAGTATACAATTAGTGCATATTAGCATTAGCATTAGTAGAGGCATATGATGCAAGAAAGCAAGCTTATTCAGCATCAGCCAAAAAAAAAAAAAAAAACCCTCTCCCATTTCACCCCTCCATTCGTTCGAAATACCTGTCCAGTTGAGCTTTAAATTTGTTTAGGCTATCAACTTCAACAACAAGTGATGGAAGTCGGTTCCACCAACCAACCACCCGCTGGCCAAAGGCAAATTTCCGCACATCTATCCGACATCCGTCCTTCCTCAATTTGAATTTATGCCCTCTGAGGTGATTATTCTGAGAAAGATGAAGAATCCCATTGGCATTGAGCATGCTCAAACCATTCAAAGCCTTATACACCTCTATCAGATCACCTCGCCGGTGCCTAGTCTCCAGACTCTGTAATTTGCAAAACTTAAGCCTTTCTTCGTAAGAGCAACCCTTTGTTCCATTTACTAATCTTGTTGCCCTTCTCTGTACCCGTTCCAGCAGCTCTACATCCTTCTTGAAATGAGGCCTCCAGACCTGTATACAGTACTCAAGATATGGCCTAACCATTGCCTTATACAAGGGAATAATCACCTCCTTATCCCTGCTAGAAAAATTCCTGTATATCATTGACAAGACACCATGAGCTACTCTTGCAGCTCGTCTGCACTGCTCAGAGAACTTCATATCTGCCTGCACAATTACCCCCAGGTCCTTTTCATTCTCCACCACTGTCAGTGTAGTACCGCAGAGTTGATACATTGCTCTGGGGTTACTGTTACCCATATGTAGTACTTTACATTTGTCAATGTTAAACTTCATTTGCCACCTCTCAGCCCATCTGTTCAACCTTTCCAGATCCTGTTGCAGCAGCATAGCGTCAGTAGTGTCCTTAACGACCCTGCCAACCTTTGTATCATCTGCAAACTTGGATATTAAACTTGATATACCATCATCAATATCATTCATAAACACCGAAAACAACAATGGACCCAACACTGAACCCTGAGGAACTCCACTAATAACATTAGTCCACGTTGAGCAGTGTCCATTGATTACCACTCTCTGTCTTCTGCCACTCAATCATCCCCTTATCCATAGCAGCAATTTGCCTCCAATGCCACACTGCTCCAATTTGTGCAGCAGTCTTCCATGTGCAACAGTATCAAAAGCCTTTCTAAGATCCAAATATATAATATCAAAGTTATTCCCTGCATCCAGTTCTTTTGTGACTACTTCATAGTATCCAATCAAATTGGTCAGGCAAGACCTGCCCTTAACAAAACCATGCTGCGTCTGAGCTATAACTGAATTCTTGTCTAGATGATCCTGCAGTGCTTCTTTAACCAGTGCCTCCATTAATTTACCTGGAACAGAAGTTAAACTAACAGGTCTATAATTACTTGTGTCAGCCTTTGATCCTCCTTTGTGAATTGGGGTTACATTTGCACATCTCCAGTCTATGGGTACCTCCCCTGAGTCCAAAGAAGCTCTCATAATTATGGCTAGGGGTTTGTATACTTCCTTTGCTGCCTCCTTTAATATAACTGGATAGATCCCATCCACCCCAGGTGCCTTTTTTATGTTTATCCTCAACAATCTCTCCTCCACTTTCCTCTCAGTTATTACAAAATCATCCAGCTCACTGCCAATGTTTACTTTACCTACATCATTCTCCTTCCTGAATAACTGCTCATGCGTGAATGTAGATGCAGAATACTCGTTTAGATTGTTAGCCACCTGAGCAGGATCCTCAACTGTTGAACCATCAATATCCAGTGGACCAATCTGATTCATCCCTTTCCTTCTCGAGTTCAAGTATGTAAAGAACTCCTTTCTGTTTTTCTTTGCATCCTTTGCCAAGGATTTTTCGTAGTCTGCCTTTGCCTGCCTAATCTCCTTTGTGACTTGGTTACAGACCAACTTATATCTATCATAGGCTTCCATGTCACCCATTAATTTGTATGTATCCCATGCATTTTTCTTCTCTGCCACATGTCTCATTAGTCCATCTGACAACCATTTAGGCCTAAACCTTGAACAATATTTCTTAGTTGGTATGTAAAGCCTGGTAGCCACCAAGATTAGTTCCTTGAATGCTTCCCATTTTGAGTTTGCTGTTGGTAACATCATCAGTTGGTCCCACTGTATAGAATTTAAATACTGTCTCAGACCATCATAGTCGCCTTTACGAAAACAAAAACCCTTCCCTTTACCTCTGATGGTAGTTACCCCCTTGAGTAAATCCCACTTCAACACACTGTGATCACTGCCACCTAGTGGTTCATTTATCTGCAGGTTCTTAATGCATGAAGAATCACTACTGATAATCAGATCAAGAGTATTGCTCCCTCTTGTTGCCTCACGAACATGCTGATGTAGAAAACAATCATCCAATAAATCCACAAAAGCCTTGCTAGTGTGCGAGTGACCAAACCACAAATTCCAGTCAATATCTGGGAAATTAAAATCCCCCATTATAAGACTCTCTGATTTAGTGGCCCACTCTATTTCCCTGTACAATATATTATTATACTCATCAGAGTCATTGGGCCTATAGCACACTCCTACTCTCAATTTTGATTTCCCTATGCTTATGTCACACCAAACTGACTCGACACTGCCCTGTCCATCGATGTCAACTGGCTTCACTTCCTTTGACTTTATGTGTTTTTTAATTAATAGCATAACCCCTCCTCCCCTCCTGTCCTGTCTATCCTTTCTATATATATTGTATTCCCCAAATTCCAGTTCCGCATTACTTATATCTGTGTGACACCACGTCTCTGATATCCCAACAATATCTGCCTTTGATGTTTTGAGCAATACCTCAAATTCATCAAATTTATTTACCAAACTCCTAGCATTGGTGTACACGCAGGTATACATGCACCTGTTTCTATTCTTAGCTACCCTAACACAACCCATGTGTTTACTTGTAACGCAATGACTACCAGCAGTCTCTGAAATATCCTGCATCTTGTTTTTCAGACTTCTGCTCATTTGAATAGAAGCAGTGCAAGAATCACTTCCACCTCTGCCAGTGGCTACTGTTAATCTATTAGTCCTTGTATTCCCCCCCCCAACTAGCAGTTTTCCGACCCACCTAACACTGCCTCGACAGCATCAGCAAAAATTCTTGCACCCTTTCTATTTAAGTGTATCCCATCCCTGTAGAAGCAATCTCTCCTGTTAACAAGTACAGTCCAGGCTGAAAAAAATTCTACCCCTTGAGCCTTGCACAATCCCTCCAGGGCCGAATTGATCGACAAGGCTCTCATCATATACTCCCTCTTATCGTGTCTGGGCAGAATTGCAGACACTTTCAAGTTCAACCCTAATTCACGGCTTTTTTTCAACAGTGACCTGTACTTGCTAACTAATTCCGCCGGTCTCCTACTCTTAATATCATTAGTGCCAACGTGTACAACTATATCACCTTTTGTGCCCTTAAAAGATGATATCCGCTCTACAACGTCATCAACCTTTTCCCCTGGCAGACCTACCCTGGTCCTATTCCACCTATCCTTTTTACAAAGCATGTTCCCCGTTTCCCTGACAATAGAGTCACCAACAACTACTAGTTCCTGTGGGACCAGCGCATTCTGCCTAGGGGGCTGCCCCTGTGTTGCCTGATGACCAAGTGCAAGCTCTGGCGTTGATGTGGGCAGCTGAGAGCTTGATGGGCCCCTCAATTTATTTCCTTCGAGGGCATCCACCCTGTCCTTCAAGGTCTCATAAAGGCCCATAACAACACTGAGTTGTCGCCTGATTTCCTTGCACTCCTTACATCGTGCACACACAAAGACATCCCCCTTGGCCGTATCATGTCCCGTACCCGACTGCTCCGCAAACATCAAGCAAACAGTGCATTTTAATAGACTGTGATTCAGAGGGCAACTGCCCCCCTCAGTTCTCCCCTGAACCACAGCACTCCCATTAGCTTGAGCCTTTTGCTTTGCTGCTCTGGTTAGAGTCATGATTCCAATTTAATTCAATAAAATTTAAAACAAAAATTAAATCCTTAAGTTATATCCCAAAACAGTTATGTTATATATATATATATATATATATATATATATATATATATTTTTTTTTTTTCTTCTTTCTTTCGGTATCTAGTGTTCCCTTTATACAACTTCCGTATCACGTGTACCACTATAGTTATGTATTAATTATTTGTTACGATTAAGTCGTTATATATATTTATAGAGTTAAAAATATAATTTAATTGACAATAAAGTTTATCAAGATTAATAGATTTACTGATTAATTGACAATATTATATTATGCAGTATACTACACTAAGCTTATGCTATCGTGTAAAAATGGCGGGAATTCACGATAACATTTATGAGGCTTCTCTGAGATATAAAAAGTTCTATTATGAGTATATTGTAAGACCATAGTGTTCATATTCAGTCAAAAGTCTGTAAGCCTCAAAAAACACATAGGACATGATGGTCTTCAATTTACTGAATTCCTCTAAAAAAGTTACTTAAATCTCTATTCTATTTCCTCAAAAATACCAAATCAAATATACTAATAAAAAACCTAATATGTATTAGTAAATTTTAATAAATTTAAAGTAGTTATAGTCTTATTGAATGGTGTTTTTTTTTTTAATAGCTTTCTCACAGATATTAGTGAGGAATACATTATTCGAGTGCTGGAACTGTACAAGGTATTGTATATATGTATATTACTTTATTGCAAAACTAAGGGATAACAAGAGTTATTTATTTATAAAAATAATAAAAATCCTGCATGTTAAATATAAAAGAAAAATAAAATACAATAGACTTGATTTTCCAGGATAGATGGTAAAAAACAAATCCCGGATAATCGATTTCCCGGTTAATCCAAAAATACAAAAGTCCCCGACATACGTAACAGATACGTTTCAGGACTTCTTACTTTGTCGAGTTTTACGTAACTCGGGAATGACTAATAACATATTGCTACTATATTATTATTGAAAAATCTGAATTCCGTGCTACACTTGTTGATGTTTGGCCCATTTTCATACATCCTTATTAGTTTAATTTTCTGATCCAAATCGATGGCTTTCCTTTTGTTGGTAGATTTACTAGTACCACTGTCACTTATTCTTTTAGTCAGCACCATAACGGTCAAAATTAAATTTTTTGAAAAGAACTTCACAGAGTTAAACAATTTGCATCTTCCGGGTTACTGAGCTTTTCTGTTCATGCATCTAATTATAAATGAGTAGTAAACTCGATCTTATTGCATTTGCGATAATGCCGATAGCTAGAATTGTGTGGGTTTTTACGTTATTATGGCGAAATGCATTCCCCTCACGAAAACTTCAGTCATATAAAAAAAACCCCATAAATTGTAAGAATCTTCTCTCCTTTCCTATTTTTTTGCTTGTTACTCCGTATCTCACTTGTGCAATTTGTGTATGCCGTGATCATCGTTATTGATTGTTTATTTTATTTATTTATTATTTTTGTTTGTTTTAAATTTTACAATCCTAAAAAAAAAGAAAATTGAGTGAAAAAAAATTTACGTAAATCCGTAGTTTCGTAAGTCGGGGACTTACTGTATCGAAAAACGTTGAGCAACCTACGTAAAAAATATAGCGATAGATAAAAAACAAAAAAACTTGCTACGCACTACTCGCGTGTCCAATACGATGCTTCCCTTTATTTTTTGTAATGTCGTTTTTAAGTCTAATAGCTTTCCTATATTTTTTTTACGATGTCGATTTTAAATCTAATAGCTTCCCTTTATTTTTTACGATGTTGCGTATGGTTTGATCACCAACATTATATGGTTTGATCACCAACGTTATCCCTTAGAGATTTAACAGATGCACCGTTTTCAAACTTTTGAATAATTTCAAGTTTCTGTTTAACTGAAAACGCAACTCTTTTGCATTTACCCATCATTTTTGCGATTTCTAAACAAAAAAAAAAAAAAAAAAAAAATTTTTTTTACTATAAAAAAAATTCTGACATCCCTGACATAAATAACAAAAAAAAATTTCCTTTTGTGCTGCAATGGAACACAACAAAATTGATGCGACACACTAAAACAAACTAAACATTAGGTCTCTTTTTTTTTTTTTTTTTTTGTTTGAGTGGCGGGTGTGAAGACAGTGGGGATTGCAAGATAATAGGTACACTAATCTCCCAATGATGACTTATAATATCGCTTGTCGCTTATTTACGACTTGCAAAATATATGTTTATACCTATTCTAGTTATTACTTGAATTTTTTGATTTCTGGTTGATTTTTTTTTATTTTTTTTATTTGGAGTCTTGAAGTGTCCTGGTTAATCGAGAGTCTGCTGTATAACTAAATCACAGATACATTCAGACTCAACTTCTCACTCTATGTATAGAGCAAGAAGGTATACAGTTTTAATATTCGTCAAAAATAGTTCACCACTTAAAATTCTTTATTGCTTCTAGGTATAACATTAAACACAGACATAAAGGCAAAATAAACATAATATAAATTTTTTAAATAAAAATTTATATTTACTTAAAACTGACAAAACTTCATAAGGTGAAATAGGGCAAAAACAAAGTAAAAATGAGTATAAAAGCAAACAGTATTTTGAAATTAATGTTTAACCCATTCATTACAATGCACAAATACAATTCCTACTATGAAGGCACAAGCACTGGGATGTGATAATTGCTCAATATTGGCACACTAAAGTGCACAGTATTCGGCAGTGCTTTGTGTTTACTTCTCAATTGCACAGGCTGCCCTGTCATGCAATTATCTTTGTTCTTCGCATGTGTTATGAGATTTATGTAGTTCAGCACATTTAGTATTAGTATTTATAGTGGTAAATCATTCAAGAAAGCAAGCTTATACAGCATCAGCCAAAAAAAAAGGAAAAAAAAAAAATCCCATTTCACATATCCATTCACTCCAATAGTATGTCTAGTTTTTCCTTGAATTTATTTATGCTATCAACTTCCACAACAATAGATGGAAGTTTGTTCTGTCAATCAACCACCCACTGGTTTTAAGGCAAACTTCCACACATCTATTCTGTTACCGTCCTTCCTCAGTTTGAATTTATGTCCCCTCGTGTGTATCATCTGAGCAAGAGGAAGAACCCCATCAGTGTTGAGCTTTCTCAATCCATTCAAAACCTTAAACACCTCTTCAGATCACCTCGTATGTGCCTAGTTTCCAGATGCTGAAACTTGCAGAACTGAAGCTTTTTTTTTTTTAAGAACGCCCCCTTTGTTCTCCTCACCAATCTTGTTGCCCTTCTTTGTACTCATTCTAGCAACTCTACATCCTTCCTAAAATGAGAACTCCAGACATGCATGCAAGGTATGGCCTGACCATTGCCTTATACAAAGGGAAATAATAATTTCCTTATCCCTGCTAGCAAAATTCCTGTATATTATTGACAAGACACCATTAGCTGCTCTGGAAACCGTCTACAATGCTCAGAGAACTTCATATCTCGCTGCAGTTATCCCCAGGTCTTCTTCATTTTCCACTATCCTGAATGTACTACCACACAGTTGTTACTTTAATCTGGGGTTATTATTATTATTATTATTGTTAGCCATATGGTGCAAGGAAGCCTGACTCTTATGCTGCACCAGCCAAAAAAAATTTGAGTTACCCTGTGTGAGAGAGAGAGAGAGAGAGAGAGAGAGAGAGAGAGAAGTAGAAGGAAATCACCAAGAAAGAGAAGAATGATGATATCCAGCTGAGGACCCTGGGTGTGCCAAGCCCATACTCACCAGATGTGAGCCCCTGGGGTTACGTGTACTGGGTACTACCCATATACAGTACTTTGCATTTGTCGATGTTAAACTACAAAGTGATGAAAGATTTACCAGTCTTTCATCACTTTGTCCTTCATCCTATCTTATCTAAAACTATTTTATTTGCTTGAAAAATACCAGTAACTAGCAAAGGTATTCTTAATTCTGATGTATTTTAATTTCTAGGACCGAATCAGCAAATTAACAGAATTAGTTTCTCCTGACATGGAATATTTATGGGTTGTACCTGATAATAAAGAATTAGAAGAATTACAACCAAATAAAGGTAATATATATCTACATATTGCTTGGATTTCATAAAATTTCACACTGTGTGCATTACGAATAAGTCTGATACATTTCTGAAATGGGTTCCTTAAAATCCATTTCAGAAATGTATTAGTTTTAGGTTTCTTCTGACTTCGAGAAATCTTATTTTAACCAAATTTATAAGAGAAAGTGGCTATACTAGGGTAAAAAAAAAAAAAAAAAGGGAAAAAAAAAGAGCTATACTTGAAATGTTAATCAATCAAACATAATATTTTAAGACAAAATATTAAAAAAATGCACAATCTGAAATCTGGGCTATTAGAATGATTATCTGATTGGAATAATAGAAGTGTTGTGTAAAATTTGGAAGCATTATTCAAAATAGTACCATTCATAAATCTGGTGGTAATATTTATCTAATCAAAATAAAAAAAAAAGCAAACAAATATGAAATGCACGTGCTACAAAAACTAACACGAAACAAATACATTTAACTAAAACCCAGCTGTTAAAAAAAAAAAAATTGGAAGATTGCATTGCTGTAAGCTTGTTAGAGAAGCTGGTAGCAACTCTACTGTTTCTGTTCTGTTGAAAACCATTTTTTATTGTTTTGCTTTAGAACTTTACACATGCACACATTACAAAATATTAAAGTATTTTATATATTTTATTTATTTATTGAGTTTTTTTTTTTCATTTAGCATTTTTCTGTTGGGTCTATGTGATAATTTCTTGGTGTTTGTAAAAAAAAAAAAACCTCTGAAGGAAAAGATAAAACATTTGATGCTGCTTGTTGAATTAAAATTTTATTCTCGGTTTTGCAAATAAGAAGTATTCTTCAAAACTGACTTTTTAGAAGTGGTTGCAAAAGTTTCTCAAGAGAGGTAGCATGTTAAAAAGTGAATCTGATGTTTACCTGTCTTGAAAGAATATTGATAATGTATATAAGAAGGCTGTTTGTATAATCATAGAAAGTCAGTTCATTGTACGTCACATGAGTTAAAGTTACCTACAGCACAAAAAGTATAGGAGCAGTAAAGATTGTAACCTCAGCCATTATTCCACAAAATTCGACCTGTAGATGGTACAAGAACTTAAGTTTACTTGAGTGGTGAAGTTCATGTTAACCATGAACTTCACCACTCAATCATACCCTTCGCGGTTAACATCTCCAAAATGACAGAATCTCAGTTATCAGTTAATTCAACCACTGCTCATCTCAGTTGCCCAAATTATTTGCTGTATGATACTTTTTGCTTCAAAGGTGGTACTTGTTCATATGTCTGTTCCGATATTCCCTGTCAGAGACTTGGTAATTTTGAATCTCCTCTTTTTGATCTTCTCTGGCTTAAAATCTCTCTACCTCATTGTGTCAAATTCATATGTTGTCTCTACCGTTCTCCCAACCTCACTAATCACTTGGAACTCTTTGACTTCTTCTCTTTGCAACTTGACTTTCGCCAGTCCAACTTTCCTAACAGTGAGGGAATTTTTTTTGGTGATTTTAATATTCACAACTCCAGCTGACTTCCGTTTTCTAGTCACACAGACCCAGATGGTCAAGATGCTGAGGCTTTTGCAATTACTAATGACTTTGCACAGATTGCCCATTTACCTACCAGAATACCGGACGATCCTAACCATACAGACAACACGCTTGACCTTTTTCTCACAAACAACCCTTTTAAGTACATGGTTGAAGGGAGTGGTCCTTTAGGCACCTCAGATCACAACTTGGTGATTGTCTCTTCTCCAATGGAGCCTTTATCTCATGGCTATTCCCAACCTCATGTCATGTTGTTTGGCATTACAAGAATGCAAAATGGGATGACCTGCGAGATTTGTTTTCTTCTTTTCCTTGGTCGAATTACTGTTTCAAAACTTCTGATGTCAACATTTGCTCAGATTGTGTCAATGAAATTATTCTTGTAGGAATGGAACCCTTTATTCCACCCTCCACTTTAAAATCTCGTCCTTTATCTAAAACTTGGTTTTCCAGTAAATGTGCTAAGGCTGTTCAAGAGAAGAATGTTGCATATCACAATTGGCTTGTTTCCAATTCTTCAGTTTCATTTTCTGCCTACACCAAAGCTTGCAACAATTGTAAAGTAGTTATTAATCAGTCCAAATTAGATTTTGATCAGGCGAGTAGAAAACTTTCTTCTTGCCCTAATGGTAGCTGAGGATTCTGGTCTCTTGCCAGAACTATTGACTGCAACTTTTGCCCATCTCTGCTCTCCCCCCCTCCACCGTCACGCTAAAATGGTTCTATTGTCACTTCAGCCAAGAATAAAGCTGACCTGCTAGCATCCCATTTTTCTTCCAACTCATGTATTAATGCTCTTGGAAAAACACCCCCACCATTCCCAACACGCTCCATTCAATGCCTCCTGTGGTCTTCCGTCAAAAGGATATCAGAAGGATTTTGATGAATCTCGATGCTAAGAAAGCTCTAGGTCCTGATGGTATTTCTCCACTTGTTCTCAAAACCTGTGCTCCTGAACTTACTCCTGTTCTTTGCCGCCTTTTTGCACTTTCTTATTCCAAAATTTCTTATTCTACTTGGAAATTTGCTGATATCCACCTGTTCCTGAAAAGGGTGACAAATCCCTCCCATACAGTTATCATCCCATTGCAATTACTTCTACTCTTTCTAAAGTAATTTAGAAATCAATTAACTGCCAACTCTTAAACTATTTAGAAACCTTCCATCTTAACAATCACCAGTATGGATTCTATCAGTGTCGATCCACTGGTGATATTGTGGCTTATGTTACCCATTAATGACAAATTCAATGGAAAAGTTTGGTGAAACACAAGCAGTTGCTCTTAACTTCTCAAAGGCTTTCAATCGATTTTGGTATAAAAGGTCTTGTAAACAAGCTTCCATCTTATGGTTTTCCAACTGTTTTTTGTAATTGGTTATCCACTTTTCTCTCTGACCATTCACTGAGGGTGATGGTAGACGGCTCTCTATCTTCTAACTTCTCCACTAATGCTGGTGCCCCTGAAGGTTCAGTTCTTTCCCCCACTCTTTTCCTCTTATATATTAACGACCTTCCATTGATCAGAAATCCTATCCATAGTTTTGCCGATGATAGCACGTTGCATTCCACTTTCCAGTTTGAGAAATCTTACCCTGCTCAATCAGCTTCAACTTCTTGAATATCCGCTAACAGTTCCTTAATTGTCGATCTCCAGGTAATTCTCCAGTGGGGCAAAGACAACTTAGTTGATTTCAATCCTTCTAAAACTCATTCCTGTCTTATATCTCGCAAAAAGGATTCTTCTGCTCCTATGCTTATCTTTGGTGACACTCCGATTTCTAGGCAAGATGATATATCTCTTTTCGGGATTACTCTGACTTCTAATCTCTCTTGGCACAAGCACATTACAAATATTGCTTCCTCTGCATCTAAAAAACTTGGTTTTCTCTTTTGCTCGTGGTGTTACTTTACTTCCAAACAACTGTTCACTCAGTACATATCGCAAATCTGCCTTACCGTGGAATATTGTTCCCACATCTGGGGCAGTGCCCCCAAAACCTCTCTCAGGCTTTTAGATTCCATTTAGAAGAGAGCAATTAGGTTAATTAATGACTTGTCTCTAACAGTCTCTCCACTTTCTGTCTCATAGACGTTCTATTTCTGCTGCCTGCCTCTCTTTACAGATACTTCCACGGGCACTGTTCTTCTGAATTGGCTTCTATAATTCCCGCTGTTTCTTTCAAAACAGTTCTAACACATGCCACCACCAGTCAACATCCATTTACTGTCCAACTTCAAACTTACAGAACCAACTTTTCATCTTCCTCGTTTATTCATTCAACTGCCATTTTCTGAAACAACATTTCTTCATACATATTTTCTAACAATTACAGTCTACAGAAGTTAAAGTCCAATGTCAACAGATATCTTCTTTTGTCTTCTCAACCTCCAAGCCATGCACAATACTAAGTACTATAGGTTCTAACACCTCTCGTGTTTGGGGTTTTCATAAAAAAAAAAATAAATAAAATAACACATTTGCTGCCAGAAAGCAAACTTGTATCAAAATGAACTGCAAAGTTGTGTCTTAGTGCAAATATGTCCATTGAATTGGTGTCAATAAATGAGCACTGTAAAGGGAAAGGGGAAACTGATCGGTATCAGCACACTGATTGAACAGCGGGCTATTTGAATTATGGCCAGGATTTTGCTTGGCGTCAATCGCACTAATATGAGAGTGCTGTAAAAGCTGTGTACTTGGTTCAGTTTTATATGTGCTTTGCTTGTGCTGAAGTTATTTTATCTAGTGTAGCAGTGCCATAACTAGGCAGCTGCCGAGGACGAAGGGAGCCCTGAAATGGAACTGACAAAAAAAATTGTCAAATATAATATTTTCAAATTTTAAATTTCGCCGTTCTCTGTTGTTCAGATGTCGGTGAACGAAGTGCATCGAGTGGGCCCAGGCAGAGAATATTTAATTTTTTCTCATCCTCAACAACTCAATGGGAAACTTTAATGAAGTCTTTAAAATAGTCACTTAAAAGTTTTTCTGATACAAGGTGGTCATCAAAGGCCAATGCAATAAAGTTACTATGTTTACAATTATCCAAAGTAAAGAAAGGATTGGAAACGATTACAAATGATTTATCAAATCCAGAAGCTGTATCAAATGTAAAAAGTTTGCTATTACAAATTAATTATGGATTTATCTGTACACTTTCTGTGTGGAATAAAATTCTACAATGCATTGAACAAACAAATAAAACATTACAACGAAAAGATTTTTCGATAGACCATTCAAAGAAATTAATTGATGGACTATGTGGTACTTTACAAGGACTACGAGAAACAGGTTTCGAACAAAATTTCCTGGAAGCAAAAAATTTGGCTGAAACGATGGATATAGAGATTGGATTCCCTAATAAACGGAAGAGAAGAGTTAAGAAAATGGAAATAGATGAAACACCGGATGAAGGAAGTAGCATGACACCCGAAGAATTATTTAAAATGCAAATTTACAGCATTTTTGACACTGTTGTTTCAAATAGATTGGCGTTATGAGCAACTGAGAACTGTCTGTGACGATTTTTGCTTTTTCTATGGCTCTTCTTCATCAGTGAGCGTTGCTGATTTAGAAAAATCGGTTGCAGATGTCACTATTAAGTATAGCAAAGATTTAAATATGTACGAGCTCACATGTGAAATTCAAAGCTTTTAGTTTGAAGCCTCGACACTAATACAAAACATTAAAATTGCAACTCCACTTGTTATTCTACAGGCTCTTCGTGACTTTGGATTAATTGAGTTATATCCAAATATCAATGTTGCTCTCCAAATATTTCTCACTCTTCCTGTTTCTATTGCTTCGTGTGAGAAGTTTTAGCAAGTTAAAATTAATTAAGAGTTATTTAAGATTGACTATCAGACAAGAACGATTATCCAGTCTTTCCATAATTTCGATTGAATATACCATTTAAGATATTAATTATGATGATGTAATCAATGAATTTGCTGAAATGAAAGCCGGAAAAGTGCAATTAAAATAATTATTTTCATTTATAAATACATGTGAATGATCTTTTATATTTCTTGTGTACACAAAAATTATTGTTTATAAACAATTGTTATATCATATTTGTTTTATTATTTTTCCCAAAAAAAAAAAAAAAAAAAAATTAAGGGATCCAAAAATAAAACCTTGCACAGGGCACATGAAAAGCTAATTATGGCACTGTAGTGTAGTATTTTCCCCAAGAAGAAAGGGTAAAATTTTTTGAAGATTATGCTTGCTGAATTTTAATTCTTTAGCTTGCGAGAAAAGTTTCCGGAGAAGCCAACATTTTATTTGGACTGAATTGCAGATTATTATAAAGAACTACAGTGATATATAAAGTGAAGTTGAGTATGTAATTTAACTAATATAAAGTAGAAATATTTTCTTGCAAAAACTGTGTTCATTTTATTCAATTTTTCTGCTTTTTTTTTTTTTTTTGTTAAGACTACAATGCACTACTGTATTATGCCTGTAAATTTGCATGTATTCTGTGATCTCTTTGCCTATTTTACCAGATAAAAAATCTGAGTTTCCACAAGGCAAAAACCATGCAACCCATGCCAGTGGCCAAGGGCTGCGTGGGTTTTCCCTTTCGTAATTCAGCAATTATGTAAAAAAAAAAAAAAAAAAAAGTCCACAAAATGTAAACCATCTTGCCAGGATTTCAGTACAGATCTTCATCACATGGAGTGGAAAGGCCAGAACTATAACTAATCATTACTTTGTTGAATGCATGTTCAATAGCGTGCATTCAGCAAAGTTCATTCCCCGTCCTGGTGAAGAAAATACGTGACACTTTTTTTTTTGTGTGGAAAAAGACACTTGGTTCCTAAATATACTTACAGAACAATGATATTGAATCAAAATCTAGAAAAAATATAACTTATAAATATTACTAAAATCACATAGAAAGGATCCTTGCAAACATAAGCATCAGCAGCAGCCAGCGTGTTAACAGAAGTTGTGAATTTCTGGTACAAGTTAAGTTTTCATATGAAGCCATTTTTATCTATGGATACAAAAGGATACAGACTCTTGGTCTTTCATGAATAGCAGGAAGACCAAGAGTCCATATGGATCTTATGTCACTCGAGAGATTAATATATGGTATGATCATGCATTAATTCCCTTCTGATTCATTCTTTTTTCCTCAATGTAAACTGTAGCTGGAAATATGTACTTGGACATGCTCCAATTGTTTATGATAACTGAACTGAAAGAAGCAGAACAATAAGTTTACAGCAAGACTGTACCTCACCTTGTCTCACTGGGCTAAGAAACATTTCCAGAATTATGGATTGGACAGAATGGACTGATTCTGTTGGCACCATGCTCTTTTAATATTACTCTGCTTTAGATTTTTTTTTATGTGTAAACATCTTTTGCAGCACCTACCAAATTTTGGACTGTAGTAAAACCAATTTGTCTTGATTTTATGAAATGGAAATGGTGTCAGTTACTTTCCAGATAGAGTCTGACACTACAATTGTCAGACCATAGTAAAACCAATTTGACACAATTTTATGAAACTGAAATGATGTCAGTTACTTTCTGGATAGGGTCTGACACTAACTCAGTTACTTTCTGGAAGTGATGTCAATAATGTCATTTCTGGAAAGTTTATATTGATTACGAAATAAAAGTGCTTTTGTATTGTAAATATTTTATTGATCATTCACAAATTTCAATACTTTTAGCTGGAAGACAAGATACAATGGATCTGTTGATGATCCTGCTCAGGTAGCTAACAAACTAAATGAATATTTTGCATTTACATTCACACATGAGGAGTTATTCAGGGAGGGGAATGCAGAGGTGTATTCAACTCTGGCAGTAAGCTAGATAATCTTGTAATAACTGAGAGTAAAGTGAAGGAGAAATTGTTGAAGATAAACACAAGAAAGGCACCTGGGGTGGATGGAATCAATCCAGTGATATTAAAGGAGGCAGCAAAGGAAGTAAGCAAACCCTTAGCCATAATTATGAGAGCTTCCCTGGACTCAAGGGAGGTACCCATGGACTGGAGATGTGCAAATGTGACCCAAATCCACAAAGGAGGATTAAAGGGAGACACAGGTAATTACAGACCTGTTAGTTCTGTTCCAGGGAAATTAATGGAGGCACTGGTTAAAGAAGCATTGCAGGATCATCTAGACAAGACTTCAGTTATAGCTCGGACATAGCATGGGTTTGTTAAGGGGAAGTCTTGTCTGACTAATTTCATTGGATACTATGATGTAGTCACAAAGGAACTGGATGCAAAAAATAACTTTTATATCATATATTTGGATCTTAGAAAGGCCTTTGATACTGTTGCACATGGAAGACTGCTGCACAAATTGGAGAAGTGTGGCATTGGAGGCAAATTGCTGCTATGGATTAAAGGGATGGTTGATTGGGAGAAGACAGAAGTAATCAATGAACACTGTTCTTCGTGGACTAATGTTATTAGTGGAGTTCCTCAGTGTTCGGTGTTGGGTCCATTGTTGTTTTCTGTAATTATAAATGATATCGATGATGGTATATCAGGCTTAATGTTCAGGTTTGCAGAAGATACGAAGGCTGGCGGGGTTGTTAATGACACTAATGACAGTACACTGCTGCAACAGGATCTAGAAAAAGTTGAGCAGATGGTCTGAGAGGTGGCAAATGAAGTTTAACATTGACAAATGTAAAGTACTACATATGGGAAGCAGTAATCCCAGAGTAACGTATAAACTCTGTGGTAGCACACTGACAGTGGTAGAGAATGAAAAAGACCTGGGGTAATTGTGTAGGCAGGTATGAAGTTTTCTGAGCAGTGCAGATGGTCTGCAAGAGAAGCTCATGGTGGTTTGTCAATGATATACAGGAATTTTTCTAGCAGGGGTAAGGAGGTGATTATCCTCTTGTATAAGGCAATGGTCAGACCATACCTTGAGTACTGTATACAGGTCTCAAGGTGTGGTCTCATTTTAAGAAGGATGTAGAGCTTTTGGAATGAGTATAGAGAAGGGCAACAAGATTAGTGAATGGAACAAAGGGTTGCTCTTAGGATGAAAGGCTTAAGTTTTGCAAATTGCAGTGACTGGAGACTAGGCACCTGCGAGGTGATCTGATTGAGGTGTATAAAGCCTTGAATGGTTTGAGTATGCTCAATACTGATGGGATTCTTCCTCTTGCTCAGAATAATCACCTGAGAGGGCATAAATTCAAATTGAGGAAAGACTGTTGTAGGATAGATGTGTGGATTTTTGCCTTTAGCAAGCGGGTGGCTGATTGCTGGAACAGACTTCCATCTGTTGTTGTAGAAGTTGATAGCTTAAATAGATTCAAGGCAGAACTTGGCATACATTTGGAGCTAGTGGATGGGTGAAATAAGGGTGTTTTTTTTTTTTTGGCTGATGCTATATAAGCTTGCTTTCTTGCATCATGTGCCTTTGCTAATGCTAATTTATGATAACTGAAGTAAGAGACATATAATTGCATCTGCAATGTATCTAAAACCCCCTTAAAAACAGTGTTGATTGATATGCCCAACCTTGTAGAGATTGAGGGATTAGTGTTCATTGTGAGATTGAACATTTCTTGTAGGAAACTAATTAATGGTTTAGTTTCTTCCAATCTGAAGTTAAATGTTGAAATAACCGCTCATTATCATGAGTATTTTATATAAATCTTTCTTTAACAGTGCTGCACCGTGAATTGAGTACAGGAGCAAAGCGAAATGAATGACGTCAATTATATCCTGTATATCACTGTTAGGAGAAATATAGACAACCGTTGTATCACTTCGCCATTTGGGTAAAAAAGCACTCCATTGTACATATTGCCAGCGGGCCAAATAGTGACTCTCCGACCAGTCATTTGTCGATAGATGACATCTAAGTATGGCGTAACATTGTGCCCCTTGTCCGTCTTGTCTTATATTGCGACTCCAGCTGTCCGTTTGGTTTCACGCTTCAACTGAACTACACAATCGAAGTTCAGGATTCTGATACAATCTCAAGTAGCAGCGAGATTTGGTATTGCTGTCTAACAGTGTCAGTGTGGTGCGCCCGTAGGCTTTGGCAGTTGAGTGAGAGAAATGAGACTTCCTATCATGGATGAATTCGAGCAAGCTGTCTTATTTGTAGCTGATTAATCGCAAGCCTGGTAAACTCATTTTTTAGATCGATATTGGATGTAGCATTTCTCAGGCCATGGTAGAATCTCTTGTCGCTGGTTGGCGAGATGATGTAAACTCCATTGATGTCAGTTACGTGTGCCAGTAGAGTGACATTAACCAGCTACTGTTCATGCCCCTTTTCATACTCTTAAACCACTATCAAATGTGCCACCTTGCGACTTGTGTATCATCATTGCACAAGCTGATATGAAAGGAAAGTGATTTCTTTTGGCATAGATTGTGTGGTTGTTGTTGTTCAATGATATACTCACAATTCGTCTTGTGAGCAGCATGGCTGCATGATTGATGTTGTTTGCTTGCATGCATCTCATCGCGGGCACCTCCGTAGCCAGGTGGGAAGAAGCAGCAGTGCGTAGCACACGCTTCTTGATTAGACCGGGGTTCGAGCCCGTCACCACCAAATACGGAGGATGTGGAAAGGTCAGGGAATGACCACTGCATATCCCGGAGCAATATGGCCTTAGTTGCTAATGCTCCTAAAAAACCAAAAAAACAAACAATAACAATAACAAATAGCATCTCGTCGCCTTCTTCTGAGATAACTTTCCGATCTTAGTCGAGGTGGTAAATTTGAGCCACAATTGTTGCTCTTTGTTGTATTCAATCTTGGATAATTTACCAAGGGCTCTGTTAGTGAGCCCATCAGTAACGTCCACGTTGGTGGTGATGATATATGGCTTTCCAATGACCAATGAGAGTTCATAGGGTAATCCACCAGTGTCAATAACCGACATTTTATAGTTTCTGGTGAACATGTGCTTCTTGCTCTGCATTCGTGCAATCCCCGAAGATGTCTTGAGCAACTGATTCCACTTTCTCCTCTGTGGCCACATGGCCACAGAGGAGAAAGTGGAATCAGTTGCTCAATCAGTACAACCACAAGAATCATGTGGTTATACTCGTTGACAGAATTATTTCGCAAGTAGAGTCATATACTGTTTGGGCAGAAGCGATTGGCTTACTCTCGAGTGAAGAAATGCAACTTGTTCTTGTTCACGTGACGGTTTGCACTAGCCTTATAGAGTTCATAGTATTTGAGGCCGTGTCAGAGAGTGGAGCTGGTGATATGCTGCTTTATCTGTTTATAGACTGGGTTGCTAAAACTGGTAACTGACCTAAGTTAACTGGTGACTAAAAGAGGTAACTGACCTAAGTTTCTGATTAGGAACATGTCCTGTCCACCGAAGCTCGGTTCAACATTTCTAGTTATCCGTTTTAACCTCCTATCTATTTGTGATAACAGCTCGGCACTGATCCTACTGACTTCGTTGATTAGCACTTTGACGTACTTAAACAGCAAACTGTATTGTTGTGCAACTTCCACTGACAGAGGCAGATTTCTCGAAATGGATATCTTGAGGACAGTGTGCACAGTAGTTCCATCTATCGCACCGGCAGCCTTACCTGTTGAAGTGCATGTAATGTAGGCATTACAGTACCCGTCTGTAGTACTGAAGCGGTTGTATATTTCCATCAAGAGGCAAATTATAAATGTTTTTTGACCGGCTAGGCTGGTCAAGAATATTTGAATCAGTTCGCGATTGGGAGATAACAGACTCCAAATTACATGAATGAGTAGAATCTTTTGCTTGTTGTTGACTATTCTCATTAAGTTGCAGAAGTCCTTGTTGGTTATCAAGTTTTTGCGTTTCTTTGCAATTGTGGTGAGTTGGGTGAGCATGGCAAGCTTTTGATTCTCATTCATCTTGCTGTTTGGATGATTGTAAAAGTTTCAAAAGGAGTCTTCTCCTCGCAGTTGCCTTACAAGGCTATGCAGGTCATTAGTGCATGCTTCATCAGGGTCACTATTGTCTCGACACATCATCTTACATATTTAAATTGTTTTGCAAATGTCCCAAGTCCAATTCATACAATTTACACTGTTCTAGTATGAGCCTTTCACTGTCATCAGATCTTGACGTATGTCATCTCTGACAGTATCTATTTCCTCATTGTGAAATGGAATGTGCAGCATTATCATCACGTGCTTGTACTTATTGAGATCCTGAGCCAAGTCATAGTTTCGATAGCGTATTATGCATGGATACTGCCATTCCTTGCAGATCTCGTTAGCACTGCATGTGTAATTTGTGACAAAGCATGACAGTAACATTATCTAAGTGGTGTGGTCTCTTCTCGTATTTATCAAGTCAAACCAATTCTCTTTCCATATGTCGCACGAATCCTCTGGAAGGTTCTCTTCATTCATTTCTTCACTGGACTTCCTCACTCTCTGTCACTCGATAAGCCAAACAGTGGGAATGAAAGCTACTGCCGTGGCACTCTCCGACACGGGCTGATGTACCAAGTACCAGGCATGACTTGTGATCTCAACACTGTTGAGCATGTTGATGGATAGTTTTTTTGTGATTTCGACAATCTGGATGTTTGTTCATGATCACAATGATCTGCCGCTGCAAATTGCCAATCCCTCGGTTTGTCTTATTCGTGAACTCAAGAATGTACAAGCACGAGATGGTAATGTTCCACACAAAGGTTATAGCAGTGTGGAATTCAGTCCCTTTCACTACTCAGAAAAATTATTGATATGAAAATGTCTAGGCACCGAACAATGGAATGGAATGAAAATGCAGATTGTAACAATACTAGGAATTTTTATTTATTTTCAACAATACAAATACTTGTATTGTTGCAATCATACTATTCAACAAATAGCTGCAATCAAATGGGTAATTAGGCTATTGGCCTAACCTCTTCCAAACATTGATTCGGTAGAATAAGCAGTGGACATGTGCATAAAACATTACATATAGCTCATACTAAATATTTTGGACTGAAGTATGATACTAATATCACTAAATTGATTTGGTAGAGTAAAACGTTACATCGTTCATAATTTTAAAACGGTTCTGATTTTTGTCAAAGACGTTTACACATAAAATGCGCATGCGTTTTTATTTTTTTTTTTTTGCCAGTGGGGTAATGTATATATGATACCTGCAGGAAACATCACTACACTTTATACATAACTGCAACTCATTTGAGTTGCAATTGGCAAAACTGAATGGACCAAAATATTTTAACCCAGACCCTTTAGGGATTCTGGGTTCAAATCTTGCTGGTAACTGGAGGAATTCTTAAAGGCATCTTGGATTGGGGCTATAGTTAACTGATTTCAAGGTAAAGGAGTAGGGGTCCCTCTCCCCATGAGTTATTCTGGGTTTTTCAAGTTGCATAACAGTCTTTTGGGTATACATTTGTACAGACATAACACAGAGGTGCAATATGGTCTAAGGTGCTGATGCACTATTCAACCAACAATCCATCCCTACTGAATTAGCATGTCATTTCATCTCTTTTTTTCCAAATCAACCTGAAGACATTCATTAGTATGTCAACAGCAATTCACGTTCAACTTTAAACTCCCCAAACTAAGTTTTCTTTTACTTCAGTTCTTTGGAACAGTCTTCCTTATGTGTTTCCTCAAAATATGGTACAGTACTATAGGTTACACTAGCCTTTTGTATTTGGGACTAATACTTAAAAAATAAATAAAAATTCCTAATATCTACACTTTCTGGCCACTTTTGAGGTCCAGTTCTAAAATGGTAATAGTTTTGGGTATGGATTTGGGGGGGGGGGTAATAATCCAAGGCCCAAAGGTGTGTTTACATGTAAAGATTTGTTTGAAGTCTGTTGTTGAAGAGTGCCACGGCAGTAGCTTTCATTCCCACTGTTTGGCTTATCGAGTGACAGAGAGTGAGGAAGTCCAGTGAAGAAATGAATGAAGAGAACCTTCCAGAGGTCCAGCATAATTCTTATCAAGTGTTATGGTTTTAATGCATTTACCAATGATCGAGAGGTATATTATTAGTGTATTCAGCTACAGAGGCACCTTCAAGCATTGCAAATACAGATAGCCCTCGATTTATGTCAGGGTTAGTTTCCTGGGGGGACAGGCGCAAATGGAACCCTTTATATAATGGAATCAATCGGAAATCACAGGGTTAGGTTCCTGGCACAAAAAATTTTACCTACCACTTTGCATTGATTGTTTTATTTTATTAGCATTCTTCATAGTCGTAGTAATAGTCAATGGAGGCTTATTCATAGCCCTACACACATTAGGGCGGCTTTCACCAGATTCCATCCTCCAAATATTGCACTATTCAATGAACTTCTTTTACAAAACATGACATTTCTTTATTCTATTAAATTAAAATCCTTATAACAGGATTGGCAAAAACTGCACACGGATATCACTATTATTATTATTTAATTTATTAATAGCACAATTAGTAAAACATGTTAGCGTAATAGATTTCCAACACGTGTAAATAGCGTAAACAACAACCAACTGAATGCTTCACCGCATAGACCTTTATCACCCACATCCACGAGTGGCTACTTTGATGGCGGGAATTTTTCTCGACTCTGATTCGGATGTGCTAATTGCTGATCAGCTCAGATTGTCTTAAATCACTAACAGTGCATGATACACAGTACAGTATGATACCGATAAATTTTGTCTGGCGATTTTTAAACTTTCAATTTATAAAAAAATTGCAAATAAAAATAAAAATAGTGCTGTGGTTAGTGATCAGCGCTATTGAAAATCACACCAGCACAAAACAAGGGCTACCTGTATATGAACAGTGCATGTGGAAGATGCTGTTATCACTGTGCAATGGTTAACTATAATATTAAAATTTTAAAACAAAGTTAAGATTAAATTATGGAGGCATAGGTAATGTGGTGCATAATGTCTATTACAGAATAAACTGTTTGCATGACTCCTTTCTTAATAGGCATGTCAATTTTATCTGGTAACTATAAGTTATCCTGGGGCCTCTGACTACGTTAACAAAATTCCAGGCAATTTATTTATTTAGCTAGAAAATTTAGTGAGACAATTGACAATACACATGAAAAATTAGCATGTTAAATTATAGAAACTGACTTAAATACATACAAAATTGATCACAGAACTTTTCCTTATTACAGGTGTCCCCACTGGGATAGACAATTACAACAAATCCGTTCTATATCTCATTTCTAAATTGAATTATAAATAGTTCCTTTACGACATCCAATTTGTTTATCCAGCTACCTGATAGGCTAGTCAAAGTTATCACAGTTAGGATTTCAGAATGCCTTTCTCCCCCTTTTTGGATTATTTCCTTGACTAGGAATAATAATACGAAACAGTACTTATAATAACTTTCGTTTCTCCAAGTTTTTGGAACCAGCTCCTTGGTCTTCTGGCACTTTCTTTAATAGCTTCCACATCAGATGCCTTGTTTTAACCAAGATTCTCCTCGACCAAACTCATTTAAAGTGGCCTATTCATACTAAACTGCCCACTTACTTTAAATTTATCTACTCTCTTGGAACTTCTAGTTACATATCCGCAACTAACTACAACTCCCAATCACGACTTCTCTTGACTACTAACTTACTCGCTGCTTTCCAACTTGCTAACTCCAAAAAACTCTCGTGCCCGTACTCCGGCAAAATTCTCGCTCTCGTACTCCGACCAAAATTCTCTCTCGCCCGTACTCCGACAATTATCGCTAACTCCGAAAAACTCACTCTTTCTTGCCACCGAACCAGTCCTTATATATCCGAACTTTACCTAAATTTCGACCTGACCTCCCCTCAGTAAGTCGAATGTTCACTGTACTTCTGAGAATAATGGTCTCACCCTTAAATATTTTTCTAATGACTATTCCTAATCCCATTACAACTGTTTGTTGCATGTATAATTGTTGTTCACTGAAATTTTCTAATTATACAGAATGTTCCCATGTTAATTTCACCCATATACTTTATTATTATTATCTTAATTTATTTATTTATATAAATTTTTTTTTTTTTTTTTAAATAAGCTTAAGCTTACATATTCAAAGGGTTGCATTTTTGTGCACTCGTTATAAAAAGAAATAGAGCAAGCAGTAACTTCACTCAAGATAATATTATTACATTAGCACTTATCTTTCACAGGCAACATGTTATAAGGCAATCACAGCAAATTGCCATAGTATTTCTTTGCTTTTTCCATCTGTTAAATTTTTACAGAAGATACATGCAATCTGCAGCACTCTCTCTCGTACATTAAACCATTGTTAGGTAGTGTTGCTTTTTTGTTGAGAAAATCTAGATTTTTCACTTATATTATTCCTGGTTATTGTGCTTTGTTAACCAGGTCAGTTCACGAAGTCCATAATTTAATTTCTACATGATTGTAAACAATAAATTTTGATAAGAAATATCAATAAGCAAATATATAATGGAAGCCAAAGTCAGGACAATTTAAAAAAAAAAAAAAAAAAAAAAACCTGTAAAGACATTTTGACGTGAATAATGTCTATACTGGGGGGTACCCTAGGATGCTCAGGGTGTCAGAAAAAGTGAAACACCTAACCGCTGTTATATCTCTGAAACTAATAGACAAAAGTATAAACAATTTATACTTATTTTGTCAGGTATATAATGCCGTCGACAAATGTGCAAGAAAAAATTAGAAATTTTGATATTTAATATCATTTTTTTTGAAAAAACTAAAAAGTTCACACTTTGGTCATTTGCCGTTGCACCTTGGTTACTTTCACTCCCAATAGCAGTGACGCAACAAGTACAATGCATGTGCCCAAGAAAACTCAATTGTATGCAACAAGTGCAGTGATGCAAAGAGTTGCATACAATTGAGCAAAAAAAATTGTTGCCCTTTGAGAGCTCTACAAGGATATATAACTAGATTTCAAATCGGGTTTTTAGTTTTCGAGGATTGAACAACTTGTTAAAGTAGCTACTTCATTTGGTTACTTCACATTTGTCGAGCAGTGCGGTTGTGTTGTTGGCCTATTCACCCATAACCTGTTTGAACCGGTTTCAAGCAGTATGTTATTGTTATTTTGGTTTTTAGGAGCATTAGCAACTAAGGCCATATTGCTCCGGGAATATGCGGTGGTCATTCCCTTGACCTTTCTGCATACTCCGTATTTGGTGGTGACGGGCTCGAACCCCAATCTAATTAAGAAGCGTGTGCTACGCACTGCTGCTCCTTCCCACCTGGCTACGGAGGTGCCTGAAGCAGTATGAAGCAGAGTTATCGAGTGTCAGTGGGATGATGTCATTTGTTCTGAAGATCCTTTGCTCAGTTACTTCGCATTTGTCGAGCAGTGCAGTTGTGTTTCATTTAGTTAAGTTGTGATGATGCCAAAAGTTACAGCAACTAAACGTGTTCAAATGTTTTGACAAAATCACAAATCTAAGCATATTCCTCAACTTCATGGAATCAACATTTGATCTTAAACTCGCATCAGATCATACAAAATCTACTACACTTGGTCAATCGTGTATCGACTTGGTCTTCAATTGCGATGTTAGTTTGAATTGTTTCAACCACGTATTCTACTTTAGTTACCACGAACCTTTATTGTTGTTTGTAAATGAAAATAAAACTAATTTTATTAAGCTTAAATTGTATTTTTTCATTTCACATGAGTTTATTCAAGGATCCATCTTTGGATCCATGAAGCTAACGTCGATTTTTTTAAAAACACATTGTCTTATTGGTTTTAATAAATTTGTTTAAATTATGGCATTTATTTGCACCTTCAAATAAATAGGGGGTTGCTAAAGAAACTTAAAATTACCAAAATTGGTTCCTATTGATATTTATATGATGTTTTGTAGTATACAAAATGTGTGGACTTCATTCTACAGGAAATATGAAGTAACTGAGTCTTCATTCCGACTTATCCTCTTTCAGTGATGTTCCTTAAATACATGATTAGAGAACTGAAGACCATTTCTGATGTAGAATTTGAGAAAAAAAAATTTAATGATGTCATAAAGTCATATTGTAGTGAGCATGGGCTTCAGTCAAGCACCTGCATGCATCTCTTAAGAAAAACCCTTACAGGAAAAAAGGTGAGCTTATTTTTTATACTTATATTCTTAAGACCTAAAAATGATATTTATCTGCATATTTATGAAATGGAAAGCATGTAGTAAATGAGTCTGTATTTTACATAGAACAAGGAGTTCTCACTGCCTGGAAATCATTTAATACAGAGGGGAAAAAAAACCAGGTATATATATATATATATATATGAACATAACTGAACACAGGTACAGTTAGCATCAGAGTGGAAACAAATACTTAAACAAAAAATATAAAAAGGGATATTGATAGCTTTCAGATGCTGCCTACATCCTTTGTGAACCATAAAATTAACAGTGGCAGTTGTAACAGCTGTATTCAAAAACTCGAAGTTAAAACCCATGCTTGCTACTGACCATTGTGTAGTTGCATGGCAAAAGGGTCTCAGGGGAAGTAGTTTCAGAAGCAATAATGAAACATGATAAACCAAATATGTGTGCGTGCGTGCACACACAGTAAGTTCAAGGACCTTTTATATACAAGTGGGCACAAAGGAGTAGTAGGAATGCTTACATAAATGCATGCACATACACATCCAACAGTAAATATGTTGATTTTGTTTAAGGATGATAGATGCCAGAATTGGATGCATCTGCATACCTTGGTCTCTGTTAATGATATTGTTTGTACTATGTGCCTTCATGTGAAAAGCTAACCAATGGTTAGCTTCCTCTCCTCCTTTCAATAATGGTGTGTAAAGTCTGTTAGCTGTGCATTGTTGGAATTGAGTTGATGTTTTTTGCAAAAGCTGTGCAAGATACTTGGAAGTGTACTCAGCAGTATAGTATATACAGGGAACATAGTAGTGCAATTAGATACTTTACAGCACAAGTGCAAAATTTGTTTTCCTCCTGTTTCACAGACTCCAGCTTTTTGAAAGTCAAAACGTGGCAGCTATGCATATTATATGCATTGTCTGCCTTATGCATGTTTCGTAGATGTGTGAGGGAACTTCTTCCATCTTAAATTCTTTTTTGTATAAATATCCTTAAGGAATTTTTAATTCCATATGGCAGTAAATCTGTTTGTGTACTGTAAAAGTTAAAACTGTTAGACTGTTGTATTTATTACGTGTCCAGTCTTGTGTAAATAGGTGCTACTTTCAAAGAAATATCCCAAATTGTATACATTTACAACTTTAGTCACATTAGCTACCTCAGATAATCAGTGTAGTTCCAGGTATAGTGCAAAGTAAACTAGAGGTTGAATTTTTGTTTCAGTTTGTGCCGAATTTGGTCCAGTTCAGTCTGGTTAAACTGAAAGTTGTTTTGTTATTTACTGTCTGCAAAACTTATTTAAATAACCTTTTTTTTTTTTTTTTTATTTGGAATAAGGATTACCTGTTTTATAAGCAAGGGTACCAAGGGTAGTATAAGTATGAAAAATGCGAGTTAGGGTTGAATTTGAAAGTGTCTGCAGTTCTGCCCAGACACGATAGCAGGGAGTATATGATGAGAGCCTTGTCGATCAATTCTGCCCTGGAGAGATTGTGACAGGCTCAAGGAGTAGAATTTTTCTCAGCCTGGTCTGTGCTTGTTAACAGGAGAGACTCCTTCTACAGGGATGGGATACACTTAAATAGAGAGAGGGAACAAGAATGCTATCGAAGCAGAGTTAGGTGGGTCGGAAAACTGCTAGCTTGGAGGGATACACGGACTAATAGATTAACAGTAGCTGCTGGCAGAGGTGAAAGTGATTCTTTCACTGCTTCTATTGAAATGCAATTGAGCAGCAGCCTGGAAAGCAAGGCATTGGGGATTTCCAGGCCTGCTGGGAGTCATAGTGGAACAAGTAAATACATGGGCTGTGTTAGGGTAACTAAGAGTAGAAACAGGTGCATGTATACTTGCATGTACACCAATGCTAGGAGTATAGTAAATAAATTTGATGAGCTTGAAGTGCTAGTCAAGACATCAAAGGACGATATTGTTGGGATATCACAGATGTGTCAGACATAAGCAGTGCAAAATTGGAATTTGGGGAGTACAATGAGTACAGGAAGGGAGGAGGGGTTATGCTGTTAGTTAAGAAACATAAAATTAATGGAAGTGCATCCAATTGATGTTGTACAATGCAATGTTGAGTCTGTTTGGTGTGACATAAGCACTGAAAAAGGAAAAATGAGAGTAGGTATGTGTTATAGGACTAATGAATCTGATGAGTATAATGAGCAGTTGTGCAGAGAAATAGTAGGCCAGTAAATCAGAATGTCTTATAATGGAGGATTTTAACTTTCCATATCGACTGGAACTTGTGGGTTGTCGCTCACACACTAGCAAGGCTTTTGTGGATTTATTGGATGATTGTTTTCTACATCAGCATGTTCGGGAGGCAACTAGAGGGAGTAATACTCTTGATTTGATTTTCAGTAGTGATTCTTCATGCATTAAGAATCTGCAGATAAAGGAACCACTAGGTGGCAGTGATCACAGTGTGCTGAAGTGGGACTTACTCAGAGGTAAATACCATCAAGGAAAAAGGGAAGGGTTTTTGTTTTCGTAAAGGTTTTTAAATTCCATACGGTGGGACCAATTGATGATGTTACCAACAACAAATTCAAATTGGGAAGCATTCAAAGAATTAATCTCGGAAGCTACTAGGCTTTTCATACTAACTAAGAAATATTGTTCAAGGTTTAGGCTTAAATGGATGTCAGATAAACTAATGAGACATGTGGCAGAGAAAAAAAAATGAATGGGATACATATAAAGTAACTGGTGACACAGAAGCCTATGATAGATAGAAACTGGTCTGTAACCATGTCACAAAGGAGGTTAGGCAGGCAAAGGCAGATTACAAGAAATCTTTGGCAAAGGATGCAAAGAAAAACAGCAAAGAGTTCTTTACTTATGTAAACTCTAGAAGAAAGGGGATGAATCAGATTGGTCCACGATATCAGTGGTTCAACTGTTGGTGATCTCAGGTAGCTAACAAACTAAATGAGTATTTTCCATCTAAATTCAAAAATGAGGAGTTATTCAGGGAGGGGATTGCCAGAGGTGTATTAAACTCTGGCAGTAAGCTAGATATTCTTGAAATAACTGAGAATAAAGTAGAGGAGAAATTGTTGAAGATAAACATAAAGGCACCTGGGATGGATGGAATCTGTCCAGTTATATTAAAGGAGGCAGCAAATGAAGTAAGCAAACCCTTAGCCATAATTATGAGAGCTTCCTTGGGCTCTGGGGAGGGAGGTCCCCATGGACTGGAGATGTGCAAATGTGACCCCAATCCACAAAGGGGGATCAAAGGGAGACACAGGTAATTACAGACCTATTAGTTCTGTTCCAGGGAAATTAATGGAGGCACTGGTTAAAGAAGCATTGCAGGATCATCTAGACAAGACTTCAGTTATAGCTCAGACGTAGCATGGGTTTGTTAAGGGGAAGTCTTGTCTGACCAATTTGATTGGATACTATGATGTGGCCACAAAGGAACTGGATGCAAAGAATAATTTTGATATCATATATTTGGATCTTAGAAAGGCTTTTTTACTGTTGTACATGGATGATTGCTGCACAAATTGGAGCAGTGTGGCATTGGAGGCAAATTTCTGCTGTGTATAATGGGATGGTTGAGTGGGAGAAGACAGAGTGGTAATCAATGGACACTGCTCTTCGTGGGCTAATGTTATTAGTGGAGTTCCTAAGTGTTCAGTTTTGGGCCCATTGTTTTCTGTATTTATAAATGATATTGATGATGGTATATCAGGCTTAATGTTCAGGTTTGCAGACGATATGAAGGTTAGTAGGGTTGTTATTGACACTAATGACAGTATGCTGCTGCAACATGATCTAGAAAAGTTGAGCAGATGGGCTGAGAGGTGGCAACTGAAGTTTAAAATTGACAAATGTAAAGTACTGCACATGGGAAGCAGTAATGTATCAACTGTGGGGTTACTACACTGACAGTGGTAGAGAATGAAAAGGACCTGGGGGTAATTGTGCAGCAGATATGAAGTTTTCTGAGCAGTGCAGGTGGTCTGCAAGAGTAGCTCATGGTGTCTTGTCAATGATATACAGGAATTTTTCTAGCATAGATAATGAGGTGATTATCCCCTTGTATAAGGCAGTGGTCAGGCCATACCTTGAGTACTGTATACAGGTCTGGAGACCTCATTTTAAGAAAGGTGTAGAGCAGTTGGAACAAGATTAGTGACTGGAACAAAAGGGTTGCTCTTACGAAGAAAGGCTTAAGTTTTGGAAATTACAGTGTCTGGTGACTAGGCACCTACAAGATGATCTGATTGAGGTGTATAAAGCCTTGAATGGTTTTAGCATGCTCAGTGCTGATGGGATTCTTCCTCTTGCTCAGAATAATTGCTTAAGAAGGCATAAATTCAAATTGAGGAAAGACAGTTGTAGACTGGATGTTTGCCTTTAGCCAGCGGGTGTTGATTGCTGGAACAAACTTCCATCTGTTGTAGAAGCTGATAGCTTAAATAGATTCAAGGCAGAACTTGACAAACATTTGGAGCGAGTGGATGGGTGAAATGAGAAAGGTGTGTGTTTTTTTTTTTTTTTTTTTTTTTGTTTTTTTTTGGCTGATGCTGTTTAAGCTTGATTTCTTGCATCATGTGCCTTTGCTAATGCTAATAGTTATAATTTAATGTACAATTAAAGTTATTTAGTCTTTGGGTATAATTTAGTGTAAAAAATAAAATCTGTTACTAATTAAAAAAATTAAAGTTACTAGTTAAAAGATAAAAAAAAATTACTACTTCATAAATATAGTAAAGTTTTTTTTCTCTTTTAAATATATAGCTATTGAAACATTTAATGTAAATCACATATACATATTTTTGTCATAATTATTGCAGCACCATTTGTCTTCATAGTTTTCAACATTAAAAAT
This sequence comes from Mastigoproctus giganteus, assembly GCF_048544385.1. Taxonomy (NCBI): domain Eukaryota; kingdom Metazoa; phylum Arthropoda; class Arachnida; order Uropygi; family Thelyphonidae; genus Mastigoproctus; species Mastigoproctus giganteus. Next base: position 42,175,286 of record NC_143587.1, on the reverse strand, counting down.
GCTGTGGTTTATTAATTTTTTCCCTTACATTTTTAGGGAATATTTATACAATAATACTGAGTTGGACATCTGATCTATAAAAGGAAACATCTTACATGTTTATATGCTTTTATTTTAACACAGAGCGAATGCAAACAAAGAAGTATGTGAAAATGTTGATATTTAGGAACAACTTTCTTTTTAATTTATAATCCTTTTTTAAAAATAACAAATAAAATATTTAAATATTATAGATATTCCTTTCAGCAAAGATAAGAGAAAAAAATGTTTTAAAAGTTAATAATAAAAAATTTAAAATTAATTATAAAAAATAAAATAAAAAGGGAGATTAAATAACACCAGTCAGTCTTGCAACTTTATTTATTGATGTTGAAAACTGTTCATTTTGAGTTAAGATAGAAGTAAAAAACCAAACTGTTTCAAACAGTTCAAATTTTGAAAAATTGTATTTAATAGCAATGTAAGAATTTGCAATGCAAATTTCTATCAGGACAAAATTAACAGCATGATTAAATATTTGAGGAACTTCATTTTACTTTAATTATGGCTATCTTAAAATAAACTGAAAGTTCTGGTCACAAGCATAACCTTGAATTTAAACCTGCCAAGTATTTAATTATAGTTTCACTTTTTGCTATGTGATACTATTATGGCGTAGCCGAGTGGTCAGGAGCGGGAGTGCAGTAGCACATGCTCTTTGAGTAGACCGGGGTTCAAGCCCCTGACTGCTGAATACGGTCGATCTGCCAACCCGCACTGGACCAGCATGGCAGATTATGGTCCACTTCCCTCAGCATGAATTGTTGAGGAGGCTTCCATCCTGCAGTGGGTTGATAATGGCTGCACTTTACTTTACTTTTTTACTGTTATGGCTTTAATAATTTTTTTTCCCCAGAAATAGAAAATTCTGGGTAATTATAACTTTATACTGTTTCACAAATTTTGAAAGGATTTAAAAAGCACCAATGAAAGGACACTGGGTCTGCTGAGACTGTCTTTGACTCTTCTACCAGCTTATGATTTGAAATATAGGAAAAAAATCATTAAAAAAATTAACAAAAAAAAAAAAATAATAATAATAAATAAATAAAAAAAAGAGAGTCTCAGTAGACCCAGTGTCCTTTCATTGGTGCTTTTTAAATCCTTTCAAAATTTGTGAAAGCGGTATAAACTTTAAAACATTCTTTGTCTGTTACTTAAATACTCAGTATATATAGAATTCAATATTAAATTGTTGAAACTTAAACAAAAACTTGATAAATACCTACAACAGCAGAAATTATTTTTTACTCTTATTTATAGAATTTTTCCACTCTATATTAGTAGTTAAGCTTTTGGAAATAGGTGAGCTTTCCTCTCTTTTTTTGATTTTAAATGTCATTGTCTTTTTTGCTTTAGCAAGGACCACCAGTAGTAGAAGTAATGGCTACACTAGGAAGAAAAGTCTCTTTTCAAAGGCTTGAAGCTGCATTACAACAGAAAGACAAATAAAACATCATTTTTGGTAAAAATGTACGAAGTGGGCATAAAGAAACATTGGCACTCCTGCATGAAATATCTATATTACAAAGAATATGCACTTGATATCCCTCTTCATGCTCTCTCTCAGTATTAAATAAGCTTATCATGAATTGTCTGAGAATAAAATTACAAATCTAACTATTGGCTGCTCCTGGAAATCATGGATTGTAATATTAACTGTCAGTAAATATAGTCAATAAAATCCTTAATGGAATGGGCTGCCACAGGAATAGGAGGAAATGCTGGTACCATTGTTATGATCTTGACTACATGGACAATGCTCTGCCAACCAATAAAGCTTCCCATACAAATTTTAGCTTGACCAAGATAGAAAACTTCCTAATCAAACACACAGCACAACTGGAAAAGAATGAGCTCTGGCATAGCAGTATATTCTTGACAGATAATTCTTCATATTTCTTGTATTGACAAGTGGAACTTTATCATTTTAGTCCAGGTGAACTAACATGAAACATCAAGGCTGAATTTCTGTTGGGATCGTATTCTTAATTCTTAGAACATGTTGAGAAACAGTCATATTAAACTTGTGGTGTGATTTGAAAAGAATATTATCTATCCAGAAATATAAAGTGAGCCAGATTAGACTCACTTTATATTTCTGGCATTAATATGCATGGCTTGAAAATTTGTGCTGAGATGAATCTGCATATAATTGTGTTGGAATCTTATTCTTCAAGGAGAAAGTAGAATTCATTGTAGATGAGTACTGATACGTTGCATAGCACAGTATCTAACCCAGCCATCATTAAATAAGTGGCTATCCTATGAAGATATTACTAAAGATAGGCATTGGAGAAATTAAGCACCTCCACAGAGTATAAACTGTTTTTAATTTCTTAAATGACTACAGATTAGTCTCAGATATGTTGCAGTACTTTCGGTACTACTTCTGTGACTGTGAAAACAGCAAAACACGTAAATGTTGGTAACTATCTAAACATGGGATTTTCTTTAATTTTGAGCTATCTTAATAATCTTACTTAGATATAAGCTTTCTTACTTAATAGTTAAATATACACATCAGAACAGATCATAATTAATTAATAGACAATTTTAATAGTTAACGAGAGGCACCTCCGTAGCCAAGTGGGCAGGAGCAGCAGTGCGTAGCACATGCTTCTTGATTAGACCAGGGTTCGAGCCCGTGACCACCAAATACGGAGGATGCGGAAAGGTCAGGGAATGACCACCGCATATCCCCGGAGCAATATGGCCTTAGTTGCTAATGCTCTTAAAAAAAAAAAAAAGTTAACTGCCCAAGATTTATAGGTCAAATGTTCATAAGTAACTAGAAGGTAAATTAAATAATAACAATGAATACCTACATTGTTGTACTTATTACACCTTCAGCTTCACATATTAAAACATAGGTTAATAAATTGGCTGTATATATATGAATGATTATCTACTCTCCAACTAAGGTTACTTTAAAACTAAAGTTAAGATCATATGGATCCAGTTGTGGCCTCACTGTGTTAGGTCCACAGTGAGGCCATGATTCTATGGTATTGAGGAATTAGCGGTTTATATATCATATTCCTAGAGGTATTAACTTATTTGGTGTGTCTTGCTACCTGTTCTTTGAAAACATCTCAACTGTGTATGTGGAATAAGAATTATGATAAGAAAAATGGTGAGAGTTTTTTATTGCAGTTTGCTGTTTTTTGTCTACTCATCAATGTAGTTGACAAGTAGATTATGTTAACCATTTAGCCACATGGATTGGAAGAAATAATTTCCATAATTATTTAAATATCGTACACCCACATTAAGTTTAAAATTGAAATAGAACAAAACAGCAGTCTACTATTCCTAGATCTGTGGTTCACTAGGTATGGTAACTTCCTCTTGCTAGACACATACAGGAAACCTAAAAACTGGGATAATATCCTAAAGTATAACTCCATCAAATGGATTGCTAAGAGTTTCAGTCTAAGAGCCTGCCATTTTTGTAAAGACCAAGCCCTTAAAAAAAAACAAATGAATAGAACTTGCCAAATCTTGAAGAACAATGGTTACTCCCACAAACTTATAACCAGAACTATTAAAATAAAAGAGAAATATCTCAATAGATGATCAAAAACAGTACATTACCATTCCCTATGCCCCAAAATTAGTGAACAGAGAAAGAATATAGCTAAGAAATATGAATTACATACTAGATTCACCAGGGCCACCACCATTAAAAATATAATTAACCCTCATCCCTTGACAAGAGCTCAATTTACAAAATACCCAGTGTATAACTTCAAATATAGAGATTGCAAAAAATCTTATGTTGGAAAAAGCAGTAGAAGACTGTTCAAAAGAATTAATAGAAGAAAATCAGATCCCGCATAACTGCACTTGGAGTGAGGATCACCAGTGGAACTTCAAAAAAACAGTCTTAACCACTCATGAATACCACAAATGCAGTGCATAACTAATAATCATTCAAATAAAGGAGTGCAAATAGATAATCACATTCATATCGTCAAAAGCAGGGTTTTTTAAGAATTGAAAAACCAATAATAATAGGTCTAAAAAAAAAAAAAACAAGCAATAGTTGCAATAAAGAAACCCCACTGTCATTTGATCCACCTACATAGTTAAGATGTTCTCAAAGCATAGCAGTAAGTCAGAAGGCTTGTCCCTAATCTGTTAATACTCTATAATCATTAAAATCTATTACCTCTAAATCCCTCAAAACGCTAGAACCACGTCCTCATTTGTTGGTAACTAAATTTAGTTACCAACATTTACCTGTTCTACTGTCCTTTCAGTCACTTCAAAAAAGTGGGCGGAAATACTAGAAACATCTGAGAATAATCTGTAGTCCTTTAAGAAATTAAAAACATTACACAAGTTGAACTGCTTAATTTCTCTCCATTTTGATTTATCTGCACACCATGCCTCCAAAAGAACAAGGTAGGTACACTACCTGACAAAATGTACCAACCATTCAGGTTTGTACAAAAAAAAAAAAAGCTGAGATATTCTAGCTAAGGGTGCCAAACTTTCTTTGTAACAGAACTGTGTATATGTTATACAATAAGGGAGGAGCAAACCTGTAAAAACAGCTTTCATTTTTATCTTTATTCAAAAAATAAATACTTTTTTTAATAGACTTGATCATTTTGCATTCATTTTAGCTAGATCTGAGAAATTAAAGACAAAACATTACTAAAATACTTCCAAAAACAGTATCCATATTTCATGCAAACAAAGTTAAATCTGGATATCAACCCAAAAATGAAAGGTGTCATATGATAGTATTTAGTGACATATGTAAGTAGAGTTATCGGACATCAACTTCTCAGCTCCATTTCTTAAGTAAGTATCAAGTGAGCTATGAGGATTTTACAAAACTGTCTTTCTGGTTTGCTATCAATACATCAACTGTGCCATTTACTGTTGATGTCCAGCAAACAGTATTGTGCACTTTCTGTGCTACTGATTGAAAGTTGTATCACCTATCTTTTTGGGAAGATGGAATTTTTTTTACCAGTAGATAGTTTCAGCCACATATAGAAGTGCTTATCTAGATACCGAATTTAAAATTGTAGCTAGGCCAATACGGAAGTTACACACTATACTGAACAATCGCTCGGTTCTTTCAGCGTTCGCAACACAAATTAATGATCTGGTATACAACATTTCTTGCGGTGATTGCGACTCGTCTTATCAGGGTTCGACCCGATTTTCTCTTAATATTCATGTAAATCAACATGAAGCCTCAGTTCGTGCTTCTCGTTCAGCAGAGTCAGAATTAGCCTTTCATGCCATTAACGAAAAACATACTTTTTTATTTAACAAAGCCAAAATACTTAACGTTCAACGTAATTATACGCGACTATTAATTGCAGAAACTGTTGAAATTAAATTACACCTAATTCTGTTAATGTTCGGCGGCCATATTTGATCTCCGATGCGTGGACCTTTACGCGCATGCGCGAAGACAAATAATCCCTATTTAAGTACTAGGTTTAACCCGATTCGGTAATTTTCATTCCTGTGATCACGACATACGGTCGAAAAGCGTTGTCAGCTTAAGGAAGGAAAATCGTTTTGAATATTTTCGTTAGATTCTTTTAATTGCGTTAATTTGATTTTTAATTGTTTTATATTGATTTGAATTGTGTTAAATTGATTATTTAATTATTTATATTTTACTCTAATGTACCGGTAAGTTGTCGTTTTTTCCGTTTTAATTTCTGGAGGGTATCATACGGAAGTGTTCTACGCACTATATTGAGGTAAACTCCTCTTATTATTTTACTAATAGAAGTGCTTATGTAACCTAAATGTAACCCAATCATTATTTTCAAAGAAGGACATCAAACATTGTATTCTCAGTTTGGCACTGTAAAATCACCAGCAAAAATCGGGAAATGTTTGAGGTGGTAGATGACTTTCATCAACCGGTGAAATACCACCACTTTGCTTATTGGAGGCTTGAAGTGGCGAAACCCATGTTTAGTCTATAGAGCAAAGTTTCCGGTATCCCCCCCCCATACTTTCAACCCATGCACGGTACAAAGTACTATAGGTTTTGATACCTTTCGTGTTTCAGTTTTCATAAAAAAAAAAAAAAAAAAAAAGCCTATGAAAAAGTTTTCAATTTAAATATAAAAGAATGTATTGATAAAACTTGAGGTTTGAAAAACCATAGAATTCTTAAAAATACAAAACAGACAATGACTTACACTTACAGGAGAAAATGTTAGAGCATGTCATTCCAAACAGAATGTACCTGTTTAAATTAAACATCACGTGACGTGTTAATTTAAATACAATGGCAGTATGAAGATTACACATTTTAAAAATGTATTCTAACTGCACACCTAGTGAAGTCAGAGGGGAAAACTGCACACCTAGTGAAGTCAGAGGGGAAAAAAACCCTAAAGAGATTGAATGTTTGTATAGAAGAATGTGCAGAACAGATATAAAAATCAAGTTATTTTTATAACATTAATAACTAAGTTCCTTAATATTAGCATTAGCAAGGGCATATGACGCAAGAAAGCAAGCTTATATAGCATCAGCCAAAAAAAAAAAAAAACCCTTCTTATTTCACCTATCCACTAAGTCCAAATGTTTGTCTAGTTCTGCTTTGAATCTATTTAAGCTATCAACTTCTACAACAACAGATGGAAGTTTGTTCCAACAATCAATCACCCACTGGCTAAAGGCAAACTTCTACACAATCTATCCTACAACTGTCTTTCCTCAATTTGAATTTATCCCTCTCAGGTGATTATTCTGAGCAAGAGGAAGAATACCATCAGCATTGAGCATGCTCAAACCATTCAAGGCTTTATACACCTCAATCAGATCACCTTGCAGGTGTCTAGTTTCCAGACACTGTAATTTGCAAAACTTAAGTTAAGCCTTTCTTCATAAGAGCAACCCTTTGTTCCATTCACTAATCTGTTGCCCTTCTCTGTACTCATTCCAGCAGCTCTACATCTTTCTTAAAATGAGACCTCTAGACCTGTATACGGTACTCAAGGTATGGCCTGACCATTGCCTTATACAAGGGGATAATCACCTCCTTATCCCTGCTAGAAAACTTCCTCTACATCGTTGACAAGACACCATGAGCTACTCTTGCAGACCATCTGCACTGCTCAGAAAAATTAATTTTTGCCTGTAGATCCTTTTCATTCTCTACCACTGACAGTGTAGTACCACACAATTGATACATTATTCTAGAGTTATTGCTTCCCATATGCAGTAATTTACATTTGTCAATGTTAAAACTTCAGTTGCCACCTCTCAGCCCATCTGCTCAACTTTTCTAGATCCTGTTGCAGCAGCATACTGTCATTTGATTACACTCTGTCTTCTCCCACTCAACTATCCCTTTATCCACAGCAGTAATTTGCCTCTAATGCCCGGCGCCTCTGTAGCCAGGAGCGGCAGTGCGTAGCACACGCTTCTTGATTAGACCGGGATTCGGGCCTGTGACCACCAAATACGGAGGATGCGGAAAGGTCAGGGAATGACCACAGCATATCCCCAGAGCAATATAGCCTTAGTTGCTAATGCTCCAAATAACAACTCTTCCTGCCTCCAATGCCACATTGCTCCAATTTATGCAGCAGTTTTCCATGTGCAACAGTATCAAAAGCCTTTCTAAGGTCCAAATATATGCAAAATTATTCCCTGCATTCACAAATTCATCATTAGAGTTGTGTAACTACTTCGTGTAATTACTAGAACACTTGATATCCTGGCAGAATCTATGCCCCACATCACTAGTAATTTACAGACCGCTTCTTTAGTGTACCATTTTGTGCCCCTGACCAATCTTGTTAGTTTTCTTTGCACTCATTCCAAGAAATCTACATCCTACCCCTCAAATGAAGTTTTCAGGCCTATAGTGCAATACTCAAGATACAGCCTACTAATTGCCTTATATATATTATAATAATATATATTATCCTTGTATAACAGGATAATCAACTCCTTATGCCTGCTGGCAAATTCCCTATATATATATTGCTAAAGAACCTCAAACTACCATATCAGTAGTCTACCTGCACTGCTAGAAAAGCTTCATGTTGGACTTTATAATTATCTTTTTTATTCAACGTCCATTACTTTGAATATGGAACCACACAATAAATTATTATGCAATTACTGAAACCAAATGTAGTACCTTGCATTTGTGAATGTTAAACCTCATTTGTCACTTCACAGCCAGTTTATCTAATTTTCCTGTCTTGTTGCAGTTGCCTCAAGAATGCCTTGGTTCCTCTCATTAACCATTCTGCCAACTTTAGTATCATTAGCAGTGGCATATGCAAGAAAGCAAGCTTATGCAGCATCAGCCAAAAAAAAAAAAAAACCTCCCATTTCACCCCTCCATTTGATCCAAATGCCTGTCCAGCTCAGCCTTAAATTTATTTAGGCTATTAGCTTTCACAATAAAAGATGGAAGCCTGTTCCACCAATCAACTACCCACTGGCTAAAGGCAAATTTCTGCACATCTATTCTATAACTATCTTTCCTCAGGTTCTTAGTCTGAGGAAGAATCCCATCAGCATTCAGTTTGCTCAACCCATTAAAGGCCTTATATACCTCAATCATATTACCTCGCAGGTGACTGCGCCTCCGTAGCCAGGTGGGCAGGAGCAGCAGTGCGTAGCACATGCTTCTTGATTAGACCGGGATTCGAGCCTGTGTCCACCAAATACGGAGGATGCAGAAAGGTCATGGAATGACCACCGCATATCCCCTGAGCAATATGGCCTTAGTTGCTAATGCTCCTAAAAACTAAATAACAAACCTCGCAGGTGCCTACTCTCCAGGCACTGCAATTTGCAGAATTTAAGCCCGTCTTGGTAAGAGCACCCCTTTGTTCCCCTCACCAATCTTGTTGCCCTTTTTGTACTCATTCTAGCAACTCTACATTCTTCCTAAAATGAGGCCTCCATACCTATACACAGTACTCTAGGTGTGTCCTGATCTAGAGTACTGAAAACTTATCATCAGAAAACTTAAACATTAAATTTGATACACCTTCATCAAAATCATTAATAAATATATAAATATCAAAAAGAATAAGTGGCTTGGTGCTAAACCCTCAAGAATGCTGCTAATAATATTAAGTCACAGTAGTTTGTATAGCAGTCTCTTGTGCAGAAGAATATGACAAGCTATACTCAAATGTATGTAAATATTATTTTTCTAATTTGGTTCTTTTGTGATTGTCACAGTAGCTGATAAAATTAGTCATAAAAGAACTCCCTTTAACAACTCCATGCTGTGACATATAATTGCATTCCCAGCAATATGCTCCTGCCTTACATTTTGACCCACAGACTCCATTATTTTCCCCAAAACAGAAGTCAAGCTTACAGGTCTGTAATTATTCATTTTGCCCCTTGATCTCCCTTTGTAAATAGAAAAACATGTACACAGCTACAATCTGTAGAGATCTCCCCTGAATTCAAGAATGCTGTCTTAATTATGTTTACCTCCCATGCTGCTTCTTTTAGTATAACTGGAGAGATTAGTATTAGTAACGGCCGCATGGTGCAAGAAAGCCTATGGCTTATGCTGCACCAGCCAAAAAAAAAAAAAAAATCCAAACAAAACAATGATAAAAAAAAAATAAAAAACTAAATAATAATAATTAATTAAAAAAAAAAAGGAAATTAAATCTATCATCCTATGCGCTTCCCTTACCCGAACGTACTATCCAGATGACCTTTGAATTTCCCCAAACTGTCAGCCTCTACCACCCATGAAGGCAACTTATTCCAGTAATTTATAACTCACTGGCTAAAATAAAACTTCCTGCAGTCCAATCTAAACATTTCCCCCCAAAACTTCAATTTATGTTCCCTAGTTCTAGCATCATTTATAATCTTGAAAATTTTGTCCTCATTCATTTTACTGATGCCTCTCAGAGCCTTAAACACCTCAATCAAATCTCCTCTAAGGTGTCTAGTTTCCAAACTCTGCAACCCACATATTCGAAGTCTTTCTTCATAAGGACGCCCTTTTACCGATCTCACCAGGCGAGTTACCCTTCTTTGCACCCTTTCAAGAAGCTTGGTCTTTCTTTAGGTGCGGTCTCCATACTTGAACACAGTATTCCAAGTGTGGTCTATCAGTGCCTTATTTACTTTTAGCTTCAATTTCTCTTCCACTTTCTTCTCAGTTATCACAAAATCATTTAGCTCCCAAGTACAAATTACATATACTTCTGCTATCCCTGCCCTACAAACTGTGTGTGAATTGTATCATGAATTGATTATAAATTATCAGGAACACTGATGACTAAAGTTAAATATAAACTAGTCTGAAATCAAGTCTAAGGGAGTTACAGCAAGCTAAGGCTGATACAAGAAGTCTTTGGCTAAGAATGTGAAGGAAGGAAAAACAGCAAAGAATTCTTTGCTTATGTTAACACTAGAAGGAAAGGAACAATACATTGCTCTACTAGATATGGATGACATAACTACTAACGATCCAGTTCAGATTGCTGAAAAATTTAATTAATATACATTCATCTAGTCTCATCCGTTTAGGTCTAAACCTTGAACAATGGTGTTGTAGAAAAAGCTCTATAGCTTCGAACATTACTTCCCTGCACACTAACTTTTCAGTTGATAACCTCAGAAGTTGGTCCTATTAACAAAAATAATTTAAATAAAGCTGTAAAATCAGTATTGTTTTCTACTATTACCCCTTACATGCTAATATAGAAAACAATCATCCAGTAAAGCCAGACACAATGAGTGACTAAGGCCTAAGTTCCATTCAATATCTGAAATGTTAGAGTCCCCGTAAGACATTCTGATTTACTGGCCCAATCTGTTTAAGAATTCATTATACTCATCACAGTAATTTGGTCTTATGATGTACTCCTACCCTTTTTATTTTTCAATTGTTTATTTCACAAACTGACTCAACCTTACTACTCTGACCATCCACATTTAACACCTTTTGAGGTGCCCTCTTAGATTTGATGTACTGCCAAACCAAAAGTATAAATCCTCTCAACCCCCTCCCATCTGTCCTTTCTATATACATTGTATCACCCTATTCAAATTCCTATATCTGAGTAGCATTATGTTTCTCTTATGCCTATAGTGTCCACATTTGATAAACTAACCCTACTTCAAAATTTGTCAAATTTATTTAGCACAAGTAAATGTATGCCTCTTTAATCTTAATATCTCTAACACAGGCCACATTTTTGCATGAGGATCCCCAGTAGGCCTTGAAATCCCTCACATCTTGCTTTTGAGGCTGCTGGATGTTCCAACAGTGCTATACAGATCAGCTTTGATTCTGCTTATGGCTACTGTTAGCCTGTCTATTGCTCTATCCCTCAAACTAGTTTCCAATCCACCTAATCAGTGGCGAGCTGTGAATATTTTAATGGGCTTACAGTTTTTCCGACTTTCTACTGAGTAAATGTGGTCTGTCACGGAAGTGACGTCATCCACGGCTTCCACTAGAGGTGCTTACCACCCTCACACTACTAGTAGTGTGATTAGAGCACATGCACTTTTCGTGACCAGTATTAGCATTAGTAGAGGCATTTGATGCAAGAAAGCAAGCTTATGCAGCATCAGCCAAAAAAAAAAAAAAAACACCACTTCACCCCTCTGTTGGTTCAAAATACCAGTCCAGCTGAACATTAAACTTATTTAGGCTATCAACTTCCACGACAAGGGATGGAAGTCTTTCCACCAACCAACCACCCGCTGGCTAAAGGCAAATTCCCACACATCTATCCTACATCTGTCTTTCCTCACTGTGAATTTATGCCCTCTCAGGTGATTATTCTGAGCAAGAGGAAGAATTCCATCAGCATTGAGCATGCTCAAACCATTCAAGGCTTTATACACCTCTATCAAATCACCTCACTGGTGCCTAGTCTCCAGACACTAATCTGCAAAACTTAAGCCTTTTTCCTAAGAGCACCCCTTTGTTCCATTCACTAATCTTGTTGCCCTTCTCTGTACTCATTCCAGCAGCTCTATATCCTTCTTGAAATGAGGCCTCCAGACCTGTATACAGTACTCTAGGTGTGGCCTAACCATTGCCTTATACAAGGGAATAATCACCTCCTTATCCCTGCTAGAAAAATTCCTATATATATCATTGACAATACACCATGAGCTACTCTTGCAGCCCATCTGCACTGCTCAGAGAACTTCATATCTGCCTGCACAACCACCCCCAGGTCCCTTTCATTCTCTACCACAGAGTTGATATGTCAGTGTAGTACCACAGAGTTGATGGGTTGCTGTTTCCCATATGTAGTACTTTACATTTGTCAGTGTTTAACTTCATTTGCCACCTCTCAGCCCATCTGCTCAACCTTTCCAGATCCTGTTGCAGCAGCATAGTGTTAGTAGTGTCCTTGACAACCCTGCCAACCTTTGTATCGTCTGCAAACTTGGACATTAAGCTTGATATACCATCAATATCATTTATAAATACAGAAAACAATGGACCCAACACTGAACCCTGAGGGACTCCACTGATAACATTAGTCCATGATGAGCAGTGTCCATTGATTACCACTCTGTCTCCTCCTCAACCACCCCTTTATCCATAGCAGCAATTTGCCTCCAATGCCACACTGTTCCAATTTATGCAGCAGTCTTCCATGTGCAACAGTATCAAAAGCCTTTCTAAGATCCAAGTATATAATATCAAAGTTATTCCCTGCCTCCAGTTATTGTGTGACTGCATCATAGTATCCAATCAAATTAGTCAGGCAAGACTTCCCCTTAACAAAACCATGCTGTGTCCAAGCTATAACTGAAGTCTTGTCTAGATGATCCTGCAGTGCTTCTTTAACCAGTGCCTCCATTAATTTTCCTGGAACAGAAGTTAAACTCACAGGTCTATAATTACTTGTGTCAGCCTTTGATCCTCCTTTGTGAATTGGGGTCACATTTGCACACCTCCCCTGAGTCCAAGGAAGCTCTCATAATTATGGCAAGGGTTTGCTTACTTATGAGTATGAGATCTCAAGTCCAGGCGGTGGACACATGGAGCTTATTACCCCTTAACCATGCGTATAAGTGAATGTGTAAAACATTCACTAGGTCTACCAAAAAAAAAAAAAAAAAAAAAAAAAAAAATTTGAAAACCTGGTCATCATGCCTCTCCTTACAATAACTGGATACGATAGTGTCTGGAGTTCCAACTTTTTAATGGTATGATGTCACAATTGTGCTTCCTGAAGTTACTACTGCAGTAAGTATGATTGCAACGAGCAACAATACAAATATTTTGTCAACAATTTTTTTTTTTTTGTCTTGCATTTTCGTCACATTCCATTGTTAAGTGCCCCTAACAGCTGTGTATGCCGTTTCAACTACAAGATTGGTACTTCAATTAATGCTGTTTTCCAGAGACATTTAGATACATTGCAGTAGCAAATATGTCTTTTACTTTAGTTATCATAAATCCAGTGTCTTCATTAATAAGTTATCATAAATCCATCGTATCATATCTTCCAGAAATTATGAAAATTTGTGATTGATCAACAAAATATTTACAATAAAAAAAAAAGCTCTTATTTTGTAATCAATATATAAAAATCAAAATACCTTAAAGAAACAGATGTTTCACATAAACCATATAAGCGTGTGCTCGGCCTACATGCAACTTTTTTTATTAGGTGTTTTTTTTTTTTTTTAACTAGGGAAATATAATGGATACATTTTTTCATGATAAAATTTTAATATTGCAAATAAAAAATAACATGAAATATTTCCCATATCACAAATAAACTATCATAAAACATTCCACAATATAAAAAAACTTTCTAGAAAAGTACACAAAAATCAGATTACATGAAAAAAAAATTATTAAAATTTATTCTAAAAATTGCCATATACAATTTACTTTAATATTTGTGTCGATCTTCTGTTTGCTCAATTGCTGAGCGATGATTAGAGGAATGATTTGACGTAGCAATCAAATTGAACCATTCAAATTGAAGCAATGGTTTTCCATTTAGATGTATGGTCATCATAATCTGCAACATGTTTTAATTGTCAACATCAACATTATTCATTACGCTGAAAGCTGTGAGCTTCACACTGCTAATCGCAATGGTTTCAAAGATATTTCTGGCTTCCTTAATTGAAAAGGGAATTTCACTTAAAGATAAACTATCTTTGACAAAATCTCTAAAATCATTAAATTTTTATTTTGCATTTTATCAGAAAACTTAAATTTCTTATTCAGTTTTCACTGTCTTGCCACTAAGAAGAAAGTTCTTTCATATTCCACAATTTAGGGTAGCATATGTTTAAAATTTCTTCAATGGTATCATTATTTTCTTTATTTTATTTAAAATCACCCTGTTGCATTAACTTATCTTTTAAGGATAAAACAATGCATTTAATAACTTGTCACGGGGTAATTTTTTTTACTAAATTTTTATTAAATCAAAAATGAAGCAATTTTAAAATACATAACTGATCGATTGCACCATTAAAATGCTGAGGATGGGTCCCCACTGTAGTTTCAGCTCTGGATACTCACTAATTGCATTCAGGATTTCATTTGTAAAATAAATTCCCAATGGACTTGCAAGTTTTCAAAAAAAAACAATGGGCTCTCATGAGCCCACTATAGCTCACCACTGCACTTAATTCTCCTTCAAATAGCATCATCAAATATTCTTGCACCCCTTCTGTTTAAGTGTATCCCATCCCTATTGAAACATTCATTCCTGTCAAGTATAGACCATGCTAAGAGAAAATTTCTATTCCATAAGCCTTGCACAATTTCTCCATGACCAAACTGATTCACAAGGCTCTTATGAGTACTCCAATCATATCTGCAAAATTCAAGACCCTTTCAAATGTAATCTCACTTAAGTTTGAAAGGATCATGAATTTGGGAAGTGCAAACTGCATTGAATCCTGTCAATGATAGGAAGTTTTGTGGCCCTTTTTCACAAAGGTGGCTGAGTTAGTTGGTTGCAGATGAGGTAGCATGGTTTTCTCCCAGACTCTTAGGTTTTTCATCCCACACACATACATACAGTGCAATACAGTCTAAGTCACTTATATGCCTAAACCCCCCTTTCCCCCCTCATCTTGGCCCTGCCAATTCACCTGCTGGGATACCAGGATATTCTGGAATCCAGCATAACTTGAGTGACTCTTAGTTTTGCAGTGCTGTAAAATGATATTAAATTTGTTTCAGTACTGAATGTCTGATGAAGAGCTGCTACTCAGTTTTCTGGTAGTTTTCAAATGCTATGATGGAAGCAAACTTTAGTCCTAACCTCTTCTCTCAAGTTTGCTAACAGCGATGAATCTATTGCAAAGTAATTGCAGAGTTGTTAAAAATCAAAGGTGCAGGACAAATTTAGAGCCACCCACATCAATACTCTGTTGCAACAAAAATCCAAATTGTTAAGAACAGTCATGTATAATAAACTGCTCTGTCAAGAACAGACTTATTTGTAGTATGCAATTGTTTTTTTTTTTATATTGAAAATACTATATAGAACATTACTTTTTGTAAGGTATTTAAATGACTATGTAGTAGGGGGGGAAAAACAGTAAAAAGTTGCAAAGTCAGTATCATCCATCAAAAGTTGGTATAACTGAAAGAACATCAGGTAACTGTTTTGTTTTCTTACAATCCTAGTGAAAGCTGAACTCCTCTGGTTTTGGAGCTTTAATTCTTTTTCATACATTATAGCTCTTCCACTAAAAAAGTGTCATAACAGAATAGTAATGTTTAACATCCATAATGGTTCTGCAGTTAATCAGATATTTAGTCCAACCAGTAAGAAAGGTACAAATTTCCTGTATAAAGGAATATTTTTAGCAATACTTCATTTACCACTTTGAAAATTAAGTGCCATATGACTTGGATGTGCTATGCCCTGTGTGTGTGTATATATATATATGATATTTATATAAAAGGTTTTGTAAATCTTGAAAGAAGGACACAGAACAGGGGAGCTAGAGTTCAATTTTAAACAATGCTGCTGAGCAATCAGCTAGGATTTGATTTCTCTCCACTCATACAGTTGTGGGCAAGATGGATGGAGAGGATTATATGCTGTGCACCAGTTATGTAACATGATTCTGACAGGGCTAGTCAGGTACCAGTTTTCATAAAAAAAAAAAAAAAAAAAAAAATTAGAACCTACATACATCTGCTTTCCTCTAGCACTGGTAGAGGAAAGCAAACAAAATATTATTTAAATATATATACACTGTCTGTACATTTTTTTACTAATACCATTTCTCTATACTATAATTTGATGAAAATTTGAAAGTAGCTTGCACAGTAAAATTTTATTTATGTACTGTAGAATGTTTTTCATCCATTAGTTAACAAAAAAAAAGGTAAGAAGGGCTAAGATGATTCACTGAATACTGGAAAAAGCCTTCAAATTTGTAATAGAAACTAATGGCTGGAATTGCTGCAGGTGTCTAGTTAAATGTGGTAATAAGAAATATTTTACATAGTATGATTCACATTAAAAAAAAATAATATAATAAGGTCAGGAAGGGATAGAGTTCAGATAAAATACAGATACATTTGAAAAACAAATAGCTTGCTATTTTATTTGGATCTTTGGTGTAAAATATTTTTCACCATGTTTTTCAGGTATACGAGTCAAAAATAAAACATTAACACTACTTTAAACAAGAACTGATTAGTCAATAATGTAAACTGTAATACCTTATTTGAAATAATACAAATACAGTATTTGAAATACTATTTTAAACTTTACATACATGCAAGCATGCATTGTAGTCACTCATAATTATATACATAATTAACAATGTCATTAAGACTATAATACATTAATTATTCCATGCATTCAAATGCTTTAAAATTCTTGTTATAAAAATTGACTTGAACATTGTGCTCAGGATCGATTACAATGGCTAATTCAAGATTTGACTGACGTTGGTTCATAGATATATTCATGAGTATCCTGGAGGAAGAAGGGAAAAAAAGTATATTAAAAAGTGCTTAATGTAACGAAACAAACATTCATCATTATGTCACACCATTCTGTTAGTTTTAGTGCTAAAACTTAGTAAAAAGCAATAGAAGGAAATTAAAGATTTTTTTTTAACCTAATACCTTCTGGCTCCAATGGTAGTCGTCTACAGACTACTCTAGTAGTGATGTCCACAAACTGATGTAGAAAAGTTTATGCAATATTGCAATGGAACAGCAAAACAACTTTGCTGCTATGGCAATTATAACAACTCATTTTAGGAAATTCTCAAGCATTACATTTCAAAATACAAGCAACAGCTGCTGTTATTTATTCTATCATAAATAGGTCAAAAACAATTTTTGACATCCTAAACTTCAAGGTGGGGGGGAATAATTAACTTTTAAGTTCAGGATATTGTACTGAGAAAACTTTTCCAAGGCTGTTGCTTTGGCAGCCACAGTTCCCCAAAGTGAGCACTATACTATTATTACCCAAGTCACTCTGCCAGGAAAGAGCTGACAGTGATTTCTAACAGAATCCGAGTTAAAGACCCAAGAAGTGCTTATGATGTATAGTTTAAATAACAGTTGATTTTTTGAATCGAACAAAGAGTTAAATATGTGCATTCAATGCAGACAGGCTGCTAGGACAGCTCAGTTTTGTCAATGATATACACATAAGATACAAAGAAAAGTAGCAAAAGATTCTTGGCTTACATTAACATGAGAAGGAAATGTGACAAACCACATTGGTCCACTAGATGTGAATTGCATTGCTGTTGATGATCCTGTTCAGATTGCTCACAAACTAAATATTTTAGCATCTACATTCACCTGCAAAGAAGTTATTAGGAATGGGAATACCAGAAGTATACCAAGTTTTGATTGAGAGCTAAATGGTTGTGATAACTGAGAATAAAGTGGAAGAAAAATTGTTAAAGCTAAAAGTGAAGACACCTGGAAGGCTGATGATGTAGTCTCTGTATAATAAAATAAGCAGCAAAAGAGATAATTTTAAATTTTTCCAAAACAATGCCAATACAAAGTTACTAACAGTCCCATTGCAAAGGTTCAAGCAGAGGATTTGGTTGTCACAGAATGATTGGACTTCGCCAAAATTTTGTCCACTTGACTGGAGTTTACCTGAATATCAGATTGTCAAATTAAATGATTTAATAACTATTCCAGTACAGTACAGTAAGTCCCCGACATACGTTCCAGGACTTCTTATGAAAGTCAAGTTTTACCTAAGTCGGGAATGACAAAATATTGCTACTATATCCCTAATATGCCAAAATTACAAAAACCACATATCCTCAGAAGAATGAAGGAAGAGTTATATTTTTCAATTAATTAAATATTAAATCAAATCAATTAGTTCAATTAAAAACTCTGGGGACAGCAGTGAAGTAGCCGGAGTGGCACATAAGAAAACATAAAAGGAAGAAACAACGCACGTTATTGTACTGCAAAAAAACTGATATGTATTTCATAGCCTTGGTTATTATAGTTGACTTCATTGATGCTGATCCCTTCGGCACTTTTTGTATTCTGTCTATCTTTTATTGTGTTCACTGTTGACACTGACAAAATTAATTCCGCACGATATTTGTTAATGTTTTACATTAACAAGTATCGTATAAAATTTTCATACATCCTTATTATTTTAATTTTCTGATCCAAATTGATTGCTTTCCTTTTCTTGGTAGATTTACTAGTATTGCTGTTACTTCTTTTCTTAGTCAGCACCATGATAAGTCAAAATGAAATTTTCTGTAAAGAACTTCACAGGTGGAAATACTTGTGCTGCTACAACAGGATCTAGAAAAGTTAGGCAGGTGGGATGAGAAATGGCAACTGAAGTTTAACATTGACAAGTAGTACTACATATGGGAAGCAGTAATCCCAGAGTAACGTATCAACTCTGTGCTATCACACTGACAGTGGTAGAGAATGAAAGGACCTGGGAGTAATTGTGCACCAGATATGAAGTTTTTTGAGCAGTGCAAAAAGTCTGCAAGAGTAGTTCATGGTGTTTTGTCAATGATATACAGGAATTTTTCTAGCAGGGATAAGGAGGTGATTATTCCCTTGTAGAAGGCAATGGTCAGGCCACACCTTGAGTACTGTATACAGGTCTGGAGAAACATTTTAAGAAGGGTGTAGAGCTGTTGGAACAAGTACAGAGAAGGGTAACCAAATTAGTGAATGGAACAAAGGGTTGCTCTTACAAAAAAAAGGCTTAAGTTTTGCAAATTACAATGTCTGGAGACTAGGCACCTGCGAGGTGATCTGATTGAGGTGTATAAAGCCTTGAATGGTTTGAGCATGCTCAATGCGGATGGGTTTCTTTCTCTTGCTCAGAATAATCACCTGAGAGGGCATAAATCAAATTGAGGAAAAACTGCTGTAGGATAGATGTGCGGCAGTTTGCTGTTAGCCAGCAGGTGGTTGATTGCTGGAACAAACTTTCATCTGTTGTAGAAGTTGATAGCTTAAATAGATTCAAGGCAGAACTTGACAAACATTTGGAGTGAGTGGATGGGTGAAATTAGGGGGTTTTTTTGGCTGATGCTATATAAGCTTACTTTCTTGTATCATGTGCCTTTGCTAATCAGTACAAATCATTCTATAAAATAATACTGTCAATGATTTAACACCTATACTAAGAGTCCTTAAATGTCACCATAGCAGCCTTGTTGAGTGTTATTAATAATTAATGTGCTATTATTTAAGTGTTCACTATGTATTAGTCTTAGCCACAAGTTAAATTAAAATTCTTCATTGGTTTTGGCCGTAAGTGATAGAACTAATACAACTTTGATACTTTCATCTATTATATGACTTATTTCTCAAAGAATGGAGCCCACTTCTTACAATTTATACTCACTATTCATAAAATTCAAAGAAATTAAAATAAATACAGTTTACATCTTATATCATTTTAATCAAAATTCATTTATAAATTGGTAACACTAGATTTGGAGCAGTTTCATTCCCCAGCAAAAAGGTGGGAGGAGGCTACTGTTACTAAAAATTTCAAAACCATATTTAGATTGTGGGAATAATGTGCTACTTACTGTTCCTCCCATTTCGACAGAGAGATTATCTTCATCTACAAAGTCCTTAATGGTTGCCTTTGTTACAAATTTTATGAATTGCACAGACTCTTTGGGTAGCCATGTTTTAATAATCTTCCAAGCAGCTGAGATTAAGAAAAAAACAATTAGAAAACGGTATGGACTTAACTAATGCAATATTGTTTAGTTAAGCTGAAGCATTTTGTAAATAAATCAAAGTATTTAACTTCAAAAGAATGCATGAATCAGATGTAATTTTCTATTTTAATTACATAACAATTTGGCAGTAAAATATAACAATATAAGCCTAACATTACAATACTTTCAGACACTGCAATGTTTTTGCATTTTATTCTTTTCTGGAAGTTATTTATTAATAATTAATATTTATAAAT
Organism: Mastigoproctus giganteus; assembly: GCF_048544385.1. NCBI lineage: Eukaryota > Metazoa > Arthropoda > Arachnida > Uropygi > Thelyphonidae > Mastigoproctus > Mastigoproctus giganteus. Next base: position 42,154,815 of record NC_143587.1, on the reverse strand, counting down.
AATTAACCATGTTTACAGAATGCATTGTTTCCACACTACTTTGTGTCAGAGTCCAGATAGTTTTTCAGTTCTGTTTTACTCTATGCTTATACAAATAATTGTATGTTTGCAGGTCAATTTGAATATTGCGCATGCTGAAAAACTAGAATAATTCGTGGGAAATCCCTCTCCTGAAATAATTATAGCCTCAGTTGAAGAGACTTCTAAAATTCCATCTGCAACAGGATTTGAACCAAGACCTCCCCAGATGAGTGGCAAGTTCAAACCACCATACTTGGAAGTACTTTGGAATAAGTTACAGAAACAATCAAACGTCAAATGAATACCAACTTTACAGTAGCTATATAAGATTCTAACACTAGTCATTTTTATTCCTTGAAAGAGCTCACTACCATTAGAGGCATATGATGCAAGAAAGCAAGCTTATGCAGCATCAGCCAAAAAAAAAAAAAAAAAAAAAACCGCTCCTATTTCACCCCTCCATTCGTTCCAAATACCTGTCCAGCTCAGCTTTAAATTTAGGCTATCAACTTCCACAACAAAGGATGGTAATTTTTTCCACCAACCCTAAGCAAGGGTTGCATTAGTTTTGTCACACAATTTAGCATCATAAAAGACATCTTCAATGGCTTTTAAGCATATAAAAATCCAGATAAATCAACCTGATCAGAAGATCAAGTACATTTTATGATTCTGAGTGAAAGTTTTGAAATGCTATCTCCAATTATGAGATATATGTGATCTATCATACTACAATAAAATCCCTTTTACCCAGCACACCAATTTGTTTTGGTAACCACTCAAACTTTGCTTTTGGCAATATGTACTTCATCACATAGCTACTTCATTCTTCAATAGAATTCTGAAGGTTTTATTCCTTTAGCTTATGAAAAACAAGTTGCTGAGCATGTTGAACTTGGTACAGAATTGCAAGAGACTAAACTACACCTTACACAAATGGACAATTTTAGAAACAGACTACAAAACATTATCAGATGCTTAATTATTGAAATGAAATTAAAGTACTTTTTAATGACCATAAAAAAAAAAAAGTCTAAATAAGTTGCTATACTTAAATTACAAAACAGTAAATGCTATTTTTCCCCATTGTAAATATGTCAAAATACACAGTATCTTATCTCTGTAGACTGCTTTCAGAGGGTGTGAAATTTGCAATATAAAAGAATATAAAGCTAAAAATCATCCACTAGAACATGTCATCAGGAACCAGAAGGCTGCAGTGAATGGGGAGGGGGAAATTTTGGAGGACATACATTTCAGTAACTCTTGAACTCTGGCATTGGGCTGGGCTGAGAAGCTATGAAATCCTCATCAGTGGGTACTTATCAAGTTATGAACCGATATATGGAATAACTCTTAAATATCCCCAGAGTGTACCTTCTTGGAGTTCCAAATCAGAATGAAGCCTTAGGCAGAACTGTTGTTTTGAAAAAAAATAAAATAACCTACAATAGACAAACAAGACCTAGACACTCATTTGTATAAAGGAAACCTGTTATAAAGATGTAGAACCTGCATCTTCCTTATGATATAATAAAAAGCTTTGGAATTAAAAAAAAAAAGCCATCCCAGGAAATTTGCAAATCAGAAGAAGTCTTTCATAGTGAGCATTACTGTTAATAGCAGAGAAAAAGGCTGAAAACCAAAAATAGAATAGAGTCACAAAAAACAACTGGCATCAACCATTACAGTTCTGCTAAAAGTCTCCAAATAAACTAATGGCACATTTGGAATTAGATTAACTCCAATACGTTGTACAGTAGAGCATCAATAATCAACTAATTGGGACCAGGGGGTAGTCCAGACTTCCAATTTGTTCAGATTTTTGAACTTATCAAAAATACAGTTCTGGAGACTAAAATAAAAAAGTTTAGTAATAAAAACACTAAGTTGTACTTACATATTTTTATTCATAGGTAACAAAACAAATGGAACTTTCAGCCACAATAACACATGTATAGGCCTTTAATGAAAAAAATTACTTAGTTTTTGCTGCACCATTTTCAAACTTTATTTGTGTTGCCAGATCTCTCACTCTTTTCAGTAAGAGTTGAGTTACAGTATTCAGCTTGTTGCTCGTACCTAGCTCTCATGGGTAGAATCACCGTCCTCCCCACAGAGTTTAAAAGACCTGAGTTAGAGTCCCATCAATGATGAGAGGAATTTTTCTGGGCCTTTTTCATAACGTGGCTGAAGTAGTCTGTCTCAGGGGAGGGTAGCATGATTTTTCTCCCTGAAACTTGGGTTTTTTTTTGTTTAGCAAACAAAATCTACCACAGAACATGCAATTTACAAACAGTATACACTGAGCAATATGGCCTTAGTTGTTGATGCTTCTAGAATCCAACTACAACATCTTCGAGGGATGGGTAATTTCTCAGTTTTTTTTTTTTGCACCATCTGAATCAAGTTTATACGAGAACTTTAAAATTTTTTCCTTTTTGTTTTTAATTTCTATTATGGTAGACTTTCCCATCTCGTAAAGCCTTGCTAACAAAGACCCTCTTTTTCCCTTTGAAAGTTTGTTTGACGTAGTCTTGTATTTAATTGTTAAAAATTTCCACTTCCTTTTAAAAGAAAAAAAGACCATAACTTCAGTACAGTAAAGCAAAACTCTAAATGTTCAGAATCTTTTCATTCCTATATCTAAACTTCATAAACATTTTTCTCCATATATCATTTGTGCATATCATGTTAGTTGCAATTTCTGCATGCCATGTTCTTTGTTATTGATTGATGCTTATCTATTTTTACTGTTTTTTTTTTGTTGTAAAATTTAAGTCAGTGAACAGAAATATCAGATTACAAAGTGTTACATTTAATTAAGCTATGTATGTAAGAATAAATTTATTCTTATTTTTCTAACCTATGGATAATATTCTTCCAATTTTCATGGATCATTTAATTTTGTTAATTGGTAAGGTAAAATAAAAGTATAAATTTGTGCTTTATATCTTCATTTTTATAGCCTGTGGATAATGTGTTTCTGATTTTCACTTAATCCAATTGCCATTTAATAGAATCAAAATTCAATTTGCAAATGTGATCACAATAACCAGCATTTACTGCAATTATTTTATGGTGCCAGCATAAAAAAAATAATAATCAATGCTGGCTTATTCAGATGATTGAAATTTTGAATTACAGTAAGTCCCTGACATATGTAAGCAATACATTCCAGGACTTCTTGCATAAGTAGAGTTTTACATAACTCAGGAATGACTAATAAAATATTGCTACTATATCCCAGACTTGCCAAAATTACTAAAACTACATAATATCCTCAGATGAATGAATAATAGTTATGTACTGTATTTTTCAATTAATTAGATATATATATATATATATATTTTTTTTTTTTTTTTTTTTTTTAATTAGTTAAATTATAAACTTTTTCTGGGAACAGTCATGAAGTAACCAGAGTGGCATATAAGAAGAGAAAACATAAAAGGAAGAAAGAATGCATGTTATTGTACTTAAAAATTGATATGTATTTTGTAGCCTATCCTTTAAAAAAAAAAATTTTAGTGAAAAAAAATTTACGTAACTCTGGCTTATATAAGACTGGGACTTACTGTATTGATTCAAATTTGATGCTGTACTGTATATTACATACAATGTAATTCCTGTGCACATTGTCCTTTATATATCAGGAGGTCTTTTGAAAGGTACATTTGCTGTGTCTTTAAAAGGTGACTGTTATGACAACCTGTTTTAGGAACGGGTTACTTTTTATAATTTTGTAAAGAGTTTAAATTCTAGCTCAATCTACCACATGATAGTTGATGTTTAACAACCACTGTTTTGTCATGGAATTGTCATTGTCATTAGAGGCCACCTACTATCCAATGATAGACCAGTAAGTCCATAAACTGACTATAATAGCAAAGTTATCTTTTAACAAATGGGAGAACTCCTTCAGCAATGCCATTTACTATAAATATGTCACCACCAAGGCAACTCTTAAAAAGGCATTATAACTATTGTTATAATGCCTTTAAGAGTTATTATAAGAGTTATAATGCTCACATTATAAGTTATAATGTGAGCATTATAACTATTGCATTTACTAAGCAGTTTAAATCCATCTAGCCAAAAAAACAAGTCCTACTTTTTATATTTGAATCACTAAATGACATGTAAGGTTAAATATTAATAAATTAATGCTAGTTCACTTACCATTAAATAGCCAAGGCATATCGTAGACTATAATATAACCTGTAAAAGATCAAGTGGCATATGAAATACTAGCTTTAAGACACAAACAAATAAATATTACTACATTATAAATAAAAAATATGACTAGACTTAAGCTTTATTAATACAAGGTGTGGCTATTAAGTAACAAGACTCACTGTGCAGCCATTACACACCAAGCACTACCTGCAAAACAAACACACAGCAGTTGACTTGAGCCTTTCCCTGTTTGTCTGCCAAGTCATGTTACAACACACCCATTTGCTTTGCAGTGAGACAGGTTTTCATTACCTTGGGTTTTTGCATATCATTTGATAGACAAAAGAATTGAACAGATCAACCTCAAATTTTTAACGAAACTAAAAAAAACACCAACTGAAAGTTTGGAGTTGTCAAGTTTGAGGAAGATACTATGATAACAGATCACATGTTTGAGTGGCATAATAGATTTTTAGAAGGAAGAAAGAATGCAAGAACTATAAACAATTAGGCCAGCATCCATGGAAAGTGAAAATATGGACCAGGTAAGGACACTGATTAGAAGTGATCATTGTTCTGATACAAGCAATCAGAACTCAATATGGACAAAGAAACAGAAATTAACTGAACATTTAGGCACTAGACAATTGGGTACTGGAGTGCATCATTGAGAATTTAGCATTAATTGAGGCATATGATGCAAGAAAATAAGCTTATAGAGCATCAGCAAAAAAAAAAAAAAATTTCCCATTTCACCCATCCCAGTCCTCCAAATATTTGTCTATTCAGCCTTAAATTTATTTAAGCTATCAACTAACCTACATAGTAGTCATTCTACCTCATAGTATGAGGTCTTTGCCCATAAATACTTTATAGTCTATATCACTACACATCAGGCATCTTTCATTGTGAAGTTATACTTCATAACTGGGTTGTCACTATTGCAACACCAGGGTACCTGCCCACCCACCGAAGAGAAGCCAACAAGCTTTGAAACTGTGCCGTCTGGGTAGTGGTATGCATTGAGAATAAATAAGTCTTCACTGGTGAAGTGTTATTTATTTGAGGTAGTACAATACCATGGCAACTCTTTCTGAAGGCAGTCACAATATGAGATATAACCAAAACGATGCCAATTTAATTAATTAATTTAACAACTTTGATAGATGGCTATGTTAAAATGATGCATTTACAGTAACCTACATAATAGTCATTCTACCTCGTAGCATGAGGCCTTTGCCCTTAAATACTTCACAGGCTATCAACTTCCACAACAACAGATGGAAATCTGTTCCAGCAATCAATTACCTGCTGGCTAAAGGCAAACTTCTGCACATCTATTCTACAACTGTCTTTCCTCAGTTTGAATCTATGCCCCTCAGGTTCTTAATCTGAGCAAACAGAAGTATCCCTCAGCATTGAGCCTGCTCAAACCATTCAAGGCATTGTACAGCTCAATCAGATCACTTTGCAGGTACCTAGTCTCCAGATGCTGCAACTTGTAGAATTTAAGCCTTTCTTGGTAAGAGCTTTCTAGCAACTCTACATCCTTCCTAAAATGAGGCCTCCAGACCTGTGGGCAATACTCAAGGTGTGGCCTGACCATCACTTTATACTGTAAGATATACAATACAATGTGCTTCAGCATACAATATATTCTGTTCAAATATCATGCACTACAAGTCAAATGCAGACATTGATATAAACTTTGCTTATTATTATGTCGAAAATCCAAATGTACAAGTTTGAGAAAAGGGACAGGATTCCTATGAAGTTCAAAGAATGAAAACGTGAAATTTATTAAGGATCAGCGTATTTATGAAAGAAATTAACAAATTTTAAAGTTGTTCGTTCCTGTTACATGGTACAGTCAGAAAGCTCCCAGACTAACTAAACCTAGAGCAGTAATGAACTTGCCACCAAGTGGTAGTAATTAAAATTACTTGCATCAAGAACTTCTTGTTTGCTGCTGAGGCAGTAGCCTTGTAAAAAAAAAGTAAATTTTTTTGAGAAAATTGAAAGGTCAGGTAACTGGAGGGGAAGGTTTTGGTAACACAACAGTATTGTTTAGTACATTGTTTTTGTACCAGAAATGCATTGCCATACAACAGCTTTCAATATATTGAAAGCTGTTGCTTGCCTTCTGGATGCTTTTGATGATTTTTTTTATAATTAGTGCAACAAGTATTTTTCCTTATTCACAGTTGCACACTGGGGGGGGGGTGAATGAATGAATGCCTAGTGCACGATGTCATGGTAGTCAAAAACCTAACATCTTTCCCTTTTGTGATTAGGAAATCAAGCTACTATGGAGATGAAATTTTTCTCTAAAATAACTATTATATAAAGTGATTTTTTTAAAACTTACTTAATCTTATTAACTAAATATACTATAAGATTAGGTAACATTTTGGGAACCAGTCATCAGACCATACTTGGCTATATTATTAACAGCCTCCTGCTTGCTCAATGATTAAGTCTCCTTCATTAAGTCCAAGGACTGAACAAAGGGGACAGTCATTCAACAAGCAGGAGGCTGTTAACAGTACAGCCAAGTATGGCTTGATGATGGGTTCTAGAAAGGTTCCCTAATTGTATAGTACATTTACTCAATAAGGCTAAATAAATTAAACTTTTAAAAAGTCACATGGTATAATAGTGGTTATTCAGAGAGGAAAAAATGAAGCCATTTCCAAGTCTCATCCCATTGATGAAACTATTCATCAGAACTTATTGATGCCATTATGTTCACCGGCAACAGTGCCTACAATGGCATGCAAGCATAGAAACTGGACCTTGAGTGATTGGAAGAAGGTAGTCTGGTCAGATGAATCACGTTTCCTGTTGCACATGTGGATGGCTGGGTACATGTGCGCCATTTACCTGGGGAAGTGATGGTGCCTGGATGCATCATGGGATAAAAACAAGCCAGTGGCAGTGATTCTGTTGAGATACTCTGGGTGCAGTCACCCAGGTCCCAGGCACTGTCTACCACCTACCTAAATATCATTGCTGACCAGGTAACACCTTTTTCGTGGCAATGGTCTTCCCGTCTGGCGGTGCAGTCTTTCATCAGGATAATGCACCATGCCACACCACCTGGATTGTTCCAGATTGGTTCGTGGAACACGAGGAAGACTTCCAAGTATTTCCCTGGCCTCCAAATTCCCCAGACATCAATCCCATCGAGCATGTGGTTTGTGTTGGAACAGCAACTCTGATCTGTGGCTTCTCAACCACAGACCTTAGAGGAGTTAAAAGGATCTGCTGGTTATGTGTTGGTACCACATACCACAAGACACATTTAGAAATCTTGTAGTGCCCATGCCTTGCTAGGTAAGAGTGGTTTTGGCTGCACGTGGAGGACCAACATCATATTAGGTAGGTGGTCAATGTTTTGGCTCATCGGTGTATTAACTAGTTGAATACATGTGAAGTTTTCACAGAGGAATTGTTACTTTCAATAATTATCTCAAATAATTCTACTTGCCTGGTATCTGTGTAGTCAAGTCACTGGCTGCACAGTGCTGCAGTTAATAAAAGTAAGAGCAATTGTAAAACTGAAAGTTTCAATCAGCATGTACACGAAAGTTTAAATCATTCAGTTACATGTTTTGTTGTGCATTTCTTTTATCATAGTTGTGTGTGAAAAAAAATCTCAAATTTGGAATATGGGAGAAACAATTTGACAACACTTCGGAAAATCTGCTTTTGAAATATTGGAAACATCAGGTTTATGGAGAGGGTTCTCCATCTCTTATCATATTTGAATGGTGGCACATATTCCAAGAGGAAAGAGTTTAGCAAGTAGTAACCATGCTGGGAAGACCTTTAACTGATCATATGTCCAGAAAAACTGAAAACTCTTAAATAAGCTTTTCTCATAAAAGCTCAAGTGGGTGCCTTGGTTGCTTACTAATTATTTCAATGATCAGATGACATTGTAGGCACTGTCGCCGGTGAACTGTGGTCAGCATGAGCACTCTGAGTGCCTGTGGCTACGCAGCCCATTTTCAGCAGGGTTAGATGTACTGTGTGTTGTGACACATTACTCCCATCACCAGTATTCCAATTACCTGCAAGTTGTGCCACAGTTGTCCTTCTGTTGCACAAGTACCATCCAGGAGAGCCTTTGCTCACCTCTAGCATCGAGAAGCCGTGGTCGTCCAACACCTTGCCGGCAGTTCACAGGTTTTCCTCCTCAGACTACTTTTGGTAGGTACTAATGATGGCTGACCATGAGCATCCCACCAGCCGTGCCATTTCAGGTATGTTCTGACCCAGTCATCTGGCCATTACAATTTGGCTTTTGTCAAACTCTTAAGTCCGCTGTCTTTTCCATCTGAAGAAAAAGAGTAACACTGATTAACGGAGCTCAGTATCAGGTGTTTTTTTTATACTGTGTCCTGACCCATGCCATAGTTCACCTGCAGTTGCTTTGATTTGCATAACAACTCTCTGGTCAATGTTTTGGATCAGTGTAAATAACTGTAGTAAGAAGGAAAAAAAAAAAAAAAAAAAAAAAAAGCTACCTTCTAAAATGATCTTTTAGTAAAGCTGAGCAGAGGTAAGACAAAATTAAGAAAAGTAAAAAAGAAAAGTATATAATTCTGCCTACAGAGTAGAATCTGTAGTAATTTTATTCTGTTGAACTTCAGTTTAGATCTAAAAATGAAGTAATCATTTTAAAAAGATTACAATTTTCAGATGTTGCTGTCCTTAAAGCAACATTTCCAAGTTTAAGTTTTTTGTTTAGTTTATTGTGAGAAACAGTTTGAGGAAAGCAATACAGCCAGTGGAAAAGCAATACAGAAGTACAATAACTTCTGGGAATTATCTGCAATTCCTTTAAGATATTAAAGGAATATTTTATTATACACTGACTTAATTTTCCATTTGTCCCCACAACCTCATTCATTTTTTGGGACTGCCAAATAGTGTAACCATGGCTTAATGTAATTCTGTGTAAAATGAACATAGAATTTAAGATAGCTCCTGCTTCTCAGGAAATTAAAATAACACTTACCTAGTGATGATGGGTAGTAGAACCTGAACAATCCTATTAAGAACTTAACTTGGTCTAAGTCCTGTGAAAAAATAAATACAAAGAAATGAACTTATAAATAAAGCAATAAAAGAAAAAAATTAATTCAGAAGAAATAATATTTAGACAGGACATAATTTAAGTATTTATATCCACCTCTCCCAATAATTTTAATTTCTTAAATAATATAGAAGTAATTATACTTTGCTGTTGCCCAAGTTGCTTACAAGAGTAGGCATGTGATCAAAGAATTTTTCTCAGCTCATGGGAGCACAAGTCTTTTTAAGATATTAAAATTGTTCAATAAATAGTTTAATAGTCTTAGTTACATTCATTAGCTTATTTTTAAATTTAGCTATATATAGCTAAATACCTAGTTTTTACTAGATATCTGTTGACCATACCTTTATATTTTTATGGCATTTTGTTTGTTCTAAAGAAATTTCCTTTGCTTTTCATACCTTCAGATAGCAGAGATATGTCAGATTACCTCTAGATACAAGATATTTAAGGTAGTCCCATGACCAAAAATTTGCTGAAGTCTTGGGATCTAATGTGCCATTCACATAGATAGCATCATGAAAGGGCAATTATTCGTGAAAGAACTCCTATCAGAGAAGTTAATTTAGCCCAATCAAACTTTTAAAGATTTTCTATGCTAATCTGAAATTGTACACATATAAAATTCAAGTTGTGCAAGTACTGAAACTGGATGATCACCCACATCAAAAGGCTTTCAAAAAAGAAATTTCAGGCAGACTTGAAACTGAGTTATTTTATTGACAGTTATTTTTAGTGACAAGTAACCTGTTATGTATGTGGTATGATAAGTTAAGACAATTGTAGAAATGTGTAACCTGAACCCCACATGAGTTTCAGAGGGTAGTTACAAGTTGACTATGTGGTGTGAAGTTCCCTCCCCTACCATCAAAGAGATGGGTCTTCTTTTGTGAGAAAGAATTGTGCTAATTATTTGGATATGTTTCAGCTATATGCTATCCTACAGAAGGAACATCTAACTAAAATGTTTTTTCCAACAGGATGGCACTCCTCTATGTTGGTCAGGAAGTGAGAATTCTGAATTACATTTTCAGGCTGATTCACTGTTCAGGACCCATTTCTTGCATTTTTACTCCTCCAACTGACTCCTAGATTTTTTTCTTCTGGGATTATATTAAGAAACAAATTTATTGCACTAAAATTCTATGTGTGATTGTACTCTGGACATATAACAACTGTGCACTTGCTTTTTTTATATGATTAACAGTTGAAATTACATATCATTTAGATGGCCTTGAAGGCCACACAATTTGTTATCCTGCAATTTGTTAAATGGTTTTAACATATGGAAACAGTTCCTTGAAATAAAAAAAAATTTTTTTTTTCACTTAAACAAAATGGGAACTCCCATTTCACAGATCTCCAAACCCTCATAAGATTCCATGAACACCACTAACTTCATCTGCCCTTTTCTTCTAAGCTCTCACTGAAGTCTAAGAATACTCCTACTTTCCACTCTCCAATTAGTTAATGTGATCAGTTTATAGATTGAAAAACAAGCATTCCCTGGAGAAAAAAAAAATTATTTTTTTTTTGGCTGATTCTGTATAAGCTTGCCTTCTTCCATCATTTGCCACTGCTAAAACCTCTCCCTCTAATCCTATCCATATTAATTATGCCACAACATATATAGAAAAAAAAAAAAAAAATTTTCCCTTTTAAAAAAAAAAAAGCATATGCTTTAGTCCCAGAACTGGAGTGAGTCAATTCTAATTGTACATTCCATCAGCTAGCTTGTCATTACTTTTGTTTTCTTTGTACATTTTATTAGCATCACCTCCCTCCTTTCTCTATAACTTAGGGCAAAAATCTGAACAGACAATAAGTGCAGTGCTTCTTTGAAGCAGACTATACTAAATTATGGATGAACCTCACTTGGTTCATCCATAATTTCTGAAACAGTAGTATAAAGTTGCAAGGACCAAATGTTATACTAAATGCTATTCCTCAGATAGTCAAGAATGGATTTAAACAACATGTCTTACCAGAACAATTAGATCTGGAGGAGTCTACAGGGGGACTAATTCCCATGGTTTTGTAGAGAGCTACTAATTGCAGTGGCCTCAGGCCACAATGACATTTTGGATGATTCCATACTGTGCCAGTTCTATCAACATGGCAACTCTGAACTACAAGAATCAGCTTTGTAGGTATTAGTGCAAATTCTGTGGCACATCCTTGGTATAGGCTATATTAGGGCACAGCCATGACTGTTTTGAAGGAAGACTAAAGCAAAGTAACCAAATCAAAGTATTACCAACTGCATGCTTTATGATAGTAGGCATCTGATATTCTCAAGCAGATGATTGTCTTTAATTACATAGTTTCCTGAATAAACATCCATGTTCTTGAGAAGTACTAATACCTTTGAAAAATAAAAAGGTTCAGTTAATTGTATTCTGCAATTTTAATTCTTAACCAAAAATTTATTAGAGGATCTATTGAGAGAAATAGCAGAGTGAAAACCAAAGAGTTACTTAAAATATTCCTCAAGAGGAGTATTTTCCTGAGATATTCATCTGTAAGGATGGTGCAATTAGAATGATCTGGATACCAGCTTAGGAACCATTTAGGAGATATCTCAGGGTCACTAAATGCAGCATCTCATGTAGGATATCATTCAGGCTAGCACTAGTCCTGTGGGAATTTAAGTTGCCATATCACTGAAGGTATGCAAAGGGTATGTTTCATAAAGCAGATTAAAGCTTAGGCTTCCTCAGTTGCAAGTTTCTGTGTAGATTTTTTTTTTTTTTTTTTTTTTTTCACTCACAAAAAATTTAAATACAGAAACTGTATACAAAATCTGAATTTATCAAGTCTTTTAGAACTGCTTAAGTTACAATACAATCTTTATAAGACTTACTAGTTGTTGGACTAAATTCATGATCCTACTCAGGTAGCTAACAAACTAAATCAATATTTTGCATCTACATTCACACATGAGGAGTTATTCAGGAAGGGGAATGCCATAGATGAAGTAAACACTGGCAGTGAGCTAGATGATCTTGTATTAATTGAGAGTAAAGTGGAGGAGAAATTGTTGAAGATAAATACAAGAAAGGCACCTGGGGTGGATGGGATCTATCCAGTTATATTAAAGGAGGCAGCAAAGGAAGTAGGCAATCCATTAGCCATAATTATGAGAGCTTCCTTGGACTCAGGGGAGGTACCCACAGTCTGGAGATGTGCAAATGTGACCCCAATTCAACAAAGGAGGATCAAAGGCTCACACAAGTAATTATAGACCTGTGAGTTTAACTTCTGTTCCAGGAAAATTAATGGAAGCACTGGTTAAAGAAGCACTGCAGGATCATCTTGACAAGAATTCAGTTATAGCTCAGACACAGCATGGTTTTGTTAAGGGAAGGTCTTGCCTGACCAATTTGATTGGATACTATGATGTAGTCACAAAAGAATTGGATGCAGGGAATAACTTTGATATTATATATTTGGATCTTAGAAAGGCTTTTGATACTGTTGCACATGGAAGACTGCTGCACAAATTGGAGCAGTGTGGCATTGGTGGCAAATTGTTGCTATGAATAAAGGGATGGTTGAGTGGCAGAAGACAGAGTGGTAATTAATGGACACTGCTCATCGTGGACTAATGTTATTAGTGGAGTCCCTCAGGACTCACTGTTGGGTCCATTGTTGTTTCCTGTATTTATAAATAATATTGATGATGGTTTGTTTGTTGTTTGGTTTTTAGGAGCATTAGCAACTAAGGCCATATTGCTCCGGGATATGCGGTGATCATTCCCTTGACCTTTTGGCATCCTCCGTATTTGGTGGTGACGGGCTCGAACCCCGGTCAAATCAAGAAGCATGTGCTACGCACTGCTGCTCCTTCCCACCTGGCTACTGAGGCGCCATTGATGATGGTATATCAAGCTTAATGTCCAAGTTTGCAGATGATACAAAGGTTGGCAGGGTTGTTAAGGACACTACTGATGCAACAGGATCTGGAAACGTTGAGCAGATGGGCTGAGAGGTGGCAAATGAAGTTTAACATTGACAAATGTAAAGTACTACATATGGGAAACAGCAACCCCAAAGCAATGTATCAACTCTGTGGTACTACACTGACAGTGGTAGAGAATGAAAAGGACCTGGGGGTAGTTGTGTAGGCAGATATGAAGTTCTCTGAGCAGTGCAGATGGGCTGAAAGAGTAGCTCATGGTGTCTTATTAATGATATACAGGAATTTTTCTAGCAGGGATAGGGAGGTGATTATTCCCTTGTATAAGGCAATGGTCAAGCCACACCTTGACTACTGTATACAGGTCTGGAGGCCTCATTTCAAGAAGGATGTAGAGCTGCTGGAATGAGTACAGAGAAGGGCAACAAGGTTAGTGAACAGAACGAAGAGTTGCTCTTATGAAGAAAGGCTTAAGTTTTGCAAATTACAGTGTCTGGAGACTAGGCACCGGCGAGGTGATGTGATAGAGGTGTACAAAGCTTTGAATGGTATGAGCATGCTCAATGCTGATGGGATACTGCCTCTCATGTGATGGGATAATTACCTGAGAGGGCATAAATTCAAATTGAGGAAAAACAGATGTACGATAGATGTGCGGAAATTTGCCTTTAGCCAGCAGGTAGTTGGTTGGTGGAACAGGCTTCCATCCCTTGTGGAAGTTGATAGCCTAAATAAATTTAAGGCTCAGCTGGACAGGTGTTTCAAACTAATGGAGGGGTGAAGTGGAAGGGGTTTTTTTTTTTTTTTTGGCTGATGCTGCATAAGCTTGCTTTCTTGCATCATATGCCTCTACTAATGCTAATTATTCCAGTCTGAGACAGGAACTTTCTTCCAGTCTAATAAGACTAGAATATTTAGTCCAACTAGTTGGAAAATTCAAAGTATCTCAAATTAACAAATATAAAAGAAAAAAAAAAAAAAAAAACTTACCATATTACTTAAACCTGAATTTGAACAATCAAATATGACCGACACTTTTCCACCATTGCTCTCTCGGATAAGTTTCTCTATCCAGTACACAAGGAATTTATTGGCAAGCTCTGCTTCTTCAGAAACTTTCTTGTGAAGTCTCACTCTGAGAAGAACTACAATGATTACAATAAAGTTCAGTTAAAAGACATAACAGTAAGTTCTGTAACCAATAAGCACCAAATTAAATTGTACATGTAAAATGGTATGAACAACAAAGTTCAAATTAATTTCAATAATTCCACATCTAAAAAAACAAAAACTAAGTGTTAATAATCTTGGAAGTCATTATTCCTTCCATCTTATATTCTGAATCAACTTTAGCTTCAGGTGTCAGGAACCCTATATTTTATATAAACATAACCTGATCAGATTATCACCATCCAAAATTAATTATTTATATTATCTATTTAACCCCATGACTGCACACCAACTCCATTTCACCCATCTTTAAATCAGTTAAACTCTATCAAGTTCTGATGATAGCACTCTACAATTTAATAAGTTTTGTTCTACACATCCTTCACTAACCTTATATGAAGATTCCATATCCATTCTCTCATTCAGGATATAATTATAGTTTCAAATGCTAGAAAAATCTACTCCTGAAACCCCCCCCCCTTATGCTCACCTTTGTTAATATCTGATCTGGATCTATGCACAAGATTAGATTTTGGCATAAAGCTACCAATCATCCCAAAACTGCATTTTTCATATTATCAATTATATATTAAGTCTCCAAAAGGCGATCATATCCTGTGTATAACCTGAAGGCAAAATATACCCAGATAGTGATCTAATTCTTTCTTAAATGTATTCAAACTAACAATCTTCACAACATCAGATGAAGTTTTTTTCACAACAATTAATCACTCTTTGGTGCTGAAAGTTTTCATTCACCCATCCTACAAACAACCAATTTCAATAAAAAAAAAAAAAAAAAAAAAGAAATAATTAAATTGCACACATGTACCCTGTATGCAAGAAAGATGTTTTCACATAAAACATCTTTGGTGGCACACCTACTAAATTTTGGTCTGACAGTCAGTGTTCAGCCCATTGGCAAATAAGGGAAATGGAAATGACACAAATTACATCAATTCCTAAATGAGACTAATGCAGTCACTAACATTGATTTAGTAGAGTAAGTAGTGGGCGTGAGCATAAAACGTTACACTGTTATTTTGGACTGAAGTAAAACCAACTAGTAACAAAAATGCAAGACAGAATTGACATCATTTGAGTCATGTCTCGCATGTTTGTGACAAATTGGTTTTACTTCAGTCCAAAATTTAGGTGTCGCCAAAGATGTTTTCACATAGAAAAAAAAATTGCCCTATTATATGTTGTCTAAACGAGAGTTGAGATGCCATCTGCTTTTAAATTTCCTCAATCTCTTTATGGCCTTAAGCACTTCAATTAGGTTTCCTCACAGGTGCCTAATTTACAGACACTGCAATTTACAGACCTGAAGGCTTATTGATGACAAGTACCTTTGTATCCCTGACTAATCTTGTTGTTTATCTTTACACTTGCTCCAACAAATCCACATTTTATCTAAAATGAGAATTCCAGACCCGTATGCAGTAATCAAGATGCAACCTAATCATTAACTTATACAAATGGTACAGTCACTTTGTTCCTGCCGGACAAATCTCTGCATATAATTGACATATGGACTGTTCTAACAGCCTGTCTACACTGTTTAGAAAGCGTCATGTCAGGCTTTAATTGCCCCCGGTCTTTTTTTCCCTCCTCCATTACCTTTAGGGTGGTACTACCCAAATGGCATGTTATTCTGGGATTACCGTTTCTCATATGCAATAATATTTCATTTTCAATGTTAAACCTCAACAGCTACTTTAATTTTTCTAGGTCTTGTTGCAGAATATTCTTATTTCTGCATTAGCCATTCTGCTAACTTTCATATCATCTGCAAAAACATTAGTCCAAGAAGAGTAGTGCCCATTAACAACCACTCTGCCAATTAGGAAAATTCAATTTAGAAGAAATTAACAGTTTAAAAATTGAACAGCCTGCATTTTTTTTTTTTTAAAAATTCAGTAAAAATACAGTACTATGTTTCAAAATACTGTATATTATAATCTACAAAAGAATGTATTACTCACATATTGCACTGCCTTCTTTGTCATGATTATAGGGGTACGACACTCCTTTAGTGAAAAATTCTACTGGAAAGGTGCTCTCCTTTATTTCTAAAATAGGAATAGTTAGCATTAATGTAGGCATTGCCTTTTTATAGAATCAAATGAGAAAAAGGTTATAATGTGCATATCTTATCTTTGTTTTTTTTTCTCAAATCTTGTTTCATAACTTTTAATAAACAGATTTATATACATGTAAAATCAATTAGATAGTATGAATCAGAGCTGTAATACTCAATATGTTCTACGTTGATAATAATATTAGTAAATTTATAAGAGGAGTTTACCTCAATATAGTACGTGGCTGAAATTTTTTGATTTAAATTCACCCTGGCAAACTTCGGAACGATGTTGTTTTGAAGGCAATATTTTAGGAAAGAAATATGGTAACTTTGGGCCGAGTACCTTAGTGTAGATTTAATGTAATTTTGTACCAAGCCATTCAAAAAAATCTCCCATAATTGTGTGTATCGATTGTATACTACTGGAGAGACAGGAAGTGAATGAAATAGTCAAGAGGTAAACTCCTCTTATAAATTTACTAACATGTAAAATCACAATTTTGAAGGCGTATCAAATATTAGCATTAGCAAAGGCATATCCACACATTATCCTACAACTGTCTTTCTTCAATTTGAATTTATGCCCTCTCAGACGATTATTCTGAGCAAGAGGAAGAATCTCATCAGCATTAAAGCATGCTCAAACCATTCAAGGCTTTATACAACTCAAATCAGATCACCTCACAGGTGCCTATTCTCCAGACACTGGAATTTGCAAAACTTAAGCCTTTCTTCATAAGAGCAACCCTTCATTCTGTTCACTAACCTTGTTGCCCTTCTCTGTACTTGTTCCAACAGCTCTACATCCTTCTTAAAATGAGGCCTCCAGACCTGTATACAGTACTTAAGGTGTGGCCTGACCATTGCCTTATACAAGGGGATAATCACTTCCTTATCCCTGCTAGAAAAATTCCTGTGTATCATTGACAAGACACTTTGAGCTACTCTTGCAGACCATCTGCACTGCTCAGAGAACTTCATATCTGCCTGCACAATTACCCCCAGGTCCTTTTCACTCTCTACCACTGTCATTGTAGTAAAACATCATTGATAGATTACTCTGGGGTTACTGCTTCCCATATGCAGTACTTTATATTTGTCAATGTTAAAGTTCAGTTGCCACCTCTCAGCCCACCTACTCAACTTTTCTAGATCCTGTGGCAGCAGCATACTGTCATTAACAACCCTACCAACCTTTGTATCTTCTGCAAACTTGGATATTAAGCCTGATATACCATCATCAATAAATACAGAAAACAATAATGGACCCAACACTGAACCCTGGGGAACTCCATTAATAACATTCGTCCACGAAGAGCAGTGTCCATTGATTACCACTCTCATCTCCCACTCAACCATCCCCTTTATGCATTGCAGCAACTTACCCTTAATGCCTTACTGCTCCAATTTGTACAGCAGTCTTCCATGTGCAATAGTATCAAAAGCTTTCCTGAAATCCAAGTATATGATATCAAAATTATTTTTTGCATCCAATTCCTTTGTGGCCACATTCCATCAAATTGGTCAGACAAGACCTCCCTTTAACAAACCTATGCTGTGTCTAACTATTACTGCAGTCTTGTCTAGATGATCCTGCAATGCTTCTTTAACCAGCAACTCCATTATTTTCCGCTGAAAAAGTTCAACTAACAGGTCTATAGTTAGTTGTGTCACCGTTTGAACCCCTTTTGTGAATTGGTGATACATTTGCACACCTCCAATCCATGGGGACCTCCCTTGAGTCCAAGGAAGGCCTCATAATTATGGCTAAGGGTTTGCTTACTTCCTTTGCTGACTCCTTTAAGATAACTGGATAGATCCCATCCACATCAGGCCTTAATTATGTTTCACTTCAATTTCTCCTCCACTTAGCTCTCTGTTAGTTTGATAAACTTCTGGTATTCCCCTCATTGAATAACTCCTCCTCATGTGTGAATGTAAATGCATTATACTCATTATGTTTATCAGCTGTCTGAGCATGATCATCAATAGTCAATCCATCTATGTTAAGTGGTCCAATCTGATTCATCCCTTTCCTTCTAGAGTTCACATAAGAACTTTAGATCCTTTGCCAAAGATTTCTCATAATCTGCCTTCAACTGCCTTTGTGACTTGATTACAGACTATTTTCTATCTGCCATAGGCTTCTGTGCCACCTGATAATTTATATGCATCTCATACATTTTTCTTCTCTGCCATGAGCCTCATTAATTCATCTGACAAGAAAAATGTATGAGATGCATATAAATTATCAGGTGGCACAGAAGCCTATGGCAGATAGAAAATAGTTCATACCAATTAAGAAAAGCCTAGTAGCCTCTAAGATTAAGTCGCTGACGGCTCCCTTTTAGATTTCAACGTCGGAAACATCATCGGTTGTTCCCACTGTATAGAATTTAAAAACTGTCTGAGACCCCTGTAGTCACCTTTATGAAAGCAATCCCCCCCCCCCAGGTTTCTCATGATATTCACTACATTAAAATTCACTGTGGGTTGGCCAATTTACTGGCCCACCCACAGTGGATAACAGAAAACATACCACTGCAATGAGAAGTGTTTCTCTATATGAACTGTACTAGGCTGGACATAATGGAGTAACATAAATGACACTCCACTGTGTCTGGCCTACCCTCACAGGCCACTCAGCTTTCATAAAGTGAATATAAATGGATAAAAAAAAAAAAGAAAAGTAGCACATACATGACTAATGATATTATTATTAGCTGTATGGTGCAAGGAAGTCTGAGCCTTATGCTGCACCAGCCAAAAAAAAAAAATTCCCGAGTTATCCAGAGAGAGAAGTAGAAGGGAACCACCAAGAAGAGAAGAATGATGATATCCAGCTCAGGATCCTGGGTGTGCCAAGCCCATACTCAGCAGATGTGAGCCCCTGGGGCTCAAAAAGGTGCAACTATTAATTCCCAAACCAAGTTCACCAAGATTAAACATTTTCCCACAGAGTCTGTCAGGAAAATATAATACTGCTGCCAGGTTAAACAATGGTTCAACAAGTTTGAAAGAACAGGGTTTATCCAAGAGAGATCCAAGACTGTATTGAACAATATTTATCAGTAAAATTGATGTTAATCAAATAACTTACCATTTACTCCAAAACTTTTTCTCCATTGCAGTGCCTTCACTGCCATTTCAACAGCATTTTTAATATTTCCTTTTTGATGATTTATAAACCGCTGGCAATACCAGTCATCTGTTTTTATTTCCTCTGCATCTTCTGTATTATATAATTCTACAAAAAACATATTGAGACACCTATCAAGAATTTTATACTTTTCAGCTTAACTAATTATAATAATAGCATTAAAAAATATATTACCAGAAGTGGGTAAATTAACTATAAAAAGGCATAAAACCTTGAAACCAGTTTGTTGTCCCCACAAGAGGCAGGTAGTTATGGGGACAGACTAGTGATAAAATATATCCACAATATCTCAACACAATGATGAGATATCCACAATATCTCATCATTGTGTTGTTCAGGTCTTCACAATGCCTACCTACCCACCAATAAGATCTCAAAAAAAAGGATCAGAACCCAGGTCTAAGTAGTGGGCATACAATTAGAATTAAAAAAAAAAAAAAAAAATTCTATTGAAGAAGCCATTTATTGCAAGCAGTGCAATACCAAGACAAAGTGCCTTGGTATTGCACTGCAATGGTATTTTGCCATGGTATTCCACTTGGCAAGCCATGCAATACCATGGCAAAGTGCCTCCACATTATGAGACTGATGCACTAAGTAGTAAACTCAGTTTGCTCATAGTTAAGTACAGTAAGAGGCCATGCCTGCTGTAAAATGATTTTTAAAAAATCATTAATACAAAGTATGTGTTCGGTGAATTTCAGGCTAAAGATTTTTCTTGTAGCTTTCATAACAATTTAGTTTTTTTTTTTTTTCATCCTGTCATTCTAACTATGCATGTACTGTATATAGTTACAATGACATGCAGAGTTGCTATGCAATGCTGTCAAGGTAAATGGATTCTTAGCATTAGTATAGTAAATGAAGTATTGTACTGCTTAAGTATCTCCATCTCAGAAGGTCAATGACAGTAAAGAGACCTTTTAAGAATTCCCAACAGGATTCAAACCCAGACTTTTCTCCCAAAGGAGGGAAAAGTAAAGTAACAAACCAACTACAGTGTTACCTATGTGAGGAGGATATGATTACATATGATTTGTTTTCTTATCTACTTGGTTGGGGTTTTTTTTTTTTTTTTTTTTTTTTTTTTGCCAGTGCAGCAAAGGCCTGTGGCTTCCTTGCACTATATGGCATATTACTACACCAGACATCAAGATAATCTTGTGGTTGCAACCAGGACAGTTTGAGTATCACATGGCTGTCTACATTTTCTGGATTATCTAGGTGAAAATTTTAAACTATTGGCATATATAAGGAAGTTGGCTGTTTTACAAGGCAGGGTTCCAATGCTGTGGCAAAAACCCATGAGGAAAGTACTCTTCCCCTCATGGGACACTGACAGAGATTATAGTGGTCCTTTCCATTATGGTTATACAATATAAAAATATTGCCTGTTGGTGAGCAGTCATTTGTGAATAGCCAGAGAATTTCCTTCGATTCAACCAGGAATGAAGTTTCAAAATTTTTACCGGCTCACTGTGCTAAGCATATCAAAATGCTTTGTATATCAAGGAATAAGATGTCTAATTGTTTCTAAGAATTTAGGACATTTTGGATTACTCAACACTACACTATGGTACACCTATGCCACTACACTGATCTGTATAGTATCTACACATTAAATACCGAGTTGTCATGGTTTAATAGGGGCCGCATAAACTAATAAATAAGTGTCCAGCTGGTCACCATAAGATTTGACAACATACACCTAAGAATGACAGATGTTGTGGCCTTTCACTGAAAGGGTGGTCAGCTAATATGAGATAAGTCTCAAACTTTTAGCAACTCAGATTTGGAGATTGCCCTGTAGCCCTTCAGTCTTGGTTTTTGGAGCTGGTACAGAATGATAAACATTTCAAATTGTTGCTGTGATACTGGTCTCAAGGATCCATTTAAAAATGTCATGCAGTGATCAATCACATACACTGTATATTTTCCAAAAATAAAGTGGCAATCCATCAAGACCTGTTTGTTTGAAAGGCTGTTAATTGCTTTATTTCCCATGACATTAATATGCACAAGGGAGGTCCTAGCCGTATCTGTAATGGCATCCAAAGAGCAGTATGTGTGGTTCCAGTTAGATGTTGAAGATTGTTTGCATCCAGTGTTGGATGGTTTCATAGTCTATTTCTAATGCGTAGCTACATTTAGAGATGATATCCTTGGACTGCCAAAGTCTTCTAAGTGCATGAACTGAAGGCAGGCCTTCTTCCTTACACACAGGAAATTTGCTGCTTGTTTCTCATAAAAGATATGGTCTTACAGTGATCCATTTATTTTCCAGGTTCTTCTTAAGCTTGAAGGCTTGTTTTGCATCTGAGTTGAACCACTGCTTGAATAAACAGGCAATCAGGATATATCTTAACTTACTTCTCTATCATGCCATGGAAATTTGGTCTGCCACTCCTCTCATCAGCCTCAAGAAGGGTCTAGAATTCTGGGTGCTGAAATAGACCAACTTGTGGTCTCACCAGATCTACACAACATCCAAATCTGCAATACACACCCACAGTCCACAGAGCCCATGTGAGGAAAATAAAAGCATTCCTTCATCTGTGTTCATCAAAGCACGATTACTTGAACACTTGGAACAAGATTGGTTGGTGTTTGCCAGGAAGACACCTTAGCAGTATTCCCTCTTTGTGTTCAAGGCTCCAGAGGTTATAAAGTTTCAAGAGATACTTCCCAAATGTGACTTTGGACACACTCAACTTGCTCAACAGACATTTACCTATGGTGTATTGACAAATCATATTGAGATGACATCTTGGGCTATCTTACTGTATGTAAAGGACAGATGTACAAGTTCTGGGACCCAGTATGCTGATGTCATTTTATGACATTCTTAATTTGTAGTCTTGTGTGTTTTAATTATTATTTTTATATTATTCTCATATTTTGTTTCTAATGGTCATTTTGTAGCTGAACTTTGTATTTCTGTGCTTGGTCACATCATGACTCACATGTATAGTTAGCATTTTTGTAAGATTCCTCTGGTTATCTGTGCATGGAATCACAAATGTATACCATTTAACTTATTAAAGAAGATTCCTCTGGTTATCTGTGCATGGAATCACAAATGTATACCATTTAACTTATTAAAGAAGATTCCTCTGGTTATCTGTGCATGGAATCACAAATGTATACCATTTAACTTATTAAAGAAGATTCCTCTGGTTATCTGTGCATGGAATCACAAATGTATACCATTTAACTTATTAAAGAATATTATTTTTGATCAGATTAATGGATCACCAAGCACCGTCAAAAACAAACAAAGCCATTTTGTTGGGATTGCTACCCACACTACTTGTTCACAAAACAAGAGAGCAAAACTTTAAATTTAGAGATCAAAATTATACCAAAACTAAATAAATCAAAAAGACTACCATATAAAATCCTCAGCTGGATATCATCATTCTTCTCTTTCTTGGTGATTTACTTCTCTCTCTCTCTCTCTCTCTCTCTCTCTCTCTCTCACACACACACACACAGGGTAACTCAGAAATTTTTTTTGACTGGTGCAGCATAAGCCTCAGGCTTCCTTGCACAATATGGCTAATAATAATAATAATGTTATTTGATAATCATAATTGAAACTGCACGATGAGTGCATGCAATGCGTAACTTCCAGTCCCACAAAAAAATTAATTCAAAACCATATTACTTAAGTTTTTCCATGATAATGTAGTTTTATTATTCCCTTTATTTTCCTTTCATTTATTCCCTTTACTGAGATGTTTTTACATCTCAGTAAAGGGAATTCATACTACAGATAAATGCATTCATTTAAAAATAGGAGCTCTCTCAAAGAGAAAAGAGATTCTGATCTTACAGTGAAATAATCTGATATTGCTATTCAACAAAAATCATTTTATAAATGTGACATTAGAGGAAGTAGTGAAAAAAAAGCTAGTTTTGACTACAGGTATGAAGTGAAGTAAATTAATTAGTATTAATGTGCAATTAATAGAATAATTGTAGCATTAATCTCAACTTATTAATTCATATTTAAATCTATTACACATTATCAAACCATTCTTCAATGCTTGTCCACGATCTTGCCCTCATTTGTGCATCTAGAAAAATGCATATCACTTGAAAGATTAGAGTTTAATATTAACCAAAATAAAATATTAATTACCCAACCGAATGAGATGAGCATTTTCTGAAAAGTTACCAGAGTTCATAAGTAGATTGCTTGGGTATTTTCATAAGTTCCTAGACAAGGCAAACTGATATTTGTATTACACTAGACTTCTGATTACTCGGGTGGGGGGGGGCGCAGTTTAACCGGGTTGTGGATTAAGCGGAGACAAAAATTTTTTGATTTAAATGTCTTAAAATCAGTTACAGTACAGTTCTGTTATAATGCGGTACATGTGTTTCCTAAAAATCTGTGTTATGGCATTTTGTGCATTAAAAACAACAGGGCTTATGGGAAAAACAGGGACAGGGAAAGCTCTCAAAGAAATAAATAAATAAAATCTGTCAACTACTGAGTGCCAGGCACTCAGGATGAAGGGTTCGTAGTCACAAATGGTCATTAGTGTAATATCTCACAGAGAGCTTTATGGTAACTGGGGGGGGGGAAATTTCCAGTACCCCAGCTTGGCCTAAAACTGAGGAACTCATGAAAACATTTGTCTATTTGAGTCTTTCCAGTTGTTGTGAATGACAAGGGTGGGAGAAGCAATTAAAGTCTTGGGGGAGAAGCAACTGCCAGGTGAGGGCCATGCAAGACTCTGCACAGACACCTCCACAGCCTCAACACTGGCTCGAGTACCTCCTTGCCGGGACAACTCCAGCTTTGAAAATTGTTAAAAAAAAAAAAAAAAAAAAAAAAAAATTTATAAATGACCTTTATAGAATTATTAACTAACTATTTAGCAACCTTTTTGTCACCAAAAGGAGAGTTACTTAGTATAATGAAGCACACTGTCGAAGTGCAATAAAAAATTGGTTTTTTAATTTTAACACAAAGTAAATGATAGATTTCAATCAGAATAGTTTTCCTTGATAAGCATTGAATAATGCATAGCTAATGTGATTTTTAAATTTTTAGCTCCATTAGTGACAGAAATAGAGGGGGGGGGGGAACACAAAAATTACTCATTTTCCTGTCTGGCACCACCATTTTTAATTTTAAAATTATATTTTAAACCTACTCCTTGGGCTCTTTCCAATGGTTTATAATAAGCTATAGGTTGTCGACAAAATGTTTTTGTCCCCCCACGTTTTACCCCTATTTCTTAGACAAATTTTTTTAACAACAATCAACCAGTTATGTTGGCCCACATGATGTACAAACCCATACAAAATTTCATGTCAATAGGATGAGTGGTTCCAGAAATACATTACTGTGACAGATGGACGGACAGGCAGTGTGGAAAGTAAAACACTAAAAAGGTTAGAAACCCAATAAAATTGCTAATACAACTTTAAACATCTTAAGTTTCTAATAAATAAATATTATAGTAAATACAGCACTATAATATTAATTAATAAAGAAATATTAATATTTCTGTTCACTGCTTTTTTTTGGATTGTAAAATTTAAAAAAGTAAAAGATAAGCAATCAATAACAAGAAACGCAGCATGTATAAATTGCACAAGTGAGATATGCAGTAACAATTTTGTGCATTAAACATAGGAAACTTAAACTAGGAATGAAGAGAAGATTCTGAAAAATTTGTTTTTTATGTTTGAAGATTTCATGGAAGGGGAAACAAATTTCACCATAATAAAGTTCCGGCAGAATTCCAGCTATCGGTATTATTGCAAATACAATAAGATAGTTGATTACCTGTTTATAATTAGATTGCACTGACAGACATGCCCAATAAACCAGGAACTTCAAATTGTTTTATGGCAGTAACCTCCAAAAATCTGCTTAAGCCATCAACGCCTCATGAAATTTCAGTTGGAACTGAAAAATGTGAGCTCCTGAAGACACGAGTTGGCCTACAATATATTTTGTGAATACAGCTAATGACAGTGTCTCCGACCAATACAACTACAGTAAATGGGAAATATAGCTCTCACACATTTGACATTTAAGCTTTGTGAACTTGCATGTATTGCTGAACAGATCACTGTTCAGCTTGATGCCAGGTTTTGCATTCACCTGATGTTACTCTTAGATGAAACCACGCATGAGCCAATGCAAAAATTGCATTATACCTGCATTGTTCAGTCGTGTTTGAGCAAATTTGCATTACCAAAAATGCACGTTATAGCAGAACTGACTGTACCTGCTTACAATAATTTCTAAATTCAAATATTTTAAAAATATACTGCTTAGGGCCCACCAATCCCTAATCTGCTGTACAATTCCTGTTCCTTAGGGATTCCTTCAATCCTTAGGTTTGTTTGTTTGTTTGTTTTTTGGTTTTTTAAGGAGCATTAGCAACTAAGGCCATATTGCTCCGGGATATGCGGTGGTCATTCCTCGACCTTTCCGCATACTCCGTATTTGGTGGTGACGGGCTCGAACCCCGGTCTAATCAAGAAGCATGTGCTACGCACTGCTGCTCCTTCCCACCTGGCTACGGAGGCGCAATCCTTAGGTGCATGCATAAAAGCAAAACAGTTATGTATTCTTCAGTTAGTGCATGTTAAGCTGGCAGGCACACTTAAAGTTTCAGTTGTTCAATAAATACATACTTATTTTGTTTGTTTATTTTAAAAGTTTAAGTTGCCCATCATGTTAAAAAGCAGAAGTCTTAATTTCAATACAACAAAAACAACCTCATCACTAATCATGAAAAAGGTGCTGGAGTTCAGCTAATGACAGAGTACAATGTTGGTGAACAAACTGTACAAGATTTAATAAAATTATATTACTCAGATCAGCATATAGTAGAGTTTCAGTTAGAAGCAAACTTCTTTATCTTTGTTTTTATTATTTTTTTCAATAAATAATAGAACCTATGAATACATGCATGTATAGTTTGTTTTTTATATATTAAATGCCTACTTTTCATAATGCAGTGTTTTTGTTTTGTTATTTTTGCTTATTTTGTGTAAATTAATTTCCCGACTCCTGATTCACCACCACCGGCTAAAATCTAGAGTCTGTATTCAAATTTTTCCCTATTCTTATGCTGTTCAAATAGATCTGCTGTACTAATCAGCCAGCCCTTCAGTATAAATTCTGAAGGAGTTTTTAAATCAAGTCTGAACTCTCAGTTGTAACACGAGTAGACAGAAATCGTGGGGTACCTACCAGGTAACAGGTAGGCCCACCTTTTGCCCAGATAAGGGTAGTCACATGAGTCATTGAGTCCACTAATTCACAAAAGCATTCCACAGGTATTCCATCCATGCTTGCTGCACTGCTGTCCATAATTCAGTTGCATTCCTGGGTGGAGGATCCAAAACTTGAATGGACCTTTCCATAGCATGCCAAAGATGCTCCATGTGGTTCATGACAAATGAACAGGGAGGCCATTCCATGGTGCCATAATCTGCAGAATGTTCATTGAACCATGTTCTAGTCAGTTGTGACTAGAACATGGCTCTGGGGGCATTGTCCTGCTGGAAGAGTACATTGCTTTGTGGGTGCAGATGGACATGTAATCTGGACTGTTTGCAAAATCTGCAGAATGCTTTTCGAACCATGTTCTATTCACCACGGCTCTGAGGAGGCACATTATCCTGCTGGAAGAGTCCATTGCCTGTGGGTGCACAATGACCATGAAGGGATGCAGATGGTCTGCAAGGATGGACATGTAACTTGGATTATACAGAGATGCATCTAGATGTACCAGTGTTCCCAACATGTGCCAGTTAAACAAGCCCCAAACCATTACTGACCATCCACCTGCCTGAACAGTTCCTTGTTGACATGAGTGCACAGCTTTGTGCAGTTTCCGCAAGATATGAATACTGCCCCATCTACTCTAAATAACTGGAAACTGAACTCATTCGGACCAGGAGATGCGTCTCCGAGGTCCAGTGGCAATGTTCTTTCGACTCCCATAATGTATTGTGGCTAATGATTGCCTGATGATTTGGTTGTTTATTTAGATTTTAGGAGCATTAGCAACTAAGGCCATATTGCTCCGGGGATATGCAGTGGTCATTCACTGCCTTTCTGCATCCTCCGTATTTGGTGGGCACTGGCTCGAACCCCGGTCTAATCAAGAAGCGTGTGCTACACACTGCTGCTCCTGGCTATGGAGGCGCTCTTGATGATTTGGTGGAGACGTTTCTGGTACCTCCATTGAAGTCAGTGATGATTTGTGCCACTGTCGCTCTCCAGTTGGCTGAAACAATGCAAGACACGTCGACAGCCACGTTCATCCACCCATAGCGCTGTCTACAATGAGATGTTATTCCAAAAATGGAGTATTCCTGATGAATTCTTGATACTGTCAAACAGGGATAGTGCGATTTCTGTAACACACCATGATAGAGTGACCCATGCATCATGCACCCACTATCATCCCTCTTTCGAAGTCTGTTAACTTATGTTTATCCATCTAATTACTGTCTACATGAATTCGGTGAACCTATATACCTGCCAAGTGGGTTCCACTAGCAAGTGGGGGTGACAACACGTCGCATTGCCCAGGAACCAGATATCCTATGAATTCTGTCCTTTTAGTGTATATACTTGATGTTCATCAGCCTGAATGTCAATGCTTTAGTTTGATTGAAAATGCCTTCAATGTCAGTGGAAATTACTTCCATTTCTGCATTCTCTCCTAAGTGCAGTGCAGATGAGGAATTCTCCACATTGCAAAAGGTTCACTATATAGAAAAATAACTACAGGAGTTCAACAAGGCAGGATCTTGTCTGGTTTACTGTTCACAGTTCTTAGCCCCATTTCTAAATCGCCAAGGTGTTTGCATGTATAACATGCTTCTCACATCTTTATCCCAATGAATAAATCCTCAAATTGCAGTGACCCAAATCAACCAAAAGCTTGACGATTTGGCTGAACCGCTTAAGGTTTATCCTCTTCCTAAATTTTGATAAAGCTGATAATCTGCTCTCTTAAATAAACTCCAACCATCGCCAGAAACCAAAATAATTCCCATAATTATGAATTAAAGGATTAGGTATAGTTATCTGATACCACATTGAGCTTTATCCAACATATACAAATGTTTAAGAAAAATCAAGACAGTGGTTATCAATGGGCACTTCTCTCCTTGGAGCAGTTTTATTAGCAGTCGTTCCCCCCAGGTTTAATGTAATGATATTGATGAAAGCATATCAGGCTTAATATCTATGTCTGCAGATAATATAAAGGTTGGCAGGGTAATTAACCACGGTAATCAGAGTATACTACTGCATTCAGATATAGACAAATTAGGCAGATTTGCTGAAAAGTAGGAACTGAAGTTTAATATTGACATATGCAAGGTACTTCATATGGGCAACAGTAATCCCAGCTTAACATACTAGGTAGTATCACACTCATTGTAGTGAAATGAAAAAACTCAGTGTGAAACTCAATGAAAAATACCTAAGAATAACTGCCAGATGAGTTGTATGAGACGTACAGACAGGCTGCCAAGAGTCTCAATGCGATTCAATTCTGAGTCTCATTGAGACATTCAGCAAGCAGAAGGCTGGCAATAGTATGAATGTTTTGAGGATGGGTTGCAGAAAGGTTACCAAAACATTACCTTTAATATTCATGTAGTATAAAAGTGGTTATTAAAGAAAACTTAGACTTCCTTCAAACTTTATCGCAGCTATGAGGTATTTTGCTGGAAGAGAGAATATTTATTGCAACCTAAGAAAAAGATGTTACTGAGAACTTAATTTTGCAACCATCACGGCATGCAGGCCAGGGATTAACAATGGCAAGATATAAAAAGGTGAAGTAAACAAACAAAAAAACTCAGTCCAACTAATGTCATTGGCATGGAAAGCACCTTCTTTCTATGTCTTATCACATGCAAATTTGTTAAGATCAGCATCAAGATTGCAGAGAAAGAGCATCTGAAAAGGGAGGAATCGATCTGTCAGGAAGAGTCTTAAATTCCAGGTGGCCAGTCTAGGGGTTGTCCGCAAGGCAGAGATCAGGATTCTCCAGCAGCACATATCCCATATGGAAGGCTTGGAGATAAATCATGCAACCGTTTTTCCTGTGACGACAAACCTTCAGGAATCAATAAGCTCGGAGAGACGTGGAACCCCCCCCCCCCATTGCATTTGCTAATGCTGTTGGTGACAGATTACATTTCTGACTAGCCTATTTCAGTAGCCAATATTCAGATGCAATGAAAGACTTTTTAGTCGGGTGGCCGAAGCCAAGACTTTGGACATGTACAGTAAAGGTGGGTAGATAGTTGTTCTGATGTATTTCTTGATTATTTTGGGATCTTTAATATGCAATGAATTTTGTTTTGTTGTCCAACGAAGACAGCCCATGGGGCAAGTTCATCCAGCTGCGTATTAAAACAGAGTTTAGGGTCAAACATTACACCTAGTCGGAATGTGAATTAAAAACAGGGATTTGGATGTTGCCAAAAGTGGGAGCAATCACAGAAGGACTGGTCTTCAGAGAAAACATCTTGGTCTTCCCAGAATTGATCATCAGGCCAAAGTGCTGTAGAAAGGACGCTATTTTCAAAAGACTATTATTAATGTGGTTAGTGGTTGTGATGAAGTTGGGACTGGGCCCGACTGGGGTAAGAATCTTAAGGTCACCTGCATAGATGATTTTTTGGTTATTCCACACCAATGGGGCAATAATTGCTGTGAACAACAATCCAGAGAGGTTACCGCTGTAGTACTCCAGCGGTAACAGTCCTCCAATAGCCTCTTCCTTCAGTGTCAAGTCGCAACCTCTTGCTAAGGAGAGCAGATAGAAAGCACAGCATTTCTCCATTGATGTTATAGTATGATTGTAACAGCCACAAAAGAGAAGGGACATTCACAGCATCAAACACAAGCCTCAATATAAGTTATGGCAGGGGCATATACCTCCCCCCTAACCAAAAATTCAAAATTAAAGAAACAGAATGCAGGCATTCTAAAATAAAACAAAAATACTGGTCGCCATGCCTCCCCTTACAATGACACCTGGATACAGATGTCATTGTAAGGGGAGTTGAGGCTTTATAGATTGGGTGGTAATGTTTAATTAGTGATGGGTTACGGACCTTGGGTATAGGCCTGACAGTATAGCTGTTCCACTCCACTGGAAAGGAGCAGGTCTTCAGGATGTCATTGTAATAAAGGGGCTAAGGCACTTCACAAT
Organism: Mastigoproctus giganteus; assembly: GCF_048544385.1. Classification (NCBI taxonomy): domain Eukaryota; kingdom Metazoa; phylum Arthropoda; class Arachnida; order Uropygi; family Thelyphonidae; genus Mastigoproctus; species Mastigoproctus giganteus. Next base: position 42,123,954 of record NC_143587.1, on the reverse strand, counting down.
GAATTGGGGAACATTATCAGCTCCTGAAACAGCAGCGGGAGCCAATGAGTTGATGGCTTTTATAAGTTGAGGTGAAGGATATCCAGATAAGATGTGATCTGGCATGTTAAGTTTCGGGGGGCAGCACACTTGACGGTTGAAATCTCGTAATGTGGTCCATCCATTGGTCAGGATCAACACAGGGATTTTGTTGCTAAGGCACCTATGACAGTAGGGAATTTTCACCATATGAAGCTGAGCATTGAAGAAATTGGCAATCGCTGATGATTTTTGTCTGTTGAATTGGGCCTGTGCTTTTGAGTAAGAAATTCAATCACCAATTGTCACCACACCTTTTAATAGAATAGTTACAATTAGACCAAAACACACTAAAACATCTTAAGAATCCATGCCACGCTGCACACGTGCCGTTTTTAGAAACAAAGACTGCCCGATTTGATAAAAGGTTCATATTTTTATTTTATTATTTATTTTTTTGCCAGTGTGTGATAGTGAGCATTTCCTGAGCTCGCTGTACCTGCTCGATTTTTTGCTGAAAAGAGGGGGATCTATTGAGGCCATCTGCTGCTGCTATACTCTATTTCAGGACAGAATCCAATTCACTGTGTATTCCATTACATCTCTTTACACACAGCTGCTGTGTTGTTATTTCACCAATTATAGCTCAGCTGTTAAAATAAGCTGTCTCCAGGCACAGAATTGCCATTGGCTGGATGTTCTGTTTGACCATTCCCATTAACTATTGTACATGATCATTCTGTCAGGGTCCATTATACTCACACTGAATCTAACTGCGCTGCAAGTCATTGATGTTGTGCTGTTAGTTCATTCTCTTGCTGATCTGCATATGCGTATAAACCATCTCTAAGTATACAGTAAAAGAAAAAGATGATTCACTATTAATATTGGAGTACAGTAATTGCTGTTATCATCTTTTAGTAATGTAAATAGAATTTTCTCAAACGAACAGTAACTTGGCAGTAGAAAACAATACCTCGACTGTTTTAACTTCCTCTATCAATTTAGTATTAGTAATGGCCGCATGGTGCAAGAAAGCCTATGGCTTATGCTGCACCAGCCAAAAAAAAAAAAAAACCTGAAGAAAACAATGATAAAAAAATTATAAATAAATAATAATAATAATTAATAAAAGAAAAGGAAATTAAACCTATCATCCTATGCACTTCCCTGACCCAAAGGTACTCTTACCACACATGTAGGCAACTTATTTCAGTAATTTCCAACTCGCTGGCTAAAATAATACTTCCTGCAGTCCAATCTAAACATTTCTTCCCCTAACTTGAATTTAGGTCCCTTAGTTCTAGCATCATTTATAATCTTGCAAATTTCGTCCTCATTCATTTTACTGATGCCTCTCAGAGCCTTAAAAACTTCGATCAAATCTCCTCTAAGGTGTCTAGTTTCAAAACACTGTGACCCACATATTCAAAGTCTTCCTTCATAAGGACGCCTTTTTGCCGATCTCACCAGGCGAGTTACTCGTCTCTGCACACTTTCAAGAAGCACGATGTCTTTCTTTAGGTGCGGTCTCCATACTTGAACACTGTATTCCAAGCATGGTCTAATAAAAGCCTTATATAATGGGATCATGTTCCTATCTCTACTTGCAAAAGTTCGATAGGACACCATGGGCCTTCCTTGCAACCTGTTTACAATGCTCAGAGAATTTCATGTCTGACTGTATCATAACACCAAAGTCCCTTTACTCCAGTACTGGGTTTAGTTGAACTCCACCAAGTGAATAAGTTATTTTGGAATTACTGTTTCCCAGGTGTATTACTTTATACTTTGGTGGATTAAAGCATAGCTGCCATTTTTCTGACCATTCCTGGTGTCTATCTAAGTCTCTCTGAAGAAGCTCAGCTTTACAGTATCATTAACTACTCTACAATTTCAACATCTGCAAATTTAGACATCATGCCCTCTATGAAAATTAAAAACAACAGTGGTCCTAATACTGATCCTTGGGGAACCCCACTTCTTACATCAACCGAATCTGAGGAATAGCCATTTATCACAACCCTCTGCCTCCTGCCCTGAAGCCATCCTGCTATCCATCTAAGGATTTTCCCAGTGATTCCAACCTGTTCCAGCTTATAAAGCAACCACTCATGTGGGATTGAGTCAAAAGCTTTGCTGAAATCTAAATAAACAATGTCAAAATTATTCCCTAAATCCAGCTCGTGAGTGACCCTTTCAAAATAGTGGACCAGATTTTTTAAACATGATTTTCCCTTTACAAAACCATGCTAAGTATCCTTGAGAATTTCAATTCGATCTAAATGATCCTGAATTCCACCCTTGATCATTGCCTCCATGATTTTCCCTACCACTGAAGTCAGACTGATAGGTCAATAATTTCCCACTTCACTCTTAGAGCCACCTTTATGTATGGGAAATACATTAGCACTTTTCCAATCCAAGGGAATCTCCCCAGAGTCTAGTGATGCTTGCATAATTAGCCTCAATGGTTCAATGCACTCACTTGCAGCCTCCCTTAAGATTATAGGGTATATTCCATCAACTCCAGGAGCCTTACTGGCCTTTAGACACGAAAGTTTTTTCATTAAATAATCTTGTGAAATTTCAATATCATTAATTACTTTTTTTTCAACTTCGCTCCCACAATTTCCCATTGCCACAAAAGGTTTTTCATTTGTAAATATCGATGCAAAATAACTGTTCAGTTCATCTGCAAAGGCAGCTGTACATTTAATACTCTCCCCTGTCCCTTACATAAAGGTCAGATCTGGTTTGTCCTGCTCTTATTGGCATTTATATATGTGAAGAATTCCTTATCCCCTCTGTTTGCTAGTGATTTCTCATAAACTGCCTTTGCCTATCAAAAACTTTTCTGTGGTTCTATTACAGATCATCATCTTGTAGCTGTTATAGGCATCAGTACTTTTTATTGCTCTGTAACCTTTCCATGCCACCTTTTTCTGCACTAGTAATGTGGCAACTTCACTATTCATCCAGCTTGGAACCCTCCTCATGGAGTATTTTTTTTAATGGTAAATATGCATTCAAGGCATCTGTGATTAATGTTTTTAAAGCATACCACAGTTCAAATGTATTCATTCTCTGTGTAATATCTACCCAGTTAATAGAGGCCATGTAGTACCTCAAGGCATCGTAATTTTCTTTTCTGAAATTAAAACTATTCCTTTGCCTTTTACTGCTGCTACCTCTCTCATCATCATCCACTGTAGAACTCCGTGGTCACTTCCTGCTACTGGTTCCTCTACCGTCAGCTATGTTATGTCATCTGATTCATGGGTGATGATGAGGTCTAGGATATTCTTTTCTCTAGTACTTTCCCTGACAATGTTGATACAAATAACAGTCATCTAGTTGATTTTAAAATTTGGTTCCCCAAGACGAGTTTCCTTCCCATTTACTCCACTCACTTAGGGGCAACTTGAAATCACCCATAATAAGACATTGATGCTTACTTGCCCATTCCATTTGCATGTAGAGGATTTCGTCATAATCTTCACAATCACCTGGTCTGTAGATTACTCCTACTCACATTATACTTTTGTTTCCAACTATCTCACACCATACAGATTCTATATTAGTATGTGAAACATCTGAATCTGGGAAAGCTATCGTTGCACTCAGGCTGCTTCTGATAAGAAGCATTACCCCATCACCCCTATCCTTCCTAATTACTGTATACAAGCCGTACTGAAAACTCATCATCCCCAATTTCCGGGTGGCACCATATCTCCGTAAGCCCTATTATGTCCACGTTACTTGTTTTAACCAGCAGTTAGAATTCGCTCATTTTATTGACTACACTTCTAACATTACTATATAAACAATTAAGACTTACTGTTCTTATATATTTAACAACCCTAACACAACTCTTGAAGTTTTTTAGGCTCTCTTCCCTGGCATTAGCTACCCACTCACTTGAAATGTTTCTGTCCCCAGAACATCTAGATAATGTCCAGTTGGGGTAACAGATAGAATTCTTGAGGTATGTGCAAGAGTTACTTTGACCAATATTATCAGATAAACACATGTCAGTATAACCCATATCCCTCCTGACTAGCAGTTTCCCTGAACCATTAAGGTATCCTCAACAATACTGGCTAAAACTTTTACACCACCTTTGTTTAAGTGTATCCCATCTCTACAAAACAAATTCCTTCTACCTACAAGTGTGGGCCATGCTGATAGAAATTTCCCCCCTAAAGCCTTGCAGAGTTCAAGTTTTGAGTTAATCCACAAGGCTTTTAACATATAATCCCTCCTATCGTGTCTGGGCAGAATTGCAGACACAGACATTGTGGCCTAGCTCGCGGCATTTCCTCAGCATGGTCCTGTATTTTTCCAACAAGTCGTCAGATCGTGTAAGGCTCAGCTCTTGGCACACTTAAAACAGGAATGGCAAAACAGGTGGACAGACTCAACCAAAGGAGAGGTGACATGACGCTTCATACCTGATGTAAACAGGTTTTCCCCAAAACTACCTGTATGGTTCCACCCAGGCCTATATGCCACCTACTTATTGACGGGTCACGGCCCCTTCAACGAGAAACTAACATCTCTGGGCTTCCCAACTGTTCCAAAACCCCAACTGTTCATGTGGTGAACCGGAAAGCTGGACCCACCTCATGCACGAATGTACAAACTACGAGGACCTACGTGGAAATCTAATAACAAGATTGACCTACGTGCCGCGAGGCCAGGAGCATCATCTCTTGGACACAAGCAAAGAATATAAGAACCTCACCAGATTTGCACAGGAACTCTTTGCCAGGAGAAGAACCTGTTCTGCGATCAGGAACTAAGGGCACAGTACACCTTGTAGCAGACATTAAACTTCCACAACACCGGACTATAAGCAGCACTAGACCACCCTTCCTAATGATGGAAACAGGATCAATGGACCAGACCCATCCGGGATGTAAAAGAGACACTCCACGAGACTACCCTGGTCATGTATATAACCCATAAATGTGACTGACCTCAACCTACCTGGATGGACACATAGCCAATGAATGACATCAGGGAACTGGTTCCGACTGCTTCGTTGGACCCATATCTCTTTCCCCACCTTGAGCAGCAGATTTGCTGCCAGTGCGCCAACTGGCGACCGAGCTGGGCACTCTTTCCTGGCTTTCTTTCCACTCCACTTCCCTGGCGGGGGGGGAGGTGCCTGTCCTATTGTCTCCTCACTTCCTCACCACCACTATTTTTCCTTCTGGTGGGGCATGGCCCACTGACACCTATTGGGGTCGCCTTCCCTATTGACTCCATATTTCTGTCTCTCCCCCCCCCCAGTCTTCAATCTCCCTCCTTTACTATCTGTACACAAGCGATTGCCCTACACATCCAAATTTAATCATGTCCAAATTACTGTTTGCCAATAGTTTCGGCCTTTCAAATCCTAGCACTCTTACCCCCCCCCCCCACGCGAAAGATCAAATCTTTTTTTTTTTTTTAGGTCCTAGCCACTGAAATCTCAGGAAATTAGGTGGCAGGACCTGCCAGAGTAATTAATTATAATGCTGATATACCCCTGGCCTGCCTCCACGGGGCTGAGTGTGGACAACGTTGGGCCTCAGCAGGGGTCCAGCAGCTAAATAGCCAGAAGAACAACGGTAAATAGCACTATACATATACAATATCCACACACTTTTAAATCTCTGGCCTTTCCAGCGAATTGGCACACCTACAATGAAAGCAATGCAGAGATGGGGGTAACCCCTGGTGCCGCTTGACACTAAATACACTCTACCCCCTTAAAATCTGACAATCTGTTGGTGATATCATTAATAGTTGCTCCCAGCAGACATACCCTGGTTCTACTCCATCTATCCTTATTACAAAAAATATTCCCTGTTTCCCTGACAAAGGCATCTCCTAATAAAACAATGTCCTTTTTAACCAGAGTAGTTTGCACTTCGTTTTTCTGTTTTGAGGCCCGAATCGGATGTGCATCACTTGGTAGATAGCTGGAGTCTGAGTCCCTGACGAGCTCCCAGATGCATTATTCTCGAGGGTAAGCACCCGGTTTTCCAGGGACTCAAATTGTTCCATCAGTGCACCAAATTGTAATTTAAGATCGTTGCACTCCTTATATCGATCGCAAAGAAAAAGAATCCCCAGGCGAGCTATGATTAGTCACCAGGTCGACCTTGGAAAACATTCCACAGGTTCCGCAACAGATTAAATCGTGACTCGCCCGTAAATCGCCATCGGCTATTTCCGTGTGAGTCACGATACCCTGTGACGTGTTTAAGGCAGATCTCGTACCTACCATTATAAAATAACTTTAAAAAAATTATATCTATAATATTATTAAAATAAAACTATTACAGGAAAACCTATAAACAAAATAATTCAACAATATCTAAATAAATCAAATATTTAAAAGCACTAATCAACAGTAATCCAATCCACTTAACTGAGGAGCCCTGACGAAGCGCGTCCGCTTACCTCGACTGCCAACACTCGACCAAATGGCAGAAATTTAATATTACTTATTCCCCACCCCAATTTCAGAATTTATCATGCGTTATCAAAACTGTCCTTGAATTTGTTTGTTCACGAAACTGATCAGGAGTTCTGAACTAACAAAGATAAATCAGACATTCGAAAGTCTCAACCAGGAATAAAAAGTAAAGTACAGCCATTATCAACCCACTGCAGGGTGGAAGCCACCTCAACAATTCATGCTGAGGTAAATGGACCATAATCTGCCACGCTGGTCCAGTGCGGGTTGGCAGATCGACCGTATTCAGCAGTCAGGGGGCTTGAACCCCGGTCTACTCAAAGAGCGGGTTCTACTGCACTCCCGCTCCTGACCACTTGGCTACGGAGGCCCATTAACTGAGATTTAATGAGTTCATTATTAAATACAAAATTAGTAATTGCAATTGATGCTTTTGCACAAAAAACTGACACTGCAAATCAGGCTATTGTAAAACATAACAATAGCAATTAAACGAGTAGTGTAATGGGTAAGAACTGTTTCATTACTTCGGATATACCTGATCAAATCCAGCCGTCGTAGGTGGTTTTTATCCTCCTATCTCTAAAAAGGAGGTCACTGGGATGGGAATTTGACTAAATAAGCCACCACTGAAAGTTAAACGCGAACCTTATTTTCGATCTTTCTATTACTCATAAATAATATAAGTGAATACTTTTGAAAAGATTACTTTATTAGCATTAGCAGAGGCATTTGATGCAAGAAAGCAAGCTTATGCAGCATCAGCCAAAAAAAAAAAAAAAAAACCACTTCCACTTCACCCCTCTGTTCGTTCAAAATACCTGTCCAGCTGAGCCTTAAACTTATTTAGGCTATCAACCTCCAACCACAAGGGATGGAAGTCTGTTCCACCAACCAACCACCCGCTGGCTAAAGGCAAATTTCCGCACATCTATCCTACATCTGTCTTTCCTCAATTTGAATTTATGCCCTCTCAGGTGATTTTTCTGAGCTAAGGGAAGAATCCCATCAGCATTGAGCATGCTTAAACCATTCAAGGCTTTATACACCTCTATCAGATCACCTCGCTGGTGCCTAGTCTCCAGACACTGGAATTTGCAAAACTTAAGCCTTTCTTCGTAAGAGCACCCCTTTGTTCCATTCACTAATCTTGTTGCCCTTCTCTGTACTCGTTCCAGCAGCTCTACATCCTTCTTGAAATGAGGCCTCCAGACCTGTATACAGTACTCTAGGTGTGGCCTGACCATTGCCTTATACAATGGAATAATCACCTCCTTATCCCTGCTGGAAAAATTCCTGTATATCATTGACAATACTCCATGAGCTACTCTTGCAGCCCGTCTGCACTGCTCAGAGAACTTCATATCTGCCTGCACAACCATCCCCAAGTTCCTTTCATTCTCTACCACTGTCAGTGGTAGAGAATGAAATATTGAAAGATATTTGAAAAGCTGTGGGCTGCCAATTGTTAGGAGTTAACTTTTCTTTATCAAATTGCAGGTTTTTATATTTAAAAAACGCAAAAAAAAACCGTACTTTATGCAAAGAAAGTTAGATAATTATGGAAATCGCAAGAAGTTCAAATTATAAGCAAATGGCATTTTCGGACAGTTCAGGATGCATTATGAATGCCACTGCAATACATAATACGGTACTGGAGATTTAAAAAAAAAAAAAAAAAAAAAAAAATGTAGAGTATAAAAGGACTTTCTCCAGATGGAATCATGTTGAATAAATGAGGATGCAACCTTTTTCTGCAAGTTGCTATCATTTCCCTGACGGAGAAGGAAAGGTTTGGCAATAACGACGCAAACATCCTTCTGATCACTTCCTGAAATTACGCAACAGACAAATATCTTGTCTTCCCAACCCATACGCAGTGCTAGAGTACCGTAGGTTCCAATAACCTTTCGTGTTTAGAGTTAAATGTTTTTCTAAACTACTAAGTGAAGATAAATAGTGACGTCTTAAAATCTAGATTACATCAGATAGGCATGTCTAAGTGTACGATGGTTCATGGTGAATTTTTCTCTTTTTTAAGAAAAGAAAAAAATCTAAGAGAAGAAAAGTACATCTGAAAACAGCAGAGAGAAAGGGAAATGCCGTACCTTAGAGAGAAATTAAGTTGAAACTGTGTCAATTGTCCAGTACCTTGACCCATCCACCCGAGATAAAGGTCTATCCCTTTACACACAGCGATAAAATCTGAGTGATTTGGTTCTCCAGATATTTCCAATATCTGGAGAACCGTTATTATAGAAAATATTTTTTTTTCTTTTGGTTTTGAGCTGTGTAAAAGCATTTTGGTATTTTAGACAGCCTTAATATGTTAATGTTGAAGTGTAGCATATATAAGCTGCTGCTGTAGCCGAGTGGTCACCGCGGGTGCATAAGTACACGTGCCTTGAGTAACCAGGGTTCAAGCCCGTGACTGCTAAATACAGTGCTGTTTCTTGTATTCTGTCTATCTTGTGAACTCCTCTGACCGTTTGGTCGTCCCGGAGTATAAACAGAAAATTTATTAATATTTTATTTATATGGTGTAACATATATAAGCTGTATAAAAAGGTAAATTTTTATACAGCTTATATATGTTAATGATAAAGTGTAGAATCTAGGAAATTCCTGTGTATCTTGGAAAATTACAATCCTCCATCACAGTTCCCGGACTTTTATACAGAGGCATAAGCGAAAAAATACCACCCTTCCCCATAAGACATTAATTTTAACAGATGGTCTACTTCCCCCCCCCCCGCGGTACACGCTGCTGTATAAAAGTCGGAAACAGCAATTCACATAACAGTATCATAGGGCGATAGGAGAAAAAGGTATTTCATATTGATTCACATCCCATCCGGTTCATTTACAGCAAGATAATTGTGGGGGGGGGGAGTATTTCCTCGTATACCCTTGTCTAAAATTCGGGAACTGATTCACTTACATCGCAGGGTAATTTGAGTTTTCCAAGATATATCTATGGGAAAGTTTCCATAAAAGTCGGGTATTATATAGAATGACTAGGAAATTATGAAATTTCACACTTTGGCAAGCATTCTGTACTTTGCCAGCAACATACACACTACTAAGGAGAAAGCATTTCTGTCTTCCGCTAGTGTGAATAGTTTTTCTACATTTTGCATGCTAGTCCATTGTTGAATGTTATGCAGTCAAGACGTTCGCCTTCTACAATCCCCCGTTTTCTTTCAATCTTGCCTTTTATTGTCAACTGAGGTAGATATTTCTCTCCTTGCAGAATATGGCCAGGATAAAAAAGATTTTCCTGCATTTGATGGTAGTTAAAGTTCTTTCCGTTCTTGCTCTGCAGAGGACTTCGTTGTTGTTTACTAAGTCCAATCCATGGTATTCTCAACATCCTGCGATGTATCCACATCTCGAACGCCTCTAGCCAGTTCAGTGAACTTGCCTTGAGAATCCATGTTTCAACATCATATAAAAGTACGGACCAGATGTAGCTTTTGACCATACGTTGCCTTTATTTCAGTTCGAAATTGTTATTACAAAGAAGTGTCCTCATTTTCATGAAGGTTGCTCTGGCGATTTCAATTCGACTTCGCATTTCTTTCGCGGGGTCTAAGTTCTCCGTGATAGTGCTTCCCAGGTATTTGAAGTGACTGGCACGTTCGATTGGATTGCCATTGAGTGATAGGTCTGCATTTTCATACTGTCTGCGGCTTAAAAATCATGAACTTAGTTTTTTTTTTTTTTTTTTAATTAATATTGAGTTCCAGTTCTGCTCCAGTCGAACTGATCCTCTTGAGTAGTTATTGGAGTGGTCATAAATATGCAGACAACACTCTTTCTCTTCGGCACCTTCATTGGTGCCGAAGAGAAAGAGTGTTGTCTGCATATTTATGACCACTCCATTGACTTTTACTCCCAGATCTAACCTTCCAGGGCCTTTTTGAATATTTTGTCGGAGTATAGGTTGAACAGGAGAGGTGAAAGGATGCAGCGAACTCCTCGTTGGATGTTGAGGTTGTTTGTTCCTATTCCTCCGGCTCGGACTCTGACCCCAATAAAGATTTTTAATAATGCGGATATCCTTTCCATTCAGATGGGAGTCGAAGTAGTTATCAGGTACACCCACCTTTTTCATAAAATGGGGCGCTCTTTCAGTAATAGCACCACATGTTCATAACATGCGATATAAGTCAAGTGGCCAGATATATACAATTCAATGGGAGATGATTTAAATGACTATGAACGTGTCGTGGCTGTCGGCACTAGACATGCAAGTACATATAAGTATCTCGGAAATAGCGAACTGCTGGGGTTTTCAAGTACATCTGTGTCTTGGCTATATCGAGATTAGTCAAATAACATCCGACCAACGGCGATCTGTGTTCGGAAACAGCTCTTTGATGCGTGAAGAGTCTCGCTACAAGGCTAGCCAAGTGGTCAAACACGAGGTACATGTTCGACTTGATCGTGGTAATGCGACTGACAAATACGGTGCCGTTTTTGTATTCACTTTCTTGTAAACTCCTGTGGCCGTATCTATTTTAGAAAGACTACAGTCAGTCAAGTAATAACCAGTACAACAGCAATACATCATTGACTTGGTTCTCACCAATGATCCAAACTGTATCCAAAACTGGATAGTGCAGTAGCAAGGAGTGAGAATGTCATGAAATGAGTAGTATCCAATGATTTCTGTGGTAAAAGGAAGAAGAAAGTTTCAATTTCAAGAGAGTGAACTATAGTAGTTTGCAGTGTTTCTTGGATCCAATTACCGGGAGAGAACTCAACATTACTGGATAAATTTCATTATGGGAAGTATTCAAGGATTTATTCTGAAACTAAATGCATTTATTCCAGTGGAGAAGTTTTGCAAAAGAAAGATGTCCAAGTGGATAACCAGAGAAGTTAAGGCTTCAAATAAAAAAAAAAAAAAAAAAAAATGGAAACACAGAATATCGCGAAACACTGAATTACGAGTATGATAAACAAACCTACTGATACAGGCAAAAGCCGAATACAATAAATAACCAGCAAAGAACTAAAAGTGGAGAAGAGTTCTCATACGTGAACAAAAAAAAAAAAGGTGAATCACACAGGTCGCTTACTCTATCAAAGTAGAAAAGCACAGAAGTGGCTGACGAATTGACTTTGCTGCAATCTTTAAAGTGAAAAGACCATTTAAATTACGAGTGAATGGCGATAAGAACTCAGACTGCTGTAAATTAAATGATATCAGACTAGAAGAGTATTGCGGGGGTGGGGATTTACCGAAATTGAAAGTAACGCTCCTCCAGGATTGGATGTATAAATCCCGTTATACTAACAAGGACTACACGAGAATGCATCATCCCGTTTAAAATGTTATTGAGATCAAAACTGCGGAACAACCCCCTGGACTGGAGAAGTGTTCTAATGTCTCTCGTCTCCATGAAGGAGATGCAAAATCGTGGAGTACTAAAGACCAAAGAGTCTGTGGTTAAGGATACAGGACCATCTACACAGGAATGGTTCGTGAAGGGTATGTGGCAAAAATCTTGTCTTGCCTGCCTAGTTAATTATTATGAAGTTATAAAAAGAGTTCGATGCAAGAGTACTAACATTATTTATCTTGACTTCGCAAAGTTTTTACTATAGTCCCTAGGAAAGGCTGTTATACAAACTAAAGAAAACTGGAATTACTGGGACCCTTCGTTGAATTAATGGCTGGCTCAGAAACAATTGATACTAGTCAAATAGTCATTCCTCAGGTGTCCCAGAATAGTAAGTTAAGTTTCTCAGGGAGACTTTATTTCTCATTTTCTTTGATGAGTGCAGGGTAAGTCGTCAACATTTGATGTAAAAAAGGTAGGAAGAAGTGGTTAACAACCAGAAGCAGCCCAGTTTTCTTTCAGAATGACAGCTGGGTTGCCAAAATGGTGACTGCAGTTTAATGCTTCTAAATAAGATTAAATTTGCATCTGGAAAGCAGAAATAGCATAACATAAGAGCTAGCAGAGCGAAATTAAAGTGGTTCAGGGCGATAAAGACTTAGGGGATTCTGCCAGAGCAATCTTTTTCATGTAGCATAAACAAGTGGCTAGGAAGGCAAATGGTATCCTGTCTATGATATGTAGGACATCAAGTAGGGAAAAGGATGTCACTGCCCATCTGTATAAGATAGTGCAACTGCATTTAGGAAAAACTGTGTTCATTTCTGTATGCTAAACCTGAAGTAAAAGATAGAGCTTCTAGAAAGGGAGGCCACATTGTGAAGGGTGCTAATCAATGCCAGTATGAAGAACAGCTTAGAAGGTGCAGACTGCAAAGTTTTACAACTACAGTAGCAAGAACAAATTGCATCACTGTAGATTTTCTCTCAAAACAAGCATTACAATTAAAATAATTGCCCCTAACCTCAAATTTGTTCTACACTAAAAGACAAAATTGTGCATTTTATTGATAATAAATAACTATCTAGACAGTACCAATAATCACAGAAACACACTGCAGGCCAATATGAACGCCTTTGCATTGTGAAAAAAAAAAAAAAAAAAAAAATTAACGTTATGTAATTAATATGGAAAAAATATACCAGGGGCTTTCCTAGGGTATGTGACACCCGGGTGCCAGTTGAAATTTGGCGTTCCCTTTAAAATTTTCTTCATATGTGTATGTAAGTTTCTGGAGCCCCTTGAACGTTGGCGCCCGAGTGTAGTTCACCCCGCCACCCTCAGGATGGCCTGCCCTTGCCAGAGGCAATCAAATACGGTGGCATTATCATTAGGTCTTCTATAACGGACAGTATTTTATTGGCCCAACCACGAGCTTTAATTACTGCCTTGCACCTGTCTGGAATTGTATATCTGATTCTTGATGATCGCTGCTTAGTTCATGGTGATACACTAATGATTTCTTGCAATGCTTGTGGCTTTTTAGCAGCAATTCTTTCCCATAACACGCCAGCAGTTTCAAATCGGTACTATTTCCTCACCATGATAAACATCGGATATTGCAGTCTTGCATGAACTTCACCTGAAAAAAAAAAAAATAATAAAAATGCCAAAACAGTGTTTGAAACAATTTAAAATTAACATATCAGAAACTGTATTAAATGATTATACAATATACTAACCTTAAGCGCAATGGCAAAGCTCAGTCATGTCGGAAAACAATTTACTCCTCCCTGAGGGAGGTCAAAGAGTCTCCTTAATTTGCACAGTAGTCATCATTTACAAAATGTACTCTGACCACCATTTCTCGTTATGCAAACCCAAAACATCTGGTCCAATGGAAACTTGACTTTTTATTGAATACAGTCAGGGTGATAGCTTTCGTTAGATCTATGCCGAATCTAGCATCGGATGATAATCTGATCCATGGAGGTTAAATTGGATTCAAAGAATATCACAGGTTTCCACTGCTGAAATTGGCTTAGCCCAGGGGGATTTTGTCAATAAGGCTTCTTACTAGATCGATATGCCTTCGGGCTACTCCTCACAAGTCTTTGTCGGACAGTTCTATCACTTGCATTTACCTCAATGTTCCTTCCACATAGATTTTAGGTATGTGGAACTTGCACGACGATCATGGATACATAGACGGTTCAAAACTCTGTCCTCTGCTGGAGTACTCTTCCGTTTCAGTCCGGTTATAGATTTTATTTTGACATTCTCTTCTCACGTTTCTTCTTTTTAAGTAATCTTGACAGTGGACTCATTACAGTCCAACTTTTGCAGCTATATGTCGACTAGAAAAGCCCTCTCCATCAAGAGCAATAGGTACGCCTTTCTTCCTTGGAGTTCAACGAGTGAACACCATACCGCTGTTGAATAAGAAGTAAAGACAGATAGCAGCAGGGGGATGCTTTTATAAACAAGACCGTAGCAGTCCCATGTAAGGACTATAGCCCCTTATAACCAGAATAATGCGCATTTCTTACTGCTGCATATTAAAGCTTTAATTCTTCTAACAGTGCTATACCCAGGTTTCCACTGCTGAAATAGAAAATTTCAGCAGTGGAAACCTGTTGAAATTTTCTCGTGTGAAGTAAACAGAACTCTGTAAATGCCCTTGGGGCATTTACAGAGTTCTGTTTACTTCACACGAGAAATGATGGCGCAGTTCTGGGAAACCACCGATGGCGCCCCAAGGGCAAAACACAAATAAAGCGTTATATCCCCCCCCCCCCTTTACAAAATCCTGGAACCGCCACTAAAACAAGATGATGCATTGCCACACTAGTTTTACAGTATGATGTAATAGCGTCTTCAGATGACAGTTTAGAAGCGCTTAAGAAAATATTAAAAGTATTGCAATTTTGAGATAGTCAAATATTAGTCAGATGACATAAGAGGCAGTTGAGCTTAAAATTGCACTGGACAAGACCCAGGAAAACAAGATCCCTGGTAGAGACCTCCTTAAAGTTGACATACTGAAGAAATTTGCCAACCACTTTCCAAACTTCCTCCTTACTACGTAAAAGTACCTTGCAGAAAGTATCTTTCCAAACATTAGGAAAGCTAACCTCAAGTCGATACTGAAAAGTGTCAAAAAACCACCTGAACAACAGAAGTCGTACAGACCTTTAGCCCTTCTCAGCTATGCTCTTTGAAAGGCTTCTTTTCTAGCTTACCATATACTACACGTAAGGAATCCCAACTACTCCAGCACAGTTCAGATTCAAAACAGGGTCCAGCAGAGAGGATATTGTCTTAAAGTTAATAACAATGTCAACAAACACAGAAACCAAGTACTCACCGGCCATCATAACAGACTTCGACCAACTATGGTAGCTCAGCATTCTGGGAAGACTTCAGTATGCTAAGATTCCACTCAACCTCTACAACTGTCAGATCGTAACTCAGTCATCGGACGGTTGCTCTCGCCGCCAAGTACTAGCCAGTCTAGAATGGTCCCTTGAAGTTTCCCCCAAGGCTCAGTCCTTGGATTTTTCTTTTTTGTTCCACTGTTCTGCATGAGTTTCTTGGGATGGACTTCGAGCATGTTGAGTCTCTTGCTGATCTTGGTAGTGTACCCTGACACACGCCTTGAAAAACGCACAAAACTCATTTGAAAAATTAGAGGTGGGTAGTTATCCACCAGCTATTCGTCGCAGGAACGAAGACCAAATCAATGCTACTAAAGGGAACGTTGCAATTGACTAGACCTCCAGTCATCAAAATCACCAGCACCCCCTGTCAGGCACTATTCAGAAATAAAATGGCTGGGAATTATCCTCGATATGAAACACCTTCCATCCACATCTAAAATACCTAGCCAATAAAAAGTATTCGGCATGATTGCCCGAATTAGTTAGGTAGACTTGGGCACAAGCGATGGGCCTTGATGTTAATATATAAAGCCATATTCATTCCCATTGTCACCTACAGAATAGGTACTTGGTGCACCAGGGCTACTCTAGCACAAAACCTTGTAACCGATCTAAGCTGGACTCAATTCAAAGAACAACGCTACTCACAGTCACCAGGGCATGACAGACAGTTAGCATCCCAGTGCTCTGGGTACTTGCAGGATACATGCCTCTGCATTTAGTGGTCATCCAGAGGTCTCTTTAAACGTCCAAAGAGCATCTCTACAGAGATAGTGGGTATTACATTTGACACTTGCTAATAGCCCCTAGCTAGAAAGGAAAGGAATCGGTGGAAAAGGTCACCCCGACTGTGGCAGGAAAACTGGGATCATACAAATGAAAATATCAATCACTAAGAAATTTTACCTATAGTTGGGTTCACGAGTCCAAGACCTCTTCTCCCTGGTACTCACCAGGCTGACAAGCAACATT
This sequence comes from Mastigoproctus giganteus, assembly GCF_048544385.1. Lineage (NCBI taxonomy): Eukaryota > Metazoa > Arthropoda > Arachnida > Uropygi > Thelyphonidae > Mastigoproctus > Mastigoproctus giganteus. The sequence continues at coordinate 42,107,701 of NC_143587.1, read as the reverse complement.
TCTCCTAACAGAAGATGTACCCTTTTAAGCTGACAATGCTAGGGATTGAAAACTACCTTCTTTGTTCTCGTGAAGCTGAAATCACATTATGTATACATGCCCCTTATATGAAGACTTCCGGCTCAGGCTCTACACCAAAATCCTATTCAAAGGGTCTTCCAGACTATAAGAGCCAACCACCAAAAAATTCCCAGATGACATAAACAAATTAGGCCAACGAAACCTCACATATGACTTACCCTGAACTGATCGCTGAAGATTACAATTGAAATACCACCTCAATACCTCATGCATACCTCCTAGTGTCAGACCACTACCTGACACCTCTACTCCAGAAATGGGGTCATTCCTGTCATGCAAACCACAGCTGGAGTAGGCCTTACTGAGGGCTCTATGTTGTTGTGGAAAACTTCAGCCAGGGTAGGAGTCTCTGTTGCCGCTATTTCATGGTGCAGGACTGTCACTTCTTGTAGGTCCCACACGGGATAGGATTCACTGTTTACCCCAGCTGGGGTAGGATTTATGGCAGGCACTTTTCCACAATGCAAGATTACCTCTTGCAAATTTCCTCTGGAGGTAGGAAACATTGCTGACACTGTATTGTAGGATATTACTGACATTTGGGCCTCAAATGGCAATCACATGGGAGCATTTTCCCTCCCATGAATCTCCTTGGGTCAATCCCCTTCTCTTCCCTCACTTTTTTTGCACTGTCCTTTTATTTGGTCCTCTTCTCTGCAGCCTACTTTTTTTTACCCATGCACTCTGACCCATTTTCTTCTCTACAGGGTGATTCACTACCAGTGCGACAAACTTGCAGGAGGTGTAGGGGGCACAAAGACGAATCGGAATCACATAGCATTGCAGGGACCGAAATGCCTTCGTCATGCTGTAGAGGACGTTGAAAGGCAGGTCGCGTGAACAGCGATCCCGCTGGAAGTCAGCATTTGCGAACCGGTTCCCGAGGCAGTAGGATGGACGAGTATTCAAACGTTGAACTGGCCGACATGCACCTCGCATATGGAGCTGCGGAATGTAACGGGCGCGCCACTCTGCGCTTGTATCAGGAACGTTCCCCGCACAGGCGTGCTCCTCATCATACGATTTTCGCACGTGTGCACAGAAGGTTACGTGAGACTGGTTGTTTCACGAGAGGTACCATGAATCGAGAGCGAACGACAAGGACGCCAGACAATGCGGAGAATGTCCTACGTCTTGCAGAAGGCAATCCGAGTAGTCGAGCGATAGGCCAACGATTGGGTATTTCCCAATCCACTGTATGGAGAATACTGTCAACAAACCAAATGAGTTCATACCATTTGCAACGCATCCAATCATTGGAGCCTGTGGATTATCCACTACGGAGGACTTTTGCTACTTGGTTTCTTCAACAGAGTGCGGCAGATAGCGCATTTGCTGCATCCATATTGTTCACGGATGAGGCAAGTTTCACAAGAGAGGGAACCTTCAATCAACATAACGCCCATTTGTGAGCTTTGGAGAACCCCCATGGTACGCAAACACGTGCAACTCAACGCCGTTTCTCTGTCAATGTTTGGGCCAACATTGTTGGAGACCACCTCATTGGACCGTACCTTCTGCCCCCTCGTCTGGACGGTAGGGCATACTTGATCTTTCTACAGCAAGTCCTGCCCGAACTTATTGAAGAAGCACATGTTCCTCAGTCGTTGCACCGCTCAATGTGGTTCCAGCATGATGGGGCTCCCCCACATTACACCAATGACGTCCGCCAACACCTAAACGTTACATTTGGACAGCATTGGATAGGTCGTGATGGTCCGGTTCATTGGCCTGCTAGATTGTCAGACCTATCATGCCTGGACTTCTGCTGGAGTCAAATGAAGAGATTGGTTTACGAGACCCCCGTTGATTCAGTTGAAGACCTCACCGCTCTCATCTCTGTAGCTGCCGGGGAGATTTGAGACACACCAGGAATCTTCCAGAACGTTAGGGATTCCATGCGGCGGCGCTGTGAAGCCTGTGTGACTACTTCTGGTCGAACTTTCGAACACCTTCTGTAGCATGACTTTTTGCCAATGTAAAAAACTTGTCATTAAATGATTTGTTACACTAACGAGTTGCTGTTTCTGTTCTTTTTCTTTGTTCATGCGACCTCCCGCATGACGAAGGCATTTCGGACCCTGCAATGCTATGTGATTCCGATTCTTCTTTGTGCCCCCTACACCTCCTGCAAGTTTGTTGCACTGGTAGTGAATCACCATGTATATCCTCGTGCTCTCCTTCCAATATTTTTCTCTTCCTGGTCTCTGTCAGAAAGCTCAAGCGACCCTTGCAGATACTAGCCAGAGAACAATGGACTGCACGGCTCACTCACTGTCGGGGCAGGCAACTTAGAGTCCCACTGGGGGGGGGACTTGTGGCTAAGTAGCCAGAAGAGCAACACAACAATACATAAAACATATTACTCCTACTTCTGCTACTTAACAAGAGTACCGATGGCATAGTTGTGGGAAACCACTGGTGGTGACCAGTGCTGGATTAAGGCACGGGCTTGCAGGGCCCTTGACCGGGGTGCCAAATTTTGCAAATCATGAAAAAATATATAAATAAATATATACAGGGCGATTCACTACCAGTGCGACAAACTTGCAGGAGGTGTAGAGGGCACAAAGACGAATCGGAATCACATAGCATTACAGGTCCGAAATGCCTTCGTCATGCGGTAGAGGACGTTAAACGGGAGGTCGCGTGAACAGCGATCCCGCTGGAAGTCAGCATTTGCGAACCGTTTCTGTTGAAGAAACCAAGTAGCAAAAGTCCTCCGGAGTGGATAATCCTCAGGCTCCAATGATTGGATGCGTTGCAGATGGTATGAACTCATTTGGTTTGTTGACAGTATCCTCCATACAGTGGATTGGGAAATACCCAATCGTTGGCCTATCGCTCGAGTACTCGTACTCGGATTGCCTTCTCCAAGACGTAGGACATTCTCCTCATTGTCCGGCGTCCTCGTCGTTCGCTCTCGATTCATGGTACCTCTCGTGAAACAACCAGTCTCACGTAACCTTCTGTGCACACGTGCGAAAATCGTACGATGAGGAGCACGCCTGTGCGGGATACGTTCCTGGTACAAGCGCAGAGCGGCGCGCCCGTTACAGTCTGCAGCTCCATACGCGAGGTGCATGTCGGCCAGTTCAACGTTTGAATACTCGTCCATCCTACTGCCTCAGGAACCGGTTCACAAATGCTGACTTCCAGCGGGATCGCTGTTCACGCGACCTCCCGTTCTACCACATGACGAAGGCATTTCGGACCCTGCACTGCTATGTGATTCCGATTTGTCTTTGTGCCCCCTACACCTCTTGCAAGTTTGTCGCACTGGTAGTGAATCACCCTGTATATATCCTTAGTAAAGAGGGCACTGAAAAATCTTTCTGCCCAGGGAACGAAAATACCTTGGTCTGGCAGTGGCACCCTACACTATGCCACTTCAAAATGCACAACGTCGTACCTTGTCAAGGATGGTGTGTCAGCCGAATTGAAGATCGAACTGTCAGCAAAAAGCAAGAAGATACAGTTAAAGTGTGCACAGTAAGACCAACACTAGTGTTCTGAGCCCATATTTTGCTGCACACTGGTATTCTTGATAAAAGTGGAGCAAACATTTGGATGCCACAGGTAACCTGGACATTTACCCTAGGGGCTCACATCTGGTGATTATGGGCTTTGCACACCTAGGGTCCTGAGCTGGATATCATCATTCTTCTTTCTTAGTGATTCCCTTCTACTTCTGACTGATTCTCTCTCAGAAAAAAATTTTTTGGATGGTGCAGCATAAGCCTCAACGCTTCCTTTCACCATATGGCTAATGATAATTTCCAAAGAGAGAATCCCTTTCATGGCCGCAATGAATCTGCAAATGGGTTCGTCCAATAGGATAATGCACCATGTAACAAGCCAGAACTGGTTCCAAGAAACTGAGCGAACTCGGCCTTTATAATTATTAATACTTAGGTGTAAGTGTTTTTAGTTTCTAACGGCACCAGGGGTTTCCCCCATCTCCGCGTTGCTCTTATTGTGGGTGTACCAGTTCACTGGGAAGGCCAGAGATTTAAAAGTGTATGGATTATGGAAGTGTGGTGTTTTGTACCGTTGTTCCTCTGGCCATTTAGCCGCTGGACCTCTTCTGAGGCCCAACGTTGCCCCACTTACGCCCCGTGGAGGCAGACCAGGTACCCGATAGTCTTTAGTTCACTCTGGCAAGTCCTGCCACCTAATTTCCTGAGATTTCAGTGGGTAGGACCTTAAAAAAAATTTTTTTTTTTTTTTACACATATATGTGTGATATCTCTCGATTGCGTAGGGTGATGTCGCTTGAATAAGGAAAGACCGAAATATGGGCGTAAGTTAATTTGGATTCATTGAATTTATGTGTGGGGGAGAATTCGCTTGTGTAAAGATAGAGAGGGGGGTGGAGAATGAAGACTGGGGGGTTAAAGGAGGAAGGATAAGGCCAATAGAATAGGAGGCTTCAATTTGGTGTCAGCAGGGCATGCCCATGCCCTGCCAGAAGGAAGAATGGGGGTGGCGTGGAGGGGAGGAAACAGTATGACTGTCTCCTCCCCCTGCCGGGGTGGGGTAGAAAGGGCCAGACAAGGGAGCCAGCACAGGTCGCCAATATGGCGTGTGTGCAGCCTGGCTGCAGAGTGGTGGCTAGGCTAGCAGGTTCAGGACAGCATCACAACACTGGCCCCCACCAGGAGGCACATCGAGGGACAAGGTCTCTACCGACTTGTTCACAGATCGGTTGAATGCCGGCGTTAGTCATGGGATCAAGGTCTTATCCAGTTTGATCATGGTCATGGTCCTTCTATTTCCATTTTGGGTGGTCATTGTTGGTATGTGGTCACTTTCACTGTTTGTTCTGTTATCTGGGCGTCGATGTTGTCACAGTCACTCCTGCATATGGTGATTGTCACATTCTAGGGTAGTTCGTTGGGTAAATTACATGCGCTGTCGGTCCAGTTGACAGGGTGTCCGTGTTTGATTGTGATGTTCGTGGGAGAAAAGTCCCGTCCGATATCGTGGTACTTTGATCTTTCTGGTACAGTTGACAAAGTAGTGGCACTCATGAGAGCAGAGTCCCGTCCGATGAGTTGTAGTCAGGTCCTGCATCAGGCCTAGGGAGGTTGGGTCATTGCCCTTAGCCGGGTAAACAGCTCATGTGCAAAGCACGAGAGGGCCTTGTAGTGCTCCTCCTCATGTAATATAAGGTGCTCCCGTTCCTTCGGATTAAAGCGTATCTTTGTGATGAAATGATATCTGATGTCCTCAAAGAGGGGACAATCGTGCATTAGGTGTGACCATGTTTGGTTTTCTCCGAAGTGACATAATGGGGAATCCCTGATGCCGAAAGTTGACAGCTTGGCATTAAAAGAGCCATGCCCTGTTAGAAGAAAGGTGGTGTAGAGCCCGGTGAGAACCAGTTTGGCTGTTCGGGATACACTTGGGTAATGTCTGGGATGAACGTCCGGGTTATCTCACCTTTAGTTGAGTCTGCCCATCGGGACTGCCACGTTTGTTGAAGATATTTGGTTAGTCGTTTCTTTTCTGCGTTGCTGTTGCTGGTCGTGTATGTGGTGAAGCCAATGCAAGTTACACTGTTCCCTCTTGATAGTTGATATAGCATACCACAGCAGACAATCTCCAGGTCCAAGGGTAGGAGACCCACAAGGGGCTGCAGTGCATAAGTTAGCTGACCGTGCAGCATGCTCTGGAGACAGTGAGTAAGATGCTGCGCTGTATCGTTTTTAGCTTTCTTTTATTGACTGCGGTGGTTGCTTTTTTAAACCAGATCCCTGCTGCATAGCTGATGGCTGGAATGAAGAAAGCCTAAGTGATAGAAAAGATGCAAACTCAAACTGTATACTTAGCAATTTGATCCCAGTGAGTTGCAAACTTTAATGGTACTATTATAGTGCGCCACAATTCTCCAGTGAAGGTGAGGGTGGAAGACAATTAGAGAAATATAACATTGCTATATCCAGACTGGTGCTTAGGCTGTCTTTTCAAGAAGAAAACCCAACTCGGGCTGAGATTCCTGGACATAAGGGTTTTGTGGAAGGCGCCACCGGTGATTTCCCACATCTGTGCCATGGTACTTTGTGAAGAAGTACAGAATTTCTGTAAAAGCTAGAAAAAATGTAACGTCTGGTTTGTGTCATTAGTGCAATGTTCTGTTGTTATGTCACTGGCTGCTTGACCCCTAATAGGACCCCACGTTGCCTACCACTGGGAGGTGAGCCAGGCTGCTCATAATACTCTGGCTGGCCTCTGCCAGGGTCGCCTGGGCTTCCTAACAGAGACCAAGTTATAAAAAAAAAAAAAAAAAAAAAACGAGGGGATAGCTAAAGAGGGGAAGTTAAAATGGGAAGGAAGAAGGACATGGAAAGAAGGCGTCCTCCAGATGATGGAAGTAGGGAGGGAATGACCGTTGGAGCCCCTGGCTTGGGGAGCTCACTCACCCAGAGCCAAGGAAAGATAAAAGATTGCAAGTAGCAGTTACCCTGCAAAGTAGTGCCACTTGGCGTTTAACACCCGAAGGCGTTTGTAGAACCTGACCCACCTTTCAGTATACAGGTGCAAAGTGATCCCACACCCGAAGGTGTCATCAGGGTTGAAGTTAATCCTACCCTGGATGGGGTTTGCAGCTTATCATATCCCGGCAGAAGAACTAATTTATCCTACCCCGTAGGGGTTTGCATTGCATTTTGGTGGATTCCTTTTGTACTAATGTCAAACTGTTGCCTAGGAGATTGTTGTCTGAGTTGGAAGGTTGATTGAGCAAACTCGGTTTGGGCATGATAGTAGAGCTCATCTTGCAGAAATAAATGTTCCTGATGGTGTAGGTTTCCGTGTGTTTATGTGATCAGTCTTGTCCTGTAATCTTCATAATAAGGACAGTAGTACATTACATGCTTTCAGGTTGTCTGCATATGCAAAGTGGGTTTTGTTCAATACCCAGATCTATTAATTTTTTCCTGAAGGGTCCGTGTCCAGTAAGAAAGTTACTTGGAGGCCGGGGGAAAACCAGGGAGGAGACTGGGTATGTGCGGGCAACAGAAAGTCGAAACATTTTGATAATAGTTCCTTTGCTTGTGTTATTACATGCGTCTTGCCAAATTTCGACGATTTTGTTTGCAATACGTTTTCTCTCTTTTGCAATCGTTGGCCAGATCATGGTGGATGCTAAGGTTGTCACAGACATTCTCTCTCAGATATGCCAGACAAGCTGTACTTGCTACCTGGGCGTCGAAAACGCTGATGAAACTCATATTCGGGTGACATTCAAGTCAGTGGACTCAATTTCGGCGAAATCCGTACGGTCTGTGTTAGCCAAACCTTCTGCTTGCACCTTCACGATGGTGGGACTGTTAGTAATCCTGGGTATAACCTCAATGCATAAACACACTGTGGGTGACCACCCAGGTGTGAACCAACATAAGCAGGGGTAGAGGTGTGGCACCCACACCACAGGTAAGAATGCGGCCCCTATGTTACAAGGAATACTAGGTAGTAGATGACTCATCATCCGGTACAATACCACCACTTTGCTTATTGGAGGCTTGAAGTGGTGGAACCCATGTTTAGTCTCCAGAGCTAAGTTCCGGTCAACGCTTCCCCATCTCTTCCATCATGCAGTATGATTGATGACTTTTGAAGTTATGAACATCATGGCGAGATTCAATCTTTCTTACATTTCGAGGGTAAAGCTCTAAAACGGTGTTCGCAGGCCGGCCGCTAGTTAGTACACTGGATAGAATCTATGGTAACTCTTTAGGCTTCCACATCAGATAGTGCATAATCTTGCTACCTCTATTCTGCCAGATAGTGACTGGAGGGAGTCCGAGTAGTGTGTATGCGAGGGGCATTGTCGAGGCCACGTTATGTCAAGTATCTGGGTATATTCTTAACATGTGTACGCCATATCTAAAAATTTTATTACTGCATACAGTATGTCCCTCCCCCACTTTTTCTTACTATTGGATACACCATGAATTGTCAAACTAATACAGTAAGCTTATCTTCGAAAACATCTAAACCTCCCAAACACTTTCTAGTTCATTTCACAAATATACGTGGTCTCAATTCTAATCTCAACGATGTCCATTTCCACTTGCAGTCTGTGAGACCCCATGTACTTTTCTGACAGAATCTCAGTTAGCGGTTGATTCAACTACTACTCATCGAACAGTTGCCCAAACTATTTGCTGTACGATTCCTTTCGCCTCAAAGGTTGTACTAGTGCATTTGTCCGTTCTGATATTCCCTGTCAGAGACTTAAAATCTCTCTACTTCATTGTGTCAAATTCATCTGTTGTGTCTTCCAATCTCCCACTCCACTATTCACTTGGAACTCTGACTTCCTCACTTTGCAACTTGACTTTCTGCAGTCCAACTTCCCTAACAGTGAGATACTTTTTCCTTGGTGATTTTAATGTTCACAACTCCAGCTGGCTTCCGTTTTCTAGTCACACGGACCCAGCTGATCGAGACGCTGAGGCTTTTGCAATTACTAATGACCTTCTTACTGATGCTCATAACCTCACAGATTGTTCATTTATCTACAAGAATACCGGACAATCCTAACCATACAAACAACACTATCTTTTTCTTACAAACAACCCTTGTAAGTACACGGTCGAAGTGAGTGGTCATTTAGGCACATCAGATCACAACTTGGTGATTGTTTCTTCTCCAATGGAGCCTTCATCTCATTGCTATTCTCAACCACGTATTGTTTGGCATTACAAGAATGCAAAATGGAACGACCTGCGAGATTCCTTTTGTTCCTTTCCTTGGTCGGATTACTGTTTCAAAACTTCAGATGTCAACGTTTGCTCAGATCGTGTCAGTGAAATTATTCTTGTAGGAATGGAATCCTTTATTCCACACTCCACTTTAAAATCTCGTCCTTTAACTAAATCTTCGTTTTCCAATAAATGTGCTAAGGCTGTTCAAGAGAACAACGTTGCATATCGTAATTGGCTTGTTTCCAATTTTTCAGTTTCATTTTCTGCTTACACCAAAGCTCGCAACAATTGTAAAGCAGTTATTAATCAGTCCAAACTAGATTTTGAACAAGCCAAGAATGAAAAACTTGCTTCTTGCCCTAATGGTAGCCGAGCATTCTGGTCTCTTGCCAAAGCTATTGGCCGCAACTTTTGCCCATCTCTGCCCCCCCCCCCCCCCCCCCACACACACACTGTCAAAACCAACCAGATGAATCTGTTGTCACTTCAGCCAAGGATAAATGGGATGCTGACATGCTAGCATCCCATTTTTCTTCCAATTCATGTATTAATCTTGGTAAAACACCTCCCACCATTCCCAACACCCTCCATTTAATGCCACCTGTGGTCTTCCGTCAAAAGGATGTCAGAAGGATTTTCACGAATCTTGATGCTAAGAAAGCTCCAGATCCTGATTGTATTTCTCCCCTTGTTCTCAAAACCTGTGCTCCTGAACTTACTCCTGTTCTTTGCCGCCTTTTTTCACTTTCTTATTCCAAAGGCGTTTTTCATTCTGCTTGGAAATTTGTTCATATCCAGCCAGTTCCTAAAAAGGGTGACAAATCCCTCCCATCCAATTATCGTTCCATTGCAATTACTTCTACTAATTCTAAAATAATGGAGAAATCAAGTAACCGTCAACTCTTAAAAACTACCTAGAAACTTTCCGTCTGATCAACGATCGCCAGTATGGATTCCGTCAGTGTCCATCCACTGGTGATATTCTGGCTTATGTTACCCATTTATGGACAAATTCAATGGAAAAGTTCGGTGAAACAAAAGCAGCTGTCTTGACATCTCAAATGCTTTCGATCGTTTTTGGAAAGGTCTTCCAAACTAGCTTCCATCTTATGGTTTGCCAACCGTTTTTTGTAATTGGTTATCCAGATTTATCTCTGATTACTCACTGAGGGTAATGGCAGATGGCTCACTGTCCTCTAACTTCTCCACTAATGCTGGTTCAGTTCTTTCCCCCACTCTTTTCCTCTTGTATATTAATGACCTTCTTCCATTGACTGGAAATCCTATCCATAGTTTTGCCAACGATAGCACATTGCATTCCACTTTCCATTTTGAAAAACCTTGCTCTGCTCAATCAGCTTCAACTTCTCGAAAATCTGCTACCAATTCCTTAAATGCCGATCTCCAGGTAATTCTCCAGTGGAGCAAAGACATCTTAGTTGATTTCAATCCTCCTAAAATTCCGTCTTGTCTTATATCTTGCAAAAAGGATTCTTCTGCTCCTATGCTTATCTTTGGTGACACTCCGATTTCTAGGCAAAATGATATCTCTTTTGGGGATTACCCTGACTTTAATCTCTCTCTTCGCAGAAGCACGTTACAAATATTGCTTCCTCTGCATCTAAAAAACTTGGTTTTCTCTTTCGCTCTCGGTGTTACTTTTCTTCCAAACAGCTGTTCACTGTGTACAAATCGCAAATCCGCCCTACTATGGAATATTGTTCCCATATCTGGGGCGGTACCCCCAAAACCTCTCTCATGCTTCTAGATTCCATTCAGAAGACGTTATGTTAATTAATGACTCCTCTCTAACAGATTCTCTCCCACTAGCGTAGCTACCCTTTTTCGGGCCCGGAGGCAAAGAACATGTTCGGGCCCCTACTTAATTAATGAAAATTGCAAAAACAGGAGATAACCAAAGACGCCGGGCCGCAAGGCAATTGCCTTGCCTGCCTACATGGTAGCTACGGTCTCTCCACTCGCTGTCTCATAGACGTACTGTTTCTGCTGCATGCCTTTCCTACAGATATTTCCATGGGCACTGTTCCTCTGAATTGGCTTCGATAATTCCCGCTCTCTTTCAAAACAGTCCGAACACGTGCCACCACCAGCCAACATCCATTTACTGTCCAACTTCAAACTCACAGAACCAATTTTTCATCTTCCTCGTTTATTCATTCAACTGCCGTTTTCCGGAACAACCTTCCTTCGTATTTCTTGAAAATTAGTCTACAGAAGTTTAAGTCTAATGTCAACAAATATCTTCTTTCATCTTCTCAATCCCGAACCCAAACACGGTACTGAGTACTATAGGTTCTAATACCTCTCGTGTTTTGGGGTTTCATTAAAAAAAAAAAAAATCTGAGGGAATACCTCTTTAGTCTTTGAAATAGGCCTCTCTTGATCACCTCAAGATACAGGGGTAGATATTCTGCGAGGACTTGAAGCGCCGGCGTACTAACAGTGCGACAGCATAACTCTGTGAATTGAGTCCAACTTCGCCGGATGTTTGCTCTGGTACACCACACTGCCGCGCCCGTCGTTTAAGGCCTCGGTCTGCCCTACTAATTCTAGCAATCAGTGCCATGTATTTCCTAATTTTTGTTGCGACATGAACTAGTTGCGGGTAAAATGTCAACTTCATATCGAGGATGATGCCCAAAGGCCGCCGTAGCCTAGTGGTCAGGCACGCGGGTGCATAAGTACACGTGCCTTGAGTGACCGGGGTTCAAGCCCGTGACTACTGAATACGGTGTTGTTTCTTGTATTCTATCTATCTTGTAAACTCCTCTGACCGTCTGGTCGTCCCGGAGTATAAACAGAAAATTTATTTATTTCAGGGAACAATTTTATGGGTGTACCATTAATTTTTATGGTTTGTGGTCTGGTTAGTTGAAGCGATCCCTTGAGCAAAATAGACTTGGTTTTCTCCTCAGAAATAGTGAGCTGGTGTGTGGAGGCTCAGCTCTGGACCTTTCTGAGGGCCAGTTTGGCATTGACTTCCAACTGGGCTCGAGAACTAGCATAGCTAACCAAGTCTAGGTCATCTGCAAAGGCCAAAGACACAGCACACTCAAGGTCCAAGACAATGGACCAGAAGAATGGTCCAAGGTCAGAGCCCTGAGGACAACCCCGGGTGACCAGCCTCGAGACTTGCTGGTACTTGGACGTGAGCATGATCTTCCTCTGGTTGAGGTATGAGGAAATGCATCTGTAAAGGTTGATAGGAGTTTTGGCATTTCTAAGCCTCCTGAGGATGCTTGGCCACCACAGGCGATCAAAAGCACCAGCAAAATCCACTGTGGTGGCAAGGGAGTATTTCACAGGACTATTTTTGCCCGAAGCAATAAGGTACTCAACAGCGGACATTCATGTAATCCGAACTGGTGGGTTTGGATGCCAGGTTTGATTCTGAGTAGTGTCTTTCCATCCGAGTGTGTAGAAGCCTTTCAAGCAGTTTGGAGAGGACAGGAAGCAAGGCAATTGGTCTGTAAGAATTTGGAATGTCTGGAGGTTTTTCAGGACCTTTGATGATAAGTTTTATATTAGTCTCCTTCCAGATTTTGGGACAGTATCCTCAATGCCGATAGCAATATAATCGTAGCAGTTCAAACTAACGGAATCGCATGCCAGCAGCGTTCGGAACGCAGTAGGCAAAACGCCGACGGAGCCAGTGGTTTAAAATACAACAATCGGAAAGGTCCACTATTGAACAATTGATTTCTTTCTTACTCAAGACCAAGGCGAGCTGACTGTTGCGTCAGCTTTCTTATCCACTTCAATTGATGACTATATTCAAAGAGAAGTGGTGAAATTCATGACTTAGGATCCATCTGGACCATCGACTATTTTCGTCCGTGCGCCAGTTAATATATGGTTCATTGTGTATCTGTATAAGTGTGTTTACAGAGATTTTTCATATTGTGCGGATGAGAAACTATTCCTTCCATCTCACATCGGCTAATACAGGGATGTCCGACATTTTTCAGCTAGGGACCAAAACAGAAAGTGACGAATGTCGTCAGTAAGGGTATCAGAAAGCTAAAACTGTTCCTTATCACAAATTACTTTTGTTAATTTTATGTTTACTAATTAAATACGAAGATCCAACCTGACGTTAATATCATTCTTATTATATGTTTATAAGATTACCAAATACTGAGGAAGTTACATAAAACATAAAGCAAAGCAGAAAAATCGAATGTTACAAAAAAAAAAAAAAAAAAAAGGGATTTTTTTTTTTTTTTAAATCAATTTGATACTATAATATGACATTACTTTTAAACAGGGATGGATAACACCTGATGTTGTGGACTGGACAAAGAAGAAATGGACAGCACGCAGCCTTTACACGCCAGGGCACAGGTAAGAAGAAAACGGATATTTTGCTTTAATATGCAAGGGTCAGTAATGAATAAAGCGATGGTGAATAGATGTTAAAGGGGGGGGGGAAGAGTCAAATATACGTGGGTAAAAATAAGCGCATGATTTCAATCGCGTTCATGAAAAGATGTTGAATTCACCATAATTATAGGACGCAATCGAACAGCGGTATCATTTAAAAAGTTCATAATTTCGTGTAAGTTAATCAAGCCAAATAGTACACAAAAACGTTCTAATCAGTTCCACAATTATGATAAAGAAAATTGTGCCCCTACATTTATCTTACCTGGTTCAGAAATTATTTCTTCCAACAGTTTTTGCCTGAATTCAGCTACAGCAGTAAGATTAATTTGTCTTTCGGGAGTTGTCTTCTTTGCATTCGTATTATGCATGTTAGAGCTTTCGCCAGTGCTAATAAAAGTACATACATGAATGTCCGTTTTTTCCACCCCCCAAAACTAAAACCAAAAAATAAAAACATTATAAAAATGTAAAATTTTGTAAAAAAAAAAAAGCAATACTTTATTCGTAGAATATTCAAGTTTCGTGCAGTTGATCTTAAAATGCCCCTATCTACCCCTCTGCCTCAAAGAAGGCGTGAATTATACGTAAAAGGGAGCAGAAAACTTTTGACAGCTGTCATATGATTTCATTGCATAACTTACCTGGATGGATGTCAATCTCACTTAACAGTTTTTTCCTAAATTCTTCAACCTGCTCAGAATCAACTTTTCTTCTTTCTTCTTCGTGTCTTCCCGGCATTATGATAACAAAAAAAAAATAAATAAATAAGCAATTCACCCTGCGTATATGAGCACTAAACAACCGACAAGAACAAAATCCTAAAACTTCTAAACACCCAGCAAAAGTAAATCCAAACTCCAATGTTTTATAGTCATGTGCACTTATGTATCAAGCCAACCAGGTGGAGAATGAGTTGTGCGCAACCGCTTTGACTTTCCAAGGTCGTCATACACGTGCGTCATGCATCCACAACAACGTTAAGATAAGCTGTGAGTTTAGCCTGATATAAATCGCGTGAAGAAAGTGAAACGGAGATCCGACTTTCATGAGTCGAGCATCCGGCTAATGCTAAAGTAGGACAATACATCTCCTTCCAAGCTGTTATAATAACTAAATGATTCATATTTACTCGTGGGAGTGGATGAATGATGGTATTTTGTTTTGTTTTGTTTTGTTTTATTGGCTGTAAATCTGATACAAGAACGATGAAAGCTTCAATAAACGACAGTAATTCTGGGTATAGGCTAGTTCACTTTCATGAAAGTGGCTGAAATCCAGTTTTCTGGTTATTGCTTTAAACAGTATGGGAACAAAGTTGACTTTTGTCCCACGCTTTTTAGTTTGTAGTCGTTTGAATTATTTGTCATTCTCAAATTTGTTTAACACGTTAATGTCAGGCAATAGCCTGAATGTTTCTACTTTCTGTGCTATCAGAGTTCACTTAGGGCATGTGCTCTTCTGTTTCTATGCGTGTTCACAACTGGCTGGACTGGTCTAAAATTGCTTAAGGGGAAAAATTTCTAGAGGCCCGTTGTTTGGGGGCACGCAATTTTAAATATATTTCAGTAGATAATAATAATTTTAATTATGTTATTTTAGAACTGAGTAGTTTATGGTCGCGTTCGCTCTAGTATTATCCTCAGTTTTAAAATCCACTTAGAAATATTACAATCGGTTATCAAACTGTGGGTCACGAATAACTTGGGTAAGGGGGAGGGCAAAATTTTTTAAAACTTTGCTTCAGTTTTTAAATGTAATTATTATTTTGTTTATTTCCAATGCAAAGATTTTATTTTATACAAGTTTTCAGGTTCTGGTATTATATTTATTTCTTGCCCAGCTCTAATCCGAATGGAATTTAGTTTTATTTATAGGGAGGGGGGGGGGTTGCACAAATTCATTTATCATTTTAGAGGTTCACAGTACCGCAAAGTTTGAGAACCCTTGAGTTATTCTGATAATAATTTAACGCTACTTCAACGTAGAATGTTTTGTTTATAAAGAATTTCGCAAAGTCTGCTGGGCATTCATCATTTGTCCACGCCTGTAATCGTTTATACACTGCTGAACAAAAGTTAAGGTATAAATAACAAAAGTGCTATAGACTGCAAAATAAGTGATGAAAATCGCTGAAATTATACTAAGAACCTTTTTATTATGTTTATTACGTTTGAAAATATTATTACATTATTAAAACTTAAGTTAAAATTGGGTGCTCATCAATTCTTTGCATGAGAATTCGCTGTATGTGACAATTTCATGAAAGAAAACTTTGGTTTTTCAAGATTGGCTCCCTCGGTCCTTTCCTAAAACCAAGGATACCATTTATGCGGATCGGATAATCTTACTATTTTGATTGAAGGAGGATCGCGTAATGCTCTTGAAATCGCAGCCTAATCGACTTTTGAATAAACAGTGTGAATGGACCACCCAGAATAAGTTAAGTATTAGTGTAGCTAAAACAAAAATGATAATTTTTAAGCAGCATAAATTGAATCTAGATCGACCACCTCAAGTTAGAATTAACCGAAAGCAATTACCACTGGTAACGATGCAAAATAATTGGGTGTTATTATTGACCATAATTGGAATTTTGATTTACATTTATCTTATTTTTCAGAATTTCGCAGCTTTTGTTCGCATTTCCACAGTTAAACGGAGTCTTTCCAGGATTTTAAAGATTTATTGACTTGCAGGTTTTTTTTTTTTTTCCAAATGGTAACGTAAGGCGCAGGGGGCATGGTTCCACAGCAGATTTAAATGAAAACTTTTCAGTATACAAAGATCCATGCTCTTGGCTATTTTACCAGTCAACGCAACTAGGGCTATAAGGCATCAATATATTGTGTTTGTAACTGCGCGTATTTTTCGGTCGGTTTGCTGTTTTCCGGACCAACTAACTCAGCCGCACTGTGAAAAAAAACCTATCAAAATTCTTCGCGTCATTGACGGGTTTCGAAAAGTATTTCTTTGAGAAAATCTCTCTCAGTTGCAAAACTCACGAATAAATGTCAAAATTCACAATGGTGTGTCACACAATTGTGGTTCAATATTTCGTTCTTCGGTATCTTTGGCTTCTTTTCTCAATTCGGTTTACTTAATTCTATTTGACTAGAATTTCTGATTGTATTCGATTTTCCTTCGTACGTTTGATCGTTCAGCAGTCTCATCACGGACTGCAGTTTTACGTCTCAAGGGCTTCTTTGCTCTTTACAGTAGCATTCGTTTTGTACTTGAAGCTCTTATCCATTTCGGAGTTTCCAGACTTTGATGCTAGAATCAACGCTGTCTTCGGTCTTATTTCTCGTGGTAATCGTCACTTCCTTCCATCTCATCTTAAATATTTTAAAATCCAGTAACTTATAAAATTTTCAAATAATTGGTATTTCAATTTATGCTTTGAAGTAGAACAAAACTGAAAAAAAAAAAAAAAAAAGCCATAATAATATGCCGCACAGTACTTGAATATCAACGGTCAAACGCCAATATATAACATAATAAAATAGAATAGAATCTTAATTGCAGTATAAGATATACAATTAATCCCGTCATGGCATGGTTGTGCCAAGAGTTTTACAAATACATTCCAAATCCATACAGACATAAGAAATAGATATGTACATAATACGTAATTTATATTGTATTTGTATGCATTTATACATACTGTATATGCATACAAATACAACTATAGATACATATACAATTGAATAATTTCATTAAACGTAAATTGGCACTGAAATATTCACACGGGGTCACATGTGCAGGCGACGTTTGGCGTAATGAGGACACATCTGTGGTGGTCACGGATGTTACTACTGGAAGGCAAAAGCGCAGTTATAAATTTTTAGTGTAGCGAGGATTCCTTTCTGCATTTGTTGTTGTTTGCCCCTTTTTTTGGAGGTCACCGTCGATCACTTGAAATCAGAACTGCATTTGCTTTGGCAGGAATCTACCGGTGAGTACTAGACAGTTATGGTCTGCTATTAGTTGTGCTAAAGACCGGAGATAAGGGGAGGAATGTGCCAAGAGCAATAATCTCTGTAATTTTACCCATGGCCATTTTGATAGTGAATAACAGCCTTCTTTCTTCAATGCAGGATCGCAGCCTGCACAGTTGAAGGACATCTGCTAAATGCGTTGTTCTGAGGGTTAGGAGAAGATGGAGCTTGGTGTTGACCCATTTTATATCATGAATAAATAATGAAAACAACAATGGGCCCAGCAGCGAACTCTGGGAGACTCCACTGATAAAATTAGAGCACGAAGAGCCATTGATAATCACTCTCCGTCTTCTTCCACTCAACCACCCCTTTATCGCAGCAGTAACTTTCCCTTAATGCCACACTACTCCAATTCGCAGTCTTTTCTATGCAACAATATTAGAAACTGTCCTGAAATCCAAGCATATGATATCATAATTATTTTTGCATCCAGTTCCTTTGTCATTGCATTATAATATCCAATCAAACTGGTCACACAAGACGCACCCTTAACAAATCCATGTTGTGACTGAACTGCATCCCCTGTTTAGACGGTCGTGCATTACTTCTTTAACCCAATTCACAAAGGAGGGTCAAAGGTCACCCTTTGACTCTCCTTTGTGAATTGGGTATACCTTTGCACATCTCTAATCCACAGGTACCTCCCCTGAACTGAGCGATGCTCTCATAATTATGGCTAAGGGTTTACTTACCTTCTTTGCTGCCTCCCTTAATGAAATTGGAGAGATCCCATCGATAAAAAAGTTAACACAAAAACATGTTAACTTCAACAATTTATGTTCTTTCCTCTTAGTTATCACAAAATCGTTTAGCTAATCTATCTAATCTATCTTTAACTAATCTATCAAAACCGTCATTACTATTATATTCAAACGGATAACAGGGAATAGAACTTTGCTGTTCGGAAGAACAAAGTTTCGAAAAGTGCACAGCAAAAATATTAGCAATGCCAAGAGGACAGTTGATAGAGATATTAGAATTATTAATTAGCATAGGAATTCTGGATCTCGATAGACAGTTAATAGAGATATTAGAATCATTAATTAGCATAGGAATTCTAGATCTCGATAGACAGTTAATAGAGATATTAGAATCATTAATTAGCATAGGAATTCTAGATCTCGATAGCCGTTTGAGATAGGACCACAATGGTCTCCAATTGAAATTCCGAGTAAGTGCGGCTTCAACTGAGTGAAGATAATGAGAATATTGAGATTTAATAATTTTCTTAACATGGCGTCTAAGGGAACAAAAGGAAAAGTAGCTAAAGTTAGTTTTAAGTTTTAAATACCTTTTGTGGAGGTAATTTTTGCGACGAATTAAATACACAAGCTTATTCTACATCCAATGCGGGAAGTTACTACCATTAGCGGAAGAGAATTTGATGGGAACAAACTCGGAAATTGCAGAATGGAGGATTAAGTACAGATACTCAACGTAATGATCGATCGATTCAAAATTATGGATTGGAATCCAATCAAGATTGCCCAGAAGTTGATTTAACGAAGTCAGGTCTGTGTGTGTGTCTAAAGCTAAAAAAGTAGTTGTCAAAGGAAGGTTCAGAAATAAAAGAAAGGAAATCTGCGACAACAGGAGAGTGATCTGATCGGATGAAATTATCACCCTTAGAAATTGAGAAGAGAATTGATTCATGAGTAAAAACTAAATCAAGGTAAGAAGAGTTCCGGGTGGGAAAGTTTACAGATTTGAGTTAGGGCATACTAAGCCAAATGCTGCAAATTTGCTTAGCCAGTTTTTTTTTTTTTTTATCGTATGATGTGAGCAATACACGAAGGAACCAGTTTTTTCCTGCTTCCTTCGTGTATCGTGGCAGTGAGGTCCAACCGGAGAGTACGGCACCATCGTAATATCCAAGCCCAAGGAGGGATTCGGATCCGCGACCTTTGGGTCACCAGGCAGGCACTTTACCTGCCCGACTAGCCCAGTCGGCTGCTTAGCCAGTGAATTTAGTGAACAATTGGGGTCAAAAGCAGTTGGGACATTAAAATCACCCAGAATACGCGGTACAGTACTGCTTTCGGAGGTTTCAAAAAGATCGTTGCATCTATAATATTCTCTAATTGTTGAATGGTGGCTAAAGAAACTGGGGGAACAAGGTAAAAAAGCATAAGCAAGAGAAGCTTTCCTGCATGATTCACTAGGCGCCTCCGTAGCCAGGTGGGAAGGAGCAGCAGTGCGTAGCACACGCTTCTTGGTCAGACCGGGGTTCGAGCCCGTCACCACCAAATACGGAGCTATGCGGAAAGGTCAGGGAATGACCACCGCACCGGAGCAATATGGCCTTAGTTGCTAATGTTCCTAAAAACCAAATAACAAATAACAACAGCATGATTCACTAATAAAGAGATCCCGTCAATGGAAGAATGTTTAGTGAACTGCAGCACTTTGACGAAGTAATAGGTAAAGATAGCAACGTCACCACCCTTGGAGCCTCGATCCAAACGACAGACAGAATAGGAGAGAAGTAAAATTTCACTGTCAAGTACGTGTGGATGTAACCAGGTTTCAGTAAGGGTTACTAGGGCAAAAGTTTGTTGCAGAAGGAAGAGACAAAAAAGCAGTGATATTAGCATTAGTAGAGACATACGATGCAAGAAAGCGAGCTTATGCAGTATCAGCCAAAAAAAATCCCTCCCATTTCACTCCTCCATTCGTTCCAAATGCCTATCCAGCTCAGCCTTAAATTTATTTAGGTTATTAGCTTCCACAACAAAAGATGGAAGCCTGTCCCCCAATCAACTACCCGCTGGCTAAAGGCAAATTTCCGCACATCTATTCTACAACTAACAACTATCTTTCCTCAATTTGAAACTATGCCCCCTCATATCCTTAGTCTCAGCAAGAGGAAGAATCCCAACAGCATTCCTTGCTCAACCAATTCAACGCCTTATACACCTCAATCAGATCACCTCGCAGGTGCCTACTCTCCAGGCGCTGCAATTTGCAGAACTTAAGCATTTCTTGGTAAAAGCACCCCTTTGTTCCCTTCACCAATCTTGTTGCCCTTCTTTGTACTCGTTCTAGCAACTCTACATCCTTCCTAAAATGAGGCCTCCTGACCTGTACACAGTACTCTAGGTGTGGCCTGACCATTGCCTTGTATAACGGGATAATCACCTCCCTGTCCCTGCTAGCAAAATTCCTATATATCATTGACAAGACTCCGTGACCTGCCCTGACAGCCCGTCTGCACTGCTCAGCGAACTTCATATTTGACTGCACAATTACCCCCAGGTCTTTTTCACTTTCCACTTCCCTGAGTGTAATACCACACAGTTGGTACGTTTCTCTTCGGTTATTCTACCCATATCAGTACTTTGCATTTTTCAATGTTAAACTTCAGTTACCACTTCTCAGCCCATTTTCCCAACTTATCTAGATACAGTTAGAGTACGATACTGTCTTTACTGTCGCTAACAACCTTGCCAACCTTTGTATCACCTGCAAAGTTGGACATTAAACCTGATATATCTTCATCAATATCATTGATAAATATTGAAAGCAACAATGGGCACAACACTGAACCCTGGGGAACTCCACCAATAACATTTATCTACGAAGAGCAGTTATTATTTATTACCATTTATTACCACTCTCTGTCGTCTCCCACTCAACCATCCCTTTATCATTGTAGCAACTTACCGTTAATGCCATCCCTCCCAAATTTGTACAGCTGTCTTCCATGTGCAACAGTATCAAAAGCTTTCCTGAAGTCCAAGAATATGATATCAAAATTATTTTTGGTATTCAGTTCCTTTGTGACCAAATCATAGTATCCAATCAAATTGGTGAGACAACACCTTCCTTTAACAAACCCATTCTGTGTCTTAATTATTACTGCAGTCTTGTGTAGATGATCCTGCAATGCTTCTTTAACCAGCTGTTCCATTATTTTCCCCGGAACACAAGTTAAACTAACAAGTCTGTAATTACTTGTGTCACCTTTTGAACCCCCCTTTGTGAATTGGTGATACATTTTCACACCTCCAGTCCATGGGGACCTCCCTTGAATCCAAGGAAGCCCTCATAATTATGGCTAAGAGTTTGCTTACTTCCTTTAATATAACTGGATAGATCCCGTCCACCCCCAAGTGCCTTTCTTATGTTTAACTTCAACAATTTGTCCTCCACTTTGCTCTCGGTTATTACAAAATCACTTAGCTCCCAGTTAGCGTTTGATAAACTTCTGGCACTCCCCTCATTGAATAACTCCTCATGTGTGAATGTAGATGCAAAATACTCATTCAGTTTATCAGCTACCTGAGCATGATCATCAATAGTCAACCTATCTATGTTAAGTGGTCCAATCTGATTCATCCCTTTCCTTCTAGAGTTTACATAAGTAAAGAACTCTTTACTGTTTTTCTTTGCATCCTTTGACAAAGATTTCTCGTAATCTGCCTTCGCCCTGCCTAACCCCCTTTGTGACTTGATTACAGACTAGTTTATACCTGCCATAGGCTTCTGTGTTACCTAATACTTTATATGCATCCCACACATTCTTCTTCTTCTCTGCCACGAGCCTCATTAATTCATCTGACCTCCGTTTAGGTCTAAACCTTGAACAGCATTTCTTAGTTGGAATAAAAAGCCTAGTAGCCTCCAAAATTAAGTCCCTATAGGCCGTTGGTAACATCATCAGTTGATCCCACTGTATAGAATTTAAACACTGTCTGAGACCCCCTGTAGTCACCCTTACGAAAGCAAAAGCCCTTCCCTTTAGCCTTGATGGTAGTTACATCTTTAAGTAATTCCCACATCAGTACATTGTGATCACTATCACCCAGTGGTTCCTTTATCTGCAAATTCTTAATGCATGAATAATCACTGCTGATAATCAAATCAAGGGTATTACTCCCTCTGGTTGCCTCTCGAACATGTTTCTGTAGAAAAAAGTCATCCAGTAAATCCACAAAAGTGTTGCTAGTGTGCGAGTGACCAACTCACAAGTTCCAGTCAATATCCCCCATTATAAGACATTCTGATTTACTGGCCCACTCTATTTCTCTGCACAACTGCTCATTATACTCATTAGATTCAGTAGGCCTATAACTCACACCCACTCTCATTTTTCCTTTCCCAGTGCTTATTTCACCAAACAGACTCAACACTGCATCGTCCACCAAAATCAATTGAATGCACTTCCTTAAGTTTTATGTGTTTCTTAACTAACAGCATAACCTTTCATCCCTTCCTGTCCTGTCTATCCTTCCTGTACACATTGTACTCGCCAAATTCCAATTCTGCACTGCTTATGTCTCTGTGATACCACGTCTCTGATATCCCAACAGTATCTGCCTTTGATGTCTTGACTAGCACTTCAAGCTCATCAAATTTATTAACTATACTCCTAGCACTGGTGTAAATGCAATGGGGTGCATAAGCACACGTGCCTTGAGTGACCCGGGTTCAAGCCCGTGACTGCTGAATACGGTGCTGTTTCTTGTATTCTGTCTATCTTGTTAACTCCTCTGACTGTTTGGTCGTCCCGGAGTATAAACAGAAAATTTATTTATTTATACATGCACCTGTTCCTACTCTTGGTTAACCTAATACAGCCCATGTATTTACGTGTTCCACTATGCCTCCCAGCAGTCCTGGATATCTCCATTACCTTGCTTTCCAGGCTGCTGCTCATTCTAATAGAAGCAGTGATAATAAAATAATAAAAGAGGCAAGAATCACTTTTGCCTCTGCCTGCGGCCACTGTTAATCTTTTAGTCTGTTTATTCCCCAAGCTGGCAGTTTTCCGACCCACGTAACACTGCCTCGATAGCATAAGCAAATATTCTTGCACCCTTTCTATTTAAGTGTACCCTATCCCTGTAGAAGCAGTCTCTCCTGTCAACAAGCACAGACCAGACTGAAAAAAATTCTATCTCTTGAGCCTTGAACAATCTCTCCAGGGCCGAATTGATCGACAAGGCTCTCGTCATATTTTTTACAACACTTCTACAATTTACATAAAATAGTTACGATAATTATGACGATCTTGATAAACATCGGGAAGATAACTGCGAGCTAGTATGAGTAGGTCTGACAAGATGGGCAGCAGTGCCAGAAGACGACCTGTACAGCTTAATAATAGCACTGACTGGCCAAATATCAGTATCTAATATACGTGCTTGCTCTGATGAATTAATGAATTACTAGAAACGACGCATAGTCTGGATAACGGGTGGCTAACTTTCTCATATGCCTTCCACTATGTGAAGACCTTATTCAATGTTGAGAAAATCCTCAATATCTGAAAGATCTGTGGAAGGAGCAAGCCGACTGACAAGGGACAGCTTGAAATCTTGAGCTCTTATTAGTTCCGAAGGCAAATAGGAGGCGCTCTACTTCCGTTATATAAAGAACGAGATCAGTAACCAACGAGATTGGTTAACCTAATACAGCCCATGTATTCACGTGTTCCACTATGCCTCCCAGCAGTCCTGGATATCTCCATTACCTTGCTTTCCAGGCTGCTGCTCATTCTAATAGAAGCAGTGATAATAAAATAATAAAAGAGGCAAGAATCACTTTTGCCTCTGCCTGCGGCCACTGTTAATCTTTTAGTCTGTTTATTCCCCAAGCTGGCAGTTTCAGTTGATATTGTGGACTGTTTATTAGATAGACGCTAATTATAATTTGTGGGGCGAAGACTGTTCGCAGGACAAGAACTGACCTGTCAAAGCGACGGTCAGAGTTGCTTTTATAGGGCTATTCACATTATTCAGCATGAATACTCCAGAAGAGGAAGTAGAATCGAGAAATATATTTGAAGACGTAGTGTAAAACTTGACATTGTCAGACAGAGGACTAGGTAACTGGGCAGCATCCAAAGACAGGTGAGCAACTTGATTGGAAGTAGCTTTACCATACAAATGCAATATTAATGACGTGACAGGACTTACAGATTCAGCTGATTGATGAGAATCACTGAAGGAAACCTGCTTAGGATGTATGACAGGAGGAAAGGGAATAGGTTCTGTGCGATCATTCTGGATGAACTCTTTCACAATTTCACAATCAGAAGCATCAGCAATGGAAGATTGATTGATGCAGCACAAACTATATTACTTGAACTTTATAATATTTCACACAAAGTGATTTGACAATTTCTAATAACTACAAATAAAAATACAATCCAGGCATGTAAGTGATGTGGAAGGCAACTAGGCCTAACGAATATAAATCCGGTGTAATCAAGATAAAAACACTTATCTGGCGATCAGTAAAGCACTGATCACGAAGGCTGGGAGAAACAGTTTCCGTAGAAACAACTGTTACATAGTGTTTGCGTAAGGCGCCACCTGTGGTTTCCCAAAAAAAAAAAAAAAATGTGGTTTCCCAAATCTGCGCCATCAGTACTCTTGTGATGTATACAGAACTCTGTAAAAGCCAGAAAAAGTGGTGTGTTGCATGTGGCTAGTTTTGTGTTGGGTTCTGTTGTAATGTTCCAACAGAACTGCTAGGTATATAGCTGAAAGTAGCACACGATGCAATATTACGTCATCACCTACGCGTGTCGATCTTATCTGATGCAATCTGTAAGAAATATTGCCATATACTTACGTTATTCGGACGACAATTACAATTTTAAGGGGTGATGCACTTTCTTTGAACACCAGTGTATTGACGCCAACGTGCGTAATTCGAACTTTCCAGATACTTATTTGCCAGAATTAAAACACTAGAACTCCCTACCAAGCAATACGTAGCCCAGTGGTCAGGAGCGAGAATGCATAGCACGCGTTCCTTGAATGGACCGCGGTTCAAACCCGTGACTACTAAATACGATAAATATTTGTATTGACGATTTATTGTAAACTCTACTGACTTGTTTGTCGTGCCGGAGTATAAACAGAAAATTTATTTACAGTAAAAAATCACGAGATACGATATTCATGCCATATCACCAATATAAAGGTTCTACGTATATTAAAACTCTAACTAAAATTAAAAATTAACCAACTAAAACGTGACTAAGACTGTAAGGCTATTTATGGAATGAATTTAAAGCTATTTATAGAATACAATTTAATACGCTAATTAGGTCAATAAAACAGCAATATTTTTCAAAAACTTATCCATTCCCAGCAGTTCGAAATCCTTCGACTATTACGTGTATATTCTTGAACAAATTCATTTTACTTTAGGTATAGGTAGACTTAAAATTAATTTTGTGCACTGAATTTGTCATTCGAACTATTTCGCTCAAACGAGGTTTACAAAGCGTAAGGTCGACAGGGACCTGGAAATATTTTCATTAAAACGGTATTCCTTGTAACGTGATTTTACTGAATTTGCTTTCTCGAGCTTTAATAAATTTTACAACTATTCGTGCTTGTTTAAGTAGATCTGTTTTTTAATCTTTATTATTCTCGCACAGACAGAACTGAATCACATGGCCTAAACGATGATGCTGCAACTTTATTATTAAGTTGCAGCTGCTTCAATAAAACTTTCGATTTCTGTGGAAATGAATATAACAGTTTGTGCATTGAACCTGCACGAAGCAATTGATAATTTAATGGCATTGAAAGCATATCCAGGAGATTTGGCAATGTCTAAAATTATTTTAGATTTAAAAAAGTTGAAAAAATAACCACTTTTTTTGTTAATATTTATCTAGTGAAGTCCTTCTTCCGCCCTGATATTTAACAAGTTGTATTAAATACCAGGGAGAGCATGGATGTATTTATGAGAAAATTTAATCTCTGGTCAAGGCTAACTAATTTAGAACTTAACACTTGCCGTTCTTCTTTCCTTTATTGGATGCCTTCTTAGAAGGAAAGAACTGGAAAACGAGAGTTCTGATAAACATTTCTGTTCATTTAAATGTAAATAAAATGCTTTTAGAAATGTACTTCCCTGATTAAGCAGTCTGATTGAGTGTTTGACTTATTTATGAAAATGCGGAATCCACAATTAATTTTCCACCCAAGACACAAAAGCTACCTGTATCTATCCATACCTTTCAAGGCACATATTCAAAATTCTTTTCGCTTTCATCTACCTTTGAGTAACAGACTTTACTGCAATAGCAAGAATGAAAAGAAAAATTACAAATAAAAATGACAATATGGCAAGCTAATACTAAGAAGTTGTATGCAGACAACAAATACAAACCTCTCAGTAATACAAGGTAAGTTACAGTTCGTTCTTACAATGATTATTCGTTCTTACACAGTTCTGGCCAAATCAGTTCTGGCCGGAATCATCTCTGTCCCACCAGTTCGGGAAACTTGCTTCTGGAGAGTCTCGCCAGCGGGACTGAGAACAACCGCTTCGGTTGGCTTTTTAATTTTAAAAGGGTAAGATATATTTCTGTAGTCTTTATCTATTATATTCATTCTGTATACTGTACTCCCGTTGTAAACATTCTATATACTCCCGTTGTATTTTACTTCATAGTCTGGCTATGAAGGACAATACTGTTAACTCGTATGTCTTTTAGATACAACAAAGATGATTTTTCTTTCTCTCTCTTGAAATTAAAAAGATTTGATTCCATTCGTTTAAATATACATCAATAAATCCAAACTTTCATGTTTACCCTCTCTGCTGTTTTAGTCTGTGATAATCGTTTCAGTAAATAAGTGCCTAGCCACTAAGTGGCTATGAGTTTAAAAAATGAAGGCCCGTATATGGGCTACGGGTAATCAAGTGGACATTACATGGGATGAAAGAATGGATTTCGAAAATATCTGTTGCAGTTCATATGCTCTGAGTTTCCGTACAGCTTATAAGCATAAGTAAAACCAGTTCAAAACCATTAAAAAAAAAAAAAAAAAAAAAACGACAAAAAAGATTAAGTTTCAAGTCATTGTGTAATTTGCTGACTTGATCATATTATTTCATTGCGTCAGGTACTTATAACAACGGCGAACTCACAATACGATCCCTCAAGCTAATTACACACACACACACACACACACACACACACACACACACACACACACACAGTTCATAAGTTACGCATCTCACAGTAATTAGAGATTGGGGAACACATTTGGAGTATTCTAGATGGCCCTTTGCGGTTGTGAAAGTTCAAATTACGGCCCTATTACGTGGTGCGCTATTGAAAGAAATACACGGTAAAATCCAACCATGCATAAAAGGTTCAAGGCGAAAACATGGAAAGGAATAAAAATCAGTATTTTTTTTTTTTTTTATACATAGCGATAATTGCAAAGCACAAAGACGGGAGCACAACCAAATGCTTTGTGTTGAAAATGCTTTACGAAACATCTTTTCTACTTAGACATGAGTCATAAGCCTGTGCTTTCTTGATTTACCCGGATGAGAACATGGAAAAACAGAGGAGGAAATACATGCTGCTGCTGTTTCGCATAATATAGGGACTGCATCATATATATTATAAAAATATCAATGGCTAAGTTTAGAGAACGTAAACCTATAGAGTTGTATGAAGTATTCTATAAAGTTATTATCTTAGTAATTAATTGATAAGGAAATAAACTACATACATTTTTCATTTCTATTAATCACAGTACATATATATATAACTTAATTTAAGAATTTATTTTAATTTAAAATATTAATACTTTATAAAATGGCCAATATTAATTAATATGATAAGTTTAATTCTGGTAGTGCGAATTCCGAACAAGCTAATTACAATACTACTACTACAATACTAATAATCCTCACATCCTAGAAGCTTATTTTATTTAGGTGTGTGTTCACATTGTGAACTGGAATATGAATTGTATATTTCTAATTTGTAGTAATTTACGACCAAAAAAAAAAAAAAAAAAAAAGAAAGAATCCTGATCCTCACATCAATACGTGGTATTGATGTGAGGATCAGGATTTAATTCAGACCATGACCCAATCCTAATACAACTGGAATCACCAACCCCAATTTTTAACGCAAAAGAACAGGTGATACGGGGAACAATTTACAGTCCCAAATATCTCGATGTTTTCAAATGCATTACAGCAGCATCTCTCATCCCACGGTATGTTCTTGAGTCATATGATGCCCTACTAGCGACCGACCTGTTAACTAAATGGATTATCACGGTAGCTCAATACTCGGCCTCAAAGAGAGTCACAATCACTCCCCGCTCTAGAGCATGGTGGACCCCACATCTAAACTCCAGCTTTCAATTAAAACAGCAACTCCATAAGCGATGGAAGCAATCTGGCGAAATTAATGATAGGATAGCCTTTTCAAGAGCACGAGCCATTTTCAAAAAACTAGAAGAAACTACTAGTTTCCCAGAACAACTTGACTCCCAGAGATAGATTGACTTCATTACCCGATTTGAAGATGTTGCGGCATCCAACAATAATTTCGACCACATATTCAATCGTAGTAGACAGGACTCGCAGACATCCATCACTATATCTAAACACCAAATCTTAGCAACCGTGAACTCAACCCCATCCTCTACAGCTATGGGTGCAGATAGAATACCCCAGTTCATGCTGAGATGCGTGGGTCTATATATCATCCAGCCCCTTGTTAGCATCTTCAATGCAGTACTAACCAAACATACCTTTCCCCATCAATGGAATGTCTATTTGGTAAGGCCACACCCGAAAATAAGAACGCCATCATTAAGAGAAACTACTAGAAAGGACCCTCCTACCAATTCTAACAGCTCACATATTTCCAGATGCTCCACCACAAATTCATTCATCACTACCAAACAGGTCCACCATTACCAACACCACCCACAGCATCCTTACAGCTTTTGAGAGAAAAGAACTCCTCATAACCTATCTCGACATCGAAGCAGCATTTGATACCGTTCAAGTATCTGCTCTCCTACGACTGCTTGATGACCACTACTCCATAGATACTGTATTTTCTCTCATCACTCCTTCAGAACCGTACAATCATACTCCATAATTTTGACAAAAGCGATACTAAGCAAATATCTACAGGAGTACCACAAGGGGAAGTCCTCTCCAGCCTCCTCTTTACTGCCACTATCTCCCCTTTTATAATCCAGAGACCAGATATATTTTCTTATGCTGACGTTTTAAAAATACTGACCACCATCCAAAAAAATGCAGACTCCAATATGATCACACTGTTAATTTCCTTTAGAGGAAATTAACAGTGTGATCCTCGCACTAGTAGGCTACCTCACACAATTTGGCCTTAATATCAACCTAGCAAAGTCTGAGTGCATGCTCTCCTCCTTGAAGAAAGAACCGACAACCATCTCGCCAAAGATTAATGCAGTATCCATATTTCCTGGTTCATATCATTTAGATTTGGGGGTGGTTTTTGACACAAAGCTGACATTTAACCATCATATCGAAAAACTCATCAGGCGAGCGGCGCACCTGAAATGAAGAGCGAAGCAGCACCTTCATTAGGTCTCAGACAAGGTTACTGCAACAAAATATGTCAGGACCATCATATACCCTCCGCTACTTTATGCAGCAGAAATCTAGGCGTCGGCAGCACCCACGAACACAAAACCCATCTGGGCAGCAGAGTACTGGCTCCTCAAGTGGTAACCTACAAACACAGGATACCACCCCGAGTCCATATGACTGAACTGGCCCTGGCCCTGGGAATTCCAAGGCTACCCCTCTCTCATTGAACAAAGGAGACTGGTAATCACGATAAAGATGCTGACCGGTCTTATCACATCTCCTTCATTCTGGGATCTCTGTGGCTGGAGGATTCTACCTGTCCAGGTCCGAGCCACTCCAACAATTTGCCCTCTTCACTCATGCCTCCACTTATCAGATCTCTTCCTACCCTACCAGCTACTCGGAAGGATCCAGGGCATCGATGCCGACTTGGAGAAATTTGCTATTAACCGACACTATAGGAAGAGGATTCTGGATCCCACACATCCCATGCCCTCCAATCACTCAGCACAGACAGAGGGCGTCCTCGAAGCAATATAGTGACATGCAAATTCACCCTAGCTTCCCTTCAGTAAGGAATAGTCAATGACTACTCGGACAGTCTGCAAAATGAAAAGCCTTCTCTTCATCGCATCCAAGCCAACATGCCCTGCACTCGCCACTTTAATGCTCCAATTAACTACTGAGTATACCGGGAAAGTAGCCAGAGGTTTGTGCATCAACTGCCTCTGCTCATGCTGTCCTCTCCCACGAGCTGCGAAGACGAAAATCGGGACTTTCAAGTGTCATTTTGATAATTTAATCTAAATGTTACGTTACACCAGTATTTATTTAATGTAATTTCATTTAATGTAATTTTTATGTCATCTTAATATTTTTATGTCATCTTAATATTTTTATGTAACCTAATGCCATTATGGAAGTATCGTCTTATTAATATCTTATATCACTTGATGTTATTTCATTTAATTTGTTTTATGTCCTATATCACTTAATGGCAATTTATTTATTTCTGTAATATATCTGCTTGTTATAGAGATGATGACAAGCAGATATATTTCTGTAATATATCTGCTTGTCATCATCTCTATAAGTGTTAGCCCCTGAAGGGACATTGCAAAACGATCCAATCATGTATGGAACCAGTTCTCTTTTTCCCCACATCTGCATCAATCCGTGTTTGAGAGTCCCAGCTGAAATAGCGTCTCATTAAGGGAGCCGTACCCCGTTACCAGGAAAGACGTTTCAAGGCTCAGTGAGAACCACCTTCTCAATACTTTATTCATTCTAAATGTTACGTCTAGGAGGAATCGTTTAGTCACAGTTCCGAGGTGTTCCATCAGGTCTGCCACACCTTGACAAGCTCGTTGAAACACCGAGTTTTTTCTTTAGTTATATCTTCCTCAAGGAAGATCTGCATATCCAGAACGGAAGTGGGTATTCTTTTCTTGTCTAAAACAGAGCCCTCGGTAGATAATGAAAAGATCTTGGGGAAGTGTCCCTGCAATTACCTAGATGGCAGCCGTGGATACAGTGTGACAGATCCCGTGGATTGCAAGAATCATGTTTCTCTGGATGGTATGGAGTTTATTTCGCATTCTCACAAAGACCGCTCGGTGAAACCATGCTCCAGCAGCGTATGATACAATAGGTAGAAAAACCGCTTTACAGTATATCAGGATTGTTCTTTTAGAGAGGCCCAAGTCACTTCTGGGTACTCTAACAATGGCTGCGATGAACCTCTTAACCTTAGTGGCCATTTTCTGCAGGTGCAGCAGGAAAGACAGCTTGTGGTCTATTACCACTCCAAAGACTTTGTACCATAGGTTCTAATACCTCTCGTGTTTGGGGTTTACATAAAGGAAAAAAAAGAAAACTTGTTGTAAAGCAGGAGTAGGTGTTCTGGTTTAAGTCTACAGAAGCGCATTATGAAAACATACTTAATACAGTGGCTCCAAACGTCTGTCTAGTTCTGCCTTGAATCTATTTAAGCTATCAACTTCTACAACGACTGATGGAAGTTGTTCCAGCAATCAACCACCCGCTGGCTAAAGGCAAACTTCCACAAATCCATCCTACAACTGTCGTTCCTCAATTTGAATTTATGCACTCTCAGCCGATTATTCTGAGCAAGAGGAAGAATCTCATCAGCATTGAGCATGCTCAAACCATTCAAGGCTTTATACACCACAATCAGATCACCTCGCAGGTGCCTAGTCTCCAGACACAGTAATTTGCAAAATTTAAGCCGTTCTCTGATAGAGAAACCCTTTGTTCCATTCACTAATCGTGTTGCCTTCTCTGTACTCATTCCAGCAACTCTACATCCTTTTTAAAATGAGGCCTCCAGACCTGTATGCAGTATCAAGGTGTGGCCTGTCCATTGCCTTATACAAGGGGATAATCACCTCCTTATCCCTACTAGAAAAATTCCTGTATATCATTGACAAGATACTATGAGCTACTCTTGCAGACCGTCTGCACTACTCAGAAAACTTCATATCTGCCTGCACAATTACCCCCAGGTCCTTTTCATTCTCTACCACTGTCAGTGTAGTGCCGCACAGTTGAAACGTTACTCTGGGATCACTGCTTCCCATATGCTGTACTTTACATTTGTCAATGTTAAACTTCAGTTGCCACCTCTCAACCCATTTTCTCAACTTTTCTAGATCCTGTTGCAGCAGCGTACTGTAATTAGTGTGATTAACAACCTTGCTGACCTGCTTATCGTCTGTAAACTTGGACATAAAGCCTGATATACCATGATCAGTATCATTAATAAATACAGAAAGCAACAATGGACCCAACACTGAACTCTAGTGGACTCCACTAATAACATTAGTCCACGAAGAGCAGTGTCCATTGATTACCACTCTCATCTCCCACTCAACCATCCCCTTTATGCATTGCAGCAACTTACCCTTAATGCTTTACTGCTCCAATTTGTACAGCAGTCTTCCATGTGCAATTGTATCAAAAGCTTTCCTGAAATCCAAGTATATGATATCAAAATTATTCTTTGCATCCAGTTGCTTTGTGACTACATCATGGTATCCAATCACATTGGTCAGACAAGAGTTCCCCTTAACAAACCCATGCAGTGTCTAATTAGTTCATCTGACATTTATTTAGGCCTAAACCTTGAACAATATTTCTTAGTTGGTATGAAAAGCCTAGTAGCTTCCAATATTTATTGTTTGCATTTAAATACTGTCTCAGACTACTGTAGTCGCCTTTACGAAAGCAAAACCTTCCCTTTTCTCCTGGTGGTAGTTTCCTCTTTGAGTAAATCCCACTTCAGCAGACTGTGGTCACTGCCACCTAGTGGTTCCTTTATCTGCAGATTCTTAATGCATGAAGAATGACTACTGATAATGAGATCAAGGGTATTACTCCCTCTAGTTGCCTCACGAACATGCTGTGTGGAAAACAATCACCCAATAAATCTACAAAAGTCTTGCTAGTGTGTGAGTGACCAATTCACAAATTCCAGTTAATATCTGGGAAATTAAAATCCCCATTATAAGACACTCTGATTTACAGGACCACTATC
The DNA here is from genome assembly GCF_048544385.1 of Mastigoproctus giganteus. Lineage (NCBI taxonomy): Eukaryota > Metazoa > Arthropoda > Arachnida > Uropygi > Thelyphonidae > Mastigoproctus > Mastigoproctus giganteus. The sequence goes on along the minus strand of NC_143587.1, from coordinate 42,074,570 downwards.
TCTGTGTAGAGTTGTTTGTTATATTGTGTACAACTGTACACAGTTGTACACAGAGTCATTAAGCCCATAACACACTCCTACTCTCAAACTTGCTTTCCCAGTGCTTATGTCACACCAAACTGACTCGACATTGCACTGTCCAGCCATGTCGACTGGCTATACTTCCTTGGATTTTATGTGTTTCTTAACTAATAGCATAACTCCTCCTCACTTCCTATCCTGTCTATCCTTCCTGTACACATTTATTCCCTAAATTTAATTTCTGCGTACTATCATAGCTGTGTGACACCACGTCTCTGATAACCCAACAATATCTGCCTTTGTTTTTTTGACCAACACCTCAAATTCATCAAATTTATTTACGAAACTCCTAGCATTGGTGTACACGCAAGTACACATGCACCTGTTGATATTCTTAGCTACCCCAACACAGCCCCTGTATTTACTTGTTCCACAATGACTCCAAGCAGTCTCTGAAATCCCCTGCACATTGTTTTCCAAGCTGCTGCTCATTCTAATAGCAGTGCAAGAATCACTTTCACCTCTGCCAGAGGCTATTGTTAATCTAATAGTTCGTACATTCCCCACAAGTAGCAATTTTCCGACACCTAACACTGCTTCGATAGCATCAGCAAATATTCTTGCAACCTTTCTATTTAAGTGTACCCATCCCTGCAGAAACAGTCTCTCCTGTTAACAAGCACAGACCGAGCTGTGAAAAATTCTACCCCTTGAGCCTTGCACAATCTGTCCCGGGCCGAATTCACTCCCTCCTACCGTTTCTGAGCAGAATTACAGAAACTTTCAAATTCAACCATAACTCACGGCTTTGTTTCAACATTGATCCTCTCCACACCACCCGGTGTGGAGAGGACGGTGACGATACCACTGTGCTACCCCGCGCAGACGACCTAAAGGTAAAAATATGTTTAATGAGGATTAAGGGAAAGTACCCACTGATGTCCGGTCTATGAAAATTTCCCCCAAACCATGATACTAGCGCTGCCGCCGGCCTGTTTTTGTCTAACTGTATAGCCTGGTTGCAGCGGTTCAGCTGCTCGCCGTCTAATACACAACCATTCATTGGCATGATGGAGCTGGTACCTTGAATTAATCATCAGACCAGGCGACTCGTTCACATTTGTCCGATGTCCGGGAACAGGCCTGACGTAGCCGAGTGGTCAGGAGCGTGAGTGCGCTAGCACACTCTCTTTGAGTGGACCGGGGTTCAAGCCCGTGACTGCAAAATACGATTAACATTTGTATTGGTTGATTTATTGTAAACTCCACTTAGGAGTTTACAATAAATATGTGTAGGTAGGGTGATACCTAGAACGTTTGTTCAAATCCGCCTCGTTTCCTCTATGATGATGCAATAGACAGCAAAAAGGACAGATGTGTGTGTAGTGAATGTTTGCGTGTGTTGTGTAGGTTAAGTTGTTATGATGTTCTGGCCAGTTGGCTACCAAGAAGAAGCAATCTCCTGGAAAGCTGCTTTTGGGTACTCTTCCACATCACAGGAAGGTGAGCCAGTTCCATCCAGTAGTTAGGACTCGTACGGTCTCAGATTATGAGAAAAAAAAAAAAAAAAAAGAAGAAACCACCCCAGAGGGTTAAAAAAAAAAAGCAACGAAGTCAGCGACATACGTAACTGTTCTGATACTAGAGGCAGCGTGATAATACAGAGAAAAACCCATAAAAGCCGTTTAAAACAAAGTTCTTTCACTTGTACATTTGACTGTTACTCGGGTCATCAGAAACTAGTTTCAAACCAATAATTAAAATGTTCAGCCAAATCCATATCCTCCAGTTAACTTAATACTTACTAGTGTTTCAGGAACTGTATCTTCTTGTAAAATTAGAGTACCAGATTTAATATATACGTTGTACACTAGGTTATAAAACTAATTTGTTAACAATGTTAATAATTCATCATATAACTAATAGATACTTGAAGTATGCCACTTCAATCATGATAGTAACTTCAGCGGTTCACCTGCTCGCCGTGGAATACCCTACCCGTCCATCGGCATGATGGAGCTGAAAACTTGAATGATTCATCAGACCAGGAGATATCCAGGAACAGTACTCTGAAACCAGTGCAGGAACTGGGAGGTGTCGATTACACCTACCTCTACCACCTGTCAGTTAACATGGACACGTGAATAGGTCGCCAACTTCGGTTCTGAGCACGTCATCCAGAGCCTCCGCTGGATGACGTGCTCAGAAACGTTTCTCCATTCGCCCTGGTTGCAGTCTGCCGTGAATTGAGGGCTCGCGAGCCGTTTGTTGTCCCGAACAGTACACCGCAAACCGCCGTTCACCTTGACCTTCAACCAATGGAGGACGTCTCCCCGTAGAAAACAAAGTTCTTTCACTTGTACATTTGACTGTTACTCAAGTCATCAACCCGGCACGTTGGGTCGTTGAATGTCCCTGTTCGGACCCTTTCCACCACACCTTCACTACAATGGCCCTCGAACAGCCGACTGCCTGTGGTTGCTGAGACGCTGTCCCACGCCTTTCTCTCCCCGCAAATCATTCCCCGTTCAAAATTGGTCATGTTCTTCCTTTTCCCATTTCACGGGCTTTGTACTGACAGACACTACCCATGCCATCACTATATATGCTGTTCCAGTCGGTGACGTCACTCCTAAATGCTGTGGGATGCGTACACTCGTGGAGACAGCAGTGGTCATAATGTTTTGGCTCATGAGTGTATATAAAAATCTTTATATAATAATCTACTTCCAAATCAACTAACGATCCTATAGAATCGTATCCTATAGAATAATGTGTTTGCACATTATCGCTTTTATTTTCTATGATGTGCACACATACTCACCAAGGTTTGAGACTTTGCATGTTTAACAACTATGAAAGTCCAATGTATCAACAATATTGAAATTTAAACATTGAAATCATCATTTTTTGTAGATATATGGAATTGCATTTTTGATGTATAAATGATTTATAATATTTCCATATCTAACAGTTAATGATGTCTGTAGAGTCATTAGTCAAATTTAAAATAAACTGCAATGGGTAGATAAATAGCATGCCATCTGAAAATTATGGGTAATTGACTGTATTAAATCATCTGCGCATATCTAAATAATAATTGACTGGTACTGACTGCAATTTATTGACATTTTCTGATCGAAAGTGAAATGAAGATAAAATATTACTAAAAGACGTACTCAGAACATAAGATTGGTTACCAGTTGAATAAACAAAAGCCTATAAAATATTTCCAATATGTAAGATCGAAATGAGTTTAGTTTTAAATTTGTCAACCTATTCTTTCCGAGCCTCTCTGGGGGAAATAATAGAAATATAGCGTTCTGTTAACATTTTAGTACATTCATTTACTCTTGCTATTATTAAGGATTAAGAGTCTTAAATTAAGACCGAAGTGGTGCGTTTTAAAGTTAAAGTGACTTAATGATTTTCCAAGGACAGACTTGAACGTTTTACAGTACTTATAATGTAAGTATAAGTTTTGGCAGCTGATGAAATGCGATAGGATATTTACGAAACTTAAGAATAGCGTAGGGCGTATAAGGAAACTTGATATTATTGTTATACTGGGGGGGAGGTTTATATACTTCTTACTATTTATTATTATTATTTTCGTTCGGACTTCTCTGGACAACACATCTGTATGGCGGGACACTTTCCTTCCTTAATCATTTGTTCAATGATAACCCCAGTATACTCATGTGATTGTCTAGTGGTTTTTCATATTAGGACAATGATCTCGGCCCTCGGTAAACTATTCAAGGGAATAGGAACTGCAGCTTCGATCAGGCGTTGTGAAAATACTCAAACTCTGTCCAGTTATAGGTAGAAATTCGAGTACCCGCGGTATCAGTTCTATTATATAATTCTTTGCTTACTCATTCGTGTGAATAGAGGATAGGCCTGAGGCATATGTTTAAAACAAAATATAGTTTAATATACTCCACTATAGAATTGATACATGTATGAAAACTACTGCCCTAGCGGCAGTGACAAGCAAATCCTAAATCATTTGGTTACAATAATATAAACTGACTTTATGGAAGTATTTAAGAGTTCTTAGCATTTATTTATGTTTTGGAAATTAATGGGTTCTTCACATAGGTGTTCTTCGTGTGGATACTTCATCTCAGGCAAGGACTAGCATATGACATAATGGTTGTACAAACATGATGGGGTCAATACTAAAAATACTGCACTATTTAGGATAGCATGCTTAAGATACATCATTTACCTATTGTTAATTTGTGAAACTGACAATCTAAGTGATGCGCTATTTAAGATAGCAGTATTAAGACATTTTACAATTTATCAATGCTAACATAATTAATTATATTATTGAGGAGTAAGGTTTATGCATAGCTGTGGGATAACTTACCTAAGTAAGGATGACTCATTCTACGGGGGGCGGAACTCGGTGAGGGGATTCCGTGCTTTCGCAGCCTTCCTTCGGGTTCTGCTATCTTCGCTCGCTCATTCTGTATCTTCTTGCGCTGTTCTTCAAGCTTCTCCCTGTACAGTCATTCTGTAACGTAATTCCCGTTTCCAAAAACTTACTGTATTTTTTTCACTCTCTCTCATACAGACTAACTAACCGACTGCTTCTACCAAAAGCCACCACAAAACAACAACCTTTCGCTCATCGTCCACCAGGGTATATGCTCCTTATCGCATGAACTTTCGCCTCACACCGAGCTTGAACTAGGGTGGGACACTTTTCTCACGCGGTCAACATCAGACACACTGACCAGTATTTGTCAGGGAGAGCGAAGCTCGTATTTTCGTGGACTTGTGAACTTACTTCTACGTAGCGACTGTTATCTTCAGTTAGGAAAATAATGGCAAAGGGAATTTATAACTGAGAAAGCAACTAAGTCGAATTTTACCATTCTATATTTGACAAGAAACTGATAGCGGTTACTCATGTACGATTGGCATTTATATTTTCTGCTGAAACGGTCAAAACAACTCTTTAGCAAGAAGGGGCACAGCAAAGGGGGGGGGGGGGAAATGCATGGGAAATATCTGTAAATTAATATGAAAAATGTGGGCATTTTACACTCCTCGCCACTACCGCTGAGGATTTCAGTCGGGGTACACAACTAAGACTGAAATTCTCAACGTCCCTACTGGGGCTTTGACTTTTGTCAGGGGGGGACAACATAAACATTTCTCCTCTTACAGTATGTAAAAGAAACTTAATTACTAACATATTATATGGATATAATCAAATAAAATACAAGACAAACAAAACAAAGCGTATAGCACTTAGTTCACTGTGTGGACTTAATGTATTCACACTTCTCAATGCTGTTCGCTCTCCACATGGAGGCCATTGTCTGCACCCATCTGTTGAGAAATTGTTTTTTTTTTTTTTTTTTTTTTCTCACCACTAAAGTCCGTGCTTCAGTTAACAGTTTCCCTGGTTTAAATAAGTGAGCATTTTGAAGCACAACAGAAAACAGATCTGGACTTCCAGGCTGAGGTTGTCAGGCAGTAAAAGAAAAGTTCTTCTGTAGTCCATGATTCGGTGAGGTTATTCTTCAGCAGGCTGGAGACACACAAAAGGAGCTTATCCCTCCAAGGAATGTTCTGGGCACTGCTTTTGTTCATAGTCCTTACTTGGCTCACAGGCACGACATAAAACATAAACAATCACACAATTAGTAACTGTCCTTAGGTCATGGACACAAAGCATCTGAAGTTAATTAAGCAAGTACATTATAATTGTATACATGTAACTAAACATCACAATAACATAGACATGAACTAATAACTAAAATGGAACACTGCAACATACATAAAAGAAATATCATATATGTAAAGCTGATAAAAATATTAAAGTTAGGTCTATAAAATATATATATGTATATATATAATTTTTCTTTTGAATATTGTAGACCTTAGCAATCTCCTTACACAGAAGTGAATGGAATTACAATCTCTTCTGTCTCCACGTTTGGCCTTGTCTTTCTTGGCTGTTAACACATGGCCTTGTGGTAAACCACTTTCACTATTCAGTTCTCAGGAAGAGCTTTTCTTGCCTTCACTAGACCGATGAATTCCAGCCACTGGGTGCAAAGGTTCACTGTGCGGACTGCACAGTGGTCCGCCGGGTGGTTCCAGGGACAATGAAAGGGATTGTTTCTTGCATCAGGCAAGAATTCTGGATCGGGACAGGAGAAGACTTTAGCATCCACCACAGTCCGGAAGGGAAGGACTTTTTCCAGGCTTCGTGCCTTTCTTTCTCCTATAGCTATGATCGTTTGGTATGGCTTCGTAAGGATGCTTAACCATGATCCGAAATGCTGAGATGCAAACGCTCCTGCCTTTGGGGTTGATGCAATATACTGATGGTCCCAACTTACTAGGGCAATCTCCTCTACTTTGAGTGCACTTTCTTGGTTACTGGCAAATAGAAAATCAATGACGATCCACTTCGAGAAAGGAGGAAGTGATCCAAGGGGGTGTGTCGTTGGTGACCGGGGAAGGGCAGGTGTGCACCAGGTTGGGCGGACAAAGCGATTCACCATCCCAAGTCTATGTTTTGAAACCTGCACCTCACCTTTCCAATTTAGGAAACTTCTCGTGCCATGGTTCTCATAGTGGCAGGGAAAACGCATTTCCAGGGCTGCCTTAAGTTTCCTCCTCATGGGTTGAGACCGCCTTACTTCCTTTTGTTTCCGCTCTTGCTGGGAAAGCTGCTGCGGGGTTAGAATCAGCTCAGCTCCAGAAGACTCCTGACAAGGACATGGATTGATTAGGCGCTGGGATCTCCCTTTCTGTGGTGGTCACCCTCTGTATCCAACGTAAAGGTGCTAGGAGGAAGGTCAGCATTCTAGCGATGAGGCATCGTACAGACCTGTGAAACTCCACCATCGCGACTAAACAAGGACGGATAAACACGACTAGTTAGTGAAGAAAATACTTCTGTTTATGCATTCCATCCATCCTCTCTTCCATACTAAAGATTTGCCCCACTTACACATCTTTTCCTCCTTATACTTTCGAATCCCGGGTGAGGGAGTATCTGGTGCCATAAACACACACTCTCCACATTTACACCTTTCATTCATCCTTCCTGTTCTCCTCACAACCTCAAATGTCACTTTCTTGATTTCCCTGCATACCTTTCCGAAGACGAATCACTCAATTCATTCGCAAAATCAAACATGCCATGCATGGAAAAATAATAAGATCCTCATCAGAAAAAAAAAATCTTTAGAAATCATTCTCTTATTTTGAAAATAGCCCCTGATTTTCCTGATTAGCACAATGTTCTATTTATCAGCAGCCTGGATTTTTGAAGGCACGAACATGAGTACACTACTTCAGCAATCTTGTTTCTGTTTTTTTTTTTTTTTTTATAGTCAATATTACCTATATGTTTTGTTCTATATTGACCTTCTTACATTAATGCACTATCATACATGATACATGATGCACTGTCATACATGATGAAGTTCTCATTAGTAGGTAAACTTTATTCAAAAGAAATTATTGACGGAATTAGAATTCTGATTAATATTGTTTTGAGGATTTCTTTCCACAGTAAAGTTTTTTTTTTTTTTTTTTTTTTTTAATATATATTATTTATATATATGTAGTACAAGAAGATGGATCCCAAGTCTAGATCTTGAAGTTCAGAAGTTACCTCCTATTCACTTAAATTTTTTTTTCTCTGGAAAGTGATAAAAACAACTAGTGACTGGGAGGAACCAGCCGTCCCCAGGCCAATTGCCCTATCCTCTCTCCAAAAGAAACCAAATATTATCTCCCTCTTGTTCTCCCTTTTTTTTTTTTTTTTTTTTTTTTAGGATCCTCTCTCTTGACTTTTGGATTTCGATGTGCAATGAGAGAGAGGGAAAACAAAAAGTGACTAGGGGATTTCCGGACATTCCCTCAGCCACCTGTATCCTTCCTCTCTCCATTTTTATACCGCATAATTTCATAAAGTCTAGATATATTTGGTGGAGAAAGGTGTTTGCTTTAATAGTATTAGCTCAATGGTCATATTTGAATAGAATTCGGATACAAAATCTCTGGGTTTTTTTTCAAGGTTCATTGGAGTGGTTCGTGCTTCTGCGTGAGATTTATAAAGATAAATTAATTCTATTTTCCTACTTGTGCCATGTCATTCAATTTGCCATCCATTTATCTGGCTGCTGATAAAACACACTGCCAGAATCCAACAAAACTGATCAATTTCTTCACCTCTGTGGTCAGTTATGTACTTTGATCCTTTTCTTATCATAACTTCGCTTATCCCCTCTCTCTTTCTCTTGAAATAACACAAGTGTTTTTTTTTTTCACATTAGTACAGGAAGATGATCTACTTATCTAAAATCTTGATCTCCTGATGTCATAAATTTTTTTTTGTACTGGTAAAGTGATATGTAAATTAAAAAGAAACCTTTTCTCAATGGTCCTACCACAGTTTAAGCAGAAATGCAAATTAAATTCCCAATCATTCCTCATTCTCTCCTCAAAAAAAAGACTTGTGCTTGCTCTTCACATCTGCTCCTATAGTTCTCAGTATTCTCTGTCCCTTTCATCTCATGCATTATTATGCAGGGGATGTGTATACAGGTGTATATCCCTTCCTCCTTTCTTTTTGTATCTTCTCTCTTCTGTGTTTTCACCTGTGCCATTTACACTTCTCAATGCTTTTTCCCGCTTCCACTCTCTGTCACCAATCTTCTTATTATTATTATTTATTTTTTTGAATTTTACTGGTACTGGTTCTGAAACTGGTCGTTCGGTGTACACAACTGTCTTGCCAAAGCATTCACCTTGCTAGTAACTGTAATTATGGCATGTTTCTCCTTGAAATCGATACGCTTCACTATCCTCACTTTAGTCTCTCCAGGCATCTCTCAGAATACTTGCCAGATCAGAACTACTGCCTTCGCTTGGTCGCAGGTATCTCTCAGCAAGATGTGGACCCAATATCCACTGAACTGCTCTTTCTATCCTATCTGGTGGCTCGCTTTGGCTTGTGTTTGCTTGAGTGTTGTTACTCTGATCTGGGGTGACACCTCTTTCTGCTTCAGCTACATTGCTGGGAGTATCAACCACTGTATCTGCTCTTTCAACTGAAGCTGTCTCTGGCACTAATTCCTCTACTTGCGACTGGGACACCACAATTTCCTCTGGTGGGGCATGAGTTACTCGGTCGCGACTACGTAAATTATATCCGTGGGTCTGAGTAGGTGCTTGCACAGCTCCTTCTGGTCTTACTAACTGATCTGTCCTTGGTTGGCTCTCCTGATTTCTTTGTGGGAGGGATGACAACGGGATTGATATGGGTAAGCTGGTCGGCCTGGACATAGTTGGACGGGGAATTATAGGTGGGATAAGATCACAATCCTCCACTAAAGGTTCATCAAAGATCCATGTCTCTTTGGGCACTGATGTAGTGCTTGTTTGGTCTGGTGAATTGCTATCCTCTGATTCCTCTGATTCCTCTACTCTCAATTCGGGAAACACTTTCCTGTCAATAACCTTTGTCAATCTGTCCACGTGCACAATTTGTTTATCTTTAAGGTTATACAGGTGCTGTATTTCATAATTCACTAATGATGGCTGACTGATCACACGGTAGGGACCTGTGCTCAATCGAGCCAATTTCTTTGTAGTGCCCACTTTTATTTTAGGGGTAAAAAGATAAACAAGGCTTCCTACACGGATGTTTTTGTCTACTGCAACAGATGCTCTACGATCCTCTTGCCTCTGCACTGCCTCTTCCAGGTGCTGAGAGACGATTTCATAGGATCTGCGAAGGCGTGCACACAATAGTTCTGCATAGTTTTCCAAAGACGCATATGAATGTCTCTCTTTGGAATGCCATAAGTCGGAAGGCAACACCAAATCTCTGCCATACATTAAAAAGTTTGGCGATTCCTGTGTGGAACTATGGGTTGCCGCGTGGTACGCAGCGATTGCTAGTGGGGCCATGACATCCCAGTCCGTTTGAGACTCGTTCACTACATGAGACAGGATGTTTGCCAAGGTGCGGTTTAGACGTTCGACCTTTGCATTGGCTTGGGGGTGGAAGGAACTCGTATGAAGCTGATGAATATCTAGCTTTTTACACACCTGTCGTAACAGTGATGACATGAAGTTAGTGCCCTGATCTGTTAGGATGTATTTAGGAATCCCATGTCTCGAGATCACATTGTTTATGAAAGCTGTGGCCACTTCCTCAGCCTTCTGGGTATAAAGCGGGCTTACTTCTGCGTAACGGGTAAAATTGTCTATTGCCATCAGTAAATATTTGTGCCCTTTCAAAGTCATTGGAAGGGGTCCCAAAATGTCCAAGGACACTCGGACCCAAGGTGAGTTCTCATTAGGAACTCTCATCAGGGCTGCTTTTGCCTTAGGGTTATACCCTCTACGCTCCAAACACGATGGACAAGTCTCCACATAATTCTTGACGTCGCCAAAAAGGCCTAGCCAGAAAAAGTGTTTTCTAACCTTCTCTAACGTCTTGTGTAGGGCCAGGTGGCCCCCGCTGAGAAAACCGTCGTGACAGGACTTCAACACTTCTGCTTTCAAGCTGGTTGGAACTACTAACTGTTCACAGGGCTCTGAGCGAGTAGCTCCATGGTCAGGTAAAGTGTAGTGATACAGTATCCTGTCCTCACTCAGATAGAAGGAATCTGGGACTTTGCTTGTTGCCTGTAGTGTTCCTTCTAATTGCTCAATTAACTCCTGCAAATTAGGGTCCTCTCTTTGGAGATTCCTAATCAAAGTTCTGGTTTGTTGTTGCGGCATGATCAGTGACTCTATGGTGGGATTTGCTGCTATAGGAGCAACTAATTCAGCAGTTTTGGATTTCTTAAGCCCCTTTTGTCTTTCCTCTTCCTCTAACACTGGCCTTGAAAGGAAATCGGCATTTGAGTGAAGTCGACCCGGCCTGTATATGATTTTGAAATTGTATTCTTGTAGAAGCATACTCCAGCGAGCTAATCTGGGGGATGGATTCTTTAAGTGAAGAAGATAGCTTAATGGTTGGTGGTCTGTTATTAGTGTGAAACTGGAGGCTATTAAGAATGGTCTGAACTGTGATACCGCAAAGACTATTGCCAAAGCTTCCTTTTCTGTGGTACTATACATAGTCTCTGCTTTCTTTAGTAGTCTGGAGGCGTAAGCGATTGGCTGTCTTTGATTTTCGTCAACTTGTTGCTCTAGCACAGCCGAGATTGCATAATTAGATGCGTCAGAGGACACAAAAAATGGTTTAGAAAAGTCAGGGTAAATCAATAGGGGTGGTGTGGTCAAAGCGACCTTCAGCTTGTCGAATGCCTCTTGGGCGGCACTGTTCCATAAAAAGGGGGTGTTCTTTTTTGTAAGTTGGGTTAGCGGCCTGACTATCTCTGCGTACTCTGGGACAAACTTTCTGTAAAATCCTGTCATCCCAAGAAACGATCGCATTTGCTTCATTGTTCTTGGCTCTCGACACTCTCGAACGGCCTTCACGTTCGCTGGATCGGGACGGACACCGTCCTTATCAATGAGATGACCTAAGTATTTTATTTGCTCTTTTAGGAACTCACACTTCTTTGGTTTCAGCTTCAGATCGTACTTTCTCAGGCGCTGGAAAACTTTCTCAAGCTTCGAAAGGTGTGAGGACCAAGATTTCGACACTATGATTATGTCATCTAAGTAAGCGAAAATGGAATCTCGTTGTAAATTATCCAAGACAAGCCCCATTGCTCTCACAAAACTAGATGGCGCGTTTTTTAACCCAAAAGGCATGCGCCGGTATTGTAGCAGCGATTCCCCTGTAGTAAAAGCTGTCTTGTGGCGGTCCGCGGGGTGCACTTCAATCTGGTGGAATCCGGCTTCGAGGTCCAAAGAGCTGAAGTAGCGCGCGCCTCCCAGAAGTTCAAGTATCTCACTCATGGAAGGGATCGGGTATGCATCGGAGATCGTCTTGGCGTTAAGTTTCCTAAAATCAATACATAACCTGTATCCCCCACCTCGCTTCTTCACCAGAACAATGGGCGCGGCATACGGAGAACAGCTGGGTTCAATGATGTTTGAATCTAGGAGTTCTTGGACCTGGTTGCGAATCTCATCCTTTAGTAAAAAGGGGGTTCTGTAAGCATTCTGTCTAACAGGAATGTTGTCTGTCAATTTAATTCTGTGTTGGATAACTTTTGAGTTGCCTAGTTGGGCTGGTGATTTGGCAAACACATCCCAGTATTTGCGTAACAGGTCTGATAATTGGTGTCTTTGATCGGCAGTCAGGTGATCAAGCTTAAAGTCCTCTATGGTCACTGGAGAAACTTCCCTTTTGCCTCTTTCCTGGCTCTTAGGGTTAATTGATTGAGGATTCAGGTTCTCCAGACACGCAATACCCATGCCTTTTGGAAGATGCAGCGGTTCCGCTGTTAAATTGGCGACGAGCACAGATATTTTCCCACTTTCGTCTACCTGGTCTACCGAATATTTCACTGCTAAATCATCCCGGCTTAAGTTTGAATTTGGCCCTGCTAATACTAGTTGTTTGGGAGGAGCAGCAAGCTGGTCACAAGATACTGTTACCACCTGTTCTGTGCTTGCTGGGAGCACATGTTTACATGTAAGCTTAGCAACTGTGGGTGTGGAATTCACCAATTGTTGCCGAATATCCTCTTCCCTCAGGCAAATCCCTAATGGAACTGATCGTATGATCCCTTTACCTAAGTCTAGGCTGAATGAAAACTTCCTTAATATGTTCAAGCCGAGGATGATATCATATTTGCCACTAAAATTTTTTGAAGTAACCAGAATTTTCTCCCTAAAAGTTGCCTTATCTAATTTAATATTAGCAGTTACTGTAGTGTGTATTGGCACAATATTTCCCGAAACTCCGGTTACAGTTAATTCTGGAGGTCTGAAATCTAACGATGTATCATTTTTAATTTTATTAAATAAATCTGCACTCATTAAAGAAACGCCAGCACCTGTGTCTAAAAGAAATCTAGTTTTAATGTTTTGTACAGAACCCAATACCACAGGTAGTTTAGTATTATCCTCCAGAATGTAAATGCCATGTTGTGTTCTGATGTCTCTGACTTCTGGCTTACTAACTTTACTAAAGTTAGGGGTTGGCAAAAGGGTTTTATTACATCGCGAATCCTTCCTATTAAGTTTAGAACCCCTTTTTAGTCATAAATTTCTATCTCTATCTCGCCTGTAGCTTCCAGTATTTGTATAATTATTTTGTCTGCCCTGAAATGTTTTTGGCCGAATTTGCCCCTGAATATGCTCATTCCTATATGTTCCTCTCCTTATCCTAGAATAAGAGTCTATATTACTCCTATTATGATCAGCATAATACATTCTATTGGCAGCTTGATCTCGATTTTCATTAAAATTACAATATTGATTATTAGCATAGGGCGTCCTAATTTTTGGGGATGCAGTGTACATGTCCGTTTCGTAATTCGTGCACGGGCGACTGCGGAAAAGTTGAGTGGGTTGATGGAAGCTCGGACGGTCGTCAAAAATGCGTCTTTCCCTTCGTTCGCGATTGTTTACCATATTTCTGGCTGCCTGCTGCCGGCCGTAGTATGGCAAGATTATGCGTCTTTCCGGGCGGTCAACGACCTCTGGTCTGAAGGTCACGTTAGCGTCGGTTAGCGGATCTACTGCGCTGTCCGAGTGGAGGTAGGTAGCGCCTAATGCTGCTTGACCGTGGGGAGGGGAAAATTTGCCCACCTTCATAGTTTGCATCTGCTGACTCAGGGCAGCTATTTGTGTCTCTAAATTGTTGATTGTTGCGTGATTTACTGATAATGAACTTAACGATTGTTGTAAGTCGCGTATTTGATCTTGAATGGGTTCAAGAATGTGTTTGGGATTATTTTCCTGTCGCTCCCGTTCATTCTCGGCCCTTACAGGACTATTAATAACATGTACAGGGACAGTTTTTGTGTGAGTAAGTTGGTCATTAATTTCCTCTCTTTTCGAAATCTCAATTGCCTGTGAAAAAGTTAAAGGATTGTGTGTGAGCACCATTTTTCTAATTTTTCCAGATATGCCCCTAAGGAATTGGGCCAGCATTGCCTGGTCTAAAATGTTTAATACTTCAGGTGTCTCTCCCTGAATTTTGAAAGCTGCCCTTGCCAAATTCCTCACGCGCGCGCTATAACTCGCAATGGTTTCCGAAGGTTCTTGCACAGCACTGGCGAACTGCTGGAGGGAAGTGATAATTGGTTCCGTTTTTTCGAACTGAGCTAAAAAAGCATTCTTAAATATGTTGTAATTCTTTTCCCCGCGTAATTCAAAGGATTGGGCTAAAAAGTCGGCTGCCGAAGCGCGAAGTTTAGATTTCGAGACTGCCAAACGTTCTCTGTGTCCCCAGAGTGCTAATTCTCCAACACTCTCCAAAGTTTCGAAAAACAATTGGACTGAAGGGCCTTCATCATTTTTGCCAAAGAATAATGGCACAAGACTTAAAAATCCTGTGATATTCGCTGAATGCGGTCTGTCTGGTTCTGGGGTGGGTGGTGGCTGTTGTGTTTGAGGTAGGGGGGATGATATTCCTGTTGTTTGAGGAATTTGATCCTCCATTTTTTTTTTTTAAATTTACTAGGAATTGGGAAATTTAATTGCTAATTTTGGGCCCCTGTCTTCCAAAATAATGTGACTTACCTGTTGCTGAAACAAAATTATGATGTTAGTAATCACTTATTTAAAACAAGAGTGTGTTATAGCATGTAGTCATTTGTTTATTAAATCTAATTATAAAAATAGCAATAATTTATTAATTAGTGTAGATGTCCTGTGTTGTTGCAAAGGAGTAATGCCTCCTACCTATTCTCTTAGTGCACGAAATCAACAATCTTACTACTTATCAGTAATCCCTTTAGATTCTTTCTCTTTGTGACTTCTTCTTCTGTGTAGACAGTTTTTCATCCCGCAAAATATTTAATCCTGGACACAATTGGCACAAGTGTTATACTGGGGTGTTTTTATTTATTATGCTTCTTGCTTGCTTATTAATTACTTACTTTCGTTCGGACTTCTCTGGACAACACATCTGTATGGCGGGACACTTTCCTTCCTTAATCATTTGTTCAATGATAACCCCAGTATACTCATGTGATTGTCTAGTGGTTTTTCATATTAGGACAATGATCTCGGCCCTCGGTAAACTATTCAAGGGAATAGGAACTGCAGCTTCGATCAGGCGTTGTGAAAATACTCAAACTCTGTCCAGTTATAGGTAGAAATTCGAGTACCCGCGGTATCAGTTCTATTATATAATTCTTTGCTTACTCATTCGTGTGAATAGAGGATAGGCCTGAGGCATATGTTTAAAACAAAATATAGTTTAATATACTCCACTATAGAATTGATACATGTATGAAAACTACTGCCCTAGCGGCAGTGACAAGCAAATCCTAAATCATTTGGTTACAATAATATAAACTGACTTTATGGAAGTATTTAAGAGTTCTTAGCATTTATTGATGTTTTGGAAATTAATGGGTTCTTCACATAGGTGTTCTTCGTGTGGATACTTCATCTCAGGCAAGGACTAGCATATGACATAATGGTTGTACAAACATGATGGGGTCAATACTAAAAATACTGCACTATTTAGGATAGCATGCTTAAGATACATCATTTACCTATTGTTAATTTGTGAAACTGACAATCTAAGTGATGCGCTATTTAAGATAGCAGTATTAAGACATTTTACAATTTATCAATGCTAACATAATTAATTATATTATTGAGGAGTAAGGTTTATGCATAGCTGTGGGATAACTTACCTAAGTAAGGATGACTCATTCTACGGGGGGCGGAACTCGGTGAGGGGATTCCGTGCTTTCGCAGCCTTCCTTCGGGTTCTGCTATCTTCGCTCGCTCATTCTGTATCTTCTTGCGCTGTTCTTCAAGCTTCTCCCTGTACAGTCATTCTGTAACGTAATTCCCGTTTCCAAAAACTTACTGTATTTTTTTCACTCTCTCTCATACAGACTAACTAACCGACTGCTTCTACCAAAAGCCACCACAAAACAACAACCTTTCGCTCATCGTCCACCAGGGTATATGCTCCTTATCGCATGAACTTTCGCCTCACACCGAGCTTGAACTAGGGTGGGACACTTTTCTCACGCGGTCAACATCAGACACACTGACCAGTATTTGTCAGGGAGAGCGAAGCTCGTATTTTCGTGGACTTGTGAACTTACTTCTACGTAGCGACTGTTATCTTCAGTTAGGAAAATAATGGCAAAGGGAATTTATAACTGAGAAAGCAACTAAGTCGAATTTTACCATTCTATATTTGACAAGAAACTGATAGCGGTTACTCATGTACGATTGGCATTTATATTTTCTGCTGAAACGGTCAAAACAACTCTTTAGCAAGAAGGGGCACAGCAAAGGGGGGGGGGAAATGCATGGGAAATATCTGTAAATTAATATGAAAAATGTGGGCATTTTACATTATACATATAATTTGATTTAGTATGTGGATGGATATAATTTTAGTATTAGTATGTCGAGTATTATGTCTTCTTGCTAATAACATTTTTATCAAGAGTATATACTGGTATGTATTACTACGTAATTATGTATCGTTACTGCGTCGTTCCTGCGACCTCTGAAAGCCAGCAGGAATGATAATTTAAACTCTTGGCTGACCTTGACCTTTCTAGTCTGCTGATGCTGTTGCCATAACCAAGTTTAACTTCAACTTGCAACTGTCCTGCTGTTCATCATTGGGCCCCCGCAAAGCGTCCAGATTTGATTAGATTTATAGAAGTTTGGTACTGATTCGAATCTGGATTGTCTCGTGTTCAGAGATACTTTTCAGATATTCCAAGGGTGATGGGGTCATAAGCGCCGAACGCTTGTAGGTTAATCGCTCCAACAGAAATGCGTTTCTTGCATCATTTACATTCTTTATTTTTAACGTATAATATACACAACAGGCATGCGCCCAGTTAAAGTGTATAACAGAGCAGAAAAAAAGATAACAGAACAAAGATTGCACAAAACAAAAATAAATAGTAGAATAATACACTATGTGCAATGAAAGTTCATTCAAACGGGAAAAGTCCAATTCATGGAAATAAAAAAGATATTCATGACGAGTATTAGGACGAGTATTCAAGTCCATCGCCATGAAAAATCGCAGAGAGCAGGTTGCTGCAGGAGAAATCTTCACACACACACACACACACACACACACACACACACACACACACACACACACACACACACACACACACACACACACACACACACACACACACACACACACGAATTAATGAAGACGTCTTTAGCCCAGAACTCACCCGTCAACCAGTCAACCTACTCCAAGTAGTTCTGTGAAACTGTTTCTTGTTCACAGCCATATCCAAGTCAAACTTATTCATGAGTGCCAATGTTCTTTTGAAGAAGGAGTTCCTGGATATCTCTAATCTAGAGTTGCCGATGTGGAATGTAGTCTTCTGTCTAGTAGCCACCGCTTGAGCGTCAATATGGCATAGAAGATCCGGCAGGCAGTTGAACCAACGAAGATATGGTACAACAGTTTTAAATCAAGAACAATTCGCCGGGTTTCCAGAGATTGAAGCTTGAAGTAGGAACAGGGATTCCGGTAAAAGATTCTGTGGTAAAACATGGGGTTACGTCTGGAAAGATAATGGATAAATTTCATCTGGAGCGATTCTATTTGCTGTATCAAGTATGCATAGTGTGGGTTCCATATAGGAGAAGCAAACTCCAGTATAGAGAATACAGTTGTTTTGAACGATAGTACGTACATAGCGAGTAGAAATACTTCACATTTGGGTTTTGTCACCAGATATTGCTCAATGAAAGTGGGTCCACGGTACGTTAAATTTCCTTTAAACTATCTTAATTATAATATAATAAACCAATAAGGTGTAAGGTGTAAGGTATATTGATGTCATACGGCACCAGGGGTTCCCCCATCTCCGCGTTGCTTTCATTGTGGGTGTACCAATTTGCTGGGAATGCCAGAGATTTAAAAGTGTGTGGGTATTGTACATGTGTAATGTCATGTACCGTTGTTCATCTGGTCATTTAGCCGCTAGACCCTTGCTGGAGCCCAACGTTGCCCCACCTTCGTCGCGTGGAGGCAGCCCAGGAACCCAGTAGACAGTTACTCTGGAAGGTCCTGCCGCTTAGTTTCCTAAGATTTTGGCGGCTAGGACCAAAAAATAAAATAAAAATAAAAAATCATAATATGTATGTGTATATACACATGTATATACTCATTTCGCTTGTCTGGATACAACATACGTTGTATGTTGTATACACCCCGCTGGGAGGTTTAATATTACGTAGATGGATAGGCCGAGACTGGGCGAAGATTATTTTGAGTGTTGTTAAATTTAGTGTGTGGGGCGTTCGCACTGCATATAGATAGAATAGGAGGGGAGACAGAAGACTGGGGGGTAAAGACAGAAGTATGGGAGCGATAGAGGAGGTGCCCCCAGTTGGTCAGTGAGACATGCCCATGCCTCACCAGAGAGGAAAGAGGGGAGGTCGGCGGGGGAGACAAGGTGTCTCCTCCCCGCCATGGTAGGGTTGGATCGAGTCAGGTGCTCGATTCTGATCCCCAACGAGGCTTGATGGCAGCGAAGCTGCATGGTTCAGGTCCGTGTGGCCCTTTTGCAGATTCAGGGTTCAGTCAGTCACAGAGTTGTAGACCATGTCCTTTTATTCTTATTGGAGGTATGGAATTTGTTGTGGTAATAGTAGCTTGTCCCATTTTATATTGTCATTATGTTGCTTGTTTCATTCTTAGTTACTTTTTGTTACTTGTTCCTCCTCTACCGTTTTGGTCTGCAGGTCTTTCTGCATTTGTCACTCCATTTAGTTTCCAGTTGTGTTGTTATTTGCTTGTTGGGCTAGTGTGGCTCGGCGTCTGTTAAACAGTTTCTGTGCAAATTCGATTAATGCCATATATGGTTCTTTATCGTCCAGGATGAATTGCTCCTGGTCCTTGGGTGAATGTTGTAGTCCTGTCACCAGCTGGAAGCGGATGTCGTCGTATTGGTGGCAGTCATACATTAGGTGCGACCAAGTTTCTGGAGCGCCACAAGTACAATTTGGAATTTCAAATTATTCCCAGGGTTGTTAGTTTGGCGTTTAAGGCACCATGTTCAGTGAGTAGGTACGTCACAAAGAGACCAGGTGCGTACCAGGTTGGTAATTTAGGTTGGAATCTATCTACATTTGGAAAGAATTTCTTTGTTATCCGACCTTTGATGGAGACATCCCATTGTGCCTGCCACGCGGAGAGGGCGCTGCAGACTAGTGACTAGTATACACGTTTTTACGAGCTCCTGATTTTTGTGTTAAAATATGAGTTTTAAGTGTTTAGTTCGCCAAAAAAAGTGTTCCAGTCGAAAGACATTCATCTGAGGATTACCGAGGTGAGACAATTTTGCAAACTTTTGGGAATTTAGCAAATTACCAGCGTTTTTATCTGTGTCCTTTGTTTGCCAGACTACAATGGTCACCATGTGGCTGGCAGCAGGGCCATAGAGAGGCACCGATTATAAAGCGAAGGCCACGTTGGTAGTGTGCACTTGACTGGGGAGGGTGCCCCAACAGTGTTTTTATCGGGCTGAAAGAGAGCTACAACAATTTGTGCTTTTAACTGTCTTAAACAGCTGAGAAATATGTTTTTAGTGAACTTCCTCCCCCGCAACCATAAACTTTTCATGGTGAGGAGCAACTCTTCTCCAGTGAATTCTATTGTGTTTTTGGCATCACCATCATCTTCAGCAGCCCCAAAAACGCTATAGGGGACTAATTCCACTGCTCTAGGTGCATTCTAACATTTGTTTGTTCTCCCCCCCACCTGTGGACAGTGGGGGCCAGCACAAAACCTCGCTGACGGACTGTTCAGCCGCTATTCCACCTACGGACCTGCTACCGGCGACAATCAGCACGTTTTCAGGAGCCCTCTCACGAGAACCCACAAAACCCCGTTAAACCGAATCGGCTCAATAATCCGGATTTTACCCGACATGGAGGGAAAACCTGATAATAACCAGGACACCATGCAGCAAAACCCAAACGATGATCCCATTATCATCGAACACAAGGATGAAGCGGTGGACCCCCGCTTTGGGGCCCCCAGACAAGCAAGAGAAAGAATAGGAAGGGAATAGTGCCAAATTTGCAGCGGGAGACACGCTCACACACTGAGCCTAAGGAGCCAAAAGAAATACACGACAACCAGCAAAGTCAAAAAGACGCCAGCGAGGAGAAACAACCGGATCTGCCTCTGGATCCGGTTGTTTCTGGATCCCACCCTGCCAGAGGGCACCGTACATGAAAAATCAATGTTCCTCAAGGCTGCTCTGGAAACACTGTTCAAGGAGCAAACCAATAGGGTGACCACAGGGCTTAGAGCCCAAATCGTCAACTTGTGGAATAAGCTGGATACACTCCTGATAGAAACTTTCCTAGAGAGTGAAAGAGCAACAGCAAAGCTCCAGGCTTATATTGATTGTGGGGCGAACAAAATGCCACAGCGCGTCCCCACATACGCGCAAGCGCTGAGGACCACAACAATAGAGCAACAGCCGATTCCTGCTGCCCCCAGCAGGAAGAAGGGGGCCCTACTACAACGCCCACATCTGGTCATCTTAAGGCCAGCCACACCAGAGACTCACCATACAAGCGAAGAGGTGAAAAACTCGGTAATTACTAACCTTGGTGAAGATTTTAAAACCAGAATAAAATCGATGAGGAAGACTCGCAACGTCGGCGTTATTATTGAAACTGAGACACAGGAAGAGGCGAATAAAATCATTGAAAACCAGAAAGTGCCCTCCCTGGGTCTCCATGCAGAGATCCCCAAGAGAAAGGGACCGAGTATTGTAATTTACGACACTGGAAGTGACCTCTCTCCAACCCAACTACAGGACGAAATCTACAGAAGAAACCTGCAGCACGACGTTCCAGATATTGACCCATCGGTGCTAATCACACCTAAATACCAGACAAAGCCCAGAAACGGTAACGCCACAAACTGGGTGATTGAGTTAGCCCCAAGAGCCTGGAAGATAATCAGCCAACAGACACGGATTTATATCAATTGGGGCAGCCACCGCTTTAGAGAGCACGTGGCTGTGCCCAAATGCTTCCGGTGTTGCCGATTCGGCCATATCACACATACGTGTGTGCAACCACAAACCTCCCCAACTTGTGGGCACTGTGCAGACATAGGCCACAACTACAACTCCTGCCCTAATAAAACCGCCCGACCAGTATGCGCAAACTGCAAAGCCTTAAAACTACCAGCAGATCACTCCATTAGAGACAGAAACTGCCCCGTATACATAAAAGCCAAAAGTGCTCAACAATCAAGAACCGATTATGGGAACTCTTCATAAAAGCAATAATGTAAACACAATGAAATTTGCTCAACATAATGCACAACGGGCTAAAGCTGTTGCCGCGCAACTAAAGAAGAAGGCCGATGAAGACAATCTTGATGTCCTCTTTCTCCAGGAGCCTTACACGCACAAGAAAGAGGTGAAAGGCTATCCCCTCACGTATAAAATAGTTCAGCATGACGGAGATACCCCCTGGGCAGCCTTGATAGTTCGCAATCCTGACCTCACGGTAACAAAGATAACTCATCTCTGCAATAAATGGGCTGCCTGTGCTCAAATCATCTCCCCATTAGGAGAATTCTATGCAATATCATTATACTGTCGACCTAGCGAAGACATCCTCCCTGCAATACATTACCTGCAAAACGTTCTCCATGAGCTCCCCAACGCCAAAGTAATTGTCTGTGCATATGTTAACTGCAGGTCGCCGGCGTGGCACAGTGCAACCCCTGACGGACGTGGTACTACTAACGGCCAGCGCCTCGAAGAATTCCTCACCAACAATAGCCTGGCAATACTAAACCAGCCGAACAATCCGCCCACGTTCTCAAGCACATTATGGGAAGCAACAATAGATGTAAGCTTTGCTACCCGCTCCATTGCTGGACATATATCTTCATGGAAGGTCAGAGAGGATTGGACAACCTCTGACCACAGAGTTACTACATTCCAGATGCACCGTGTCCTTAACACACAACCCACACCTAGAATAACCATCAACAGATTCGCCGTGGAAAAGGCCAACTGGGAACAATTTCAAGAAGCACTGACTGGCTCTGTCCAAACTTTTGACTATGCAACTCTTACCCCGGACCAACACCAACGCGCCATTGTAAACATAATTATAGAGGCTGCAAACGCAACCATCAGAAGGAAGAAACCATCCCCAGGCGCGGTCCCCTGGTGGTGCCCGGAGCTTCAGAGACTCCGACATGAGGTAAATACACGCAGAAAAAATTTTCAACGAGCAAGAAGATCCTGGCCGGCAGCAGAGGTGCAGGTTCTCAGGCAGCAATACCGTGAGGTCAGGAATGAATACACCGCCTTGATCAGAACACGGAAGAAACGATCCTGGGAAATGCTAGTTTCAACTACCGGGAACGAGTACCCTTGGGGGACTGTATATAAAGTCGCAATGAACAAGCTGCCCAAAGGAGAGGTAGTTCCCTCAACTAAAACACCTGCTGGCTTCTATACAAAATCATGGCACCAATCAATAGACAATATCCTCAATACCACCTTTCGGCAACTCCCGACAGCTCACTCCCTGGAGCAGCTCCGTCTCTGCGAAGAAAATGCAAACTACAACCCAGTAGAACGTGAAGACCCATTCACACTAGCAGACCTCTACTTGGCGACCGCCAAAATACGAAACAAGAAAATGCCTGGTGAAGACTATCTGGAACCAGAGATCGTAAAAAAGGCCGTAGAATACATACCAACAACTATCCTAAATCTGTTCAATCACTGTCTCTCTGCAGGCTACTTTCCTCACGACTGGAGATCTGCACGGATCCGACTGATCTTGAAGAACCCGACAAAATCACGGGAACTTCCGGAGTCGTACAGACCTATAGCACTATTACCGGTACTGAGCAAACTATTTGAACACTTACTCCACAACAGAATAGAAACCCACTACCTAGAAGCAGGGCTACGATCCCCCAAACAATTTGGCTTTCGTAGAGGCTGCTCCACTGTAGACGCCTTGGAACGCATAATAACCGCAGCTAACAACTGTAACCGCAAATACTTCCTAATGATCTCTGTCGATTTTGCCAGGGAATTTGACTCACTCTGGTGGCCAAGTGTCCTCGGCAGACTCCGGGAGGCAAATATCTCCAATAACCTGTACCACTGTATCAAAACCTACCTATCTGATAGAAGGATCTCAGTATGTGCTCCCTACTCTCAACTTACTCGGCCTATCTTCCGGGGGTGCCCACAAAGTTCAATCCTGGGGCCACTCCTTTGGAATCTGGTGATGGATGGCTTCCTCAATCAGAATCTTAATGGGGCAGATGCACAAGCATTTGCAGACGACCTCGTCCTGATGCTGGAGGGGGACAGCCGGGTACAACTGGAAGCCACTGCAAACCGGGCAATTGACTCCCTGCAAACGTGGGCGAAACAGAACCACCTAACAATATCACCAACCAAGACCTACCTCAATACTACTTCAATACATCCTCAATACTCCTCAAGGGTTCTCTCGACACGAGAGGGCCACCACAAATCAAAATAGAAGGAACCACGATTAAACTAACTACAGAACTAAAATACCTCGGAATCGTATTGGATAAAAACTTATCCTTTACCCCACATCTCATCTATCTCCAGAGAAAGATCAGGAACTACTCAGCCCTCATAGCAAGAGTCACACGAAAAGATTGGGGACTACGGAAACGGACCCTGTCTCTCTTTTACAAGGCTTTTTTCATCCCTGCCATCTCATACGCTGCAGGGATTTGGTACAACAAAGCAACCACGGCTGTGAACAAAAGGAAATTAGAATCAATACAGCGTAGCATCTTGCTCACCATCACAAGAGCATGCTGCACTGTCAGCTCTCATGCGCTGCAGGCCCTGGCAGGATCACTCCCCCTGGACCTGGAAATTGTCCGCTGCGGCATGCTCTTTCAACTGTCCAGAGGTAAAAGTGTATCCTGCATCGGCTTCACTACCGATCCAGCCAACAACAGCAACATAGAGAAAAAACGTCTTATCAACCATTTCCGGCAAACCTGGCAGTCCCGATGGGCAGAATCAACTAAAGGCGCCATAACCCGGAAATTTATCCCGGACGTTACCCAAGTCTACCCCCACCAGCCGGCCTGGTTCTCACCGGGGCTCTACACCACCTTCCTTCTAACGGGACATGGTTCCTTTAATGCCAAACTTTCGACCTTCGGAATAAAAGAATCGCCACTGCGGTGAAAATCCGACATGGACACATCTGATGCATGAATGCCCCCTCTTTGATGATATAAGATGTCACTTTATAATAAAAATATGTTTCAACCCGAAGGATCGGGAACACCTTGTACTGTCGGAAGAGGAGTACTATAGAGCCCTCTCGAAATTTGCGCACGAACTGTTCAGCAGACTACGAGCATTACCACAACTTCCCTAAACTCGACACTGGAACTCTGACAACTGAAACGGACAACAATGACTAGGACTTAACTGGAGGAGACCTATATCCCCTTAGTGACACCATCCCACACTGACACCCTGATTATTGGAACAGCAGTGGATGGGATCCTATCCCAACACTAACCAACTAATGGACTGTACACTGTCATGGACCTGACGAAGCCACAGCTTTGCTACATACACGCCATGTTAGTGATCTGAGCCGGCTCCCTTGTTCGGCCCTTTCTTCTCCCTTACCCCGGCGGGGGGAGGTGACGGCTTTCCTGTCTCCTCCCCTCCTTGCCGACCCCACTCTTCCCTCTGGTGGGGTATGGGCATGCCCCACTGATTCTACCTGGGGTCGTCTCCCCTATTGATCCCATTCTTCTGTCTTTATCCCTCCAGTCTTCATTCTCCCTACCCAACTCTATCTGTATGCAAGCGAATGTCCCACACGCCAAAAATAACCGTGTCTAAATTACGCTGTTCGCCCACCATTTTGGCTTTTCTAATTCTAGCGCAATATTCCCATGCAAAAAAAAAAATTTTTTTTTTTTTTTTTTTTTTTTAAGGTCCTAGCCACTGAAATCCCAGGAAACTAGGTGGCAGGACCTGCCAGAGTGCAAATTTAAACTAGTGGTTACCTGGTCTGCCTCCAC
Source organism: Mastigoproctus giganteus (assembly GCF_048544385.1). NCBI lineage: Eukaryota > Metazoa > Arthropoda > Arachnida > Uropygi > Thelyphonidae > Mastigoproctus > Mastigoproctus giganteus. The sequence goes on along the minus strand of NC_143587.1, from coordinate 42,049,360 downwards.
GGGGCGAAGTGCGGGCAACGTTGGGCCTCAGCTGGGGTCCAGCGGCTAAATGGCCAGAAGAACAACGGTACATAACACAACACACTCACATGATCCATACACTTTTAAATCTCTGGCCTTCCCAGTGAACTGGTACACTCACAATGAAAGCAACGCGGAGATGGGGGGAACCCCTGGTGCTGTTAGACACTTAACACACTTTGCACTTTGCACTTGTGCCTGCCACGCTTGCAGCAAGTGGGTCTGGAGTCTTCTTTTTTCCGCAATGCGGTTATTTCCTGGATCTCCGTTGAAGTCAAGGTGTGTACAAGCATTGCCTTTAGCGAATTTGTGGAGGATGCCTATCCTCACCACCTCTAGGTCTAAGGGGAGGGTTCCAGCGATGACTTGCAGAGCGTGTGTGCTCACTGTGCTTCAGGCGCGAGTATCAGTGAGTAGCATGATTCTATGTATGGAATCAAGTATTCTTAGGTTTGAAACTGTACTGGCTTTTTTTTACCAGGCACCAGCTGCGTATGTCGCGATTGGTAAGAAGGCTGCTTTATAATAAAACATCATCGTTCTCTGTTTCAATCCCCAGTCTCTTCGGGCAATTCTGTTTATTAATGCAGTGCAGTTTCTTAATTTTCTTCTTACGTAGTTTAGGTGCGGTTTGAAGGATAAGCGGATATCCAAGATGACGCCCAGGTATTTGAGCTCTGTGCTGAGCTTTATTGTTCTAGTACCAATTTTAATTTGGGGTGGTCTGTGGATGTTCAGTGTTCCCTTTTAGAGTATGGAGTTGGTCTTCGTCGGTGAGTTTGTAGTAAATAGTGTGTAGCCCAGTCTTGGAGAATTTGCACAGCGCGGTTTGCCAGTATTTCCAGTTGTGCCCTGGAGTTAGCTTCTATTGTTAGAATGAGGTCGTCCGCGAAGGCTTGTGAGCGGACCTTTTCCAGATCCTTGTTTAGAAACTGGTCCATCAGGAGGTTCCACAATATTGGTCCAAGTACTGACTTCTGTGGGCACCCTCTGTATATTTTTCTTTCTAATTCTTTGTAGGGAGCTTTTATCTTGATTGCTCTGTCGGTGAGATAGCTTTTAAGCACATTGAAGAGGTTGCCAGTATCCCTGCCTCCCAGAGCCGGCCCAGGACGCTCGGCCACCATAGGGTTTTGAACGCCCCGGCAAAATCAATTAAGATAGCTAGCATGTATTTTTTCTCAGATCCTTGTGCTTGGGCAATTAGGCTTTGGAGTGCATCAACTGTGGATCGACCTGGTTTGAATCCGTACTGGTTTGGTGAAGGTAGGTTTGCCTGTTGATAGTGGTGATTTATTCTGGATGACAGTAGTCGTTCAAAAAGTTTACTTAGTACTGTGAGTAGTGTGATCGGTCTGTAGGAAGATGGCTGTTCTGGTGGTTTGTTTGGATTCTCAATTATTAGTTTAAAGTTGGCCATTTTCCAATGTTGCGGGTATGCTCCCACTGTCAGGCATAGTAGGTTAAAGAGTTGGAGCAAGAGTTCCGGTTCTATTTCTACGACTTTTTGATTATTTCCGGCTCCAGGAGGTCCGGACCTGGGCATTTTTTCGCCGCTATACGTGAAGCCGCCAGGATGAGCTCATTCGTAGTGAATTGCGGTTCTGCTTTATCTGTTCTGTACTTATCATTTTCCCTGCAGGTCTGGATCTGCTCCTCCGTTTGTGTCTTTGTGGGGATGAAAGGCGATATCTAGTATATTGTTTATTGATACCTCCCACGAGCAGGTTTCTTCTCCTTGGGGCGTGACATTGGTTGTAAGCACTTCACCTCTGGGAGCTTTTTTTTTTTTTTTGACAACCTTGCACCAAGGACCACTCAACTGCCGCAACGCATCTCAGACGGATTTTTGCAGGCGAATTTTGGCTACTGAAGTGGGCCATATGGAAATTTCGGCTTCCCCCTGCACCAAGGACCACCCAAATGGCATCAGCTCTAAACATCAGACGTCTTCCTGCCATTATCCATGAGAGAAGACTCGTCTTTGCTGTAAAAATGATGGTTGGCATTATTTCGAACCCAGACTTCTGGGCTAACTGCGGTTGGAGGATCCCAGTCCAAAGCCTTCGGGCCAATCCAGTCCTTCAGGCCACCCCAAACCGGTTAAAGTTATCCGATCGCTTCTTCCCGTGGTGTGGACGAGTACCCAGAATCATCTGTCCAGGTGACTGATGCTTCTGGGTAGCCAAGAGGCCAGAACAGAACAACAGAACACACACATAATACACACAAACCGACGTCACACACATCTGGCCCATTTGTAGTGATACTGTTCTTCACAGAGATACGAGGCGGAGATGAACTCACGTTCTAGGAGCCGCCCTTTACAAAAACACATGTCCACACACCCGTGCAAATGCTGCAGTACATACACTCCTTGGATGGCGACCTCTACAAGTTCGCACTGGATAAAAAATACAGGCAGAACTTACTCCATCGACTTCCTTCTCAGGACTACGTCACAGGACATTAGAAACTGCTCCCAAGGACCTGTCCATCACTCCCATGGATCCCTCACTACATTGTTCCAACTTTCTGCGCCTGCTCAGATGACTCCAGCACTGTAAAAGGACTGCTCCCTGGAGAATAATTTAACATGATAACACGCTGTTGTGTATATATGTTCATATGTAAATTTTTCATCTGCTTTCCTACACTTGTATAATTAGTAATAATATTATTTTTTTCTCTATCTCATCCTTGTTTATTACATTCTATTAGTAATATTGTATTAGCCTTTGTAACCTTGTATTAGCCTTTACTCTAAACCCCTGGCTTGTAGCCAGGTATTGTGTACGACATGTGCGTTTTGTATGCAATAAAGAGTTCTTCTTCTTCTTCTTATACTTGTGGGAACATTTAATCTGGTTGACGTGTTAATTGAAAGCTTCAAAGTTAAATAAAAAAACCTTTGAGATGATAGAACACATCATGCGCATGCAATTTCACAGTACCTTGGAGCAATATTTTAAGCTTAATGCAGTAAGTAGACAAGAATATAGACATATTTCAAGATTAGAGTAAATGAGCCTGTTGTACTGGAATCCATAGTGTATAGGAAATAATGATAACGTATATATCCAGTAAAATATCTAACTTTAGGCTCATGATCTCTATGCTCAAGCATCAGGCGCAAAACTCAACCACTGTAAAACCAGAGGCCTGTGGGCTGGCAACTGGAAAACTAGAACCGACTCCCCCCATCCAAGGCACATGGTCCAGCGAGGGACACAAATACCTAGGTGTGTACCTCGGCAATACCCTCCTTTTCTCCCAGAAGAACTGGCCCGAATTGCTGAGTCGTTTCAGCAAAGTACTCGGGAAATGGAGAAGCGTGTGCGCCACATCTTCGCTGAGAGGGAGAGTGCTTGTGGTCAATCATATGGCGGCAAGCGTTCTCTGGCACACCTTCAAAATTCTCACTCCACCTGCTGACTTCCTCCACCAAATCCAGGCATCTGTCCGAAGCTTCCTTTGGAACAAAACCAACTGGATGTCCTGCTCCAAACTTAGCCAACCACTTACTCACGGGGGTCAAGGGTTGGTCTCTCTTGACGACAAAATCACAGCATTCCGGATCACCTTTCTTCTTAAGATGCTGCAAACAAAATACCCACATTCCAACACTACGGATAAACTACTAGCAACAGCCACTAGAGGACTATCTCTTTCAACAATGTTGAGAATGGATATGGCACCAGCACCACTCAAACTACCGCCGTTTTCTAAAGACGCACTATACCGCTGGAAAAAGCTAAACCTTCACCATAATCTTGAGAGAACATCCCTTCCCGGAATACTTTCAGAACCGCTCTTCTACAATAAAAGAATACTAGACCCTGCAAATGATGATATTCTCTTCTTCCCTACGTGGAACTGGGCAGGAAGACCTCCATAGGAGACCTCCTGACACCTAGCCTTGAATGGAAAGGATCAGAAGATTTGCCCATTAAAACCATTAATGCAAAGCAGCAACACATACATCTAAAATCGGCGATCACACAAGCTCTTCCAAACATCACTACAACTAAAGGGATTGGAAATATCACTGGATCCTCGCCTACACCAACCATTGTCATCACATCACCAGAAGACACGGTACCTCTGTCTCCTGCACCCTCCAAAAAAGTCTATCAGCTAATCATGTCTCGCCATACAACCACGATTTTCCCGTCATCCACCTGACAAGCTGTCCCTACACTCCTCTCCACTCGCCACAAGCCACCATCAAACTTTCAGTGGAACCTTCCGTACAGGACGAAATGTTCCAAATCGGACGCAGTCATCCAGTGGAGACTGTGGCACAACATCCTTCCCACCCCAGTCAAATTACAAATCTTCGGGTTACGCTCCTCTAACTACTGCCTCTTCTGCGCCACCCCAGGTACCCTGGAATACATATACCTGGCATGCCCTGTGAACAAGGAACTCGTCAAATACGCTTTGGATGCAGCAAAGCTTGCTTGCAACCACGCCACACACTCCGGTGGACTACTGGTACCTACTTCACTCTGAGCAGACAGCACACACCACCTGCAACTTCCTATTCATTGCGGCCAAGGCCGTCATTTACAACTTCTACCAAAGCACAAAAGAAGCAGTGACGACGTGCCTCCTGTCGACACATCGGCGCAACATGTGAAGTGGAGCCTACGGAGGAAGTTGCAGAGCAGACTTCTACTCGAATTCCACAGCAAAAAACCAGAAACTGTGGATCATCTTAATAACGAATGGAACAGTGGCGGTCACCTCTTCACCATCACTGAACAGTCCATCACCTTCAACGTGTGACACTTAATATGAGAATGATCCAACGCCAAGAAACTGTTTTCTTAATTCCTGAAATTAACATGTTGAAACTTTTGTATTTCATTCTAAAAAGTTTTATCTTTCCTTTTTTTGCTTTGTACATAGAATGTAAATAGTTGTTTTTGAAAATGTATCTACTGTTCACGTTTTAAATAAAAAATAAATAAATAAAATAATTTTAATTATAAATACTTTGGAGCTTTCAAGGCCGAACGTGCCTCTTTATCAACAAATAGAATGGAAACTTTAGAGATAAAAAATATATATATATTTTAACGGACACAGAGTTGTGTGCAGTGAGGCATGCGAGGGCACGAGGTAGGGCATTCAACCATTAAACTGGTGTTCATTGTTGCTGCATGGACGTGCGGCAACATTGCCTCCAGAGCTTACCTAGACTTAAAACAGTTGCTTCCAAGATGGAGTGTAGTCTCATGCCTTTGCAGCGGTTCATGGCTCTCGAATTACACAATATATTAAATGACTCTAACCAGAGGCGGTGGCAAAAGTGTCGGGACTGGTCAATCACTTCGTAGTCGCGCTTGGAATTAAGGTCATGGTGGGTCGACCAGAAGTGTTCCGCGATTGCGGACTGGTTGGTTTCAACAAGGCGAATCATTCTGTCGTGTTCTGCAAGGCGGTCTTGAAGACACCTCGAAGTCTCTCCTATGCAGCAGCTGTCACAATTTTTGCAGGCTATGCAGTATACTACACCGCTGCGTAAGAGACCGGTGACCAGAGTCTTTACGTTGGAAACTAGAGAACGAAAAGTCTCTACCAGGCAGCTGCACGCATTTTATGTGGTATTCTCGGAAACTTTTTGAGATACGGCCCAACATGCCGGATAGTAGGGAATGTATGAGTTGATGGCGGTCTCGGGTGGACTGTGAGCTCCTGCGCTTGTAATAAGCAATTGTCGATATGTGCGTTGCCAATATGTGGGTTAGATAGCCACAATTGATCAAGTCTGTCCTCACTCTGGAAATCTCGTTGCGCCTAGCTTCATCTGTGCTGGAGTGGCTCGAAGCCCTGGATTTTAGAGTGCGGGCAATGCTGTTGAGATGGCTAGAGGCATGGCTGGATCTGTAGTTGGTGAATTGTCCACACCACATTGGCTTACGGTATACTGAAGTTTCTAGATGTGGGCCCACGCGTTTTACCAAGACATCAAGAATGGGAGAGATCCGTCTACTTCTAACTCTAGAGTGAACTGGATGAACACTGACAAGGAATTGAGATACTCTAGCAATGTTGCTTCAGAGCCAAGTGGGGTGACGGTGAAGATGTCATCGACGTATCTGCACCATGTTGTAATAGGTACTGGTGGGTTCAGGAATATCTGTTCTTCCAATTCTTCCATGGCGATGTTGGCCACGACGGAACTAATAGGGGCTCCCATGGCAGTGCCATGTACCTGCTGGTATAAGGAATCCTCAAAGGTAAAGACGCTGCCTGACAAGCACAGGTTGAGGGCGGTACAGATGTCGTCTGTGGACAGTGATGTTCTGTTTGGTAGGTTTGGGTCATTCTCTAGAAGCCTCTTGGTGTAGGCGCCTCCGTAGCCAGGTGGGAAGGAGCAGCAGTGCATAGCACACGCTTCTTGATTATAGACCGGGGTTCGAGCCCGTCACCACCAAATACGGAGGATGTGGAAAGGTCAGGGAATGACCACCGCATATCCCGGAGCAATATGGCCTTAGTTGCTAATGCTCCTAAAAACCAAACAACAACAACAACCTCTTGGTGCAGTTTACGGCCTGTTGGACTGGGATCGATGTAAACAGGGACACTACATCGAATGACGCCATAACCTCGTTGTCAGAAATTGAGAGCTCTTTAATAAGGTGAATGAACTTGCCGCTGTTAGTGACAGTGTTGGTGGTATTTCCTACAAGAGGTGTAAGGAGTCGTGAAATATATTTGGATAGTTCATATGTAGGTGCATTGCAGCAGAACACTATGGGTCGGAGAGGAACACCTGGCTTATGAATCTTAGGTAGGCCATAAAACTGGGGTAGTTGGCAGCTTGTGGCATGAAGACGCCACCGAGGCGGAGCAGAAATTTTCTTTGCTTTAAACCATGCGACGGGTCTAATAGATTAGACCAGTCGACCTACCTAGAGAAAGTCCTGGTCCTGCTACAAGACCTCACCGTCTATGAATCCGTGACGGATCCACCCATCAAAGTCTTAGGACATCTGGAGTCATATGTTAATAAACTTGTCAATCCATGATTTAAAGAAAAGAAAATTGCTGCTCCAACTCGGTGGCTTCTTCATGCCACACGCTGCCAACTAAGATTCATAAGCCAGGCTTATGAATTTCCTTGTAAAGACTCCGTTCTCTAGTTTCCAACGTAAAGACTCCTTTCACCCGTCTCTTACGCAGCAGTGTAGTATACCGCATAATCAAATTATTATATTAGGGTCTCCCGTAAATGATTACATATACCCGTTTATGTGTTATGTCTGTAAATTGCGTATGTTCTCTGGTCGATTTGCCTGTTTTTCTGGACGAAAAACCCCAGTTTCTGAGGAAAAAACCTTGCTATCTACGCTGAGTGAAAAAAGCCCATTAAAGTTCCTCACGTCATCGACGGGATTCGAACTCGGACCTTTTCCACCCGGTGTGGGGAGGACGGTGACGATACCACTGTGCTACCCACGCAGACAGTATACCGCATATCCTGCAAAGATTGTGACAGCTGCTACATAGGAGAGACATCGAGACGTCTTCAAGACCGCCTTCCAGAACACGACAGATCGATTCGCCTTGTTGAGACCGACCAGTCGGCAATCGCGGAACACTTCTGGTCGACCCACCATGACCTCAATCCCAAGCACGACTACGAAGTGATTGACCAGTCCCAACACTTTCGCCCCCACCTCTGGTTAGAGTCACTTAATATATTGTGTAATTCGAGAGCCATGAACTGCTGCCAAGTCATGAGACCACACCCCATCTTGGAGGCAATTGTTTTAAGTCTAGATAAGCGCTGGAGGCAAAACTACGCACGTCCATGCAGCAACAATGAACACCAGTTTAATGGTTGAATGGCATACCTTGTGCCCTCGCACGCACAACTCTTGTGTCCGTTAAAACATATATGAGTTGTTGTTATTTGGTTTTTAGGAGCATTAGCAACTAAGGCCATATTGCTCCGGGGATATGCAGTGGTCATTCCCTGACCTTTCCGCATCCTGCGTATTTGGTGGTCACGGGCTGGAACCTCGGTCTAATCAAGAAGCGTGTGCTACGCACTGCTGCTCCTGCCCACCTGGCTACGGAGGCGCCTATACTTATATGAGAAATGTGAATAATTTTTTAATGCAAAAATATAAAGCAAAACAAATTGTAATGACAGAAAAAATATGTAGGACAATCTGTATTTGTAATTACAATATTAATTTAACATCAATTTTATTTTAAAGTTACTGCTATTAAGTGAATATAATTTTCTAAACAATATTAAATATCAAAAATTTGTATAAAATTGTACGCTGTATTTAAAAAATATATATTTGTACATCCTCCTAGCCCACTGGCTGTTCAAGGGGTGAACCTAAGGTTAATAAACAGATAATAATAATAATTATTATTATAATATAATAATAATAATAATTAATAATAATAATATATATATATATTTTTTTCCTCTAAAGTTTCCATTCTATTTGTTCAGACTTGAAAGCTCCAAAGTATTTATAATTAAAGTTAGATATTTTACTGGATATATACGTTATCGTTATTTCCTAGATTCTTATGAATTTCCTCGATTTTGTGTTAGTAGATGCAATACACATTGAAGATACGAAGGACGATCTTTTCGTTTTTCAAAAACAATACGTTGCAATTTTTTCGGTCATGTTTTTTATGCCACGAAACAGTTGCGTGCATTTATTATTATTTTTTTTTTTTTTTTTCCTATATCAGGCTGGCAACGACTCTGCACTTTGTGGTTTATTACATGCCTTGCATTGCTTTCACAATACTTTTCAAAAAAGAAAGACACCGAAGTTATGTTTGAAACGAAAGGTTTAAAATTCGTTTTGGAAGAAGACAGAGAGAGACCGTACGTGATTCTCATTTGTTAACGCCAACATTAGTTGTACTGTTGCAGTGGATATTCTTTAGCAGTTTTCCGATTACTGTTTTCATCTTATTTAATATTAATAAGGTTCTTTATAGACTTAAATTATGTACATTCGTGATTCCGTACACAAAGAACCCAGAATCTACCAATAAATTGTCCCTACAAGTGAACAAACTTGTATTTCGTTAACTAATGAACAGTACTAAAATAGAAGTAATATTTACAATAAATATAAGGTTCAGAACTGAGCTTTCTGATTCTTCTCATCATTACATAGCATTAGCATTAATAGAGGCATATGATGCAAGAAAGCGAGCTTATGCAGCATCAGCCAAAAAAAAAAAAAAAAAAAAAAACCACTTCCATTTCATCCCTCCGTTCGTTCGAAATACCTGTCCAGCTGAGCCTTAAACTTATTTAGGCTATCAACTTCCACAACAAGGGGTGGAAATCTGTTCCACCAACCAACTACTCGCTGGCTAAAGGAAAATTTCCGCACATCAATCCTACATCTGTCTTTCCTCAATCTGAATTTATGCCCTCTCAGGTGATTATTCTGAGCAAGAGGAAGAATCCCATCGGCACTGGGCATGTTCAAACCATTCAAAGCTTTATACACCTCTATCGGATCACCTCGCCGGTGCCTAGTCTCTAGACACTGTAATTTGCAAAACTTAAGCCTTTCTTCGTAAGAGCAACCCTTTGTTACATTCACTAATCTTGTTGCCCTTCCTCTGTACTCGTTCCAGCAGTTCTACATCCTTCTTGAAATGAGGCCTCCAGACCTGTATACAGTACTCAAGGTGTGGCCTGACCATTGCCTTATACAAGGGAATAGTTCATCTCAGTTCAGAAACATCTCTTTTCCAATTTCAATACAACACTTTGCCTTTATTTCTTTGCTGGAGTAGTCTTTTAATGACGTATTGTACAAGGGAGGCCTTCTTTCCACCTCACAAATGAACCCCTCTGTGCGAAACATCGTCTTCCCCAAAGTATAATAAACAAACCAATTAAGGCCAACCACCACATGCAAGCACGGCCTCCGTAGCCGAGTGGGCAGGAGCGGGAGTGCAGTAGCACACGCTCTTTGAGTAGACCGGGGTTCAAGCCCCTGACTGCTGAATACGGTCGATCTGCCAACCCGCACTGGACCAGCGTGGCAGATTAGGGTCCATTTCCCTCAGCATGAATTGTTGAGGAGGCTTCCACCCTGCAGTGGGTTGATAATGGCTGCACTTTACCTTTTTTTTTTTTACCACATGCAAGGGGAGAATGTTTCCTCAGGCTATGCAAATGCCGAGGCGTACGCGCTTGTAACGCGTCCGAAGGCTTTGATAGGCGTTTTACGCCCGCTTACGTCGTCATACGCGGCGTTCGAAGTGCACGTCTAGTTTGCATGCCTTCACCCTCTGCTTCCTTTAAAACTGGGCGTTGGAAGGCGTCGTCGACGCCGCTCTTCGAGCGCTCGTCTAGTATAGCCCTAAGAATGTTTGATGCCGTAAATGCAGGACTTTGGCCATCAACCTACCCCTCTTGATTTGTGTGTATGTGGGGGGGGGGAGAATATCTTATCTGCATTGAAATTAAGAACTAAAGGACACCATTACTAAGTTAGTTGCCAACGTTCTCCAGGAAATTCTTTCAGCCAGTGAATAATTGATCGTTGGAATAAACTTCTACTTAGTTTGTGAAGGTGGTCGGTTTTATTAAATTTAAAGGATTGGACAAATGAAATGGGTAAAAAAATAAAAAAAAAAATTTTTTTTTCTATATATTCCTTGCATCATCATTTTGCCAGTACTAATACTAATACTAGATTACATAAGGTGGTCAAATTTTATGAAAAACTTGATTCAATTAAGCTTAAATAAAACCAAAACATGGTTGCAACTTAACTTTTGGAAACCTGCGTAAAAATATATGAAAGCTTTCTAGCAACAACAATCACAATATATGGTTGCGTAGATTGCACCCATACGTTGTTATTGGCCATAAGTTAACATTATAAAAATTGTAAGATTTCCTCATCCATATGTGTGGCAGGCGCCACATCTGGATGAAGAATCTCCATGCCAGTTGGAAGACATATCGACGTATAAGTATAGAATATTAAAATGAACTAAAGAAGGGAAAAAAAGGTATAGCTTAAAGTAATATATACTAATAAGATGACATGATTATGGAAGACTGAATTGTACAATGAACATATGAGAGCAGTAGAAGTACAAAGAAATATAAGTTGAAAACTGGAGTGCGAACTATGAGGTAAAAATATACAATATATATTATCCTATGAATGTATTATTCCATTGCCCTGCTAGTTAACTGTGTCTATTTAGGAGATAAGTAAATGTACGCGAGGATATCATATAGATCATACTGCCTTATGAAATACAGGAAATCCTCGTTGTTCGTTGTAATTACGTTCTTAGAACCGCGATGAACAATGGGGTCGATCAACCTCTGTATGTACTGACTTGCAATGGCATATATTTGAGAAGAGAAAAAAAGGGGAGGGGGGAATTATTTATGTGCGTAAAAAGTACAGACGTTCTTTAAGATATTATTTATCGCTTGAAACAAAGTATAAAAATATTACTAAACAGAAAACAATTGGTGGCTCAACCCCTTCGTCACTCCGTGTACATTTTGCCCTCTCTCCCACATAATTCGTGTTCTCGAGTCACCAACTGTTTATAAACTGTTTGTAAAAAGGACTTGACAGATGCTGCGGCCTCGTTTTTCTTAAAGAAAGAATTGATTTTCAGTTATTTTTCTTTGTAAAGGTCTTTTTAATTGAAAATTGCATTTAAAGCCATAAAACCATCCAGGACTAGAATTAAAAGCTTGCTCATTAGCACTTCCGTAAAAATTCCACTTTACGCGCAGACCTAAACTTCATAAGTATTTACATTATTGATATACTTTACTACATATTTAATGAAATTCTAAAAGTGGCTCCACGCCTTTAATCTGGAAATCCTACTATGTCAAGCCGGGTCCAAAATCTCTGAAGGATTACATACCAATCTTGATTGGGTGCTCCCTTCTGAAAATTTTACGAAAAACGATTCACACAAGGCTCGTTGATCACTGTTTCAGCCATAGACCTGCATATCGCCGCAATGCCATCAATGGGCGGTCTACAATCACTAACCTGCTCCAAACTCTCTTTGAAATACAAAAGGCATTCCACAATAAAAGTCAATTAGATGTTATCTTCCTCGATATAAAGGCTGCATACCTCTCAGTAAATGCTCTCCTGCACATACTGCAGCTTCATTTCAATATTACTGGAACCTCCTTCAGGTCTTGGCCGGAATCCTAACCAATAGGGTACTGCTAGTGTACCACCACCACAACGGTGGGCAGCTGACTTTTAAAAGAACTAGGAGAGTTTCGCAGGGTGGAGTTTTGTCCTCAACACTGTTTGCAGCAGCACTTGAACCACTGTTGTCAGAAAATCCAAAATTTTTGGTATATGCTGATGATCTCAAGCTGTTCATTCATTCAAACACTCATGACTCTGTACAAAAAGGTCAACCAAGAGGTCCAAAAAGTAACGACTAACCTAAATAATTATCTACATTCCATAAATAAAGAAAAATTTGCACAACTCATATTCTCGAAGAAGCGTGTAGAATCTGGCGTAAATCCACAAGGTAATTTTGCATAAGGATCTGGCTGTAACCTGGGACAAGAACCTCAGCTTCATTTATAACTTCAATGACCTAAAACACAAATTTTACGTTATACACTGGAGCTTTAAACAAGAATTAATAGGGATCACAAACCAAAAACTACTAGTACAATAGCTCTTAATATGTGTTTAACCCATTCATCCCTTATGCATCGGTCATCTGATCACCTCCTACATACCAGAAGCGTGTTTATGAATCGCAGTACTGGATGATGAGAAGTTTGAATCGGCGTTTGAGCAATCCTCCCACGATATCGAAATCAGTCCTGTATGCTACACTTGCCATTTTTACCAAGGAAATACAGTATGGTCTCGAAGAATAAAAACATATTACAACAATTAATTTTCCAAGAGATAGACGCACCTACAGTTCACAATATTGTATCTTATGATCCTACAAGGAGAGTGAGAGAGAGAGACAGAAATCGAACCGAAGCAGATTTACAAACGTTAGATATTTAAATATATTATTCCCAAACAACGTAGTGGAATATTGCAATCCTCTTCAAACTGATCCCAGGAGTTTTCGTTCCGACAAGAAATACAGGACGTCAAAGCTGCAAGAAATGTATCAATTGATCCAACTGTAGGCTTCCCGTTGATCATTTACAGCCACTCTGTCATTTATAACTTAATAGCTTGTTAGATTGAATAAACTTTCTCTCAGTGTCACTAGACTAGCCAAATACTGCATTGTCAATATTTGAAGAGGCATTTGTGTAACAACCTATATATGTATTGATAATATGCTATTTTGGATATTTGTGTTATTATGTAAATGATATATTTCTTAACTGACAGATTGTTAGCTAATGGACATCCTTCCAGCAAAATTGCTGGAAGGATGTCCATTCTTGGAAGGATGTAACATTGCTGGAAGGATGTAACTGACAAATAATTACAATTCATATTAATTTCATTAATAATAGTAAGACGTGTCTTAAAATATCTGAAGATATTTTTAGCTTTTTTTTTTTTTTTTTTTTAAATTACTCGGCAAAATATTTAAATAACTGAAACTAACATTACTGCTCAATGAAATTTATAAGAAATTCTCAATAAATATACAACGCAAACTGCTTTAACAGCAATATGACCCGATTTGAGCTATCACAAGTTGTACACGTGATATACAAGTGATGACGAATTGACGAATGTACGAACGAGAACTTCCTGTATACAGCTGTTGATGATCATATGGGTGGGTGAACTGAGTCTTGGCGATCCAATATCTGTGTGGAACGAACAACGGTTTTCATTCGCATTGTGTGAATCACATTACAAAAGTAGAAGTACTACAGTATTTACAGCAGACGACCTTGACGTCTAGGTAGCCACCTCTATTAACACTTACTGATGAAGCCGCTATGTAGGAAAAAGAGAACAAATTATGCCCATCATTAATTTAATTATAGTTATCAGAAGACGGCACGACATCTGTCTGAACAGGAAGCCCCTGTATGTTAAGCGACTATATTTTCCTGGATTTTATCGTTGCTAATTAGTTCATAATATCATCATATTTTAATATGCTGAAAATTTTTATCTCCCAATAATAAAGACGCCAAAATCGTTACAATTCTCAAAAAAAAGAAAAAAATAAATAAAATAAATAATAATAATAATATATAAAAAATGGATAAACTTTCTATCTTAGAAGGGTAGTAAACAAATGCTCGTTGCATCTTTGGAACCAACGCGCCACGGCCGGTTCTGACTGGTTGCCCCCATTTTTGATGTGAAAACATCTTTGTCAACACCTACTAAATTTTTCGGACTGAAGTAAAACCAACTTACGAAAATGCGAGACGGAAATGACGCAAATGACGCCACTTCCCAAATGACGCTAATGACTCTTCTCTTTAGTTCGAAACTATTTCCAGGGCAGAAGTTCTAATAAAATCTAAATATCAAGGTATTACTACAGCTGTTTACTTAGCGTGCCCCCAGGGTTCCATTCTGGGACTTCTGATATGGAATCTGGCATTAAACAACTGGCTAATGAGAAATTTTTCAAACACACATATCATTTCGTATGCAGACGATGTTTCTATTATTATCAGCGGAAGATCAAGAGCAAGATCCAATGCCAAACCTGTTCTACAGGATCTCACAAACTGGGCCAAACTGAACAAGTTAAATATTAATCCATTTAAAACTAAAATGCTTCTGCTGAAAGGTAAATTAGATCACAAGAGATCCCCACAAATAAAAATTAATAATTTTCAACTTTCTTTAATAACAGAAACGAAATACTTGGGATTAATATTGGATGAAAAATTAAATTTCAACGCCCACCTTTCGCATCTGGCGACTAAAGTTAAAAATTTCTCCAGAGCTCTCGTACATATTACTTGACAAGACTAGGGCCTTTCGACGAAAACTCTGTGTTTATTACTCAGCAGCATCCATCTCTATTGTAACCTTCAGCGCCGGAGCCTGGTTTCACAGGTTACAGAAAAAAACATTTCAAAATAAAATAATTTCTATACAAAGGGGCATATTACTAGCCTTGGTACATGCCTGCCCAACAGTCTCATCAGCTTCTCTTCAAGTTCTTGCAGGATCTATTCCACTAGATCTTCACGTAGCTTACGGAGGGTTGTGTTATAGACCGAAAAAAGCAATTCCAACCGACTTCTTTGATAATAGAATCAAATTGAATAATCATAACATCAAGGGTGAGAAGAAAATCATCTGGAACGAACTTGTTAACATATGGCAGACACGATGGGACACGTCGCTGATCGGGCAGGTTACTGAAAAGTTTTTTTCCCCAGAGGTTACTTACCTAATGGATAAAGGAAGAAAATGGTTCTCTATATCCATGCAGACGTCATATCTCATCACTGGACACGGATCACTAAACGATAATCTATACACATTCGGACACCATCTTACCAACGTGAAGACTGGAAGCATGTTTTATTTAACTGTAACATTTATGAGGACTTGAGAATTCCTTTAAACAATTGTGTTAGAGATTTTCGCCCTGGACTGGAACATCACCTTATGGAAAACAAAGAAATTTACTCCTCCTTCCAGAACTTTGCTTCTCTTGTTTTTGAAAGACGCCGATCGATTGGACATACACCAACTGCTTCCATCTGAATTTTTTTTTCCCACCTCTGCACTGTTTGTATTATATGCTGAGTGTAGTTCAATTCTAGTATTATGTTTTATGCTGAGTGTAAATATGTTCTGTTTATTGAGGTGGCCATATTAGCTTAGTTTTAGTTTTAATGATTTTATTTTACCTTAACTGTTATTGAATGATACGGTTTGTGACTACATTTCTTTGCTCAGTTTGGGTAACATAAACGTAAGAGGCTTTGACTTCCCTTTGTTTTTTTTTTCTGGTGCTCGTGGTGTTTTTTTTTTTTTTTTTTTTTCTTTTTTCTCTTCTCCTGGGTACGGGATAACTGTCGTCTTCTGAGGACCAACAGGACAAATTCACACACAAATTCACAATTACAAATGCACAGTGTCCTATATGAAAGCTACAGATTTAAACGGCGGAGTTGAACAAACGTTCCTGGTGCCGCCAGACTTACATACATACATAAATGACGCTAACTCAGTCACTAACGTTAATTCGGTAAAGCAGCGAGCGTGGGCATAAAACGTTATATCGTTTTATGCCCACATCATATCATACTAAATATTTAGGACTGAAGAAAAACCTATTGGTAACGAAAATGCAAGACGGAAATGACGTCACTTCTTAAATGAAGCTAACTCCGCGACTAGGGTTGATTCGGTAGAGTAAGCAGCGGGCGTGAGCATAAAGCGTTACATCGTTCATGACTTCGGTTCTAGCTGTTCGATTTTAAAAATAAATTTTTTTTTTTTTTGATTTTCGTTAAAGATGTTTTCACATAAAATAAACATCGAGCGTACAGGGTACACACGCGTTTTTTTTTTTTTTTTTTTGTATATTATAACAATTTCACAAACGTTTGCTAGATTTACACTGCGATAAGACTGAAAGAATTTATTTTTAGAAGCCCTTATGAAATTAAATCGAAACACTGAGACGATCTTGTCTCCTCTAGAGCTAGTGCTTTCGAAGGTTATTGAAGTGATGAAAGAAAATGCAGAAAAATAAAGATAAATAAATAAATTTCTGTTTATACTCTGGGACGACCACACGGTCAGAGGAGTTCACAAGATTAAGAGAATACAAGAAACTGGAAATCAGTTAAACAGCATAAAATAAGGATTTACTCTGCCGGGGACCCATCTCATCTGAAAGACGAGGCAGGATTAAAAACAAGATTGTCTCATCAAGCTTTGAAATACTTTAGTAAGATCTCCTAAAAATAAATAATTTTTTGGAATCTTAGTGTAGTATACACTGAGGGACCACTTTACTAGATACTCCTACCCTTTTCGTGAAATGGAGCGCTCTTTCAGCATCCCGCGTTCGTATCGTGCGATATAAAAAATTTATGAACGTTTCAGTGCGAAAATGGGCAAGAAAAAAGATTTAAGTAACTTTAAACGAGGTATAGTAGCCGCAGACCCACCGATGTAAGTATCTCATAAACTGTAACCATGCTGGGGTTCTCATTTAAGATTGTGTCTCAGGTGTATCTTTAATATTATCCTTTAGTATTATATGTATAAATAATCTTCATACTGTATATTTTTTATGTATGTAAGTCTCTGAATGGTTGTAATCCGGTGTCATTTTTGTTTCATATATTAATTTTCATGTAAGATCTCTCCAGCCATCTACCGACCAGGGCGGGTCGCTCTACCTTGTCTGTGTAATTTCTTTGATGCATGACTAATACACTGATATTTATTTATTATAAATACCTTTCGTACTTCTATTTTGGTCACAGTGTGTCAGTTCAGACGGTCTTCATCGTGTGTATTATGGATAACAAGCGTGTGTTTAGGAACCAATTGCAGGTGGTGTTCCAAGGAAGGGGGGGGGGCATCGCTACCTCCAGATCCTAGTAAATTTTACCCCCACCCCTATAAAAATAGTCTGGATAGGCTCCTATTGTGTGGAGTGATAAACTGTAATAACTTAAGAGGAGGGAAAAACTGGTCCCTTGTGTTAATTCGTTCCTATACTGAGGTTTCGCGATTTTAACAAATATTTTTTCTTACTTTATTAATAAGGGACATCGACCGGAACTGAAGCATTTTCGTCCTAGTGAAATATTTATTCAAACGGTGTTTCATTGTAACGGGATCTGATAAATAAATATTCTGTTTATACTCCGGGAAGACCACACGGTCAGAGGAGCTCACAAGATAGAGAGAATACAAGAAACAGCACCGTATTTAGCAGGTCACGAGTTTGAACCCCAATCACTCAAAGAACATGCAATTATGTACCCTCGCCCCTGACGACTCGACTACCACTGCATGCATTCCCTCGCTAATGCACAGAAGATAATTTTCTGATAGACTTGCGGTGAGTTTTATTATCTGCATATCTGAACAATACTTTAAAAAAGTTATCTCGGCAAAAGTAACCATAATCGGATATAACTATCGTTATCAAGTTCAAGCTCCAGATAAATTAAATCTAAATACCAAGGTAAATCTGACTGGTAACATACCTATACAGAGAATATCACTACCAGGGACTAAAGTGCAGAGTCTACAATGATGAAAGAACTGTGACACCTAATACCAGTGCGAAGTGCAGCAAAGATAAAGAGAATGACAAAATGTCAATTTTTAATTATCTATAGGCGTAATGGTTTCTAATTTCCCAAAGGTGGGGAAATATTTATATATTCTTAATATATAATTAATTAAAATTCCGATTTTATTTAAACGGTTCTTTCACGGTTAAACTTGAATATTAATATGACATATTCTTAGCTTGAATGTCTAATGATTTTAAAGGATGCCCTCCCGGAATACCTGGTGGATGATTAACAAATCGTCTCTTTCCATATCACTATAAGCAAACCATGCAGATTTTCAGGCGCACTGTCAAATGAGTAAAAACTGTCCTATATCTTGTTCATGTCCACCTATTCGTCCAGATGTAAAAATTTCATATATATCTATGAAATTTTATATTTAGATATTTAAAAAATTGTTAAGCCGTCTCAAATAGAAATCTGGCATTTTTTATGCTTATATCGAGTTATGAAAATATGTTTCGAATGTGTTCAGGGATTACTCAATAACAAAATGTCGGATTGACACCAAATTTTTCAATATGTTCTTGGAACCAGCTTATCAACAATATCATTTTGACTCAGAGCGAGTTTTCTAACAACTTTTTACAGTCAATGAAATTTTCTAATAAATATTTGCTTTTCACTTAAAATTTAAGAAATATTATCTGGACATTATTTTCTTGAATAACTCAGTGTCAGTCAGATAAAAACAGTACGGGAAGGGGGTATTCGCGCTAATTGCTACTGATTTTATCAACCGTTAATTATTCGGTGATTTATTTTTAATTTATTTATTATTATTATTTTTTTGTTATTGTATATATTTTAATGGACTAAGAATGCTATTTTTCTTGCAGTTCTTTCGGGAATTATTCTTCTTCGTCGGTGTCCATGCAATGTTGGCGACCCAGGAAGGTGTTTTTAGGTCCAATTCGAGCCTGACGTAGCCGAGGTCAGAGCGTGAATGCAGTACAACGCGCTCTTTGAGGGGACCGGGGTTCAAGTCCTTGACTGCTAAATACGATTAACATTTGTATTGATGATTTATTGTGAACTCCACTAACCTGGTGGTCGTGCCGAAGTATAAACAAGTACTCCACTCCTCTCCGGCCCAAGATCAATGCTATATACAGTATTTGGAACAACAGCTGCTATCCTTTCAAAATTTCAACATTTGTTCAGAAAACTCTCTTCTAGAACATAGTACCAAATTTCATGTCGATAAGTTAACCAATTTCCCCTTAAGAAGTACCGTTACACAAATCTCACCCCACGGCCACCCATCACGTAATGTGGTGAAGTTTTGACACACTTCTGACCACAGTATAGAACAGAGACCAGACTAGGGTTGATGATGTTTGGTACGGAAGTTATTAACTTCCGAATTCTAGAGAGAACGAGAGTAGCTATTTATTTGTTATTTTGGTTTTTTTTTAGGAGCATTAGCAACTAAGGCCATATTGCTCCGGGGATATGCGGTGGTCATTCTCTAAACCTTTCCGCATCCTCCGTATTTGGTGGGCACGGGCTCGAACCCCGGTCTAATCAAGAAGCGTGTACTACGCACTGCTGCTCCTGCCCACCTGGCTACGGAGGCGACGAGAGTAGCCTTGTGCAGGCGAAGTTTTTACTGCTCCTGGAATAGAGAAGTTTTTTCTGTTTTATTAGCTTAAATTAGCATATTAACTTATTTTATAGAGTAGCTTATATTCCTAGTTACAATACTTAGTTTAAAGTTTAACTTAGATAGAGGTTTTGTAGGTATTACTTAGTACCTGTGGTGGTACTTGTGCATATGTCGGTTCTGATATTCCCTGTCAGAGACTTAGCAATTTGGAATCTCCTCTCTTTGATCTTCTCTGGCTTAAAATCTCTCTCTACCTCATTGTGTCAAATACATGTGTTGTCTCTACCATTCTCCCAACTCCACTAATCACTTGGAGCTCTTTGCCTTCATCTCTTTGCAACTTGACTTTCTCCAATCCAACTTTCCTTGGCGCCTCCGTAGCCAGGTGGGAAGGAGCAGCAGTGCGTAGCACACGCTTCTTGATTAGACCGAGGTTCGAGCCCGTCACCACCAAATACGGAGGATGCGGAAAGGTCAGGGAATGACCACCGCATATCCCGGAGCAATATGGCCTTAGTTGCTAATGCTCCTAAAAACCAAATAACAAACATAACAAACAAACCAACTTTCCTAACAGTGAGGTAATTTTCCTTGGTGATTTTAATGTTCACAATGCTCCAGCTGGCCCCCGTTTTCTAGTCACACCGACCCAGCTGGTCGAGATGTTGAAGCTTTTGCAATTACTAATGACTTTGCACAGATTGTTCATTTACCTACAAGAATACCGGACAATCCTAATCATACAGCCAACATGCTTGATCTGTTTCTCACAAACAACCCTTTTAAGTGTTGTTTGTGAGAAACGTGCTGCCACAAAGTATATAACGCATTATTGTCCAGAATGTCTAAATAGATCTCAGTATTCATGGTTTTATTCGGCCGAACCATGTCAAACAGCTCCAGAGCATACGCTACATCCGCCAAACTTCGTTTTTGGGACGATACAGACCGACAAGTAGCTTTCTTCGGGGATCCGCCACAACCAGGCATGATATATACATGTTTCACATTAAACTGTGGACCATGTACAGTCACTTGTCACTCCATTGGTCTACGGTCCGAGAACGGTGAGCCTTACACTTAGACACTAGACGGCGTCCTGGTGTAAGGGTGTAATTTATGACATCCCGAGAACACAGCTAATAGCAGAGATTGGCTGTTTCCCAGGGAAGAAGAACACCTGTTTATCATAGAAGAGAAAAACTATAAAGCTTTTGAATCCTTCACACAGAAAGTATTCGAAATGCGCAGAACTATCCAAAGAATGGCAATTCAGCCCCCCCAGCACTTAACCAATAATCAATAGTTAAAATTGCCCACAACTCCCACCACGCCCAGACGATGACTTAAAAACTGTCAGGATAGAAGTATTCTGCACCCTGACAGAAACCTGACACGACAAAACCGGATTGACCTGGGTACCCCCACGACTACCCTCCCATGTGTAGGAACCTGAGGCCCCACACCAAATAATTACTTGCTTATGGGAGGGAGTGTAGAGGCAGCCAGGGAAGCGAATTAGCTGAAAAATATCAGTAAGCTACACCGGTGTTCAAAGAAAGTGCATCATCTAGGAATTTCACATTTCTACCCCTTTTTCGCGATGGTATGCTACATTAATGACTAGCATCACAGATAGAAATATAAACAAAAGATTTATTAATAGTTAAGGCAAAGCTAAATAATATTTGACAGGTGCTCTCAAATATTTCATAATGAGCATTTGCAACCTTTATACAAAGGGTACTAGGAAAGTTTTGCAATACAGCTTTGTTTATTTAATTTTTTCAAAGTAATTTCCTCTACATCCTCCGAAACCAATCTTTAAACCAGTTCTGCCAAGTTTCACTAGGGAGTAAAGCACACTCGTTGTCCCAAGCCCGTAGAAGGTCCTCATCACTGGAAAACCGCCTCCCTTTTAGCTTCATTTTCACATGCGGGAACAGTGCAAAGTCGCAGGGAGCAAGGTCTGCACTGTAGGGAGGGTGCTCGAGAAGTTTCAGTCCTGTCGTGGTCAAATATTCGGTGCAGGCTTTGGGGCGGTGAGCTGGAGCATTTTCGTGATGGAGGTACCAGGTGTCCATTCTTGACTTTGACCGCAGGTTCTTCATAGATCCAATGACTTTAGGCAGGCATTGTTCAGTATACCACTTAGCTGTGACTGTCTTCTGCGTGTCCAAAACGACATGCCCCACAATTCCACTCGATTTGAAAAATACAGCTATCATTTTCTTCTTTACAGATCGGGATTTTCTGACAATTACGGGTGTGTCGTCATCATCAAAGACCCAAACTTTGTTTTGAGCCTTGGTCGGCAGATCGTAATAGTACAGCCAAGTCTCGTCACCTGTCACGATGTTGTTCACATACCGAGATTGTCCCTTATAAAACTTTTTTAACATCTCCCGGCACCAAGTCACACGTCGTGTCATCTGCTCTTCAGTCAGTTGATGCAGCACCCAGAGAGAACAAAGTTTCTTCACGTGCAAATGATCTTGCAGAATCGAACGAATTGCTGGTGCATTTAGGCCCAAAGTATCCTCTATCTGTTGGTAGGTCACTCGCCTGTTTTCGTCAAGCATTTTCCTCACAGCAGTAACGTTTTCCTCCGTAACTGACGTTCGTGGCCTTCCCGGCCTCTCAGAATCCTCCAGAGTGAAATTTCCCCTTTGGAATTCTCTATACCACCTGAATATCGTTGTATGATGTGGACAATCATCATCTAGTGCAAGAGTCATTTCTTCTAAGCACTGGTCTATGGTTAAACCACGCACGAAATTATACCGCAAAACTGTCCTTATCTCATTTCGTGACCACGATGCCATCGCAAGCACTTTACACTCTCACTACTAATGAATAACTGAGCCCATCGACTTGGCGCGGCGGCTACTATGCACGTATGAACATGTCTCAACATGCAGCAACAAGCAGCTTCCTGTGATTCATTGTTGCGTCATATTGCAAAACTTTCCTAGTACCCTTTGTACAACAGTTTTAGTAAACACGACAATTATGGCTGAAATGTTATCAGAAGCCCTCAGTTTGCTTCAGTTTATCATTTTAAATGGAAAACAAAAGTTCACCAGGTGCAAACTAATATTTAGTTGAACCGCCTCTGACCCTGATGACAGCAGCACACCGTCGAGGCATTGACAAGATCAATTTCTGAAGATAACTGTCAGTTCGTGGTTCCAAACACGAATTATGGCTTCCTGAAGTTCAAGAAGGGTCTTTGGTTTCTTTCTGGAAATTGCAGATTTCACATAATGCCAACAGTTCTCTGTAGGATTCAGGTCCGGGCTGTTTCCTGGCCAGCTAACAGTTGTAATGGACCGTTCTTCCAACCATTTTTTCACCTGTAACAAATGTAAACACATTACTGTCGAACCTCTAATGCAGAAATGAAGCTAAAGTAACTACAGAAGTGCCTACTTACATTTTTCGCCCGATGATAAGGAGCAGAGTCGTCCTGCAAGATGCAGTTACTTGGCAGGTTGAAATGGTCTCTAATGGTTGGCAGCAATTTGCCTTCCAATATATGCAGGTATACATTGGAATTTACGGAACGTTTTATAAACTGCAGGTGACCTACTCTGCGATACGAAATGCACCCCCATATCATTTGGCTGGTAGGGAATTTCATTGTAGACACCATACAGTCTGAATGGTATTCTTCAACACGTATACCGCGAATCTTTTGTCTCCCATCAGAGCCATGCAGGTTGAATTAATTCTCATCCGAGAAAATAACTGACTTCCACTGCTCGGGGGTCCATTTGATATGCTCTTTACACCAAATTAATCGGGCCTTTTTCATTTTTTGTGTGAGGAGGGGCTTCTTCTTAGGACGAGCTACAAGTCTATTTTTGAAGAGGCGTCTTCTGACTGTTGCTGCACTTGCTACCACTCCTGTATGTTCTTCCCTTTCTCTTTTCAGCTCAGACGAAGAAGCTTTGCGGTTTTTAAGGCACAAATGCTTCAAAACACAGTCCTGTTTTTGCGTAGAGACTCGTCTGCATTCGGTTCCTGTTTTTTCTTATCAGGAGAACTAGTATTCTTGGGTTTGGAACGAAATCTACTCACTGTTGACTGATTACAAGACACTCTATAAGCAATATGACGGGAAGAACATCCTTCCTCACGTAAAGCAACAATAGCACTCTTTCTTCGTGGCGTCAACTGCACGTAACTTGCCATTCTGACACGAGCAAGGAATGACTGCATCTCTTGCAGAGCGTGGTTATATAGCTGAAAGTAACGGCTGATACAATATTATGTCATCACCTACGCATGCCAATGTTATCTGATGCAATCTGTAAGAAATATTGCCATATACTTACGAAAGAATACAATTTTAAGGGGTGATGCCCTTTCTTTGAACACCAGCGTAGTAGCAAGGGGATGCAATGTAGAATGAATGAAAATGAACAGGCTGGGCACTGAGTGAAAGAGTGAATTAGGAATTATGGAAAAAGGGAATAAATGTCAGTTTTGGTGAAAAAAAGAGTGACCCAGCACGAGGGAAAGAGAGAGTGAATGAGTGTTATGGTGAATGGGAATGAGTGGAAGAGCAAATGTAATTGGTCGAAAGAATACAAAGTTAATGATAACTTACACTACTTTATATATTCTAACAAATATTTACTAACAACAAAAACACTATCACTGCATTCTTCCCTGGCCTGCAAAAAACTTGCAGCTAAGCCTGCACCACAACGGAAGAATAATAGTATGTTGAGGTGCCCAGAGAGTGCAGTGCAGAAAGCAAGAGTTGAACAAATGAAATGAATGCCAGAAGGATGAATGAGTGTAACTGTGTAAGAAAAAGAACACAAACCATAAATGTTACAGTTAAGTTTCAACCCTAGTTTCAATCATTTATATTCTTACTTATTTAACTATTATGCATTAGTATTAAATATACATTACACACCATTGCATCTCCGCCCCCCCCCCCGGTGTGTGAGAAAAAAGATAAATGAGTGAGTGAAGAAAAAAATAAAAAATATATATATAGTCTAACAGAAAAAAAAAATGTATATATTATAATATATAAGAAAAAAGTATAAAAACAGAATGCAAGTAGAGTGAGAATGCAGATTATTAATGAAGTAAATGTCTGTCTCTCCCATTCCCCACTGTCAGTGAACATATCGTACCCCCGGAGCAGGATGGGCAGTTTGACCATCCTACTGGAATCGCCACAACATGCCATTTGTCGATCTGAACTGGCTACTCAAACCCAGCTCCCTTTAAAACCTCATCCCCAGGCAGGGGAGGGAGGAGACGGGTCTCTGTCTCCTCCCTCCCTGGCTCCCCCAAACTTCGACTTCGCCTGGTGGGGCAGGTCCCCACCTCTTTGGGGAAGCCGACCGGGCTAGCCGAGTGGGTAAAGTACCTGCCCGGCAACCCAAAGGTCGCGGGTTCGATTCCCGCCTCGGGCTTGGATCAAAGTACTGCAAAAACCTTGGGAGGTGCAATATGGCCACAGAAGCCGATGCGCCAACAACTACCAAATCAAAAAAAAAAATCAAACCTCTTTGGGGATGCCTACTCTATCGTCCCCGTCCTTCTATCTATTTTACCCCCAATCTTCAGCCCCCCACCCACTCTAACTAAACCGACCGAGTACACCCCATTAACAATGCTCCAAAACTCTAATCAATGTTTAAATTCAACTGCTGTCTCGAAAATCTCTTTTGGCCTTTCCAAATTCTAGTGTTCAACCCCCCCACCTTTTTTTCTCTTTTTTTTTTTTATAAATAGGCCTTGTTACTGAAATCCTTTGAAAATAGGTGGCAGGGCCTGCTAGAGTACTTAAATAATCTACTGGGTGCCTGACCCGCCTCCTCGTGACAAAGTATGGGCAACAGTGGGTCCCAATAGGGCCCAACGGCTAAATCGTCAGAGAAACAACAGAACATCAGAACATAACACTACACGACATTCCACTCCCCCACACACTTTTTAAATCTCTGGCGTCCACAGAGTTCTGTCTCACAAAAACAGAGTACACAACGCGGAGATGGGAGAAAAGCCTGGTTCCGGCAGACAATTAACACACTTTACCGCCCCAGGTGGCGTTTGACTCACTTTGGTGGCCAAGCGTCCTGGCGAGGCTGAGGAAGGCCCGAGTGCCGATAAACTTGTATAAAGTCATCGAAAGTTATTTAACCCAAAGAAGAGTGGAGATAAACGTGCAGTACCAAAAACTTACGAGAGAGGTGCACAGAGGATGTCCGCAGGGTCGGTTCTGGGACCACTCCTATGGAACATGGTCCTCGATGAGTTCCTAGAAATGGACCTGGGACCTGTGGGAGCGCATGCGTTCGCAGATGACCTTACCTTGACAGTGGAGGCAGACTCCAGGGCCCAACTGGAGGTGTTGGCAAACCGGGCACTACAGCAGCTACAACAATGGGCTTCCAAAAACCAATTAAGAATTTCACCAGAAAAAACCTCATCAATCCTCCTCAGAAGGAAACTACAATTGCGGCGGCCCCCGCAAAAAAAAATTTAAAATGTCACCATAAAATTCGCGAGCGAGCTAAAGTACTTAGGCGTAATCCTGGATAATAACTTGTCTTTCCAGCAGCACCTGAAATACATCCGGAGAAAAATCAGGGGCTACTCTGGGATGGTAGCCAGGATCACAAAGAAAGACTGGGGTCTCAAAAAGAGAACCCTGTCTATATACTACAAAACAACTTTCCTACCAGCAATCACCTATGCAGCAGCATAGGTGTGGTTTCCCAAAGCAGCACTGGTTGTGAACAGAAGAACACTTGAAACGATCCAAAGGACCATATTACTCACAACAACGCGAGCTTGCAGCACAGTAAGCACCCCAGCACTGCAGGTGCTTGCCGGAGTGCTCCCCATGGATCTGGAGGTTATCCAGGCAGGGTTGCTGTCCAGGGGAGTGGCTGCCACTCACCAGGGCTACACGACTGATCCGGCGAACAGCCTAAAGAATGAAAAAGTCAGGTTACAGACCCACCTCCTAAACCTTTGGCAGAGAAGGTGGTCTGAGACCACCAAGGGAGAAGTGACAAAAAAATTCCTACCGGACATCCGCAAGATATATCCAAAACAACCGGTGTGGTACTTCCCAGGGTACCACATGACAACACTGTTAACAGGACATGGCCCCTACAATGAAAAGCTTTTCGGGCTGGGTCTCACCGACGATCCCAGCTGTACATGCGGGGAGAGCGAAAGCTGGAGCCACATAGCTTATGAATGTCTACAATATGAGGACCTCAGAGGGATTCTCATATCAAGAATCAGATACCTTCCGAAGGGACTGGAGTCCCACTTCCTGGACTCAGAGGAAGAATACAGGGCGCTCTCCCTCTTCGCGCAGGATCTATTCGCTAGGAGGAAAATGCTAATTGCAATCTACAGCAATCAACACAGAGACTGACAAGAAACGCTACCAGATGAAACAGAAAATCGAAATTCGCGGGATACCAGACTCGACCAAATGGAACACTGACAACTGGAAGAGACGTTAGGACAGGGATTACCCCATGAGTGCCATTGAAAACAGAGAAGAGACAAAAAGCAGCATAACTGCCAACAGACTGACAGCGACCTGAAGAAGGCACTCTAGTCCCCTTCACCTTTTATTCCCACATCTTTGGGGAGGGGGGAAGGGACGACCTTCGCTCCCTCCCCTTCTCGCCACCCTACATATTCTACTCTGGTGGGGCATGGGCATGCCTCACTGAAAACTGGGGCTACCTACTCTATTGGTCCCATATTTCTGTCTCTCACCCCCCAGTTTTCTGTCTCCTCCCCACTTCTATCTTTATGCTAACGAAAGCCCCACACAACAAAAATTAACGTGCCAAAAATCATTGAGCCCAAATTCAGCATAACAACCTTAGCGATCATACCCCCACGCCAACTCATATGTGTATGTATACATGTGTATGAAATTGTACATGTGTATATATATGTGTGTGTGCATCGTCACTAACCTAATGGATTTTTTTTTTTATTTATTATTATTATTTTTTATAGGTCCTAGCCGCTGAAATCTCAGGAAAGTAAGCGGCAGGACCTGCCAGAGTAAAACTGAGTCTACTGGGTTCCTGGTCTGCCTCCACGGGGCGTAAGTGGGACAACGTTGGGCCTCAGCAGGGGTCTAGCGGCTAAATGACCAGATGAACAACGGTACACGGCACTACACATGAACAAGTCCCTCACACTTTTAAATCTCTGGCATTTCCCAGTGAACTGGTTCACCCACAATGAAAGCAACGCGGAGATGTTGTTGTTGTTGGGTTTTTTTGGCGCAAGAGCTACTTTGGCCATATTGCGCCTGTTCTTGTCGAGAGACACAGTAAGGATTAATAAAAGGGTTTATAGGAGCATAAATATATTAATCTGTTTTAGATAGTGGAAAAACTCAGGTAAATTGCAGTTGTCTCCAATCATATGTCTAATTTGAAGAGGATCATTTAAATTTTATAGGGATCGGAATGATGTGTTTCTGGCATACTGATAGTGAGTGCACTCTATAAGAATATGTTTTACGGTTAGCGTTGAATTACAGTGGAAGCACAGTGGTGGATTATTTCCTCGCAATAAATAGTGATGTGTAAGATGGGTATGACCCATACGTGCTCTTGCAAGCACAACATGTCTGTGCTCTTCATGTCTGTTTGAATGGAAACTAGATTTCTATAGCTGTGGATTCTGTTTTATATTTCGTAACTTGTTTACCTGATTATGCCAAATTTCTCGCCATTTTTCATTGCAAATTCGGCGTATGATTGATTTGTAGTCTGTGTAAGGAATCCGGATGTGGTTATTATCAGTGGGGTTTCTTGCTGCTTTATCTGCACTCTCATTTCCTGGTATTCCAGTGTGCCCTGGAATCCAACAGAATGTGACAGTCTGCCTATTGTTATGAAATTCGGATATTTGAGTTCTTATTTGATTTATTAGTGGATGTGGAGAGCGAGAATTGACTTGGAGGGCTGTCACTGCTCTCAGGAGTTTGTATAGATAATAGTCTTCGGAGTGAAAACATGAGCAAGTAAGGTCAAACCCATCTTAATGGCATAGAGTTCTGCAGTGAAAATGCTGCATTCTTGTGGTAATGAAACAGACACTGTTGATGTTGGTAGCACCACAGCAGCTCCCACAGCTGTGTCATTTTTAGAGCCATCAGTATAAATTTGCAAAGTGTCTGCATTTGCCAAAGAGTGAGCTGCATGTAATTTCTGAATGGTTGAATTGTTCAGGGAGTGTTTCCCCCAACGTCGGAAATAGTCATCACACGAAGGTATACACACTTTCCATGGAGACTGTACAATTTCTGTCTTGATGTAAATTGGTCAACTGCATATTCCACTGCTGAATCAGTTCTCGTAGACGGATTCCTGTAGGTTTGTTTTCAAGAGGCTTATTTCTGAAAAGGTTTACCCATTGTGGATCATAGAGGTATGACCAAATAGGATGAGATGGAAGGCTATATATTTTAACTGCATAATTGAGGAGCAGCATCTTTCTCCGAAGGTAGAGTGGAAGTTCATTGGCCTCTATATATAAGCTTTGCACCGGCGAAGTCCTGACCGCCCCAAGAGCAATCCTGAGCGCACTATGTTGTATTGTGTTGAGACAGGCTAACAGAGTCTTTCGGGCAGAGTCATAAACAGGAGCACCATAATCTAATCGAGATCTGATTAAGGCCCGGTATAGGTGGAGTAGAGTATAGCGATCAGCTCCCCATGTCATAGATGAGATGACTTTAAGTATATTCAGCTTTTTCATACAGACAGTTCGCGTTTGTAGTATGTGTTTCTGGAATGTCAGTTTAGTGTCAAGAGTTATGCCCAAGAATCGGATATTGCTGGTAATTGGTATCGGTTGTTTTTCCAGTGATAATTCAGGTTCTGGATGTAATTGGCGTTTTTTACAAAAGTGAATGGCTGCAGTTTTGGTTGCTGATAGACGGTAACCATTACGTGAAGTCCGTGACACTATTTTGTTTATTGCAAGCTGCAAATGTCGTTCAATGGAACGCATATTCTGTGAATGGCAAGATATCGCAAGATCATCAGCATAAAGATAGATTTCTACGTTACTCAAGATGTTCTGCGCTAAATTGTTTATCCTAAGAGCAAAGAGGGTAGCGCTGAGTACCGATCCCTGTGGTACACCTTCTCTTTAGATAAGAGCTTGCGAAACAGCATTACGATAACTCACTTGAAAAGTTCTATTTTTAAGGTAACTCTCTATGATCATCGGGAGTCGACCTCTGAGTCCTATAGCATATAGGTCTTGCAGAATACCATAGCGCCAGGTGGTGTCAAAGGCTTTTTCAATATCCAGGCACACCATGACAAGATGTTCTTTCAGAATAAAGGCGTTCCGTATGTTACACTCAGCTTTCACCATAAGGTCTAATGTGGATCGGTTTTTGCGAAAGCCGTATTGATTACTACTGATGACTGAGTGGGATTCTATGTACCATACAAGTCTATCGTGTACCATCTTTTCCAGTGTCTTGCCCAAGCAGCTGGTAAGGGATATCGGTCTATAGTTGCATGGATTCGTCTGATCTTTCCCAGGTTTGGGAAAAGCTAGCACTGTTGAATGACACCATGAGCGAGGATAATAGCTTTCGGAGAAGACCCGATTCAGAAAAAGAAATAGGGAATTTAGAGCCTTTTTGTCTAGGTGTTGTAACATGACGTAATAAAGACCATCAGGTCCTGACGCCCCATTTCTTGATTTGTTTAGAGCAACCTGCAGCTCCAACATTGTAAAGGGTTGATTATATGGGAGCGCTATTCTTGTACTGAAATTTAATTTGCTTTGCTCAGTCCTTCTTTTAAGTTGCTGAAAAGATGGTTCATATGCAGCTGTATCTAAGATATTGGCAAAGTTTTCTGCTAGAGCATTAGCTATTTCAACTGGAGATGATAAATCTTGTCCATTCCATCTCAGTATTGGAGAGGATGCTGGGAGAAATCTACCATTTAGTTTTTTTATTTTATTCCAGATTATTCTGCTGTTTGTGTTCTTCGTTATAGTAGAGGCAAACTGGATCCAAGAATCTTTTTTTGCCTTTTTCCTTACGAATCGCGCTTTTGCTTTCAGTTTTTTGAAATTTATAAGGTTCTCGGTAGTTAGGTGTTTACGAAACAGGTTCCATGCCCTGTTTTTCTCTTTTTTTGCAAGTTGGCACGCTTCACTCCACCAAATATTGGCATGTTTAAACGAACCAGTACGCATTTTTGGTATGGCCTTGGTCGCGGCATTCAGAATCTGAGATGTGATGTGCTGTGTGGCATCATCAATGGATTGGAAATTGATAATTTCATCATTGAATGAGATACTGAGAGCAAATAACTTCCAATCGGCCTTGGAAAATTTCCATTTTAAGCGGGAATTATTTACCTGAGGGATTCTAGTTATTTGGAATTCGCAAATTATTGGAAAATGGTCACTGTTTAGCGGATTGTCTAGAATTGTCCAGCGGATGAGTGGATACAATGTTGGAGAGCAGATTGTCAAGTCTATAGCTGTAGTTGTTCTAGTAGAGAAATGTAAGTATCAGCACCAGTATTCAACAGTGTTAGATTGTGTTTGTCAAGCAGCGACTCCAGAACTTTACCTCGTCTGTCTGTATGTGGGGAGCCCCAGATCGGGCGGTGTGCATTAAAATCTCCAAATAAACAAAATGGAGGAGGGATCTGTAGTAGAAGTACTTCTAGGTCATTATAAGTATATTCTTTGTTTGGTGATAGGTAGATTGAAACTACTGTTAACATGATTCCTAAGGAGACACGCACTGCTACTGCTTCTAAGGAAGTTTGCAGTGGAATGTGTTTAGTAGGGACTCTTTTGAGTTTACTAGAATGGCCACACCTCCACGCACGGTGGTATTATTATTTCTATTATGCTGATATATAGTATAGTTCTTGATTTTTGGAATTACTTGCGGAGGTAAATTAGTTTCTTTCAAACATATGCTTACCGGACTATACTGTTGGATTAGGTCATGGATATCATCGATATTACTACGTAGACCTCTACAGTTCCACTGTATGATGTGATCCATTATTTGATTTTGGCGGTTGTGTTTGATTCAGTCTGTTTTTTAGGTCCAGTCTGTTTTTGTCTCTCAAATTTTATTCTTTCTTTTTTCGAAAAGATAGGACGCGCTGTGTCCATGTCATCATCTGCGTACAGATCTAAGATTGGCTCATCCGGGCTGATGTTTTCATTAGTATCCATTTGTTGCATTTTGCTGACTTTTCTGCCTTGGGACTGCTGTTTTAGTTTTTATATTTTCTGAGGAAGACTGCAAAGCCGTTGGCGGTATTGTAATTGGTGTGTTATTGGCACTATCATTCACATGCTGTTCCATAATAGATTGCTGTGATTTTGAAAGTATTTCTCTAGCCCAGTCTGCAATAGACATGGTGGGGGAACTGACACGTCAGTTTGAGTGGCTGCTGACTGATATTTCTTTGTTGCTGCTGCGTAGGTGTGTTTAGTTGTAGTAAGCATAATCTGCTTCTTTGCTTCTTGGTAAGTGACTTTCCGCTCTACTTTATATTGTTGGATCTTTTTTCCTGTTTTCCACAGTTCACAGGACTTTGAGTAGGCAGAGTGTTGGCCTTGACAGTTTGAACAATGTGGTGTTTCCGCATCACATTCCGTTTGTGCGTGGGATTTTGAACCACAGTTTGGACACACAGCATCCCCTCGACAGACGGTCTGAGAGTGTCCAAACTTTTGGCACTTATAACATCTGATGGGATTAGGAATGTAGGGTCTTATACGGCAATTGAGATAGCCGGCTTTAACAATAGATGGTAAATTTGGTGTGCCAAACGTAAGGATGATGTTCCGCGTTGGAACCAGCTGGCCATCTTTTTTGATCATGATGCGCTTAGCATGTGTGACTTTTTGTTCTTTTAATTCTTGGACTAATTCGTCTTCTGTGACATTAATCAAATCCCACTCAGTGATGACCCCTTTGGAGGCATTTAGTGTCGCATGTGGGGTAACTTGCACGGGAATACCACCAAAGGCTGAGAGATTCAGCAGAGTCTCTGATTGCTGACGGCTCACACTTTCAATTAGTAAATCACCCGATCTAAGTCTTTTCACCATTTTAGGTGAACCTGCTGTATTTTCCAAACATTTCTGTATCAGAAACGGGGAGAGTGTACTCATGCATTTGTTTGACAAGGAGTGGAAGATAAGGAAAGATGGACATTCCTTTTGCTCTGTGTCAGTCCTCAGTCTTTTCGACTGTGATGTGTCATGGTCATTATCATTTGATTTAGGACATGAGCGCCGAGGCTCAATTGGAGGGAAATTGTCAAATTCCATGTTTGCTCCTTTCGCCCCGGGAGAGTGGCTTTCTTCTCCCAGGTTACCGGCCCCGCCACGTGGAGGCAGGAGCGCTGCCACCAGTGACCAAGCGGTTGTAAAGTTTAGTAGCTTGTTAGTAATTATATATACATATACTAATATATATACTCTGAAAAAAGAAAGGTAGTTTTCCTTTCTTGGTTCTTACTTTAACGCTTGAAGCACAGAACCACTTTAGCTAAACAAAAGCGAAAACGACACTAGAAATAAAATTAAACTTTGTCGCTTAGAAATAGCACACACTATATATCTCAGAGGAAATCGCTTGTCACTATCGCTTGGCACTCGGGGCCAACGCGGAGATGGGGGGAACCCCTGGTGCCGTATGACAATAACACACTTTACACTTTACACTTTACCGCCCCAGGTGTGGGAACAATATTCCATGGCAGGGCGGATTTGCGATTTGTACAGAGTGAAAAGCTGATTGGAAGAAAAGTAACGCCGGGAGCGAAAGAGAAAACCAAGTTTTTTAGATGCAGAGGAAGCAGTATTTGTAATGTGCTTGTGCCAAGAGAGATTAGAAGTCAGGTTAATCCCCAAAAGAGATATATCATTTTGCCTCGAAATCGGAGTGTCACCGAAGATAAGCATAGGAGCAGAACAATCTTTTTTGCGAGATATAAGACAGGACTGGGTTTTAGAAGGATTGAAATCAACTAATTCTCCAGTGGGTCTTTGCCCCACTGGAGAATTATCTGAAGATCGGCATTTAAGGAATAGGTAGCAGATATTCGAGAAGTTGAAGCTGATTGAGCAGGGCAAGGTTTCTCAAAATGGAAAGTGGAATGCAATTGGAATGTTATCATTGGGAAAACTATTAATAGAATTTCTAGTCAATGGAAGAAGATCATTAATATACAAGAGGAAAAGAGTGGGGGAAAAGAACTGAACACTGGAGGACACCAGCATTAGTGGAGAAGTCAGAGAGCCATCTACCATCACCCTCAGTGAGCGGCCAGAGAGAAAACTGGATAAACAATTACAAAAACAGTTGGCAAACCATAAGGTGGAAGCTTGTTTAAAAGACCTTTATGCCAAACACGATCGAAAGCCTTTGAGATGTCAAGAGCAACTGCTCGTGTTTCACCGAACTTTTCACTGAATTAGTCCATAAATGGGTAACATAAGCCAAAATATCACCAGTGGATCGACACTGACGGAATCCATACTGGCGATCGTTGATCAGACGGAAGGTTTCTAGGTAGTTTAAGAATTGACAGTTAATTGATTTCTCCATTACTTTAGAAACAGTAGAAATAATTGCAATGGGACAATAATTGGATGGGAGGGATTTGTCACCTTGTTTAGGAACTGGCTGGATATGAGCAAATTTCCAAGCAGAAGGAAAAACACCTTCGAAATAAGAAAGTGAAAAAAAGGCGGCAAAGAACAGAAGTAAGTTCAGAAGCACAGGTTTTGAGAACAAATGGAGAAATACCATCACGCCCTGGAGCTTTCTTATAATCATGATTCGTCAAAATCCTTCTGACATCCTTTTAACGGAAGACCACAGGAGGCATTGAATGGAGCGTGTTGGGAATGGTGGGAGGTGTTTTACCAAGGTCATTAATACATGAGTTCGGAAGAAAATTGGGATGCTATCAGGTCAGCTTTATCCTTGGCTGAAGTGACAACAGAACCATCTGGTTTTGACAGAGGTAGGAGCAGAGATGGGCAAAAGTTGCGGCCAATAGCTTTAGCAAGAGACCAGAATGCTCGGCTACCATTAGGGAAAGAAGCAAGTTTTCTATTCTTAGTCTGTTAAAAATCTAGTTTGGACTGATTAACAACTGCTTTTCATCATAGTTAGACGCATTATGGCCTTTGCTGCTCTTGCACCGTAAAGCTTACAAACAAGCAATAACTGCTTTACGATTCTTGCGAGCTTTGGTGTAGGCAGAAAATGAAACTGTAGAATTGGAAGTAAGCCAATTATGATACGCAACATTCTTCTCTCCAACAGCCTTAGCACATTTATTGGAAAACTAAGGTTTAGATAAAGGACGAGATTTTAAAGTGGAGTGTGGAATAAAGGATTCCATTCCTACAAGAATAATTTCACTGACACGATCTGAGCAAACGTTGACATCAGACGTTTTGAAACAGTAATCCGACCAAGGAAAAGAAGAAAGGAAATCTCGCAGGTCATCCCATTTTACATTCTTGTAAAGCCAAACAACACGAAGTTGGGAATAGCCATGAGATGAAGGCACCATTGGAGAAGAGACAATCACCAATTGTGATATGAGGTGCCTAAAGGCCCACTCACTTCGACCGTGTACTTAGAAGGGTTGTTTATGAGAAAAAGATCAAGTGTGTTGGCTGTATGGTTAGGATTGTTCGGTATTGTTATAGGTAACTGAACAATTTGTGCAAGGTCATTAGTAATTGCAAAAGCCTCAGCATCTCGACCAGCTGGTTCGGTGTGATTGGAAAACGGAAGTCAGCTGGAGTTGTGAACATTAAAATCATCAAGGAAAATTACCTCACTGTTAGGAAAGTTGGACTGGAGAAAGTCAAGTTGCAAATTGAGGAAGTCAAAGAGCTCCAAGTGATTAGTGGAGTTGGGAGAACGGTAGAGACAACAGATGAATTTGACAGAATGAGGTAGAGAGATTTTAAGCCAGAGAAGATCGAAGAGAGGAGATTCCAAATTACCAAGTCTCTGACAGGGAATATCGGAACGGACATATGTACAAGTACCACCTTTGAGGCGAAAGGAATCATACAGCGAATAATTTGGGCAACTGAAATGAGCAGTAGTTGAATCACCGATAACTGAGATTCTGTCAAGAAAAGTACATGGGGTTTAGCAGACTGCAAGTGGAAATGGACATCGCTGAGATTAGAACTGAGACCACGTATATTTGTGAAATGAACTAGGAAGTGTTTGGGTCGTTTAGATCTTTTCGCAGATAAGTTTATTCTATTAGTTTTACAATTCATGGTGTATTCAATAGTAAGAAAAAGTGGGAGTGCTGTATGAAATAATGCAAATTTTGGATATGGCACACACGTGGTAAGAATATACCCAGATCCTTGACGTAACGTGGCCTCGGCAATGCCCTCCCCCGCATACACACTACTCGGACTCCCTCCAGTCGCTATCTGGCAGAGTACAGGTAGCAAGATTATACACTAGCTGATCCGAAGCCTCCTAGAGAGTTACCAATAGGTTCGGTAAGGTGTACTAAGTAGCGGCCGGCCTGCGAACACTGTTTTAAAGCTGTACCCTCGAAATGTAAGGAAGTTTGGATCTCGCCATGGTGTTCATCATAACCTCAAAAGACGTCAATCATACTGCATGAGGAATAGATGGGAGAGGATTGACCTGAACTTAGCTCTGGAGACTAAATATGGGTTCCACCTCCAATAAGCAAAGTGGTGGTATTGCACCGGTTGATGGGAGTCATCTACCACATAGTATTGTCTGGTAACAAAGAGGGGCGGCATTTCTCGATGTGGTATGGGTGCGCACCTCGACCCCTGCTTATGTTGGTTCACACCTGGGTTCACACATTGTGCTTGTGCATGGGGGTTATACCTAGGATTACTATCAGTCCCACCATCGTGAAGGTGCAAGCAGAAGATTTGGCTGTCACGGACCGCCTGCACGTCAACGAAATTGGGTACACTTGAATTGAGTGTCACCCGAATATCAGTTCCATCAGCGTTTTAGATTCCCAGGTAGCAAGTACAGCTTGTCTGGCATATCTGAGAGAATGTCTGTAAAAACCTCAAGGGCCAATGTATATATACAGTATATAGCTTATGAAGACTTCTCCATTTTTAACTTTTTTTTTCTACTCCACTTTTTTTAACTTTTTTCGCAATGTCTTGTGATAGCATTAGTAAACCAACCATCCCCCTCTTTACTCCGTAATTTCTTATCTCCTGATAATTTACAACTTAAAATTACTAGACACCTCGCAGAATTACAGGAAGGGTTGATTGACAATTTAGTGGTCAGTTTTAGGGGAACGGTTTACCTGAGAGAGCTAAAGGAATATAAGTTGAACAATTCATTGACGTCAGTAAAACATACCAATCGCATACTGAGAAATTGCACTAGTCAACTGCTCTTTACGTATCCATAGTCAGTGAGAAGCTTCAGCTGCACGTCGCTGCTGGTACCCGGTAAGCAGTTCTACTGCGTTCTACGTATAACCATCCTCGTATATGGCTCGACGTGCTAGACTGCGTCTGGAATTAGTCGGGGTGATTTGCGGCTTGTGGAAGGTTGCACGACCGTGGTAACTAGGGTGACCAACTCGTGATCTGCCAATTTCGGGATATCGACCTTAAAAAATCGGGACACAATAAATAAAAAAAAAAATCGAGATTTTTTCATTGGTACATCAGATTACCTTGTAATATTAACGTCCCTTCTTGGTTCGCGCTGAAAATCTGTTGACTTCATCGATCGGGGCTTCTTGCGTTCACAATCGTACAAAGGGTACTAGGAAAGTTTTGCAATATGACGCAACAATGAATCACAGGAAGCTGCTTGTTGCTGCATGTTGAGACATGTTCATACGTGCATAGTAGCCGCCGCGCCCAGTCGATGGGCTCAGTTATTCATTAGTAGTGAGAGCGTAAAGTGCTTGCGATGGCATCGTGGTCACGAAATGAGATAAGGACAGTTTTACGGTATAATTTCGTGCGTGGTTTAACCATAGACCAGTGCTTAGAAGAAATGACTCTTGCACTAGATGATGATTGTCCACATCGTACAACGATATTCAGGTGGTATAGAGAATTCCAAAGGGGAAATTTCACTCTGGAAGATTCTGAGAGGCCGGGAAGGCCACGAACGTCAGTTACGGAGGAAAACGTTACTGCTGTGAGGAAAATGCTTGACGAAAACAGGCGAGTGACCTACCAACAGATAGAGGATACTTTGGGCCTAAATGCACCAGCAATTCGTTCGATTCTGCAAGATCATTTGCACGTAAAGAAACTTTGTTCTCTCTGGGTGCCGCATCAACTGACTGAAGAGCAGATGAATACGACGTGTGATTTGGTGCCGGGAGATGTTAAAAAAGTTTGATAAGGGACAATCTCGGTATGTGAACAACATCGTGACAGGTGACGAGACTTGGCTGTACTATTACGATCTGCCGACCAAGGCTCAAAACAAAGTTTGGGTCTTTGATGATGACGACACACCCGTAATTGTCAGAAAATCCTGATCTGTAAAGAAGAAAATGATAGCTGTATTTTTCAAATCGAGTGGAATTGGGGAACGTGTCGTTTTGGACACGCAGAAGACAGTCACAGCTAAGTGGTATACTGAACAATGCCTGCCTAAAGTCATTGGATCTATGAAGAACCTGCGGCCAAAGTCAAGAATGGACACCTGGTACCTCCATCACGAAAATGCTCCAGCTCACCGCGCCAAAGCCTGCACCGAATATTTGACCACGACAGGGCTGAAACTTCTCGAGCACTCTCCCTACAGTCCAGACCTTGCTCCCTGCGACTTTGCACTGTTCCCGCATGTGAAAATGAAGCTAAAAGGGAGGCGGTTTTCCAGTGATGAGGACCTTCTACGGGCTTGGGACAACGAGTGTGCTTTACTCCCTAGTGAAACTTGGCAGAACTGGTTTAAAGATTGGTTTCGGAGGATGGAGAGGTGTATTGAATGTAGAGGAAATTACTTTGAAAAAATTAAATAAACAAAGCTGTATTGCAAAACTTTCCTAGTACCCTTTGTATTACCGTCTCCTCAACGTTTTTATAGTTGTCTGACGCGTGCTCGGGTAGGGCATGAACAACGGAAGAGTGACCGGTTATTAATGATGGAGCAGCGTATACTGTACATAAATAAAATATTCTAGTAACTATTTTTGCTTAGCGTCTCCATCTTTCCTTCCTCTACAAATTACGCATAATTAAATAACACAATATAATGAAACAACATACACCTAACATAATCGAAATAACGGAAGTTATTACGGTGGAGAAATGAATGTAACAGTAGCTCAGTGACTGTAAATGTGTGTTTTCTTCGGTCAGTTTGCTATTTGCTGGATGAAAAACATGCGTTTACGGAGAGAAAAAACCGAGGCCGTCTTGCAATTTATGAATCGAACTAGTATATTTAGAACACAATTCGTCGTATAGAAAAGAAAGTTATCACCATCCTCCCCCCCCCCACACACACACTTTTCTTACAATCTGCTTCACTATCTACAGTTCATGACTGTAGGCATCACATTTTAGACAATATCTGGTCACATTGGATAAATATAGTTCCCGTAATCCTTTACAGAACTAGGACCAATAATTCTTAAAAAAAAAAATTCTATTATCATAACCTTTATCATTCTTTCAATTGCTCAGCTCACACCTCTTTATTAGTCTTATCTGCAAACATTTATTGACAACACTACTGATATTATTGTCGACCCAGTTAAGACTAAGTAATCTTCTATAGTTTACAACCCTGACACACCCCTTGAATTTATTTAAGTTTATATCTCAAGCTTTATCTTTCCCTCATTTGAAACATTGTTACCCTCAGAACATCTTATCAACATCGACTATTGTGGAAACAAACAAAAATTCTTGAGGTAAGTACAAGCAATACTCTAACCCATATCATCAGATAAGCCGGGATCTAAATTACCCTTCTCCCCCTAACTAGAGGTTCCCCTGAACCTTTAGGGTATCCTCAATGATACTGATAAAAATTCTTGCACCACCTTATAGAATCAATGGCAAGCCTAGTTTGGCTCACCTACCTTATCTATCATTTAATATGTATATATTTGCCATCACAGACAATAAATTATAATAATTTATTAATCACACTGTCATTTATTATAAATAAGTTATGCAGAATAAAAAGAAATAAAATAAAATAAAATCAGACTAAACGGTTTTATTGTTACATATAGTACAAATAGATATTATGATGAAAATGATGATTTTTAGAAAGAATGCTTGGTTATGTTGTTTTTTTTTTTTTTTTTTTTGAGCCGTCGACAATGTAAATATTCTTGTGCAATATCCCATTATGTAATTAGAGATTCTCTCCTCCTCGTCTATTATCAATTGTAAATAAGCAAGTTAACGCAATTTTTTGTCAACTACAATTTTTCTTATGCTGCCATTTATATTTTTTCAGTAAAGTAAATGAAGTAATATTCTCGTTTAAAGCATTTTCTTTCTTCATATAGTAAAACTTTAATCTCCTTACTATATTTTTGTTTCTAGACGCGTTCGCATATTTATATATACACTCAGTGATCACTGAATTATGACCACTAGGTCACACTATAAAAGGTCGAACAACTTCGTACGCAAAGAGCAGTGGTTATTTGCATCTGTTCCTGCAAGTCAAAGTGATGAAGTAGTAGTTATGGAATGTATTAAAGATATCCGTTTCAAAAGGGCATGATTGTGGGAGCTCCTGTGTCGAGTGTTTCATTTCGGAAATGGCACGGCTTGTCGGCTGCTCTGGGCCCACTGGTTAAGGTGTACAAAGAATAGCACCGGACGGGTAAAACCACCTCCCGCCGACAGAACTGTAAAGGATTACACAAAAGTGGATATTCGTGGTGTGCGAAGGGTGTAGCGCATTGTATGGGCTCAATGGCAGGTCACTGTGCAACAGCTGACATCGCAATGCAATATGGGGATTTCAAGAACAATATCCCAAATGAAGATTCGTGCCGCACATTCAGACGTATGACCAAAAAATATATACAGTATATATTTTTTAGGCACCCGAATAATTAAATTCATCTGCCGTGCATTGTGTATTATGTCCGTAAATTGCGTGTGTTCTCTGGTCGATTTGCCTGTTTTGCTGGACGAAAAACCCGAGTTGCCGGGGAAAAAACCTTGCTATCTACGCTTGAGACCGACTAACTCAGCCACGGAGTTAAAAATGCCCACTAAAGTTCCTCGCGTCATCGACGGGATTCTTACCAGGGCCTTTTCCACCAAGTGTGGGGAGGACGGTGACGATACCACTGTGCTACCCACGCACACACTCAGATGTATGATGACCCAAGAGACACGCTCTCCTCAGTGCTAATCATCGTCGACTAATCAACTCCACTGTTCAAGCAGCGTACTAATCAACTCGCTGCTTGAACAGTGGAAGACTGAAAACGAATGTGCTGGTCGGATGAGTTCAAATATTTGGTGCAACACACTGACTTTTTAGAAAGAATGCTTGGTTATGTTGTTTTTTTTTTTTTTTTTTTTGAGCCGTCGACAATGTAAATATTCTTGTGCCTTCGTGTGTAACGTAAATAATTCGAGTCCACGAAAGCTTAGTGCATGGTGCCCACTACCCATGTAGGTGTCAATGGTTGCTTAATATAGAGTACGTTTTGCTAGCAAGAATTACGACCCCTGGTATATATGGACTAACGTTTCACTGATGAGGTCTACAGGAGACCATGTGCACCCTGCCATGTTGCATTTTTATTTTTCCCGGACAGAAATTATTAAGCTTATCTTAATAATAACTGTCCGGGAAAAATTCTATCCGGATTACAGATCAATTTCTGTCCGGGAGAAAAAAATGCAACATGGTAAGGTGCAATACCTCATTATGTAATTAGAGATTTCAGCATAGACCTATATTTGAAAAAGCATTGCTTCCTACCATCAACTAACCATTCCTACCATCTACCTTCAGCCATAGACCACCACATTTGCACTCAGTCATTTCAGGGAGATCGGAAACAAAAAATGAGAAAAAACAAATGGATATTATTTTTTTGGATATTTTTGCAGTCTGCGACAACATCTCAATTCCAGTGCTCATTGGAATTTTAAGGATTTATTTGAATATAAGGGGAAATTTGTTGAACATAATAAATAGCCTGCGCGAATAAAGACAACTGACTGTTAAGCATCAAAAGCTACAATCTTGCTTTACCATCTCGTGAGGAGTGCCACAGGGAGGAGTTCTTTCGGCTACCCTTTTTGCGGCCGCCCTGGAGCCGTTTCTTGCTCGGAACTGCGATTTTATAACGTACATTGACAACGTGAAATTCTTCATCACGTCCAAAGACCACGAATCAGCAGGAGGTATTTTCCAGATGGCGAATAGCAAAATCCAGGAATTTCAGTGATATCTGGATTGCACTGGGCTCCGTATTAATGCACAGAAGTGTGCCCAAACGACCGTAACTAACAAGCAGAAGAATGACATCTCGATCTTTGTGGACGTGTCTAGTGTAGCAAAAGTGCACTCTCACCTGGACCTGGGTCTTAAAATATGGAAATTATTAGTTTTTTTCAGGGGGAACAACTTTCAAATGGTGGGGTAAAAGTAGGCTTAAAAAAGGCCGGACCGGAACAAGGTTCCCGCTATCTACCATGCTCAACAGTAGCAAGTACGGATATAACCTCAAAGAAGGAAGGAAGAACCTGTACACCCATCTGATGTACACGGATGACATCAAGCTCCACGCGGGAACCGAGACGCACCTCCAGCAACTACTCCAGATCACCGAAGAATTCTGCAATGATATTAGGATGGAATTTGGTCTAGACAAATGCAAGAACCACGGATTGCACCAGGGAAAATTAGTCAACCGAAACTACCAGCTGTAGACTGGTAAACAGATCGAAGCCATGGAGAGGGAGAGGCCTACAAATAATAGGCCTCTAATAAATAGCCTCTAATAATAGGCCTCAAATAAATAGCAAATACTTGGGGATGATGCAAGCTCAGCAGTTACAGCACAAGGAAATTAACGCCTGCCTGACTGAAAATGCCATCAGAGACTCAGAAGCCTGCTGAAAGCAAAGGTGAACGGAGGGAATACAGCTAAAGCCATAAACACCTATGCAAGTCCCAGTGATTCGGGGTCACAGATTGGACTAACACCGAGCTGGAGGATATCGTGAGAAAAACAAGGACAATGATGACCAAGAGCCGCCAACACCACCCGAAATCTGCCTTGGAGAGACTGACAATTGCCCGGAAAGAAGGAGGAAGGGGTCTGATAGACCTCATTGAGCAACAGAAAACAGCGATAGTTAACCTGAAGGATTACTTCCAGAAACACACATCAGCACTCCAGCAGGCCATACGGAAGACAGACAAGCGGTATACCCCACACAACCTAAGCTAGGCATCCCCCCAACCAGGAGACACAAACGAAGCTAGAAAGATGGGCAGAGAAGACACTCCATGGCAGACACTACAATGATCTCCATCAAGATCACATCATAGATAAAATTGCTTCCAATGCATGGCTAACGAGCGGGACGCTCTTCCCCGAGACTGAAGGATTCATGCTTGCCATCTAAGATAATCAGGTAATCAACACCAGGAACTATAGAAAATACATCACCAAGGAGTCCGGAATGAATGATGACACGTGTCGACGATGCCACCTAACCTCAGAAACGATCCAACACATCACTGCGGGATGCAAGGTGATCACCCAGACTGAGTAAACTCATAGACACGACCAGGTAGCCAGGATAATACATCAGAAGCTAGCAAGGAAATACCAGTTGATCGAAGTGTACCGTACTACAAGTACGAACCGAACCCCAGCCAGTACTAGAGGCCCCAACCCACAAGCTGTACTGGGACCGTGCCATAATAACGGATAGGACAATCCCGCACACAGATCAGACATAACCCTTGTGGACAAGAAGGAAAAGGCTACCTACCTACCTGATTGACATAGCGGTGCCCAACACTGGCAACCTGCAAAAAACCCATGGGGAAAAAATCAGGAAGTACACGAACCTGAGACATGAGGTTAAGGAGATGTGGCATATGCAAGAAGTAACGACCATCCCGATCATAGTGTCAACCACCGGTATGGTGCCAAAGACCCTACATAGCAGCCTAGCAGCAATAGATCTCCCAGAGAACACCTACAAGGAACTCCAGAAAGTCGCAATCCTGAACACCTGTAGGACAGTCAAAGAGTTCCTCGACCAACAGTAACACCAGACATAACAACAACCAGCCTGTGTACTTGGTAGCAATACTCTTCACGAGGTGGAACCCCCAATCAGGGAGAAATAATATAAGAGCAATAATAATAATAATAAAATGGGATCTTCCAAGA
Organism: Mastigoproctus giganteus; assembly: GCF_048544385.1. NCBI lineage: Eukaryota > Metazoa > Arthropoda > Arachnida > Uropygi > Thelyphonidae > Mastigoproctus > Mastigoproctus giganteus. Next base: position 42,004,977 of record NC_143587.1, on the reverse strand, counting down.
CGATAAAGAAGAACAAAGTAAAAATATCACCCATGTTGACTGGCCACCAAATTCGCTTGACTTCAATCCAATTGAACAACTGTTTTGGAAAGGAAGTGAGACGTATGGTCACGCAACCGTCATCTACCCAACACTGTGGAAAGTCTTGCAGGAAACATGGCTGCAGTTCCCTATGGTTGTCTTCAGACATGTAGCGGCGCAATGCTTAGGCAAAAGCGGCTATTATCCGTGAGAATGGTGGCCCAACACAGTAAGATAGGTGGTCATAATTCAGTGATCACTCAGTGCATATATACTAAGCTTCTATTGTCGTCACCGGACATGGCGATGACATACAAAAGCGACGGACATGTCCGCATGTAACGGAGGGACTCCCAGTAGATTGATTTTCGTGAAATTTTGTATGTGGACTTGTTAAAAATATTTGTTAAGCCAAACCAAATTTCATTAAATATCATTATTTCTTTTTTCTACACAGTTTAAAAAAAAAGAAAAAAAAAAACATTCATAGATTAAATGTAATTTTAATGCAGCATTGTTAGCTTTAGACAATCCGTGCACGCTTCGCATAAGCTTAGCTCTATATTACGACCCCTATGGAATGAGAAACCGGTCGTTATATCGGAAGAACGTTATATCGGAAGAGCGTTATATCGATTGTTCATAAAATAGCATTAGGTTAATGAGAAATTGGCCGGGACCAACCACATATTACGTTATAATAGGACGTTAAAAAGAGGGTCGCTATAAAGAGCTTCGACTGTATTATTATACAAGACTCGTGAACAGTTCACAAGTTAGTAATTAGCCAACGTGTTTAGATTTAAAGAATGGTGGGAAATGCTTTAAAAAAATAATCAGTACTTCTAATGTACACTAGCAAGAATACCAACTTAAAATAAGTTAAAATTATTCTCACCTAGACTCCATACCCTTATGACTGGTAATGGAACCGTAAATTTTCCATGGAAAGGTCACCGTTTCCCTCAGTTACAAAAGCGAATTTGCATATTGGTTTCCTGAAGAGCTTCACTTCCAACCTGTATCTGAAATAATATATTTATTCTGAAAGATATACTATACATTTTAACGCAAACATACTTAGCATATTAATACAAACACACCAGGCATATTAACACATATACTGTGGATTGTATCTGTAACACACTTTTACAAACAGGAACAATAACTTTTTATTCCACATAAAGGCTTATTACAAACAGAGGTCTCCGTTAGTGAAAAACAAAGTGTCGTTATAGAAAAAACACTTTTTTAACACCAGCATTATCTTTCAAACGCAGGATACACTTTAACAACGAGTTTCATCTGTATCGCATTATAAATAACATTTCCCTGTTGAGATGTAAAATTGTCACGAATAAGGTTACAAGTCCGCAGAGAACGAGCAGATCTGTCAGGAAAAAAGCAACGTTATTTCTTTTTGCAATATATGAGGGGCAGGGAGTTCAAAAATATTTGAATTAACCCAGAAGTAGTTGTGATAGCAAGTTGAAGCAAACACCATGTATTACACTTTTTCAACATAGTCACCATAAAATGACTCATTTTTTCCCATCTGTCAATGCACTTCCGCGGGCCAGTTTTGTAAAAATCCTCTGACTGGCCTTCAAACTACGACTCAGTAGCAGAAATCACTTCATCAGCAACAAAGTGTTTTCTACGGAGAAAGGACTTCATGGCAGAGAAGAGGAAGAAATCCGAGGATGCAAAGTCGGAGGAATAAGCAAGATGAGGTAATATTTCAAACCTACATTCGTGGGCACACACCTCATTGCAGCATGTTGTTGTTGTTGTTGTTGTTGTTGTTATGAAATGTAACGACACATAGGCTGCTAGGGCCATATTGTGTCTTTCTAATGGTTATAGGAACTGCAGCATGCGAAGAATGCACAGGGGCATTATCGTGGAGCAGTCGCACACCTTTTGACAGCTTTCCTCGTCTTTTTTCTTTTATAGCAGCACGTAGCTTTATGAGTAGGTTGCAATAATACTTCGCCATCACAGTACAACCCTTTTGAAGATAATATGTTAGTATTACACCATGCTGATCCCAAAAAAAAGTGACACATCACCTTTCCAGCACCTGGCTGCACCTTTGCCTTTTTGGAGGGTGGTGATTCTGTCTGCTTCCATTGTTTTAACATTTGTTTAGTTTCGGGATCATAGTGATGAATCCAAGTTTCATCCATGGGGACTATCCGTGTAAAAAAAAATCCTTCTTGCCTTTTCTGGCACATCGACACCATTTCATGTGCACATTGTGCTCTTTTCCTTCTTCTGGTAACACCATTTCATGTGCACATTGTGCTCTTTTCCTTCTTCTGGTAACACCATTTCATGTGCACATTGTGCTCTTTAAGTTACATAAACTGACTGTATCAGGAACCAAAACAAGGACAATGGTCTTTAAGGATCAATTATCGAGTAGAAGACCCCCGGTTGTTAGAGTGAATGGGTCGAGCCTAAAATCGGCAAGGCAGTTAAAATATCTAGGCATTATGTTTGACGGATCTTTGACTTTCAACTCACATGTTACTTATCTATCAGAAAAGTTGAGGAAATTTATTGGGATGATTACTCGAATCACTAGAGTTGGCTGGGGAATAAAAGGTAAGGCGCTGAACTTGCTATATGCATGTGTATTTATCCCCATGGTAACGTATGGTGCACCAATTTGGTTTGAACGTGTAATTGGAAAAATATTTACTAGAAAGCTTAGTTCCATTCAAAGAGTAATGCTCCTTAGGATGTGCATGGCATGCAGAACTGTTTCCACCCCAGCTTTGCAGATTGTGACTGGAAAATTGCCTATTGATCTGCATTTATTGTATTGGGCATTAGCTTACTTCATCCGCCGTGGCATTCCCTGTTCTTTTCTGAATATACAGGTGGACATTTTGGCAGATCCCAGGAAGGAAAGGACAAGAATCTGGGATGCTTTGGTAAAAGTCTGGCAAGAGAGTTGGAGTGTTTGTGATAAAGGGCAGATTACACAAAAATTTTTCTCAGATTTAAGAAATGCAGCCTCGATAAAATTCAAATGGTTTGCCCCAAACTTACAAGTTATGTTCTTATTAACTGGTCATGGTTCGATTAATGCAAAGTTGCATGATTTAGGAATTAATGAAAGATCTAGTTGCCATGGTGGCGAAAGAGAATCATGGGAACATATTATGTACAACCGTGAGGAGTACTGCGATCTACGAATTGAATTGGTATCTCGGGTTAGTAATCTCAATCTTATGGCAGAAGGCTGCGAGACAATTCTAGTTGATAAACAGGAGAACTTCTTGGCTTTCCAAGCCTTTGCAACCGCAATATTTCTTAGGCGGAAGACTCTTTTGCATCTGAAAGCCTTGGATTTGTAATGCGGTATGGTGTATTCCGAATTATCTAGAATTCTGTGAAATCGTGGAGGCTTGAGTCTGCTATATCCACTGTAACTTCAGCTCCTTGTGCTGGCATTTCTGTTCTCGGCAGCTCCTTGTGCTGGAATTTCTGCTCTCGGCAGCTCCTGGCGCTGGTATTTCTCTTCTCGGCAGCTCCTAGCGCTGCTGGCTTTCCAACAGACTGTGAACAGATGCAGATTTTTCCAATGAAGTTTGGACTTTGTCTGAAATTTAATTATATGTATATTTTATTTTTTATGTAATTTGATTATTTTTCAATTTGTTCATATCAATCTTTTTTGGTCATGGCAGGTTTTTTTCCCTCCCTGTACTTGGACAAACAGGAGATGGAGTATATAAGAGTACTGCTAAATTATGTGTAACTGACAGCGGTGTTGCCATTTGTTGGCTGGGACCGCTTTAAGTAATAAATATAAAAATATCAAATATCAATCTTCTGGTAAGGGGTCAGAAGTCTAGCAGACACTTTACTCATATGCAACTGCTGATGGATAATGTTCTCCAGAGACCCTACACTAATTTGGAACTCTGCAGCTAGTTTTTTGATGTGCAACAACCACGCTGCAACCTGGGCAATCTTCTCCATAAACAGCGATCATTTCTTTGTGGATTGTTTTGGGTATTTTCCTTGCAGAAAGAAGAACCGAATCACTGATCTGCGACACTTCACTTCATTCGGTGCTGCAAATAAAAAAATGAACTGTCAGATCGAAACCAAAATCAGTGTGATTGCTATAGGGATTTAAATGTATCAAACAAAGATAAATTCATCTTTCTATCACACTACTTCTGGGTGAGTACGAATCTTTTTTGAACCCTCCACCTCGTAAACTCGATTTGAAAGCGTAAAAATAGCAAGAGGATTTTTTACAAATACTTGTACCTTCAACTATGTTTTTCCTAGGCAGAAAGATTTATAAGTTCTTTTATTTTTTTAGGTCTAGGGTGTTAAGGTAAACGCCTGGAGGAGACACCAGCTGTTAGTCGTTGCTCAGGGAACGATTTACATGTTGTGCGGGATCGAAAGACCCGGAATAACTCACAGAGGATAAATCCAACTCGATCCGCCTGAGACCAGCTAACTATAGCCTCAATTGAAGAATACTTTTAAAAATCGACCAGACCTCTCCAAACGAGTGACAGGAGCAGAAAAATCAGTACATGTATCAGTATTAGAATAACTAAATAATGTGAGGAAGCATACTTTTTCTGCATCTGCAAAAACAGTCCGCGTCTTTTTCACCCCGGGGCTGATTCGGTCTCAGGCGTAGATAGCGAGGTTCTCCCCTCCCCCGGAAACTCGAGTTTTTCATCCAGCAAAACAAGCAAATCGATCAGAGAACATATGCAATTTTTTGACTAACTAATATCCATGGGCTTATGAGTCGGGTGCACTTTCATATGATGTTATTTACTTGAATTTATGTTATTTATTAATTATGAACTCATAAGTACTAAGTATATGTGCTTATGAGTTCTCATAGTTAGTACTTATAGTTATAAGTACTAAGTACTTATGAGAATTCATAAGTACTGATCATAATAATAACATGATATTTGATTATAATTAAAGCTCATCACTTTGGCCGTCTACGTAGCAAACCATGGTTTGCTACATATGTGGTCAACGTAATGAACCTAAAATAGAGAATGCCTAGACCAGTGGAGCCCAACTTTTCTGGGGCCGAACATTCTTCCTCCACCCCACCTTCCTTTCACAGAGTATTAATTTCTAATGGCTCCTCCATGAAGGGAATGAAATAACGAAAAATTATTACATAATAAAAAAATTATTAAATATTAATAAACTAGTTAAAAATATTTACCATGTACAAATTTATCAATTTGTCAAGCGATGTTTTCATCAAATTTGGGACAGGTCTTTCACCAATTAGCATAAGTCCAATTTTCCACAATGAGGCACAAAAAGCGACAATAAAGAAAGTTTTTTTTTTTTCAAAAATTCATAAATCAAGGTATTATCTTAGATTTTCTTGCATCGCATGACTGGTACAGTATTACTAAGCTATCCATTGAGGACGCAATAGCACAACTGGCAAGCACCCAAATACACATTGCAACAGAAGGTGTATCAAAAATAATCAAGATAAGAACTGAACCAACAAACAGTTTAATAAAGAGATCAAAAAATAGCCTTTACAGATAACAACGGGCTTTTAGATTGTGGAAGAAAACAGGAAGAGGAAAAAATCACACAGGCTTTGGAGGAGAGCCCAGTTGATGAAAAGATAAGGGATGAAAAGACAACTATGCCGATCAAAACGGATAGTAAATCAGAAGAACCAAAAGATCGAAATGAATGAACTATATACTCTTCTCTAAGTGGATAGATGAAACATTTATTAAAAACAACTGCCAGAAAATATAAGAGCAACAGTGACGGACATACCCTACCAACTCAGAAGCGAGGAGGGAGTTGGCGACTCACGGCAAACGACCTGCAGAGTATCTAGCAGCCATAGCAATTAGCTGAGAAAAAGTAAAAACTGCAATAAATAGTAGGCCAAATGAGTCGATCGTAGGACCGGATAAATTTCTCACATTTATTTTAAAGACACTCAATGCATTATTATTAGCGTCATCCATACAACATTCCAACGAATACTAAAGGAGGGCACACCCCAAATTTCGAACGCATATCGGATAAAATCTATCCCGAAATCAATAATCCTAAGGAATATAATCACCCTAGGCCAATTTCAATCAGCTGTGCGTTTCTCAAGAAAACTATACTCCCAACTCTCATACATTACTGTTTTGGGCTATACTGAAAGTTGCATATGATAAGGTTTAGATTCCGTAATTTTGAGTAGTAATTTTACGATTAAGGAAAAAACCACTCTAAATCCTCACGTCGAGTTTACAATCCAGAAACTGTAACCACCACCACCATGTCAACGGAGAAGTACCACAAGGGGGTAGTGCTATCTCAGCAGGTGCAACGTATCGGGTCTCTATTAAAAATAACCCAAATCCAAATAAAGGGAGCCTCCTCAGTCCCGGAAAGCAGGACTGAATATCCCCCAACACTAATTTTTGCACTCAAATTCCCTAAATTCTAGGACCGATCCTGACCGTGACTCTACTTCAAGAATACCACCGTGTAGAAAAACTTAAAAATAGAATCCAAAATAGAAAAATATAATCCTTTTCCAGTTTAGGGTACCAACTGATGAGGAAATTAGAAGCATTGCTTTGAAGCATTGGTAGTTTCTTTCACAGCTGTTATTACTGAAGTCGCTGTTAGTGTAATTCATGTAGACATGTATATTATCTTGTGTAGGACAGCACCTGAACGTCAGTCCATTTCCGCCTTGGTACACTGTGATGGATACAGAACTCTGTAAAAGGTCAGAAGTGTGTGTGTGTCTTGTTATGCTGTTTAGTTATTTCTGGCCTCTTTGTCACCAGGCAGGCGATCACCTGGAAAGCCTGCCCAATGTCCGTCTACACCACGGGGAGGTGGGCCACAACTGCGCATGTGCTGTGGCGGACCTCGACTAGCTCGTGGGTCTATTATTCCCTGTGTGTGCTGTATTGCACAAATCCCGCACCCACCGGAAGAAGTGCTATACCGTGGGTGCTGATACTGTAATTCAGAAGTATCCAACCCGCAGGCTACCTGCGGCCCATTTCTTTATACTGTGAGCCCTGGCACATGTAGGCAGCTATAGGTATTACACCGCCCCCCCCCGCACCTACCGGAGCTTGAAATTAGTCTTTTTGACTTTTGAAAAGGGATGTTTTCAGATGTCAAAACACTGACATTTGAAAACATTCGTTTTAGGAAATATTCGATTTTTCCGTATTGCTTTCTTATGATGTTCTACGTATCCTCCTCAATCGAGAATAACAGCACCGTACAGGGAATACGTTTTAAAAATAATTTAGACTAAATAAAGCCCCCTTGATCGCATTAAAGTCGAATTACGAGAAATGTCACTATAAAGAGAAGGAAAACCAACCACAACAACGTAACCATACTATGAAATAGATGGACAAGGTGAGATACAAGGTGATATACAAGGTGAGACACACAGAAAAGGTTGTCCCATGTGTTTTTAAAATAAAAAATGAAGAAAATAGAAAATTGATCTATATAAAATCTTGAGTATTTCCGATAGTGTTATATATTTTGTTTGTTTTTTAAGGAATATCAAGCCGACCGGGCTAGCCAGGTGGGTAAAGTGTCTTCCCGGTAACACAAAGGTCGCGGGTTCGAATCCCGCCTCGGGCTTGGATCAGAGTAAGATGCAAAAAAACCTTTGGGAGGCGCATTATGGCCACAGAAGCCGATACGCTAACAACTAAAAAAATGAATATCAAATAATTCTGGGAATGTCCTTTCGGTGTTTTTCAATTATCCAAGTATATCTACTTGGATAATTGAATCGGATTGCAGTACTACAAGTACTGCAATCCGATTTCCTTTCTTCTCATATCATGTTGCGCATATAAATATACAGTATTATGAAACAAGTAGTTGCATTCATTTTTGGATTAGAAGTAATTTAGGTCTGGTTTCATTCCGATTCGATGACTTAGCAAGCTAAGAAACTGAATTAAGAAATACTAACAGCAATTCAGATGAAAAGAATAATTAGTGTAAAGTAAATAGAGCGATATTCTAAGAATAAAAAAATTATTTAATTAAAAAATAATCTTCAAAAGTAGAACAATCTGAAAATAACTTTAATCGGGACAATCTACGTTTTCTTAACTCAAGTCAATTACTCTGTCAATTCTGTAGGCTCTCCTGTGAAATTTTTATAAGGATTAGCCTCGTAAACTGATAACAGCACCTTAAAAAGAACTAAATTTTATATTTAGTTTAAAAAAAAAACTACTCACTCAGTTTTTGAAAACCTACTCACTGTACTCAACATGCCTTTTCTACAATATTGAAAAAAATTATGGCAACCAAATTTTCTTTTACGGGTACATTTTTACATATTATTAAAAATGCTCAAGTCCGTAAAGTTTAACAGCAAAAAATTCCAAATAAAAAAAAGTGATATTTTGTGGCGTTGATACTTAGCTGTACGCATGACTGAAGGCTTGAAGTGACATGCACTACTAGGATCAAGCCGCAAAACCGGTCCAGAAGGTGGATAACAGGAGAAGCATCCAAGTACTCCGCGCATTACAATTGATATTAATCCAAAAAATTAATTTTCTTCTTCAAAATTAATGCACCGAAAGCGGTAATAAAAACTATAGGGTAATAAATAATACGATGTTATTTATTTTCCCAGCTATGTGTCGAGGACATTATAGTTCAGTAAAAGCCCAGCTACCGGGCATCCAATCATTCAGCAAGATCATACAACACTTGAAATATAAACTACTGTAGTTTTCTCCACTGGTTAAGCGTTACTCATTCGCGGTAGTGCAATAGCAAGTAACTCGTTGTGAAGGTATTCACAATATGAGATATGATAACAACGATGCCATTTTAACATTTTCGGTAATTCACTACGTACAAACATAAAGCTAATGCACTAATCTCTTATGTCACGTGTACTTGAGTACACGTGACATAAGACATTTTTAACCGACAATTTTAACTCCTTGAATTTCTATTATTGTAAGCAAACGCGCTTAAAATGTAAAGCAATGAGCACATTACCTTACTTGTTTCATGCTATTTTCAAAGACATAGGAGAACATTTCCAACACTCAAAGTTTTCGTGAAGTTTCTACTTTGTTTTTCATAAAAATACAGAATTAAAAATTAAATATTCTTCAAAAAAAGAATATCATGTAAATGTTTGGAAGATAATGGATTTTTTTCCTTTGCTTACAGTATTCACGAAATTGGAGAAAACCTGTTTGAAAGAAAATAATATTGCTGGAAGAAAGTAAATTTTAGTAATATTTTGCAAATTTTAACGCTGTATTAATGATCATACAAATTTGTTTTATGTATCTTCGATTTTATTCACTTATGACTTATCCTTTTTCAAGACGATTTTTTTTTTATATAGGTTGGTTTCTTTCTTCTTTTTTTTTTTTTTTTTTTTTTTGCTAAATTAAAACAAGCTAAATAAGCAAACCCTTAGCCATAATTATAAGAGCATCCTAGGACTCAGAGGAAGTCCCCCTGGAGATGTGCAAATGTATCCCTAATTCACAAAGGGGGACTCTAAGGGTGACTCGAGTAATTACAGACCAGTTAGTTTAACTTCTGTTCCAAGGAAAACAATGGAGTCACTTGTTAAAGATGCACTGCAGGATCATCTAGACAAGACTGCAGTAATAATTCAGACACAGCATGGGTTTGTTAAGGGAAAGTCTTGTCTGACAAATTTGATTGGATACTATGATGTGGTTACAAAGGAACTGGACGCAAAAAATCATTTTGATATCATATACTTGGATTTTAGGAAAGTTTTTGACACTGTTGCGCATGGAAGACTACTGTACAAATTGGAGCAGTATGGTATTAAGGGTAAGATGCTACAATGAATAAAAGGGTGGGAGAAGACACAGAGTGGTAATAAATGGACGCTGCTCTTCGTGGACTAATTTTCTTAGTGGAGGCCCCCAGGGTTCGATGTTGGGCCACTGTTGATTTTTATATTTATCAATGATATTGATTTGTATATCAGGTTATCAGGCTTAATTTCGAAGTTTGCTGATGATACAAAGGTTGGTAGAGTTGTTAATGACAGTAATGGCAGTGTGCTACTGCAACAGAATCTAGAAAATTTGGGCGGATGGGCTGAGAAGTGGCAACTGAAGTATAACATTGACAAATGCAAAATACTGCATATGGGTAGAAATAACACCAGAGAAACGTACCAACTGTGTGGTACTACACGTAGGGTGGTAGAAAATGAAAAGGATCTGTGAGTTATTGTGCAGTCAGATATGAAGTTTTCTGAGCAATGCAGACAGGCTGCCAGAGCAGGTCATGGGGTATTGTCAATGATATACAGGAATTTTGCTAGTAGGGAAAAGGAGGTGATTATCCCTTTGTATAAGGCAATGATCAAGCCACGCCTTGAGTACTGCGTACAGGTCTGGAGGTCGCATTTTAGTAAAGATGTAGAATTGCTATTTGTTATTTGGTTTTTTTTAGTAGCATTAGCAACTAAGGCCATATTGCTCCGGGGATATGCGGTGGTCACTCCCTGATCTTTCCGCATCCTCCGTATTTGGTAGTGACGGGCTCGAACCCCGATCTAATCAAGATACATCTGCTACGCACTGCTGCTACTGCCCACCTGGCTACGGTGGCGCCTCCGTAGCCTGCTGCTCCTGCCCACCTGGCTACGGAGGCGCCATGTAGAATTGCCTGAGCGTGTACAGAGGACAACAAGATTAGTGAGGGGAACGAAGGGGTCCTCTTACCAAGAAAGGCTTAAGTTCTGCAAATTGCAGCGGCTGGAGGTGATCTGATTGAGGTCTATAAGGCCTTGAATGGGTTGAGCACGCTGAATTCTGATGAGATTCTTTCGCTTGCTCAGATTACTAATCTGATGGGGCATAAATTCAAACTGAGGAAACACAGTTGTAGAACAGATGTGCGGAAATTTGCCTTTAGCCAGCGGGTGGTTAATTGCTGGAACAAACTTCCATCTGTCGTGGAAGATGATAGCTTAAATAAATTCAAGGAACAACTGGACAAAGTTTTAGAGGGAATGGATGTGTGAAATCGTTTATTTTATTTTATATTGTTATTATTATTATTATTTATTTTTTTTCTTTTTGGCTGATGCTACATAAGCTCATATATTTGCTTTTTTGCATCACATGCCTCCATTTCTATTATTACTACTATCATTCGAATTTCGAATGAATATTTCCATTACCGAAATATTTCATTCATTCTCATCACTAACAATGACTATAAGTTGAGCATGAGCAACTTATAATAATCATTTTGTTAGTGTTTATTCGCAATAAATGGAATTATTTATTGAAAAAAACCCTTTGTCCTGATGTACAATATTAAACTTGAAAGTAAACGATTAGGCAAATCTCTAAGTAATTTAGATACTGTGAAAAAACAATGCTCTGAAGAAAATAAAAAATTAAAATAAAAAAATAAAAAATTGCCAGCTGAAATCACCAACGGCCACTTGCTTTATCGTACTTCTATTTTCCTCTACTTTCCTCAACACTCCATTTCTAATCCTACCTGCCCGTTTTGCACTTTCAATCCGCATCTTAAAAGCTTAAATTCGTCTGTACTTTCATTTCTTAGTGCTCCGTCTCAACCCATAAAACATGATGCCCATATAAAACATTTAACTAGTGTCTTCCTTATATCGATATCCATTCATCTTGTAAATATCTGCTCCCTTTTCTCAAATGCTATCCCACCCATTTAAAATTCTAGCTCTAATTTACTGACTACTTCTCCTATATCTTTTTTGGCAGATTGCCATGATATACGTATTTATACACTCGTAATATTTTATCTATTTTAATAATTATTTCCTTTCATCCATTCCCAATATCATAATTTTGGTCTTATCAAAATTTATTCACATCCATATTCTTAACAACTTTCCTTAGCTTACCCAACAAAATCTGTAATCTCTTTTATTATTATTATTATTATTATTATCTTTATTTTCTCCTAAGAGACACCCACTTACGGCTATTAACCAGGGGATTAATAGCCGTAAGCGGGTATTTTATTTTTTATCCGATAATAGTAAAAATCATCTGCAAATCTCGCTGTCTGTACAATTTACCCTATATCTTTATGTAGTTCTGCATCTCTCCTTCCATTATCCTCATTGCCTCTCTTACACTACCTCTACATATACTGTACACCAGCGGTTCTCAAAGTGGGTGCCGCGGCACCCTATGATGCCGTTTACTCTTTATAGGGGTACCGCGACGTCAACTTTAGCATCGGCTTACATCGTGGCGTTCGCTACAAAAGGTCGTTGATTGTCATGCAACTGTGTAAATTAGAAGTCGTCATGAAATAATTGCTGATCGCATACACCTACATATACGGAAGAGCCGAGCCGTCTGTCGCGTCCACTGTATTTGAAACAGCACAGCGCCGCTGCGAACGGATCTTAGCCCTTAGCTTGCATTCTTCCTTTGGCGTATCAATATGCCTTGTGAATATAGTCGAGCATGTTTTGCACGTTAAATTTTAGTTAATATTTCTATTTCAAATACTTTAAAACAGTGGCCATGGAAAACTTTATTACTAAAAAGAGAAAAAATCAAGATAGTAATGAACATTTGAATCAAGAAATAGTGGCATACAACGAAGATACTTCACAGAGCAGCAGAAAAACTGAAGTAAGCACAAGTTCAACTATAAAAATGAAAAAAAAAACCTCGTATGTATCAAGAGTTACTTAGAAATGGGGTTTACATTGTGTGGTGATAGTTTTGCACCTAATCCTATGTGGATTGTTTGTGGAGTAATATTAGCAAATGACGCTATGAATCCAAGCAAATTATCGCGACATTTCACTACAAAACATAGTAACCTTTCTAATCAGACACCAGATTACTTCAAAAGATTATTAAAATCGCAAGAAAAACAAAGTGCTAGTTTTATAAAAAAAAATTTAAAGTTGCTGAGTGAGCACAAGAAACCAGTTATTTAGTGGCAGAAATAAACGCCAAAGAAATGAAACCGCATACTATTGCAGAGAAACGAATTCTCCCCGCCTGTGCAGTAATTTGTAAAACAAGGTTTGGGACAGACGAAGAAGAATTAAAGAAAATTTCTGTCTGGATGATACTATTCGCAGACGTATTTGCTATATGTCAGATAATATTTAAAAAATTGTGTCTTCTAAAAATTAAAGAATCTCCTATATTTGCATTACAAGTGGACAAATCTACAGATATTGCAGGTAAAGCCCAACTACTGGCATTTGTTCGAATTATTGAAAATGATAAAATAATAGAACAATTTTTATGTTGCAAAGAATTAGAACAAAACCACGACAGGTAAAGATGTTTTTAACTTTTTGGATGAATATTTAAAATCTATAGATGTATTATGGGAATCATGTGTGGGAATATGCACAGATGTGGCATCGTCCATGGTTGGGTGTCATTAAAGGATTTTCTATCACTAGCCAAAAAAATAAAATAAGAATTTTCTTGATATATCTATCGACAGTTTTGACTGGATACGAAATTCGTTTGTTGAACTGACATCTAATAAAATGGAGTTAAGCCTTAAAGAAGAAGAGGAATTAATACAAATTCGCAATGTCCGTACGCTGCGATTAAAATACTCTGAAATTTCACTCGAATTCTTTTGGATATAAATTAAGAAGGAATATCCCAACATAGGAGACACAGTTTTGGTATAATATTCTACCTCGTACTTGTGCGAACTCGGGTTTTCTACGCTCGTTAATATCAAAACTAAAAAGAGGGAAAGACTGAAGTCGGTTGAAAATGAAATGCGAGTGTTTGTCTAAAATACGCCCAAATATATTAAACGAAATAGGTAAATCGCATCAAGCATTTTCATTAATTGTTTTATGTTTTATTCTCTTTTTTAGAATATATTTTTATTGTAATAAGCATTTTTTCCTAAAATTAATAAAATTTCAATATAATTTTGTATTGTTTTTTTTTTTTTTATTATTTTGAATTATTTTAGTTTCTGGATATAAATTAGAAAATGTACTTATTGTTCTAAAAACATTAAAATAAGTATGAAAAAACAATCGAATATTATTTCTTTAATTTAGATTTTTTCATACAATTTATTATTCTTAGAGATATAGAAATTGTGCATAATTTTTAAACCGGTATGAGGCCAATTTAAAAAAAAAAACAAATTGTTTAAAAATCCTGTACCAAAAGCCAAATGTTTTTTCATGCATTTTTCAAAAAAAAAAATTCCCTCACTGCCCTTCATTACAAAAGATTCTGCCAGCGCCCATGCACCCGGTGCTGGGGTTGCCGGGAATTTTTCATATTGGATTTAGGGTGTTATACAATCTTCACATTAAAAATTTTGAGAACCACTGATATACACTGAACAGTAATTGGAGTGAGACAAGGTTTGGTCTATTTTGATAAATTTGGAAAAGCTTGTCTCACTCCCCTCTACCTATTTCCATTTGCATCGTATTTCCTTCCCATGCCCATTCTCAACATTAACCTTTTACTCCTATATACGCTTGCCCTCATGGGTAGCACAGTTGGTAGGATCGCCGTACTCCCCACACCAAGTGGAAACGACCCTAGTTCGAATTTCGTAGATGATGGGAGGAATTTTTATGAGTATTTTTCACATCGTGGCCGAGTTAGTCGATCTCAAAAGTTAGTCCAACAAACAGAAAATCGACCTCAGAACACACGCAATTCAAAGACAATATACACAGAGCAACATGGCCTTAGTTGGCAATGCTCTTAAAATCCAATAATAATAACAACAACCTATGCGCTTTCTCTCTCTGTTTTTCTTCTCAATCTGTGTTGAGAAAGAGAACAGATGAAGCGAATAGTGTTTATATATATATAAACACATATAGCTTATATATATATATATAGCTCTACGTTTCCTTTTCCCTTCCGCTGTGTTCATATTCTTCTTTTATCCAATTCTCTTATCATTTTCATTATTACCCACAGTTTTCTTAGCTCTGGTTCCCTTCCTATATTTTATTACATTTTCACTGACTTCAATAACCCTATTCATTATTTCAGACTATTTCTTATCCACATCTTCAATTTCTACCTTACCTCTCAATTCAACTTCTCTTCAATCTTCTTGAAATTTCCTCATCCTTTCGATATCCCACCTGTTCTTTCTTTGCCCACTCAATTTTCTAAAATTCGGATTATTAATGTCAGTGCTGGGCATGCATGCAATTTTCCAAATTATTTCTAAACTGTTATACAATCCAGTTGGTAAGTTCTCACATTCCCTGGCATTTTCCAAATGTAACGTCATCTTTTATGATTTCTAAACCACGTATTCAACACCACCGGTTTATCTTTCCTTTCACATTGAATGTTTCTACCTTCCTTTCATGTCTCCCCTTCTAATCCATATCCATAGTCTCCAACACAATTCCAAATATTACACAGTAGCACAAGCTTATTATTACACAAGCTTCTTTTTATTAACGTCTTTCTACTTGCTTACTTTAACACTATTCGTGTACTAGGTCAGGGCCTTGTAAAATCTTAAGCACCCTGGATGCAGCTGCTTTCATGTTAACACGGCCGTGTTCCTGGTTGTATTTGCTTAAATTATAACAAGGCCACAATTTTATTGTTTTTGATATCTGAAAGCTTTTTCCTCCAAGACATCTAGGATGAAAAAGCAGCTTTTTCATCCTAGATGTTTATGATAGTAAACCAGGAAATTATGTATATGGTAGTACTTTGTAATTTTATAATTCACTGCCTTTAAATGGTTAAATTATCATAACAAGTGAGTGGTGCTTTTTGTTAATCACGTGACAGTCCATCTTAGGCAGCTAACCAACTGTGGCGTTATACGCAATGAACCTTGATTTTAAAAAGTCAGCAGTTAGTTCCTTTTACGTTTTTTTTTTTTTTTTTTAACAATTTGCTTGGATTCGATCCTGAGAAGCTTTTCGCTGACAAGACACACAAGAAGCAAACCCTAGCTGAAACGTATACAACTTTTGAAATGTAGAACTTATGTTTTTCCTTCCAGCTATTAAAAATATTGAAATTTAACTCTGAAGTGGTTATATTGCACTCATTTCTCCATTATTTAATTTTTGCTTTTGTAACAAGTCATTCAAGAGCTGCTATGTAAATTTTAGGGGAGAAACGTGGTTAAATTGATATAAATATAAAAATGTGGCGATAGGGGTACATTTTAGATTTCCATTACTAAAGACGAGTTCCCGCTAAGAAAAACGTACATTGCTTTGCCTAATGTTTTAAATATACTCATCAAAAATCTGAATTTCCCATTTCAGAAGCGCTGGGTTATGCATAATACTTAACAGCATTGGAAGTCATAACGAAGACTGAATCAGACGAGACGAGACGAGATTATCACGTATGAACAAGATGATCGGCAGATTATCTCTATTAATATTATAGTGATATTTTAAGTTAATAAAGGACTTACCCTTTCATTTTATCCGTTGTAGTTTAATTTCGGCAAGTAAATTTCGTCATTTTCACGTTATCCCCCCCCCCCACACTTCTAAAGAAAATTTTAAAAAGGAGAAAAAAATTTTACAGTTACCAACACTTCGATTCCCGAACGATCAACAAAACTATCCCAGAGACATCTTCAGTTCAATTTTATAATATTCAAAAATTTAATAGAAAATTCTCTAAAATAATAATAATAATAAATAAAATAAAATAAAAACTACTGTTCAATATTCAAAATTACTTCAGTACAACAGTGATAAGTAGAAGAAAACAATTCACTTAGAAAAGCATGGATTAGTTTTTAATTGAGAGAAAGAAATAACGCAGATAATGTCTCTAATATTCTGAATATTTGCATTATCTCTTTGGCCAATTTCACATAGTGAATGCCACTTCTGATTAAGGTAAACAGAGTCCCGATTTTGGCGCTGTGTTCCCAAAAAGGTTGGACGCAGTTTTGTCCCGATTTTCATGTAAAGCTATGTTAGTCAGTCTCAGGCAAGGGTAGCATGGTTTTACCTCCTAGTAACTCGAGTTTTTTGCCAAGCAAACAGCAAATCCTCGGATGAAATACTCGAAGTAGATCTTTGTAACAATCATTATTAAAGTAAGAATTAAACTAATATACAAAATCTAATAAACTAACAAATATTACAGAATTGACTATACAGAATTTAAATCAACAAATTATTACAGTAATTAAGCAGATGCCAAAATTTTCTCTACTATTTTTTTAGCGTTGGTTAGAGTGTAGAGTGTGTTTAGTGTCAAACGGCACCAGGGGTTTCCCCCATCTCCGCGGGCTATACATTGTGGGTGTGAAACAGAACACTGTCAATGCCAGAGGTTTAAAAGTGTATGGATTTTGTACATGTGTAGTGTCGTGTACCGTTGTTCCTCTGGTCATTTAGCCGCTGGGCCCCTAATGGGACCCAACGTTGTCCACACTCTGCCTCGTGGAGGCAGACCAGGTACACCAGTATTATAGTTATTTACTCTTACTCTGGCAGGTCCTGCCACCTAATTTCCTGAGATTTCGGTGGCAAGGACCTTTAAAAAAAAAAAAAAAAACGTTATAGTTATGGTCAGCCAAAATGAAGTACTATTTATGCAAATAAATGTTAAGTTTTTGGATGTAGGGCTCATGCAATTTAACAATGGTTCAGACACTAGTAATTATAATTAAAAGAGAGAGAGAGGGGTGGGGAGACTGAAGGCTGGGGGAAAAGACAGAAATAAGGGGTCCATAGAGAAGATGACCCCCAAATCAGTGGAGCAGGCCCATGCCCCACCAGAGGGAAGAGAGGGGCGGCGAGGGGGGAGGAGACCAGAAGTTATCTCCCCCTACCGCCCGGGGAGTGGAGGCAAAGGGCCACGCAAGGGAGCGTGGCTTAAAAAAAAAAAAATCTATAGAGTCCCAAAGGAAGGTCTTGTATCAGTCCAAGAATGGTTAGTTTAGTCGTGGTGCCTGTTCTTGATCCCTGTAGATAGCAATAAGTGTCCTCCTTCGGGTGAGCAGTCCCTGGGCGAATTTTGTCAACTCCTTATACTCCTCTTGCGAGTCCAACAGGTTTGATTCCCTGTTGCGAGGGAAGTAAGTCAGCTTTGTCATCAGGAGGCAGCGGAGATCTTCATAATTTTCACAGTTGTACATTATGTGAGACCATGTCTCCACTTCCCCACAGACACAGCGGGGATCGTTTACTAATTTAAAACTGTTTAGTTTGGCATTGAGGACCCCATGACCTGTTAAAAGATACGTAGTGTACAGTCCAGGGTGAAACCATGATGGTGCTTTTGGGTATAATCTTCCGACATCAGGCAGAAATTTCCTCGTTATTTCCCCTTTTGTGGATTCTGACCATCTATCCTGCCAGACCTGCTGTAGGTGGGTGGCGAGTTTTGTTTTCTCTCTTTTTAGGTTTCCTGTAGGATCAATGGAGTGGCCCAGGAAGGTGCAGGGAAGCCCTTTTGCGAGATGCTGCACCATGGCACAACGCACCACCTCGAGATCAAGGGGGAGTGCTCCCGCCAGAACCTGCAGAGCATGTGTACTCACAGTGCAGCAGGCCCGTGTAATAAGAGGAGTATTGTCCGTTGGATGGAATCGAGTGTCCTTCTGTTAACTGCAGTAGTTGCTTTTTGGAACCAGATGGGTGACGCGTAAGTTATGGCTGGTATAAATGTTGTTTTGTAATACAGTCCCAAGGTGTGCCTCTTGAGTCCCCAATCCCTTTTAGCTATTCTTGAGACGAGGGCAGAATATCTCCTTATTTTCTCTCGGATATGTTTCAAGTGTGGGTTGAAAGATTGGTTCTTGTCCAGTATGATTCCTAGATATTTCATCTCACTGAGTAGTTTGATAGTTGTATTTTCTACTTTAATTTGCGGTGGTCTACAGAGATTTAATGTTCCTTTCAGTAGCATTGAGTAGGTTTTCCCCGGTGAGATCTTAAGAAAATGGACCTTCATCCAGTCTTGTAGAATTTGAATTGCTCGATTTGCCTGGGTTTCCAATTGAAGTCGATTGTCTGCGGCAACAGTCAGTATCAGGTCATCTGCATTGGTTAGTGAAAGAAAGAATGTACACTATCCTTTAAAAAAATATGTGATGAAATAATGTACTTTGGCGCTTGTGTTAAGCGCCAAACTAAGGCTATGAAGCTATGAAGCGAGTGTACATTATCTGTAATAGCTTCTATTCTTGGTCGGTTTTGCTATTTGCTAAACAAACTTGTGGAAAATGAAATTATGTATCCCACACTACCGACTTTATTGTCAACGATGTGAGAAAAGCTGATAAAAATTCGTCCTGTCTAGATGGAATTCGAACCCCATATTCCTTAACGACAGAATTTTATGCTAATAAAGTAATAATATTTTCTTTGAACATGCCCTCAACAGAAGAGCAAAATCGAATGGAAATTTCTACAATGAAAGCGATTCTGCAAGTAGTACCTGACAAAATAGACTTGTCTGAGAATTTTTAATTTGATCATAAACAGAAACCCTTCTAAACAAAATAGGATCTGTTGTTGTTGTAGGCTTTTAGAAGCAACAGCGACTAAGGCCATATTGCTCCGTGTATATTGTCTGCAAATTGCGTGTATTCCGTGATCGATTTTGTGTTTCATGGACGGAAAACTGAGTTTCTGAGAGAAAAATCATGCTACCGTCACCTGAGACCGACTAACTGAGACACGTTGTGAAAATGACCCATAAAAATTCTTCACGTCATCGAAGGGACTCGAACTCAGGTCTTTTACACCCAGAGTGGTGAGGATAGCGATTCTATCAAATGTGCTACCCAGGAGGGCAAAATAGTCTCGTGAAGGACATGACTAATGGTGATGAAAAATGTATTTTGATTTTTGATTCCTGTAGTTCATTTTTTCTGATACAACACGGCATATAATTTCACCTGGATTATAATTTTTATGTTCCTACATTTAACTGATTGATAACTTTAACTTAACATAAAATTACGGACAACCCTTGCATTGTTTTATGAAATAATATTAGCATTGCTAGTATTAGGGTGTCTTAGAAAAGAGTGTTGTAGAAAAGCCAAGGCAGAGTGACTTACGGTGCTTTAGAAAAGCCATCACACATGTATAAAAGCCGCGGTGTAAGCTTTAATGAAAAAATCAGGACATTTTCTTGATAAAAGGGTATGTCCTGATTTTTTTTCTTCAGAGTGCGTTTTGTCCCGATTTTTTCATCTCTAGAATTCATTTTGTCCCGATTTTTTCATCTCTAGAATTCATTTTGTCCCGATTTTCATCTTTGAAAATTTGGTCACCCTAATATAATGCTATGTTTATGTAGTGGGGGAAAAGGACATCGTCATATTAACATATAGCTTTACTTTAGAAAAAGCTCATCAACGCGAGGCGCCTCCGTAGCCAGGTGAGCAGGAGCAGCAGCAGCAGTGCGTAGCACACGCTTCTTTATTAGACCGGGGTTCGAGCCCGTGACCACCAAATACGGAGGATGCGGAAAGGTCAGGGAACGACCACCGCATATCGCGGAGCAATATGGCCTTAGTTGCTAATGCTCCTAAAAACCGAATAACAAACAACAACAAGTTCATCAACGCAATTCTCTGAATTAACTTACAAAAATTCAAATTCAAATTATTATATTAGTGTCACCCGTAATTTCTTACATATACCCATATTTGTATTATGTCTGTAAATGGCGTGTGTTCTCTGGTCGATTTGCCTGTTTTGCTAGACGAAAAAACCCAATTTCTGGGGGAAAAAACTTGCTATCTACGCCTGAGGCCGACTAACTCAGCCACGGAGTGAAAAAAAGTCCATTAAAGTTCCTCGCATCGACGGGATTCGAACCAGGGCCTTTTCACCCAGTGTGAGGATGACGGTGACGATTAAGTTAACTTACAACTTAAAATAAAGTTTTCTAATAAACCACTTGGCCCTTTCCACCGACTGAAACTTGGCCTTTGTGGAGAATTTACCGCCTCTACCAAGAGGAGGTGAGTCTTCTACTATCTAATTCAATCTTTTACGTTTCACACGCCTTTATCTTAAGTGTCCAATATACTAATTAAATCGATCCTTAATTATTAGCCCGTTTAGACCTCCAAAATCTAACTTTAGGACAATGTTTTGCAAAATTGATATCGCCTTCCCCATGAATTATTAGCGAGTTGGACAAGGAGAGTTGGAAAAGAAGCTTCCTATATCAAAAAATAAAGGTAAGCCCTGTTGATTCATAATATAATAGAATATAGGAATTATCGAGCACGTAATAGCTCTCTAGTATCAAAACTAATTAAATCGGAGGTGATTTGTGCCACTGTCGCTCTCCGGTTGGCTGAAACAATGCGAGACAGATGTCGATGGCCTCACTCATCCACCACCTTTCTCCGCCCACAGCGCTGTCCACGATGAGATGTTATTGCGGAAATGGCGTATTCCCGATACACTCATGATACTGTCGGATGGGGATATTACAATTTCTGCATCACCCATGCGTCGGGCACCCACTATCATTCCTTTTTCAAAGTCGGTTACCTGACGATGTTTATCCATACTGACATAGAATTACCGTCTACGTGAAAGCAGTGTACCTATATATCTGCCAAGCGATGGGTTCGCCCATTAGCGAGAGAGGTGACAACGTCGCGTTGTCCAGGAACCGGTATCACTTGAATTCTGTCCTTTCAGTGTGCTATATATATATATATGGATTATGAAAAGGCATTTGACTCCATACAGCATAAGGCAATGTTTCGGGCACTGGAACGACAAGGTATAGATACCCCATATATTATGATCTTGAAGAAAATATATGAGAACGCTACCTCCTTTATTAGACTAAACAAAGACAGTAGTAAATTTAAAATTGAGAAAGGAATTCGACAAGGAGACACAATATCTCCGAAGTTGTTTACTGCTGCCCTTCAGGAAGCTTTCAGAAGATTAGACTGGTCGCAGAAAAGAGTCAATGTGAATGGAGAGTACCTAAACCATTTACGATTTGTAGATGACATTGTGTCATAAGCCACGATCCCAAAGAATTAGAGGAAAATCTTACTCAATTATGCACAGTTAGATTTTGGACTAAAGACGAATATGGCTAAAACAAAAGTAATGATGAACAAGTATGCCACAGAATGGAACATAATGATTGAAGGAGCAGTAATTGAACAGGTGGAGTCATATACTTATCTGGGACAAGTTATTCGCTGTAATAATGATAAATGGCTAGAACTCAAGAGAATAATAAATTTTGAATGGATAGCATTCAGGAAATATAGTCACATACTGAGGAGCAATATCCCACTTTGTCTGAAACGTAAAATAATGAACCAATGTATACTCTCCACCATGACTTATGGAAGTGAAACTTGGGCACTCACCAAAAGAATGGAAGAGAAGCTGAGAACTACACAGCGAAGAATGGAACGAATTATATTGGGAATAAAACTGTTGGATAAGAAGAGAAACACATGGATTAGGCAGCAAACTCAAGTAAAGGACATTCTTATCAAAACTAAAGAACAAAATGGTCTTGGGCAGGACATATAGTTTGAAGACATGATGACAGATGGACTAAGAAAATAACAGAATGGTACCCAAGAGGAGCTAGAAAAAAACCTGGAAGACAACAACGGAGATGAACAGATGAAATTCATGAGTTTGTGGGTAGTAAATGGATGGCCATTGCACAAAACAGAAGGAACTGGAAATTTGCTGGAGAGGCCTTCATCCTGCAGTGGATTGAAAATGGCCGATGATGATGATATATATATATTTGTATACGCTATATAAAAAAATATAAATACTATACATCCACACTATTTACACTATACATTTTCGAATTCTAATAACTTCACGAATAAAACTTATAAAAGCCAAATAAAATTCGTACTTATCAAAGAGCGTCCGCAGTTCAAATACTTCTCCAACTCTCTTATAAAACTCTTCTCTGGGTTCTTCATACAGGGTACATCCATAAATAATATGCTCACTGGTGTTTATTTCACCAATCTACTAATCCAAATTGCATGAAGTCGAACATTTAAACCATTGTTACAATCATACAGTGCATTGACTCAGACCAAACATTGGCCACGACCCTCTCCATAGTTGTAACATCTGGAATCATACTACATGTCATTCTTCCCAAATCTGACTCATTTCACGTATCTGCCGTATCTTAAAACCTCTTCCTCAAACCTAATCCTTTCTTTCCCCAATTCTCTTTTCCCATAGACCTTATCAATTTCCGGGCAAGCCCGCACACATACAACTCTAAAGACTCATTCCTTTTTGTAATATTACAAAAATCTTTTCATTATCACTAGATCAATAGGTTGCTTTCCAGATATAACCTGCAAGGCATCACCAGAAACTGTACGGCAAACTCTTGTTATTGCTAGAAGTGCCATTATTTGTGCTAACTGAAGATGCCTCCTTATAAAATAATAATTAATAGTTGTGCCCCATTCCCTGTCATAATGGAAATAAAAATATACTGACCCAACAGACTTAATGCTTTCCCTCTTAAACACATTCTCACTATTCTTTTTATTTGTCCATAAACTTTCTTAACTTCATCCGTTAAATATTTCACATGAGGCACGAAGGTTAATTTTTTCTCTTAAATAATTCCTAAACATTTTACCCGAGTACTATAACTTATAGTGAGCACTCTCACTCTTATGGTTAATTAATGACTCATCTCTAACAGAGTCTCTCCACTCTCTTCTCATAGACGTTCTGTTTCTGCTGCATGCCTTTTCTACAGATACTTCCATGGGCACTGTTCTTTTGAATTGGCTTCTCTAATTCCAGCTCTCTCTTTCAAACAGTCCGAACATTTGCTGCCACCAGCCATCATCCATTTACTGTCCAACTTCAAACTCACAGAACCAACTTTTCATCTTCCTCGTTTATTCATTCAACTGCCGTTTTCTGGAACAACCTTCCTTCCTGAAAACCTTCCGTATTTCCTGAAAAACGAGTGTACAGAAGTTCAAGTGTAATGTCAACAAATATCTTCTTTCTTCTTCTCAACCTCCAACCCATGCATGCATGGTGCTAAGTATTATAGGTTCTAATACCTCTCGTGTTTGGGGTTTTCATTAAAAAAAAAAAAAAAAATTATATAATGACAAAAAATGTGTGGCATTCCTCAGCCAGTGCTGTACGAGTGGACCAGACAATCGCCCGGGGCCCAGAATGTAGGGGGGGCCGAATTCCTATGATATTTTAATTTTTTTAAACATAAAAAAATGGTTGTTTCTTAATATAATACTTTAATTATACAAAAAAAATCAATATTGGCTTATTTATATTGCAGTAAATTTATTTATTTTATAATCAGATGTTAAAAGAAATTAATTTTTGCCTTTTTTTAATTTTTAAACCTAGTTTTAATGCAACAAAAACGCACAATAATGCAGATTCACATTTAAAACTGTTCGCTTTTCTCTGAATATGATTCATATCGCCTAGTTGTTTGGAATGAAATATTGAATATTATAAATAAAGCAAAGCCATGCAAAGTAATACAATTGATATGAATACTGCCATTATATTGATTGAAGGTGCTCTTAGTCAATTAACGAATTTAGAATATCGGGATTTAAATTATTTATGTATAAAGCTACAGACATTACAGCTGAGTTGGAAGTACCGTCATAGTTACCAAAAGCGCTAGTTTACCTACGAAACTTTAATCAGATGAACTCTCTATTGATCCAACCAAAAGGTTTGAAACGGAATTTTTTAATATAATGATCGATGTAGCTATAGTTAGCTAACAAGAAAGATTTGATCAAATGAATGAAAAAAGCCTCGGCTTTTCATTTTATTCTAAAATCATAAAACTTCATGAATTTATTTGAAAGTGCAATAGAAAGAAATATCAACACCTTGAAGGAATTCTCACTGGCGAAAACGGGAGCAGCGACATCGATGCCAAAGAGCTACGACAAGAAATCCCATCTTGACAGCATGTTTTAAAAGGAAAAAAAAAAAATGGTTGCTTAGAATTATTGACATTTATTCAAGAAAAAAAAAACTGAGTTGAATTATATCCCAATATCACCATTTCTCTTCGGATTAAGCTGCGTCTAGAGAGAGGAGTTTTTCAAGACTAAAAATGATTAAAACATATTCACGAGCAACAATTGGCCAAGAAAGAATTAATGGATTGGCCATTATGTCAGTAGAATAAGATGTACTGAAGGATATGGTCACCATTATCTAGTCTTACAAACTCATGTTATCAAAAAGCCATGCATTTGCCTTTAAAAAACATACAATTTTAAATCCAATACAAAACTCTATTTACAAATACTAGGTGGAACTATGTACATTTAAAAACATATTTACATTTAAGACAGTATACGCTATAAAATGTAATCGTTTTGCATACACTATGTTATCTATTTATGTTTCTTATTCTAAAAGCCTCTTTAACAAAGCAAATAAAAGCCTCATAAAACTCTCTCACCTCAAAGCGCCTCGACAGCTCATTCTCCTCCATTAAACCTACCGTATTAAACATTTCAACCCTATATCTTTTATAACATGGACAGTATAACAAAATATGAACCGAAGTTTCAGTCTTCCCACATCTACACCTAGGATCCTGTTCCAACTGTAACTCAAAAAGTCGCTCCTTTAGACCATGTTCAGTAAGTACCATACACTGATACAAACCTAAAGTCGGCCAATTTTTATTCTTTCGCATTGTCAACACCTTAGGAACCAGGAGATGTCACTCTCCCTACGTCTGAACTATCCCAGCGGCCCTACCAAATCTGAAACGGCTCTTTCTGAATTCTAGCTCGTTCCTCTTTAATATCTTTCTTATCATAAGTCCGACCTAATTCCGGACAACACCTTACTCCGAATGTCCGGTAGGTTTATTTCTTTTAGTCCTATAGGTCAGCAATGTCGAGCTATTTCCAAATAAATAGGAAATTCTCGCTACAAGACCTACAGGGGAAAAAGGACAAATCCAAAGTATTATTTTTAGGCCACCCGAACAATTAAATTCATCTGCCGTGCTTTGCCTTATGTCTGTTAATTTCGTGTATTCTATGGTCGATTTGTCTGTTTTGCTGGACGAAAAACCCGAGTTTCTGAGGAAAAAACCTTGCTATCTAAGCCTGAGACCGACTAATTCAGCCACGGAGTGAAAAAAGCCCATTAAAGTTCCTCGCGTCATTGACGGGATTCGAACTCGGGCCTTTTCCACCCGGTGTGGGGAGGACGGTGACGATGCCACTGTGTTACCCGCGCAGACGGGGAAAAGGACAGAAGGGTGGAGTTAATTTTTGTAAATGAATTAAGAGTTTTCTTTATTGGGATTTCGAGCCTTTTCAGTTTGGGCTGGGTGCATTGCAGTCGCTGTGCTTCTGCCCCCATGTTTCTCGCTGTGACTCATTTCATCATTATTCTGTGGTACACCACCATACCAAATTTTATCCCACTTCATCGCAAGCTACACGAGTTATACCACGTTTTCTACGTGTTCTGTTAATGTTGTCGAGCAGTGTATTTCCTTAATGTTACTATAAATTAAAGAAAAGCAAGAATCAAAAGATAAATGTAAAAGAGTATCCTCAGTCAATATTTAGTACATGAGGTCACGGAAAAGAGTTTCATGATTTCTGGAAACGCGGATAAAAAATAAATAAATAAATAAATAAAATAAATTAAGCAAACCCGGAAAATCAACCAAAGAATACATGCAATTTACCGATGGAATACATTACTGCCTTATACCTTTTAGTTGCCTTGTTGCAAAAACAAAACAACAACAACGGTATATGTACTATTTTACAACCTCTATCGAAAACAGTACGAAAAGCTATCATGAAGGTAGTTCTTTGTTCTTTTGTGAAAGAATTTCCACACAGTTATTTAAACATTAACCAACACTTGTCTAGAGTACCATATTTCATCTTCCCTTGAAAACGTGGGGAAAAAAATCAGTATATTGCATGTAGCCTTTTGAAATGATGCTCGTAATTCAAGAAACATGTCTTACAAGTTTGGAAATGTGTATCCAAACGATGGGATAAAAGTCACTGGCACATGATGTGCCGATTCATACCAACTTCCTGTTTTACCCAATCTACCTCATAGACGGGTGTCAAGGTTTTCCGGTTATTGTTCTCTTTTTCTTTTTTTTATAAATTTAAAGCGGTTTTTTTTAATCAGACAATACCATTCTAAAAGAAAAGTAGAGTTCATAAAGTACAAAATAGAATAAGTGTAGAATTTCTCCACTAAACTTGGGCTTCTCATGATTTAAGTTTCCTTCGCACTAATCTTCCTTCAGCCTATGTGTTATAATAAATGCTGTTGAAAAGCTAATTTAAAACGAGATGACAATCATTGTTAAATGTACGTAATGTAAACAAGTTAAAACAACAGAATTTTTCTGTCGAAAGAAACATAATAGCATTGCGAAGAAAAAAGGTGTTAGGTCCAATGTCACAGGAAATTACACGAGGCCAAGGACCTTTGCCCATTGATACAATGGTACTTTGGATTCGTCCATCGTTGTGCTCAACACAGCGATTTGTTCATAACACCATTAATAATCAGTACGTTAATAACCATTTACTTTCAATCATTTCATCTTCTTGGTTTATGTTATTTTTAAACATAAACCTTTAAACATAGACATTTAAACCTACTAAGTATCCAGTGCTGTACTAAAATAAACTGAACACGTATAAACAAAATTTATGACCAGTAATAGCTCCTAAAAAAATGAAAAGTGGAATTTTCATCTTTAAGCATGCTGAGAGATTCGCATTGTTCAGACGGTTTCTTGATTTATTTTTAATATAATCATGTTCGAAAATATTTGCCTGAAGAAATTCAGGCAAATATTTTCGAACATGATTATATTAATATTTTCGAATATTTTCGAACCAAAAACAGAGAGAAGTCTAAATGCAAATATTTTCAAATTTATATATGTGTCCGGTAAGCTACACCACGCATCGAACACAATTTGATTTTGCTTTTTCAACTCATCTATCGGCATCCATTTGTGTAGAATTGCAAAGCTAGCCTTTTGCCTCTCCAAATCCTCAATTTCAGTTCAGTTTTAAAGCCTTTTAGTCTTGCACTCCACATGTCCTTGATTTTTAAGTCCTCTAACTCCATTTCATATTGTGCTTCATGTGGGCTAAAAGTTAAAGAGCCACAGGTTTCCGATCCCTGCATTAGCCTATCACAAAGGGCCTGATTTTATAATTATATAATCTTCAGAGTTGGCAAATGTATGCCGAATATCTCTAGTAGTAGTATCAATAAATAAATGTTCTGTTTATACTCCGGGACGACCAAACGGTCAGAGGATTTCACAAGATAGACAGAATACAAGAAACAGGGTATTGACATATTTAGCAGTCACGGGCTTGAACGCCGGGCATTCAAGACATGTGTGCTTATGTACCCGCGCTTGACCACTCGGCTACGGCGGCCGTAATAGAAAAATGATACAAAAATACAAGCTTATACAGTATCAGCCAAAAAAAAAAAAAAAAAAAGAGGCAAACTTCCGCACAACTATTCTATAACCATCCTTCCTCATTTGAATTTGTGTCCCCTCGTGTGTGGTTTGAGCACGAAGAAGAATCCTATCAGCATCGAGCATGCCCAATAGATGACTTTCATCAACGGTGAAATACCATCACTTTGCTTATTAGAGGCTTGAAGTGGTGAAACCCATGTTTAGTCTCTAGAGCAAAGTTTCCGGCATCCCCCTCTCCCCATACTTCTCCTTCAACCCATGCACGGTACTAAGTACTATAGGTTTTGATACCTTTCGTGTTTGGGGTTTTCATAAAAAAAAAAAAAAAAAAAAAAAGCCTTACACATCTTAATCAGGTCACCTCGCAGATGCCTATGCGGACACTACAATTTGCAGAACTTAAGCCTTCCTTGATAAGAGCACCCCTTTGTTCCCCTTACTAATCTCGTACCCTTCTCTGTACTCGCTATAGCAGCTTTACATCCTTCCTAAAATGAGACCTCTAGACCTGTCTGCAGTACTCAAGATGTGGCCTGACCATTGCCTTATGCAATGGAATAATCACCTCCTTATCCCTTCTAGCAAAATTCTTCTATATTATTGACAAACACCGTGAGCTGCCCTGACAATCTGTCTGCATTACTCAGAGAGCTTCATACCTGACTAAACAATGTTTCTTGTATTCTGTCTATCTTGTTAACTCCTCTGACTGTTTGGTCGTCCCGGAGTATAAACAGAAAATTTATTTAAATTTATTTTAATTACCCCAGGTCTTTTTCATTCTCCACTACCCTAAGTGTAGTACCACGCAGTTAGTACACTGAGTCGACAGAAATCAAGGGATACCTACCTAGTAACGGCCGACTTTTCGCCCGGATAAGGGCAGTCACGCGGCGAGGCATGGAGTCCACTAGTATACGAAAGCGTTCCACAAGTATTTCGATCCCTGCTTGCTGCACCGCTGTCCATAATTCCATCGCATTCCTGAGTGGAGGATCCAAAGCTCAAACGGACCTTTGCACAATATCCCAAAGATGCTCCACAGGGTTCATGTCCGGTGAATGGGGAGGCCATTCCATAGTGGTAAAATCTACGGAATGCTCTTCGAACCATGTTCTAGTCACCATGGCTCTGTGGAGAGGCGCACTCTCCTGCCAGAAGAGTCCATTGCCCTGTGGGTGCACGATGACCATGAAGGTATGCAGATGGTCTGCAAGGATGGACACGTAACCTGGACTGTTCAGAGATGCGTCTAAACGTACCAGAGTCCCAAAGTGTGCCAGTTTAACACCCCACAGACCATTACCAACCGTCCGTCTGCCGGAATAGTCCTTTGTTGACATGACGGGTGCATACCTTCGTGCGGTTTCCGCCAGATACGCACACTCCCATCCGCTCGAAATAACTGGAAACGCGCTCATCGGACCAGAAAACCGTCTCTAATAATTCAAGGTCCTATGCCGATGTTCTTTCGCTCAGTTGAGATGTAGAGTCCTGTGTCGTGGTGTTAGCAATGGGACTTTGGTGAGTCGGCGGCTCCCATAACGTACTGCGGCTAATAATCGCCTGATAGTCTTGGTGGAGACATTTCTGGCACCTCCCTCGTTGAAGTCAGCGGTGATTTGTGCCACTGTCGCTCTCCGGTTGGCTGAAACAATGCGAGACAGATGTCGACGGCCACATTCATACACCTTTCTCCGTTCACAGCGCTGTCCACGATGACATGTTATTGCGGAAATGGCGTATTCCCGACACACTCTTGATACTGTCGAACAGGGAGGGTGCAATTTCTGTATCACCTCCGCGATAGAGTAACTCATGCATCGGGCACCCGCTGTCATCCCTCTTTCAAAGTTAGTTAACTCACGATGTTTATCCATTCTGACATCGAATTACCGTCTACGTGAATGCAGTGTATCTATGTACCTGCCAAGTAGTGGGTTCTTCTACTAGCGAGAAGAGTGACAGCGTCGTCTTGCCCAGGAACTAGGTATCCCTTGAATTCTGTCCTTTCAGTGTACGTTACTCTGCGATTACTGCTACCCATATACAGTACTTTGCATTTGCCAATGTTAATCTTGAATTGCCATTTCTCAGCCCATTTGCCTAATTTTTCTTTTTCTACATCCTGTTGCAGTGGCATACCATCGTTACTGTCATCAACCACCCTGCCAACCTTTGTATCATCTACAAAAAATATATATATTAAGACTGATTGCTTTCATCAATATCATTAAAAAATATAGAGAACAACAATGGGTCCAGCATCAAACCGTGGAGGACCACACTAATAACATTAATCCACGAAGAATAGTGTCAACTGATAACCACTCTGTCTTCTACCACTCAGCCATCCCTTTATCCATAGTAACTTGCCCTTAACGACACCCTGCTCCAATTTTTAAAGTTGTCTTCCATGTGCAACAGTATCAAAGGCTTTCCTGAAATCCAAGTATATGATGTCAAAATTATTTTTTTCGCATCCAGTTCCTTTGTGACTGCATCACATTATCCAATCAAAATCGTCAGATAAGTTTTCCCCTCCACAAATTGATGTTGTGTCTGAAGTATCCCTGTACTCCTGTCTAGATGGCCTTGCATTACTTCTTTAATCAGTGACCCTATTATTTTTCCATGAAGAGAAGCTTAGCTAACAGGTCTGTAATTTCTCGTGTCACTCTTTTTGATCCCCCCCTTTGTGAATACATTTGCACATCTTTAGTTATACAAAAGAATTATCACTGATTACTGACGCTGATCGTTATAAAATTATATAGAAAATATATTTTATTTGGTCAGATTACATATATACCTTAATATTTATAGGATGTTGTTTGTAGGTATAGGATGGTTTAGTATCGCAGATACAGAGTATTTTATGGTATGTTTTGCTAGATACCATCTTTGATCTAAAGAATTCAGTGTTTTTTATTCATCCAACCGATGACGCTAATGCTACAGCTGCTCGAGCTAGAAAAATTATGTTTACTTAAAAGCTCATCTAAGATTCTTTCTTAAAACAGCGTTATTTTAAAATTATTGAGCCAATTATTACTTCCATTAGTAGACCATAATATCCTTCATTTTTTACCACATCAAAATTGCTTGAAAGTAACCATCAAAATTTCACTAGACCAGACCATATCCTGGAAACAATTTATTACCTTGTAATAAATTGTTTCATAATTTCATGAAAACTACCATGTCTGTCACCGAGGGTTAGAAGATAAAGATTCGGGCAGGGCCCTCTTAATGCACAACAAAATTTGCCTTTGCAACCAGTTGCCATGATATTGTACTACTTTCAAACAGTACCACTTCCAAAAGGTTTCTATCTTTTATTTGAAAGAAACCACCTGCTACGTGAGAGGAACTAGTTAGTCCTGAAATTGGGGGTTATCTTTTAAGTGAGTGATAGATTAATCTCTTGCCATTTATTTGAAAGTAGGGCAATATCAGTGCAACATCCTGTGAAGACAAAGCTCATTGTTCTTTGTGAACGGTAATATCGTTTCTTTAATCTTTTTAAATCTTAGTAGCTACAAGAACACATGAAATCATAAAAATAGTCCTATCTTCTAGTTATTATTTTATCGAATAAAAATATATAAAAATTGTTACTGTACATGGGTTGCAATAGCTCTGTTTTTTGCTTAGCGATTATATCGATTTTATATTGTGAAGGAAGTCACCACGAAGTATTGCACTCCAAGTAAAAAACACTGCTTTTTCGAGGGCTGCAATAAAGCAGTTACAGTGAAGTTGTGAACTCCTCTGGTCCCTTGATTTTGTATTGAGTATAAACCGAAATTAATTTACTTATTTCAATTAAGAAGAGTGCTTTTTTTTTTGAAGTGCTAATGCAATATCGAGGTAACTCGTGGTGATTTTCTTCGTAATATTAGATCCACGCACTTTGTGGCTCCTTACATAACTTTTGCCCACCGATGGTACTATTTTTCAGCTCTGGTCTGCCTGAAGTTTTTGAAACTAAATCTACTTGAGAACAAAACTAGTTAAATTTTAGCAGTAATGATGAATTGATCGAGAAATGAAAAAACATACTACTGTACATTTTCTTATATTCATTTGCGCACGCGCGCACACGCACACACACACACACACACACACACACACACACACACACACACACTTGTATGTCCGTTCTGGCAAAGTACGCATGCGGACTACACACTCAGATGGAGGTACTTATCGAGATTTATTGTCGCATTAAAATAGAGTCATTCGGTAAACAGGCTTTCAGAAAAGTTACATAAATGGTTTGGTGTATTATTACTCAATGTACTCATTGTGTTTTCTGTATCGAATAGACGCTGTTCTTGTGATATATGATATTGGAATAAAGCATTTTTATTATCATTGACTGGAAACATGATTTATCCCTTGGCTACAAAATTTTCCTTTCTTTCTATGACATTTTAGAACAGATGTCACGTAGGACTTTTAAGACCATATTTCTTATGGATATTGGCTTAGAATAGGAATTTTTTCAGTCGTCCAAACATATAAGGAATTAGGCAATATATTATTCTCTATCTATTACTGACCTTGGAAAACATCATTTATATCTCCTTTTCTCCAACTCACAAACTAATACATAATCATAATTTAGGGCTTAAATCATACGTCAAAATCTTGTTTTATATTTTAAATGCGTAAATAATAATTGTTAAAATGAAAGCATTCTAAGCAAATGCATGGAATAAGTAATTCATATCCGATAATATGTATTTATATATTAATTCGCAGTCTCTCTCTCTCTCTCTCTCTCTCTCTCTCTCTCTCTCTCTCTCTCTCTCTCTCTCTCGGAGGGAGACTGGTTTAAATATTTCTGTACCTTATATCTTCAATCTACAGAGCAGAGCTGGATTATCCACTAGGCAAACTAAGCAACTGTCTAGCTGTCCATCTTTTGATGAAACTCCCAAAAGAAATTAAATAAATGTTGCCTAGAGCCCGAAAAGTCCTAATCCTAGGGCCCGCATATGGATATTTTCACTAGAGTACACAAATTTATAAATCTGGCCCCTGCTAGAGATGGACACTGAGAATTGTTATTTACCAATTCATTGTCATCCTTCATTCCTTTGGCATAAACTTCAGGATAAAGGAGATTGTAATGAGTATTTTGGAGAACAGATGTTAAAAGTAAAGCTGACAGGAAGCATTCAAAATTGGCTAAATTCATTGATAATATGATTATTTTCCAAATTATAATAAGAGTTTACTAAATAATATTTGAAACTAATAATTCATTAAAATTAATTAATTTATAACTTAATTAACAATATTAATGAAACTAAACTTGGTTTCATTAATATTGTTAATAGGACTGAGATTAGGTGGCGACCAGGGAAGATGGTGGAAGTACGTGTCATGTTCTACGAACCATTCTTGCAAGATGTGCTGTCACATTGTCATCCATGAAGTGGCCATCATCTTCGAGTGATGTTACAATTGCAATGGACTGCAATGTTACATTTTTATCCCGAAGGGATAAAAGTGTAACATTGTTTTGAATACGTTCTGTGGTCGATTTCTGTTTTGCTGGACGAAAAACCCCAGTTTCTTGTGGAAAAAACCTTGCTATCTACGCCTGAGACTGACTAACTCAGCCACGGAGTGAAAAAACCCATTAAAGTTTCTCGCGTCATCGACGGGATTCGAACCCGGGCCTTTTCCACCCGGTGTGGGGAGGACGGTGACGATACCAGTATGCTACCCGCGCAGACTGCAAATAATTACATGATGCCGTGATCGAGAAGGGTCGCAATCAGCGAGGGATACCTGTATATATAACTGTTTCGCGGGAAGCACAGTGGTAATAACCGCCGTCCTTCCCACATCGGGTGGAAAAGGCTCGGGTTCGAATCCCCTCAGTGACGGGCGGAACTTTTATATATGTTTTCTTCACTCCGTCGCTGAGTTAGTCGGTCTCAGACAAGAACAGTGATTTTCTCCGGAAAACTCGAGTTTTTCGTCCAGCAAAACAAGAAAACCAACCAGAGAACACACTCATTTTGCAGTCATAATGCATAAGGGTAGATGAGGTAATTCTCAGGTGGTCCTAATATGACAGTGTTTTTTGTATATATAACTGGCCTGCAAAAATTTTCATCCGGTCTTCAGGTGACCAAAGGTTGCACACCCTTGATCTAAATCCCGTTTTCTTATAATTATAACAAGTATAAAGGACAGTGTAATATGCTTGCATCGGAATATCAGCATATTATTTTCATCCCCTGCAGAAACGTCAGCTGGCGTGTGCTCGTATATGGTCACCCTCCTCCTTCCACTGGGTGTAATTGATCTCAGGCATGGGTCGCATGATACAACATACTGACGCCTCATAGACTTAGTTGCTTTTGCGCTTAACATACACGCGTAAAAATGTGCCAGATAGTTGCAAGGAAATTAAAAAAGTACAAGGTCGATAGGTCCAAAAGTAGGAAACTTGTCAAAAGGTAGTTGAACATTCTAGTTGTCTAAAAAGGCAAAGCTGAGCTTTCTGGTTCTTGTAAAGCCAAAGGGAATTGGGCAAACCATTTGTAGGCTTATGGTTATCAAAAATAATGCATTCAGTCTGATCGGGGTGAGGTAGCACCTCCTCACCTCACCTCATTCACATTATATTGATGTCACAGCACAAATCAGCTTAGAAAAATCACCCTTAGGTGCGAGGGCGGAATTTAAAAAATTCTAAATCACAGCTAATTAATTTAACATTTATAACCGCATTTATGTTTGTCCTGTTTAACCAGTTCCCTAAATCAGGCAACTGGTGCATACACGTGGAAAAGTGTACACAGGTATACACCAGTTATGATTTTCATTTTGAAAATCATAACTGGTTTATACATGAGAAGCATGATCCACAGAACATTATGTCAGCACATAGTAATAATCGGTTTGTATAAATCTTCCAACTCGTAATGTTATGAATGAAAGATGAGTGTCTTATATTTTGCCATTTTTTATTTAGCGCAGACAGAACATATTTTAATAGAAGTTTCCTTTACTTTTGCTTATTTTGCGCATCATAAAATGTTTTTACAACGAAACTTCTGAAGCCTTACTATTTCCAAATCATAAATTTGCCTGGAAGTGTAAATTTCCTCTTCCTTGTCCTTAATAAAGGCTATTTTATTATTCCACGAATTATAGTAGTTATCTAAATTCAAGGTCATGAGTTGGTTTTGCTGTAACTGGCAGTCTGTCATATCAAGGGTTTCAAATTTCCTCTTTCTTCTATTTTAAACGGTTTTCCTCTGAAGAAAATACACTTCATCCTACGCTGATTAAAGTTGTATTAAACTTTGTGGTAATTTCTTCCTCGTAACTTTACTGACACGCTTTAAGGTATTTCTTTTAAAATACCAAATGATGAAACAAATGAGCTATACAAAATTGGCTAATTATGTTGGTTGTTATTTAGCCATTTATTTGTATATGCCAAGGTCAGAAAGAGAACATAAAAATCCATGCTTTTGCATTGCAATAATTTGAATGAGTTAATCACCCCGTTACCCTTCCCTGGATCCGCTCTTGGCATATACACTGAGTGGTCACTTTATTAGATATATCTTCCCTTTTTCATTAAATGGAGCATTCCTTCAATAAAAGCATAATTTTTCCGTATATAAAACAGGTGAGCAGATACGTAAAGATGCTGTATGGCGCAATTCAATGCTAGGATGAGCAGGACAAAAGATTTAAATGGCTTTAAAGGTGGCATGGTAATCGGCGCCAGAAGCGCCGGTATAAGTATCTCGGAAACTGCAACCCTGTTGGGGTTTTCATATGACTGCGTCTCAGATATATTGAGATTGGTCCAATAACCAAATAACATCAAACCAACAGCGAACCTGGAGTCATAAACATCTCGTTGATGTGAGAGGCCAATTAACCCATTAGTTATTGCAGAAGAGATGTGTTGGGCATGACCTACAATAATGCCCAATACGGCACGCGGGCAATAAGCAACTACAGCAGGGATCGGCAACCTTTTTTGAGTGAAGAGCCATTTTTGATTTAATTAAAAAAAAAAAAAAAAAAAAAGAATCCGAAGAGCCACACCTCAGCTCAAGCTGGGTAAGAGGGCGAGGGTGGAGAGATGGAATAGAGTGGGAAGGTAAAAAAATATATTTTTTGAAATATTATTTATTAATACTGAAAAAACGTAACACACATCCAATTAGGTACGATTAGTGTGACTTTTGCTGCTGACCTTCTTGAGCGAGTCTCTCAGCATCAGGCGAGTATGTCGTAATTTTCATCTTTAAACATGCTGACAGACTCGCATTGTTCAGACAGTTTCATGATTTATTTTTATTATAGTTCATGTTCGAAAATATTTACTCACTGAAATGCGTAGCTTGTCTTAACATTGTCTCTCTCTGTTTTTTAGTCAATTTAAACAGAGCTTCAGATGCAATGCAATTTTTTTTTTTTTTTTTTTTTTTTTTTTTGTTCAGAAGAGACCTTCCTACACATTAAGCATTCAGTCTGATGTTATGCAATTCCGGAAATGGTGGTAACACTGGCAGTCAAAAGGGTTGGAGTTTATTATTGCCCCCTCGTCGGCTTCCAGGATCTGTGAGCCATAGAATAAATATCGAAGATACTAAAAGGAACATCAAAGGAGTACACGCAGGGAATATGAGTGACAGTGAGATATTAAGGATTACCTCCTCTACTCCTGGTTGCACTGTATTGCATCTTCATCTAATCAGTATTACACACCAAAACTAAATATAAGGGATAATCAAAAAGTTCTGAGAACGGATTAAAAAAGACACAGGTACAAAATTGCATGTTTTTTTTTTTTATTTATGTATTAACCCCAAAGTTCAATACATTTATTGTATTAAATCTGAAAAATGTTTATTCCAAAAAAAAAAAAAAAAAAAAATCATCAGGTTGGCCATCAGGCGTTCCACGTTGCTTTTAGCTCTTCATCATCTTTAAAATGAGTTCCACATTGACTTCGGGTTTTTTGCACATATAACAGTCAATTGGGGCCAGATATAGCTGTAGGGGGAGAGTGGTTTAATTGTTCAAATCCATAATTGTGAATTTTAGCCTGTGCAACTTGGGCTTTGTGCACAGGTGCATTGTCATGAAGAAGCAAAATCCGATGACCCAGCTTTCCTCATATTTTTTTTCTCGAATTGCAGCTATTAACTTTAGCATAAGGCTATCATAATAATCCCCATTATTGCGTGTTTTAGGTGCAAGGTAAATCAGCTAACAAGAATCATTTTGTTTTTCAGAAATTGAAACCAAAAATTTTCAGCTAATGGTTGAATTCGAAACATTTTTGGAGTCAGAGATCCCTTGTGCTTCTACTGCATGCTTTCTAATCTGGAATCAGAATCATAAAAATTAAGCAGTATAAAAATCTATCTGGATTAGAAAGCATTAATTTTAAATTCTCTTTTGATGACCTCACTCATTGATGTTTGTCATGAATGGAAACGTTTTGGGAACACCATTTTGCACAACTTTTGACATTCCAAAATGCTCTGTTAAAACTTCCTTTGTTTTTTGTTAAAACTTCCGTAGGGAATATTAATTACTTTTTTTTAAGTTCAGACTTCTAAAATTTTTTCTTCAACAATGGCAACCTTTTCAGAATTGATTGCTTCAGATGGCCAACCAAACCTTGAAACCTTGAATCATCCTCAGCTGACTCCCGCCATCTTTTGAACTCTGCTGATCATCTGGCGACAGGGCATAACTGGGTAATACTTCCCCAAACACTCCAGTTATTCTTTCATTAATTTATTTAGTGTTTCTGGCATCTTTAACAAGAATTTGATTACTGAACGATGCTCGATTTAGTACATTCTCGTAGTCCATTCATAGTCCATTGGTAAAAATACTGTCAATTAGTCGAAACAGCTGTCTCACACCCACTGTCAAACCAACTTAGGGCTTTGTTCGTTCCCTCTCCTTCCCCTAATGCCACACTGTAATCGCCAACATAATCTCCCAGACTTGGAAATACTCGCTGGAAAATTTGAATCTTTTAGAATTAAACATATCACACAACACACTAGAACTTTACCATAATAAAATTGAAAACCGAACTCATGTGAAAGGAACTATACAGAAAATCTTCTACCGTTCTTCGGTCACAAGAACAAGAACGAAGACCTATTGTGACGGTGATAATGCTAAGACAGCTGTCCTAAAGTGGTAAGAAAATACCACGAAACGTTTTACTCCATTATATACATATTTCCAATTCTGAAATAAACATAAATTATAAAAACGTAGGTTTGAGTGCTTTATTATCTCCAAACAACACAGTTTACCTACGCACCATGTCTATCAAGGAATACCTTACACCCAGTATACTTTATATTCAGGAGCCTCCCGTCTATATAGGCCAACTGGTCGATCGCCTAATATGCAATAAACCTCAGTCTACAACTAGGCTTGAAGTTTGGGGGTGAGGGTGTCAATTGTATGGCTCGTCTAGGACGCCAGTTGCTAGCAGCTACGTTAGGGTCACTTCTGACCTTACGAATCGTAAGGTATAATATGCCAACAGCTATATGATCACAGATGTCAGATGTGGCTCGAGAGCAGAATAATCTTCATGTTAAATATTCCTCAACTTTCCTCCCACCGGCGATCAATCCTGAATACGCCGCGTGACATATACACGGATCTCTCTCTCTCTCTCTCTCTCTCTCTCTCTCTCTCTCTCTCTCTCTCTCTCTCTCTCTCTCTCCAGAGGGAGAAGACAAAAAAGAAATCTCAAAAATAACGCGAAACACTAATTTGATGTCATTTTAATTAAAAAATAATACTGTATAATGACTATAGCACGTAGTGGGATATATCCAACAGCATGTCACCGTCCAAAGACAATTGTCTTATTTGTCTAAGCAAAAATTTGATCAAAGATAATAATAATAAGATAAATATATATATATTTTTTTTTAGTTTTAACCTTTTTGCAGTTACACTTATATTCTAATCTGTTAATCCATGTATCTCATACTCACCAGGCTTATAACCAAACAAGTCTGGTTATGAGAATAGTTGGGATAGATTATTTTGACTCGTTTTTATTACGAAGTCTGAAAAACCTGATTTGGGAATTGAATCCGAATTTGTTTATTCCCATGGGTTGGCACACTATAGCTATAGAAGTTGATGCGCCAGTAAAATATCCAAACCAACCAACGCATGAGTATTATTACTGACAAATAACATGAGAACATTACTGACTGGCACGTCGAAACTGACCTAGCAGCAAGTGACCATCGCTCTATCGTCTTCCTGCTGGGATCAACTCTTCCTCTTCAACAACCTCTTCGTAATCCCATACGTTACTCTCTTAGAAACATAAAATGGGAACATTTTAATCGTTTCGTTCTCTCTCACTTGCCTGAAGACAACCTAGAAAATTTTAATTCTCTTACCACTGAACAACTAGCACTGCAGATTCAAAATATTAGCATTACTGCAATTCAGAAATCTACGCATAAAAAGAAACTAAAAACTAACTGCGCACCTTGTTGGAATAACGAACTTTCCTTTACTCGGAAACTTGTACATAAAGCCAGAAGAAATTTTCAGCGCAAACGGCGTACTTGGCCTCAAGAAGAAGTCAACAGATTACATGAAGAATACAAAACTCTCAAAAGAAAATACGTAAAATTTATTTATGAAAGCAAATTGCAATCCTGGCACAATTTTGTCCGTACGTCTGGGAATAACAATCCTTGGGGCGTCATCTATAAAATTGCTAAAAATAAAATGATCTTGGGTGACATTTTTAACTCCATTACCTCCAACAGTATGGAAACTATTACACTAACAGACTCCATAAATGCCATCTTGGACCAACTGCTGCCTAATGATGATCTCACTATTGACACTTCACACCATCTATCTATTCGAGATTTAAACCAAAAATACCTTCCTTTAGAAGAAACAAGTCCATTCACTGCAGAAGAACTTACTTCAATCTTGAATAAAATTCAGTCAAACAAATGTCCTGGCGATGACCTGATTGACAATATATTTATCAAACACTTTTATGACCTAAGGCCCAAAGTTCTACTTAAATTATTCAACGACTGCTTAAATACTGGAACGTTTCCCAAACCATGGAAACACGCCATTCTTAAGATTTTATATAAACCTGGTAAGCCACTAGATAATGCCAGATCCTACCACCCCATAGCCTTGCTCTCTCACCTGGGAAAAGCGTTAGAGAGATTAATCGCCAATAAAATAACCACATTGCAGGGAGCGACAAGCTCCACATCCTCTCTTCAATACAGATTTATGCAAGGGCTTGGATGCGAAGACACCTTATTAGAACTCCACCACCTCATTGACTGCTCCACTTCCAAGTACGTTATGGCAATCTTTATCGATTTTGAAGGCGCTTTTGATACTTTATGGTGGGAGAATGCCTTCAGTAGACTCCGTTCCAATCACTGCTCTCTTCAGCTTTATAAACTTGTTAGAAACTACTTTGCCGATCGTACCGTCACTGTCATCACTAAAAGCACGAAGATTCACAGATCTGTCTCTCGTGGTTGGACCCAAGGATCAATTTTGGGTCCCTTGATTTGGAACCTAGTTCTCGATGATTGGCTACTTAGGACGACTGAATTTCAAAATGTGCAACAACTTGCGTATGCAGATGACATTATCATTTTAGTGAATGGAAACTCAAGATCTGAATTAGAACTCTATGCCAATAAAGTACTCTTTGAACTATCGTCCTGGTCCTCTAAAAACAAATTAAAATTATCCCCAACCAAATCGAAGATCATGATTTTTAAACACAAATTAGACTATCGTAGAGCACCAGTTGTAAAACTTGACAAGAAATCGCTTCCACTTGTCCGAAGCACAAAATTTTTAGGAGTCATCATCGACGACCGCTTTTCCTTTGTTGAGCATATTCAACATCTGTCCGTCAAGGTTAAGAGTTTTACCGCAATGCTGCTCCAAATTACCAGACAAGACTGGGGACTGAACACTAAAACCCTACATCTATTTTATAATGCTGCCATAATCCCAATTACAACCTATGCTGCCACCCTTTGGTTTAGACGCACTGCATTTAAAACTGTACAAACTAAGTTATCCGCTATTCAACTTTGTTTTCTTCTTAGCCTACTTCAAATTTGCCGAACAGTATCAACTCCAGCTCTATAGACTCTTGCAGGCACTATACCACTTGACCTGCATGTTGTGTTTAGAGGGCTTTTCTTTTACATCCGCAAAGGCATTTCTACGGAATTTCAGGGAATCATTGTTAACCCTCAGGCTGATCCCAAAACTGAGCGAACCAGATGCTGGAATTTGTTAGTGAACACCTGGCAGAATAGATGGAATTCTACCGAAAAAGGAGC
The DNA here is from genome assembly GCF_048544385.1 of Mastigoproctus giganteus. Lineage (NCBI taxonomy): Eukaryota > Metazoa > Arthropoda > Arachnida > Uropygi > Thelyphonidae > Mastigoproctus > Mastigoproctus giganteus. The sequence goes on along the minus strand of NC_143587.1, from coordinate 41,962,973 downwards.
TACTACTAAAAACTTCGTTCCCGACGTAACTGCACTACTCTCATCATCCGCCAGAAAATGGTTTTCACCCTCACTGTTTACCTCATACATACTAACCGGGCATGGTTCGCTTAACGCAAAACTCTACCAATTCAGACTTTCCAATACAGTCTCCTGTCGATGTGGGCTACCGGAAGACTCTCCTCACGTACTTTTTGAATGCTCCATTAACGACGATCTAAGATCGGCTCTTAAGGCAACAGTACCAAACTTATGTACCGGAGGTGAGAAGATACTCATTTCTGTCAACAATTTCCAGGCCCTTCAAACCTTCTGCAATGCTGCTTTTAATCGCAGGAAGGCTTTCAACCTCAATGTTAATTCAAGAAATTAAACTGAAAACACTTCATAAATCATAATACAACTGTGCGCTGCCTCGTCGTCCTGATGACGTCATATACACAATTGTCGTGGTTTTCAAGAACACGCAAAGATTTTAACAGATGCTGCACTTTTCTGACTCATCCTTTATCAAGACTCTCTTCAACTAAATCCTTCCTCTGCTCAGTGATACCGTCATCGACCAGAGACTTCTGACACCACTCCAGATTAAGAGAATTCAGATTTATATCTAGAACTTGCTCCTACCGATCATGATTGAATGACATTACTACTTCTGTTTGACAATACACCTTTTCTCTTTGTGGACCACTTTGGGTAGCACTGCATAAAGACGTGTGCAAGAAATGGATAAAGATTTTATTTTATTTTTATTTATATTTATTTTATTTTATTTTTTCTTTTTTTATTATATATATATTTTTTTCTTATTATTCTTTTCTTTATTTTTCTCTTTTTTTATTTTCTTTTTTTTATTTATTATTATTATTTTTTTTTACTTTATGCTATTCTCATCCTTATTTCTTCGTCTTCTGCTGTCCTGTCTCCTGGGAATGTGTGTGTATGTGTGTGTGTGTTTAAATTTGAAAAAAATTCATTACTTATAAATTCCCTAAAACTAAATGCTGATTGTCTCTTCGCCGTTTTACAACTAAAATGTCAAAATTTGACAAATAGAATATTTGCTTAATTTGACTATAGGATCAACGTTAGCTCTAGTATGGCAACTGGCCTCAATTTGGATCCTCTGTTCATAACCAACATGGCAATTAAACTACAAAAAATAAATCGGCTGACAGAGAACTACTTCGACGTTTGAAAGGTTGCAGTTTGTATCATTTTGACATTGGTATTTACATAACGCCTCACTTGCTTGCGTTAAATCAAAACATATGTGCGTTTCCTCAATCCAGAATGCCTTTTATGTTTTCATGAACATGGCAAACACACCTGGAGCTTAGTTGGTTACACAAAGGTTTTATCCAACCCTGAAAGCAGTGTTCAATAACTTTTCAAGGTTGTTTTCTGTTAAGATAAATTGAGAAGTACCAGAATGAAATAACCGAAATTCGCAAAACAACAAAAGAAACTGAAGAACAGCAGACGTCAGCATTCGAATTATATATAGCGCACCCTCAAGCCGGGTATTACCAGGTACATTACACTAAAAAATCTCATTTGAAACGCTCTATAAAATTATATTCTGGATGATAGAAACCACTACGGTGGCTCGTTTGCATTACTCTTTTAGTTAAGCAATATATTTCTAGGATTGTATTCGCGACAGTGACTTTTACATTGTATAGTACTCTTTTTCTATCTCTATGATTGCATTTAGAGCTTTTGTCACATCGTGGCCATGTTAGTCGGTCATGAGGATTGGTGTGTGTTATGGGTGTTTATTGGCGCATTAGCTGCTATGGCTATAGTGCGCATATTCGTAGGAATATTAAAAAATAATCCAGTTTAAATTAGTTTCAGTTCTGTAGCCTATTTATAAAAAATGATACACTCCAATTTGTTTTAAAAAGCAGAAAAGTTTGTTAACATTTGCGTCCTCTCCAATGATATGATGTAATGTCAATAGTTCTGAACAATAAGTCAGATTTTGAAGTATTGCAGCTCGATGTTGTTGATACTGCAATGAGGAATGGGTTCATCCAACAAAACAAGTATCTGATCGACAACAGAATGCATGAAATTTGCACATATACAGTACACTAATATACTGTCTTAAATTAAACTAAATTTCCTGTTTATACTCCGGCACGACAACCAAGTCAGTAGCGTTTACAATAAATCGTCAATACAAATACTTATCGTATTTAGTAGTCACGGACTTGAACCCTTAAGTATAGGAATCTAGTTTCCTATACTTAAGTTGACTTTATCAAATCTGACTAACGTTAAAAGTTAATACTGAATAAACACCTTAAATTAATGTCGAGCATTTAAGTATAGTAAAAACAGCGTGCTAATTTATCTTTATAATGGGGCGAGAGAACTATAATAATAATAATAATTTTCTATTCATACTCCAGGACAACAGCTCAGTCAGGAGTTCACAAAATAAAGAGAGAATACAAAAAAAAAAACATTACAGTGGTGGAATAGCAGGGGACAAGCGTTCCCCGTAAATTATATTATATTAATTTATGATATTAAGTTATATATGGTAATTATTAATGTTTTATGTATACTATATAACGGCTAGTTAAAAATTCGATGCAATTCAAGCTTACTTATTCAATTACTGTTAATCGTATACAGTACTACCATCTTTATATCGCCTTGTCCCTAGAAATATAACATCATTGTACGGGGGGTACAATAAAACTGCCCAGCAAAACTGCCCGGAACCTCCAGTGTCCTATTCCTAAAGGTTATTGCATTAAAATGCAGTACAATATCGTTATTCTATAATTCTCAAAATTATTCTTAAATCAGTTTATTTCCAAAAGGAATTCACATTCTGTGCAGGCTAGAGCAGTGTTCAAGTCAGAAATAATACATTAAATACATAATAAGCAGGTCACTGACCTACTTATAGCTAGTTTACAGGTAATGTGGAGGCAACAACAGCAGAGTTACGTCATAGGATATACATATTAATCATATTACTAATGTATTACTAATGAGTTCTTTGTAGCAAAACTAATAATAATAATAATAATAAGATTCTTTATTAACATAAATCGTATACATTAGTGATTCCTTACACAGATAACCAGAGGAATCTTAAAATACATTGTCTATACAAATGAACAAATACAGAGATAGAGAATTAAGCTACATTAAGAAGTTACATAATATAACGAATAAAGATTAAAAAAAAAACAGTAATGGTAATTAAAAGGAGAAAGGACTACAAGTTGAGCAGAACATAAAATAACATCGACCAACTAGAGCCAACCGGCACTTACACAATTGCTCTTTACAAATAGAAAGATAGGAAAAGATGCAATCGCGATATGCCTTGTCAATAGACCACAGGTCGATGTTGAGCAAGCGGAGTGTCCTGAATCACATTTAGGAAATATCTCTTGAAATTCTGTAACCTCTGTAGCCTTGAGCACAAGGAGTGGGTACTGCGGAGTATACATGTGACTTCAAAATGGAAACGTCGACATTAAATCACTGGAAAACAATAATAAAAATCCTAACTCAGAAAAGAAGAAAATAAAAGAGCAGCGGTCCTTCAGTTCCTACAGTCCTTTCTTCAGTCCGAACATTGAATTAATTAAATTTTTAAAATAATCTCATTTTCCTGCAGCCTTTCTAGAATTGTCTTACATCAAGGGTTATCAAAATTTGCAGCTCCCTAAAATGACAAATGAATTTGTGCTACCTCAACGAATAAAACTAATGATTTCAGTGTTACAGTTCTGTAAGAAATAAATATACCATTCACTTTTAATAATTAATTTTAATCTATACTCTTATGCCAAATAAAAAAATGACAGAACATTAATTACAACTTTGCAGTCAAATTTAAAACCGGGGCAAAATTCTCACTCAGATTACACATTTGAGGGGGCATAAATTCAAATTGAGGAAAGCCAGTTGCAGAATAGATGTGCGGAAATTTGCCTTTAGCCATGGTCGATTGCTGGATCAAACTTCCATCTGTCGTTGTGGAAGTTGTTAGCTTAAATAGATTCAAGGAAGAATTGGACAAACTTTTGGAGTGAATGGGAATTGGAGTGAAATGGGAATTTTTCCCTTTTTTTTTTTTTTTTTTTTTTGAATAATGCTGTATAAGCTTGCTTTCTTGCATCACATGCCATTGCTAATGCTAAATGCATTCTTCTTATATCTGGCATATTCTTTATATCCATATTTCTACCTTTATTACCTGGAAGCTATCCGCGGTCTGTCTCTCGTCTTGGCATCGCTGCGTTTTCTTTCTTATTTACGAATAAATCTCCTGAATTGAGGAGCGGGGTTATACAATGGTAAGAGAATCCAATGTTTCTTCTAAATTAGGTTATTATGTGTCCCAGGATTCGAAATAGGAATTTCACGATACGAACGCTCGTCAGCATGTGCAGAAAGCATTTGACGCACATACATATCGATAATGTCATTACGGATGTATACGATAACTGATCCAGGAAGGGTGATCGCCTTCCTTCCCATAGCCTGAGTAAACTGGAGCAAATACTGTGTGTATGCTTACAATAGTAATTGTTGTATGTATATTATATAAAGGCTGGTTAAAATTGGAGATAATTCAAGCTAAATTCCAGTTTGATTTTCAATAGCTGTCAATCGCTTATATTATCATCGTTATATCACATTTCCTAGAAAAATAGTCTGGATCCGTTCTAGTTCAAGCGTCCAAGAGAGAGTGGAAACCTTCAGGAAAGATGGATTAGTATGTATTGGAAGCTGTTTGTTAGTGTCAAATGCGATGAATTTTGCTGAAGAACTGCCATTCGTCATCACCTACTATGAATTCCATTAATTATGTGTGACTGGTAATTACGTATGACACACGACTTAATTTCCTTAAGAAGATATACTGGCAGATACTGCCATTTTTGTTGCCACTTAATAAGAAAGCACATCAATATATATACAGTATATAATTTTTTTCAAGTGGCCTAGATTTTTTATTAGGTATGGTAATGTTTAGTTAAGTTAGTCTATGTACAGAAAAGGTAACAGAAAAATGTGACAACAGGTGTGAGCTGGGAACTAAATTCGCCACCAGTGAAATTCATGAAGACAACGCATAACTCCAATATTCAGCAGATTTTTTTTTTTTTTTTTTGAACACCCTTTTCTTGAATTTAATATTGGCAGACTCATATTCGATCTGGAGTTCAGCCATATGTCGTGATTTCCAGACTGGAAAAAGAGGATGCAGAGAACCATAATTTCTAATAATAATAATTGAGGAATATTATCTTTAAAGCCAAAGTTGGTTTCCTGTGAGAGTATCGTGACGTTTTGCCATGTGGCCCAGAAACTTTGAAAGGTATATAATCATAAACGAGTAACCGCTTGTCAGTCTTATTGTTTTTTTCTCCAATAGGTATTAGATTTAACAGCAAAATCCAGTTTTCTGCAAAACACAGTTTTAAAATTGGAGGCTGGATATTCGACTTAGTTCTGTAATTTTAGGCAATAACATTAATGACGGGAAAAAATAAATAAATGAAAATATAACGAGTATCGTATTTTTCTCCCGAAAATGACATTAAAATGTACTTCCGGTTTTCGCTCTCACATTCAGTAAAAATTATGCTGTTTAATGTCATTACAACAGCACCCTTAGGTGTTCTTTTTTCCCATGTTTTTTTGTTTTTTCTCTACATAATCTCTTTAGACCAGAACAATCACTATACAAAGTACATAAGCAACTTCAACGAAAAAGCTTTGCCCTACAAAAGAAACGATCAAAATGAAAACACATTGCCCTATAAAACGAAGTGAAAACTCGATTAGTATAAAAATATCGACTTTATTTTCGCTACAAATGAAGTTTGAAATGCAACCATCATTTTTTAAGTTTTAAATAAACAGTTGCATACCTTAAAAAATTCGGTTATCTCAATAAACGAAACTTAAACAGGAGAAATATAAATATACTAGCACTGAAAAGTTATAGCCAATAACAATTTTAATGACGCAAACGTGAGTTTTAACTTATTTCTTATGACATTTATTCAGTTGTCCTGATAGACAGTGATCTCAATTACTAATATATATTATTACGTGGCTAAAATTACTTTAAAAATAAATAAAGAAAGAAAACTGTATGCCACTATATCAAAGGTGTTTAGGATTTAGAAATGCAATTTAGGATTTGTAAAATTTATAGAACTGCACAAGCTAAAGCCATTGTACGTACTTAAATGTTTTAGAACCCAACAGGAAACAAGGAAAGGAAAATGAAATGGTTTTTATGTTTTTTATCTTTCAGAATCATTAATGGTTACATTACTAGACAGGCAAAGATTACTTCACAAAGTATGTCGTATGTTTTATTCAGGATGATTTCAAAATCAACAACAAAAGAGGAACAAAAAATGTTTGCTTTTCTGAAATTTTGATATACATAATTCAATGCCTTTGCTAGTGGAATATATTTTAAAACAAACTACCCTTAAGATGTTGATTGGATTGCATGGATGGAGTTCAAAACTCCTGTTGTCCATAAAGTCTACACTTTATGGAAAATACTTAATTTCCATAAAGTCTACACTTTATGGAAAATACTTAATTTCCATAAAGTCTACACTTTGTGGAAAATAAGTATTAATCAATAAGATACTTCTTATTGATTAGAAGTATAGCATATAGTATAACGGAAGTAGTGTAGTAGTACAGCGGAAGTGCTTTGCAGACTCGGCAACCAGGAGACCTGGGTTTTAGAGACGAGCTCCGAATGGTTTCGTAAATATTATGGAAAATAAAACACCTTAAAAATATATGTTATTATACTTAAATATAAATTATTGCAGTTCAGCTTAAAGGTAAGAAAACACTTTTCTTAAGAGAATCCCTGGTCAGGTTTGCGAGAAAGCCCCTCGACTTTCCACTACGCAATTGATCAGTATTACTAAACAATAAAATCAGGTGTCGAAATGAAAAATCTTACGAAACGGAATGCTCCTTCATAAAATATTTTATTTTTAATAATCAGATATGTACGTGACATTGCCGATGCATGTGACGAAACAGGCATTCAGAGCCTTGATTATAATGTTTAAAATTTGAAAAACAAAAAACATTACAATACAAGTTGCAAAAGTTAAATCGAAAGGTCTTGACGAGAAATAGATTTTTAATATTAATCAGTAGTAAAAAATTACATTCTGAGCGATAAAATATACTGTAAACACCCGTTATAATATCCAGCTTTCTTGCTTCCCAGCTAGCACTGTCCACTCTTTTCTCCTGGTGCTATGGTTGACGCACAAGATGCATTAATTAACATGCATTCTTTAACTGCAATAGCGTTACTGTTTGAACTCTTTCCCATTTATGTTTCCTTTTTTAAGGTCCCAAGAAGGATATAACACTCCTTTCTTTTGATTTTTAGATTTCGGAGAGGGATTATAGAGATTAAATTCTAGGAATAGTTAATTAATAGTGCAGCTTTGTTTACTTCGTAGAAATCGTTTCCGGTGCAGTCAAATAAGTACATTGATTTTCCTGTGAAGGTAGTTAGGCTGTTCTTTACAACTTCTTGCATTTTTCCTCTTTTTTTTTTTTTTTTTTTTTCTTTAATTCAAGTTTATTCATCCGGGTTTCTTACTGATATGACAATTAATGTCTTTTGTGTGTGCGTGTGTTCAACACATTATATCAATAAATTTAATTAACGAAATATTGATGCCAGCGTTATTATTCGCTAATACTACATTTATCACGTTCATACTGCAGATATGCTTAGATAACTTTAATCAAGTGTTTTAAAAAAAAAATTCATTCTTTTTAAGCAAAAAAAAGGTGGGCACCAAAAACTCAAGCGTAGTATTTTAAATATGCAGGGTTTCGACTTATTTATATAAATTTTCTGTTTATACTTCCGGTACGACAACCAAATCGGTAGAGTTTACAATAAATCGTCAATACAAATATTTATCGTATTTAGTAGTCACGGGCTTGAACCCCGTCCACTCAAGGAACTCGTGCTATGCACTCTCGCTACTGACCACTCGGCTACGTCAGGCCATTGTACCATAAATACAGTACTGCCAGTGAGCTGTAAAATCAATGTTTTGAATGGGCCTATATCCTTCTAAAGTGCTATAACGGGATTTTGCTATTAGCATTAAAATATATTAGGTTTAAAAACTTTTAATAAAGATTGAAAGTACAGAAGCTTTCGGCATCAATGCAATGCCTTTCTCAACCAGTGAGTATTTATACACGGCTGAGGATGATGGGACATGTAAACAGAAAGATCTCCAATCATCCAAGGTCCAGTACCGATGTTCTTTCGCCCAGTTGAGACGTAGAGTCCTGTGTCGTGGTGTTAGCAATGGGACTGTGGTTGGTCGGCGGCACCTATAACCTATTGCGGCTAATGTTCGCCTGATGGTCTTGGTGGAGACGTTTCTGGCACCTCCCTCGTTGAAGTTGGTGGTGATTTGTGCCACTGTCGCTCTCCGGTTAGCTGAAACAATATGAGACAGAAGTCGATGACACGTTCATCCACCACCCCTCTCTGCCCAAAGCGCTGTCTACGATGAGATGTTATTCCGGAAATGGCGTATTCCCGATACACTCTTGATATTGTCGAACGGGGATAGTGCAATTTCTGTATCACCTCCGCGACAGAAATACCCATGCACTATGCGTCGGGCACCCACTATCATTCCTCTTTCAACGGCGATTAACTCACAACGTTTATCCCATACTGACATCGAATTACCGTCTACGTGAATGCAGTGATGCAGTGTACCTATATACCTGCCAAGCAGTGGGTTCGTCCACTAGCGAGAGGAGTGACAGCGTCGCGTCGCCCAGGAACCAGGTATCCCATAAATTCTGTCCTTTCTGTGTATATTGACTTAGCAATATACCCAAATAAGTTTCACTTTTCGTTGTTATTTATTTATTTTTTAACAAAAATGGTTTTGTGAAGTGAAGATATCATGGACAAAAATGAGAAATTTTAACCTGGAATAGTTTTAGATATAATAAATTAATCACTGAAAATTAAAGTGAAACATTTTTTTAAGCAAATATTTCTAATAAAAGAAATGATTTTATGTAAATATAAAATTTATTTCTTGGTTGCCTTTTTTTTGCATAAAATTTAGGTAAAAATACTAGCCTGATTTATATTTGAAGTATTGCTTGGAGTAAAATAACCAACCTTCCTGAAAGAATTCCAGGACTCTGTGATGTAGTTGATTATTATTATTATTATTATTATTATTATTATTATTATTATTATTATTACGTCATACATTCGTAGTGGTGCTGCAGTACCATGTCTCGCTGTTTATATATGCTAGTGTTGTTTAGTTGCTTCGAAGATTGTACTAGCGTGGTGTTTCTGAATTTTATAATTGTTTCTAATTTTGCAAATTACGATTTTTGAAACAGACTAAGGTAAAGTAAGGTAAGGTAGAATAACATGATTTAATTATGTGAAGCATCATATAGAGAACTGATATGAGGAAGTATATAACGATGACAAAAAATATCTCATAAATCATACTATCAAGAATTTATGGGTATAGCAATTGCTATACTCATAATATTCTGAAAGCTGAGATAATGTTTTAATTCTGCATATTTTATTTTTTATTCAATTTTATTTTTATTTTCAAGTAATCGTTATGCATAAGTTTTAATGGCTATTATATTTTATTTTGAAATTAAACTGATTTATAAAAAAATAATCGATTCGTTTCGACTGATAAGATACGTCTACGTTTCATTATCGTTGCCCTGTCATGACGTGTCCTTGGATTTATCTAAATAGAAAGAAAAGTAAACATTTTCTGAAAGCATGTGCCTGTATAATTTTATTATTTTATTTATTATATTTTACCAGTTTTTATTCATATTTTAGATTTTAAATATATAGTTTCTTCCTCGTCCGGCAAAAAGTAAATTAAAAATCGATTATGGGAGAATTAGTTTATACAATATACAAAGGGTACTAGGAAAGTTTTGCAATACAGCTTTGTTTATTTAATTTTTCCAAAGTAATTTCCTCTACATTCAATACACCTCTCCATCCTCCGAAACCAATCTTTAAACCAGTTCTGCCAAGTTTCACTAGGGAGTAAAGCACATTCGTTGTCCCAAGCCCGTAGAAGGTCCTCATCACTGGAAAACCGCCTCCCTTTTAGCTTCATTTTCACATGCGGGAACAGTGCAAAGTCTCAGGGAGCAAGGTCTGAAATGTAGGGAGGGTGCTCGAGAAGTTTCAGTCCTCTCGTGGTCGAACATTCGGTGCAGGCTTTGGCGCGGTGAGCTGGAGCATTATCGTCATGGAGGTACCAGGTGCCCATTCTTGACTTTGGCCGCAGGTTCTTCATAGATCCAATGACTTTAGGCAGGCATTGTTCAGTATACCACTTAGCTGTGACTGTCTTCTGCGTGTCCAAAACGACACGTTCCACAATTCCACTCGATTTGAAAAATACAGCTATCATTTTCTTCTTTACAGATCGGGATTTTCTGACAATTACGGGTGTGTCGTCATCATCAAAGACCCAAACTTTGTTTTGAGCCTTGGTAGGCAGATCGTAATAGTACAGTCAAGTCTCGTCACCTGTCACGATGTTGTTCACATACCGAGATTGTCCCTTATCAAACTTTTTTAACATCTCCCGGCACCAAGTCACACGTCGTGTCATCTGCTCTTCAGTCAGTTGATGCGGCACCCAGAGAGAACAAAGTTTCTTAACGTGCAAATGATCTTGCAGAATCGAACGAATTGCTGGTGCATTTAGGCCCAAAGTATCCTCTATCTGTTGGTAGGTCACTCGCCTGTTTTCGTCAAGCATTTTCCTCACAGCAGTAACGTTTTCCTCCGTAACTGACGTTCGTGGCCTTCCCGGCCTCTCAGAATCCTCCAGAGTGAAATTTCCCCTTTGGAATTCTCTATACCACCTGAATATCGTTGTACGATGTGGACAATCATCATCTAGTGCAAGAGTCATTTCTTCTAAGCACTGGTCTATGGTTAAACCACGCACGAAATTATACCGCAAAACTGTCCTTATCTCATTTCGTGACCACGATGCCATCGCAAGCACTTTACACTCTCACTACTAATGAATAACTGAGCCCATCGACTTGGCGCGGCGGCTACTATGCACGTATGAACATGTCTCAACATGCAGCAACAAGCAGCTTCCTGTGATTCATTGTTGCATCATATTGCAAAACTTTCCTAGTACCCTTTGTATATGCCATCCATGGCAGCTTGCACGCCTACCATTCGTTTCTAGAGGGCCGGATTCAATTTCCGTCTTTGGCTAGAAGTGTGAATTTGCTTTAGGCTTCTTCAATCATGGAGTAGTAAACCGGTCTTAGGCTGGAAGGGGAGAGCAGGGCTTACCCCGTCACAGCCCTGGTTTTTTAGCCCATATCCCCATGAGCACACACGTACAGTCGAAAAACGTAGTCTATATTAGAATTAGTCGTCCAATATGAGAGCGGGGGAGTGGGGGCGATTGCGTCCCTATTCATAGCTACGATTGTGTAGGATTCACACCACTTCCCTGCTCAAGCCACTTACAAGTGTTATGGAATGATTTTTGTTATCAAAACTAGTTACGGATATCATCAAAAGAACGAAGTGACAGCAATATACATGGTTCTTAGCAGATTTACAGCAGCCGCTGTCCAATATGACCACTAATACATTCCAGTACTTAATGCAGGCATGGCCAAGGCCGGCCTTAGAGTTCAAGGTTGGCCAGGGTGCTCGAATTAATATTGGAGAAATGAACAGCATGAAGTTCCCCCTTACCTGGGCTGAGTCGCCCTCCCTTGTTAGGATTTCTGGGTATCTAACGACAAGCCCAGGGCCGGTCCATTAGGGGAGGACAGACATTATTACTCTCTTCATGGTGGAAAATAACATCCATTGGAATTTTTGCAACTTTTCAGTGTCTCCTTTAAGCGTTGGCAAGGATAAAAATATCCGTTTACACTCACTACAGTCCCACGGAGCAGAGGCGTTACCATCATTGTAATTACTTTATGGCAGTTAATAAACTAGCGCAACAAATGATGGGCTGTGATTTTTTGTGGATGCGCACGTGCTCGATCATGCGAGTGCAAACAGTGCACACACACACGTTAGCTCCATAATCAAATAAACAGGAGCAACGAGTGTGGATCTGGGAGATCATTCATGCAGACAAAGTCAAGTAGACAGTCCATCCCAGAGAATGCGAAATATGGAACAGTGTTGTTATACATGAATGTCGGTATTGACTGCATACCTTTCTTCAGTGGCAGATACAGAAAAAAATTACAGGAGGGGCACCATTTGTGACAGGGGACACAAAATAATACACAGAACAAAACAAATATGACACCCAAACATAATGTGACTGGCGGACACAGGCAAAACTCTTTAGCACAGCTAAAGTTTGAATTACTTTGCAGTAAACATCATACACGACTAAACTGCGTGACGCTTCGAACTAGAATGGCGATCACATCAGCATCAGTTGCCAACTGTAGTCAGTTGAAAATAGCTGAGCCACAATGCAAAAATACAGTGTTGTTAAAATTAAAGTATTCCTATGTAGAGGGCTCTGGAGCGAGTTCTAAGGCTCGTACTGAAGAGAAATTTGGACAACAGGTACAACAAAGAATGCGCTCGCCATTTATTGGGGAAAAAAAATAAAATTAGTTACAAAATTTGTCACTATATGGCGCTGTGGCAATACAAATCACTTGAACAACGCTAAAATCGTTAAATGTCTTGCATTTTGGTCAACAACAGTTTCCATTCGAAGAAAAGTATTTTCTTCAGCAGAACCTAACATGTCAACTGGAATAGCCAGCACATGACGTCTAATGCTGTCCTTCAGATCTGCCAGAGTTTGACATCCTTCTCAATACACTTGGTTCTTCAAAAAACCCCACAACCAGAAGTCGCATGGGGTGAGATCGGGGTGGCCAAGATATCTGGAAACAACGGTGATGACACATTCGTCTGTAAAGTGTTGCTTTAGCAATCTTTGGACACAATGGTGGATGTGAGGTGGCACACCATCTTGCATGAATATGGTATCCTGAAGGCACCCACGTTGTTGCAGTTCTGGTATTGCGAAATTTGCCAACATTTCATAATATCGCTGTCCAGTGAAGGAACAGGTGCGGGGTTCAGTCGGTGTTACCTCTTCAAAAATTATGGCCCAATCATGAATGTGGCCGAAAATCCACACCACACTGTCACTTTTGGAGAATGCAACGGGACCTCTTGGATAACTCGAGGGTTTTCTGTTGCCCAAATGCGACAGTTGTGCGTATTCACTTGTCCATTTAAGCAGAAGTGGGCTTCGCCACTCCAAACGATCTTCCATGGCCAAGTGATATACACTGTCATTCGCGTCAGAAACTGGAGCGCGTATGTGAAACGAATATCTGCATCACCATGCTTTAGCTGCTGTAGCATGTGCATCTTGTAAGGATAGTACCGAACATCTGACGCATTACTAGCCTTACAGTGGAATAGGCATGTCCACTTCACGAGAAACAGCTAACACACTTGCACTACAACAAAATTGATTTGATAAATCCACGACAGCCATAGCCACATCTTCAACACGAGAGGAGTCCACTCGTTTTCGACCTCTACCTGGTTGAACACCAAGATGTCCTGTAGCTTCAAATTTCGCAATCATTTTGGGGACAGCACAAACAGTCGTAGGTCTCTTGCCAAAGCTATTGGCCGCAACTTTTTCCCTTCTCTGCCTCCCACGTCTGTCCAAACTAGACGGTTCTGGTGTCACTTCAGCCAAGGATACAGCTGACCTGCTAGCATCCCATTTTTCTTCCAACGCGTGTATTAATGATCTTGGTAAAACACCTCCCACCATTCCCAACACGCTCCATTCAATGCCTCCTGTGGTTTTGCTCAGATCGTGCCAGTTAAATTATTTTTGCAGGAATGTAATCCTTTGTCCCACACTCCACTTTAAAATCTCGTCCTTTATCGAAACCTTGGTTTTCAATAAATGTGCTAAGGCTGTTCAAGAGAAGAATGTTGCATGTCGTAATTGGCTTATTTCTAATTCTTCAGTTTCATTTTCTGCCTACACCAAAGCTCGCAACAATTGTAAAGCAGTTATTAATCAGTCCAAACTAGAGTTTGAACAGACAGGCTAAGAGTAAAAAACTTGCTTCTTGCCCTAATGGTAGTCGAGTATTCTGGTCTCTTGCCAAAGCTATTGGCCGCAACTTTTGCCCATCTCTGCTCCCACCTCTGTCCAAACCAGATAGTTCTGTTGTCACTTCAGCCAAGGATAAAGCTGACCTGCTAGCATCCCATTTTTCTTCCAACTCATGTATTGATGATCTTGGTAAAACACATCCCACCATTCCCAAAACGCTCCATTCAATGCCTTCTGTGGTCTTCCGTCAAAACGATGTCAGAAGGATTTTGATGAATCTTGATACTAAGAAAGCTCCAGGTCCCGATGGTATTTCTCCACTTGTTCTCAAAACCTGTGCTCCTGAACTTACTCCTATTCTTTCCCGCCTTTTTTCATTTTCTTATTCCAAAGGTGTTTTTCCTTGGAAATTTGCTTATATCCAACCAGTTCCTAAAAAGGGTGACAAATTCCTCCCATCCAATTTCGTTCCATTGCAATTACTTATACTCTTTCTAAAGTAATGGAGAAATCAATTAACAGCCAAATTAAACTACCTAGAAACGTTCCGTCTGATCAACGATCGCCAGTATGGATTCCGTCAGTGTCGATCCACTGGTGATATTCTGGCTTATGTTACCCATTTATGGACTAATTCAATGGAAAGATTCGGTGAAACACAAGTAGTTGCTCTTGACATCTCAAAAGCTTTCGATCGTGTTTGGCATAAAGGGCTTCTAAACAAGCCTATGGTTTGTTTAGAAAACTATGGTTTGCCAACTGTTTTAGTAATTGGTGTTTCAGTTTTTTCTCTGATCGCTCACTGAGGGTGATAGTAGATGGCTCTCTGTCTTCTAAACTTCTCCGCTAATGCCGGTGTCCCCCAAGGTTCAGTTCTCTCCCCCACTCTTTTCCTCTTGTATATTAATGACCTTCTTCCATTGACTGGAAATCCTATCCATAGTTTTGCCAACGATAGCACATTGCATTCTACTTTCCATTTTGAGAAACCTTTCCCTGCTCAATCAGCTTCAACTTCTCGAAAATCTGCTACCAATTCCTTAAATGCCGATCTTCGTGTAATTCTCCAGTGGGGCAAGGACAACTTAATTGATTTCAACCCTTCTAAAACTCAGTCTTGTCGTATATCTCGCAAAAAGGATTCTTCTGCTCCTATGCTTATCTTTAGTGACACTCCGATTTCTAGGCAAAATGATATACCGGTATCTCTTTTGGGGATTACCCTGACTTCTAATCTCTCTTGGCACAGCACATTACAAATATTGCTTCCTCTGCATCTAAAAAGGCCTGACTTAACCGAGTGGTCAGGGGCGAGGTGCATAGCACGCGTTCCTTGAGTGGACTTGGGTTCAAGCCCGTGATTACTAAATACGATAAATATTTGTATGGATGATTTATTGTAAACTCTACTGACTTGGTTGTCGTGCCGGAGTATAAACAGAACATTTATTTGTTTTAAAAAACTTGGTTTTCTCTTTCGCTCTCGGCGTTACTTTTCTTCCAAACAGCTGCTCACTCTGTATAAATCGCAAATCCGCCCTGCCATGGAATATTGTTCCCATATCTGGGGTGGTGCCCTCAAAACCTCTCTCAGGCTTCTTGATTCCATTCAGAAGAGGGCAGTTAGGTTAATTTATGATTCATATTTAGCAGTCTCACTCCGCTCGCTGTCTCATAGACGCTGTTTCTGCTGCATGCCTTTTCTACAGATACTTCCATGGGCTCTGTTCTTCTGAATTGGCCTCTATAATTCCCGCTTTCTCTTTCAAAACAGTCCGAACACGTGCCGACACGTGTTCGGACTGTTTTGTTGGACACCAGCCAACATCCATTTACTGTCCAACTTCAAACTCACAGAACCAACTTTTCATCTTCCTCGTTTATTCATTCAACTGCCGTTTTCTGGAACAACGTTCCTTCATATGTATTTCCTGAAAATTACAGTCTACAGAAGTTCAAGTCCAATGTCAACAAATATCTTCTTTCGTCTTCTCAAACTCCAACCCAAGCATGGTACTAAGTACTATAGGTTCTAATACCTCTCGTGTTTGCTATTTACATAAAAAAAAAAAAAAAAAATTGTAACTATCTTAGTTGCAATTATGCTCCATACAGTAACACAGCGCCATACAGTGACACATTTTGTAACTATTTTTTCCCCAATAAATGGCGAGCTCATTCTTTATTGTACCTGTTGGCCAAATTTATTTACAGTATGAGCCTTAGAACTCGCTCCAGGGCCCTCTACATAGGGATATTTTAATTTTAACAACCCAGTAGATAAAATCCTATGTTCACAATGAAAAAAAAAAAAAAAAAAAAATTTGTAGCTAAAGGGAACTTACACGATTGGTGTATATTCTCCGAAAAATGACAGGAGCGTCACGTTCCCCCTTCCCTGAATCCGCCATTGCCTTTCTTGAAGTCTGGCCATGACCGTGTGTTGCAAAAGGTCGATATGTTGCCAACCTGTGTGCATACAGGTTTACCAACTAGTGGCATAATGTTCCTAAAAAAAAGCCTCAATTACGGACTGACAGTTACCCGTAGACAGGCGCCTCCGTAGCCAGGTGGGCAAGAGCAGCAGTGCGTAGCACACGCTTCTTGATTAGACCGGGGTTCGAGCCCGTGACCACCAAATACGGAGGTTGCGGAAAGGTCAGGGAATGACCACCGCATATCCTCGGAGCAATATGGCCTTAGTTGCTAATGCTCCTAAAAACCAAACAAACAAAACCCGTAGACAACGGTGAGTTATCATTTGGTGCAAGGGCTTTACATCAAGGGTGCCCACTATGTAAGAGGAGGGCAATACTCTAAATTAAAATGCGTATTTACGTATATACTGTTGCCAGACAAAAGTATCTCTGGCACAGGTTTCAACAGAAAGGTCAGGTACTTTTTAAAAATCTGGATGCTTTTGTGACAGATCAGCTTGAAAAACTTTGCTTTCACAGTGTCAAGGGTATCTATACTTGTACAGTATAATGTTATGATAAGACATGGTAGGTTAAGATGCAAACTCTAGAAACTATTCGACGCTTTTATCGTATAAGTATTTCATAAAGATAAACCGCAACGGCAAGAAAAGTGTTAAGTGTTTATCTGAATGTATATTTCAACAAATGCCTTTCTAGCCTTTTTTTATGCAATAGACTAATTATTTGAAAACTATTCTATTTTATTATTTATATTTGAAAAACTATTTCAAATATCTATTTGAAAAACTTTGAGTTGTAAGCCAAATTCATGATAATTTTCAGACACATTCACCATTCAGCTCAGTCTCGCATTTGCAGAAGACTGATAGTCATTGCCCAAGCACCCACCCAAGATAAAAATCTCCAGATTAACAAGTTGACAGCTACTTTCCCATAATACCAGCATGCACTCGTGCGGTTGCCCTATTATTACAGATGAATCGTACAGCTATAACTGAATCATCTTAAAGCAGAATAGCCCAACTCAGTCCATGTGCGCTCCCCCCTCTTCTTCACTTCTCCAAATTTTCACGAAGACTAATATCTTTCATAGCACATTCATCTAAGGCTTTCCCAGAGTTCTCTAAGGTATTGGTGACATGGTATCTGCAAGAACTGCGCACACGATTCAGAGAGATAGAGGACCTTGAACTTGATGTAAAAGCTGTTTGAATGAGGACAAAACTCTCTGCATACCTCTTTCAAATAATATATATAATAAGGTATCTGCCGGCCGTTCTCAATCCGCAACTTGTACCACCAGGATCGAAGGTTCCTTATTACCTTTCCATGGTCAGGTTCCAAGAAAAGTGAAATTAAAAGTAGCAACGACCCTGCCCACACTTTATAACCAACCAAGTTCTTTCAAATGCTACTTTCAAAACAAAATGTTGGTCCTACGATATTTGCTCTTTCTTGGTGATATAATTTTGGCTGACGACAAATTGACCTTGTTAAACCAATCTCTTAAAACTTCTTTTGCAATAACACACTCGTTAATCATGGTGGAGGAGTCATTATCTTCACATAATTGTTAAAAATTATGCAGGTACAATGTAACTCCTCTCCTCAATTTTGAAGGTGTCTGTCGCATTTTATCTATGCGACAAATATTCAGCTCCTTGCCTATCTACTTTCAGACCATCGAGGTAACTCTAGATCAGAGCTCATTTCATGGATTTCACTCCATCTGTAAATAGTAGGGGTGTGATGATTTTGCCATACTTCTCATATCTGTCCTGGACAAATCAACCAGTTTCATTCTTAACTCTTTGTGATAAACAAGCTTTTAGACCCCATCCCCCACCAGAGGCAAGAATGCAACATGTACATTTCTTCCAATCATTCCCCCTTAACTGTTGAATTTGTAGTCAATTTCAAAATGAATCCTCTTCACGGAAACAGGCACATCAAATACTGCGTTCATATACAACCATGAGCCAAAACATTAATGACCACCTATGTAATATGATGTTGGTCTTCCACGTGCAGCCAAAACAGCGCGTACGCGGCGAGGCATGGACGCTACAAGATTTCTAAATGCCTTGTGGTATCTGGTACCAACACGTAACCAGCAGATCCTTTAACTTCTGTAAGGTCCGTGGTTAAGACTCCGCAGATCGGAGTTGCTGTTCCAATACAAACCACAGATGCTCAATGGGATTGATGTCTGGGGAATTTAGAGGCCAGGACTATACCTGGAAGCCTCATGTTCCGCGAACCAGTCTCGAACAATCCGGGCGGTGTGGCATGGCGCATTATCCTGCTAAAAGATGGCACTGCCACAGGGAAAGACCGTTGCCATGAAAGGGTGTACCTGGTCAGTAATGATGTTTAGGTGTAAAGTGTGTGTATTAGCGTCAAACGGCACCAGGGGTTTCCCTCATAGGTGGTAGACGTCAGTGTCCGGCACATGGATGACTGGACCCAGGATATTTCAGCAGAACATCGCCCAAAGCATGACACCACCGCCTTGTTTTCGTCCCACAGTGCATCCAGGAGCCATCACTTCACCAGGTAAACGACGTACACGTACCCGGCCGTCCATATGGTGCTAGTTAGTTAGTTAGTTAGTTATTTGGTTTTTAGGAGCATTAGCAACTAAGGTCATATTGCTCCGGGATATGCGGTGGTCATTCCCTGACCTTTCCACGTCCTCCGTGTTTGGTGGTGATGGGCTCGAACCCCGGTCTAATCAAGAAGCGTGTGTTACGCACTGCTGCTCCTTCCCACCTGGCTACGGAGGCGCCTTCCATATGGTGCAACAGGAAACGTGATTAATCCGACCAGACAGCCTTCTTCCAATCACTCAAGGTCCAGTTTCGATGCACGCATGCCCAGTGTAGACGCTGTTGCCGGTGAACCTTGGTCAGCAAGGGCACTCAGAGAAGCCTGCGGCTACACAGCCCCATTTTCAGCAGGGTTCAATGTACTATGTGTTGTGACACATTACTCCCGTCACCAGCATTCAAATTACCGGCGAGTTGCGCCACATCAACCTTCTGTTGCCACGTACCATCCGGGAGAGCCTTCGCCTGCCTCGAGCATCGATGAGTCGTGGTCGTCCAACACCTCGCTGACGGTTCGTGGGTTTCCCCTCGGACCACTTTCGGTAGATACTAACCATGGCTGACCGTGAGCATCCCACCAGCCTTGCCGTTTCAGATGTGATCTGACCCAGTCGTCTGGCCATTACAATTTGGCCATTGTCAAACTCGCTTAAATCCGCTGGCTCTTCCATCTGAAGAACAAGGGTAACACTGATTAACGGAGCTCAGTATCAAGTGTTTTTCATACCGTGTCCCGACCCGCGCAGTAGTTCACCTTCAGTTGCTTCGATTTGCATAACGACTCGCTGGTCATAATGTTTTGGCTCATCGGTGTATGAAAAAGAGTGCATCGTATCACCGTATCAAAAGAGCTCACAAACACGATTACACAATCGAAAGAGCCAAATTTTCTTGCCTACGAAAGTAGGTCCACCTTCATCTAGGCCCGTGGTGGCGAACCTATGACACGTGGGTCAGATACTGACCCAAGAAGGCTTTGTAAGTAACCCAACGCGCACGCGTTTATTGTAATATTGGCCTACTTTTTTTAAATTATAACAGAGAGAAAAGATAATCGAAAATATTAAACAATTATAATATATAAATATGTAATGTCAGATTTATAAAATATATAAATAAAAAATAACAAAAATCCAAGTGGAATGTGGACGTCGCGCGTCGGCAAACAGTGTTCTATTGTATTAAACTACACATGTGGGTGACTCATTACATTTTGACATAAACTTGGCGCGATTTGTCGTTGCATTGAAGAACGGAGATGTATCGGGCTAGTACAAAGTTACCAGCTCGTACTCTCGCAGTATTGGACTAAGAGGCAGACTTGACGTACGAGTCTAATGTAATGCCAGTTGTTTTAAGCGAGAATTTGCGCAATTATTAGAGGAAATTGAGTGCCAATATTCTGGGATTTTGACATACAGCAATGTTCGATGGCTCGGTTGCGGCCAAGTTCTTAATCGTCATTTTATTAGACGAAATAAAGCTCTTTTTGAATGAAAAAAAAAAAAAAAAAATAGTTATGACGAATTTTCAAATATAGATTGGCTAAATGATTTAATGTTCTTATGTGATATCACTCAGCATTTCAATGAACTGAATAAAAAACTTCAGGGACATGGACAAATTGCATTAATAATGTTTGAAAATATCAAAATATTTATGAAAAAACTTGACATCTTTACTAAAGATTTGGAAATGAGCACCATGAAATATTTTCCTCAATTACAAAAACATTTTCAAAACACTAAAGATTTTGAAAATATTCTTGACATTCAAGAAAATGCAATTAAAAAAATATTTAACCATTTTGCAAGAAATAAAACAAGCTTTCCATGAGAGATATAATCAATTTAAAAGTTTGGAAAATACATTTCGCTTTATTTTATGCCCACATAAAGCAGAGTATGATACAATGCAGCTAAACGATTTTATGTGGCTAGGTATCACTAACTTAGAAACGGAATTAATTGAATTCCAAAGCAGCATAGTGTGGAAAAATAAATTTGAAAACTTGATTTTCGAAGTAGAAGGAAACATTTCAAAAAGTAATGCAGATAGGCCTAACGAAGATTCCACACTAAAAGTTGAAAATATTATATTAAACGCATGGTATTCTTTACCGAACAATTTTACATGTATGAGGAAACTGGCTAACCCTCTTCTCACAATGTTCGGGTCCACATATTCATGTGAAAAATTGTTTTCCTCAATGAATTTTGTTAAATCTTCCAACAGGAATAAACTTGGAAATGAATTGACTGCAAAATGTATTAAAGTAATGAACACGAAGTATGTACCTAATATTAAGAAACTGTCTGAAAGTAAGCAACAACAAATTTCGCATTAAATATACTTTTATCAACTTTATTACATGTACTGTATCTGTAATTATGTTTGGCGCACTATGGTCATAGTTGCTGATGCGCCCAATAAATCCCGAAACAAACAAGTAATTATGTTAATTATTAATGAAGAATATTTTAAAATAAAAGCGTTTTCTTTTATTCCTTGCCTATTCAAATACTTTGTGCAGAGGCAATACTGGTCATGATGTCACCTGGTGCGGTACAAGGTATCAAATCAAGCTTCGATATTTACTTTTTTTTTAGCTCTTCACTTGCAAAAGTTAAAGTTATAAATCAAAAAGGAAACTAAAACCTTTTTTGGATTATTTCAAAAGTGAGAACCAAAAAGATTCGACTGTCAACTTTATCTCGTAACAAAATGTTTGATGTTTCCAAATAATTGGTACCCTTTTCACCCCCCTCTCCTTTCTAATTGAAGCCACTAACTTTTAACTCACGGGCTAGTATTTAAAAAAAGAAATAAAAATAATTGACCCACTCTTCAAAAAGGTTCGCCATCACTGATCTAGGCCATAACAAACTTTTACAATCAAAAGAAATATTTGCTAGACAATGCAAAGCAGTCAACATCGATTATGAACGGTTTAAACTTGGATGCCTCATGCATTTCACTTCACAGAAAATTCAACTGCAATCTGAGGCTGAACCTCACTGAATGCATCTAGCTGAATCTCCCAACAGTGTCCTCCACTAAGAAAGAATTACTTAGAATAATAAACAATTGTCCCAGTAAGGTGACTATGGGCCAGATTGGATTTTTGCTTTTTATCATTAAGTTCTGTAGTCCCTTTATTGGACTACAGATCTTTGATCTATTTAACTGACTTTTCCCCACTTGAAAATTGTTTAAATTTTCAGCTAAGTCAGATCACTGCCTTGGTTACATCTACTCGGCAATCAATAAGATTAGATGATTAGATATTATCTTCAATATAAAGTCGGAATACGACTGAATTAGTTTCTGCTCTCCATATTTTGGAGCGCTACTACAAAACCATAGACAAACTATTCTATATCCCAAAAGCTATGCTGCAAATTCTACACCTGTCCATAGCACATGAACCTTTCCAAGTTCTTTCTTGCCAGGGATGTCTGTATCTTGGGGCGGCATTCTATCCACTACCCTCTTTGCACCAGCACTGGAATAGGGTAGTGGATAGAGGGTAGTGGATAGAATGCCGCCCCAAGATACACTACCCTCTTTGCACCAGTACTGGAATATTCCCTCTTCTCCTATGCGGATGTTTCTTGTGCTGGCGATTTAAAGTTTTTAATTGTATCTTATCCAAAATTTTTCTCTAATCAATACTACCTTTGTGCTAGGAAATCAACCCTTGCCGGTAGTACTTGGTTATAATTGCCATCCTTCCGCACCATGCGAAAAAGAACAAAGTTCGAATCTCATCAATGATGTACAGAACTTTTATGGACTTTTTTCGCACCACGTTCGAGTTAGTCCTTTTCTTGTGAGGGTAAAAAAAAAAAAATATTATTATTTTAGGGTTAACCATAATTAAATACATTAACCCGTATTTGTGTCTATAAATTGCGTATGTTCTATGGTTGATTTGCCTGTTTTGCTGGACGAAAAAAACCACAGTTACTGGGGAGAAAAACCTTGCTATCTACGCCTCAGACCAACTAACTCAGTCACGAGGTGAAAAAAGCCGATTAAAGTTCCTCGCGTCATCGACGGGATTCGAACCCAGGCCTTTTCCACCCGGTGTGGGGAAGACGGTGACGATACCACTGTGCTACCCGCGCAGTCTTCTTGTGAGGGTAGCAATTTTTTTTCTCTCGGTGTTTTTTTGTTTTACAGATAGGTGTTTTGCCTGTAAAACAAGCAAAATGACGATAGAATGCTCGCCATTTACACACAAATTACTACAGGAACAGGAAAAGTCACTTGGGGTGTGTGAACTACCGCTCAGGTAACCCATAACTTGAAGTAAGCTAGAAATCGACCGCACGAATGATCTTAACTAAGAAGAAAATCGAAAACGTTCAAAGTCCCATCAACACTAAAGAAGTCAAGAAGGTATGAAGTTTGGGTCTGCCTGGATGGCAATTTGAATTTCGCTTACTATTTTAACACCATGAAAGGTAAAGACTAAACACAAAAATGGGGCTTCATGAGTAGTTTTTTGAAAATATCAAATGTTTGTTTGCAGAGATTCCTTCTACTTTTCAACATGTACGTATCCATCACTTGGTCTGCTGCTCTTCCAGCTCAGTTGTTGGTTTTGAGAATCGGGTATCGAGAAAGATGAATTGAATATCCAAGAACTTTTTCATCATCTCAAATCTTCTCTTCATTCCATCCTTGGTGTTCTACTCCAGAAACTACTCATAGCGTCAACAAATATCTCTGTTCGTCAAAATCCTCACATGCTGAATAGACACGCCTGACATATCCTAAGTTGTTCAACATTAGTCGAAACTTCTGCTTGTGGCTGCTGTTAAGCAGCCACAAGCAGAACATATTAGCATTAGTAGAGGCATATGATGCCAGAAAGCAAGCTTATGGCAGCATCAGCCAAAAAAAAAAAAAAACTTCCACTTCACCCCTCCATTCATTCGAAATACCTGTCCAGCTGAGCTTTAAATTTATTTAGGCTATCAACTTCTACAATAAGGGATGGAAGTCTGTTCCACCAACCAAGTACCCGCTGGCGAAAGGCAAATTTCCGCACATCTATTCTACATCTGTCTTTCCTCAATTTGAATTTATGCCCTCTCAGGGGATTATTCTGAGCAAGAGGAAGAATCCCATCAGCATTGAGCATGCTCAAACCATTCAAGGCTTTTACACCTCTATCAGATCACCTCGCTGGTGCCTAGTCTCCAGCCACTGTAATTTGCAAAACACAAGCCTTTCTTCGTAAGAGCAACCCTTTGTTCCATTCGCTAATCTTGTTGCCCTTCTCTATACTCGTTCCAGCAGCTCTAAATTCTTTTTGAAATGAGGCCTCCAGACCTGTAAACAATACTCAAGGTGTGGCCTGACCATTGCCTTATACAAGGGAATAATCACCTCCTTATCCCTGCTAGAAAAATTCCTGTATATCATTGATAAGACACCATGAGCTACTCTTGCAGCCAGTCTGCACTGCTCAGAGAACTTCATATCTGCCTGCACAATTACCCACAGGTCCTTTTCATTCTCTACCACTGTCAGTGTAGTACCACAGAGTTGAGACATTGCTCTGGGATTGCTGTTTCCCATATGTAGTACTTTACATTTGTCAATGTTAAACTTCATTTGCCACCTCTCAGCCCATCTGCTCAACCTTTCCAGCTCCTGTTGCAGCAGCATAGCGTCAGTAGTGTCCTTAACAACCCTGCCAACCTTTCTATCGTCTGCAAACTTGGACATTAAGCTTGATATACCATCATCAATATTATTTATAAATACAGAAAACAATAATGGACCCAACACTGAACCCTGAGCAACTACACTAATAACATTAGTCCACGATGAGCAGTGACCATTGATTACCACTCTCTGTCTTCTCCCCCTCAACCACCCCTTTATGCATAGCAGCAATTTTCCTCCAATGCCACACTGCTCCAATTTGTGCAGCAGTCTTCCATGTGCAACAGCATCAAAAGCCTTTCTAAGATCCAAGTATATAATATCAAAGTTATTCCCTACATCCATTTCTTTTGTGACTGCATCATAGTATCCAATGAAATTGGTTAGGCAAGACTTTCCCTTAACAAAACTATGCTGTGTCTGAGCTATAACTGAAGTCTTGTCTAGATGATCCTGCAGTGCTTCTTTAACCAGTGCCTCCATTAATTTTCCTGGAATAGAAGTTAAACTCACAGGTCTATAATTACTTGGGTCAGCCTTTGATCCTCCTTTTTGAATTGGGGTCACATTTGCTCATCTCCAGTCTATGGGTACCTCCCCTGAGTCCAAGGAAGCTCTCATAATTATGGCTAAGGGTTTGCTTACTTCCTTTGCTGCCTCCTTTAATATAACTAGATAGATCCCATCCACCCGAGGTGCCTTTCTTGTTTTTATCTTCAACAATTTCTCCTCCACTTTACTCTCAGAGATTACAAGATTCTCTAGCTTACTGCCAGAATTGAATACACCTCTGGCATTCCCCTCGCTGAATAACTCCTCATGTGTGAATGTCGATGCAAAATATTCATTTAGTTTGCAAGCTACCTGAGCAAGATCATCAACAGTTGAACCATCGATATCAAGTGGACCAATCTGATTCATCCCCTTCCTTCTAGAGTTTACATAAGTAAAGAACTCTTTGCTGTTTTTCTTTACATCCTTTGCGATAGATTTCTCGTATTCTGCCTTCGCCTGCCTAACCTCCTATGTAACTTGGTTACAGATCATCTTATATCTATCATAGGCTTCTGCGTCACGTGTTAATTTTTATGTATCCCATGCATTTTTCTTCTCTGCCATATGTCTCATTAGTTCATCTGATATCCATTTAGGCCTAAACATTGAACAATATATCTTAGTTGGCATGTAAAGCCTAGTAGCTTCCAAGATAAATTCGTTGAATGCTTCCCATTTTGAATTTGCTGTTGGTAACATCATCAGTTGGTCCCACTGTATAGAATTTAAATACTGTCTCAGACCATCATAGTCACCTTTATGAAAGCAAAAACCCTTCCATATACCCCTGTTAATTTATGCCTCTTTGAGTAAATCCCACTTCAGCACACTGTGATCACTGCCACCTAGTGGTTCCTTTATATACAAATTATTAATTCATGAAGAATCACTTCTGATAATCAGATCAAGAGTATTACTCCCTCTAGTTGCCTCCCGAATATGTTGATGTAGAAAACAATCATCCAATAAATCCACAAAAGCCTTGCTAGTGTGTGAGTGATCAACCCACAAATTCCAGTCAATATCTGGGAAATTAAAGTCCCCCATTATAAGCCTCTCTGATTTACTGGCCCACTTTATTTCCCTGTACAGTTTCTTATTATACTCATCAGAGTCATTAGTCCTATAGCACACTCCTAGTCTCAATTTTGATCTCCCAATGCTTATGTCACACCAAACTGACTCGACACTGCACTGTCCAGCAATGTCAACTGGCTTCACTTCCTTGGATTTTATGTGTTTCTTAACTAATAGCATAACCCCTCCTCCCTTCCTATCCTGTCTATCCTTTCTGTAGACGTTGTACTCCCCAAATTCCAGTTATGCATTACTTATATCTGTGTGACACCACGTCTCTGATATCCCAACAATATCCGCCTTTGATGCTTTGAGCAATCCCTCAAATTCATCAAATCTATTTACCAAACTCCTAGCATTGGTGTACACGCAAGTATACATGCACCTGTTCTTTTTCTTAGCAACCCTAACACAACCCATGTGTTTACTTGTACTCCAATGACTCCCAGCAGTCTCTGAAATATCCTGCATCTTATTTTCCAAGCTGCTGCTCATTCCAATAGAAGCAGTGCATGAATCACTTTCACCTCTGCCAGTGGCTACTGTTAATTTATTAGTCCTTGTATCCCCCCAATCTAGCAGTTTTTGACCCACCTAACACTGCCTCGATAGCACCAGCAAACATTCTTGCACCTTTTCTATTTAAGTGTATCCCATCCCTGTAGAAGCAGTCTCTCCTGTTAATAAGTACAGACCAGGCTGAAAAAAATTCTACCTCTTGAGCCTTACAGAATCTTTCCAGGGCCATTTCAGACACTTTCAAATTCAGCCCTAATTCACTGCTTTCCTTCACTTGAGATGACATTCTCAAAACAGAGGACTGTATGCAACAGTTTAGTGTAGCATCTCATTGGGGATGTTGGCTACATGCTGTTTAATGCTTTCTTTCCAATCGACAAGCATCTGTATGCCGCCATGGTAAACTCAGTCTTTCAGATATACCCGTGGCCAGAAATCACAGGAATTGAGATCTGCTGATTAGGCTGGCCAGAATTGCGGAAAGTCTAGAAATGATGCAATCATTTCCAAATGTTTAGCAGAGCAGTTCCTTCACTTGTCAACCAACATGGAGAGGGGCACCATCTTGCATGAACACTGTGGTCTCCAAGCATTGCCTTTCTTGCAGAGCGGGAATATTGTGACCTCTTAGAGTGCAGTACCGTGCACTAGTTACCATACACCTTATGGGGCCATAAGCTGTAGACTATTCAAAGAAAAATGGTCTGATTATAAACTCTGTTGTGAATCTACACCATACTGTAATGTATGGAGTTTTAGTGGTCTTTCATGCACAGCAGATGGATGAGACATTCCCCATATTTGGAATTTTTTTTGCATTTACAGCCCCATGAAGAGTGAAATGTGCCTCTTCAGACCACAAGATCATTCGAGCCCATGTATCATCAAGTTCCATTCGAGCCAGAAATTGTAGAGCAAAGTCTATTCATTGTTGCTGATCACAAGACTTTAGTTCTTGCACTACGTGAATCTTGTACGGGAACCAGCGTAAAATTATTCGAAGCACTTTACATACAGTAGAACAAGGAAGATTCCAGTCTCTTGACACATCTCTGGCACTACTGACTGGTAGTGTTTCACTTTCTGACGATTGAAATTGCTACTTCATCCACTACCTCCATTCTGATACATGGTCATTCCTTGTCTGGAATTACACCTATATTCATGTAGTGCTGCATTAGCATTACTCTTATTCTGGTAGAGCAGTTTTACTAAAAGAGCACGTTCTTTTTTGTAAGAGTCATAATGGTTATTGACTGTGGCCTTTCTGCTTTTATATAACAGAATGTCATTTGCATAAGCAGCATGTCTTGAAGTGAATGACAACTTTTATCTATGCAGGGCCGTTTTCCTCTGCTGGCAGAAATTTGAACTAATTTTTTTTTCTTCTACAAATCGATTCCTAAATGACATACCCACTGATTTTCACAGTGCTAACTCTAACTGTTTTGGCACTAGGATCTCCTGAATAGGGAAACTTATTTTATAACCACCTGGTATATATTTTAAACAGATTACACCCAGGAGTAGCCCGCTTTTTTTTTTGAAATTTTAGAAATGTATTCATTTTTGATAATGAATACTAAAATAGGGGCAGACTAGCCTCAATTTTAGTATTCGTTATTATCGATTGCCACCAATGCTGATAGCAATTATAGTTACTGCCAACAATTAAAAAAAAAAAAAAATGGCTAAAACATTGTTGGGAGCTAATTAGCTTACTGTTAAAATATGCACTAAAAACTATTAGTATTTTTTAGTATTTACTAAAATGCCAAAAAAAAAAAAAAAAACTTTAAAACATTTGAAACAGGAACACCTCATTATAACTTCATTGTATAATAAAATCAATGTTTGTTCATCATACATGTATAATGTCATCTACTTATTATGAGAAGCAAATGCTATACTATATGTCATTTGGTTTCTGCATATATAACATGGCACATTATACATGGGTGTAAAGAGGTCACCCATTTTGTAGTTCAGAAAATCTGGTTACTAAAAATATGGAGCAGATAAACATTAGAAATCCAAAACATGAAAATTATGTATTAACACACCAGTGGTAGAACCACGCTGTTTTCCAAAAGGCAGGAGGGGAGCAAAGGGGGGTATATGACATAAGTGAGATATAGTGGAAATTCTGTAGGTGGTTGAAGGTCTTTCATTAACTGCCCTATTCTCTCTCATTCCATATACTTTTTTATCCATATAATTCACAGTACCAACTGCTTACATAAGCAGCACATTTATTACACCAACAATTTGTTGATGAGAAAGGGTGAAGTTGTGGTACAGTGATTGCAGAATTGCTAGTTAATGACCTTGACACACCTATAAAAATTCTCTCTATTACAATAATTGAAAATTCAGCTCAAATTAAGCTTGAATATATCTTGAATTTTTAACCAGCTTTTATATGCTATTAGGTGACCACACATCCCAATTTTGAATATAAAATCCCAATGTCCCCAAAAAAGTTTTAGTAAAGGTATTTCATCACAATTTTCATGTAGAGCTCTTTTTATGAACTAAATATATGCTTTTAAGATTAACAGCATATATTTATTTTGGTAATTTAGCATTGCAATTCACATTATCTTAATAAATAATACATCTAATGTTGAAATGCAAGAAGGTTTTAATAAAGCATTAATACAGTATTAGTGGTATTAATAGTGGCAAAGGATGTAAGAAAGAAAGCTTATACGGCATCAGCCAAACAAAAAAATATGTTCTCATTTCAACTGTCCACTCTAGTTCTCCCTTGAATATATTCAAACTATCCACTTCCACAACAACAGATGGAAGCTTGTTCCAACAATCAAACACCCGTTGGCTGAAGGCAAACTTCTGCACATTTATTCTGCAACTATCTTTCCTCAATTGAATTTATTACCCATCATGTGCATAGTCTGAGCAAGAGGAAGAAACCCATCAGCAATGAGTTTTCTCAAGCCATTTAAAGAGTATATTGCATCTGTAATAGTGTGCATTCTTTGGTTGGTTTGCTGGACAAAAAAAAGAAAAAAAAGAAAAAAAAATTTCCAGGAGCAAAACCCCTGCAACCTCCACTCAAGACAGACTAATGGCGACATCGTGGAAAAAGTCAATAAAAGTTCCTTCTGCCAAGACAGAAATGGAATCCAGGCCTTTTCCCTACTCAAAAGACTGGAAGCTGCACTAATGTCTTTTTTTTTTTTTTTTTTAATGTCTTAACATCATGCTAGCGTGGAAATAATATTTTCTTTGCACAAACACTGGACAAAAGATAGTATTAGGTGTAAGTTCAGTGGAAAAGCAACTAAGGCTTTGAAGTATCACTATATCAGGGGCATATTTGAGGGGGGGGTAAGTGGGGCATGTGCCTCCTTAACCATGCATATAATGTGTTCCTAGGTCTATCCAAAAAAAAAAAAAAAAAACACTAAAAAATCTTGTAGTCATTCCCCCCTTACAATGATATGTGGATACAATAGTACAGTATATTGTACTATTGTACTAAGTGGATGTATTCTTCAGTCTGTTTTCTGGAGAAAACTTGTTTCCCAGAGAATAAACTATGCAACCCTTACCTGAGATGACTACCTCAGTCACATATAAAAAAAAAGGCATAAAAATTCCTTGTGTCATTGATGAGATTTTCGAACTCAGGCCTTTTCCACCTGGTGTTGGAGGATGGCAGTTAAAAACCCCTGTGCTAACCACAAGGGCAGCAAAATCAAATGGAAATCTCCATGCTGAAAGCAAATCTGCAAGTAACACTTGATACAGATCAACTTCTTTAGAATGTTTAACTTTGTTATAAAACCGAAAATCTAAACAAAATAGGATCTAGTGAATGCAACTGATAGCGGTTAATTGTATTATGTTTTTTTTTATTAATGTAAAATGTATTTTGGTTTTTGTAGTTAATATTTTCTTAGATAAATGTTTCTTAGTAGACTAATTGTTAGACTAGAAAAATTTTTGCTACCAATGGCCCATGCAGGTCTGCCTTGCCAAACAAAGTTATTACAGCTGGAATAACTTCTTTTTTTTTTTTTTTTTTTTTTATAACAGTCGACTTTATTATTTTAATGAACAGATATTTACACAAGAGAGTTGTTTATCTTTTGTAGCAATTATTAAAATAAAGATGGTAAGAGGTACCAGTGCAGACAGTAGTTTTTAAAGATTTCATTATTTTATGTGTATTACACAGGTTATTGCAAATGTCCAGCACCACCATGGCTAATTAAAATAAATGCTCAGATTTTTCACCATCAGAATGAAAGAATTTTTAATTTCATTTGCATGTGTGAACATTTAATGCTTCAATGTTAATCTAGCACATCAAAATATCATTTTCTCCTTCCCTTTTTCTGTGGCTAATATAGCACCACCATGGATAATTAAAATAAATGCTCAAGCTGTTCACCATCAGAATGAAAGCATTTTTAATGAAAGCATTTTTTGCACATATGTAAACATTTAATGCTAATCTAGCACATCTAAATACCTTTTTCTGTGTCGTCATGTTCTGAAGTAATATGACGATTCCTTCATAGATATTCACTACTGTCACTTTCCCTTGATGTCCCAAAGTCATCTGACAGGATCTTTGCTATCCAGTACTTTTGTTTAGACTGAATAATTTTAACCTTTTGTTGCTCCTGGCCCCAATTTAACAAGACCGCTGATGTGGCATCTGTGAGATTAATTAATTAACTAAATTAATTTTGAGCTTTTTCACTGAACTGAAAATAATTGATTATTATTATTATTCATTATGATTTGCTAAACTCAGTTTAAAAATATTGAATGAAAATTAAATGAAAGAAACCAATAATAATAATAACATAATAAAGAAACTTTTTTATTGCATTTTTTAGAATCACATTTTATAATTGCATTTTTTCAATCTGCGGATGAGTGACCTTTTTCCGGGTCACTCATCCCCAGATTGAAACAGACACTCAGTGGCATCTGGCAGCTGCAATATGAACTTATATTTTTGTCAGCTGTTCACATTTAGCTGCCGAAACTAAAGCTCTGTGGCAAGATTAGACATCTATTGCTGGTGTCTCACAGATGCCATGTTGGAATGGAAATTGCCTAGAAGATAGATAAGATGCTTTTGCTCGCCTGGCTCTGTTAAACACCACACACAAAAAAAAATTTCATTTACGAATTTAAAGAAATAAAAGAGAAATTCAAAAAAGTGGTATCTGTCAGATGCCATATTAGGAGCATGAGGTTGATCACTGGTGTTCATGTCAGTGGAATATCATCCAGAATAGGTACAGGTATTAAGAACAGTTATAGTACACATCTTTTGTCTGTTGTGACCTTCTCAACAGTGGTTGAGAAAATCACAACACTAAAACTCAACAATGAGTTTTATTAAATTCATCAGTAACGAATCCAGTGGAAGGACTTTACCTCTACAAATTAAAAACTTCTATCGTATTTTTTTTACTTTTTCAGTGTTCATCCCCTTTCATTTAAGTTAAGGTTGGATCTGTCAGAATGGGTACAGAGGAGAACAAGATTGGCCAGGACACAAAAGGGTGTCTTTGCCAAAAAAGGACTTCACTTTTGCAATTGCAGAGTCTGGAACGGGGTTCCTGCAAGGATTGAGGTATTTAAGGCTTTAAATGGATTAAGTAAACTAAATGCTGGTGACATCCTACTCCTTCTTGGACAGCATACATAAAGAGATATAAATTTAAATAAAAAGGATAGTTGAAGCATATGCAAATATTCGTTTTCAGCCAGAGAGTAATCAATTGTTGGAACAAACCTCTATCTGATATTATGGAAGCAGGCAGTTAAAGGTGAGGGGGTGAACAAATGAGGGTTTTTTTTTTTTTTTTCGCTGATACTGTATACGCTTGCTTCATTGCATCATCATCTGCCACTACTAATACTAAAATGGTGAAATAATTCACATAATCCAGGTAAAATCTCAAAAGATTCATGATTTTTGTAATAACTTTTATATTTGTATATAGTTTAAATATTATAGTCACAATATTTTTCTTTCATTCATGAAAGCATCCAAATCCAATGTCATCCAAATTAATATTTCAAGGAATAAGTGCTTGGTTTTCAACAAGTGTGAACAAGAAATATTACAGTTTATGGAGTAAGTATGATTATTATTATTATAATTAGACAGTAAGGTGACATCTTAAAATTTCATTCATTAATTGTTAATTGAATTATTTTATATTGAATGGAGCTAGTACTCATTGAGCTGGTTTACACAATAACTGATATAAGCTGGTTAACTGATACTTAACTGATACAACCAATTGCATGTTGTTGTTTTTTTTTTTTTTCTTTCATGGTGACCCCAAATATGAAAGGTTATTAGAACTTATAGTACTCTTAGTATAAGTTGCCAAGACAGAAAATACTTGTTGACATTGGACTTGAATTTCTGTAGATTTTAATTTTCAGGAAGTACATAAAAAGGATAGCTGTTCTGAAGAACAAAATGGATAACAGATGACGAAAAGTTAGTTTGAGCTGAATTGTGAATATGTATTGATCCTCTATTGAATATATTCAAACTGGTTTGAAAGAAAAGAGGATGGAATTGCAGATGCAAATTCAGAAGATTAATTCTCATGGAAATATCTGTAGAAAAGGAATGCAGTAGACACCCAGCTTCCAAATGACAGTGATTTGAGTGAGTTCATAACAGAGGGACCATTAACTAACCTCTCTTTTGGATACAGTTTTTTAAGTGGAATTCACTACTCCAGATGTGAGAACACTGCTCCATGTAGGGCTCCATGTTTGTTTGTTTGTTATTTGGTTTTTAGGAACATTAGTAACTAAGGCCATATTGCTCCGGGAATATGCGGTGGTCATTCGCTGACTTTTCCACATCCTCCGTATTTGGTGGTCATGGGCTCGAACCCTGGTCTAATCAAGAAGTGTGTGCTACGCACTGCTGTGCCTGCCCACCTGGCTACAGAGGCGCTGCATATTTGTGATCTGTACAGAATCAATAGCTATTTATAAGAAAAATAATGCTTAGAGCAAAAGAGAAAAACTTAGTTTTTTTTCAATTAAGTTATATTTGTGATATGTTTATGTCAAACACACCAGGTCTGTTTTAAACAGGATTTGGCAGACTTAAAAGATGGATGATGATTTACATTTTAAAATGACATTCTATGCAGAGAGAAAATCGTAAAGATTTGTACTATTTTGAATAAGGCTGTTATCACATAAAAATTGACTGTTGTAAACTATACCTATCTGCTTTTGTGAATAGTAAAGAATATATGAAAGAAAGCCTGCACAAAAAGAATACTATCTACATATATTTCTATTGCAGTTGGGATTGCTGTTAATGACAAAAGATTAACTTACTGAAACCACAGTTATTTGGAGAAACAGCACATTATTAATGTCTTAACAACTTTTGCATTAGTTGTTTTAACTGGTTATTTACAGGATGAATATAATATATATAAATTCAAATTTCATAATCATCTCTGTTGCATCCCAGATATTAGTCACTGTTAACTCTAATAGAACTATATTGTGCAGTAATTGCAATTTATTTTAGAAACAGCTATAAAACTGCAAAGTTTGTTTTGTTAGGTGTAGAATTTCTTAAATTAAATTAATCAAAAGTTCAATAATCCTTAAAAAAAAGAAAGAAAGAAAATGGTAGGGAATTGGAGTGCAGTCACTTTGTAATTAAGTATTTTGAGAAATTAAATGGTTTTATATCTATATAATCGCATGCCAAATTTAGGTAGTCCTGGCCCTGATACAAATATTTTTAAAAGTCTTAAAATAAGATTTTGGAGGGGGAAGCCCTAGACTCACAGTAATTAATAAAGTTGAGTTATTTTAAACATAAAACTTTGAATTGTATTTACAGAAAATCCAGTGTTCATATATATATATATATATATATGTACACAGAAACATATACATGTATATACACTGCCCTACCATTAATATCTGGATATCCCTCCATAGATGAGGAAACATTAGCATTAGCATTAGTAGAGGCATATGATGCAAGAAAGCAAGCTTATGCAGCATCAGCCAAAAAAAAAAAAACCACTCCCATTTCACCCCTCCATTCGTTTGAAACACCTGTCCAGCTGAGCCTTAAATTTATTTAGGCTATCAACTTCCACAACAAGGGATGGAAGTTTGTTCCAGCAATCAACCACCCACTGGCTAAAGGCAAACTTCTGCACATCTATCCTACAACTGTCTTTCCTCAATTTGAATTTATGCCCTCTCAGGTGATTATTCTGAGCAAGAGGAAGAATCCCATCGGCATTGACCATGCTCAAACCATTCAAGGCTTTATACACCTCTATCAGATCACCTCGCCGGTGCCTAGTCTCCAGACACTGTAATTTGCAAAACTTAAGCCTTTCTTCGTAAGAGCAACTCTTTGTTCCATTCACTAATCTTGTTGCCCTTCTCTGTACTCATTCCAGCAGCTCTACATCCTTCTTGAAATGAGGCCTCCAGACCTGTATACAGTACTCAAGGTGTGACCTGACCATTGCCTTATACAACAGGTCCTATGCAAGTAACACGTCACAGAACCTGCTATAAATATGCACACTGCGCTTCGAACAGACAATTGAAAGAGTGGGCATGCAAGATGAAACATTCACCAGAATTACCTCAATGGTTCAACATCACTGATCACCTCAACAAATGCTAGATGCTGATTAACATGGTGTAACGAGCGTGAATCCTGAACAGTGGAAAACAGTCCTATGGACAGATGAGTTGAGGTTTGCACTCTACCAGTCTGATGGCCATTCCTGGGTGTGGCGAATGCCAGGGGAACAGTTCCTTCCTGATTATATCCTCCCAACAATGAAGTTTGGTGGAGGTAGTGTCGTGGTATGGGGCTCCTTTCATGGTTTGGCTTGGGCCATTGGTCATTATCGACAAAACCATGAATGCTGTGCAATACATTCTGGACAATTATTAACTTCCAACATTATGTCAATACTTCAGGGAAAACCACCTCCTTTTGTAGCCATTTGTAGCCATTATTCCCCTCTGACCTCTCTCATCAACAAGCAATTTTCTTCCACAGGAGTGCCATTGAGAGGATGCTTTCTGTTCATTGCACCATTCTCGATACACTCTTGAAACTGTGGTGCATGAAAAGTTCAGGAGAACTGCTGTTTCAGAGATGCTTTGTCCAGCATGTCTTGCACCTACTACCATGCCACATTCGAAGTCCTTTAGATCACTCCTTTTCCCCATTCTTGATATGGTTTGTATGCTTAACTGATACTAGAAAGGTTGTTCTGCTCCATTTATATCCACAACTGCGGTCATGTGACTTGCATCATTGTGAGACAACCATTTGCGTCCACAGCAGGGGTGTACCTAATAAAGTTGCAGCACAGTGTATATGGAACTGTCATAAAAACATACTAGTAGGCTCCTATGGGTTCGGTTGGGTTAGGTCAGCAGTGGGCAACAGCCGGCCTCGCGGGCCACATCCGGCCTGCGACGATGTTGAATCCGGCCCCCTCGGTAAATGCATAAATATAGAAAATCCATACCTGACTACACTCGCCGTTAACGTTCGGCTTAATTCAGTTCAATCGGGAATCGCGGCCAGTACAACAGTAACCAAGTGATTCTACGCAGCGTCAAAGAGTTATTTCCTAATTATTATTGTAGCATTGATCGAACGAAGTTCCTTTGGGTTTGACTTCTTATCGAAAAAAATAATATTGGTGCGAGATATTTTATGTTTTATGCCTTTTCTAATTATTACAATTTTTAATTTAATATAATTTATAGCCCATAAAATGAGCCAATTAAAAAAAAAAGAAAAATTGATGCCGAATGCCGCATTTTCAATGATAATTGGACATTCAGATATTTTTTTAAAAAATACATTAATAATTTGGTAATTCAAGTAATATAACATTTTTTAGGTTCTGATTTTTTTTATTAAATCGTTCAATCTATTCCAGCCCGCATCATGATGCGAAAATTTCATTTGGCCCGCATCATGATACGAAAATTTCATTCAGCCCGCTGACGAAAAAAGTTGCCCACCCCTGGGTTAGATTATAAATCTACTCACGACCCGCATTGATAGGGCAGCCAAATATCTCTAGCACACAGGCGGCTAACAGCCCAAAATGGCCCTGCATACGCAATATTAGAATATACCTTTCATGTTTAGAGTTTTCATAAAAAAAAATTAATTAAAATAATTGCAAAACTGTTATCATGAGATCAAATAAAATATAAGATTTATGTGTTTATCATATAACATACAGACATAATTGCTATATTTGACCTCATGATATCAGTTGTACAATTATATTTTAATTAATAAATGTGTCCTTGCATTTTTTTTTTTTTTTTTTTTAAATTTGCTAGAAATGATGGTGGAAATCAAAAGTGGCTCTGGTGTAGAAAGGTTACCATCCCTTGCTTAAGAATACAATGTGTTTCCTTCCCTCCCCTCCCCCGGCTCTCTCTGTATGGATCCATTTAAGAATATATTGTCTTAGGCTCACAAATTTACAAATAGGGCTCTGAGCAATAAATTGTATTTGTATGATAATTTGTCCAATGTGTGCATGTGATAGATTCGTCCATATTACTACAGTGAGCCATAATGCAGTTTCTGGTTGCGGAAACTGTATTACACCCACTGTCAAGTGAAATTTTTAATTGCATATGAGATGTTTATGGAGAATGCCCAGGTAAACAAGTGGTATAAACCATATAATAGGGGTTGGCAACCTTGTTTGAGTGAAGAGCCAGTTTTAATCTAATTAAAAAAAAAAAGAGATTCCGAAGAGCTGGGAAGAGGGGAAGGGGTGGGGAGTTTAAGAAATAGAGTGGGAAGGTGTTTTATTAAAAAAATATATATTTTGAAATATTTATTAATACTGAAAAGACGTAAAAAACATCCAATTAGGTACGAATTAATGTGGCTTTTGCTGCTGAACTTCTTGAGCGAAGTCTCTCAATATCAGGCCAGTATGCCATGCCATAATTTTGTGTTTTAAACATGCTGAGAGACTTGTATTATTCAGACGGTTTCTTGATTTATTTTTAATATAGTTCATGTTCGAAAATATTTGCCTGCAGAAATTCATTGAACCAAAAACTGAGAGAAGTCCAAACACAAATATTTTCAAATTTATATATGTGTCCGGTAAGCTACTCCACTCATCGAACACAATTTGTTTTGCTTTTCAATTCCTACATCGTCATCCATTTGTGTAGAATTGCAAGGGCAGCCTTTTGCCTCTCCAAATCCTCAATTTAAGTTTTAAGGCATTTTAGTCTTGCACTCCACATGTCTTTGATTTTTAAGTCCTCTAACTCCATTTCAAATTGTGCTTCATGTGGGCTAAAAGTTAAAAAACTGCATTTACATGCTCAAAGAGCCGCATGCTGCTCGCAAGCCTCAGTTTGCCGACCCTTGCCATATAGAATGGTCATTAGTTCACTGCTGTCTAGCCATGGATCACATCATGCTGTTAACAATAATACAAATGTGAAGGTATGAATGATCCAGGGCCTGCATATTGCCATTTTTGTGAAATAGTGAAAATCGTGATTTGTCACTTTTACATAAACAGTGAGTTGTCTCTATGTGAATTTTATATGTTCACCATAATGGTGAACATCTAAAAATATGCACAATACTGAATGCTCAAATGACTTACAGAGATGGGAAATATGTGGTCTTTAGTATGTGTTTAATAACTATGGGCTGGAAACTTTACATAAAAACAAGGATATACTGGTAAAAGTCAGCTTGAATTTGGGAATACAAATTTATTAACACAGCAAGAATAAGTTTACCATGGAATCAGAAAAAAATTTGCCGTACTTTACATTTCCAAGTTATCAGCAGCATACCCTTGAAAAGTTTGTTAGTCTTTTCTCCTTGTTTTTATAACACCGGCATCACTATTAGATTACCACTTTTCCTGTAGTCAGAGCTGCATCAACACTAAAGCATCTAAGTGAAAACAAGAAAATGCTGCCCTGTCCCACTACATCAGATGCCAGCAATACTCTATTCATTTTATTGCTGCTTCACTCTAAAAGAAAAAATCTGATTGATATGACCTATTTTGCTGTCCCTGAGAGTTGGTGCTTAAATGTAATCACTTCCAGATTTCCACCTTCATGTAGCCCTGCCTACAATTTCTCATGTTTTTCCATAATATATTCCTCTGCCTGCCCTGTTATGTGCATAGCCGAGTGGTCAGGAGCGAGAGTGCACAGCACGCGTTCCTTGAGTGACCGGGGTTCAAGCCCGTGACTACTAAATACGATAAATATTTGTATTGACGATTTATTGTAAACTCTACTGACTTGGTTGTCGTGCCGGAGTATAAACAGAAAATTTATTTATTTATTCATATTTATGGAGGAGTCATAGGTAGGTCATTTTTAAAAAAATTACCTTGGGAAGCACCCAAGGTAATTTTTTTATCACAGTTTGTATTAAAAACTTAAGAAATCTTTATTGAATAGGTTAAGATTGTGCTCCTCAAAGTGGCATTATTTTATGTATGGTTTTGCACAATTGCCAGTGGATAGCTGCCAACTCTCTTGGTTTATGATGGAGAATCTGTGTTTTTTAATCAAATAAATCCATGGGATGGTAACTCCTCTAACTCATGTTGCCGTACTTTACATTTCCAAGAAATACGAGCCAAAACAGTGCTCTTCCCTGTAAATAAATCAATAAAGGCCACCATCCTTGTCAATCACAAATATAAAAAGAACGAGAGATGATTAGTACAGAGACACAATATATCATGAACATCAAAGCAGGTTGATAGATGATGAACCGGTCAATAGTATGCTACAACATGATGTCTCAGTATATTATACATAGGATAAAAAAAAAAAAAGAAATGTAAGTGCAGTTCTGTCAACATTGTGCCATCAAGGTGATTTGTGCGCTGATATGATCCACTGAAGTGTTACACTTTCAAAAATTTAATATACTTGTAGCAGAAAAACTCTGACTTAATGCATAAATTTGATAAATTGTGGATTTAAGTTTGACTTTTTATCTTGACCAAACAGTGTTTCTTTATGGTATTCAAAAGTCTGCTGGCTCCAAACAAAATTCAAACATTCAGTTGTCAGCTGAATGTCTGGAAATATTATTTTGCTTTAACCTAATATATTGTATTTAGAGAAGCAATTAATCATCCAATTCAGTGAATACGTTTTTTCAGTGATTTTGCAAACACACAAAGTTTCTAGTACTTCTCAGTATACTGAGAAGTACTAGATGATGAGGTTACAAAGGAACTGGAGGCAAAAAATAATATTGATATCATATACTTGGATTTCAGGAAAGCTTTTGACACTGTTGTGCGTGGAAGACTACTGTACAAATTGGAGCAGAATGGTATTAAGCAGGGGTGGGCAACTTTTTTCGTCAGCGGGCCGAATGAAATTTTCGTATCATGATGCGCGCCGAATGAAATTTTCGCATCATGATGCGGGCCGGAATAGATTGAACGATTTAATAAAAAAAATCAGAACCTAAAAAATGTTATATTACTTGAATTACCAAATTATTAATGTATTTTTAAAAAAAATATCTGAATGTCCAATTATCATTGAAAATGCGGCATTCGGCATCAATTTTTCTTTTTTTTTTAATTGGCTCATTTTATGGGCTATAAATTATATTAAATTAAAAATTGTAATAATTAGAAAAGGCATAAAACATAAAATATCTCGCACCAATATTATTTTTTTCGATAAGAAGTCAAACCCAAAGGAACTTCGTTCGATCGATGCTACAATAATAATTAGGAAATAACTCTTTGACGCTGCGTAGAATCACTTGGTTACTGTTGTACTGGCCGCGATTCCCAATTGAACCGAATTAAGCCGAATGTTTACGGCGAGTGTAGTCAGGTATGGATTTTCTATATTTATGCATTTACCGAGGGGGCCGGATTCAACATCGTCGCGGGCCGGATGTGGCCTGCGGGCCGGCTGTTGCCACCCATGGTATTAAGGGTGAGTTGCTACAATGGATAAAAGGGTGGTTGAATGGGAGAAGACAGAGGGTGGTAATCAATGGACCCTGCTCTTCATGGACTATTGTTATTAGTGGAGTTCCACAGGGTTTGATGATGGGCCCACTGTTGTTTTGAAATCTATCAATGATATTGATGAAGGTATATCAGGCTTAGCGTAGAAGTTTGCAGATGATACAAAGGTTCGCAGGGTTGTTAATGACAGTAATGGCAGTGTGGTACTGCAACAGGATCTAGAAAATTTGAGCAGATGGGCTGAGAAGTGACAACTGAAGTTTAACATTGACAAATGCAAAGTACTGCATATGGGTAGAAGTAACCCCAGAGTAACATATAAACTGTGCGGCACTACACTTAGGGTGGTAAAAATGAAAAAGACCTGGGAGTAATTGTGCAGTCAGATATGAAGTTTTCTGAGCAATGCAGACAGGCTGCAAGAGCAGATCATGAGGTTTTGTCAATAATATACAGGAATTTTGCTATCAGGGAGGTGATTATTCTTTTGTATAAGGCCACACCTTGAGTACTGCAAACAGGTCTGGAGGCCTCATTTTATGAAGAATGTGGATTTGCTTGAGCTTGTACAGAGAAGGACAACAAGATTGGTGAAGGGAATGAAGGGATCCTCTTACCAAGAGAAGCTTAAGTTCTGCAAATTGCAGTGGCTGGAGACTAGGCACCTGCGAGGTGATCTAATTGAGGTGTATAAGGCCTTGAATGGGTTGAGCACACTGAATTCTGATGGGATTCCTCCACTTGCTCAGATTACAAACCTAAGGGGGCATAAATTCAAATTGAGGAAAGACCATTGTAGATAGATGTGTGGAAATTTGCCTTTAGTTAGCAGGTGGTTATTTGCTGGAACAAACTTCCGTCTGTCATTGTGGAAGTTGATAGCTTAAATAAATTTGAGGTGGAACTAGACAAACATTTTGAAGAAATGGTTGTCTGAATTATTTATTTTTTTTTTTTTGGCTGATGCTACATAAGCCTATACACTTGCTTTCTTGCATCACATGCCTCTATTACTATTACTAGAAACTTTGTACTTTATCTTCAGTACATTGAAGATAAAGAAATAGATATTTTGCAGTATTAGTTCTATCAGTTTCAGTGTGAGAATCTACCAGACACTATTATGAAAGAAAAAAGGACTGTTAAACAGTAGTCCTTGGCAGGAAATTTGAAAACACAAGGAAGCTTGAAATGTAACAAATTAATTCAAGTCATGGTTAGTATTTAAAGAATTTCACACATCATTTGCTAAGTGTGAGAATATTCAGCCAAGTGAAAAAGAAAAAAGTTCAGATCTCCTCCTTCTGGTGAAGCTTTGGAACTGCTGTTGAAAGTCAAGTCCAAGTTTAAACACCAGTGCCATTGTTATAAACAAAACTCTGACTAAACATTTCTAAAGGGAGCAAAGTCTGTTGCAGACTTTGCTCTCTTTAGAAGTCATAATCTGCTTGACAGGTAGCAGACAATCTGAACAGAAATATTATAGGTATACTAATTTTTGAAAGCATGCTGTACTGGTAAGCAATCCTATGACTGTATTTTAATATAAATGTGTATGTTGTTGGTGAAATTTAGTTTCTAGAGTAGCGTGGACCTTGTCCTTTTGAGAAATGTTGAAGTTTTGTTTTATAACTCAAATTTTCCTCCCACTTTCCACAAAAAGCTCCTATGTTTTTACCTGTTTTGGCCAAAAGAATCTCCTGTTTTTCTTCTACTTACAGTTACCTAATCTCCAACTTTTTCAAAGTCAAAAGTTGGCAGCTATGCAGTGGATTAAGAAGTTATTCTTAAATTTTCCCATCATCAGTATATTCTTTAATAACAAAAGTGTGCTTTTTTTTCATTTTTTTTTTAAATAGAGACTCATGGTGGAACAGTAGATTCTGAAGATACAGCAATGTTTCTGTTTAGTGAAAACTCATCAGAAGAAGATACAAAAAAGTACGTGATTACCAAATATATTTTTATGATATATTTCCAACGAAATCATTTAATAGGTTTTGTCAGTTATTGTCAGTTAATTTGCAATGCATTATAAAAAAAAAAGTCATGGAACTTTCAGGAGGAAAAATAATCTGAATTAGCTTGTAAAAAATTGTATAGAAGTTGAGCTTTGCTTAAAACATTGGGAAAAGTGTATGTGCATGTGTACACATGTGTATGTGTGTGAAGGAGAGATAAATGCCACTATTCATGCCAGTAAATCCTTATTATACTAATGGGATATCAATATCTGAATTTAAAAACTGATTACTAAATAAGTTTATATATTTTGTACAGGAAAATTATTTCATTACCAGTTTTTTTTTTTTTTTACAGTTATTGCATAACTATTTTTATAGCAGCCTATACATAACAGGCTTCAGCTGTTTATTTACAGGCTGGCTGTAAAAATAATTATGCACCAATTATTTAAAAATAAGCTTTGGTTAAACTATTTTTTATTGCACAAAGTTTTAAGGTTCTAAATATATAATAGTTTCGAAACACTGTTTTCTCTGATTATAGATTATTTAGAAGTAAAGACTACTTAAATGGTGAGTTAACTGTGTTTCGGCCATCATATATTGAAAGGTGCATCTTTTGTGGTAGTGTGATGGAAGTACCTGTTGGTTTGTTTCTTTTAGTACCTGAGGAAGTAGAAAAAGGTAAGAAATCATAATTTATTAGAACAATTTCAATACAGGAATGGGTAAAGAATTGGAT
The DNA here is from genome assembly GCF_048544385.1 of Mastigoproctus giganteus. NCBI lineage: Eukaryota > Metazoa > Arthropoda > Arachnida > Uropygi > Thelyphonidae > Mastigoproctus > Mastigoproctus giganteus. The sequence goes on along the minus strand of NC_143587.1, from coordinate 41,919,093 downwards.
AGGGAATAATAATTTTTTTTATTTACACTAAGGACAAGTTGAAAGCACAAAATGCTATTTACATTGCTCCTGAATCCACTTATGTAGTATTATTATTCTAAGGGCAAGTGATGCAAGGAAGCAAACTTATACAACATCAGCCAAAAAAAAAAAAAAAAAAAAAACTACCCAATTTATCTGTCCATCCCCCTGTACAATTTTATCTAATTCTTGCTTAAATTTATTAAAACCACCCACTTTTATAACACTGGACATTAGTTTAGTATTAGTTGAGGCATATGATGCAAGAAAGCAAGCTTATACAGAATCAGCCAAAAAAAAAAAAAAAAAAAACCTTCCCATTTCACCTATCCAGTCACTCCAAATGTTTGTCTAGTTCAGCCTTAAATTTATTTAAGCTATCAACTTCCACAACAACAGATGGAAGTCTGTTCCAGCAATCAACTATCCACTGGCTAAAGGCAACCTTCCACACATCTATTCTACAACTGTCTTTCCTCAGTTTGAATCTATGCCCCCTCAGGTTCTTAATCTGAGCAAGCAGAAGTATCCTGTCAGCATTGAGCCTGCTCAAACCATTCAAGGCTTTATACACCTCGATCAGGTCACCTTGCAGGCACCTAGTCTCCAGATGCTGCAACTTGCAGAACTTAATCCTTTCTTTGTAAGCGCACCCCTCTGTTCCTCTCACCAACCTTGTTGCCCTTTTCTGTACTCATTCTAGCAACTCTACATCCTTCCTAAAATGAGGCCTCCAGACCTGTATACAGTACTCAAGGTGTGGCCTGACCATTGCCCTATACAAAGGGATAATCACCTCTTGTCTCTGCTAGAAAATTCCTATATATCATTGACAAAACTCCATGACCTGCTCTGTTTGCCCATGTGCATTGCTCAGAGAACTTCGTATCTGACTGCACAATTACCTTGAGGTCTTTTTCATTCTCCACTCCCAGAGTGTAGTACCACACAGTTGGCACATTTCCCTTGGGTTACTGCTACCCATATGGAGTACTTTTCATTTGTCAATGTTAAACTTCAGTTGCCACTTCTCAGCCCATCTGCTTAACTTTTCTAGATCCTGTTGCAGTAGCATACTGCCTTTACTGTCATTAACAACCCTACCAACCTTTGTATCATCTGAAAACTTGGACATTAAGCCTGAAATACCATCATTGATAAATACACAAAACAACAATTGGCCCAGCACTGAACCCTGGGGAATTCTGCTAATAACATTAGTCCATGCAGAGCAGTGTCCATTTATTACACTCTCTGCGATCTCCCACTCAACCATCCTTTTATCCATTGCAGTAACTTGCCCTTAATGCCATACCACTCCAATTTGTACAGTAACAGTTCAGTTGGAACAGTTTGTTCCAACAGTCATTTACTCTCTGGTTGAAAGCATCCTTTTTCAATTTATGTCCCCTTTTGTCTATTGTTCAAAAAAGAGTAAGGATGCTAACAACCCTTAGTTTACAGAATTGATTGAAAGCCTTAAACACTTCAGTCAGGTCTCCTTGCAGGTGCTAGTTTTCAAGCATGGAAATTTTCGGAACTGGTCTTCCATGGTAAGAGTACCCTTTTGTGTCCTTGACTAATCTAGTTGTTCTTCTCTGCACCTATTCCAAGAAATCCACATTCTTCTAAAAATTGTACCCCAGACCTCTATGCAATACTTAAGATGCTTCCTAACCATTACCTTATACAATGGGATAATTGCCTCCTTATCCCTGCTGGCAAAATTCCTATATCATTATCAAAACACCATGAGCTGTCCTAGCACATGTCTGCACTACTAAGAATACTTTGTCAGAACTTTCTTATTACAAAGGTGTTTTTCCTTCTGCTTGGAAATTTGCTCATATCCAGCCAAGCTCTATAGTTTCTTACCACCTTGAGTATGGACTTGATGACATTATAGAGCAGATATCATCTTTTAAGGGCACAAAAAGAGCATGTATATTTTAAGGGATAAAAAGATATCATCTTCTAGTACACATTAGCACTAATGACATTAAGAGTAGGAGATCTGCAGACTTACTTAACAACTTCAGGTCATTGTTCGAAAAAAGTCACAGCTTAGGGTTAAATTTGAAAGTGCATTTCTACTCAGACAAGAGATGAAAGAGTATATGATAAAAGCCTTGTCCATCAATTTGGCCCTGGAGAGATTGTGCAAGGCTCATGGGGTAGAATTTTTCTCAGCATGGTCTGTACTTGCTTGTTAACAGGAGAGACTGCTTCTACAGGGATGGGACACACTTAAATAGAAAGGGTACAAGAATACTTGCTGATGCTATTGAGGCAATGTTAGGTGGGTTGGGAAACTGTTAGCTTGGGGGTATACACAGACTAATAGATTAACAATAGCTGCAGGCAAAGGTGAAAGTGATTATCGCATTGCTTTTATTGGAATGACCAGCAGCCTGGTAAGCAAAGTGTTGGAGACTGCTGGGGGTCATCATGGAACAAGTAAATACATGGGCTATGTTAGGGTAAATAAGAGTAAGAACAGGTGAATGTATACTTGCATGTGCGCCAATGCTAGGATTATAGTAAATGAATTTGAAGTGTTAGTCAAGCTGTTAAATGCAGACATTGTTGTGATTTCAGAGACGTGGCATCACTCAGATATTTGATTATGGGGAGTACAATATATAAGGAAAGAATGGGGAGGGGAGAGTTATGTGCTTAGTCAAGAAGCACATAAAATCTAAGGCAGTGCATCCAGTTGACAGGGTGGCCAGTTCAATCTTGAGTCAGTTTGGTGAGACATACACACTGGGAAAGCTAAGATGTAGAAGTCTGTTATAAGCCTAATGACTCTGATGAGTACAACAAACAGCTGTACAGAGAAATATAGCAGGCCAGTAAATCAGAATGTCTTATAATGGGGGATTTAACTGTCCAGATATCGATTGGAACTTGTGGGTTGGCCACTCACAGATTAGCAAGACCTTTGTGGATTTATTGGCCGGCTGTTTTCTACAGCAACATGTTAGAGAGGCAATAAGAGGGAGTAACTCTAATTATCAGCAATGATTATTTATGCATTAGAAATCTGCAGATAAAAGAACCACTAGGTGGCAGTGATCACAGTATATTGATTTTGAATTTACTTAAAGCTGTAACTACCATCAAGGGTAAAGGGAGGGAATTTTGCTTTCGTAAAGGTGACTACAGTGTTCTCAGACAGTTTTTAAATTCTGTATGGGGAAACCAACTGATGTTACCATCAGCAAATTCTAAATGGGTAGTATTCAAGGAATTTATCATAGAAATTACTAAGCTTTTCATGCTAACTAAGAAATACTCTTCAAGGTATAGGCCTAAATGGATGTCAGATGAACTGATGAAACTCATGACAGAGAAGAAAAGTGCATGGGATGCATATAAATTATTGGGTGACACAGAAGCCTATGGTAGATATAAACTAGGTCAGGCAAGCAGAGGCAGATTACGAGAAATCTTTGGCAAAGGATACAAAAAAAAAAAACAGTGAAGACTTCTTTACTTATGAAAACACTAGAAGGAAGGGGATGAATCAAATTGGTCTACTTGATATTGATGGTCTGACTATACACTTGCAACGTGATCTGATTGAGATGTTTAAGGCTTTGAATTGATTGGACAAGCTCAATGCTGATGGGATTCTTCCTCTTTTTCAGGCCACACACACATAAGGTAACATAAATTCAAATTGAGGTAGGACAGTTGCAGAATACGTGTGGAAGTCTATAGTTTAAATAAATTCAAGGAAGAAGTAGACAAACTATTGGAGGGAATGAGTAAATGAAATGGGAGGTGTCATGCATTTTTTTTTTTTTTTTTTGCTTATGCTGTATAAGCTTGCTTTCCTGCATCATTTGCCACTGCTAATGCTAATCAAATTGTTATGTTATTCTGGAATTACTGTTGACACATGCAGTACTGTGCATTTATCAGTGTTAAACTGATAAACCATTACTTCTCAGCTCACCTGCCTAACTACCTTGCCAACCTTTGTATTATTATTAGTAGTAATACCAGCAAATGATGCAAGGAGGAAAGCTTATTAGTAAAAAATAAATAAACACTACCCACTTTGTCTGTCCATCCAATCTAATAATAAGTCTAATTCTTCCTTAAATTTTTTTAAAAAATAAACTATCCACTTCTACAACACCAGAATGATAGTTTGTTCTAACAATCAGTTATTCTCTGGCTGAAAGCACTTTTTTGCACGTCTGTCCTGCAGTCATCCGTTTTCAATTTGAGTTTGTCTTTGCACCCATACCAAGAGACAGCTAAGGTAAAGAAAGCCTGCACAAGAAGCATGCAAAAGTTCGATGAAATTTACCGGTAAAAGTACTTTGCTGTAACGGCATTTGTATTGTTGCTCACTCAGTAAACAGACTGTGGGTGTTATCGGTTCTGGAGTAGAAGTTGAATCCCTTGGGAGCTTGAAACCCTCCCGAAGTGGGGAGTAACCTGACCTTTTTTCTTTAGAATCACTAATTGAATTATGAACAGAGTCATATTGGAAGTTCTGGAATCGAAAAAAAATTTTCGTAACGTAGTTTCACCAGTAAACTTTTTCAAAGTTTTCCATGCTTCTCGTGTGGGCTTCCTTTGCCTTTTTTTTTTCTTAATAAACAATTTATCCACTAGTCCACCAGTGATTCTAAAGAAAAAAGGTCATGTTACCCCCTCCACTTCAGGAGGGTTTCAATCTCCCACGGGATTCAATTTTCAACTCTTGACCGATAATACCCACAGTCTGTTTGCCGAGCGAGCAACAATACAAATGCTGTTACAGCAAAGTACTTTTACCGGTAAATTTCATCGAACGTTTGCATAATTTTCGTGCAGGCTTTCTTTACCTTTACCAAAGAGACCACCATTTCTTATAATGAGGCTTCCAGAATCATATAGTACTGAAGATGTGGTAACCATTGCCTTACATAATGGGATAATCACTTTTGTCAGTGTTGGCAAAGTTCCTGCATATCATTGGCAGAACTCCATGAGCTGTTCCAGCAGTCTGTGTACACTGCTCAGAGAAATTTAATAAAATTGTACAATTATCCCTAGGTCACTTTTGTTCTCCACGATGTTGAGTGTGGTATACCTAGTTGGTATATTATTTTGGGATTACTGCTGCCCATATGCAGTACATTGCATTTACCAATATTAAACCTTAATTGCCACTTCTCAGCCCATTTGCCTAATTTATCTAGGTTTTGCTGCAGTAGTATGCATATATGCATGCCTTGATCCCTCTCATTGATCATCTGCAAACATAGATAGTATGCTTGATATGCCTTCATCAGTATAGTTAAGTAATACTGTATACAATAAGGCACCCAGCAGTAAACCCCGAGGGCTTCACTAATAACATTAGTCCAAGAAGAGCAGTGGCGATTTATAACCACCCACTTATATCTTCTGCCACTCAACCATCCCTTTATCCAGAGCAATAACTTGCTGCCACACTGCTACAATTTTTACAGCAGTCTTTTGTGTGGAACAGTGTCAAAAGATTTACTTAAATCTAAATATATGATGTCAGATTTATTATTTGTATCCACTTCCTTTGCTATTATATCATAGTAACTACTGAGATTAGTCAGACAGGATCCCATCTGTTAATAAACCCATGCTGTGATTTATTGTATAATTCCATTCCTGTTAAGGTGATGCTGCAACACCTCTTTAACCACTGACTCCATTATTTTGCCTGGAAAATAATTAAATCAGTAGTTAAAGTCATGTTTACAAGCCTGTAATTACTTGTCACCCATTTATCCCCCTTTATGAATAGAACATGCATTTGCACACCTCCAATCAATAGGAACCTCCCTTAAATCTAAGAATGCTTTCATAATTTTGGTCATGGGTTTACCTACATCTTTTGCTGCTGCTTTTAATATAACTGGATAGATCCCATCCACCTCAGTGCCTTATTTACTTTTAGCTTCAGCAGTTTCTTTTCCACTTTATTCTCAGTTATAAGAAAATCATTTTTCTCTCAATTATAGGGATGGTGTTCCCATCCCTAAAAACTTCATCTGTAAACTTAGACAATAAGCTTGATATGCTTTCCTCAATATCAGTAATAATTATTGAAAATAGTAAGGGCCAAGCACTGAACCCTGAGGGAACCCACTAATAACATTACTCCAAGAAGAGCAGTGCCCATTTATAATCTCCTTCAACCATCCCTTTATCCATAGCAGTAACTTTTCCGTAATGCCACACTGCTCTAATTTGTACAGCAGTGTCATGTTTGTAAGTGTCAAAAGCTGTACTAAAATCTTTTTTTGCATAGAGTTCCTTTGTTACTCTGCCACATTATCTTATCATATTGGTCAGACAAGATCTACCCTTAAGAAATCCATGCTGCGATTTCCATAATATTCCATTCCTGTTAAGGTGAGCTTACACTACTTCTTTAACCACTGGCTCCATCAGTGGATCACAACATACTTTGTTAGGGAATCACAACAAACTTTGTTAGGGAACATTACTTGTTTTCAATATGATTAGTATATATAATTGTATACATATTTCAAATTATTCATTCTACATATAGCAAACTGATGATAAATAAAGTTAGTATTATATATCTGTATAAATATAAGAATAAAGTTGTTGTTTCACACATAAAACTTTGACTTTTCTTTTCAGAAATCCCAGTGTTCATACACATATGCACGCACACATATACCTATATATATAGGGATCTGCAGACTTTTTTGAAGGGGTCCATAAATCTCAGTAGATTGGGAATCACTGCTGTAAGGGATATCTTCCTCCTGTAGGAAAACTTTGTATAATGCCATTTTAAAGCTTACTTGGAAAGTGTACGTTGCAAGAAGTTTTGAATGAAGATGAACAACTGTCCATGTAATCTATGGCAGTTGGTTAAGAATTCTGTACTTCCAGGTAGTTTCGTAGACTTTGTTCTTGTTAAAACAAATTCTTATGTAGTGTTCCATTCAAATGAAAGCATTTCTTATTGAATCTCCACACTCTTACCAAAATATCTAGCATGGTTCTGTTCCATCTGGGCTATAAAGAAGATTGTGATTTTCAAGATACAATCATAATTCCATGGTTGACTATTTTCTCCAAGACCTTGTACAGGCAGCTGATTAAAGCAATGAGTCATATTGGTCTTTTCCTGTTTTCAAGAAAGCAAGAACAATAACAATGATGCATTGTTCTGGGAAGCAGTTTTCTGTATAGATTCTATTGTAGGGGAATATAAGTGATTGTAAAGAACTTTCATTTGGTTTCTTGATCAAGGAGTAATGAATATTGAGTGATCTCACAGCTCTGTGACCAGATATTGTTAGCAATCTTTTTTTTAAAAAATTCATTCATTTAAAATGTTGGTTATATCCTCTATCCCCAATAATTTTCACTTGAAAGTGAAAATTATCTTGTGCTTTAATTTCCAAATCAAAAATTATTTTGAAGATTTTGGGGATAGGATCCTATTGTTGCAAAGGTTTCCCCAAGCACATTTACAATTTCTGATAGGTCAGCAATGTTCTGACCTTGCCAATTTATAATTTGCAGAGGGTTGTCATGATATCTGCCGCTTATTTTTCTATTGGCTTTCCAGATTTGTTAGGAAATGGTGGTGTTATTTGTATTACTGAGGCAAAACTTACTGAAGAGGCCTTTTTTGCTGGGTTCTTCCAATGCACCTGGACCTTACTCACTTGTGTTTGTTTGAATGAGGTTGGCTGCAGTCAGTTTGCAGCACAAGGTCATTCCATTTGTTTCTTTCAGGTACAAGGCAATCATTATTCCGCCGAGTCTTTGGGTGTAGCAGTAGTTCAGTGAATGTTTTAGGTATTATTAGCAGCATTTAGCAATTTCTTTGTAACATACATGACTGCTTTGATGAGTGAGGATTGTTGGATTGCCTGAAAACCCAGTGTTGATAGAGGTGTTGCTAAAGTTTCCATTTTCAATTTCTATTAAAAAAATAGTTTTGATTAGTATTTTAATTATAGTTGGAAGGTGGTTGCTATGAAGAGGATCGATCTGTAGGTGTTCCACTTGAACAGAAAGATTAAGCTTTGAGAACACATTGATAGATCAATTGTAATATTGGTACCAAATAACCAGATGGGAAATGAAAGTATGTAAGTGATACATCATTAAGAAAAACAAGTTTGTTATCTATGAGTTTTTCAATATGCTTTTCCCTGTGGTCTGTGAAGTTATTTCCCCATAGTGTGATGAAAGTTAAGGTCTTCTAGGATCAAGTATAGTGAGAATAACTGTGATATTAGATTGTCAAGTTATGTTATTCTGCAGATCACAATTTGGTGGTACATATAAAAAACAGTTAAATGTGTTTTCTATGGTGTTAGATGACTACTGCATCCAGAGGAGTGTTAAGTGATAACTGTTTAATGGGAGTATAATGGTTTTTTTTTTTTTTTTTTTTTATGTAAACCCCAAACACGAGAGGTATTAGAACCTATAGTACTTAGTACCTTGCTTGGGTTGGAGGTTGAGAAGACAAAAGATATTTGTTGACATTGGATTTGAACTTCTGTAGACTATAATTTTCAGGAAATACGTACATGAAGGAAGTTTGTTCCAGAAAACGGCAGTTGAATGAATAAACGAAGAAGATGAAAAGTTGGTTCTGTGAGTTTGAAGTTGGACAGTAAATGGATGTTGGCTTGTGGTGGCACGTGTTCGGACTATTTTGAAAGAGAGAGCGGGAATTATAGAAGCCAATTCAGAAGAACACTGCCAATGGAAATATCTGTAGAAGAGGCATGCAGCAGAAACAGTATGTCTATGAGACAGTGAGTGGAGAGAGAATCTGTTAGAAATGAATCATTAATTACCCAAACTGCCCTCTTCTGAATGGAATCAAGAAGCCTGAGACAGGTTTTGTGGGCACCACCCCAGATGTGGGAACAATATTCCATGGTTGGGCAGATTTGCGATTTGTAAAGAGTGAACAGCTGTGTGGAAGAAAATTAACGCCGAGAGCGAAAGAGAAAACCAAGTTTTTTTGATGCAGAGGAAGCAATAATTGTAATGTGCTTGTGCCAAGGGAGATTAGAAGTCAGGGTAATCCCCAAAAGAGATATATCATTTTTCCTAGAAATCGGAGTGTCACCAAAGATAAGCATAGGAGCAGAAGAATCCTTTTTGTGAGATATAAGACAAGACTGAGTTTTAGAAGGATTAAAATCAACTAAGTTGTCTTTGCCCCACTCGTGAATTACCTGGAGATCGGCATTTAAGGAATTGGTAGCAGATTTTCGAGAAGTTGAAGCTGATTGAGCAAGACAGGGTTTCTCAAAATGGAAAGTGGAATGCAATGTGCTATCATCGGCAAAACTATGGATAGCATTTCCAGTCAATGGAAGAAGGTCATAAATATACAAGAGGAAAAGAGGGGGGGACACCGGTATTAGAGGAGAAGTTAGAAGACAGAGAGCCATCTACCATCACTCTCAGTAAGCGATCAGAGAGAAAACTGGATAACCAATTACAAAAAACAGTTGGCAAACCATAAGATGGAAGCTTCTTTAGAAGATCTTTATGCCAAACACGATTGAAGACCTTTGAGATGTCAAGAGCAACTGCTTGTGTTTCACCAAACTTTTCCGATGAATTAGTCCATAAATGGGTAAAATAAGCCAGAATATCACAAGTGTATTAACACTGACAGAATCCATACTGGCGAGAGTTGATCAGATGCAAGATTTCCAGGTAGTTTAGAAGTTGGCGGTTAATTGATTTCTCCATTACTTTGGAAAGAGTAGAAGTAATCGCAATGGGACAATAATTGGATGGGAGGGACTTGTCACCCTTTTTAGGAACTGGCTGGATATGAGCAAATTTCCAAGCAGGAGGAAAAACACCTTTGGAATAAGAAATTGAAAAAAGGTAGCAAAGAACAGGAGTAAAGTTCAGGAGCATAGGTTTTGAGAACAAGTGGAGAAATACCATCAGGACCTGGAGCTTTCTTAGCATCAAGATTCGCCAAAATACTTCTGACATCCTTTTGATGGAAGACCACAGAAGGAATTGAATGGAGCATGTTGGGAGGTGTTTTACCAAGATCATTAATACATGAGTTAGAAGAAAAATGGGATGCTAGCAGGTCAGCTTTATCCTTGGCTGAAGTGACAACAGAACCATCTGGTTTGGACAGAGGTGGGAGCAGAGATGGGCAAAAGTTGCAGCCAACAGATTTTGGCAAGAGACCAATGCTTGGCTACCATTAGGGCAAGAAGCAGGTTTACTACTCTTAGCCTGTTCAAACTCTGGTTTGTACTCATTAATAACTGCTTTTTACCATAGTTAGGCACATTATGGCCTTTGCTGCTCTTGCACCGTAAAGCTTACAAACAAACAATAACTGCTTTACAATTGTTGCGAGCTTTCCTGTAGGCAGAAAATGAAACTGAAGAATTAGAAACAAGCCAATTACGATTTGCAACATTCTTCTCTTGAACAGCCTTAGCACATTTATTGGAAAACCAAGGTTTAGACAAAGGACAAGGTTTTAAAATGGAGTGTGGGATAAAGGATTCCATTCCTGCAAGAATAATTTCACTGACACGATCTGAGAAAATGTTCACATCAGAAGTTTTGAAACAGTAATTCGACCAAGAAAAAGAAAAAAAGAAATCTCGCAGGTCATCCCATTTTGCATTCTTGTAATTCCAAACAATATGAGGTTGGGAATAGCCATGAGATAAGGGCTCCATTAGAGAAGAGACAATCACCAAGTTGTGATCTGAGGTGCCTAAAGGACCTCTCACTTCGACCATGTACTTAGAAGGGTTGTTTGTGAGAAAAAGTGTGAACATTAAAATCACCAAGGAAAATTACCTCACTGTTAGGAAAGTTGGACTGGAGAAAGTCAAGTTTCAAAGAGAGGAAGTCAAAGAGCTCCAAGTGATTAGTGGAGTTGGAAGAATGGTAGAGACAACAGATGAATTTGATACAATGAGGTAGAGAGATTTTAAGCCAGAGAAGATTGAAAAAATAAGATTCCGAAATAACCAAGTGTCTGACAGGGAATATCGGAACGGACATATTCACAAGTACCACCTTTGAGGCGAAAGGAATCATACAGCGAATAATTTGAGCAACTGAGATGAGCAGTAGTTGAATCAACTGATAACCAAGATTCTGTCAGAAAAAGTACATGGGGGTTTGGCAGACTGCAAGTGGAAATGGACATCATTGAAATTAGAATTGAGATCATGTATATTTGTGAAATGGATTAGGAAGTTTAGATATTTTTGCAGATAAGCTTACTCTATTTGTTTGACAATTCATGGTGGATTCAATAGTAAGAAAAAGTGGGTGGGACATGCTGTATGAAGTAAGGAAATTTTTGGATATGGCATACACATGGTAAGAATATCCCCAGATCCTTGACATAGTGTGGCCTCAACAATGCCCCCTGCAAAACACACTACTCGGACTCCCTGCAGTCACTATCTGGCAGAGTAGAGGTAGCAAGATTATAGACCAGCTGATCCGGAAGCCTCCCACAGAGTTACCAATTGGTTCAGTCCTGTATACTAACTAGCGGCCGGCCTGCAAACACCGTTTTAGAGCTGTACCCTCGAAATATAAGGAAGATTGGATCTCGCCATGATGTTCATCATAACCTCAAAAGTCATCAATCATACTGCATGATGGAAGAGATGGGGAAGGGTTGACTGGAACTTGGCTCTGGAGACTAAACATGGGTTCCACCACTTCAAGCCTCCAATAAGCAAAGTGGTGGTATTGCACCGGTTAATGAGTGTCACCTACCACTGCCTGGTAACACAGAGGGGCGGCATTCCTCCATGTGGTGTGGGAGCCACACCTCAACCCCTGCTTACGTTGGTTCACACTTGGGTGGTCACACACCGTGTGCTTGTGCATGGAGGTTATACCCAGGATTACTAACAGTCCCACCATCATGAAGGTGCAAGCAGAGGATTTTGCTGTTACAGACTGTCCGGACTTCGCCGAAATTGGGTCCACTTGACTTGAGTGTCACCCGAATATCAGTTCCATCAGCGTTTTAGACTCCCAGGTAGCAAGTACAGCTTGTCTGGCATATCTGAGAGAATGTCTGTGACAACCTCAATGACCATTGGGTTGGTAAGAACTGCCATTCCTCCATATCTTGTTTAGTTCTGCATCCTATCTTTTCTGAAAAATCGTAGTACATATTGTGTATCTTGCAGCTTTAGATATATTTCTTGTAGACACATATTGGTGCATTGCATTAGGAAGTCATGTTAGTCATCTGCTTTGGCAGGGGAAACCATGACAATTCCACTTAATGAATGTGTAGAACCAAAATAGACAAACAGAAAGCTTCAGTCCTTTGAGAGCAATACGAAGAGCATCAAGAAGCAAATAACTCCCAAATAACTCAAGCTTTAAGTTTAGTTCTCTCCTTTTTTTTTTGGAAAAACTAGTTTTCTCATATACATGTCTTTTTCAACAGATATGTCTAGGGATTTATTCTGTTTGTTCTTATCAACATTTGTTTCTTCGTGACGTCTTCCAGCAGTCTCTGAAATACCCTGCATCTTATTTACCAGGCCATGTTTTCCATTTTGTTGCTCATTCCAATAGAAGCAGCCTGGAAAACAAGATGCAGGGTATTTCAGAGACTGCTGGGAGTCATTGTGGTACAAGTAAACACATGGGTTGTGTTAGGGTAGCTAAGAATAGAAACAGGTGAATGTATACTTGCGTGTACACCAATGCCAGGAGTTTAGTAAATAAATTTGAAGAATTTGAGGTATTGCTCAAAACATCAAAGGCAGATATTGTTGGGATATCAGAGACGTAGTGTCACACAGATATATGGAATGCAGAACTGGAATTTGGGGAGTACAACGTCTACAGAAATGATAGGAAGGGAGGAGGGGTTATGCTATTAGTAAAGAAACACGTAAAATCCAAGGAAGTGAAGCCAGTCGACATCGCTGGACAGTGCAGTGTCGAGTCAGTTTGGTGTGACATAAGCATTGGGAGATCAAAATTGAGAGGGGTGTGTTATAGGCCTAATGACTCTGATGAGTATAATAAGGAACTGTACAGGGAAATAGAGTGGGCCAGTAAATCGGATAGTCTTATAATAGGGGATTTTAATTTCCCAGATATTGACTGGAATTTGTGGTTTGGTCACTCCCACACTAGCAAGGCTTTGTGGATTTATTGGATGATTGTTTTCTACATCAGCATGTTCGGGAGGAAACTAGAGGGAGTAATACTCTTGATTTGATTATCAGTAGTGATTCTTCATGCATTCAGAATCTGCAGAGTGGCAGTGATCATGTGCTGAAGTGGGATTTACTCAAAAAGGTAACTACTATCAGGGGTAAAGGGAAGGGTTTTTGCTTTTGTAAAGGTGAGTATGGTGGTCTGAGACAGTATTTAAATTCTATATGGTGGGACCAACTGAGGATGTTACCAACAGCAAATTCAAAATGGGAAGCATTCAAAGAATTTATCTTGGAAGCTACTAGGCTCTACATACCAACTAAGAAATATTCTTCAAGGTTTAGGCCTAAATGGATGTCAGATGAACTAATGAGACATGTGGCAGAGAAGAAAAATGTATGGAATACATATAAATTAATGGGTGACATGGAAGCCTATGATAGATATAAGCTGGTCTGTAACCAAGTCACAAAGGAGATTAGGCAGGCAAAGGCAGATTATGAGAAATCCTTGGCAAAGGATGCAAAGAAAAACAGAAAAGAGTTCTTTACCTATTTAAACTCAAGAAGGAAAGGGATGAATCAGATTGGTCCACTGGATGTTGACGTTTCAACAGTTGAGGATCCTGCTCAGGTGGCTATTTTGCATCTACATTCACACACGAGGAGTTATTCAGGAAGGGGAATGTCGTAGGTGAAGTAAACATTGGCAGCGAGCTAGATGATTTTCTAATAACTGAGAGGAAAGTGGAGGAGAAATTGTTGAGGATAAACATAAAAAAGGCACCTGGGGTGGATGGGATCTATTCAGTTATATTAAAGGAGGCAGCAAAGGAAGTAAGGAAACCCTTAGCCATAATTATGAGTGCTTCTTTGGACTCAGGGGAGGAACACATGGACTGGAGATGCGCAAATGTGACCTCAATTCACAAAGGAGGATCAAAGGGCAACACAATTAATTATAGACTTGTTTGTTTAACTTCTGTTCCAGGAAAATTAATGGGGGCACTGGTTAAAGAAGCACTGCAGAATCATCTGGACAAGACTTCAGTTATAGCTCTGACACAGCATGGTTTTGTTAGGGGAAAGTCTTGCCTGACCAATTTGATTGGATACTATGATGTGGTCACAAAGGAACTGGATGTAGGGAATAACTTTGATATCATATATTTGGATCTTAAAAAGGCTTTTGATACTGTTGCACATGGAAGACTGCTGAACAAATTGGAGCAGTGTGGCATTGGAGGCAAATTGCTGCTATGGATAAAGGGGTGGTTGAGGGGGAGAAGACAGAGAGTGGTAATCAATTGACACTGCTCATCGTGGACTAATGTTATTAGTGGAGTCCCTCAGGGTTCAGTATTGAGTCCATTGTTGTTTTCTGTATTTATAAATGATACTGATGATGGTATATCAGGCTTAATGTTCAAGTTTGCAGACAATATGAAGGTTAGCAGGGTTGTTAAGGACCTAATGACAGTATGCTGCTGCCACAGGATCTAGAAAAGTTGAGCAGATGGGCTGAGAGGTGGCAAATGCTGTTTAACATTGACAAACGTAAAGTACAGTAATACTCCGAAGTTACGCGATAGGTGGGTCCGACGAAAATCGCTTAAGTTGAATTCGCGTAAGTTGGGGTACAACTTTGCATATAAATATATTTTATTGCAAGAAAAATATTTTAGAAGAAAAATATTTAATAAAATTGCAGTTATTTATACATATTAATACAAAATATGTATTAAAAAATAAATGAGTTACGTAAAAAAGTTATTTCGATGTTTTCATAAAATCTAACAACTTCGTCTGACGACACAGCGCCTTCTTTTTTTCACACAGAATTTCTTTGTAGCAAGCTAATAATTTTTTTATTCCTTGCTTTGTAGCTATAACGTGTTCTTCGTTGGAGTCTGTTTTCTTAAATTTTTAAGCCCTTTTCAATTGAGCTGAGACCTTCTGTCAAGCTTGCAATTGTCATGTGCTTTTCTGGTGGGACTGGGTCTGAAGTGTCGGATACTTCAGTGACGTTTTGCTCACGCATTTATATGAGCTCATTCGTTCTCAGCTCCTGACTATGTGAATCCAACAGCTCATTGACATCATCACCATTGACTTCCAAATCTAATTGCCTGGCAAGATTAACAACTTCTTCTATCACATGAGCGACATGATCAGTTTCTGGCATTGTTTTCGTCTCATTTTTGAAAAAAAAAAAAAAAATTGGACAAAGTTTCTTCCAGACACCATTCAATGTTTTTTTGTGAATTTCATCCCAAGATTCTTCAATGATTCTTACGGCATCTAAAACATTGAATTATTTCCAAAAGTCTTTAACAGATATCTATTTTGTCCCATAGCTTCATTCAGACTTGCAAATGAACGCCTCGTGTAGTAAGCCTTGAATGTTTTGATGACTCCCTGGTCCATTGGTTGAAGCAAGCTGGTTGTGTTTGGAGGCAAAAACACAACTTTCACATGTGGGTCGAAATTAATTAGGGTGGCAGGAGGGTGACCGGGTGCATTGTCAATAAGAAGCATCACTTTAAATGGAATCTGTTTAGACTTGCATTTACGTTAGACTTCGGGTATGAAGTGGTGACCAAACCAGTCCTCAGAAATGGAAACTGTCACCCAGGCTTTATGATTTGATTTCCAAATCACTGGTAAGCTAATTTTAGATATACACCAAACGAAAAAATCAAGAACCGCGTAACTCCGAGTATTACTGTACTACATATGGGAATCAGCAACGCCAGAGTGACGTATCAATTCTGTGGTACCACACTGACAGTGGTAGAGAACGAAGAGGACCTGGGAGTAATTGTGCAGGCAGATATGAAATTTTCTGAGCAGTTCAGACGGTCTGCAAGAGTAGCTCAGTGTCTTGTCAATGATATACAAGAATTTTTCTAGCAGGGATAAGGAGGTGATTATCCTCTTATATAAGGCAATGGTCAGGCCACACCTTGAGTACTGTATACAGGTCTGGAGGCCTCATTTTAAGAAGGATGTAGAGCTGTTGGAACGAGTACAGAGAAGGGCGATAAGGTTAGTGAATGGAACAAAGGGTTGCTCTTACGAAGAAAGGCTTAAATTTTGCAAATTACAGTGTCTGGAGACTAGGCACCAGTGATCTGATTGAGGTGTATAAAGCCTTGAATGGTTTGAGCATGCTCAATGCAGATGGAAATCTTCCTCAGAATAATCGGCTGTGAGGGCATAAATTCAATTGAGGAAAGGCAATTGTAGGACAGATATGCAGAAGTTTGCCTTTAGCCAGTGGGTGGTTGATTGCTGGAACAAACTTCCATCTGTCATAGAAGTTGATAGCTTAAATAGATTCAGGGCAGAACTTGACAAACATTTGGAGCGAGTGGATAGGTGAAATAAGGGGTTTTTTTTTTTTTTTTTTTTTTTTGGCTGATGCTGTATAAGCTTGCTTTCTTGCATCATGTGCCTTTGCTAATGCTAATTTTCATGTTCAGAAGTATTGTGCAGTTATTATATGGTATAATGTAAAATAATTTCAAATTGTATATTCTTTCCTACAGTTTATTCTTTTATTTAATTAGATGTTACTTTAACTTTTTTTTTTAGCTCTACCACCTGAAGCAAGACATTTCCTTACTGAACCAGTTAAAACACATATATTGCAAGATTGTGAAAAAAGAACAACTAAAACACCTATAATATCTGATATAGCTAACTGTGAAAAAATTAGAAAGACCAACTGTAGTGGCCAACTCTTTTCTCCAGCCCAACAACTTAAGCAAATGCTGATGTCACAGGGTATAATTTATTATTGTTGTTACAGCCCATTCTTTTAAAAATAATATCAAAGATTTTGTTATGTTTGTTTTTTCAGGATGCAAAAGCACAAATTTACATTAATATTTGTCAGATCTCTGAAAAATCAATTCCACTCATACTATATTTACCTAACTTATAGTATATTTAATACAGCAGAAGCTACACACCTTGAAACCAATTTCTATAGGCTTCAAGTATATTCACTAACTGAGGCTACCCACCATCTGATGAGAGACCACTAACAGGTTGCCCTATCAGTGTCTCACATTTTAAACCAAAGGCAGAGTACCCTTTCATGGAGGTAGTTTGTTTAGAAACAGTGTATTCCAGAGAATACTTGTGTTAAAGCAGTGGTATGCAAACTTATTTCACTCACGATCCCCTTTATTAAATATAAAATGGATGCGACCCCTCAATGTAAACCCTGAGGGAGGATGACAAGATTTTTAGATAAGAAAAGTGGCATTTTGTAAATTATTTGTGTACTGAAAAGGAATAAAAAAATAGTTTCCTTTTTAATTTACACATTAAAATAATTGTTTAATATTTTAAATGAATGTAGCAAAAACAACAAATCAAATTCTTTTTCTTCCGTTAAGATTACAAAACAATAAAAAATTAACATTTGCAAAACAAACCAATTAATGAGAAGGATGAGCTTGGATAACTGATAATATTTGGACGCAATATTTAAAATTGCTAATCTCATGTCATCTTCTGGATGAAATCTGGAACTCTTGTCTTGTTTTTATAGCTGCTAAATTTTATGACATAAATATGTAGACCCAAAAGGCAGCTAGCTATCTTTGTATCAGCATTATTTTTGAAAGCTTCTGAGTATTAATATATTTGTTCCCTATCCTTGAAGACTTAAATTTAAATCAAGTTTTTGAAATATATCAACAAGGTAGCTACATTTTCCAAGCCATTTTTGATTTGTAAATAATTGAGTCCTGATCTGTATCTGATAAAAACAATAAAACATGTTGGAGGTCAAAAAAGATTGCAACATTTTACCACTGGACAACCACCTCACTTTTGTATATAAAAGAAGTGTTTCATAAGCAGATCCCATTTCATTACAAAGTATAGTGAAAAGTCAGCTATTTAAGTTTCTACTTTCAATAAAGTTGATCACACTTACTGTATCTTTCAAAACATCATGCAAATCAGTTTGCATTTCTTTCACTATTAATGCTTCTCTATGTGTAATGCAATGATTAAAAACTGTATTTGGAGCAATTTCCTTTACTTTTCCTTTTAAATCTTTGTTTAATGCAGCCATCAGTACAAATCACAACACAGTTGTTCCATGTTAGATTTGTTTGAAAGAAAATATTTATAACATCAAAAATCTTCTGGCCCATCGTTCTTCCTTCTAAAGCTATGCAAAATATAAATTCCACCAAAATATCCCCCTCATAGCAGTATCTGACATATACAATAAGTTGAGCAAGGTTTGAAATATCTGTGGATTCATCAAATGTATTGCAAAAATTGGACTTTCTCTCAATCGATTTAATAAATTGAATTTTATGTTGTCAGATAACTGCAATACTCCACAAGACTGTCTCTGGACAGAGGAATGGTCTTGAAATAATTCCTCTACTTTTTTCCATGCATACTTTTCATTTCAGCAAGGAGGATGCACCAAATTACGAAGCAGAATAAAGCTTTTAGCATTAGCATTGGCATTTGATGCAAGAAAACAAGCTTATGCAGCATCAGCCAAAAAAAAAAAAAAAAAACACCACTTCCACTTCACCCCTCGGTTTGTTCAAAATACCTGTCCAGCTGAGCCTTAAACTAATTTAGGCTATCAACTTCCACGACAAGGGATGGAAGTCCGTTCCACCAACCAACCAACCACCCACCCGCCCACCCGCTATCTAAAGGCAAATTTCCGCACGTCTATCCTACATCTGTCTTTCCTCAATTTTAGTTTATGCCCAGAATAATCACCTGTTGATTATTCTGAGCAAGAGGAAGAATCCCATCAGCATTGAGCATGTTCAAACCATTCAAGGCTTTATACACCTCTATCAGATCACCTCGCTGGTGCCTAGTCTCCAGACACTGTAATTTGCAAAACTTAAGCCATTCTTCGTAAGAGCACCCCCTTTGTTCCATTCACTAATCTTGTTGCCCTTCTCTGTACTCGTTCCAGCAGCTCTACATCCTTCTTGAAATGAAGCCTCCAGACCTGTATACAGTACTCTAGGTGTGGCCTGACCATTGCCTTATACAAGGGAATAATCACCTCCTTATCCCTGCTGGAAAAATTCATATATATCATTAACAATACACCATGAGCTACTTTTGCAGCCCGTCTGCACTGATCAGAGAACTTCATATCTGCCTGCACAACCACCCCCAAGTCCCGTTCATTCTCTACCGTCAGTGTAGTACCACAGAGTTGATATGCTGCTCTGGGGTTGCTGTTTCCCCATATGCAGTATTTTACATTTGTCAATGTTAAACTTCATTTGCCATCTCTCAGCCCATCTGCTCAACCTTTCCAGATCCTGTTGCAGCAGCATACTGTCATTAGTGTCCTTAACAACCCTGCCAACCTTCGTATCGTCTGCAAACTTGGACATTAAGCTTGATATACCATCAGCAATATCATTTATCAATACAGAAAACAATAATGGACCCAACATTGAACCCTGAGGGACTCCACTAATAATATTACTCCACGATGAACAGTGATTACCTCTGTCTTCTCCCCCTCACCACCCCTTTATCCATAGCAGCAATTTGCTTCCAATGCCACACTGCTCCAATTTGTGCAGCAGTCTTCCATGTGCAACAGTATCAAAAGCCTTTCTAAGATCCAAGTATATAATATCAAAGTTATTCCCTGCATCCAGTTCTTTTGTGACTGAATCATAGTATCCAATCAAATTGGTCAGGCAAGACTTTACCTTAACAAAACCATGCTGTGTCTGAGCTATAACTGAAGTCTTGTCTAGATGATCCTGCAGTGCTTCTTTAACCAGTGCCTACATTAATTTTCCTGGAACAGAAGTTAAACTCACAGGTCTGTAATTACTAGTGTCAGCCTTTGATCCTCCTTTGTGAATTGGGGTCACATTTGCACATCTCCAGTCTGTGGGTACCTCCCCTGAGTCCAAGGAAGCTGTCATAATTATGGCTAAGGGTTTGCTTGCTTCCTTTGCTGCCTCCTTTAATATAACTGGATAGATCCCATCCACCCCAGATGCCTTTCTTGTGTTTATCTTCAACAATTTCTCCTCCACTTTTCTCTCAGTTATTACAAGATTCTCTAGCTTACTGCCAGAGTTGAATACACCTCTGGCATTCCCCTCGCTGAATAACTCCTCATGTATGAATTTGATGCAAAATATTCATTTAGTATGTTAGCTACCTGAGCATGATCATCAACAGTTGACCCATCGATATCAAGTTGACCAATCTGATTTATCCTCTTCCTTCTAAAGTTTACATAAGTAAAGAACTCTTTGCTGTTTTTCTTTGCATCCCTTGCCAAAGATTTCTCATAATCTGCCTTCGCCTGCCTAACCTCCTTTGTAACTTGGTTACATATCAACTTGTATCTATCATAGGCTTTTGTGTCACGTTAATTTGTATGTATCCCATGCATTTTTCTTCTCTGCCATGTCTCATTATTTCATCTGACATCCATTAAGCCTAATGGATGTCAGATGAAAGCCTAGTAGCTTCCAGGATAAGTTCTTTGAATGCTTCCCATTTTGAATTTTCTGTTGGTAACATCATCAGATGGTCCCACTGTATAGAATTTAAATACTGTCTCAGTCCATCATAGTCACCTTTACGAAAGCAATAACCCTTCCCTTTACCCCTAATGGTAGTTACCTCTTTGAGTAAATCCCACCTCTTCACACTGATCACTGCCACCTAGTGGTTCCTTTATCTGCAGATTCTTAGTGCATGAAGAATCACTACTGATAATCAAATCAAGAGTATTACTCCCTCTAGTTGCCTCCCAAACATGCTGATGTAGAAAACAATCATCCAATAAATCCCCAAAAGCGTTGCTAGTGTGTGAGTGACCAGCCCCCAAATTCCAGTCAATATCTGGGAAATTAAAATCCCCCATTATAAGACTCTCTGATTTACTGGCCCACTATTTTGGTGGAACTCGGTTGGTGGAACCGACTTCCATCACTTGTTGTTGAAGTTGATAGCCTAAACAAATTTAAAGCTCAACTGGACAGGTATTTCGAACGAACGGAGGGGTGAAATGGGAGTGGTGTGTGTCTTTTTTTTTTTTTTTTTTTGGCTGATGCTGAATAAGCTTGCTTTCTTGCATCATATGCCTCTACTAATGCTAATTCCCTGTACAGTTTCTTATTATACTCATCAGACCTATAGCACACTCCTACTCTCAATTTTGATCTCCCAATACTTATGTCACACCAAACTGATTCAACACTGCACTGTCCAGCGATGTAAACTGGCTTCACTTCCTTGGATTTTACATGTTTCTTAACTAATAGCATAACCCCTCCTCCCTTCCTATCCTTTCTGTAGACGTTGTACTCCCCAAATTCCAGTTCTGCATTCCATATATCTGTGTGACACCACGTCTCTGATATCCCAACAATATCTGCCTTTGATGTTTTGAGCAATACCTCAAATTCTTCAAATTTATTTACTAAACTCCTAGCATTGGTGTACACGCAAGTATACATTCACCTGTTTCTATTCTTAGCTACCCTAACACAACCCATGTGTTTACGTGTACCGCAATGACTCCCAGCAGTCTTTGAAATATCCTGCATTTTGTTTTTCAGGCTTCTGCTCATTCCAATAGAAGCAGTGCAAGAATCATTTTCACATCTGCCAGTGGCTACTGGCAATCTTTTAGTCTTTGTCTCCCCCCAAGCTAGCAGTTTTCCGATCCACCTAACACTGCCTCGATAGCATCAGCAAATATTCTTGCACCCTTTATATATAAACAATGACTAATAGATTAACAGTAGCCACTGGCAGAGGAGAAAGTGATTCTTGCACTGCTTCTATTGGAATGAGCAGCAGCCTGGAAAATAAGATGCAGGATATTACAGAGACTGCTGGGAATCATAGGGATACAAGTAAACACATGGGTTGTGTTACGGTAGCTAAGAATAGAAACAGGTGCATGTATACTTGCGTGTACCCCAATGCTTAGTAAAGTAAATAAATAAAGTAAAGTTTAGTAAATAAATTTGATGAGTTTGAGGTATTGCTCAAAACATCAAAGGCAGATATTGTTGGGATTTTAGAGACGTGGTGTCACACAGATATAAGGAATGCGGAACTGGAATTTGGTGAGTACAATGTCTACAGAAAGGATAGACAGGATAGGAAGGGAGGAGGGGTTATGCTGTTAGTTAAGAAACACATAAAATCCAAGGAAGTGAAGCCAGTCGACATCGCTGGACAGTGCAGTGTCGAGTCAGTTTGGTGTGACATAAGCATTGTGAGATCAAAATTGAGTAGGAGTGTGCTATAATCCTAATGACTCTGATGAGTATAATAAGAAACTGTACAGAGAAATAGTGGGCCAGTAAATCAGAGAGTCTTATAATGGGGGATTTTAATTTCCCAGATATTGACTGGAATTTGGGGGCTGGTCACTCACACACTAGTAAGGCTTTTGTGGATTTAATGGATGATTGTTTTCTACACCAGCATGTTCGGGAGGCAACTAGAGGGAGTAATACTCTTGATTTGATTATCAGTAGTGATTCTTCATGCATTAAGAATCTGCAGATAAATGAACCACTAGGTGGCAGTGATCACAGTGTTCTGAAGTGGGAGTTACTCAACGAGGTAACTACCCTTAGGGGTAAAGGGAAGGGGTATTGCTTTCGTAAAGGCGACTATGATGGACTGAGACAGTATTTAAAATCTATACAGTGGGATCAACTGATGATGTTACCAACAGCAAATTCAAAATGGGAAGCATTCAAAGAACTTATCTTGCAAGCTGCTAGGCTTTACATACCAACTAAGAAATATTGTTCAAGATTTAGGCCTAAATGCATGTCAGATGAACTAATGAGGCATATGGCAGAGAAGAAAAATGCATGGGATACATACAATTTAACACGAGACACAGAAGCCTATGATAGATACAAGTTGATCTGTAATCAAGTTACAAAGGAGGTTAGGCAGGCGAAGGCAGATTACGAGAGATCCTTGGCAAGGGATGCGAAGAAAAACAGCAAAGAATTCTTTTCTTATGTAAACTCTAGAAGGAAGGGGATGAATCAGATTGGTCCACTTGATATCAATGGGTCAACTGTTGATAACCCTGCTCAGGTAGCTAACAAACTAAATGAATATTTTGCATCGACATTCACACATGAGGAGTTATTCAGCGAGGGGAATGCCAGAGGTGTTTTCAACTCTAGCAGCAAGCTAGAGAATCTTGTAATAACTGGGAATAAAGTGGAGGAGAAATTGTTGAAGATAAACACGAGAAAGGCACCTGGGGTGGATGGGATCTATCCAGTTTTATTAAAGGAGGCAGCAAAGGAAGTAAGCAAAAACCCTTAGCCATAATTATGAGAGCTTCCTTGGATTCAGGGGAGGTACCCATGGACTGGAGATGTGCAAATGTGACCCCAATTCACAAGGCAGGATCAAAGGCTGACACAAGTAATTATGGAACTGTGAGTTTAACTTCTGTTCCCAGAAAATTAATGGAGGCACTGGTTAAAGAAGCACTGCAGGATCATCTAGACAAGACTTCAGTTATAGCTCGGACACAGCATGGTTTTGTTAAGGGGAACGTCTTGCCTGACCAATTTGATTGGATACTATGATGCAGTCACAAAAGAACTGGATGCAGGGAATAACTTTGATATTATATACTTGGATCTTAGAAAGGCTTTTGATACTGTTGCACATGGAAGACTGCTGCACAAATTGGAGCAGTTTGGCATTGGAGGCAAATTGCTGCTATGGATAAAGGTGTGGTTGAGGGGGAGAAGACAGAGAGTGGTAATCAATGGACACTGCTCATCGTGGACTAATTTTATTAGTAGAGTCCCTCAGGGTTCGGTATTGGGTCCTTTATTGTTCTCTGTATTTATAAATGATATTGATGATGATATATCAAGCTTAATGTCCAAGTTTGCAGACGATACAAAGGTTGGCAGGGTTGTCAAGGACACTACTGACACTATGCTGCTGCAACAGGATCTGGAAAGGTTGAGCAGATGGGCTGAGAGATGGCAAATGAAGTTTAACATTGACAAATGTAAAATACTGCATATGGGGAAACAGCAACCCCAGAGCAGCATATCAACTCTGTGGTACTACACTGACAGTAGAGAATGAACGGGACTTGGGGGTGGTTGTGCAGGCAGATATGAAGTTCTCTGATCAGTGCAGACGGGCTGCAAAAGTAGCTCATGGTGTATTGTTAATGATATATATAAATTTTTCCAGCAGGGATAAGGAGGTGATTATTCCCTTGTATAAGGCAATGGTCAGGCCACACCTAGAGTACTGTATACAGGTCTGGAGGCTTCATTTCAAGAAGGATGTAGAGCTGCTGGAACGAGTACAGAGAAGGGCAACAAGATTAGTGAATGGAACAAAGGGGGTGCTCTTACGAAGAATGGCTTAAGTTTTGCAAATTACAGTTTCTGGAGACTAGGCACCAGCGAGGTGATCTGATAGAGGTGTACAAAGCCTTGAATGGTTTGAGCATGCTCAATGCTGATGGGATTCTTCCTCTTGTTCAGAATAATCACCTGAGAGGGCATAAATTGAAATTGAGGAAAGAGATGTAGGATAGATGTGTGGAAATTTGCCTTTAGCCAGCAGGTGGTTGGTAGGTGGAACAGACTTCCATCCCATGTCGTGGAAGTTGATAGCCTAAATAAGTTTAAGGCTCAGCTGGACAGGTATTTCGAACGAACAGAGGGGTGAAGTGGAAGTGGTTATTTTTTATTTATTTATTTTACTTTTTTTTTTTTTTGGCTGATTCTGCATAAGCTTGCTTTCTTGCATCAAATGCCTCTACTAATGCTAATGCTAAGTGTATCCCATCCCTGTAGAAGCAGTCTCTCCTGTTAATAAGTACAGTCCAGGCTGAAATAAATTCAACCCCTTGAGCCTTGCACAATCTTTCCAGGGCCGAATTGTTCGACAGCTCTCATCATATACTCCCTCCTATCGTGTCCGGGCAGAATTGCAGACACTTTCAAATTCAACCCTTAGAAGGGATAAGACTCATAGTAAAATGAGGTTGAAGTTTCATGTTTATAAATGATACTAGAACTATGGTTATTGTAGGGCAGAGGTCAGCAACCTTTTTTTGAGTGAAGAGCTTTTTTTTATATATAATTTTTATATAAAAAAAAAAAAGGAGAATCCGAAGAGCCACAACCTTAGCTCAAGATGGGAGGGAGGGGTACGAGAGTTTAAGAAATGGATTAGAGTGGGAAGGTGTTTTATTAAAAAATATATTTTGAAATATATAAACAGGTTGCCGACCCCTGTTGTAGGGTTTTAGGCAAATCAGCGACATATTGCACCATAGAACATGTGGGCTATAAATTAAAATTATGAGGGAAAGAGAGGAATTATGTGGGAAGTTTTATTTTTAACTAGAAAGTTTTTAATTTCCAGAATAATTTAGCTGATAACTTGGGGAAATCCAAAAATCTGCTCAGTATTTACATGAGAAACATGTTAGCATTTATTTTTAATTTAGATTTCATAATAAAATCCCCATTTAAGTGTTTGAATTTGGAGGCCTGTGCTTTTAATATTTTAGGCCAAATAAAACTTTCAGTAATTTGAACTTTTGTTTTTAGGACCAATTTCAAGCTCCATATTGCCATGTGCTCTTGGACCTTTAGAAGTCATTGATATAAATAATGGATCATATAAAGTACTTGCATATAATGTAGATTTGGCTTGAAGTCATAGGATGGTTTGAGAATTGACAGGTCACGGCCAGTAAACAATTAGAAATATTAAAATGGTAAAGGATATATAAAAGTAAAATTATATAAATTTTTATTTGTAGTATATCATAATCTCGTACTGTGTATAAGCTTCTCTAATTTTTAACATGAACAATTGATTTTTTCATGGCAAAAACTGAAAAATTTTCAGCATGAATAAAAGAAATTTTTTTTTTTTTTTTCACATAAACAATAAATATCAGTTTGTTTGGTTATCAACACTTAAAACATTAAAAATCAACATTATGTAATTAAATAAGGAGTGTTAAAAGTATTTTTTAAGAAATTCTTAAAGAAAGCATATGCATGACTTTTCTAAATATATGGGAAATTTATGAACTGGATGCAAAAAATAATTTTGATATTATATACAGTGGATTCCGGTTATTTGGGCTGCCATTTATTTGGGGCAAATCTTAAAAACAGAACCCAATTGAGAAAATAGCTAGGGTTTACTTCACTTAATTGGGACAACATGCCGTTGAATCGGGGCAGGAGACTGCAGCACTGGAGATTACCCTACGATTGTCTCCGACTGTAATGTGGTTCGGTCGGATTTCTGGAGTTCACAACCATAAAACAATAAATACAATTAGCAGTCACCTGTTTACTGAGCTTTTCTGTTAGTGCAATCTTTCATAAATGGATAGTAAACTCCATCTTATCGAAAACTATATCTTATTGAGAGTAAACTATCTTATTTAGATAGTATGAATCAGAGCTGTACTACTCATGTTCTACATTGATAATAATATTAGTAAAAAAAAAAAGGTTTACCTCAATATAGTGTGTAGAACACTTCACACTTTTTTTTTTTTTACTCTATCTTATTGAAACTGATATTGACAGCTGGAATTCTGTGGGTTATTATGGTGAAACGTGTTTACACTTCCATGGAATCTTCAATCATATAAAATAATTAATTTTCAGAATCTTCTCTTCATTACTATTTTTAAAGCTTCGTTAACTTGTTACTCCATTTTTACTTGTGCATATTGTGTTACTTGAAATTTGTATGTGCCGTATTCTTTGTTACTGATTGCTTATCTTTTTACTGTTTTAAGTTTTAACCCTCACCCACAAATGTCAGTGAACAGAAATGTCAACTAGTTAGTATGTACATATTACAGTATGTAATAATTATTCCGATTATCAGGTGTCATTTAATTTTTTAATTGGTAAGGTAATAAAGGGCAAATTTGTGCTTAATATATATCTTTAATTTTATAGCCTGTGGATAATATTCCTCCTATTTTCGCTAATTAGAATCTCTGTTTAATAGAATTAAAATTCAATTCACAAATGTAATCACAATGACTGGCGCTTACTACACATCGTATAGTGAATGGTACTTTACTATGGTGACTCCATCATAATGGGATTTGATTGTACAGTGAACCAATTGTAAAGTGGGGTCCATTGTATTTTTAACTTTTTTTTTTCGTGAAACTTCAGATAATTGGGGCTTCGCTTAATCGGGCCAAAATGCACTAGTCCCGATGTGTCCCAAATAACCGGAATCAACAAGTAATTATTATGATAATAGATATAATAATTAACTGTATTTAGCAGTTACAAGTTTGAACCGTGGTTTGCTTAAATGTGTTTTATTCACTCTAGTCTTCATTCTTGCACTACCACTCAGCTATGAACCAGGCCTTTTTCCTGCTTTTCTTTTAGCCAAAGCAATATTCATTTTTATAGAACACTTGATTTTTTGCAAAGATTATTCCATAATTTTGAGTAAAGGACAAAAACAATGAAAAGGTGCAAAATGTTTAATTTGTTCTGATTGTTCAAGTGAGAAATCTTTTTTTTTCAAAAAATTACAACTGGCAACAAACATGGCTGTTTCAGTAATAACAATTCAAAAATCAGTTTTGATTGAGAAAACCAACTCCAAAAGTCAAAATAGAAAGGGTTCAAATCAAGGATGAAAACAATTTAGATTTGATTTTTTTAATTTTTGATATTATTGCTATTGTTCATTCAGAATTCACCCCCTGAAAATCAAAAGTTACTTATCATTTGGAATTAAAGAAATATTTAAAAATTATTTTTGATCAATGCAACACAAAATCTTTGGCCAAATAAATAGATTCTTCATCATGTGATATACCAGCTAATAATATACTTTATACAAAAAAAATAAAAAATAAAATTCTACAAATTATTCATTGAATTTGACCCAATGCAATAACTAACTTTTACTTTGCTACTTAGAAAAGTAGAAACTGAAAAATACAAATGGAAAGAAAATGATTTTTCAGCTTTGATAACATTTAAAAAGAATGCAACTGGTATCCTGAAGAGTATTTCAAAAGAAAGTTTTAGAAATATTTGTTATAAAATTAAGCCAATTTTAAGTACCATAAAATTGGCTTAATTTTAAATAAATACTTTCAAAAAATAGCATTACCAAAAATGCCAATCTATTATCCACTACTAGGACAGCATTTTCAGGCCTTACTGGTCCCTAAACAGATGGGTCTGAATTAGTGAATCCCACACAACTTAGTAAATAAGACATAAGGGACCACAAGTCCTGAAGCAGGCTATCACAGCAGCACATTATCTTTTAACTAAATGGATGACTAGCCTTTTAGTGATGTCATTTTTTAGAAAGTAGTACAATACCAAGGCAACTCATGGCATAGGAATTCTATTGTGAGTATTAAGAACCTTTCACAGTTATATCATAATTCTATCTGTGAGGCTACTTAAATTATGTTTCCTACATTGTTGCAAATGATATTAACATATACTTATTATACCTACAAGTACTGCATTATTCAATAAAAAATAATGACCAATAAATGTTTATTTGATAAATTGTGGATGCCAGACCAATAAACACTATTGTTTTTACAGCCTGTCAGTTGCTATGTTTGTCAGTAATGCATTATTTATGAAAACAGCACCTTATGACAATGAAGTTTATCAGCTCTACAAAGAAACAGGTAGATAGAAACAGATACACTTTCATAGGGCTATATTATACAGACAATTACAATATATATATTCAATGCATAATAAATAACAATATACTATATACATCATATTTATAAATTCCTGGAGTTGGATTGTTTTAGATTAGTACCAAGGACAACTCATGTCATGGTGTGCATCTGTATATCATTTGTAAATTGTGTCCTAAGGCTGACTTGCCTGTTTGCAGGATAAAACAAAAAGACTTGAGAAAATATTTGGGGAACATACCACCACTTCCTCAGGTTGGCTAAACCACTTGTGCTTAAAAATACCTGACTAAATTCCTTATATCATCATCAAATAAGGTTTCAACTTAGCCTTTCCAAGCGGGTGATAAGTGGTAAATCCATCAAGCTATGGAAAGCTCTATAAATTACATAAATACTACCTTGGCTAGGAAAAGCAAGTTAAATTACATCGCAATGTACTGCATTCAAGGTCCTGTTAATTAAAAAGCAGCCTACACATTTGTTTCATATTTTTGAAATAAAGCTTTATAAGAGATCATCCTCCTAAATTGTTGGTTTTATAATAATTTTTTAATTATTATTAGTAGTAGTAGCAAATGATGCAAGGAAGCAGGATTATAGAGCATCAGCTAATGAATGAATTTTAATAATAATGAATTTAACCAAATAATAACGATAAATTCGATGACGATATATTTTAAAATTCATAATAAATTTTCACCAAATCATTGAAATGGTGAGCTTTTGAAAGTAAATGATAGTGGTTGTAATTTAAAGGATGAAAATCTATTTCAGTTTTATGCTACTTGATTTAGGATTATGAAATTGAAATATAATGACTAAGTATATATCATAAAATGAGGAATATCTTACCATCTAACAAAATCTACTGGTATATATTATAAGCATACAAAAGCTTGTGACAAAACAGTTTATTTATAGAATTGATATGCTTGGTCTTATTATATATGATTTGATTAGTTTTTTGTTTTTTTTATCATGCTTAATTTACAAACATCAAATATGTACTATATACATTTTACTTTTGTTGAAATACTTCATTCCTGAGTTGCCTTGGTGCCAATCCACATACCAACTGATTTGCGTTTGCAGTTATGAGCAATGCAGTTTAACTGCTTTCTTCCTTCTATGTTCTCCATACAATACATATCCAATTATAAAGCTAAGATGGCAATCTATGTTTGAAAAGTAAGTAATATTATGCAGATTTCATAATTCTCATTAACAGGATAAAAAATTCAGTTGATAATAACACATGGATTTTTGAAAGTGGCAGTGAAAAACATGGCATTTACTGCTAAAGTTTTGATGCTGTCATTGCAATACCTCATTATAATTTATTATTCATTTAAATGTAATGGCACTGCATTACAAACAAATTAGTTATGTTGCTTATCTCTTATGCACTTCTAAGGCAACCTATGATGATAGCATCTATATTGAGAGATCAGTGTCATAATATAAAGATTTTGTCCTTTCCCTGTCCATAAAATAAGGTGTAAATTTTTTAAATTAAAATACTTTAATATAGAGTTGAAACATTTAACTTTAGTTATTCATTTCTTATATTTTATTTTTAGTATTAATCATTTCATGACCATTGATCCATATCAAAATGCTAGCTCTCCTTCAATAGAAGGAATTGATAATTATGTAGAAAAAAAAAAAAAATCTGTCACTCATGAGAGAAAAAGAAATGACATGTGTGAAAAAAAAAGTGAAGCTATAGAATTTAGGCTTTTTTTAATCTGGCATTTTTCCCTTGTATTTATAAAAATTAGAATTTTTTCTCTTATTTACAATGCTTTTTTTTCAGGCAGGCATCATTTTGCTGGGTAGAATGACTAGATAACACTATTTAATCCTTTTTAATGACTAGAAAGATGGTTCATTTATTGTAGTATATTACTTGGCCATTATCACCAAACACTGACCATTTTCTGTAGAATGGTACTTTAAAAGGGAAAAAAAAAAAAAGTAATGACTATGAGAGTTGAATATGTATTATGATACTTTCAATTTGAATTACTTTCATTGTTTATTGTTCTTGTCTTTATGATGCAATGCTTATTTATATAAGACAGGATAATAATTTTACTGGGGACAATGACTAGATTAAGAACTTTTTTCATTAGCTTATCTGCATGACTAGAATGAAAATTCATTCATACTGATATATTATGCTGCAATGATTACAAATAAACAGAAAAATATAATAGCATCTGATGTCAGTTTGAACCTTTTCACTATTATTATCAATTGTAATAAGAGATATTATGGTTCATATGAAATAATAAAAAAAGTAATGGTTGCAGTATTTTTATCATAATAAAGGACACTTAGAATGATTATCCAAACATAAATCATATTCAATGTGACAATTATTGATATTTAAAAAAAAAAAAGTAATTAAAGTTGAATCTAATTTAGCTTTGTTGTGCGTATCACAATCAGTGAGATAATCATCTCTTACCATTGACTTTGATAGATAGATATAAATATTTTGATATGTCACATATCAAAATAAATATTTTGATATGTGACTAAAATGTAGTTTGAGTTATTTGAGTGAGGTACCCTACAGAGATTGATATGACTGCTCTTGCTCAGCATCTGACCATTTTTTTCTATTTTTAATATTAAATGCCGAGGAATCATATCTCCAGGTCTTTACAGGCACTCTCCAGTTACCATATTCAGCATCTATCACAGCTTCTGCTTCACATGGCACATGCACTTTTTCACCCACTAGTTCTGCAGAACAGAGAGTAAAATGCGGATATACATACCTATAAAAGAAAAAATTTCTTTTATTCTTGTATTTCATATATAGAAAAATAACTATTTGAGGGAAATTTGATAAAAGGCTGCATAATTATTATATACTTGATTAGTTTAGAGGATAATAAAATAGGCCAAAAATATTTACATAAAAAAAAAAAAAAAAAAAGTTATATATAGTGGTAAGTCAGTTTGAACCTGACTTACCAATACAAAGTAAATAGTAAAGGTCTAAAACTACATAAATTTTTGTTAAGTTTTATGCCCTTACTTTTGGAAATGCTTTCTTTATATTCATGGGTACAGAAAGCCCCTTAAAAGGCATAAAAGTTCATTTGAATTTATTTAATAATGGCAAAATTCTTTATAGTTTATTAAATATAACAATTTAGTAAGTGAAACATTCAGAAACTGTCAGTGTTGTTTCTAATGTAGTTAGAAACAACACTGATCAATAAAAAGAATAGTTTATTTCCATCAAAAATATAAACCACTTTTCTAAACCAGTTTTGTGCACTGATTTCAAATGCATTTCTCAGCTTTTTCTAGCACATGTAGTTTTTGTAATATGACTTGATAATATTAGTACAAGTTAATTTTTTTTTTACTATTTCATTACAAAATACGAGACTGGTTACAGTTAAATTTTTTTTTTTTTTTAATCACTTTTACAGTTTGCAGTTCACTTTTTTTACAGTTCACTTTTACAAAAAGATATGTACAAGTAAAAAAAAGTGTTATGCAGATGTTTTTCTTTGTCATGCTTTGTTCAGAATGCCGTGGTACAATATCTAGCAGCAAGCTACAACACACCTTTGTTCCAGGAACCTTGGCAGTGATTTTGCATTGACTTTAATTCCTTGATGGAATTTTTTCCCTGTTCATTATTCACTATGCCAAGGTTTTCAGAAAGGAAGTCCAAATGCGAATGCAAGAAAGAAGTTTCAGCAACATACATCATCCTATTTCGTTATACACATTGAGCAATTCCTGAATTCCATCTCTGTATGTGTGTGTAACCTGTGATTACCCAAAATGTTTCCACAAAGCCATCCAAAAGCTCAGCATACTTTTAGCTATAATACAATGAGACAATTTTCAAGCTTTAATCCTGAAGAAGCCTTCCAATTTGGGTTAATACCATCTTGAATTCATCTTGCCCACTGCTTTCACAAAGGCTTCATTAGGCCTTTGAAGCTAGTCACAACTGATGTAATGGTCTTCAGTAAAGTAGTTATTCCATATATAGAGGAAACAATATTTGAGAGCCTTCCTTACATGCCTATTAACATACCAATGACTTGGAAGTCACTGCAGATATTCCATTGATGAATGATATGTGTCATGTTATAGTATATCACCTTTAGATGAACAGAATAGGCAATGAGGGTGGATGGTATTAAGTTTCTCTTATACAAGAGAACAGCCTTCAAACTTCACTGTGATGAATCTGTGACGTGGCACCATTCAGATGTAGTGGGTACTTGTAACAATTCTATAAACACTATTGATATCATGACAGTAGCAGAGCAGACAACATTCCCAAAACTTAGTTGCTTTTTTTTTTTTTTTTTGATAGCGAGACACTCTGACTTGTTTCTTAAACAAGTGTTTTTGCTTTAGCCTCAAGGTGAGAAGTTTGGTCTCTAAAAATAAGGTCCTTCAACTCATCCACTTCATTTTTTAAAGAATCTAGTTTTAAAGAATACTGTCATTGTGAGGGATTGGTCTCATTTCTAAATCCAGGTTTGGATAAACAATCTCGTGCTTATTCATTGCCGAGAATCCAATTGCATTCACATTACAAAAGTAACAATCACCGTTATGGTCTTTTGGTTTCCTCTACATCACAGATATAGCAAATGGCATTGACTTTTTCCTTTTGTTCAACCAATCATGTAATCCATTTGAACAAGCAGTTCAAATAACATGTGGTGCCCTTGCCTTATTCACCTAGAGGAGAGGCAAAGTATAGCTAGTAAGTTTACTGAATATCTGTTGTGATTGTATGCTACTATGATTTAGTTAGGGGAGGGGAAAGAGAGCAGAATTTGTTGAGGTGATTTTTACACTTTCATGGCATGATGATGAACATATTTCGGTACTCACTAGACCTTACCTTAAAGAATTTATAATCAAATAATTAAAATATGAAATGACAAGATATATTCAAACAATTATATGAATATGAATGTATAAACAATAATTGTGTTCATGTAGACTGGTGAGTGGTATAATAAGTCTCAATGTTCATGCAATCTGTTTCATCAGAAAAACCAAACATGCAAGAGGAAAACTGAAAACAGATCTGAAATCAGCATCTGAAGATCTATATAATCCACCTTTTTTTTTTTTTTTTTTTTTACCCCAATGAAAGATTTGTTGAGCTGTGTAATTTAATATTGAACTTTATAAGTGCATGTTGCAAATGTAGGTAATTAGAATTGGTAAAATGGACACTTCTGTGTTAGTTAAACTAGTTTTATTTGGAAAATTTAACTGGATGTATAACATTTTGTACAGTTCTGCCTACCTTTAGTAATTAACAATTAGAAAACTTAAATTATTTAACAAATGCAGATGCCTACATTATAGCTAGACTCCTATTTTTGCTGAGATAACAGAATACTGTACAAAAAAAAAGGAACTACATAAACAAATTTCTTATTCTAATCCACTGTATTCGAAAATTCAAGAATCAGGAATATTCCCAAAGGGGGAGGGGAAGAGAGAGAGAGAGAGAGAGAGAGAGAGAGAGAGAGAGAGAGACCACCTTTTGTTTTTCAAATTTATATGACAAAATTTCCACAAAAGATGAAAGTTAAGATTAGTTTAATTCAGATAAAGAAACATGCTACCTCAGGAAGCTATGGTAAAGTTTATCATGGTTACACATAATTTACAAAAGCCGAAACAACAGCAGTTAAAGTGCAGTATGTCAGACTATCTTTTTAATTAATTTTCAAAAAAAAAGTGCCAAATTTTTCAGAATTCTAAAAAATCTGGCACTTTTTTTTCCCCCAAGAAGTTGAATGCTAGACTTATTGTTTTCAAACTGGTCACATCTTTTTACCTATGTATATATTAAAAGGGTGTGAAAAAAAATAAGCATTATTTGTCAGAGAAAATAGCAAATGAATTCTCTTCATGATACTCTGGATAACAGGATGGACAAAAAATAAAAGGTAATTGAAATAATTAAATAAAATGGAAGGTCCAGTCTTGTTTTTTTTTTTTTTTTTTTTTAACCTTTCCCTGAGTTCTTGGTCTCTCTGGTTTGATATTACTCTTTGCTCAAAAGTGTCATTTATCCATTTGCAATTACTCTTGAATTAAGGCCATACAGGATATTGTATCTGTAGACTTCTATCCTACCTTTAGAGCGAATCTTAAACTTTTCTGTGTAAAGCGATTAGACATACGACTTGTGTAATTGAGACCCACTAATATATTAGCAGGTCTCGATTACACAGATCGTCTGTCCAACATGTCTATTATTAAGCCAACAGGATTCCGATAATGTTTTTTATACAATGTAAAGTGATTAGTGATAATATTAATATAAATACTTATTACTATTAAATAAGTTCAAATAATGCTTTTTTTTTTTATGCCTCTTAATATTATTGTTCATTATGTGCAAGTGGTCTTGCAAATTATGTGACAACGGGAAATTTTTTTCATAACTGTGAAGTAACATCATTCCCTGACATGGATCAAACTATCAATTGATGGCAACTACTGTTATTCAAACTGCAAATATTTAGTCAAAAATATTTTAAGAAAATTTGACAATTGTCTTTGGTTTTCAGTCTGTTATTGCTGATTGGTTTAGTTTTAGGTGGATTGATATACATCAGCTATGGTTTGCTCTTCCTTTTTAGCAGGAAGTGGATAATGGGAATTGAATACAAGATTAGGTTTTAGGAAACCCATAAGATATATTAATAATATTTTAAAAAGCATAATATTGCATTATAAATTTAGGCCTTTGCATAATGTATTAACCGGATGAATTTGATGTGAGCATCGGGCTGAAGAATTTTCCTATAAAAAAGGTATGAGAAGTTCTTATATTTTACAAGCTATATTGTATAGCTTTATAAAAAAGCTGGTGACAATGGGACTTTACACCAGCAATTATTTAAATAAACAAATTTTAATCCTTCAACTAAAACACTTTATTTACAATAAAATAAAATTACAAGTATATAGGATAAAAATATAATAATCTAAAACTGATGTGGTTTAATTTACAATAAAATAAGAAATGTAAAATAAAATATGATGATAAAAGTGATAAAAATAGTAAAATAAAATACCGTAACAACTGTAGCTTTTGGAGACAGCGGTCTCCTTTCTCAACAGCATATTTCTGCTGTGCGGCACATCCTTAAATAGCATAAATTTTGCTATTTATTTTATTTTATTATAAATAAAGTGTTTTAGTTGAAGGATTGAAATTCGTTTATTTAAATACCGGCTGGTATAAAGTCTAATTGCTCAATATGAATTGTGCCAGCCTTGTAGGCCTATTTGGAGAAATGGGACTTAAACATTGTTGAATTTTTTTCAGAAGTTCAGCAAGGTTGAAGTCTCAGTGTCACTAGATTTAAGGTTCTACTGTACATATTTTTTTTTTTATCTAGCTATATTTTAGTGTTATTATATATCTCAAATTATATCTCTGATGTACTATATTAGCATATGTGAATAGTACAGTACACAAGATGAATCAACTGGTTTAAAGCTGAAAATTGCATTGACACCATTTGTAGCTTTCACTATTACAGGTGTGCAAGCTTCCAAGGGTTTGAACTCTTATTGTGGGAAATAAACTGATTAAATAAATAGAACTGTAAATGCTATATGCATTTCAGAGTGCTAATTTCAAATGTAGCTGATGGCCCAATGTAGTAGCCAAGTAATCAGGCACAAGGGTGCAGAAGCACGTGCACTTTGAGTGGATCATACTTCAAGCCAGTGTGAATGCTAAATATGGTTAATGATTCTATTTATTATCAAAATAACTAATGTAAATGCTTCTAACCTAGTGGTCATGCTGGAGTACAAACAAGAGCATTTTTATATTCTGAGAGAATCCAAAAGGCATGATAACCTATTTGGCACTGTATAACAAAGTTATTCTGACCAAATGGTACCAAACACCAGATGTTTCTAAAGCTTATTGCATAGTCTTTCTGTGAAAAAGGTTTGGTTTTTACTATTTTCACTGGGAAAGAATCTGTAAATCAGAGTAGAAACACAATTAGCATTCGGCGAGACTAAAGTGTTCTGTTATATACTTAGCATCCAGTATTCATTCTAGCATTCCTATATCCTATTGGAGCATCATTTCCAAATTATCAGTATAACTGAGTTATAATTTTGACAAAATAATTATTTCAATAAAAATCCATGGCATGCTAATTTTATAACTTTGCATTCAAATCTTATTTTAATGGCATCACAAACTGAAATGAAAACATTTGCATTGTCTGCCACAAAATAACATAAAACTTTTAAAATACTACAAAAAGATGTAAATAAATTGAATTTTCATTAATCTCATGTTAACCAGTATATCCTTCTAACCTTGTTGATTTTTGTATTAACTCAAATCTTTCATATATATATAGCTTAATTAGGTACATACTGAAAATATGTTTTACTGCTTATTTCATGTCCACAGTACCATGAAGAATTGCTGTCTGTGTATGTAAAGAACAAGTCTATCCTCAAACTGTCCCAATATAAGGCATATTGGTAACAATTATCTGGCTGAAAGAAAACAGAGCTATTAAAAAAAGCATAATTTAAGAAAAATACTGTAAATATAATTCATACTATTAGGTGTCCATAAGAATTATTATACTCTTCAAACATTATATTAAAAACCTTGAGAATCCTTCACAAATTT
Organism: Mastigoproctus giganteus; assembly: GCF_048544385.1. NCBI lineage: Eukaryota > Metazoa > Arthropoda > Arachnida > Uropygi > Thelyphonidae > Mastigoproctus > Mastigoproctus giganteus. The sequence goes on along the minus strand of NC_143587.1, from coordinate 41,881,400 downwards.
GCTTTAACACTGCAGGTAAAGTGAAATTTAGTCCGTGTTGTCAACATCATGAATATATGTGCAATTTGCATGTCATGATGCTTTATGTAATTTCATTTGTCACTGTCAGCTGTTGTAATTACATTGAGAATAGTCTATAAAACAAAAATCAATGCATATTTTGTGGTCAGCCAAAATAGTGTTTTTTCATGTTTGGAGGACAATGTATGGTTCTGCTCAGCAGAGAATCCTTCAATGGGTTGAACAGTTCAAACTGTTCAAAGGAAAAGAAAAGTTGATGTTATCATGATGACAAAAATTAACATTAGTATTTTATTTCAGAGTTATTATGAATCAAAGTATGATTTAGATTCTCTTTCTCTCAAACAAATCAAAATTTCCTTAGAGCAGAGGCCCCCCCGATTACCTGACCATGGTCTGAACAATTTTGATTCAGATCACACACAATATATGAAAAATCTGAACTGAAGTAAATAATTTGCACATAAGTAATTATTTTATGAAGTCCCTCAACTTGGCATTTGACATTTAAAAAGAAAAATGCCACACATTATACCAACTGCACTTTCTTTGCTGTTGTTTTTTTTTTTTTTTTTGGTTTTTAGGAGCATTAGCAACTAAGGCCATATTGCTCCGGAATATGCAGTGGTCATTCCCTGACCTTTCCGCATCCTCCGTATTTGGTGGTGATGGGCTCGAATCCCGGTCTAATCAAGAAGCGTGTGGTACTCACTGCTGCTCCTTCCCACCTGGCTTCGGAGGCACCACTTTCTTTGCATTACTGATGATGCCATAATACTTGTGAAATATGTCATTCTATTTCATAACAATTTAATAGTTAAATTACACAATTGCAAAGAAAAAAGTGTCTCCTTCTGCTGTGCAGCCTCGTAATTATACAAGGTAATTAAACAAGGTGTTCTGTAATAAAAGAAAAATGCATTATTATAATATTTATTTCACATTTTGTTAGTTTTATTCCAGTAAAGGATCTGAACTTGAATTTTTTTTTTCCTTAGATATTCTGGTCTATACACAGCAGAAGACTTATTTACACAGCATGAGAGATATCAAAAAGGTGTTCTTCTTAGACTAATACTATTTTAGGGTGGTAAGCTTGAAACTATGACATTAACTAGTGCATTTGGATCATTATTACATAGTTGAATTTTTTTAGACAAACCGAAGTTTGTACATTGGCATCATTATTGTAACATCACATATTGTGAAATCCTTCACAATATGAGATGTTACAATATCTAATATCACCCCTTATACTTCTGAGAATCCAAGTAGCTTTAAAATAGTGATGTTTCTAAATGGCAGTACTCAACTGAAAATAAGTAGTCTTCTCTAATGGGAAGCATTACTTATTTGATATAAGGAAGGCAACTTGTTGTGAATTTCATAATATCAGATGTTATAATCGTAATATCAGTTACAAACTTCTATTTGACCAAAAAATTCAACTTGTGTAGTAATAATGCAATGCACTAACTAGTCATAGTTTAAATTTTACAGTCTGAAGCTGGCTTCGATAAAATATTATTAGTCTAATTAACTACTTTAATTAAAATTATTGTCTTATCACTTAATTTCCATTAACTGATACTTAGAATTAGCACATGATGCAAGAAAGTAAGCTTATATAGCATCAGCCAAAAAAAAAAAAAACACCCCTTATTTCACCCATCCACTCGCTCCAAATGTTTGTCAAGTTCTGCCTTGAATCTATTTAAGCTATCAACTTCTACAACGGCAGATGGAAGTATGTTCGAGCAATCAACCACCTGCTGGCTAAAGGCAAACTTCCACACATCTATCCTACAACCATCCTTCCTCAATTTGAATTTATGCCCTCTCAGGCAATTATTCTGAGCATGAAGAAGAATCCCATCTGCATTGAGCATGCTCAAACCGTTCAAGGCTTTATACACCTCAATCAGATCACCTCGCAGGTGCCTAGTCTCCAGACACTGTAATTTGCAAAACTTGATCCTTTCTTTATAAGAGCAACCCTTTGTTCCATTCACTAATCTTGTTGCCCTTCCCTGTACTCGTTCCAACAGCTCTAAATCCTTCTTAAAATGAGGCCTCCAGACCTGTATACAGTACTCAAGGTGTGGCCTGACCATTGCCTTATACAAGGGGATAATCACCTCCTTATCCCTGCTAGAAAATTTCCTGTATATCATTGACAAGACACCATGAGCTACTCTTGCAGACTGTCTGCACTGCTCAGAAAATTTCATATCTGCCTGCACAATTACCCCCGGTCCTTTTCATTCTCTACCACTGTCAGTGTGGTACCACTGAGTTGATACATTACTCTGGAATTACTGCTTCCCATATGTAGTACTTTACATTCGTCAATGTTAAACTTCATTTGCCACCTCTCAGCCCATCTGCTCAACTTTTCTAGATCGTACTGCAGCAGTGTACTGTCAGTGTCATTAACAACCCTGCCAACCTTTGTATCATCTGCAAACTTGAACATTAAGCCTGATATACCATTATCAATATCATTTATAAATACAGAAAACAACAATGGACCAAACACTGAACCCAGAGGGACTCCACTAATAACATTAGTCCACAAAGAGCAGTTTCCATTGATTACCACTCTGTCTTCTCCCACTCAACCATCCCTTTATCCATAGCAGCAATTTGCCTCCAATGCCACTGCTCCGATTTGTGCAGCAGTCTTCCATGTGAAACAGTATCAAAGACTTTTCTAAGCTCCAAATATATGATATCAAAGTTATTCTTTGCATCCAGTTCCTTTGTGACTACATCATAGTATCCAATCAAATTAATCAGACAAGACTTCCCCTTAACAAACCCATGCTGTGTCCGAGCTATAACTGAAGGCTTGTCTAGATGATCCTGCAATGCTTCTTTAACCAGTGCCTCCATTAATTTCACTGGAACAGACGTTAAACTAACAGGTCTATAATTACCCATCTCCCTTTGATCCTCCTTTGTGGATTGGGGTCACATTTGCACATCTCCAGTCCATTGGTACCTTCCCTGAGTCCAGGGAAGCTCTCATAATTATGGCTAAGGGTTTACTTACTTCCTTTGCTGCTCCTTTAATATAACTGGATAGATTCCATCCACCCCAGGTGCCTTTCTTGTGTTTATCTTCAGCAATTTCTCCTCCACTTTACTCTCAGTTATTACAAGATTATCTTGCTCACTGCCAGAGTTGAATACACCTCTGGCATTCCCCTCGCTGAATAACTCCTCATGTGTGAATGTCAATGCAAAATATTCATTTAGTTTGTTAGCTACCTGAGCAGGATCATCAACAGTTGAACCATCGATATCAAGTGGACCAATCTGATTCATTCCCTTCTAGAGTTTACATAAGTAAAGAACTCTTTGCTGTTTTTCTTTGTATCCTTTGCCAAAGATTTCTTGTAATCTGCCTTCACCTGCCTAACCTCCTTTGTAACTTGGTTACAGACCAGCTTATATCTATCATAGGCTTCTGTGTTACATGTTAATTTATATGTATCCCATGCATTTTTCTTCTCTGTCACATGTCTAAGTTCAGCTGACATCCATTTAGGCCTAAATCTTGAACAATATTTATTTGTTGGCATGAAAAGCCAAGTAGCTTCCTTCTTTGAATGCTTCCCATTTTGAATTTGCTGTTGGTAACATCATCAGTTGGTTCCACTGTATAGAATTTAAATACTGTCTCAGACCACTGTAGTCACCTTTAGGAAAGCAAAAACTCTTCCCGTTACCCTTGATGGTAGTTACCTCTGAGTAAATCCCACTTGAGCACACTGTGATCACTGCCACCTAGTGGTTCCTTTATCTGCAGATTCTTTATGCTTGAAGAATCACTACTGATAATCAGATCAAGAGTATTACTCCCTCTAGTTGCCTCCCAAACATGCTGCTGTAGCAAACAATCATCCAATAAATCTTTAAAAGTGTTGCTAGTGTGCGAGTGACCAACCCACAAATTCCAGTCAATATCCAGGAAATTAAAATCCCCCATAAGACACTCTAATTTATTGGCCCACTATTTCTCTGCACAATTGCTCATTATACTCATCAGGCCTATAACACACACCCACTCTCATTTTTCCTTTCCCAGTGCTTATGTCACACCAAATAGACTTAACATTGCATTGTCCACCCACGTCACTTGGATGCACTTGCTTCGATTTTATGTGTTTCTTAACTAACAGCCTAACTCCTCCTCCCTTCCTGTCCTGTCTATCCTTTCTGTACACATTGTACTCCCCAAATTCCAGTTCTGCACTGCTTATGTCTGTGTGACACCATGTCTCTGATATCCCAACCATATCTGCCTCTGATGTCTTGACTAGCACTTCAAGCTCATCGAATTTATTAACTATACTTCTAGCATCAGTGTACATGCAAGTATACATGCAGCTGTTTCTACTCTTAGTTACCCTAACATAGCCCATGTATTTACTTGTTACACTATGACTCCCAGCAGTCCTGGAAATTCCCATTGCCTTGCTTTCCATGCTGCTGCTCAATTGCATTTCAATTGAGTAGCAGCCTTACTTTCTGCAGAATCCAGCAAACATACAAATTTATAAACAATAACTGCTTTATGAAGTGGTTTCCTTATAATTTGTCTACCAAATATTTCAAATAATCATGCAAGAACATATATATTTCAAATAATCATGCAAGAACATATATATTTATATGTGCAATAAATATAATCCAATTTTGTTATCTTTGTTGCTGCTTTATCATCATCTAATGAGGTATTTTCATTTTTGAAAGAAGCAGTTGTTCACTAAATATTAGTATTATAATGGATAAATGAAGGAATGGAATTTTTTCTGCATCAGCAAAAAAAAAAAAAAAAAACCCTATCATTCACACCATCCTATCACAAAAAAAATTTATCTAATTCCACTTTGAACTTAACCAAACTGTCAACTTTAACTGCTGGGCAGGCAATTCATTCCAATTATCTACAGCATGCTGCCCAAAAATAAACTTCATGAGATTCCAGTCTTCTATTAATCCCTTAAATTTTGTCTGTGCTCCTAGGTGCTTTTCTATTCTTCCAGTGAAAATATACCTCTATAAATATACCTTTATATAAAATACAAATAGTTCAAATGGTGCAGCAGTTATTACCAACAGACAGGCCAGCATGTGAATTTTTTTTTCCCACCACAATGCTGCACTTAACTGAAGAAGATGAGTTTCCTACAAAGTGTGCTTTTCTGATTAAGCAACTTTTAATGTTTCATGACATGTAAATTAGAACAATGTTCACATATGGGAATCTGAGAACCCACATAAAGTGCATGAAAATGTTAGTCTGAAAATCAATGCATGATGCAGACTTCATGATCACATTATTGGTCCATTTTTCTCTGAAAAGTCAATTAATAGAACAATTTAGCTTGAGATTTTAGAGAATTATGGATGCTCACAACTGGAGTAAATCAGCCAATGTTTTTCCAATAGGATAGTGCCCTACCATTGGTATTCTGCTGTACATAACAATCTTGAAGCTGTTTTTCCAAATTGCTGGATTGGCCGTGGTGGACTGATTGAACGACCACCTCGGTCACCATTCAGCTCCACTTGATTTTTTTCTTGTGAGATTATATTAAGATTAAGGCATTTGCAACAACAGTTCCTGATTTGTCAACATTAAAGACAAGAATAATTGAAGCAATCCCTTTGATTTCATCTGAAATGCTAACAATATATGGCAGGATGTTGAGTACAGATTTGACATTCTCAAATCTACAAGAGTGGGTACACATTCATGTTTTATTGATATGCATAAAAACTTTTGAGTTTTTAAAAATTATAAAAGCTCAAAAGTTAATGTAAATAGCATCCATTCAAAAGCTATGGCCTTTTGAACAGTATGTAATGCAAAGTAGCAGACCAGACTAGACTAGAGCCATCAAACTAACAATAGAACATAACATCCACCTGTAACAAAGAATTTACATGTATGAAGTTAGAGAAGTAAACTCATATGAGTAAATGAGTGGCAGGGTACATGCACCATAAGCAAAATAATGTGTAAAGCTCACCCCCACACACACACACACACACTATTGTGCTCAACCCTGGGATTTTGAAAAAATGAACAATGCCCATCATCCATGTGTCAGAGAAATAAGCATAAAAGCAACTGCATTCACACTAGAAGTAGGCAGATCAATGAAATACAGTAGATGGGCTGAAGTGCCAAGCTTAACTTTCAGTAGGATGCCAAATCAAAGTATTTGCAGCATTTCTGAAAACTACTGCATCCTGGATCAGAGATTCCCAAAATTTTATACCTTGCCCCCACCCTTAAATATTTCCTAGATTTTTCTCCCTATCTTCCAGAAAAGTGCAAATAAGCATATTTGAAATAAAAGTTAGTTACACGTATACATATTTTTATAAATTATAAGAGTCGTTGTCCCACACTTTGGGTTGTTATTATTTGGTTTTTAGGAGCATTAGCAACTAAGGCCATATTGCTCTGGGGATATGCAGTGGTCATTTCCTGACCTTTCTGCATCCTCCGTATTTGGTGGTCATGGGCTCGAACCCCGGTCTAATCAAGAAGCATGTGCTACACACTGCTGCTCCTGCCCACCTGGCTACGGAAGTGCCCACACTTTGGGAACCTCTACCCTAGATCAATGATGATTGATGCAATCACCAAATGGAAACATCTGGGAAATGTTTCGATACACTATAGAAGTTGATGAAAAGAGACCAGAGGGCATTCAGATCCAGTGAGTCATCATCAAACAAAAGTACAAAGACAACAGGAACTGGGGTTATTACAAAAATGATACATAGGGAGCTACATAACATCAGCTTTTATGCCCAAGCACACTAAAAAACATCACAGCACACAAAGCAGTGTTGAACTGCCTGCCGAACAAACCCATTATAACTGGTCAATGGATTGTTGGAAGACTATCTATTACGAAGTGATGAACCAGGGTGCATGGTTTTCTGATCTGATGACCATGTTTGGGCCTGGTTGATGCTTGGAAAACATTATTTACCGAAGTGTGTTATCTCAATGTGAAGTTTGGCAGAGGTGTTGTCATCACAAAACAACTCCCATTTACTGTTGATTGTTATGGTTTGTGCTTAAACCATTAGTCATTGAACATGTTTTGTGGTACACTGATATTTTGGATAATCCACTCTTCCTATGTGATTGTAGCAACATGGGGAAAATATTCATTTCTGTTTCAGCATGAAAATGCACTATGCCATATTGCACAGCCTGTAAGTGATTTGATTTGAAGATATGGATGTGCAAACCTTCACTGACCACCCCTGAGCTGTATCTTTAATCCCATTTAAGATCTTTTGGATGAACTGGAATGTCAGCTTTGATCAGGCCAACATGACTGAAATCAGAACCAGGTTCATCATTTCCATTAGGCACTGTGCCTAGGGCACATGAGGTTTTTATATAATGTTTATATAAATAAAATAGAATTCAAATGATTTTATTCCAACAATAAAATTCTTTATTTTTTTCTTTTTAAAGTTCATATTGCAAGTAAGTTAGTGCTGTAATAAGTGTTGTGGAAATAACCATCAGGGGTAAGGGAAAGGGTTTTTGCTTCCGTAAAGGCGAGTACAGTGCTTTCCGACAGTTTTTAAATTCTGTACAGTGGGATAAACTGACAAAGTTACCAACAGTAAATTCTAAGTGGGAAGCATTCAAGGAATTAATCGTGGAAGCTACTAAAAGTTTCATACCTATTAAGAAATATTGTTCAAGGTTTAGGCCTAAATGGTTATCTAATGAAACTCTTAATAGAGAAGAAAAATGCATGGGATGCATATAAATTAATCAAGTGACTCAGAGGCCTATAGCAGATATAAGCTAGTCTGTAATCAGGTGACAAAGGAGGTTAGGCAGGCGAAGGCAGATTACAAGAAAAACAGCAAGGATTTCTTTACTTATATAAACTCTAAAAGGAAGGGGATGAATATGATTGGTCCACTTGACATCGATGGTTCGACTGTTGATGATCCTGCTCAGATAGCAAACAAACTGAATGAGTATTTTGCATCTACATTCACACATAAGGAATTATTAAGGTTTGAAAATGGCAGAAGGTTATCAAATTGTAGCAGGATACTTAATGATTTTGGAATAACTGAAAGCAAAGTGGAGGAGAAATTGTTGAAGTTAAACATAAGAAAAACACCTGGAGTGGATGGGATCTATCCAGTTATATTAAAGGAGGCGGCAAAGCAACTAAGCAAACCCTTAGCCATAATTACGAGAGTGTCCTTGGACTTGGGGGAGGTTCCCACGGACTGGAGATTTGCAAATGTATCCCCAATTCACAAAGGGGGATCGAAGGGTGACACGAGTAATTACAGACCAGTTAGTTTAACTTCTGTTCCAGGTAAAATAATGGAGTCACTGGTTAAAGATGCATTGCAGGATCATCTAGACAAGACTGCAGCAATAATTCAGACACAGCATGGGTTTGTTAAGGGAAAGTCTTGTCTGACAAATTTGATAGGATATTATGATGTGGTTACAAAGGAACTGGATGCAAAAAATAATTTTGATATCATATATGTGGATTTCAGGAAAGCTTTTGACACTGTTGCACATGGAAGACTATTGTACAAATTGGAGCAGAATGGTATTAAGGGTAAAGTTGCTACAATGGAAAAAAGGATGGTTAAGTGAGAGAAGACAGGGTGGTAATCAATGGGTGTTGCTCTTCATGGACTAATGTTATTAGTGGAGTTCCACAGGGTTCGGTGTTAGGTCCACTGTTTTGTATATTTATCAATGATACTGATGAAGGTATATCAGGCTTAATGTCGACGTTTGCAGATGATACAAAGGTTGGCAGGGTTGTTAATGACAGTGATGGCAGTGTGCTAGTGCAACAGGATCTAGATTTGGGCAGATGGGCTAAGAAATGGCAACTGAAGTTTAACCTTGACAAATGCAAAGTACTGCATATGGGTAGAAGTAACCCCAGAGAAACATACCAACTGTGTGGTACTACACTTAAGGTGGTAGAAAATGAAAAAGACCTGGGAGTAATTGTGCAGTCAGATATGAAGTTTTCTGAGCAATGCAGACAGGCTGCCAGGGCAGGTCATGGGGTTTTGTCAATGATATATAGGAATTTTGCTAGCAGGGAAAAGGAGGCGATTATCCCTCTGTATAAGGCAATGGTCAGGCCACGCCTTGAGTACTGTGTACAGGTCTGGAGGCCTCATTTTAGGAATGATGTAGATTTACTTGAGCGTGTACAGAGAAGGGCAACAAGATTGGCGAGGGGAATGAAGGGATCCTCTTACCAAGAGAGGCTTAAGTTCTGCAAATTGCAGTGGCTGGAGACTAGGCACCTGCACGGTGATCTGATTGAGGTATATAAGGCCTTGAATGTTGAGCACGCTGAATTCTGATGGGATCCTTCCACTTGTTCAGATTACGAACCTAAGGGGGCATAAATTCAAATTAAGAAAAGACAGATGTAGAATAGATGTACGGAAATTTGCCTTTGTTCCAATCACTTGTTCCAGAAAGAAAGAAAAGAAATAAACTACCAGTATCATTTCAGTCCAATCGAAATCTATACTGTTTCAGTTCTTGGGATGTCAACCAACCCCAGTTTTATCACAGCAACCAGTTTTTCTGGTGAGAGATATTTTTAAAAAATATGTATATTATAATAATAATAATAATAATAATAATAACAATAATAACAACAACAGCAACAACAAATTCCAGTAACTTACAAATCCATAAATTTTTTTCAGCTTCAAGTGCATATGAGCTCCCAAAATATAGTCAGTCAAATCAGGCTGAAGAAAATGGGCCCATGTAGCAAAATCAACATCAGAAGTATATGGGATTATATCACATTGCCTATACCAACCTGTAATGAGAGTGGTAATATAACAGTTATGATGTACTTATGTTTATTGTATTCACATGCACAGAAATATATAAAAAAATTCTTTAATTATTAAGAACAGGGGAATGAGATTTATCTTCATATAAGTTTAAGTTATTTTCTACATAAAATATACTGTGGAAAGATGAAGAAACACAGGAAGAACAAACTACTAAGGCGACCTACTCTGCATTAAACCAAAAGTTAAGGATATGTCAACAATGGTGCAAATGAAAGAGTATAGTTTTTGCAGTCTTCAGAAATGGATAAAGTGCTAAATTTTTGAATAAGATAAGAAAGCCCATAGCAGATATTTGAAGAAATCTGCTGAGATTATAGTCTCTTTTGCCAGTTATTAACAACAAAATTATCGTTGGTTCACCTTCTAATTCCATTAATTCACCAATTAATGGTTGCTCTTCATATTGGGCTAACGTTAGAAGTACATGCCTTGGGGTCCCCAAGGAATGGTACAGAGACCACTGCTGCTTATGATTTTTAAAGTGACAAAGGGACGGAGGGCATGATGTTAAAATTTACAGAGGATATCAAGACTGGGAGAGTAGCTAATGATCAATGCCAAGCAGTGCTCCATCAGCAATACTTAGACCTCAAGGATGGCCAAAAAAATGTGGCCATTATGGTTTAATGCTGCACAATGCAAGGTATTGGGCAATTCCAGAATAACTTACACACTTAGTGGGTTTAAATTAAAAACAGTAGAGGAAGAAAGAGATTTAGGAATTACAATATATTTGGATGTGAAATTCTCCATACAGTACAGTAGACAGACAGCAAGAAGGATTCATGGAGTACTACTAATGATTTATCAAACATTTGCTTGGCTTGTAAAGACAGCAAGGTCATAATCCCACCATATAAGGAAGTTGTGAGACTACACCTGGAATCCTGTGTTCAGGTATGGAGACAGCACCTAAATTCCACTAAGGTTATCTGAGTAATCAATCAGAAGTGTCTGATTCTCCAATAGAAATTTCTAAGCAGTCAACAGCACTCTCTGCCAACCCATCTAATTACCACATATTGGTTTCCTCTTTTATTACATGCTGGATGGAGTTTGCTTCCTGCACAGCTATGATACAATTTACTCCTTTTGTGGAAAGCCATTCTACTTAAACTTTTAAAGTGCAATTTTCACTTGCAATGAATCCTTTAATTGGCTCCACATATTTTCAATTGGGTTTCAAATGCTGTTTGTTGTTTGTTTGTGTGTTATTTGGTTTTTAGGAGCATTAGCAACTAAGGCCATATTGCTCCGGGATATGCAGTGGTCATTCCTTGACCTTTCCGCATCCTCCGTATTTGGTGGTGACGGGCTCGAACCCCGGTCTAATCAAGAAGCGTGTGCTACGCACTGCTGCTCCTTCCCACCTGGCTACGGAGGCGCCGTTTCAAATGCAAATAGCATGGAAGCAGATGAAGAACTTTATGTTCATGCTGAAGAGCTATGTTATGAATACAATATGAATCTTATCTACCACAAATATCAGAAACAGATAACTCCACCTTCAACATAATGGAATTCCATAGAATGTTTTTCTGTCAGCCAGGTTTGAATGTCTGATTTTTTTGGTAGATATCGTTGGGATGGTTTCCATACGAACACTATGGTATGGAGCATTATCTAAAACAATAATGCTATTTAGCTTAATGTTTGTCAATAGTTTGTTGACAAAATAATCTTCGTAATGTGGGCCATTCATTTCTCCATAGTAATCGCCTATAGGTCTTTTACTATATATTTCGTACTGTACATTCACAAATTTCATCAACTCTTCATTCTCATTCATAACTGTCATCAGCTTTTCAATGTGAGAATTTCGTTCTGGAAGAAAAACTCGTGCACTCTTTTCCAAATAGCTGTCAGCATAAAATTACGATTTTTTTTTCAGCTCCAGTCTTTGATGGTCACTTCTTTCTGGGCATTAAAAAATGATCTGTACTGCTGAAGTTGAGACTTAATCTTTTTAATAGTGTAATCTGAAACACCAGTTAAATCTACAGCCAAAGAGAATATCTCATTATGCAATTTATCTGGATGTGTTTCTTTTAACTTCAGGATACATTCCAGAACTTCTTAAAGGCTGGCCAGCTGCATGCTTTCAAAAACCAGTTGACTGATGAAAACACTCCATATTGCTATAACTAGCAAGGAAGCTGATGGTTGATTGGGTAATAACTAACTTGTGGGAAAGCTTGTGGGAAATATGGATAAGGCATTTAGAAATGGCATTCATGCCCAATACTTATAGCACATAACTTTTGATTAAACTTGTATTAAAAACAGAATTTGTAATTAATGTTACAAACCCTTTAGTGGAACTATATTTGTGGATGTACCTTTCCTTCCATAGACTCCAATATAAAGTTAGGTTTTTGCAGCAAGTACAGTGGTGAAAATAGCTAAACAAATGAAGAAATTTTCACAATTATAAATGATACTATAATTAAGGACCATAAATTACAATTATGAAGGAAGAGTTTTAGACTGGATTATAACACTTTATTTTCACCAGTGAATTGTTAAGTTGTGAAATAAGTTACATCTGTGGATAGTTGAAGCTGACAGTTCAGGGAAATCAAAAAGGTTAGCTGGATCAGCACCTATGTGGAAAGGAAAACACATAAGGATTTTGTTTTGGCTGCACCAGTCAAAAAAACCCCCCAGTGCATTCTTGAACTGGATGACTCATACTAATACATAATTAATAGTAATATTAGGGTAAATTCTTTTCATATGCATTACACTGTAAAGCATATACAAGCAGTAAGAAGTTTCACTTACCTAACAGTGTTCCACTTGATATCCAAAATGGTATTAAAAGTGACTTCAGTAAATATTTCAGTTCCCTGAGAGAATCCTTGAAATCCTTCTTAAACGATTGGTTAGGAACTGCTAACAGAGAATGCTTACTATAGAAAGTCCTGCATTCTTCAAAATTACACTCTAGAAAATTTGATATGGGCAATTCCATTAAGAAAATTAATGGATCTGATGGAATTCTGTAGCAGAAATTTCCATTATTAACTATATGTACATTAAATCTGAAAGAAAGAAAGAAAAAAATCTTATCATGGTTGATATAGCATCAATACAAAGTTTGATAAAGTTATCTGGTGTGGTGATAGTACAGAGGTGTATTACATTTCACTTTCTCATGAAGTTGTACTTTACATTCGTACATAAATTAATTTTTGAAAGATCTGAAGCCAAAACAAATGCAAATTTTTGGTCATTAGATAATTTAAGTTATTGTGAATTCAGACAAAAGGTTTACACATTTATCAGTTAGCTGTAAAATAGTGTTATACAAATGTTTTTTGGTCCCATACCTCTTAATTCCTAGCTTTACCAGTGGAACCCTAAATAAAGAGGAGGCTAAATAATAAGGAGGTGATTATTCCTTTGTATAAGGCAATGGTTAGGCCACATCTTGAGTACTGTATACAGGTCTGGAGGCCTCATTTCAAGAAGGATGTAGAGCTGCTGGAACGGGTACAGAGAAGGGCAACAAGAGTAGTGAATGGAACAAAGGGTTGCTCTTACGAAGAAAGGCTTAAGTTTTGCAAATTACAGAGTCTGGAGACTAGGCACCAGCGAGGTGATCTGATAGAGGTGTATAAGGCTTTGAATGGTTTGAGCATGCTCAATGCCAATGGGATTCTTCATCTTGCTCAGAATAATCAGCTCAGAGGGCATAAATTCAAATTGAGGAAGGACAGATGTCTGATAGATGTGCGGAAATTTGCCTTTGGCCAGCGGGTGGTTGGTTGGTGGAACCAACTTCCATCACTTGTTGTTGAAGTTGATAGCCTAAACAAATTTAAAGCTCAACTGGACAGGTATTTTGAACAAATGGAGGGGTGAAATGGGAGTGGTGTGTGTTTTTTTTTTTTTTTTTTGGCTGATGCTGAATAAGCTTGCTTTCTTGCATCATATGCCTCTACTAATGCTAAAATATATTTTTATTTTTTTCAGTAATAAAGCACTGTGATTGGCAAACAAATATTTTTAAGTTCAAAATCTGTGTAATTGGAAATCCTTCTGCATTTTAAATTGCACAGATTTTAAAATTTGCATGCTGGAAGCTGAGATACAAGCCAAATACATTGCTTATATCTCAGCTTCCAGAAATGCTAGAGATAAAAAAAAAAAAAAAAAAAGTCATTGACAACTTAATTCCCAGAATTAGCATGATAGGCAAGTTTGTAACTCATTCATGGGCCACATATTGAGACGAGTCTGCCTTCTCATGGAATAACTGCTGTTTACCCCAACACAAGGTCTGCAGACCACAAACTGTGGTCTGCAGATTACTGTAAACAAGCTATATCTTTAGCATTAAAGATACTAGTTTAAAATTTGTAATGAGACTTGATCAGTATATTTCATGCATTCTGAGAATCCAGAACAAAATCCAAACAAAATATTTAGTGAAAGATTCCAAGCAGAAGTAAATTAACAGGTTTAATTTTGTACACAATTCCAGTATTTACAAATAACATGGAAACCTTGAGTATATATCCAGAACTGCTTGAAATATTATAATAGCAATTACCAGAAAAGCCATAATATAACAAAAATATTATAAATATTAAAATAGAGAAATGCACATATACTTATCAAAATATCTCACAGAAAGAAATTATTAGTAAATAATGCAAGAAAGCAAGCTTATAACAGCATCAACCAAATAAAAAAAAAAAAAAAAAAACCTTCCCATTTTACCTATCCATATCATTCAACTGTCTAGTTCTTCCTTGAATTTATTCAGGCTATCCATTTCCACAACAGATGGAAATTCATTCCAGTAATCAAACCCCTGCTGGCTAAAGACTAACTTCTGCACATCTATTCAACCATTCTTTCTCAATTTGAATTTATGCCCCTCATGTGCACAGTCTGAGCAAGAAGAAAAATCCCATATACATTGTGCTTGCTGAATCTATTCAAAGCCTTAAACATCTCAATCAAATCATCTCGCAGGTGCCTAATCTCCAAACACTGCAATTTGCAGAACAGAAGTCTTTCTTGATAAAAGCATCCGTTTGTTTCCTTCACCAATCTTGTTGCCTACTCTATACCTGCTCCAGCAGCTCTACATCCTTCCTAAAATTAAACATTAAGACCTGTATGCAGTACTCAAGACATGGCCTGACCACTGCCTTATACAAACGCATAATCACCTCCTTATCTCTGCTAGCAAAATTCCTGTACACCATAGTCAAAACTCCATGCACTGTTCTGGCAATCTGTCTGCACTGTTTAGAAAACTTCATATCCGACTGCACAATTACCCCCAGGTCTTTTTCATTCTCCACTACCTTGAGTGCACTATCACACATTTGGTACATTAATCTGGTTACTGCTACCTACATGCAATATTACATTTGTCAATGTTAAACCTTAATTGACATTTCTCAACTGAAATGCCTAATTTTTCTAGCTCTTGTTGCAGTAGCATGCCATCATTACTGTCATTAACCATCCCACCAACCTTTGTATCATCAGCAAACTTAGACAATAAGTTCTGATATACCCTCATCAATATCATTAATAAATACAAAAAAAACAATGGATCCAGCACCAAACCCTGGGGGACTCTGCTGATAACATTAGTCCACAAAGAACAGCATCCATTGATAACTCTGTCTTATCCCACTTACCGATCTCCCCCCCCCCCATTTTTTTTTTTCAAAGCAGTAACTTCCCTTAATGCCACATTGCTCCAATTTGTACAGCAGTCTTTTATGCACAACACTCAAATGCTTCCCTGAAATCCAAGTATATGATATCAATATTATTTTTACATCAGTTCCTTTTTACTGCATCATAGTATCCAATCAAACTGTTCAGACAAGATTGCCCTTGACAAACTCATGCTATGACTGAAGTATAACTGCACTCCTGTGTAGATGGTTCTGCATTATTTCTTTGACCAACGACTCCATTACAAAGCTTTCCTTAAAAAAAAAAAGCATTGTCATGTTTGCTGAATGTTACAATAATTATGATCATGTCTGAGGATTTATGAGCTTGTACTCTTTCCCTGTGTGATGATGGTATTACTCAAAATCAGATAAGCTGAAAAAGTTTATTAGTGTTATAAACTTTTTCAGCTAAGAGAGGACTATGAAAGTGACACTAATGCTTCAGGTTCTTCACTATAATTATATTCCATTGTAAAAATGTCATATTATGCTTCACCAATCTCAGCTTATTTTGTTAAAGACAAGACTAACATTGCTCATACATATAAAACTATATACAACATAGCAGAATAATTTAATTGAATAATGTACATTTAATTTTACATACTCAAGGATCATTTGGCATATTCAAAACTTTCTTCATTTACTCCTTTGCAGTCCAATGTTGTGGCTGCCACAACTTTGTAAAACTCTGCTTCCTGTCTGATGCTGTGGCAGCCATGACCGTTAGTGCTGCCAATTTTAAAATTGGTTTTTCTGCTGTGCTAGCATAATTAATGTACTGTTATATATTTAATAAAACAATCTTAAAAACTAGACTGATATTTACATTCAACTGTTAATAGTAGGCAGCAGTTGTTTTTCTTCATTTTAGAAGTCACAAAATATTTTATATTCTGTGTTAGAAGTGAAGTATTTAGCCATGGCATCAACATCTAGTAAAGCTTTTCTGATGAAGAAATTGTTGGAACTTTCTGATTCAGAATTTGAACGAACTGAAGATGTTTTTTGGTATTAACATGGGACTAGATGAAAAAACTACTACACAAGAACATTGGTCTGAAGGCTTTAAATGGATTGAGTAAGTGCAATTCTAATGGTATTCTTCCTCTGGCTACACACATCAGGGGGTCCATAAATTCAAACTGAGGAACAATAGATGTGTAGAAATTTGCATTCAGCCAGAGAGTAACTGATCGTTGGAACAAACTACCATTTAGTGTTTTGTGGAAGCAGACAGTGTGAGTAAATTTAAGGAAGAATTAGACATGTTATTAGAGGGGATAGACTGAGGTGGGCAATGTTTTTTTTTTTTTTTTTTGTTGATATTGTATAAATCTTGCTTCATTCCATCATTAATTCAGTATTGAAGGTGCTGAGTGAGGAAATTGCTACTAAGGTCCAATGCCTATATGCGAAGTATTGGGGGTAGTGTTAGACTTTGTTTATTCACTGATTGATTTTACACTAGTATCCAACAAGCAGAACTTAATGAACTAAATATATAACCTTGAGGCACTGTTATGGAAAAACAAAAAGGGATTTACATTTACCATCAAAGATCAACACAAAGAAAATTGAAAAGCACAGGATTATTGGTTCTTGAAAACAGGATAAATACAAAAGAAAAGTACTTATGATTTCTATATTACTGAAACTGAAGTAACAACTAGACTGATATTGTTTCTTTCTCCCTCTCTTTACTTATCAGGAAAAGTAAAAAGAGGGAGAAAACCCTGTCACTATTTGTGATTACATAATGGGTGCTGTAGACAGAAGTAACAGATGAATGAAATGGTAAAGTTTGTTTGCAACTTTTAGAAGTCTTAGTTGTGAACAGCTTCATCTCAATTAAAAGGTACCAGATCCATTTCAAAAGAACCTTCATCACAAGAAGTTTTGAAAGAATTTGCTTGTTTGGCTAGTAGGAGATGCCCAAAATAAGAACAGTCTTTCTAGAAAGAGGCTATCAAGTTCAAATGCAGAAGACAAATTGAATGCTTAATTTCATTTTGCGAGAAAAGATGAAAATCCAAATAACAAGAAACAATGTACAATATGTATAAGTGTTAGAAACAGAAAAAAAGAAAGTCTGGTATTGCAAGACATGTTCCAGAAAATATGGACTGTGTGATTTTGAAAGTTTCAAACCCAGTTGTCTGGAGGACTACTTATTTGTTCCATCATTCCTCGAGCTGTACTACACCGCTATCCTTGTTATTTGGTTTCATTATTATGTGTATTGTGTGTTAATATTCTGTAATGGCATCCCCGGTTGTAGAATTCCTTCTCATATTAGAGAGTCTCTTTGTAATAGGTAAAGGTTTTTTATTGAAATCTGTCCACTGTGCTACAAGAGGCAGGGGTTTAAATTTAAAAAAAAAAATTTTTTTTTTTTTTAAATTTTAAAAAAATTTGCTTGTAGTCATTGAAGAGAACTGTTACTCGTACTTGTGATTCAATTAGTTTACTTAAAATTGCTATTTATTACTATCCTCCAATTACTAGTGTCATTTATAACTAATTTAAACACTCAAGTAAATTTAACATTTTCCTTCAGTTATCACAAAATCATTCAGCTCCCTGTTAAACTTTGATATGCTTCTGGCATCCTCCATCCCTAGACAATTCCTATTGTGTGAATGTACATACAAAATTTCCATTCTGTATCTACATTCTGAGCAGGATCATTAACAGTAAAAACAATTCATATCTAGTGGACTATTATGATTCATCCCTTTCTTTCTAGTGTGTAGAAAAGTAAAGAAGTCTGTCGCTTTTCTTTGCATTTTTAGCATTAGCTGAGGCATATGATGTGAGAAAGCAAGCTTATAGCATCAGCCAAAAAAAAAAAAAAACACCTTCCCATTTCACCTATCCAGTCACTCCAAATGTTTGTCTAGTTCAGTCTTAATTTTATTTAAGCTGTCAACTTCCACAACAACAGATAGAAGTCTGTTCTAGCAATTAACTACCCAATGGCTAAATAAAGGCAAACTCTGCACATCTATTCTACAACTGTCTTTTCTCAATTTGAAAATATGTCCCTACCCCCAGTTCTTAATCTGAGCAAGCGGAAGTATCCCATCAGCATTGAGCCTGCTCAAACCATTCAAGACCTTATACACCTCAATCAGATCACCTTGCAGAACTTAAGCCTTTCTTGATAAGAGTACCCCCTTCTTCCTCTCACCAAACTTGTTGCCCTTCTTTGTACTTATTCTAGCAACTTTACATCCTTCTTAAAATGGCCTCCAGACCTGTATGCAGTACTCAAGGTGTGACCTTGAGTACTGCGTACAGTCTGGAGGCCTCATTTGACAGTGACTTCTCATAATCTGCCTCAGCTTGCCTCTAACCTCCTTTGTGACTTGACTACAGACTAGTTTATATCTATTGTAGGCATCTGAATTACCTATTAATTTATATGCATCCCATGCATTTTCATTCTCTATCACAAGTCTCATCAGTTCATCTGACATCAATTTAGGTCTATTCTTGAACAGCATTTCTTAATTGGAAAAATAAGAGTATCTTACGATTACTTCCATTTAGAATTTGCTGTTGGCAACTGCATCAATTGGTCCCACAGCATAAAATTAAATTGTTGTCAACTTTAAAAAAGCAAAAACGTTTTCCTTGCCTCTGACAGTAGTTTGATTTTTAAGTAAATCCTACATCAATACATGTGATCACTGCCACCTAGTGGTCTTTTATCAGCAGAATGGAATGCATGAACGGTTGCTGCAGACAATCACATCAAGTCTCTCTCTCAAATAGAAAAAAATAATCCAATAAACTCACAAAAGTTTTGCTACCATGGGAGTGGCTAACCCGCAAGGTCCAGTGAATATCTGAAGTTCAAGTCAATCATAAGACATTCTGATTTACTGGCTCAATCTACATGTCTATACACCTGGTCATACTCATCACAGTCGTTAGATCTATAACACTCCTACTTTAATTTTTGTTTTCCTAGTACTTATGGTACACCAAACTGACTCAACATTGCACTAGTCATCCATATCCACTGGATACACTGCCTTATATTTTATGTGCTTCTTAACTAAGAGCATAACTCCTAAGCCCGCATCCTGTTTGTCCTTTCCGTAAACATTGTATTCTCCATATTCAAATTGTGAATCCCTCATATCCGAGTGACATGTTTATAAGAATATTTTTGAGTTTCTTTCATTTGCAATTTCAAAGCAGGATAAAGTTTGGTGTATGGGCACTTTTAATATAGTTAAAATTCAGCCTATAATATCAAACTATAATAAGCAAACTGTAGAAACAGTTGCAGGTTTTTAGTATTTTTAAACTCCCCCCACCACACAAGAAATATGCAAGATTTGGCTTTATTTATTCAAGTGTTCTCAACAGCTAGTTTACACTATTCTGTTCTCCGGTTTTTGAGTCAAACTGTTGCCATATCGGTAGTGAATGGACTTATTACAGAATATTTTTATGTGCCAAAAAGTTTTCTCAGGAGCAAGGAAAGGTTTATGAAATAAATTTCACTAGAGTTCATTAGAGTATACTAATTTAACTTAGATTTCCCCTGCCTATGTATATTAATATTTCCCTTGCTAACTTTCCTTGATTGATCTGTTATGTTGTTCCAATGGAGTTTGCAATTTTTACACAGGTCTTATAAGCGGGTTAGCTCTGATGAAAATTAGTTTCTGTAACATGACAGAATTTTGTGGAGGCCAAAGTCCAGGCATTATCTGATTTTATGCACGTTTGTTCTGCTAAGGGTTGAATAATTTTTCTCAGAACCAAGTGTGTTTATTTCTTTTTAGTTTAGATGAGTGAATTAACTTTGTCATAAAACCAGAAAGTAATTCTGTAATTGATTTTAGTGTTCTTTGTTCATTAGTTGATCAGTTTAAAGAGCACTGATTTCATGTTTTGTTTTACAGAAAGTCTAGTTTCCTTTTGATCATAAGAACAACTTTCCTCCAGAGAGGAGCAATACAAACAACATGATTGAATGCATGATAGGATAACTACATTTAAACCACTGAACAAGTGAGGAACTTCACACAATTTAGCTAAATGGTCCCTCTTTAGTGTTTTAGATTAGGAATGAATTCGGATTAGTGATATGGGACCACAGCCAACAGAATGACAGGGAAAGGGAACCCTAGACTTTTACTCAAGTTATGTTTAAAATTCTGACTAAGCCAAACGTGTTTCACTCATGGCTTTGCAAAAGTTTGCATTTTTCCTGCATAGGACATCAATGAGAACACAAACTCCTTGTAGCTATGCACCAAAATACAAATAGGATAACAGATTTTTGCACTACCATTATTATATTTAATCTATTATTTAAGATAAGATTGATGCACTTGGTTTTAATAAAATTATTTAACTAAAGATGCTTACAATTAGCTTGTTCACCCACCTTTCAAAAGCTGCAGGGTGTGTTCCAAGAAGTAAAAACTCTGTAGAAATCCAAGACATGTTTTGTGGAAAAGATTCCACTTTACCAATCCATAAATAATTATTCCTCTGAATGAAAACTATAAAGTGCATTATGCGATTCTGTTTAACACAGAAATAATGTGTTTTAATAATTGCTGTCCTGGTTTTACTAGGATCCCAGTGCAACAAACGAGGATCTTCTGTCTCCATACTGTATGACAATGTGCAGTGGTTTTTCATTTGTAATATCTGAAAATGAGGGTATAATAAGTAAACTGAAAAATCAAAAATGTTAAATAAAAATTTAATATATAGTTTATTTACCACTGGCCTATTTTATGATTATATATTATTTTAAACTTATCTCCTCATGCAATGAAATTTATTACAAGCCAAAGAAATGAGTATTAACAGAAGCAATATAGTAGTATTAGTATTGGCCGCATGGTGCAAGAAAGCCTATGGCTTATGCTGGTGAATGTTTTTTTAGTAAACTAAAAACTTGTATAAATTTAACTGCTTGTCATCTCTTGCAGAAAATGCATTTTTCCTCTGTTTTACATCTTTGATATTGCTTCTCCTTAGTTTATAATGAAAAAGTCAAATGAAAGATGGCCAAAAGTAAAAAAAAACAAAAAACAAAAAAAAAAAACTTAGTTATTTTAAAATACTTTCCAAAGGCAATTTGTGCCATCAGCTATCAGAGGCAAAACCATAAATTCTGGGCTCTTTCCCCTCAGTTGTCAAATGGCCCCAAAATGATCTTTAGCAACCATACTAAACAAAACATTTGGTCTCCTGACACCCCCCCCCCCCACACACACACACAGTGGCAGACCTGACAGTGTGGTAATTTTGTTGCTGGTGTGTCAATCCCATTGTGCCACAACCAGCCTATTTATAGTGTCTAAAAGACTTTTGCAGTTGCAGCATTTTATTTGTTACTCCATTCTTGACTTTGTTTTAAATTCTTTAAACAATTAAGTTGCAAGACAACAGAACTGGACTGCATGGACTTTGCATTACTGTGAAGAATTACTTTCCCTGCTCCCCTCTATGCCAAGAAATTCTTATGTAATGACTTTATGCAAATACATTCCTAGGCATATCTGTGCCAGAGACAAATTCCTAGAATGTCACCATACACATTTGTATTGCCAATACACATTTGTATTGTGTATTGGCACCTCAATACACAATACAAATGTGTATTGAGGTGCCAATTCACATTAGCCTGTACATATGCCCCCCCTCAAGCTGTGTCCACAATAATTATTCTACTCATCTACATCTAGTTACACCTTTGTGAAAATCTCAAACAGTAACTGCCGTTCCTTAAATCCAACTTTTGATTAAACTCAGTAACTGGGTCTCTTGATGCAATATGGACAAGCTTCCTTATTCTGCAAGTTCACTAGATCCGGTGAACATGCACACATTGGATATGGTGGAATATTCCCTGATATCTACTGTTGCCCAGCTCGCAGTACTAATGTAAGAAGCATGGCTTAATTTTGGAAGCAATTTGGTTGCTTGTATCATGTACACAGAGGCCATACTTCATACTGATGTGCAGTGCATTTTTGCAAGTAAATACTGCTGAACTGATACACAAACTTAATAATTTCTTGTCCACACTAATATCTGCCACTCCATGTATTCCGAGCTGAAAGCATGTCCTCCTTTTAGGCAAGACAATTTAAATGAGCAATATAATATTACTGACTTGCAGATAAAGCATCTCTAAATTGTAGTGTTGATAAAAATGATAGTGTTGGTCATCACACAATGCATTTTTAAAATTTACAATATTAAATTGTCCCTGTGCAAATATTATGTACAAAATACAAATAAAATTACTATATAATTATGAATGTGAAATTTATTTTATAGTGAATATATCTTGATTAACTAGGTAAAAAAGAATCAACAAAAATTCTCATCAAATCACAAAAATGGTTTAACTTAACCAATTTGGTTGTGAAATTGATTTTTTCCTTTTAAAATAACACATTCGTAATTTTTTTTAAAAATTATGAATATGTTATTTTAAAAGTCAGTAAAGTATAATTCTTTGTAAAAATATAAAATATTCAAATATTGACCTACTACAAGCATTTAAAAAGGGTATGGGTCAGAACCTCACTACACTTAGGAGTTTGATCCATGCTTCCTAAAGCAGTTGCAAATTGGTGGTGCACAGTTCTGCTACAACCACAGCTTTGCCTATTATGCCAAATGGAATGTTGTCTAGACAGGGTATTGAAAATGTCTCTGGCATTTCCAGACCTGTTTTTCATCTGTTACACTGCTATCAAAGTACAAACCAATTAAGCAATCTTCCCATTTTGTACAAGTTACTTCTATTCAATGCCAATTGTTGTTAGTCTTGGAGTAAATAATGGATTTTCTTGGATATTTATATAATACTGGTCAACAAAATAAGGCTATTTCTTGTTTATAAAAATTCAATGGACAAAAGGAAGTATTTACCTTATCAAGAACTGAGATATCCTCTTCCATTATACCAACAGTTGTAATATTGGTAAATCCCATGTTTCTTGTCACATTAAAATGTCTTTTTAAAAGCAGCTGCTTTTGTTTAGCACTTAAAGATAACATCAATACTGTTGGTTCAATGCAAAATACACTTGTTCCCCGATCTTCCATGTAATTAAGTAAACTAGCCCATGCTTCTGCAAAGGGAATGTTCCATTTCCTGATTAATTCCTGCAAAAGAAAAAGAAAAGAAAGAATAGCTAAATAAAATGATTTTATTGGATCATTTTTGGTACAAAAATAAGAAATTTTTAGAAGCCCTTAAAGCGCACACACACACATATATAAAAATATATATATATAAAAATAAAAAAAAAAAAAAAATATATATATATATATATATATATATATATATATATATATATATAAAAATAAAAATAAGAGAGAGAGAGAGAGAGAGAGAGAGAGAGAGAGAGAGAGAGAAGGAACATAATATTTCAATAACTTATAAACCCACCACAGAGATTTAGTTATTACTAAGATTTTGATGTAATGTATTTAAGTTCTAAAAATTTCCTTTAAAATCTCAATGTGGTACAATGAAAACAGAGTACAGCTATCAGGTGGTTGTTGCTGGAACAAGCTGTCACCCATTGCTGTGGAAGTGGATAGTTTGACTAAATTGAAGGAAGAACTAGACAAACTATTGGAGGGGATGGATAGGCAAAATGTTTTTTTTTTTTGGCTGATGCTGTATAAGCTTTTAATTTAACTGCTTACTGCACATGAATAATATTTAAAGTGGGAATGCCAGTTATATGCTATCATCTGTGATGTGCTCTTTATTAATATAAGTATTGTATTATTGTATTTTTACCCTTTTATTTCAGGTCAGTTTCAATTGTGTTCCACTCTGCTAATCTTGATGTTTCAATGTGGAAAAATATGCATTTTATGTCTGTCAACATATATGCCACACTAAAACCTAATCATACACTGCATGTGGCAACTTTGCTTTTTTTTTTTTTTTTTTTGTCATAAGTTAGCAAGACTGTCTGTCTTTTTTTTTTGGCTGATGCTGTATAAGCTTTTAATTTAATATTATTGTATTGTGAATTTTATGATATGCAATGCATCATTAAAACTAATGAAAGTTAGAAGTTCAAGGTGTGTTTGTTTCAATTGCGGTCTCCAGGGTTTCCCCTATATGCCGCTGTAGCATCTGAAAAGGTGAAGGCCGGCAAGTGAAAAGGTGAAGGCTGAAAAGGTGAAGTTGCCAGTGCCAACACTCAACAAGAAGTATGTGTCTTGTTATGTTGAGTGTTGGCACTGGCAACTTTGCACTGTAATGAAAGTTACAGTGCATAATACGTTTTATATGTACAAGTTGCTATATGCTTTGTTTGTTTGTTATTTAGTTTTTAGGAGCATTAGCAACTAAGGCCATATTGCTCCGGGGATATGCGGTGGTCATTCCCTGACCTTTCTGCATCCTCCGTATTTGGTGGTCACAGGCTCGAACCCGGGTCTAATCAAGAAGCATGTGCTACGGCACTGCTGCTCCTGCCCACCTGGCTATGGAGGCGCCTGCTATATGCAAAGCACTGTCAAATATATATCAATTACCTTTATCTTTTAGCCCCTGCAATTTAATATAACAATGCATTGCCATTTGAGTTATGATAAGATCACACCAGTTACACTTAACAGAGCCTAAATAACTTTAACAAGACATTTATTAGTTACTGGAAAGACAGTGCAATATCCATGGGGGGGAGTGTTCGCAGTTGGCTTTGGGGGGGGTCCTTTCTTTTATTTCGACCATTCAAAAATGTTTTGAAATCCCTTCTGTCACGGTCCAGGCTCAGGTGGTAGATGACTTTCATCAACCGGTGAAATACCACCGCTTTGCTTATTGGAGGCTTGAAGTGGTGAAACCCATGTTTAGTCTCTAGACTCTAGAGCAAAGTTTCCGGCATCCCCCCTCCCCCCATACTTCTCCTTCAACCCATGCATGGTTGTAAGTACTATAGGTTTTGATACCTTTCGTGTTTGGGGTTTTCATAAAAAAAAAAAAAAAAAAAAAAAACTGTCGCATTTTGGGCAACAGATAACCCTCAAGTTATGCAAGAGGTCCTGCTGCATTCTCCAAAAGTGAATGTCATGTAAATTTGCGGCCACATTCATGATTGGGCCATATTTTTTTGAACAGGTAACATCGACTGTACCCAGCACCTGTTCCGTCACTGGACAGTGATACAGTATTATGAAATGTTGGCAAATTTCGCAATACCAGAACTGCAACAACATGGGTACCTTCAGGATACCATATTCATGCAAGATGGTGCACCACCCCGCATCCGTTGTATCCAAAGGTTGCTAAGGCAACACTTTACAGACGAACGGGTCATCAGCCATTGTTTCCAGATATCTTGGCCACCCCGATCACCAGACCTCACCTCATGCAACTTCTGGTTGTGGGGATTTTTGAAGAACCAAGTGTATTGGGAAGGATGTCAAACTCTGGCAGATCTGAAGAACAGCATTAGACGTCATGTGCTGGCTATTACAGTTGACATGTTATGTTCTGCTGTAGAAAACTGTTCTTCGAATGGAAACTGTTATTGACCAAAATGGAGGACACATTGAACAAGCAGACTGGGCTAGCCAGGTGGGTAAAGTGCCTGCCTGCCTGGCAACCCAAAGGTCACGGGTTAGAATCCCACCTGGGGCTTGGATCAAAGTACTTCAAAAACCTTGGGAGGTGCATTATGGCCACAGAAGCTGATGCGCCAACTGCCAAAAAATAAACAAAAAAAAAAACCAACATTGAACAATTGTAGCGCTGTTCAAGTGATTTCTATTGCCACAGCGCCATATAGTGACAAATTTTGTAACTTTTTTTTTTCCCCCAATAAATGGCGAGCGCATCCTTTGTTGTACCTGTTGTCCAAATTTCTCTTCAGTACGATCCTTAGAACTCGCTCCAGAGCCCTCTACATAGGGATACTTTAACAACCCTATATATGTGTGTGTGTGTGTGTGTTATTAAATATTAATATCAAAAAGCTACTGGCAAAACTGTTGAGCGAAAATAATAAAATTAAACAATGATTAATCAACAGGGAGGGAGAAGAAAAGGTGAGACTAAAAATTGTAGCAAAAATCTCCAAATAATTTAGAAAATCCAATTCAAAATAATAAATCAATTTTAAAATTTAGAGCCAATTACATAAGAATTTAACGGCGCACCCTTCGTAAGGTGCCGTGAAATATCACAAATAGACTAAAATTACGTGAAATATCACAAATAGAGACTAAAGTAACTACAATAAAATAAAACCAAAATAACAAAAATAGACTGACCATTATGCCCCATATCAACAGAGGCCCACAAGGCCAATAATGGTCAGTGAATCGCTGCATTTCAATCGCTAGACAAATCGCCGAACCTATCGAAGAATCAGTCCGCCATACGATCCCTCGATCGAACCGCCAATGCAGAGGATCTGAATAGCGTTATACAAAGGGTACTAGGAAAGTTTTGCAATACAGCTTTGTTTATTTAATTTTTTCAAAGTAATTTCCTCTACATTCAATACACCTCTCCTCCTCCGAAACCAATCTTTAAACCAGTTCTGCCAAGTTTCACTATGGAGTAAAGCACACTCGTTGTCCCAAGCCCGTAGAAGGTCCTCATCACTGGAAAACCGCCTCCCATTTAGCTTCATTTTCACATGCGGGAACAGTGCAAAGTCGCAGGGAGCAAGGTCTGGACTGTAGGGTCAAATGTCGTGGTCAAATATTCGGTGCAGGCTTTGGCGCTGTGAGCTGCAGCATTATCGTGATGGAGGTGCCAGGTGTCCATTCTTGACTTTGGCCGCAGGTTCTTCATAGATTCAATGACTTTAGGCAGGCATTGTTCAGTATACCACTTAGCTGTGACTGTCTTCTGCGTGTCCGAAACGACACGTTCCACAATTCCACTCGATTTGAAAAATACAGCTATCATTTTCTTCTTTACAGATCGGGATTTTCTGACAATTACGGGTGTGTCGTCATCATCAAAGACCCAAACTTTGTTTTGAGCCTTGGTCGGCAGATCGTAATAGTACAGCCAAGTCTCGTCACCTGTCACGATGTTGTTCACATACCGAGATTGTTCCTTATCAAATTTTTTAACATATCCCGGCACCAAGTCACACGTCGTGTCATCTGCTCTTCAGTCAGTTGATGCGGCAGCCAGAGAGAACAAAGTTTCTTCACGTGCAAATGATCTTGCAGAATCGAACGAATTGCTGGTGCAATTAGGCCCAAAGTATCCTCTATCTGTTGGTAGGTCACTCGCCTGTTTTCGTCAAGCATTTTCCTCACAGCAGTAACGTTTTCCTCCGTAACTGACGTCCGTGGCCTTCCCGGCCTCTCAGAATCCTCCAGAGTGAAATTTCCCCTTTGGAATTCTCTATACCACCTGAATATCGTTGTACGATGTGGACAATCATCATCTAGTGCAAGAGTCATTTCTTCTAAGCACTGGTCTATGGTTAAGCCACGCACGAAATTATACCGCAAAACTGTCCTTATCTCATTTCGTGACCACGATGCCATCGCAAGCACTTTACACTCTCACTACTAATGAATAACTGAGCCCATCGACTTGGCGCGGCGCCTACTATGCACGTATGAACATGTCTCAACATGCAGCTTCCTGTGATTCATTGTTGCGTCATATTGCAAAACTTTCCTAGTACCCTTTGTATATATATATATATATATATATAGATATATATATATGTGTTATTTGATAGGCCACTGAAATCTCAGGAAACTAAATTCAACTACTGGGTACCTGGTCTGCCTTCACGGAGCTGATTGCGGGCATTGTGCCTCAACAGGGGTCCAGCGGCTAAATGGCCAGAAGAACAACGATACATAACACTACACTTACAAAATCCATACACTTAAATCTCTGGCCTTCCCAGCGAACTAGTACACTCACAATGAAAGCAATGCGGAGATGTGGGAAACCCGTGGTGCGTTTGACACAAAATACACTACACTTTCTATGCCCACAAGGGAAGCATAGGGTCCCAGCGGCCAAGAAGCCAGAGAAGCAACAGGACCTAACACAATACTATGCACAAACAACATACCACACACTTCTAGCATTTACAGAGTTCTGTATACTACAAGAGTACTGATAGCGCAAATGTGGGTAACCACCGATAGCGCCTTACCCTAAATACTACGCCACTATGACCACAAGGGATTACTGTCTATAATGAACAGTATTACTGAAATTAAAAAAAAGGTTTTGCCTGAACTACGTATTTATTATTTTGAAATTTATTCACAATATAAATAAATTGTATTCACATTTTATTCAACGTATTTTCTCACGTTTTAACCTAATACCTCTTTACTTAGTAAGGATTTCATTCTCATTGTAGAATAGTTTCATTCATTCTCATCATCTGCCTTTCCCCGCCAGATGATGCATGTTACAAATTTATTACGTGTAGCCACACAGTTCGTGTGGGCCTTTCATCAACGGGAGATGGTGAACTTAAGCATGGTGCCGAGGAGTCTCTCAGAAGATCTTGATATGCCACTGGGAGTATAAATTCTCCCTGCATGGTCGATATGACTTGCCATCCATTCCGCAATATCGATCTCACTTGAGACAGTGCACGTTCGTGTTTCTCTCTTATTTGGTTTATTCTTACATTTCGCTTGATAATTATACATTAACTTTAATTCTATAAAGGACTACTCATTATTTGATGCACTGTAGAAAGAAAATTGAAAGGGTACTGTAACAAAACTTCAGGCGGACGCAATGCAAGAACGGGTTCAAAATACGGCTTAATATATCCAACAAGTGAAAAATAAAATCAAGAGTATTACATTTAATTTTGAAAAGAACATCAGAAGACTTTAAGGGTTAAAAAAAACATCATTTGTAGCTTTCTAGTGAAATTACTAAATAAGGAATTTCACCTAATCTTAGATGGTGAATTCACCATCACCTTCTAATTAAAAAACAAATAAAATATATATTTTATTCAGCTTATAAAAAACCAAAATCATTTCTGCTTCTTTTTCTTTTACCTCCATGTAACAGATATCCACTCATTCGTATTTTCCCGATGATAGAATATCTGCTTCTTTTTTTGAAATGAAGCTGATCATAAGGCGCACCCATGTTTTAGAACAAATTCTGGGGGGGGAGGGGGGGGGCAAAACAAAAATTATATATGAGTAATTTAAAACACCAACAAATAAATGTATACTAAACAAAGCTTTTAGTCATTTTGTAATACCAATAACGCACCATCGCTACTTTCGCACTCGTCATTATTGAACTTTTACTTTCTCCAGAGGCACTCCCTTCATAGCGGTAAAATATACTGCTGATTCCGAATTTATTAAAAATTTTGGCAATGTCTCGTTTTATTTACTCACACAAATATTTCAACAATTGACAAACCTGAGATATCGTTGTTCGCTTCATTCTTTCTGTTGGTATTAAATCGTGTTTGGTACCTTCATCTAGAGAGTGAAAGGGGTGGGGGGGGGGTGCGCTGGAGGCGAAGCAGGGGCCCTGACATGGGAAGAGGGTCTCAAACGTTTCTTAAATGGTTACAACATAGTTACAGAAGGGGACCCAAAAACCATCATTGCACTCAGATCCGTGGATTCTATTGCACGGTCCTACCACCATCCAATTGGTCCACGCCTCACACAAGATCAGCAAGTGATTTTGTCTTTGACCCTTCCCCTCATATTTTGGGAAAGAGAAGGATAAATTACTTGAAACGAAATACTTCGAAGAGTTTGTTATTTGAGATGTCCAATGGTTAGAGTTGGCTAATACATCCTGTAATTACATCTAACTCCATGTTTAATTCTTTCTGAATTAAGCACGGAGTTTAGAAGATTTCCTGGACATTTTGATAATACTGTCTCTAGCCACGGAAAGAGAAATATTACTGCGAGCACCTAATATATCTTCCAGCCATATGATTCAGGGCATTTAGGCAACATTTTCAACAAAATCAAAGAAAAGGAAAATTGCATCTTATGGTCCGAAAAATAATAAACAAGCAGCATAGTCAGAGATCGATAGGAAAATTTAAGAGATTCTAACCCTCGTCACGATAATAAAACAAAAGCAGTTATAGCAGGAATAAAAAAGGTGTCTCAAGGTCACTCATTTAGCTTCCCACTCTAAACTAACGTTACTCTAGAAACTAAATATGAGAACGACGACGAATTTTCAATGTTTGGTTGGCACCATTCTGATTACAGAAACGTGGCTATTAATTTTTAACAACAGTCCCAATACTTTCAAAAGTATTTAAAATATTCAAGGGACCTTACCAAATTTCATGTCGGTAGGTTAGCCCATTTTTGCAAGTAGCTGGCCGACGCTACAAAAATATGCTGCCCGTATTATAAATTCATATCTCCCCTTGGTTTGTGTCAAAATCATTAGCATTAGATGCAAGAAAGCAAGCTTATGCAGCATCAGCCAAAAAAAAAAAAAAAAAAAAAAAAAAACCACTTCCACTTCACCCCTCTGTTCGTTCAAAATACCTGTCCAGCTGAGCCTTAACTTATTTAGGCTATCAACCTCCACTACAAGGGATGGAAGTCTGTTCCACCAACCAACCACCCGCTGGCTAAAAGCAAATTTCCACACGTCTATCCTACATCTGTCTTTCCTCAATTTGAATTTATGCCCTCTCAGGTGATTTTTCTGAGCTATAGGAAGAATCCCATCAGCATTGAGCATGCTTAAACCATTCAAGACTTTATACACCTCTATCAGATCACCTCGCTGGTGCCTAGTCTCCAGACACTGTAATTTGCAAAACTTAAGCCTTTCTTCGTAAGAGCACCCCTTTGTTCCATTCACTAATCTCGTTGCCCTTCTCTGTACTCGTTCCAGCAGCTCTACATCCTTCTTGAAATGAGGCCTCCAGACCTGTATACAGTACTCTAGGTGTGGCCTGACCATTGCCTTATACAATGGAATAATCACCTCCTTATCCCTGCTGGAAAAATTCCTGTATATCATTGACAATACTCCATGAGCTACTCTTGCAGCCCATCTGCACTGCTCAGAGAACTTCATATCTGCCTGCACAACCACCCCCAAGTCCCTTTCATTCTCTACCACTGTCAGTGTAGTACCACAGAGTTGATACGTTGCTCTGGGGTTGCTGTTTCCCATGTGTAGTACTTTACATTTATCAATGTTAAACTTCATTTGCTACCTCTCGACCCATCTGCTCAACCTTTCCAGATCCTGTTGCAGCAGCATAGTGTCAGTAGTGTCCTTGACAACCCTGCCAACCTTTGTATCGTCTGCAAACTTGGACATTAAGCTTGATATACCATCATCAATATCATTTATAAATACAGAAAACAATAATGGACCCAACACTGAGCCCTGAGGGACTCCACTAATAACATCAGTCCACGATGAGCAGTGTCCATTGGTTACCACTCTGTCTTCTTCCCCTCAACCACCCCTTTATCAATAGCAGCAATTTGCCTCCAATGTCACACTGCTCCAATTTGTGTAGCAGTCTTCCACGTGCAACAGTATCAAAAGCCTTTCTAAGATCCAAGTATATAATATCAAAGTTATTCCCTGCATCCAGATCTTTTGTGACTGCATCATAGTATCCAATCAAATTGGTCAGGCAAGACTTCCCCTTAACAAAACCATGCTGTGTCTGAGCTATAACTGAAGCCTTGTCTAAATGATCCTGCAGTGCTTCTTTAACTAGTGCCTCCATTAATTTTCCTGGAACAGAAGTTAAGCTCACAGGTCTATAATTACTTGTGTCAGCCTTTGATCCTCCTTTGTGAATTGGGGTCACATTTGCACATTTCCAGTCTATGGGTACCTCCCCTGAGTCCAAGGAAGCTCTCATAATTATGGCTAAGGGTTTGCTTACTTCCTTTGCTGCCTCCTTTAATATAACTGGATAGATCCCACCCACCCCGGGTGCCTTTCTTGTGTTTGTCTTCAACAGTTTCTCCTCCACTTTACTCCCAGTTATTTCAAGATTCTGTAGCTTACTGCTAGAATTGAATACACCTCTGGCATTCCCATCGCTGAATAACTCTTCATGTGTGAATGTCGATGCAAAATATTCATTTAGTTTGTTAGCTACCTGAGCAGGATCATCAACAGTTGACCCATCAATATCAAGTGGACCAATCTGATTCATCCCCTTCCTTCTAGAGTTTACATAAGTAAAGGACTCTTTGCTGTTTTTCTTTGCATCCCTTGCCAAGGATTTCTCGTAATCTGCCTTCGCCTGCCTAACCTCCTTTGTAACTTGGTTGCATATCAACTTGTATCTATCATAGGCTTCTGTGTCATGTGTTAATTTGTAAGTATCCCATGCATTTTTCTTCTCTGCCATCAGTTGCCTACACTGTAAAAATACATTACAACAAAATCACCCATTTTTCCAACAATTCCATTTACAGAACCATTATTTTAGGAAGTTATTTTCACGTCCTTACCCCCGCCCTTTTTGATTTTATATTACAGCAATTCACTCAAGTTTTACTACATAATACTTTTTTCATGGCAACAAAATTACACGAGAATGATCACACTAACACTGCAGGTAGTCAGTGTTTGCGACAAATCGATATCATTCTAAATGTTGTTTACTACAAGAAATTCGCGAGTCCTGATATAACCAATTCATTTAAATTTCGATCGATTTAGAGTAAATTGACTTTCGAATTAGGTGGTGCATACAACTGACTTATAGACATACGATAGTGCCTTCATCTGTTTCACCATATCAGTATGCATATGGCATTCTAACTGAACGAAGTTTGGCAAAATATGGTACTGGAGATCCTCAACAGAAACTTATTCCGTTCCAAACTGAATGATTTGGACTACCACTTTATACGAAGTTCACAATATGATAAAAAAAAAAAAAAATGCGTTGAAAAAACTATTTCAACTCAGGTTAATGAACAGTTTCCTAAAACAGCGTCTCACCGTGTTGGATTTTCACTCAAGCCTCTGGGAAAGGTGTTGTCCTCCCAAGTAACTGTCAGTATTCGGGCTTAAGTTCGTTAGAAATGATTACATTTGTACGCGTAAACAAGAGGGGTATTCAAGGGTGGGCAGAGGGACATATGCCCCTTCTTAACCAAAAATTTGAAATAAAAGAAAAAGAACGCAAGAGGAATTCTACAAAAAAAAAAAAAAAAACCTCAAAACCTGGTCACCGCGTCAAACATCACTTTCAAAGATATTTCCTAATACAGTGTACAGTCAGTCCTCGTATAACACGTGTTTACACTACACGATTTATAAATAGGGGAACGATATCTTATATAACACAAACCGAATTCGCTTATGCACGATTCGCCTTTGTGTTTACAAGAAATGGCAGTCGAATGCAGAATCACACCAGCCGAACACAACACGATAGGAATGAAGAGAAGATTCTGAAAATGTATTTGTTTTTTATATCAGTGAAGGGAAAACACATTTCACCATAATAACGTAAAATTCCAGCTATCGGTATAATCGCAAATGCAATTAGATCGAGTTTACTACCAGTTTATAACAGATTCCACTAGCAGAAACGCAACTGAAAATTGTTTTTATTGTTTTATGGTAGTAACCCCTAGAAATGTGCTTTAGTAAAATGTGAGGTGTTAATAGTGTATCTCTGCCTTTACGGTGTTGTTTATTCGCGCGCAGCTTTATGTGTATCAAGCGTGCCTCCTCGTTTTGTAATTGTGCTTTATTCCCTAAAAATGAGCAAAATACTTAAAAGGTGTGAAAAGGAAGGGTCCTGGTGAAGACACTGCAGATTCAGAGAGAAAAAGAAAAAAGAAATCGATAAACAGAGGCGGACGGGGTAAAAAATTCTTACCCGGGAAAATTTATAGTGGCCTCATACTATGGTTATGGCCAAAATCACACCGGCCCACCAGGGTTTCCCCGGTAAGGGGAAATCGATATTTCTCTATCGATAGAGGCCAGTCAGCCTCTATTGATAGAGAAAAAATATGAAATTGTGAAACGCTTTGAGCGAAATGAAAGACCATGTGATATTGCACGTGCTACAGACCTAAATGAGGCAACAACGAGAATTACAAAGAATGCAGAGAAAATAAAAACAACTTTCATAGCAGGAACAACTCAAAGTTGTAATTAAAATCCATCAAATTAAGACACAAAGAACTGGAAGAGATGGAACGGCTGTCATCTGTTTGGATAGAAAATCAAACAAAAAAGTTTGCTTACGATAGAAGCAAAAGCATTAGCAATGTTTTATTACGTAATAAAATACGTAAGTATTTCATTACGATTATTTATTGTGTTTGGTAATGTTTTGATTACAAATGTGTTCAATCTTGGGTGGTCGGCGCCTAACCCTATTTTAACCATAGGACCTGTTGTTTATATTGCACGAGGGTTTCTAGGAACACAACTATCGTGCTATACGAGGACTGACTGTATATACTTTTCTTTGATTTTAAAATCAGCGAAATACTGAGGGTATTTGCGGCTTTTTTTTTTAGCAAGACCCTCAAGCCTGTTTAATAAATCAAAGTTGAATATTTTTTTCAAAATCAGTCAATTTTAGGAGTTGAGTAAATTTTATTTGAAAGAATAATACCGTTTAATTTCTGCGATTTTTTTTTTTTTTTTTTAATATTTTATTGAAAATAACCGATACAATCTTTTACATTTTATTAAGAATACTTGTGCTGACTCGAAATGAAATGGTATTCAACCGCACACCATAAACGCGTGGAAACCTATTAACTACGTGTACAACTCCATAAACATACAGAGAAACGAATCCAATAAAAAAAAAAAAAACTTACGCGACCATTAAACATTTAAATTCTGCAATTATTTTAAAATAACTTTATATTTTATTAAGAAATAGTAAAGAGAAAACAATATGCGGCTATGGTCATTCACTAGGCCTATCAACTCCATGTAGGGGTTCACATCTGGTGAGTATGGGCTTGGCACACCCAGCTGGATATCATCATTCTTCTCTTTCTTGGTGATTTCCTTCTATCTGACACACAGACGTGCACGCGCGCACACACACACACACACACACACACACACACACACACACACACACACAGGGTAACTCAAATTTTTTTTTGGCTGGTGCAGCATAAGCCTCAGGCTTCCTTGCACCATATGGCTAATAATAATAATGTTCACACTGTGGAGTGAGTGACCTTGAGCCGTCCTTTACTTTTCTCCTTATTATAGTAAAATGAGTGAATAATGCACAGACCCCTATCAATGCTTTTAAGCGCCCAGATCTAGAGGCCTATAAATGCACCACTGCAAGTCTCACGATACAGTTTAATTATGGTCCTAAACAAAATTTGGAAATCATTTCAATGTGCTCAGTAATGAATTAAGTTAGATCAGGTCATGGTCGTTTTTCTCCTTTCCCCCACCCCCGAGTATTAACTGAAAAGAGAATATAAAGTAAAGATTAATGGATGGGGGAAGTACTATTCTAAGTTAGTGAGATTTTAATGCAAAATCGGAGTATCTGGAGGAAATCTTATGATTACAGCTTGAAATAATCATTGCCAAGAAAGGAAAGTCCCAAATGGGCAATTAACTATTCAAAAACCCCGCCCTTGCTACATCACTTATTAATTACTGATAATCGTAACGTCTAATTACACCTACTGCAGGATTTATGTTGTAGCTATCCTATAGTGATCCTCCCACCGCTTCAGTGATTTCACCTTTAACTTCTGAAGGTTGCTATCTAAGCAGTTGTCTGCCATCTTTTATTGGACAAGGATCCCTTCGATTGGCACCTCTTCTTCCTGTACCAAAATGCTTCAAGCGTGTCCGCGTAATTAGTATTGACGATCTGATGTGCCCAGCCGAGACAGCTCAAGCCACGTAATTGGCGATGAATAAATTACTTCCACTAAGGACGAATGTACAATCTACGAAAGGTAGTCCATATTTGAAGTTATTTCATGAACTAATATTAAGCATTCGTTCTCTGCTTTTGACCAGTGCCCTTGGCTTTGTTATTAATTCCTTTCAAGAAGACAATGAAGATGCCGTCCCCCCTTCTTCGTTCCTCTACGCTAAGCTGGAGTTTTGCCAGTTAAAAAACAAAAAAAAAAAAAAAAACTTTCCTGTTCTGTCATACATCGCTTCCTGCTGCCGTGTTTGCGTGTTCAGAAACACGTCATATGCCCCTTCCTAAGCACGCTACTCTTTCGGTAAATTGCGAGCCAAAAGGAACGCCAGTCGACCTGTCTAGGAGGCTTTTTTATGCAGCTAGATCCAGTCTCGTTCTCCCACCCCATCAACGTTAAAATGTCGTCCCTGCGAACAAATTTAGTCACCTTAACTCGGTTTTGAGTTGCTTTAAGGGCGGAATTCGCGGATTCTATTTTGAGATTTAATTTCGCCGTTCAGTTTGTCATACAGAGTTAAAAAAAAAAAAAAAAAAAAAAAAAAAAACACCCTTTTGGCCTTTAAATTAAGAAACAATCTGCGCAACATTCTCAAAGATATGGAGAACAACAGATATTCACCTCGGCGCATTATTAGTTGGAACACCATGTTAATACTTCTGCGTAGTTGTAATTGGTGGACATCGTCACTACTATGAACAAATGTTCAAATTTTAATTACTTGGATTCAGCCTTATACATTGCAACAGGTACCATAGGTACAGATGCATAAATATTGATTGTATAGATTGTTATTTGGTTTTTAGGAGCATTAGCAACTAAGGCCATATTGCTCCGGGGATATGCGGTGGTCATTCCTTGACCTTTCCGCTTCCTCCGTATTTAGTGGTCACGGGCTCGAACCCTGGTCTAATCAAGAAGCGTGTGCTAGGCACTGCTGCTAATGCCCACGGAGGCGCCATGCATAAATATAATATACATCAAATAATATGAACAAAAAATATATTAATGTACGAACATCTAATTATGCAAAAAACACGTATTATTAATAATAAAATATAAGAATAATATCTCCTTAGCACATGGGTCATGTGAAACCACACCGGAGATTTATTGTAACCTAAGGCACCCTGAAGCGTCTAAGTGGAAACTGTTACCTCTTACTTTGAGTTCTCTAGGCGTTATCATCAGCCTAGAATTTATATGGGCCAATTTATATGCCAATATTCAGGGTTTTGTGCATTTTGAGGGTGCTTCTTCGGAAGTCCACACGTCACCTTGATTGGTTGATCGTTTAGTTTTAGTGGCATCAACGACTTAGATCATATTGCGCCATTGTAGTCAGTACAAATGTGGGTTCATGGGTCTTACGCCCTCCGCTTGAGATGGTTAAAAGTCCCAATTTGAAGTGGAGTTTAGAAAATTCTGCAATCTAAGACAGGAACGAACCTAGCCTTATCCAAAACGAAGGTCAAGTGGCACAAGTTACTATACTGTCACGTAGGACGTGTTACCTTGAATGCCCAAGTCATCCTAGGGCATGTCACAAGTTTTTGGTTGATTACACCGATGAGCTCCTGTTTAATCGCTTACATTGCTGTGAGCCACCATGAAAAGACACCACAAAATTGGTTAGCGTTTTTTGTGACAGTGCAACATCAAGATTAAAATCACTGAAGCAGCAGAGGATTCGCGAAACGTATGATTTCTTGCTAGCTATAAATAGATTCTAAAAATTTAGACAGGTGAAATGCTTTCGGTTCCAGTATTCAGATAAAAAAAAAAAAAAAAACCGCAAACCCTTCTGCCCATTGGTTTAAATAAAATAATCTTAGAATGGTAAAATAACAAAAACAGCGAAAAGAGAAAGCCCCTTATTATACTGTATATCTTAATTTCTAACTTTGGATCTTATTTTAACCCATTCCGTGTGTCTCTGACGATAAGAAACAGTGACTTATCCAAACGTTGGCAAACTGTATTTCTATTGAGGTGTATTCAATTTAATCGTGACATAAAACAAACAAACAAACACAAAAATCTTTATCCATCGCTTCATTTTAGTTCATTACATAATCAAATTTATTATGTAGAATCGTGAAGTGTTTTAAATTTAATGGCATTATTCTACCCCCCTCTCCAGAAATTTTTTTAACAATATAAATTATGCAAAAACTCTAAATTGAGTTTGTATGAAATATTACTTAAAGTCTAATAACCAAACTCTCAGGCAGAATGCCAGGAATGTGGCCTACTTGCACATTTAATAACGGCTATCACATACTATAAAATTCCAGCGAAATATGAGGAAGGGTCCAATAAAACTGCATTTTTTTTTTTTAAGTTTGAATTAGGTCTTTGGTAAACATCACTATTATATGATATGCGGAAATACATTAACAACTGAAGTTTTAGCAGAAATACAAAGGCTACCAACCCCGAGTTTACTCTTAAGTTAATTAATTGAAGTACAGAGGTGCCTTTCTTAATATAGCAGGGGGGAACAAAGGGCGGCTCAAGGTCGCCTACTTATCTTCCCAATCTATATTAACGCGTGGAAGAGAAGGCCTAGTTGGTCACTTTGAGCCCCCTATTGTTTTCCCCTACTGCAAGTAGTACTAAGGATTTAAGTACACATCAGTCTATGGAGAAGGAAGTTCTCGGCTTGACTCCAGGCGTCAATATTCCTTTATACAAATTAATTATTTCCAACAGTTTCCTTTATATGGTATTATTTTATTTATTCATTAGGATTTTCACATTTCAGGGTTTATCACTTGCCATTTTAGTAAGGACCTATTCCTACAGTGGTTTCCGACCTTGGTATTTTACTGAACTTTTCTCATCTGTGTGCGTTCCACTGCAGTTGACCACTCGGCTATGTCAGGCCTATAACTGTTCCAGAAATTGTTAATAAGTTATCTAAAGGCATTCCAACGCCTACAATTTAGTTTAAAACTAGTTTAACGTGAAGCAGAGCGAAAACCCGCTAGAAAGAGTATATGGATGGTTAATAGAATACATTTTAATGGAAACGTGGCAGCTCATTTGCTCGACTTTATTTGAAGACAAAACCAGACTTACGAGAAGAGTTAAAAGTTCTACCCATTAGATTTTTGTTTTTTTTACTGTACTCTTCGTTTGAGGTCAAATTTTTTGATAATGTAACGTGGATCTTTATTCATGTATGGGCATGTTTCCAGATACATAATTGCGACTTTCTTTTTGTAACAGAATATTACTGGAGACGCAGAAGAATGCAGAACTGCAGGTGTGTGGAGTGATCCTCGAAAACTCTACCATCCGAATGTGGATGCATCGCTTTAAAAAGGGCCGAGCATTGACTGAAGACAATCCATTGTCTGCAAGAAAGAGAAGCATACTGGAGAAGTGTGTCAAGTCAGTTTTTTGATGGAAGACAGCCGCGTCAGTGTCCATGAGGTTGTTACATGTTTCTCCATATGTAAGTCCATCTTCACCATATTTTACGCACTCAGTTTTTTTTTTTTTTTAAGTTTCCCTTCGGAAAACATCTCACAGACTGCAGCACGATCTGCATTAAGATCAACGCAGTGTTTTAAATCTTCAATCCACCACTAGATTCAGTGTCCCTCCAAGAAGTGTCTTCCGTGATAGTATTGCGGTTTATCACTTGTCACTCGTTTGGAGAGGTCTGGATGCGATTCGTTTAAGGTATGTTGGTGTCTAACTGCTCCTGAGATTCTCCCATCTCCACGAGTGAGCTTTCGGGGCAGAGATTTTGAGGTGTGTGTGTGTGTGTGTGTGTGTGTGGGTTATGTGCTATGTAGTGTGTTGTACCCTTTGTTCATCCGGTCAATTAGCCGCCGAGCCCCTAGTGGAACCCGACGTTACCAGACCTTGCCTCGGGGAGGCTGATCGGCTGATGTTTCTAACGTACTCTGGCAGGTCTTGCCACCTACTTTCCTGGGATTTCAGTGGTCTGCAAGAAAGAGAAGCATACTGGGGAAGTGTGTCAAGTCAATTTTTTGATGGAAGACATGCGGACATGTGTTTTTGTAAAGGGCGGCTCCTAGAACGTGAGTTCAACTCCGCCTCGTATCTCTGAAGAACAGTATCACTATAAATGGGCCATATGTGTGTGACGTCGGTTTGTGTGTATTGTGTGTGTGTTCTGTTGTTCTGTTCTGGCCTCTTGGCTACCCAGAAACATCAATCACCTGGATAGATGATTCTGGGTACTCGTCCACACCACGGAAGGTGGGCCAGTCCCAATAGAGCACGTATTGTCTCGATACGAGACTCTGAACAACCTGATGTTGCCAAAAGGTGGGCCGGATTTCTCTGGGGGCCCACTCCAGAGAGGGGAAAAAAAATAAATAAATAAAATAAATTAAATAAACTAAAAACAGAAACAAAATGTATTTCCCGTGGTGCAAAAAAAAACAAAAAAAAAATAAATAAATAAAAAATAAATAAATAAAATAATAATCATAAACAAATAAATAATTATAATAATTCCCCGTGGTGAAAAAGAAAATATTAAATAGATAAATAAATAAAAAATAAATAAAATAAAATTAATAATAATAAAAAAATAAATAAAATTAAAAATAATAATAAATAAAATAAAAAAAATAATAAAAAATAAATAAATAAAATAAATAATTAAATAAAATAAGAAAAATAAAATAAATTCCCTGTGATGAAAAAAAAAAAGGGAGAGCTGTCTGGCACCAATGATAGTCCACATCCCAGTTGTCAGAACAGAGCACGAGTAAAAAAAATTAAGCTAAGTAAATGAAAAAAAAATAATAATAAATAAATAAATAATAATAATTACAGAATAATTAAATAATTTTAATCCCACAGTGAAGAGGAAGATGTAAGTCGGGGTGCCAGCAGAGAGAGAGTAAGAGAAAAAAAAAAAAAAAAGTGAGAGTGGTTATCTATCCTGCACAGAGGGAGAAAGAAAAGGTGAGCCAAGGCTGCTCCTAGTTCCAGGGCAGGACCCGGAAACAGTGCAGAACGCTGGTTTGAGGAAAAATAAAAAAAAATAATAATAATAAAATAAAAATAAATAAAAAATAATAATTAAGGAATAAATAAATAATTTTAATCCCACACCCTGGCTACAGTGAAGAGAAAGATGTAAATCGGGTGCCAGCAGAGAGAGAATGAAAAAGAAAAAAAGAAAAAAAAATGGGAGAGTGGTTATCTATCCTGCACAGAGTGAGAAAGAAGAAAAGGTGAGCCAAAGCTGCTCCTAGTTCCAGGGCAGGACCCGGAAACAATGCAGAACGGAGGTTAGAAAAAAAAAAAAAAAAATAGTCAGTAGAAGGAGTGACTTTCAGTTGGCAGTGGAATTGTTAATGATCGGCATTTCCACGTCGGCGATTGACGATCAGTGTCCTGCTCCAGGCAAATACCTCAGCTGCAAAGGTCTGGAAGGCTTCGAGGCTGTTTTTGGGTTCATATCAGTTGATGCAGATCTGCTGGTGGGAAGTCCTGGATCTTATTCTGATATCATTGTAATGTACACATTCCAGAAGCAAGTGTTTCCAACTTTCACTTTGTCCGCAAAAGCAGTAGGGAGTGTCGATGAGTCCCAGTGTATGCAGTTTCTCATTTAGAGAACGGTGTCCGGTAATGAGAAAGGAAGTTCGAGGCTGAGGGAGAACCATCGGGCGTTATTTTTAGTGGTTGCAAAGGTTATCTCCGGAAGAAAAGTTACAACCCCTACAGTAGAAGAATCCCATCTGGCCTGCCATACATTGAAGAGTTTATCGAGACATCGAGATTTCTCCTGCTTTACATCCGTAGTTAGTGAGAGTTCTATATCCAGGATCGTTGCCGGAATACCTTTTTTAATTCGATAGCAGAGCCCCTTGTAGATTGTGTAAAGGTCGAGAGGGAGGGTGCCTGCTATAACTTGGAGAGTGCTGTAGAGACTGTACGGCAGATTCGATGGGTAGCCAGTAACATAGCTCTTTGTACAGAGTTTAGCTTTTCTTTCATCTTAATGATGGGAACTCTGTGAAACCAGACCCCGGCAGCATAGGTTACTATTGGGAGAAAGACAGCTTTATAATAAAGAAGGGTTCGTTTTGATAGTCCCCACTCACTTCTTGAGATTCGTATAATTGCGGCGGAGAACTTTTTGGTCTTGGAACTCAGATGCTGTAGATGGGGGAAGAAAGACAGGCGGTTGTCTATTACTACTCCCAGGAATTTTGTCTGTTCTACGAAGGTTAGCTGGGTTCCGTTGATTTTGACCTGGGGAGGCCTTCGTAAGTCGAGTCGGTTTTTAAACACCATCATCTTAGTTTTGGCAGGGTTGATTTGCATTTGTTGATTGTTGTCCAGGTAGAGAGATGGTTGAGTACTCGCTGTGCTATGGATTCGAGGGCTGCTCTAGAATGACCAGCGACCACGATGGTCAGGTCTTCGGCGAATGCTATGATTTTCGTTTTTTCAAAACTGTTACTGAGCCAACTCTGGAGCATATTCCACACCATGGGCCCCAGGACAGAGCCCTGGGGACACCCACGGTGGATGGGTTTAAGGACTTGGTGATATTTTGACTTAACTACTATTGTACGTTGTGAGAAGTAGCTTCTGAACAGCCAGTAAAGATTGTTTGGACATTCTGCTGTGCGAAGACGTTCCAGTGCACTTTCCCATCATACATTATCGAAGGCCCCCTCGAAGTCAATAAACAGAGCGAGTTCATATTTGGATTGCGAAGTTTCCAGATGCAGGATCAAATCAGAGAGGGCATCTTCACATGATCTGCCCTGGGTGAATCCATATTGGGCTGGTGAAATCATACCTTTGGAGAGAAAGAGATTCGTGATTCGGATGGCCATTAGTCTTTCCAAGGTCTTGCCCAGGTTTGCCAGCAGGGCAATTGGTCTGTATGAACGAGGGTTTGTTATTGGTTTATTTGGTTTTGGTATTAGGCGGAGAAGTGCAACCTTCCAGGGCTGGGGGAACTTTGATTTTTGGAGGCATTTATTGTACAATAATAGAAGATGTTCTGGCTTTAATTTGTGAAATCTAATGATGAAGGCATATTCAATTAAATCCAGTCCCGGGCACTTTTTCGTATTTACTTTTTTGAGAACCTGATTCAATTCCAGACCGGTGAAGGGTTCAGCTTGGGTCTGTGTTATATATTCGGCATTCTTCTTCCGGATACTTTTGTGTTCCGGCAAGTCATTCTGGAAGACAGCCGTGTCAGAGTCCAGGAGGTTGTTGCATAAGGTATAAGGTATGTTAGTGTCTAACTTCTCCTGGGATTTCTCCCATCTCCGCGGGTGTACATTGTATCGGGGCCAGAGATTTGAAGTGTGTGGGGGTCATGTGCTGTATATTGTGTTGTGCCCTTTGTTCCTCCGGTCTATTAGCCGCCGAGCCCCTAGTGGGACCCGACGTTACCACACCATGCCACGGGGAGGCTGACCGGGTGTACCACTGTAGCTAGAGTACTCTGGCGGGTCTTGCCACCTACTTTCCTGGGATTTCAGTGGCTAGGACCAGATTTGAGAATGAGATGATCGCTGTTTCTTGAGCAACGGTTGTAATTTTAACAGAGCGTAGGGTTGTTCGCTGATAACTTGTTCTAGGGCCAAATAGGTCGGGCAGTAATTTTGATGTTTTTAGATTTAGACCTGTGGGGAATGCGTGTGTGTGTATATAAAAATATATGTATATACACACACACACACACACACACACACACATATATATATATATATATATATAGAGGTTGTTGCATGTTAAATGGAGGAAAACTATGAAATTAGAGCAGACGCCAGGGAGGATACTTAGTCGCTGTTGAGAGGGGCTATAAGGGGACAATCGCTGAAAGA
This sequence comes from Mastigoproctus giganteus, assembly GCF_048544385.1. Taxonomy (NCBI): domain Eukaryota; kingdom Metazoa; phylum Arthropoda; class Arachnida; order Uropygi; family Thelyphonidae; genus Mastigoproctus; species Mastigoproctus giganteus. Next base: position 41,836,960 of record NC_143587.1, on the reverse strand, counting down.
TAAGTTTTCTAATAGGTCGGGCATAAATTTTGATGCTTTTTGAATTTTGACATGTGGGACAGACTTTGTAAGAAGAAAGTGTGGGTGGAAGGCTGTGGGGTTAGAAGTTGGGGGGTCGACAGGGAAGATGGCTCCGGTTTGGCAGTGGGGCATGCCCATGCCCCACAAAAAAATGGGGGGGCTCTTCTCCCCCCAAGGGAAAAAACCGTTCTGCTCAAGGGAGTGCGGAAGTAAGATCGCCCACTGGGCAACCGAGCAGCAGCGTTGTGCAGGCAATTCAGCGTGGTCGACGAAGGTACCAGATGTATCTGGTGTGCACAGCCACCCCGGAGTCATTAAGTGGGTCAGTTCCAGAGTATGGTCGCTTGAAAGGATGTACACAGGACCTCTTCAGAGCGGTCCTTGTTATGGAGTCTGAGACATTGATGCCCCATTCATCTGTGGGTGTCCGTTGGTCAGGTTCCATGATGAGATTAGATAAGGACTGGCATGGGACCAGAGTCCCGACTTGGTAGTTGTTGTAGGTTTATCTTAAGGGTTTTCCATAATTGGTAAGGTTTGGTTACGTTTGACTGATGTTTCAGTCTCTAGACTTATGGTGAACGGTTCATCTTCTTCCAAAAAGCTCCTGGGCAAAAGAGGAGAAAGCGTTATGTTTCTTGAGATTCTAGGAGGAAATGCTCCTGGTCTTTGGGGTTGAATTGGATTCATGGCAGCATCTGATAAATCAGATGCTGCCATGTTTCCGGGAGACCGCAGGAACAGGAAACGTTTTCCGTCAATCCCATTGTGATTAGCTTCTCTGTTCCTATGTGTGACTGGAGTAATTTCTAAAGGCCACTTTAGCATTAGCATATGATGCAAGAAAGCAAGCTTATGCAGCATCAGCCAAAAAAAAAAAAAAAAAAAAAAAAAACCCTTCCACTTCACCGCTCCGTTTGTTCGAAATACCTGTCCAGCTGAGCCTTAAATTTATTTAGGCTATCAACTTCCACAAGGGATGGAAGTCTGTTCCACCAACCAACTACCCACTTCAATCAAGGTTATAGTTAGCCGAGCCCTCGTGGGTAGCCCAGTTGGTAGGATCGCCGTCCTTCTCCCACACTGGGTGGAAAAGACCAGAGTTAGAATCCCGTCGATGAGGGGAAGAATTTTTATGGTGTTTTTGCATAACATGGTTGAGTTACTCGGTTTCAGGCGAGGGTAGCATGGTTATTTCCTACGGGAAACTTGAATTTTTCGTCCAGAAAACAATAAACACACAATTTAAAGACAGTATATACGAGAAACATGGCCTTAGTTGCCGATGTTCTTAAAAAATCCAAAAAAACAACAATAGTTAGCCGATCGCGGGCAGAGGGAGTAGAATTTCTCCAGTTTTTCAACCTGCAACAACATGCAAATCGCCGTGAACGCACACTTGTATAGACAACACACAGCAGCGCAATATGGTCTAAGTCGCGGATGCGCCAAAAAACCCTACAATAATAGCAGCCTCCAAGAAATTAGCTAAAACTTTCCAGAAGTGGGTGGAAGGTCCTGGGAAATACTGTATGTGGCTATTGCCAGAAAATGTCTTCTAAAGAGTAGTTGGATTTTCACAAAGTAATAAAACAATATTTATGGTGGAATTTTTGAAGTGGTATTACGTATTATTAGCTATATGGTGCAAGGAAGCCCGAGGCTTATGCTGCACTAGTCAAAAAAAAAAAAATTCCCACATTACCCTGAGAGTGAGAGAGAAGGGAATCACCAAGAAAGAGAAGAATGATGATATCCATCTCAGGACCCTGGGTTTGCCAAGCCCATACTCACCAGATGTGAGCCCCTTGGGACTAATTCAATGCAGTAGCGGTCGCTGGCGATTTCAACTGGTAGGCGAAACTAGTACTGTAATTGCAGTTGATTTTGCCTTGGCTTAACTTTGCCATCTGCAGAGAAGAGCTCAAAAGCGTCGATAATCGATATACACACACATGCGTGGGTATTTGCGTGGATCGCTTCTTTCAGGTGAGCGAGTATATTTTGGCAAAAGCAAAGAAATACGACTATCAGTGGGTAAAAGCTTTTGAGAAGTGAAGAAGAATATTATATGGGAGATTAAGAATTCGTTTAAAGAAAAGATTGGTACGACGCCTTGTATGGAGTGTACTTTATGAAGCAGAGTAATGGAAGGCATTAAAAGAGCTGAGACGTGGGCATGGAGAAAAATGGAAAAGAGACGTTAAAGATTAAGTTTTTCGATTTATATATCAGTAATATACAAAATGAATCAAATTAGTAATTAAAAGATAAATATAAAAAAAGTACTTACTTTTTTAGAGTAACTGTGACGCTGCCAATGGCACTAGCATTTCATAGCCAACCTCCATTGCTGCAAAAGTCACCACAGATATGCCAAGGGCGTTTTACATAGTCATATGTTTTAAATGACTGAATAGTCTCACTCAATACTCAATTATGTGAACTGCATGTATGAAAGCAAAATTATACAAATTTCTCCAAAAGTGTGAGCAACAGAGAAATATCGTTTACATTTTCATAATCCACTTTATAAGTAAAGTATGGAAACTCATCATAGAACATTATGAACCTATCAACGAACATCAAAATCCTGTGTTAACTCCTTTCATATAGAATCAGTGTCCCTTTGCCTCAATTGTGTCCTGCCCCTGTGGGTAGCATAGTCGGTATGATCGCCGTCCTCCCCACACCGGGTGAAAAAGACCCGAATTTGAGACCCGTCGATGATGATAGGAATTTTTATGGGCCTTTTTCACAACATGCCTGAGTTAGTCTGTCTTAGGCGAGGGTAGCATGGTTTTTTAACCCGTAAAATCGGGTTTTTCATCCAGCAAATAGAAAATCTGCCTCAGAATACACGCAGTTTACAGACACGGAGCAATATGGCCTTAGTCGCTGATGCTTCTAAACCCTGCTACGATAATAATAATCTTCTTCGATCATGATAGAAAGATTACTTTAAAAGGCCTCATTAGAAGAAAGTTGGCAAATTACAAATGCATTACCACGATTTTTCCCACGTAATACCTTAGATATATTTAATAGCATTGAATTAAATATGTCCCACTCATATTTTGCACACAAAAGAAATACAGATTTGCTTATATACAGATACTTATGAATTTTGAATTATCCGCATCTTTTAATACTTTAGATTTGATTTTGTATAAATTTATATGTGAAAATTTTGTTAGAATTATATGGTTGCAACTGATTTGCCCTTCTATAGTGTTACTCGAGTGTTGGCATTCGAGGTGAGTGGACGCGCTTCGTCAGGGCTACTCAGTTTAAGTGGATTGGATTACTGTTGATTAGTGCTTTTAAATATTTGATTTATTTAGATATTGTTGGATTATTTTGTTATAGGTTTTCCTGTAACAGTTTGATTTTTATAATATTATAGATATAATTTTTTAAAGTTAATATTCATTGATATTTAGCTAATTTTATAATGGTAGTTACGAGATCTGCCTTAACACGTCACAGGGTATCGTGACTCACACGGAAATAGCCTATGGCGATTTACGGGTGAGTCATGATTTAATCCGTTGCGAAACCTGTGGAATGTTTTCTAAGGTCGACCTGGTGACTAATCATAGCTCACTTGGGGATTATTTTCTTTGTGATCGATGTAAGGGGTGCACCGATCTTAAATTACAATTTGGTGCACTGATGGAACAATTTGAGTCACTGAAAAAACAGGTTCTTGCCCTCGAGAATAATGCATCTGGGAGTTCGTCAGGGACTCAAGACTCCAGCAATCTACCAAGTGATGCACACCCGATTCGGGCCTCAAAACAGAAAAACCAAGTGCAAACTACTCTGGTTAAAAAGGACATTGTTTTATTAGGAGACTCCATTGTCAGGGAAACGGGGAATATTTTTTGTAATAAGGATAGGTGGAGTAGAACCAGGGTATGTCTGCCGGGAGCAACTATTAATGATGTCACCAACAGACTGTCAGATTTTAATGGGGGTAAAGAGAATATTATTATTCATGTGGGGACTAATGACATTAAACGTACACGATCTGACGATTTGTTCGAAAAATACAGGACCATGCTGAGGAAATCCGCGAGCTAGGCCACAATGTCTATGTGTCTGCAATTCTGCCCAGACACGATAGGAGAGATTATATGTTTAAAGTCTTGTGGTTAACTCAAGGCTTGAAGGACTCTGCAAGGCTTTGGGGGGGGGGGAAATTTCTATCAGCATGGTCCACACTTGAAGGTAGAAGGAATTTGTTTTGTGGAGATGGTATACACTTAAGCAAAGGTGGTGCAAAAGTTTATGCCAGTATTATTGAGGATACCTTAAAGGTTCAGGGAAACTGCTAGTTGGGGGGGGGGGATGTGGGTAATACTGACACGCGTTTATCTGATAATATTGGTCAAAGTAACTCTTGCACATACCTCAAGAGTTCTTATCTGTTACCACAACTGGACATATTATCTAGAAGTTCTGGGGGCAAAAACGTTTCAACTGAGAGGGTAGCTAATGCCAGCCAGGGAAGAGAGCCTAAAAAACTTCAAAGGATTGTGTTAGGGTAGTTAAATATACAAGAACAGTAAGTCTTAATTGTTTATATAGTAATGTTAGAAGTGTCGTCAATAAAATGAGCGAATTCGAACTGCTGGTTAAAACAAGTAACGCGGACATAATAGGGCTTACGGAGACGTGGTGCTACCCGGAAATTGGGGATGATGAGTTTCAGTACGGCTTGTATAATGTATTTAGGAAGGATAGGGTAGAGAGAAGGGGTGATGACGTAATGCTTCTTATCACAAGCAGCTTGAGTGCGACGACAGCTTTCCCGGATTCAGACGTTTCACGAGCTAGTATAGAATCTGTACGGCCTCCGTAGCCGAGTGGTCAGGAGCGGGAGTGCAGCGGAACACGCTCTTTGAGTAGACCTGGTTCAAGCCCCTGACTGCTAAATACGCTCGATCTGCCAACCCGCACTGGACCAACGTGGCAGATTATGGTCCATTTCCCTCAGCATGAATTGTTGAGGAGGCTTCCATCCTGCAGTGGGTTGATAATGGCTGCAATTTACTTTTTTTTTTTTTTTTACGGTGTGAGATAGTTGGAAACAAAAAGGTATAATGCGAGTAGGAGTAATCTACAGACCAGGTGATTGTGAAGATTATGACAAAAGCCTCTACATGTAAATGGAATGGGCAAGTAAGCGTCAATGCCTTATTATGGGTGATTTCAATTTGCCTCTAATTGATTGGAGTAAAGGGGAAGGAAACTCGACAGGAGGAACAAAATTTTTAAATCAACTAGATGACTGTTATTTGTATCAACATGTCAGGGAAAGTACTAGAGAAAAGAATATCCTAGACCTCATCATCACACATGAATCAGATGACATAACAGGGCTGACAGTAGAGGAACCAGTAGCAGGAAGTGATCACGGAGTTCTACGGTGGATGATGACGAGAGAGGTAGCAGAAGTAAAAGGCAAAGGAATGGGTTTTAATTTCAGAAAAGGAAATTACGATGCCTTAAGGTGCTACATGGCCTCTATTAACTAGGTAGACATAGCACAGAGAATGAATATATTTTAACAGAGAATATATTTTAACTGTGGTATACTTTTAAAACATTAATCACAGATGCCTTGAATGCGTATTTACCATTAAAAAAAAAAAAAAAACTCCACGAGGAGGGTCCCAAGTTGGATGAATAGTGAAGTTGCCACATTACTTGAGCAGAAAAAGGTGGCATGGAAAGGTTACAGAGCAATAAAAAGTACTGAAGCCTATAACAGCTACAAGGTGATCTGTAATAGAGCCACAGAAAAGGTTCGACAGGCAAAGGCAGTTTATGAGAAATCACTAGCAAACAGAGCAAAGAGGGGGGGGATAAAGAATTCTCACATATATAAATGCCAAGAAGAGCAGGACAAACCAGATCGGACCTTTACGTAATTGAAAGGGGATAGTATTAAATACACCAGCTGCCATTGCACATGAACTCAGTTATTTTGCATCGATATTTACAAATGAAAAGCCTTTTGTGGCAATGGGAAATTGTGGGAGCGAAGTTAAAAAATATGTAATTAATGATATTGAAATTTCGCAAGATTATTTAATGAAAAAAAAAAAAAAAAAAAAAACTTTCGAGCCTACAGGCCAGAAAGGCTTCTGGAGTTGATGGAATATACCCTATAATCTTAAGGGAGGCGGCAAGTGAGTGCATTGAACCATTGAGGCTAATTATTTAGATTTCAGCAAAGCTTTTGATTCAGTCCCACATGAGCAGTTGCTTTATAAGCTGGAATCACTGGGAAAATCATTAGATGGATAGCAGGATGGCTTCAGGGCAGAGGGTTGTGATAAATGGCTATTGCTCAGATTGGGTTGATGTAAGAAGTGGGGTTCCCCAGGGATTAGGACCACTGTTGTTTTTAATTTTCATAAACGACATTGATGAAGGGGTAGAGGGCGTGATGTCTAAATTTGCAGATGATGTTAAAATTGGTAGAGTAGTTAATGATCACTGTCAAGCTGAGCTTCTTCAGAGAGACCTAGATAGACTTCAGGAATGGTCAAAAAAAAAAAAAAAAATGGCAGCTATGCTTTAATCCAACAAAGTTTAAGGTATTACACCTGGAAAAAAACAGTAATCCCAAAATAACTTATTCACTTGGTGGAGTTCAACTAAACCCAGTACTGGAGGAAAGGGACTTGGGTGTTACGATATGGTCAGACATGAAATTCTGAGCATTGTAAACAGGTTGCAAGGAAGGCCTATGGTTTTCTATCGAACTTTTGCAAGTAGAGATAGGGACGTGATAATCCCATTATATAAGGCTTTTGTTAGACCACACTTGGAATACTGTGTTCAAGTATGGAGACCGCACCTAAAGAAAGACATCGAGCTTCTTGAAAGGGTGCAAAGAAGGGTAACTCGCCTGGTGAGATCGGCAAAAGGGCGTCCTTATGACGAAAGACTTCGAATATGTGGGTTGCAGAGTTTGGAAACTAGACACCTTAGAGGAGATTTGATTGAGGTGTTTAAGGCTCTGAGAGGCATCAGTAAAATGAATGAGGACGAAATTTAAGATTATAATTATGCTAGAACTAGGGGACATAAATTCAAGTTACGGGGGGAAATGTTTAGTTGGACTGCAGGAAGTTTTATTTTAGCCAGCGAGTTATAAATTACTGGAATAAGTTGCCTTCATGGGTGGTAGAGGCCGACAGTTTGGGGAAATTCAAAGGTCATCTGGATAGTACCTTCGGGTGAGGGAAGCGCATAGGATGATAGGTTTAATTTCCTTTTCTTTTATTATTATTTATTTTAATCGTTGTTTTATTCGTTTTTTTTTTTTTTTTTTTTTGGCTGGTGCAGCATAAGCCATAGGCTTTCTTGCACCATGCGGCCATTACTAATACTGTCAAGTGCCATATACAGTATATGTATTTTTAAACTGAAATAAATAAAATAATTTTTTTTAAAAAAACAGAATCCTGTTAAAACAGTTTAATGTGGAAAAAACAAAATTTTATGCATCTAGAATTGACTGCTACACAAAAACGTCGGTTAGGATTGACCTATATTACATACTTTCTCCTCGACTCCATTTTCGTACGTGTTGTTCTCAGCGCAAGGCAAACAGGTCTTGGGTTTATTGTTTTTCAAGAAAACGTCCATTACAGTAGCGTAGCCACCCTTTTTCGGGTGGCAAAGAATATGTTCGGGGCCCCTACTTAATGAAAACTGCAAAAACAGGAAACAGCAAAAACGCCGGGCCCTTAAAGGGCCCGGAGTCAATTGCATTGCCTGCCTACATGGTAGCTATGCCACTGGTCCATTACACAGGGGGGAATTGAATGAAGGGTCCTATGGCATCAATTGCAAGTTTCTTTTACTATTTCAAATTTCTTTTCACAAAAAACAAAAATAACAACAAATTTTTACTAGATTAATATCGGTTAATATTAATTACAAGCATAGACAAGGGATCATTAACTTATCAACTGAAATACTATTTATGTTTTTTACTTTAAAAAGGTGATTGTCCTTCGAATGTAGACTTAAAATTTTCACTGCTGTAGTATGAAATGTCTATTGGATTAGAATTCAGTGATTTTCAAACTTGTTTTCGCAGCATAACACTTTTGCAAATTTATATCTTCCGCGGAACCCTAATAATCTTTAAAAATTGTAATAATTAACAATAAATTAAAAGCAGCAATATGTGTATAAATTAACTAAAATCAAGCAAAGGTAAAAAAATAATAATAATGAAACGTTTGTAGACGTTCTGGGATTCCCTTTTGAAATCTCCAGGTTCCATTGAACACACATTAAAGAAAAAAAAAAACTCCAGGCTGTGCTGAAATATGAATATTTCTTTATTCATGTTAAAATATTGCATGTATACTCAAAAACCCTCAACTTTTATAAACCTACTTTCTATATTATCAAAACTAGAAACAGATGAAGGGAAATTTAATACTTTAGTCTTAATTTGCTCAGGTTTTCTAATGAGCTAAACAAATCGAAGAGTGTCTGGGCTCTTTGGAAATTAAATCCAGTGATATAACACCACGCAGACTACCAACGGATATACTGTACAGTATTTGTTTTCGTGTCCCCAGTATTATAATCCTAACGCCACCACAGCATTTCCATGTCGCAGTAAATGCGTTCTGGTTTTTTTTTTTTGTTTTTAATTAAGACCCTTATTTTCGTGCTGTATGGAGCTTATTTCCCTCCCCTCCTCTTTCCCTCGAGTCCAATAATTTGTTTCGTGTAAACATGAATATAGTGGGCCAAGTTACAGTGTATCACCAATAGCAGCCGATCGTCTACTTCACTGCGCATGATCATTTACTGTTTTAGGTATCTTAGCAACTAAGCTGTTTGTTTGCAAGGTTTGTGATGCTGGATAGCATTCCAAACGAACGAGTCGCGTTGGCCTTTTCCATTCTTCAATGAATTATTCAAATCATTCCTTACTCCCCATTTTCGTGCAAATTGGTTCATGATTATTATTTTTTTCATTTGAATGGAAACTGGATGGATTTGGTGGCTTTTATTTCTTAAAGCCACCAAATTCAAGATGTGGCTAAACTGAAGCAGCAGGAATTACACTACACCATGTTTTTCTGATGGGTGGAACAATTACGATAAAGAACTTGGTCAATTTCTGTTTCCGACTGCACACTAAAAACACACCTAGAAGGCAACTATAATGGCTGCAGAGAAACTTAACAGAAACTAAAGAACAAAGTAATCTAAGGCCACATAGACTATATAAAACAATAACGTACAATTAAACCCTCAGACTTGAGTTTAACTGCATTTTGGTTTTGTTCTGTTTCGAACCGTTATTATAATCTTATTAAAATACCAGAAACCAATATTTAAATATTCTTGGGAGATCAGTGAGTTGTTTCTTTAAAAAGTGGTGAAGCCACGTGCCATGCACCAACTATAAAGATGCTAAAAGATTTATTTATCTGCAGAGAATCAACAAAAGGACTGTTTGTAGCCTTCATGTTTACCTATAAAATTATAATTCTAAACAAGACAAATCAACTTTGTTGTCTGGGTGCTCCGCTTTTGAAAGTCTGCGCAATTTCTGAGAAATGAAACAAACTCACTGCACACGTTTTATCACAGACAGTTCAATGACGTGCGATATTTCTCAATCAGTTAATCCATTGATCAATACAACTTATTATTGTACAAAAGATAAAAGTGCTAATACCAAATAGATATAAGACTAATGCGAGTCGTTGCGTGTTTTGTAGAAGCTAAGAAACATCACCTAAACAGTTGTTACTATTCCTTGTCAATTCTGCATTAGGTCTTTTCAACCTTGAACTGTATTTACGAAATCGTTCACCTTGAACGATTTCGCACAGTTCTGCGAAATTTCCGGTCTATTCAAATATTGGAGCATGCTCATTTCCGTGATCATTCAAGGACATCAATTTAACATTCAGAAGCAGAACATTCTAAAAAGCTCTGTACGCACCAGGCTATCATATTTTAAATTATGTAAAGTGGATTATGATATGTGTTGGAACGTCATACCAAAGTGTTGCAAGTATGCTGGCAACATAAAAACCAGTCGAACTGATGGCATCTATCCTCCGTAATTCTTCCAAATCATCAACCGGATATGAACAATCCAACTAAATACATTTGTGAGTTCATTAACACGCAGGAAGCACATAAAACCAATTCTTTTTTCTTCCTTGCGATGTAATTTTTGAAATAAATGTGAAAATCTTTTTCAGACTTTCACATTTGCTTGCACGCTCTTAGTCACCCATCCAGTAAGAATAAGTATGCTTACTGTTACTATATTACAAGCAGTCCAGATACTTTTTGAACAGACTTCGTAAGCTATACCTGACTCGACGTACATGATCGCATTTCTAACCATGACTATTGGTCCAATTACTGAATAAACCTGTCCTTATGAGAATTCGTCAAGTAGATTAATGGCAAATAACTGGTTATGAATATACTCGAAGGAAAATAGGTGTACGATATTTCTGTTACTCTTGCGTTTCTTTCCCAATAAACTGAAATGAGTTAGTTGAGAAAGAAACGTGAATCAATAAAATTTCATGTGAACACTAAAATTCTGTTATCTCAAACAGAACCAGTCTCAAGATCTGTTTGTGGGGAAGAGGAATATACTCCCCTGAGGGTTACACAAATCTACACATAAAAAACAGGAACTCTACTTGGAGATCTACAGATCCATTTTTGATAATCTGTCTCATTTATTAAGCTGTGGTAACAATCGGTGTTAAAATAGTTAATCCAAACAGGTTTTACATACATACTCGAAACAGATAGAATTGTGTAATACAATGCAAGTACTGTAATTACGGATAACAAAGTTAAGTCATTTGATTAAATATCAAACTTAAACAGTTATTATATGCTAGTTTGGAGGTGAGAAAAGAGAAAGTACAGCCTAAACGGAATTTTAGGATGCTCAATGGGTTAAAGGCAGGTCATAATCAGGTTTTACCGCCCTTAATCAAAACTAGACAGCAAGGAGGGTAACCGGTCAGTGGAACCTTCGTCAATCAAGCCTATTACTTTTTAAGACTACACAGTTGGTTTGATTAGTCACACCTGTGACACATTATTGCCATAAAGAAACGGAACATGTATTTGTACAAGCTAGAACTTGAGATGCAGACCATTATGAATGTATAGTAATAACACTTCACAAAAAGGAACTGCCCTAAAAAATTACATCGAAGTTGTAACAATATAGCTGTTTCTGCAAGGTACTACACAAAAAGACTAATCCCCTCCCCCATTTTCAGTTTGACATTCCAACAAAGTTCTTCCATCTTACTGAAACAATACAGATCATCAACTCCAGAAAACTTCTTTTCCACTGCTTGAGAGGTCAATGCGACAATTCAATCAGTGGCTGAGCATTACCTTTTGTGGTGAAATTTTTGGAAACAAGCTCCAAAACAGATTGCGTGTTGATGCTGTTTTGTTTTCACGTCAAAACGATAGTGAAGTGTGTATTGTGTTTGTAAATTGCATTATTTTTTGGCCTGTTTATCTATTTTGATATAAAAAACCAGAGTTGGTTGTGGGGGGAGGGAGTCGCCAAATTAATTGTGCGAAAAAAATCCCATAAACATCCAACTTAACGGGATTCGAGGGTTCTATTTGATGCATTTTTTTTTTTTTTTTCGTACAATGCGCAAATTGTGTTGCAGTAACTTTCCAAAATTCTTGGTTTATTCTCTGATAACTGACATCGAAGACTTCAGGTCTCTTCAATCGGAGCTACAGCCAGCCGATCTCAGACAGATGGAGAAGGGGTTTCCTATGAACTAGGAGTTTTTCATCCACCACAACATTTTTGTAGGAGTGAGGAAAGCAGCTTGTGTGTGCGTAAAGTGACTTTCGAAATTATCTGCTATAAATTTATATTAATATTTGTATAAAACCGAGTTAATTAAGCATTATCGTCCTAAAATTCGAAATCTAAACCATAGAACATCAAATTTATAATTAAAAATACGAATGGGTTGAATATTTACCCTGAGTTTGGTTTAACTTTTAAAATTAGTCTGATTGGTTGGCATTTATAATGTATTTTTTGCAGGGTAAAGTCTTGATGATTAACTGCTGTGCATCAAGACTATCTTTATCATAACAAAATAGTCTTAATTTGTAAAAAGGTACTTCGCACCCAGACAATTTCGATCTCCAACTACATACCACAAAATACGAGGTCAGTTTCTGTTACCACATTAAGTGTCTTAAAATTAAGAGTATTTTTTTTTAAAACATTTATTTAAAACGTAAACACAGTTATTTAAAAATAAGAATTAGCAATACCATGTACAACGCTTGAATTTTAGTTTAGTTTGTTATTAGCAACATCTTTGGCTAGAATGCATTACTTTATAAAATCCCTTGATAGACAATTTCGATGTAGTCATTCCTTGGAACTTGAGTTTGCCTAGCTCTTGATAATTGTTAGTCATTTGCGAAAGCGCACAAATAATTTAATTTAATTGAAAGTGAAATTTTATTTAATAAAAAGCTTCCTGGTTCAGACTTTTGGAATAAGGTTTATCTTTGTAAATACAAGCCAATACAAATCAACATCGTAAACAAACACATTCAAGAACGGTTTTTTATAATTATAAGCATTAGCAGAAGCAAATGATGCAAGAAAGCAAGCTTATACAGCATAAACAAAAAAAAAAAAAACTTCCCATTTCACCCATCCATTCGTTCCGATAGTTTATCCAGTTCCTCCTTGAATTTATTTAACCTGTCAACTTCCACAACTACAAATGAAAGTTTGTTCCACCAATTAACCACCCGCTGGCTAAAGGCAAATTTCCGCACATCTATTCTACACCTATCTTTCCTCAGTTTGAATCTATGCCCCCTGAGGTTTGTAGTCTGAGGAAGAATCCCATCAGTATTCAGCTTGCTCAACCCATTCAAGACCTTATACACCTCAATCAGATCACCTCTCAGGTGCCTAGTCCCCAGACTCTGCAATTTGCAGAACTTAAGCCTTTCATCAAAAGAGCACCCCTTTATTCCCTTCAACAGTCCTATTTCCCTTCTCTATTATAATAGAGAAGGGAAATTATAAGTACGGTATTTACTAATACATATTTACATTAATTAGAATGGTCTTCTCTTTCAATCCATCATTTTGGTTTTCGATATTTTTAAAGGAGTCTCTTTAAAATCTTACACAATAAGAGATTGCCATAAGCTTCATATGGCTCCTTCAGTATTCATTTCGGACTAGAATCAACTTAACCCCGTTGTCACTGACTCGCTCCCATCTCTAAACATTAACACCGGTATTCAGTTTCCGTTGCATACCTTCCAACTGATATTTCCGCGTGACAATCTGAAAAGGCGTGTATAATTTTTCTGCTCTCACCAGTTGAGGAAGATGTCGCAAGCAGGGAGAAATCATTCCCGGTTACGCTTCAAATTCACCGAAGAAACTTCTTTTCCTCTTCGTTCATTCCACCGTGCCTCTTTCTTTAATATAACATTCCTTCATATTAATTTTCTGAAAACCGACCAGGAAATTGAACTTAAAATATCGACAACTTTATATAAGTTCATTCACTGTCAGTATTAGAGCACTGTAGGTTACAACAACCCTTTGTATTTCGAGATTAATTAAAATAAAGTGGCAAACTATTTTTATCCGCTGTCATCCAAATGGATAAGAAGCTAAATAAAGTCTCCCCGAGAATTCTGAGCATTTTACAAGTACATATACTAAAGTTAGCACTTACCTCTTCCAACCCAGAAAATGTCTTGCGAAAAACTTCGGTGTTGTGACAACCAAAAAAGAAAATGATACTGGTAGTTGCTAGCCCTGTTACGAGCAGCAGAAGTTGACGATGGGATTTAAACATCAACATATAAACCAACCAAAAAAAAAAAAGTAACAGAACCAGTTGTTTACAGTATCCTCAAAACGCAAACCTCCAAACGATAACTGTTGCGGTATTTCATCACCTGAGCTTTTCGTTTATACTCTGTGGGAGTAACTCGTGCCCGTCCCACGTGGCTGCTAGCGTCACCTTCCTGCTAAAAAGTGCACCAAGTGATCACCAAGTAATCATCGTCTGCACCTGACCACACAACTACACTGAGCACGCTAGCCAACATTGATTACTTTCTAAAGTTCGGTTTCCATCGTTCTCATAGGCGCCCTCAGTTTCACTGGAGGGTGTTTTCCATGCTACGTAACAAGCCAACTCTGCACGCAATTAGATACAGCTAAGTTCTCAAAGCTAGTGACCCGAACCGTGAATCGTTACTACTGTCAACTTCGCCGATGTCTTCAAACGCAGTTACTAAACTTCACTGACGCTACCCAAGCCATCTAATAGCAACTATGTAGTTGTTCTAATACTGGATGACGTCACTAGCCAAAACTGGATACGAAAGACACGGGGTACACTACTCTGATTTCTTATTTCGCACGAGTACTGTGTTTATATGAGAAAAATTGCTGTCTTACTTTTCAACCCTTTCCCAACTGCCTTTTTTCGGTTAGTCCTTGACCTTCAAACCATCGATGCTTATAATTCGTAAAAAGTTGACCACTTTAATAACATTTACAACCAACAGATACAGAAACCATAAGATACCAATTCAGATTTTTCATCCCAAATCTTTAGAGAATATATTGCTTAAAAAGCTAATATAATAGGTAGCTTATACCAAACCAATCAGAATTTATGCAGTTTAATCTCCTCAGAACTTCTTCACCCCTCTTGCTTTCAGATGTGCCATTTCCCTCCTTATTCCCAGTCCCGAAATACTCTTGGAATTTTTTTAACGTTTTTTTTAACCCCCCAACATTGTTCTAAGTAAAGAAACAAAATGTCGGGTGCAAAGTTAAACAGGAGGGTTAAGTCTGCTTATGTGCTATAGTCTTTCCAAGTACAAAAAATGATATTGTTGCGTTTAATATTAATGTTACATATCCTTACTGATTCATAATTATATATAAGTACGTATGTAAATAATATAATGTAGCTAATTAATTTGCCACTTGATATAAGGGCGCATTTTTTCCCAAAATATGTTCGAGGAAGTTCAAACACAAAGCAGGAAATGATACTCTACTTATTATTGTAATGTAACTTATTTATAATGAAAGAAAACTAATATGCTCTATTCACTCATGTATACCTAAAGTAAAGAACATTTTCTGGTTTTCCTGTCACCTGTCGTTGTTATATACTGTACAACAGCTGCAACTTAAAACATTTAAATCCGGTAAAAATATTCACAAAAGAAAATGGCATCAGATGATAAAACATTGAGGGGGATAATCACATGCAAAAGTATTGGACGTCTGGTACCATTCAATTATTCATTATTAATGGGTATAAATCTCTCTGGAAAATAATTCATTTTTTACAGAAAGATTTGCGTAGGTTTTACTTGAAGAGTCTATGGTCATTTAGCAACAGCATTACAATTAGTATTACTAGAGGCATATGATGAAAGAATGCAAGCTTATACATCATCAGCCAAAAAAAAAAACTTTCTCTTTTCAACCATCCATTCACTCCAAATGTCTAGTTCTGCCTTGAATTTATTTAAGCTGTCAACTTCTACAGCGACAGATGGAAGTTTGTTCCATTAATCAACCACCCGCTGACCAAAGGCAAATTTCCGCACATCTATTCAACAACTGTCTTTCCTCAATTTGAATTTATATCCCCTCAGGCGATTAATTTGAGCAAGAGGAAGAATTCCATCATCATTCAGCTTGCTCAAACCATTCAAGGCCTTATACATCTCAATCAGATCACCTCGCAGGTGCCTAGTCCCAGAAACTGTAATTTGCAAAATTTAGTCCTTTCTTCGTAAGAGCAACCCTTTGTTCCATTCACTAATCCTGTTGCTCTTCTCTGTACTCGTTCCAACAGCTATACATTCTTCTTGATATGAGGCCTCCAGACCTATACGCAGTACAAAAGATTTGTTCTGACCACTGCCTTATATATGGGAATAATAACCTCCTTATACCTGCTAGAAAAATTCCTGTATATCATTGACAAGACACCTGAGCTACTCTTGCAGACCGTCTGCACTGCTCAGAAAATTTCATATCTGCCTGCACAATTACCCACAGGTCCTTTTCATTCTCTACCACTGTCAGTGGTAGAGAATAAAAAAGACCTGGGAGTAGTACCACACAGTTGATAAGTTACTCCAGGGTTACTGCTAACCATTTGCAGTATTTGACATTTCTCAATGTTAAACTTCAGTTGCCACCTTTCCGCCCATCTCAACTTTTCTAGATCCTGTTGCAGCATCGTACTATCATTAGTGTCATTAACAACCCTGCCAACCTTCGTATCATCTACAAACTTAGACATTAAGCCTGATATACCTTCATCAATATCATCAATAAACATAGAAAACAACAATGACCCAACACTGAATCCTGAGGGACTCCACTAATAACATTAGTCTACGAAGAGTAGAGTCCATTGATTACCACTCTCTGTCTTCTCCCACTCATCCATCCTGTTATCCATAGCAGTAAATTGCCCTTAATGCCACATTGATCCAATTTGTACAGTAGTCTTCCATGTGCAATGCTATCAAAAGCCTTCCTAAGATCCAAGTATATGATATCGAAATTATTCTTTGCATCCAGTTCCTTTGTGATCACATCATAGTAGCCAATCAAATTGATCAGATAAGACTTCCCCTTAACAAACCCATGCTGTGTGTGAACTATAACTGAAGTCTTTTCTAGATGATCCTGCAGTGCTTCTTTAACCAGTGATGCCATCAATTTCCCCGGAACAGAAGTTAAACCAACAGATCTGTAATTAATGTTCCTCCTTATTAAGTAATAAGGAGGAACAAGTAATTACTTGTTCCCTTTGATCCTCCTTTGTGAATTAGGGTCACATTTGCACATCTATAGTCCATGGATACCTCCCCTGAGTCCAAGGAAGCCCACATAATTATGGCTGTTTGCTTAGTTGCTTTGCCGCCTCCTTTAATATAACTGGATTGATCCCATTCACCCCGGGTGCCTTTCTTATGTCTATTTTCAAGAATTTCTTCTCCATTTTGCTCTCAGTTATTACAAAATCGTTCAGCTCATTGTCAGAGTTTAATTCACTCTGGCATTTCCTTCCCTGAATAACTCCTCATGTGCGAATGTAGATGCAAAATACACATTTGGTTTGTTAACTACCTGAGCAGGATCATCAACAGTTGAATCATCGATATCAAGTGTACCAATCTGATTCAGCCCCTTCCTTCTAGAGTTTACATAAGTAAAGACCTCTTGGCTGTTTTTCTTTACATCATTTGGCAGGGATTTGTCGTAATCTGCCTTTGTTTGCATAACATCCTTTGTGACTTCATCACAAACCAGCTTATATCTACCATAGGCTTCTGCATCACTGGTTAATTTATATGCATCCCATGCATTTTTATTCTGACATCCATTTAGGCCTAAACCTTGAACGATATTTCTTAGTTGGTATGTAAAGCCTAGTAGCTTCCAAGATAAGTTCTTTGAATGCTTCCCATTTTGAATTTGCTGTTCGCATCATCAGTTGGTCCCATCGTATAGAATTTAAATACTGTCTCAGGCTACTGTAGTCGCCTTTACGAAAGCAATACCCCTTCCCTTTACCCCTGATGGTAGTTACCTCTTTGAGTAAATCCCACTTCAGCACACTGTGATCACTGCCACCTAGTGGTTCCTTTATCTGCAAATTCTTAATGCATGAAGAATCGCTGCTGATAATCAAATCAAGAGTATTACTCCCTCTAGTTGCCTCTCGAACATGCTGATGTAGAAAACAATCATCCAACAAATCCACAAAAGCCTTGCTAGTGTGTGAGTGACCAATCCACAAATTCCAGTCAATATCTGGGAAATTAAAATCTCCCATTATAAGACAATCTGATTTACTGGCCCACTTTATTTCTCTGTACAGTTGTTCATTATACTCCTCAGATTCCTTAGGCCTATAACACATTCCTACTTTCATTTTTGCTTTCGCAGTGCTTATGTCACACAAAACTGACTGGACACTGCACTGTCCACCCATGCAACTGGCTGTACTTCCTTAGATTTTATGTATTTCTTAACTAATAGCATAATCCCTCCTCTCTTCCTATAATTTCTATCCTTTCTGTACACATTGTACTCCCGAAATTCCAATTTTGCACTGCTTATATCTGTGTGACACCACGTCTCTGATATCCCAACAATATCTGCCTCTGATATTTTGAACAATACCTCAAATTCATCAAATTTATTTACCAAATTCCTAGCATTGGCGCACTTGCAAGTATAAATGCATCTGTTCCTACCCTTGATTACTCTAACACAACCCATGTGTTTACTTGTTCCGTGATGACTTCAAGCAGTCTCTGAAATTCTTTGTACCTTGTTTTCCAGGCTGCTGCTCATTCCAATAGAAGCAGTGCAAGAATCACTTTCACCTCTGGCAGTCTGTGTGGGTACCACGGTGGTATCATCGCCGTCCTCCCCACACTGGGTGGGAAAGGCCCAGGTTCGAATCCCGTCGGTGACGGGAGGAACTTTAATGGGCTTTTTTTTTCACTCCGTGTCTGAGTTATTCGGTCTCAGGGATAGTTATCAACGTTTTCCCCCCCTAGAAAATGGGTTTTATCGTCCATCAAAACTGCCAAATCGACCACTGAAACATGCAATTTACATATATAACATATAAATGAGTATATGTAAGAAATTACGGGTGGCTCCAATATAATAATTTGAATTTAATAATTTTTTCACCTCTGCCAGTGGCTACTGTTAATCTATTAGTCCGTGTATTTCCCCCAAGCTAGCAGTTTTACGACCCACCTAACACTGTCTCGACAGCATCAGCAATTTAACCAAGGAAACCCGCACATCTTTTAAGCTAGGTTTTTGGGAAACTGACTGCGGTACAGATCCAAGTTGTTAGCAGGGAACTGATTACACCTAACACTTCAAGACAAGTTACAAGTTACACTCGTTGCTAACTAGTTACGTCGAAGAAAGTAAGGACGAATTGTCAATGTGGGACTAAGCGATCAAATTGGATAACGTATAAATTGAAGACCTCTAACTACGGTAGGACAAATCAATCAGGATAGTCCAGGAGGACTGATTCCCTTTTGTCTAGTTGGTAGAAGGAATTTATTTTGCAGGTATGGAATATATTGAAATAGAGGAAGTGCAAGGGTCTTTGTCAATGTCATTGAATGGGCTGTAAGGGTTCAGATAAACTGCTAGTTAGGGTAAACAGCACGGAAGTTAAAGGCATCTAATTGGTTAGTGGTACGGGTCAAGATCAAGGCCTAATTTGAGGATATGTAGGCCCTAAGCAAAAGTATTTTTGTGGCCCCCTGTTAAAATGTTTATTATGAAATGAAATTTAATGTTTTTGGATTAATAATAGTAATGATAAATGGATATGTTTTGGTGACGATTTGTGAAGTCATGGCACCAATGGCGCATTCAAAGGCAAACATATGGGACTGTTATGTATAATTTTGGGTTCGGGTAGAAAAAAGTTGGGACCTCTGTGCCGATAAAGCCCGATAACGCCACTGATGTACACAAGCATTCACACACAAATATCAATAACTCGGTTCGTGGACTTATCTAGATTTCATTGGACTCACCGATGGCTAAAGCAAAATTGTGTCAAATGAATACGAAGGTAACGCTGAAAGTTTCCGGAAGAAGGCGTTTTGTGCGGCCGTAATCGCCTGGAAAGAACAGTTGGCGTCTCCTTCTCCGTAGTTTTAAGGTTCTCGCAGCGGCCGAGGGCACTATGGTAGAATTTTGTGTTCTGAGGTCGATTTTCTGTTTGCTGGACTAAAAGCCCGAATTTTCAGGAGAAAAATCATGCTACCCTCGACTGAGACCGACTAACTCAGTTTGCGCAAAAGGCCATAAAAATTCCTCCCATCATCGACAGGACTCGAACTTGGGTCTTTCCCACCCGGTGTGTGAAGGAAGGCGATGCTATCTTTTGGGAAACTGACTGCGGTACAGATCCAATGACTGCTCCCCCACCGTATAAGCTGTATACGGTGGGCTGTATACGCTGTGTAATCGAAAGCATTGGGCTCATAATCACGTGGTTTGAAGACATTTGGTTAGAATCCTGTTGGAAACTGGATGAATTGTGAAAGTTCTCTTTCAATCTGGGCTGTAGTTAGAGGGTTGTTGCAGTTAATCTCTGGCAGTAGGGCTTTTCCAGTTGATCTTATTAAAAAAAACTGATATTCGAAATTGCTTGGTGACCTTGAATGGCCGGTACAGAGTACCGATCATAACCCCTTATTACATACGATTTTAAACTAACAGTATATACTGTATAACTTTGTACAGTGACAAGTTATATTTTTCATTTTAACTGAAAAAATTGCATAATAGTAAAATTATAAATGTAAAGTTGTGTGAAACCGGATTAAACACGGCCAAAAAGTCGCATATATCCCAATGTAATGATCATTTGTAGCCCAATTTGAAAAAAAGAAGAAGAATTCTCCATTGAATACGTGAAACTAGTACATGTTAGTATACAAATCCCATTGCAATTACAAGCCAGCTTTATATGTGTTGTGGTTAAGCTAAACAAGATTAACTACAGTGATTAAGTAATTAATTACCACAAATTGGCCAATTAACATTGAATAATAATAATAATAATAATAATAATAATAAGTTAGAAGTAAAGATAAATATGGATAAAGACAATATAAAGTAATACAAAATAATATGAATACATACATCTCAGCATGACTACACGGTGGGAAAGACACCGACATTCATATGGTCCCAACATCAATCCCGATAGTCTCAGCCTATTAGGGACGAGCCAAGATTGGGTTGAATCTGAGACTTGAGACAGGGATTCTCCAGTTACAATGATCCCAGAAGGGTTCTGGCCCTCGCGCGTAGTTCGGTTAGTATAATCACCGTACTCCGTACACTGGATGAAAAATACCTGAATTCGAATCTTGTCAATGGGGCAAGTAACTTTTATGGATCTTTTTCACAATAACGTGGCTGAGTTAGTCGGTCTCAGACGCTGGGGCCCAGTGCCGGATTAAGGCACGGGCTAGCACGCTCTTGCTATGGGCACCATTCTTTAAGGGGCGCCAAATTTTACGAATCATGAAAAATATATATATAGCCTTAATGAAGGGGGTACTGAAAAACCTTTCTGCCGAACCTTGGTTCGACACTGCTGGTAACATGGTTTTTTTTTTTTTCCTGGCGACAGCAAACAGCAAATCGAACACATCGACCACAGAACACATGCAATTTACAGACAATATATATATGGCGCTATATGGCCTAAGTCGTTGATGCGCCTAAAACTGTACAACAAAAAACGTTGAGTTCTAAAATAATACCTGTCATCATTTTTTACAGAGCCAAATCTAGAAACCATGAACAGGAGCTTGATTCCAGAAACAATTCTGGCATTATATACTTGCATTTTAGCAACGCTTCACATGAGAATTTGATGAACATGCTGGAGGCTGTTAGAGCAACAGCAAGAATACTGTAGTGAAATGGATTGAGAAACAGCCGATGGACAGGAAGCAGAAGCTGCATTTAGGGAACTATATTAAGCTTCTTGAGAAGGTACAAAGATCGGCAAATCGTCTTTTGAGAACAGCAAAGGGGCCGCCATATAAGGAGATATTACAAAGGTGGGGTTACAAAGCTTCGAAATAAGGAATCTCGGATTGGATATTGAGAAGCAGAGCAAAATGATCGACGGTGGAATTTTCACGTTGAAACTGAACGCAAAAACTAGAGGGAATAAATATAAGCTATTGAGGAAAACCAATAGACTGGGTCTGTCTATCAGTTTCCCTTCAGACATCGTATTTAGAAGTGACGGGATGACCGTTGCAAGAATTCGAAGAGTCACATCAAACTATCATAAAAACATGAGCCGGTTTTTGTTGCATGACATTGCACCTGCTCATTTCACGTTAACTGTTCGACGATTTCTTTTGAAAAATTGATAAAGTGAGTTAAAAATGAAGGTGTAAAGAAAGCGATTTTATATCCCAAGACTCCAAAGAATGTGACTGACCATCCCAAAGACTTTAGAAGAATTTCAAGAATGCTTTTTTAAAAGAGAGGTGTAACAACCGTAGAGTCCCATAGGTAATATTTCGAATGATTTTCAAAATAAATTCATATTTTTGAACGTCTGCTTTTTTTAGAATTTAGAATTTTTGTCTCATTACTTTTCGTACGTAATGCGTATGTGACCTGGAGTTGCCATACCATTTCTGAACAGGCCAGACCGTTTTCTTAAAGTTGCATATGCAGTTAAGATGCAGCATTCACGGTATTTCCAGAATTTTGAAAATGCACAAGAATGTCATGACAGTCCCAGAAAACAGTTACAGTACAACAATCCCAGGAACAATTAATTTCCTGGAATATAATATCATTTCATTAGTTGTTGTTGTAGGATTTAGGAGCATTAGCGACTATGGCCATATTGCTCCGTGTATACTGTGAGTAAATTGCGTATGTTCTCAGGTCGATTTTCTGTTTGCTGGACAAACAAACAAACCCAAGTTTCCAGGAGAAAAAAACCACGCTACCCTCGCCTGAGATTGACTAACTCGGCCACGTTGAAAAAGGCCCATAAAAATTCCTCACATCATCGACGCTACTCGAACTCAGCTCTTTTCCATCCGCCGTGGGGAGGATGGCGATTCTACCAATCGTGCTACCCACGAGGGCTGTTTTATTAGTTATTATACTAGCTTTGGAAACTGGCTTGAATGCAGTTTGTAGAAAAGTTAAGTTGCAGCCAAGGCTTGGACGGTATACGCGTTAACTGCCTTCTGGAAGTATTATAGCCGAATTTTCACAATTGTCCTTTATAAAATTGAATTTGTGTACTGAGATCAAATAAGGAACTATAATAAGCACATCGTTCAGATATTCAAATATCGGATCATTTCCATACTAAACAGATACGTTTGAGTAAGGTTGGTCTAACGGCACAGAGAGATCAATTATTTTTCAATTATTTCAATTATTTACAATTTTAAATTAGGAACGCGTTTGAAAATAGAACGATATTTTATTACCAGCTGAGCTTCTTCTTGGATGATATCTCATCATTCCATTTATGGCATTCAAGTTGCCATAATCGACACATTTTATATATCAAACATTCTGGTGTATGTGTGTGTAGGAGGAAAGCTTAAATCAATTTAGAACAGCAATTGTCTATCGTTTCTTAACCCTTAAAGACTTGCAGCAGGCCACAAATAGCGGGTCTGTTATATTTTGAAGTGAGATTGTACGTAATGTAGTTCTTAACTTAGTCTACGTTATGAACTCAAAGAGAGTGACGTATACGTAGAAGTATAAGCGATATTCTTTTTGGAAGGACTCCAGCAAGGTTGTGTAAGTGGCGAAGTTAGGTGCCTGCCCAGATACTATCGGAATAACACAACGCTTTTAAAAAATCCATACACATTAATGCATCAGCCATTGGTCTATTCAGGTCACATAATGGGTAATTTTCATAGATTGTTGTCTGGGTCTTGTTGCTCGATATCGCATGCTCTCCTTAAATCAATAAATAATTCAGAAGAGGCACGATAGACAGAAAGTAATAAATTCAGTTTAACCTACCATCCTTTAGTACTTTAGGAAATTTATAAGCTTTGGAGACTATGGCGTCTCTCCTGGTGTTCAAAATTTGTTACAACAATAACAAAAAAAAACCCCTAAGATATAAAGTAAAAAGAATTTAATAAACTCAAATAAAAGGTTGTAATAAATAAATAGACTCCAGATTTGAGCATTCTTCCATTCAGGATATTTGTCAGTTGCTCTATTGTGGTCGGTAGAAAACTGCGAAGCTGAGCAGCCCTTTCCAACATATTCCAGACATTCTCAATGGAATGGAACACGACCTTTTATCAGTATGAGTGGATCACTCTGTACCAAAAGAACATAGCCTGTAGTATAGAGGATGCTACCTCCAGCCACTTGAGTAGCGGACACGAGACAGTCTGGATGCATGGCTTCATGAGGTTCACCCCACACTTATACCATACTGTTGGTGCAAAAAAAGTGTAAGTTGAGAGTCGTCAGACCACATGACCTTTTGCCACTGTTCCTCAGTCCAGTTTTTCGGCGTTGGCGGTAACACTCCAGTCTAATCTTTCGAATTACAGAAAGAAATGGCTTTCGTGTGGGCACACAATTACAAGTCCCAGATTCTTAAGCTTCCATCACATAGTTCAGTTGGAAATGGGCTTTTGCCTGAAATGAATTTTTCTGTCATTTTCTGCATCCTGGACCCATTTTGACGAACAATTTGCTTCAAATTTCTATGGTTTTTTTTCTTGGAGTACCGACTTTCTGCCGCATTGGCTCATACAATAAAACCTTTCTGAAAACGTGTTCTGAAAATCGCAAAGATCTCCCATGTCCAGATCAGGTCTTTCCCATGACCAGATCGACTAAGAAGCCTCAGAAAAGCGTATAGTGTTTATCTGATACCAATTATAAGTTATTCCAGAGCTTAAAAAAAAAAAAAAAAGGAGTTTACCGGTACACTTTAATGGAATATAAAAAGACATCTCCAAACAACAGCACAATTCTAGGAGAATTCCAGGAGCTAGTGGAGTGGAATACCACGCGACCCTCGACTGAGCTCGACTAATTCAGCCGCGTTGTGAAAAAATCCCGTAAACTTTCTCGCCTCATTTAGGGAATTCGAACTGAGGCCTTTTTTTAACCGGTGTGCTATCCCCAAGGATATGATAATTCTTTTCTGAATCTGCTCCTAATTACTGGTATTTCTGTTTGTATGCGCAGTTCACTGTAGCTGAACAGAACGAGAGAGGCCTTCTGAGTTGGGAACGAACGACACCAAAAAGTTGTTTAATATCTCTAAATAAAACTAAAATATAGAAAGGTAAAACCACGATAAAAATAAAAATGTACATTTACACATAAAAATTGCTAGTAAAAATATGGTAAAAACAGATATAAAACAAACCGTAGCTTTGAACATCCCATGATAGCGTCGTCAACCATGAAATATGTAGCACAATAAAATATAAAATGAATAAATATATGAATGAAACGGTGCCAGTAAGGGACGGGTAGATTGTGTAACCGACTGTTACTAGCGCAACGGAGTTGACACGAAGGCCTAAGTTACGATTACAGCGAGTAGGGGTGGTAGTGGTATAAAGTGATTACTACGAACGGCGCCGATATGGCTTACTGACATGATCTACCACGTAATTTTGTTTTGGATGAAGTGCCTGTCTTGTACTAACTAAACTAAACTTGTTCTTAGGCCATCCGAATAATTAAATTCATCTGCCGTGCTGAGTTTTATGTCTGTTAATTAAGTGTGTTCTATGGTCGATTTGTCTATTTGCTGGACGAAAAACCCCAGTTTCTGGGAGAAAAACCTTGCTATCTACGCCTGGGACCGATTAACTCAGCCACGGAGTGAAAAAAGCCCATTAAAGTTCCTGGCGCCATTGATGGAATTCGAACCTGGGCCTTTTCCACCCGGGGGGAGGCCGGTGACGATACCACTGCGCTACCGCGCAGCCTGTCCTGTACTCTAAAAATGTCTGCGCGGGTAGCACAGTGGTATCGTCACCGTCCTCCCCACACCGGGTGGAAAAGGCCTGGGTTCGAATCCCGTCGATGACGCGAGGAACTTTAATGGGCTTTTTTCACTCCGTGGCTGAGTTAGTTGGTCTCAGGCGTAGGTAGCAAGGTTTTTCTCCCCAGTAACTGGGGTTTTTATGTCCAGCAAAACAGGCAAATCGACCATAGAACATACGCAATTTACAGACACAAATACGAGTTAATGTATTTAATTACGAGCAACCCTAAAATAATAATAATAATGTACTCTAAAAATGTTCAACCAAAGGGAAATGCTGAACTTTTCCCTCCCGAATAAAAGTTATTTGTATTTTTGTATGGCAGGCTCCTGGAACAGAAGTTCATCTCCGCCTCGTTGCTCTGTTCAGTTTTTAAAGATTCTGTCAAGGTAAGGCCATGTGTATGTACTGTAATAAAAAAAAAAAGAAAAAATCATCCCGCACAGGACGGAGGGTTTTGTGCCGGTTGGAAAGGAAGCAGAGAGAGAAAAACAGTTTTTCATCTCGCACGGGAGAAAGTGATACAACAGAAAAATTTTGTCTGTGTGCGTGTTCTGTAGTGAGTGTTGTGTACTGGCCTTTTGGCTACCTGGAAGCAGTGATCACCTAGACTTCCGCTTCCAGGTACTCGTCCCTAGTCCTCCCCTACTATCGGCTCGCCCTCCTCCCTGGGAAACTCATTCTCCAAAAGAAAACTAGAGTAAGGTGAAGAGTGGGAAGAACGAAAGAGGAGGGGGGACTCCCCCGATCCAGGGGAGGCCCCAGTCCAGGATAAATTGTTAGGGAAAAAAACAAAAAAAAACGAGAGTGGGTGAGAGATTGCTAGCCTGACCTGGGGAGCCCCCAGGCTAGGGCAGAACACGAGAACGAAAAAAAAATCTTTAAATCCTGCATCCGATCGCCGAAAGGAAGGGAGCATCGATCAGGTGCTAGCAACAGGTAGATAGGGAGAAAAATAAATAAATAAATAATAATAATAAAAAGTTTTTCATCCCGCGCGGGACAGAGAGGGAAAGATTAGCAGGAGAGTACGTTTGTTACTCCGGATCCAGGAACAAGTCCCAGAGCCAGAGCAGAACGCGAAGAGAGAGCAAAATAAATAAAAATAAATAAATAAAATAATAAATAAAAAGTTATGATAGGACATTTATCATTTTGCAGTCAGCTCATATCCCAGGTTGGTGGTCGTTAGTTCTAGTCAGGTTTAGGTGTCTGCGTTTGGCGTCGTAATAAGGTTGTCAATATGGCTAGGGTCAAGGTTTGTCAATAGTTTTCAGTTGTGCTCGCTGCTCTTCATATTGGGTGCAGTCGAAGATTGTATAGAACCAGTTCTCTTTTTCCCCACATCTGCATCGATTCGTGTTTTAGAGTCACAGCTATAATAGCTTCTCATTAAGGGAGCCGTGCCCCGTTACCAGGAAAGACGCTTCGAGGCTCAGTGAGAATCACCTTCCCACTACTTTATTCGTTGTAAATGTTACGTCTGGGAGGAATCGTTTAGTCGCAGTTCCGAGGTGTCCCATCTGGTCTGTCACACCTTGACGAGCTCGTTGAAACACCGAGTTTTTTTCTTTAGTTATATCTTCCTCAAGGAAGATCTGCATATCCAGAATGGAAGTGGGGATTCTTTTCTTGAGTCTAAAACAGAGCCCTCGGTAGATAATGAAAAGATCTAGGAAAAGCGTTCCTGCAATTATCTGGATGACAGCCAATGGATACAGTGCGACAGATCCCATGGGTGGTAAGAATCATGTTTCTCTGGAGGGTATGGAGTTTATTTCTCGTTCTTACCAAGAATCGTTCGGTGAAACCATGCTCCTGCAGCATATGATACAATAGGTAGATAAACCGCTTTATAGTATATAAGGAGTGTTCTTTTAGAGAGGCCCCAGTCACTTCTGGATACTCTTAACAATGGCTGCGGTGAACCTCTTAACCTTAGTGGCCATTTGCTACAGGTGCGTCAGGAAAGACAGCTTGTGGTCTATTACCACTCCTAAGACTGGTTTGTAGTACTAGGGGAAGTTGGACGCCGTTGAACTTGACCTGAGGGGGCCGCGTGATATCTAGTTTAGTTTTGAATATGATCATGTGTGATTTGGCAGGGCTGATTGTTAGTTCTAGCCCAAGTCATGGGACGGTTAATTACCCGTTGGGTAATTAACTAACTTGTTTCTATTGCAGTTCGAGACCTTCCTGAGACAATGATGGTTAAATCGTCAACAAAGGCTATGTTTTTTGTGTTATCAAAGGTATTATGCAGCCAGTCTCGTAAGACCATATTCCATATCAGGGGCCCCAGGACGGAACCTTGGGGACATCCCCGGTAGATGGACCGCTGCACTTGGTGATGTCTTGACTTTATTATTATTGTTCTGTTGGAGAATAGGATCTGAAAAGTTTGTACAAGTTGAGGGAACATCCAGCCGCCCGGAGGCGGTCCAGGGTGCTCTCTCACCATAGATTATCAAAGGCCGCCTCGAAGTCGATGAAGATCGCTAATTCGTATTTAGACTGAAACATTTCTAGGTGAAAGAAAAGGTCTGCAAAATACTAATTCTAGTATTTTGCCCAGATTAGCTAAGAGCGCAATATCCCTGAACGACTTCGGATCAGTTAAGTGGTTTATTGGGCTTGGGTATGAGTTTAATCGGTGCCACCTTCCAGTCATTGGGGAAGCACGAGGAAATAAAAGTTAAATGTTCTTTTATGGGGTCTCTCGTAGACGCCTCTTAGTTTAGCTCAAGTAATACTCATTTCAGTTGGGGCCGGTTATATAAGCCGCCACGCTCTGTATGAATAAACGCAAGGGTAGTCTCATTTGCGGGATTTTAACAAAATATTTTGGTCTGAAAGTTGGATATGACAGAATGTAAAGTTTCTAACGAGAACTTCGTTGCTGTATCTTCTGTACACAATTACATGACGCGAGGAACTTAATGGGCCTTTTTAACTCCGTGGCTAAGTTAGTTGGTCTCAGGAGTAGATAGCAAGGTTTTCCCCCTTGAAACTGGGGTTTTTCGTCCACCAAAACAGACAAACCGACCAGAGAACACACGCAATTTACAGACACAAAACATATCATGGATAGATGTAATCAATTACGGATGATACTAATAAATAACTTTTACACAATCACACTTACTGGTTTCAATGGCAGATGTCGCTGACTGACTGTAAAACAAATTCAAATTCATAACAAGAACGGAAACGTAGGAGCAAAGTTACACAAATGTACTGTAACTTTTATATTGCTTGCTGATATGCGTAAAGTGGGGCTCCTAGACGTCAAAACATTACGAATTTATCACATTAAAATTTCATAATTACATTGGAGCGAAAGAAACAAATATTGGTTGCTTCTAGTAATTAATACCAAACTGTTCGTTGCATTTGAAAGATGTTTTGTTACTTTCCGCTTAAAGTTACTTTCTACTTCACTTTAAACCAAATGTCAAGAATGTCCTAATAAGCTTGAATCTCCCTCCTGCCATAGTGGGTTAGATTAGGCACACCATCCCTCTTAACTTGCCTCCCGCCCAACGCTTAAATTGGAAAGAGCTTTGTAGTGTGACGACCGATGAGGAGAAAAACAATGACTGGAAGAAATTTAGGTGTTGTTGTTATTGTTGTTGTGCACATCAAAAATGAAACAAACAGAGCGCACTAATACAAATTCCCCCATGCAATTGAATTATGCAGCAAAGCTGGAAATCTGTTGTAATGGGCATTGTTTTGTTAACTGTAAATGTAATTAGTATTAGCAATGACAAATTTTGCAAGAAAGCAAGCTTATAGAGCATCAGTACAAATTGGAGCAGAATGGTATTAAGGGTAAGTTGCTACGATGGATAAAAGGATGGTTAAGTGGGAGAAGACAGAGTGGTAATCAATGGGTGCTGCTCTTCGTGGACTAATGTTATTAGTGGAGTCCCACAGGGTTCGGTGTTGGGTCCACTGTTGTTTTGTATATTTATCAATGATATTGATGAAGGTATATCAGGCTTAATGTCGAAATTTGCAGTTGATACAAAGGTTGGCAGGGTTGTTAATGACAGTAATGGCAGCTGCTACTGCAACAGGATATGGATAATTTGGGCAGATGGGCTAAGAAGTGGCAACTGAAGTTTAACCTTGACGAATGCAAAGTACTGCATATGGGTAGAAGTAACCCCAGAGAAACGTACCAACTGTGTGGTAGAAAATGAAAAAGACCTGGGAGTAATTGTGCAGTCAGATATGAAGTTTTCTTAGCAATGCAGACAGGCTGCCAGGGCAGGTAATCGGGTTTTGTCAATGATATATAGGAATTTTGCTAGCAGGGAGAAGGAGGTGATTGTCCCTCTGTATAAGGCAATGGTCAAGGCCACGCATTGAGTACTGCGTACAGGTCTGGAGGCCTCATTTTAGGAAGGATGTAGATTTACTTGAGCGTGTACAAAGAAGGGCAACAAGATTGGTGAGGGGAATGAAGGGATCCTCTTACCAAGAAGGGGCTTGAGTTCTGCAAATTGCAGTGGCTGGAGACTAGGCACCTGCGCGGTGATCTGATTGAGGTGTATAAGGCCTTGAATGGGTTGAGCACGCTGAATTCTGATGGGATCCTTCCACTTGTTCAGATTACGAACCTGAGGGGGCATAAATTCAAATTAAGAAGGGACAGATGTAGAATAGATGTGTGGAAATTTGCCTTTAGCCAGCGGGTGGTTAACTGCTGGAACAAACTTCCATCTGTCGTTGTGGAAGTTGATAGTTTGAATAAATTTAGAGTAACTGGACAGGCATTTGGAGGGAATGGTGTGATTTTTTTATTTTTTTGGCTGATGCTGCATAAGCTCATTCACTTATTTTCTTGCATCACATGCCACTACTACTACTACTACTATCAGCAAAAAAAAAAAAAAAAATTACCCACTGCACCCGTTCATCTCCTTCAAGAATTTGTACTACAGACTTCCACAATAAACTTCTAACCCTCATTTTCGTTTTCCTATATCACACCAAACTTACTCAGTGTTGCATTGGGCACTCATCTCTACTAAATGCAACTTTCTATGGTCCATTTCCGTGTTATTGGATGAAAAACCAGAGTTTTCGGTAAGGAGAGAGGATTATTGTTTGCCCTTGTGCTACACATAAAGTTAACAATTTTTATTTAACTTAAGAATTTAAAAAACAACAGCCCTTTCGTGACAACGCGTGTACTAAGGTATCAGTTAATGCATCAGTATTTTCCGCGTGCATTCTAAGTAAATCGGTTGCATGCATTGCGTGAGTGCAGTGACTAATATATCCTGGACACCTGTCACTAAGCAACCATTTAATGCAAAGAATCACTACAGTGCTAGTAGCTCCCCACTCGTATTTCATGGTGCCGATAACAAGCCAACAGACGTGCACTTATTAGAGATTAGATGGCTTCCTTGAACATGTACTAATATCTGTCGTCGATCATATTTGGGATACACATTGCTGTTTCTTGAAAGTTTTCTTATCCCTTTGGCTTAAGCTTTAATAATTCACGAGCGCAATCTCAACTGATATTCACCGTTGTACGTGCTACTGACCAAGCTCCAATGACAGTCCAATGGCTTATTATAGCGCCCTCATTCTGTTAACATTTGTTCAAAAATTGGATGAATATTTTTATTAAAGAAGTTTCATAAAATTTTTAATAAATCTAAGATATGAGGTTTGGAAAAAAAATGACATATATTTTGATTTTAAATATACAGCATCTATATAATTAATGTATATCTATTCAGAGATGTTTGGAGGGCAATCTATTGGTCGGGTTGAAGTGAAATTTGTTGTACATATAGTTCAAAACATGTGGAAGAGAAAGGCAAAAATAAATAAAATAAAAAACGAGGAACAGAAATGAGGCTGTTGTCTTGAGAAAAAAAAAGAGGGGGGGGGGATTATGTTGTTCGACTATCATTAAAAAACATATAATAGTAGCCCAATGGCCGACGTCAGGGCCGTTTAGAGTTCGGGGCCAAGCGTTAGGATTAATGTTAGGAGAAGACTAATGATGGAATATTTTTTTTTTTTGGAAGAGCCAGATGTGGATAAGTTACAGGTATACCAAATTTAGCTTCAATATTCATTAGACAGCCACATTGAAGCTAAAGATCTCCAGACTCCTCTGAATAGAAATACTGTACTTCAATGATAACGACTTTATCACAAACAAATTGATAACAGAACCCAACGTAGTGCTGGGTAAGAGTAAAATGCACTCCCACATCAGTGGTGAATCGAACTGAAGCCCTTCTTCACCAAGCATGAGAGGACTACGATTATAACTACTGTGCTACTGCGGTGACGGTTTTATTGGTCATTTAAATAAAATTGCTCGAAAATATATAATCTAAATGCATTTTAGATTGCATATTATATAGATGACATCATGATGTATTAATTCAATAAAAAGAAAACTTTATGGGTTATAATTGACCAATTTGTTAAGGTTTTCTTATAAGCAATTATGTAATTTATAACCGAGAACAAACATTGAACTTCCACCTACTGGACATGACACTCAGGTCGCTTGAATTGTTTCTCCCGTGTCTCTCTTGATATGTGACTGCCTTTTCCACCCTCTCGAGGGCCCTCTTCACCCACTTTCCTCCTCGGTGTCCCCATTTTTTTGGGACACTGAGGAGGAATTAGTATACCGCACATTATTAACAGCTTAATGAACCCAGTTGACAAAGAATATACATCATGATGTATTGCAACGTGTATATTGTGAATGTCCACACTTTGAGACTTGTTGTGCATTGTAGGACAACATTTTGAACATTTTTCTCCTGCTGGCTAAAGCCTAGTACAGTTTGATGAAACAAACATGTTGTACCTCAGTTTCTAAGAGAAGATATTGATTATTTGGATTTTCCTATTGCAGACACGCGCATGGTCATAATGGATATCACGTCACTAATATTTCCAGCTGTTTTTTTACTGAACGTGTGTCAGCAGATTATTACTGTACTGGTCTTTCTGTTTATTCTGTTCGCAAATGTCTCCTACTAGGTTCATGTTGTGATCATGCCTTATTTTACTAACACCATGTGTTCGTATAACGCTCAAAGGAAGAATTTCGGTTTCATTCAGTTTCCTTTAGGCAGAGTTTTCGATACCTTGAAGTGTTTGTTAAACATCTGATAAAGCAATCTCTTGGGTGTGTGAAGTCACTAATCACGTTATGTACCTTTCCCAAGGGAAGTTTGATCAAATTTCTTTTTTGGAGATTTTGAAAACATTCGATAGTCATAATAGATAGAAATATAGGTTGCTTAGGTTCTGCAATTTCTTCCTGCTGCATCCGAGCAACTTCCCATCCATTATTAAAAATACCAGGAGATATATTATTCAAAAGGTAGTGGCCATGTTTCTGATTATTGAGCCAAATCTACTGAATTTGATATCTATGTATTAGTCTCAAAATGTGTAACTGCATGGTTAGCGTGTTTTATCCATAGCTAAAAGAGAATTTCATTTTCTAGTTCGTTACAGATGTAATTGTTAACTATAAGTTTAACAGATCAATAACAATTACCAGAAACCAAACTTTGACATAACCACAGTAATTTTTGATTATCCATTAGAACCCAATCACCTTCAAAATCTCAACTTATAAGGGATGATTTAAGGGATCTCCGAACAGATCCCTTAATCGAATGACATCTAAGTTGTCTTAGGTTCACGAGTAACTCAGTATTAATCTGATAATTTTATATAGCAGTACTTTTTATAAGAACATTAAAAGAGATCTCCTTCTCTGAACTTGTTTTCAGTTAATTACAATTCCTGCGAGTTCCCATTTCGTGACCTTTATTCCTTCATTTTTCTTATTCTTTTTCTTAACCTACATTTCTTCCTCCTTCTAGTGGACTGTCGACTACTGGTCAAGCAATGCGAACGAAGGTTAACGACTTTTATAATCTAAGGTGGGTTTACAACTAGACTGCTTTGTCTAGATCAGGGGGGGAATCCATAACCTAGTAAGTCAACCACACCTTTTCACTTCTCAGTGAAATCAAAATGTTAAAGTGTCATCAAGGAATTATTGGTGAATTTATATAACTCACAGTTGTTAACAAAACTCGCCTTTAGAATAAGAAATTATTTAAGACAATGAAGTGTTTGTCACATTCAAATAGCTGGAATTTTCAATTTCGAATTCGCTATTAATTTCAGAGACAGTATGAGACGGTTTGTAGACTTCCCCCTATAGACAGCGTAATTGTAATATCGTAATATTGATTCAAGTTATCTGTGGAATTAATTTCCAAGTTTTTGATGCGAAACTAAAAGGAAAATTTTCTTTGGACTACAGATAAGAAACTTCGGACAAGCAATTTGAAGGACCATAGTTGAAAACTAAGACTGGATTGGCTCCAAAATTGTCGTGTGCAACTTCTTTTAGGAGAAAAACTGCCAGTCGTGAAAGTATCGTTTTAAGACATGCATGCTCAATAAATTTCAAAAATTAGGAAGTAAGAATGAACTTGAGAGTTAATTCTTTAAACAGGGCGATCTGGTCGCGGAACAGAACAGTCGGTGGATTTTTGGTTGCTGTAAAGGAATTCTTAAATTAAATTAGAGTTGTTTAACAAAAATTGTGCGAAAAGTGAAATGTTTGCCGAATCTTTCTAAAACAGGACATGATCTAGCCAAGGAGGATGCCTTTGTGTGTGCTAGTTGTGTAGAGTGTCAAGAAATTAGGCGCCAACTCAGTCTTCTGATGGGCGTCTATGAGAGCTTGGGGGTGTAGGGTAAATACCCTCGAAGAAATTAATATGGGGCCCATCAAGCTCTCAGCTGCCCAGCTCAACCGCAGAGCCCTGTGCATTAGGCAACACAGAGACAATCTCCAAGGCAGAATGCGCTGGTCCCACAGGAACTAGTTATTGTTGGTGACTCTATTGTCAGGGAGATGAGGAATATACTATGCAAGAAGGATAGGTGGAACAGGACCATGGTATGTCTGCCAGGGGGCAAATGTTGATGATGTTGTAGAGCAGATATCATCTTTTAAGGGCACAAAAGGTGATATTGTTGTACACTTTGGAACTAATGACGTTAAGAGTAAGAGATCTGCAGATTTACTCAACACGTACAGGTCAAAGTTGAGGGAAAAGTCGCGAGGTAGGGTTGAATGTGAAAGTGTCTGCAATTCTGCTCAGACACAATAGGTGGGGGAGTATATGATGAGAGCCTTGTCGATCAATTTAGCCCTGGAGAGATTGTGTAAGGCTCACGGGGTAGATTTTTTTCAACCTGGTATGTGCTTGTTGACAGGAGAGACTGCTTCTACAGGGGTGGGGTACACTTAAATAGAAAGGGGGCAAGAATATTTGCTGATGCTATCAAGGCAGTGTTAGGTGGGTCGGAAAACTGCTAGCTTCGGGAGATACACAGACTGAAAGGTTAACTGTGGCCGCGGCAGAGGCAAAAGTGATTCTTGCACTGCTTCTATTAGAATGAGCAGCAGCCTGAAAAGCAAGGTAATGGAGATTTCCAGGACTGTTGGGAGTCATAGTGGAACAAGTAAATACATGGGCTGTGTTAGGGTAACCAAGAGTAGGAACAGGTGCATAGACACTTGCATATACACCAATGCTAGCAGTATAGTTACTAAATTTGATGAGCTTGAAGTGCTAGTCAAGACATCAAAGGCAGATATTGTTGGGATATCAGAGACGTGGTGTCATACGTCTAAGGAATTCAGAACTGGAATTTGGGGAGTACAATATGTACAGGAAGGATAGAAAGGGAGGAGGGGTTATGTTATTAGTTAAGAAACACATAAAATCTAAGGAAGTGCATCCAATTGATGTTGGTGGACAATGCAGAGTTGAGTCTGTTTGGTGTGAAATAAGCACTGGGAAAGAAAAAAATGAGAGTAGGTGTGTGCTATAGGTCTAATGAATCTGATGAGTATGAGCAATTGTGCAGAGAAATAGAATGGGCCAGTAAATCAGAATGTCTTATAATGGGGGATTTTAATTTCCAGATATTGACTGCAACTTGTGGTTCGTCACTTGCACACTAGCAAGACTTTTGTGGATTTATTGGATGCTGTTTTCTACAGAAACATGTCCGAGAGGCAACCAGAAGGAGTAATACTCTTGATTTGATTATCAGCAGTGATTATTCATGCATTAAGAATTTGCAGACAAAGGAACTACTGGGTGACAGTGATCACAATGTACTGATGTGGGAATTACTTAAAGATATAACTACCATCAAGGCTAAAATGAAGGACTTTTGCTTTCTTAAAGGTCTCAGACAGTTTTTAAATTCTCTACAGTGGAATGAACTGATGATGTTGCCAACGTTAAATTCTAAATGGGAAGCCATCAGGGACTTAATTTTGGAAG
Source organism: Mastigoproctus giganteus (assembly GCF_048544385.1). Taxonomy (NCBI): domain Eukaryota; kingdom Metazoa; phylum Arthropoda; class Arachnida; order Uropygi; family Thelyphonidae; genus Mastigoproctus; species Mastigoproctus giganteus. Next base: position 41,800,823 of record NC_143587.1, on the reverse strand, counting down.
CTACTAGGCTTTTCATTCCAACTAAAAAATATTGTTCAAGGGTCAGGCCTAAATGGATATCAGATGAATTAATGATGCTCGTGGCAGAGAAGAAAAATGTATCGGATGCATATAAAGTATTAGGTGACAAGAAGCCTATGGCAGATTTAAGCTAGTCTGTAATCAAGTCACAAAGGAGGATAGACAGGCGAAGGCAGATTACTAGAAATCTTTGGCAAACGATGCAAAGAAAAACAGCAAAGACTTCTTTACTTATGTAAAGTCTAGAAGGAAAGGGATGAATCAGATTGGACCACTTAACATAGATGGGTTGACTTTGATGATCATGCTGAGGTAGCTGATAAACTGAATGAATATTTTGCATATACATTCACACATGAGGAGTTATTCAATGAGGCGAGTGCCAGACGTTTATCAAACACTAACAGGGAGCTAAGTGATTTTGTAATAACTGAGAGCAAAGTAGAGGAGAAGTTGTTGAAGTTAAACATAAGGAAGGCACCTGGGGTGGACGGGATCTATCCAGTTATATTAAAGGAGGCAGCAAAGGAATTAAGCAAACCATTAGCCATAATTATGAAAGCATCCTTGGACTCAGGGGAGGCTCCCATTGACTGGAGGTGTGCAAATGTATCACCAATTCACAAAAGTGGGTTCAACAGGTGACACATATAACTATAGACCTGTTAGTTTAACTTGTGTCCCGGGGAAAATAATGGAATCACCGGTTAAAGCAGCATTGCAGAATCATCTAGAGAAGACTGCAATAATAGTTAAGACACAGCATGGGTTTTTTAAAGGGAAGTCTTGGCTGAACAATTTGACTGGATACTGTGATGTGGTTACAAAGGAACTGAATTCCAAAAATAATTTTGATATCATATTCTTGGACTTCAGAAAAGCTTTTGATACTGTTGCACATGGAAGACTGCTGTACAAATTGGAGATGTATGGCATTAAGGGTAAGTTGTTAAAATGGATAAAGGGATGGTTGAGTGGGAAAAGACAGAGAGTGGTAATCAATGGACACTGCTCTTTGTGGACAAATGTTATTAGTGGAGTTCCCCAGGGTTCAGTGCTGGGCACATTGTTGTTTTGTATATTTATCAATGATATTAATGAAAGTATATCAGGCTTAATGTCCAAGTTTTCAGATGATACAAAGGTTGGCAGGGTTGTTAACGACAGTAAAGACAGTATGCAACTCCAACTGGATCTAGATAAGTTGGGAAAATGGGCTGAGAAGTGGCAACTGAAATGCAAAGTACTGCATATGGGTAGCAATAATCCAAAAGAAACCTACCAATTGTATGGTACTCAGGGAAGTGGAAAGTGAAGACCTTGGGGTAATTGTGCAGTCAAATATGAATTTCGCTGAGCAGTGCAATCGGCTGCCAGGACAGGTTGTAGAGTTGCTAGAATGAGTACAAAGAAGAGCAACAAGATTGGCGAAGGGAACAAAGGTGCTGTTACCAAGAAAGGCTTAAATTTTGCAAATTACAGTGCCTGGAGAGTAAGCACCTGCGAGGTGATCTGACTGAGGTGTATAACGCCTTGAATGGGATTCTTCCTCTTGCTCAAATTAGGAACCTGAGGGGAATAGAATGAAATTCAGGAAAGAAAGTAGAATAGATGGGCGGAAATTTGCCTTTAGCCAGCGAGTAGTTTATTGGTGGAATAGACTTCTATCTTTTGTTTTCAAAGTTGATAGCCTAAATAAATTTAAGGCTGAGCTGGACAGGCATTGGGAAAGAATGGAGAGGTGAAATGGGGGGTTTCTTTTTTCTTTTTTTTTTTTTTTGGCTAATGCTAACTCCCCAGACTCCCCCCCCCCCACCACATTCGTAAAACTTTGGTTCCACTAGCAAAGTTAGCGATTCCAATAAGATATAGAGATGGAAAGAAGATTTCAGGGAAAGTGGAAAGTAAGATTGATGGCAGATTGCTTCTGGACTTTGAAAATGAAGGCATATATACACTTTATTTAGCGTCGATGGAATGCAAATAATTACAATAATACAACCCTACAGTGCCATACAATGCTGATTTTTTTTTAGTCTTATCCATCATCCATGCCAAGGAAATAACTTTTGACCCCATCCCCATTTTCCTTAAGTTTATAATTCTCTGACACACACAAAAAAAAAAAAAAAAAAATCCTCTATTAAGAACTGTGGAATTCAGTTTTTTGCATTCTGAGCTATGCAATCAAGACCTTCCCGTCCGCTGTAGCTAGAATGTTTTCTCTTGCTGGCTCCACCCTGTGGGTTGGATGCACTTTTAGTTTCCTCTTTGCCAGCAGGGTTATCAGTTTTTATTTATCCTTCTTACAACAGCACACTTTCATCCTATCATCACGTTCTACACGCTCCACTTCTGGGTTGCCCATCACCGGTAATTTATAGTTAATTTGAATGAGTTTCTTTGTACTTGATCCAGTTACCAATATTGAAAGTTTTATTCTTCGTTCTTTGCTTCGTGCTCTTTTCGTATCTACTCTCTCTTTCTCTCTTGCCAACTTCCTTGCATTCCTAATGATAAATAATGGTTATTTATCATTAGATGACAGAACAGTGTATGTCCAAGAATTCGTTGACGCAGCTGTGAGTTCTAACATTGTAACTACCATATCTGGTAGTTGTTGTTGTTGTTGTTGGAGGTTTTACAGCGCAACGGCAGCTAAAGGCCATTATGCGCCAAACAATGGTAGGAGTTACCAGGTGTCATTAAAGGTGAGATGTATTTCGTGGGATTTAAACACTATATTCTGTCGTAGCATTTTATCTTTTTTAGAAAAGTGAAAACTGCATCAATGTCAGACCGGTCATCTAAAATTTGTTGCAAAGTAGGTATGATTTGGGCTGCATGGCTTGATAAGAATGTGGTTCGCCGTAGTCCATTATAGAGAGGGCAATCAACTATGATATGCTGGACTGTGATTTGCGCTTGGCAGTTCGGACAGAAAGGCGGATCTGAGGAAGAAAGAAGATAAAGGTGAGTAAGGTGTGTATATCCTATTCGAAATCTTGCAGGCGTGACTTCCTTTCGGTTCAAGCGGACGCTAGATGGCCAAGACTGGCTGGTAGTTGCGAAGTGGCTTTAAGTTACTTGCTGTAAATGTGAAGAACCAGTTTGTGAACTGCATAATTGAAGATTTGAGACCTAAAACTCAGGAACGATTTGATATTCGCTATTGTGCTTGACGTGGTATGAGCGCTACAGAGACTACACACTTTCACTCAGCTCAGTTTGTGATCAGGTGTCAAAAGGTGTGGAATCCACCTAGCAATGTTTTAAGGTGCTAGCAGTCGCGTGTCCTCTGGAGTATAAGATTGACAATCCGCTATTTAGCTGACTGAGTGTGATTCTCCTGTCTCCATCCAGAAGCTCCTGTTTCTTTTCAATTCTTTCTGGAAGGAAGGAAGTCGTTGGCTGTCCAAGCTGCGAGTCGTCAGCCACAGATTCTTTAATGCCACGAAGTCCGTGCAATTTGAAATTTCATCTCCAGCCCAGCACTGGCAAATGTACCGGAAATTGTTCAGCTGTAAATTATGTCCAGTAAAGATGATAAACTATTAATTTTTAAAGTTTTATTTGAGAAATATTTAAATGTATCCGTTTACAGAAATTGATAGGCAAGCATTAAAATTGCTTATCCTAGTAGGTTGAAAAATAATTAGAATACATTATTTTTAATTTAACAAGAGGTCAGTGGACAGAGAAAAGTGAGCTTTTCGATGAAGTTTCGTATGTCAAAAAAGTATACCATTGATTCTAAAATTGATACCTCGATAACAGTAAACACAAATAAAGGCCATTCTTATTGTTAAATACAATATGGCCAACTTCCGAGTTTCTCAATGCAATATCAAACAAGAACAATGTATTAAAAATATCACGCTTACTAGAAGTACAATGAGTAATTTGATCAAGATTGTTTTCTTCTGTTTTTTTCTTTGGAATCTGTTATTTGTTTTATTAAAATGTTTCAGATTTTGTATAAAACACTGGAATACGAATATTTTTTCTTTTCTTATGTCCAGCCTGGAGATTTTTAAAATCTTTACTAGTAACCAATTACCTAAACACGTGTTGTGTCGCAAGATTTGCTGACGCCAGAAGTTTGCAGATGAATAAAATGATTGCTTAATGAGACCAAGCTACAAACTATGACCATGAATCTTTGCTGTTTGCCGCTGGCGACCAAACAGCAGAGCTTTTTAGAAGTCTTTTGCAAAGCCAAAGAAAGCAAACGTGGTGCCATCTGCCGATAAACTTATGAGTATAATTTTCTTCCAAATTACTGGAATGGTCTGCAGCCATTTACACAGCAGTTACTAGCCAAAATTATGTTTCTTTGTTAAAGATCCTGCGATAATATATCCGTCAGAAATGTCATAATATCCATACCTTTATCATGACAACACTCGCCTTCTTTCTGGTTGTCATGGAGCTCTTGACTTCCATCAATGCAAAATGTCTGGCGCATCCTCACAGCACTAATGTTCCAGAGTTAAGTTATAACCATTTTTTTTTTTTTGTTGTTGTTGTTGCTCGTAATTGCTAAATTTTTGAAAAGTGTCACATTTCATGCGACGTTTTTGAAATATGGTGTAGCGTTATTTGACCAGTAGTGAATCTATAAATTCTGGACCCACCAGACTGCCAAACGATCACCACGTGATCTTCAACTACCATACCAAATGAGCCGTTGAATCCCCTGATCCCTCGGGTCCTATAGCGGTAGCGGACCTAGCAGTATGGTAGCTTTGCCACTGAGTTTGATACGGTGAATCCAAATATACCAGAATACGAATTTAAGCTCTGGAACATGCAAATCAAGCGCACTCTAAAAATGTGCACCAAGACACCATTCATCTATATCCTAAAGATGTAGAGAAGCATCTGACTGGAATTTCTGTTTTTGTAGACTGTAATACAGAAGTCTGACAGATTCGGAGCCGTATCAGAAGGATGACGGCAGGACAGTCTGAACTTAAGGTGGCCGAACATTAAGAGGTCAAGAATGGTAATTTCAAGGGCACAAATCAAAGATGGCTATCTCGAGGTTATGTCAAAGGTCAGTTTCTAGCCAATTTGTATACGGATTCCATGAATTATTTTCCTTGCTCCACACAGAGCAGCCCTTCTAACCTGATGCAGGCTACTGTCTCCAGAGTTAGGACCAATGAATCACTGTTCTCTTTAAAGATAAGGCGAGATTCAACTTGACAACATCAGGAAAAGGGACGCCATCTTGGCAGTAGCGTGATGAGGTATTATGATGAGCAGCTACATAGATCTTCATATTTTTGAATGAGACCAGCCCTTGCTGCTCAAATGTATAAGAATAATATTTTTGACCCATATCTCAGGATTTTCAGAAGATTCCTTCTTAAGTGGCGCTGTCATTCGCTTGGAGTGATAAGCCAGATATGTGGATCTGAATCGGATTGCACAGGTCTGAAATTCTTTAAGGAAACAAACGGGGGTACACCAACTCCATCTCTTCCTCCTCCTCCTTCCAGAATCCTCCATGAGCTAAGATCCGCTCTTATGAGGGGGATTTGTAACTGCATTCACTTATCACCAACCACGAGAGCTCATTGTCAAAGTGTTTTGGTTTTGCCAGGAGTGATTATTCTCCCTATCAAGCAACTGTATTATGCACGACTGGTCCAACAATTTTGGGTAGTCATGATCTCATGGTCATGGTCATGATTCATGAAAATAGGCATATTTCAATTGAACTTTATGAGAGTGATTAGTTTATTGTCATACTTTTAGAAAGGTACACAGGTTCCCTCCTCTTAGTATAATCAATGACAAAATGCTAAACATTATACTGGCTAAGTTTCTGAATTCTATGTGAAATCCTATCATCAGACAAAAAAGGCGGAATCCTGAGGTAAAGTCTCTAAATTATCATTAAACTTTTTCTCCGTTAATCTTAAAATTTATTCCTGGAAACAAAGAAATCAAAATCCCCCTGTTGGTATCAACATTTGTGCGAATCTGTATGATCTTATAGCGTGGATGATGAAGGGATTTTCCACTCAGAAAACTGTTGCTTCCTTTCCAGATCATATCAGTAAACTCGTGTCTCACTTCTTCTGATGATCTTTGAAAGAAAGATCATTCTAAACAAGTGTCAGAAGCAGAACAGTTATTATTATTATTTTTTCCCTGATTTTCTCTTCTATCTTCTCTTTTCGTGTTCTCACATGATTCATCTTTCGCTTCCGAAAGTCGGTTTTTCATCCAGCAAACAGACAAACTGACCCACTTCATTCACAATTATAATAGTTACTCAGTTTGTGTAGGCTATAAAATTAGAAGTTTGTGGCCACCTTGGAGGTTGGTTATTTGCATACTGTAAGTGTCAAAATATAACGGTCTGAACGATGCAAAACGAAGTCTTTGCTGGTGAGAAAACATTTTTTCTCTCAAAAATTCATGATGCTGAAAAGCATCAGCTTATCAAAAATTGTAAAATTTTATTCTTTACAGCAGAAGTTTGTAAATGAAATTCAGAACAGAATTCTGGTTTTCTTTATAAGCACAGATTTAACAAAAAAAAAAAAAAAAAAAAAAAGAGAGAGAGTAGGTTAATAAGAATACAAGCACGATTAGGACCAATGACTCGCACATGAACTGTTAAGGATTAACTGCTGATCTAGTTCCGATTTGATCGGGTAACATTTAACCTCTTGAAGATGAAAGCGCTTATTATTCTGTTGAATGTAAAGCGTGAATCAATACACCGTTTAGGAAGAAATATAATGTGAAGAAGTTACTAGAGATGACACTTCCACGAAGGGAAACATTTTCAACATTTAAATGACTTAGGTGCTTAAATTTAAATATTATTGGTATAGGCTAAAATCGATCTGGCCCAAACCCCGAATGAACATCCCTTATGTGCGAGGCGCCATTATGGGGATTAATTTTGATCGGTAAGAAATTTTGCCATTAAAAAGACTCAAACCAGAGAAAGAGAGTTAGTTAATTTATTGGTTTGGTTGTGGATGCCCGTCTCTCCAAGACAATCAAGTTTTCATTGCAGTATATCATTAGAGCAGAGAGACAACATGAATTTCCGAATGTGGGCACTGTAATAAGTGTGCGAAAACGAGGTAATAATGGGATACATTCACGTACGCAACCCAAATCTACGCAGAGCCTACTCAAACTGCTCAAACTATTATATTAGGGCCATAATTTCTTAAATACAGTGATTGATCACTGAATTGTGACCACCTACCTAACACTTCGTAGGTCTTACTTTTACCCTCAGTACAGCAGCTATCCGACGTGGCATTTATTCAACAAGATGTCGGAAGCGTTTGGGAGGTATGGCCAACCAAGCTGTGTCTAATGCGCCCAGTAATGCAGGTATGAATGTGATGGGTGTATCCAGACGTCGGAGCAATATGGCTTTAGTTGCTAATGCTCCTAAAAACCAAATAACAAACAAACAAACAAACATATCCAGACGCATGATATAACTTTCCATAGTGTCCCACAAAGTGCTCTATGGGATTGATATCGAGGGGGATTCGGAGGCCAATCGATATGCTGGAAGTCAGAATTGTGTTCCTCAAACCATTCCTGCACATCAAGTGGCCAAGGCGCATTTTGGAAGACACCATCGCCATTCGAGAAAAAGTGTAACATAGCGGGGTGTACACAGTCAGCAAGCAGTTTACGATAACGGAGACCACTGATACGTTGTTCCACATGTACCAAGGGTCCAAGTTCCTGCCAGTGAAACATGCCCCACACCATACAATCGCCTCCACCGGCCTACATGATGGATCAAGAGCCTCATGTTGTTGACGCCAAATCCGTACACGACCATCCACCGTGTGGAGTAAATAACGTGACTCATCCGACCAGCATACCTTCTTCCAGTCTTCTAACGTCTAATTTGCATGCTCTTTGCATCAGGCGAGTCTTTTACGCCGATGAACCTTGGTTAGGGGAGGATGCCGTAGGGGTCGTCTGCTGGTATAGCCCATACGTGCGACGCATTGTGATGCCAGATATTGTTACGGGTTGGGCCATGTTATATTGGGTTGTCAACTCTTCAACAGTGCTGCGCCTGTTCGCCTGTATTAGTCGTCGGACCCGACGCTCACCTCTACCATCAACCTTTCGCTGACATTTGCAGTTTTGCTGTCTGGTCGTTGTTTGACCATTTTGACGCAGTCCTGGTACACTTTAACAACGGCGGCTCTCGAACACCCCACTAGTTCAGCCGTTTGGAAAATCAAGGCACCAGCTCGTCAAGCTCCCACAATCTGTACTTTATCAAAGTCCCATAAATCCTTCCTTTTACCCATCACGCTCGGAATTTTACTACCTACTGAATTACTGACACCTTATCTATGCTACATAGGTCGACTAACTGCGCACTCTTGACCTTACGTGGTCAACGGATCGCATTCAGTTTTCATAAGGGTGGTCATAATTCAGTGATCATTCAGTGTATATTATGTTTGTAAATTGGGTGTGTTCTGTGAACGATTTGCTTGTTTGCTGCACGAAAAGCCCGAGTTTCAGGGGAAAACTCTTGCGACCAAGTAACTCGGCCGCGTTGACAAAAAGGCCCATAAAAATTCCTCTCATCATTGAAGGGATTTGAATCCGAGCCATTTCCACCCGGTGTAGGAGACGATGGTGATTATGTCAACTGTGATACCGGCAAGGGCTTTAGGTTTTTGAATTAAAAGCCCTTTTTTGAAATTATTTGTGTGTAAGAATACTTTTGGTCATATAGCGTAGTACGAATGCCAATACGAGGTAATTTGGGTGATGTTTTCTTTCTCTCTCTCTCTCTCTCTCTCTCTCTCTCTCTCTCTCTCTCTCTCTCTCTCTCTCTCTCTCTCTCTCTCTCTTCAATCTTAGCCAGCCTAGTATAACTGAACAATGGTTTGCGAAATCGATCTAAAAAAACAAAACGTTTAGCCCACAGTGGCAGTGATATTTCAGCAGCCATAAAATTGGTACAGCATACAGTATATGCAAATGTCTGTCTCTTTCTGGACTGAAATTAATGTGTTGGAGCTTACACGGTAATGGAATTGCTCCATGCAGAAAGGGCTTCAGTCCAATTTTTTTGAAACTAGAGATAGCAGTGGTTTCCGGATGTTTGATGATCCACCAATCAATCTGTGCAGAAAGTGCTTCAGTCCAGTGATTGGGTAGGGTGGAACTGACAGAGCAATTTTCTTGTTCCAAGCAGAAAGGGCTTTAGTCCTTGATGCAGCCCTCTCTGCCTGGAACCGACTGTGGCGTCTACTAGACGGCAACACTGTAGAACAGCTTTTAGCGTTAGCTCGTGAGCTCATGAGGAAACACATTGAATCTTTCCCAATAAAAGAATCACATTACTCTGGTAGAGTATACAGATTTTTAGATGTTAGGCTGAATGCAAAAAAAAAACATTTGGGAGTGAAATGCAGCCATCAAACGTGCATTGAATTTTTTTAACGACTCACGTTCTTGAGCTCGGAAAAAAAACATCTTCTCGAATGGTAAGTAAAGAAGAAAAGGATTCGTTTTGGAATAAGTTCTCTGATGCATTTTAAATACAGCAAGAAAGTTGAAGGATGTGTGATTGCCAGTCAATTTATTGACAGTATTGTGTAACATACTTTTAGGCTAAGGCATCCCGGCAAACATACTCCAGAGTTTCCTCTGGCAAAAGCGTACCCTAGTGGAAGAGTTCTGATTAAATTAGCTAAAATAAAAGACACTTCCAAGCTGCTTCCTTACGTTCCTGAAGAATATCAACAATTTTACAAGGAAATAGATAACAACTGGCCTAGAAGTAGTAAAGATGTCGATGATGCGCAAGATGTTAACAACTGAAAGTTTTATGTATAAAGCTGTTTTTTTCTTACAATTAAATATTTTAAAAGAAATCCTCACACACATAAACAATGAAATATTCAAAATTCAGAAAATTTTGGGAATATATTAACTACTGTATTTTCTACATCCATGCAGAAAGGGCTTCAGTCCATAGATTTAAATGTTTTTTTTTATATAGCCTCTACATCCATGCAGAAAGGGCTTCAGTCCATAGATTTAAATGTTTTTTTTTTATATAGCCTCAAGTCTGTACATTCAAATTCAAAGTATCTCAAAAAACTTTCTTGTACACTAGACTAAAAGTGTAATTTTTATTCAGAATTTTTGCAATTACAGGAAAGACACTGCATAGCTTTTCTCAGTTTTTTCAAAAAGTAATTTTAAGGACTGAAGCCTTTTCTGCATGGAGCGATTCATTATGTTCCATGATCGTGCGTTTGTTTGAGCATATAACACTAGATGGCAGCACATCCGCTCACAAAAAACATCGTTAAACACAATCAGTTTAATTATTAGAAACATCCTACTGTTAATTACTTTTAAGATATTCCCCCCAAAAAAATAATAAATAGTGTTACAAGTTAAAAATAGAAGTTGATTTTTCGTATGCTCAAAAATAAACACATTATACTGTATATACGCACACTACACCCCTTAATGAGTTTTCAGCCCCTCCATATAATTTCTGAATTTGAAAATCCTGCCAACTGAAGGAGAAAAAAATAATAATACGATAGCCACCTTAACACCATCTAATTTAATAATTATTTCATTTTAATTTATTTTTCCAATTAATTTATTTTACTTTATAATCTAATACATATTAAAATTTATCAAAATTACAGCTATATTATAACTGACATTATAATATAGCTGTAATTTCATTTGTTTACTTATTAATTATATAACTTCTTAATTTAATTACAGTGGTCTCAAACAGTTTTTATATTCTGTACAGTGGGATAAACTGACATTGTTACCGACAGTAAATTCTAAGTAGGAAGCATTCAAGGAATTAATTGTGGAAGCTATTAAACGTTTCATACCTATTAAGAAATATTGTTCAAGGTTTAGGCCTAAATGTTTATCAAATGAACTAATGAGACTCGTGACAGGGAAGAAAAATGCATGGGATGCATATAAATTATCAAGCGACTCAGAAGCCTATGGCAGATATATGCTAGTCTGTAATCAGGTCACAAAGGAGGTCAGGCAGGCGAAGGCAGATTACGAGCAATTTTTGGCAAAATATGCTAAGAAAAACAGCAAGGATTTCTTTACTTATATAAACTCTAAAAGGAAGGGGATGAATCTGATTGGTCCACTTGACATCGATGGTTCGACTGTTGATGATCCTGCTCAGATAGCAAACAAACTGAATGAGTATTTTGCATCTACATTCACACGTGAGGAATTATTAAGGTTTGAAAATGGCAGAAGGTTATCAAATTGTAGCAGGGTGCTTAATGATCTTGTAATAACTGAGAGCAAAGTGGAGGAGAAAGTGTTGAAGTTAAACATAAGAAATGCACCTGGGGTGAATGGGATCTATCCAGTTATATTAAAGGAGGCGGCAAAGCAACTAAGCAAACCCTTAGCCATAATTATGAGAGCATCCTTGGACTCAGGGGAGGTCCCCACGGACTGGAGATGTGCATATGTATCCTCAAATCACAAAGGGGCGTCGAAGGGTGACACGAGTAATTACAGACCAGTTAGTTTAACTTCTATTCCGGGTAAAATAATGGAGTCACTGGTTAAAGATGCATTGCAGGATCATCTAGACAAGACTGCAGCAATAATTCAGACACAGCATGGGTTTGTTAAGGGAAAGTCTTGTCTAACAAATTTGATAGGATATTGTGATGTGGTTACAAAGGAACTGGATGCAAAAAATAATTTTGATATCATATACTTGGATTTCAGAAAAGCTTTTGACACTGTTGCGCATGGAAGACTATTGTACAAATTAGCATTAGCATTAGCATTAGCAGAAGCATATGATGCAAGAAAGCAAGCTTATTCAGCATCAGCCAAAAAAAAAAAAAAAAAACCCACTCCCATTTCACCCCTCCGTTCGTTCGAAATACCTGTCCAGTTGAGCTTTAAATTTGTTTAGGCTATCAACTTCAACAACAAGTGATGGAAGTCGGTTCCACCAACCAACCACCCGCTGGCCAAAGGCAAATTTCCGCACATCTATCCGACATCCGTCCTTCCTCAGTTTGAATTTATGCCCTCTGAGGTGATTATTCTGAGAAAGATGAAGAATCCCATTGGCATTGAGCATGCTCAAACCATTCAAAGCCTTATACACCTCTATCAGATCACCTCGCCGGTGCCTAGTCTCCAAACTCTGTAATTTGCAAAATTTAAGCCTTTCTTCGTAAGAGCAACCCTTTGTTCCATTTACTAATCTTGTTGCCCTTCTCTGTACCCGTTCCAGCAGCTCTACATCCTTCTTGAAATGAGGCCTCCAGACCTGTATACAGTACTCAAGATGTGGCCTTACCATTGCCTTATACAAGGGAATAATCACCTCCTTATTCCTGCTAGAAAAATTCCTGTATATCATTGACAAGACACCATGAGCTACTCTTGCAGCTCGTCTGCACTGCTCAGAGAACTTCATATCTGCCTGCACAATTACCCCCAGGTCCTTTTCATTCTCCACCACTGTCAGTGTAGTACCGCAGAGTTGATACGTTGCTCTGGGGTTACTGTTTCCCATATGCAGCACTTTACATTTGTCGATGTTAAACCTCATTTGCCACCTCTCAGCCCATCTGTTCAACCTTTCCAGATCCTGTTGCAGCAGCATAGCGTCAGTATTGTCCTTAACGACCCTGCCAACCTTTGTATCATCTGCAAACTTGGACATTAAACTTGATATCCCATCATCAATATCATTCATAAACACCGAAAACAACAACGGACCCAACACTGAACCTTGAGGAACTCCACTAATAACATTAGTCCACGTTGAGCAGTGTCCATTGATTACCACTCTCTGTCTTCTGCCACTCAACCATCCCCTTATCCATAGCAGCAATTTGCCTCCAATGCCACACTGCTCCAATTTGTGCAGCAGTCTTCCATGTGCAACAGTATCAAAAGCCTTTCTAAGATCCAAATATATAATATCAAAGTTATTCCCTGCATCCAGTTCTTTTGTGACTACATCATAGTATCCAATCAAATTGGTCAGGCAAGACCTGCCCTTAACAAAACCATGCTGCGTCTGAGCTATAACTGAATTCTTGTCTAGATGATCCTGCAGTGCTTCTTTAACCAGTGCCTCCATTAATTTACCTGGGACAGAAGTTAAACTAACAGGTCTATAATTACTTGTGTCAGCCTTTGATCCTCCTTTGTGAATTGGGGTTACATTTGCACAACTCCAGTCTATGGGTACCTCCCCTGAGTCCAAAGAAGCTCTCATAATTATGGCTAGGGGTTTGCATACTTCCTTTGCTGCCTCCTTTAATATAACTGGATAGATCCCATCCACCCCAGGTGCCTTTTTTATGTTTATCCTCAACAATCTCTCCTCCACTTTCCTCTCAGTTATTACAAAATCATCCAGCTCACTGCCAATGTTTACTTTACCTACATCATTCTCCTTCCTGAATAACTCCTCATGCGTGAATGTAGATGCAAAATACTCGTTTAGATTGTTAGCCACCTGAGCAGGATCCTCAACTGTTGAACCATCAATATCCAGTGGACCAATCTGATTCATCCCTTTCCTTTTCGAGTTCAAGTATGTAAAGAACTCTTTTCTGTTTTTCTTTGCATCCTTTGCCAAGGATTTTTCATAGTCTGCCTTTGCCTGCCTAATCTCATTTGTGACTTGGTTACAGACCAACTTATATCTATCATAGGCTTCCATGTCACCCATTAATTTGTATGTATCCCATGCATTTTTCTTCTCTGCCACATGTCTCATTAGTTCATCTGACAACCATTTAGGCCTAAACCTTGAACAATATTTCTTAGTTGGTATGTAAAGCCTGGTAGCCTCCAAGATTAGTTCCTTGAATGCTTCCCATTTTGAGTTTGCTGTTGGTAACATCATCAGTTGGTCCCACTGTATAGAATTTAAATACTGTCTCAGACCATCATAGTCGCCTTTACGAAAACAAAAACCCTTCCCTTTACCTCTGATGGTAGTTACCTCCTTGAGTAAATCCCACTTCAACACACTGTGATCACTGCCACCTAGTGGTTCATTTATCTGCAGGTTCTTAATGCATGAAGAATCACTACTGATAATCAGATCAAGAGTATTGCTCCCTCTTGTTGCCTCACGAACATGCTGATGTAGAAAACAATCATCCAATAAATCCACAAAAGCCTTGCTAGTGTGCGAGTGACCAATCCACAAATTCCAGTCAATATCTGGGAAATTAAAGTCCCCCATTATAAGACTCTCTGATTTACTGGCCCACTCTATTTCCCTGTACAATATCTTATTATACTCATCAGAGTCATTAGGCCTATAGCACACTCCCACTCTCAATTTTGATTTCCCTATGCTTATGTCACACCAAACTGACTCGACACTGCCCTGTCCATCGATGTCGACTGGCTTCACTTCCTTGGACTTTATGTGTCTCTTAATTAATAGCATAACCCCTCCTCCCCTCCTGTCCTGTCTATCCTTTCTATACACATTGTATTCCCCAAATTCCAGTTCCGCATTACTTATATCTGTGTGACACCACGTCTCTGATATCCCAACAATATCTGCCTTTGATGTTTTGAGCAATACCTCAAATTCATCAAATTTATTTACCAAACTCCTAGCATTGGTGTACACGCAGGTATACATGCACCTGTTTCTATTCTTAGCTACTCTAACACAACCCATGTGTTTACTTGTACCGCAATGACTACCAGCAGTCTCTGAAATATCCTGCATCTTGTTTTTCAGACTTCTGCTCATTTCAATAGAAGCAGTGCAAGAATCACTTCCACCTCTGCCACTGGCTACTGTTAATCTATTAGTCCTTGTATCCCCCCCAACTAGCAGTTTTCCGACCCACCTAACACTGCCTCGACAGCATCAGCAAAAATTCTTGCACCCTTTCTATTTAAGTGTATCCCATCCCTGAAGAAGCAATCTCTCCTGTTAACAAGTACAGTCCAGGCTGAAAAAAATTCTACCCCTTGAGCCTTGCACAATCCCTCCAGGGCCGAATTGATCGACAAGGCTCTCATCATATACTCCCTCCTATCGTGTCTGGGCAGAATTGCAGACACTTTCAAGTTCAACCCTAATTCACGGCTTTTTTTCAACAGTGACCTGTACTTGCTAAGTAATTCCGCCGGTCTCCTACTCTTAATATCATTAGTGCCAACGTGTACAACTATATCACCTTTTGTGCCCTTAAAAGATGATATCCGCTCTACAACGTCATCAACCTTTGCCCCTGGCAGACATACCCTGGTCCTATTCCACCTATCCTTTTTACAAAGTATGTTCCCCGTTTCCCTGACAATAGAGTCACCAACAACTACTAGTTCCTGTGGGACCAGCGCATTCTGCCTAGGGGGCTGCTTCTGTGTTGCCTGATGACCAAGTGCAAGCTCTGGCGTTGATGTGGGCAGCTCAGAGCTTGATGGGCCCCTCAATTTATTACCTTAAAATTGGAGCAGAATGGTATTAAGGGTAAGTTGCTACGATGGATAAAAGGATGGTTGAGTGGGAGAAGACAGAGGGTGCTGCTCTTCGTGGACTAATGTTATTGGTGGAGTCCCACAGGGTTCGGTGTTGGGTCCTCTGTTGTTTTGTATATTTATCAATGATATTGATGAACGTATATCAGGCTTAATGTCGAAGTTTGCAGATGATACAAAGGTTGGCAGGGTTGTTAATTACAGTGTGCTACTGCAACAGGATCTAGATAATTTGGGCAGTGGGCTAAGAAGTGGCAACTGAAGTTTAACCTTAACAAATGCAAAGTACTGCATATGGATAGAAGTAACCCCACAGAAACGTACCAACTGTGTGGTACTACACTTAAGGTGGTAGTAAATGAAAAAGACCTGGGAGTAATTGTGCAGTCAGATATGAAGTTTTCTGAGCAATGCAGACAGGCTGCCAGGGCAGGTCATAGGGTTTTGTCAGTGATATATAGGAATTTTGCTAGCAGGGAGAAGGAGGTGATTGTCCCTCTGTATAAGGCAATGGTCAAGCCGCGACTTGAGTACTGCGTACAGGTCTGGAGGCCTCATTTTAGGATGTAGATTTACTTGACCGTGTAGAGAGAAGGGCAACAAGATTGGTGAAGGGAATGAAGGGATCCTCTTACCAAGAGAGGCTTAAGTTCTGCAAATTGCCGTGGCTGGAGACTAGGCACCTGCACGGTGATCTTATTGAAGTGTATAAGGCCTTGAATCGGTGAAGTTCGCTGAATTCTGATGGGATCCTTCCACTTGTTCAGATTACGAACCTAAGGGGGCATATATTCAAATTAAGAAAAGACAGATGTAGAATAGATGTGCGGAAATTTGCCTTTAGCCAGCGGGTGGTTAATTCCTGGAACAAACTTACATCTGTCGTTGCGGAAGTTGACAGGTTAAATAAATTTAAGAAGGAACTGGACAAGCATTTGGAGGGAATGGTGTTATTTTTTTATTATTTTTTATTTTTTTGGCTGATGTTGCATATGCTCATACACTTGCTTTTTTGCATAATAATTATTATTATTTCATTATGTCACCGGAAATAGAGAAGTTACCGATAGAGAAGTTACCGGAAATTAGAGAAGTTACGCATGCTCACTGTTCGCCACTGAAATTGCCCAATTTAGAATGTGTAGAAGTAACCTCCAGAGAAACGTACCAACTGTGTGGTACTACACTTAGGGTGGTAGAAAATGAAAAAGACCTGGTGGTAATTGTGCGGTCAGATATGAAGTTGTCTGAGCAATGCAGACAGGCTGCATGGGTTTTGTCAATGATATACAGGAATTTTGGTAACAGGGAAAAGGAGGTGATTGTCCCTTTATATAAGGCAATGGTCGGGCCACGCCTTGAGTACTACGTACAGGTGTGGAGGCATCATTTTAGGAAGGATGTAGAGTTGCTTGAACTTGTACAGAGAAGGGCAACAAGATTGGTGAGGGGAACAAAGGGAACCTCTTACCAAGAAGGGCTCCAGTTCTGCGAATTGCAGCGGCTGGAGACTAGGCACCTGCGATGTGATCTGATTGAGGTGTATAAGGCTTTGAATGGGTTGAGCAAGCTGAATTCTGATGGGATTCTTCCACTTGCTCATATTACGAACCTGAGGGGCATAAATTCAAATTGAGGAAAGACAGTTGTAGAATAGATGTGCAGAAATTTACCTTTAGCCAGTGGGTGGTTAATTTCTGGAACAAACTTCCATCTGGCGTTGTGGAAGTTGATAGCGTAAATAAATCCAAGGAGGGACTGGACAAATTTTTAGACGAATAGGTGTGTGAAATTGCTTTTTTTTTTTTTTTTTTTTTGGCTTATGCTACATAAGCTTGCTTTCTTGCATCACATGGCTCCATTACTGCTACTACTACCTACATGCAGTATTCGATACTCTTTATGTTGAAGCAGTTTTGTTAGCCAGATTTGAACACGAAAAGTGCTTATTGTTTCTTTATTTTTAACCCGATTTTGCTGAAAAATTAATAGTTTTTCATTGCAGTTATATTATTAATTGTAGGGTGTCACTGAAAGTTTGAATCTTTTAGTTTTGAGCTCAGGCATTTTGTGGATCCAAGCCAATTTGCTTTTACCACCACAATTAAATATAAAAATTTAATCCATTAATCATAATTAAATATTGAGATTTTTGTCGAAAAAAAGAAATAAACGGTTATAAAATGTATACAGGCAGTAATACAGTTGTGTAAAATTAAAAATAATTGCGCAACTGTATATAAAGCGTCAAAATAGTCTTAAGTCTAAACGAAGTCTTCCTTGGTGGTCTCTAAAAATGTTGCATTTTTGCACAAATTAACGGGCTAATTTAGATGAGTTTTAGATGAGTGTTCACGAAGGTTTTCAGATTGTGCACTGAATTACTTTAATATTCCTAGTTCAGCTTCTGCTCAATAGATGGCAGAAACGTTCGTTTTCTTGTTGATATTCCGTCTCCAGTTGGTGACCTATCTGAGCCAATGACGCATTGCAATAAGACAGTCATATTTACTCCACCCAATTGTGCAATTAGGCTTAGATGAAATCGGCGTGAATTTGTTTAGAACTTAAAAGGATATAGCATAATTCTCACGAGCTTCTCAATTCATAACTCATTTGAAAATTATTACGCCTTTATAAAAAGAAAAAAAAAATGTATGGGCGGGATTAATGCTGGTGGAGCAGAAATTCTGGCGTAGTTCTAGGCAGAAATGAGACGAGGGTATTGGGATCCCGCGAACTTGCTTTGGGCGTCTGGCTGGAAAGGGCACAAAAGCAAGTGTGCAACTACACAGAGTGGCTACATTGAGTGTTAGCTGAAATGCTTATGTAAGAAATTATTAGAGAGAGAGAGAGAAAATCTTTATTACAACCTAAGAAAAAGAATGGTCACAGACAACTTAATGTTGCAACTGAACTGTCACGGCACTCAAGCCAGGGGGTTAACAATGCCAATACATACAACGTGAAGTTAACCCCAGGGGCTCACATCTAGTGAGTATGGGCTTGTCACACCCAGGGTCCTGAGCTGGATATCATCATTCTTCTCTTTCTTGTTGACTCCTTTACCCCCCCCCCCTCTCTCTCTCTCTCTCTCTCTTTCAGGGTAATTCGGATTTTTTTTTTTTTTTTTTTTTGGCTGGTGCAGCATAAGCCTCGGGCTTCCTTGCACCATATGGCTAATAATAAGTAAACTAAGAAAAACTCAGTCCAACTGATGTCATTGCATGGAAAGCACCTTCTTTCTATATCTTTTATCACATGCGAATTTTAAGATCAACATCAAGTTTGTAGACCTGGGAGACCATCTGAAAAGGGAGGGAAACGATCTGTCAGGATAAGTCTCGAATTCCGAGCGCCCAGTCTAGGAGTAGTCAGCAAGGCAGAAAGGTAAGTATTCTCCAGCAGCATGTATCCCATATGGATGGCTCGGAGATAAGTCCTGCAATTATTTTATGAACGGTATCGATTACAGACACTAATCTGCATTATCTGATGTCCTTTTTAAATTTTATAAACACAGATTAAAATTCAGATTAGTATAGGATTTCCAACAGGAACTTTTCACCCACTTTTTATTAGCTCTAAACAGTAACTTTGTAGAAATTAAGAGACAGTTTAAAGACCTTTCTGCCTATCACAATTATCAGTATCGTATATGTTCTCATCTTATCAGCTACATTGCATTTCCCCATTTAGAAATAATGGATGAATTTACCTGAAAAGCTGCATGCATAACTGTGCCATACAGTATATGGGGGCCACACCATCAAGCAGATCAGCCCAGTAATAACATGCTTGTTATCACCCTGAATATATAAATTTGAAGATGCTATAAAAGAGTGTTTAAACATTAGCTAGCAAACAAATCAACTAGCAGACTTTCAAAGTCTGCTAGTTGATTTGTCAGAGTCTGAATGACCAACATGGCAAATAACCATCTGAGTTATGATGCCCGGGTAACAAGAGATACAGAAAGGTACTAGGACAAAATAAAAAAGTCATATTATGGTTACCCTAGAACAATCGCATCCACCCATGTATATTATATTCATAAATTGCGTATGTTCTCTGGTGTTTCCCTGTTATGCTGATGAAAAACACAAGTTTTTGGGGAGAAAATACGTTGCTGTCCTCGTCTGAGACCGACTAACCCAGCCACAGAGTGAAGAAAGCCCATAAAAATTCCTCGCATCATTGACGGGATTCGCATCCAGGACTTTTTCACCCGGTATGGGGAAACCGGTGACTATAACCCTTGTGCTACCCCACGGACATGGCACTCGTACACATCTCCGGGGATTCTGGGGCATCAAAAGAATGAAAGGATAAGCCGATCCGCTGACTAGTGACAGGAAACATCTGTCCGATTTCTAACATCGAAACGACACGTCTGCTTGGCCCTCTTGAGTAGCACATTTGATAGAATCGCCGTCCTCTTCACGCCGGGTGGAAGAGACCTGAGCTCGAGTCCCGTCGATGATGTGAGGAATTTTTATGGGCCTTTTTCACAATGTGGTTGAGTTAGTCAGTCTCAGGCGAGGGTAGCATGGTTTTTTCTCCCTGAAACTTGGGTTGTTCGTCCAGCAAACAGAAAATCGATCACAGAACACATGCAATTTACAGACGGGATACACGGAGCAATATGGCTTTAGTTGCCGTTGCTCCTAAAACCTTATGACAACAACTTCTGCTTGCTCCTGTGTCGGGAGCACGATAAGCAGACTACTACGAGAAATGGGACTGCATTTTTGCTGTTCGTTGGCTTTTCGGCCTCTGACGCCGTCTCTACATTGTCAGCATCTGAAGCATTGCAGGGAGCAAGCTGCCTCTGGAAAAAAATGGTATCATGTAGTTTTAAGCTACTAATCACGTTTCTGTTCAGGATCCAGTTACAGCTGTATGAGCATCTGAAGACACGCCAGGGATAGAGGTAATCCAGACTACATCGGAACGCGGCATACTGTGCCAACACTGTGGATAAAGGTATGGATAGCCATCAGTTACGTTTTGTTAAGATTTGTTAATAAGACGAAGAAGAAGAAGAAGAAGAAATCTTTATTGCATACAAAATGCATATGCCGTACACAATACCCTTCACGGCTACAAGCCAGGGGTTTACAGTAAAGGTTAATACAAGGTAAAAGTCTAATATAAAGGTTACAAAGGCTAATACACTGCAATAAACAAGAATGAGATAGGAGAAAAATAATCTTATTACTAATTACACAAGTGTAATGAAATGAAAGCAAATGGAAAATTTACATATGAACGTATGTACACAACAGCATGTTATCATGC
Source organism: Mastigoproctus giganteus (assembly GCF_048544385.1). Lineage (NCBI taxonomy): Eukaryota > Metazoa > Arthropoda > Arachnida > Uropygi > Thelyphonidae > Mastigoproctus > Mastigoproctus giganteus. The sequence continues at coordinate 41,779,961 of NC_143587.1, read as the reverse complement.
TAATTTATCCTCCAGGGAGCAGTCCTCTTACAGTGTTGGAGTCATCTGAGCAGGCGCAGAAAGTTGGAGCAATGTAGTGAGGGATCCATGGAAGTGATGGACAGGTCCTTGGGAGCAGGTTCTAATGCCCTGTGACATGGTCCTGAGAAGGAAGTCGATGGAGTAAGTTCTGCCTGTATTTTTTATCCAATGCGAACTTGTAGAGGTCACCATCCAAGGAGTATACGTACTGCAGCATTTGCACGGGTATGAAGCGATCGGATAACTTTAACCGGTTTGGGGTGGCCTGGAGGACTGGATTGGCCCGAAGGCTTGGGACCGGGATCCTCCAACCGCAGTTGGCCCAGAAGTCTGGGTGCGAAATAATGCCAACCATCATTTTTACAGAAAAGACGAGTCTTCTCTCATGGACGTTTTGTTAAGACCATTCTGAGAGCATTGACTCTGCCCTTTCGACTCTCTGTCCTAAATGGTATTTTCAAAGAGGATAATAACCGCCCACATAAGGTTGTCTTATCCAAATAGTGCTTACGTGCTATGGATATACTTCCTTGGCCTGCACGTTCATAATCCTTTCTGTCCCCCATCGAACACGATTGGGACTGATCTACTGATAAAACTGTACCATCAACGTACATACTGTATTACTTTTTATTGTAAAATTTACTTTTAAACTTTATTTACAACTTAAGGCTTACAATATTGTATCGTATACCGCTCTATTGCTTTAACGGGGCACAGGCGTGTACTGTACATTAAATTTAATAATAATAATAACAATAAATTACATCTATAGTCGGGTAACATATTTATTGGGATGAAAAACACAAAAAACATCGGGAAGAAAAGAATGATACAATCCTCGTCTGGTCACCAACTGCACAAAGTGAGAAAAAAAATGAAGAAAAAAAATAAGACGTAATACTAGTGTGGCATAACCACATACGTGATTATGCCACATATGTGGTTCGAATGCTCAAGGCCAGTGTTGGAACTTTTGTTTCAGTAAAACACACTTTCTCCTTGACAGGATGACATGCTTAATGTTATCACGTGTTTTTAATGAAGTAACCGAATATTACGTAATCCGTCCTTCAGACGGCAGTTTCTCTTTAATATTTCATCGTTTTTGAAAGGGTCACACCTGGGGACACAGTTTTCTCTGTGCTTGGCATGACAAATATAGTTTTCGCAGTGTTCTGGCATAACCTTGTTTCGTACAAACTTTTAATGACCCACAATCTTATTTAGTTCACTTTCCTGCTGATTAAGCACGAGACAATTCTCTATACAGTTATGCAAATCTAATAAAAATACATTATTCAGATCCGCCCCCTCAAATTCGCCGACTTCCTGAAAGTGATAAATAACGAGTCCATTAAGGACTTGCTGTTGCTTATTTACTGCTACAGAAGTAAATTTCGTTTCAGCCCTAATTTTGATAAGCAGTCTGCTTTGATACCAGTTTGACACCCTGGTTACACTGATTGGGTGGAACAGATGCAACAGGGAAAAATTTACATTGCCCTCTGCCCTTGAGTATATGGATAAGTTGTTTTGTTATTGTATGGTTTTGGGCGCATCAGCAACTTAATATTGCACCATATATAATATATGGTTTTAAATTTCATGTGTTTTGTGGTCGATTTGCTAGACGTAAAACTAGAGTTTCCGGGAGAAAAATCATGTTACCTTCGCCTGAGACCGACTAACTCAGCCACATTGTGAAAAAGACCTATAAAAATTTTTCGCGTCATCGAATGCAGGTTTTTTTTTTTTTTTTGTTTAGTGTGGGGAGGACGACAATTATACCCACGAGGGCTGTTGACAACTATATGTTCCTCTATGAGAGTTGCTTCTCTATTAACTATATGATTTGCATGGATCCAAATTCCAGCAAAAAACTTTCCCTTCAGCCAACCTCCATTATTAGATTTCTTCCTTCTTCTAAATGGTCAGCATCCATTGTTCCATGATAATCATCATTTGCACTTTTTTTTTTAATTTGTTTATTTCATTAGGTTGCCTCATCATTTGAACTGACCTGCCATTAATGTTCGAACACCTGCATATTGTGGGGGGTGGAAAAAATGAAATGATTATGATATATTTTTATTTTATTTTAATTATTATATTATTTATTTTAATTATTATTTATTGTTCCCTTATATTAGTTGTCCACCTTATTTTATTTTCCCCACTTACACATCTGACTTTACAGGAGAATTCCAGATTCAAGGGAACTTCTCAATTACCCTTCAGACAGGCTTCTTCTTCATTTAACAGGCTTCTTCTTCAGACAGGCTTCTTCTTCTTCTTTAACATAACATTTTATTTACACTTATATACACAATATAAAAATTAACAACTCTCAAGCACATATTATTATTTCTCAAATTTGCCTATGTATTATCAGTTATATATGGCAATTAAATACATTGGTTTTACACTAGAAAGGTTATTTCCTTATACACAACAAACTTAATATCTTTACAAATACTGCTATAGCTTCTTCTTCACAAATGAACAATAATTACTTAAGAGGATTAGGTACACCCTTTCTCCACTTTAAATCAAATCCTTACCTTATAAATTGATTTAGGAATTTCACTCTTAACTTCCGTTTTAACTAGTGCCCCATCTTGTCTTGGGGAATATAATTTCACAACTTTCTCTAATCAAGACAGATAGTACATTTGACACCAATTTCTGGACTAATGCTGGTCCCAAGTGTTAGCTGCATTCATAAGGCTATTTCTTTCTCTGTATAACTAATAACAAATATCAAATTTCTCTCCTTTGCTTTTCACATATGTCTCCTTTTTACATATGTCTAATTATACATTAATCAAAACCCCTATCTGATTTATCTCTATATTTATGCATATACAGTATTTATATCTTTGTATATCCTTCCCTTAACATCTTTCTAAACATTATACTAATCTGATATTAGAGTTCCAACAGTCCTTTATTTGTGAGGGAGAATACTATATAACTAGTCACTTACTTAATTTTACGAATCGGATTTCTCCGTTTTGGGTCCTTCAGCTCCTTGTCTGGGAATGGCATCATCGTTTACCAACTGCATTCATCTCAGAACTTCAAGTTTCTCCATGGTCTGTAGTCTACGTGTGGATAGGGCATCATTGTGTCTTTTAGGAATTCATGGGCTCGTCTTCGATACTGCTACTTAACCTTCGGTTCAGCTATTCTGTCGGACTAGGAATTACAACTTTATCTTCTCAGCTCACTTATCTGCGCCTTGCCTTTATCACTGCCTTCAGATGATGGACTAGGGTTATTTTCTCCTTACCAAGGCTCCTACTTTCAGCTTCACAAGGCTGCTTCTTTCGGTTTACCAAGGTTTCTCCTTTCACTTATTTTCACAACCTTCCTATAACGGACAGGTTTATATCTCCATACACTTCAGTCGTTTGCATACGGGCTACTACCCTTGCCTTTAGACGACGGACAGGCTTATTCTCCTTACACTTCATTCATCTGCATACGGGCTACTAACCTTGCCTTCCGACGACGGACTGACTTATTTGCATACGGGCCACTACCCTTGCCTTCCTATAACGGACAGACTTATTTGCATACGGGCCACTACAATTGCCTTCCTCCGATGACGGACTAGACTTATTTGCATACGGGCCACTACCCTTGCTTTCCTCCGATGACGGACTAGATTTATTTGCATAAGGGCCACTACCCTTGCCTTCCGATGACGGACAGACTTATTTGCATACGGGCCACTACCCTTGCCTTCCTCCGATGACGGACTAGACTTAATTGCATACGGGTCACTACCCTTGCCTTCCGATGACGGACTGACTCGACTGTTCTCTTCTATTATGAAACTCCACTAACTTTACCTTAACTTGCTTTCCACACACCCCCACATACTCAGCTCGGGGTTCTCACTGTTTCTAACTCATCTTCATAACCGTCCACATAAAGCTCAACTGCTGCATCTGTGTTTCACTCACATTTTCATAACCACCCACATAACGCTCAACTGAGGGAACTCTCTCGTTTCCCCCTGCTCACTGACTTTTTGTTACTCTGAATTCGGCAACGCCCTTCATAATTCCTCTCCGCTTTTTTTCTGAGTTTACCCAATCTTCTCATTTTTGTCAACTTTCATCATTTCCTATTCGTCCTTTAAAATTTCTCAAGCTGTATATTCAGAGCTCATTTTAATAAATTTCCAAATTTTTCCCAGGCAATCCGCTGTTTTGAAGTTCGCCGTCACCTTCGCCACCCCTCGTTAAACTTAGCAGATTTATTTTACATGCTCTAACAACCATGCCATCGCCGACAGTCAGACGCCAATACTACCAGACCGATACTAGGTGTCACCGGACAAAGGGATGTTCGACAATGTTCAGTCTACAGCCCTTTGTTCTTTCTTGGCCAAAGTTATTCGCACCTGCTCGCCAGTAGTCGCTGCCACCATTCCCGTTGTTATTGTTTGTTCTATGCCATGGTGGGAACTGAAATGTATCCCTAATTGCTAATAGCTTACCGCTCCCTTCTCTAATTCAACCTTGTCTAATTTTTAATCCTTGTGAGTGACCTAGAATAATATTAGTGACTGAAAATGTTTACTGTCCTATTTTGCTATTTCCTAAGCTTTATTTTAAATAAATCTCACTCATTTCTAAAATATTAACATGTAAGATTTTACATCTTACAATATCTATAAATAGCCTCTACATTTACAGAAAAACTAGTCAAGTGTGCTTGATCATCTAGATTACACTGCAATAATAATTCAGAGACGGCATGGGTTTGTTAAGGGAAAGTCTTGTCTGACAAATTTAATAGGATATTAGGATGTGGTTACAAATGTTATTCGTGCATTAAACGCAAAAAAATTAATTTGATATCATAAACTTGGATTTCAGGAAAGCTTTTGACACTATTGCGCATGGAAGACTATTGTACTAATTGGAACAGTATGGTATAAAGGGCAAGTTGATACAATGGATAAAAGGATGGTTGAGTGGGAGAAGACAGAGGGTGGTAATAATGGGTGCTGCTCTTCGTGGACTAATGTTAATAGTGGTATCCCCCAGGGTTTGGTGTTGGGTCCCCTGTTGTCTTGTATATTTATCAATGATATTGATGAAGGTATATCAAGCTTAATGTCGAAGTTTGCAGATGATACAAAGGTTGGCAGGATTGTTAATGACAGTAATGGTAGTGTGCTACCTGTCTGCAGTCTGCCTCCATCACGATATAGTCCAACAGGTACGTTTTTCCAGGCATCCGCCACACCCAGGTATGACCATCAGACTGGTAGACCAAGTACCATGAGTCGTCACTGCAAAGCACAGCTGTTTGCAGACAAAGACTGCAGGTGTTACACAAAGCTAGACAGCTTCTGGCATTGTTCGGGATGATTAGTGGTTTGTGGGTGGCTGCACGACCATGATAACCCATATTATGCAGCTTCTGCACACTGTACTGGTGTTGACGTGTCCCAATCATCTCACTAAGGGCCTATGTGTGTTGCGACAACATCAACCCGAGTTCCGAGCAAATGATTCTATATAGAGCTCTTCTGTCACTTTCCATCAGCTTGAGAGGTTCATCGGGTCGTTGAATTTCAGCGCCAGTCCTTTTCATTTGCAGATCATATCACTAATCGTCGACCTAGGAATTTTCCGTGCCGTTCAAATGTAATGTACAGACCCAATGCTTATGTGGTACCCTATTATCATGCCGTGCTAGAAATCTGTTAATTCCGTCGATCTCGGTATCTTGCATTCACAACCGTACTACTGTGTCATCGAACGCCTACGAGCATATTTATAGTTGTGTCTGAATTGGGGGGGGGGGTGATTGGGCAGGCCAACTATCAACGGATTGGTGTCCAGATATTAATGATAGAGAAGTGTATATTACAGTCTTAGCACGCTATCTTCTCAAAGTATTGTCACACCTTAGAGAACTATGCGAACAGGAGGCATGCAGTTAAGAAACGAGCATTAAACATTGCAGGAAATACCAGAGAGGTATATTTGCACCATTCAGAAAGATTCTATACATTAGCATTAGTATTAGTAGTGACCTATGATACAGGAAAGCAAGCTTATACAGCATCAGCCAATAAAAAAGAAAAAAAAAAAAAAACACTTCCCATTCACCTATCCATTCGCTCTCAAATTTTGCCCAGTTCTTCCTTGAATTTATTTAAGATATCAACTTCCACAACGACAGATGAAAGTTTATTCCAGCAATCAACCACTCGCTGGCTAAAGGCAAATTTCCGCTCACTTATCCTGCAAATGTTTTTCTTCAATTTGAATTTATGCTCTCTCAAGTGCGTAATCTGAGCAAGAGGAAGAATCCCATCAGATTTGGGCTTGCTCAAACCATTCCAAGCCTTATACACCTCAATTAGGTAACCTCACAGGTGCCTAGACGCTGCAATTTGCAGAACTTAAGCCTTTCTTGGCAATAGCACCCCTTTGTTCCCCTCACCAATCTTGTTTCCCTTCTCTGTATTTGCTCAAGCAACTCTACATCTTAAAATGAGACCTGTACACAGTACTCAAGGCCATATACAAAAAGATAATCACCTCCTTATCCCTGCTAGAAAAATTCCTGCAGATCATTGACAAGACTCCATGAGCTGCTCTGGTACTCTGTCTATACTGTTCAGAAAACTTCATATCTGACTGCACAATTACCCCAAGATCTTTTTCATTCTTCACCACAATTGGTACGTATCTCTGGGGTTACTGCTATCCACATGTAGTACTTTGCATTTGTCAATGTTAAACTTTAGTTGCAACCTCTCAGCCATCTGCCCAACTTTTCCAGATTCTGCTGCAGCAGCGTACCGTCGTTATTGTGGTTAATAAACCTGCCAACCTTTGTGTCATCTGCAAACTTGGACACCGAACTTGGGGGATTCCACAAATTACATTAGTCCACGAAAAGCAGTGTCCATTGATTACTACTTTCTGTTTTCTCCCACCCAACCACCCTTTTATCCATCGTAGCAACTTACCCTTAATGCCATACTGCTCCAATTTGTACAGTAATCTTCCATGTGCAACAGTGGCAAAAGTTTTCTGAAATCCAAGCATATGATATCAAAATTATAATTTTTTGCATCGAGTTCCTTTGTAACCACATCATAGTATCCAATCAAATTGGTCAGACAAGACTTCCCCTTAACAAACCCATGCTGTGTCTGAACTATAGCTGCAGTCTTGTCTAGCATTGTTTCTTTAACCAGTGACTCCACTACTTTCCTCGAAACAGAAATTAAATCAACAGAAGTTAAATTACTCGTGTCACCCTTTTATTCCCGGATTCGTCGAGCCTTCCCAAATTTTATTAAAATCAGACCAATATAAATGCAGTAATTGTTATTATTTTTCATACATATCACATTGTCTATCCATATACTGTACTATACATTGAAGAGGAAGTACTGGATGTTACGTTTGTGCCATGCGCTGGTTGGAGGAATGAATATTCCTCCAAGCGTACATGATTGGTATTTACTAATTTGTTACTGATATTTTTAAAATGTATAAATTCATTATTACTACTTTATTACCTAACAGTAAACAGATGCATCTGAGAACACCAAAATAGTGCAAATCGCAAAATGAAACCTCGGTGTGCCGTTTAATAAACCCATTTTTCATCCTCATTGCGCGTGATTACTGATCCAGTATGTGAAATCCAGTGATTAATGATGCAGAAGGTCACACATGAAGGCTTACACACTGCTTCTATTCATAGAATCTCGTCAAAGCATTTGTACAGATTCGCCATCCCTCTTTTCAATATTGCTTCGTTGCATAAACACTTTCTTCTTCTACTAAAGCCATATCTGGACGACAGCTAATAAACAAAATCCCGTGTCCTTAAACAAACACGGTACTGTTTGTTCTTACCATCAAATTACAGATTCTTGGTCATCATTTACTGCACGTAACGCTTTAGCGACATCTGGAATTTCATCACACGAATAAAACCGAATAAATGTTATAATGAAAACACCATAAACCAAATTTGTGATGCCATTTCATTCCAGTTTGCTAACTGACGGCTCTCTTCGGCAATGTGGACAAGTAAACCGCATATCTTTTGTTAACAAGGTCACGTTTCAATTTATAGACAGTGGAAGCAGTCATATTGAACCAGTCAATTGATTCATAATGGTTAAACAAAAATATGGTAAAGATTTTTCCTATTTGTAGTTAGACGCACACATTTAATAATTGCTTGCCACCATCTCTGCTTAAATTTTGAGGAGGACAACAAAATAACCTAACTGCTAAATATTTAACAAGCAATGGGGAAGCCACCATACTATCAAATACGCCACTGAGAAGAAGTCAGTTTGATTAATTCATATTTATTTGATGAAGAAGTTTGATTGGTTCATATTTGTTTGATAGGATATCAAAATTGTTAGAGTAACTTGGGAAGAATATGAGAGAAGTTGTCGTTGTTGTCCATGGTAGAACCATATTCCAGCAAGATGTATCACCATCTCATTTTCGTCGATGTGTAATTAGCCTTCTCAAAATTGCATTCTTCTTTATACTCCGGCACGAGTTTACAATAAATCATGAATACAATCGTTAGCCGACCGGGCTAGCCGAGTGGGTAAAGTACCTGCCCGGCAACCCAAAGGTCGCGGGTTCGATTCCCGCCTCGGGCTTGGATCAAAGTACTGCAAAAACCTTGGGAGGTGCAATATGGCCACAGAAGCCGATGCGCCAATAACTACCAAATCAAAAAAAAAAAACAATCGTTAATAGTATTTAGCAGTCACGGGCTTGAACTACTGTCCACCCAAAGAACGTGTGCTACTGCAATCACTCGACTACGTCAAGCTCTTCTGTAATAATTTCGTCCAAGGCCAATCCTTAGAGGGGTGCAGCGGGTGAAATTCATTCGACCCTCGACTTAAAATGGATCACAAATTCCAAGAGGTGGGATGGACTCCTCTCTCGAACTAGGAAGAGAAGTTCCTCCTTTCTGTCCTTTGTCCCAATAAGAAGTTCGAATCCAGTTCCGAGAACCGATCCTGGTGTCATTGACCGGCGTTTTATATTAAATGGGTTTCTCGAACTCGATTTAAATCAGTGCGACTTTTGGTTATCGGACTTCTTGAGAGATCCTGTCTATATAACACAGCTTTTGAATTTATTAGAATTGATACATGCAATTAGATTTGTAAATAACTTTTATTTCTTGACTAGCCTTAATAATTATATAAAATGGAGATTTCAATAATTTGCCACATAATAGATTTTCCAATATTTTATATGCACTTGAGGTATCCGTTTATAAAATTTAAATTCGCAATCGAAAGTTATTTTTATGCTCACCCTATGCACTTTTTATTTTTTATCAAATATCATTTATATCAGGAATTTTACAGTATCCTTCCGATTATTCAGAGGGGGATTACCGAAGTCCATATACTCCAAGTCTAAATCAGATAAAAAAATATATATTATTTGTTCCAATGATACCTGAACCTACCTGGAATGTTCCAGGAACATTCCAGGTAGGTTCAGGTTTGGTGACAAAAGAAAATTTGACACCGTTAGGAGTTTTCACCATTTTGTAGATTATTCAGTGTTTCGATTATTCGGAAAAAAATATTTCTTAACCAGTCCGGATAATCGGGAGTCAACTGTAATGAAAAAAAGACAGAATTAAGAGCTCTAATTTCAAAAGTCTATGGTAGAACAAGCAATTTGGCAGTTTTGAGAGATCTGAGGATGCATTTCTTGCATTCTGTAGTTTGTTCTGCGGGATGAAAACCATGCAACCGTCTCCAGAGACTGACTGGCCTGCAACGCGGTGAAAAAAATCCATAAAAGTTCCATCAATATCACCATTATATGAAGCGAACATAAATAGATTAGTATGTCGCGTTGTGAAATACTTCCTTCAGCACGCCACGGCTGGCTATGAAAAAGCAATATGAAAGAAACTGTTATTTCCATTTCGACCAGATGAATTTGTTTACTCACAATTTACTTTACGTTTTATTTCTTTAATAGCGTCAGAAAAAACTTGCTTTGCGTATCTGTGTTTGCTGAACATGATGCTTTGTTTACATTCAGGAAACAGATTTCTACTGAACTTCTTTATTTAAATGACTATTGTCGGTAGTGGAGAAAAGAATCGGTTGTTCAACGGGGACAATTGTCTGTACTGTATTCGTGATGCAAAATATTTACATGCGTGACTTGGGACAGCAGGTATAAGGGACATTTATGTGTTGCGCAAGAATTACCAAAAAAGGTCACATTACAGAAGTCAATGCCAGATGCTCGAAAACATGTTCACATGACATCACCACGGCGTATAATCCCCTCTAATGGCTAAACAGGACTGACAGCAGTGAACCATGATCGATATAAGGGTGTCTATAAGATTCTGTGGCAACAAATACAATTCTTCCGCCAGCACAGCTCGTCAAATAGCGAGGAGTTGGCTGTTGGTGCAATGCGACGCCCAAGAGCGTCCCACACATGTTCTATCGGATTTAAGTCTGTCTGTGATCGTGCTGGCCACGGCAGTCCTTCGACAATTCAGTTTCAAGATGTTCCTCCACCACTTGAGCTCTATGTGCAGTGGTGTTGTTGTGCTTGAAAAGAAATTGTGGGCCAACCGTTCACAATTTTTTAGGGGTCCTAAAAAGTCGCACACAGGATTCGAGGATACGTTCTCGGTACCTCTACGTAGTTACGGTATTCCTATCAAAAACATAGAATGGTACGGCCGTTGGTCATTATTCCGCCCCACACCTGAACACTGCCTCCACCAGAAGTGTCCCTTTCTCTAATGTTGGTGGGTTGGTACCACATTCCTTATCTCCAGATGAAATAACATCTAGAATGTGTTTGTAGGCTAAAATGAGATCCATCACAGAACGGAACTGTACCCCATTTGTCAGGGCTCCAAGTCACATGTTCATTGCACCAGTTTCGACGAGCTCTGCAGTGATTTGGGGTTAATGGGATACAAACCACTGGCTTCCTTGCGTAGAGTCCACTTGAATTGAGCCTTCTTAACAGTCCGGGTGGAAATGTTTTCACCTGTGACAGCAGTAACCTCAAGAGGCAGTTGATAACAGGACATCATAGGGTTCCATCTTGCTGTTAGAGTCAGATAGTGGTCTGTTCTGGTTGACGTAGCCCCCCTGGCGACCTTGGGCAGCTCTTCTTGTAATGGTTCCTGTCTCCTGAAACTGCTTTTATAGTGCCGAGACGGCCCTGAGTGACGCATTAAGCCAGCGTGTCACTCCCGCCTCCGACTGTTCGTCTTCAAGTCGGCCCAAAGGTCCAGCATTTTAAAGAATCATCTAAACGACGATGACTTGCCATTCTGAGTACTGGAGATGTGGCTATCCCACTGAGCAAGCCAAAAAAACGGGAATGTAGTGATGTGGTTGCAAATCGTGTTTTTATAGGCATGTTTTATAATTTGCATAATGTGCCTCTGTGTAAGGTGGTAGATCGATTTCTATTGGATACTCGGAATTTGCATGCCAAAATGCCTATTATATCAAATAATCGCCTTCGGCGACACTGTTTACAATAAAATATTCAAGAAAAACATTTTGTTCTGTTAATTTTGTCAAGCAGTGTAGTATAAGTATCACTATTAGTCATACGGTGCAAGGAATCTCTAGGCTTTGCTCACTAGACAAAACAAAAAACTTAACGCGTTTCATTCTTCATGTTCCGCTCCAACTAACCTTTTAGTTTCTTTAAGCTGTTCTCCTCAGCAACCCACGGATGCAATTTATTCCAATAATTCACAACTCGCTGGCTGAAAGAAAACTTCCTACAAATTCTGTCTAAACCTCTTCTCGCATAATTTGAATTTATGGCCCCTAGTTCTGGAATCGTTTGTAACTGAAAATGTCTCCTTTTCAGAGCCTTATAGGCTTTAATAAGGTCCCATCTAAGGTGCCCGATTACCAAGCTCACATATTCGATGTCTTGCTGCTGCATATGTGTGCCCTTTTTTGGATCTCACCATGTAAGTTAGTTTTATTATTAATATTAGCCATAAAGCGCAAAGAAGCCAGAGGCTTTTGTTGCACCCAAAAAAAAAGTAGATAAGAAATTACAAATTATGCAGTTCCCTCTTCACTTAGGTAACTACCCAGTTGACCTTTCAATTTCTTCAAACTGTCAGCTTCAACTACAGCTAGTTGATAATAAACGACTCGCTGGCTAAAAGAAAACTTTCTAAAATCTAGTCTAAACGTCTTCCCCTGTGATTTGAATTTTCCGCCTTCATTCATTTTACTAATCCCTCTCAGAGTCTTATAAACCTGAATCAATTCCCCTCTAAGGTGCCTGGTTGCCAACTTTTGTAGTCCATAATTAAAGTCTTTCCTTGTACAGCGCCCTTTTGCTGATCTCACCACTCAAGTTGCCCGTCTTTGAACCCTTTAAAGAAGCCCAATGTCTTTTTTCAGACAAGGTCTTCATACATGGACAGAACGTTCAAATGCTGTCTTACAATTGTTTTATACAGTGCGATTATGACATCCTTTTTTTTTTCTAAAGGATACTGTTCGATAACTCATCGATAGGACACCATGGGCTTTCCTGGGCGCTTGTTTACACTGCTCTGAAAAGTTCATATCTGACCGTATTGTAACTCCCAGATCCATTTCCTCCTTCGCTGTTCTTAATTCAATCCCACCAAGTGTATAAGTTATTTTGGGATCTTTCATTGCAGTTTAGAACTGGGTGTATCCAAATTTTGTTACATAATTGTCTGAAATGAGTCGAATTTGCGTTTCATATATATTACTACTAGTTGTTTCTGGCCACTTGCTACAAGCATTGCACACATTTCTGGTCTTTCTGCAGAGTTTCTGATCATCACAGTACCACGGCGGCGTTGAACTAGCATTTGGGAACCAAAACCAAAAACCAAACCAAACTATTCTATTAGGTCACCCGAATATTTAAATTCATATGGCGTACTGTGAGTCTAAGGTCCGTTAACTGCATGTGTTCTATGGTCGATTTGATTGTTTTGTTGGACGAAAGGGGGGGGGAACCTTGCTATCTACGCCTGAGACCGACTAACTCAGCCATGGAATGAAAAAAGCCCATTAAAGGTCCTCACATCACTGACAGGATTCGAACCCGGGCCTTTTCCACCCGGTGTGGGGAAGACGGCAATCCTATCAACTGTGCTACCCACAAGGGCACTCGGTACTTCTCAGGAACGTATTCCCTGGGAAAGCAAGGGATTCCTGTACCTATTTCTGACGGGTGGATGCCGGTATGATTAATCTTTTTCAATCCCATGAGTGACCGAACACTTTTGACAATATAGTGTATATCCAGCTTCGCATGCATTATGTAGTGAACAATAAATAATTGTTTGATGCTCGCATCTTGTTGAAATTGCCACCTTGACAACACCTTCCCTTTGTAAGCTCCATAAGCACGAGATTACTAAAGATTAATTCCAACATGTGACCTTCCATAACACATAAGCTTACCACATAGCCCTTCCGTGTTCGTTTGACATTGGCGAAAGACGAGCGTCCTCGAAAACTTTTAGCAACGGTTTCCAATGTCATACGTATATCATCGCATGACGAATCAAAGCCATATGCGCATCCCATATGGTTTTGATTCAATTTCTTTAGAATTCTTTTAGCTTTTTAATATAATAAAAGAAAGATATTACGTTGTTGTTCATAATGTATTAATGTGGAGATCCTATTTCTGTATTTCTTGTTGAATCCTGTCATCAAGCTCAATCAAGTAAGAATCAAAGCTAGAATAAGATATGGCCAAGAAAACAGTTGCTCTCTCGCAGGCAATATTTCTTTTTCAAGAGTCGACAATATTTTCCTTCCCTGAATCTAATCCTATTTAAAAAATCTTTTCCAGAGTCCTAACTGGTAAAATTTATGACAACTGTTACAAGCTTGTATGATGAAAGAAACACTTCAGCCATTATGACTCCACTGCAGGATGGAAGCCTCCTCAGCAATTCACGTTGAGGGAAGTGAGAGAACGAGCAGTTGGCGACTTGAACCCGGTCTACTCAAAGGTTTTGAGTAGACCGGGGTTCAAGCCCCTGACTGCTGAATACGATCGATCTGCCAACCCGCACTGGACCAGCGTGGCAGATTATGGTCCATTTCCCTCAGCATGAATTGTTGAGGAGGCTTCCATCCTGCAGTGGGTTGATAATGGCTGCAATTTACTTTTTTTTTACTTTACTCAAAGAGCGTGAGGCCTGATGATGAAAGAAGAAGCCATCAATTCGAAAGGCGAACTCAAGAATTACTGGATTCCGTTTCACACTGCAGTGAATTGTATTATTATTTGGAGCAGTGTATTCCTTTCTTATCAGTGAACAAGTCTTTTTGACAGAAGGGAAAGGTAAAAAAAATTCAAGGTGGTGGATGAATAATTCTTAATAAATCTAATAAATCAAAGTGCACAATTTGAGGAAACTTTTATAATAAAATGGCAAATAAACATCGCGAAACAAATACTTTTTAAAGGTAGAAATTTCTAAAAAGTGGAACTTCAACTTTCCAAAACGTAAAAATTAAATAACGTAATTTTCAAACTGAAATTGCTTAACAAAATCCCCGAATTTCAAATTTCTTTATTGTATTCAAGTCTTCGAATTTGTAATCCAAAAAGATTCCTAATAAAACTTTTGTCGTTTGCATTTATTCTCTCTCTGAATTTTTCCATCTCCATTTCCATTATGAAACCATCCTCGGCGGTCATAAAAATAAATCTCATTTCGAAATGCAACCGGGACAATAATAATTCTCTTTGATTTTCTAAGCAGCCATTCTGGTCGAAGTAAACCAGTTCCAAATGATGCTTCCTGTTTCTACACTCAAAGAAGATAAAGCGGAGGAAATATCGGTTTACTTTCCGCGGTGCTATAATTTCATTTTTCTTTCAGAAAGTCCCGGATAATAATGCCCGCAGCCTCCAGTAGCCAGAGCTTAAAACATTGCGAATCTTCCATTATCTCGGTACTAGAAGGTCACGTCCTTGTAAAGCATCTCCTCCCATCCCAGCTCTGCGTAGGAGTTCAGAAAATCACTAACCGTTCCTTTTGCCCCGATGTCCTTGAAGGTAGTGAACAATGGAGGATATGCTTCGCGACAGCTGCTTGTAAACATGAACTGGCGATGCTGTTGGCGTTATGTGCGCTCTGTCACGGGGGAAGAGATGTCGTGTGCACCTCCTTCCACACAATGGATGCTTCTTTAAAGAAAAAAAAAAGTGCTTTGTTCTTCGGTGTGTGTGTGTGCCATCTTTAATAAAAATAACAATTGCGTACTTCATTGGAAATTAGTGACCTCCGGTGACACGCACTGTCCACGGTATATTGCAGCCCTCCTGTTAAATAATGAATCCTGTCCTAGCTTTGAACTTTGCATCGGTTGGCTGGTTGATTTTTTAACGTTTTCAGTAACTAGGTATGGATCTGAATTTTACGACTGCAGAGTACTCGATTCGATTGTGAAACTATAAATTGCCAAATTATTAAATATTATGCAATTCTCTTAAGGTTATTCTAGTGCAATCATCAACCAATTTCCAGTGGATTTTATTTGTACGAGGGCTGTTCAAAAAGCAGTGGCAGCGCATCCATCACAAAACTCGAACTTTATTTACGACAATTCTCTGAAAATGATCTCCAGCTCCTCCTGTAAAAGTGGATCTTACCAAGGTTAAAGGTACATGATACTAAGTTATCCTTTGTTGAAAAGTAGCAATAATTCTTTCTGTGCAGGGCTCGAAATGGATCGCTCGTTCAAGATCAGCATTATGGCTAAGCGTATGGCTAATCGGAACCTGATTTTGTACCAATTTGACAGAATTCAATAAAACGTGGCGAAAAAACAGCGACTGCTATCATTATGTAATACTCAGGTATGATCAAGAGTAAAATTAAATGGTAGGTGATCCGGAGAAAGACCAATTAAGAGAAAGTACAGTGTTGTTTGACTTGCTGGATCAAGAATCAAAATAAAACGAGAAATGGTAGATTCATATCTCCAATGGGTCAATTCAAGATATACTTCAGGATCTAAGTATTCCATGGGACACAATCCAGGATATACTTCACAGTCATCTGAAGATGTAAGGGTATAAGTAACAGCTTGCACATATCCCATAGAAAACTGCCTGCCTGAATTCGCGTCGAGACAAAGCTCATCCCAAAAAGGAGACAAGGCAATCAATGAATACATTTAATTATTACTGATGCTTCATAATCTTAGCAACCTTGGTATTTAACATAAAAAATAAAATGCACACACGCACGCAAACAATATTTTTCCGTTGTTGCGGATCAGGTACACCCGGCAATGTAATGTTGCGTGTTTAGCTCTATGAACAGGGGTTCTTTCAAGATGACAATGCGACCATCCACTGCTCCAATTGTGTGAAAGAGTGGTTTGAGGAACACGAAAAACATTTCAAGCATCTGCCCTGGTGAGCCCGATTCTTCAACACGCTATTAGCTCATGGTCGTAGACGCCGACAGGATATTTTGCGAGGTGGTGTATGTGGGAATAAATTTTTTGTTCAAGCGTTAGAGGAATTATGCCAATCCCCTCCACTATATTTAGTTTACCACTTTGCAAGAGTTATTTTAATTTTGTTCTTGTTTTGATGAATTATTTGAATTTTTTTTGTATAATTTGTACTGTTTTAATGTTTCAATAAATTAATGAAAATATCAAAAATTGTGCATTACTTCGAAATCCAAAGGTGGCGCACTTGAACCACGCTCATGGTTGGTCCTAATAAATTGTCCAGGCAGTGCATATAGATCGCGTTTTCTGGTGGTAGTCTTCGTCTAAATAAAACTTATCTGCTGTGTCCATGAAATTAGTGTGAGCAGCAGTGGCAAACAAGTCCATTTCCACGAACCCCTTTTAGAAAAGAGACTGATATCTGTCCAGACTTCTTCACCCAACAGTCGGACTTAGAACATCGCTCAACACTGACGAAGTTATCAACAAACAGAAATAAGAACAGAGTCGTGTTTATCGCAAAGCCGGAAATTGTGCGTCATAGTATTGGTTGTGTCCAGAAGGCAGTGCTAGCATATCGGAAAGTGTTTATGGTCTGTGTAAATTGTGGTGTGCATGTGGAGGTCTTAAGTTAGATAAAGACACGCTGAGAGACTACTTCTCGAGTGCCACTGGTAGGGAGCATAGGTCAGATTCCTTTATCTCTCCCCCCCCCCCTCATTCACGTGGTGATACATGTATACTCCGACGTTGGTCACATGCGCATACTTCTACCAGCAGTTACAAAACTCACCGATGTGAAAAAAGGGACACGTTTTTAGTGTTCTCTAGTTACTACGTAAACGTCACTGTCTTTATATAGTTTACAGGGTTGGTTGATGATAAACAGGCGTCTTTGGAAACTTATCGATGAGTGAAGTCATTCAGAAATTTCGGGAATGCTGATCATCGCACTGATATCTGTCCAGACGAGCTAAACACAAAGTGAAAAACAAGTTCAGTCTAACAAGAAAGCGTGGAAATATTTACTGACATTAGTGAATTCAGTATGAATTAATTTAATGGAATGGGAATTTCTTTGGGAGAAGGGACCCCAATTCAAAAGAAAGTTCCTCCTCCCAATTCAATCGAAATTTTCTTCCCTATTTCAAAAATCCATATGTTTCATAAACCTCGTAGTTGAATTCAATGTTTGCCTATTCTAACATTTTGCCTTTTCTAACAATGTAACAATCGATATCTGAAAGATCATCATATTGACCCGATAAAATCGATGTCTTCAAAGTTCTCATTTTTCGCTTTAAATAAGGAGAAAATTTATAAACCTCCACTGGATGAGCTAATCAAAAGTGTGGAGGCGTGAAAAATACGTATCGAAGTGGCAGATTAAAGTTAACGACCGAGAAAATAGGGTAATCTCCTTGATTTCATCAGACCCTATCAAAGAACGAATTTGTTCTTTACGGCTAGACAGTATGAGAACATACATCAAGTTTAACACAAGTGTCAAGCAGGTCCTGGACATCTGCTTTTCAATGAGCTTTTGACGACTTCTGATTACCCTCGTAACTTATCTTCGGCAGATTCTCTTAGATGTTCGAAGAGCAATGTTCCAGGCGAGATATAATGCAGTTCCCCGTAACTGCCTTGCTCACTAAGACAGAGAGAAAGAAAAGAGGTTGCTATGCAAACATCTGATCTCCACTAAGTGAGAGATATGTCGTGCCTGTGAGGGTGGGCGCTGCAACGTGCTTCCTTATTGACCGGTTGTGTAATTTAATGTACGAGATGACACAACGCCTCCACTTAGCTCCAATGTTGAAGAAAACTGGCGTCAGAAGTTTCTGGAGAAAGATTTAATAACGAAAATTTCTATTGACAAACAAGAAGCAAGCTACTTCTAGACACTTCACGGGTGTTAAACAATTTCTAGCAGAGATGACTGAAGTTGTGTGCTATGGTTGTTATGGAAAGTTTCTCGAATTTTTCGTTCCGGCTAATGTTTGCCTTCTTTCCTACCACCTCCCTGTGAGGTTTATTCGTATTCTTTTCTCATCCACTTTCACCTTTATGATTATCTTCATTGGAGAGGAGTGGTGGTACTGAAATCACCATAATTCTTGTTTTCCGTTACTGTTATTATTAATAGCATAATTTTTCGATTATGGCAATAAAAATAATGATTGAAGTCGTCCACCTTTTCTGTGGAAAGGCATTAAGTTATTCGGAGGTAAAAGCTCCCGGATAAATCAATTGCTCTTTCAAAACGTGTTTTATTTACATTACTGGACATTTTCTTCAAGAGCGAAACAGTCGTACTCCAAGGAGGACTGTACGAAAAAATTAGACATCCAGTGTGCAGAAAATGACGTCTGAATTCAACCAAGCTCAGAACTGCCCTATTTCAACCTGTACCACGCGCAGGAAATTGAAAAAATTAGGTATTGGCATGCCTTTTCAAAGCCACTTGTTTCGGAGAAAAACAGAAAAATCAGCTTATGGTGGTGCCGAGAACGTCGTGGGGCAGTGCAACAATAGAAGAAAGTAGTGTGGTCACACGGTATGCTTTGTTTTGCACTGATGGTAGGCAGAGAGTGTGGCCAGGACCTCAACCTCAAAAAAAAAACGAGGTTCTGAATAACAGTGGGACATTCCTTGCAATGTCACACTGTGATCCAGAAGATGATGGCCACTTTATGGATGACAACGCAACAGCGCATCATCTTCTGACACGGTTTTCTACCATCTCCCCCCTCCCCATATTCTACTGATCTCAATTCTATCGAGAGTGTGTGGGATATGCTGGAAAAAGTTATTCGGCCACGATTAACTGTTAAAATATCGCTACAGGATATTTTTTCTGTAAGAATGGTTACAATTAGACCAAAATGCACTAAAACGCCTTCTGATACACATGATGAGCTGCACAATTGCTGTTATTAGAAACAAAGGTAGCTCGATTCGATACGAAATAAAGATTTGTATTTTTTTGGCAAGTGTGTGCATCTTTATGTTAATACCTTGGAAAAAGTTTAAAGTTTAGAAGAACAACACGCAGGGCCGTCCCAAAACTAACAAAAGTCTGGACGTAAACGCTGCAACTCCTCAGTGTGCAAAAGATTTCAGTAATGCTGTGTGCATTTTGTTGCTGTCCCACTAATTCTCATAATTTGTAACTATATTCACTGGACAAAAAATTGGAACATTTTGCAGCTGGGGATCAAAAGATAATTAAACGCACGGTATGTAAATGTAAGTTGGCATATGGTATGATCAAAGTTCCTTGGTATACTTTCTTGGGGCTTCTTAGTTGATCCGGTCAAGGGATGTCAGGTGATCTTTCGGATTTTCAGAAAGCTGTTATTGTTGGAACACGTTTAACAGGAGCCATAATTGAGAAAACCGTGGAAATCATTTATGTGTCGAAAGCAACCATGTCAACAGAAGGTTGGACTCCAAGAACGAGACATCAGGAATTTAAACGAATTGTGCGTCAGAATTTTTATTTTGACGCACAATTCCAGTGCGCAGAAAATGATTGAATCTTTCTTTGCTTAATCGATTTTTTTTAATTTAGGCAAAGAAAGATCCATTTACAACTGGACTATGCGGTGAGAGTTGAAGTATATGGAATTCGATAGTCGTGTGCCTATACGAAAGCCATTTTTTTTCTGTAAAAAAGCGAATGATTGAGTTAGTGACAGTCCATTCAACACAAGACTGGACTGTGGAACAGTGGAAAAAGGTCTTCGTTTTACACTTTTTTGCATCAATGGTAGAATGAAAGTGTGGCGTGAATCTCATGAAGCCATCATGCAGACTGTCTCGTGTTCAGCAAGCTGCTGGATGTGGTATCATTGTATGGGATAGGTTCTCTTGGTACGGACTGGTGCATTCATACCGTTTGAAGGTCGTGTTACCTCCGATGAATATGCTTCTGTCGAATCGGACCAACTCCACCTTGCAATGCCTCAATTTTTTAACCGGACTGAGATAGATTCTTTCAGGAAGACAAAGCCCCACTATTCACCGTGCAATGCTTGTATATGAATGCTCTGAAGAACGTTCACAAGATTTCCACGATCAACCTGGCCTACTCTCTATCATAATTCTCCAGATCTGATCTAATTGTGAATGTGTGAGATATTTTCGAAAGGGTAGTTCAGCTTCGTAGTTCTCTACTCACCACAATACAGCAGCAAATATCCTGATGGAAGAATGATGAAATATGGAGCTACGCTCTCGCAGACGCATAGTGGAATTCATGCCACGGTGTGCACAGCAAAAGGTGGCTCTACTAGGTATTGAATAAAAGTTTCTAATTTTATGGCCAGTGAGTATATTACAATGATTTTGAGATACGATTGAAAGCAAGTTATATTTTATTCATTTTCTCTTTTACTAATTATTGGTTCTTTACATTGTAACTTAAGTTGTTGTACATTGTAACTTAAGCACTGGATATTATGTTTTTCGCCGTGCGTTAAATGTTCTCGGTTCGCGCATAAAAGTAACTTTTCTTTTTTGTTATCAGTTTACTAAATACACAAATCGTGAAATATGATTTTGTGTATTATGATTTGTGGTTTTTTTTTTTTTTTTTGCATTTACCATGTTCCACGATTAGGACAGAATATAAAAGATTATTTCTTAGACATGATATTTTAATAACATCCCAAAGGAAATGAAAAATGTTGAAATATTTTTAAAAGACGCAAAAGAGATGTCGCATACTTTTATTTTAAACTATCATTACCATAATAATAGGAACAATGGAATTCCACGCATGATGGGAAAATAATGAAACTTATTCTTCATTATCAAAAAACCGTAAACAGATGGGGGAGGAGAGAGAAATCGTTTTAGATTAAAACGAGCATCTAAAGATGAGGATAAAAGAAATAGCATTTTCTTAAAGAGAATCTAACGAGTTTCTTATTGTCTGCGCTGTTTGTCATTCAAACGAAATGGCAGAATAATTGCTTAGTAACTTTAATGTTTAGGGGCGAGTCAGAAGGAAACCCCAGGGAAAAAAAAAAAAACACTCTTTAAAGTTTATAAGGTACTGATGGAGTGAAATTGAGAATCTGAAGAAATTGAAATTCATGCTTTCAAGTTTTAATCATAACAAAACGAAATATAATCGTGTATAAGAGAAAATATAGTGCGTAGTAAGTGAACATAAAACAGAACAAAAACAGCACTCAAAGACCTCTCTCTTTTTACTTATCTTTCCTGTTCCAAAGGAAGTGGAGTCTGTTATTCATTGAGATATCAATGAGCCATTGAGAGGTAGCTGCAGCCTGTTTCACATACTACTATGACAATTAGAGTGGAACGTCTATCCATTTATGTTTTGAGGGCGTATTTGTAAGAGGAAAACCCGAGCTCAATGAGGAAAACATTTATCTTATTCATTACCAGAATAAGATAAAACTGTTGACTTAATGAACCAAACGCGGAGAACCTAAAAGAATATTTTGTGACTATTCCTCATTATATCGCGTTATCTGAGCATTCCGATAAATGCGAAAGAAAAAAAAAACGAGGCCAATTTAGTAGTAGTAGAAGGCCTGTCACTTATTGTCCAAATACTCTTAAGTCTGTCTTTGCGAAAATCAGAATTTTTCTTTTTTCTCTTTCTGTCGAAGATTATACTAAATCCATGGCGCATAAAAAAGAAAATCAAATAAAATAAAATACTTACAGAAGCTTTCGACTCTGTGTGTGTCTCTTCCTCAGCTATGAATACATAAATACGTTACTATATCTATATAATATCGGTGTAGATACACCACAGACAACTCTTGAAGAAAAACTATGATAGTAGTGTAAAGGACATCATTTCATCTGTATCTCATATTGTGTTCATCCTTTACAACGAGTTACCATGCATTGCACTACCTCGAATAAGTAACGTTTCACTAATAGAGAATACTTGTTACTTGAAGACTGTGTGCGTTTCAAAGCTAGTTGGATTTTCATCGGTGGGGGGGAGGGCTTTCACACTACGATCGTAGTTTTTCTTTAAGAGTTATCTATGTTGTATCTATACCGATCTTATAAAGATATAGAATCTTAAAATATTATGCCTTGTTGCATTTAGTTTTTTTTTAATTTTTCCTTCCTTCGTAGGCCCTATGCACTGTGCCTATGGTGCCTAATGGAAAATCCGGCCCTGAGGATAATAGTGGTTTGGGCAGCAAACTGTCATCAGCCTAAAGGGCGAATTACTACCACTCATTACCTTGACATTCTGAGTGACCAGGTTCATCCCACAGTGCAAACATTTGTTCCCACAAACGATGCCATGTTTCAAGATGATAATGCTCCAATATACACACAGCCAGATGTGTCCAATCTTGGTCTGAGGAGCACGAAACTGGGGCTAAGTATCTCCCATGGCCTGCACAATCACCAGAAACGTTATTGAGCCACTGTAGGCATATTTGGGGAGGGGAGTGAGAAGCAGATTTCCTCCAGCTTCATCACTCTTGAAGCTTGTAACGTTTCTGCATGAAGAATGGTCCAGTATTCCTCTTAAGACAGTTCAAGATTTAATTCAAATCTATTACACGTAGATTACAAGCTGTTTTATAAGCAAAGGGTGGCTCAACACCATATTAGTGCATACCTATAACTATTATCACGGGTGTTTCCATTATTTTGTGAATGTAGGGGGAGGGTGTATGTTGTACTGCGAAACTAAAAACATGGAATGACTATTGGCTGAAATATTTTCATGTCGTACAGTGGCCGTGGAAACTCTGTGGCTTAAAAATCAGAAGTCAAAAATCGAAAGTCTAAAATTGATATAAATATCTTTGCTGATGATGTTAAATAACACAACTGTAAGAAAAACACTGACTGCATTCGCTTTGAATGAAGGTTTACAGAAAGTCATATAATAGAGTGGTTGATTTTTACAGCAAATATGATAAAAGCGACCTGGAAAAAAATATATAATCCTATACTAATTGGTATGAAAATTTTGAATTGAAGATATTACAGTTCAGAAAAAATCAAGTCGATCTTATATTCTTCAACAAATAAACAGGAAAATAAACAGTTGACCCTTAATCTTAGGAATCAACTTCAATGATCCTCAATGAAGTCCAAGAAACTCCTCATCGTATGCCAGAATCAATTACGGTTAGAATAACAGAACTATGAGACTATTCCACTAATTACAATTGGATATCTTTTGAACTCTTCGAAAGAAAACTAAAATTGGTCAGAATCAGAAGGGTAACTTGGATGGGCGACAGACAGATGATCACCTCTGGGATCAACAGAAAATGTAATTCAACTCTGCTCTCCTCTCCCTCCCTCCCTCAACTCCCAATGTCTGCTATTCACATAGTTGCATCTCATCAGTTGAGTTGTGTGCTGCCAAGGCTTTCTGCTAACAATATTTACAGTCTGCTTAGATGTACCTCATTTGGAGGGTACATCTTTGGTGAACCCATCGCTTGTTTTGGATTTCACAGGGTTATGTAAACTAACATGGATTCTTCTTTCTGGTGGCATCTTCAGTTTGAATTTTATCGATGTACACTTCTTTATAACTGATGGACTGATGGCGTTTTAGTGAGCTTCCTATCTAATGGGGGTTACAGTTCCTGAGCGTCTTTGAGACTCATTGGACTGCATTACCTACTGGACTAAGTGGATCTATGTACTAAATATATGGATTTATGTTGTTGCTATTGTTGTAATAGAGTTTTAGGAGCATTATTATAGATTGCGTGAAGTCCAATTTACTGTTTTCTGGTCGAAAAACTCGAGTTTCCGGGAGAATATGGATTTATGTTTTTATGTGTATTTTGTATTGTATGGATGGATTCGTGTGTCTATGTCTTTAAGTACGGTGTTGTATAATATAGCGGGATGCCAGATTTTGGTAGGGAACGCCTAGTATAATTAATACAAATAAATAAATAAATAAAAAATCTCGAAGCAGGGGAAAAAAATGTCTAAGTTCAGCCTAGACTGAATACTTTATTGGCACTTGCAATCCAATTACGAAAAAAACAACTTTATATGATTTATGATCGTGCAATACCACAAATCTTAATCCCCCGAATACTTCAGTTCATTTCATATCATCATTTTAAAAAATTAATAATCCTTCGTACGTAAAGCAACTAGAAACATTAACAAATCTTCTGCAGTATCAGAACTCCCAATATCTTGTCATGATATATAAATCGCCTCACGTGCTTAACCTCCCCACCCTTCTTCCTGCGTTGTACACCAAAAATGCTTTGGCTAAATGACCAACCTTTATTTTTTGCGTCTACTAATATTCAACACGTGGCTTGAGGAGAATGACTAACATCAATCAGCCACTTGGTTGATGTCACCGGACTGTTTTTTGAGAAACGCAACGGCGCTGTCTCCTAGATATTTTTCGTTTCGTATCCCTGAAGTTGAATTTGACCTCCACCTCGCATGTGTCAAGCTCATCCTTGAGGATTTTAACTCCCCGTTGGAGGCCATGCGTGATCAGCATGCAAACCGGGTGTTATTTATATGGGTTGGTGTCAGGTCGGGGACCGAAGTGGAAAGGGCTCTTGACAGTTCTTATCACGACGGGCTTATAAAGGTGTGAACAGAATCGTGAGGGTGGCATCCAACCACAGACGTGAAATTGTGTGTCAAAGATCACCTATGTTAAATATTTACGCAACAGATTGAAAAAGAGCTCTCACGAGCTCCATTCTACAATTAATATTTAATCCATGTTGGTTATTTATTGTACGGTTAGTTGTGCCAATTAGGACAAGATAGCTGAAATATCTCTTTGCTAATGGAAAGTATTAATTAATAACGTCTATAGCGGCTATATATCTTTCCAAAGATATAGTACGAATAAACATTTTTGCATTTTATCCTCCCAAATTTTATATTTGGTACAAAAAAGAAGCAATTATTAATTTATTTATTATAAAATCTCAAGTTGCTGACAAACTAAATTAGATTACGAGGACTCTCTTGCAAAGAAAAAAAGAAAAGCAGCAGCAAATTCTCTATTTATATTAAGAGTAGAAAGAAGGGTTGAATCACGTGGTTCCACTTTATATCACTGGTTTTAGTGGGGAGGACCCTGCTTAGGTTGCTGACAAACTGAATAGGTATTCTGCATCTACATTCACACACGAAGAATTCTTTAGGGAAGAGAATGCCAGAAGTTTATGAAACTCTAACCGGTAGCTAAATCATTTTGTGATAACTGAAAGGAAACAGGAAGAGAAATTGTTGAAGCTAAACATAAAAAAGGTGTCTGACGTGGATGGAATCTATCCGATTATAGTAAGGAAGGCAGCAAACTCTTAGCATAATTATGAGTGAATCCTTGGATTCTGGGAGGCATCTGTATGGACTGAAGACGTACGAATATATCCCCAATGTACAAAGGGGGGGGGGGGAATCAAAAGGTGATTAAAGAAGTAATGCAGGACCATCTATACAGGAGTGCAGTTATACTGCAGCCACAGCGTGGATTTGTTAAGAGGAAATCTTGTCTGACTAATCTGATTGGATTATAAGATGTGGTAACAAATGAACTAGATGCTAAAAATAATTCTGACATGTTATAATTGGATTTCGGAAAAGCTTTTGATACTGTTTCACATAAAAGACTTCTGTAGCAGTGTGGCATTAAGGATAATTTATTTCTATAGATAAAGAGATGTTGAGTGGGAGAAGACAGAATGGTTATTAATGGGCACAGCTCTTCGTGGACTAATGTTATTAGTGGAGTCCCACAGAGTTCGGTGCTGGGCCAATTATTGTTTACTGTATTTATTCATGATATTGGTAAAGTTATACTAAGCTTAATGTCGAAGTTTTTAGATTATACAAAGGTTGGGAGGGTAGTTAATGACAGTAATCATGATGTGCTACTGCAACAAGATCTAAAGACATTAGATGGGCCGAGAAATGGCAACTGAACTTTAACATTGACAAATGCAAAGTACATTGGTAGCAGTAATCCCAGATTGACCATCTTATTCAGGGGGCGGACATCGTCAGATTTGTGAAGAGCCAGAGATTTACCTGGTTGGGACATGTTATGAGAATGGATGACAGCAGAAAGCAACTAAAAGTATAATGAAATGGAAACCTACCGGTAGGAGGGTGAGAGGAAGACCGCGGAAAAGATGGATGGATGACATAGAAGAGGACTTAAAGATCACAAGAATAAGAAGTTGGAGAAGTTTGACTTCTGGGAGGGCGTACTGGTGGAACATCGTCGAGAAAACTAAGGCCAACCCTGGGTTATAACGCCAAAAGAAGAAGAATCCCAGATCAACATATCAACTGCGTTGAGTGTGGTACTACACTCAGCGTAGCTGGAAATTAAAACGATCTGGGGGAAATTGTGCAGTCAGATATGAAGTTCTCTGAGCAGTGCAAATAGGCTCCCAGAGCAGATCATGGGATTTTGTTAATGATGTATAGAAACTTTTCTGGCATCGATAAGGAGGTGATTATTCCTTTGTACAAGGCCATGTCAGGGCGCATCTTGAGCACTGCATACAGTTCTGGAGGCCTCACTTTAGAAAGGATGTAAATCTGCTGGAACGGGTGCAGAGAAAGGCAACCCGATTGGTGATTAAAACAAAATGGTTCAGTTCTGCAAATTGCAGCGTCTCGAAACTAGGCATCTGTGGGTAATCTGATTAAGTTATTTCCGGCCTCGAATGGACTGAATAAGCTAAATGTTGATGACATTCTTCCTCTTGCTGAGACGACTACACATACATCAGGGGGAATATTTAAAATAGAGGAATGATGGTTGTAGGATAAATGTGTCGAAGTTTGCCTTCAGGCAGCGGATGGTTGATTGTTGGAACAAACTCAATTTGTTGTTGTGGAAGCGGGTGGTGTGAATGAATTCAAGAAAGAATTAGACAAATTCTTGGAAGGTATGGATGGGTGAAGTGCGTAGAGTTTTTTTTTTTTTTTTGCCGTTGCTTTATAAGCTTGTTTTTTTGCATCATTCCACTCCCAATACTAATATTAATTTATCATATAACGTTTATGATATCATATGCATCATTATTTTTTTTTATTCGCAAATTAGGGCCAGTTCACTCCAAAACTAAATGGGGTTGCTCATCCGACCGAAGCGCCTCCTTACATGTATTTAATAAATCTGTTGCAGAAATCTGTTGTTATTTATAAGGTACTTCAGTTCTGACTATCCTAACTTCACTGAATCGAAAAAAAAAAAACCGAATTTTTTTCTTCTCGATTTATTGAACAACTCCAGAATTAAGAAAAACCCTTATAGTCAACTACAAATATTATATAACGAATATCATTTTTTGATTTTTTTTTTCTTTTTTACCTCCCATACCTTCGACACTGTTGACTCAACGAAAATAGACCATGAAAACCTAAGAGAGAGAGAGAAAAAAAAGCACTAATCGTGGCTTCAAGCAAAATTGGCTGAGATCCACACAAACATCTAATGCTAAATTTAGAGTTATAAATAGTTAAGAGGACAAACACCCGCTACGTACCATGTTTATCCATTCCTATATCAACTAACGGCTCCCTGAAAATGACGTTCGATGACCTACAAGAAAAATCTGGCCACTTAATCCGGCCACAGCTGACATATGTCACTTGCAAGATGGCTACTATAGAAACCATACAGGTCCTATTCTTAATAGAGTGCCCACTAAAATATTTCTTTAAGAAAATCTCTAAGAGCAACATCAATTTTTTGTTTATTTCTTTTTTTTTCGTAGTTTCTGTTAGCTAAATACACTATTCTACCAAAGTACGGTATTCAGACACCCCACACCCCGTCCCACTTACGTAATCTTCTAATTTCAGATGCCGGATTGCTATTTGTCCTATTTTAATAAAATTTTGCAGGACCGAGTGTCTTTCTTGGTAAGAGTACCTATCCCTTTGTTCCCTCTCACTAGCCCTCGTTGATAGCACAGTTGATAGCATCGCCGTCCTCCTCATACCGGGTGGCAAAGACCTGAGTTCGAGTCCCGTCGATGACGTGAGGAATTTTTATGGGCCTTTTTCACAACGTGGCTGAGTTAGTCGGTCTCAGGCGAGGGTAGCATTGTTTTTTCCCTCCGGGTTACTCGGGTTTTTCGTCCAGAACACAGAAAATCGACCACAGAACACACGCAATTTACAGAGACAATATATCTGGAGTGATATGACCTTATTCACTGATATTCCTTAAAACAACGCTACTACTCGGGAGGAGTACTACTCCTCCCACACCAACCAATCTCGTTGCTCTTCTCTGCCCCTGTTCCAGTATATCTTCCTAAATGAGGCTTCCAGGTCTGTATACAGTACTCACGATGCGGTCTAAACTTTGCCTCAAATAAAACGCCTTCACCTCCTTCTATAGGCTGTCCATATCACTGACAGAACTACATGCCCTATCTTATCGGCCTGTTTGCGCTGCCCAGAGACAATTAATTCCCAGGTCTGTTTTGTTCTCCGCTATCTTGAATTCCAATGAATACGAAACCAAACTCGTATGTTATTCTGGGGTTTCTGCAATCCGAATGTCTTATAATGGGGGATTTTAACTTCCCAGATATTGACTGGAACTGAGCTCGTCACTCGCACACTAGCAAGAGTTTTGTGGATTTTTTGGATGATTGGTTTTGGTTTGTGCAGCAGCATGTTCGAGAAGCAACCAGAGGGGGTAATACTCTTGGTTATCATGCATTAAGAATTTGTAGATAAAGGAACCACTAGGTGGCAGTGATCATAGTGCACTGATGTGGGATTTACTTAAAGATATAATTACCATCAGAGGTAAAGGAAAGGGTTTTTGCTTCCGTAAAGGTCAGTACAGTGGTCTCAGACAGTTTTTAAATTCTATACTGTGGGACCAACTCATGATGTTACCAACAGCAAATTCTAAATGGGAAGAATTCAAGGAATTAATTGTGGAAGCTACTAGACTTTTCATACCTATTAAGAAATATTGTTCAAGGTTTAGCCTAAATGGTTGCCAAGGGAAATAATGAGATTCGGGGCAGAGAAGAAAAATGCATGGGATGCATATAAATTATCAAGCGACTCAGAAGCCTATGGCAGATATAAGCTAGTCTGTAATCAGGTCACAAAGGACGGTAGGCAGGCGAAGGCAGATTACGAGAAATCTTTGGTAAAGGATGCTAAGAAAAACAACAAGGATTTCTTTACTTATATAAATTCTAAAAGGAAGGGGATGAATCTGATTGGTCCACTTGAAATCAATGGTTCGACTGTTGATGATCCTGCTCAGATAACAAACAAACTAAATGAGTATTTTGCATCTACAGTACATTCACACATGAGGAATTATTAGGAACTGAAAACGCCAGAAGTTTATCAAATTGTAACAGGGTGCTTAATGATTTTGTAATAATTGAGAGCAAAGTGGAGGAGAAATTGTTGAAGTTAAACAGAAGAAAGGCACCCGGGGTGGATGAAATCTATCCAGTTATACTGAAGGATGCGGCAAAGGAACTGAGCAAACCCTTAGTCATAATTATGAGAGCATCCTTGGACTCAGAAGAAGTCCCCACGGACTGGAGATGTGCATATGTATCCCCAATTCAAAAAGGGGGATGGAAGGGTGACACGAGTAATTACAGACCAGTTAGTTTAACTTCCGTTCCGGGTAAAATAATGAAATCACTTGTTAAAGGTGCATTCCAGGATCATCTAGATAGACTGCAGCGCAATAATTCAAACACAGCATGTGTTTGTTAAGGGAAAGTCTTGTCTGACAAATTTGATAGGATATTATGATGTGGTTACAAAGGAACTGGATGCAAAAAACAATTTTGATATCATATATTTGGATTTCAGGAAAGCTTTTGACACTGTTGCGCATGGAAGACTATTGTACAAATTGGAGCAGAATGGTATTAAGGGTAAGTTGCTACAATAGACAAAAGGATGGTTAAGTGGGAGAAGACAGAGAATGGTAATCAACGTGTAAGATGTAAAATCTTACAAATATAATATTTTGTGGAGGAGGGAGATTAATTTAAAGTAAAACTTATAATATGGCAATATGGGGGAGCGAACCTAACAAGCCGAAGGGATTAAATTAGACAACGTCTATACAAGGGGAGCGGTAAGTGAAAAGCTATTAGCAACCTGGGTAAACTCGACTCCCAGCTCACACAGGCAAACCAGAACAATAGAAACCAGTAGCAACGGCTATTAGTAGAAGGTGTCAACTCTGGTAAACAATGGCGCTGTGGACCATGTGCTGTTGGGACATTTCTTTAATCGGTTACATCTGGACAGTAAAAACGGAACAAAAAAAAACCGGGAATTAGATTTAAGTCTGTCTGGCTGGAAGTGATGGCAAGTTTTATAGATCGTGGGAAATTAGTCTGCTAAAGTATAACTATAAGCGGCGAACTTCAAAGGTACAGACAGCCTGAGAAAGTTTACAAATTTCTTAAAATAAGAAGTTAGATCGAGCAATAAGGAATCAGCTTGAGAAAATAAAACGGGCAAATAAGAACAGAGAGAAACTTGATAAAATGAGTAAGATTGGTTAAACTGAAAACTAGGGCGGCTTTGACATATGTAGGCGGTACAGAAATTGAGATGAACAAAAAGTGAGTGAACAGGGGGGAGAGCTGTGAGAACCCCGAGTTGAGTTATGTGGGTGTTTAGGAAAATGGGTTAGTGGGATTCTAAGTTGAGTTTTTGTTGGTGCTAGGGAAAATGAAATAGTCAGCGGACACAGCAGTCGAGATTTTCGTCGAGATAAGTAAAATGAGTTAGTAACATGGACAGTTGAGGGTTCTTTTGTGGTAGGAAATATGTGTCAGTTAACAGTTGAGTGTTTGGTCGTGGTGGGAAAAGAGAAGGGTAGCGTCCTGGGGAAGTTTTCTTCTTAAAAACGTTCTTAATAGGTGGAGCGGAAAAACGAGGGTAGCACCCTATGAGTTTTTCCTTGTGATAAGTTTTAATAAAGTGGAGTGGAGAAGGAGTTAGAGTGAGATGCCCTATGAGTTTTCCTTGTGATAGGTTTTTAATAAGGTGGAGAGAAAGGGAGCGAAATCCGCAGAATCAGTAGCTCAAGAGAAGGAGCGAAAATGCGGAATCAGTAGCTCGATGAGAAGGAAGGAAGCAGCGAATGGATGGTAGCCCGAATAAGGTGGAGAAAGAACGCCAGTCCCATGCAGCCAAGAGTTCCTAAAAAAATTATCTGTAGCAAATTCAGGTGAAAGCAGATGAAGGAGATCCTCAGTGAGCCAAAAATGGAAGTTTGAAAGCTCTCTGGGAAAGAAAGAAAAAAGATAGAAGTAGGTGAGATATTATTAAGTACTGTAAGTTAACAAGGACTGTTAGTTAAACAGTATAGTGATTAATTAATGAAAAAAGGATAGCACTAGAAGTAAATTGATAGATAAATTATCTCTTAAGTAAATTATATGTATACTAACAGAGTTTAATTAATTCAAGAAGGTTATTGTAAAATGCAAGAGAAACGAAAGATAAGTAATAGGTTAAATTGTTGTTCAGATGATTATAATATGTTAGAAGGATAATTGAACTATATAAAAAAACTTTGAATGTTTTAAGGACAGATAATTGAATCCTACGAGAAGTTTTGATTATGTTTTAAGGATAGGTAATTGAATATAGTGTTTGTATTAATGAAGAATTGTTGGACCAACTGAAAGACTAATAACAAATAGAGACTTTAGGAAAGTTAAGATTGGTCTTCAGTGTATTGTAACAGAATGGCGAGAACACAGAGTATAATGATGGAAATAGCATATTGATTGTTAATATAAGAATAATATATGCAAGGTATCCTTGACTTAACCTTGTATGCATATTACATGTTTTTTTTTAATTGCATATTATGTTGTATATATATATATATGTAAATAAACTTTGTTGTTTATTAATTTGTGAGTATGTTATTCCTGAACACTCAGCCTTTCCGAAGGGAATTATACACAATAGAGAAGTTCCCACGAATCTGGAATTCTCCTGTAAAGCAAAGTCAGATGCGTAAGTGGGGGAAATAAGAATAAAGTGGACAAACACATAATAGGGAACAAAACGAAATAAGAATAAATAGCTCCCTCCATAATCATCCTTCTTTTTCCACCCCCCCACAAACGGACGCTGCTCTTCATGGACTAATTTTATAAGTGGAGTCCCACAGGGCTCGTTGTTGGGCCCACTGTTGTTTTGTATATTTATCAATGATATTGATGAAGGTATATCAGGTTTAATGTCGAAGTTTGAAAATGATACAAAGGTTGACAGGGTTGTTAATGACTGTAATAGCAGTGTGCTAATGCAACAGGATCTAGAAAATTTGGGCAGATATTGACAAATGCAATGTACTACATATGGGTAGAATTAACCAGAGGAACGTACCAACTGCGTGATACTACACTTAGGATGGTAGAAAATGAAAAAGACCTTGGAGTAATTGTGCTGTCAGATATGAAGTTTTCTGAGCAATGTAGATAGGCTGCAAGAGCAGGTCATGGGCTTTTGTGAATGATATACAGAAATTTTGCTAGCATGGAAAAGGAGGTGATTATCCCTCTGTATAAGGCAATGGTCAGGCCACGCCTTGAGTACTGCGTACAGGTCTGGGGGGGCCTCAATTTAGGAAGGATGTAGATTTGGACAACAAGATTGGTGAGGGGAATGAAGGGATCCTCTTACCAAGAGAGGCTTAAGTTCTGCAAATTGCAGCGGCTGGAGACTAGGCACAAGCGAGGTGATCTGATTGAAGTGTATAAGGCCTTGAATGGGTTTAGCACGCTGAACTCTGATGGAATCTTCCACTTGCTCAGATTACGAAACTTAAAGGAGCGTAAATCCAAATTGAGGAAAGACAGTTGTAGTACAGATGTGGGGAGATTTTTAGCCAGCGGGTGGTTAATCGCTGGAACAAACTTCCATCTGTCGTTGTGGAAGTTGATAGGTTAAATAAATTCAAGGAGGAACTGGGCAAACGTTTAGAGGGAATGGTTGTGTGAATTTTTTTTATTATTTTTTATTTATTTTATTTTTATATTTTTTGGCAGATGCTACATAAGCTTATACGCTTGCTTTCTTGCATCAGCCTGTATTACTCTTACTATCCACATATTCAATATTTGCATTTATCAAAGACCTCAATTGCCACTTTTTCTTTAAGCCCATCTAATATCTTTAAATCTTGCTACATCTGCAGAAGACTTAGAGAACTTCCTAGCCAAAGACTTCTCATAATCTGCCTTAGCCTGCCTAACCCAGTTGTGACTTGATTAGAGACTATCTTCTATTCACTGTATGTTTCTGTGTCCCCCTGATAATTTATAATCACCCCATGCATCTTGATAATCTAGTCAGGTTAACTGTCATCCATTTAGGCAGCATTTAATTTAAATCAATGATGTCTTTTTAAATTGGTGATGCAGAACCATTCTTCCATTGAAAAAAAAGGAGGAAAACATTTGATTATACACAAATTTAAAATTTGAATTCGTAAAATACAGAAAATTAGGGACCCGATTTTTAATAAATTCCAAATTGTTAGAGAAAACAGAGATATAATCATCACAGATCATGAATAGTAGTAATATATAACGATAACAGAGATACAGTCTCAGGGGCGGTCGAGTGATGCGGGTACACGGGGCGTCAAAATTTAGGGGGCACAAAATTCCCCGCATATTTACTGATTTGCTGTAAATCTCAAGTCGCGATATGAAGTCAATCTTACGTTCCGATTCAAGCAATTCAGATATCAGTTATCCATTCATTGTTTCTTTTTTAAAATAATAAAGTAAGTATTTAAAAGAATAATTTAATTTTTTGTTTGTATTATTTTAGTTCTTGAATCAAAAAAAGTATGTTACGTCGGGCATCCTCTGCTTTTATTTTCTTATTGGATTTTCCTTTCCAATTCTATGCTATGCATATAGTAGTGTAGCTATCATACTGCAAAATCCCACTGCGTGTATGGGTGGGATCGACCCAAAGGGGATGTCCCTACTGCTCAAAAGGGTGCCTAAAATGCTCATTTTGGGGTACTAAAACTCAAAATTTCAGTCTTTGCACAGAAAGCCAATATTTTTCAAAATTGTTTTCCCATATTTTAAAGTTTTCAACGCAAGATTTCTTCCCACTGTCATTTGGCCTCCACTATATCGGAGGTTCCGGGTGCACTGCATCCACTGTACCCTTCTTCCCCCTTTGCACTGTCCTAGATTTCTCCATTACTTTGATAAGAGTTGTGGTAAGTGCAAAGGAGATGATAATTGGAAGGGAAGAATGTCGCCCTTTTTGGAGTTGGCTGGACAGGAGCAAATTTCAATATTTATATAAGTGTGAGAGATTATAACCTATTCCTCCGATATGGCATCTCTTCTGGACTTTGTACGATCTCAATTTATTGAGTAAGCTAAGGGAGTTGAAAATTACAACATATTTAGAAGTCATTAAATCCGAAATTTGCAGTAAACTAGTTGGTATTCATTTCGTTTACAGAACTTCTAAAATTACTTCCCCTCTGTAATTGGTCGCTGTCAGCCTATATATTAAAGACCATTCGTGTTATCGAGACAATGAATGCATTCCATAAATAAAAGACGATATTTAGAGGTACCTGCCTTTTAACTGGGCCTCCGCATTATTATAGCCTCGCATCTTATAAGACAATTAAGAAAGCTTGATGTTTCCTCTGCCGTATATCTTCTTACAGATAAGTGTCGTTAGCGTCTCCTTCGCGCGCTCATTAACTAGCCCAAACCCAAAGCGGTAATTTGATGCTATTCCTGCCCCCTCACCAAATTGTCCCCTCTTCCACCGCTTGATGTATCCCCCCCCCACGAAGTTTGCAGTTTTATGGATCACTTAGTGACCTTCATGCGCATTTAATATGTTTTAACGTAGCCGCTGGCTGTAGCTGCTGGAGATATCGCCTGCCAAGTAATGTGGCATTGAAGAAAGCGAGGCCCAGAACCTAGGAATACATTGGAAAGGAGAAAGGAGAAAGTATTCTCGCAGACGACAAACGAGAACTTTCGTGGCTAGAAAAACAGGAGTGGGTTTAAGCGAAATTAATCATGCGACCCCAAGGGGTAGGGGATCTCAGTAGGGGTGGAAAATGATAGCAAAAACTATGTGCGGAAGTTGGAAGCGTGATGACTTGCAAGCACTAACATTAGCCTACTTTCACGCTGTCATGCTGGAGTGGGATTCGTCAACAGCAGAGTTCGTTGTCAACGGGTTGGTAATATTTCTTGACTCGACTGTTTAATCGAAGTTTCTAAGGTTTAGGCGTATTACATTCAGTATAAAACCCATACAGTTACTTTGGTGATAGAAAAAAGTTAAGATAATAACAGAACTGCAAAACAGAAGAGCTAAAACGTTCTGGAAATTTGTTCGGCGCATTGGGCTATATTTTATCTAGTAAACAATAACAGGAAATAGAATTGTATTAATATAAGTATCGTATAGAAAACCCTTAAAATCAGGCACCCTCTGGATTGACAGGTGCCATAATTTAAAATTTTCCCGATTTTAGAAGAGGAACACCTAAATTCGTTATTTTAAGTCTTTATTCCATTCGATGCCAAAAAACGAATCGGAATTTGTGGCCGGAGCCATATTTGCCATAATCCGGTTATGCCTCTGACATTAACACACAAACAACTGAATTTATTTACATCTGCTAACATTTACAATGACTATTTTTGACCTTTCATCCGTTTTTGCGGTCAGCAGGATTCATACTTGCCTTTCTATGGTATTGAACTAGTTTTAAAGACGGCTTCAGTTATATTACAACTTTGAACACTGATTTCATATACAGTACTGCATAGTAGCTCACATCGAACAACTTCAAAACTGCGTTGCCTGTGTGTTGTCACTAAAGACCATCTGCAATCTAGTGCGCAACCAGTTAGCCCTGAAACAGGCTGTCACAGCAGTCACAACTTTTAATACTCTATAATAGTGAATTTCAACTTAATCCTTACTCTTTTTCACAATACACATCATCAGCCATTATCAATCCACTACAGGATGAAGGCCTCTCCAGCAACTTTCCAGTTCCCTCTGTTTTGTGCAATGGCCATCCATTTACTACCCACAAACTCATGAATTTCATCTGTCCATCTCTGTTATTGTCTTCCAGGTTTTCTTCTAGCTCCTCTTGGGTACCCTCCAGCACATGACAGCACAATACACATAAAGGGACATAAACTGAAATGGGATGGATACAGGACAGATGTACGAAAATTTACTCAGCCAAAGAATAATTGAGCTAGAAGTGATTTTATGTCCAGTGAAGAAATAAATCTAAGGAAGATTTAGATAAATTATTAGAGAAGATGGACAGATAAGGCGAGTAGTCCCCCCCCCCGTTTTTTTTTGGCTGTATAAGCTGGCTTCCTTGCATCATTTGCCTTTACTAAATACTAAATAGCATATGCAATAAAAAAGCCAAGAGATCATTTTTCTATCGGGATTTCATCACAAGAATATCTCGCGGTTTTTGACTGTTCGATATCTGTTAAATGAAGGATTTAACTCATAGTGACGCACTTGCAGTTCTGTAGATTAAGATATCCATAAAAAAAACAAAAAAAAAAAAAAAAAACGTCATTTAACGGTCTCCCAGAACACTCCTATCAGTTCCAGTTAATGGACCTCTGACACTTTTGATGAGTACTGTACATTCCAGCCTAGATATGGAGATTATATAAGAAGCAAACAGGGTCAGGCGGTAGCTGAATTGATAAAGAAAACTAGCGCTGGAACTACAAATAGGAACCCGAAAGAAGATTTTCCCTTTTAAGCGTTTCTTCAATCAAGTGAAAGTATTAAGAAATACGATAAACAGTCCATCGATTGCGAAAAAGGATAAATCTTGCTGTAGCTTAAGTTAATCAAGAAAGAATTGAGAAACATGACTGCATTTTGAATCGTAAACATAAAGCTTTATTACGGGCAGAGTCCAAAGGAACTCAAGTTTCCCAATAAATTGGAGAATGGTTGTTTTTCACAATTTTGTTGGTCCTTACAATGCCAACTGAACATACGGCAAATGTAAGAATCTAAAAGCGTTCTTCTGTGAGAAATAGATCTTCGTTTCTCTCTTTCTAAAATTTCCAAAATATTTGACTTTTTAGATAAGCTGCTCATATTTTAAAGACCAAACATAACGTAAGCGTGAAACTTCGTAGTCAACTGCAGTCCCTTTTTTCTTTTTTTCAGTTTTTGGGCCTAGCAAGAGATTATAAAATTTATCGCTAACCACATCACAGACATTAAATAACTGAATGGGCAGTAAAAGCAATTTTAAATTTTCGTCACATACTAGGCCTAATCAGCAACAGCGAACCTCGCCATACATTCAGATTAACTTCAATTCCGAGTGGCATAGTTTTGATCGAGAGAGAGAGAGAGAGAGAGAGAGAGAGAGAGAGAGAGAGAGGAGACGCTTTTAGTTCTTTATATTGCCATTTATTCGGTTGGATAAATATGGCATTTAAGGACGTTCACTGGTGAAACTTCTTGTAACTAAAAGACTCCCGGACCTCCGGTCTTAGGTTCATATTAGAGACGTTTCAAGAATTCGAGAAATAAATTATCCCAACAACGTAATATTCACTCAACGTTTTGTAATACTTTACTTATTTTCTCCTGGATTTTTTTTTTTTTTTTTTATGTAATGTATTTGTTAAACTGATGACAAAAAAACAAGCTCCTCAAAAAAAATACAAGTTTCATATGCGCGAACCGACAATATTGCTTTTCTGCGCATCCGCCATTTGGCCCATTCTTTACTCCAGTGAGCGCACGGTAACAATCAATATCCAACGCTTCAGCTACAATATACAGTATTGTGGATAGTCTACACTTTGAACTCTATTGAAAATTGTTGGTACATAATGTCGTCTAAAATTGCTCAGAAGAAGCCAACAAGTAAGACTCAGCTGCAGAAGAGCTTGTAAAGGTGTGGTACCACGAAACTGGGTAACCGTATATCCAGAAGTTGATTAACTCTATACCAGATCGTTGCAAGGCTGTAATTGCAGCTCGAGGAGGAACAACAAAATATTGAAGACTTATTTCGCTGATTTACAGTACGTAATACTATTAAGTTAACTTGTCATTTCAGTTTGTATGCGTAAATGCAATAAAATGTGTTTGGTTGTCATGATTGCCATTTGCATGATTTTTCATATTTCCATTAATTACGCATTTTACCCTTTGGGAAGATATTTATGGCAATTAGGTAAATCAGGTGGAGTCTTTTTACTGGATTTCATTCACAGAGAATATCCCATTTAGCAAATGCATTTCGAATATTTCTGCAACCCACAATGCAGCGCAAAACACATTATTTGCAAAATTCACAAGTGATGCAGTTTTTTTTTGTCCGCCACTGTATATATACGTATTTACGGGTAGACCGAAAAACAGCACATAACACAATACTACCTGATACATTTATCATCTTACCTTCATCATCACACAAACAGGCAGGTGCCACATAATACATTCACCCACATTCATACAACTTAACCTGCAAGAATAACTTTTATAAGACATTCTCATTTATCCCCCATTTTCT
Organism: Mastigoproctus giganteus; assembly: GCF_048544385.1. Taxonomy (NCBI): domain Eukaryota; kingdom Metazoa; phylum Arthropoda; class Arachnida; order Uropygi; family Thelyphonidae; genus Mastigoproctus; species Mastigoproctus giganteus. Next base: position 41,740,776 of record NC_143587.1, on the reverse strand, counting down.
CATATATTTGTATACATACTAACATGCATATGCACATCGAGTATAGCACAAAGCAGACACTCACGCATCCAAAAACATATACACATTGGCGCTTCTGTGTGCTGCATTTCAAACGCGTCAATTGAGAATCGAGTTATTACATGCGAACGGACGGACAGACGAATGCACATGATGGAGAGAACACGCTCTTAAAGCATATACAAACAGGCTTAAAAACCACGCTACAAATATGTATTCATTGGTACTACAGCAGAGATAATTTCTGTTGGAGGTTTGAGGTCATTGACTAGCTAACGCTATTCTGCGAAGCATTCACGCTATATTTCCACCCCTTCTCATCAATCATCAACAAACCGTTGGTCTAAGCACTGCATACATAAACAGTTGATACAATGAGTTAATGAATGAAATATGGAATGACCTTCAAACCGCCTATAGAATTTTTTTCCACTATACACAGAAAGGCGTCTACTTTTCGAACAAGTTTTGGTTGGATAATGCGAAAATATTTCTGTGACGTTTGAAATTATAAACAAAGTAATAAATAAAAAACTTAAATATAAAAAAACGTAAACAAAGTAATAAAAAGCAAATAAAATTATGAATTAATAATATATTTAAAGGATGCTATTAATAAATTGCTCGTAATGCAAAACAGAATAGAAATTGTATGTAAAAAACAAACAGCACTTAAAGTAATAATATACGTATATGTTCAAAAATAATTGTTTTATTATTAGCAGTGGCAAAGGTGATATTCAAAATCCCAGTTTAAATTTTCTCTTTATATTCGGCTACAACCCACTTAAATCAAAGAAGTCGCAACTAATCATTTTGAAAATAATACAACCAATACCGTATTTAGCGATTATATGATCTCGAATAACGGCAATTCAAACGCGTATGCTACTGCACTCGAGTTTGAATAATATTTGAAAATATATTGCTGAAATATCAAAAAGTAATTCGCGACCATTTAGGAATAATGTAAAGGGTGTGTGATATATTGATGAGACATTCGAAAAATCGTGTCCTGGTAATGAGGCTAAAAATCCTCGTTACCATCGCCGACTTTAAACCTGACCTAACAATGTTTACAATCTTATAACAATCAGGATTGTCAGTATTCTAATTAGTGAAAATATTATTGAGGTGTAGTTGCAGGTTCGAACGAACTCGAGCATGTCGCTGCCCTTTAGTGATTAAGTTTCTACTTCCCCTTCCCACCATCTTTCCAAATTTGGTAACAGACTGATAAATATTCACACTTCACTCGCAGACTGCTGCACATCCCATTACGATAGAGAAGATACCCAGTTTCCAGGGTAGATAGCAGAAGCCTGGATACGATAAATCACCACTCGCTAATAAATTTGTCAGAGCAAGCCAACGATACCTGAGTCAATCTAATGCTTCCACAGCCGCAATTCTAATGAGTCATTTTAATCCCATTGTCTTTGATTGAACTGTTAATCACCCGATGATGAGCCAACTCACGATCGTGAAGAGGTCAATAACCCGTACAATACGGAGACAGCGACTTTGCTTTTCGTTCTTGGACTTAATAGGAACCACTTTAGTATCCATTTACCTCTCGTAGACTATAGCAATTTCTCACGAGTCATGAGGATGTCGACACTTGACGATAACCTTTGTTGAACTTCCCAGCATGCATTTTGATGTTAGCTTTTTATATAATACTTTAACGATACCTATAATACTATCGTAAAATTTAGAAATATCGATTTGTATTAATTGAAATAAAGGATACTGCTATGAACGCTTTCAGAAGGGTTTTATAATAACTATCTAGACTCTAGAGAAACAGAAAATGTTTCTTATTCGAGAAATTTATTTTTTGATGCATTTGGTATACACAATTTGTAATTGTTCTTTGAAATAGAACCGTAACAGTTACACAGTCCATCGATCTGAGCCAATGAAACATTGGTTAACGTGTGGAACTATCAAATAGCAAACTTAATTTGCAACAAAATGGCACACTTAATACTAAATCTTGTATTGTGAAATCCTTCACAACGAGTTGCCTACTCTTGGACTTTGAAAGTAATGCTTCCCAAACAGAGAAGACTACTGCTACTTACTTTCAGTTGAAACAGCACCCAGACGCTGCTGCTTCAAGGATATTTGTCCTTTCATCGGTGGTGGGCATCCAGAGTTCGATGCTTAGTGCACTAACTTATAACTATATTATTTTACCACCATGAGGTTAACAGTTATAATATGGATAAAGTAGTATTTGTAGAAGTGTATTTTGCACTTCTCATTTCCCATTAGACGTACATCTCCAAATGAAGCCATCAGATGCAGACATTGTATGGATAGCAGAGACATGGTGTCACTCAGACATAAACGATGCTGAATTTGAATATCGGGATTACAATGTACAAAGGAAGGACAGACACAACAGGAATGGTGGGGTTATGCTCTTAGTTAAGGAGTATATTAAATCTTTTTCATTCATTAACAATCTCCAAGTAATTCCACATCAGTACGCTGTAATCACTACCACTCAAAATGGCGGCGATGTTCCCAGTGTACTGATGTGGAATTTGCTTAAATACGTAACTACTGTCAAGGGTAAAGGGAATATACCCAGGCTTTTGTTTTCTTTAGGGTGATAGAGTGGGCTCAGATTGATTTTAAATTCTGTACAGTGGGACCAACTGATGATGTTAAGAACGGAAAATTCCAAATGGAAAGCATTCAGGGAAGTAATTTTTGGAGAAAGGTTTTTCATACTAACCAAGAAATGCTGTTCAAGGCTTATGCCTAAATGGATGCCAGATGAACTGTTTGCTTGTTATTTGGTTTTTACATACACACTGGCCGAAAAAAAATACGAACATTTGTATTAAGACAGTCATAGAGAGAAGAAATGCAAATGAATGCGAATAAATACAGACAGACGCAAAGAAAACTGTGACACGGATGATGTGTTGCGTCGTTGAGTATAAAGAAGCACAAGTGGTTCGAATGCAGTAATTTGCAGCCACAATGGGGGAAAAAAAGCGTGATCTATCAGACCGAGAAAGGTCTTATCGTGGGTGTACGTCTAGCAGGAGCCACAATTCAAGAAACGAAAGACATATGATTTGTTTCTCAAAAGCATTCATCTGAAAGGTTTTTAATGACTGGAAAGCAAACGGTTCTTCCACATCTCAAAGGCATAAATGTTGCAGAAATCAATACTTCAAGAACGAAAGCCGTTGTACAGTCCTCCAGGGAGGACTGTACGTAAAAATAGGCCATCCAGTATACAGCAAATAACATCTGAATTCAACCAAGCCCAGAACACCCCGCAATATCACGCTTCTTATCCCGAAGGTGATGGCCACTTTTCGGATGACATTACAAAAGTGAATCGTATAAGAATGGGTGTGAGAACATGACACGGATTTCCACATTTTCCCTGGTCTCCACATTCACCAGATTTTAATACGAGAGAGAGAGAGAGAGCTATTCGGCAACGAAATCCTCTTCCTTCAACTTTGTTGCAGCTTTTCGACATTTTCCTAAAAGGATGGTTACAATTACACTAAAACACCTTATAGAGTCCACGCGCACTTGCTATTATTCGAAAAAAAGGCGTCCCGATTCAATACTGAATAAAAATACGGGTTATTATTATTTTTTTTATGGCCAGTGTATGTATAAACTGCTAATCAGATTACAAACGAGGTTAGGCAAACCAAGGCAGATTACGAGAAGTCTCTGGCAAAGAGACTGCAATGAACATCAGCAAAGATTCTATGTATATGTTAACAGTAGGAGGAAAGGGTTGAATCAAATTGGACCACTTGATGTCAATGGTTTTATTATTGATGACTCTGCTCAGATTACTGAAAAACTGAATAGGTATTTTCCATCTACATTCACACATGAGGAAATCTTTAGGGAAGGGGATGGCAGAAGTTTGCAACCTGCAACGGGGAGCTAAATCTCCAACAGCCCTATTCGGCAATATGAAAAAATTAGCGAAGCGCCTGTCGGGCAAAAACATCGCAGTGATCCCTGATTTCAATCATCTCGATATACCCGGAAGTAAGCGAAACGCGGCCCAAGAGAACAAATCCAAGAACGAAAGCCAAGATATTTCAATGACACCTCGCAATAGCGAAGTCTTGGAATGTACCGTGAGTCGCATCAAAGTCTGCTCGCAGCGAAAACAAAATTAAAAGCAAGATTGCAATAACCCCCCCACTTCTAAAAGATAAGAATTTGAAACGTAGTAACCAAACCAAAAATATTAAAGCCGCACCTACAACGAACTGCAGAACGTCAGCTGCTCCCAAACTACCCAGCTTAATGATGATACAGAAAGAACTATTATTGTTGAAAAATTCACGTGGTAAAGAAAGAAAGGGAATTCGCAGAACATATTCTGAAGGTGAAGGAGGCTGATCAGAAAAGGAAAATAATATCAATCGAGCAAGCAACTAGGAAATTGTGGAAGCCCTCGGGACAATCGCTTGCACCCTACAAGAAATATGTACTGAACGGTGTCGCTGTACTGATAACTGCAGCATTGTCACAAAACGAGATGCAACTACTCAAACAACATCCCCGGAGTTCGCCCAACTGCCTATTCAAAACGGAATGATACACAATAAGAATCCCAATAGAATGGCTAAAGAAAATGAAAGCGCCCTCGAAACTCTCCTGATTGAATCATATTATTGCCAGTTCCTGTAATCACTTGAGAGTCGAAATGAAAAGAAGAAAATAAAACGAAGTGACAAACGGGCACAGGAATAAACCGGAGCCAACTACGTCGTGAACCACACTAATAAGTTGACACAGTCTCATGAAAGAAACGAAGACGTTCTACAACACAACAACAGGCATGAACATGCTTCTGGACTGATGATCATCGACCAGAGATGCGCATCGAGAAGCAAGAGCCCCATCCCATTTTTCCTCACACTAGACGGCAACCAAAGGATCCCAACAACACTAACAAACAAACAACCAATTATTAAAGTGTGATCACCGCAGTAAACAGACACTCGCACAGAGATATGACATCTCTGTCGCCTTTTCCAGAACCAAGATTTTTTCCTTCCGGTTTGGATCTTCAACACGCCCTGAATCCATTAAGAGAATGTTTCTTGTGGAACACAATATCCCCGTTGAAGTGAAACAGTTTAAAACTAGGCAAACAGGCTATGCCTCATTTCTAGTAAGGTTTTCACCCTCTGCCTACGAAAAAGTTCGGGATCCCGACTTCTGGCCCCCAGGCATACTTATCAGACCTTTCTCTGAGGAAAACCGGCCATTCCTCCGGCAACCCACGCTAACTCGTCCTCTACAATAGCAATTATATCGATCCCAAGCAATGAAGTCGCGTGCTGCTGTCAGAAAGGTTTCCCTCACAGATTTTTTTGTTCTCATGTATCAAAACGTTCGTAGTGTACGTAACAAGATTGACACCATGGAGATGATCCTCCTTGCAAGCAAAATCGACATTCTTTCCATTACCGAGATGTGGTTGCATTGCCGTTGCTACACCTGATGGATTTCAAGTTGAGTTTACCTCTGGAGAGTCAAGACGGGGTGGTGGAGTGGCAACCTTTTTTAATCAGTCAAAGTTTAAGTTAATTAATAAAAGTCCAGTGATCCCACCAACTTTGAAGCACCAATCTTAACCCCAGCTCACAATAAGGCCATTATTGACATCTGCACAGTCTATGTTCCTCCAATGCCCAATCGAGATATTATTACCGAAGTTGCTAATTGGATCTTAAATCACCTCCACCCATCCGCAGGTCATGTCGTGATGGGCGACTTCAACATACCAACTCAACGTGAATCTCTGAGGGAACGACTAATTGAAGATATGAAATCAGCTCAAATTCTCCTCGTCAACGACATGCCTACTAGAGGAACTAACCAGCTCAACCTTATGTTCTCATCCACACGATGCACATTGTGCGACCCCACTGAAACATCCTTTAACTCTGTTCATGATCCTCTTGTTTCGCAAATTTTACTCCTTCCATGCAAAGAGACTGCCCGGAGTAAAATGTCCACAATCATCAGCCCAAGTTTTCTAAATACCGAAAAATGCCTTATGGCTGCTACACTCATTCCTTGGCATGTCCTCAAAGGGTGCGAGGTCACGCTTGCAACAACCATTCTTACAAATTGGATTAATACTGTCACAAACTTTTCCGCCTCCAAGAAGGTTAAAATCACCCCAACCCCTACTATAAGGCGTGGTGGAACAAGGACCTCAATGCAGCCTTTCAACTGAAACAACAACTGCACAAAATTTGGACGGAAACAAACGATGTTCGTGATCGAATTTCGTTCTCAAAAGCACGGGCCCATTTCAACAGACAAAATCATCAGCGATTGCTGATTTCTTCAATGCTCAGCTTCATATGGGGAAAATCCCTTATCGTCATAGGTGCCTCAGCAACCAAATCTTTGCTGATCCTGACCAATGGATGGACCACATTACCAGATTTCAATCGTCAAGTGTGCTGCCCCCAAAACTTGACATGCCAGATCACATGTCTTATCCGGATATCCTTCACAGCTATAATTTTACTTCACCTCAACTTATAAAAGCCATCAACTCATTGGCTCCCATTACTGTTGCAGGAGTTGATAATGTTCCCCAATTCATAGTTAAGTGCCTCAGCCCTTTGATTATTCAACCACTGCTATCTATCTACAATGACATCCTGAAGACCCGCTCCTTTCCAGTTGAGCGGAAGAGCTATGCTGTCAGGCCTATACCTAAGATCCGTAACCCATCGCTAAGTAAACATTACCGCCCAATCTCTAAAGTCTTAACACTTTTGAAGTTATTGGAAAAAAACACCAAACAAATACTCGCAGATAAGCCTTCCCAGATTCACTACCCTCTCTCACAGCGATCAACAACTACAAACCTCCTCGCAACCACAAATGCCATACTAGCAACGGTTGAGAGCAATTGCGATCTTGCCATAACTTACATAGATATTGAGGCTGCGTTTAATGCTATGAATGTCCCTTCTCTCTTGTGGCTTTTAAAATCATACTATAACATCAATGGAGACATGCTGTGCCTTCTATCTGCTCTCCTTAGCAAGAGGTTTACTCCAGCGGTAGCAGCCCTCTAATAGCATCTTCCTCCAGTTGACACTGGAGGAAGATGCTATTAGAGGGCTGCTACCGCTGGAGTACCACAGGGGGCTATCCACTCTGGATTGTTGTTCACAGCAATTATTGCCCCACTGGTTAGGAATAACCAAAAAATCATCTCCTACGCAGATGACTTTAAGATTCTTACCCCAATCGGGCCAGTCCCAACCTCATCACGACCACTAACCACATTAATAATAGTCTTTTAGAAATCGCATCCTTTCTACAGCACTTTGGCCTGACGACCAATTCCGGGAAGACCAAGATAATGATGTTTTCTCTGAAGACCAATCCTTCTGTAATTGCTCCCACTTTTGGAAACGCCCAAATTCCTGTTGTTACTTCACATTCTGACTTAGGTGTAATCCTCGATCCTAAACTCCGTTTCAATACGCAGCTGGATAAAGTCGCTTCACGGGCTTAGAGTCTTCGTTGGATAACAAAACAAAATCTGTTTCACATTAAAGATCCCAAAATAATCAGGAAATACATCAGAACGATTATCTACCCAGCATGCTGTACTCATCGGAAGTCTGGGCCTCAGCCACCCAAACAACTAAAACGCCTCTTATTGTATCTGAATACTGGCTGCTCAAATGGGCCAATTGGAAATCCAATCTGCCGCCACAAGCTAGAACTACAGCATTAGCAAATGCAATGAGGATTCCCTGTCTCTCCGAGCTTATTGATTCCCTGAGGTTGGTCATCACAGTGAAAATGGTTGCGGGACTTATCTCCGAGCCATCCATTTTGGCTACATCCTGCTGGAGAATCCCGATCTCTGCTTTGCGAACTACTTCAAATCTGGACGCCAGGAATTCGATACTTTCCTGACAGATCGATTCCTCCCTTTTCAGATGTCTACAAACTTGATGCTGATCTCAACAAATTCGCATGTGATAAAAGATATCGAAAGAAAGTGCTTTCCATGCAATGACATCAGTTGGACTGTATTTTTTGTTTTTTTAAACTTCACTTTGTATCACTGTTAACCCCTGGCCTGCGTGCCATGATGGGTCGATTGCAACATTAAGTTCTATGTAACCACCTTTTCTTTTTATTTTCTTAAGTTGCAATAAAGATTTCTCTCTCTCTCTCTTTCTAAATAATTTTGTGATAACTAAAAAGACAGTGTTAGAGAAATTGTTGAAGCTAAACATGAAAAAAGGAGCCTTGGGTGGTGCGGGATCTATTCAGTTATATTAAGGGAGGCAGCAAAAGCGGTAAACAAATCCTTATCTATAATCATGGGAGCACCCTTGGATTCAGGGATAATTTGTTTCCCCAATTCAGAAAGGGGAATCCCAGGGTAATTACTCATGTGAACTTAACGTCTCTTCCTGAAATGATAATGGAATCACTGGTTAAAGATATGATGCAGGACCATCTAGACAGGAATGCAATATACTGCAGTCACATCATGTATTTGTTAAGGGGTGGTCTTGATTGACCAATCTGATTGGTGGTGCAATAACAAGGGAACTTGATGCAAAATAAAATTTTGATATCATAAACTTGGATTTCAGTATCAAGAGATTACTCTTGATACTGTTGCATATAATAGATTGCTGTACAAACTGGAGCAATGTGGCATTAACGGCAAGTTACTGCTATTGATAAAGGAACATTGAAAAATTGAAATACTGCTATTTCTTCCAGTTGAGTGGGAGAAGACAGAGAATGGTTTCCAATGGACACTACTCTTCTTGGACTAATATTTTTAGTAGAGTCTCCTAGAGTTCAGTGCTGTACCCATTGTTGTTTTCAATATTTATTCGTGATATTGATGAAGGTAAATTAGGCTTAATGTTTCAGTTCGCAGATTATACAAAGCCTGGCAGAGAGGTTAATGGCAGTGACCAAGGTAAGCTACTGCAACAAGTTCTAGAAAAATTAGGCCGGTGGTCCGAGAAATGGCAATTGAAGTTAACATTAACAAATGCAACGTACTGCATAGTAACGTAGCAATAATCCCAGATTAAGAAAGAAGCTGTGTTGTACTACGCTCAGCGTAGTGGAAAATGGAAAAGACCTTGGGGGTAATTGTGCAGTCGGATATGAAGTTGTCTGAGCAGTGCAGATTGGCTGCCAGGACAGCTCATGGGTTTTGTCAATGATATACAGGAACTTTGCCAGCAGGTATAAGGAGGTGATTATCCCTTTGTACAAGGCCATGGTTAAGCAGCAGCTTGAGTAATGTACGTGTTTAGAGGCCTCATTTTAGGAAGGATGTAGATTTGCTGGTACGGGTGCAGAGAAGGGTAGCGAGATTGGTGAAGCGAACAACAAAAGGGTGGTCTTATCAAGAAAGTCGCCAGTTCTGCAAATTGCAGCGTCTGGAGTCCAGACACCTACGAGATGAATGGATTGAGTAAATTCAATTTGAGGAAGGATGGTTGCAGGATAGATGTGTGAAAGTTTGCTTTCGGTAAACGGGTGGTTGGTTGTTGGAACAAACTTCCATCTGTTGTGGTGGAAGTGGGTTGTTTGAATAAATTAAAAAAGAACTAGACAAATTCTTGGAGGAGATGGACGGGTGAGGTGGTGGATAGTTTTTTTTTTTTTTTTGGCTAATGCTAATTAATAATTCAGGGTAAAATTATGGGGAAAATACTTTATATATATTTTTTTTCATAAATTTCTGAAAATTGAAGAATTTTTGAGAAATTTTACTCCAGCTTGGATATCATATCTTATTACATTCGACGTAGTACGAATTAAGAATGGTCTCTCTCGTAAAGTTGTCTATAAAATCGAATGTTCTGAACACTTTTTCCCATCGTAAAAGTGTTATAAACAGTGGTTAGTTATCTATAAGTTGCCGTAAAAACCTATTTAAATCCTTAATATAACTAAAATACTATCAGTTTGCAATAAAAAATAAAATCGATTACTATTGAATTCAAAAGAATGAGCCATAAAACATGTTCACAGTTTTTTAATTTCCTTGAAATGTCTGCCCGGTCTGAGATTTCATTTCAGAGTAATAAAATTTCTTACAGAGTAGTTGGATAACTTTACTTACCCTTGAGTCTTTATATTCTTTTTCTGCCCTTATTCAGAGGAGTTTATAACCGATCATTTTTGACAATGAATACAATCCATTGCCGCATTTAGCAGTCACGTAGGCCAATTCAAACTTCTTCGCTTTTGTCTATCCACTCGGCTATGTCAAACCTAAACATACTGGACTTGGATCATTATCGCCTGAGCTGCTCATGCGCCATAAAAAACCAAAACATACCAAGCCTGAACATACAAATAATGCACCGTGGGAGTAAGGAGACTTTCACAGAAGCCACTGTTGTTATTTGGAGCATTAGCAACTAAGGCCATATTGCTCGGGGGGGGGGGATATGCGGTCCGCATCCTCCGTATTTGGTGGTCACGGGCTCGAACCCCGGTCTAATCAAGAAGCGCGTGCTACGCACTGTTGCTCCTGCCCACCTGGCTACGGAGGCGCCAAAAGCCGCTGAATTTATTTGTAATAGGAACGTAGAGCAAGAGAGAGAGAGAGAACTAGAGCCAAGTCATGTGGTCCAATGAGCGTTGATATACTCTTTTCAAAACTGATGGAATAGTGATTATACAGAGAAAACCGCAGGAGGCAGTGAAGCCATCTTTTTCGGCACTGTCAGGAGGCTGAAAGAGGTGATTAGTTCCTCGGCCCCACTAGAGGGCACCGTGGGGTAAGACCCAGAACATCGTTGCGGGATCTGGTTCCCTGGAAATGTTGCATATTTACTCTTATGGGCGGGGGTTCTATCAAGGTGGCAATGCAAACATCCACCGCGCCAAATGTATGGAAAATTGGTTTGAGGAATATTTAAAAAATCTGCCTCAAACTCCAGTCTTAATCCCATTGAGCAACCGTAAGTTGTTGTACTAGGGTTTGTTGTTGTGGGTTTGATGGCGCATAAGCTACTTGGGCAGGACACATAGCTCGAAGACATGCTGACAGATGGACTAAGAAAATAACAGAATGGTACCCAAGAGGAGCTAGAAGAAAACCTGGAAGACAAAGGCAGAGATGGATAGATGAAATTCATGAGTTTTTGGGTAGTAAATGGATGGCCAGTGCTCAAAACAGAAGGAACTGGAAAGTTGCTGGAGAAGCCTTCATCCTGCAGTGGATTGAAAATGGCTGATGATGAAGCTACTTTGGCTATAATGTGCCTGTTGTAGTAAGGTTTAAGGAACATCAGCGACTAAGGCCATATTGCTCCATATATACTATAAATTGCGTGTGTTCTGAGGTCGATTTTGTGTTTTCTGGACGAAAAAAACACCGAGTTTCCGGGATGAAAAACCATTCTACCTTCGCCTGAGACCGACTAATTCAGCCACGTTGTGAGAAAGGCCCATAAGAATTCCTCATGTCATCGACGAGACTCAAACGCAGATATTTTCCATCCGGTGTTTGGAGGATGCCGATGCTGCTAACTGTGCTACCCACGAGGGCTGGCAATCGCGAGATGAATTGGAAATGCGTGTTCCTCGGCATATGTACTTCACATCACTCCAAGAATTGAGGACTGTTTTCTTACGTGAATGGTTCAATGTTCATCGTATTACAGTTCAACATCTTGTTCTAGTCAACGCCGATCCACTACGCTATTAGTTCGTGGTTCTAATAAAGTGACCAGGCAGTGTATAAGATAATGTAACATCATTTTTATTCTTTTTTTATCTTAGACACGGCCTACGACTATTTGCCATTTAGGACCTCTAAAAATGCAATAAAAAGAACCATTTAAGACACCTAACAAAATGATAAATGGAATATCTGCTTTTAAAATGCAGAAACGGTTAAGTTCAAGGCAATCTCCTATGGACTGAAAAGAGAAATAAAAAATTCATTTTAAGAATGCAACGAACGGTGAAATAACGAAAAAAGAAACGGTACATCCTTTGTAATGCTCTCACTTTTTTTTTCCCTCTCTCAAATGTACCCACGCTCTTTCACATTCTTTCTTGGCTATAAAACTGAATCTAAATTATCAGCTGTATTCCATTAGAACGAAGAAGTATCTGAAAGTAGGCAGTTTCAAAAAGGTTACAGCTATTTGCAATAACGGTCAAATACTGTAACTTTCAAACTATACCCAAAGGATCCATGTGATGCTTACAAAAGTAGCAGGCATGCTTTGCCAACCACTCTACTTTAATGGCATTAGACGAATACAAAAGAAGAGCCGGGTTATGTTTGTATCCCTTGTTATTTTTGCACGTCCCTCTATCTGGCGCGTACATTAATGCCAGATAGTTTCGCAAACTGCTTTAGAAAAACAGAAGGGGTAAAATACCTAGAAAATCGAAATGTCTCGTCGTGGAAGTTGTGACAAGTCAAATACATGTTCGCTAATGGAAATCGATAACATTCTCTTGTACTGAGAGTTGCTTTGTTGTGTCCCTAACGTGATGATTTTTACGTGCATTCGAATTTCAGTATCATCATCAAAACATTTGGTTGTTTCAGCAGATTTTTTTTTCTTTCATTTACTTTTCATTACGTATACGCAGTATCCATAAACTTCGTTTACAAAACTAAAACATTATTGTGTGAATAGGGTACATGATACAAACCTGAAACTAGGCCCGAGTGATAGAGGATATCGTCAAGTTTTAATTAGAGTCGTTCGATGTGAGAATCTTTAGATACTTTGCAGATGTTCTGTTTATAATCCAACTAGAACACCTGTGGATATTTCGCTTAAAGTGTTTCAGAGAAGAAATAAAGATTAATATCGAAGTAATTACAAAAACCTCTCCCTCGGCTCCCTTCTCTGCTAGCTAAGTTGTCAATGGGATGGACTCGGTAAAAATGTAATTTGATAATTTTTTAAGTGTATGACTATATTGTCCTTCAAAAAAAATTGCAATTATTGCACAAAAATTGTCTGGACCTGGAAACTAAGTAAAGTTGTTCATGAGCAAAAACTCTAACTTTGTTGAGAGTCTGATCCTGGAATTTGTTGATGGTGATGACAAAAGCTAAGAAATTGTATTCTCTTCAAAGTAAATGGCAAGTTAATTCCACTGGGAACTAATTTTTTTTTTTTTTTTTTTTTTTTTGAATTTTACTGCTGAATAAAACCTATTATTGCAAAAGGAATCAGGTCACAAGTTTGTTTAGCCTTTGAGTTATCGAAGCTCAAAGGGCGTTCTAGAGAAAGAGACGGAGGGACACTAGTAAATTATCATATAGATTCCTCCCATATTCGGCACAACGTATCCCTGGAAACACGGTCGATTGTTTTACAAATGCATTTTTAAGTTTCTTAGCAAAGATGGAACATATACTGTATCTGGTTTTCCAGGAATCCGCAAAGAGTAAAATCTAAAGGAGTCAGATCAGAGGATCGTGCGGGCCACAAAATCGGCCCTCCTTTTCCAATCCACTTACACTCAGGTCATCATTGTGCAATTGGGACATAAAGTAATTCTGTCGTGATTTACAATGCGAAAGAAGAAAGGTCCTTGCGCCTTCTCGGGGTTAGTAAATTCCACAATGATTACAGTTTTGAGATTATGCTGCCATATACTGCAGCAGGCACATTTTCCGATTAGTGAATAAAAAGTTTAAGATATCCTCTATCACCCGGAAGTGGTTTCAGGTTTGTATTACATATCTTATTCACGCAATAAAGTTTTAGTTTTCTAAAGGAAGTTTATGGACACCCTGTACTTGTAGAAAATTTCAATAACATCCAACAGATATACGGCCATTGCAGTAGCAATGAGAATAGACGCTAACTAGTGGTACTAATGTACTAATTGGTACTAACTATCCTTTGCATTTGACTAACCCTTACGTGTAAACGAAAACTTGCTGAATTGCCCAATTATGTGTAGTCGGTAACCGAGAATTATAATTATACCCCAATGGTGGACAGAATAATGGAAGCATCTGCTAAACGTCAGTAGCATAGCATAATACCACCGTATTAGCCAAACTGGCACTGACGAAGAGATAGCAAAGAATATCTAAGATTCTGGAACTCTCCTACTAGAATCTGAAATATTTCGTGCACAAAGAAAGTCTCCAATTCAAACAGGTCGGATGAAGGCAAAAATCTATATCGCAGGATCTGCTCCAGAAACTATCACAAACGGTTCTGTGAGTCAGGAGATTAGGACGGCTATTACAGATAGGTAAATTTGGCCTCTTGATCTTCGAACCTTTGCTTGACAATATGGCCTTCTATGAGGAGATCGAGGTCATATTAGGTAAATATGAAGCACGTTTAACTGACATGAACTGAGTCTCGTCATAGAGGCATTAAGGCAATAGTAATACACACACTGGCCAAAAAAAAAAAAAAAAAAAACCGAATCTTTATTCAGTATAGAATCGGGCCACCTTTGTTTCGAATGAAGTATGCTTGCACAGCATGGATTCTATAAGGCGTTTCAGTGCGTTTTGTTCTAATTGTAACCATTCTTCCAGCAAAATGTCGCATTACTGCAAAAGAGTTGAAGGAAGAGGTATTCGTTGCCGAATAGCTTCTCCAGCATATCCCAAACATTCTCAACAAGACTGAGATCAGGTGAATGCAGGGTCCAGGGAAAATTGTGGAAATCCGTAACATGTTCTCCGAACCATTCTGGCAAGATGCGCAGTTGTATTGTCATCCATAAAATGGCCATCATCCTAGGGATAAAAATGTAACAGTGCAGTAGATCTGATACAAAATTCAGGGACTCCCCGGATGACATTCGACCTTCCACTAGTATCAACGGACCCAGTTCGTGGCAACAAAACATTCCCTATACCATGACTATCTCCAAATTCATGTGTTGTCTTAATGGCAAGCAGAATCCATCGCTTTGTAAGGTTCTCGCCACATTGCTTACCATCAGTGCAAAACAAAGCGTATCGCGTGATTCGTCTGACCAGATGATTATCTTTCATTGGTCCACTGTCCAATTGCAACGTTCTCGGCACTGCTGTAAACGGATTTTTCTGTTTTTCTCTGAAACAAGTGACTTTCAAATAGGCGGGTTGAAATAAAGCAGTTCTGGGCTTGGTTGAATTCAGATGTCCTATTCTTCGTTATAGTCCTCCTCAGAGTAAGACTGTTTCGCTTTTGAAGTATTGTAATCTGTCACATTTACACCTTTGAGATGTGAAAGAACCGCTTGCTTTATAGTCATTAAAACCCTTTGAGATGGGTGCTTTTGAGAATTCAGTTATGTATTTCATTTTTTGATAAACATGCATCTACAATAAGACCTTTTTCAAAGTCTGGTAGGTCACGCGTTTTCCCAATTCTGGCTTCAGGTTACTGCAGTCGAACAGCTTGTGCAGTCTTTATATTCAACTACACTTCAGAGTTTTCTTTACCTCTATTTGCATTTTTCTTCTGTCTCTGATCGTCTTAATGCAAAGGTTCGTAGTTTTTTGGCCAGTGTGTATAGTGTAATCCATAATATGTGCATTACTACTAATACTTATTATTTATTTTAATTTATTTTTTACGAAATTTCATTTCACAAAATCTTTATTGAATTTTAGGCTTAACTATTTCTGTTAACCTGTTATTAAATTTCCATTACATGACCATTATTTTTCTATACATTTTATTTATTATCAATAGTATTAGCTATCGCCTAAAATCAAAAGTAAATCCTGGTTTATTTGTTTCCTAGATGGTCTCATGAACAAAAGATATAAATGTGCCACTCCTAGGACCCGAAGGACACTAATATTGTTTCAATAATAATTCATACGTTAACGACTCCAAAGCTTAACTTATATCCGTATGGGTTGTGTATTACGTCTGTAGAAGTGTGGGCTGAAAAATCCCTGAATAGCTCACTCACTGGGAAAAATCCTACTCCCTCCATCTGAAATCAGCTAACTACAGCCTTCATTGAAGAGGACTTTAAAAATTCCTTCAGTTATAGACGCGAATCGAACCCAGGCCTCTCCAAACTTGTGACAAGTGGCGAAATCCCTATGCTGTCGCCGAGAACTGTCCAATAAGTAGTTGGTCTTAGTACCATCGAGCTTTTTAGACATTTCAGATTTCATAAAGAAGATCTTTTCAACTAACGTGGGTAAAATGCGTGCCCATCCATTTTTTATCCACAAGAAAATCTGCTCAATCTCCTGTCGCTTGATGTTTCCTCGTTGATGTGAGCTTATGCTCCACTGTAGCCGTCCGTTGCATACATTGTTCTTTCAGTGCTGCTTTAAATGGCCTATTTAGACAGCGGTTTTGGCATCGATTTCGGCCCTCCAAGGATGATGATTGCATCAGTATTTATGCTTTTGAGGAAACCCACGGAAGGTGTCTAAGATAAGCATTCTATGTTGATTTAATAGCTGTCCTGGACTTTTCTGCTACACGCCTTTGGTCCAATCAGGATCAGAGCATTGTCCACCCTAATTCTTGTGCTTTGATGGACATACCCTTTACATCGATTTACGTTAGTGTGTTTCTTTCTTTTTGGACGACATATGCGGTTTTCTGCCGTATGCTAATATGCATTTCATGGCAGTGTGCACCTTTGTCAACAATTCTTACAATAGAATATTATAGTGAATACAATATTCTATTGTATTCACTATGCCATTTATGCTATTGTATTGTGGAGGATTTCAAAATATACAATGTTGATTAGCATTGCCAATTTGGGACACAACTTGCGATTCTGATGAGGCAAATAGACAACGTACTTTTGAAGACATCGTAGCTTCCTCTTTAGGCATCTTGAAGGCATGAAGCCCTGTACTCCACCTTCATAAGTAAGAAGGTAGGCAAAGTATATTATTCGTTTATTATTCACAAAGCTTGTCTCCTCTCTTTTTGTTCCCTTTTCCCTTTTTATTCTCTTTTTTGTCCACCAGAGCCATTCTTGTACGCACTTCACGCCATCAACTCTTTCACTGAAGTCGTACTTTTTTTTATCAGCAGCTCAATTTGCGATTTTTTTTTAGAAAAAGGGAAGCGAGAGAAAATACAGTATTAGGACGTTGAGATAATTATTAAAATAAGAATTGTTACACCACAAGAAAAAAAAAAGGCAAGAAGGAAAAGTACCTGTAATTTTTTTCACACACACACAAAATAAATAAAATATAGTCACATAGCATGAGATAAAGATGTTGTTGTATACCTAAGGTGTTCTTGGCCTAATGTCAAGGGGTTTTGTTGATGTAACTTCTCTTTAGAAGGATAGCAAGTTATTCAGCTATTAGTTGTGAAAAAGAAAAAAAAGGGAAAAGGTAAAATGTAGGCGTCAGTCGTCTTTCATTTTCTGTATTCCCTCCATTGTAAAATAACGACTTTTTTTTTTTTTAACCACCAAGATAAACAGTATTGTGTGATGGTCATGACTAACATGAAGCAGTGGCTGGAGACACTTACCTAAATTGGGTCATGGTACACGATCTCAACTGGGTTTTGAGGTTGAGAAAGAGAGAGGAGGAACGCTTGTTATCAGATAAAAATGTTTTTTGTTTTTTTTTTCCTTTCATCTTCGAGGTTAACGGAAAGTCAAAGCACAATTTTAATGGTCTGGTGGAATAACTACGTTTATTTCTAATAGGATATCGCAAGTCAGAAAAAACATCAGTTGCTTTTCGTAAAAATAAAGACATTGTGATTGTAAAGACAAAAAAAAGTAGTCACTAATACTATACCTGAAATAATACTTGCTTATTTATTTATTTTTTTTAATACGTAAACAACACGGTTGGTTAGTTTCAAATCGTGCAGATTCAGCTCTGAATTCACCTAGTTTTAATCAGAATTTCGATTTGTGGTTTTTGCAAATAATTTCTTTCTTTCATTTTTCAAACTTTTGAAACAGATGTAGTAGAGTTTGAACTCCAGTACATCTTTCCGTTTTTAAACCTTTATAATCTTCTACCTTTAATTTTAAGTTACACCCCACTAACCTATTAATAGAACCACTGAAATATTCTTTTAAGGCAACTCTTCATCAAAGAGTATTTTATATTTAAAACAAAATTACATTTAATTTTGAAAATGATACACTACAACGATGGTAGTCAACCTTTTATCGATTCACTTACCTCTTAAAACATTTCAAAGCTTCTGATATCTCTGGTATATTTTAAAATTAAGTTAACGCCAAATACCACTTAAGTCTAGCTCTGAAAATTTTGTTTTTCCTTTTTATCATCAAGGCGGCCTTGTGTATTGGTCATCAAGGCGGCCTTTTTAGTGGAAATCCAGATTGAGACTTTGGAAAAGATTCAGCCGATGGTAACCCCAGCAGTACTTTTTCTTTCTTCTTATCGTTTGATTTTTTGCAAAAATTACATCTGTAGTGTTGGACATGCTAACCTTACATTCTGTAAGATGGTATTTGGCTGACACACCAATTCTTTGGTTGTGTGGAGCATTTGCGGACACCACTTGTATTTGGTAGTTTTTTTTTTTTTTTTTTTTTACATAATTTTGGTGAACTCCTGAAAATATGGCCTCTTCTTTTTAGAATAAGAACTGTTGAGTTTACAGGTAATATGGATCACGCTATTGGAGACATCACATGTGGTATGGTGACTGAAATGCTAGTTGAGAAGATTCAGGATTTTATCCCATTTAGCAGAAGATAGCATGAAACATTGCTGATAGATGTAGCGTCTAGGGAGATCTAATTTTATAGGATATACGAGTATATGTCCTATGATTTTAAATTACAAGCGGTATATCACGTTAGTTGGGCCATGAATAGGCCTAAAATTTGGCACTAGATAACATGGAACCATTTGGATACATTGAATGGAGAAGGCTGCTGAAGGTTGAATATTGGACTATTGCAGTCAAATCTGACGGAGGTTTATCAGACTACAGAAGTTTATGAGAGAGGAAATATTGCATGCAGTTTTTGGGTCCAACTACGTTCTACCTCTTTTGAGAGATTCTCAAAGGAGCATTTTTTCCCCCTACTCTCTGTTAGCCTAAGGAGTTTACATATCTTAAATTAAACAGCTGTCCTGGTTTTGTTGGAGCCTTTTAAATCTATCAGATTTTTAAATTTATAACAGATTCACTTATTCTGGTGAAGACATACAATTTAAAAAGATATTAGCTACTTAGGCAGAATTGTGGAAAACGGTATTTGTCCTTAAACTGAACATAAGCCCAAGCCTTACTGCCAAATACTCGGCGCTCGGTGCTCAGTGTGAGCAGGAAGTCTCTCCATGATCGAAGTTGACCGCAGTTAACTTTATTTCAACCACTGTGTTGAAAGTGGCTCCGGGCAGTGCCTGGTGTTAAATGTTGCGCCAAGCAACGACAGGGCGCTCTACCCCCTATGATTTTCACTTCCCTTCCCCAGATACTCCCCTAGGAGTACCCTCTACCCCCTTCTCATTCACCTGATGGTTGCTTCCTGCTCACATCCACTTCATATTCTTCATGTTTCAAATATAAGTACTCTTCCTCTATGCCTTTCACTTTCTTCTCCCCTGCGCTCCCCTTCAATTTTTTTATTTTTTAAATATTATGGGCCTGCCGCCTTTCCCAGAAAGCATAGGCGACTGTAGGGTGGCTCCGCCAGAGGTTATCATTCTACCTTCCTTGCCCGAATCCCCGTGCAGCTGGACAATACCTAGGGGTCGGTGGTTTTCCAAGAGTCCAGATGAACAACATAACCCACACCCACAAAACCACACATCTCACATTTTGACCTTTACAGTCTTACATGCGTTACAGCGATACTAGGGAAAATCCCTATGAGGACAGACAAATTACACTATACACTGCGTTTAAATACCCCTGCAAATATATATCACCCTGAAAAGGAATGAGCCCCCCCTCCGCAACCCATTGCAGTCTAAGTAATAGTTTTAAAATCCTAATATCCCCTATCTTGAAATTACATTCCCTGAAGGGTATTTTCTATTGTTCGAAAGCTACTGTCGCTACACATTTAATTTTCACTTATTATTTGGAAATTATCGCAAATGTTGCTTAATGAAAGGTTATTCCCATGGAAAATATACGAATCATGAGACTGCAGTAAGAAGAAAGAAAATCATTTTAATTTTTCTGTACCTTTTGAAAGGACCTCAAGTATCCACAGAGGTAACAGATTGGAAGTACCATTGGCTGACTACCGCTGCAGTGAAGCTGTGGGTTTGGTCTGGAGATCAGCATGCCGATACTCAAAAGTTAAAAGGTCATCATCATCATCGACATCAGCAGTTTTCAATCCACTGCAGGATGAAAACCTCACCAGCAGTGGGTTTGTGCAATGGATGGCCATTGCACAAACCCACGAATTCGTGAATTTAATCTGTCCATCTCCGTTGTTTTCTTGCAGGTTTTCTTTTAGCTCCTCTTGGGTACCATTTTGTTATTTTCTTAGTTCATCTGTCATCGTGTCTTCGAGATATATGTCCTGCCCAAATCTATTTCAGTTAAAAGGTAAGGGGGGCAGAAGGAAACCAACAGTAATGCACTGTCAGATTTGAAAATACATGACGAAATACAAATTATGTCTGTCGTTTTGGTTATTCAGTTTTATATAATCTTGACTGTAACCATTTATGGGATATCTGTCTTGGAAACTCTCTTTGAAATTTTGCCAAAATCTGGGAAACGTTGTGCTCGAGTCAGCAAAGTTCTTTGTGTCAATATATAGTGCCTGCAAATTGTGAAGGATAGAGCCAAGACGAGCTATTTTTCCATTCCCCCCTCTCCTCGAATTATATCACATGATCTTACACCATAAATCCCTTAACCCTTGAGCCCATTCCAGCCTTGTGCTCAAGACAGGTGCCTCGATTGCCAAACGCCTTTGTCGTCACTCAGCTAACGAGCCAGTTCAAAAATTTAGCTGAAAGGAAAAATAGATTGGACATACCTTTAATAACAACACCGATGTAAGAGAAGAGGCCGAAAAACTCAAATAACTGAACCTGATCTCTCTTTAGAAGGATATTAAGTTATTAAGTTGTCAGTTATAACGAAAAAAGGAAGGAAAAATAATATGTTCGCTTCAATTGCCTTTCGTTTCCTGTACTCTCTCCATTATAAAATAATGACATTATTATTTCTTAAATGATCGAGTTTCTGTTTGTTTTGATTCAGGATTAACTTCTGTTCATGTTCAAGTAACTTGAGATATGGTAGACGCATTATTCCGTGTAACGAAAATGAAAGTACCTATGATCGCATTATTGACATATAATATGCGAACAGGGAAAATGATAAACCATTTTTTTAATAAAGCAAAGGCACCATACTTTTACGAGTAATCTTTATTTTTATTTTATGCTAGCTAAGGCGCCCAACTGTGCCCTTCATATTCCCTTCAAAATGATACTAAATCTTCGTCCGTTAGTCTAGTCACAATGGCGCCCACTTTCATTTATAACGTTGACATTATTTAATATCCAAACATTTCTATTCTAATGGACTTAAAGTCTTCTTCTGGTTCATAGACATGAAATATTTATGGACCCCGAAGAAATGACATATAATTTGTTTCTTTTATTGAAAAAAAAAAAAATAATAATAATTTCCTTATGGAAATTGTTACTTAGAAATTAAAAATTACCATAACTCAGAAAGAATTAATAAATTTAAAAATTCTATGCGCACACCCATAGAGGTCTCTTTGGAAGGTTTGATAGTCTTGGGGCTATGGTGCTGACACATACACGTTCTTTTATTATTATAGATTTCCATTATCTGGCGTCAATGAAAGGGGCCTTGGACTATTGTTAGGGTGCTCCCATGGTTTATATTGCTATGGTATTTTCCTTTATATTATCAAAGCAGTTTTGACACACCCAAGTAGCCGCTTTGTTGGTGGGTGCGACTGAGGCACGAGAGGCATGTGTGGGGAATGATTTAAGAAACTGTATAAAAGAAATACTGTACTTTGTTAGAAATTCCTCTCACAGTCCTAATATAAACTTGAATGGGCTGCAATTCACAACAACGAATTTCAAATTCTAGTTCCACGAATGTGGGACAAAAATCGAATTTATGGAAGAAAAATTCTACAGTTTTGTTTGAGACGGATTTTTAAATAATACACCTTGACGAATGACTAGGAGGCTTATCCACTGAGCTGCCATGGAGGATATTTCCACGTAATTAAGAAATGCTGCAAAACATTCGTGACTTATATGTCTATCGTGCTTGGCATTGGTCAACATTGCTTAAGCTAATTAATTATAACATTGTTTTAGTTGTCTTTATTACATTATCGCACTAACACCCTCCCCCGCTCGTGGCTTAAATGCATTTTATTAGTCTTAATTAAGAGTAAATTAACCTTCCTATTTAATACGTATTTTTAGTTCGTGAATAGACAGTGCAGCCCAACTTGTGGCTTCGTGTAATCAAACAACAAAAAGTCCCGAGAACTTTCCTTCGAGGAAGAGAGACATTATTCATCCAAAGCTCGTGTGTGAGTTCGTGTGTGTGTGTGTGTGTGTTTGTGTATGTGTGTGTGTCACAATCTTATGGCAGACGGGTTGTGTCCTATATGAATTGATTGGGATTGGTTCTAATTAACCGGAATCGCCATTTATTCACATCCTGCCTTAAGTGGATGCTAGAAATGGTGACCTTGTCCTTGTCTGCAATCGCTACTTGAGAGGTGGTACATACAATAGCCCACTGTTACTCTAAGAGCTAGCAGAACAAATGAAGCGTTATGTTGGTCTGCCTTCACTCTTCTAAAGAAGTTTCTCTCTCTCTCTCTCTCTCCACAGTCAATCAATCATTCTTCTCTTCATAGGCCGTACGCAGCCCGAATCGCTTCAGATAAATCAAAAAAGAGCAAACAGACATTTTTAGCATCGAATGAATACAAGTGAAGAAAATGCAACTTTAGATCATTGTAAAGTTTCCTAAAATAAGTAAAAAAAGTTTTCTTGAAGTTGTTATTCTTGCAGGTTTACTATTATTATTATTGGAAACGTTCAATACGCTATAATAAAACTAAGTTAAATTTTTTTTTATTATTTATTATTTTTTTTATTAAAAAGAAAGCCTACGGCTCAATGGCGAATCAGGTGGAATTAATATTAGGGTAATTATTTCCCCCTTAAGTTTATTCCAAAAGTTTTTCTATAGTGCGCGACTTGGTCATTCGCACACTAGCAAGACATTTTGGGATTTATTGGATGACTTTTCTACAGCAGCATGTTCGAGAGGCAACCAGAGGGATACTCTTGATCTGATTATTATTATTATTATTATTATTATTATTATTATTAAGAATCTGCAGATAAAGGAACCACTTGGTGGCAGTGATTACAGTGTGTGTGCTGATGTGGAATTTACTTAAAGATATAACTACCATCAAGGGCAAAGGGAAGGGTTTTTTGTTTTCATAAAGGTGACTACAGTGGTCTCAGACAGCTTTTAAATTCTATACAGTGACAGCAAATTCTAAATGGGAAGCATTCAAGGAATTAATCTTGGAAGCTTAATATACCAACTAAGAAATACTGTTCAAGGTTTAGGCCTAAATGGATGTCACATGAACTAACGTGGCAGAAAAGAAAAATGCATGGAATACATAAAAAGTATCAGACGGCACAGAAGCCCATGGTAGATATAAACTAGTCTGTAATGAGGTTACAAAGGAGGCTATGCAAGTGAAGGCAGATTACGAGAAATCTTTGGCATAGAGTGCAAATAAAAACAGCAAAGAGTTCTTTACTTACGTAAACTGTAGAATGAAGGGGATGAATCAAATTGATAGTTGATATCGATGGTTCGACTGTTGAGGATAATTCTCAGGTAGCTGACAAATTGAATGAGTATTTTGCATCTACATTCATACACGCATATGAGGAATTCTGTAGGGAAGTGAATCCCAGAAGTTTATCAAACTCTAACAGGGAGTTAAATAATTTTGTAATAATTGAGAGGAAAGTGGAGTAGAAATTACTGTAGTTAAACATAAGAAAGAACCTGGGGTGGATGGGATCTATCCAGTTATATTAAGGAAGGCAGCAAAGGAAGTAAGCAAGCTCTTAATTATAATTATGAAAGCATCCTTAAATTCAGGGAAGTCCCGACTGACTGCAGATGTAAAACCGTATCCTCAAATCACAATGGGGATCAAAAATCGAGTAATTACAGACCTGTTAGTTTAACTTCTGTTCCAGGGGAAAAAATGGAGTCATTGGTTAAAGAATCAATGCAAAATCATCTTGACAACACTGCCGTAATAATTCAGCCACAGTATGGGTTTGTTAAGGGGAAGTCTTGTCTGACTAATTTGATCGGATACTATGATGTGGTCACAAAGGAACTGGATGCAAAAAATAATTTTGATATCAATCATATCATATATAGTACTTGGATTTCAGGAAAGCTTTTGATAAATAGACAAATTCTGTATGATCCAGTAAAGTTTTAATAATAAATGACATGTAGATTGCAAACCAGCGTTGTGTTTATTATGTTTCTCAAGTCTTTAAGGACCTTCCACGATTCCGCCGATCGCTTGAAGCCCAATTTGCTATTAATAGTAGCGCATTTACTTTCCCATTCTTCATTTTTCGCTTCTACTATCAACCGATTGGCTATTTTCTTCTTTTCGACATAAATGTTCCTATATGCATCATTCCAATCACCCAGCCATTAGGTCTTTTTTTGTCATTGGCTCTTCTTTTGGCCTAGGATTTCATGAGCTTTTTTTTTTTACAATATTTTTTAAATATTCGCAGATTTCTTCAGTATTACCTTTTATCTCTATGTTAATTGCAGCATCCAATCTCTGGGTGAAGTTGTTTCTAATGCGGTCGTCCTGAAGTAGTTCAACGTTAAATTGATCCACTTGTAGCATTTCTCCTTCCCTGCATTGTTGGTTGTCCACCCTTATTTTCATAATCCAGTTGCACCTCAGTGTGGTTTTAACAAGAAAATGGTAAGATCCACATTCGGCTCCTCTATAAACTCTGACATCTTTCAATACATATGTCCCTGAATGTTTTGAAATAATGTAATCTATAACTAATCTAATTTGTCTTGTCTCCTGTGAGCAATATATTTATGGATATCCTTGTGTTGGAAAAATGTGTTGTTTATTCTCAAGTCGAACTGTTCACAAAGATTGAACTGTCCATCTCCGTTGTCGTTCCTCTCTTTCTCTCCAATTCTTCCAATAACTTTGATATTTTGTTCAGTTCCTACTCTTACATTGAAATCGTCCATTAAAAATATCTCTTTGTTCTTAATGATTTTTTCTATTAGTTCTCTCAGATCCTCCCAAAATTCATCCTTCAAGGTATCAGCCGTGTCCTTAGTCGGGGCATATATTCCAAAAATACATATTTCTCTCCCATATATTCTCAGTTCCAATGAGATCATTCTTTCACTATTAAATTGCCAGTTTTTGATGTTATGTCTCAATTTCTTTTTAACAGCAATAGAAACTCCTGCTCTTGCTCTTTCACTCTTATCGACTCCAATCCAAAAATGGTAGTATTCTCCCATTATTTCCTCTCCACATCTCTTTTTCTTTATCTCCGATAACACAACGATGTCCAAATTGAATTTTTGCAGTTCATCCAGAAGAAAGTTTTTTTTGGTTGAAAGACCTTGAATATTCCAGAATCTCAAAATCATTGTTCCTTTCCGTTTGCCGAGTCGTTTTCGAAAGTGCAGTCCGTTTTCATTTTCGCTTGTAGGTCGTTTAGCATTTGTGCATTTTTTTACACTGAACGAGGAGCTAGCCTCTTTGCAGCAACCCCCAACCTGGAGGACCAGGGTATCTCTCTTAGTCTGGCCCCTACCCTTTTACCTGTCCGGCTTGGGAGGCCCTACCAGTAACTAAGCTACCGCCGACTTAGCTCTCCGGGTCATCGAGACATGCAAGCCTCCCCCCACCGCGAAAAGGTGGAGAATACCATCGGGGAGCTATCTTTAAATATATATATGACTAAAGAATTTCATTTTTCATCAATTGAATACAGAAAAATATCCTTGACATTACTAAAAGCACTTCCCGAAAATAATTTCTAAAATAAAAAAATATAAAAATATTTATATATATATGTTTACATATTTATTTACTGTAGTTTATTATTACTATTAATTTTTTCCCAGAATTAATCTGCTTGCTTTATTGTCAGAGTTATTTTTTGAATTTACACCAAGGTAACAAATGCAGAGAGGAGTTACCGTTTTTTAACAAATTATTAAAAGTATTATTGTTAGTAGTACTTATTAAAAAACATAAGCAGTATATTTACTGCTTATATTATTATTATTAATTATTGTTATTAATTATTATTATACAATCGCGTCTAGCAGATTATCAATTAGGAAAGATTATCGAATTAGGAAAATACAAAGAATAATGGTACTATTTTGAGGCAAATAATATGAGGATATAGTAAGTCTCCATTTACGTAATACAGAGAAAGAATAATAGTTCATGGACTTAAACTATAGTATATCACTAAAGATCTGAATTAATCAATGCAGCGTTTATTGACGAAGCAACGTTTAACTAATGTACTGGGTAGTTTTAAACAGATTTACAACTTCCTATTTACAGATTTTCATTAAATTATTACACGTAATATTTATAAGGATGAAGAACATTGAATTGTATCACTGGACAAGGAAGGGGGCCCAATGTATGGGAAACAAGCGGAGGATTTTGATGGTGAACAGGATGCCAGTGGGTAGCGAGCGGATGGGAACTTACAAGCGGAACTAACATACTGGCATTGTGGATCGGCGGGGATTACAAGCCAGGGATGAGAAAGAGGAACAGAAGAATTAAGGTCTTGGCGTGAACTGGGAGGATGTACTTGATAAATATATATTTATACATACATCCTTCCAGTCTCTCTACTATGCAAATTTTGCATAGTAGAGGGAGTCCAGCTCCCTGGGTCAAACTGCTCAGTCTTGGACGGTGCTAGAAATGAACAAATATTTGAAGGAATCAAGCGAAAATCTCGTACTCAGTCACAAACATTCGTTTTTCATGAAACCACTTCGCTAGTTCTAGTACAAGAATTGCCTACTTAATCAGGAAGTGACACCAAATCTACGTCTCGACCATTGCCAATCTAATAAACTTCCACATCAATGATCGCGGTCTTTTGTTAACTGAATACCTCAGCAGATGCCCTGTTGCTTTTCTAGCATTGCCACGAGACCACCACGAATACTAATATGTTAGAAACTAAATAATAATTTTTCCCGTGCATATTCATAGATCTAAAAATGGTCCACTTAATTGATTTCGGAAGTAAATGTTATAAAGTAAACGCATGTGTCATTTTTATACTAAAAAAGCAATTTTCAATAAGCTATAAATCATTGTAAAATGTTTAAAAACAAAAATTACACGAACTCAAAAACTTTACAAGCTGAAGACGATAATCACTGAAAAATATTTTATATGAGAGCATTGATATTCCTTAGCATTGATTTTTTTTAATAACCTAATTACTGCTGATGTAACTAAATAAAAAAGCAACGAACCCTTCAAAATTTTCAAATCTCGGTTATCGGCTGTTGTCTTCGATTGAGATCCAGAGACTATTACGAATATTCACATACTATATGATAACTGATTGAAGGAGGATGGATTATCCATGTATAGCAAGAAAAACACTCGTTGATTTAAATGATAAGTTTCAAAAGTTTAATAATATATCGGGAATTTTCTTAATAATCGCTTTATGCAGCTTTTGTGTTTTTAAAATGTTTGGTTTTTTTTACAGCCTATTAAAAAAAATTAAATATTTAGAATTTTGAAATTATAAAATATCGAAAGCTATTTTGGTCATTTCAAAATTGTAAAAAGAAGGACGAAAGGCACATACAAAATTTGTATTTGCTTTTGTACGTTTTCATTGCTAATTAAATAGTAGTTAACCTTTTATTCCATTTGCTTAAAGATAGTACAATACCAAGGCAAGGTGGAGGCAAAGTCTGTTCTACTGGACTGCAACTCAGCATCAAAATCATTGCGTTTACTAGGCAATTTAAATCTGTCGGCCATAAAATAAAATAAAGAACACACGAGTACGAGAGAGTGGCCCTACTTTTCATAATTCAGCATTTGTTTTTAGCTTAGTACGATAACACGAGAATCAAACAGGTGCATGGAGTCCCAGACTTTGCCCTCTTTAATTACTTTTTGAGTAATGTATACAGGTCTGGAGGCCTCACTTTAGGAAGGATGTAGATCTGTTGGAACGGATATAGAGAAGGGCAACCAAACTGGTGAATGGAAAAAAAGGGTGCTCTTACCTAAAATGCTCTTCAGTTCTGTAAATTTGCAGCGTCTTGAGACCAGGTACCTGCGGGCGGGGGGGGGGGGAGATCAGAGTGAGTTGATTAAAGCCTTGAATGTTAATGGTATGCTTTCACTTGCTGAGACTACGCACATCAGTGGACATAAATTCAGTTGAGGAAGGATTGTTGCAGGATAGATGTGCTGAAGTTTACCTTCAGCCAGCGGGTGGTTGATTGTTGGAACAGGCTTTCATCTGTTGTTGTGGAAGTGGATGGGTTGAATAAATTTAAGAGAGAACTAGACAAATGCTTGGCGGGTACGATTGGGTGAACTGCTTTTTTTTTTTTTTTTTTGGCTGATGCTATTTAAGCTTGCTTTCTTGCAACGTTTGCCATTACTACTACTTGTTTTTGGTGACCTTGACTAACTTTGGCCTAGACTTTCATGTTTTTAACGATTTTTATTGTTGCAATATGTTCAAAGAAATATTTGAGAAATCGTTTATATACAAGCAGTCATACAATAAACTTATTTACACAAAACCTGTATTAGCAGATTAGTAGATGAAAAAGCGCTTTTGTGGATTTTCGTAAATTCTCCAATTCTGTGTTTTACTGTATTTCTCATCTCTGTTACAATTTATTGTTTACGTTTATTACAGCAATCTTACTTTTGTATATTCTCTTATACATCATTTGTCCTAAAAAAAGATTATTGATTAATTAATTATATTTTACGCACGTAATTTTACAGTAACGAGTTTTTAGTGCCACCTATTGGTAGAATGTTAGTTGCCATAGAGAAGCATGTTAATAGTTATGTTGTAGTGCTACGTTTTTGCAAATACGTAATATGTGTTCGCAATGTGCAAGATATATCAAATGAGAGTACAGGAAGAATTTAGATTGAAAAGTAAGTTATTCCTGTTTCTTACTGGTTTAAATGTGTTTTAATGCTTGATACATAATATAAGTGTTCTCTTGTGACGTTTGTATATGTAGATAAAATGGCGACGATTAATTAATGAAACAAACGATTTTATCTAGCGGAAACTGATTAGGTAAAGTTTACTTCTTATTTGTGAACAGTTAATCGTTCTAAAGATAAACACGAGAGACTTAATGTGAAAGTTAACTTAACAAAAATTTTTGGAATGATAAATCGTTATATAAAGAAATGTTTAGCTGACACATTACAATAACATGGCAAAACTGTTATATCAATTCCTTCGTAAGGTTAGCTGCCATGCTTGCAAAGTTAGATTTTTTATTAGCGCTGTTGTTTGTCTGCAATGTCAGTTATGTTTAAGAACATATACTGTTAAAAACGTTTTTACTGTCGTTATTCCAAAAATTTTGTAACGAAAAACAGTCATACGAAACGCGTTACGAAAATTTATTCCAGTTTAATTTATCTTCTACTGGACCAAATTTAATGAAATTTTTCCAGAGGAAAAACTTATAAACCTCTGAAAGTGAGCAGTAGTTTTTCCAGGATAGTGGAAAATATGAACATGTGACCAAGGAAATTTTCTTACGTAATAAACGGGATAATGTGGACGGACGTATAGCATATCGTTGGAAAGCTAAGGAACTAGAAACAGAAAAATTAAGTTTTAAGATGCAAAAAAACTTTCGGAAACTGGGAAATGCGTTAATTCGAAAACGCATCTGGTTTCAAGTAAGCTGTGTTTTCAGCTTGAATGTAATTTTTTTCTTTACAGTTAAACTCTGAGGCTGGAAGGAAAAGAGTTCTGCACATTTACGAAAACATTCTTCAACTTGGACATGTCATCAAATATTTCGAAAAATACTACACGTAATGGAACAACTATAGATGGTGTATTTTGTCGTTGAACTCTTCAATGTAAAAATTATATATCCTACTTTACTCATCACAGACCAATACTTTCAGTAATCGATATTTAATTATTATTAATAAAATAAAAACGTTGTTATATTATTATCCATGAATTTTATTAATATCTGAAAATGAAAACGTTTTTAACGCCTGCCGATGACTCTTAAATGAAAACACGTTAAATATGCTAGCGTCAGGACACATTATGTACCTGGTAAAGAATTTTTTTTTTTTATGTCATTAGTTCATTAGATACATTTTTTTAATGTTCTTCGTTAATTAGATATATTTTTTAATGTTCTTCGTTAATTAGATATATTTTGTTATATGTATTTGCCTACGAACGATTTCTTATGTTGTCAAAATAAATATATTTCTTGAATTTATGTAGACGAAGCTTAGTACCTTATACACCACAACAGAGTTATTATTATTTTATTATTATTATTATTTTTATTTTTTTTTTTAACTGTGATGGGCTGAACAGTTAGTGGTTGAGTTGAACAGTTCTACCTGAACTTGTGATTGATTCTTTGAACATTTTTTTTATTTTTATTTTGGAGACCCCAAGATTTCTCAATTGTCTTGCTTCTCTACTTTTGTTTTTCGCGAAGGGAATTCGTTTAAATTGTTAATTCAGAAGTTATGTAAGATAAAAAGCTTTGCCACACGTCTTTCCTTTTATGCATTACCTAGATAAACAAAGTTATTTAATTTTTTTTTAATAATATATATTTCTTGTTTTATTTAATATATTTTATATATTTTATATATATTTCTTTTTATTTAATAAATATATTTCTTGAATTTATGTAGACGAAGCTTAGTACCTTATACACCACAACAGAGTTATTATTATTTTATTATTACTATTTTTTTATTATTTTTTTTTTGGGCTGAACAGTTAGTGGTGGGCTGAACAGTTAGTGTGTGATGGGCTGAACAGTCTGTGATGGGCTGAACAGTTAGTGGTTGAGTTGAACAGTTCTACCTGAACTTGTGATTGATTCTTTGAACATTTTTTTTATTTTTATTTTGGAGACCCCAAGATTTCTCAATTGTCTTGCTTCTCTACTTTTGTTTTTCGCGAAGGGAATTCGTTTAAATTGTTAATTCAGAAGTTATGTAAGATAAAAAGCTTTGCCACACGTCTTTCTTTTTATGCATTACTTAGATAAACAAAGTTATTTAATTTTTATAAAATGTTTTGAAATCTTACTTGAAAGTTTTACGAAATTTTAACGAAATCATAAGATATTTATTTACCAAGTAGGTATTTTTAAAATATACTAATATTTATATTATTAATATTAATATAGAAAAGTGTTGATCCTGTACACTATTTTCGAAAATAGTGTACAGTATATTAATACTGTACACTATTTTCGTTCGGTTATGTGATTTTCATGTAAGAAATTTTAAATGAGTATCGCATCGTTTTATTTTATTTATTTATTTTTTTAATAAAAGGACAGGTACTTCTATCAAACACGTTGAAAACATTTGCCCTTTTTTCTCTGTGAAATAAATTACACTATATAATGCAATTAATGACATTAAAATAAGAATTGGAGAAAATCAGATTAAGGTTCTTGCTGGTCTGGGCAATGCCGTGTGGAAGGAGATACACTGGAGGCGATGCACCCGGTTCCTGACATGGGAGGAGGCTCAAAACGTTTCTTAAATCATTATAACAGCCTTTAAAAAATAAAAAAAAATGACCCACCAAAACCAACCTTGTGGCTATACCCTTTTTATGGGTGTATCGTATATTGGTAGGTTCTTCTTCTTCCAGTCACATAGTTCCCTGAGGAGCTATGTGACTTGAAGAGTTTTAGGCGCATCAGCAAATTAGGCCATATTACGTTGTATATAATATGTCTGTAAATTGCGCGTGTTCTCTAGTCTGTTTGCTGTTGCTGGATGAAAAACCCGAGTTTCCTGGAGAAAAAAACATGCTGCTTTCCCCTGAGACTGACTGACTAACTCACTCACGTTGTGAGAAATACCATAAAAATTCCTGCTGTCATTGACGGGATTCAAAACCAGGTCTTCTACCCCGTGTGAATAGGATGGCGACTGTACCATAATGCCGAAGAAATTATTGAAATAATGACTAGCATATAACTGGCGGAAAACGTCGACCTACTGAACCCCATTTTATCATAAACTTCAATATAAAGAAGCAATCTTTGCTACAATTAAAAAAAAAAAATCTCTATATTTCCCGTAACTCCGTTAATTTTTGTAGATTTTCTAGATTCTGGGCACAGTGCCTACTGCACTTATTGGATATTACGACTCTGGGTTGGAGAATCGGAAAATGCTAACTTGTTTGAGAGAAGCACTGTAATTAAATCCATGTAAGTTAAATTTTTCAAAATTTTATTCAAAATTGCTTCTGTGATGCCGCTTGGCTTCTGGGAACCTACTACTGTCAGTTCATTAAATAGTGTTTCCATCTGCCATTTCTGTTTTTGGTAAGGGATTGTAGTAATATATATATATTTTTTTTTATCCCAAATGTGCTCTCTCCAAATTGTGAAATAATTTCGTGTGAAATATTTCACCATAGATCGTATTAGATGCAATGTGGCGCTGTATGATTAAACTTATGCCATCTCGAATTTCTAGTGCTGATTTGTCATTGGAAGTATGCCAGGAAAGTGATACTGGCGCTATGATTATCTAAAAATTAGAAACCGCACGCGTATATTGAACTTTCTGAAGACATGGCTATGACGTTTTCTTAGGCAGAATCCAGTTTAGTTGAAACGAAGAGTCATCTTCGCTTTATCAGTTAAACATGAAAGTCCTCAAGAATCCCTGTATATAGTAACCGGGTTTTCATGGCGATCTCCAATTCAATTAATCTTTTCGTCGTAGTGTCTGAATTGAAAGTCATCAAAGGTAGCAGAAATAAGGCTACACGGGCATTAATGTGAGAACTAGTCGGTATCAGTGGAAATTCTGGGAGAAAAATCTGTCTTCATTACTAGAATGATTCAGATATATCACGCATATTTTTAATATATCAAAATATATTTATCAGGTACTCTACTTTCATATCTCCTCTTAGGCTGCAAACTTTCTAGACTTGGTACTGCAGAGAACCTATATAGTCAGTCAAGCAATTAGGAAGTTTCTCATTTGGGATGACTGTGAAGCAATGTAGGGTTAAAGAGGGAGTGAGTTCACGTATCCTGGTTTCCCCTGGTCAATATGGCGTCCTATTGAAATTTGTGTATTGGATAAGGGCCTCTTATCCTATCATAAAGTGGCGCCAGGGTTCACTTGGCGCTGCATACAGACAGTATGCAAAAGAAAACTGTACTATAGGTCTCTATGTGCAGAAAAGATCGGCAGAAGGAGAAGCTAAGTTAACTAGGTTATTTAAAGTTGACTTCAGATTGACAAAACCGAATGTAGTGAATAACAAAATATGGTAAAGAGATGCACAGTTTAACTGTATGGCACTGGCGTGATTTGTTTCACATTGGGGAGCTTAATCCTTTCTCTATGCCCTTCAGTTGAAGGTTTATTTATTTTTGTTAAGTCGTAATAAAATGGACGACTCATTGAAAGATGAGACAGCACGAGTCAGCCTTTAACGCTAATGGATTGTGAATAAGAAATTCATAAATATCAGTTGCTTTCCTGAGTTCTGATGTTTAGTTATTCAGTATCGTATTTTGGAAAGAGAAAACCTGCTTTTAGTATTTAAGATGTTGTATAAGCAAATCCAGTATTCAAGAAGAGACACCATGGGCAGTTTTAGTTGCCTACAAAAAAAGTTTGAAGACGCCAGACACGTTGCGTACTCTTCATGAGCTGTGATTTTGTCACTAATGGAGTTTTAATGGAGTTCTAAATTTGAAGTGAAAAATGTAAGTGATAAATCACATTGTAGGAATAAAAAAAAAAAGTAATTATTTTACGGTGAAATTCGAAACTGTAGAAGCTTTCCCAATTGTATATTTTGTATATTGGTGCCGAAATTTAAGAGCTCTGAAATTAATAGTAATAATAATAGTAATAGTAATAGAGGCATGTGATGCAAGAAAGTAAGCGTATGAGCTTATGTAGCATCAGCTAAAAAAAATTCACACAACCATTCCCTCTAAATGTTTGTCCAGTTCCTCCTTGAATTTATTTAAGCTATCAACTTCCACAACAACAGATGGAAGTTTGTTCCAGCAATTAACCACCCGCTGGCTAAAGGAAAATTTCCGCACATCTATTCTACAACTGTCTTTCCTCAATTTGAATTTATGCCCCCTTAGGTTCGTAATCTGAACAAGTGGAAGAATCCCATCAGAATTCAGCGTGCTCAACCCATTCAAGGCCTTATACACCTCAATCAGATCAACGCGCAGGTGCGTATTCTCCAGTCGCTGCAATTCGCAGAACTTAAGCCTTTCTCTCTCTCTCTCTTGGTAAGAGGCTCCCTTCATTCCCCTCACCAATCTTGTTGCTCTTCTCTGTACACGCTCAAGCAATTCTACATCTTTCCTAAAATCAGGCCTCCATACCTGTATGCAGTACTCAAGGCGTGGTCTGACCATTGCCTTATACAGAGGGATAATCACCTCCTTTTCCCTGCTAGCGAAATTCCTGTACAGTATATAGATTAGGGAAAGAAAAGGGACCCCCTTTTCACCTAATGTAGTGGTCTTCTAAGGTCCTGGTAGGTCCTAGGCCAAAGACCTTGCAGTAGTATCTGAGGCTTATCAAGGTCGGCTTCGGGGTTCCTTTTCTGTTCGCTAATTTAGTGGTCTTTGGCAATTGTTCCACAGTCCATAGAGAAATTTAAATGTCCATCGACAACAATCTTCAGATCTCTAATTAATGGGATGCGAACTGTATTCATATATAATGAATGACGACTTTATTTGGTACACTGACTTAATAGTGAGTGGCACCTCGTTTATCCCCAGAATTGTTTCGAGTCGTTGGGGCATGGACTTCAAGGTGCTGTAAGCTTTCCTCAGTCAAGGACAGAATTGGACTGATCCCTGTCGCAAACAGCTCCTTCCACTTGACCTTCGAGATATTCAATTAGTCTGACATGATGCAAATGAGCAGACTAAGGAAGTATGATAAACTCATCCTCGTGCTGCTGGAATAATTCCCTAACGATCCATGCCTCGTGAAATGGCACATCACCCTGTTGAAAGTAACCATTACTAGATAAACTGTGATCATGAAAAGATGCACCTGGACGGCAACACTGTTCGAGTAGCCTGTCGCCGTAATCCACCGGTATTAGGGGATCTAACGTGTGCTACAAAAACATTGCTCACACCATCACAATCTCACCACCAGCCTGTAGCATTGACACCTGACAAGAATCCATTGATTCATGCTGTCTTTCTACCTTGCTGCTCTCCAAATATCAATATGGAACAACTGCAACCGGGATTCGTCGGACCAGACGACCTTTTTCCACTCCTCGGTTGACTAGTGTTGGTTTTCCCTGCTGTACTTGTAGCTAGGGGGCGTATTCAGGAGGAAGAGGGGCATCTATCTCCCCTTAATCATGCATACAAGTGTTCCTAGATCTCAACAACCTGGTCATACCCCCTACGTGGTACCTGGATACGATGCAGCTTGTAGCTGCTTGTTTTTAGTTTGAAAGAGTGGAACTCGGTTGTTACTGTATCCTCATCCTTGGTGCAAAAAGGTATATAATTGTGATACACCCTTTTCAGGGCAGCAGAGTTGGTGACATTTGCACCGGCATGTTTTGTATCAACTACCACACTGCGCCCGGTTACTTAGGTCTTGCTGCCGACCCATTGTTTCCCTGAATATGCCTTAGTACCAACCTAAGTTGTAAAAGTAGTTTACTGAGCAGCAAGAAATAATGTTGTTGTTGTAGGTTTATTAATTATTTTATTACCCATCATCGAAATTAATAGAAAAACAATAGGAAAAATATTTAAATAAAAACATAAAAAAGTAAATTGGAATTCTTTTTTTTTTGAAAAAAAAAAAAATCACCAACAAAAAGTAACATTGGATTGGTTCATCTATAATACAGCACACAAATACCTTCGCAATTATGTGGCTTACAAAAGCACATGTTACAAATTATAGAGGGCAGTTACAATTGCTTGGAGGAGATCGACTGCCATTGACATAACTACGAAACCAAAGTCTACAATTCAAAGTTTAGAATAACACAATTATACTTGACTCAATTATCTTGTAGTGCTCACTTCCTGGAGTGATTTCGAAAGTCCCTTTGGAATGAACATTCTTATAGGGCAAAGTCAAGGTCAAATTCATTTGCTTTCCTCATTGGCTAGTTGACAATTGAATGTTTCCCATTGTTGGTTCTGTTTGATACATGGTAAATATTAGTTAGCGGTGGAAATTGCAGTATTTGAGAGCAGAGGGCAGTCATTAATTAGGACTGATAACTTTATTTTAGAAAATGTACATAGTCAGAGTAAGAAATGAGCTCCCACAAAGTACTGTACAGTATTACACTAGCTAATGTCAATTGGTGAGGCAGGACAAGAGTTCCCAAAGGGGAGGTGGAAACCGTTTGGACAAGGGCGAATATAGTAGTTATTAGGGAGCACCAGTGGCAGAACAGTAGGGGAAAATCTTCCCCCGAGAGCCTGAGCCAGTTAAGCAAATACTTCGTGTATTATGATATGTTTGAAGTAGGATATAACATTGGCGATGTAAGCCACGGGCCAGAAAAATGTTAAAACTATACATGCAAATATATTAATAATTATTATTTAAATACAGTGATATGTACTTGTACTTATAGTATACGTTTAGGTTATTGTAGGTGTACCTGGTTAAAAAACACTGCCCTACTTTATATGCGCAAATGGGCGATGCATGGACTCATAAAACTAAGGCCACGAGAGGTGTCAGCATCTATAAATTGGTGTTATGGTCTTTGTTGTATCTTTGTTGGATAAATGATTTTTCCCGGAGGGTACAAAAAATCCTACCCGAAACCGACTAACTCGGCCACAGTATGAAAAAGCGCTCATAAAAGTTGTTTAACCACTTTGCTTGCCATGAGATTGCCTAAGGAACAAAACTGCAACAAAACAACAAATAAAATTACTTGTATGATTGCGGCGTCGTGTAGATAACTACAGTATCTATTATTTTCTCGCCACTGATAGAGGACAAATTAATGTTAATGAGGGACCTTGAGTGGCTTGACTTTGTTCTGTAACTGAGTATATCAATTGTGCCTTTGTTTAAAGTCCGTATTTTCCTCAGTCAGTTATAAAGTTGTTTTTATTTTGTCTTGCAGGTGAAACAGTAGCGTAGCCAGGTAGGGTCGGCTGGCACATTGTATCCTCTGACGCCGAAATCTGGTCGTGTGGCGCTTTTTTAGAAGAAATGGTGCCCTTTTTTTTTTTTTTTTCTGAATGTACCGGCTGACAAAAAATCCTGGCTGCCCCACTGAGGGAAAACCTTTAATTAAGCATACTGCGCATGGATTTTTAAATGTCTGACCATCAGCTGTTGTAGTAAGGTTTTAGGAGCATTAGCAACTAAGGCCATATTGCTTCGTGTACGAGTATACTGTCTATAAATTGCGTGTGTTCTGTGGTCGATTTTCTGTTTGCTGAATGAAAAATCCGAGTTTTCGGGAGAAAAAAAAACATGCTACCCTCGTCTGAGACCGACTGATTCAGCCATGTTGTGAAAAGGGTCCATAAAAATTCCTCACGGACTCGAACCGATGTCTGGTCTTTTCCACTCTGTGTGGGGAGAACCGTGATCCTACCAACCGCTCTACTCACGTGGGCCTCTCGCCATCAGCATGTTTCTCTCGAATTAGAGCGTTCATTAAAGCATGGGACGTCATACATCTTCCACGACAGTTAAACTACAAAGCGGAACTCGAGTATTAGAAAAACAGCAATACATTTGCAGCTTAATATCTGTTCAGAAACAGTTCATCCTTAAATAGAACGCACTTAAAAATATAGAGAAGGTAAAATAAAAACAGTAAATAAATAATCTAGGAAAAACATTTCCGTAATAGCTTAAGCATGCAGCAAGTTTTAATGTCTCTTCTCTTCTCTTGGTAACAATAACTACTCCTACCGGTATATGAAATATTCATTCCTAACAGCCCAGGAGCGATGTAATGACGTCATTGGCCGCGTGTTCCGGACATAGCATGCAAGAATTACCAAAAGAAAATTGAAACAGACGATAGATTTTTTTTCTTCTTGTTTTCCCCATTAGGTCTAAGCAGAAATGAGAAAATAAAATGGAAAGACGTCAAGAGCGAAAAAAAAATCTCTTATTTACTGAACGTACTATGGCAAAAAATCCTGTAGCCGTTTACTTTTAATGCTATATATCTGAAAGCGAAAAATTAATTCGTGATGGCTGCTTTAGAGAGTTGCTTCAAATAAATGTTAATTGTTGGATGCTTTTATTTGTTTATTATTTATTTATTTACATTCTGTAGAATTGAAAGTGGCAAAGAAATTTACTGACGAGATACACTATATGACCAAAAGTATTAGATCTCTCCACGAATATTGTGTATTGTATAGAAGTCTACAAGTAGGCATATTAGCTCAGGCATGATCATTAGAATAAACGCAATTTATAAGCATAATATATATGGTGCAATATGGTCTAAGTCGCTGATGCGGCTAAAACCCTGCAGCAGCAACAACAACAACAACAACGACAACAGGGGTTCCGTATGCTTTTTGATGGGCAGTGTATGTAGTTAGCATAGGATCAGTCTAGCCAAATGGTTAGTTACAAGTATAGAGTTACGCAGGTGGTGTACAAAACGCAATAATATTCTTATAATCTCTGTCTTGGTAACTCCTTGGCCCTATGTCATCATCCTGAAGCATAAACAGAAAAGTGATTTATTTTATTTATAAGTTTTCCAAAATTGAGGGGAGAGTCCCAGTTCTCGTGAAATAACTTAGTGTTTTGAGGGTATTTTATAATTTTTAACTATTTCATCTACAGGGTTACTGTTTGTTGTGCAAAAACATTTGGTCAACAGTGCATCAAGGTTACTATGATAGCACGGCGCAAGATGTCATCGGAAAGACGGCAGTTTCATTGTGGTAATCGCTTCTCAGTCTTTTGGCTAAGATCAAAGCGTAGTTTCATTGTGACAGTAGTATTTGAGAAGCATCTACAGCATTTATTAGTACAGTGCGTAATATGAGTTTTCCCGAAAAAGAAACCGTGATGATTTTGGAATCCGGGCAATATTTCAA
Organism: Mastigoproctus giganteus; assembly: GCF_048544385.1. Classification (NCBI taxonomy): domain Eukaryota; kingdom Metazoa; phylum Arthropoda; class Arachnida; order Uropygi; family Thelyphonidae; genus Mastigoproctus; species Mastigoproctus giganteus. Next base: position 41,701,291 of record NC_143587.1, on the reverse strand, counting down.
AATTTATAGACTTGTGTCAAATAGGGCTAAAACTAAATATCGTTAACCATCGATTTTCCCACTAACCGTTAATTCGCGCCTTCAGTGAACATATTCGTCGTAGAATTGAATCAAACACAACAAAAAAAGAGTCAATGCGTGTCTACATATGCAGGTGGACACTTCCAGCACATTTTCTAAGAGTTTAAATTAAATTCTGCATTCGTTTGGGATTCCAATTTAATTACATAACCCTGTATAAAACAATAGTGTATGGAATACCTGATAGAGATTAGAAAGTCCAGATATAAAGAATCGATAGTTGCGGTTTTTGAAGTATATACCCTAGAGGGCATGTTGCTTAAATAAATAAAATATTCTGGTTAAAGATGTTTTTACTCAAGACGATGTCGCGTTCTGGCGTCTCCTTGAACAATACAGTATATAAATTATTAACTGGAACCTTCCCTCCTTTTAGATTTCGATCCCTTGCTTATCCCTTTATTCACGAGTATCTCTGACCAACCTGTCTATTATTCTTAGTTGCTTATCGATGACTGCATAAATAATACCCGATATTATGAAAACCTATCGGTATGGCTAAGGGACTTCGCAAGATAAATGTTTTGGCCATACAATGGCCCACAAGTCGCGGGTCGAAGACGAATGTGAGAAATAAAGAAAACATACTCGGAAACCATTGGAATGAATGCAAGAAATCAGGAAGAATTGTACAGAAAATTCTTCTTTATCCTTGGGCCTAACCCAATTCCTTTGGGTTAGGCCCAAGGAAACTCAAGCCACAAAGCATTTATATCGTTTTCGTAAATTGCTTGTTTTAAAGCCGGTTTGTTTGGTTGTTTGAGGAAGATAAAAAAAATATATATTCAAGTATATGGATGAATTCATAGATAAAACGCATGAGACCATTCAAGTCAACTTCATTCGCAAACACAAATTTACTTGTAACGTCGACAGGATTTGAATGCGAAAGGGTGGCCCACTGTTAGGAAGAAAGAGGATTAAGCAAGTAGTAGAATTTATATAAGTAAAGAAGTCCTTGCTGTTTTTCTTAGCATCCTTTTCCAAAGAATTCTCGTAATCTGTCTTCACTTGCCTAACCACCTTTGTGACTTGATTACAGACTAGTTTATATCTACCATAGGCATCTGTGTCTCCTGATAATTTATATGCATCCCATGCATTTTTCTTCTCTGCCACGAGTTTCTTTAGTTCATCTGACATCCATTTAGGCCTAAACCTTGAACAGTACTTCTTAATCGGTGTGAAAAGTAGTAAATATATCACTTTGTATATTTATTCCGTGGCTTGATTCTAAAAGTATCACTCTCAGGTTTTATGCATATTGTGTTTATAGTATGATTGAACTGCTATAGGGTTGTAGCTTTCTTATGCTCAAACGGCCAATGTCTAAGAGACCGCTTTAGAATAAGAAAGCTACAACAAAGTAATAGTTCAATCATACTGTACACAATATGCATATTGACTCTTTTAGAACCAAGTCCCAGAATTGTTCTGCTCTAACCAACCGGTATATATGGCCCTCGTAGGTAGCACAGTTGGCAGAATCGCTGTCCTCCCCAGGTGGAAAAGACGTGATGTCCCGTTGACGACATGAGGAATTTTTATGGACCTTTTTCGCAACGTGACTAAGTTAGTCGATCTCAGGCGAGGGTAGCATGGTGTTTTATCTGGAAAACTCGGGTGTCTCATCTAGAAAACAGAAAACCGACCATAGAACACATGCAATTTACAGACAGTATACACGGAGCAATATGGCCTTAGTCGCTGATGCTCTTAACCCTACACCAACAAGCGGGATATATACAGTAAATTATATCAGGAGTTACAATACAGAGCTCTCCTTGTAACTCTGGTTTCTTTCTTTCTTTTTTTTTTTTTTTCAATTAATAACAAGATAAACAACAGGTAACCATTAACAGTGTATCTGAGAGCAGAACAATGAACAAAGTTCAATAATAATATGAAATACAGCAGAAAGATAAACATTGATAGAGATTTAAACATTAAAATCATATGTACAAAAGAGGTATGCATTAAGTTAAGTTACCGGTAAAACAAATAATAATTAATTAGTGTTAGAGAATAGAAAAATAATAAACTGCAATAATTATATGTGAGCTAGTCACTTTGCAATTTAAGAGAACAGGCAAACTTGTGGATGGAATTCATCAGTGTTTGGGAGTTGTCAAAAAGGTCAATGAGAGATTCATTTGCCGATTTTCTGATTCTGTTCAGTGGCCTGAACTTCATAAAGTCAGTGGTGGCAGAGTCAAGACGAAACAATGTAAGTTCCTGACTTGTCTACAAAGTGCATTGAAGTGATTTTGCTAAGGATATCAGATGCTTCATAAGTTCCAGTGATTACTTTGGCTAGAGGCCTCAGATGAAAGTAATCACACACCTATTCATAGTACACCGTGTGATAAAATAGAGGAGTACGGTACGTAAGGTAACGGACAAAATTTTTTTGGACTGCTTCAATTTTCTTAATTTATAGTCTTTTCGCTGCAGTTCATATTGTATTTCAGAATCTAATCCTGAAAAGTCCTTTGAAATCATTTCTGCCGTTCTGGTCGCCATATGAAGGGCTGCAAAATGACGGCTGAATACCATACAGCATCATCATGTGTCCTTTGATGGCCTCTTTTTCCCTCCCTCGTCCTCTGTCCCTCTGCTTCTCTCCCCCCCCGCCACAATACTTCGATTGTCTGTTTCTTTGATCACCGGATGTGAATGATTACCTTAGAGAGAAACCTGGATATTGTTACAAAATGGAAGTACTGCTTCCGGATTGTTCTCCCTTCACTATTCTCTGACCGCTCATGGTTATTAACTAAACGAGCTCAGGAAACGTGACACGAGATGACTGTGAATATGAGACTATTGACAGCGGCCCGTCAACCTTGTCAGAAGAATGAAATACAGAATAACAATCCCGCTCTTCTAAAGCGCTATCCTCTTCTGGCTTTTAGGCCGTCACAGAATGATGGAACCTGATCTTAAAATGTTTGCTGAATCAAATTCTTAATTACTGCTCGGTTTCTGTATAATTTCACATGGAAACTCTCCAGGGGAGACTGCATTTCATCACACCACATTATCAAAATATAAATAGAAGTCAACACTCGAGGTATCAAGAGTAAAACCAGATGCGATGTTTTAACCAACGCAAATTAGAAATACAAGAAATTAAGAACATGTCGTAACACTAGCATTATGACTTTTTTTTTTTTATTGGCGAAGATGGTGCACCAATCGGCTACTATCTTCGTAGTTAAAAAAATATATATCCTCAATAGTATAATCATCTTAAATGTCTGCGCGGGTAGCATAGTGGTATCGTCATCGTCCTCTCACACGGGGTGGAAAAGGCACCCCGTCGATGACTCGAGGAACTTTAGTGGTCTTTTTTTTCATTCCGTGGCTGAGTTAGTCGGTCTCAGGCGTAGATAGCAAGGTTAGAAAAAACTTGGGGTTTTTTTTGTCCAGCAAAAAAGGCAAATCGACCAGAGAACACACACAATTTACAGACACAAATACGGATTTATGTAATGAATTACGGATTACCTTGATATATATAAAAATCATATTAAATAATAATAATAATAATAAATTCTTATTGAATACATTTTTATTTTGGCTCGATAATACTATTTTTCTCAACTTAATACTTTTTTTTTCTTTTTTTTTAGTAAATTTCATTTATTTTCTTCAGCAATCGCCTCGGCTTGTTCGTGAGGCCATAATTTTGTATTTGGTATCTTCTAACAGTTTTGTTTTGTGTTTTATATATATATATATATATTTGCAGTTCAAAAGGGGCCTAAAGCCGAGAAAGATTTTCAATTCATAACATATTCAGAAAATATTATTATTTACAGAAGCAATTTAATTTTATTTTACATACGTAAAATATCAATTTCTTGCGTCGAATCACATTGGAAATTTATGGAGAAAACTGAGATTGACCTCCTCCGTCGATCAGATATTTAATACGAGTGAACAAATAAATGTATTTTAGTTCGCTGTCAATTTGTATTACTGAAAAAAAAAATATTCAACCAAATGCATCGTACATTCACTGTTCAGTTCATAATGTTAATTTAAAAGGATGTGATGTTGGTGCATTGGTGTCCAGGATAGAGAAAATTACTTCCCAGACGTACTAACCATACACGGATTTCTTGGAACCAGCATCAGTTGTTTGGATTTACTGTCGTCATAACCGAATCAGTTCAGTTATGAAGACAAAAATAATAGAGAAATTAAACCGTGACACTGAAGGCCGTCCGTTATCATTCTTTCAAGAAGCTAAAACAATAGCTAAAAAAGAGAGAATTCTACCATTGTTTAAAAATAAAATATTTAAATTAGCGAAAAAAATATTGTGGCGAACTTCTCGATAATAAGAGATTTGAAAACGTGGTGTCAGTGTTTTCTGTAGAACAATAAATAAATATACGAGGGTCACTCGAGTTATCTGCCTCTTAATAAAGAAAGAACATCGCCTTTCTTTTTCTCAGTACTGTATATATTTCTTTGAGTTCAATGCATGTCCTACATATTGAAAGTAAAGAGGAAACATTTAAAAAAAAAAAAAAGTCTTTGCTCTGGTCTGTGAATAAGCCATTTATAGCTTTCTTGAATTGTTAGTTGAAAATCGAATTCCACGCAGGTGTTTCTGCAGATTTCCGAAGAGGAAATATCAGATGTCAAGTTTGAGTGTAGGGCGGAGGCTTAGTTCCTGGAATCCGCAGTTTCCTAGAGCAGAAATTGCTAATTATGGGACTTGTGTACGGGATCATTGTCATGAGCATGAGGTAGCAAGTCATCTTTTCTCTGTTCCTTTATGGACCCTCATAAATTTTGAGAACAGTCGCATAGACATCTCCAGTGATTGTTTTCTAAAGTGGCATGTAGTTTTTCAAAAGAATTCCTTCCGTATCCTATAAAATGGTGGCCGTGATATTTCCAGCAGAGGGTTGAGTCCTGTATTTTTTGGGCCGTGGTGACTTAAGATGTTTCCGTTGAATGAACTACTGTTTTGTTTCAGAATCCCAGTGATTAATCCCCGTTTCATCATCAGTTATACAATTTTTGAAAGAAACTTAATGGATCTGCATCATGCATGTGTAAATTTTCCTCACAAATTTGATCCTCAGAAATATTACATTATCTTGCAGTTATAGGCACCTCTTACGTTTATGCTGCGTAATAAGTCTTCATTTGTTTGGCCCATTTCTGGAGTTGTCACTTCCATTGGTCCTCCCGAGTGGAGATCATTTTCTTATACTCTAGTCCTCATTTGCGTTTTTGTCGCCAGCAAAATTTAAATTACCTAGTAAACAGAATGGTCTTAATGTTCACAGCAGAACCACCATGAACGACCCAACATGAGCTTCACCACAAGCAGACTTGGTATTGCACCGCTTTGAAATAAAGGATATTGACAAAAGCCATTTATTTAAAAGATGAGACGTTTATTTAGATGTGGCCAGGTTCTACTGCACGTAACTGGCCATCATCAGGATGGCCAGTTACGTGCAGTTGACGCCACGAAGAAAGAGTGCTATTGTTGCTTTACGTGAGGAAGGATGTTCTTCCGAACTCCTCTGACCGTGTGGTCGTCCCGGAGTATAAACAGAAAATTTATATATTTATTTTACATTGCTTATGGAGTGTCTTGTAATCAGTCGACAGTGAGTAGATTTCTTTCCAAACTCAAGAATACTGGTTCTGCTGATAGGAAAAAAGGAACCGGACGCAAACGACTTTCTACGCCAAAACAGTACCAGGTTTGAAGCCTTAAAAACCGTAAAGGTTCTTCGTTTGAGCTGAAAAGAGAATGGGAAGAACATATAGGAGTGGTAGCAAGTGCAGTTACAGTCAGAAGACGCCTCTTCAAAAATGGACTTGTACCCTGTCGTCCTAAGAAGAAGCCCCTTCTCACACAAAAAATGAAAAAGGCCCGATTAATTTGGTGTAAGGAGCATGTCAAATGGACCCCCGAGCAGTGGAAGTCGGTTATTTTCTCGAATGAGAAGAAATTCAACCTGCATTGCTCTGATGGGACACAAACGATTCGCCGTAGACGTGGTGAAGAATACCATCCAGACTGTATGTTGTCTACAGTGAAATTCCCTACCAGCCAAATGATATGGGGGTGCATTTCGTATCGCAGAGTAGGTCACCTGCAGTTTATAAAAGGTTCCGTAAATGCCAATGAATACCTGGCTGTATTGGAAGAAAAATTGCTGCAGACCATTTCACCTGCCAAGTAACTGCATCTTGCAGGACGACTCTGCTCCGTGTCATCGGGCGGGGAAAAGTGTAAGTAGGTACTTCTGTAGTTACTTTAGCTTCATTTCTGCATTAGAGGTTCGACAGTAATGTGTTTACATTTGTTACAGATGAAAAAAATGGTTCGAAGAAAGGTCCATTACAACTGTTAACTGGCCAGGAAACAGCCCGAATCGTATAGAGAACTGTTGGCATCGTGTGGAATCTGCAGTTGCCAGAAAGAAACGAAAGACCCTTCGTGAACTTCAGGAAGCCATAATTCGTGTTTGGAATTAGCATTAGCATTAGCATTAGCATTAGTAGAGGCATTTGATGCAAGAAAGCAAGCTTATGCAGCATCAGCCAAAAAAAAAAAAAAAAAAAACCACTTCCACTTCACCCCTCTGTTCGTTCAAAATACCTGTCCAGCTGAGCCTTAAACTTATTTAGGCTATCAACCTCCACCACAAGGGATGGAAGTCTGTTCCACCAACCAACCACCCGCTGGCTAAAGGCAAATTTCCTCACGTCTATCCTACATCTGTCTTTCCTCAATTTGAATTTATGCCCTCTCAGGTGATTTTTCTGAGCTAGACGAAGAATCCCATCAGCATTGAGCATGCTTAAACCATTCAAGGCTTTATACACCTCTATCAGATCACCTCGCTGGTGCCTAGTCTCCAGACACTGTAATTTGCAAAACTTAAGCCTTTCTTCGTAAGAGCACCCCTTTGTTCCATTCATTAATCTTGTTGCCCTTCTCTGTACTCGTTCCAGCAGCTCTACATCCTTCTTGAAATGAGGCCTTCAGACCTGTATACAGTACTCTAGGTGTGGCCTAACCATCGCCTTATACAATGGAATAATCACCTCCTTATCCCTGCTGGAAAAATTCCTGCATATCATTGACAATACTCCATGAGCTACTCTTGCAGCCCGTCTGCACTGCTCAGAGAACTTCATATCTGCCTGCACAACCACCCCCAAGTTCCTTTCATTCTCTACCACTGTCAGTATAGTACCACAGAGTTGATACGTTGCTCTGGGGTTGCTAATTCCCATGTGTAGTACTTTACATTTGTCAATGTTAAACTTCATTTGCCACCTCTCAGCCCATCTGCTCAACCTTTCCAGATCCTGTTGCAGCAGCATAGTGTCAGTAGTGTCCTTGACAACCCTGCCAACCTTTGTATCGTCTGCAAACTTGGACATTAAGCCTGATATACCATCATCAATATCATTTATAAATACAGAAAACAATAATGGACCCAACACTGAGCCCTGAGGGACTCCACTAATAACATCAGTCCACGATGAGCAGTGTCCATTGATTACCACTCTCTGTCTTCTCCCTCTCAACCACCCCTTTATCCATAGCAGCAATTTGCCTCCAATGTCACACTGCTCCAATTTGTGTAGCAGTCTTCCATGTGCAACAGTATCAAAAGCCTTTCTAAGATCCAAGTATATAATATCAAAGTTATTCCCTGCATCCAGTTCTTTTGTGACTGCATCATAGTATCCAATCAAGTTGGTCAGGCAAGACTTCCCCTTAACAAAACCATGCTGTGTCTGAGCTATAACTGATCCTGCAGTGCTTCTTTAACCAGTGCCTCCATTAATTTTCCTGGAACAGAAGTTAAGCTCACAGGTCTATAATTACTTGTGTCAGCCTTTGATCCTCCTTTGTGAATTGGGGTCACATTTGCACATTTCCAGTCTATGGGTACCTCCCCTGAGTCCAAGGAAGCTCTCATAATTATGGCTAAGGGTTTGCTTACTTCCTTTGCTGCCTCCTTTAATATAACTGGATAGATCCCATCCACCCCGGGTGCCTTTCTTGTGTTTATCTTCAACAGTTTCTCCTCCACTTTACTCCCAGTTATTTCAAGATTCTGTAGCTTACTGCTAGAGTTGAATACACCTCTGGCATTCCCCTCGCTGAATAACTCCTCATGTGTGAATGTCGATGCAAAATATTCATTTAGTGTGTTAGCTACCTGAGCAGGATCATCAACACTTGACCCATCAATATCAAGTGGACCAATCTGATTCATCCCCTTCCTTCTAGAGTTTACATAAGTAAAGAACTCTTTGCTGTTTTTCTTTGCATCCCTTGCAAAGAAACACGAACTATCAGTTGATTATCTTCAGAAATTGATTTTGTCAGTGCCTCGACGGTGTGCTGCTGTCACAGGGCCAGAGGGGGTTCAACTAAATATTAGTTTGCACCTGGTGAAGTTTTCATTTTGTTTTCCATTTAAAATGATAAACTGAGGCAAATTGTGGGCTTCTGATAAAATTTCATCCATAATTGTCGTGTTTACCAAAACTGTTGTATAAAGGTTGAAAATGCTCATTTTGGAATATTTTGAGAGCACCTGTCAAATATTACTTAGCTTTGCTTTAACTATTAATATCTTTTGTTTATATTTCTCTTTGTGATGCTCGTCATTAATGTTACATACCATCGCGAAAAAGGGCTAGAAATGTGAAATTCCTAAGCGATGCACTTTCTTTGAACACCAATGTAAGTACTGTATAGATACTTGATACTCAAAATAAAGCGGGAAATGTCGCCGTCGTTGTGTGCTGCGTGCAACGTGGATGTGTTCAAATGTCCACAGAGTGCAGCAACGAGTTTTTGGGTACACAGGACAAATAACCTGTGAACCTTTATCTCTATATAGTACTGGACGGACTATTTGAAAATGCAGAGCCCTTTAATGGTAAAAGGGCTGTGCATTTGTTCATGCGTTTGGGGAAGTCGATTACTGTCGGAGATTGTATTACTTGTCTCTTGTTGACAAGAAATGTTATTTTTATTTTTTTGTCATATACTGCGACAGGTACGGTTCAATAATGGAAACAAAGGAAAGAGGAAGAGCTAATCCTGCTAATACAGCGAGAAAGTTTAGGTGCCACTGATGTGGACTCGAAATGCTGCCCCAAGGGTTTCTTCGTTTGACAAAAATTAAATAAATAAAATAAAAATGTTTGTATTTTATTTAATAATTTTATTTTATGTACTATATTTTGTCTGATTTTTAATTAGAATGAATTTTTATATATTGCATAAGAATCTAAAGGATATTTATGTGTTAGAAGCGCTACAAAAGTAAGAAATAATCCGAAGCTTTTAAGAAGCTGTTAGATCTCAGATTATTTTTCGTTTGGAATTTGGATTTTGAACTGTTCGGATGATTTCAGACCGATGAAAGAAAACCAAAACTAAAATGTAAAGATTGCTATACAAACAGTAGACAGCGCCTAGCTTGGAGTTATCATCTGGAGTTATCTGTAAATAGTTTGTGTGCCTAGCAAAAGAATGTCATAATTTCATTAAATGTAAAGCTTGTAATTTCAGCAGTGTCGATAAGAAACCGCCCACTTCTTTAATAACATTCAGCAGAGTGCTGTGTTATGTTTATTTTCATGAATGTAATCCGCTGACAGAGTCATGTGTGAACAGTGAAGAGATTACTTTCCAGACGACAATCGCGCCTGAATTTTTTTTTTTTTTTTTTTTTTGTTCTTGGGAAATTTGGTTGACGTACATGGCGAGTCATGCTTGGAATTCAGTAGTTTCAAATATCTCATATTGTGATCTTTTTAGAATTAAAAATAAATAAATAAAAAAAAAGAGAGAGAGAAATGTGCAAATTGAGATATTATATTGGAGAGCAGATCAGGGTCGCACTGCCCCAGCGGCAAACCGCCTGGGCCAATAGCGTTTGTAGCGTGCTACTGCAGCAAAAGAAGAAAAAAATGTACATTTCTATATATAATAAAATATATATAATTATAAAGAGAACAAAGTTGTTAGATCGGATATATCTTTTTTTTTTCCTTTTATTACCCCGAAAACGAAAGTTATTAGAACCTGTAGTAATTAGTCTTGTGTGGGTTGTAGGTTGAGAAGACAAGTTTGTTGACATCAGACGTGAATTTCTGTCGATTGTAATTTTCATATAATACACAAGAAGGAAGGTTGTTCCAGGAAACAGAAGTAGAAGAGATAAATAAGGAAGAGGCAAAGTTAGTTCTGTGAGTTGGGAGTTCGGTAGTCAGACTTGTTCAGACTGACTTGCTTGGAAGAGAGTGGGGGATTTACAGATGCCAATTCAGAAGAACACTCCATGGAAGTAGCTATAGAAAACGTATGCAGCAGAAAATGAACGTGACAGAAAGTGGTGAGACTTTGTAAGAGATGGGTCAGTAATTAATTTGACTACCCTCTTTTAGATGGAGTCAAGAAACGAGAGAGGTCAGTAGCTGTTTAGAATAAAAGTAATGCCCAGATCGAAAAAGAAATCCCAGATTTTTTTATACGATACAGAGGAAGCAATATTTGTAACGTACTTATGCAAGAGATTGGAAGATAGAACAAGCCCAACAGGCATTTTTGATTATGTTTGGAAACCTTAGTGTCATCGACGATGAGCATAGGATCAGTGGACTCTTTTTTTTCAAGAAATAAGACAGGAGACAGGTTTTAGAAGGAATTAAATTGGCTGGGTTTTCTTCGCACTTGAGAATTACTTGGAGATCAGCATTTAAGCAATTAGTGGTGAATATTCGAGTAGTTGAAGCTGTTTGTGCAATGCAAAGTTTCTCAAATTGGAAGGTGGAATATTGTGTGCTATCATCAGCAAAACTATGGAATATCCGAAGAAAGTAAAACAGAATCAGGAGCTTGAACATCGCATGCCAAAACCCGAAGACTCTAGGTCAAACCCGAGGAGGTGGCAACTCTAGATGCGAATAGCGAAACTCGATTTTTCTGTTTCGTAAAGAGCGGTTGCCCTGATTTCCAGACACGCATACTTCAAGGCGACTTTCAGTTGTGTCTGCCGGCCTCTTCATTCAGATATGAATAGGGTGTCACCTAACATTTGGGGTATTTTATTTGTATATTTTGAAACAATATGTACATATAAATACTGTATATTTGTTTTTCAGGGTAGCGACTGCAATTCAATTGTGCCACTTTGTGATATCGGGGCTGCAAAATTTGGACTTTGTGTCAAAGCTCTTTAAACCTACATGAGTCACTCTCGGCATGCGCTTAAAAGTTTAACAGCTGTGACATAATTAATTAACAAATTGCTGATTAATCAAAACAGAGATCGATATTACACGTCTGCAGTAGGTCATAAATTTGTGCGACGCTTAATTATCACACTTTTCCGACATTAATATTTTCGTTTTTAAAAAAAGTAACTGAACTTTTATCGTTATGTTCAAAACCCAAAGTTTGTTTTTTCTGTTAATTAGTATGTGATGTGTGAATTTTACGTGTTCATTTGTGTCAACAGTTTTTATGCACTGACGAAACAAATATTTTAATCTAGTTATGAAATAAGATATTTTTTTGAAATTTCCTTGTGTGAAAGAACGAAAATAATCACGATACTGTCACGAAAATAGAATTTCTCAAAAAAAAAAAGTTGACAGTTAAAATAAAATCTTAAATAGATAAAACAGTATGCTCTGATTTCGGGATAGCAGATCTGCAGATATTTGTGTTTTAAAATTTTAGGAATATTGGAGATTTAGAGGAAGGCAGAGGAGCTCCTGAACGCTGCACTGCAATCTGTAATTGCATTTCCATAAACGTAAATATTGGACGTAAACAGCTTTATGTTACAATCGGTTTTTATTTCGCCTTTCCCTGCTTAAAGTGACACAAGATCCTATAAGACCTCTGGTCTTATAAATTTAATTTTTTTTATGTAGTAGTAATCAATAGTAAAAAATACTACGTACAGTACGTGTACATGTATATTGGAGGATTTAGATTACGTAAGCGCGAAACTCTAAACGTCAAAATTGGTGACATTGGATTAAGTGGAGAACAAGACAGAAATCTCTACAACCACTTCAAACAAACACTATTAGGATAGTAGAGTATGATGTCTTAGCACAGCGTACATCAGTGCTTTGCTGCTTGGGTACACAGTGGAGACACTGGCCTAAAGGAAGTAAACAAACAGGAAAGAAGACTTTCCGTACAAAAAAGGCGCAGTAAACAAGAAAATTGAATACTTATAAAATTGAAAGTTTAGACGAGTAAGTAAATGTAACCACTCAGAATTAACAGTTTTCATTTGACTATTTCTATTGGGTAAGGAAAAGTTATTGAATTCGAAAGAGAAGATTTTTTCCGCGGAAATAAGCGTGGAACCCAGCTAGTGTAGACAACGGAGTTGACAGTCTGATTTTGAAGAGTGAAGATGTAAGTTTAAAGTGCGCATATCGTGCCTAGGATTAGCTGATCGCCTTGCCTCAGGTAAAGAAAAGATGTAGAAAGTAGCATTTGATAGTGTGTGTGGGGAGGGGGAGAGAAACATGCAATTATCGCCTGAGAGTGAATGGGGAAAGAAAAATACCTAAAAATAACAAGAGGCAATTTGACGGTCGGATTGGAGATTCTAATATTGATTATTTATTAATGATTGATTAAGAAAACTTTAAGTTGGAAATTTAAATGAAGGAGGAAATTAATCATTTATTAGCAATGGTTCCTCTCTACTTGTATATGTATATATATAGATAAATAGCCTTGTTGTATAATGTGTGTTTATTTCTTCTTTGTCAGCTTCAGTTGCCCACGACATATACAAAATCCTTCCCAGAATACACATTTATAAAAAAAATAACTTTCAGTTCTTGGATCTTCTGATCATAATTAAGAATTAAGGTAGCCATCAGGTTGCACTGTAGTGTTTTGAGGGAGCCGTTGTCACAAAGTTAAGACAATTTTCAGAGTAACAGTTCGAATGTAATGGGTATATAAAAGAGATATAATAAAAAGTTAAAGGGTGTAGAACAAATAAAAGAATAATAATAGGAAGGCAGTGAAGGAATAGATAGAAATAAATTAAATATATAGAGATGCAATGAAAGGTCATCTTTAATACTTCCCATCCACAATACTCCATTGCAAGTAGCAACCGTAAAAAATAGTATATATTCTCTTTAAAGAGTGTCTTGTAACCCTACCCTGATTTATTTATCCTTTACAATAACACCAATCAGTTCCTGAAACCTTTGTAGTAATGATATATTAGATTACGGTATTTTTCACTCTACCATTCAAATGTAGCTCTCTGGTGTCCTGCTAATTTTACAAAAAAAAAAAAAAAAGTAAAAAATTATGTTATATATAAATTATTTTGTGATAATATTACAAACCACTCATTGACAATCACAGAAATTTTAATTGTTATATTGTATTGATCCTTGGTGTTTTTACTGTGAAGCAGTATTTGCATCGTTTTTAACTTACGGATAGGTTTTGCGTGCTCCCAAATACAAACAAACAAATAAATAAATTTGGTCCACATTGTATGGTATAGTGACATTGCTTAATAGCATTTGCTAAGTAAGAATAATAAATTATGTCTAAAAATCATCTCTGGTTTCCTGGCCAGGAATCACTAGATAATGAACCCTTCCCTTCTAGTTTGTATCACGTAGAAATTACTGACCCCTATCGAACCATACACAATTTAGACAACCAGTTGAGACTGTTTTTATCCTGTTACCAGTCGATTTTTCTTTCGTTTCAAACGCGAGGAGAATAAGAAATAAGCTAGGCCGTTGAACGTATGTTGCCATAATGCTTTGATATTCTTTTGGTAATTGAAATCCTGGCTTTCTTTACAAGAAGGGACCATTGCAGTTGAAAGTGCTGCTGGTTATGATGCTTTCTTTCTATCCAACTAGATAAGACAGGAACCGATAGTACTGCTCCATTTAGCAGTACTATCTGTTCAGTTGCAGAATTCTGAAGCAATTAGGATGACTACTGATCTTAAATGCCATCTCAGTGATCAGCTCTCATTGTACATTCTTCTAGTTTCTGACGAGATCTTGAACTCTTCGTCCTTTAGCTGATCTTATAATCGGTACAGATTTTTCGTCGCTAGCAACATCGACACCTTGAGGCTAAACTTATTGCTTCACGCCAGTTAGGGTTTCTCCAAGGGAGGTGGGAGAACTAGACAGTACAGTACTGTACTCTCATCAAATCCAATCACTCTCACCCTGCCTTCGAATTGGACCACGAATCGTTTTGTTGGTCATCCAGCATCAAAGTCTTAACTTTTTAATCGTTTTCCACGAATCTTTTTTGATAACGAAAAATGAATTTCTGCATGGGATAATTTCTATTATCGAAGCAGTGGCACAATCAAGAAAAGGTGGGAGCAACCCACTTTTTCTTCGAAATTCCATATGGATGCCCTCTTTTATGTTGACAATTTAAGGTTTTTCTGAAGGGCTCAAAACTTACTAAAACAGGTATCTGAGATGTCATTAGTCAATTATCAGCACTTGAAATCTATTTTGTTTCATCGGGATAGACATCAACCAAGAGAGATCCACATAAATGACCTTCACCAAGAAAGAAATCAGAAAAAACATCCAAATGTTCATCGGCAGTAAAGAAGGTCACAGCTTACAAAGATTTGGGTATGGTCTGGGATGGAAATCTCACTTTCACACATTTTAAAGCCATGAAAACCAAAACCTGGGTAATGGGGGGGGGGGACTTCGGCACGAACTTCTTTGATTATCTCACATTCAGCTGATCGGATCGCGCAAAGATGTCTGCTACTTATCGTCATGTACGTGCCTATCATTTTCTCTCTCGAACACATCTCTCTCTCTCAGTTCCTCGGATTGGAATTTTGGACCCCATCAGGGTCCAATATTCCAAACAACAACCTATCCATCATCTCTGAATCCACTCTTCGTTTCAACGTAGGTGTTTCCATCCGGAGAGCACTCACCGTATCAACAGACAACTCTGTTATATCCCAACTCTTCACACAGAATATTTGCGTCACAAGTTGTTCTCCAGGCGTGTCCTTTGCTGCATAGATTTTTCAAACTGGGTTCTGCAATACTCGCGTTTCCGTGAAATTATTAATGATAAAAAGGTTATTTTGCCATCTCTGTTCGTGTTTTTTTTTATGGAAAAGCTGGCAGATATTGCAAATTTTCGTTAATTTTTTATTGTAGATTTTTTATTCAATTTGTATACATATATTATTCTTTTTAAAGATATTAAGTTTAAAGATAGGATTTTACATTTGCAAATGGGTTTCGTGACTTAAAAAAAGTTTCAAGTGTAATGCTCTACATGCACGCTCTTCTTGGCTAAGAAGCAAGCTTTATAATATTCATCCAGTTAATGATTCCTTGCAAACACAGTAGGCCTCTGCTATACTTTAAGTCTTATACTTTTATAAAATTTTAAGCCTTCGCGGTAGTACATTTAGTAGAATCACCTCCGATATCCAGTTTCTGAAAAAAAAAAAAAAAAACTAATTAACTCAGGTCTTTCACACCCGGGGTGGGGTGGACGGTGTGAAAGACCTGAGTTTGAACCCGGTCAATGATGTGAGGAAATTTTTATTTTCCTTTTTCACAACCTGGATGAGTTAATCGGTCTCTGGCGCGGTTAGCACGGAGGTTAGCAACTGACGCCTCGTAGCCTTAGTTGCTTTGTCGCCTAACGAACATACAAACAAAGCGACACACACGCACGCACACACACGTGTTTTCCCAATTCTGGCTTCAAATTACTGTAGTAGAACAGCCTGTGGAATCTTTATATCAACGAGGCAACACGTCATCACCCCATGTCACAGTTTTATTTGCATCTCTGTGTATGTATTCTGTCTGTGACTGTCTGAATACAGAGGTTCGTATTTTTTTGGCCAGTGCGTGTAAAAAGAAAATTATAAGTGCATTCTTTGAAGGTTCTTCACATGCAGTTGCAGAAGCCTTGTGATGATCCCGCCTTAAATACAGAGGTTAATAATTCTTCCGTAGCTGACTGCACTTGATAATCAGCTCTGGATGTCGAGTACCTCGTTCCATCAAAAATTGCAGTTGAGTAACATGATTTTAATGAAAACGACAATCAGGTACTTATTTGTTGAAGTGAATATCAAACTTTCGTGCCTTATTTGTTCGTAATCCAGTTCGATTATGAAAACAGTTCAGTTCAAGCTCAAGTGCCACTCAAACGTAAAAATATGCTGAACTGAAATTTCCAAGGAGGGAAATTGACCGGATTCAAACTTTAAAATAATTCTTATATATACAACAATTAATATTTAAGAAACTATCGGAACTGGACTCTTTGGCGCTGGTTACAAAGTGAGGATATTTATTTTATAACTCAACATTACAATACTTGTAATTACATGTTTTGTGAAAAACTGAAATGAAACCACTATTATAATAATAGAAACTAGGGGGTTTCATCCCCTGCTCGCTGCGCTCACTTCTTTTGATAAAATAAAATAAAATACTTACAGAAGCTTTCGCCTCTGTGTGTGTCTCTTCCTCAGCTATGACTACATAAATACGTTACTATATCTATATAATATCGGTGTAGATACATCATAGACAACTCTTAAAGAAAACTACAATCGTAGTGTGAAAGGCATAATTTCATCTGTATCTCATGTTCTGCTCATCCTTCTCAACGAGTTACCATCTATTGCACTACCTCGAATAAGTAACTTTTCACTAATAGAGAAGGCTATTGTCACTTATTCTTGGTGGGCACCACCACCCAGATAGCACCGTTTCAAAGCTAGTTGGCTTTTCATCGGTGTGTGCCTTTCACACTACGATCGTAGTTTTTCTATTCTTAGTTTATCGGTGTAGATACCCATAGAGTTCTCTATGGGTATCTACACCGATATTATATAGATATAGGATCTTAAACTCTTAAAATATTATGCATTGTTGCTTTTTGTTTATTTATATAAATACGTTACATATGGAAATCAAGAGTGGTACCACGTGGTCATGTTAGATAAACATAGCGCGTGACCACGCTTAAACAGAAGCTTGTTTTACCACTGTAAAACAAGCTTCTGTTACGTATTTTTGTATTTGTTACGTTTTACCACGTAACCCGAATCTCTCTTCTCCCATTAGCTGAATAAATATCATTAGGAGGGAAATTATTTTAATGTATAGAAAGAAAGATATTTAAGTGTTATTATAATGAAATGTAATTACTAATCTGTTCGTTAAACGTGGCTCGCGACTGATTTTTAGAGTTAGGCTTCTTGCAAATGTTTTTTCATACCCCTGTAACGAATGAGAAAAGCCTTTTTCTCTCTCTCTCTCTCTCTCTCTCTCTCTCTCTCTGCTCTAAGAAATGCTGAAGTTTATGCTCGAAAGACTTGCAGATTTTGGCTGTTTGCATATATCCTCGGGTTCTGTGGGGGTACTATTGGAGTATAAACGGAAACGTATTTATTTATTTATAGTCGTTTGAGGAAGGCATTCCACTTATTACATCCGGTCTGTTGTCTCAGCGTGACATAAGACATGAGAACATATTTGCTCTCAAGGACACAGTACAAAGGGTGTGGTGACAAGAAAAGTCATGCAACGAAAGAATGAAAGTTTTAAAAATTAATTCTTATGAGAAGGCGATATTTGTAAAACGCAGTATGAACAAGGAGGACAGGCACGCACATAGTTCTGGGTGAAAGGTAAAGTCACGGGAAATATTTTAACGAATCAAATTAAGCTTACCAAATATTATTCAATTATTGTTGAACTATGTTGAGATAAACAAAAAATACACTATTTTATATTGTTTTCGTTTGTATTCATTTAAGGCCAGAAAATTGAAGCTGCACTTTCGATTTATTTTTCACTGTTTCTCTGTATTCCATGATTTGCGTGATGAAAAACCGGACTTTACGGATTATTTTTTATTTATTTTATTATTATTCTTTTTTAATATTAGCCATATAGTGCGAGGAAGCCACAGGCTTTTGCTTTTGCTATCTTGACCATAGTGAAGAATTTCCCGAGGATGCCAAATACTTATGAAGGTTGACAAATTTCCCGAGGATGCCAATACTTATGAAGGTTGACAAATCCTGCTCTTCCAGTCATGCCTCAATCTTTTCTAAAGTAATTGAGAAATTAATTAATTTTTTGCTCTTATATTATCTCGAAACCTTTGCGGTGGTGCATAGTTACACGTGCATAATTGACCGGTGTTTAAGTCCGTGGCTGCTAAATACGGTGCTGTTTCTTGTATTCGATCTGTCTTGTGAACTCCTCTGACCGCATGGTAGTCACGGGGTATAAATAGAAAATTCATTTTATTTTCATTTCTTTAAATGGCTAATAAATAAGAATTATACATACTACCCTACGAAAAGAATCGGACTCCCCTATTTTCATAGTCCTTTGGACCTTCACGGATAAACAGTTGATTGAGACCGGTATTGAAGGCAAACAGTATATTTTCCATGTTAATTACGTTAGCATTAGCATTAGCATTAGTAGAGGCATACGATGCAAGAAAGCAAGCTTATTCAGCATCAGCCCAAAAAAAAAAAAAAAAAAAAAACCCCTCTCCCATTTCACCCCTCCGTTCGTTCGAAATACCTGTCCAGTTGAGCTTTAAATTTGTTTAGGCTATCAACTTCAACAACAAGTGATGGAAGTCGGTTCCACCAACCAACCACCCGCTGGCCAAAGGCAAATTTCCGCACTTCTATCCGACATCCGTCCTTCCTCAATTTGAATTTATGCCCTCTGAGGTGATTATTCTGAGAAAGATGAAGAATCCCATTGGCATTGAGCATGCTCAAACCATTCAAGGCCTTATACACCTCTATCAGATCACCTCGCCGGTGCCTAGTCTCCAGACTCTGTAATTTGCAAAACTTAAGCCTTTCTTCGTAAGAGCAACCCTTTGTTCCATTTACTAATCTTGTTGCCCTTCTCTGCACCCGTTCCAGCAGCTCTACATCCTTCTTGAAATGAGGCCTCCAGACCTGTATACAGTACTCAAGATGTGGCCTAACCATTGCCTTATACAAGGGAATAATCACCTCCTTATCCCTGCTAGAAAAATTCCTGTATATCATTGACAAGACACCATGAGCTACTCTTGCAGCTCGTCTGCACTGCTCAGAGAACTTCATATCTCCCTGCACAATTACCCCCAGGTCCTTTTCATTCTCCACCACTGTCAGTGTGGTACCGCAGAGTTGATACGTTGCTCTGGGGTTACTGTTTCCCATATGCAGTACTTTACATTTGTCAATGTTAAACTTCATTTGCCACCTCTCAGCCCATCTGTTCAACCTTTCCAGATCCTGTTGCAGCAGCATAGCGTCAGTAGTGTCCTTGACGACCCTGCCAACCTTTGTATCATCTGCAAACTTGGACATTAAACTTGATATCCCATCATCAATATCATTCATAAACACCGAAAACAACAACGGACCCAACACTGAACCTTGAGGAACTCCACTAATAACATTAGTTGAGCAGTGTCCATTGATTACCACTCTCTGTCTTCTGCCACTCAACCATCCCCTTATCCATAGCAGCAATTTGCCTCCAATGCCACACTGCTCCAATTTGTGCAGCAGTCTTCCATGTGCAACAGTATCAAAAGCCTTTCTAAGATCCAAATATATAATATCAAAGTTATTCCCTGCATCCAGTTCTTTTGTGACTACATCATAGTATCCAATCAAATTGGTCAGGCAAGACCTGCCCTTAACAAAACCATGCTGCGTCTGAGCTATAACTGAATTCTTGTCTAGATGATCCTGCAGTGCTTCTTTAACCAGTGCCTCCATTAATTTACCTGGAACAGAAGTTAAACTAACAGGTCTATAATTACTTGTGTCAGCCTTTGATCCTCCTTTGTGAATTGGGGTTACATTTGCACATCTCCAGTCTATGGGTACCTCCCCTGAGTCCAAAGAAGCTCTCATAATTATGGCTAGGGGTTTGCATACTTCCTTTGCTGCCTCCTTTAATATAACTGGATAGATCCCATCCACCCCAGGTGCCTTTTTTATGTTTATCCTCAACAATCTCTCCTCCACTTTCCTCTCAGTTATTACAAAATCATCCAGCTCACTGCCAATGTTTACTTTACCTACATCATTCTCCTTCCTCAATAACTCCTCATGCGTGAATGTAGATGCAAAATACTCGTTTAGATTGTTAGCCACCTGAGCAGGATCCTCAACTGTTGAACCATCAATATCCAGTGGACCAATCTGATTCATCCCTTTCCTTCTCGAGTTCAAGTATGTAAAGAACTCTTTTCTGTTTTTCTTTGCATCCTTTGCCAAGGATTTTTCGTAGTCTGCCTTTGCCTGCCTAATCTCCTTTGTGACTTGGTTACAGACCAACTTATATCTATCATAGGCTTCCATGTCACCCATTAATTTATATGTATCCCATGCATTTTTCTTCTCTGCCACATGTCTCATTAGTTCATCTGACAACCATTTAGGCCTAAACCTTGAACAATATTTCTTAGTTGGTATGTAAAGCCTGGTAGCCTCCAAGATTAGTTCCTTGAATGCTTCCCATTTTGAGTTTGCTGTTGGTAACATCATCAGTTGGTCCCACTGTATAGAATTTAAATACTGTCTCAGACCATCATAGTCGCCTTTACGAAAACAAAAACCCTTCCCTTTACCTCTGATGGTAGTTACCTCCTTGAGTAAATCCCACTTCAACACACTGTGATCACTGCCACCTAGTGGTTCATTTATCTGCAGGTTCTTAATGCATGAAGAGTCACTACTGATAATCAGATCAAGAGTATTGCTCCCTCTTGTTGCCTCACGAACATGCTGGTGTAGAAAACAATCATCCAATAAATCCACAAAAGCCTTGCTAGTGTGCGAGTGACCAACCCACAAATTCCAGTCAATATCTGGGAAATTAAAATCCCCCATTATAAGACTCTCTGATTTACTGGCCCACTCTATTTCCCTGTACAATATCTTATTATACTCATCAGAGTCATTAGGCCTATAGCACACTCCTACTCTCAATTTTGATTTCCCTATGCTTATGTCACACCAAACTGATTCGGCACTGCCCTGTCCATCGATGTCGACTGGCTTCACTTCCTTGGACTTTATGTGTTTCTTAATTAATAGCATAACCCCTCCTCCCCTCCTGTCCTGTCTATCCTTTCTATACACATTGTATTCCCCAAATTCCAGTTCCGCATTACTTATATCTGTGTGACACCACGTCTCTGATATCCCAACAATATCTGCCTTTGATGTTTTGAGCAATACCTCAAATTCATCAAATTTATTTACCAAACTCCTAGCATTGGTGTACACGCAGGTATACATGCACCTGTTTCTATTCTTAGCTACCCTAACACAACCCATGTGTTTACTTGTAACGCAATGACTACCAGCAGTCTCTGAAATATCCTGCATCTTGTTTTTCAGACTTCTGCTCATTTCAATAGAAGCAGTGCAAGAATCACTTCCACCTCTGCCAGTGGCTACTGTTAATCTATTAGTCCTTGTATCCCCCCCAACTAGCAGTTTTCCGACCCACCTAACACTGCCTCGACAGCATCAGCAAAAATTCTTGCACCCTTTCTATTTAAGTGTATCCCATCCCTGTAGAAGCAATCTCTCCTGTTAACAAGTACAGTCCAGGCTGAAAAAAATTCTACCCCTTGAGCCTTGCACAATCCCTCCAGGGCCGAATTGATCGACAAGGCTCTCATCATATACTCCCTCCTATCGTGTCTGGGCAGAATTGCAGACACTTTCAAGTTCAACCCTAATTCACGGCTTTTTTTCAGCAGTGACCTGTACTTGCTAAGTAATTCCGCCGGTCTCCTACTCTTAATATCATTCGTGCCAACGTGTACAACTATATCACCTTTTGTGCCCTTAAAAGATCTAACAGATGTAATCAATGAATAAATGCTACAATCTACTGATTACTACAGTCTATTACAATCTATTGACTTTCTAATATGTTAACAAATTAATCATACACTTAGCATATTCTCTTCTATTTTATCTTGGTTCTTTGGAGTTCTTTCTCCATACTATTCTATTAATAAGAGTTCGGAGGACTTAAATTTCCCATTTTTACGGCGTTTTTTTTCCTTCACATTCTTTTTCCATCTAATACAATAAATAAATGTCACACTAGGGCCACTTGGAATATTTATTCATCTGCCCAAGTGTGTTATGTTCGTGAATTGCATGTGTTCACTGGTCGATTTGCCTGTTTGCTGGACGAGAAACCCGTGTTTTTCTGGCGCAAATTGCCATCAACGTTGAGACCGACAAACTCAGCCACTGAGTGAAAGAGCCCATAAAAGTTCCTCGCGTCGTCGACGGGATTCGAATCCTGGCTTTTTCCACCCGGTGTGGGGAGGACAGTGACGATACCACTGTCTTCCCCGCACAGAGATGATACAGTAGTTAAAAGGTGAAGGCACCTGTTTTAATTTAAAAAAAGGGGACTATGGAAGCAGTTTCAGGAGTCAGGAACCACTATAAGAAGAGCTAGCCAAGGTCGCCCGAGGGCCAGGTCAAACAGAACAGAACGCTATCTGGCTCTGCCAGCAAGACAGAATCCTATGGTATCCTGTCATCAACTCTCTCTTGAGGTTGATGCCTCCACAGGGGAACACATTTCCAACCGAACTGTGTTAAGAAGGCTTAATTCAAGTGGACTCTACGGAAGGAAGCCAGTGGTTTTTATCCCAGTTAACGCAAAAGCACCGCAGAGCTCGGCGAAACTGATGTCATGACTTGGGACCTTAACAAATGGGGTACAGTTCTGTTCTCGAATGAGTCCCGTTTTAGCCTACAAACAGGTTCCATATGTTATTTTATTTGAAGACAACGAGGAATGTGGTACCATCCCTCCAACATCAGAAAAGAGGACACTTACGGTGGAGGCGATGTTCTCGTGTGGGACGGAATAATGATCAACGGCCGTACCCCTCTTCATGTTTTTGATAGGAATACCGTAACTGCATAGAGATACCGAGAACAGATCCTTGAATCCTGTGTGCGAATTTTTAGGGGTGCGGTTATCCCAGATTTTCCTTTTATGCACGATAACGCTACTACACAAAGTGGTGGAGGAATATCTTGAAACTGGAGATATCCAACGACTGCCGTGACCAGCACGATCGATGGATTTAAATCCGATCGAACATGTGTGGGATGCTCTTGGGCGTCGCATTGCACGCTGACAGCCAACTCCTCAGTCACTTGGTGAGCTAAGGTCTGCTCTGGTGGAAGAATGGGATTTCTTACCACAAAATGCTATAGACACTCATATCGAGCATGGCTCACCCCTGCCAGGCCTGTTTAGCTGTTGGATCATACGCGATACTGATGTCATGTGACCATATTTTCGAGCATCTTGTATTGACTTCTGTAATGTGAACTTTTGGGCGATTTTTTTATACAACCTCTATAAATATCCCTTACAGCTGTCCGATGTTTCTCGTTATCGTCTCATTTTATCGTTATTCTGTTGTACACAACCATACCAATTTTTTTTCCCGCATTAACGCAAGCTGCACAAGTTATAACACGTTTTTATGTGTTCTGTAAATTTTGCCGAGTAGTGGACTAATTAATTATTGCCTTTCACTGTTAGCATTGCCTTTCATTATTAAAAAGTGCTACCTATTTCTTTCTTCTTTTTTTTTTTTTAACCGGAGGCAAGGTCGAATGGTTTTTTTCTAGGCACGATATGCACACTTTTAAAGCTACAATTTCACTTTTCGAAATCAGACCCAACTTCGTTTCACAACAATAACGTGGTTCCACAGTCCATTTCCCGCTGAAAACATACATATTATATATTTCATTTCATTTTAATTACTCCTTATTCCTTACAAATTTATTAATGAGAACTGTAAGTGCAGATTGGGTGCCCTTTCTTATTCGTCTAAAGCCCCCATTTTATATGTATTCAAATTTCTTTGTTAATAGTGTCTTTTGTTTACCAAAAATCTGTTCCTATGTTTTGTATGCACCAAGCCTCCTGTTCTAAAGTCAGTCCCAAAAGTTCTTTTATGTACAGCCGTTTACATAAAAACTCATTTTTACGTAAACGGCTGCTATATCTGACATTCCAGATTTTTTATCTGTCAGTTTATACCTATTCCTAAGACTGGAATAGCTGTCTTAATAGATTTGTAAAGTGGTTCTAGAAAGTTCTATTTTGTTTGCTGCTTAATCCTCTGTGTTCCTCAAAGTTTAAATTCTCTATTTCCTTTCTTTGGTTGTTTGCTTTTACGGAAACCTAAATGTATTCAACAAAATCAGTCTTGAGAGCTCTGGAGTACCATCGCTTGAGGTTCAAATGGTTCCCTACCACGGCTAATGTGCTAGGGAGACTGATGAAATGTGATGATGAGGAAAATTGTGGTTCCCTGGCACTGCTTTATTGTTCTAAGCCGACGTGACTACAAAATACGGTGATACTCTTGATTTTCTTTATCTTGTGAACTCTTCTAACATTATTTGAGTATTAATAATTTTTTTATTAATTTATTTATTTAACTAGTCATATAGCTGGTAAGCGCATGACTTAGCGGAAGGCCTAGTCAGTGATTCTAACTAGGCCTTCTCTTCCACAACTCTTTATGTAAAAAATTCAGTTGCTAGTCCTTAATACTCATTGGAATTTGTTTCTCCAAAACCGTTCCAAAAATCCAGCACCTTTCAATCTCCGAGGATATGCTGGATTTTAAAGAATTTATTGTATATTGTTTTTAAATAGCGAAAACTTCCTAAATAATAATAAAAAAAGGAGTTAATTCAGTCAGTATTAAACACCTTTGTATTCTCTGTGTGTGTACCTTCTTTTTTGTGATATTTTGCTGTGCTTCAGTAAACAAAAATTAGCGTCCAATTGTGAACCGCCACTGTAGGTTCCGATAACCTTTAGTATTTGGAGGAGGAGATTTACAGAAGCATAATGGTGCAGTTACTCTAGGCTCTAGGGGCCCCCAACGGTAGCGCGGAGCCACGCAAAATTGAATTACTACTGTACGCAATAATGTATGTGCGTTAGAGCAGCCCTGCCTAAATTAGGCATTTGGATGGAGGGGGGAGGTTAGTGTTTCCATAAAAAAATATATTTTAAATCTTATAATTTTGTAGATCCACTTTTCTGTATATAAAAAAAATTCACATTTTTCAGTGTTACCTATGTGCTGTCGTTCTATACTGCTGTCGTTCTGTGTGCTGTCGTTCTATACTGCTGTCGTTCTATTGGTGCTTGTGCCAACGCCTTATAAGAATAAATAATTATATTCGATTGCATTTTATGTTTTTTTTTTTTAAATCTGTTTTCATTTTGTTGTTTAATATTTATGTAATTTTATTACTAAATCAGTTAGAAACCTACTTGCACTAGTCCTCCCTAATGATTTTAATGCATTCTGTTCCCCATAACATCGCTAACGACTGCTAGTCACATTAAATTAGCATCCTCCATGGGAAGTCGAAGACAGGAGTCAGACGCTCAGCAGAAAAATAGATACAAAAAAGTACCGCATTTCTGTAAACCAAATTTTATTTTTGCCTCATTAGGACCGCCTCAGTTCACCACCTTTTCTTAATGCGACTCGTTATACGAAACTGTTCCGCTTTGAATTTTTACTGAGGTGTTCTTCGAGGGATCATTAGCAGCCGTCGCATCGTTTTTGATGACTTCCTTGTCCCAGAAGCGAGGGAAAACGAAAAAATGAAAAATAACCCGTTGTTCCTCTGTACATAAATTGGAACTCCTGCTAAGTAGCACCAGAAGTAATCACTCCCCAACGAGACGCAAACAAAGGTGTGTAGGTGTTCTAATACAGCCGTGCTGTTTTTAGGTATTTCAGAACTTCCTTAATAAGGTACTAACTGGTTTATAACTTTATCCCTCCCGTCTCCCCTATTCCTGTACGGAGTCTCGTAACCTACGCCAACCCTTTTTGTGTTAGGTTAGTCAAGTATAAAGGTTATTTCCTTTGTTTTCGTCTGCTAGAAAGTCACGACCATAGTTTGGAGTGACCTTAGCCGAACGCATAGTAATGATGCTATTGAATGAAAGAGAAAAAAAACAACAAAATCCTCTTTTCTTCATTAAGCAAAATAACTTCAGGCATTTCACATTCCCCACCCAATTTTCCTATTTTTAAGGCAGTTGGAAAAATGCCAATCATAAAATCAGACATAAATTAATTATCTGAGTAATTAACAATTTATATGTATATTTAATAATTGTAACACATGGTTTCTTGTGAATATTTCGCCAAGAATATGATAAGAATATGCAGTTGAAAAAGTCAGTCGCACTGCAGGTCACAAAGAAAAGTTTAACCAACATATGCTGTATGTTTGCTAAGGGCATCGACATTATTATTAAGCTACGAATTACTCCAAATAAAAAAAAAAAAAACACTGAAAAATTTTTCGAACGATACACGCGTTTTTATGGGACATTGACATCAATGTCCGGTTATATTCTAGTACCAGATAAGCAAGTCTATCTTGTCGTCTGCAAAATTCACCCAGACTTTAGCAGACGACTTTTCTTGCTTTCTATGCGCTTATAGCTAGAAGTCATAAATACAGGCATACCTCGGTTAACGTTACCTCTGATAACGAAGCTTCGATATAACGAAGTCCGCAATTTCAAGCCCCATTTAACATTAAAAAAATATTCCAGTTTAATCACCTGAAATCTAAACAAACTGACGAAATTACGGAAACCTTTTGGGCTTCTCGTGGTTGGTTCGAGAAATTTAAAAAACGGGCCAGGGTTCATAGGGTAAAATTAACAGGAGAAGCCGCAAATAAGTTTTCAGAAAAACTAAAGGAAATAATTGAACGTGAAAATTATCCACCAAATTTGGTGTTCAGTGTTGACGAAAGCGGTTTGTTCTGGAAACGGCTACCAACAAAAAGTTTCATTTCTATTGAAGAAAAACCAGCTGCTGGGTTCAAAGCAGCCAAAGACCGTTTAACGTTACTCTTTGGATCAAATGCCTCTGGCGATTATAAATTAAAATTGTTATTAGTTTACCATTCAGAAAATCCGAGGGCGTTAAAAGGTAACATAAAAATGAATTTACCTGTAATATGGAAAGCAAATAGAAAAGCGTGGGTTACCAAGGAGTTATTTACTGATTGGTTTGTTAACCACTTTTGTCCTGAAGTAAAACGGTGTTGTCAAAAAAACAACTTTGAAGAAAAAGCTCTTTTGTTGTTAGACAATGCCCCGGGACATCCTACTGATCTTAACACGTTGGTCACATGCATTCCTGTCAAAGTTGTGTTTCTTCCAGCAAACACAACTTCCCTGATTCAACCATTGGATCAGGGAGTGATAGCAACATTTAAAGCTTATTATCTGCGTCGAACATTAAGCAATTTAACTGAACTAGAGGATAAAGAGGAAATGACAGTTAAAACTTTTTGGAAAAACTACATCATTAAAAAGGCAATTGAAAACATTGATAGTTCTTGGAAAGAAGTCACTAAGAAATGCTTAAATGGAGTTTGGCACAAAATATGGCCAGAAGTTGTACTAGAAGAAGAAAATAACATCCAAGAAATTAGAAATGAAGTTATCCAGATGGCTCAATCAATAGGTTTCGAAAATGTCGATGAAGAGGATGTTAGAAATTTATGATGGTGATGGTTTTTCAGTGGAAGATTTAGAAAACCTTGTTAGCAACGAAGACAAAGATAATGAAGACGAAGTTAAAGAAGTTCCTGCCGAAAAAGTGTTAACAAACAAAGATTTAAAAAGGTGCTTAAATGACATTGAAAACGTTTTAAATTTTTTTAGGTAGCAAGGAAGAAGTTTTATTGTTAAGCGATCAGTGTTAAATGCAATAACTCCGTATAGGCAATTGTTAAATGAAAGAGAAAAAAAAGCATAAGCAATCAACTTTAGACTCATATTTTAAAATGTGATTTCACTTTGTATGTAAGTTGACTGTTTATTTAATAAAACTTTTCTTTGTTCGAAAAAAAAGCTTTTCATTTTCTTTACGTAGGAACGTATCCCTATTCTGGCCATAGTACTTTTACCTCTGAAAACGAAGTTTCGCTTAACGAAGTAATTTCGTGGAACGCATCCTATTCGTTATTCTAGGTATGCCTATATTTTCAAATAACTGTTAATTTATTATGCGTCTGTTTTCAAATCAGCGTTGTGGGCAACGTGGTTGGATACCACGGGAGGTGGCATCGCTACAATTTTCAGTTTGGGTGGGAGGGAACTCAACAAAAAAAAAATAATAAATAAAATAAGAAGTGGGCAGTGGAGTATAGAAAATGGATTTAAAGAGTTTATGGTATTCAAAATTTTTTAATAATTTTGGTGAAAATTACAGAGGATAATAGCCTGTTAATAACACCTCTGATGACCAGTCCCTGGGCGGGGGATAGCTTCTCGTCTTTTAAAAAATTCTAGAACAAATTCCATTTGCAAACTCAGTTTCTTACATTACGAAATCAAAACAAAATACGGTGAACATATTCCTCACTAGAAATTGAAGCATCATTGGAAAAATATTAGTTTGTGGTTATTAATTCGATATCCTTGATATTTCTCCTCTAATGGCGCAATTAAACAGTCATAATCACACATTTCGGAAGAAAATTACTGTTCTTTATGCAGCGGAAAGTTTCTAGACAGGGTATACAGTATACTGTAGTCATAACTTACGTTAACAAGGTCGACGTGTTTAAATAATCCAACCTTGTTGGTATGCCGCAGGCGATAAGTGAGTCAGCTGTAGCATTTGATCCTGCTAGTCGAGCTGGTTAAAGTATGTATAGACGGTGGTCAGGGCACTGCAACAAAATCGTGAAAAGCTCATTTATTTATTTCGCAAGAGATGTAAACCATATCGTAAATGCCATTTATGGCCTTTCTAGTTCCGTGACAGAATGTCTATAGGTTCAAGCCCATTTCAGATGAAAGACACGTAAGTGAATATACAAAGGGTACTAGGAAAGTTTTGCAATACAGCTTTGTTTATTTAATTTTTTCAAAGTAATTTCCTCTACATTCAATACACCTCTCCATCCTCCGAAACCAATCTTTAAACCAGTTCTGCCAAGTTTCACTAGGGAGTAAAGCACACTCATTGTCCCAAACCCGTAGAAGGTCCTCATCACTGGAAAACCGCCTCCCTTTTAGCTTCATTTTCACATGCGGGAACAGTGCAAAGTCGCAGGGAGCAAGGTCTGGACTGTAGGGAGGGTGCTCGAGAAGTTTCAGTCCTGTCGTGGTCAAATATTCGGTGCAGGCTTTGGCGCGGTGAGCTGGAGCATTATCGTGATGGAGGTACCAGGTGTCCATTCTTGACTTTGGCCGCAGGTTCTTCATAGATCCAATGACTTTAGGCAGGCATTGTTCAGTATACCACTTAGCTGTGACTGTCTTCTGCGTGTCCAAAACGACATGCCCCACAATTCCACTCGATTTGAAAAATACAGCTATCATTTTCTTCTTTACAGATCGGGATTTTCTGACAATTACGGGTGTGTCGTCATCATCAAAGACCCAAACTTTGTTTTGAGCCTTGGTCGGCAGATCGTAATAGTACAGCCAAGTCTCGTCACCTGTCACGATGTTGTTCACATAGCGAGATTGTCCCTTATCAAACTTTTTTAACATCTCCCGGCACCAAGTCACACGTCGTGTCATCTGCTCTTCAGTCAGTTGATGCGGCACCCAGAGAGAACAAAGTTTCTTCACGTGCAAATGATCTTGCAGAATCGAACGAATGGCTGGTGCATTTAGGCCCAAAGTATCCTCTATCTGTTGGTAGGTCACTCGCCTGTTTTCGTCAAGCATTTTCCTCACAGCAGTAACGTTTTCCTCCGTAACTGACGTTCGTGGCCTTCCCGGCCTCTCAGAATCCTCCAGAGTGAAATTTCCCCTTTGGAATTCTCTCTACCACCTGAATATCGTTGTACGATGTGGACAATCATCATCTAGTGCAAGAGTCATTTCTTCTAAGCACTGGTCTATGGTTAAACCACGCACGAAATTATACCGCAAAACTGTCCTTATCTCATTTCGTGACCACGATGCCATCGCAAGCACTTTACACTCTCACTACTAATGAATAACTGAGCCCATCGACTTGGCGCGGCGGCTACTATGCACGTATGAACATGTCTCAACATGCAGTAACAAGCAGCTTCCTGTGATTCATTGTTGCGCCATATTGCAAAACTTTCCTGGTACCCTTTGTACAATATAATGATAAGGTGGTATCTTTTCTCAGTTTTATTTCAGCAACCTTTTTTATACCGCACAAATAATAAAAGACCTAAGTTTTCAGGTTTAAAATCGACCCACTTGAGACTAGTTAACTTGGCCACGGGGAAAAGCCCCATAAAAGCTTCTCTAGTCAGGAGGACGAGAGAAACTTCTTGACTTCTTCTGCAATGGGAATCGAATCCAAGCTTTTGGCAAATACACTGTATTGCCAAAAGTATACAGGCATCCCTAGGATTTGAGAGAGATAAACCATACGCACCAGCCGCATATCAGGAATAGGTATGAAAGCAGTAGCGTTAAAGTTAGAAGTAAGCAGATTATCAAAATACAGCAGATATGTCAAGGCGTTAGTGCTTTTCAAGGTGAGTTATCATATGATGGCATAATTTACTCAATGAACATTCTCTTGCCATTTCTGAAGAATTGCTATATCTTAGTTTAGCGGTAGCTTACGTGATCCACCAAATAGTTTGGTCGTCCCGGAGTATAAACGGAAAATTTATTTATTTATTAAATGGAAATATTATAGTGCTATTACAGCTGGGAAGCTTTTGTGAAATATTCTTGCTTCAGTACACAAACACACACACACACACGCAATCACAGCGTCGACTGCCTAGAGCACACACCCCGTGGTAATCGATACCTGGAGAGTTGGAAATCTGTTATGAAGTGACGAATCACAGTACACGATTTTCTGATCTGATGGATATATTTGGTTCTGGAGGATGTCTGGGGTTTGTATTTACTAGAGGGCGTCGTTTTTCCCAACTGTGAAGTTTGGGGGAGGCGCTATTGCACCATCTGGGATGGTTTCTCTTGGGTTTGGACTTGAACTATTGGTTGTTCCTCTGACAATGAATGCTATGTGGTAAATTCATATTCTGGACAATTCTGCTATTCCAACGCTGGGGCAGATGTAAGGAGAAGACCCTTTTCTGTTTCAGATGTAAGGAGAAGACCCTTTTCTGTTTCAGATGTAAGGAGAAGACCCTTTTCTGTTTAAGGGCATTACAGGCTGTGCACCATGTCAGCATCGTGCACAGCCTATAATGGCTTTCTTTCAAGACTTGGGTGTACAAATAAAATATCTTTATTGCAATCAGCGAAAATAAGTAAATTTTACATGTATGCCTGATGCAATGCCCATAACAGCAAAAATGCTAGGGGTTTGACATAGAAACGAACTAAAACTCTAAAAACAAAAAATTAAGTTGTAAACATGAAAACAGATTTTTTTTTTTTTGGATACAATATCAACAAACCAATCAAGGAAAAATAGTGACAGTCACTCAGTTGAAGATGAGAGCTGCTCCCTGATGATACGACTTCTGTAGGCTTTGTCCTCAATGAATTTCTTGTAGTCAACATTCCATATCTTGGACGTTTTGGAGCATTTCCATTGGCAGGAATCTGTCGCTCTTCCTGAGCCTCCACGCCACCGACTGTAAAGAAGGGAGGGGCCCTTAAGGGTCTCGGAGGGATTCTCCAACTACAAATCTGCCAAAAAACTTGGCGTGTTGATTTCACCCGCTATCATTTTAATGGTGATGAGTAAGCGGAAGGTGAAGATCCGTTCTGAGACTTTTCTGTAGTTTAGAAGTTTGGTCATTTCTGAAGTATGTGTGAGGGGTGGAAACTTGTGCTTGAAGAGCACCCACCGAAGAAGCCAGTACTCATCAGTTGAGATGGTTTTTAGCGTGGTTTTTGCTGCCGACGCCCAGATCTCAGATCCGTAGGTAATGACTGGCTGAAGAAACCGGTAAATATATTGAATGGTGTACTGGGACTCTGTGACATGAAGGAGGTGTTGTTTGGCAAGCCCTCTGGATCGGCAGACCTTGTTGTGAATATTTGTCACATGGTGTTTAAAGCTGAGCTTAAGGTCAAAGATGACCCCGAGATCTCTGTGCTTAGTTACTGGAGGGATGGAGGTTTCATGGATTTTCAGGTTTAGTTTAGTTGGGTGTGATTCGAGTGAGACCATTTGTGCAGATTTATTTGGGTTAATCTGGAGGGAAGCTTCATTGACTTGACCAGAATGCCGATCTTAATCCCATTGAACACCCTTAGAATGAATTGGATTGTCAACTTTTGGCCAAGCTGACACACCCACAATCAATAACTGAAATAACTGCTGTGTTTATAGTGTGCATAGTGTTAGGGTCAGGCGCCATCTGTGATTTCTCACATCTGTGCCATATGTACGCTGTGAAGAAATACAGAACTACTGTAAATGCCAGAAAAGTGTTGTCTGTTGTATATGACATATTGCGTTAGGTTCTGTTGGGTGTCCTGGCATTTGGCCGCAGGGCCCCTGGTGGGACCTCACGTTGCTCGCACACACCGCTAGGAGGTAGCCAGGCTGCCCTTTATTCTCTGGCTGGTCTCCGCCAGGATCGCCTGAGCGTCCTGGACGAAGACCAAGTTAAAAAAAAAAAAAAAAGGGAAGAGAAGAGAAGGCCTGGGGAACAAGAGGAAGGGGGGTCTGAATGTGAGGAACAAGCTAAAGTAGACAGATAGATAAGGCAGTCCACCCGAGTAAGGAGAAATAGGGGATGGGGGAGAGGGATCAAAAGTCACAGGGGCAGGCGCCACTGTGCGAGTGCCAAAGGCCAAGCACTCTCTGGGAGTCAGCTTTTCAAGGAGTGCCAACCATGATGATGCCAGCATAGTATTTTAATCTTCAGTCTTACTCTTTTTATCAGTTGGGAAAATGCTATCCGACCCCAGTTTGCACTTGAGGGTCGTTGTTCTGAGCAGCTCTAAGTTCAGCAAACTTTGCCCGTCTGATGGTAAAGACAGCTTGTGCGTAACTCGTTAGGGCTTTGTATGTTGTTTCATTCTGAAGCAAGTATGTTTCATGGTTACGAGGGTTCCCCTGGATTTCAGTAAAAAATTTGAGCCTACAATCATCGTAAGCAGGGCACTCATACATGAGATGCCCCCATGACTCCTCTTCGCCACAGTGGCAGAATGGATTGCTTTCAATTCCCATTGCTGTCAATTTCTGTTGAAAGGGCCCATGTCCTGTGATCAGGAATGTAACTTGCAGACCAGGTGAAAACCAGGAAGGAGACTTTGCGAAAGTCATGTCAATGGATGGGAGGAATCTTCTGGTAATTTCTCCTTTTGGCGTGGTTTCCCATGAATGCTGCCAAAGTCCTTGAAGGTATTTGAATATACATTTTCTTTCTTGTTTCAGGTTAAGCTGCAGTTGAAGATTTAACAACTGTGTCGAAATTCCCTTCTTTAATCGATGGTAAAGTCCCCATTTAATCACCTCAAGATAGAGTGGCAAGCATCCAGTAATAACCTGTAGGGCAGGGGTGCTGACAGTGCGACATGCCCTGCAGATAGACAACAACATGAATCTTTGTATTGAGTCAAGTTTACGCTTGTTCTTTTCCAGGATGGCCTTTGTACACCAAACTGAGGCTCCATAACACACAATTGGGAGAAACGCCGTTTTATAGATGAGAGACAAAGCTTTATGCTTCAAATCCCAGTCCGCTCTGCTGACTCTTCTTATCATGGCCTTATACTTTCGGATTTTTGTGGATAAGTACTTCAGATGAGAGTGAAGGGTAAGACAGGTGTCAATGTAGATTCCCAGGTATTTGACTTCTGTGTAGAGACGTATAGGGATGTTATTTAACTTCATTGTTGGAGGCCTGCGTATTTGTAGCTTTCCCTTGAGGAGAATCGATTTTGTTTTCTCACCAGAAATTGAGAGGTTGTGAAGTGCTGCCCAGTTTTGGAGTTTTTCCAGAGCTGTATTTGCTTTTGCTTCCAGTGCCGCTCTTGTGTCACCTTGAACCACCAGGACAAGATCATCAGCGAAGGCTAAGGGTCTGGCCCCACCCAGGTCAAACCCCAGGAACTCGTCCAGAACAATGGACCAGAGGAATGGCCCAAGGACAGAGCCCTGGGGGCAACCCCGGTGAACGCATCTTGTGATAGTCTGGTATTTGTTTACAACTTGTAATTTTCTATTGCTGAGATAGGATTTTAGACTATTGTATACGTTTTTGGACGTGTTTGCCTGCCGAAGCCTCCGAAGGACACTGGGCCACCACAGTCGATCGAAGGCACCAGCAAAGTCCACCATGATGACTAGAGTATACTTTGAAGTTGTATGTGTGGCCTGGGTAATCAAGTTGTGTATAGCGTCTTCAGTGCTGGGGCCTGTCTTGAATCCAAACTGACATGGTGAGGTGAGTTGCTTATCGGTATAGCAGGTGGAAAGGCGATACAGCAGAAGTCGTTCTAGAAGATTGGCCAAAATGGAGAGCAGAGCAATTGGTCGGTAGGAGGCAGGAAGTTGGGGCGGTTTATCTGGATTTTTCAGGATCAGCTTGAGAGTAGCAGTCTTCCAGGGTACAGGAAAATTTCCTTCAGCAAGGCACCTGTTGAGGAGGCTCAAGAGTGTGGTGGGATAGCCTTCAGCGAATTTCTTGACTACGTCGACTTCGAGTAAGTCAGCACCTGGCGTTTTGCAATCTTTCATTTTAGCCAGAGCCATATTCATCTCTAACATAGTAAAGGGCGGTTCCGTAGCCTCTGGCTGATAAACTTGATTACTGTTGATGAACTGCTGTTGCTCCAGTGACATCGCTGAAACTTCGGTAGGGTAAATGGAATCAAGAATATTGTTTATTGAGTCAGACCAAGTAAAGGTTGAAGAGCCATCCGGTTTGAGAGTTGTACTAAGAACCTCACCTTTAGGCAGCCTATTGGTGACAATGCGGAATGCCCCATGGGTCTTCATTGCCAATAGTAGAGACCAGGGTGTGCCATGATTCCTTCTTACACTAACGAATTTCCTTGGTGTACATGTTTCTAACTACCCAATATGCCTCCCGGGCAGCTTCAACCTCATGTGGGGGAAGATGGGCACGGGCACGTGCACGTTGGTAAGTTTTCCTGGCTTGTTGTGCCCTCTTTCTTAAGTCCCAAAGGTCTGTATTCCACCAGGGGACAGCATAGCGGAATGGCCTCCTATGCGGAATGGACAGATCACAGGCACTTTTGATGATGGCAGTAATATTGCGTACACAGTGATCCGGCGAGAGTGAAGCCGGTAGAGGAACATCATCTGGTAGCCTTCTGGACAGTTCCACAAGGAAGGTTGCCAGTCCACTTTTTTTGGTGTTATAACGTACAATGTCCTGTGGAATCGATGCGACGCGTTCCACAGAGCGAACAAGGGAGAATGTGATCGCTCTGTGGTCTGAAGTGGTCCGGGACTCCTGGACCGTCCAGCCGGAAAGTTTGTTGGCTAAGTCAGGCGTAGCCATTGTGATATCAATTTCACTCTCCCAGAGTGAGCCCCTGTAAGTGGGTAGATGTCCTGGGCGGTTTAAGATTTGTAAGCCTGATGTGAGGATAAGGTCTTCAAGTTTTGAGCCATTTCCTAGGGCATTCCTATCTGGTGCCTGACTGTGCCAGAGTGGCGAGCGACAGTTTGAGTCCATGCCTATCGGTAGCTGCCCACCAGGGAGGTGCTGGAGTGCCATTTCAATCAGAGAGAGATCGCAGCAGTGATGTCTTCACCTGGATGGCTGTACTGCTGTGTTTAAGGAGGAATGGACCAATATACTGCCTTACTGTTGTCAAAAATTGGTTAGGAGAGGATACGGCGTGTAAATAAGGCAAGAAAATGCGCTGACAGGCCATTAATAATAAGAGTCCTCCTATCTGAGTGCTGTCAATTTACTCCGAATGTCTTCGATTTTTTCAAAATGAGATCTTTCAGGTAGTTTTAGCTTTGGAACATGAAAAAGTCGCGTGGAAAAAAATCAGGGAAGAATGGTTGATTAAAAGGTAAATAATGGTTTACTGAAACAACTATTGGGAAAACAATATCATGCATGCAAAATCCACTAATCCTGCCAACCTTTTTCGAGGAATGCGCCGTGGTTAAAGTTCCAGACTTGAAAATAGAATTCTTGGTTGGCTGTTTGTTGCGGAGAAACAAATCTGTAATAGACAATTCCTTTTATTTTTTTAAAAAAATAGACACCGAACAAAAAACTTGTCATTTGTGGTGTTTAGGGCATGTAACAAATTGAACAGGTGTCTTCGATGCTTATTTGCTTACAGTAAGGAAATTAAAATATAAGATTAACCCATTTTCTCTATTTATAGATATAAATCGAGAAAACGTGTTTACCTTATATTCTTATTTCGCTCACTATATTCATTATGCTCTAATCCTTGCTTCTTGAGTTACAAAAGCAGGGGTTTTCTTCTGTGCCACATCTTTTTCAAGAAAGATGTGGCACAGAAGAGATGTTAGTCGCAGAAAGGTGTGACAGCATTTGACATGTCTAAAGGACATCCTGTTAAAAAAGTAAATGATCTTGCTGGTGGTACTTCAGAAAGAACAACAATAAGAGTTTTTAAGGAATAGTGTCAGTCCAAATCAACCAGAATTGTGGTCCAGAGTCTGTCCATGATCGCCGACGAATATCGCGTATAGTAAACGAAAGACGATTTCAAGAATTGCTGCAGACAGTTAAACAAGAACCTCATCAACCGATTTCAGAAAACACTGCGAATAAAATTGCATAACATGGATACCTGGAGTTCGATCTTCTGAAAAAGAACAATGTTAACAGCTGCGCGTAAAAAAAAAAAAAAAAAAACCACCGGCTAATATAAGTTAAAAGGCATAAAAACTACTTTTGATGATTGAAAAACTGTGATGTGGTCTTACGAATCGAAATTCTGCCTATATTCTAATTGTGCCAGGCACCGAGTTCACAAGCGAAGCAGTGAATCTTTTCACCCAGGCTGTGCGTAAGGTGTCAAACAATCAAACAAGCTGGTGGTGGATCAGTGATGCATTGGGGGTGTTTTAACTGTTATGAACTGGATCCCCTGCTTGATATTCCTGTATTCCGGGATGACAACTGTCCAGTTCAGATGGCCTGTACTGTTTTAAACTGGCGCGAGGAACATGCGGTAGGACATTTAAATTGGCCAGCCAAGTCACCAGATTTAGATGCTATAGAAAAGGACTGTATTGAATGGGAATCTATGAAATCTTAATGAAAGGAGGGCTCAATTGTTTTCGGAATGGCCTAATATTGATATAAACGATGCTGAATAAGCTTGCTTTCTTGCATCATATGCCTCTACTAATGCTAAGGGATCTAGTTGAATCGCTACCAACGAGAATTCATAAAGTGATCCTTACTAAAGGAGGGGTTACGCATTATTAATTGAAAAGTCATGCAGCTGACTAATTTTTAATCCAGTGCCTGTAAGATCAACATGGCTTTGACATGCTCTCTTTTTTAAGTTTAGAGACCCAGGATTTTTTCATTGGAGTAATTTATCATTTTGTTTCTGGAAATTGGAACTAAGTTTTTTTTTTTTTCCAAGCAAGTTTTTTTCTGTCTTTCTTATAACACTCGATTTTATTTTTTTTCGTCTTCTAGTCATGCACTGTGAAGGTTTTGCTGTAAAAAAAAAATAAAATAAATAAATTATTATTTATTTATTTATTCTTCCAAAATGCTGCCTGAAAGTTTCAAGAGGATTCCCCCCCCCCCACCTTTGTCATCGTTTGTGGTTGAGATATTTCATCTGAGCAGAGAAATTTTTTTCCATTCTGAAATTTTTAATGAAAACCAATCTGACAATTTCTCTCTTTATATTCGATTCTGCTTTCTTCCAAACAATCACATATTATTGCATAGTATTCTAATATTGAATTAAATATGTCTTTTTCTCCCTCCTTTTAGCTCCATTACGTAGCGTAGAAATAAGATTGTTCAAATTCTTACTCGGATGATAAAATCTGTACCAATGTCTCCAGAAACTTCATTAAACTACCATACTTTCGAAAGTAGTTTTAGGCAATTATTTATTTATTTTTTATAGCTCTTACATTCCAACTAAGAGTTCACCATCCAGATAATGGCTGCTCCATTAAGGTATTTGACATAAAAAAAAAAAAAAAAAAAAAAAATCCTTGGTCTTTTAATGCAACCAGCAAGTGCCTCTTATAACGTGGCCTTGGCTGGACTCTATGAAAGTTATAACCGGAAAGGTTTTCTCAAAATCCATTTCTTAAAAGCGTCTGACAGGTAACGGTGATCAGAATGTTGCTCTCTTATTTTATCTATGCTCTTACGGGGCTGTAACCTCTGCCTCTTGCCACACGACTACTACCCTATAGTACCTTAGTTACAAATGTTCCTTTTGTCGAAGTTAATAACCCGCCAGTCAGCGGGCTGGAGGGAAATCGGCAGTTTCGGCGCCACACCCAAATGGCCGCCCGAACTTCTACATTAACTACAGTACTCTAAATCACTTCTAGTATTTCAAGGAATGGATAGAAAACATGTGGGGAATATGTTTGCTTTAGTGAGAGGTGGGCTGAAGCAAACTGCGCCCATGCAGTCGAAAGTAGTTTACTACTAACGTAATATCCCGCATGCACGTGTATAGTAAAAATATAATTGTGTTCATTTAGAGTACATTGGTTATTAGCTAAGGTTCCATATTATCTGATACGCAATTAGGACATGGAGGAAAAAATCTTTTAGATTACGCTGTTTGTATAAATTGTAAATTATTATTTTTGTTAATATTTATTAATTTTCTTACGAATATAAGCAAAGTAGGCTTCTTACAAAAGCATCGGATATATCGCGTTGCGAAGCGAATCACCACGAGTTGTTTCGGTTTTACGCAACAAATAAACAGCTTCCGCGCATTAAGCAGAAGTGTATTGCTGTTTTTTGTAATGACAACTAAGTGATGATAAGGGATCTTCCCTTATTATCATTGGTTTGTTATTCCCTGCACTTGTGATCCTAGCTGTCACTTGCTGAATGACTCTACTCTATACAACCCATACTCATCTGACCCAGAACCAGGGCTAGTGTCTCCCAGATACATCTGCAGCGAGTGGAGCTGTCCAGCCTAAGTTAGCTCTTCACGTCAGTTTTTCTTTATCAAAGTCAGGCCCGATTTACCAATCAGGATCAGCTGTAGACAAGTGCAAAATGTGGAACCTGTTTATAGAGTGATTGGGGTAAAAAAAAAAAAAAAAAAAAAAAAATATATATATATATATATATATATATATATAAGTTCTTGGAACAATGTCTACAAGAGATTAGACATAATTATAATTCAAGAAATCTTCCTGATCCCAGCTTCTAGGATGGGATCCTCCATGGGATTATTTCCCATAGCATGAGAAGTCAGTCCACTTCTCCACCTCTATCTCCTTTAGTGTTGCTTTATCTATTCTACCTTCTAACTATTGGAGGGTTCCTCTGTTTGATCCTCCTCTCTTCTATTCTTTCCTACTTCTCCAGCTCCCAAACTTCTCCTTCTATAGCCTTTTCATTTCATCCTAATTTGGGCTCTCTGGGGTATTTTGCCCTGGGTTAGTCCAGCAGGTGATAGCAGATCCTGGCCACCTCCACGTGGCGGGGGGTAGGACGTGGTGACCAGGTGTTGCTACTTCCCATCTGCTAAGAGCCAGGTACCGGTCGAAAACATAACAACACACCATATCACTACACTTACACATCCAACACACTACATAAAAATGGCCGATTTTGGCGTAAGCTTCTACACAAGATGTACAACGGCGGCTGATGGGGGTAACCATGGGATCCGCCTGAACAACACATGAATATTCCCCCTGTAGACAAGTGCAGGTCTTCGCGGGTAGCACAGTGGTATCGTCACCGTTCTCCCCACACCGGGTAGAAAAGGCTTCGATTCGAATCCCGTTGATGACGCGAGGAACTTTAATGGGCTTTTTTTCACTCCGTGGCTGAGTTAGTCGGTCTCAGGCGTGGACATCAAGGTTTTTCTCCACAGTAACTGGGGATTTTTCGTCCAGCAAAACAGGCAAATCGACCATAGAACATACGCAATTTACAGACACAAATACGGGTTAATGTATTTAATTACGGGCAACCCTAAAATAATAATTTGATTTTTTTTGTAGACAAGTACAAGAGATGCACTGCACACGGCCTCCTCGCTCAAGATGACGTCGAACTTTGACCGCATTCTAATTTAATGTATTATAAAAAGATCATTGTATTTGATAATTTTTTCAGTGTTAATATTTATTGTTTATTTTTAAAATATTAACAGCGATTTTCCTTCAGGGCCGATTATATCCAGAACCACGATGGGTATGAGGGGGAAGTGAGGTAGTTATTCATTGTTACCAGAAGTCTTTGCTGGCTCCTGTATAGTTTTCTGGCACAGATGTTCAGCTTTTGGATATACGAGACGAAAATACTGCAGAGGAAAAACACTGCAGGTGTATTCCCTCTAATTTGGTGTAAACTACACAAAGTCAAAATGCCGGTGAGAAAATCACGAGAGTTAATGCACCGTTGTGCAGTAAATGTAGCAGTGAAAAAGATCGGAAATTTAAATTTGAGTAAAGAATAAAGATAACATTTACAGGGAAGGCTCGACTTCAGAATTAGGGGAAAAATAATATATATGTTGTATATACACTGGTGTTCAAAAAAGTATATCACCTAGAAATTTCACTTTTCTAACCCATTTTCGCCATGGTATGTTACATTAATGACTAACATCACAAATAGAAATATAAACTAAAGATATTTATTAATAGTTAAGGCAAAGCTAAGTAATATTTGACAGGTGCTCTCAAAATATTCCAAAATGAGCATTTGCAACCTTTATACAACAGTTTTGGTAAAAACAATTATGGCTGAAATATTATCAGAAGCCCTCAGTTTGCTTCAGTTTATCATTTTAAATGTAAAACAAAATGAAACGTTTACCAGGTGCAAAACTAATATATAGTTGAACTGCCTTTAGCCCTGATGACAGTAGCTCAACTCGAGGCATTGACAAAATCAATTTCTGAAGATAATCAACTGATAGTTCGTGGTTCCAAACACGAATTATGGCTTCCTGAAGTTCACGAAGGGTCTTTGGTTTCTTTCTGGCAACTGCAGATTCCAGTGTTAATGGAATTAACACAGGAATCTGCAGTTCTCAATAGGATTCAGGTCCGCGCTGTTTCCTGGCCAGCATTGAAATGGACCGTTCTTCAAACCATTTTTTCACCTGTAACAAATGTAAACACATTTGTCGAACCTCTAATGCGGAAATCAAGCTAAAGTAACTACAGAAGTGCCTACTTACACTTTTCGCCCAATGGCAAGGAGCAGAGTTGCCCTGCAAGATGCAGTTAACTGGCAGGTTGAAATGGTCTATAATGGTTGGCAATTTGCCTTCCAATATAGCCAGGCATTCATTGACATTTACGGAACCTTTTATAAACTGCAGGTGACCTACACCGCGATACGAAATACACCCCCATTTCATTTCCTAGTAGGGAATTTCACTGTAGACACCATACGGTGTGGATGGTATTCTTCACCATGTCTACGGCGAATCGTTTGTCTCCCATCAGAGCCATGAAGGTTGAATTTCTTCTCATCCGAGAAAATTTCTGCACTTTCTTTGTTTGTTCAAAGAAAAATTGCAATTGTCCCGTTAAAATTGTAATTGTCGTCGGAATGACGTAAGTATATGGCAATATTTCTTACAGATTTCATCAGATGAGATTGACACGCGTAGGTAATTGACGTAATATTGCATCAGCTGTTATTTTCAGCTATATAAGCACGCTCTACAAGAGTTGCAGTCATTCCCTGCTTTAGCATTAGCATTAGTAGAGGCATATGATGCAAGAAAGCAAGCTTATGCACCATCAGCCAAAAAAAAAAAAAAAAAAAAAACCCCTTCCGCTTCACCCCTCCGTTCGTTCGAAATACCTGTCCAGCTGAGTCTTAAATTTATTTAGGCTATCAACTTCCACAACAAGGGATGGAAGTCTGTTCCACCAACCAACTACCCGCTGGCTAAAGGCAAATTTCAGCAAATCTATCCTACATCTGTCTTTCCTCAATTTGAATTTATGCCCTCTCAGGTGATTATTCTGAGAAAGAGGCAGTATCCCATCAGCATTGAGCATGCTCAAACCATTCAAGGCTTTATACACTTCTGTCAGATCACCTCGCCGGTGCCTAGTCTCCAGACACTGTAATTTGCAAAACTTAAGCCTTTCTTCGTAAGAGCAACCCTTCGTTCCATTCACTAATCTTGTTGCCCTTCTCTGTACTCGTTCCAGCAGCTCTACATCCTTCTTTAAATGAGGCCTCCACACCTGTATACAGTACTCAAGGTGCGGCCTGACCATTGCCTTATACAAGGGAATAATCACTTCCTTATCCCTACTAGAAAAATTCCTGTATATCATTGATAAGACACCATGAGCTACTCTTGCAGCCCGTCTGCACTGCTCAGAGAACTTCATATCTGCCTGCACAATTACCCCCAGGTCATTTTCATTCTCTACCACTGTCAGTGTAGTACCACAGAGTTGATACGTTGCTCTGGGGTTGCTGTTTCCCATATGTAGTACTTTACATTTGTCAATGTTAAATTTCATTTGCCACATCTCAGCCCATCTGCTCAACCTTTCCAGATCCTGTTGCAGCAGCATAGACATTAAGCTTGATATACTATCATCAATATTATTTATAAATACAGAAAACAACAATGGACCCAACACTGAACCCTCAGGGACTCCACTAATAACATTAGTCCACGATGAGCAGTATCCATTAATTACCACTCTCTGTCTTCTGCCACTCAACCATCCCTTTATCCATAGCAACAATTTGCCACCAATGCCACACTGCTCCAATTTGTGCAGCAGTCTTCCATGTGCAACAGTATCAAAAGCCTTTCTAAGATCCAAATATATAATATCAAAGTTATTCTCTGCATCCAATTCTTTTGTGACTACATCATAGTATCCAATCAAATTGGTCAGGCAAGACCTTCCCTTAACAAAACTATGCTGTGTCTGAGCTATAACTGAATTCTTGTCCAGATGATCCTGCAGTGGTTCTTTAACCAGTGCTTCCATTAATTTTCCTGGAACAGAAGTTAAACTCACAGGGCTATAATTACTTGTGTCAGCCTTTGATCCTCCTTTGTGAATTGGGGTTACATTTGCACTTCTCCAATCTGTGGGTACCTCCCCTGAGTCCAAGGAAGCTCTCATAATTATAGCTAACGGATTGCTTACTTCCTTTGCTGCCTCCTTTAATATAACTGGATAGATCCCATTACCCCAGGTGCCTTTCTTGTATTTATCTTCAAAAATTTCTCCTCCACTTTACTCTCAATTATTACAAGATCATATAGCTCACTACCAGTGTTTACTTCATCTATGGCATTCCCCTTCCTGAATAACTCCTCATGTGTGAATGTAGATGCAAAATATTGATTTAGTTTGTTAGCTACCTGAGCAGGATCATGAACAGTTGAACCATCGATATCAAGTGGACCAATCTGATTCATCCCCTTCCTTCTAGAGTTTACAGAAGTAAAGAACTCCTTGCTGTTTTTCTTTTCATCCCTTGTCAAAGATTTCTCGTAATCTGCCTTACCTCCTTTGTAACTTGGTTACAGATCAACTTATATCTATCATAGGCTTTTGTGTCACATGTTAATTTATATGTATCCCATGCATTTTTCTTCTCTGCCATATGTCTGATTAGTTCATCTGACATCCATTTAGGCCTAAACCTTGAACAATATTTCTTAGTTGGTATGTAAAGCCTAGTAGCTTCCAAGATGAGTTCTTTGAATGCTTCCCATTTTGAGTTTGCTGTTGGTAACATCATAAGTTGGTCCCACTGTATAGAATTTAAACTGTCTCAGACCATCGTAGTCGCCTTTACGAAAGCAATAACCATTCCCTTTACCCCTGATGGTAGTTACCTCCTTGAGTAAATCCTACTTCAGCACACTGTGATCACTGCCACCTAGTGGTTCCTGTATCTGCAGATTCTTAATGCATGAAGAATCACTACTGATAATCAAATCTAGAGTATTGCTCCCTCTAGTTGCCTCCCGAACATGCTGATTTAGAAAACAATCATCCAATAAATCCACAAAAGCCTTGCTAGTGTGTGCGTGACCAACTCACAAATTCCAGTCAATATCTGGGAAATTAAAATCCCTCATTATAAGACTCTCTGATTTACTGGCCCA
This sequence comes from Mastigoproctus giganteus, assembly GCF_048544385.1. Taxonomy (NCBI): domain Eukaryota; kingdom Metazoa; phylum Arthropoda; class Arachnida; order Uropygi; family Thelyphonidae; genus Mastigoproctus; species Mastigoproctus giganteus. The sequence continues at coordinate 41,656,759 of NC_143587.1, read as the reverse complement.
CTCTATTTCCCTGTGCAGTTTCTTATTATACTCATCAGAGTCATTAGGCCTATAGCACACTCCTACTCTCAATTTTGATTTCCCAATGCTCATGTCACACCAAACTGACTCGACACTGCACTGTCCAGCGATGTCGACTGGCTTCACTTCCTTGGATTTTATGTGTTTCTTAACTAATAGCATAACCCCTCCTCCCTTCCTATCCTGTCTATGCTTTCTGTAGACGTTGTACTCACCAAATTCCAGTTGTGCATTACTTATATCTGTGTGGCACCACGTCTCTGATATCCCAACAATATCCGCCTTTGATGCTTTGAGCAATACCTCAAATTCATCAAATTTATTTACCGAACTCCTAGCATTGGTGTACACGCAAGTATACATGCACCTCTTCTTTTTCTTAGCTATCCTAACACAACCCATTTGTTTACTTGTATCCCAACGACTCCCAGCAGTCTCTGAAATATCCTGCATCTTATTTTCCAGGCTGCTGCTCATTCCAATAGAAGCAGTGTAAGAATCACTTTCACCTCTGCCAGTGGCTACTGTTAATCTATTAGTACTTGTATCCCCCCATTCTAGCAGTTTTCTGACCCACCTAACACTTCCTCGATAGCATCAGCAAATATCCTTGCACCCTTTCTATTTAAGTGTATCCCATCCCTGTAGAAGCAGTCTCTCCTGTTAACAAGCACAGACCAGGCTGAAAAAAATTCTACCCCTTGAGCCTTGCACAATCTTTCCAGGGCCGAATTGAACAACAGGGCTCTCATCATATACTCCCTCCTATCGTGTCTGGGCAGAATTGCAGACACTTTCAAATTCAAACCTAATTCATGGCTTTTTTTCAACAGTGACCTGTACTTGTTAAGTAATTCCGCTGGTCTCCTACTCTTAATATTAGTGCCAACGTGTACAACTATATCACCTTTTGTGCCCTTAAAAGATGATATCCGTTCTACAGAGTCATCAACCTTTGCCCCTGGCAGCCATGCTTGTGTCGGGATGGCGAGTTACGTGCTGTTGACGCCACGAAGAAAGAGTGCTATTGTTGCTTTACCTGAGAAGGATGTTCTTCCGTCATATTGCTTATTGAGTGTCCTGTAATCAGTCGAGTGAGTAGATTTCTTTCCAAACTGAAGAATACTGGTTCTGCTGATAGGAATCGGACGCAAACGAGTCTCTATGCCAAAACAGGACCCCGTTTTGAAGCGCTTATGCCTTAAAAACCGGAAAGCTTCTTCGTCTGAGCTGAAAAGAGAATGAATGTGAAGAATATACAGGAGTGGTAGCAAGTGCAGTAACAGTCAGAAGACGCCTCTTCAAAAATGGACTTGTAGCCCGTCATCCTAAGTCCGTCCTCACACAATAAATGAAAAAGGCCCGATTAATTTGGTGTAAGGAGCATGTCAAATGGATCCCTGAGCAGTGAAATCAGTTATTTTCTCGGATGAGAAGAAATTCAACCTGCGTGGCTCTGATGGGAGACAAGCGATTCGCAGAAGACGTGGTGAAGAATACCATCCAGACTGTATGGTGTCTACAGTGAAATTCCCTACCAGTCAAATGATTTGGGGGTGCATTTCGTATTGAGGAGTAGGTCACCTGCAGTTTATAAAAGGTTCCGTAAATGCCAATGGATACCTCCCTATATTGGAAGGCAAATTGCTGCCAACCATTAGAGACTATTTCAACCTGCCAAATAACTGCATCTTTGAGGATGACTCTGTAGGCAGACGACCCACGCGTGCCGTCAACATCCATTTACTGTCCAACTTCAAACCCACAGAACCAACTTTTCATCTTCCTCATTTATTCATTCAACTGCCGTTTTCTGGAACAACCTTCCTTCATACGTATTTCCTGAAAATTACAATATACAGAAGTTCAAGTCCAATGTCAACAAATATCTTCTTTCGTCTTCTCAACCCCAAACCCAAGCATGGTACTAAGTACTATAGGTTCTAATACCTCTCGTGTTTGGGGTTTACATAAAAAAAAAAAAAAAAAAAACTTGTGACGAATCGTGCTTCTATGTCTATGACCCGGGAAAACAGTGGCGAAACTAAAAATTCTGGGTTCCTCTGGCAGATTGCCTAACGGCTTCCAAGCGAGCTTTAACAACCATACCAAATTAGCCGTCTGGTTCCCTTACGCCTCGACTCTTCCCACCCCCTCAATGGCATTCAGTGGCGAAACAGTGGTTTCGCCACTGGAACAAAGGCCCAGTCTTCTTAATGGAAGTCTCTGCCTTCTCTAAGGCCTAAAAATGCAAAACAATATCGATCAAATGTGAAAATAATGATTATGGTATTTTTTGATTCACAGGGTATTGTTTGTTATGAATTTGTACCGCATGGTCAAACAGCGACCAAGAATACAGGAGCAAAATATATATATATATATATATATAATAAAATAAAATAAATAATAATAATATATAATAATAAAATAATAATAATAAATAAATAATAATATATAATAATACAATACAATACAATACAATAATAATAATAAATAAATAAAAATAAGGTCTGTGGCGATTGCGGGATACTGTCTCAGAAAATGGCTGGAAAAGTTGGCTTCTTGGAAATTAGCACTTGCAACATGACAATGTCCATGCTCACTCACGCTTACCAGTTAATAATTTCTTGCAAAGCATGCCATCAATGGATTTAACCTCGTTTGATTATTTTTTTCCAAACTTAATGCGCCCTTGAAAGGTCACAGTTATGCAAATACTCAGGAAATTATTCAAAACTGGATATAGCACTTGTGTTAGTATTCACAAAAGAAACCTATCTGGAATGCTTCTAGAAGTTGCAGAGAGGTTGGAATCAGTGTACACAGTATCAAGGAGAGCCATCCGAACATTCAGTAAGCTAACAGAAATTCTTTTTTATTTTCTTGGTTACTGTTCAAGTTGCCTCCGCTGATAGTTAAAAAAAAAAAAAAATTAAAAGATCAACCTACGTGAGGAGGAAGCGCATGATTTGTCTATTTTCTTGTCTACTTTTCAATTTATTTGTTTATTTATTTTGGCCGGAGCAACAAAAGTCTGTGACTTCTTTGTGCTATATGAATAATACTAATATTAATAGTATGCTTCATTATTTCCCAAAAATTAGTTCAGTCCTTGAACTTTTTGATCATACATCATATTTTATATTTCTAATAAAATAAAAAAAATTCATCCGAAGTAGACGTATTCATACGAAATACGTCTCGTCATACGAAACGTACGTTGCAAATAACAGTTTATCCACCGAATTCAGAAATAATTTTAAGAATTTATTACACGCTACAAGCTTCCACATGTTCAGCCGCAAAGAGTTTTCAACTTGAAAAAGAATAAAGGTTAACCAAAGAACAACTTTACGAGAAGATAAATTAGATTTTGTTAATCTTGGGCAACGAAAAAACGTTTAGCTAGCAGACATTGATTATGGAAGAATAACAGATGCCTTTGTTGATTGGATAAGTAGGAAACAACACTCCTGTGAAGTAAAACAAAGAATTGAAGATAAAAATAGAAAAGTAGGCCCTCTAATACAAAAAGGCAATCTCTCATTCAGTTTTAGTGAGTGATAATAATTTATAAATTTTTCAAACTTCCTATTGTTAATTTCGTTGTATTTGTTGCCTCACACAATATGGACGATTCATATGGACGATTTTTTTGTTGCGTTACATATATGCATAATGCATATATATGCGCATTATATGCATAATACGCATATTGCTTCATCATGTCCGTCCGTCAGTCTTCAGGTAATAACTCGGCTCCTAATGGATGGATTTTCGTGAAACTTGCGCCTGATAAAACGATTAGTCAGGCCATCCCAAATTTCATTAAAATCGGACCAATAGAAATATGGCAATTATTATTTAACTGAAGCACTAGATATTATGTACATTAACAATTTGTTAATGTATATACATGAACATTAATGTATGCGGTGTTTCATTTCAGGCGCGTTAGCTAACAGTAATAATTCATGATTTATAAAAAAAAAAAAAAAACGACTTTTATCTATGAACCAAATGCATTTGGTTTTTACGCATCTGCCATATTGCCCATTCATTCCTCCAATCAGCGCAAAGCAACAAACAATATTCAGTGCTTCAGCTACAATATACAGTATATGGATAGCTGATGTGATATGTATGAAAAAAAAGAAATAATACTTTTTGGATTTCTGTTGGTCCGATTTTAATGAAATTTGAAAGGCTCGCAAAATCGTCCTACAAGAATCAAATATAAAATTTTGTGAAAATCCAACCACTGAGAGTTCACTTATTACATGCGGGCCGACGGATAAAGAAATAATAATTACCGGATTTCTATTGATCTAATTTTAATAAATTTTGGGATTACAGTACTATACAAATCTCTCTAATAGAGCTAAGTACATGAATTTATCGACTGAGCGTCGAGTTATCATATTCGGACGGACGTGATAAAGAAATAAGAATTGTTAGATTTCTATTGGCCCGATTTTAATGAAATTTATTATGGCTCGACAAGTTTTTCTAAAAGAGCCAAATATAAAATTTTATGAAACTCCATGTGTTAGGAGTCGAGTTATACATGTGGACTGACTGGCGGACACAGTAAAGACAATAGTTCATTTCACATGCTTACATTACTTTATGCTTACAGACATAAAAATCAAGATATAAAAAAAAATTCTTTTTTATTCAAATACGAAACTTTCGAGTGAGCAGGTGATTTACATGTTCGTTGTAGCTGCTTATGCCAGCGAACATTGTATTTAAACAGTAAGTTGTACAAAAGCGACAGCAGTCTCTTATTCAAAACGAAGTTCACACAGTATGTGCACTACCGTGCAAAAAAGTATCGGGAAACCCCAGCTTTCATGGTCCATTGTGTCTTCCTGCATAAACAAGTGACTCAGACCGAAAGTGTATGTGCAATGCAAGTTAGTTCTCTTCATGTCGATCCGATCTGGCTCATTTCAAGTGAGATATTGTTGTCTGAGCTTGTCGGTTCGTGCAATTGCTTATAGCTTACTCCATTCAAAGGGGACTGCCGGTAATGTTTTTATGAAAAGAAAGCAAACGATACTGCTACCATTCAGCAACGAACAGGGATACCATGGAAGCTCATTTCACGTGACCAGAGGGTACTCGGAAGGGTAGTACGGTAATCTCGTCAGACATTCCATCAAAATATCAACTAGGATTTTAAGGTGTCAACAGAGACTGAGGTCTGTACGAACACACTATGTATGAAACTGGCTTCTCATGGGAAGCGGCGGCGAATAAGCCAAACATTACCAACTGCAATCAGCGGTTTTGCCTTGCAAATTGCAACGAACGCTGTAATTGCTCCACACAGCAGTGGAAATCAGTTGTATGGAGTAACGAATCTCATGTCCAATGTCGGATGGGCAGGTGTGAGTTTGGAGTGCTGCCAGAATGCCTTGTGCCAACAAATAAGTTTGGAGGAGGTGGGGTTATGATGTGCTGCTGAGTCTTATATTATGGCCTAAGACCTTTTTTGGTTGTGCAAGGAACTGTGAACGCCGACGACTACCTTAACAATTTGGACAGTTCCATGCTCCCTGTGATGTGGCAGTTCTTCGGTACAGCGCAATGTTTTTTGGACATGTGGACATGTGTTTTTGTAAAGGGCAGCACCTAGAACAACTGTTCAACTCCGCCTCGTATCTCTGTGAAGAACAGTATCACTACAAATGGGCCAGATATGTGTGTGACGAGGGTTTGTGTGTTCTGTTGTTGTGTCTGGCCGCTTGGCTACCCAGAAGCATCAATCATCTGGAGAGATGATTCTGGGTACTCGGCCACACCACGGGAAGGTGGGCCAGTCCCAGTAATGCACATACTGTCTCAAAAGAGACCCTGACCCACATGATGTTGCCAGCAGGTAGGTCAGGATCCTCTGGGGGCCCATTCCAGAGGGGCAGACAAAAGAGAGAAAAAAAAACACCCGTGGTTATGGGGAAAAAAATAATAAAATAAAATAAAAAAATAATAAAAATAAATAAAAGAAATTAAATTAAAAAAATAAAAATAAATAAATAAAAATAAAATAAATAAATAAAATAATAAATCAAAATAAAATAAAACATAAATAAATAAAATAAATTTTGAGGAAAAAAAAATAAAAATAATAATTAAAAAAATATATATACAGTATATGTATATATATATAATAAATAAAAATAAGTCTGGAGTGGCTGACTCCAAACAGAACGCAAGGAGGAGAAGAAAAAAAAAAACCCATTGTCTAATCCACTTCAGGCCCAATGCCAGGGGTGTTGACCACTCTATATGATCTCCTCCTTCGAGCAAAGACTTCCATAGCAAAGTTGTGAAGAGCAAATAAATGTTCAGGGGTTTGGAGTAACTGGTCTGATTGGTTTTCCGATAATGGGATGGTGTGCACTAAACCTTGCCTCAAATCTTCGTACAGAATACAGTCAAAAAGGAGGTGCCTCCAGTTTTCCTTGGCTCCACGGTAGGTAGCACAGGTCAGTCGTGAAGAGGCCTAGTTGGTGCAGTTTTTCATTAAGAGAGCCATGTCCAGTAACTAGGAAGGAAGTCTCCATGGTGAGGGAAAGCCAGGATTGGACAGAATAAGAGGATGTAAAGGTGACATCAGGAAGGAATCTTCTAGTAACCACTCCAACCTGGGATGTATCCCAGCGGGTCTGCCAGATGTTTACTAACTCGTTGTAGCATCTGGCTTTCTCAGCTTTTGGGTCGGTGTCAAGATCAAGCTCGATGTCAAGGAACTTAGTGGGGATGTTGTTTTTAATTCTAAATATTAGTCCTCTGTAAGCGGCATACAAATCCAGAGGAAGAGTTCCAGCTATGATCTGGATGACTGCTGTAGATACTGTTCTGCAAACTTTAAGGGTAGCCAGTAGCATTGTACGTTGGATGGAACTCCATCTGTCTCTCATCTTGACCAAACCAACTCGGTGAAACTAGGCACCGGCTGCATATGTGACGATTGGCAGGAAGACTGCTTTATAGTAGAGACGAAGCGTCCTCTTGGAAAGGCCCCAGTCGTTCCTGGAGATACGAATAATGGAGCCAGAGATCTTCTTGATTTTTGATCTGAGATGGGTGAGGTGTGGCAGGAAGCTCAGTTTGTAGTCAATTACCACTCCGAGAATGGTAGCTTCAGTAACTATGGGTAGCCGGATTCCAGAGATTTTAACTTGTGGTGGACGCCTGAGGTCTGGCTTGTGTTTAAAGAGCATCATTTTGGTTTTACTTGGGTTAATGCGGAGTTTGTTCAATGCTGCCCAGGAGGAGAGATCAGACAGGACCAGATTGGCGTTATGTTCAGTGGCACTCCTAGATTTTCCAGACACAACGATCGTTAGGTCATCAACATGATAATAAAATAAATTTTTTCTTTATACTCCGGGATGGTCACATAGGCTCAGAGGAGAGAGAGAATACATGAACACCGCCGGATTTAGCAGTCACATGACCTTGAACCATGGTCAACTCAGGCTCTCCTACTGTACCTTTGCGTTTGACTGTAGGGTTACAATACTCCGTGCCACCCTGTGGGTGCTGTTCGAATATGGTTCATGGCCATAAATGTACAATGGTTGAAATGGTCGGCAGTTTCCTATGAAACACGTATAGGATGAACTGGAACGTCAGGTAAGGGCTGGACTAACACATCTCATACGGTAGTTCAATTGGTCACTGCTCTATAGGAGGAATGGAGATCTATACTCGCTGCAGTCTATCGTTCGTTGGTGGAAAGCCTACCCAGGAGGATGAAGTGCGTCATAGCGTCCAAAGGGGCCGACACGCTATTGAGTTAAGCTGCAGTGATGTCAATGCGAAACTGATATGTGTCCGTTTGCTTTTTGGAGGACAATGGATGTTTTAGCTTTCTTCCTGAGATGAAACGTTAACGTCTGCAAAGCCTATTATTCCTTAGATTTTAGAATTTACAAGGAAAATTGTGCATTCTTGTGAGAGCTATAATGAAAGTACAGTACATGTAAGATGATCTGTCCGTTTTAAAAACTTTCACCTTGGATAGGGGTACATTTATAAATTTCCAGGTATCGGACAAAATATTGTTACGCAGGTTTCGTTTTTCTCTGCTCCTCCCCCAATGGTGGGGGCGGAGAGAGAGAGAGAGAGAGAGAGAGAGAGAGAGAGAGAGAGAGAGAGAGAGAGAGAGAGTCGTTAAAAAAATTCAAATGACTCTAGACAGGAGTGGATTTATGTACAGGTGTGTAAGGCGCTATCTGGGCTGCCGTCATTAGGGTTCTTCCTGGAAATTATTCGAATGGGTTCACTTTGGCAAGATGCTTGTATGTTGTTTGAAAGGATTCACATTGACAAAAAGCCTGTATGCAAGGTGCAAAATCATAGGGCTACACTTTGATTTTGCACTTGGGCCTCCTTTCAGGCGGATTTAAGCTGACCGTTCAGCTAAAATTTGTCCTTGCTTTTAGGCTATTTTTATATTTAAAAGTTTAGTATAATGATTAGCATGTAACTGGGGTTTTAAGTAACCGGTTGTACCAGAGACGAAAATCGAAAGGAACTCGCTCCTCTGCTCTTTAACAACTATACCAAGCCAACGGGCCTCTTTACTTAACCCTCCATCCCTCCCCACGATGACTGTATGATTGTTTCTTTACTGACATACACAAATCTAATTTCAAAAGAATCTAATTAATGTAATAAAACCTGGCAGGAGTTCTAATGGGGTTAGAACTCCCCGTTCTAAATAGTTTGTCTTAATTTTTTCTGGGCATAAATTTAGCTTCTGGTCTCAGATTTGATCCTCCATGAGAGTATATTATGTTCGCCACTTGTCACTGGTTTGGAGAAGTTTGGGTTCAAATCCCCGTCTGAGACTGGAAGACTTCTTAAAAGACTTTTCAGTTAAGACTCTTAAGTCAGTCAATCTCGGGAGGAGATTGGCTTGCTTAATAATCTTCCCTCGTAAGTTATTTTTAGTTTTGAGCTTGTGCAAAAATAAACGATTGGAAATGCCATATGGATTGGCTCATGACAAAAGATAATTAATGCGGGGGGAACGGATTTTGGGGATACATTGCAGTCCCCTTACAATTGTACTTTCCAGCTGTTACTTTGTTGGAGTCTGCGCGGTAGACAGTGGTATCGTCACCGTCCTCCCATACCGGGTTGAAAAAGCCCGGGTTCGAATCCCGTCGATGAAGCGAGGAACTGTAATGGGCGTTTTAAACTCCGTAGCTGAGTTAGTCGGTCTCAGGGGTAGATAGCAAGGTTCCCACCCCCCCCCCCAGAAATTGAGGTTTTTTCGTCCAGCAAAACAGGCAAATCGACCAGAGAACACACAATTTATAGACGTAACACATATACGGGTATATGTAAGAAATTACGGGTGGACCTAATATAATAGTTTGACATTTTTGTTACTTTGTTGGGCAACTGCAGAACATGTTCTGTTGTTGGCCGGAAGTAAAGGCTTGGGCTTTGCCCAGTACAGAGGACTGAGCGGAGAATGGGGGACTCTGGAGCCCGCAACAATGATACTAGACATCTGAATCTGTTACTTTGTTGCCACTACTTTTTCCCCAGCCCTCGTATTTTAAACCTGTTCTTATATATTCCTGTATCCTTAATATACACTAGGCGCCTCCGTAGCCAGGTGGACAGGAGCAGCAGTGCTAGCACACGCTTCTTGATTAGACTGGGGTTCGAGCCCGTGACCACTAAATACGGAGGATGCGGAAAGGTCAGGGAATGACCAACGCATATCCCCGGAGCAATATGGCCTTAGTTGCTAATGCTCCTAAAATCCAAATAACAAACAAACAATAATATACACTATAACTTACGGTATTTTTTTAAAGGTTTGTTTAAGTTACTTAGGAAGGTTCTTGAATTAGAGATAAACAGTTTTGTAGTCAAAGTCATCAACAAAGACATTTTTAACGAGTCGTGCACAAAAGGCAGAATTTCCTTGTGGGTATACTAAGCAGGTGCTCATCCGCCCAATGACCTCAGGAAGATTCGTAACCCTCGGCACGATACTGCAACATTAGTGTGCTTAATTTACGGGCATCCACTCGCAGAAAGCGATTGGAGTAGGGACAGAGAAACCACGTCATTATTTATTGGTTTTCTTTAGCAGCAAACCTTTGCAGTTTCAGAAAACTGCTGATTTTAACCTTAATTGTGTTTTGGTTGCTGCTGACTTTTAGTTTTGCTAGCTCTGGCTTTTTTCTCTTAATTCCTATTGCCTTGTTCCTTTGGCTATCATCTACAACGTTATACGGTATAGCCCCAGGTAAGAGAGAAATGGCTTGGATCAGCGAAAGGTGATAACAGTTTCTGAAGAATGAAAATATTCCTTTGAGTATTCTCTCGAACAATACCGATAGAACGAGGCATTCCGTTGTTACTGGGTTTTGACGAACAGCAGATCTTCATTCTTAGTTTTGTCTTTGCCTTATTGTTCATGTTTTCTAATTTTTTGGTCTTAGTGGTATGTGCTTTACTAGTTTTACGCTGAGGCCTCCGTTGTATATTTTCTTATACGTGTAATGGAAACCTCGCTTAAAATCACACTTCAAGCAGTTTTGTTTCTGTACTTTGAGATACAAGAACAGTTTATATTTTAACTTTGTGTCATATTCCAATGATTAAAATGTAAGCGTGGTTAAACTTACGATCACTTTGTTAACAGTGCATCTCTTTTTGTTTATGCCTTTTTTAATTAAATTTTTTTGTCATCGAGCAAACAGCAAAGCGATCGAAGAATACTGGAAATTCTAGATACAGTATATTATACTGACCTCATAGCCTTAGTTCCTTTGGCGCTTAACACGTACCTGACTTAACCTGAATGTCTTCCTATCTGTTGGCCCTCGCCGCACCGTCACAGCGGATGGAAAAGGTCTGGGCTCGAATCCTGTCAATGATCTGAAAGAATTTTTATTGGGCTTTTTTCCTAACGTGGCTGAGTTAGTGGCTCTCAGACGAGGATTATACAGTTCCTCCTCCGGGAAACTCCCGTTTATATTACAGCTAACAGGCAAATCGACCTCAGAATACACGTAATATACTAAAGCCTGGCCTTAGTTGTTTTGGCACACAATAAAACAAACAAAAACATACAAACAGTCCTGTCATTTGCCTGCTGAATTCTTGTATCCTCCATGGTAGCTTAGTCGGTACGATATATCGCGGGCTGCTACTGATTTGAAGATGTGTGGATTCGATTCCGTGGGGGAATTTCTAAAATCCTCTTCAATTGTGGATGTAGTTGGCCAATCTCAGGCGAGGGAGTAGGGTTTTTCCTTGTGAGTTATTTCGTGTTTTTCAGTTCTCACAAATGTGTAATTAAGCGTAAATGCGCACTTCTTCAGACAAATAAACGATGTGGATATAAGTGACAATTCTGATGCTGTTAAAATAATATGAACTTTCTTGCTGGATTCTTATGGATTCTTTTTTAAGACTCGTAACACTTATACTCCTCCGTATAGCAATGAACAATATCCACTTAGGAAACGTCTGCTGCTATACAACTATTCTGTTTCCTTTCATACGTAGGTACATAGCAGTGCCACTACTTTTTTAACATCCCTTGAACATTGTATTCCATACTACTGGTTTACGGGAACTATTCACTCGGGTTTTCACAATGAAAGAAAATGAGGAAGTCATTTACAGTCGATTAAAACTTTTTCGGTGAGTCACAGCACGTGGATATCCAGTGACTAGCTACTCAAAGCTACAGCTCACTACGTTCTCATAAATTGCGAATTATAAAAACGTACTGTATATGGGTATGAAGATTAGTATCTTAGAGAAATCACTGTTAAAAAATATTAATAAATATATTATGCAGAGGATGTTTCATAACATGTAGGCCATACTTTCAGAATCGCTTTTAAATAATAAAAAACGTCCATATAAATATGTGTCCGAATCTGCATGGTTACTGAACTACGGCCGATTGAATTTTAAAAAATTAGACACATGTTTATTGGAACTTTTTTTCGTTGTTTTCAGGTTCTGAATCGATCCTGAAAGTACGGACACGTTATAAAACATCCTGTATATACTCGTATATGAGATGTAGGATAATGCCAGGAGGGGTTAGCTCGTCAGAATATAAACAAATCATAATAAGAGTAGAGTAAATACGTCAAGGTGTTGTAGACCCTAACAGAACATGTACAGTATTTAATAAAAATTTAATTAATACTGTGGAATGAGAAAAGGTAATTTTGGTAATATTCATTAATTATTACTTTTTATTACAAATTCACAGCTAACTCAGCAGTGCCCAGGGGGATTAAGTCTTTAAGTGGTCATGGTAATCATCTGTGTCGAGTTGAGAACGAGATTTGGGACGCCTTTGCTGGGTTTAGGTCCAGTCCAATAGTTTCAAGGAATTTGATGAACTCATCCATGGATGGCTGAGAGCCGCTTGTTGAAACAAAGGAGAGCACAAAACTCTTAAGTCATCTACGCAGGAATTGAAATCCCTATGATCGATACAAAAGGGTTGGGTGCAGCAGTGAAGAGAAAGGATATTGCCCATGTCGCAACTATCGGAAGAAACTCCTTGATGTGTAAGGCGATAGACAGAGCGCTTTAAAATCGTTAGTATTGCGTCTTGCAATGGAGAGAGCATGCATCCGCTTGCGAACACTGAAAACCACCATAATTTTTGTTGTTGTTATCGATTTTTGCAAAAAACATTTCTGCGACCCCTAAGGTATGTAAATTGCTTATGTAATCTGAACAGTGTTCCGTCAAACAGAATAGTGTATTTTTCTGAGAGTGATATCGCTTGAAATGCATGAAATTCATTTTGCCACTGACATTCTGGTGATATATAGTAATTAGAAAAAAGAACTGCTGTGCGTTCCTTTCAGTAGCTTGTCACTTTCAGAGTTTGGGACAGTAGTGCAATTAGTGGAGACTCCAGTAGAAGTTCGTTTGGGACGTGGCTTTATGGAAGGCGAGGCACTGTTTTTGCAGCTCTGCTTGTAGGTAATCAGGAGGAGCAGTGGCATCTGAATCAGGGTAAAGTAGAGAATCTGTGTTGGCACCCTAGTCTGCAGGGGGTGAGTCAGAAAACTGTCGACTGAAAAATAAATAGTGAATTTCTGGATGCTGATGTACCTCCTTGGTGGTGGTGAGATCTTCCATTCTCCAGCTCTTGGGTTATTTCTGTCTGATCTTATGGGCTGGATGACTGCTACGCCTTGGGTGACGGATTCTGTCTGGGTTAGATTTGGGGTTTCTTTTAGTAAGTGATTTTTTGTGTGATCTTTGTCTGGCTACCGCATTCTTAATGTGTTTCTTTGTTTGTTATTTGATTTTTAGGAGCATTAGCAACTAAGGCTGTATTGCTCCGGGGATATGCGGTGGTCATTCCCTGACCTTTCCGCATCTTCCGTATTTGGTGGTCACGGGCTCGAACCCCGGTGTAATCAAGAAGCGTGTGCTACGCACTGCTGCTCCTGCCCACCTGGCTACGGAGGCGCTTTCTTAATGTGTACCCACCATTCAGTTTGGAACATTTAGACTAGGCCTTCCAATTCCATCGTGGGGAGTCTTCCATAGCAGCTTAGTCGGCACGATACATCGCCGTCTTTCACTCATTTTTTACAAATGTGGGTTCGATTGCAGTTGACGACCGGTGGCATTTCTTTGTTTTCTTCAATTGGGGTTGTAGTTGGTAGATCTCAGGCGGGTGTGCGTGGGAGTTTTTCTCGTAAGTTGATCCGGGTTTTCCATCCCGCAAGACATGCAAATTGGCCTGAAAAGGCCAATTTGCATGTCTTGCGGGATGGAAAACCCAATATGATACTGTATGATACCAGCGATATCATACATCGCTGGTATCATACACCTCTACAGTATATTTTATATACATAAGTATCATACACCTCTACAGTCAAAATATACCATACACAGGGCTCAGAATGTATGCGGAACGCACCGAAACACTGTTCAGTTCCTCATAAAAAAATAAGATCATGCATAATTACTGTTGTTGCTAATGTTCTGTTATGCCGATTGTTCCGTTTCGTAAAATTTTCCATTTAAAGCCCTGACCATACTGATATGATGACAAGTCCTGATGATGTTAAAATAATAATTTGAACTGAGTCTCATCTTGGAGACTTGGGATGAAAACCTTGACTCGTCACTGGCGAATGACAAGTTAAGATTTTTTGGTTCAGCGCCTAGGGTTCCAGAGGTGAGCTTTCGGAAGGCCATTTGAAGCATGGCTATTTTCTTCTAGGGCCTCTTGGTTGCCTTTCACATTTGAATGCTTTTTAATTGTTTTGGCCAGTTTTTTTATGGAAGAATTTGTGTGTGCGTGGTATGGTTGTTTATTGGCGCATTAGCTGCTATGGCTATAGTGCGCCTATTCGTAGTTATATCAGAAAATAATTAAGAACGTAGCAATTCAAATTCATTTCAGTTCTGAAAGCTATTCATAAAAGATTATACACTCTAATTTGTTTCAAAAAGCAAAAAAGTTCCTTAATATTGGCCTCCTCTCCTATGATATGATGTAGTGTCAACGGTTCTTGAAGATTAGCCAGATTTTGAAGTGTTGAAGTACGATGTGGTTGATAGTGTGGACAGTCAATCAAAATATGTTTGACTGTTAGATGTTCAGAGCAGTGTGAACACTGAGGAGGATCATTGCCGGTGAGTAAATGGAGGCGAGTCAGATGGGTATGTGTGGGGGGTGGTAAATGTGTGTTATTTTACTTGTATCTTTTTTTTTGTATTAATTTATATTTATTTATTTATTATATTTATATATCCCCTTATAAACTCCTCCCACTTTGACACCTGACTTGTTTTGATTACAGAAAATCCCAGACTCAAGGGGACCCCAAATATATTAGGTATTCTTCCATTGGGCTGGCTGAGTTCGGAATGACAGACACACACACATGAATGTAGAATGATACAATGTTTATTAACATATCATACATAAAAACTTGCAATAATATCTAACTGATTATAATATTTGGTTGGAAACTTGTTATCTTTCTAACTTTTAAATGTGTATATATCTTGATCTCAAACCAATTATTTCACCAACAATTATCCAATTCTAATACATATTCTTATACATTATATCATGGTGTCTCTTCATGTTTTTACATGGGCTTCGATAGGGCGTAGTATTCACCTCATACAATCCGTCTCACTCTACTCCTAAACAGTCTGTATAATGGAACAACAAACTACCAGTCAATGAACTGGCTAACAAAATCTTTAAGAGTTCGTTTCTCAAACTTGTAAGGAAAGTACATTTATTCAATCAAACATTTTCTTGTAGCCAGGTTAACAGTAAACATTAATCAACTCAATTAAATAGTACCCTTCTGATCAATTAGTCCACAACTCCTTAATAGTTCACCTGTTAATCAACTCCTACTCCAATCAGATATACTCACAATAATTCAACTTTCATAATAAATTAAAGTTCAACCTTTAACTTCACACTAGTTAGAAAACCTTTACTCAATCGTAACAATTCTTAGTTAATTATTACCTCTTTTCTTTCTATCAAACTTTAATATATAGGACTTCACTTCCAATTACAGATTACTTACGCCTTAATTATATTACACTTATATACATATATTCATCACTTAGACATCCCTCCTTAACTATATAGCATTCTCCTATAGTCCTTCCCTTATTAATATAGGTACATTTATTCTCAGTAAACTTCCTAACACTTACGTGATTGTCTGGACTTTTCTCCCTGCTCGGATTCCTTTCCTATCTGCCCTTCGTGTACTGGAATGCGGAAGGCGCCCATCCGGGATCACGGTGCCGACCGGGCTAGCCGAGTGGGTAAAGTACCTGCCCGGCAACCCAAAGGTCGCGGGTTCGATTCCCGCCTCGGGCTTGGATCAAAGTACTGCAAAAACCTTGGGAGGTGCAATATGGCCACAGAAGCCGATGCGCCAATAACTACCAAATCAAATCAAATCCGGGATCACGGTAATCTTTCTGATGTTTTCCTACAGGGTACTGCGCGGCTGGATTTAAATCTGGATCCTATATTCCTTTCTAGTCGGCATTTTTTTCTTCCGTGGACTGAGGTGCTTTCCTAGTAGGCCAGTCGTTCGACTGCTCATTTGATTATTCTTTGCCTAAAGAATTCTCAGAGTGTGTTTCTCTTTTCTCCTTCCATACTGCTTCAATGTCTACAGGTGAACATTCCTTCCTATTGTAGTCGTACGCAGAGTTCTTATCACAACTTCCATCTACCCCAGGACTTAGACCACGACTCCAACTTAGACCACGACTTTCCTTCCTAAGAAAAACTCCTCGAATCTCCTCTACTATTTTTTCCAGACCCTTCTCTACGTTCTCTCAAAAATCCCTCCGCTTTCTTCCTGGCCAATCGTTGACTTCCACATCCTTTCCTTCGTGATTCTTATTCGTCTCCTTTCATTTCCGTGGGCGTGTTTTTTCATCCTTTTTGTGTCCGAACTTCCGTTGGTCTGGAAATTTCTGGCAATTTCGAGAAAATTAAACGTAAGTTCCGGTCAACTAAGCAAGTTTCATGCATTCTTTGTGATCTCACATTCACATCCATTGCTACCTCGCCCACACCTGCTAGAGTCGCACCATGAAATCTTTAAGAGGGCCACTCCCGCACTCAGTGCCCTTTCTATAGAGT
Organism: Mastigoproctus giganteus; assembly: GCF_048544385.1. Lineage (NCBI taxonomy): Eukaryota > Metazoa > Arthropoda > Arachnida > Uropygi > Thelyphonidae > Mastigoproctus > Mastigoproctus giganteus. The sequence continues at coordinate 41,640,048 of NC_143587.1, read as the reverse complement.
ATATGCTCCTGTCTTAAGTGGGATTTGTTTCGGTCTATTATACTTTTACTTACTCGCTTAAGGAATCCTTTACAACCGAGATATAACTAACTGGGAGTGTCTGGAATAACCTTCGAATTCCAGTGTTTCCCAACCCATGATATTTGAGCTGAAAACTAACTATTTACACTACAATTAATTCTCCCAATATTTAACAAAACTTTATTAAATTATTGTAAGGATGGGTCCTTACATATGCCCTATTCTTATCCGTGCGAGTACCACTTCTTCTCGCCGAACTGTCTGAGTGCACTAGTGCCATAATTTTGGGTCCTGTTTCAATTGAAAAAGTTTGTTATTTGTTTCTTTATGCCTTAGCTCTGTCCACTGTGCATGGCATGCTGTTTGAATTATGATATTATAATCAGATGCTGGAATGAAGACAGAGGTTAAGTCTAAGGTTGATGGATTTTTAGCAGATATATCAACTAATTCATTTCCGTTTGTGCCGGAATCCAGCAAAACTTCACTAGTTGTTGACAGTGATCAATTTGCAATAGCAAACTCCTGATTTTCATTAAAATTTGGTGATTCTTTTGAGAGGGATTCTGCATTGCTCTAATTGAGCTGAGAGAGTCAGTGTAAACTATTATTTTGCAGATGGGTGTAGAGTCAAATTAAATTTTCTAGAGCTAATTGTATTGCATACAGTTCTGCTGAAAAGTTGCTATACTCAGGTGGAAGAGAAGCTGATATGATCGCAGAGGGAAACACTGCTGCTGCTCCAACAGTTGAAAGAGATTTGGAACCATCCGTATATATCGGCAAGAAGTCAGCAGAGCTTTGAAGATGGCTAGCATGGAGTTGTTGCACATTCAGTGTCGGTAGGCGATGCTTTCTCCATTGTAGAAAATAAGTATCACAAGTCAGTTGAGGAAAGGGGGTCCACGGAGGATGAGAGTAATTCTTTATCTGTTACATATTGTGGAGAGGAACATTCCAGTTCTGTTATATTTCAAGGAGCCGTAGGCCAGCTGGTTGGATTTTACTTGGTTCATTTCTATAGAGATTAACTAGTGGTTGATTAAAAAGGTATGGCTGAATAGGATGCAAAGAGCAAGTCTGTATTTTGGCTGCATATTTAAGTAACAGCATTTTTCTGCGGAGATGCAGGGGGGGGGGGGCTCATGAGCTTCAATGTATAGACTATGAGTTGGAGATGTCCTATACGCACTCCGAAGTGCATTATGTTGAATAGAATCCAGCCAGCGTAGTACACTCCTTCGGGCAGAATCATAAACTGGAACACCATAATCTAAACGGGATCTGAGGAAGAATTTGAAGAAAACAAATATCCGCTGGTAGATAATAGTCTAAATTCGCAGAACTAAATGCGATGCTATCCATGCTCAAAACAACCTAGAGAAGACTAAGAGTAACACTTTAACACGAATTCTAGGAATAATGGGCAGTGATTTTTTTTTTTTTTTTTTTTTCCTAATTTAAATTGAAATTGTTATAACAACTTTACTGATAAGCTTGCATATTTAAATGATAAATATATCAATTTATCTATCAAATAGCCTTATTCTAACTTCCCTTTAGGGAATGCCTTTGTGTATAGGAAGCAAATGTGTCTGTTAATTTTAGAAAGAAATTTACGGCCGCAATGCATAAAAGAGCGTTCGCCGGGCCATCTTGCGAAATTTATTTCTGCTGCACCTACAAAGCGTAGTGCATACTGTTATTGTTCCATAATTAAAAGCACACAGACACGCAAGCGGATACAGCAAGTTACTGCTGCCCGAAAATGAAGTCCTCCAGATGTTGATCAATTGCTTCAGATGGTAGCAATTAGAGTGGTTACCAGATTCGCCTTCGTACACTCAAGTAAAGAAGGTTACAGAAAAATTGCAGTTGTGCTCTTCTAGATATTTCTTCATCTATCTTTTATTCAGCGCTACGTAGTAATCACCTAAGACGAAATTAATTTCCCTCAGAGCTTGTTCAAATTTTATGTGTATGACGTCATACTCGTGACACTTTGTTCAGCATGTTGCGCCAACGAGTGGTGCCAATTGGCAGCCTATATTATTTATTAAGTTCGCTTTTCCTTTACGAACAGGGGTGCACTCTCAACGTAAACAAATTTTAATCCCTTCTCCAGAAGTTGCACAACAGCGCTCCACAACTGAATAAAGTGAAGACTGGAATCAATCAAAATAATTTAATAAATGTATATACGATGTTTTGATTAATATTATAGGAACTATAGGAATTGTTTGAATAATATATTATGATTATATTGGATGATTGCGTATTACTTTTTAACCGTATTTTTATCGTACAATCGTACATTACCAATTTTTTTTTTTTTTTTTCGGCTGGTGCTTTTTTTTTTTTTTTTTTTTTTATTTGAAATACTAATACACAATGCAGGATACTCTGCAGACATTTTACAGTATGGGAGAGTAAGTCGAAATACCCTACTAATGATGACAAAAACCAACTGTTGACGTCTGATGAATAGTTAGTTTGTCCATGAATAAAAAACTATAAGGTAAAATTGATAGTTTTTTCGCAACTCAAGCGAAAATGGTGAATTAATGTCGATTGTTTTTGAATACTATTTTATATTGGTGAAATGCTAGCATAATAATACGGTGGATTTTGTTCATAAAAGGAGTACGGATATTGATTCCTCACATTTAAATTTAAATTTAAATTTAAATTTATTATATCTGTAACTACACAATCGTTATATGCAGAACTACCGGTATATCTTGTTTTAGTATCCAATTTTATTTGAAATACTTAATCGTCTCAATTTATTGAGACGATTAAGTATTTCAAATAAAATCTCAATTTATTGAGACGATTAAGAGAGAGAGAGAGAGACGTTATTGTTGCTGTGAGAGACCACCCAAGTATGAACCAATGTGGGCAGGGCAAAGGGTGTGGCGCCCACACCCCACAGAGACCAAACCTCTCTGATAGCAGGCAATACTAAGCGGTAAGATGATTTTCATCAAACGGTGTGACACCACTATTTGCTTATATGGGGCCTCAAATAACTAAAACCGAGTAAAGTTCTAATTTTTCGCTTTCGCTAGACCTTGGTGTCAGGTCAGGCCAAATCGCCGAGCGGTACGGTTTGAGTTCCTTAACTACACAGGAATCTTATTATGGCTGTATTTTTTTAAACAGAATTCGTTAGCAGGTCACATATAGCTTACACATGATGCACTTACAGCCATTGAGTGCATCATGTGTAAGGCCTAAGTTGCCTTGGTGGCTCGAATTCATAATAATACATCACCAACCATTCAACTATATAAGTCGGCTACCTGGCATTCCTGCAGTGAAGGGTACATTGTATACATCCTTTTGTACACAATAAAGATTACATATCGGCTACTTGATTTTTTTTTTTTTTTTTCTTGTATACTACCGAAGACACTGTGTTGTGCAAGTTGGGTATCTTTTATAAAAATATAAACATTTTAATATTTTATAAATATGAGATAAAAATACCAAAAAAATTCATAATAAACTCTCGATAATCCGAGATATGCTGGACAAGTACTAATTTGGATTACTGAAAACTCAGATTATACGGATATATTGTATTTATATATTATAAAAAGTATTTAGTAATTTTATTTATTAAAATTAAAAATCCTTTAGGTGATAAATTCAAAAATTGGGTAATTAAGTGAATACACAACTTTCTTTTATGGTCAAAAGTAAATGATTGTATGGATAAAGTATACATTAGTAAAAAATGTATACTTTACGCACTTTATAGAAAGTTTTATAAATTTCTAAAAATTTTTTAAGCTACTGTTTAAACAGTTTAAATAAAAAAATTAATATTTTTGTTTTGATACCTATGCAAATCGACCAAGTTATTACATGGGTATTCAAAGTTATGAAAAATTATGGCTGACAGAATTGAAACTTATAGTAAATGCAGTGGTCTTAATTCTCACACCAGAATGAGCTTCCCTTTTATTACGAGTTACTTGGTTTTGCACCACTTTTAAAAAAATGGCATCGCTAAAAAAAGGTTAAATTGCTAGTTATTTAAATGCCTAGACACTACGATACAACTGCTGGTAAAGACGAAGCTCATTATGCTGTGAGCATTAAGATCATTGCGTTTTTTAGGAAGTTTATTTGAAAGTATAATTCCAAGTGGCACATTCTGTACATTTCCATTTCACTTTTCATTGTTCGAACGCGTTTTTAAAGTATCGGATCCATGTTCCAAATGCGTCACTGAAATTGGTCTCGTGGAAATGAAATCCTTTTGTCCTGATTCTATTTTAAATTTTCGTCCATTACCTAAACCTTGGTATTTCAACAAATATGTTACAGGCTGTTCGAGATAAGAATAAAACAAATATCAATTAGCTTGAAACAAATGCAAATGACAAATGCAAAGTACTGCATATGGGTAAAAGTAACCCCAGAGAAACGTACCAACTGTGTGGTGCTACACTTAAGGTGGTAGAAAATGAAAAAGACCTGGGAGTATTTGTGCAGTCAGATATGAAGTTTTCTGAGAAATGCACAGGCTGCCAGGGCTGGTCATGGGGTTTTGTCAATGATATATAGGAATTTTGCTAGCAGGGAAAAGGAGGTGATTGTCCCTCTGTATAAGGCAATGGTCAGGCCACGCCTTGAGTACTGCGTACAGGTCCGGAGGCCTCATTTTAGGAAGAATGTAGATTTGCTTGAGCGTGTACAGAGAAGGGCAACAAGATTGGTGAGGGGAATGAAGGGATCCTCTTATCAAGAGAGGCTTAAGTTCTGCAAATTGAAGTGGCTGGAGACTAGGCACCTGCGCGGTGATCTGATTGAGGTTTGTAAGGCCTTGAATGGGTTCAGTATACTGAATTCTGATGGGATCCTTTCACTTGTTCAGATACGAACCTAAGGAGGCATAAATTCAAATTAAGAAAAGGCAAATGTAGAATAGATGTGCGCAAATTTACCTTTAGCCAGCGGGTGGTTAATTACTGGAACAAACTTCCATCTGTCGTTGTGGAAGTTGATAGGTTAAATAAATTTAAGGAGGAACTGGACAGGCATTTGAAGGGAATTGTGTAATTTTTTTTTTTTTTTTTTTTGGCTGATGCTGCATAAGCTCATACACTTGCTTTCTTGCATCACATGCCACTACTACTACTGCTACTACTACTGCTACTGCTACTACTACTACTACTACTACTGCTACTACTACTACTGCTACTACTACTACTGCTACTACTAAAAGCTGAGCTTTCTTTTCTGCCTTTATTGTTACTTTAGGAATAATTTTAAGGCAAATTTTGCGTGTTGATACTGTTGTCGTTTTCCGTTGGTTGGATAAATTGAGAATTATATACAGGGTGTATAAAAGAAGTATATTCTCAAAGAATTTCTTATCACACAACCGCACTTCAGTAAACCTCCACATGGGCACCTTTCATAGCATGTAGGTCAAGAGTAGCCGATTTCATTCCAAGTGTTTTGAAGCATTCCTTGAGAAATGGAGGTCACTGCCTGTTCAATCCGGTTCTTTAACTTTGTGATGTTGTTGACTTTTTTTTTTTTTTTTTTGCATACACCTTGTCCCTTACGTAGTCCGATACAAAGAAATCCATAGGTGCTGATATCCGGAAGCTGCAATGTCGTGGTGCCCTATCTTGCTGACAGAACACATGTGACTACATAGCTTCCAGCTGAGGTGCAGCATGCAATTCGAACATATCTAAGTAATTTGCGGAGTTCACAGTGTTTTCGTGAAAGAAAAATAGCTCAATCACTTGACTGAAGGATAGTGCGCACTGCACATGTACCTTGGGACCGCCACGATCCTGTTCACGAACTGAGTGGGGATTTTCAGATCCCCATATGCGACAATTTTGTATTTGTTAACATTAGCAGATAGGTGGAATGTTGCTTCATCACTGAAAACGAAATTTTCCAGAAAGTGATAATTTTCGTGTATACGGTTGGGAATGTGAACCCTCTGTTCTTGTGGTTTGTCGTGAGGCATAATTTCCTGGACAGTTTTCACTTAAAAAGCATAAAGTTTCATGCTCTTGCGAACCACCCTGTGTAATGTTGCTCGTGGTATTTGCAGCTGCAGACTTTCCTGGCAGATAGATTTTGTAGAACTTCGAGTAAACACTTTCTGAATTTCCGAAACTTTATCTGCAAACACACTAGGCCTACTTGTTCTTTTCGGGTGTAGCACACTCCAGTTTAAACTGTTTCAACCATCGTTTCATTGATTGTTCCTTAGATGGATCTTTCTGGAATTCCGTTGAAATTGGCTCTTTGCAGTCACTGTAGATTTGGTATTCCACAGCTACAATATGCTTATTGCTTTCTCCTGCACCGCCACTGTTTTGATACTGTATTGTACTGTCGCAGTGCTTGTTGGGATCAAGGCTGCTTGCTAACCGCATGAGAAAAAAACTCATTAAGTTGCTTTGATAACTACAGCAAACTATTTTAGATATATAGTTCCACAGTTTTTGTAAAATTTCTAGCTTTGTTTTTCGTAAAAATAAAGAATTACAAAATTAAATTACTTTTCAAAAAAATAAAAAAATAAAAATAAAAATGCTTGAAGATTATATTTCTTATATAGAGAAAAATTATAAAGATATATAGATCATAAAGATAAAGATATTCTTATAAAAATATAGATTTCTTCCTTTGCTTGTTATTTCCACGGATTTGGAGAAAATTCATAAGTAGGAGCTAATGCTGCTATAACAGAGAAAATATGTTAAAAATATTTGTGCAGATTTAAATTAAATATCATCATTTTTCTTTTATGTATTATCCATTTTATTCACTTACGGCTTATTTAACCCATTTCAATAGGACTTCTTTTTTATATGTGGTGCTTTTTTTTTTTTTTTTTTGCTAAACTAAACCAATCGAGGTTGATTTCTTTATAATTCGAATTTATTCGAAATTAACGATTATTTTTAACGAATGGATATTTTGATTATTGAAACCTCATTTGCTAATCATGCGATTATATCCATTACAACATCATCTGGGGTTGTAAGGATGGACAGGAAGAACTAGACAAATTGTTAGAGGGAATGGACAGGTGATATGGGAATTACATTACATTTATTGTGGTTAGGCGGTGCCAGCCAATGCTTGGCATCCTCGCCATTATCATATAAATCACTTACAGCAACACAAAAAACCACCATCAAATTCAGTCACTAAGGCACCACACAATGAGCCACCATTCAGGAGCAGTTACCAAGGTAACAAAGAGCTACCGTCCAGGATCAGCCGCTAAGGCAGCACAATGATCCATTATCTGGATTCAATTACCTGGGATCAATCATCAAGTTAAGCCAATGGGCCACCATCTGGAATAAGTCACTACCAGCTCGATGAGCTACCATATGGAATGTGTCACTGTATTTGCCTACCATATGGATGAGCCACCACCTAAAATGTCTCACTGGTAGCACAGCGAGCGATAGTTTATTGTCGCTGTGTAGCACACTAAGCCACCATTCAGTATCAGTCGCTAAGATCACTTAAGAAGCATAATGAACCATCATCTAGATCAATAACTAATGTAACTCAATCAGCCACTTTTTTATTTTTTTTTTGGCTGACGCTCTCTTGCATTATTTGCCACTACTACTAATAATAGCAACCTCAAAATAATTTATATACTGAGTGGGGTTGAATTAAAAACAGCAGAAGAAGAAGAAAGGAATTTGGTTTACAATTAAGTGAGATGTGTGTTAACCAAGGCAACTAAGACCCATTCTGTTTCTGCATTATTACTGCAGTCCAGATGATCCTGGTTAAAGAAGCATTGCAAAATCATCTAGACAAAACTACAGTAATAATGCAGACACAGCATGGGTTTGTTAAGGGAAATTCTTGTCTGACAAATTTGATTGGTTACTATGATGTGGTTACAAAGAAACTGGAATCAAAATATAATTTTGATATCATATACTTGGATTCCAGGAAAGCTTTTGACACTGTTGCGCATGGAAGACTACTGTACAAATTGGAGCAGTATGGTATTAAGAGCAAGTTGCTACAATGGATAAAAGGATGATTGAGTGGGAGAAGACAGAGAGTGGTAATCAATGGACACTGCTGTTCGTGGTCAAATGTTATTAATGGTATTCCCCAGGTTTCGGTGCTGGGCCCATTGTTGTTTTGTATATTTATCAGTGATATTAATGAAGGTATATCAGGTTTAATGTCTAAGTTTGCAGATGATACAAAGGTTGACAGGGTTGTTAATGACAGTAATGGTAGTGTGTTACTGCAACAGGATCTAGAAAAGTTGGGCAGATGGGCTGAGAAGTGGCAACTGAAGTTTAACATCGACAAATGCAAAGCACTGCATATGGGTAGAAATAACCCCAGAGAAAAGTACCAACTGTGTGGTACTACACTTAGAATGGTAGAAAATGAAAAAGACCTGGGAGTAATTGTGCAGTCAGATATGAAGTTTTCTGAGCAGTGCAGACAGGCTGCCAGAGCAGGTCATGGGGTATTGTAAATGATATACAGGAATTTTGCTAGTAGGGAAAAGGAGGCGACTGTCCCTTTGTATAAAGCAGTGGTTTTCAATATGGGTGCCGCAATAACATTCCAGGGGTGCCACGTAATTTTGGTTTAAGTTACTAAACTTATTATTATTTTTTTAATTTATATGTTTATTTTATTATAAAAAGGTGTAGAGTACCTTTTTATGTGGTGATCTATAATTGACGTTTACTTTGTACTTCTATATAAAGAATAAAATTATATACTGTATATATATAATTTGTATTATGGAATGTAATTTTTATAATTATAGTATTGTAATAAATATCATATAACATATATATATATATTTTTAATATTATATATATATATATATATATATATACGGATATATACAGAGAGAGAATCGGATTAAACAGACAGAAAATTGAGTAGGGGTGCCGCAAAATAAAATAAATTACTTAGGGGTACCGTTATTAAAAAAAAAAGGTTGAAAACCACTGGTATAAAGCAATGGTCAGGCCAAGCCTGAGTACTGCGTACAGGTCTGGAGGCCTCATTTTAGGAAGGATGTAGAGTTGCTTGAGCGAGTACAGAGAAGGGAAACAAGATTAGTGAAGGGAAGGAAGGGGTACTCTTACCAAGAAAGGGTTAAATTCTGTAAATTGCAGCGTCTGGAGACTAGATATCTGCGAGGTGATCTGATTGAGGTGTATAAGGCATTGAATGGGTTGAGCAGGCTCAATTCTGATGGGATTCTTCCTCTTGCTCAAATTACGAACCTGAAGGATCATAAATTCAAATTGAGGAAAGAGAGTAGTAGAATAGCTGTACTGAAATGTGTCTTTAGCCAGGGTAGTTTATTGCTGGATTGCTTCCATCTGTCGTTGTGGAAGTTGATAGCTTAATTAAATTCAAGGAGGCTCATACTCTTGCTTTCTTGCATCACATGCCTCTACTACTACACTGGTGTACAAAATTTAAGTATCAGTCAAGTTTTCACCTGTAGCTTCTCATAGGAGTGGCCTGGAAATGGGAAAAGCATACCAAAGGAACCTCGTGAGGTACAGAAACGATGAAGGAAACAACACCGACACAACAAAGGAAACAAAACAGTGCAGAGGGACTTTATTCAAAAATGGCAACATACCACTGGCTGGCATGATACAGATGCATCACTGCTAAAGATGGAACAAGGGGAAGTTGTGGTCCTCAGTAGTAGATATGGTCACTCCTAATGTCGATGCAGGCTCTTCACCGCCTGACCATACTTAGAACGATGTTGTTGATAAAATCCTTGCGGTAACATCGTCCCTTCCGGGCGCCTCCGTAGCCAGGTGGGCAGGAGCAGCAGTGGTAGTACACGCTTCTTGATCAGATCGGGGTTCGAGCCCGTGACCACCAAATACGGAGGATGCGGAAAGGTCAGGAAATGACAATCCCCGGAGCAATATGGCCTTAGTTGCTAATGCTCCTAAAATCCAAATAACAACAAAAAAAATAACGTTTATTCCTCTGTCAGTGCCATCTTCAGCTGGTGAACATTTTCTGGTGGATGTGGGCTTGGCACTAGGCGTCTCCCCAGAGCGTCCCATATGAGTTTGATGGGATTTTGATCCCCGGAACGGGCAGGCCAATCCATACGAACAATGTCTTTACTTTCCAAAAGCAAATCAACAGCTGCATTACGATGGGGTGTGGCGTTATCTTCCATAAAGTGTTATCTTCCACGAACTCGGGGCCAATGGCACCTCGGAACAGATGCACATGGGGAAGGATTACCCTAGTACCGTAGCGTGCACCGATTACAGTACCGCCTTCCAGTATCTGGAGTTGTGTACGTCCATCCAAGATAACGCCTCCCCAGACGAGAACACCACCGCCATATCGATCCCTTTCAGCGATGTTTGCGGGATGATACCGTGTGCCAACCTCTCGTCAAATTAGGTGACGTCCAGAAACGCCGCTGAGACTGAATCTACTCTCATCAGTAAAGAGTACCTAAAGTAAAGATTTTGTGGTTGTAACCTTTAGAAATAGTGTCGGTCCTTAAGTTTTGCACGCCAGTGTAGTAGTAGTAGGACTAGTAGTAGTACACTGGTGTGCAAAACTTAAGGACCAACACTATTTCTAAAAGTTTCAACCACAAAATCTTTACTTAAGGTACTCTTTACTGATGATAGTAGATTCAGTCTCAGCGGCGATTCTGGATGTCACCTAATTTGACGAGAGGTTGGCACACGGTATCATCCCGCAAACATCGCTGAAAGGGATCGATATGGCGGTGGTGTTCTCGTCTGGGGAGGCGTTATCTTGGATGGACGTACACAACTCCAGATACTGGAAGGCGGTACTGTAATCGGTGCACGCTACGGTACTAGGGTAATCCTTCCCCATGTGCGTTGTTCCGAGGTGCCATTGGCCCTGCGTTCGTATTTATGGATGATAACGCCACACCCCGTGTTCACCAGCTGAAGATGGCGCTGACAGAGGGATGGACGATGTTACCGCAAGGACTTATCAACAACATTGTTCTAAGTATGGACAGGCGGTGCAAAGCCTGCATTGACATTAGGGGTGGCCATATCTCCTACTGAGGACTACAGCTGTTGATTTCTTATGAATGATTAGTTGATTTCTTATGAATAATTAATAGTGTCTTATGAATGATTAATTGAACATTTGTTTATACTGATAGAGAGGTCATCATCCCATTGTTAAAGGTAATTGTAAACTGCACTTGGCATACTGTCCAAGTATCGAGGCCACACCTAAAAAAAGACATTGCGCTTCTTGAAAGGGTCCAACCCGCTTGGTAATGTTTGAAAAGATACACCCATATGAGGAAGGATTTGGAATAGTTTTGTAACTAAGTACACTTAGACGGAACGAAATCTGACGGGAGGAGAAGGCAAAATGAATGAAGGCTGTGTTCATCGTTATGAATGATTTCAGAACTAAGAGCCATAAACTCAAATTATGGAGGACGAAGTTATTGTAGGAAGTTTTCTTTTTAGCCAGCAAGTTGTTAATTACTGGAATAAGTTATCCCCAGGGCCGTGCAAATCCGGGGTGGCCCCGGATGCAAGAAGGGTTAAGGGGTTTCGTTTAATTATGTTGAAACTTTGATGGCTTCCTCGATTGGGGCTCCCTAGACCGGGGCCCTTGTGCGGTGCATCTAATGCATCCCCCACTTGCACGACCCTCCTTACCCCTTGGGTAATTGAGGCTGACAGCTTGGGGAAATTCAAAGATTTTTTTTTTTTTTTTTTTTTGATTTGGTAGTTGTTGGCGCATCGGCTTCTGTGGCCATATTGCACCTCCCAAGGTTTTTGTAGTACTTTGATCCAAGCCCAAGGCGCGAATCGAACCCGCGACCTTTGGGTTGCCAGGCAGGTACTTTACCCACTCGGCTAGCCCGGTCGGCGAAGGGAAATTCAAAGGTCAGCTGGATAGGTACCTAAGTGAGGAGCGAAACATATAGGTTATTTGTTTTTATTTATTTATTATTATTATTATTTTTTTTTTTTGTGCTTGTTGTGTCGAAAGCGTTGGCTTCTTTGCACCATATGGCTAATAATAATTGTAATACTAAAATCACTGGGAAAAATTTTGCTCATGATGTTCCGACTCACAGGGACTCATGTGAATCGAACTGTTTGCTTATTCGTTCACTTGTAAGTGACATGCACGTATTTACGTATACCTTTTCATATACGCCGATGAATTTATGCTGGAGAAACCTCCGTTGTTGTAAGCAACTAAATGTTGCGTTGAGTTAATTTGGCGGCGCCCGGCAGTTGCTGTGCATCACTCTGCAGAATACAAGACACCCAACGTTCCACATTGTTGCGTTGAAGCATTACTAATCTATAAATTTACGTTTCTGGCGGCATGTAATTTAAATGTGGAAAATTGAAATCTTGTTTTCATTTCATTCGCCCTCATAATTCTTAAGACGTAAAATCTATGATGACAACTCCCTTACCATTAAAAATTCAGAATTTAGTTTTCTCTTTTTCTTGCAGCGGAGGAGAAATAGCATGGCGAACAACCAGAGGTAATATTACAAACTGTGAGCTTCTCCCACGAGTTTTTCCAATGAGCTTCCAATGGCCCTCTTTAACGATTAATCCAAATCGTGGCTGCCGCAAATCCTCACTATTTGCTTGTCCCGCTCTGACGGACTTGACGGTATAGTAGTTTCGTCACTGCAAACAACCTGTTAACAATTGATTTCACCCCACAGATGTCACTTGTTGAAACATTCGATTTTGGACAAGGGAAATCCTCATGAAATTTTGCAAGAATTTAATGAAAATGAAAGTCAGCTCTGCATCCAGAGAAATTGTTGGTGAGGCATGCTTTGTCTGTATAATGAATAATTTAGCTGTCGTGCAAACCCTAAAAGCTTTTCCTCCCGATTTCAAGAAGAACAGTTGTACGTAGAGAGAATTCAGCAGGACGTTTTGTTCAAATACAATAATGGTAGGTGGGGGGGGTTGTTTTTGTCACGAGTGCATCATCCCAGACTGGTATTTACAGATATTCGCCAGCCCTGACATCAACCTGTGAAAATTTTCCTTCGGCGATGCCTAAAGGAAAATTATTCAAGAAAAGTAACCAGTTAGTCCGTGAACTGAAACAGCAAATGACGAATTGTGTCCTTGAAACTGACGGTGAGTAACTGGGTAACATGATGAACAGCATCCTGGTACGCCTTCACGCTACCAACAATGCGTGTGGTTTGCCTTATCTGAGCATATTTTGCATTGACCTATACGTGGCAAACAAACTTTGATGTCAGCTCTCTTTAGTGTGGCATGCGAGTCGTCGCTAAAACTTGTATACACATTAAACTTTCGTTTATGTGAATTATTATTAACAGAAATGTTGTATACTACTTTCAACTTTGGCTGGGACAATTTTTATAACTCCCTTTCTGCTTTACAAAGCACATATCCCTTAGTGAGTTCTTAGATTTTTTTTTTTTTTTTTTTTGCTATAAAGAAATAGAATTTGAATAATCCTAATAACAAAAGCCCTTCTGGCCCTATTTGCAATTCTCCATTTCTTTCTTTAGTATTAGTATTAGCAATGGCCATATGGTACTAGGAAGTCCATGGCTTATGCTGCACCAGCCAGGAAAAAAAAAAAAAGAATAAAATAATAATAAGAAGAAAAATTTTAAAAAGAAATAATTAATAAAAGAAAAGAAAATAGATAACCTATGCGTTTTCCTCCTCCAGCTGACCTTTAAAAATCCCCAAACTTTCGGCCTCTACTGCCCATGTAGGTAACTTATTCCAGTAATTTATATCTCGCTAGCTAAAATAAAACTTTCTTCAATCCAGTCTAAACATCAGAATCAGCAAGGCAATTAAAATATCTAGGCATTATGTTTGACGGATCTTTGACTTTCAACTCACATGTTACTTATCTATCAGAAAAGGTGAGGAAATTTATTGGGATGATTACTCGAATCACTAGAGTTGGCTGGGGAATAAAAGGTAAGGCGCTGAACTTGCTATTTGAATGTGTATTTATCCCCATGGTAACGTATGGTGCACCAATTTGGTTTGAACGTGTAAGTGGAAAAGTATTTCCTAGAAAGCTCAATTCCATTCAAAGAGTAATGCTCCTTAGGATGTGCGTGGCATGCAGAACTGTGTTGATCCCAGCTTTGCAGATTGTGACTGGAAAATTGACTGTTGATCTGCATTTATTGTATTGTGCATTGGCTTACTTCTTCCGCCGTGGCATTCCCTGTTCTTTTCTGAATATACAGGTGGACATTTTGGCAGATCCCAGGAAGGAAAGGACAAGAATCTGGGATGCTTTGGTAAAAGTCTGGCAAAAGCGTTGGAGTGTTTGTGATAAAGATTACACAAAAGGTTTTCCCAGATTTAAGAAATGCAGCCTCGATTAATTAAATTCAAATGGTTTGCCCCAAACTTACAAGCTATTCTTATTAACTGGTCATGGTTCAATTAATGCAAAGTTGCATGATATAGGAATTAATGAAAGATCTAGTTGCCATTGTGGCGAAAGAGACTCATGGGAATATATTATGTACAACTGTGAGGAGTACTGCGATCTACGAATTGAATTGGTATCTCGGGTTAGTAATCCCAATCTTATGGCAGAAGGCTGCGAGACAATTCTCGTTGATAAACAGAACTTCTTGGCTCTCCAAGCCTTTGCAACTGAATATTTCTTAGGCGGAAGACTCTTCTGCATCTGGAAGCCTTGGATTTGTAATGCGGTATGGTGTATGCTGAATTACCTAGAATTCTGTGAAATCGCGGAGGCTTGAGTCTGCTATATCCACTGCAACTCCAGCTCCTTGTGTCAATTACCTAAAGTTCTGTGAAATCGTGGAGGCTTCAGTCTGCTATATCCACTGCAACTCCAGCTCCTTGTACTGGCGTTTCTGTTCTCGGTAGCTCCTTGTGCTGGAATTTCTGCTTTCGGCAGCTCCTGTCATTGGTATTTCTCTTCTCAGCAGCTCCTAGCGCTGCTGGCTTTCCAACAGACGGTGAACAGATGCAGATCTTTCCAATGAAGTTTGGACTTTGTCTGAAATTTAATTACTGTATATGTATATTTTATTTTTTATGTAATTTGATTATTCTTCAATTTGTTCATATCAATCTTTTTTGGTCATGGCAGGTTTTTTCCCTCCCTGTACTTGCGCAAACAGGAGAGGGAGTATATAAGAGTACTGCTAAATTATGTGTAACTGACAGCGGGGTTGCCATTGGTTGGCTGGGATCGCTTTAAGTAATAAATATCAAAATCAAAAATCCCCCCGTAACTTGAATTTATGGCTCCTAGTTCTAGAATCATTTATAACCCAGAAAATTTCGTCCTCGTTCATTTTACTTTTGCCTTTCAGAGCCTTAAACACCTGAATCAAGTCTCCTATAAGGTGCCTAGTTTTCAAGCTCTGCAACCCACATATTAGAAATCTTTCCTCATATGGACACCCTTTTGATGATCTCACCAGGCGTGTTACCCATCTTTGGACGCCTTCAAGAAGCTCAATGTGTTTCTTTACGTGCGATCTCCATACATGAACATAGTATTCCAAGTGTGGTCTAACAATAGCCTTATATAATGGGTTTATGACGTCCTTATCTCTACTAATAAATGTTCGATGAATAATCGAGGAGGACACCATGGGCTTTCCTTGCAACCTGTCTTCAATGCTTGGAGAACTCCATGTCTGACCGTATCGTAACACCCAAGTCCCTTTCCTCTACTACTGGCTTTAGTTCAACTCTGCCAAGTGTATAAGTTATTTTGGGGTTACTGTTCCCCAAGTGTAATACCTTACGTTTTGCTGGATTAGAGCATGGCTGCCATTTTTCTGACCATCCCTGAAGTCTATCTAGGTCACTCTTAAGAAGCTCTGCTTGACATCGAACTACTCTACCAATCTTTACATCATCTGCAAATTTAGACCTCAACGCCCCTTCCCCTTCATGATATCATTTATGAAAATCAAAAACAAGAGGGTCCTAATACAGATCCTTGGGGAACCCCACTTCTTACATCAACCTAATCTGAGGAATAACCATTTATCACAACCCTCTGCCTCCTGCCCTGAAGCCATCCTGCTATCCATCTAAGGATTTTTCCTGTGATTCCAACCTGTTCCAGCGTATAAAGTAACCGCTCATGTGGGACTGAGTCAAAGGCTTTGCTGAAATCCAAATAAACAATGTCGAAATTATTCCCTAATCCAGCTCTTGAGTGATCCTGTCAAAATAGCTAACCAGATTAGTCAAACATGATTTTCCTTTTACAAAACCATGCTGAGTATCCTTCAGAAATTCATTTCTATCAAAATGATTCTGAATTCCACCCTTGATCATTGCCTCCATGATTTTCTCACTTCACTCTTAGAACCACCCTTCTTAAAACATTGTGCACCAAATTTAACTATACGTTTGTCGTGTTTTTGCTTTTATTCTGCATGCTCTTTTACCTAGAGAAATCAGTAAATTTATTGACGTTTTATAGTGCCTTGCAATCACGAGTCTGATTATTGATCCAAAGTAAGTTCCATCACTACAGAAGCATAACTTAGCCACCATTATTGGGATTTGGAATTGTCTGTAGTCCAAAAAGGGCCCGAAGAACATAAAAATATATTAATTCTTAATTTACTTTATCTTCTTGACTCTTCAGGGAGCTAGGTCCAATAGTTTATTCTTTCACCAAAGACGATTTGTTGTAATTACGCAACTAAAATCAACGTTGATCAATATATAATCTTTCTTACATCACCCACTATGACCATTGCAGATAGCACAGTGAGTATAACATCTTCTTTTATACTGTATGGAAAAGGCCGAAATTCGAATTTTATCAAGACTTTTGTCTTGATTTCAGTGGGAATTTCAGTGGACTTTTTTGCATCCTGTCTGAGTCAGTCTTGGCCAGTGGTTGTTATGTTCCCCCCGGAAAGTTGGATTTTTATCAAGCAAAATAGGCAAACTGAGAATACACGCAATTTACAGGGGAGATTATGGACCAGACAATACATGCATTTAATAACGCCTCATACTGTTATTATTATTTTGCACCATCGCATTAGTTCATCATCATCAGTTCTCTCCCAAAGGTAGATCCAGGCATATACTCAACAACTACTTCTCCTTATCTCCCTATTCTCAGCGAAACCCACCCCCCGAGTTTAAGCCGGAAGTAAGGGGAAATGGGCCGCTGAAATATTAGGACAATGAATTGGATGGCCAAATTAGAGAACTTGAAACGGGAAATGGAACGGGGTACAATAGATATTGTAGGCTCTGTGAGATACGATTAAAAGATAAAGGAGACTTTAGAAGTGATGAGGTAGGCAGGACCGTTTTTTCCGTTAGGCACTTTAGTTACTGTGCCTAGGATCTACAAATTTTTAGGGCCTACAAAAAACAGGGACCCAATAAAATATAATTTAACTACCGGTATATTATTTCAACACTAAAATTCTACACACCAATTTTTAAACAGATTTTTAAGATGAATTCTTTCTTCGGCTTTTTCTATTAGCAAAATCATTTACAGCTGATTAGAGTTCGTATTGCGAGTAAGTTAGTGCTGGAATAAGTGTTACGAGTAAGTGCTGGAAACGACTTCAAACCAAATTTATAGAAACGCTTTCGAATTTCTTTAAAGATTTAATGTAAGGGCATTTTAATATGTTTAATATAATGTAGTGAGGCCTTGAAATGAAGAGTATCTAGGGCCTACGAACACCAACAGACTACCCTGGGAATAAAGGTTTGTATAGGCTGGCCAGGAGTTAGCGATTACGGTTGAATTAACGATTGTATTCATGATTTATTGTAAACTCTTTTGGCCTGGTGGTTATTATAAAGGCAGTGAGAGTAAGAATGGAGTAAGTGTGGCTTTGAGTAAGCAGGTATCTGAAAGTGTAGAAGAGGTGGAATATTAGTGATAGGTGATGTTTGTAACATTGGATGCAGGACCAAAAGGAATGACATTAGTACAAGTACAGAGGTGGCCAAATTATTAGACTAAATATGTAATTTTGACAAAAACATGTATTTCAGGTCTAAAATTGCTTATTATCAACTCAAATCATATCTCTACAGTTATTGTCTTGTACTGAATTGTAATTTATTAATATAGTAATGAAACTGCTAACAACAGCAAGTTTTTCTCTGGTTTTGGCTTTGCTTTTCGTAAAATAATATTTTAGGAAAGTGTAATTCTTTTCTTTTTAAAATACAGTACTGTATTGTTGATTAGTTATTTCGTGTTATTTATAAATGTTTTAAATGCTTTATAATTGTTTATTTCAGTCACTGTATTTTGCAGCAGAAAGTTTAGATTATGGGCAAAGGCAAAGGAAGTGATTTGTCGCCCAGAGAAATTGAAGTTACAGCAACTATTCTTAGTGAAAAGGGATATACGCAGAAAGAAATTGCCAAACGGTTAAAGATTTCTTAAAAATCGGTCAGTAGGATCAAAATATCTACGGGAAAAGGTGAAGCTATACCCAATCGAGTGCTAGAAAATGTGGCAGGAAGAGCAAACTGACAAACAGAATGAAAAGAAATTTTAAAAATTTAGCGATTTTCAATCGTAGGAGTACAGGGCAGGATTTGAGCAACCAAATGAAGGGGTATGGTGCAAATATTTCACCTAGAACTGCGAGATGACATTTAGCAGAAGCAAGTTTGAAATCGTTTAGACCAGAAAGCAAAAATCGTACCTAAAAAAAAAGGCCGAAAAAAAGGCTAAAAGTGTGCAAAAGATTGGAAATCATAGTCATTTGATGAGTGGAGAAAGGTATCTAAAATTTAGCATAATAATATTACAAAGTAGTGTTATTTAATTCTTATTTATGGCTATGAAAGGATGATATTGTATTGCACAATAAAATGTAATATTTTTTCTTTATTTTTCACTCATTATGCTTTCATTTTTGTGTTTTAGCATTAGTAGAGGTATACGATGCATGAAAGCAAGCTTATATAGCATCAGTCAAAAAAAAAAAAAAAAAACCTTCCCATTTCACCAATCCGGTCACTCCAAATGTTTGTCTAGTTCAGCCTTAAATTTATTTAAGCTATCAACGTTCCACAACAACAGATGGAAGTCTGTTCCAGCAATCAACTACCCTCTGGCTAAAGGCTAACTATCCTATAACTGTCTTTCCAGGCACCTCCGTAGCCAGGTGGGAAGGAGCCGCAGTGCGTAGCACACGCTTCTTGATTAGACCGGGGTTCGAGCCCGTCACCACCAAATACGGAGGATGCGGAAAGGTCAGGGAATGACCACCGCATATCCCGGAGCAATATGGCCTTAGTTGCTAATGCTCCTAAAGACCAAATAACAAACAAACAAACAACTGTCTTTCCTCAATTTGAATTTATGCCCTCTCAGGTGATTATTCTGAGCAAGAGGAAGAATCACATCACCATTGAGCATGCTCAAACCATTTAAAGCTTTATACACCTCAGTTAGATCACCTCGCAGGTGCCTAGTCTCCAGACACTGTAATCTGCAAAACTTAAGCCTTTCTTCGTAAGAGGAACCCTTCGTTCCATTCACTAATCTTGTTGCCCAACAGATCTACATCCTTCTTAAAATGAGGCCTACTGACCTGTATACAGTACTCAAAGTGTGGCCTCACCATTGCCTTTACAAGGGGATAATCACCTCCTTATCCCTGCTAGAAACATTCCTGTATATTATTGACAAAACACCATGAGCTATTCTTGCAGACCGTCTGCACTGCTCAGAAAACTTCATATCTCCCTGCACAATTACCCCCAGGTCCTTTTCATTCTCTACCACTTTCAGTGTAGTACCACACAGTTGATACGTTACTCTGCGGTTACTGCTTCCAATATGCAGTACTTTACATTTGTCAATGTTAAACTTCATTTGCCACCTCTCAGCCCATCTGCTCAACTTTTCTAGATCCTGTTTAGGCAGCGTACTATCATTAGTGTCATTAACAACCCTGCCAACCTTCGAACAAACTTGGACATTAAGCCTGATATACCATCATCAATATCATTTATAAATACAGAAAAGAACAATGGACCCAACACTGAACCCCGAGGGACTCCACTAATAATATTAGTCCACGAAGAGCAGTGTCCATTGATTACCACTCTCTGTCTTCTCCCACTCAACCATCCCTTTATCCATAGCAGCAATTTGCCTCCAATGCCACTCTGCTCCAATTTATGCAGCAGTCTTCCATGTGCAACAGTATCAAAAGCCTTTCTAAGATCCAAATACTGTATATGATATCAAAGATTCCCTGCATACAGTTCCCTTGTGACCAAATCATAGTAACTAATCAAATTGGTCAGACAAGACTACTCCTTAACAAAACCGTGCTGTGTCCGAGCTATAACTGAAGTCTTGTCTAGATGATCCTGCAGTGCTTCTGTAACCTGTGCCTCCATTAATTTCCCTGGAACAGAAGTTAAACTAACAGGTCTATAATTACTTGTGTCGCCCTTTGATTCTTCTTTGTGAATTGGGGTCACATTTGCATATCTCCATTCCAAGGGTACCTCTCCTGAGTCCAAGGAAGCTCTCATAATTATGGCGAAGGTTTTGCTTACTTCCTTTGCTGCCTTCTTTAATATAACTGGATAGATCCCATCCACCCCGGGTGCGTTTTTTATGTTTATCTTCAACAATTTCTCCTCCACTTTCCTCTCAGTTATTACAAAATCATCTGGCTCACTGCCAGAGTTTAATTCACCTCTTGCATTCCCCCTCCCTGAATAACGCCTCGTGTGTGAATGTAGATGCAAAATATGCATTTAGTTTGTTAGCCACCTGAGTAGAATCATCAACTTTTGCTTAACAGTATTTTAATTTTTGCTTGTTTTTTTTTAGTTGAGGTATGTTTTAGAGATGAATCTATATTTCGTTTCTCAGAGGAAACAAGTGAGCATGTGCGCAGGGGGCGAAATGAGTTTCGTGCAGATTGCTTAAGCATCGAACTTCAGTTATGGTCTGGAGCATGATATCTGTACATGGTCCAGGGCCTCTATACTGTATATTGTAGAAGGAACAATGAAGCAAGACCAATACGTCAAGGTTTCATAACCAAGACTTTCATCTCAAATTAAAGAGTGGTTCCTAGATGGGCAGTGCGTTTGCATGACGGAGCTCCCTGTCGAGGGAAAGAAAGTAACCAAAGTCCTACAAGAATTAAACCTGAAAACATTATCTTAGCCTGGAAACAACTCTGACATGAATCCAACAGAAAATTTGTGGACTATTGTGAAGAGAGAAATTAAAAAAAAAAAAAAAAATCACGATTTCCATCAAAGCAGAGCTGATCAACAATCTGATCAAAATCTGGCACCACAATAAAAAGATAAAAATTAATTGATAGTAATAGAATGCATACGAATTTAAAGTACAGTACTGTAATTTTTTTAAAAATGCAGCATTAAATTAAAAAAACTGTAAAGCATATCTTTAGTCTATAATTTGACCATCTCTTTATGTATGCCAAAACACAACATGTGGAAGAGGCGATTGAGGAACGCATTAATTCTTTGATGCAAAAACAGACAAAATCTACACAAAGTATCACCTGTACAGCTTTCTCAGGATACAAGAAACTAGATTTTTGCTCTTCGTTTGAATAAAGTTCTTTTATTAATCTTTATAAATCCCAAATACACATTATCATAGAATATTGTTAACAGACTATCTGCAGTTCCTTACCTTTCTTGCAAACATCGAATATACTTGTATCAATTAGCGAGCATTCAATAACATCTTCCCAACAGTTTTCACCAGTATATTCTGAAAATGATAACTTACAGAAATTGAAGTACAGTTTCAATAGTTATCTTCTTGATTCCCAAACCTTAATCCATCTATGGTACTAGTCTAGTCTAAGACTCAGTGGACGGTTGTGTTGTTGATTTTAATAAAAAAAAAAATCTCTACCAGGTCGTACTGATTGAATGCCGTGCATGAAAGGAAAATAAATTTAATTAATAAAGTTACCAACTCATTAACTAATCCTAAGAGATAGTTCACCAATTTCTCCATTGAATTGAAGCCAACTGATTATGTACCATCTCTCTCTCTCTCTCTCTCTCTCTCTCTCTCTCTCTCTCTCTCTCTCTCTATAGTTTCCTTTCCCATCTTTCTGTCTGTCCTGAAAATCGAGCCAGGCACAAATCGATGCATAAGTCGATAATTTGTCAAAAAGCAGCAGCCTCACATTGTAGTTTATCTCCATTAATGCTTCGCTGATCAAAGTATCTAATTCTAGAGTCAATATCATATTAGTGATAACATGGTTTACAAATGGCTAACAAAGAAGCCATTATTTCTTGTGGGACTTCTTTTTTTGCTGTTATAATAGGTATGTTCTGTTCTGAAGAGTATTTCAAGGAAGTAAGAGAAGTGATATCATCCTCTTCTGGTTTTTGCGAAATTCTGTGAAGTAATCGTACTGTATATATTAATAGAGATGAAATAAATATTCCAACTTTTAGTTAAGAAGGGCGAAATGTGTTTACCTTATATTCCAGCGTATAAGTCGACCTTTGAAGCAATAAAAAAACACCTAAAACTTTAAGGTATACGTCTAGTATAAAATCGTAGGCTTGAATTACAGGCATGTGCTAAGTGTTAGTTAAGACATTAATATTGAGGCATTATTACAGAAACCAGTTTGCAGTACATTTACATAATAAGGTTACAAAATGTCATGGAGTTTAATCTTTTAAAAAAGGAAGAAAGAACAGAAATAATTGAATTAAAAAATAGACCGTGGTCTTAATGCACATTTGCTGTATTTCGCACCACTCCACGTGATGCGAAAGTTGTTGTTGGGTGTTAGATGCATGAGCGACTTAGGCCATGTTACGCCTTAATATTATATCTCTAAATTGCGTGTATTCTGCGTTTGTTGATCTGCTGTTTGCTGGAGGAAAAACCGTGCCACTCTCGCTTGAGACCAAATAACTCTGCCATGTTGTGAAAAAAACCCATAAAAATTCCTCACGTCATCGATGGGATTCGAACTCTGGTCTTTTCCTCCCGGCGTGAGGAGGATGGCGATTCTACCAGTTATGTTACCAACGAGGGCCGTGATCTGAAATATGATTTAAAACGTACCGTCCAGTTATACGTCGAATTGGGAAGGGAAAAAATCGAAGTCGATTAAACGTCGAAATACAGGGTGTCCCAAAAGTCACTGCGTATTTTGGTGAAACAGTGTGATTTTCAAATAAATTTCATTGCAAGTATATTCTTTTTTTTTTTTACATAAAACAAGTATTTGTAATGTGTTAGAGATGTTATTATAATTTTTATTAATTTTTTTAATGTTTTCTTTTCAGACCCATAATTCATGATGAATGTTCACCACCACTTTGCTTATTGGAGGCTTGAAGTGGTGAAACCCATGTTTAGTCTCTAGAGCAAAGTTTCCGGCTTCCCCCCCCCCCATACTTCTCCTTCAACCCATGCACGGTACTAAGTGCTATAGGTTTTGATGCCTTTCGTGTTTGGTGTTTTCATAAAAAAAAAAAAAAAAAAGAGCGAATTTTTGTGGTAACATCCCGCATCAAAGGAATGAAGGGAAAGTTTTTCAAGGAGATTTCATAGTCCCGGTCTAACGGACAATGCGATATATATCCCATCTAAAAAATGGATTCTGAACATTTCTGCAACTCCACAATGCAGGGAAAAACATCCTGCATTTTGGGTTATTTCCAAAATTCACAAGTGATGCAGCTTTTTTTTTTTTTTTTTTTTTGTCCGCCACTGTACCTGTCAATGCGGTGGGTTCGTCCACTAGTGAGAGGGGTGACAGCGTCGCGTTGCCCAAGAACAAGATGTTCCATGAATTCTGTCCTTTCGGTGTATGTTTACAGACATAGTATATCCCCCCCCCCCTTATAGCTTTGATTACTTCGGTGCAAAAGCTCATAACTAGCTCATTGACTTTCTTGGCTCCGTCCCGTGGTGGTTGTTGGTCTGGTATCATAGAAGTTTCGTTATTGGTTCCGGAAAATGTTTTTTCAATCATGCAGAGGCTAGTTTCCTCCCAAGAATTACATAATAGCACTGACCACCTTGGGTGCAGCGGGTTTATTAATATGCATGACGAAAGCCTTTTGGGCCACTGTCGTTCACTGAACGCCTTCTGGAGTAATGCGAAAGTGCAGTATGCGCACTGATAAAAGCTCGTGTACTTTTCCTAATCCCTTTACTGAGTGTTTACAATTTGGGAAGCCGTTTTATATGAACAGTACATTCTGAAAAAGCTGTGAGTCAGAGATCTCTTGTAAAAATACTTCTTTGGTCAATGTTCACCTTTGTCATGGCCAGCTGGCTTAGACTTTCGCACGATGTTACAGTTTCGAGAAGAAAGGGGTTTCTTCTGGCAATTGAAAATCTGCGAAATCTGACTATAAGCATCTCTATCTTTCGCAGCTTAATTTGTACCCTATGCTACCTCACTGTGATAGCAGAAAAAAAGTCGTATAAACGTGTCCAATTCCTGTTATTTTTGGTAAAAAAAACAAAAATAATAAAAAATAAGAGCAAGCAGACACGTACTTAGTATGAATAAATATTTGTTTGGTATGTGTCTGCTTATTTATTCATGCATTGCCAAGAGTCATGTGGGCTATATGCACACATATGGGTTGTACTTCCCATATCAAAAAATGGAACTTTTAATATTAAATATTTTAACAGAATCATCGGCTTACACGCAACTTTTTTCAAAAAATTTCGAGTTAACTAGTTTTAATTGGTTCTGTTCTATAAATCTAAAAGAGGGATAATTATAAAAATCTAATTCAATCGGGAGACAAATTTAAATTTAAGATAATTAATATGGGATTTATTAAACACGTTAATTATGTATGTATTGATTAAACTAATAAAAATTATGCCACAGAGAGGATAAATGTGATAATTATAATAAAAAAGGGGCTTTATTATCCGATCAGTCATTTGCCGTTTTGCGCTCCTGAAACTCGTTTGCACATTCCAAGGTCAGCTGTGGAAAGATGGCAGAACGAAGGTGATATAACAGTCAAGAAACGATCCGGGAGGCCAAGAACACTTACTGGGTGGAACCGGTGATACCTAAAGGTAGTTACGTCATCTCGACCGTCATCTCTACAAACAGCGAGATCCGCGGTATCAACAAGAGTGGCCCCAAGTGCATCTTCTGCCCGTTATTATAACGTCGAATTTTGATCATCCCCTAGTTTACAATATAAAGTGTTAGCTCTTTTAATTACATTAATTAATTATATAAATTACTATAAAGATAATAAATTAGTAAGGATTGCGCGCGCGCGCCCAGACACACACACACACACACACACACACACACACACACACACACTTCATATTAGAAATGCATAAGGCATGTGGCCCTCGTGGCAAGCACAGTGGATACGATGGCTGTACGTCTGTGTTCCATTCCTATCGAGAGGGGTAGAAGAAATTATGCAAGAGGCTGCGACCTCTTGCAGGAAACTAGGTTTTCATCCCGCAAACAGGTAAACCCATCTAGCAGTATTAGCATTAGCATTAGCATTAGTAGAGGCATATGATGCAAGAAAGCAAGCTTATTCAGCATCAGCCAAAAAAAAAAAAAAAAACCCTCTCCCATTTCACCCCTCCGTTCGTTCGAAATACCTGTCCAGTTGAGCTTTAAATTTGTTTAGGCTATCAACTTCAACAACAAGTGATGGAAGTCGGTTCCACCAACCAACCACCCGCTGGCCAAAGGCAAATTTCCACACATCTATCCGACATCCGTCCTTCCTCAATTTGAATTTATGCCCTCTGAGGTGATTATTCTGAGAAAGATGAAGAATCCCATTGGCATTGAGCATGCTCAAACCATTCAAAGCCTTATACACCTCTATCAGATCACCTCGCCGGTGCCTAGTCTCCAGACTCTGTAATTTGCAAAACTTAAGCCTTTCTTCGTAAGGGCAACCCTTTGTTCCATTTACTAATCTTGTTGCCCTTCTCTGTACCCGTTCCAGCAGCTCTACATCCTTCTTGAAATGAGGCCTCCAGACCTGTATACAGTACTCAAGATGTGGCCTAACCATTGCCTTATACAAGGGAATAATCACCTCCTTATCCCTGCTAGAAAAATTCCTGTATATCATTGACAAGACACCATGAGCTACTCTTGCAGCTCGTCTGCACTGCTCAGAGAACTTCATATCTGCCTGCACAATTACCCCCAGGTCCTTTTCATTCTCCACCACTGTCAGTGTAGTACCGCAGAGTTGATACATTGCTCTGGGGTTACTGTTACCCATATGTAGTACTTTACATTTGTCAATGTTAAACTTCATTTAGCATTAGCATTAGCATTAGTAGAGGCATACGATGCAAGAAAGCAAGCTTATTCAGCATCAGCCCAAAAAAAAAAAAAAAAACCCTCTCCCATTTCACCCCTCCGTTCGTTCGAAATACCTGTCCAGTTGAGCTTTAAATTTGTTTAGGCTATCAACTTCAACAACAAGTGATGGAAGTCGGTTCCACCAACCAACCACCCGCTGGCCAAAGGCAAATTTCCGCACATCTATCCGACATCCGTCCTTCCTCAATTTGAATTTATGCCCTCTGAGGTGATTATTCTGAGAAAGATGAAGAATCCCATTGGCATTGAGCATGCTCAAACCATTCAAGGCCTTATACACCTCTATCAGATCACCTCGCCGGTGCCTAGTCTCCAGACTCTGTAATTTGCAAAACTTAAGCCTTTCTTCGTAAGAGCAACCCTTTGTTCCATTTACTAATCTTGTTGCCCTTCTCTGTACCCGTTCCAGCAGCTCTACATCCTTCTTGAAATGAGGCCTCCAGACCTGTATACAGTACTCAAGATGTGGCCTAACCATTGCCTTATACAAGGGAATAATCACCTCCTTATCCCTGCTAGAAAAATTCCTGTATATCATTGACAAGACACCATGAGCTACTCTTGCAGCTCGTCTGCACTGCTCAGAGAACTTCATATCTCCCTGCACAATTACCCCCAGGTCCTTTTCATTCTCCACCACTGTCAGTGTGGTACCGCAGAGTTGATACGTTGCTCTGGGGTTACTGTTTCCCATATGCAGTACTTTACATTTGTCAATGTTAAACTTCATTTGCCACCTCTCAGCCCATCTGTTCAACCTTTCCAGATCCTGTTGCAGCAGCATAGCGTCAGTAGTGTCCTTGACGACCCTGCCAACCTTTGTATCATCTGCAAACTTGGACATTAAACTTGATATCCCATCATCAATATCATTCATAAACACCGAAAACAACAACGGACCCAACACTGAACCTTGAGGAACTCCACTAATAACATTAGTCCACGTTGAGCAGTGTCCATTGATTACCACTCTCTGTCTTCTGCCACTCAACCATCCCCTTATCCATAGCAGCAATTTGCCTCAAATGCCACACTGCTCCAATTTGTGCAGCAGTCTTCCATGTGCAACAGTATCAAAAGCCTTTCTAAGATCCAAATATATAATATCAAAGTTATTCCCTGCATCCAGTTCTTTTGTGACTACATCATAGTATCCAATCAAATTGGTCAGGCAAGACCTGCCCTTAACAAAACCATGCTGCGTCTGAGCTATAACTGAATTCTTGTCTAGATGATCCTGCAGTGCTTCTTTAACCAGTGCCTCCATTAATTTACCTGGAACAGAAGTTAAACTAACAGGTCTATAATTACTTGTGTCAGCCTTTGATCCTCCTTTGTGAATTGGGGTTACATTTGCACATCTCCAGTCTATGGGTACCTCCCCTGAGTCCAAAGAAGCTCTCATAATTATGGCTAGGGGTTTGCATACTTCCTTTGCTGCCTCCTTTAATATAACTGGATAGATCCCATCCACCCCAGGTGCCTTTTTTATGTTTATCCTCAACAATCTCTCCTCCACTTTCCTCTCAGTTATTACAAAATCATCCAGCTCACTGCCAATGTTTACTTTACCTACATCATTCTCCTTCCTGAATAACTCCTCATGCGTGAATGTAGATGCAAAATACTCGTTTAGATTGTTAGCCACCTGAGCAGGATCCTCAACTGTTGAACCATCAATATCCAGTGGACCAATCTGATTCATCCCTTTCCTTCTCGAGTTCAAGTATGTAAAGAACTCTTTTCTGTTTTTCTTTGCATCCTTTGCCAAGGATTTTTCGTAGTCTGCCTTTGCCTGCCTAATCTCCTTTGTGACTTGGTTACAGACCAACTTATATCTATCATAGGCTTCCATGTCACCCATTAATTTATATGTATCCCATGCATTTTTCTTCTCTGCCACATGTCTCATTAGTTCATCTGACAACCATTTAGGCCTAAACCTTGAACAGTATTTCTTAGTTGGTATGTAAAGCCTGGTAGCCTCCAAGATTAGTTCCTTGAATGCTTCCCATTTTGAGTTTGCTGTTGGTAACATCATCAGTTGGTCCCACTTTATAGAATTTAAATACTGTCTCAGACCATCATAGTCGCCTTTACGAAAACAAAAACCCTTCCCTTTACCTCTGATGGTAGTTACCTCCTTGAGTAAATCCCACTTCAACACACTGTGATCACTGCCACCTAGTGGTTCATTTATCTGCAGGTTCTTAATGCATGAAGAGTCACTACTGATAATCAGATCAAGAGTATTGCTCCCTCTTGTTGCCTCACGAACATGCTGGTGTAGAAAACAATCATCCAATAAATCCACAAAAGCCTTGCTAGTGTGCGAGTGACCAACCCACAAATTCCAGTCAATATCTGGGAAATTAAAATCCCCCATTATAAGACTCTCTGATTTACTGGCCCACTCTATTTCCCTGTACAATATCTTATTATACTCATCAGAGTCATTAGGCCTATAGCACACTCCTACTCTCAATTTTGATTTCCCTATGCTTATGTCACACCAAACTGATTCGGCACTGCCCTGTCCAGCGATGTCGACTGGCTTCACTTCCTTGGATTTTATGTGTTTTTTAACTAATAGCATAACCCCTCCTCCCTTCCTATCCTGTCTATCCTTTCTGTAGACATTGTATTCCCCAAATTCCAGTTCCGCATTACTTATATCTGTGTGACACCACGTCTCTGATATCCCAACAATATCTGCCTTTGATGTTTTGAGCAATACCTCAAATTCATCAAATTTATTTACCAAACTCCTAGCATTGGTGTACACGCAGGTATACATGCACCTGTTTCTATTCTTAGCTACCCTAACACAACCCATGTGTTTACTTGTACCGCAATGACTACCAGCAGTCTCTGAAATATCCTGCATCTTGTTTTTCAGACTTCTGCTCATTTCAATAGAAGCAGTGCAAGAATCACTTCCACCTCTGCCAGTGGCTACTGTTAATCTATTAGTCCTTGTATCCCCCCCAACTAGCAGTTTTCCGACCCACCTAACACTGCCTCGACAGCATCAGCAAAAATTCTTGCACCCTTTCTATTTAAGTGTATCCCATCCCTGTAGAAGCAATCTCTCCTGTTAACAAGTACAGTCCAGGCTGAAAAAAATTCTACCCCTTGAGCCTTGCACAATCCCTCCAGGGCCGAATTGATCGACAAGGCTCTCATCATATACTCCCTACTATCGTGTAAGGTGTAAGGTGTAAGGTGTAAGGTGTATAGTGTCAGACGGCACCAGGGGTTTCCCCCATCTCTGTGTTGCTTTCATTGTGGGTGTACCAGTTCACTGGGAAATGCCAGAGATTTAAAAGTGTGTGGGCTTTGTATCTGTGTGATGTCGTGTACCGTTGTTCATCTGGTCGTTTAGCCGCTGGACCCCTGCTGAGGCCCAACGTTGCCCCACCTTCGCCCCGTGGAGGCAGACCAGGAACCCAGTAGTTTTAGTTTCACTCTGGCAGGTCCTGCCACCTAATTTCCTGAGATTTCAGAGGCTAGGACCTTAAAAAAAAAAAAAAAAAAAAACGCGCGCGCTCTTTTATATGCACGTATGTACAGACAGAGACATATATCCATCATCGTCGGTTTGATGATCGTTAGGTGAGGGGGATAATGCTTGCATAATAAAGGCCGAAAGAATGGGCGAACGGGAATTTTGACATAATTACGTTTTTGTGTGTGGGACATTCACTAGCATAAAGATAGAGTGGGTGGGAGACTGAAGGCTGGGGGGGTTAAGGCAGAAATATGGGGATGATAGAGTAGGCAACCCCAGAAGTCAGTGAGGCATGCCCATGCCTCACCAGGAGAAAGTAGGGGGCGCCGGGGGGACCGTCCCACCACCGGCGCAGGGGAGGGGGTGGAAAGGCACCAGGCAAGGGAGCCCGGTGAGCTGAAGAACAGATGTTCTTTGGTTATAATGGTAGTGGGTTGTGGGCTGCGGCCATTTGGTTTCTCCTCGTCGTCCTCCTCGTGAACAGTGCCTGTGCATAATCCGAGAAGGCTTGATACTCCTCCTTCGTGTCTAGGAGGTGATGTTCTTGTCCCTGTGGTAAGTAGTGGATTCTGGTGAGGAAAACAACTATCGTGTCTGGGCAGAATTGCAGACACTTTCAAGTTCAACCCTAATTTACGGCTTTTTTTCAGCAGTGACCTGTACTTGCTAAGTAATTCCGCCGGTCTCCTACTCTTAATATCATTCGTGCCAACGTGTACAACTATATCACCTTTTGTTCCACCAGTAGATGGAGTTTAGACAAAATAAAGACCCTCTCGTGGTCTTAGTCATGTTTGTTTCTAAGGAATACAGTTTACCAAATTAGTACATGTTGCAACGCTGCTTATGACAACAGAACGAGTGCTTCCAGGAAATTGTGGAAATCTTTGATGCAAGTTGTTTACATCAGGAGAGACAAACAACACACTTTAAAGTGCAAACAGTACAAATTGTGTCAGTGAAATCATTTTTGCAAGGAACCGTCTATTCTGCATTACATCTTAAAATCTCGTCCTTTATCTAATCATTAGTTTTCCAATAAATGTGCTGACTGTTCAAAATAAGAATACAGTACAGAATGGCGCAATTGCTTTTATCCAAATTTCAATTTTATTTTCTGCCTACGTTATAGCTCGAAACAAGTTGAAAACAGTTAATCAATATTAGCTGTAATAATATAAACAATATCAAGCAATCCAAATTCAGTTTTGAACTAAGAGTAAAAAGTTTGCTTCTTGCCCAAATGGTAGTCGAGCTTTCTATTCTTTTGCCAAGGTTATTGGCTGCAGTTTCTGACCATCTGTAATCCCACCTCTGTTGCAACATGATGGCTGTTCTGCAGCCTCAGCTAAAGATAAAGCCAACTTAATAGCATCAGAGATGAAGCAAACTTGATAGCATCATCAACGTGACAGTATCCTAGATGAAGCCAACGTGATAGCATCATAGATAAAGCCAACTTGATGCATCGTTAATATCATCCTAGATGAAGCGACGCAGTACCATCCTAAATAAAGCAAACTTAATAGCATCCTAGATAAAGAAAACAATATCCTAGATAAAGCCAATTTGATGGTATCCTTATTGTCATCTCCGATAAAGCCAACTTGATGCATCGTTAATGTCATCCTAAATAAAGAAAACAATATCCTAGATGAAGCCAATTGAACAGCATCCTACTTTTCTTCTTACCCTTGTATTGACGATCTTGCATATCGTCTCCTACCATACTAAATAGATTCCACTCAATGCCTCCTGTGGCCTTCCCACAGAAGGATATTAGAAGAATTTGAACGATCTTGATACCAAGAAATCTTCAGGCTTCAATGGTATTTCTCTGCTTATCAAACGTGCACTCCTGAGCTGAGCTTGCTCCTGTTTTGTATCGCCTTCTTCACACTTTCTTATTCTGCTGATGTTTTTCCTTCTCCATGGAAATTTTCTTATATTCAGTCAGTTCTTTAAAAAGGTGAGAAACCCCCTCTTTCAATTATCATCCCACTGGACTTCTCCTCTAATCCTCTAATTTCCTCTCTCTCTCTCTCTCAATCTCAACTCTAATCCCACTCTAATCTTTCCTAAGTAATAGAGGAATCAACCAACCACCAGCTCTTAAGCTGTCTCAAAACCTTCCATCTGATCAATGACGGCTAATGTGGATTACGTCAGTGCCGATTCACTAACGATATGTTTTATATTAATATCTTAATTAAAATATATTAATTATGTTAATTATACGTTCTTATGGACCATGATGCCAAGCTGATCTGTGGACAAATTCAGTGGAGAGTGTTCGGCAAGACGCAAGTTGCGCTTGACATTTCCAAGTCTTTTGATTGTGTTTGGCATAAAGATCTTCCAAAAATGCTGCGATCTGTATTGCCTACTGTTTTTGCAATTGGACATCCAGATTTCTCTTTGACCATTCACTGCGAATGAAGATAGATCTCTGCCTCTCCCTCACTTAACTAATGGCGCCTCCGTAGCCAGGTGGGAAGGAGCAGCAGCGCGTAGTACACGCTTCTTGATTAGACCGCGGTTCGAGCCAGTCACCACCGGATGCGGAAAGGTCAGGGAATGACCACCGCATATCCCGGAGCAATATGGCCTTAGTTGCTAATGCTCCAAAAAAAAAACAACAACACTTAACTAATGCTGGTGTTCCCAAGGTTCGACCCTTTCTTCCACTCTTTTTTTTTTTTTTTTTTTTTTTGGTACTTCTTATACTGACTGTACTTTCTTTTATGCTTTGGACCTTCTTATACTAACTGGAAAACGTATCTATAGTTTTGCTGATGACTATGTTATATTCCACCATTCAGTGCGAGAAACTTTGTATTGCAGAAGCAACTTCAACTTCTCGAATATTTACCACTAATTCCTTGAATGCTGATCTTTAGATAATTGTCCAATGGTGCAAAGAAAAATTAGTTGACTTTAATTCTTCCTTTTAAAACTAAGTCCTTATTTTTCGGGGGGGGGATAGCGAGAAGTCTACTTCCCCTATGCTCATGTCCGATGGCACACAGATTTCTAAACAAAATCACATATCTCTGTTGAAGATTGCTCTGATTTCCAATATACATCCAATATGCATAAGCACAGCACGAACAATGCTTCCACTGCCTTTAAAAACGATTTTCTTTTTGATTTGGACGCTACTTTTCTATTAAACAGCTACTGACTTTGTACAAATCTCAAATCTGCCCTACCTCGGAATATTGGTTTTGGGGACACCACACTTCGGGTGTGGTGCCCCCAAAACCTCCAAGCAAGTAGCCTCTCTCGAAAAGAGGGCAATCAGGTTAATTAATGACCCATCTTTTACAAAGTTTCTCCGCTCCCTGTCTCATGGACATTCAGTTTCTGCTGCATGCCTTTTCTGTAGATACCTCCATGGGCACATGCACTGTTCTTCTGAATTGACTCTCTTTCTCTCTTCGAAACCAGTACTAACACGTGCTACACCTAAACATTAATTCACCGTCCAGCTCCAAAAACCTGCTTTTTATCTTCCTCATTTATGCTTTCTATTTGTATTCTCTAGTACAGAACAACCTTCCTTTACATGTATTTTCCGAAAGTTACATTACAGAAATGCAAGTCTAATGTCAACGACTACCTTTGTTTTCTCAACTTTCAACCGATGCACGTACTAAATAGCACAGGGTCCAATACCTCTCGTTTTGGGGGTTTCATTAAAAAAAAAAAAATACAGAAATAATCGTCAATCCATTGCTTTTGTCCACGAACTGAAGAAACACACAATGGACTGACGCAGTGAACTGGGTAGTCCCTGGTGAATCTATTACGATCTGGAGAAACAGAACGCCGATTGCCTTTGATCCCACAGGTTCTACTTGCAGAACGATAATATGCTGCCCCATAACTCACGCGATGTATCAGCGATCAAAGACCTGTCTGTGGAAGTCATCTTTGCACATCTAGGGTAGTGCCAAGGCAGTGGTGAGTAGCTCCAACCGCATTTCTGCCAGGAATGCAAAAATTAAATACATTTTAAGTTGTAGGGACCGTGCTGTGAACTGTTTAATTAATTACTTATTAATTTACTGGGATAATTATATATTAATTAATATATAATTATCCCAGTTATTGCCTCCCCAGATCTGCCGTTGTATTGATGAAGTGGTGGAAGTGGCAAATTGAGGAAGAGCGTGAGGATATAGTGTAATATATTTGGAAATGGTGTATAAGTTACTTGTAATGCAATTTTCTTCATGTAATGTTCATGATAAATGTCTTACTGAAGTTGTTTCTCTGTTCCAGGGCGAACTGGTTCCGACCCGTGGAGGTGCTACCGAGTGTTCATGGATGCTTAGTTTAGTAAATTCACAAGCAAAAGAGCTTATAGCCAGCTTACCCTAAGTCAACAGCTCCTTGATGGTTATCCGGATCCTGCAAGTTTCCGCATAGATGCAGATCTACGTAGAGATAAATAAATGGGACAATGTTCCTCAAAATGGTTAAGGACTGTGGTCTCTTCCACTGTGTGGTTCCATCACGTCCTGTGTTCCTGGACGTGATGTGCTTTCTGTGCGTCGTTGATGATATTAACATAATCCCACTTGCTGAACTAGGAAACTGAAAGCTCGTCTGCATGTGGATGAAGTGTCGCGGGACTGTCGCCTCGAGAGACGAACCATTGTCACTTTGTCAAATTCATTGTCACATTGTCAAATTCATTTCAGTCTGCATAAATGCAGATTGAAATGAATTCAGAGTGAAAACCGTGCTGATCTGATTAAAATACAGTTATTGTATTTTATTCAATGTTTTCATCATATTCGATGCTCCTTTTGTAATGTTTGAACGTCTATTCTGCCCTTGTCGTGGTATCAAAGCTGATATAATCATCGCTTTCTTCACACCAGGTGGGAAAGAACTGAATTCGAATCCCGTCAATGACGCGGAGAATTTTTATGGGTCTATTTCACAACGTGGCTCAGTTGGTCAGTCTCAAGCGAGGATAGCATGGTTTTTCTCCCGAAAACTTGGGTTTTTCGTCCAGCAAACAGAAAATCGACCTAAGAACATACGCAATTTACAGACAACGGATGGAGCAACACGACCTTAGCTGCCAATGCTCCTAAAACTTAACAAACCAACCAACGTCTGTCTTTCCAAA
Source organism: Mastigoproctus giganteus (assembly GCF_048544385.1). Lineage (NCBI taxonomy): Eukaryota > Metazoa > Arthropoda > Arachnida > Uropygi > Thelyphonidae > Mastigoproctus > Mastigoproctus giganteus. Next base: position 41,604,918 of record NC_143587.1, on the reverse strand, counting down.
TTCATTCTGTATACTGGCTTTCGATGACAAGGTCCTTGGATGTTCACATTCTTTCCGTAAGATTCAAGTATCTACCTACGGGGGTCCGTTTTGCGGCAGTCATTATCAGAAACCCTGATCCAGTTGTCATTCGCCTTCATACTTTCTGTACTTTTCAATTTTCCGCAGCCACCTTGGAGGGCGATTTTGGGGAAGTCACCTTTCTTGCCGCCCTATTTCCAGTATTCTCAAGATATTCTCCGTATCTGGAAGAATTGAATAGAGCTCTTACCTTTCTAGGGAAGTATAACATGATCTAGAGGGACTTTCTGCCTGTCTGACCTGGTTACTAATCACATCTGCTTGCAGTAAGTCACTGGCAATGCGCAAAAGTGTACGAAAGAATGTTCTTTGGTGGGTGGCGAAGCCCACACAACTTAGATCATAGTTGAAAGCTACTAGGCGTCGTCTCGATCTTGCCCGCAGTAGGGGTCTTCTTCACTTTGCTGAATCCCTCTTTGACCGGTATAAGACCCTTAGGAGACAGTTTGTCAATGTATACCACCAAAAATAATCTACGTGGAAGCATCTTGCTCATATTGAGGGTAACAATTATTCCTGGGATCTTGTCCGCGAGATTATTAGACATAAGCTCTCCATAATCTGGCAACTTTGATTCCGTCACGAGGCAAGAAACTCTGGAAACTACCAGGGTGCTCTGCATCGTGATGTATTCATTGTATGCATCCAGGCGATAGTTGACACCTGGATGGATGGATACAATGAATAAAATTTTCAACCAATTGATCATCGGGGACCTGCCAAATTGGAATAATGAAAAACAGTCCAGGATCATCGAGGAAAATAGTTCCTATTCCGCTGCAGGCTGGGAAGAACACTTGAGTGTCACCGAGGTTGGGAAAGCCACTGTCCTCGATCTCATCGGTGAAGTTGTTTTGTCAAACGCATCTGGTCCATTGACCCTGGCTACTACATTTGAGGGTTTTTTAATATCTGTCTCCAGGAAGGCTACTTCTTGCACCCCTGAAATTACGGTAATCTCTGCCTTATTCCCAAATATCCGGCTGCCTCTGACATTGACTCAGCTGCTTATTGCCACATTGCACTTCTCCCCATCCTTGGAAAGGTACTTGAAAGACTTTTCCTCACCAGAATCCTGACCAAACATAATGACAAAGGTCTCTGAGCTTCCCACCAATACTTCTTCAGGGCAGGATGTTCTAGTATTGATGCCTTGCTTCAACTCTGCCACAGGAGAGAGGACTCTGGCTCCAAATATGTTTTTACCGTCTTCATCGACTTCAAGGCTGCTTTTGACTTGGTTTGGTGTCTCAGTGTCATCAGGCGGGTCAAACAGGCTGGATGTTCAACTGAAATATATAGATGTATCATCACCTACAGGAAATTTACCATCAGGAAAATTATCTTCTACTACCACATCATTATGCCAATTTCTAGGGATTCCACTTTGGGTCCAGCCATATGGAACATGGTGTTGGATGAGTGGTTCTCCAACAATTTTGGCATGACCACCATGTTCTCGTACGCGGATGACGTTGTCCTCGTCGAGGGTCCCATCCAGGCCGCCCAGGAGGTGCAAGCTAACACCGCCCTAGATGCTCCCACCGAATGAGTTAACACCCACAAGTTCATCATCTCCACTAAAACTAAAATGCTACTGATCAAAGGCTCCCTTAAAAATTCGTAAGCCACCTCTTGTTCCTCTTCGATACTCTTCTCTAAAGATTCATACTATGGTCAAATACATTGGAGCTCTCTTCAACTGCAAGTGGTTCTTCATGCCACGCCTCGACTACATCAGGGCCACCAAAAGTTATATTGCCATGCTGGCTTGCGTCACCAGGACGGATTGGGGATTAAGGGCAGAATCCTCAAGCATATGAACTCCACAGTTTCTTTCTAATCATCACGTATGGTGCCCGTCCTGGTTCCACAGGGTTAAGAGAACCACATTTTCCAGTAAACTCAACCAGATTCAACGTCTGTTCATCTTTCGGTCCACCCGAGTTTGCAGAACTACCTTCACTCTGGCACTCCAAATCATATAGGTCCCGATGGACCTATATGTAGCTTTCTGTGGCTTCCTGCACAGCGCCACAACTAATATACCAACCACCTTTCTTGGAATCTCTACGGCTGGTGATGTGAACTTTGCAACCAAAAAGAAGACACTGGTCTGAAGTGTGCAACCTCTGGCAAGCCCGCTACTGTTTACTCGGATCTTAGACTAACAACTCCTTCAAAGTAATCTCTTGGAGCTTCAGTCTTTTCATTCTGTGATGAAAATCGTATGTTGGTAATGATGTAAGAGTGTATTTCAGATTAGTATTATAATTGTGAAAGAGAAAGAAAAAAGAGAAAATATATGAGACAAAGAGGGGGAAAATAGGCTTAACGACGTAATTAATAAAGAGGGTAGGTAACATTTCAAAGTAATTAAATAGAAAATAAATGTAGGTAAGGATAACTCGAAAGTAAGTCCATTATTAAGATTGATAGACGGAATTGACTGAATAGAAGGGATTGAACTGAATAATAGATGAGTCCTTATGCATTATAGGTATTATGTAAAGTAAGTATTGTGAATGGCAAGTTATAGATTTAATAGTTTAACTTTAGTATGAATTGATTCATATTTATTTAGAAGGCATCCCATTAGTCAGAGAATATGATTAGGGAGCATTTTAAGAATTAGCACAGCAGTCAGGTCATATTGTGAGCCTTAGTGCTTTGAAAGATTCTCTCTCCAAGGTAGATAGTGAAATATTAAATAGGAAAGATATTGAAGAAATAGATAACAAAGAATAATAACAAAGAGATAAATGAAAAGATAGTTTCATTTATACCCTCCCTATAGAATGTCTCTGTTCTCAATTTCATTCTGTTTATTGGCTTTCAATTCATCGAATGTGTGGGGATTATTTTTTTCTACACATTCGATAAACTGAAACTGATGAACTTTACCTTTTAACAAGCCGAAAAAAACTCTCAACAATGCTGCAGTCAACTTGCTCAACTCCCCGAATATTGATTTCAATAAGGTCCTTGTAGGATCTTATTGAAATCAATTTTCGGGGAGTTGAGCAAGTTGACTGTACCTACAAGGCTTATAGGAAACAAATTCTGATATATTCTCACGAGTTTATGCAATTTCGAAGTTAAACAAATAAATTAAATGAAGTAATTTCAAACCATTTATCTTAATCTTGAGGAGTTTGGTAAATCACATATTTATAATAGCCAAATAATAAGGTGTAAATAATAATAATCATCAAAGGACAGACTGCAAATTATATATTTTCTTTATCGGCTTACTATGACCTAAATATAAAACAACTCGTACGTTAAGTGTGTCTCACATCTACAAAATTGTATACTTTTATGTTAATTGTAATTTTTTTTGGGGGAGGGTGACGTAAATATTTTGTAAGTTGGATGAAAGTTATGTTAAATTTTTATTTTTGTAACATCCCTTTAGGGGTGAATAATTTTAGGATTTTCATTCATAAATATTCACGAGAACTATTTCAAATAATCAGATATCACGAGTAATCTTTGAATATATTTAAATTTGCGTAATCTCCTTTTGGCCTTGTTACTAATAACCAGCCAGGCAGCGAAAGTTCTTTAAAAAGAAACAGAGGAAGAAGAAATGAACCAAAAAAAAAAAAAAAAGAAAGAAAGATTTGTTGCAAATAGTAACTATCGTGCGACTTAACATTATTATCTCTAAGAAAAACAGGTTAATGGCGTCGTGCAGTTCATGTCAGACGACACTATACCACGAATAAGTGAGATTTGCAACGTTATCAGTGTAAGCTATTAAAAGGATTTTGCAGGAAAAAACGTAACGTCATATAAGTTAATTTTTAATTCATAACACGTGGTTTGAGATAAGCTTAGGTTGCTTCTGTCGATTATAATAATACAAGGTCGTGCTGTTATTATGTATACAGTGGCTATTTTTAAGTCTCTCTCTCTCTCTCTGTTACCCATCTATTTAGCTTTAAACTTCTGTTTAATCGCAGACGTTGAAATAGAAAATCGCAGACATTTCAAGACGTTGAAATAGAAAAAATGCGCTTTTAAGAAAAATACAGTTAGAATATAAAACAAACTTCACGAAATTAAATATTATGTTTGTAGTTAATGCTACATCCGGCAGAAAATTATTAACCCGATTAGTGTCCTGATGGGAGGTTTTGGTCCCGAAAACAAAGATCGTGTTCGTGATGGTGATGCAAGTGGTCTGCACCAATAAGATGATGACAGTGGAGAAATTTTGTTGTCGTTTAGTACAATGTTGCGTAGTCAACATTGTATTAAACGACAACAAACAATAGGCAAGGGCTTAGCCGGGGGGGGGATGCAAAGGGAGCGAATGCTCCCCCTATAATAAATTTTGTCCTACTTGGCGCCTTCTGTGTGTGTGTGTGTGTGTGTGTGTGCGCGCGCGCTGTTGCCGGCTTGCTGGCACGGGGGTTCTTTTGAATGGCTCCAAACTCTCTTTGGACATTCAGTGCGTGACTGTTGAGGTTGGCCATGGTACATGCGTAGTTGTGGCCTACTTCCCCGTGGTGTAGACGGACACTGGGCAGGCTTTCCAAGTGATCGCCTGCCTGATGACAAAACGGACTAAACAACACAACAACACACACACTGCACAAACATAATGCTGTATTATACACATTTCTGGCCTGTTACAGTGCTCTGTAACCATCACAGTGTACAAAGGCGAAGTTGAACTTTCGTTTAGGTGCTGTCCTACATAAGATACTATACATGTCTACATATCTACTTGGTGCCTTCTTCCCAAGTTCCCAATGAATTCGTTTTTTATCCTTAACATCTGAAGATATTACAATAATGAAAACTATGAATGAAACTGGAACAGTGGAATGAAACTAAAAAAATTACATTCAAACAAACAATTGGCGTCTATTTTATCTCTTTGCTCCTCCTCACTTCAAAACCTGGCAAAGGGACAACGAAGTAATTTAACCTATTGTCAATTTAACCTGGAGGCTTTAACCTATTGTCAATAGGTTAAAGACTCCACTAGTTCGGGGTTAAGAGATGTCTACAACAAATTCCTCTCTCGTCTTAAGTATGACCTAACAATCACAGGAAATAGCGACTAACACGACGCCAGGAAAACCATAAGTGGGCCATCAATTTGTTTTGTCTAATGAATGACGCGTTTTGCACTATGTACAGTATGTGGGTGGAGAAAAATACAAGACGGTTAACAACAGTTAACCTGGGTAAATTACTTTAACAAGATACAGAAAAAAAATGTACTAATGATCTGTAAATACACTGCTTGACAAAATTAACAGACAAAATGTTTTTCATGAATATTTTTTGTGAACTGTGTCGCCGAAGGCGAATATTTGATATTATAGGCATCTTGGCATGCAAATTTCGAGTTATCCAACAGAAATCGATCTACCATCTTCCAGAGCCGCACATTATGCAAATTATTCATGCCTATAAAAGCAGGGGTTGCGACAACATCACCTCATTCCCGTTTTTTTTTGTTTTTTTTTTTTTTTTGGCTTCCCCAGTGGGATAGTCACATGACCAGTACTCAGGATGGCAAGTCATCGTTGTTTAGATGATTCTTTGAGATGGCAGGCCGTTGGACGACTGAAGCCGGGCAGTCGGAGGTGGAGGTGGCACGTTGGCTTAATGTCAGTGTTGCCTGGGGCTACGTCAACGAAAACAGACCACTATCTGGCTCTAACAGCAAGACAGAACTCTAAGACGTCCTGTCATCAACTGTCTCTTAAAGTTGCTGCGGCCACGTGTAAACATTTCCAACCGGACTGTGTTAAGAAGGATCAATTCCAGTGGACTCTACGCAAGGAAGTCAGTAGTTTGTGTCCCATCCTCTTTCCTTCCCTACCAGTTGCCATACTTCTCTTTCTATAAACTTTTCCTTTCCTTATTTACGTTGAGGTTTCTAGCTTGTCTGGACGCGTCTTTTTTGGGTAGTAGTGCCTGGCTGCCTCCAGGTGACGCGGGATGGGAGTCAGGGGATAAGGACTGCGAAATGCCAGACGCCGGCACAGAAAACTCAACAGAACACACATGTACTCTAACAAAAAACAAAAGCAAATTATGACATTAGGGTCACCCGTAAATGATTACATCGAGCCATATATTTATTTTGTCTGTAAATTTCGTGTGTTCTCTGGTCGATTTTCCTGTTTTGCTGGAAAAAAAAAACCTTGGGAAAACCTTGCTATCTACGCCTGAGACCGACTAACTCAGCCACGGAGTGGAAAAATGTACTCTAACACACCCACTTATACACGCACTTACCGCATTGCCCTTACAGAGGCACCAGCGGCGTATAGGAGAAATCCTGGTTACCGCCATTTATGCAATCATACTTTGAATACAATTAACACTAAATCACCTCAGACCTCATCGAAACTAGTGCCATGAACATGTGACTTGGAGCCCTGACAAATGGGGTACAGTTCTGTTCTTTGATGAGTTCCGTTTTAGGCTACAAACAGATTCTAGACGTTATTTCATCTGGAGGCAATAAGTGTCCACCATAAGTGTCCCTCCAGAGAAAGGGACACTTATGGTGGAGATAGTGTTCACGTGTGGGATGGAATATGATCAACTGCCGCACAACCCTCCTCATGTTTTTGATAGGGGGGTACCGTAACTGCTAAGACGTACCGAGAACACATCCTGGAACCCTATTTACGACTTTTAAGGGGTGCGTTTGGCCTAGATTTTCTTTTTATGCACGACAGCGCCACTGCATGTAGAGCTCAAGTGGTGGAGGAATATCGTGAAACTGAAGATATCCAACGACTGCCGTGGCCAGCACGATCAGCAGACTTAAATCCGATCGGACATGTGTTGGGCGTTCTTGGGCGTCGCATTGCACGCTGACAGCCAACTTCTCGGTCACTTGGTGAGCTAAGGTTTACGCCTGTGGAAGAATGGGATTTGTTCCAACAAAATCTTTAGACACCCTTATATGGAGCATGATTCACCGCTCTTAATCCTGTTTAGCCGTTGTAGGGGATCATACGCCGTATTGTTGTCGTGTGACCATATTTTCGATCATCTTGTATCGACTTCTGTAATGTGAACTTTTTGGTAATTCTTATACAGTCCCTATAAATATCCCTTATACTTGTCCGAAGTTTCTTGTTGTCTCCTCATTTGATTTCTATGGTACACCAGCATACCAAATTTTGTCTCGCTTCCTCGCAAGCTGCACGAGTTACACCAAGTTTTCTACCTGTTCTGTTAATTTTGTCGAGCAGTGTAGTGAAGGTATAATATTGGTAAATGCAAGATTCCTGATATCGTTGAAGTTGAAAAATAAAATTAAAAAAGCTGTTAAGGAGTCCAATTGTTTTAGATTAGGCGTCGAGGCAATAATGACGTGAGGCGTTAGTATATCGTCTCTATAAATGCTTGTATTCCGTGGTCGGTGTGTGGGTCTTGTGAGATGAAAAACCGAGTTTCTGGTAGAAAAAACACTTGCGAGACCCTCGCCGAAGACTGACTAACTAGTGTGAAATAAATCCCATATGGGTGTAAGAACAGTGATTGTAAGCCACAGTGTTATCCACAAAAGCAGTTTTTAGGAGTAATGATGGAATCACACATAAAGTTCTCTCAGCTAGTGGAGACATGGAGGTACTAGAAGAAAGGGGCCTGAGTACAAGGATTAATGTCGGGCTACTCGGTTGTCCTTGTCGGTTTTGAGGGTCGTCCTTTGTTTGGTTTTAAAGCCTTTGCAATGGAAGGCCCAATTGCGTTACAACCGCTGTGTTCTCCTATTATATTCCTAATTGCTCCAGTTACAACTGGGGGATCTCACGGAATCCCTAAATGGATCAGCTAGGAATTTTGAAGAAGGATCGCCAACATAACAAAAGAAAGAAAAAAAAACCCTTAATATACACTTAGAAATGTTAATCTTTTATAGAAAGAGAGAGAGAGAGAGAGAGAGAGAGAGAGAGAGAGAGAACAGATCACTTCCACGGCCATCTACCGCTGCCCTCATTGTATTGATTGCTTGCTGCAATAATTCAAAAAACATTCAGCATTTAAAAAACAATTTTATTGCCTCCCGTCCATATTAAATTTGGCCTTCCGAAAAACTTGGTAAAAACCACAAACAAGATGAGTGATGTATTTTTATATTTAACATTAAATTCTGTAGAATAAGTAATCAAATAGGGGATATTTCGTCGAGGCACAAATTGGAAAACTTATGCAGGATGGCACATTTGAGCAATAACCAAGAAATAAATTTTAAAATGATTACTGCCAGTTTCCTAGGCAATGTTCGAGCAGAAAATCATGATTACATTACATGGGTGCCATAAAAAATAGTTTTTAATAAGTCCTTAGAGATAGATTTCCAGTTTTTTTTCCATCAACTCTGGGTGCTGTCAGAGATAATATTGGCAAAAGATTTCATCGAGAGATTTCTGATATGGCAAAGCGTACCAGGGAATACAGAATACAAATACGCTAGCCAACTATTGATTACAGAAGCTCCAGATAAAAGTCAACAAGTTAGATTGACGTACGCAGTGCGTTATATTTCAGGCGAGTTCGATTTTTATTTCCTAAATTAATTGATTTTTTTTTAAATCTGTGATCATTAGAAGTGAAAAGCAAATATCTAATTACCTTGCTAATTAATTAACTAATAATATATAAAAATAATCTTTCATTTCACTGCACAACGTAATCTTCACTCAACGTTTGTAATGCATTACTTATTTCACCTGGATTTTTAATAAAAATTGAAATAAGTAAAGCATTACAAATGTTGAATGAAGATACTAAAGTTACAATATACGGCATATGGATATTAAAAAAAATAATAATAAAATAATAATTGTCGAATTTCTTTTGTTTTGATTTTAATGAAATTTGGAAAGGATCGACATATCGTTTCGAAAAGGGCAAATATAAAATTTCACTAAAATCCATTCATTGGGAGTGGAATTATTACATGAGGGGCGACGGGAAAAAAAAAGTAGTAATTTAATGATTTTTATTTCTTTTGATTTTAATGAAATTTGAGACGACTCAACGAATCTTTTGAAAAGAGACAAATATGAAATTTTATGAAAATTCATTTTCTTGAGTCGAGTTATTACATGCGGACAGACGGACGGAAGGACATGGCAAAGGCAATAGACGCTTTCCTCATATATGCTAACGCGCCAAAAAACTGACTATTGAGGTGGTTTCAATGGCTTAAAATAATAAGTAGACATTCATATTACTCATACTAGGGACATGTTTGTTTATTCTTATTATTTTTTACTATTAAAATAGCATATGACGAACTCAGCAATAGACTTTACATAAGTTTTCATAAGTTTTGAAATCGTTGCTCATGGACTTTTCCGCCAGGTTGTGGACGGTCCCCACGTCATCATTAACAGTCCAACGAAACCAGCCGTAGGTACCCTGACTCTTCGGACTCCGCTCCCCGCGGGGTCGGACCTGGCGGTATGGTAGTTTCGCCACCGACTATGAAATGAACAAATATTAACTGTTCATTAAATCACTAATGAAACTTGTATCTCCATCGGATCATGCCATCTCATTTTCACGAAAAACTTTCCTGAACGGTTCGTGTCACGTCTGTTAACAAAGAAAGACAGAATTTGGTATGGTGATGTATCATAGAATAACGACGTATTGAGGAGACAGCGAGAAACTTGACAGGTATAAGGGATATGGAATTGTATAAGAATTACCAAAAAGTCACATTACAGAAGTCGATACAAGATTTCGAAATTCATGGTCACATGACATCAGTACAGCGTATGGCCCCTCTAATAGCTAAACAGGCCTGGCAGTGGAAAACCATGCTCGATGTAACGGTGCCTGTAATATTCCGTGGCAACAAATCCCATTCTTCCACCAGCGCAGACCTTAGCTCGCCAAATGACCGAGGAGTTGGCTGTCGGCGTGCAATGGGATGCACAAGGGCGTCACACACATGTTCGATCGGATTTAGTGTAGTGATCGTGCTGGCCAGCAGTCGTTAGATGTCTTCAGTTTCAAGATATTCTTCTGCCACTTGAGCTCTATGTGCAGTGTCGTCGTTCATGAAATCCCAATAGTTTTAGTTTATAAAACCCTATGTGCGACTTTTCCTCCTAAAAAGTCGCACATAGGGTTCGAGGATCTGTTCTCGATATCTCTGCGCAGTTGTGGTATCCATATGAAAAACATGGAAGATGTAATTGTAGCGAGCTATTCCAAATTATGGACACTATAGACAGATATCAAACTTGTTTAGCCACGATTTGGTCTTTCCGTACATTAGAATCAGCTTTGGATTAACTTTATAAAAAATTTGGACAGAAACTCGTTTTTAATTTTTTTATTCCACTCCCATTATAATATTTTTCTGTTCAGTTTCTGTTTCTGTTCAATATATTTCTCAAAGGACAGTGCAGCTTTTAAATTTTTGTTTGACTGTAAAACTTATTAGGAGAGCATCGTCAAAAGAATAATCGTGTTTATTGTAATTGAACTATTCTAATTTATAGATTTCTATTCGATACTCGGAATTTGCATGCCAGGATGTCTATTATATCAATAGACAAGTAAGAAGTTTATGCCTTCCATCTCGTATGTTACTACAAAAAAAAAAAATAAATAAAAAATACATGGCCCATTGAGAATTAGCAGCGCTGAAAGTCTGGTGCCCTTAATAATTATATAATATGTATGCAGTCACGATGGATTTTTAAACTCAAGAGAATGAGCTGAAAATTTATCTATTCATTTTTATATATTAAATACTGAAAGAGTCGCATACATAAGGATCTAACGTTCTAGTTTTTATGCTCAACATTCGTTATTTTTATATTTTATTTATTCACATAAATAAAAAAATGATTAAATATTAATTAAAAATTATTAATTTTAATAAATAAAATTCAATTATAAAAAGTTAAAAAATGATCCTTTTGCCGTCCGTCGACTCCATAAATCCTAAAAACCATTTGGATTCTGAGGAGGTTGCTGCTTCCCGCCCCCCCCTTTTTTTTTTAATCTGAAAGAAGAAGAAATAAAAAAGAAGCTAGGGAAAGGAAAAACAACTTGACGCCCTCTAAAAGTTTCAGTGACGTTACTATATATATGCAGCGAGGATAAAAAAAAGTTATTGTACAACAGAGGCTCCCAAAGTTTTATACCTTGCGCCCAAAGCCCCGCCAACCCGGTGGTGCAAGTGGTGTACCGAACCAGGGCGGCAATGACTAAGGAGTGGCAGAGACCAAGAGGCGGTAAAAGCCAATGTTCTGTAAACGCTAAAAGAGACGGCAAAGACTTAAGGAGACTAAAAGTTCAATGTATCGAAAAATGTGTTTTGTGGTATTTTTTATTAACAAATAATGAATTTTAAATTTAAAACTTTTATTTTCAGATGTCTGACGGAAGGAAACGACTCTGGTTATGAATACAGAAAAAGGAAAATAAAAAAAAAAAAAAAATGAAAAGCGACCAAATAAAAAAAAGGAACAAGTTCAATTACCAGATTTCTGGATATCCAGCCACAGCCAGGTCCATCGACTTCGATTTCCTCTAGCTTTACTGCTATTGATAAAGAAATTGAAACACGTGAATTATCACCTGCCCAAGATGTTGACATTCCAATTCACCAAGAAACGCTAGGAGCAAGTGAAGCAAATTCAGATGAAATTATATATTATTTTGTAAATATATTTTTTTAATTCCCAACAAAAAAAAATAAAATAAAATAATAATAATATAAGAAAAATGACCGTGGGGGCGGATAGGGGCGGCAATGAGAAGTTTGCACCAGGGCGACTATATAGCCTGCTTGTGCCCCCTTAACATATTCCATAAATTTCACGCCCCATGCTACAATTAGACAAAGAAATATATTTGACATAAAATTTACATACATAATTTTATAAATTAATGTATACTTCAGTCCATTTAATCTCCAAGATTGAAATTAAATACGCTTCGTACCTGCATTAGTGGGACTGATTCGACAGCTTCTTGAAACAATTTATCGTGCAGAGTTTGGTATTTTGACTTGACCACTCTCAATCTCTATGCGTTTACTGATAACTAAATTACATAAACCAAGCAATAGATTAAAAAAAAATGTATTATTATTATTATTATTATTATTATTATTATTAGCCGTATGATGAAAGAAAGCCTGAGGCTTATGCTGCACCAGCCAAAAAAAAAAAAAAAAAAAATTCCTGAGTTACCGTGAGAGAGGAATCACCAAGAAAGAGAAGAATGATGATATCCAGCTCAGGACCCTGGGTATGCCAAGCCCATACTGACCAGATGTGAGCCACTCTCCTCCCCCACCAAAAACCCCAAAGCATCAACCTCCCTAAGGGGGGGGGGAGCCTCCCACATTTGATTAGTGTATTGGTAAGCTGTGTACTTTAGACTTTTTATAAGACTAATTACCGTCTTAAGGCATTTTTACTGCCAAACTATTTACTGAAGCTGAAGGTCCAACAGGTTGCCCTGAAAATATTATTATCCCTTCCTAAAATTTGTAATTTTCCTTTAGAGTTTTAGTCAACGTTTAGAAATTGAGGGAATGTCCTGTACATGCAGTTCCATTCGAATGATAAAACCAAATGCTTCGCCGACGGATTGCACTCAGTCTCAAACTCCACGATCGGTGCTGCGACACTATGACGTCATCAATAGGAGAGCGAGCTTCGTTCAAGGTTACGAGTAGTTTGCGGGCACGCTCAGTTCGGAGTGAAAGCTCGCAACGAGCGCTTTAGGGTTAAGTAGATACTGATCGTCTCAAGGAGGTAGCCATTCATTTCCGACGGATTTTGGATCAAGTGAATAATAGTCATTGAGCACTGACAGCTTCTGCTGTTCGTTTCCCGAGAATTTGTTTATTGTGCGCAACTGTATTTTACAATGATATGTAAACAATAATAAATTTTACCAGTGTTACGTATATGTTTCGCGAAGTTATCAGAAGAGGTGGGGATGACCACTTTCAGTGTCTTGAACATTTGCCGGAGAAGCTGGACATGGAGGGGCATTGCAGTGATTTTTGTTTTAATTGGAAGTATAAGGTTTTGGGATCTTTCTGTGATGGTGGCCAAAGCAGAAGGTAGGGATGGTGTAATATTTTAAAATAACTCGACCACTTTTTCCATCACATGTACCATTCATCGTGTACGCATTATCGGTGTTTGTGGATGAATTTGTGTATTAGTATATATATATACGTGGTGTATCCGTTTGTTTGGCTGTCTACAATTTATTATCTGCAGTTTAAAATGGTCAGTGTGGTGTATATTTTGAGTGCGAAAGATGCTCTGTAAATTTGCTTTGTATAGTCACTTTTACTTCTCATCCACATTTTGAAGAAGTGTAATACAATTAAGTTTTCATCATGATATTCCTACATAGATAAAATTCTATCATCATAATTATATATTTGGCCATTGTTTTTACACCGTATGATTTTATTATTATGCGGATGAAACTAAAAGGTTAAGTCAAATGAAAGTGGATCACGACGCATTATGGGAAAATTATTACATCTTAATACTATTTGAGAGAAAAAAAAAAGTGTCTGTCTGAACCTTGTAGGCAGGCAACATAGCCGTTATGATAGTATATTTTTGTAGACCGCATTCCGTATCTAGCAACATCGAAGTTTATGGTAACGAAGGAAATATGAAGTAACATTTTATCTACTGTCATTGCAGATTTTTATCAACAGCGCATATGATACCATAGAAGACGAAATATGGATAAAGTGTGATTCTGCGAATGTGCACATATGGTTTCTAGTGGAATAAGTCACTGCTAGTATTTCTAAAAATACTCTCCACAGACATTAATATATTTATTTTGTGTCCTTAGCCTGTTATACAACGTTTCTATAAAGATTTCAGTAGCTCCAACAGTATATGTGTGCCAACATACATCCTTTGTAACATCGCCATTTGAGTTTACTCTACTTCTCTTCAGCTTTTAAGTCTTTCAAACACTTTGAAGTAACAGGGTGATTGATCTGGACCTTATGATTACCCTTGATGATTAGGTCAAGGATGTATTTATAGCAGTACCACTGTAGCTACTCATATATTTTTCCTGACATGGTACAAACAGGCTGATGACATAATGGGATAAGTAATGTCCTCAGTGAGCAGTTTTAAATAAATGTAATAGTTTTCCTACTACATTTGACTTGACCTTATTATATATATTTAGCTATAGGAAATTGTGGCATCCATCAACTTGTAAATATTTTATAGGCTATACTTTCTTGGAAACACTTATTCTTTCCTTAATATGTAAGATAATCACTGTCTAACCAACCTTCATATAGTCTTTGTGATTGATACTGCTAAAATAAAATTGGGAGAAAATAATAGATCATTATTAGCCATGGTTGTATATAAGTAATAAGTTGCTGAATGGTTGCAATTACAAAAAGAAGTCCACTAGAATAGCAATAAACTTTATTCAGTAAGAGATGGAATAGCTGATAAAGAAATTACTATAGAATATAGTATATTTACAAATGGATAAGTTGTAATAAATGGATGGGAGAAGTGTGAAATTCCTTCCATCCCTTTATTAAAGGGGGATTGTTAAATAACTAGAATTTACTTACATTTTCTAAATTTTATTTCACTGTTAACTACTGATACTGTTTAGGCACATATGCCAACAGATTGGAAGAATAGGGATATCAAGAGTCAGCACTGGGCTGCCCTGAGTACACTACATGTTGTCTGAGCCAGCTGACTCCTCCCATGTTCCTGTGGAGGACTATAATTTTGTAAAAGAAGTGTTCGAATTGTTTTTTCTAAAGTTTTCAGAATCACATTTTATAATAACAAATCAATACAGAAATTTTATAAAAACCAGTTTATTTGTAGAAATGCTTTAAACTGTACAGTTTTCTGTAGAATATTATTATAGAAAATTTGTGTTAAGAGGAAGAAAAAAAAAAGCCAGCTAATTTATTTTATAAGTAGCAACTTGCTTGGAGTAATATTATGATTAGATTTATCGTGATGAATTTGCTAAATGCAAGTACAAACAATAGAGGACTGTAATGTTACAGTCCTCTATTGCCAACCGGGCTAGCCGGGTGGGTAAAGTGCCTGCCTGGCAACCTAGAGGTCGCGGGTTCGAATCCCGCCTCGGGCTTGGATCAAAGTACTACAAAAACCTTGGGAGGTGCATTATGGCCACAGAAGCTGATGCGCCAACAACTACCAAAAAAAAAAAAAAAAAAAAAAAAAAAAGTCCTCTATTATAGCAAGAAATTTTTGCACTCGGAACAAAGAAAAAATACTGCCCCTGGACTTTATAATAATAAAATTACTGTATTTTCTGGACCATAGGGCACACATTTATTTATTATTTATTTTTTTACTAGAAAATGGTGTCCAAAATTTCCCTGCATGTTATGAATCGAATGAATGAATGAATCCTGTGGCATGCATGCCTTGTGCAGATCCCATGGGGGGGGGAGTGGAAGAAACAACCGAAAAATCAGAAATGAATATATAGTTTAAATTCCACTTTTATATCCAAAAATTATAATTTGGATTTCGATATGACAGGAACTCATAGTTCACATTTACTATAAGGCATTAGTGAGCTCCTCACAACATTGATTCTGTAAGGACAAATGTTTATTTGTTAACCTCAGGGCTCTTTTCCAATAGGCACCTTTGTCACTGTGCCTCCTAGACACAGTGACAAATATATAATTTGAGTAGAATTCAAAATGACTTCATTCCAACAATAAATTTCTACAAAACTAATTTTTGGAGATAAATTCTAAGATAAATTCTTTTATCTTTCTTTCTGTTAGCAGAATCATTAACAATGTCATCAAAGTTTGTATTGTAAGTTAGTGCTGGAATAAGTGTTTTTTTTTTTTTTTTTTTTTGTATATTGAGGGTCTAGCGGCTCGTGGGATTTCTCCCATCTCCGCGAATGTTCTATGTATCGGTGACAGTACCCTGTCAAAGTCAGAGATTTAGAAGTGTGTGGGTCATGAGTAGTGTTATATGTTGTGCCCATTGTTTATCCGGCTTATTGGCCGCCAGGCCCCTAATGGGACCAGACGTTGTCCATACCTCGCCACGTGGAGGCTAGCCGGGTGTTACCATTGAGTCAGTTGTACTCTGGCTGGTCCTGCCACTTACTTTCCTGGGATTTTAGTGGCTAGGACCTAAAATAAAATTGGAACGACCGCGGTTGATTTTAAATCACTTACATTAAAGCACTAATATGGGGGTTGACGCTGAAAGCCTGTTTCTAAAGTGCCTAAAAGGTTGGGCGAAATTTTTTGGTGTATTTAAATTTGGACGTGTAGGGCTATACGCTGTGCAAGAAAAAGTGCTGGGAGGGGAGAATGAAGGCTGGTGGGTGAAATAGGAAGAAGAGGGTCGATAGGGTAGGTGACCCCCAATTTTTCAGTGAGGCATGCCCATGCCCCACCAGAGGGGAAGAAATGGTGTGGCAGGGAAGAGAGGCGACAGCAAGCCGTCACCTCCCACCCCTGCCGGGTGTGGGAGTAAAAGAATTGCACTGCACAAGAGAGTGCAGAGCATAGAGCCAATATGGCTCCGTTGAGGCAGCAACTTGGAGTTCTCTATCTTCGTTGGTCTTCTCTGTCATTGGTAGCCATATTTTTCCTCAGCTATGAACACTGGTCAGGTCCATTGTTGGTCTGTTAGCTATGGCTGTGGTTCTCTTCATCATGGGAAGATCCGCAGCTCCATGGGGTTATTCTTGCGATCGCTGGTTTTAGATGATTAGTAGTAAGCAGGTTCCCGGGCGAGGTTCTCCATGAGTCCTCTCCACGCATGTTCTGTGTTTTTTTTTTTTTTTTTTATTTACCTTCTGTAGATGGCTATCAATGTTTTACGCCTACCAAATAGTTTTTGGGCATATTCCTTTAGCTCCCTGTATTCCTCAAGTGAGTCCAATAGATGTGATTCCAAGTTCTTGGGGAGGTAGTGTATTGCAGTGATCAGTCTGCACCTGAGGTCCTCATAATGGGTGCAATCATACATAATGTGCTCCCAGCACTCAAGCTCCCCACAGGCACATCTCGGATCCACCTCAATCCCCAGCGCTGCCAGCTTGGCTGTTAAGGCCCCGTGACCAGTCAATAAATAGGTGGTGTATAAGCCAGGTTGAAACCAAGTTGGGGGACTGGGGTACATCCTGTCGATGTTTGGAATGAATTTCCTGGTGATATTTCCCTTATTTGAGTTGGCCCAGCACTCCTGCCAAACTTGCATCAGGTGTTTTTGCAGCCTTGTCTTTTAATTTTTTTGTGGTGCATTAACGTCCACAGTATAGCCATGGTATGTACAAGGTATTCCTTTCTCTATGTGGTAGTTCATTCCCCTACGCATGATCTCTAAGTCAAGGGGAAGAGCTCCGGCCAAGACCTGCAGCGCGTGGGTGCTGGTTGTCCTACAAGCACGTGTAACTGTCAGTAGGATTGTTCTTTGCGTTGCATCAAGGATGCTTCGGTTTACTACAGTTCCTGTTTTGGAAAACCATATTGCTGAGGCGTAAGTGATGATCGGTAGGAAGGTTGTTTTATAAAACAATGACAGGGCGCATTGGTTTAACCCCCAGTCCCGCCTGACGATCCTAGCCACCAATCCAGAGTATCTTTTGATTTTGGCTCTGATATAAGTTAGATGGTGTTTAAAAGTAAGATTACCATCCAGTATAACTCCTAAATATTTTAACTGGGTCACTAATTTTATTGTGGTAGGTCCCACCTTTATTTGTGGCGGTCTATGTATATCAAGCTTGCCTTTTAGCAGGACGGAGGACGTCTTTGTTGTTGATATCGCCAGGCAGTGGGTTCTAGTCCAGTTTTGCAATATCAGCATTGCCTGATTGGCCTTTTCCTCTAGCTGGGCCCGGCTATCTGCAGCAATGGTGAGGACCAAATCATCAGCAAAGGCCTGGGAGCGCACATCACCAAGGTGCAAAGCCAAGAACCCATCCAAAACCATATTCCACAGGAGCGGCCCCAGAACAGAACCCTGGGGACAGCCCCTGTGGACATCACGATTCACTCTACCATAAGGTGCTTCCACGATGATGCGTCTCTCGGAGAGATAAGACCTAATTATGGAATATAAGTTGATCGGCACATGTGCCAGCCTTAGTCTTGCCAGTACGCTCGGCCACCAAATGGTGTCGAATGCCCCAGCGAAGTCAACAGAGATGGCTAGAAGATATTTATTATTGCAGTTTGCTGCTGATTCCGATAGGCTACGCAAGGCTTCCACAGTAGACGAACCCTTCTTCTGGAATCCGTATTGCGATGTCTCTGTGAGTTTCGCTGCCTGGTAATGCTGATTTATCCTTGTACAGAGTAGTCTTTCAAGCAGTTTGCTTGCAACCGGCAGCAGGGCTATTGGCCGATAGGAGTTTGGCAGGTGGGGTGGTTTGTTCGAATTTTTGGCGATTAATTTTACCTTTGCTGTCTTCCATTTTTTGGGGAAGATGCCCTTAGCCAAGCAGCTGTTATATAGGTGTAAGAGGAGGTCTGGAACGATCTCCACGGTCTTCTTAATAATTTCGGGTTCTAAGTAGTCCAGGCCTGGACATTTATTATTTCTTATCGTGGTTGCCATTTGTTGTAGTTCATCCCGTGTCAAGGGTGGCTCCTGAGTGTCTGTTGAGTAAACTTCATTATCTTGACAGATGATAAGTTGCTCTGGCAGTGATGGCTCTATTGGTTTCGGGAAGATGGCATCCAATATATTGCTTATAGATTGTTGCCACGTGGTGGTATAATCACCTTGTGGTGTCTGGGTGGTTGAAATGACTTCCCCCCTGGGAAGTTTATTCGTCACTATCTTGTATACCACACCCCAGGGTTTGGTGTTCCCTGTTGTGCTTACAAAGGTCTCCCAGGCCTTGCGTTTGCTCTTGACGATCGCATTTGTGTAGCTGTTTCTGGCTTCTCTATATCTTTCCCTTAAAGCTTCAACCTCATGGGCCGGCCATGTACGCCTTGCCCGTTGGAATTGTTTTCTTCTTGTAATTGTTTCCCATCTGAGCTGTTGAATTTCCAGGGTCCACCACGGGACAGCCCCCCGGATCGGGCTTCTTCTTTTTATTGCTGCGTTGCTGGCTTCTGTTATTATCTTGGTTACTTTAGTTTGGGTTTTATTGGGTTCCTCGAGCTGATTTGTCTCAGTTAGATGTTGGGCCGTTGCTGGTATTAGGATTTCCTTAAAACATTCCCAATTTGCTTTGCGAATGGCATATCGGCTCTGTATTTGCTTGGATATTGGGGCTCTGTCAAGTGACCTTGCTATCTGATAGGTAATCACTCTGTGATCGGACATTGTCCACGAATCCCGAACAAGCCAATCCTTAATATAGCCTGCGACGTTCCTAGTGGACAGCGTGACGTCGATCGTGGCCTCCCACAGTGTGTTACAGAACGTGGGCAGTTGGTGTGGCCGATTTAGTACCATGATCGGGGAGTTAGAAAGATATTCATCTAGTATTTGCCCGTTCCGAGTTCCGCTTCTGTCCGGAGTCAGGCTGTGCCAGGTGGGGGATTGGCAATTGACATCTCCCCCTATGATTATTTTCTCGTCCGGGAGCAAGTCTACCAAAACTTGAAGGTATTGTGTAGCTGGGGTAATGTCCTCCCCTGGTCTACAGTACAGTGCCACTATGTAGAACTGGCCTAGTGGCGTCAATACGTGGGCACAAGCTGCCCATGACGAGCATAGTTGTTTAACTTTCGTGACTGTGTAGTCTGGGTTGCGTACCACTACCGCCACCCAAGGGGTATCTTCCTCTTCGTGTACTATCTTATATGTGATTGGGTATCCACACACCCGTTTAGAGTGGGTGTACGGCTCCTGAAGTATGAGAATGTCTGCATTGATTTCGTCAGCTTTTATCCTTAGCTATTCTGCCACTGCTCTGGCTCTTTGCGCATTTTGTTGGATGATCTCTATTTTGGATGTATTATATTTCTTATTGTTTGTCTCCATAGTTGGTTCTCTTTTGGTATTGACCCTTTGCTTTGATATAGACCGGGCAGTTTGGATCTCTGATCGAATGTGTGGAATAAGTGTTGTGGACATGCAAGTAAATTCAATACCAAATTTATAGAAATGCTTCCTACTTTTTTTAGAAACAAAAAAATTAGATTTAACACAGGGCCATTTTAATATGTTTGATATAAAGTAGTGAGACCTTGGAAGGATGAGTACTTAGAGCCTATGAACACCGAAAGATGGCCCTAGTTAACAAATATTAAATTTATTTTATAAACACCAAATTGTTTAAATTTTTTTTACAAGTGTCTAGCATGTACAATTCCTTTACATAGTTATCAAATATATTTGGTGATGCAGTTCAGTAGTTGGAGGAGGCATTTGATTCTGGTAGTTTATGGCTGTGCCCTTAGGTGACACATAATGCACCTTCAACATGATTGTGGCACACTGCAGGAAAAGTTGGCCACCCCTGTTTATCGTTTAGCACAGAGTGAGGTTTTTGTAAATTTGTTCTATTTGTTCTAGAAACATTTTCTATTTGTAGAAGAATAAGAAAAATTTACCTCAATATAATACGTAGAACACTTCTCTCCAGAAATTAAAATGAATAAAAGATTAATGCAAAATGATTACAGTAAAAAATCAACTGAGCACACTTCCAAAATTAATTAAAATTCAAAAAATTAATTAAAAAATCAATTAAAGTTAAATGTAAATTTTTAAAAACAACTTTCCTTCCTACCTCAAAATTACGTTTAACTTTAATTAATTTTTTAAATTTTAATTAATTTTGGAAGTGTGTTCAATTGATTTTTTTTACTGTAATCATTTTGCGTTAATCTTTTATTTGTTTTAATTTCTGGAGAGTATTATACGGAAGTGTTCTGTGCATTGTATTGAGGTAAATTTCTCTTATTCTTCTACAAATATTGATATCAACGTAGAATGTATTGAGCACCATAGCTCTGTTATATACTATCAGAAACTTTTTCTAGAAAGAATTACTGGGAATTACCATTAGCTCTGCCTTACCTTCAATATACGACACACCAACTATCCTACCATTTTGCTTCTTCCCACTGAGATCTAAACATGCAATAATAAGCAGTACAATCCGAATGCTGGTATTAGTAATTATTTGATTGACCTTATCCATGATCTTCAAGTATTAGTAATGCCTCCTATAAATCAATGAGTTACCATTGGAGAGAGAGAGAGAGAGAGAGAGAGAGAGAGAGAAAGAGAAAGAAAGAAAGAAAGAAAGAAAGAAACCCATCTCTTTAGTAACCCATATTTTTGTGTATTGTGCAGTATGGTAGTTTTAATTCTTTATAAATTTATAGTCCTAATAAAATGGGTACAAGTCAGAAGAGGTTTTTGTACATTAATGACTTCAAATTAAGGTATTAAATTATTCCAAAAAACAAGTAAACAGGGCAACAAGAAAGATATTTTGTCTTCCTCTAATCCAGAAAACATCCCATCTTGTCTGAACAAGAAGATTTCATTATCCCCTCAATCGCCAACTACAACACTGCAGCGGCATCGAGAGCCACAAAAAAAGATGGATGAACTGCCATCTTCCTGAAGAATTCATTTGTGATAGCGTCAGAATCCAAATGTCCCTCATCTACCTTCAAGGCACCGACCGGGCTAGCCGAGTGGGTAAAGTACCTGCCCGGCAACCCAAAAGTCGCGGGTTCGATTCCCGCCTCGGGCTTGGATCAAAGCACTGCAAAAACCTTGGGAGGTGCAATATGGCCACAGAAGCCGATGCGCCAACAACTCCCCAATCTACCTTCAAGGCAATCCAATCCACATCAGAACAAAACTGTCAAATAACTTTCTGGACATCATATTGGTCTACATACCTCTTAAGTCCTCCATGGAAAGATATTCCGAATTTGTAAACTGGGCTATCACTAAAATCTCAAAAAACAGCTCCATCATTATTGGAGGGGATTTTAATTCGTCGCTACCATCTAGTGATCTGTCTAAATTTTTAACATCACAGTTTGAAAGCCTTTAATTTCACCACCCACCAGAGGTAACAGCACACTCGACCAAATCTTCTGTAATGCTGCTATGTCTTCCGAACTTCCACTCTCAGTTGCATTTGAATCTGACCATGATCCAATTTCAAAAATACAGCGGATTCCGGTTAATCGGGGCAGCTGTTTATTTGGGGCAAATCTTAAAAAACAGAACCCAATCGAGAAAATAACCAGGGTTTACTTCGCTTAATTGGGACAACATGCTGTTTAATCGAAACAAATGGCCCTCAGTCCCCAGCAGCTTTCACTCTCCCTCTTACGGCAGCGAGAGGATTAGAGTGGAAGCAGAGGGTGCTAAGAATCTCTGGGTACGACCAGGCTGCCACGCACGGAAACTGAACTTGGCCTGTTATAACGTAAGAACACTCATCGGTGAAGACAGGATATTAGAGCTGGAAAAGGAATTAGAAAATGTGAATTGGAATATCATCGGTTTGGCTGAAACAAGAAGAAGAAATGAATCACTTATAAGTTTATCAAGTGGAAATCTGCTGTACACCAATGGAAACAGTGAAAGGAGTGAAGGTGGAATTGGGTTTCTGGTCCATAAAGATTTTAAAAACAACATTTTGGAATTCAAAAGTACATCACCAAGAGTGTCAAGACTAATACTCAAGATTTCTAAGAGATACAAGCTAAAGATTATAATGATTTATGCACCAACATCGAGCCATGATGATGAAGAGGTTGAAGAAATGTACACTGAAATTGAGAGTCTTCTAGATGAGCAGAAAACCCACTACACTATTATTATGGGAGACTTCAATGCTAAGGTTGGAAAAAGACAAAACAGCACAGAAAGGGGAACTATAGGAAATTTTGGAATTGGTGAAAGAAATGAAAGAGGTGAAAGACTTGTGGAATTTGCAGAATCTCAAGGACTGTCAGTAATGAACACTTTTTTCAAGAAAAGGGTGAACAGAAAGTGGACATGGAAGAGTCCAAATGGATTAACTACTAATGAAATCGACTTCATCCTCACTAATAGAAGATATATTGTGAATGATGTCACCGTCCTGAATAAGGTAAATGTTGGAAGTGATCACAGAATGGTAAGATGTACACTTGATATAGATGTAGGAAAGGAAAGGAAAAAACTGACTCGAGTAAATAATACAAAGGTCTTTGAGATAACAGAAGAGGAGAAAAAGCAGTATGTACTGGAACTTAAGAACAAGTTTGAGCTTCTGCAGACTGCTGAGGACCAAGATATCGACGAGGAATATTACAACTTTTTGAAAGTGATAAAGCCCAAGAAACCTATAGGGAAAAAGAAATCCAAAGAAGAAAAAATTAGTCAAGAAACACTTGTCATGATGAACCGGAGACAACAAATGAAAAGCAAGAAAAACACTGACAGGGAGAAAATTGAGTATACTGAGTTATGCAAAGCCATTAGAAAGAGACTCAGAGAGGACATAAGAAGATTTAACACAAGAAAAGTAGAACAAGCATTAAGGGAAAACAAAGGATTTAAATCAGCAGCCATGAGCAGTAATACAGAAAGACAAATGATACTGAAACTGAAGAATAGCGATGGTGTACTTATAAACAGCAGAGAAGGCATAATTCAAATAGCAGAAGACTACTATAGAGAATTATACAAGGAGCAGGGGAATGATGCCAGCAGTGGAGAAGATGGATTGCAAAGTAGTAACACATACGACATACCCAATATTCTTCCTGATGAGGTAGAACATGCATTGAAGAAAATGAAGAATCAGAAAGCCCCGGGGGAAGATGAAGTTACTGTAGAGTTGTTAAAATTGGGAGGAAGAGACATAACACAAAAACTGGCAAGGCTCTTCACAAAGTGCATTAGCAAAGGTGTGACGCCTAAGCAGTGGAATAATGCAATCATAGTTTTGCTGCATAAGAAAGGAGATAAATCAGAAATTGGAAATTATAGACCAATTAGCTTGTTATCCCACATCTACAAGTTGTTCACAAGGGTCATTACTAACAGATTAGAAAGAATACTGGATGAG
The DNA here is from genome assembly GCF_048544385.1 of Mastigoproctus giganteus. Taxonomy (NCBI): domain Eukaryota; kingdom Metazoa; phylum Arthropoda; class Arachnida; order Uropygi; family Thelyphonidae; genus Mastigoproctus; species Mastigoproctus giganteus. The sequence goes on along the minus strand of NC_143587.1, from coordinate 41,580,771 downwards.
AATCAACCGAAAGAGCAAGCTGGCTTTAGGACAGGATTCTCAACTATGGATCACCTTCATGTAATATCACAGCTAATGGAGAAAGCAAATGAATATAAAACACCATTATGCCTGGCATTTGTGGATTATGAAAAGGCATTTGACTCCATACAGCATAAGGCAATGTTTCGGGCACTGGAAAGACAAGGCATTGATACCCCATATATTATGATTTTGAAGAAAATATACGAGAGTGCTACCTCCTTTATTAGACTAGACAAAGACAGTAGGAAATTTAAAATTGAGAAAGGAGTTCGACAAGGAGACACAATATCTCCGAAGCTGTTTACTGCTGCCCTTGAGGAAGCTTTCAGAAGATTAGACTGGTCGCAGAAAGGAGTCAATGTGACGGAGAGTACCTAAACCATTTGCGATTTGCAGATGACATTGTGGTCATAAGCCATGATCCCAAAGAATTAGAGGAAAATCTTAATCAGTTATGCACAGCTAGTAAGGATTTTGGACTAAAGATGAATATGGCTAAAACAAAAGTAATGATGAACAAGTATGCCACAGAAAGGGAAATAATGATTGAAGGAGCAGTAATTGAAAAGGTGGAGTCATATACTTATCTGGGACAAGTTATTAGCTGTAATAATGATAAATGGCTGGAAGTCAAGAGAAGAATAAATTTTGGATGGATAGCATTCAGGAAATATAGTCACATACTGAAGAGCAATATCCCAGTTTGTCTGAAACGTAAAATAATGGACCAATGTATACTCCCCACCATGACTTATGGAAGTGAAACTTGGGCACTCACCAAAAGAATGGAAGAGAAGCTGAGAACCACACAGCGAAGAATGGAACGAATCATATTGGGAATAAGACTGTTAGATAAGAAGAGAAACACATGGATTAGGCAACAAACTCAAGTAAAGGACATTCTTATCAAAACTAAAGAACTAAAATGGTCTTGGGCAGGACACATAGCTCGAAGACATGATGACAGATGGACTAAGAAAATAACAGAATGGTATCCAAGAGGAGCTAGAAGAAAACCTGGAAGACAAAGGCGGAGATGGATAGATGAAATTCATGAGTTTGTGGGTAGTAAATGGATGTCCAGTGCTCAAAACAGAAGCAACTGGAAAGTTGCTGGAGAGGCCTTCATCCTGCAGTGGATTGAAAATGGCTGATGATGATGATGATGATGATGCTGTTTAATCAGGGCAGGAGACCACAGCACTGGAGATTAATTACCCTATGATTGTCTCCGACCGAACCACATGGTACGAACCACGTGGTACGGTTGGATTTCAGGAGGTCAAAGCATAAAACAATAAAAACAATTAGGTTACCTGTTTATTGGGCTTTTCTATGACCTCCTGAAATCCAACCGTGGTACGGTTGGATTTCAGGAGGTCAAAGCATAAAACAATAAAAACAATTAGGTTACCTGTTTATTGGGCTTTTCTATTAGTGCAATCTATCATAAACGGATAGTAAACTCGATGTTATTGAATTTGCGATAATACCGACAGCTGGAATTCTGTGGGCTATAATTCTGTGGCCGATTTTCACGTATCATTTACTTTTTTAATTGGTAAGGAAATAAAGGGTAAATTTTTGCTTAATATATCTTTACTTTTATAGCCTGTGGATAATATTCCTCCTATTTTTGCTGATTAGAATCGCTGTTTAATAGAATTAAAATTCAATTCACAAATTACTACACATCGTATAGTGAACGGTACTTTACTGTGGTGAGTCCATCGTAACGTGATTTGCTTGTACAGTGAACCATTTGTAAAGCAGGGGGTCCAGTGTATTTTTAACTATTTACTTGAAACTCTGAATAATTGGGGCAGCCGCTTAATCTGGCCAAAATGCACTAGTCCCGATGTGTTCCAAATAACCGGAATTGACTGTACTGTCCTTCAACATCCCATCCCAGTGCAAAAAGAATCCAATCTACAAAAAGAGATCATTTAACCTGAAACATTTAAAACAGCACATTTGTCTAGAGCTGCTGAGCCTCTACCTATGGAACCGTTTAGTCAACTCTCCTACAGAATTGGCATACACCTTCTTCTCGACTTGGTTGGCCTCAATCTCAAAAATCGTGGCATCAAAAATCACCTCTCCTTTCAACTGAAATGTTTGGAAGACACCGCAGCTTGAGTCCCCTTTTCAAATTAAAGCAAAAGTCTTTCAGGAACTTTAAAATATCTAACTCGGGAAAACGATTACTAAATTTCATAGCTCACCATAATAAGTTTAACAAACTAAAGAGGAAAGATCCAACTATTCACAGCTAACAGGATTAAGAAAAACTCAACGATATATCCCCAAAATATCCCATCCACTACCGTCAGATTTCAGCTTAAACTGCTGGTTGGAACACACAACTCATTTCAACAGCAAAACAAATCCCTGCCCAGAATTTAAAGAATGTATGCCATGCATCAATAAATTAAGCAGTATTGCTGTTGCATGTTTCATTGCCTCTTTCAAGAGGCAATGAAAAACGCAATTAAAAATCTCCCTTTTAAAGGTACTGCAGGACACGACAGTATACCGATCTTCATGATCAAAATGCTAGTGTCTACATTCTAGACCATGGTCTTCTTTTTCAATTAGGCCATAAATAACAACTTTTCCCCCCAGAATGAGCTCACTACAAAATTTTCCCACTACCGAAATGCAAAAACATCAAAAGCAACAAAGACATCAGGCCAATATCAATCTCATCATCTGTACTAAAACTCCTAGAAAGATGTATGCTACCAACAGTGAGGAATCAACTCTTCCCAATACTAGTAGAGGCATATGCAAGAAGGCAAGCTTATTCAGCATCAGCTAAAAAAAAAAAAAAACCCTCCCATTTCACTGCTCCATTCATTCCAAATGCCTGTCCAGCTCAGCCTTAAATTTATTTAGGCTATCAACTTCCACAACAAAAGATGGAAGACTTCCACCAATCAACTACCTGCTGGCTAAAGGAAAATTTCCACACAAATATTCTACAACTGTCTTTCCTCAATTTGAATCTGTGCCCCCTCAGATTCTTAATCTGAGCAATAGGAAGAATCCTATCAGCATTCAGCTTGTTCAACCCATTCAAGGCCTTATATACCTCAATCAGATCATTTTGCAGTTGCCTACTCTACAGGCACTGCAATTTTCAGAACTTAAGCCTTTCTTGGTAAGAGCACCCCTTTGTTCCTCTCACCAATCTTCTTGCCCTCCTGCGCCTCTGTAGCCAGGTGGGCAGGAGCAGCAGTGCGTAGCACATGCTTCTTGATTAGACTGGGGTTTGAGCCCGTGACCACCAAATACGGAGGATGCGGAAAGGTCAGGGAATGACCACCGCATATCCCCGGAGCAATATGGCCTTAGTTGCTAATGTTCCTAAAAACCAAATAACAAACAAACAAACAAACAATCTTGCCCTCCTTGTACAACAACTCTACATCTTTCCGAAAATGAGGCCTCCAGACCTGTACACAGTACTCTAGGCGTGGCCTGACCATTGCCTTGTATAACGGGATAATCACCTCCCTGTCGCTGTTAGCAAAATTCCTATATATCATTGACAACACTCCATGACCTGCCCTGGCAGACCGTCTGCACTGCTCAGCGAACTTCATATTTGACTGCTCTGTTACCCCCAGGTCTTTTCCACTTCCCCGAGTGTAGTACCACACAGTTCGTACGTTTCTCTTTGGTTATTGTTATCCCTATGCAGTACTTTGCGTTTCTCAATGTTAAACTTCAGTTGCCACTTCTCAGCCCATTTGCCCAACTTATCAAGATCCAGTTGGAGTAGCATACTGTCTTTACTGTCGTTAACAACCCTGCCAACCTTTGTATCATCTGCAAACTTGGACATTAAACCTGATATACCTTCATCAATATCATTGATAAATATACAAAACAACAATGGGTCCAACACCGAACCCTGGTGAACTCCACTAATAACATTTGTCCCCGAAGAGCAGTGTCCATTGATTACCTCTCCCTGTTGTCTCCCACTCAACCATCCCTTTATCCATTGTAGAAACTTACCCTTAATGGCATACCTCTCCAATTTGTATAGTCTTCCATGTGCAACATTATCAACTTATCAAGATCCAGTTGGAGTAGCATACTGTCTTTACTGTCGTTAACAACCCTGCCAACCTTTGTATCATCTGCAAACTTGGACATTAAACCTGATATACCTTCATCAATATCATTGATAAATATACAAAACAACAAAGGGTCCAACACCGAACCTTGGGGAACTCCACTAATAACATTTGTCCCCAAAGAGCAGTGTCCATTGATTACCTCTCCCTGTTGTCTCCCACTCAACCATCCCTTTATCCATTGTAGAAACTTACCCTTAATGGCATACCTCTCCAATTTATATAGTCTTCCATGTGCAACAGTATCAAAAACTTTCCTGAAATCCAAGTATATGATATCAAAATTATTTTTGGCATTCAGTTCCTTTGTGATCACATCATAGTATCCAATAAAATTGAACAAGGCAAGACCTCCCTTTAACAAACCCATGCTGTGTCTTAACTATTACTGCAGTCTTGTCTGGATGATCCTGCAATGCTTCTTTAACCAGTGATTCCATTATTTTTCCCAGAACACAAGTTAAACTAACAGGTCTATAGTTACTTGTGTCACCTTTGGAACCCCCTTTGTGAATTCTTGATACATTTGCACACCTCCAGCCCATGGGGACCTCCCCTGAGTCCAAGGAAGCTCATATAGTTATGGCTAAGGGTTTGCTTACTTCCTTTGCTGCCTCCTTTAATATAACTGGATAGATCCTGTCCACCCCAGGTGCCTTTTTTTATGCTTAACTTCAACAATTTCTCCTCCACTTTGCAAAAAGCAAAAAGTTATTACAAAATCACTTAGTTCCCTGTTAGAGTTTGATAAACTTCTGGCACTCCCCTCATTGAATAACTCCTAATGTGTGAATGTAGATGCAAAATACTCATTCATTTTATCAGCTACCTTAGCACAGTCATCAATAGTCAACCCATCTTATGTTAAGTGGTCCAATCAATTCATCCCTTCATTCTAGAGTTTACATAAGTAAATAACTCTTTGCTGTTTTTCTTTGCATCTTTTGCCAAGGATTTCTCGTAATCTGCCTTCACTGCCTAACCTCCTTTGTTTCTTGATTACAGACTAGTTTATATCTGCCATAGGCTTCTGTGTCACCTGATACTTTACATGCATTCCATACATTTTTCTTCTCTGCCACGAGCCTAATTAGTTCATCTGACATACATCATATCATAACTAGAATCACTACGGAATTATCGGAAGATCCACATTGACTAACCTCCTCGCAACAAACCAAATAATCCTGAAGGCTTTCGATTCTAAAAATGAAATCGATATAATTTACACAGACATCAGCTCTGCATTTGATGTGGTCTCCACACACTCTCTCCTGAAACTCCTAGAACAGTTTTACCTCATCAACAGTAATCTTTTAAATCTCTTTGTCAACCTTCTCAAAGAAAGGGTCCTGATAGCAGACTTCAAAAACAAATCCTATCGGGCTATTTGCTCATCTGGAATCTCTCAGGGCAGGACCCTATTATTGGCAGTAATGTTCTCTGCAATCCTCCAGCCATTCTTACTAACCCATAAGCATGTAATGTCTTATGTGGATGATATTAAAATCATTGCCACCTCAGACTCAAGTCAATTGGCCAAATGCACTGAAGAGCTGATCTGTAACCCCCCCCCCCAAGAGTTCACTTTACCTTTAAATCTTTCAATCTCGTACTCAACCCCTCAAAATCCAGTCACCTCCAAATCTCGCTTAAAAAGAGCATCTTTTCGATAACCACTGCCCTGAATGCCATAACAATTCCTATCGTAACCGACCATATGGATCTGGGAATTTTCTATGACTCAAAATTCAACTTCACTACTTATCTGAACTACCTGTCCAAAAAACTCACAAGAGCCATTTGGCTGGCAAAACAAACAAAACCTTCAACATATACACTCTGTCCATGTTATAATACAATTCTTTTCCAAAATCATCAAGCCAAAAATTCTCAATGCTTCTTTTGTCTGGTCCAGTGTGGCCAATGCAAATTTCAAAACGATCTCTTTCCTTGAATACTGGTTTCTTAAATGGACTTTCTTCAAGTCTAGCTATGACCCTGTCTCTTCCTGAACTTTCATGGTTGACTGCCTAAACTACTCATACTTTTCACATTCAATTTGGTACAACAACCTTTCTTTCTTTACAAAACTGTACAACACACACATTGATTGTCCAGAAATTTGGGAAGTTATAGTTTGGAGAATCCCTAGGAAAGCAGCAAGATCCAAACCACCTCTACTCCCTTTATTAAACCGAATCCATTTAATCGAAAGGCACTTCCCATTCAACACTCTGTTCTTTGCCAATTGAATATAGACCCAGTCTTAATAGCTCAAAACAGAGCTCTCCTGTCACAGCCAGCTAAACTCGTACTATCTCTAAATAGGCCTACAAGGCTGGAACAATTTATGTTGATGATTAAATTTCACACCAGCCGGAAGATAAATAAATTTCCAATACTGTAACTAAAAACACTTTATTTACAATAAAATAAATATAGAATAGATATATATTTACAATAAAATAAATAACACTGATAAAATATACTAAAAACCTAGAAATTAAAAGCGATAAAATTTGCTGTAGCTTTCAGAGGCAGCAGTCTCCTTCCTCAGTAGCATATGTCTACTGTGTGGCACATCCTTAAATAGCAGATCCACACCACACGTCACATGGTTCCAAGGTTGGAATTTTCCATTTGCACACCGGAACCGGTTTGGTTTTTTTTTTTTTTTTTTTAGGAGCATTAGCAACTAAGGCCATATTGCTCTGGGGATATGCGGTGGTCATTCCCTGACCTTTCCTCATCTTCCGTATTTGGTGGTCACGGGCTCGAACCCCGGTCTAATCAAGAAGCGTGTGCTACGCACTGCTGCTCCTGCCCACCTGGCTATGGAGGACCCACCGGAACCGGAAATGGCTCGGGAGTGCGCTAGCTGAAACCGTTCATCACGTCCAAGAACGACGGTTTCCAGGAGGGGGTGTAGAAGTACACCCTATCCCTATTAATAGTATTGCTATCTCCTGCCCCAATACGTAAGCTCTCAAGCCATTTACGGTCCCAGAACCCCTGTGCATGATCTGTGATGACAGCATCCTCCGGGGAAATTTGTTGTTGTTTCTCCCAGAAATTTTCTGCCACAGCAGACTTCCCATAATTTGCGGACTTGATTGCATTTAATGCTCCCCCAGCCGGTCTTTCAATCGCCGCCCTGTCTCACCCACATAACACAACCCACAATCCGGGCATTTAATTTTGTACACCACCCCCACTGCTGGCTTCTTTGGATATGGGGTCTTTAACTCGAGATATTACTGTGTGCTACCTCTGACCTGGGAGTTGCACACAGCGTATCTGACATCCCCGAACTATTCGTTCGGGGGTGTCAGATACGCTATTCGTGCAATGTGGTCTCAAATAGTAGGGAATGTATGCGGTGCTCACAGGGGCGAACTGCTCATTACGGGTGGACTCTACTCTAATGGCTCTGTCTAACACCCTCTGGGGGTAGCCGCACTTCTTGATGTCTGCTGTGACTCAAACAATTTCATTATCTTTATCCTTGGAGGTGCTGCAGTGGGACCCCACCCTGTCTATTAAAGCCTTGACTACACTGTTTTTGTGTTGGCTGGCTTGTGCCGAGGTATAATGGGTATATTGACCCTGGCACATTGACTTTCTAAATACCTTGGACTTAAGCCTACCACCTTCCCTAATTACCAATACGTCAAGGAATGGCAAGGTTCCCTCTGCTTCCACCTCCGAAGTAATGTCAGATACGCTGTGTACAACTCCCAGGTCAGAGGTTGCACACAGTGATATCTCGAGTTAAAGACCCCATATCCAAAGAAGCAAGCAGTGGGGTGGTGTACAAAATTAAATGCCTGGATTGTGGGGAGTGTTATGTGGGTGAGACGGGGCGGCGACTGAAAGACTGGCTGGGAGAGCATTAAACGGAATCCACAAGCTATGGGAAGTCTGCTGTGGCAGAACATTTCTGGGAGAAACAACACCAAATTTCCCCAGAGGATGCTGTCATCACAGATCATGCACAGGGGTTCTGGGACTGTAAATGGCTTGAGAGCTTACATATTGGGGCAGCTATCAATACTATTAATAGGGATAGGGGTGTACGTCTACACCCCATCCTGGAAACCGTCATTCTTGGACGTGATGAATGGTTTCAGCTAGCGCGCTCCTGAGCCATTTCCGGTTCCGGTGCGCAAATGGAAAATTCCAACCGTGGAACCATGTGACGTGTGCCGTGGATCTGCTATTTAAGGATGTGCCGCACAGTAGATATATGCTGCTGAGGAAGGAGACTGCTGCCTCCGAAAGCTACAGCAAATTTTATCGCTTTTAATTTCTAGATTTTTAGTATATTTTATCAGTGTTATTTATTTTATTGTAAATATATGTCTATTCTGTATTTATTTTATTGTAAATAAAGTGTTTTTAGTTAGAGTATTGAAATTTTATTTATCTTCCGGCTGGTGTGAAGTTTAATCATCAACATAAACTCATACTAACGAATCTCCACCAAACTAAATATAACCACAATGTTACATCCTTCCTCTCCTTTCATCTTGACTTTACAGTCTAGATATCTAGGGGAGCACACACCTTCCAGTCATCAGATGATTCCAGTATTTTATGTTTTCTTGAATTGCAGTTCTCATGCATTAGCTGATCTTGAGAATTTAGTGATAGCCAAATCACGCAGTTGTGTGTACTTAATGTCAACTGCATTCTAATTGTATGTGTCTTTATGCTTTACTATAAGCCCCTATAGCTGTTGCATTAGTTGTCCTGGGGCAAGCTCAACATTGTCAGCATGTTTTTTGTACTGTATTGATGGCACATCTCCACATGGCCATGCTAGTCCGTCACTTTGTCCAGGATGCCTCTTGACAAACCTGCAACCACTGGTTTGTCTAGAACTGTTGCCTCTATGCATTGTAGGAACGAGGACCGAGAGCTAATACACAGAATTTTATTATTAAGTGTGAATTTATATTTTAAATCATCATCATCATGAACTTGATCCGACAGGTCTTTTAAGACCTGTTCCATTGTAGCTCTTGGAGGTGGTCTTGATCTCGCCATCGTTGTCTTGGTCGACCCACATCTCTCTTGCCTGCAGGTTTGTAGTTAAAGGCTAATTTTGGGATCCAGTCTGGGTTCATTCTTTCTATGTGGCTGATCCATTTTATGTCATTTTAAATATATACAATAAAATATTTTTTCCAAAATTTGCCTTTAGAAATCTGGGTGTATCTTATGGTCCAGTGCATTTTGTCTGGGAAATATGGTAATAATTTTCATCATGTCAAATAACAAAAATATTGAATTTATTGTTATTATATGCTATTTGTTTTACATTACAAATAGGCAGTAATAAAGTCAAATTATGCATGGAAAGAAAGAGTACTATGACTAAATTTGTTAAAAATATTTGAAAATTGAATAACAGAAACATTTTATTTTATTTCAGAATGTTCAGAAACTTTTATATTACATGGCATTTTGGTTCCAATGTGTTTAAAAGGTTTATTTTTTGTTACTATCAACCTGTTGTTGATCGTAACGTATTGTTGTTTTTCAGAATCCTGTTTTTTAGATAGCGATCATGAATTTTACTTTTTGTTGACGTAGTTGACTTCTGAGACTCTAGAAATGATTGTTGAAGCATACAGTGAAAAAATTTTATCAAGAGGTAGGATGTTTGAATGGTACAAATGCCAAAGAGGGATGTAACATCATTGAGCATGTTAACCTTTTACACACACTGCAACCCTGAAGACCTTAAATAAACTTATCTTCCACATTAGAAGATATTACAAAGCATAGGAGACCTTAAATCTTCCATTTTAGGAGCATTATTTGTGCCAATTTTCAAATAACAATCGAAGACATATCTTCTCAAGTGGTTATATTGTGTATTTTAAACATGATAAGATTATGAAACTTCTTTGTTCCCAAGTTTTTAACAGCGCATCATATGGAAACAAGAATTGAACTTTCAAAAGAAATGGTTGAAATTTGTGATTGTGATCCAGGATATACTAAAAAAAAAAAAAAAAAAAAAAACTGACAGAAGTGGGGGGGGGGGGAAACAATAGCGCTATCACAGATATATGCCTATATGGAGAATATGTCATCATATCTTGTCTTCCCTGTTTATGAAAGATGAAGTGAGTAATTGTAAGCTTGATTTCTCTGTGAAGGAAAAAAAATGGAGTTAGAAATATAGTTATACTGCAGTCACATGGATTTGTTAAGGGGAGGTTTTATCAACCATTCTGATCAACTACTGTTATGCAGAATCAAAAGAATTGGATGGATGCAGAAAATAATTTTCACATCATATAATTGGATTTCAGTAAAGCTTTTGATTCTGTTTTGCATGAAAGACTGCCATACAAATTGGAGCATTGTGGCAATTTACTGCTATGGATAATGGGATGGTTGAGTGGCAGAAGATAGGGCAGTTATAAATGGGCACTTCTCTTATTGACTAATGTTATTGGAGCCCTTTAGGGTTCAGTGCTTGGGCCTCTTTATTGTTTTCAATATTTATTGATGAAACATATCAAGTGTAATGTCAAAGTTTGTTGATATTACAAAGCTTGACAAAGTGGTTAATGACAGGAACTGGTATGCTGCTGCAACAGTTTCTAGAGAAATTAGGCAGATGAATGAGAAGTGACAATTAAGGCTTCATAACTCATTGTGAAGGCATTCACAATATCAAATGTAATGAAACAATGCCACTATAATTTCAGTTAATTTACTGCATATAGAGATTATGTATTTGTATTAACTTACATGGCTTAACATTACAGACCTGGATTTGGCACATTGTAGCCTTAGTTGCTAATGCGCCAATAAAATACAAATCAAATTAACATTACATTAATCAAAGTACTACATATAGGCAGCAGTAATCCCAGAATAACATACCAGTGGTACCACACTAATGTGATGGAAAATGAAAAAGGCATAAGGAGAGCGTACAGTCTGACCTGGAGTTCTCTGAGCAATGCAGACAAGCTGCTAAGACAGCTCATTGGGTTCTGTTATTGATACACAAATTTTCCCAGCAGTGTCAAGTAGGTGATTATCCTGTTATATAAGGCAATGGTTAGGCTCCACCTAGATTGCTGCATACCAGTCTGAAGTTTGATTTTTGAAAGTATGTAGATTTTGAATGGCTGCAGAAATGAGTAGCACGATTAGTCAGGGTACTGTTTACCAAGAAAGACTTAAGTTCTGCAAATTGCAGCTTCTGTAAACTAGGCACTCTGAGGAGACCTAATTTGAAATGATTAAGCATTTAGTTTATTATGTGCATCATCTTTCTCAGATGACACATAAGGGGGATATAAATTTAAATTGAAAAGGATGGTTGCAGGAACCATTCAAGATTAAAAATATTATTAGAGAGGATGGACAGATGATGTGTGTGTTTTTGAATGCTGTTTCAGTTTGTTTTCTTGCATCATTTGACATTACTAATACTACTATATGAGGGGTAATCAGAATGTTCAGGGAATGAATGGATATTTGGGAATGAGTTCTCTGTATACTCATTACAACACTTCTGCAACTTCTGGAAGCATTTTCTTAGTTGTTGCAAGTCCACGTTTTAAGCTTGAGAAGCAACAAACAAACACAGGAAACTAAATCTAGTGAGTATGACAGATATGAGACTGGACAGTATTAGCATTAGTAGAGGCATGTTATGCAAGAAAGCAAGTTTATATAATATATAACATTAACCAAAAAAAAAAAAAAAAAAAACCCTTCCTGTTTCACCCATCCATTGACTCCAAAAGTTTGTCTAGAGTTCAACCTTGAATTTATTTAAGCTGTCAACTTGCACAACGACAGATCGAAGCTTGTTCTAGCAATCAACCACCCACTGGCTAAAGACAAATTTCTGCACATCTATCTAGAACTGTTTTCTCAAATTGAATTTATGCCCCCTCAGGTGTGGAATCGGAGAAAGAGGAAGAAACATTGAGCTTGCTCAAACCATTCAAGGCCTTATGCATCATAATCATGATGCAAGTGTCAGTTCCCTAAAGCGTCTGTTTCCGGGTCATAGCTATATGCTTATGATTTGTCAGTGATGATGGAAGAAACAGTGTAGGTCAGAAGCAGTGGTGTTAGAATTTTCGGGCCCATATGCGAAGACCACCAAAGGGCCCCTATAATGTCTCCTTGTATTAACATGAAATGCCAGTGCCTTACTCATAAAAATATTATTTATAATGTACATTTTAAGTAATAATCAAATTTTTTGATTATTACTTAAAAAGTTAGTACATCAAAATATGAATTTCAGCAGTCTACAATATTATCATTAGATTACTTTATAAATTGGCACTCTTATGTAAAAATTCATCTTCCTTGTCTTTGTTTGCAAAATCCTTTCTTTAAGGTCCATTTTGATGGTTTGTCTTTTATGTTCACTAGCTGATATAGCAAGATCATTTAATGTAGGCTGACCGGGCTAGCCGGGTGAGTAAAGTGCCTGCCTGGCAACCCAAAGGTCGCGGGTTCGATTCCCGCCTTGGGCTTGGATCAAAGTACTGCAAAAACCTTGGGAGGTGCATTATGGCCACAGAAGCCTATGCGCCAACAACTACCAAAAAAAAAAAAAATTTAATGTAGTTTGCCGTAGAAAATTTCTTTTTGTAGTCTTTTATTATTTTTACTTTACTAAACGATCTTTCAATGCTAGCTGCCGCTACTGGAAACATGAGAAATATAGTATGGTAGCTCTCTAGTATTATTATTTGATATAATTTTTTTCTATAATATTTTTAAAAAAATAAATTTTATCAGGACAAACCCATGGTGACTTCATCTTCATGGACCCTTATGCTTTGCTAATTCTTGCATTGTAGTAATACTTCTGGTCAGCAGCATGTTGATGAAGATCCATACATGCAAGAACTTGTCACTTTCTGTGATCCTTTAGTGGGGATAAGACACAAATTAGGGTGAATCTGTTGCATTCCACAATCTCGTGTTAAAATTGATTGATGTCCCATAAGAAATACCAGTTTCACTACAACTTCGATCACTCCTGATCAGCTCATGAACACAAATGATTGAATCATTGGTTGTTGAAATTGAAGGGTAGCCAGAGCAAGGATCCTCTTCAATGGACAAGTAGCTCTCTCTAAACTATGTGAAACACTGAAAAGTCTTTGAATGATGTAGCATCTTTTCCAAAAGCTGTTTTTAACATTTTGTTGGTTTGTGTAGTGCTTTTCCCTAATTTTAAACAAAATTTGATGCAAATTTGCTGCTCCGTAAAATCACTCATTTTGAAATGTGACAAACACAAAGCATCTTCTATTCAACATATGCTAATTCAGACTGACTGCAGGTGAATGAGTGATTTGTGTGCTGTTATGTACAAAGCTGCTATGTTTAAGATACACAGTTAGTCCTCAAAATTTTTGATCACACCTTAGTATTAATATTTAGTATTAGTAGTGGTATACAATGCAAGAAAGCAAGCTAATAAAGCATCAGCCAGAAAAAAAAAAAAAAAAAAAAAAATTCCCATATCAATTGTCCATTCCCTCTAGTAATTTTTCTTCTAATTCTTCCTTGAATTTATTCAAACTACCCACTTCCACAACAACAGATGGAAGTTTGTTCCAACAATCAACCACCCTTAGGCTGAAGGCAACACTCCGCACATCTATCCTATAAGCATCCTTTGTCATATTGAATTTATGTTCCCTCGTGCATGTAGTCTGAGCAAGAGGACGAATACCATCAGCATTGAGCTTGTTCAGTCTGTTCAAAGCCTTAAACACCTCAGTCATATTACCTTTCAGGTGCATAGTCTCTAGATGCTGCATCTTGCAGAGCTGAAGCCTTTGTAAGGACACCCTTTCATTCCCTTCTCTGCACCCAATATATTGGGCTTGAATATCAAGTTCTGTTGCTCTTATGGTATGATCATCTGTTGAACACTCTCAGAAATTAGAGGGCGTGTTGGCTACATGCTCCTAATTTATTTTATCTGTTAAATCTTTTATTTTCCATATTTTAGCCCTGATCCTGTTGCATAAGTTTGATTGAGACCTGCAGATAATATTTAAGGAATATTGTCTGTGGATGCTGAAATTTTTAAAATGTTTTCTTTTATTTCTTTACTGAAAATTCCAGAAATCTCTGTTTAATTATCACACAATTAGTCAAAATTCAGGAATTAAGTTAGCACATTGAGTGGCATCTGTTGTGTACAATTATTGATAACAAGCTGGTTTATTGATGTGCACTTTTCTCTAATCATTAATTCTCTCTGTTTTCATAACTTTGAAGCATCATCTGGAATAAAACTGTTGATGTACGTGCACATGTTTCATGTGGCAGGAACCCTTGCCACAAATTGAAGCATATAGGTTTTCAGTTTGCATTTCACTAGCTGATAGGTCTAAAAGGAGTTTTAATTTTTCAAAAATTAATTAATAGTATATGTTTTTAATATAAAAAATAGGCATTTCACAATTATGTCCCAAAAAAATTTAAAATAACAGTGGCATTAAAAATGTACAATTTTTAATTTTTTATTTTGTTGATTTTTATAATGCAAGTGCATGGGTTGAAGTGACCCTGTGCACTTAGAAGAAGAACAGTCCTTTGCACAACTGGTTATGAGTTAAGAATATGAAGAGCATGACTGAATATCACAAATATTTAACAGTTTACTGCTGTAGCTTATTGTTTTCATTGCTGTAATTTAAAATAACAGTACTGTAGTAATAATCCAAACTTCCTTTTACGATTAGAAGCAGTTGTGAACAGTTTTCTCTTGTTGGATAGCATTATATTTCAATTTTTGTGAATTCCCTTAGTGTGCTTATCAGAAGCAAAATGAAAATACTGCTAAGTATAGGCCTATAATATACCATTTAGTTCATTTATTTGTTATCTGTACATAATTAAAAAAAAGTGTGATTTGTTATAAGGCTAATTATAAAAATTATTAAACTTTATAGAACTCCTAAACAGGGATCAGAGTATAATAATTTTTGTAAAATTATTTTTATAATAATTATTATAAAAATTATTATACCCTGAAGATATAGAGCTAAACATGTTTTTCCTGTTGGTCTTCTTTTTTTTTTCTCTTTTTTTTTTTTAAGCTTTGTCCTTTTTTGTTCTTATTTTAAGATAAAGTACTGATAAATTCTGTATTTGTTTTGGAGCTAAGGCTCTTGCAAGACACATTTTTTAAACTACTTCTATTATAATATTTTACCACTTCTGGTTTAAGTTACTATTAGATATGATGCCTTTTTGTATTGTAGTAATTCTCATATGACCTTTACTTTTTTGTCATTAGTTGAAAACTGAGCAGCTGCATATTACTTTATCCCAATGGTGATAAACTATTGTATAAGCTTTGCTTCCTTTTATTGTATTGTTAATACTAGTACTGACTGAGGGTGTAAAGTGTTTTGGTGAGTCAGTCTTAAAAAAAAAATTGTGGTTGAACACTCATTCTCAATCTCATTATTTGTTCTTCCCTAACCATTGTTTTAGGTTGGATTTTGGATGTGAAAATTGGTGTTTTTCTCTTTAACTGAGTGTTGATAGACAGACCATTCAGTCACCCAGAAGAGGATTTTGAATGGTTTTTTGGTTGCTTAGTAGACAACCTGAATTCTAAATTTTTGTCAACACCTCTAGCCGAGTGGTCGGGAGTGGGAGTGCAGTAGCACACACACTATGAGTAGACTGGAGTTCAAGCCCCTGACGGCTAAATACAGTTGATCTGCCAATACATACACTGGACCAGCATGGCAGATTATGGTCCATTTCCCTCAACATGAATTGTTGAGGAGGCTTCCATCCTGCAGTGGATTGATAATGTCTGCAGTTTAATTTTTTTTTAATGTAATGTAATCTCTCATTTCAGGGTTTACCAAGATTTTAATATTGGTTGTGAATCCCTGTATATATACTAAGTGATCACTGAATTATGACCACCTACTTAATACTGTGTTGTCCCACCATTCATAAGGATAACAGTTGCAATTTGCCTTGGCACTGACTCAACTAACTACATGTCTGAAGATGTCTGTAGGGCTCTGTAGCCATGCTGCCTGCAAGGCTTTCCACAGTGTTGGAATAGATGATAGTTGTGTGTCCACAGGCCTCACTTCCCATTCAAAAACAATTCACAGATGTTCAATTGGATTGGAAGCCAATCAAGATGAGTGACATCTTCAATGTGTTCCTCAAACCACACATGCACAATGTGGGCCTGATACCATGATGCCTTGGCTATGTACACCTTATGGCAGGGTGTACATAGCCTCCTCAGAGCTGCTGGTAAAACACAGACAATTACCTAGAGATCAGCATTTAAGGAATTGGTAGCAGATATTCGAGAAGTTGAAGCTGATTGAGCAGGGCAAATTTTCTCAAAATGGAAAGTGGAATGCAATGTGCTATCATCGGCAAAACTATGGATAGGATTTCCAGTCAATGGAAGAAGGTCATTAATATACAAGAGGAAAAGAGTGGGGGAAAGAACTGAACCTTGGGGGACACCAGCATTAGTGGAGAAGTTAGAAGACAGAGAGCCATCTACATCTACAGTCATCCTCAGTGTGTGATCAGAGAGAAAACTGGATAACTAATTACAAAAAACAGTTGGCAAACCCTAAGATGGAAGCTTGTTTAGAAGATCTTTATGCAAAACATGATCGAAAGCCTTTGAGATGTCAAAAGCAACTGCTTGTGTTTCACTGAACCTTTCCATTGAATTAGTCCATAAATGGGTAACATAAGCCAGAATATCACCAGTGGATCAACACTGACAGAATCCATACTGGTGATCGTTTATCAGACGGAAGGTTTCTAGGTAGTTTAAGAGTTGGCGGTTAATTGATTTCTCCATTACTTTAGAAAGAGTAGAAGTAATTGCAATGGGACGATAATTGGATGGGAGGGATTTGTCACCCTTTTTAGGAACTGGCTGGATATGAGCAAATTTCCAAGCAGAAGGAAACACCTTTGGAATAAGAAAGTGAAAAAAGGTGGCAAAGAACAGGAGTAAGTTCAGGAGCACAGGTTTTGAGAACCAATGGACAAATACCATCGGACCTGGAGCTTTCTTAGCATCAAGATTCGTCAAAATCCTTCTGACATCCTTTTGACAGAAGACCACAGGAGGCATTGAATGGAGTGTGTTGGGAATGGTAGGAGGTGGTTTACCAAGATCATTAATACATGAGTTGGAAGAAAAATGGGATGCTAACAGGTCAGCTTTATCCTTGGCTGAAGTGACAACAGAACCATCTGGTTTTGACAGAGGTGGGAGCAAGGATGGACAAAAGTCGCGGCCAATAGCTTTAGCAAGAGACCAGAATGCTCGGCTACCATTAGGGAACAAAGCAAGTTTTCTACTCTTAGCCTGATCAAAATCAAGTTTGGACTGATTAATAACTGCTTTACAATTGTTGCAAGCCTTGGTGTTGGCAGAAAATGAAACTGAAGAATTGGAAACAAGCCAATTATGATATGCAACATTCTTCTCTTGAACAGCCTTAGCACATTTATTGGAAAACCAAGGTTTAGATAAAGGACGATATTTTAAAGTGGAGTGTGGCATAAAGGATTCCATTCCTAGAAGAATAATTTCACTGATGCGATCTGAGCAAACATTGACATCAGAAGTTTTGAAAGCTGACCGGGCTAGCCGGGTGGATAAAGTGCCTATCTAGCAACCCAAAGGTCGTGGGTTCGAATCCCGCCTCGGGCTTGGATAAAAGTACTGCAAAAACCTTGGGAGGTGCATTATGGCCACAGAAGCCGCTGCACCAATAACTACTACTACTACCAAAAAAAAAAAAAAACGTTTTGAAACAGTAATCCAACCAAGGAAAAGAAGAAAAGAAATCTTGCAGGTCATCCCATTTTGCATTCTTGTAATGCCAAACAACACAAGGTTGGGTAAGGCCATGAGATAAATGCTCCATTGGAGAGGAGACAATCACCAAGTTGTGATTTGAGGTGCCTAAAGGACCACTCACTTCGACCGTGTACTTAGAAGGGTCGTTTGTGAGAAAAAGATCAAGCGT
The DNA here is from genome assembly GCF_048544385.1 of Mastigoproctus giganteus. Taxonomy (NCBI): domain Eukaryota; kingdom Metazoa; phylum Arthropoda; class Arachnida; order Uropygi; family Thelyphonidae; genus Mastigoproctus; species Mastigoproctus giganteus. The sequence goes on along the minus strand of NC_143587.1, from coordinate 41,562,530 downwards.
GTTGGCTGTTTGGTTAGGATTGTCTGGTATTCTTGTAGGTAAATGAATAATCTGTGCAAGGTCATTAGTAATTGCAAAAACCTCAGCATCTCGACAAGCTGGGTCAGTGTGACTAGAAAATGGAAGCCAGCTGGAGTTGTGAACATTAAAATCACCAAGGAAAATTACCTCACTGTTAGGAAAGTTGGACTGGAGAAAGTCAAGTTGCAAAGAGAGGAAGTCAAAGAGCTCCAAGTGATTAGTGGATTGGGAGAATGGTAGAGACAACAGATGAATTTGACACAATGAGGTAAAGAGATTTTAAGCCAGAGAAGATCGAAGAGAGGAGATTCCAAATTACCAAGTCTCTGACAGGGAATATTGGAACGGACATATGCACAAGTACCACCTTTGAGGCGAAAGGAATCCTACAGTGAATAATTTGGGCAACTGAGATGAGCAGTAGTTGAATCAACCGATAACTGAGATTCTCTCAGAAAAAGTACATGGGGTTTGGTAGACTGCAAGTGGAAATGGACATTGTTGAGATTAGAATTGAGACCACGTATATTTGTGAAATGAACTAGGAAAGTGTATATTAAGACATTTTTCCCATCTATAGATCAGTTGTTTAATGCCTTGATCATAGAAGTTCGCACTTTTTGCCTGAAACCACGATTCCACTTCATTGACGACTTCCTGAGACGAATAAAAGTGGCTTCCATGCAATGGTTTCTTAATTTCTTGAAACAAGAAGAAGCTGATGGTGCTAGGACAGGAGAATAGGGTGTGGTGCAGCAGTTTGAAGCCACACTGGGCAACAAATAGATGGAATGGCTGTGCGAGCCGGTGCATTGTCCGACAGAAGACGGACACCTTCGATTAACATTCCATGCCTTTTCACCTTCAAAGCATTGCGTAATATTTTCAAAAGATTTCTGTAGTATTCTCCGATAAGTGTGGAACCACAAGGTAGGTAATCTGTCAGGATAACCCCATTTTTATCCCAAAACGTGGACATCATTTCTTCACAGATGTAGTGGTTTTTGCCTTTTTGGTGGTTGGGGAGGAGATGTGCTTCCACTGCTTTGACATGTCTTTAGTCTCTGGATCATATTGGTACACACAGCATTTGTTATTTGTTACCAACTGATCAAAAAAGTTCTCAACATCCACATTACACAAATCCAACAGTTGGATTCGACATTGCTGCTGCAAAGGCGTCTGCAATCTTGGAACCCATTGCAGAGACCTTAGACACGTGCAGATGGTCATATAAAATGCTGTGGGCAGATCCATAACTAATTCCCACTGCATTTGCAATGAAATGAATTGTGACATGCCTGTCACTGAGCACCAGCTGCTCACCCTTTGCAACCATCTCACTGTCTGTGGATGTTGATGGCCTTCCTTTTCTTGGCAGGTGCCTCCGTAGCCAGGTGGGAAGGAGCAGCAGTGCGTAGCACACGCTTCTTGATTAGACCGGGGTTCGAGCCTGTCACCACCAAATACGGAGGATGAGGAAAGGTCAGGGAATGACCACCGCATATCCCGGTGCAATATGGCCTTAGTTGCTAATGCTCCTAAAAACCAAATAACAACAACAACATCCTTTTCTTGGCCCGTCAAAGACACTTGTATGACACAGCAAAGAGTGGAAACTCACTTTTTTACAGTGTCATAGGATGGACAATTCCGGCCACACACAACTTTCATTTCTTCATCGGTTTCCTGAGCTTTCTTGCCCTGAAAATGCAGGAACTTGATCACTGCTCGATACTCCACTTTGTCCATGTAGCATCCTTCCTCAAATTCCGGGACCACCTCTGGTGTACAATTACCTACGGGGATGAAATTTCACATGTTAGTCATTGAATATGTATTTAATACAACTTGTATTAAAAATGGCATCTTCCTACTGTTGTTTTATCTAGGTGAGGGTACAAACCTTTTGATACCCCTCGTATACACACACACACACACACACACACACACACACACACACACACACACACACACACACACACACACACACACACACACACACACACACACACACACTTCATTTTCATATTACTTCCAATAATTTATCCGAACCTTAAGTTTATTCAAAAACTACTCATCCTCGTAACACTAGGTGGAAGCTTATTTCAGCAATGCACATTTCTTCACATCTATTCTACAACTATCCTTTCAACTTTAAATACCTTAGTGTGTTTAATCTGAGAAAGAGAGAAGGTGTCATCACCACTTAGTTTACTTAATCCTTATATACTTCAGTTAATCCCCACACCAATGCCCAGTTTCCAGAGATACTAATTTCCAGAACTGCAGTCTTTCTTGGTAGGAATGGCCATCCTCTTTCCAAATTATCCTCTTTCTGTCCCCAACTAATTTTTTTGCTGTTCTCTGCACCCTTTCCAACAGATCTATGCCAATCCTAAAATCTCATTTTTGGATATATTTCAGTATTTACACAGTATTCCAGATGTGACCTTAACCGTTGCCTTATACAATGAGATGATCACCTCTTTGTCCTTGCTAGCAAAGTTGATATTAACAGAACCTCATGCACTGTTCTACCACCTTGCATTGCTTGCATTGCTTAGAGAACTTCGTGTTGCAGTGTATAATTACCCCTAGATCTTTTTCTCAGCTCAATACCCACTGAGCTCGGTACCACCCAGTGGTATATTTTTATGGGATTATTGTAACCTAAATGCAGAACCTTTCATTTATCATTGTGAAACCTCAGTTGTCATTTCCCAGTTCATCTGCTTAGTTTATTTAGATCCTCTTGCAGTAGCATACCCTGATTACTGCCATTAACCATGGTGCCCATTGTAATCAGCAAACATAAACATCAAACTTTGAAATATCTACATGAATATCATTAATAAATAATAAAAACAATAAGGAGCTCAACACTGACTCCCATGGAACACCACTCATCACATTAGTTCAAGAAGAGCAGTGGCTATTTATAACTACCCTTTGGCTTCAGCCACTTAACTATTCGTTTATCTATAGTAGTAAATACCCCTTATATCACATTGCCTAAATTTATACAACAGCAGTGGTACAGTGTCAAAAGCTAGATCATTTATGTAAAGAATTATGGGTGAAGCAAAGAAGAGTGAATTTGATCTACATAATGCATAAAAATGTGTTTTAATGCGTAAATAATCTATTAAAAAATAAGTTATAAATTCATCATTACATAAATTACTGTAAATAAAAAAAATATGTAATACTCCTTTTGTAGGTATTTTAGTCATTTATTTTTTAAAGAAGTTTTTTATTCTTCACAACAGAGTTTGCATGGATAATCTTCTCAGCTTGCTTATTTAAAAAAATTTTTTTTTTCAGCTATACTAAACGTTATCTTTTTTGTGATACATCTTTAAATTTTTAATTGTACAGTTGCTCAATTTAATGGTTCTGCAAATGTCCACGTGATTTAAATTTATTGCAATTCAATTCACCTTGGATAATTTTTCCAAACCATGGTGGCATTATCACCTTAATTACTTTTTTATCATCGAGCAAAAAATTTGTGTTGATAAAAGGTTCTTATTAAATTTTTTCCAGTCTAAGTTGTTGAAATTAAGAAAGGGGGGAACCCCTTATTCTGCTAATCTGGGTTTTTCTCAATTTAAGTTCAGTGCTGATGAAGGTAAAACCAGGGATCGGTACCTTTCAGAGATGCTCTTCCAAGTTTTCTGTGGTCTGTAGACTTGGTGGTATTAGTGAATTTTTGAAATTAATGTTCTGTTGTGTAAGGAGTTTATCTGATGTTATTTTACAAAAATGAGTACACTTAGGATGGGTGTGAGGATTTGTAAAGGCATTTAGGAGTTTTCACTTTGAAATTAAATTGGATAACTGTGTTTTTGATGACTGGTAGCGATGCCCTGTTGGGATGAATAGAATTGTCTTGCAGTGCTGTTTGGGATAGTTTTGGGTGCTACCTTTGGTGCAGTGTCATGTTATACTGATCCCTAGGGTTGGCAACCTATGAATTCAGTGCTAAAACTGTAACCATTTGTCTGTTTTTGGACTGTAATGTACACCGATGAGCCAAAACATTATGACCAGCGAGTCGTTATGCAAATCGAAGCAACTGTAGGTGAACTACGGCATGTGCACAGGTCGGGACATGGTATAAAAAACACGTGATACTGAGCTCCGTTAATCAGTGTTACTCTTGTTCTTCAGATGGCAAAGGCAGCAGACTTAAGTGAGTTTGACAAAGGCCAAATTGTAATGGCCAGACAATTGGGTCAGAGCATATCCGAAATGTCACGGCTGATGGGGTGCTTACGGTCAGCCGTGGTTAGTACCTACTGAAAGTAGTCCAAGGAGGGGGGGCCCACGAAGCACCAGCAAGGTGTTGGATAACCATGGCTCATTGATGCTCCAGGTGAGCGAAGGCTCTCCAGAATGGTACGTGGCAACAGAAGGGTGACTGTGGCACAACTCACCGGTAATTGGAATGCTGGTGATGGGAGTAATGTGTCACAACACACAGATTGAACCCTGCAGAAAATGGGGCTGCATAGTCGCAAGCCACTCCGAGTGCCATGCTAACCACCGTTCACCGGCAACAGCGCCTACAATGGGCATGCAAGCAACGAAACTGGACCTTGAGTGATTGGGAGAAGGTCATCTGGTCTGATTAATCATGTTTCCTGTTGCAACATGTGGACGGCTGGGTACGTGTGCATCATTTACCTGGGGAAGTGATGGCGTCTGGATGCACCGTTGGATGAAAACAAGCCAGTGACGGCAGTGTCATGCTTTGAGCGATGTTCTGCTGGGATACCCTGGGTCCAGTCATCCATGTGCCGGGCACTCTAACGTCTACCACCTACCTAAACACCATTGCTGACCAGGTACACCCTTTTGTGGCAACAGTCTTCCCCTCTGGCGGTGCCGTCTTTCAGCAGGATAATGTGTCATGCCACACTGCCCGGATTATTCGTGACTGGTTCGCAGAACATGCGGAAGGCGTCTAGATATTTCCATGGCCTCCAAATTCCCCAGACATCAATTCCATTGAGCATCTGTGGTTTATGTTGGAATAGCAACTCCGGTCTACGGGTTACGTGTTTGTACCAGATACCACAAGACACATTTAGAAATCTTGTAGTGTCCATGCCTCACTGGGTATGAGCTGTTTTGGCTGCACTTGGAGGACCAACATCATATTAGGTAGATGGTCATAATGTTTTGGCTCATCAGTGTATATACATATATGCATATACATAAATGTATATGCATTTACACATGTATATGTAATGTAGTAAATCCTCCCTTGTTCAGACTAATAGGGGAAAGGAGTAGTCTGAATTAACATTCTACATCAAGGGTTTAGTATCAAACAACATTAACTACAAAATTGCATTTTTGTTTTGAGATAACATTAGTTTTATTTTATACAAATAGCAATGCATATCATGTTACACAGCCATATTCTGTCTAGTATTTTACAAGTTAGCTTGGGCTATAAGCACATTTCCGGTAAACCAAGAGTTTAAAATGTCAAATGACTTTTTTTTGATTAATTACAAAAATGTTTATTATAAAATTATTTTGTAGTTAACATTGTTTGACACTAAACCCTTGACATCAGGTTGGATCTTCAGTTAATTTTTCAGTTTGCAGGTCAGATGTGGTTATGGTATTTGAATGTAAATAATTTAATACAGTAATGTCAACAATTAATATATTAGCTCATAAAGTAACTTTTTTATATTAATTTTTTTCTAAGTAACATTATTAGTTATTATTATTTAAGTAACAATATTGTAACATAAATAATATTATTATTTAACATGTTATCTAAGTAACGTGTTAAATCAGGCATATGCCATATTTTTATTATGGACCAGCAGTAACTCTAGATTTGTGGACAAATGATTTTAGAAAAATTGGATATTTGTGTTTCACTTCACATTACATTGATTGAACTTGGTATTTGATAGAAAGGGTATTAATTACAACAGATTGGAATATTTTCATTAAAAAAAAAAGAAAACAGATGATAATGTTAAGCTGATAGTAATTCAGTCTTTGGAGATATGAATTAAAAACTAATTCAAATTAGTTTCTAAAGTGTTATACATTTGAACTGTTTTGCACATTGGCCAAACATAATCTTGCATATGCATTTGAATTAAAAATGCAGGAAGTAGAATTTCTCTTAAATTTAGAAAATGCAATCACTGCTGGAAAATATTTTAAACATCAGAATTGACAGAATTGTTCAAACCCAGAGTTCCCAACCTCTAGGTTGTGACCAAAAGTTGGGTTTCAAGAGATTTTTGATGAGTTGCATAATGTAATTTCATCAGTTCATGAAATGTTTGGAAATAAAAAAGTTAAACCCTTGAAAATACTTGCTTACAAATAATTATACATATTTCATAAAAAAAAGTAAATTTTTATTATTTTGACTATAAACACAGTAAAATCTAGAGCACCCACACTTATCATAGCTCGACATTGCCAGGAGAATCATTCTGCATGCTACTGCAGCGTGACACTAACAGTAGTATGGGACCTTTTATTAATGCATTAAAGTGTGTGTGTGTGTGAGTGAGAATTCCATTTCTAGATTTGAGTGACTATTGATAATCATGCAAGTCAGATGGTAACTGTCATTTAATTTGCTGTTGTTGCTGACTGTTTATATTTAAAACATAAATTCTTTCTTTTAAAAATTGATTAAAAGATTTTTTCATCTACCTATCCTCATATCTTGATATATTTCATGATTATGTGAAAATACAACATTACAAGTTTACAAAAGTCTTTGCTACCTACAACCACAACCTTCCTTAACCTTTCTCGATTATGTTCGGTCTCTCTCATCACACATTTGTTCACCGCTCAGCCTGTACTGTCTTATTATTTTTAAAAATAAGTTTTAAATTATGTCAGGATTATGATAGATTCAATCTAACATTCGAATCAGTCATTTTTCAACCAACCAATCTGTAGCTGTATAATAATAATTTTTTATATCAAACATTTTATAATGCCATGGAATTCGGAAATCATTGTGTTGTCATATTTAATAAAGTGCTGGAGGGTTTGGTCTTTTCCTCTTCACACTGACCATGCATCTTGAAGAGAACCACTGTACACTTTCATTGCCACCAAAGTGATGTAACAAGGCTTACCAATGAGGTGTGCATGAGTGGAGTTTAGGGAGGCAGGCCAACCGGACTTTTCCTAAATCTTCTAAAATAGAAAGATATTGAATCCATCAGTTTTTAGACTGAGTGTCTGATACCACACAGAATGCCTGTTCCCCTCTAAGCCCCAATATTTAATTTCTACATATTATGCTGAAAAATGATGTTATGTTATAAAAATTTGTTATGATAGTTACAATTTATGGATTTTATAAAAGCAGTTATAGTATATGCCTATTGAATTGGACAAAAGAATATCAAGGAGTTTTTATGTTATGCTTATACCAGTACAATGAACAGAGTGGTGGCAAGATTCTCTCCTACTTCAAGTATAATTTTTGAGTGAATTCATAGGCAAGTAGGAGACAATTTCACCTTTTTGATCAGATAAACACAAATAATAATTGCACTGTGGTGAAGTGCTATTAATTTGAAACAAAGATATTGAAATCCAATAAATTCTAAGTCATAAAAGAGTTTACTTAACAGAGTTCAAAATGGCAAAATTGCTTCCATATAGTACTAGCACATGTGCTGCTTTGTTGGCATTTCCAACACCTTGGGCATTTCTGGTGCTTTTTTGACATACTTTTCCTCCCTATTCTGTCAGTAATGTTAACTCATGCAGTTCGAATTTATCACATGGACAGGTTTACTGGTTTACCCAAAACAGAAATGTTAAGTGAATGCACCTTAGCCATAAAATGCAACAATTTTTTCTATGAAATAATCATGACACCTAATATACAGCAGTACAAAAGTATTTATATTATACATAATTTTGTTTCACTTTGTGCTGTGTGAATACAGGCAACATGGGCACTAATGCTCAGCAATCAACCACTTGCTGACTAAAGGCAAACTTTGGCACATCTATTCTTCAATTGTCCCTCCTCAGTTTGAATTTATGCTCCCTCATGTGCATAGTCTAAGAGGAAGAATCCCATCAGCATTGAGCTTGCTCAGTCCATTCAAAGCCTTAAAACCTTAATAAGATCACCTAGCAGGTGCCTAGTCTCCTCAATTTTCAGAACTGAAGCCTTTCTTGGTAAGAACACCTTTTTGTTCCCTTCACCAATCTCATTGCCCTTCTTTACTTTTACTTTTTTTACATTTGCTTTTACAGATATTTTGGTAAGTAGCTATGTGAAACAAGATATCAATCCTGTCCTTTAATAACCTTAATTCATCCATGTTTTATTATTAGAAAAGGCTAAATAATGTAAAGAAGCAAGCTTATGCACCATCAGCCATAAAAAAAAAATAATAATTTGTCCATTCCTTCTAATAATTTTTCCAATTCCTTAAATTTATTCAAATTACCCAGTTTCAAAACACCAGGTCAATGTTTATCCCAGCAATCAGGAAAGCCTCCTTATCCATAAGATTAGGGGGCTCTCTTCTTAATCCTTACAAGACACAGGTGGAGAATTAAAATGAATATGATTGCAGATTATAGTATTTAGTATTCACTGCTTCTTAGTCATTCTCTGATTAATAGTAATGAATTACTATTTCTGATCAATAGTATGAATTACTGCTGAATTATCAGTAGAAAATAAGTATTGCAACTCCCCAACTAATCACATGAAATTGTGCCATAAATATATTGGCTTGTGCATCCCCTCTGATTTTTGTGCCTCTGTCAGGTGCCTTGGTTGCTGTACCCTTGTCCTCTCAAACAAACGAGACTTTAAACTAACCCAAGGACATTAAAAGCATTAAAAATTTTAAAAGCAAACTGGATGTTATGAGTAATGTAAAGAGGTATTATATTTCTAACATTAATATTGATATTTTCAAATTTAGGAAGAAATAATTTGTTATTCTGTGTTCTGATAACTAAAGAAGCTGTTAAATATAGCAATATGTGTGTTGGGGATTATGTTCTTTCAAATTTAATTCTAAGGAAAATAAACAGATTAATTTATTCATGCTGTATGTATTGCATATTTGATAAATTTTATTATTAATTTTTTTAGATGCCTGTCAAGAAGGTCACTTTATGTGTGCAGATGGTAAAAAATGCATTCCAGAAAAGTGGAAATGTAATTATTCTCCAGAGTGTGACGATGGCTCTGATGAGCCAGAAGACTGTCGTAAGTTTTCAGTTTTCTGTCGTATATATGTGACTAAAATTATTCAAATTTATTAATATATTTAGTGTTGATTTATTGTATTTGTGAAGTGATTACACTGAGACTGAAGCGAGATCTCCCACTTATAAATTAAGTACAGTGCAACCTTGATATAATACCAGGCAGCAACTTTAATACTTATGTTTTAACAAAGCACATTATAGCTGAAAAATTTTTACCATTTTTTTCACCCAGTTTTTTTTAACATAAATACACTCTGCTGAGTAAATAAATACTTTAGTTACTAATGTTTCATGAGTTAAAAAGGGGGGGGGGGTAAACTGCAGCCATTATCAACCCACTGCAGGACGGAAGCTTCCTCAACAATTCATGCTGAGTGAAATGGACCATAATCTGCCATGCTGGTCCAGTACGGGTTGGCACATCAACCGTATTTAGCAGTCACTCAAAGAGTGTGTGCTACTGCACTCCTGCTCCTGACCACTCAGCTATGGAGGCTGTGTTTTATGAGTATATAGATTCAAAGACATAAAATATTAAAAGTTATACATTCTCTTTACATTTTATTAATACATAATGCTATTATGGACTTACATTTTATGCATCCATTCTGAAATGGCCATGTAATTTAGTTTGCAGGAACTGATGACAGAATTGCTTCAGTGCATAATTTTTAATAGTTGTCAGATGCAATAAATGATGTTCACTATCACTTACTCTGATGTTCTAACCACGAGATCACATCATTAATGTATTCAAACACTGTTAATTTCTTGTGCTTTTTTATTACAAATGGCATTCACATTATCTTCTGAGTCACATCCTGTGTCACTGGCCTTCTGTTTGTCGATTATCTTTGCACTGTTGACAGAGGCTGAAATTTCTTCCTCACTCAGGTAATGCACTTCTGCATCCACCTCAACCCAAGCAGCCAGGTCATTTACTCCAAGACTGCCACCAAGTATGTTACAAGCAGCCATTGCTTCTTGTTCTGAAAATGCTGCTAATTCAAGGTTATTATTAGTGATTTAATTTTTTCCAGCAGTTTTCAATTACTGTTGGGCTTATTTCTCTCATGCTAATCCAATATTGTATGCAGCATCTTTCAGTGTTAATGTTTTCAGAAATTCTAGAACTTGAATTTCTGAGTTCACAACACCAGTGAGTAGCTCACCATGATAGTAGGCTTTGAAGGCTCGAATAATGCCCTGATCTATGGGCTGAATTAGTGCAGTTGTGTTCCTTGGCAGAAACACAACTGTGATCTTGCCATTTTTTCGATTTCAGGGCATCAGCTGAAGGATGAGCTTGACAGTGATCCAACAGTAACAGAGCCTTTTCTTCAGGTTTTTTTGGAGAGAAAGTGGCATCTCACTGATGGTACAAACTCACTTTCAAACCATGAAACAAAAATATCACTTTTTGTCTAAGTGTTGGAGCTATTTTTTTTAAATCACAGGTAGAGATTTCATATTGATGTGCTTAAAGCACTAAGGGCTTCAACTTTTAATGATCCGCAATGGCTTTAGCTTTTGATCTCCAATCTTGTTTGTGGACAGTAAGCACAATAACGTAGAAAAACTTTCTACACTTCAGTGGGTGGTACATGTGCAAAAAAAAAAAAAGAAAAAGGTGTGGAAACTGCTGTTTTATAAAGGTATGTGTTCATTGTGATTGCATAACTCTATACAACAGTGTCCTTTTTAAATCACAGGATCTTATGTGATCAATAATATTCTGATATGCAAACATTGTGTTCCTGAGAAGTAGTTTGCAAATTTTAAGTTCTTAAATTGGGAGTAATTTCTTGTAATGTTATAATGAAAGGATGCATACCGAAAACAAAATTTTTTGTCTTCATTATGATATCATTTGTGCATTCTTTATTTAATAGATATTATTTTATATATACAGTGCAGTATGTATATATATCACAGTAAAAATAGTACATAACAGAATTGTGCTATGCAATAATAAACAAGATGATATAGCTGTCAGTAAAGTTTCATTAAGAAATCATGCAGTGATCTCGCCCAAAGATCATGCAGTTGAGAGTTCTGTTGTATTTATTCGTTTTATTTAAATTTTTTTTAGTTTTAATATGGTAGAAAAATCGTATACTAATGCTAAATGCTAAATATTAATCAATCTCTATTTAGCTGATTTGCAGGATTAACAGATGCTTCTCCATCTTCCCTCTTCAAAACATACGGTTTGATGCCTACAGCACATTGCAGTGTGTTGTGGGTACTGGTCCAATATACTTGCAGCTGGTGTAACACATCACCACCCAAGTTTGCATGTTTTTCTTTGAGGTCAACTGTGTATTTGTTCCAAACGATGTCAGTTCCAAATATTATTTAAATTAATGAAATATGGATGAATAAAGAAAGAGTTTGCATTAGTAGAGGCATATGATACAAGAAAGAAAACTTATATAGCATCACCCAAAAAAAAAAAAAAAAAAAAACCCCAACTTCCCATTTCACCCATACATTTGCTCCAAAGGTTTGTCTAGTTCTTTGAATTTATTTAAGCTATCAAATTCCACAATGACTGATGGAAGTTTGTTGCAGCAATCAACCACTTGGTGGCTAAAGGCAAGTTTCTGCACAACTATTCTACAACTGTCTTTCCTCAATTTGAATTATGCCCCCTCTGGTGCAGAACCTGAGTGAGAGGAAGAATCCTATCAGCATTAAACTTGCTCACACCATTCAAGGCCTTTTACACCTGAATCAGGTCACCACACAGGTGCCTAGTCTCCAGACACTGCAATTTGCAGAACTTCAGCCTTTCTTGGTAAAAGCAACCCTTTGCACCCCTCACTAATCTCTTTGCACTTCTCTTTCATTCCAGAAGCACTGCATCCTTCATAAAATTAGACCACCAGGCCTGTATGCAGTATTCAAGGTGGAGCCTGACCCAGTGATTATACAAGTGCATAATCACCTCCTTATCCCTGCTAGCAAAATTTCTGTATATTATTAACAAGACCCCATGAGCTACTCTGGCAGCCTGTCTGAAATGCTCAGAAAACTTCATACCTGACTGCACAATTCCCCCCCCCCCCACCAAGTATTTTTCATTCTCTACTACCCTGAGTGTAGTACCACATAGTTGGTACATTACTCTGGGGTTGCTGCTACCCATATGCAATATTTTGCATTTGTCAATATTAAACTTCAGTTGCCACCTCTTAGCCCATCAGCTTAACATTTATAGATCCTGTTACAGTAGCATACTGTCATTACTGTTATTAACAATCCTCCCAACCTTCATATCTTCTGCAAACTTGGATATTATTCTTGATATACTTTCATCGGTATCATTGATAAATATAGAAAACTACAATGGGCCCAACACTGAACCCTGGGGAACTCCACTAATAACGAAGAAGTAATAATCAATGGTCATACCATGACCATTGATTACCACTCTGTCTTCTTCCAATCAACCATCTCTTTATTCATAACTGCAACTTACTCTTAATGCCACACAGCACCAATTTTTAGAGTAGTCTTCCATGTGCAAGAGTCTCAAAAGATTTTCTGAAATCCAAGTATGTGATATCAAAATTATTTTTTTCATCCAGTTCCTTTGTGACTGTATCGTAGTATCCAATCAAATTGGTCAGACAAGACTTCCTCTTAACAAACCCATGCTCTGTCCGAACTATAACTCCAGTATTGTCTAGATGATCCTGCAATTGCTTGTCTAACTCCATTATTTTACTTGGAACAGAAATTAAATTATCAGGTCTGTAATTACTCATCTCACCCTTTGATCCACCTTTGTGAATTGAGGATATATTTGCACACTCCCCTGAATTCAAGGATGCTCATAATTATGGCTAAGGGTTTGCTTATTTCCTTTGTTGCTTCCCTGAATGTAACTGGATAGATCCCATCCACCCCAGTTGCCTTTTTTATGTTTAACTTCAACAGTTTTTCCTCCACTTTTTCTGTCAGTTATTACAAAATCGTTTAGCACCGTGTTAGATTTTGATAAACTTCTGGCCTCCGCTTCCCTACAGAATTCCTTGTGTGTGAATGTAGGTGCAAAATACTCATTCAATTTGTCAGCTACCTGAGCAGGATCATTGACAGTCAAGCCATTGATATCAAGTGGACCAATCTGATCCATCCCCTTCCTTCTAGAGTTTACATAAGTAAAGAAGTCTCGTGCTGTTTTTTGTTGCATCCTTTTCCAAAGATTTATTTTAATCTGCCTTCGCTTGGCTAATCTCCTTTGTTCCTTGATTACAGACTAGCTTATATCTCTCCCATAGTCTTCTGTGTCACCTGACAATTTATATGCATATTTCTTCTCCTTCCTGAGTCTCATTAGTTCATCTGGCATCCATTTAGACCTGAACCCTGAACTGTATTTTTTAGTTGGTATGAAAAGCCTAGTGGCCTCCAAGATTAATTCCTTGAATGCTTCCCAATTAGAATTTGCTGTTGGTAACATCATCAGTTGGTTCCAATGTATAGAATTTAAAAAATGTCTGTGACCACTGTAGTCACCTTTATGGAAGCAAAAGTCCTTCCCTTTATCCTTGAAATAGTTACATCTTTATGTAAATCCTACATCAGTATTCTATGATCACTGCCACCTGGTGGTTACTTTATCTGCATATCCTTAATGCATGAATAATCACTGCTGATAACACTGGTCAACACGTAAAATGATATGAAAACGAAAATACCCAATCTTAATTTTATGCTTCTGAACACGAAGATCACATTAAAATTTGTCGATTGGCTCCTGTTTTTGAATTACGGTTGGGTCTCATTTTAGTGAGTTACTCTACATTATCAACTATGGCAAAATGCATGACAATACTGCAGTTTCAGTACCACCACATTTTTATCCCATGATCGGCAACTGTTGTCTTGCTCTGCATCATGTGATAAGTTATTGTCACCTCAAATGAGTCTTCAACTCTGTAGTAGTAATCCTTGAATATGGCTAGGTACTGGGCGATTTGTTCTCGATTAATGGTTGTTGTCTGTGAGATTCCTACATTTTGCACAGTTTTGTGTCATGTAAGATTAATATGCCCCGTAATTGTGTGAATAGTCAGATGACTTCTGTTATGTATGTGGAGAAGTCATGTTAGCTTCAAGAAAGCATCCCTTAACTCAAGCCATAAAGAAGGCCTACTTCTTGTATTTTGTGTGTAAAGTAGGCGACCAGGATAAGAACTGGTCTCCATATGTATGCTGCACTACCCCTTCATTAAAACTCAATTTTTTTTTTTTTTTTTTTTTTGGTAGTTGTTGGCGCATAGGCTTCTGTGGCCATAATGCACCTCCCAAGGTTTTTGCAGTACTTTGATCCAAGCCCGAGGCGGGAATCGAACCCGCGACCTTTGGGTTGCCAGGCAGGCACTTTACCTACCTGGCTAGCCCGGTCGGCTAAAACTCAATGTGCAGGTGAATCAACATGGGTGTTTTATGCCTTTCACAGTTCCCATGATATGGCGGGAACCAACAAATCACGTCACAGACTGTTACTTCTGTATGGTGCCTCCTATTAGAAAAGGGATGACAATGAAGAAAAAGTAGACAGTGACATATCCAAATATGCCATCTCCAATTTGTCCTGTGCCTCATGGTGAAGTACTGCCTATACCTGAACCACCTGACTATTTTTCTGTGCACTCTGATGAACATGAACTTGATATTCACGAAGTACAGCAGCTATCTATATCAAGAATCCACCATTTTGTCTAAACCTCTTTCTTCTGAACCACAAAAGGAAAGTGTGCTTAATGACCTCATCAGGGATCTTGAACTGCCGAAGAATAAGAAAAAGCTTTTGGCCTTGAAGCTACAACAGTAGAACCTTCTAGATCATTCTGTGAAAGTGACAACATTTCATACTCAAAATAAAGACTACGATAAATTCTATCAAACAGAAGGGTGAACTCACTGTAAGGATCTTGATGGTCTGAATGGCAGCAATGAACATGAGGCACTTTCCTGAAGAATGGCGACTATTTATAGGTGCTTCTAAGGTTAGCCTTAAGGCTGTGTTTTTACACAGTGGAAATATGTTGCCTTCAATACCTCTTGCGCATGCCTTCCACAAAAAAGAAACATATGCAAACATATGTTTGCATATGTTACTCATACATCTGGTAGTGTACACTATCAGATGTATGAGTGGTAGATATTTGGTGATTTAAAGGTAATCGTCATTTTATTAGGACTGAAAAAAAGGGTTACACTAAGTATCGTTGCTTTCTCTGTGAGTGGGATAGTCGTGGCAAGGATATGCACTAAGAGAAGAGACGTTGGCCTCAACGAAAATCATTAACACCTGGAGTGAAGAATGTTGCATTTGAACCTCTATTCTGTTAAAGTTTTTCTTCCACCATTCCACATCAAACTGAGGCTCCTGAAAAATTTCATGAAGGCTTTGGAAGTGAATGGTCCTGCATTCACATACTTTCAAGAGAAATTCCCAAGACTTAGTGCAGAGAAGATTAAGGCTGTCGTGTTCATTGGTCCAAAAATAAAGCAACTTTTAAAAGACGAACAGCTCGAATGTGTCCTTAGTGATAGCAAAATCAGCGTGGAAAGCCTTTTGAAATATTTCAACTGGTTTCCTAGGAAATGTTAAAGCTGACAATTACAGGCTGCTTGTGGAAGATCTCGTTACTTCTTACGAAAAACTGGGGGCAATATGTCATTGAAGATTCATTTCTTGCACTCGCACCTGGATTTCTTTCTTACAAACTGTGCCCTCAGCAACAAACACGATGAGCACTTCCATCAAGACATTGCAGCGATGGAACAAAGATACAAAAGCAAATGGAATGCTGCCTTCATGTTAGTCGATTATTGTTGAATGGTGAAAAGAGATGCTCCTGAAACTGAATACAAGCGAAAGGTGAAAATGTCCCATATCTTACTATATCTTACTGCCATATAAATAATAAAACCTTGTATAAATATAAAAAGCTATTTTTTTTTTTTAAAACAAGAGCCAATCTGCCAATTTGAGCACTATTTCCATGTTTAGCACACCAAAATCTATAAAGTAAACTTACTTCCATGCCTGTAACAAGATATGACCAAAAATTTGTTGAGTGTAATCAGATCAAAGAGTATTACTCTCTCTGGTTGCCTCTCAAACATGCTCCCGTAGAAAAACAGTCATCCGATAAATCTACAAAAGTCTTGTTAACGTGTGACCAATCCACAAATTCCAGTCTGTATCTGGAAAGTTAAAATCTCCCACTGTAAGACATTCTGATTTACTGGTCCATTCTATTTTTGTCTGTACAGTTCATTGTACTCATCAGAGTTATTATTCCTAAAACACACTCCTACTCTCATTTTTGCTTTCCAGGTGCTTATGTCACACCAAACTGACTCAACATTGCACTGGCCACCCATGTCAGTTGGATGCACTGCTTTAAATTTTGTGTTTCCTAACTAACAGCCTAATTCCTCCCCACCTTCCTATCTTGTCTGTCCTTTCTGTACGCATTTTGCTTCCCTAATTCAGATTTTGCATTCCTTGTGTCTGTCACACCACTTCTCTGATATCCCAATAATATCTGCCTTTGATATCTTGACCAGCACTTCAAATTCATCGAATTTATTTACTGTACTCCTAGCATTGATATACCTGTAAGTATACATGCTCCTGTTCTTACTCTTAGTTCATCTAACACAGCCCATGTATTTACTTGTTTCATGATGTTTCCCAGCAGTTCTTGAAATTTCCAGCACCTTGCTTTCAAGGCTGCTACTCATTCTAATAGAAGTAGTGCAAGAATAACTTTTGTCTGACTTTCTCTTTTGACTATTGTTAATCTGTTAGTCTGTATCTCTCCCCCCCCCAAGCTATCTGTTTTCAACCCATATAACACTGCCTCAATAACATCAGCAAATATTCTTGCACCCTTTCTTTTGAGTGTATTCTATCTCTGTAGAAGCAGTCTCTGATGTTAACAAGCACAGACTATGCTGAGAAAAATTCTACCCCATGACCTTGCACATTCTCTCCAGGGCTAAATTGATTGACAAGGCTATCATCATATACTCTCTCCTATCATTTCTGATCAGAATTGCAAACACTTTCAAATTTAATCCTAACTTGCGACTTTTTTGACATTGACCTGTACTTGTTTGTTAAGGAAGTCCACAGATCGTCTACTCTTAATGTCATTAGTGCCAATGTGTACAACGGTATCAACTTTTATGTTCATAAAAGATGATATCTGCTCTGCAACATAATCAACATTTGCCCTATTCCACCTATCCTTTTTGCACAATGTAGTATAACCTCTATATAACGAAATGTATCATTCACTTGAAAAATTTTTCATTAAACAGAAATTTCATTATAGAAATATGACCTTTTCAATAATGAAAAATTCTGTACTTCAACATTCAGAAATATAGTAAAATATGGAAAATAAATCAGAAATAAGTGGAATGAATAAATTTTCTAACATTTTAAAACAATTAATTTATTGATATATACGTATGAGGTGTTGAGAACCATAGCAGTGTAAGTCAGTAATTTTTAAAATAAGAGCTGTTCATATTTCCCAACTTCTCTAGGTGTCTATTGTTTAGTTTGTCCACTGTTTAGTTTGATAGCAAAGTAAGTAAAAGTTACAGTTCTAACCAAGAGATGTCAGCACTTGTTTTGAATAGTTAACAATATGAGCAAAAAGGTTTAGAATCATAGTGAGG
The DNA here is from genome assembly GCF_048544385.1 of Mastigoproctus giganteus. Lineage (NCBI taxonomy): Eukaryota > Metazoa > Arthropoda > Arachnida > Uropygi > Thelyphonidae > Mastigoproctus > Mastigoproctus giganteus. Next base: position 41,544,527 of record NC_143587.1, on the reverse strand, counting down.
TAAGTCTGACTTACACCATTCTGTTCCTAAACAGTTTGTGTGATGGAGATCATGTTTCAAGTTTGTATTTTTGCAGTACATGTATATAAAAAATTCTTTCTCAACATTGTTGTATCTGATGGAAGGGTGACAAGAGCTTTAGAAAAAGTAAGGAAGGGGAATTAGTTTACATTTGACATGTAAATGTCAAATGTAAATTAAAATCACATTGTAAATTAAAATTTACAGTGTGATTTTCATTAACATTTTTATAATTAAAAGTATAAACAGTTGATTGATGTAGAAAAGGATGAAGAAAAGAAAGGTGATTTGTAGATGCAAAAGCAGAGAAAGCAAGAGGTCAACTAAAGGCTGATGGGGAAAAGGCCCAAAGAAATTCTAACATCTATACAATCATGATATATTTACAAAAAGCCCCGCCATTTCAAAAAAATTAACTGTTTCTGAGGCCTACTATAGGTGCAGTATGTAAGATACAGGTTCAAGATACAGGGACTCCATTATGAAAATAAAAACCCATTCACGATTTTCTACAAGTGTACATTGGATGAAGACTAACTTCAGCATCCCTTTCAGCAAACTGAATGTCAAACCCAATAAGGAGGGTCGACCTAAGAGCTTAAAGTGCTGAACACAAAAAGTTGTATGATGACCTTAGAGTGCTGAACTTGCTAAAGAAAAAAAGACATGCTATACCTTCTAATACCTTCTTTAAAGGTATTAGAAGCTCAAAAGAAGTTGATGATCTAGGTCCCTTATCTGACTACGAGGAAGAAGAAGAAGATGAAGCATAAACAGTAGTTTGTTTGTGGTGACAGTGTTTTATGATTATCGAATTAGTGATGATTACTTTTTAATTGCTTTTTTTTAAACAAAAAATGAGAACATCAACAAAAAGTAACTATAAATTTTTAAAATTTTGCAACCCTCTTTTACATTATAATTAAATTCATTATGTCCATCTTTATGATCATTTTTTATGATCATTCTGCAAGAAACTAAGACAATCTTAACTATTTTGACAAAAAATTCCCAATGTGCCTATCGCTCAGGTTTTTTAAAATTTTGTTATGGTGTACTTTTTACAAGGAAAAAATATAATCTCTTCTGTATGAAATTATAGTTCTGATAACACAGTCATCTCCTTACAGTAATTTACCATTTTAAAATAGGTAAACTACTTAGAAACATAATGGTGTAAGTCAGTTATGGACCCCGGGTGCCAAGTGAATTCGAGGTCTAGCTTTCTATTGTGAAATAAAGAGTGATTTTTCCCAGTAATAAGTTATCTTTAAGTTATATTGTTTACTATTAGCAGTTCATTTATAAATCAGTTCTACACTTGAAAAGCCCCAAGTAAGAACAAAGAGGGGAAATCCACCTTTCTTCTTTATTACATATATATATTTACTTACTAATCAACTAACGTTTTATCCGCTTGGCCTCCTTGCGGTATACTGCTCCTGTCTCCCCATGACGGGGCCGGAAACCTGTGAGGGAAAGTCAACCTTCCAGGGCAAAAAGGAGCTAATCATGGATTATGATGATTATCCTCCACTTGAGCAGCCAAGGTGCTCTTCTAGTACTGTCAACGATGCTGATCATGAACCTAACTGCGACACAACAAAATAAAAAAGAATGCGTAAGAACCCAGAACAACTGAACAATCCAGAACAACAGGAATGCCCATCATTCCTTATTTTACATTCTCTGTCAGATAAATCTGTGAGCACTTTATCACCATTTCTTATACAGAAATGCTTAGAAACTGTGGCGGGCTCTCCCAAAATGGTGAGAAGACTGAAATCTGGAGACCTATTGGTTGAAACAGCGAGTCGTGAGCATTCTGAGACTCTGCTGAATCTAACAACATTTGGAGGACTACCCGTACAAATCACCCCCCTCATGCAACATTAAACATCTCCAAGGGAGTAATTGCAGAGTGGGATCTGAACAGTGTAACAAAGGATGAACTGGTCCAGGAACTTAAACAACAAAAAGTTATACAAGCCAAACGCATCTCAATCAGGAAAGATGGAGATCTAATTCCCACCCACAACATCATCCTGACATTCGGAACACCAATATTACCATGTAGTGTCAAAGCTGGCTATCTCAACTGCCGAGTACGACCTTATATTCCGAATCCTATAACTACAAGTGCCAAAAATTTGGTCACTCGCAAATGGCTTGTAGAGGAGATCCAGTCTGTCCAAACTGTGGTTCCAAAGAACATTCGCAAACAGACTGTGATGATATCTAAATCATCGCACTGTCCTAATTGCAAATGCGCACATCCAGCTTATTCAAAATCATGTGATCTCTGGAAAACAAGGAAAAAAATCCATAAGTACAGGGTAGAACGAAAAGTTTCATACCAAGAGGCTAAAAAACAAATTATGCTTAATGCACCTAAAAACACATATGCAGCAGTGATGCAAAAATACCAAACAATGGCTACACAAACTGAAGTATCAGTTCCCCCAACCATATCGATTGCAGATTGGGCCCGATCTATACTGTCATTGTTGATGAAACCGACTCCTAAGGAGCAAAGGGTAGTAGACAGAGCCAACAACACCCCGGTCACAGTTCCACCAGCCACACCTCATAGATCATCAGATGTTACAAACGTAAAAGCAGACTCTGCTCCTAATAGGAAGACAAACAATACCACTTTAATAAACATGGATACCGATAATAATGCTCCCCCAAATGAACCTATCCTAGACCTTCACGCTGAAGATGACATGGATACTGGACGCCCAAACTTTCCAAGAAGAGAGAAAGTGAAGCTCGAATGCCATAAACAGCCTGGAAATAAAGAGTCAGAAACATCCTCATTCAACAAAATCAAATAATGCATAATATCATACAATGGAACTGTAGAGGAATTCGCAGTAACATTGATGATATCTATGAGCTAATCAATCGTTATCATACTACAGGCATCTGTTTACAAGAGACAAATTTAACACCACATGTACCTCTCTCAATTAAAAATTAAACTCTTTTTAGGAAAGACAGAACTGTTACAAATACTGCTCATGGAGGGGTACCCGTACTCCTAGATTCAAGAGTACCCTGCAGACAAATTACCTTAAAAACCTCCATTGAAGCTGTTGCGGTGCGTATAATGATTGGTATTAACCAATCCACCTTCCACCCAGTCAACCCTATACCATCCATGAACTGGAAGATCTTATTCTGCAGTTGCCAACCCCTATCTGTTTATTGGGCGACTTCAATGGACACCATCCATTGTGGGGTTCTCCCAATGCAGACAGACGAGGACAACTTATTCAACTGCTCGCTGACAGACAAAACCTAACTATACTAAATACTGGCTCACCAACTTACATCCATCTCTCTACAGGTACAACCTCTGCAATAGATCTCCATCTGCTCTCCGTCCCTCTTTCCTAGTATTGAGTGGACTGCCCTTGACAATCCACTCAACAGTGATCATTTCCCAGTAATATGTAAAATTCAAACAGCACATTCCATAATTTCAGAAAACCTCATAAAATTTAAATTTTCCAAAGCAGATTGGGCAAAGTTTACTTCACAAGTGTCCTTTGATGACCAGATCATCGAAACCTCTCCAATTGATACAGTTACTGATCACATTACAATGCAAATACTGGCTGCTGTATCTACTGAAATTCCACAATCACAGTCAACCATCCATAGAACCATAAATTATTGGTCTAATCAACTAATCTTGTTGCCCTTCTCTGTACCCATTCCAGCAGCTCTACATCCTTCTTGAAATGAGGCCTCCAGACCTGTATACAGTACTCAAGATGTGGCCTAACCATTGCCTTATACAAGGGAATAATCACCTCCTTATCCCTGCTAGAAAAATTCCTGTGTATCATTGACAAGACACCATGAGCTACTCTTGCAGCTCGTCTGCACTGCTCAGAGAACTTCATATCTGCTTGCACAATTACCCCCAGGTCCTTTTCATTCTCCACCACTGTCAGTGTAGTACCGCAGAGTTGATACGTTGCTCTGGGGTTACTGTTTCCCATATGTAGTACTTTACATTTGTCAATGTTAAACTTCATTTGCCACCTCTCAGCCCATCTGTTCAACCTTTCCAGATCCTGTTGCAGCAGCATAGCGTCAGTAGTGTCCTTAACAACCCTGCCAACCTTTGTATCATCTGCAAACTTGAACATTAAACTTGATATCCCATCATCAATATCATTCATAAACACCGAAAACAACAACGGACCCAACACTGAACCCTGAGGAACTCCACTAATAACATTAGTCCACGTTGAGCAGTGTCCATTGATTACCACTCTCTGTCTTCTGCCACTCAACCATCCCCTTATCCATAGCAGCAATTTGCCTCCAATGCCACACTGCTCCAATTTGTGCAGCAGTCTTCCATGTGCAACAGTATCAAAAGCCTTTCTAAGATCCAAATATATAATATCAAAGTTATTCCCTGCATCCAGTTCTTTTGTGACTACATCATAGTATCCAATCAAATTGGTCAGGCAAGACCTGCCCTTAACAAAACCATACTGCGTCTGAGCTATAACTGAATTCTTGTCTAGATGATCCTGCAGTGCTTCTTTAACCAGTGCCTCCATTAATTTACCTGGAACAGAAGTTAAACTAACAGGTCTATAATTACTTGTGTCAGCCTTTGATCCTCCTTTGTGAATTGGGGTTACATTTGCACATCTCCAGTCTATGGGTACCTCCCCTGACTCCAAAGAAGCTCTCATAATTATGGCTAGGTGTTTGCTTACTTCCTTTGCTGCCTCCTTTAATATAACTGGATAGATCCCATCCACCCCAGGTGCCTTTTTTATGTTTATCCTCAACAATCTCTCCTCCACTTTCCTCTCAGTTATTACGAAATCATCCAGCTCACTGCCAATGTTTACTTTACCTACATCATTCTCCTTCCAGAATAACTCCTCACGCGTGAATGTAGATGCAAAATACTCGTTTAGATTGTTAGCCACCTGAGCAGGATCCTCAACTGTTGAACCATCAATATCCAGTGGACCAATCTGATTCATCCCTTTCCTTCTTGAGTTTAAATATGTAAAGAACTCTTTTCTGTTTTTCTTTGCATCCTTTGCCAAGGATTTTTCGTAGTCTGCCTTTGCCTGCCTAATCTCCTTTGTGACTTGGTTACAGACCAACTTATATCTATCATAGGCTTCCATGTCACCCATTAATTTGTATGTATCCCATGCATTTTTCTTCTCTGCCACATGTCTCATTAGTTCATCTGACAACCATTTAGGCCTAAACCTTGAACTCTTTGATTACAAGTCTTCTTTGATTACAACTCCACTTGCATCAGAAATAACTTTTTCAAGTAAGCCATGCAACTTTTTTAAATTTGTCCAGCCAACCAGAACTGGCTTTAAATGTTTTATTCCCCAGAAAAGATGCATACTCTAGCCTGTTCTTTTATTAATGGCCCTGCCATGTTTTGGTCTCAAACCAGCTTACCCACGTAAAATTGGCTTCATCTACATTTTCATACAGGCATAATTTTGCACGCTTCTGAATGGGTCCCGTTTCCTCAAAACAGTTTGAGAATTGAAAGAGTTTTTCAGAAGGGCTAACACACTACTGGCAGGGAAACCAAATTTTAAAGCAATTTTTTTTATTATTTTTTTTTTATGCCCCGATCTACACTATTAAGCCCTTTCACTTTTCCACTACACTCAAGGATTTCCTCTTAGACATTGTAAGGTTACATGCATAGCAGCTAAAACAAAACTGATTTAGGAACCACTTGTACCTACCATGTAAACAAGAGACAGGTGAAATTTAGTCAAGTTGTGGATTGCTCATTTCTGACAAACAACAGATGAATTTCCAGGATAAAGGAAAATCACTCTCTCCTAATCTCTAATGGGGTGCTTACAGTAGAAAATAGGTTGACCATAGCCAATGTCCACGTTGGGAATATGCCTTAATCTTTGCCAATGTCTGTGGACACATAGATAGCAGTTGACCAGCTCGACTTCTCGGTATAGTAGAGATGGTTGTATCACCACCACCTTGTTTTTAAGGTGGTGGTGGTGGTTGTATAGGTTTTACAGGCACCACTAAATTGTGGACTGTTTTAGTGCTTAATTTGTGCTCTTAAGAATTAATCTCTTTAGAATTAGCATTAGTAGAGAAAGCAAGCTTATACATCATCAGCCAAACAAAAAAAAAAAAAAAAACCTTCACATTTCACCCATCCATTTGCTCCAGATGTTTGTCTAGTTCTGTCTTGAATTTATTTAAACTGTCAACTTCTACAATGACAGATGGAAGTTTGTTCCAGCAATCAACCACCTGCTGGCTAAAGGCAAATTTCCACATATTTATTCTTCAACTGTCTTTCCTCGATTTAAATTTATTTCCCCTCTGGGGATTAATTTGGGCAAGTGGAAGAATTCCATCGGCATTATTGAGCTTGCTCAAACCATTCAAAGTCTTATACACCTCAATCAGATTACCTCGCAGGTGCCTAGTCTTCAGACACTGTAATTTGCAAAACTTAAGCCTTTCTTTGTAAGTGCAGCCCTTTGTTCCATTCACTAATCTTGTTGCCCTTCTCTGTACTCGTTCCAACAGCTCTAAATCCTTCTTAAAATGATGCCTCCAGACCTGTATACAGTACTCAAGGTGTGACCTGACCATTGCCTTATACAAGGGGATAATCACCTCCTTATCCCTGCTAGAAAAATTCCTATATATCATTGACAAGACACCATGAGCTACTCTTGCAGACTGTCTGCACTGCTCAGCAAACTTCATATCTGACTGCACAATTACCTCCAGGGCCTTTTCAGTCTCTACAACCCTGAGTATAGTATCACACACAGTTGATACATTACTCTGGGGTTACTGCTACCTATATGCAATACTTGACATTTGTCAATGTTAAACTTAACTTGCCACCTCTCAGCCCATCTGCACAACTTTTATAGATCCTGTTGTAGTAGCATTCTGTCATTAACAACCTTGCCGACCTTTGTATTGTTTGGAAACTAGACATTATGCTTAATATGCCTTCATCAATATCATTAATAAATACAGAAAACAACAATGGACCCAACCCTGGGGAGCTCCACTAATAACATTAGTCCAGGAAAAGCAGTGTCCATTGATTACCACTCTGTCTCCCCCCCCATGTTCTACCTCATCAGGAAGGATATTGGGTATGTCTTATGTGTTGCTAATTTCTGCTTTATATTCCCCAATGCTGGAATTATTCCTTCTCTCTTTATATAAATCTTTATAGTAGTCTTCTGCTATTTGAGTTACACCTTCTCTTCTATTTATAAGTACACTCAGAAGGGAGTCAATGTGAATCAAGAGTATATAAACCATTTAAGATTTTCAGATGACATTGTGATCTTCAGACTAAAGATGAATATGGCTAAAACAAAAGTAGTGATGAACAAGTATGACACAGAAAGGGATATAATCATTGAAGGAGCAGTAACTAAAAAGATGGATTCGTATGCTTATCTGGGACAAGTGATTAGCTGTAATAATGATAAATGGCTGGAAGTCAAGAGAAGGATAAATTTTGGATGGTTAGCATTTAGGAAATATAGTAACATACTAACGTGCAATATCCCAATTTGTCTGAAATGCAAAATAACGAACCAATGTATACTCCTTACTATGACTTGTGGAAGTGAAACTTGGGCACTTGCCAATAGAATGGAAGAGAAGCTGAAAACTACACAGCGAAGAATGGAATGAATTATATTAGAAATCAGACAGTTAGATAAGAAGAGAAATACATGGATTAGGCAGCAAACTCAAGAAAAGGATATTCTTATCAAAACTAAAGAACTGAAATGGACTTGGGCAGGATACATAGCTCGAAGACATGATAACCGATGGACTAAGAAAATAACAGAATGATACCAAAGAGGAGCTAAAAGAAAACCTGGAAATCAACAACGTAGATGGACAGATGAAATTCACGAGTTCGTGGGTAGTAAATGGATGGCCATTACACAAAACAGAAGGAACTGGAAAGTTGCTTGTGAGGCCTTCATCCTGTGCAGTGGATTGAAAATGGCTAATGATGATGATGTCTTCTCTCACTCAACCATCCCTTTATCCATTGCAGCAACTTCCCCTTAATGTCTTACTGCTCCAATTTGTATAGTAGTCTTCCATGTGCACCAGTATCAAAAGGTTTTCTAAGATCCAAGTACAGTAAGCGCCAGTTATAGTGATCACATTTGCAAATTGAATTTTGATTCTAATAAATGGCGATTCTAATTTGCAAAAATCAACAAATATTATCCAGAGACTATAAAAATAAAGATATAAAGCACAAATTTACAATTTATTACTATTTAAATGATATGTAAAAATTGGACGAATATTCCAATTTTTACGTTCTGCAAGAACAAAATAAAAATAAATTTATACTTATGTACATAGCTTAATTAATATACATATTAATTAAACATAACACTTTGTAATATGATTATAATTTAAAAATCACTTCTTTTAGATTGCTTTAAATTATCACTACAAAGTCTAGATTTTTCAATATTGTATAACAGTCTATATTCATGATCACTTGCTCCAGTTTCTATCAACACTCTCCTCAGGATGGCTATAGCTTCACCAGTTTTGTAACTGGAGTTTGTTCCAGTTCATCTTCATTTTCCTAATCCGTTAAGGATTAGGAAAATGAAGATTTCTTCATCTGTTAAAGCTGTAGTAACTTGTTAGTTATTTGGTTTTTTAGGAGCATTAGCAACTAAGGCCATATTGCTCCGGGATATGCTGTGGTCATTCCCTGACCTTTCCGCATCCTCCGTATTTGGTGGTGACGGGCTCGAACCCCGGTCTAATCAAGAAGCGTGTGCTGCGCACTGCTGCTGCTCCTTCCCACCTGGCTACGGATGTGCGTAGTAACTTGTAGATCACCATGTCCGCCCAATCATTATACTTCTGTTCACCCATGTCTTCGGGCTTTTCAACATGATTAGTATCGTGACTTAGTTACCCATCATGAATAATTAATCCACATTTTTTGAAACAGTTGCTAATGCACGTTTCGGAAACTCCATTCCAGGCACTCATTGGCATATGGAGTGCATCTAGAACAATTATCTGTTTTGCAGTATTGGATGATATTCCCAAACTTTCATCTATAGACTGGATGATTCTTTGCCTTACATCCGATCTATAAAAGGTCTTAAAGGTTTTTATTATTCCCTGGTCGAGAGGTTGAATCAGTGATGTGGTATTTGAAGGTAGAAAAACTAATTCAATATTTTTGGAAGTAAACTTTGGATGAGCTGGCAGTTGTCCAAAACCAATGCAATTTTTTTGTTTTTCCTTATCCAATTTCAAATCCCATTTACGAAGATAATCTTCAAATAAAGAAGCTGTCTTCCAAGTATTGGTGTATTCAACAGGCAGCTGTTTTACTCCTTTAAAATATCTAGGTGATTTACACTTGCTGATAAGTAACAGTTTCATCTTGATTGTTCCCATCATGTTGCATGTTAAAAGAACTGTAATCCTGTCCTTAATCTTCTTTCCTGCAGATGCAGAGGAATTTTTAAAAATCATGCAGTGGTCTGGGATAGCCCTGTAGTACAACCCTGTTTCATCTGTATTAAAAATGTCTTCAGGATTATAAGTGCTTAACAGTTTGTCAAGAGATTTTCAAACAAGTGTCAACTGCAGAACCATCAGAATCCTGTTTTTCTCCGTGCAGTTTTTTGTAAACAATATCATGCCTTTCCTTCCATCTTGTCAGCCATCCATCCATTGCCTTAAACTCTTTATGCAGTTTTTCAGCAAAATCATTAGCCTGTGAAGAAGAATGCTACAATTGATTGCTGCATTAAATGAGCTGACCTGTTTGAACCAAAAAAACAGAGCTTCATCTGCTGTTTGACATTTTCCTTCAAGATTCCTTTTTCTGGTTTCACTAATCACATTAGTGTTTAATGTGTGACATGATTTTAACAATTTTGATGAAGATGACTTAGGTACTTCTAATTTTACTGCTGCTTCCCTTTGAGACATATTGTCTAAGTTTATCATACATTTCTATAATTCATAACTTATCTTTTACACTCAAATTCACTCTATTTCTGTTCACTGATTTTTTTTTTTTTTTTTTTTTAAAACACACTAAAAAAGATAAGCTTCAATCAATAACAAAGCACACGGCACACATAAAATTGGAACTAACACGAAAAACGCAAGTGAGATGAAGTTTAAATATAGAAATGAAGAGCAGATTTCAGCAAAGGGGAAAACACATTTCACCATAATAACGTGAAAACACAGAATTCCATTTCATTTCATCTTATTCATTTGCGACAATACCGATAGGTATTGTCGCAAATGATAGGTATTGTTGCAAAATACCGATAGGTATTGTCGCAAATGAATAAGATAAAGTTTACTACCCATTTATTGCACTAACAGAAAAGCCCAATAAACCAGAAAAATTGTTTTATGGTTGTGACATCTGTAAATGTGACCTCCAGAAATGTGCTTTATAAAAATATCAGAGAGGCATTCAAAATTAATTTTTATAACCGAAAATGTGATTATAGTAAACAATGAAAGTGTAGTGCATTTTATTGATTTGGATCGGTTCTTAGAAATTTGATTCTATTGAGCAGCTGATTCTAATACCAGTGATCAATATAACCGGCACTTACTGATATCAAAATTAATTTTTGTATTCAGTTCCTTTGTGACCACATCATAGTATTCTAATCAAATTGGTCAGACAAGACCAATTTGATTAGTCTTGTCTCTCCGTAACAAACCCATGCTGTGTCCAAATTATAACTGAATTCTTTTTTAGATGATCCTGCAGTGCTTCTTTAATCAGTGCCTCCATTAATTTTCCTGGAACAGAAGTTAAACTAACAGGTCTGTAATCACTCGTGTCACCCTTTGATCCCCCTTTGTGAATTGTGGTCTCATTTCCACATCTCCAGTCCATGGGGACCTACTCTGAATCCAAGAAAGCTCTCATAATTATGGCTAAGGGTTTGCTTACTTCCTTTGCTGCCTCCTTTAATATAACTGGATAGCACTCCAGGTGCCTTTGTTATTTTAACTTCAACAATTTTTTCTCCACTTTGCTCTCAGTTATTACAAAATTATTTAGCTCAATGTCAAAGTTTAATAAACCTCTGGCATTTCCCTCCCTGAATAACTCCTCATGTGTGAATGTAGATGAAAAATACTCTTTCAGTTTGTCAGCTACCTGAGCAGGATCATCAACAGTTGAACCATCAGTATCATGTGCACTAATCTAATTCATCCAGTGAGTGACCAATCTTCTGGAGTTTGGGCTCAGATCTGGTGAGTATGGGCTTGGCAAACCCAGGGTCCTGAGCTTGGATATCATCATTCTTCTCTTTCTTGGTGATGCCTTTCTACTTCTCTCTCTCTCTCTCTCTCATACACACAGGGGGGGTAACGGAATTTTTTTTTTTTTTTGGCTGGTGCAGCATAAGCCTCAGGCTTCCTTGTACCATATGGCTAATAATAATAATAATAATAATAATAAAGAACTCTTTGCTGTTTTTCTTTGCATCCTTAGCCAAAGATTTCTCATAATCTGCCTTTGCCTGCCAAATCTCCTTTGTGACTTGATTACAGACCAGCTTATATCTACCATAGGTTTCTGTGTCACCTGATAATTTATATGTATCCCATGCATTTTTCTTCTCTGCCATGTGTCTCATTAGTTCATCTAACATCCATTTAGGCCTAAACCTTGAACAATATTTCTTAATTGGTATGAAAAGTATAGTAGCTTCCAAGATTAATTTTTGAATGCTTCCCATTTTGAATTTGCTTTTGGTAACATCATCAGTTGATCCCACTGACTCTTAAAATCTAAGGGGATTAATTCTTAATCCTTTTAGCTCTTAATTCCTGCTTTCTACAGCATCAGCTCTATTGCTTAAAGGCCAGAGGTGCGAACAATGCACCTCTTGAAATCAGTTTGTTATATGGAAATTTTCTTCATTATACGGAAACTATTTTCAGTATAATGACCAAGGGGAAATCGAAAAAATTCTCTAAATAGAAAAATTCCCTATGTGGAAGTTCGTTAAACAGAGTTATAATTGTATTTCTTGTTTCCCTGACAATAGTCACCAACAACAACTAGCTCCTGTGGGACCAGTGCATTCTGCCTTGGGGATTGCCACCGTATTGCCTGATGATCAAGGGCTAGCTCTGCCGTTGATGTGGGCAGCTGAGAGCTTGTTGGCCCCCTAAATTAAATCCTTCAAAGGCACCCACCCTGTTTTTCAAGCTGTCATAAAGGCCCATAACAATGCTGAGTTGGTACCTAGCATCCTCACACTCTCTATATCCAGCACACACAAAGACATCCTCCTTAGCAATATCATATCTCATTCCTAATAGCTCCAGAAACCTCAGTCAAACAGTATATTTCATAAGACTGTGATTCAGAGTACAACCAACCCTCTCAGTTCTTCTCCAAGCCATGACACTCCTACTACCTTGAGCCTTTTGGTGTGCTGTTCTGGTCTGAGGCATGATTTTGGTTCAAGTTCAATTTAATTAAAAATACTACACCAAACTTATATCCTAATGCAGTAATAATACTATGCACCAGTTATGCTACAAAGTTTATGTAATTGAATATATATAAATTTCAATATCGAGCTTACGATATATGTATTTCCTACCAATTTTACATTAAATGAATTCTTTATCTCCCATCAAGTTTAATTTATATGTATTAACTCTGTAATGTTATGTTTGTAAATTTTAAGTAGTTATAATATATAATAAATTTAACTATCTGTTACCAATCTGCGTGCTTTGAGCTCTTGAGCAACCTATTTGTGATACTGTATCTATGCCAAATCACCGATAATAAAAGCTCCCTGAATATTAACATCATACATTACAGACTATGCAATAAAGTTAAGTTATTAAAACACTTATGCGGTGCTATAAATTATAATTTATAAGCTTCTTCTGATACTGATTACACTGCAACAAAGCTATGTATAAACCTCCTATATCTGCTATATCAATACTAAAAACAGTGGCAGAAAAATTCCAACGTTATTATTGATACAACACAATGCCGGCAGAAGTCAACTGTGGTTTTTTAAAGCAATTACAAGGGTCCAGTAAAGAACCAATTCACCAAATTATTCAGGAAATCACAAACAAATACTATACTACTAAATTTAAATCAAAAGTTAGAGAAAAACAATAATTTCAAATCAATGAATAAAGTTAGCAGCTCCTGACAAAATGTGTAGTTCTCTTAGCCTCGTCTGCAGAATCATTTACTGCCTGTACACACCGTGACATGAATTCTGTTAGGTTTCTGAGGGAGTCTAGCTCCACATTTGACCATTCTTCCAATCAGGAGATTTGTCTTCTGGTATATTGTGGTCAATAGAGAACTGCAAAGCTGAACTGCCCTTTCCAGCATATCCCAGATATCCTCAATTGGATTTAGATCTGGAGAATTAGACAGCTAGCATTAGCATTAAAAATAGCTGGGGTAGATGATAGAAATCGTGTGAACTTCCTTGAACCATTCATATACAATTTTTGCCTGGCAGATAGTTGCATTATCATCATGAAAGAATCCATCACAATCCAGGTTAAAATAAAGCATTGCAGAATGAATTTGGTCTGATACAACAGAAAAGATATTCATTGGGGGTAACATGTCCTTCTAACAGTATGAGTGGACTCAGTATGTACCAACAGAATGCACCCCACACCATGATACCACCTCCACCACTTGAGTGATGGGCACAAGACAATCTGAATGCATGGTTTTATGAGGTTCATGCGCTATATTCTCACCCTACTATTGGTGCAAAAAAAGTGCAAATCAGAACTTATCCAGACCATATGATCTTTCTCCACTGTTCCACAGTCCAGTCTTGGTGTTGGCAGTACCAGTCCAGTCAAATCTTTTGATTTTTTTCAGAAAGAAGTGGCTTTTGCATAGGAACACGACTACCAAATCCCAGATTCATCATCTCCCATATATTTCAGTTGGAAATAGGTTTTTCTTTGCCTAAGTTGAATTTTTCAGTCATATTCTGCACACTGCACCTTCTATTCTGATGCACATGTAAAGTGAATCAGAATTCTATTCTGATGCGCTTTAAATTCCTGCAGCCTTGTTCTTGGAGTACCAACTTTTTGCCACATTTATTCCTTTTAGAGCTGCATTTTCCTTTCATATTCCACTCATTGTATACTTGTGAGTTGGTTGCTTTTCGATATGCCAGTGATTTTTCTCAATTGTGACTCCTGCTAAATGTGCTTCAACAAAAACACTTTTCTGAAAATTGGAAGGATCACTTGTCTTCCCCACAACCAGATTGACTAAGAAGCCTCAGGAAAGTATACAGTATTTATCTGATACCAAGGAACTCATGGGCATACCATGTCAACTTACATTTGCATACTGTAAGTTTAATTATCTGTTGATATCAGTTGCAAAGGGTTTATAATTTTTTGGCCAGTTAGTTTATGTGTGTAGTATATAAAGCTTAACATTTTCAAATTCTGAGACGTTCCAGTTTCATCATTTTATAAATGTCTATTCCTAGCACCTCGAACATGTGTACCTGGCCAGTTCCAGTGTGCTGGCACGCATCAGTGTATTCCTTTAGGTTGGGTATGTGATGGTGAAACTGATTGTGGGTTTGGTAAACATTTCATCCCTGATACCTCTGATGAAGACACACGCAGATGTAAGTTATGATTATTGATAATTTATCTGTAGTAATGTTCGAAATGTCATAGATTGTAAATGCTATTTTTTTTCTGAATTCTTTTGTTATTTTTGAAAACTATTTTCATAAAAAAGCAGGATTAAGTAAACAAACAGTTTTGAATAAAATAGCTTTTTTAAACTCTTAAAAAGCTTAAGAACAGCGGTTTCCCTAACTGTGTGCCGGGAAGTTGCAGGATATTTTAAATTTTCAAGAGAAACACAGCAATACTTGACATCTATTGGACACCATGTGAACTACTAGCTCGAGGTAGTTCACAGTTTCAACATTACTTATTAAGTTGTTTGGACCTAACTACTTAATAAACAGAACTGTTATGTATTTCTTTTGGCCTAGGGGCACCATGAAAAAATTACTGAGACCCTAAGGGCGCCATGAACCGAGAATGTTTGGGAACCTCTGCTTAAGAGCATAAAGAGTTTAAAATAGAAATAGTTTCAAAATTTTTTTGTTTTAAAACTATTTACTTAAAATTTACTTAATCTGTTGGAAGGTGCATGAAAACCTCATAAGAATATAGGAATCATTTTAACTCATTTCAGTGATGAGTTCTTGAATTTTTTATAATGAAACTAATATCAAATCATTTTAATGTTATTGTGTTACTGATTGATGAACAGGTGGTTTTTAGGCAGAACTGTGAATAATGGTATCTTATTTGTCTTTAAATTTAACAAGTCCCCCCATCCCCCCATGATAAAAAATTACGGGGCTTATTCATCTTCCACTGGAGAAAAATATAAATAAAGCAAACAAATTTTATTTGATTTCAACTACTGTGTTGAAATGTCTCCTCCCAATTCCTAAAGGATTGTACTGGGCTGTGTAGGGCAAATGCAGTCCAGTTCTAGAGATTAAAGATACACATAATGGTTGTCATGTATTTAAATGGAAGTTTTTAACTTCCATACACCACTTGGCTGCTCACTTAGGCAAAATCAGTATTCACAGTTTGGCATAAGTTTTCTAATAGAGGCCACTTGTCAGCTGATGAGAGGCCAGTAATTTTGCAGTAGGTGTCTTGGTGGTGTCATCTCAGATTTTATAATGGATTCATCTGTTCAGGTAATTTTGTATAATTTAAAAAGTATTAGCAAATTAGGCAGAGCTGTGAATAATGGTATTTGTTTCTTAACCTTACCATACTTATCCTTACTTGAGTACTTTGCATCAGTCGTCAAAGAGAGCAGAATGAGTCCCACGATCAAAAAAAAAAAAAAATCTAATATCATATATGAATTTTATTTGATGTCTACAGCCTCTGAGGGTGACACATCATTCACAGAGGCTGTAGACATCAAATAAAATTAAAGATTTTTTAAGGCACATATTAAATTTAAAAAAAAAAAGTGCAGGATTTTTAATAAATTTGAAACGGATTTTTAAAATAAATATATAGGAATTTACATGTTTCTGAATGTGCAAGTTCTTGTACATTTATTAAAAAAAATCATCTCTTCACTTATTGGCACATCTCACAGACTGGGAACCACCGCTCTAGTGACTTTTTAGTTTTCCTGGGTTGGGGAAAACAGGATAAACATTGATTTGGTTCATGGAGAGTTGGAGGGTGGCGAGAGGAATTCAATAATAGAATATAGGGCTAGCTGGTTTGCATTCTTCTTGTGTTCTTCTGTCCCCCCCCCCCACATTTTTTATTTTTCAATGTGATTAGCTTGATTTCTAACATACACTGAGTGATCACTGAATTATGACCACCTACCTAATACTTCGTAGGTCCTCCTTTTGCCCTCAGTACAGCAGCTATCCAATGTGGCATTGATTCAACAAGATGTCGGAAGCGTTCGGGAGGTATGGCCAATCAAGCTATATGCAATGCTGTCAGCAATGTAGGTATGGAGATGATTGGTGTATCCAGACGCTGATATGCCTTTTCATAGTGTCCCACAAGTGCTCTATGGGATTGATATCGGTGGAGTTCGGAGGGCAATCTATATGTTGGAATTCAGAACTGTGTTCCTCAAACCATTCCTGCACAAGTGCCCAATGGCTCGGCACATTATCACCTTGGAAGACAACATCGCCATTCGGGAAAAAGTGTAACATAGCAGGTTGTACACAGTCAGCAAGCAGTTGACGATAGCCGAGACCACTGATATGTCGTTCCACATGCACCAGGCGTCCAAGTTCCTGCCAGTGAAACATGCCTCACACCATACACCCACCTCAACCGGTTTGCACTCTTGATACCATGCATGATAGATGAAGAGCCTCATGTTGTTGACGCCAAATCTCTACACGACCATCCACGGTGTGGAATAAATAACGTGACTCATCCGACCAGCACACTTTCTTCCAGTCTTCTAACATCTTTGCACGCTCTTTGCACCAGGCGAGTCTTTTACGCCAATGAACCTTGGTTAGGAGAGGATGCCATAGGGATCGTCTGTTGGTATAGCCCATACGTGCGAGCATGCGATGCATGGTCATGCCAGATATTGTTCCTGGTTGGCTCATGTTGTATTTGGTAGTTAACTCTTCAACAGTGCTGTGCCTGTTCACCTACCTGTATGAGTCGTCAGGCCCGGCGCTCCCCGTAACGTCAGCCTTTCGCTGACCTTTGCAGTTTTGCCGTCGGGTCGTTGTTTGACCATTTTGACGCCAGTCCTGGTACACTTTTAACTACGGCGGCTCTCAAACACCTCACCAGTTCAACTGTTTTGGGAAATTGAGGCACCAGCTCGTCGAGCACCCACAATCTGTCCTTTATCAAAGTCTGATAAATTCTTCCTTTTACCCATCATGCTTGGAATTTTACTACCTACTTCACCACTGACACCTTATCTATGCTACATAGGTCGACTAACTCCACATTCTCGTACCTCACGTGGTCAGTGGGTCGCATTCAGTTTTCATAGGGGTAGTCATAATTCAGTCATCACTCAGTGTAGTTTGTTAGTTAATTTTCCTTTAAATAACAAAATATAAATTTAGTAATAATTTTTCTTCTATAAATGATATAAAAATTTCTGTATTTTGAGTTTCAGTGTTTTAAATTTAAAAATTATAATTTGGTATGTAATTTTGTCTTACTTTGCAATTTTAGTTAGACATTACAAATTTGCATTTTGATGCAAAAAACAAAAAATGTTTTGAAAAAAAATTTTGAATGAAAAAACAAAATGTAAATTGGCTTTAGTCCACATGGCAATTTACATTTTCTTTTTTCAGTTTGTTTAAATTGTTTCCTAGGTATTGTACTAACTGTATATAACACTTACTTTCTGTTGTGTTTATCTGTCTGCATGAACTGTTCACTTAGGGGAGGGATATCCATGGTTCTTTTGCTGATAGTAGGTCATAACAGAAATGCGAGTGTTTTAGAAATTTACACAGGGGTCACTGCATCCTTGAAGAAGTGGTCAATGTAGTCCCTCTAAATTTTCATACTTTGATTCTTAATGGGTGGCTGTATTCACTCATTCAGTTTGATACTGTGTAAAGGGGATTTCCTTGCTTGTTTCCAGCAGGAGTTCTGCCATTCTTTAAGCAGGACTGAGCCTCTGCACTTGCCTGGAATAGTGTTGGCCCCTGCTTATCCCTTCTGTATTTTATTTGGTGGTTTCATTTTTAATTTTTGCTTGAATGAAGATGGCATGGCAGTTGGCACCTCTTCAGCATTACTTATTGCAGTTTTCAGCAGTTCCTTTAATGTGGTATAAAATTTTTAATTTTTAAATCATTATTTGATCATACCACATTTAATTTATATTTCAGTGGAACATTGTCAGTATTGAGACCCTCTTATGCTTCCACTTTAGCCAACTGGGCTTCTTTGACCTGAGAAATCTTGAGTATGGTACACCAACACAGCAGTAGTTTTCTTTTTTTTCTGATACTCTAAAGCCAAATGAATCCAGCTCTTGTTCACCCTCTGAAAATGAAAATGATGTATAGATGTTTGTAAATGATGATGTTTGTTAACAGGAGAGACTGCTTCTACAGGTATGGGATACACTTAAATAGAAAGGGTGCAAGAATGTTTGCTGATGCTATCAAGGCAGTGTTAGGTGGGTCGGAAAACTGCTAGATTGGGGGGATACAAGGACTAATAGATTAACAGTAGCCACTGGCAGAGGTGAAAGTGATTCTTGCACTGCTTCTATTGGAATGAGCAGAAGCCTGGAAAATAAGATGCAGGATATTTCAGAGACTGCTGGGAATCATTGGGGTACAAGTAAACACATGGGTTGTGTTAGGGTAGCTAAGAAAAAGAACAGGTGCATGTATACTTGCGTGTACACCAATGCTAGGAGTTTAGTAAATAAATTTGATGAATTTGAGGTATTGTTCAAAACATCAAAGGCAGATATTGTTGGGATTTCAGAGATGTGGTGTCACACAGATATTAGCATTAGCATTAGCATTAGCATTAGTAGAGGCATTTGATGCAAGAAAGCAAGCTTATGCAGCATCAGCCAAAAAAAAAAAAAAAAAAAAAAAAAAGTAACATAAATAAATAAAAATAACCACTTCCACTTCACCCCTCTGTTCGTTCGAAATACCTGTCCAGCTGAGCCTTAAACTTATTTAGGCTATCAACTTCCACGACAAGGG
The DNA here is from genome assembly GCF_048544385.1 of Mastigoproctus giganteus. NCBI lineage: Eukaryota > Metazoa > Arthropoda > Arachnida > Uropygi > Thelyphonidae > Mastigoproctus > Mastigoproctus giganteus. Next base: position 41,525,136 of record NC_143587.1, on the reverse strand, counting down.
ATGGAAGTCTATTCCACCCACCAACCACCCGCTGGCTAAAGGCAAATTTCCGCACATCTATCCTACATCTTTCCTCAATTTGAATTTATGCCCTCTCAGGTGATTTTTCTGAGCTAGAGGAAGAATCCCATCAGCATTGAGCATGCTCAAACCATTCAAGGCTTTGTACACCTCTATCAGATCACCCCGCTGGTGCCTAGTTTCCAGACACTGTAATTTGCAAAACTTAAGCCTTTCTTCGTAAGAGAACCCCTTTGTCCCATTCACCAATCTAGTTGCCCTTCTCTGTACTCGTTCCAGCAGCTCTACATCCTTCCTGAAATGAGGCCTCCAGGCCTGTATACAGTACTCTAGGTGTGGCCTGACCATTGCCTTATACAAGGGAATAATCACCTCCTTATCCCTGCTAGAAAAATTCCTATATATCATTGACAATACACCATGAGCTACTCTTGCAGCTCGTCTGCACTGCTCAGAGAACTTCATATCTGCCTGCACCACCACCCCCAGGTCCCTTTCATTCTCTACCACTGTCAGTGTAGTACCACAGAGTTGATACGTTGCTCTGGGGTTGCTGTTTCCCATATGTAGTACTTTACATTTGTCAATGTTAAACTTCATTTGCCACCTCGAAGCCCATCTGCTCAACCTTTCCAAATCCTGTTGCAGCAGCATAGTGTCAGTAGTGTCCTTGACAACCCTGCCAACCTTCGTATCGTCTGCAAACTTGGACATTAAGCCTGATATACCATCATCAATATCATTTATAAATACAGAAAACAATAAAGGCCCCAATACTGAACCCTGAGGGACTCCACTAATAACATTAGTCCACGATGAGCAGTGTCCATTGATTACCACTCTCTGTCTTCTCCCCCTCAACCACCCCTTTTTCCATAGCAGCAACTTGCCTCCAATGCCACACTGCTCCAATTTGTGCAGCAGTCTTCCATGTGCAACAGTATCAAAAGCCTTTCTAAGATCCAAGTATATAATATCAAAGTTATTCCCTGCATCCAGTTCTTTTGTGACTGCATCATAGTATCCAATCAAATTGGTCAGGCAAGATTCCCCTTAACAAAACCATGCTGTGTCCTAGCTATAACTGAAGTCTTGTCTAGATGATCCTGCAGTGCTTCTTTCACCAGTGCCTCCATTAATTTTCCGGGAACAGAAGTTAAACTCACAGGTCTATAATTACTTGTGTCAGCCTTTGATCCCCCTTTGTGAATTGGGGTCACATTTGCACATCTCCAGTCAATGGGTACCTCCCCTGAGTCCAAGGAAGCTATCATAATTATGGCTAAGGGTTTGCTTACCTCCTTTGCTGCCTCCTTTAATATAACTGGATAGATCCCATCCACCCCAGGTGCCTTTCTTGTGTTTATCTTCAACAATTTCTCCTCCACTTTGCTCTCAGTTATTACAAGATTCTCTAGCTTACTGCTAGAGTTGAATACACCTCTGGCATTCCCCTCGCTGAATAACTCCTCATGTGTGAATGTCGATGCAAAATATTCATTTAGTTTGTTAGCTACCCGAGCAGGGTCATCAGCAGTTGACCCATCGATCTCAAGTGGACCAATCTGATTCATCCCCTTCCTTCTAGAGTTTACATAAGTAAAGAACTCTTTGCTGTTTTTCTTCGCATCCCTTGCCAAGGATCTCTCGTAATCTGCCTTCGCCTGCCTAACCTCCTTTGTAACTTGGTTACAGATCAACTTGTATCTATCATAGGCGTCCGTGTCACGTGTTAATTTGTATGTATCCCATGCATTTTTCTTCTCTGCCATATGCCTCATTAGTTCATCTGACAACCATTTAGGCCTAAACCTTGAACAATATTTCTTAGTTGGTATGTAAAGCCTAGTAGCTTCCACAATAAGTTCTTTGAATGCTTCCCATTTTGAATTTGCTGTTGGCAATATCATCAGTTGATCCCACTGTATAGAATTTAAATACTGTCTCAGTCCATTGTAGTCACCTTTACGAAAGCAATACCCCTTCCCTTTACCCCTAATGGTGGTTACCTCTTTGAGTAACTCCCACTTCAGCACACTGTGATCACTGCCACCAAGTGGTTCATTTATCTGCAGATTCTTAATGCATGAAGAATCACTACTGATAATCAAATCAAGAGTATTACTCCCTCTAGTTGCCTCCCGAACATGCTGATGTAGAAAACAATCATCCAATAAACCCACAAAAGCCTTGCTACTGTGTGAGTGACCAGCCCCCAAATTCCAGTCAATATCTGGGAAATTAAAATCCCCCATTATAAGACTCTCTGATTTACTGGCCCACTCTATTTCTCCGAACAGTTTCTTATTATACTCATCAGAGTCATTAGGCCTATAGCACACTCCTACTCTCAATTTTGATCTCCCAATGCTTATGTCACACCAAACTGACTCGACACTGCACTGTCCAGCGATGTCGACTGGCTTCACTTCCTTGGATTTTATGTGTTTTTTAACTAATAGCATAACCCCTCCTCCCTTCCTATCCTGTCTATCCTTTCTGTAGACATTGTACTCCCCAAATTCCAGTTCTGCATTTCTTATATCTGTGTGACACCACGTCTCTGAAATCCCCACAATATCTGCCTTTGCTGTTTTGAGCAATACCTCAAATTCATCAAATTTATTTACTAAACTCCTAGCATTGGTGTACACACAAGTATACATGCACCTGTTCTTTTTCTTAGCTACCCTAACACAACCCATGTGTTTACTTGTACCCCAATGATTCCCAGCAGTCTCTGAAATATCCTGCATCTTATTTTCCAGGCTTCTGCTCATTCCAATAGAAGCAGTGCAAGAATCACTTTCACCTCTGCCAGTGGCTACTGTTAATCTATTAGTCCTTGTATCCCCCCAATCTAGCAGTTTTCCGACCCACCTAACATTGCCTCGATAGCATCAGCAAACATTCTTGCACCCTTTCTATTTAAGTGTATCCCATCCCTGTAGAAGCAGTCTCTCCTGTTAACAAGTACAGACCAGGCTGAAAAAAATTCTACCCCTTGAGCCCTGCACAATCTTTCCAGGGCCGAATTGATTGACAGGGCTCTCATCATATACTCCCTCCTATCGTGTCTGGGCAGAATTGCAGACACTCTCAATTTCAACCCTAATTCACGGCTTTTTTTCATCAGTGACCTGTACTTGTCAAGTAATTCCGCCGGTCTCCTAATCTTATAAGGAATATATAAGGAATGCAGAACTGGAATTTGGGGAGTACAATGTCTACAGAAAGGATAGACAGGATAGGAAGGGAGGAGGGGTTATGCTATTAGTTAAGAAACACATAAAATCCAAGGAAGTGAAGCCAGTCGACATCGATGGACAGTGCAGTGTCGAGTCAGTGTGACATAAGCATTGGGAGATCAAAATTGAGAGTAGGAGTGTGCTATAGGCCTAACGACTCTGATGAGTATAATAAGAAACTGTTCGGAGAAATAGAGTGGGCCAGTAAATCAGAGAGTCTTATAATGGGGGATTTTAATTTCCCAGATATTGACTGGAATTTGGGGGCTGGTCACTCACACAGTAGCAAGGCTTTTGTGGGTTTATTGGATGATTGTTTTCTACATCAGCATGTTCGGGAGGCAACTAGAGGGAGTAATACTCTTGATTTGATTATCAGTAGTGATTCTTCATGCATTAAGAATCTGCAGATAAATGAACCACTTGGTGGCAGTGATCACAGTGTGCTGAAGTGGGAGTTACTCAAAGAGGTAACCACCATTAGGGGTAAAGGGAAGGGGTATTGCTTTCGTAAAGGTGACTACAATGGACTGAGACAGTATTTAAATTCTATACAGTGGGATCAACTGATGATATTGCCAACAGCAAATTCAAAATGGGAAGCATTCAAAGAACTTATCGTGGAAGCTACTAGGCTTTACATACCAACTAAGAAATATTGTTCAAGGTTCAGGCCTAAATGGATGTCAGATGAACTAATGAGACGTATGGCAGCGAAGAAAAATGCATGGGATACATACAAATTAACACGTGACACAGAAGCCTATGATAGATACAAGTTGATCTGTAACCAAGTTACAAAGGAGGTTAGGCAGGTGAAGGCAGATTACGAGAAATCTTTGGCAAGGGATGTAAAGAAAAACAGCAAAGAGTTCTTTACTTATGTAAACTCTAGAAGGAAGGGGATGAATCAGATTGGTCCACTTGATATCGATGGATCAACTGTTGATGATCCAGCTCAGGTAGCTAACAAACTAAATGAATATTTTGCATCGACATTCACACATGAGGAGTTATTCAGCGAGGGGAATGCCAGAGGTGTATTCAACTCTAGCAGTAAGCTAGAGAATCTTATAAAAACTGAGAGTAAAGTGGAGGAGAAATTGTTGAAGATAAACACAAGAAAGGCACCTGGGGTGGATGGGATCTATCCAGTTATATTAAAGGAGGCAGCAAAGGAAGTAAGCAAACCCTTAGCTATAATTATGAGAGCTTCCGTGGACTCAGGGGGCGTACCCATGGACTGGAGATGTGCAAATGTGACCCCAATTCACAAAGGAGGATCAAAGGTTGACACAAATAATTATAGACCTGTGAGTTTAACTTCTATTCCCAGAAAATGAATGGAGCCACTGGTTAAAGAAGCACTGCAGGATCATCTAGACAGACTTCAGTTATAGCTCGGACACAGCATGGTTTTGTTAAAGGGAAGTCTTGCCTGACCAATTTGATTGGATACTATGATTCAGTCACAAAAGAACTGGATGCAGGGAATAACTTTGATATTATATACTTGGATCTTAGAAAGGCTTTTGATACTGTCGCACATGGAAGACTGCTGCAAAAATTGGAGCAGTGTGGCATTGGAGGCAAATTGCTGCTATGGATAAAGGGGTGGTTGAGGGGGAGAAGCCAGAGAGTGGATATCAATGGAGACTTCTCATCGTGGACTAATGTTATTAGTGGAGTCCCTCAGGGTTCAGTATTGGATCCATTATTGTTTTCTGTATTTATAAATGATATTGATGATGGTATATCAAGCTTAATATCCAAGTTTGCAGACGATACGAAGGTTGGCAGGGTTGTCAAGGACACTACTGACACTATGCTGCTGCAACAGGATCTGGAAAGGTTGAGCAGATGGGCTGAGAAGTGGCAAATGAAGTTTAACATTGACAAATGTAAAGTACTACATATGGGAAACAGCAACCCCAGAGCAACGTATCAACTCTGTGGTACTACACTTACAGTGGTAGTGAATGAAAGGGACCTGGGGGTGGTTGTGCAGGCAGATATGAAGTTCTCTGAGCAGTGCAGACGGGCTGCAAGGGTAGCTCATGGTGTATTGTCAATGATATATAGGAATTTTTCTAACAGGGATAAGGAGGTGATTATTCCCTTGTATAAGGCAATGGTCAGGCCACACCTAGAGTACTGTATACAGGTCTGGAGGTCTCATTTCAAGAATTATGTAGATCTGCTGGATCGAGTACAGAGAAGGGCAACAAGATTAGTGAATGGAACAAAGGGGTGCTCTTACGAAGATAGGCTTAAGTTTTTCAAATTACAGTGTCTGGAGACTAGACACCAGCGAGGTGATCTGATGGAGGCGTATAAAGCCTTGAATGGTTTGAGCATTCTCAATGCTGATGGGATTCTTCCTCTTGCTCAGAATAATCACCTGAGAGGGCATATATTCAAATTGAGGAAAGACAGATGTAGGATAGACGTGCGGAAATTTGCCTTTAGCCAGCGGGTGATTGGTTGGTGGAACAGACTTCTATCCCTTGTCGTGGAAGTTGATAGCCTAAATAAGTTTAAGGCTCAGCTTGACAGGTATTTCGAACGAACAGAGGGGTGAAGTGGAAGTAGTTATTTTTTTTTTGGCTGATGCTGCATAATGCTAAATAGCCATGAAATTTGTGAGTTAATTTTTCTTGGTCAACCCTAGTGTCATAGCAGCATAGTGTCAGTAGTGTCCTTGACAATCCTGCCTACCTTTGTATCGTCTGCAAACTTCGACAGTAAGCTTGATATAGCCTCATCAATATCATTTATGAATACAGAAAACAATAATGGACCCAACACCGAGCCCTGAGGGACTCCACTAATAACATTAGTCCACGACGAGCAGTATCCATTGATTACCACTCTCAGTTTTCTCCCCCTCAACCACCCCTTTCTTTATCCACAGCAGCAATTTGCCTCCAATGCCACACTGCTCCAATTTGTGCAACAGTCTTCCATGTGCAACAGTAACAAAAGCCTTTCTAAGATCCAAGTATATAATATCAAATTATTCCCTGCATCCAGTTCCTTTGTGACTGCATCATAGTATCCAATCAAATCGGTCAGGCATGACTTCCCCTTAACAAAACCATGCTGTGTCCGAGCTATAGCTGAAGTCGTGTCTAAATGATCCTGCAGTGCTTCTTTAACTAGTGCCTTCATTAATTTTCCTGGAACAGAAGTTAAACTCACAGGTCTATAATTACTTGTGTCAGCCTTTGATCCTCCCTTGTGAATTGGGGTCACATTTGCACATCTCCAGTCCATGGGTACCTCCCCTGAGTCCAAGGAAGCTCTCATAATTATGGCTAAGGGTTTGCTTACTTCCTTTGCTGCCTCCTTTAATATAACTGGATAGATCCCATCCGCCCCGGGTGCCTTCCTTGTGTTTTCTTCAACAATTTCTCCTCCACTTTCCTCTCAGTTATTACAAGGTTCTCTAGCTTACTGCTAGAGTTGAATACACCTCTGGCTTTCCCCTCGCTAAATAACTCCTCATGTGTGAATGTCGATGCAAAATATTCATTTAGTTTGTTAGCTACCTGAGCAGGATCATCAACAGTTGACCCATCGATATCAAGTGGACCAATCTGATTCATCCCCTTCCTTCTAGAGTTTACATAAGTAAAGAACTCTTAGCTGTTTTTCTTTGCATCCCTTGCCAAAGATTTCTCGTAATCTGCCTTCGCCTGCCTAACCTCCTTTGTAACTTGGTTACAGATCAACTTGTATCTATCATAGGCTTCTGTGTCATGTGTTAATTTGTATGTATCCCATGCATGTTTCTTCTCTGCCATATGCCTCATCAGTTCATCTGACATCCATTTAGGCCTGAACCTTGAACAATATTTCTTAGTTGGTATGTAAAGTCTAGTATCTTCCAAGATAAGTTCTTTGAATGCTTCCCATTTTGCATTTCCTGTTGGTAACATCATCAGTTGGTCCCACTGTATAGAATTTAAATACTGTCTCAGTCCATCATAGTTGCCTTTACGAAAGCAATAACCCTTCCCTTTACCCCTAATGGTAGTTACCTCTTTGAGTAAATCCCACTTCAGCACACTGTGATCACTGGCACCTAGTGGTTCATTTATCTTCAGATTCCTAATGCATGAAGAATCACTGCTGATAATCAAATCAAGAGTATTCCGCCCTCTAGTTGCCTCCCGAACATGCTGATGTAGAAAACAATCATCCAATAAATCCACAAAAGCCTTGCTAGTGTGAGTGACCAGCCCCCAAATTCCAGTCAATATCTGGGAAATTAAAATCTCCCATTATAAGACTCTCTGATTTACTGGCCCACTCTATTTCCCTGTACAGTTTCTTATTATACTCATCAGAGTCATTAGGCCTATAGCACACTCCTACTCTCAATTTTGATCTCCCAATGCTTATGTTACACCAAATTGACTCGACACTGCACTGTCCAGCGATGTCCACTGGCTTCACTTCCTTGGATTTTATGTATTTCTTAACTAATAGCATAACCCATCCTCCCTTCCTATCCAGTCTATCCTTTCTGTAGACGTTATACTCCCCAAATTCCAGTTCTGCATTCCTTATAACTGTGTGACACCATGTCTCTGATATCCCAACAATATCTGCTTTTGATGTTTTGAGCAATACCTCAAATTCATCAAATTCATTTACTAAACTCCTAGCATTGGTGTACACGCAAGTATACATGCACCTATTTCTATTCTTAGCTACCCTAACACAACCCATGTGTTTACTTGTACCGCAATGACTCCCGGCAGTCTATGAAATATCCTGTATCTTGTTTTTCAGGCTTCTGCTCATTCCAATAGAAGCAGTACAAGAATCTCTTTCACCTCTGCCAGTGGCTACTGTTAATCTATTTGTCTTTGTCTTCCCCCAAGGAAGCAGTTTTCCGACCCACCTAACAGCCTCGATAGCATCAGCAAATATTCTTGCACCCTTTCTATTTAAGTGTATCCCATCCCTGTAGAAGCAATCTCTCCTGTTAACAAGTAAAGTCCAGGCTGAAAAAAATTCTACCCCTTGAGCCTTGCACAATCTTTCCAGGGCCGAATTGTTCGACAAGGCTCTCATCATATACTCCCTCCTATCGTGTCTGGGCAGAATTGCAGACACTTTCAAATTCAACCCTATTTCACGGCTTTTTTTCAACAGTGACCTGTACTTGTTAAGCAATTTTGCCAGTCTCCTACTCTTGATATCATTAGTGTCAACGTGTACAACTATATCACCTTTTGTGTCCTTAAAAGATGAAATCTGCTCTACAACGTCATCAACCTTTGCCCCTGGCAGACATACCCTGGTCCTGTTCCACCTATCCTTTTTACAAAGCATGTTCCCCGTTTCTCTGACAATAGAGTCACCAACAACTACCAGTTCCTTTGGGACCAGCGCATTCTGCCTTGGGGGTTGCCGCTGTGTTGCGCGACGTCGAAGTGCAAGCTCTGGCGTTGATGTGGGCAGCTGAGAGCTTGATGGGCCCCTCAATTTAGTTCCTTTGAGCGCATCCACCCTGTCCTTCAAGCTCTCATATAGGCCCATAAGAACGCTGAGTTGTTGCCTGATTTCGATACACTCCTTGCATCGCGCACACACAAAGACATCCCCCATGGCAATATCATGTCCCGTACCTGAATGCTCCACAAACATCATGCAAGCTGTGCATTTTAGAAGGCTGTGATTCAGAAGGCAACTGCCCCCCTCAGTTCTCCTCTGAGCCACAGCACTTCCATTAGCTTGAGCCTTTTGTTTTGCTGCTCTGGTCTGAGTCATGATTTCTTTTAATTTAAATAAAATTTCAATTTCAGTTTATAACCCTAACTTATCTCCCAACACAGTTATAACGGGATATATATTTTTTAGTGTCAAGTATTAATTATCTCCGAGTTCCCTTTATATAACCACCGTATCAGTTATGTATTAATTAATTATGTTACGTTTGTAATCTAAGTCGGTATATGTATTTAGTTAAAAGTACAATTTAAATGCCGACGAAGTTCAACAAGTGTAAGAGATTTTACCGATCACTGAAAATATTATAACCTATACTATACTAACGCTATCTAGGTTCGATATATAACGATCGTGTGACAAAGACAAAGGCAGGAAGTTACGAACGGTAATCTATGGACACTCAAGTATTAATTAACTTTCAAATCTCGCTGTCTCAATTCGGAATAAACTAACGATCCTTACTAGGTCTATAAGCTACTTACAAAAAAAAAAAAAAAAAAAAATCACATAAATTGTTATTTTTGTATACTGTGTAATTATACTTCCTCTAATTTAATTGTTCAAGGCAGGAGTGGTTTTAATTCTCACAGCGGAAAAAATTTACCTTTCTAATGAGTTGCCCTAGTATTGCACTACTTTCAGACTTTGTAAAAAGATTAATTGGCCATTTATTTAAAAAATTGGACTGCTGTGACAGCCTGTTCAGGACTAACTGATCCCTCATCTCTAGTAGTAACACAGACAAAACACATAGTTTTATCTATATAAGTTGTACATGTCAGGCATAGCCTCATTCTGTACATAGCTTTGAGCAAACTGGGTTTTGCTGCTTAGTGCATTGATCTCATAATTTGGAGGCACTTTGCCATGAGTTGCCTTGCTGTTGCACTGCTCCAATGGAGAAGTATATTGCTTTTTATTTCAAGTGTATCTACAATGACATTGTATAACTTTTGAGGCAACCTTGAACTTAACTCTGTCTGTATTACAACTTCGAAAACTGTGATTTTGTATACCACGTGGCAGCTCACATTGAACAATTTTACAATTGTTTTGGCTGTTTTCTCTGTTGCAGCTAGAGACTACTATCTGATGAGGGACCAGTTAGTCCTGAAGCAGGCTGTTGCAGCAGTTCTCATCTTCTAAACAAATGACTGGTCAACCTTTTAGCAAAGCCATCTGTCTGAAAGTAGTGCAGTACCATGGCAGCTTGTTGCTAAGGCAAGTTTGTTTGGTCTGTTGTAAGAATTAAGACCATTGTATTATTTTTGCAGTTTAAATCTTGCTGGCTACAAAAACAGCTTAATGGACAAGATAGTTCTGCAAACATCTTCTAAAAAGAGAAATGCCACCCATATTTTCATGGATTGTTAAAGACAAATTTGGTTGCTGATAGAGCGCCAGATTGTTTTCCTAATATTCCCAGATTTAAGGCCCCGGGTGCCAAGCGATTGTGACTAAGCGATTTCTCAGTACTTCCAGTGCAATTTCCAGAAAGCGATTTACAGTTCCTTTTTGTTCTTATCGTTAAAAAATCTATTCATTTTATAACAGCTCTCGTAACAAAAAAGTCCCTGTACAGAGCAAGGAAGGAAAGCCACCTTTCTTTTTTCTCATAGTATATTACTAATACCTACTAATCTTCGCTTGGTCACACCAGGCACTGCTCCTGCCTCCCCGTGGCGGGGCCGGAAATCTTGGCAGAAAAGTCTCTCTGCCAAGGGCTAAAAGGAGCAAAGATGGACCATACCAATACTGACTCTTGTGGGATCAATGCCCCATCACATTCTAGAGAGCAGGAAGATTATAACCCTTCCTTTGCTAAGAGACAAAAGAAGGATACAGACCAGAATATCTGGCCTCATTTCCTCATAATACATTCTTTGACTGACCAGCCAGTCAGCAAGCTTTCTCCTTTTCTGATCCAGAAAAGTTTAGAGAATGTCGCTGGCTCACCAAAAATGGTTCGCAGACTAAAATCAGGTGACCTGCTTGTTGAAACAACACAATCCAAGCATTCTGACAAGCTACTTAAATTGAAAACACTTGTAGGAACTCCCATAGAAGTGTCACCTCATGCCACCTTAAACTACTCAAAAGGAGTTATAACAGAATGGGATCTCCTACATGTATCCGAGGAAGAAATTAAACAAGAGCTTTCAGAACAAAATGTTATTCAGGTAAAAAGAATACTAATCAAAAAGGATGGTTCACTACTTCCAACCAGAAACATTATACTAACTTTCAACTTGCCAAATCCACCAACATCTGTAAAAGCCGGATACTTGAACTGTCATGTCCGACCGTACATACCGAACCCAATCAGATGTTATAAATGTCAAAAATTTGGGCATTCACAGACAGTATGTCGAGGGACTGCTGTATGTGCTTCATGTGGATCTAAAGACCATATCTATACCGAATGTTCTGCCCAAACCTTGCAGTGTCCAAACTGCAGAGGCAACCATTCCGCTTACTCCAAAGACTGTGAAACATGGAAAAAAGAAAAAATGATTCAGAAGTATAAAACCGAGCACAAAGTTTCCTACCCTGAGGCAAAAAAACAAATATCACCAATTGCAATAACACACTCATATGCAGCAACTATCCAACAGCATAAACAGACAACTGCTGTTACCACCACTACCACTTCAGTTCAAACCAACGTTACAGTCCCACCAAACATCTCTATTTCTGATTGGGCTCGCTCAATCCTAGCTCCATCAGCAAAATCATCTTCAACCTCAACTTCTAATCAAGCCATAAATACACCTGTTACAATCCCGCCTACAATGCCGTCTATGTCACGGCCAATCATGAATACTAAAAACATAGATAAAGATGACAAACCCCCTGCCCACAATCATATGGATACATGTGAAAAAGAAGTCCCAGAAGAACCAATCTTAGAGATACATGCTGAGGAAGAGATGGAAGTTCGCCCAATCTTCCCCAGAAAAGAGAAAAAGCCTGAGCGATCCAAGCAGACCCCCACTCGTAAAAAGTCAGAGACAAATACAAACACAAAGCCAATATAATGTGCACAATAATACAGTGGAATTGTCGAGGTTTCTGCAGCAACCTAGTTGATAAATATTACCCGGTAGGCGTCTGCCTTCAAGAAACTAACCTAACACCACAAATAAACGCAGCAGTAAATCACTACGGTATCTATAGACAAGACCGAAGATTTTCCGGAGGAGTTCATGGTGGAGTTGCAATCTTAATTGATTCCAAAATTCCGTGTAAACGCCTCCAACTACAAACTCCTTTGGAAGCAGTTGCAGTTCGAGTCTCAATACATTTTACTTTCTCGTTGGTCTCACTCTACCTTCCCCCAAATCAAGAATTTTCATATTCAGATTTGGAAGCGTTAGTAACCCAGCTTCCACCTCCGGTCTGTATCATGGGAGATTTAAATAGTCACCATCCCATGTGGGGATCCCGTCATCAAGACAAACGTGGTAAATTGATTGAGAAATTACTGGAAGAGCAAAATCTCTCTCTCCTTAATACCGGTACTGAGACATACATCCATTTGCCCACTGGAACAGCCTCTGCAATTGACGTATCCATATGTTCACCTGTCCTATACCCATTGATTGAATGGTCAATATTGAAGAATCCACTAAATAGCGACCATTTTCCTGTGGTCTGCAAAATACTAACAAATGATGTTGCACATCACGATGGCCAAAAAAGATGGAGATTCCATAAAGCTGACTGGACTAAATATAAAACAATTGCAGCAGTAGATGAACAAATAATCACCACTCAGCCCATAGACAATGCTACAGCTCATGTCACAAACCAAATTTTAATAGCAGCTGAAGCTACAGTTCCTCGGTCATCTGGAAAATGCCATAAACATGACACAGCATGGTGGACTGAAGAATGCAGTATGGCCAAAAGAGAGAAGAACAAAGCTTGGAATCTCTTCCGAAAATATCCCATTTTCATCAATCTCATAAATTTTAAAAAAGCCAGAGCCAAAGCTAGATATCTCCAGCGTAAAAGTAGAAAGGAATCATGGATACGTTTCGCCTCCACAATTAACAAAAATACAGATACCTGTGTCATATGGAACAAAATCAGAAAACTAAATGGGAAATTTCCTTCAGTTCCAACTCCACTAATAATCTGGAATGGACAGGAGATAACAAACCCCAAGGAAATTGCAAACTTACCGGCAACGACTTTTGCAAATATATCAGCAGTATCGGCATATACTCCATCTTTTCAGAAAACTAAAACTGTAGCTGAAAAATACAGACTAAATTTTAAAACCAACCAACAACTCCCATATAACCAACCTTTCAACATAGAAGAATTACAAAAAGTCCTGGCTAAGTCTAGGAAGAGTGCAGCAGGACCTGATGGAGTTCACTATGAAATGATCCAACAACTTAATCAAAAATCTCTAAAGGCATTGCTTATGCTATACAATAGAATTTATACGGAAAACTACTATCCAAATTCCTGGCTTCACTCCCTTATAATTGCCTTACCAAAACCTGGCAAAGATCACACGATCCCTACAAATTTTCGACCAATAGCGCTAACAAGTTGCCTTGGGAAAATCCTCGAGAAAATGGTGAACAACAGATTAACCTGGTTTCTGGAAACATATAACGTACTTAACATAACTCAATACGGATTTCGTAAAAACAGATCATCTCTGGACCCCATGATAAAAGCAGAAGCAAATATCCGCAATGCTTTTCTAAGGAATGAGCATCTAATAATGATCAGTCTTGATATAGAAAAAGCCTTTGATACTACCTGGCGATACGGCATTCTTAAAGATCTCCACAATATCGGTTTGCGAGGAAACTTACCACTCTTAGTAAAAAATTTTCTGAAAGTTAGAACCTTTCAGGTAAAATACCAAAATGATCTGTCAAAAATATACACACAGGAAGAAGGAGTACCCCAAGGCTCAGTGCTCAGTGCAACCTTATTTGTCATCAATAGGCGCCTCTGTAGCCAGGTGGGAAGGAGCAGCAGTGCGTAGCACACGCTTCTTGATTAGACCGGGGTTCGAGCCCGTCACCACCAAATACGGAGGATGTGGAAAGGTCGGAATGACCACCGCATATCCCGGAGCAATATGGCCTTAGTTGCTAATGCTCTTAAAAAAAAAAAAACCAAAAACCAAAATTTGTCATCAAAATAAACTCTATTATAAAAGACCTGCCAAAAACAGTTGAAACATTCCTTTATGCAGATGATGTTACTATCTCGTGCCATTCACAAAACATGAACATGATAGAAAGACATTACAAAGTGCAGTGAACAAAATAGAACTGTGGACTAAAAACAATGGCTACAGATTATCAGAACAAAAAACAATAGCTGTACACTTCTGTAAAAAACGAAAACTGCATCTAGATCCAGAAATAAAACTAGAAAACCAGCTGATACCGCTAGCAAATAGTATACGTTTCCTTGGCCTGATTCTTGACAAAAAAACTTAACTTTTTGGAACACATCAAATACCTCCGAACAACTTGTCAAAGAAAACTAAATATTCTCAGAGTTCTTTCTGCAATGAAGTGGGGAGCCGATCGGTTCACACTTCTTCACCTATACCATGCTATAATCAGATCAAGACTAGACTATGGAGCCCCTGTGTATTGTTCGTGTAGACCAAGTGTCATCAAATGGCTCGATTCCATACATCATAGTGCCTTACGAATCTCTTTAGGTGCATACAGAACATCACCAGTACAAAGCTTATATGCAGAGACTCATGAGCCCTCATTATATCTCCGGAGGCAAATGCTGCTATTAAACTATGCAATTAAAATCCGAAGTCTTCCTCACCATCCTACTTGGCAGTATCTTTTCAATCCACAGTGGGAAATCCTCTACAGCAATAAACCCACAGTAAATAAACCAGCCAGAATACGACTAAAAGAAACAATCTCAAAATGGGGCCTAAGCTTTGAAAATGTACACGAGGAAAATAGTACAAGTATTCCACCATGGCACACTTTCACGCCAAACTGTGACACTTATTTTCAACAATGGGGAAAAAGCACTCTGGCAAATGTCAACATAAAACAGATGCATGCAGCCCACGCATCACAGTTCTCGGAATACCTTCATATATACACAGACGGCTCTAAAACAGGCACCAAAGTTGGTGCTACAGTGGTATCTCCAGACACTGTTCTCTCACAACAACTTCCAAACCAATGCAGTAGCTATTCCGCTGAACTATTCACCCTAGAAATGGCCTTGAAATACATAGATTCTTCCCCTCTTCTAAAACATCTCATCTACACAGATTCATTGAGTGCAATACAAGCTCTCCAACAAAGACAGACTCCATCACATCCCATTCTCTATCAGATACAAGCTCACCTTGTGAAACTTAAAAGCAAAATGAGGCAAGTAAAATTCTGTTGGATCCCAGGACATACAGGCATTGAAGGTAATGAAAGAGCTGATCAAGCAGCAAAGAATCCTACAAACACAAATCAAAGGTTTTGCAAAGTTCCATATACCGATTACAGACCAATCATAAAACAGTCTCTCCACAATCAGTGGTCACAAATGTGGCAAAATGAATTAAACAATAAACTGTTTCAAATAAAACATGAGCTACAGCCATGGAAATCGAGTCTTCGCAAGAATCGGCATGAAGAAGTCATTATATCCAGATTACGCATTGGACATACACATCTTACGCACAATTATTTACTCACCAAAACAAATCCTCCAGAATGCCTTCACTGTTCTTGTCAACTCACTGTAAAACATTTCCTTATAGAATGCCCACAATACCACATGGCGCGACAATCAGCCTTCCATCTCCCTATAAATTTCCAAGATTCTCTGACCTTATCACAAATCCTAGGCGATAACTCCAACATTGAAAATATATTTACATATTTAAAATTAATAGGATATTTTGACCAGATATAAATCATATTTAAGAAATAGAAACATCCTTGTCACTAAACATTAATAGATAGGTGCAATATGGCCAAAGTTGCTTTTGCGCCAAAAAAACACAACCACCACCAACCAACCCAGTTTTAAAATGTTGATTTTTTTTTTTTTTTGTTTGTGTGTGTGTGTGTGTGTCTGTGTGTGTGTGTATATAAAATGTGCTCAATTAAAAAGAATTCTGTATTGTAAAGTGCCAGATTTTAATGTATTTGAAAATTTGAATTTTATTTATCTGTTAAATTAAAAGTTGTCAAGTGTTGAATTTTATTGAAGTTAATTGAATTTTATCTACCTATTAAATTAAGTTAATTGAAACATGAATTTTATTTATCTGCTAAATTAATGGCCAGTCTATTATTATTATCACATAAATTGTTATTTTTATATACTGTGTAATTATACTTCCTCTAATTTAATTGTTCAAGGTCATAATGGAAATTCATGTCCCAGAAATTATTTCCGTTGCAAAGATGGTATCACATGTCGAAAAATTGCTCAGTTATGTGATGGAAATCCAGATTGTCCAGATTTTTCTGATGAAGGATCTTTTTGTCGTAAGTTCATTATATCATTACTATAGGTAGTGTGAATCATTTGGTAAATGTAATTTATGAAATAAGCCACTAGTTATTATTTTACATATCCTATAGCAGTGGTGAGTAACCTGTGACCCTCCAGCCTACCCATTATAGCCCATGAGTGAATTCTACAACTGAAAATCAAAAAAATAAGTGACAAAAACCAGTGTTATAAGTCGTCATTGGGAGATTATTGTACCTATTATCTTGCAACCCTACCACTCAAAACAAAAAAAAAAAAAAAAGGAGACCAAATGTTTAGTTTGTTTTAGTGCATCACATCGATTGTTGTGTTCAGTTGCACCGCAAAAGAATGGACAAATTTTGTTTTGTTATTTATGTCAGGGATGTTGGAATTTTTTTTTATATAGTAACTATACATACAGCAATATCTCGCTTAGCATGGCTTCAAACAACACGGGTTTCACTATAACATGGTTTTCAATTAAGTTTAAGTCGAAAATTTACTGTACATATTAAAACACATTCAATAGCTTAGACACTTACTCTACATATATGCTGCATTGTCATAGCCTAGCTACGCATAAATATATGCTGTGGTGCCACCTCTATTGTCTCACGTGCACATGTGCCAATAACTCCCTTCGGGCAGTCAGCAGCAACATGCAACAGTGTTCAGTATTCTTAATTTCATCCTGAAGAGATGATGTGATAGCTTTTCATTTCACAATTTATGTTTTACCCTTAGAGGGATACAATCAAAATTATATTTGCATCTGGGCTAGAAATCACTGCCACCAACATGCGTTCTGTTTGGCAGCATGTTTTGTCCCATTTGGTAAATGATTTCGCTGGTTTTGAATTGCAAATTCAGACAATTACCGAAGACGTGAAGATTGGAAGAGACGTGGGATTCGAAACTTTGGACATTGCCAACGTACGTGACTGCACTGACTCGCATGCAAATGATTTAAATGATGCAACTCTCCTTGAAATTGATAAGCAAACTGCATATGAAGAAGAGGAAAACAATCCTGAAGTGGATAATACTGAAGTGGGACCAAAAGAATTTTCAACAGAAGAATTGGAGAAAGTTTTTTGGGGGGTTGACATGGCCTGCAAGGTGATTATTATTATTATTACTTAGCCATAGTTCAGAACCCTGTGTGTGCCAAGCCCATACTCACCAGATGTGAGCCCCCGGGGTGATTATGAATGGAGATCCGGATGTTGAATGCAGCATCAAGATACGGCAAATTTTACAAGATGGAATTCGATGCCACAAAGACTTGTACGCTAAGAAAAAGAAGAGACGACTTCACCAGACTTTATTATTGAAATACCTAAATAAACAAAGCTTTTTTCTCATCTCTCACGTTGTTACCTTTTCATTAATAAAAGTTTTGCAATATTTTTTTATCACAAATCCTTTTAATTGGCTATTAAGTGCAAATTGTTTATAGATTTATTATAATTTGTTTATAGACTGTTTCTCTGGCACGTATTCAATTAAAAACCCATTATAATTATACTTCAATCAGTATGGTTTCACATAACACGGAACAATTTCGGTACCAATTATCAGTGCTATGCGAGGTATTGCTGTATATATATTTTTTTGTTTAGAAATCATGAAAATGATGGGCAAACACAAGAGTTGTGCTTTCAAATTAAACGAAAACATGAAATTATTCAAAAGTTTGAAAACGGTGCATCCGTTAAATCTCTAAAGGACCATTATAATGTTGGTGACCAAACCATATGCGACATTGTAAAAAATAAAGGGAAGCTATTTGATTTAAAATCAACATCGTAAAAATGAAAGGGAAGTATCGTATTGGGCTCATGAGTGGTACATGCTAAGTTTTTTAATTTTTTTCCGTGGTTAACTGCGGGTAACTGAATCAGCAGATACCGAATCAGCGGATAGGGGGCACAACTGTATTGCAGATTATTGGACATTTATGTAAAAACAGTGCTTTTTTTTGCAAAAAAATAGGTGCTGGTACTGATTCTTTGCTATCAGGAAAAATTGAAAATTAAAAGGATATGAAAAGTACTCTAAAATTTTTTTTCTTCCCCCTGATATTGTTACTTTAGTAGTAATGTTTTTAGAATAAGAACAACAAATTAAGTATATTAACACAGTTTATTAAGCATAAATTTATTATTCACTTATATAAAAAAATAAGTAAAAATAATTTCATAATAAAGTTTTTCCAAATTTTCATTAAGTTCTCATCAGACATCCTATGCTGACTTCTTTTCTTCCTCTTTGTGTGTTGGTTGCTGAATGACGTTTTCGAAGCAGCCATGAATCGACATATTTTTCTGGATCGAAGCGGGTCAGCGGTGGATCTACAGTTTTAAGAAACAGTAGTGAAGAAACTGTTTTTGTCATCAACGAAGCGCTGGTTGGGCTGGTGATCAGATTCATTTGTGAAAATCCTCATTCACTCGATGAAATTGGTATCGTACTCAGAGTGTTCATCAAATGCTTCAGTTCTTCCAATAAGATAGTTTCTGGTTTGTTGGCCACCTGCGCTGTTGCACTGCATGATAACCCTTCATATGTGATTGTATAAAAATAGCAGCTTCTTTTATCATTTGAATCCTTCAGCTCTATCTCACCTAGTGTATAAGTTATTCTTGGATCATTATTCTCCAAATGTAGAACCTTTAACAATTGTAGAACCTTTGACAATATTAACATTAAAACATAACTGCCATTTCTCCAAAAAACCACAAAGCATGTCCAAATCATTCTGAAGAAGTCCAGCTTGACTTGTATCTTTAAAGATGCAGGTCAGGCTGGGCTTCTTGACTTCAGATATCTGAATTTAATTAGTGTGATGTCATTGAAGAAAATCAGAAACAAGAGTGACCATAGCACTGAATCTTGAGGGACCCTAGCCTACTCTGAAGAATAGGTCATTTATAACAACCAGAATTGGCACCGGTATGATAAGACTTTCCCTGAAAATTAAAAACTACTAAATTTCTTTATTTAATTAACTTTCATTCCTGTATGCTGAATTAATTATGAAACATCCACTTAGTGCAATATAAATTAAAAAGAAGAGATAAATTGCAGGGTAACCACCCAAGTTCGGAACACTGATATAAATGAACAAATTCCCATAAGATATACTGAATAATGCTGTTACAATTGAATGCTCTTTGAATATTTATTATTATTTGTTAATTACAAATAGTTCAAAGTTGTTTTAATGATTTATTTACAAACACAACAGTCAAAATGTGTAACATCAGCCTAACACTCAATGTAAGAACGTCAAGACCAAGAAATTCTTGAATTTCTTATTTCTAATTATCAACAAGTAACTAATTATCAACAAGTAACTAATTTTGCTGACAAAGAGGAACAGAAAATCCCATGATGTAACAGATTTCTCCGTATTTTAAATTAATTACACAAAACAAAATTGCCTTAATTATAAAACAGTTATGTGAGAAGGTGTGGCAGTAAAGTTCCCAGACTGATGCAATAATAAGAACACAAAGTGAAGCTCAAAAATGGTTTTATTTTTATTGAAAATAATCCCCACCTGATGGAATGCACTTAACACACCATTTTTTGAAAAGAGTCAGCAAAGATGTTCAAAGTGATGATATTCAGTTCAGTGGTAATATTTTTGTTTATATCCTCAGCATCCTGAAATCTCTTTTTTTGAGGGCAATTTCACCTAGGACAAGAGGAAGAAGTTCACTGGATCTAGATTGGATGAGTAAGGTGGATGGCTGATTTGCACAATGCCATGTTTCATGTCAGAAATATCTTCACAACAAGTGTGGAATGGGTGGGGCCATTGTCACGCTGCAAGAACCAGCTATCCTTCTCTCGAAATTGTGGCCTCACCCGGGAAATGCACATCAATAGTCTTTGAAGTGCCTGTATGTAGAACACGACATTGAATTTCTCCCCTTCAGGTACAAATTTCTTGTGAATCACTTTGTGTGATGATTTTAAAGTTCACTTCATAATTTGATGCTTCTTCACTCAGTTACACAGAAATACCAAACACTCATTTCCATTAACAATATAGTCAAGGAAATTTGGGTTATCTTGACAAGTCTGGATGATGTCTTTGCATGATGACACTCTTTGTTGCTTTTGCTACTCCTTGAAGCTGAACAGCACAAATTTTGCACAGACCTTCCTTTTCCTTAAATCTTCATGCAGAATTTGACAAATCATCTTATTCATATCCAACTCATCAGGCAGCATTCTGAGGGTCAAATGACAATCTCTTGCCACAATTTCCTGAACTTTTGCAACTCTCCTTATTTCGAGAAGTTGTTCGATAGTCATTTCTCGAGTCATCACGAATGTCCTCATGTCCATCTTTGAATTGCTTATACCATTCAGACACACTGGTATGGCTAAATGTTTCATCACTATTAACAGTTTTTAACGTATCGTACGTTTCTGCTGCAGGTTTTTCCAGTTTAAAGAAAAAGTTCGATATTTTTTTTTTTGGTCCATTGCAAAATCGTGATATGGAATATTAATGCTACTAACAAAACTGGTTGTTACTTGCCAATTGTCAGCCTGCCGAACAATCTTTCTACCACCATCTATTGGAGAAAGTTTGAAATACAACATACCACCTCTGTTTATTTTCAAACTTATGGCTAAATGTTTCATCACTATTAACAGTTTTTAACGTATCGTACGTTTCTGCTGCAGGTTTTTCCAGTTTAAAGAAAAAGTTCGATATTATTTTGTGGGTCCATTGCAAAATCGTGATATGGAATATTAATGCTACTAACAAAACTGGTTGTTACTTGCCAAATGTCAGCCTACCGAACAATCTCTCTACCACCATCTATTGGAGGAAGTTTGAAATACAACATACCACCTCTTTTTATTTTCAAACTTGTCGAACATGACCACAACAGTACCAGTCTGGGAACTTTATTGCTAGACCTCATACATATCTCTGCCTAACAACATTTGTAAATTGAACAGTAGATGTCCTTTAATATAGATGGCTTTAGTTGGAATGCTCCTGAAGTGTGTTTGGCACTGTCTGAACATTCAGAGACTTTTCTTACAAATTAATAGTAACAAATTAATTTGCTGATGCTATGGATGCAGTGTTAGGTGGGTCAGAAAACTGCTAGATTGGGGGGGGGATACACAGACTAATAGATTAACAGTAGCCGCTGGCAGAGGAGAGAGTGATTCTTGCACTGCTTCTATTGGAATAAGCAGTAGCCTGGAAAACAAGATGCAGGATATTTCAGAAACTGCTGGGAGTCATTGCAGTACAAGTAAACACATGGGTTGTGTTATGGTAGCTAAGAATAGGAACAGGTGCATGTATACTTGCGTGTACACCAATGCTAGGAGTTTGGTAAATAAATTTGATGAATTTGAGGTGTCGGTGAAAACATCAAAGGCTGATATTTTTGGGATATCAGAGACGTGGTGTCACACAGATATAAGGAATGCAGAACTGGAATTTGGGGAGTACAATATGTACAGGAAGAATAGATAGGATAGGAGGAGAGGAGGGATTATGCTATTAGTTAAGAAACACTTAAAATCAAGGAGGTACAGCCAGTCGACATCGCTGGACAGTGCAGTGTCGAGTCAGTTTGGTGGGACATAAGCACTAGAAAATCAAAATTGAGATTATGAGTGTATTATAAGCCTAATGACTCTGAGTATAATAAAAACTGTACAGGGAAATAGAGTGGGCCAGTAAATCAGAATCTTATAATGGGGAAATTTTAATTTCCCGGATATTGACTGGAATTTGTGGTTTGGTCACTCGCACACTAGCAAGGCTTTTGTGGATTTATTGGATGATTGTTTTCTACATCAGCATGTTTGGGAGGCAACTAGAGGGAGTAATACTTTTGATCTGATTATCAGTAGTGATTCTTCATGCATTAAGAATTTGCAGATAAAGGAACCATTAGGTGGCAGTGATCACAGTGTGCTGAAGTGGGATTTACTCAAAGCGGTAATTACCATAAATATTCTAATCTGAGACAGTATTTAAATTCTAAATCTATGGGACCAACTGATGATGTTACCAACAGCAAATTCAGAATGGGAAGCATTCAAAGAATTAATTTTGGGAACTACTAGGCTTTACATACCAACTAAGAAATATTGTTCAAGGTTTAGGCCGGATGTCAGCTGAACTAATGAGACATGTGGCAGAGAAGAAAACTGCATGGGATACGTATAAATTAATGAGTGACATGGAAGCCTACGATAGATATAAGCTGGTCTGTAACCAAGTCACAAAGAAGGTTAGGCAGGCAAAGGCAGATTATGAGAAATCTTTGGCAAAGAAAAACAGCAAAGAGTTCTTTACTTATGTAAACTCTAGAAGGAAGGGGATGAATCAGATTGGTCCACTGGATATCGATGGTTCAACTGCTGATGATCCTGCTCAGGTGGCTAAAAAACTAAATGAGTATTTTGCATCTACATTCACACATGAGGAGTTATTCAGGGAGGGGGAATGCCAAAAGTTAACTAAACTCTGGCAGTGAGCTAAATGCTTTTGTAATAACTGAGAGGAAAGTGGAGGAGAAATTGTTGGAGATAAACATAAGAAAGGCACCTTGGGTGGATTTATCCAGTTATATTAAAGGAGGCAGCAAAGGAAGTAAGCAAACCCTTAGCCATAATTATGAGAGTTTCCTTGGACGCAGGGGAGGTACCCATGGACTGGAGATATGCAAATGTGACCCCAATTCACAAAGGAGGATCAAAGGGAGACAAGTAATTATAGACCTGTTAGTTTAACTTCTGTTCCAGGGAAATTAATGGAGGCACAGGTTACAGAAGCACTGCAGGATCATCTAGGCAAGACTTCAGTTATACCTCGGACACAGCATGGGTTTGTTAAGGGGAAGTCTTGTCTGACCAATTTGATTGATTGGATACTATGATGTGATCACAAAGCAACTGATGCAGGGAATAACTTTGATATCATATATTTGGATCGTAGAAAGGCTTTTGATACTGTTGCCCATGGAAGACTGCTGCACAAATTGGAGCAGTATGGCATTGGAGGCAAATTGCTGGTATGGATAAAGGGGTGGCTGAGGGGGAGAAGACAGAGAGTTGTAATCAATGGACACTGCTCTTTGTGGACTAATGTCATTAGTGGAGCCCCTCAGGGTTCAGTGTTGGGTCCATTGTTGTTTTCTGTATTTATAAATGATATTGATGATGATATATATCAGGCTTAAATGTCCAAGTTTGCAGAAGGTTGGCAGGGTTGTTAATGACACTAATGATAGTACGCTGCTGGAACAGGATCTAGAAAAGTTGAGCAGATGGGCTGAGAGGTGGCAAATGAAGTTTAACATTGACAAATGTAAAGTACTGCATATGGGAAGCAGCATCCCCAGAGTAACGTATCAACTATGTGGTACTACACTAACAGTGGTAGAGAATGAAAAGGACCTGGGGATAATTGTGCAGGCAGATATGAAATTTTTTGAGCAGTGCAGACAGTCTGCAAGATTAACTCATAGTGTCTTGTCAATGATATACAGGAATTTTTTTTACAGGGATAAGGAGGTGATTATCCCCTTGTATAAGGCAATGGTCAGGCCACACCTTGTGCACTGTATACAGGTCTGGAGGTCTCATTTTAAAAAGGAAGTAGAGCTGTTTGAACGAGTACAGAGAAGGGCAACAAGATTAGTGAATGGGCCGACCGGGCTAGCCGAGTGGGTAAAGTACCTGCCCGGCAACCCAAAGGTCGCGGGTTCGATTCCCGCCTCGGGCTTGGATCGAAGTACTGCAAAAACCTTGGGAGGTGCAATATGGCCACAGAAGCCGATGTGCCAACAACTACCAAATCAATCAATCAATCAATCAATTAGTGAATGGAACAAAGGGTTGCTCTTACGAAGAAAGGCTTAAGTTTTGCAGATTGCAGTGTTTGGAGACTAGGAACCTGTGAGGTGATCTGATAGAGGTGTATAAAGCCTTGAATGGTTTGAGCATGCTTAATGCTGATGGGATTCTGCCTCCTGCTCAGAATAATCACCTGAGAGGGCATAAATTCAAATTGAGGAAAGACAGTTGTAGGATAGATGTGCAGAAGTTTGCCTTTAGTCAGCAGGTAGTTTATTGGTGGAAGAGGCTTACATCCGTTGTTGTTTGTGGAAGTTGATAGACTAAATAAATTTAAGGCTGAGCTGAACAGGTATTTGGAAAGAACGGAGGGGTGAAATTAGAGCGTTTTTTTTTTGGCTGATACAGCATAAGCTTGCTTTCTTGCATCGTATGCCTCTACTAATGCTAATGCTAAATTAATATATATGCTGTAGTGGATAAATTACATATTTCATCATGAAATGTAATAAGCTATATTTTGCAACTGTCTTTTCATCATTTATTTATTATTATTATTATTATTATTTTGTTTTTGTTCTCAATTATATAGTATTGGCTGATTGAACTAAACAGCACGGTTACATTGCTCAAGAAAAGTAACCTAATCTTCTTTCACAAAGAAATTCCCTTAAAAAGAAATGAAACACTTACATATTAATCTAATCTGATGGCTTTTAATAGCAAACACAACTAATACATAACACAGAAGAAAACTGGCAACAACGATAGTTAATGAAACTCTATGCAACTAGTTAATGCTGATTACAAAAAAAAAAAAAAAAAAGCACTGAAATTAAGATATTAAAAGTTAAATCTTTATTCTGAAATAAAATATGTGAATATGCTTATCAAAACATGTGATATATAGGTCCAGATATGGTTAATATGTTTTCACCTAAAGATGTAAACACACACAACTTTTAAGTGCATATTGTTAAATTCAATAGTTTTATTCAAATGTTTTAAAAATAGCAAATTTGACTAAAAAGTGAGAATGTTAAATCTAGTAGAAACCAAAAGATACACCTAATGAGATATCAGCAAAGTTTTTGATACTGTTCCACACGAAAGAATTTTACATAAATTGGAGCAGTGTGGTATAGAGGCAAGTTACTGCTGTGGATAAAGGGATGATTGAGTGGCAGAAGAGAGAAGAGTAGTTATTAATGGATAGTACTGCTTTTCTTGGACTAATGTTATTAGTGGAATCAATGCTGGGCCCTTTGTTTTCAATATTTGTTAATGATATTGATGAAGACATGAAATTCAATGTCCAAGTTGGCAGGGTGATTAATGATAGAAATCAGGGTATGATGCTGAAACAAGACAATTGGGGTTTTTGAAATTTAACATTCACAAATGCAAGGTATTGCATATGGGTAGCAGTAATCCCAGATTAACCTACCAATTAGGTGGTACTATATTTATGGTAGCGGAGAAAGAAAAAGACCTGGGGATAATTGTACAGTCTGATGTAAGGTTTTTCGACTAGTGCAAGGACAGACTATGGGGGTTTTGTCAGTGATACACAGGATTTTTGCCTCAGGGACAAGGAGGTCCTGTTATATAAGGCAACGGCAGGCAGGCTGCATCTTGAGTAATGTATACAGGTATGGAAGAATCATTTTAAAAGGATATGTATCTGTTGGAATGGGTGCAGAGAGAGGTTCCTTATCCACCTAGTGCAGAGAAGCGCAACAAGATCAGTCAGGAACACAAAAGGGTACTCTTACCATAAAAGATTTCAGTTCTGCAAATTGCATTGTCTGGAAACCAGGCAGCTGCCTGGTTGCCAGACACTGCAATTGCATAAACACTTCAATCAGGTCCCCCTGATTGAAGTGTTTATGGCCTTAAATGGATTGAATAAATAAATTTTTTTTTATGTAAACCCCAAACACGAGAGGTATTAGAACCTATAGTACTTAGTACCGTGCTTGGGTACGAGGTTGAGAAGACGAAAGAAGATATTTGTTGACATTGGACTTGAACTCCTGTAGACGGTAATTTTCAGGAAATACGTATGAAGGAAGGTTGTTCCAGGAAACGGCAGTTCAATGAAATGAGGAAGTTGAAAAGTTGGTTCTGTGAGTTTGAAGTTGGACAGTAAATGGATGTTGGTTGGTGGCTGCACGTGTTCAGACTGTTTTGAAACAGAGAGCGGGAATTATAGAAGCCAATTCAGAAGAACAGTGCCCATGAAAGTATCTGTAGAAGAGGCATGCAGCAGAAACAGTACATCTATGAGACAGCGAGTGGAGAGACTCTGTTAGAGATGAATCATTAATTAACCTAATTGCCCTCTTCTGAATGGAATCAAGAAGCCTGAGAGAGAGAGGTTTGGGGGCACCACCCCAGATGTGGGAACAATATTCCATGGCAGGGCGGATTTGCGATTTATACAGAGTGAGCAGCTGTTTGGAAGAAAAGTAATGCCGAGAGCGAAAGAGAAAACCAAGTTTTTTAGATGTAGAGGAAGCAATATTTGTAATGTGCTTGTGCCAAGAGAAATTAGAAGTCAGGGTAATCCCCAAAAGAGATATATCATTTTGCTTTTAAATCGGAGTGTCACCAAAGATAAGCTTGGGAGCAGAAGAATCCTTTTTGCGAGATATAAGACAAGGCTGAGTTTTAGAAGGGTTGAAATCAACTAAGTTGTCTTTGCCCCACGAGAATAATATGAAGACCGGCATTTAAGGAATTGGTAGCAGATTTTCGAGAAGTTGAAGCTGATAGAGCATGGCAAGGTTTTTCAAAATGGAAAGTGGAATGCAATGTGTTATCATCGGCAAAACTATGGATAGGATTTCCAGTCAATGGAAGAAGGTCATTAATATACAAGAGGAAAAGAGTAGGGGAAAGAACTGAACCTTGGGGGACACCGGCATTAGTGGAGAAGTTAGAAGTCACCATTACCCTCAGTGAGCGATCAGAGAGAAAACTGGATAACCAATTACAAAAAAGAGTTGCCAAACCATAAGATGGAAGCTTGTTTAGAAGACCTTTATGTCAAACACGATCGAAAGCCTTTGAGATGTGCAGAGCAACTACTTGTGTTTCACTGAACCTTTCCATTGAATTAGTCCATAAATGGGTAACATAAGCCAGAATATCTCCAGTGGATCGACACTGACGGAATCCATACTGGCGATCATTGATCAGACGGAAGGTTTCTAGGTAGTTTAAGAGTTGGCGGTTAATTGATTTCTCCATTACTTTAGAAAGAGTAGAAGTAATTGCAATGGGATGATAATTGGATGGGAGGGATTTGTCACCGTTTTTAGGAACTGGCTGAATGTGAGCAAATTTCCAAGCAGAAGGAAAAACACCTTTGGAATAAGAAAATGAAAAAATCGGCAAAGAATAGGAGTAAGTTCAGGAGCACAGGTTTTGAGAACAAGTGGAGAAATACCATCGGGACCTGGAGCTTTCTTAGCATCAAGATTCGTAAAAATCCTTCTGACATCCTTTTGACGAAAGACCACAGGAGGTATTGAATGGAGTGTGTTGGGAATGGTGGGAGGTGTTTTACCAAGATCATTAATACATGAGTTGGATGAAAAATGGGATTGTAGGAGGTCAGCTTTATCCTTGGTTTAAGTGACAACAGAACCATCTGGTTTGGGCAGAGGTGGGAGTAGAGATGGGCAAAAGTTGCGGCCAATAGCTTTAGCACGAGACCAGAATGCTCGGCTACCATTAGGGAAAGAAGCAAGTTTTCTACTCTTAGCCTGTTCAAACTCTAGTTTAGACTGATTAATAACTACTTTACAATTGTTGCGAGCTTTGGTGTAGGCAGAAAATGAAACTGAAGAATTAGAAACAAGCCAATTACAATATGCAACATTCTTCTTTTGAACAGCCTTAGCACATTTATTGGAAAACCAAGATTTAGACAAAAGATGAGATTTTAAAATGTAGTGTGGGATAAAGGATTCCATTTTTGCAAGAATAATTTCACTGACACGATCTGAGCAAATGTTGACATCAGAAGTTTTGAAACAGTAATCCGACCAAAGAAAAGAAGAAAAGAAATCTCACAGGTCATCCCATTTTGCATTCTTGTAATGCCAAACAACACGAGGTTGGGAATAGCCATGAGATAAAGACTCCATTGGAGAAGAGACAATCACCAAGTTGTTATCTGAAGTGCCCAAAGGACCTCTCGCTTTGACCGTGTACTTAGAAGGGTTGTTTGTGAGAAAAAGATCATGCGTGTTGGCTGTATGATTAGGATTGTCTGATATTCTTGTAGGTAAATGAACAATCTGTGCAAGGTCATTAGTAATTGCAAAAGCCTCAGCATCTCGACCAGCTGGGTCGGTGTGACTAGAAAACGGAAGCCAGCTGGAGTTGTGAACATTAAAATCACCAAGGAAAATTACCTCACTGTTAGGAAAGTTGGACTGGAGAAAGTCAAGTTGCAAAGAGAGGAAGTCAAAGAGCTCGAAGTGATTACTGGGGTTGGGAGAACGGTAGAGACAACAGATGAATTTAACACAGTGAGGTAGAGAGATTTTAAGCCAGAGAAGATCGAAGAAAGGAGATTCCAAATTGCCAAGTCTCTGACAGGGAATATCAGAATGGACATATGCACAAGTACCACATTTGAGGGAAAAGGAATCATACAAAGAATAATTTGGGCATCTGAGATGAGCAGTAGTTGAATCAACCGATAACTGAGATTCTATCAGAAAAAGTACATGGGGTTTGGCAGACTGCAAGTGGAAATGGACATCGTTGAGATTAGAATTGGGACCACGTATATTTGTGAAATGAATTAGGAAGTGTTTGTGGGAGGTTTAGATCTTTTTGCAGATAAGCTTGCTCTATTAGTTTGACAATTCATGGTGTATTCAATAGTAAGAAAAAGTGGGTGGGACATGCTGTATGAAGTAATGAAATTTTTGGATATGGCGTACTCGTGGTAAGAATATACCCAGATCCTTGACATAACGTGCCCTCGACAATGCCCCCCGCATATACACTACTCGGACTCCTTTCAGTCACTATCTGGTAGAGTAGAGGTAGCAAGATTATACACTAGCTGATCCGGAAGCTTCCTAGAGAGATATCCACAGGTTCGGTCCGGTGTACTAACTAGCGGCCGGCCTGCAAACACCATTTTAGAGCTGTACCCTCGAAATGTAAGGAATATTGGATCTTGCCACGATGTTCATCATAACCTCAAAAGTCATCAATCATACTGCATGATGGAAGAGTTGGGGAAGGGTTGACTGGAACTTAGCTCTAGAGACTAAACATGGGTTTCACCACTTCAAGCGTCCAATAAGCAAAGTGGTGGTATTGCACCGGTTGATGAGAGTCATCTACCACCTAGTACTGCCTGGTAACATAGAGGGGCGGTATTCCTCCATGTGGTGTGGGCGCCACACCTCGATCCCTGTTTACGTTGGTTCGCACCTGGGTGGTCACCCACCATGTACTTGTGCATGGAGGTTATACTCAGGATTACTAACAGTCCCACCATTGTGAAGGTGCAAGCAGAGGATTTGGTTTGGCTGTCACAGACTGTCTGGACTTCGCCGAAATTGGATCCACTTAATTTGAGTGTCACCCGAATATTAGTTCCATCAGCGTTTTAGACTCCCCGGGTAGCAAGTACAGCTTGTCTGGCATATCTGAGAGAATGTCTGTGACAACCTCAAGGACCAACCGATGGCTTCCTAACTGTTGCTCAGGCAACACACATATAAGGGGACATAAATTGAAATTGAAAAAGAAGTTATAGGATAGATGTGAGAAAATCTGCTTTCAGTCAGAAATTGATTGATTGTAGCATTAGTAGAGGCATTTTTTGCAAGAAAGCAAGCTTATGTAGCACAGCCCAAAAAAAAACCCTTTCCGTTTCACCCGTCCATTCACTCCAGAAGTTTGTCTAGTTCAGCCTTGAATTTATTTAAACTGTCAACTTCTACAAAGACAGATGGAAGTTTGTTCCAGCAATCATCCACCATCTGGCTAAAGGCAAATTTCCACACATCTATTCTACAACTGTCTTTCCTCAATTTGAATTTATGCCCCCTCAGATGCGGAATCTGAGCAAGAGGAAGAATCCCATCAGCATTGAGTTTGCCGAAATCATTCAAGGCTTTATACACCTCAGTCAGATCACCTCGCAGGTGCCTAGTCTCCAGATGCTGCAATTTGCAGAACTTAAACCTTTCTTGGTAACAGCAATTTGGTCGTCCACTCTCTAATCTAGTTGCCCTTCTCTGTACTTGTTCCAGCAGCTCTACATCTTTCCTAAAATGAGGCTTCCAAGCCTGTATGCAGTACAAGGTATGGTCCGACCATTGCCTTATCCACCTAGTATTGCAAAGGTTAATAACTTGAATAATTTAAGGAAGAATTAGGCAAATTATTAGAGTAGGTGGACAAATGAGATTGGTAGCATTTTTTTTGGCTGATGCTGTATAAACTTGCTTGCTTCCTTGCATCATTTGGCACTAATAATATTTCTGCTCTTTGTTTTAAAAGTTTCCATTGTAGCAGTTCATTATACTACACAGTAAATTGTAAAGAAAGCATTAAGTGTATATAATACTCCCATATGTAGATCATGAAACCAAAACCACAGGCAAAAGTGACAGAATTACAATTTTTCTATTTGACACTATATGTAGTTTCCATGATGATGCAACTGAGCCAATCCTTGTTGCCTGTTCAGTACTATATTGCAAATTGGTTTCTGTAAATGTACTTCAGTATGTAAGCACACTTGCAATAAGAAATGAACAGTATTGAAACTGTTCATATATGATATCAAAGAATAATTTTGATATCATATTTGGATTTCAGGAAAGCTTTTGACACTGTTGCGCATGGAAGACTATTGTACAAATTGGAGCAGAATGGTATTAAGGGTAAGTTGCTACAATGGATAAAAGGATGGCGTAGTGGGAGAAGACAGAGGGTAGTAATTAATGGGTGCTGCTCTTCGTGGACTACTGTTATTAGGGTCCACTGTTGTTTTGTATATTTATCAATGATATTGATGAAGGTATATCAGGCTTAGTGTCGAAGTTTGCAGATGATACAAAGGTTGGCAGGGTTGTTAATGACAGTAATGGCAGTGTGCTACTGCAACAGGATCTAGATAATTGGCAGATGGGCTAAGAAGTGGCAACTGAAGTTTAACCTTGACAAATGCAAAGTACTTCATATGGGTAGAAGTAACCCCAGAGAAATGTACCAACTGTGTGGTTACTACACTTAAGGTGATAGAAAATGAAAAAGACCTGGGAGTAATTGTGCAGTCAGATATGAAGTTTTCTGAGCAATGCAGATAGGCTGCCAGGGCAGGTCATGGGGTTTTGTCAATGATATATAGGAATTTCGCTAGCAGAAGGAGGTGATTGTCCCTCTGTATAAGGCAATTGTCAGGCCGTGCCTTGAGTACTGCGTACAGGTCTGGAGGCCTCATTTTAGGAAGGATGTAGATTTGCTTGAACGTGTACAGAGAAGGGCAACAAGATTGGTGAGGAGAATGAAGGGATCCTCTTACCAAGAGAGGCTTAAGTTCTGCAAATTGCAGTGGCTGAAGACTAGGCACCTGCGCCATGATCTGATTGAGATGTATAAGGCCTTGAATGGGTTGAGCACGCTGAATTCTGATGGGATCCTTCCACTTGTTCAGATTAGAAACCTAAGGGGGAATAAATTCAAATTAAGAAAAGACAGATGTAGAATAGATGTGTGGAAATTTGCCTTTAGCCAGCGGGTGGTTAATTGCTGGAACAAACTTCCATCTGTTGTTGTGGAAGTTGATAGGTTAAATAAATTTAAGGAGGAATTGGACAGGCATTTGGAGGGAATGGTGTGATTTTTATTTTTTTTTTTTATGGCTGATGCTGCATAAGCTCATACACTTCCTTTCTTGCATCACATGCCACTACTACTTCTACTACTGAAGAACACAAGTGCCAGAGAATTTCAGGAACTGTTTTTGTGTGATAAAGGAGTTGAAGAAATTTTTGGATTTTCAGAGATGAGCAACAAAGCAATATATTTGTGTGAAAATATTTAGGTAATAAACAAATAAATAAATAAAAAAAAAGGTAAACTGCAGCCATTATCAGTTCACCGCAGGATGGAAGCCTCCTCAACAATTCATATTGATATAATTGTAATAAATTGGTATTAACTCTCATCGTTCGGAACCAAAGCACACGCATTTAATTCAGGCTAGGATTTTATGCTTGATGTAAGTTGACTTTAAACATTTAGATAAATTTTAATGTTTCAAAGGACAACTTATACACTGGAATATACACTAGATCCTGTGACTTATGCTTTCATTGGGAAACCCTTAAAAAAATACCTTTCTTTCTTTCTTTCTTTTTTTGAGAGTTAAAGGGGCAGAGTGAGAAGTCCTTTCAGCACATGGTTGGCAAATGATGCTCAGTACACAATCAAACTTTTTGAAATTTGCAGCATTTTTGATCATTAATTAATATTTATTATATGGTCTAATTTTTTTGATGTGTATTATGTTAACTAGATTGATATATATATATATATATATATATAATTAGATTTAAATAATGTTAGAAAAGGAATATTACATAATAAAAATAAAAAGGAGGGTACAGCACACATCAGGGGCAGCAAAACGCATAATCCTCTACATGATGCTTGAAATATAATCTTATATATATCTATATATATATAGATATATATATATAGATATATATAATCCAAATATACTAGTGTTAAAATGTAAGATATATATATATATAAATATATTAAGTGTTACTATTATATAAAAATAAAAATAAAAACAAAATGTTACATATAGAACTAACCGATTAATGCCATCAAACGATAGAACATTACATCGGACGTTAGGTATGTCCAAATTATATAAGTTAACGTAATGCAAGTACCTCATCGTTTGAAAATTGATGTAACCATTCTCCAACCGTACCTCCAGCATACATGAAAAAATATGCAAAGTTACATAAAAATATATCAAATATTAGATAAATAACTTAATAAGCCCAACATGGGAACCCATTTTGTAGGAGACTTTGTCGAGGGCTAAACCCCTACAAAATAAAAACCCAAGTTAGACTGAGCCATCGGTTTCTGTTATCATCTGCCTGTATACCAATTCCAATATCCATAATAATGGATAATACAATTAATTTAGCATTAGGTTATAGTAAATACAGTAAACCCCCGCTATTCGCGGGGGTTACGTTCCTGAGAAATTCCGCGAATACTGAGTTATGGCGCCCATGGTAATAAAAGAGTTCCGTTCCAAAGTATGAAATATATAACAAAAATTAGTCTAAAATTTTGTCTGTACGTATTATGTGTATTTACCTACATAATATGACTATGTACATAGACAAACGTAGAGAGTAAGTACATAAAAAAAAAAAAAGCATAAGGCATCGAAATGAAAATAAGAAACAATTTATTAAATGTAATACTGTACATATTTATTAGACATTTTAAAGAAACCTTTCAAAAACATATCAAGAACATGGGTTGCTGGGCGAAAAATAACCATATCGATTTTTAAATCTTTCAAACCAGCCTTTGCTGGCTAAAAAACTTATCCCGCGAGTGCTATCACCAGTTTCACTAAAGTGTAGTGTTGATAAAGGTGTTTTGCCTTTTCACGAATGATAAGTGAACTTAACGGAATTTTATTTTGAGTTCGGTCTTCTATCCACAGATTTAAAGCCTTTTCCATTTTTTCTAATTTCACATCACGAGTTATAGAGCAAATTTTTGATGCAATTAGCGCGTTTTCACGGACACTACGGCGGATTTTTTCTTCCGATTTCTTGATTGATCGTACCGTTGACTCATTGATTTTATAATGTTTTGCCACTGAGGAGACACTTTCACCATTAGAAATTTTGTCTAACAATTCAATTTTACTCGCTAATGTCATCACCTTCTTTGATCTTTTCACAGTTCCCTTTTTATTCGCGGCCATATTTTTGTAGGATTAGAAAAGAACTTGTCCACAATAAAATCACTTTCTTTTAACTTTAACACGCTCGAAAAAGTCTGTTTACATCAACACACTGCAAAATGGTAGATTTTTCACTTTTGTAAACGTATCAATTAAAAGCAAGAGATGAAACCTTCTATGACAAGCGCATTACACATACTGAACAAGGATTAGCTTGAAACATCCGCGCTCGCGATTTTGTCACTCCCCACCCATTGAGCGCAGGACACTTCCTTTTTACACCTTTTAAGTTATTTTTACTCATTTTTAGAGAATAAAGCACAATTACAAAATGAGGAGTCACACTTGATACACATAAAGCTGTGAGCGTGTAGCAAAACGAATAAACAACACCATAAAGGCAGAGACAACTCTATTAACACCTCACTAGCTCACATTTTACATTTCTGGGGGTTACTACCATAAAACAATAAAAACAATTTCCAGTTGCGTTCCTGCTAGTGGAATCTGTTATAAACTGGTAGTGAACTCCATCTAATTGCATTTGCGATTATATCGATAGCTGGAATTGTGTTGGTTTTTAAGTTATTATGGTGAAATGTGTTTCCCCTTCACTGCTATAAAAAAATAAATACATTTTCAGAATCTTCTCTTCATTTCTATCGTGTTGCGTTCAGTTGGGGTGATTCCGCGTTCGACTGCCATTTCTTGTAAACACAAAGGCGAATCGTGCATATGCGAATTCAGTTCGTGTTATATACAATATCGTTCCCCTAAATTGTGTAAGATTGAATTAGTGTAGTGTAAACACGTGTTATAAGACGACTGACTGTACTACTCTGTGGAAAAATGATTTTAGCCACACCCATGTTTTTTTCATGGCGGAAAATGTTCCGGCGCTTTAAAATTCACATTTTTTAGGTTTAAATCAGCGACCGCGAATACGCGAAACCGCGAATACAGATACCGCAAATAGCGGGGGTTTACTGTACTATAAAACAGTATAAATCTGGCCGTCCAAAATGTGGGTTATGTCTAATCATAATTTGTACGAATACAGACTGGATGATATTTAGCCCGACCGATCGCTACAAAATTATAAGCACAACTGAGAAATATTAATAATTGTTGAAAAATATGCAGAAAAATTTTGTTGAACAATATGCAAAAAATATTTGCAGAAATAAGCTAATAAAGCTAACTAAAGGCGAACGGAAGTCAGAGTAGTTAAAGCAATAGTATCTCACTCCCCCTCGAATTACTCTAATAGTTCGTGAGATATGAAAAATTAAGGCAAGAGGATAGATAAAAGTAAAACAGAAAAGGAAAAGCATTTTATCAATATTACATCGGATTTTAACCGGGAGTGTAAAATCCCGACCCTAATAGTAGGGATCCTGGTTAATAGTAAGAGCTGGTAAAAATATATAAAAAGCATGCCAAAAGCAACAGAAAAAGGAAAAGAAGAAACGGAATGGCTAGTTCCTAAGATAATTTACTATAATTTACTATAAAACCAAAGATCAAACATTATATAGTGGCAAACATTATGTGAGGTTTAAAACAAAGGAAAGAATGCCATTAAACAACAATGGCGGGAATACCTTATATTCATTACCGTAGCCCAGGGCGGGAAAAAACTAAACGCCAGCAGCAAATGCACAGGACGTTTATAACTGCCGCGTATTCTACGCCACCTAAGATATGTCCAATAATAGCCAAGTATAGGATGAACAATAAGTATGAAAGCGCCCTCTATCGTAAAGAAAACAAAACCAATATTTCTCAGATGTCGAAGAGAAATCTTAGTAAAAATGAATTAATTCCTACTGTAGAAACACATATAGGTACCACTTTTCTAAGGCGTAAGCTATATATAGCGTGTTTATACAGCAGTACCTAGTATGTACATGTTTATACAAAGGCTAATTAGTAAATAACTCGCTCCAAAGATCCTGATGAATACAACAGATAATAATTGTTTTAAAAAACAGAGAAATTATACCAGAGAATTTATACCAGATGATAATTCTTTTAAACAGAGAATATTTTATTATGCCTGATAACTTCCATAGTATCCAATTGGTTTATATCTTCGTGGTATTGATTTAGTGCTATAGACAAAGCAGTACTCATATGTTTCATAATGAAATTTTGTGGGAAACCGTTATCTAATAAATTATGTTTAAGATCCATCAGTGCATCTATAACATCACTTTTATTGTTACAGATGTATAATCTTCTGATAACTTGCGTCACTATTATATTTTTAAGGATACGTATAGAAATATTAGTACCCCAACTGGTTAGGTTTATAGTTTTGAAATTAAATTCTTTGCGTTTGTCGAAAATCTTGGTAGCTTGGTTGTTATTCTTATTATGAATGTCTATATCTAGATATGTAGCTTTACCCGAGTCACTCTTGTTAGTGACTTCTAGCACCAATTCCTGCGGGTAGTGTTTAACTGCTTCAGTATGAAAGTCATTATAGTTGAATACAATTAAGTCATCTATATATCTGAACATATTGATATCTTTAGTGAAGTTATTTTCAAAATGGTGTAGATATAGATTAGCCATAAGACATGAGCTACTTGCCCCCATAGCTATGCCAGTATGCTGTACGAAAATATTGCTACCATTATAAATGTAGCTGTTGGAAATACATAGGTTAAGTAGGTTATCCCAGTAATTACGTTGGCAGGGTAAAAAGTCGCTATATTCTGTGAAATAATTATTTAAAACCAATTTTAAACTATCATGCGGGATGCTAGTGAATAAGTTTTTGAAATCATATGTATTTATGTGTTTGATATTATGCTTATTATTCTTTATAAAGGTTAAAATGGGTCTATTATTATTAATAATCCTAGTGAAATTTATGTTATTGAAGATAATCTTAAGCAGATCAACTAGCTTACCATGCGGGACTTTTGAGTAGCTATTTCTACATGAAGTTATAAATCTGAAACTGGTAGGTGATTTATGAAATTTAGGTATCCCATACAAAAAAGGAAAGTTAGTGTTGCAGTTCTTAAGTTTTAACTTTTTTTGCATCGCTAGTAGCTTTTTGGTGATAGTACCAAGGTTACCGTTTGATCTAGCGTATGTAGCGCTGCTATGCAGCTCATTGTACAATAGTGAGGCGTAGAATTTTTTACAGATAAAACTATAATTATTAGCGGCCTTGTCTATGGTAGTTATGATAAATATATCTTGTAAATCCTTTAATTGTCTTTTGATTAATTGCATGTTATATCTTTTGCTATCTCTATTGGTAAGTTGCTTACTATGTAAAAGCTTCTTACTTAAATGTTGCTTAAGTTCACTGATAGTAAGTACCAGCCAATTATAGAAGGCCTCTAGTGGTAAATTATACTTATATGCAAGTTTAAGGCAAAACTGCATAAGGTCGGAGTGTAATTGTTTGTTAATATATTTAGCAATAGGACTAGTGTTCGGTCTGTATTTAAAACCATGGGAAAGTACTGTTCTCAGATCCTGGTGCGGAACTAAGTTGATATCACCAGTAATAACATGCATATGATGCATATCTACATAATCATGGTATTGTGGCAAGTGGCAGTGGCAGATAGCCTCCTTGTAGAATTTATCTAAGTTGCATGCTAGCTGTTTATAGTTACAAGCCGTAAGTCCAAACGGTTTAATGTAACTGAACCTTGTAACTATATTCATATTTTTGAGTGGAAAATCCTTAATATGTTTATTTAAGATATCCTTGAACAGTAAGTTGTCAAATATAATGTTGCTGAATTTAATATTAATATATATGTTTTCAATAACCTGTTTATTACCTAGCCGATATTTAAAGATATCCTTGAGTAAGTGGTCTAGATGCTGGTTACGGTGCACATATGTCAAGTTAATTTTTTCTAAGGCTTTAAGCTTGCTATGCTTTAGTCCAAATGTTATATCATGTATGCGTTTTATATTTATATTAGGTTCGTCCCATGTATTCAGTACTTCAGCAAATCTGCCCAAAATATGCTTAGTACGTATTGGATTGCCTTTACCAGTATACTTATAAACTTTGCTATTCTTCTTGCTACGTGGCAATTTATAATGTGATCTATTTGCCATGCGAAATAGCTTATAGACACAAGTATCTAAACTACCATTGTTATAATTACGTTTTATTACCATTGTTATTGTATAATTACCATTGTTATAATTACGCTTTTGGCATGCTTTTTATATATTTTTACCAGCTCTTACTATTAACCAGGATCCCTACTATTAGGGTCGGGATTTTACACTCCCGATGTAATATTGATAAAATGCTTTTCCTTTTTTGTTTTACTTTTATCTATCCTCTTGCCTTAATTTTTCATATCTCACGAACTATTAGAGTAATTCGAGGGGGGGGGGGAGTGAGATACTATTGCTTTAACTACTCTGACTTCCGTTCGCCTTTAGTTAGCTTTATTAGCTTATTTCTGCAAATATTTTTTGCATATTGTTCAACAAAATTTTTCTGCATATTTTTCAACAATTATTAATATTTCTCAGTTGTGCTTATAATTTTGTAGCGATCGGTCGGGCTAAATATCATCCAGTCTGTATTCGTACAAATTATGATTAGACATAACCCACATTTTGGACGGCCAGATTTATACTGTTTTATAGTATTTACTATAACCTAATGCTAAATTAATTGTATTATCCATTATTATGGATATTGGAATTGGTATACAGGCAGATGATAACAGAAACCGATGGCTCAGTCTAACTTGGGTTTTTATTTTGTAGGGGTTTAGCCTCAACAAAGTCTCCTACAAAATGGGTTCCCATGTTGGGCTTATTAAGTTATTTATCTAATATTTGATATATTTTTATGTAACTTTGCATATTTTTTCATGTATGCTGGAGGTACGGTTGGAGAATGGTTACATCAATTTTCAAACGATGAGGTACTTGCATTACATTAACTTATATAATTTGGATATATATATATATACACTGAGTGGTCACTGAATTATTACCACCTACCTAATACTTCGTAGGTTCTCCTTTTGCCCTCAGTATAGCAGCTATCCAATGTGGCGTTGATTCAACAAGATGTCGGAAGCGTTCAGGAGGTATGGACAACCAAGCTGTGTGTAATGCAGTTAACAATGCAGGTATGGAGGTGGTTGGTGTATCCAGACACCTGATATGCCTTTCCATAATGTGCCACAAGTGCTCTATGGGATTGATATCGAGGGGGGCTCGGAGGCCAATTGATATGCTGGAAGTCAGAACTGTGTTCCCCAAACCATTCCTGCACAACTAGTGCCTGATGGCTCGATGCATTGTCATCTTGGAAGACACAATCGCCATTCGGGAAAAAGTGTAACATAGCGGGGTGTACACAGTCAGCAAGCAGTTGATGATAGTGGAGACCACTGATATGTTGTTCCACATACATCAGAGATCAAAGTTCCTGCCAGTGAAACATGCCCCACACCACACAACTGCCTCCACCGGCCTGCACTTTTGATACCATGCATGATGGATCAAGAGCCTCATGTTGTTGATGCCAAATCTGTACACAACCATCGACGGTGTGGAGTGAATAACATGACTCATCCGACCAGCACACCTTCCAGTCTTCTAACGTCCAACTTGCATGCTCTTTGCACCAGGCGAGTCTTTTATGCTGATCAACCTTGGTTAGGAGAGGATGCTGTAGGGGATCATCTGTTGGTATAGCCCATACGTGCAACTCATGGTCATGCCAGATATTGTTCCGGGTTGGCCCATGTTGTATTGGGTAGTCAACTCTTCAACAGTCGTTGGACCCGGTGCTCACCTCTAACATCAACCTCTCTCTGACCTTTGCAGTTTTGGCATTAGGTCATTGTTTGACCATTTTGACGCCAGTCCTGGTACACTTTTAAGTATGGCAGCTCTCGAACACCCCACCAGTTCAGCTGGTTGGGAAATCGAGGCACCAGCTCGTCGCACACCCACAATCCTTCCTTTTACCCATCACGCTCGGAATTTTACTACCTACTGAATCACTGACACCATATCTATGCTACGTAGGTCGACTAACTCCGCACTCTCGTACCTCAGATGGTTAACGGGTCGCATTTAGTTTTCATATGTGTTGTCATAATTCAGTGATCATTCAGTATATATAATGCACACTCACTCTACATTAATTTTAAACTATTTTAATTAAATACATCAGGATATAGCTCATTAACTGGTGAGCAGCATTTTACATTAAGACAAAGTGTTCAAACACTCAGTCTATCAAATGAGTTATACTAGTTCTGTTTACTAGTTTCTTTATAAGCACATTATAAACCTATATACCTATAAGATGCAACTCTTTGTATGTATTTTTCATGTGTTTTTTTGTTATTTCTCTGGTTAAATATGAGATGTATACCTTAAATTACCTATGTACAAGGAAAAATACTCAGTTATGGGTATGCAAGGAAAAGTCTCATGAAATCAGATTTATTAGTAATAAATATTAAAACTAGTTAAAATTAATGCAAAGTGAGTTTACATTGTATTCATGTGTGTTGTTGAATGTTATTGAAAACCTGAATTTTATTTCAGAAAATTCAACAATATGTGAAGCAGCTGACTGTAAATATGGATGCAGACCTAGTCCAAAAGGTGCTCTTTGCTTTTGTTCCGAAGGAAAAGAGCCTAATGCAACTGACTGTGTTGGTATGTTTGGTATTTAAACAACAATAAAAATAATAATAACACAGTGGAATCTTGATAATTTGAGTAATAATATGTTATGCAGTAACAAATTCATATAGGTATCAAAATAAAAACAAGTACATTTTTTTTTCTCTCCAAAATTGTTTAAACGTTAGTTGAAAAAAAATTTGAAACACAATTTTAATTGTATACTTTCTTATAGAGCTACAGCTGTAACAAAATATGCATTTTTGTGTTTATTTTGTGTGCGTTTCATTAATTTCATAAGTTTATTATCCTTTATTTTACTAGTTATGCACATGCAAAGACTGCTTTTATCAATTTTAATGAAAATTACAAAATACACTTTTTTTATTTTATCCTTTTGTAACCTGGTTCTGGTTTCAGCATATGTTTTATGCTGAAATTTAAACCTAATCATCATGGTAAAACAAAGCAATTGAGACACATACTGGTTGGGATGTTGCCCAGGCAGGAAGGTCTGTTGCACTTTACAGAGAACCAGGACACAGTGCCAAATATGCTGCTGTAACAACTGTCAAAATCGAAACCAATGTCAGAAACTTAAAGCTGGATCAGTATATTATCAGAATAACAGGTGCAACAGAAATTAAGATGATGAATAAACAACTGAAAATTATAAATTAATTTATTGTGAAAGTGTGTAAAAATAGCTTTTAGAACTAGGTGGAAGAAATTTTTAATTGGCTGGGAAACATTAT
Organism: Mastigoproctus giganteus; assembly: GCF_048544385.1. Taxonomy (NCBI): domain Eukaryota; kingdom Metazoa; phylum Arthropoda; class Arachnida; order Uropygi; family Thelyphonidae; genus Mastigoproctus; species Mastigoproctus giganteus. The sequence continues at coordinate 41,483,356 of NC_143587.1, read as the reverse complement.
CCAGACAAACCTGACGCCGTTAGTTTAAAGTTTCAGGTTACATGTTTTTCTTTTCCTACTAATTTAATAAACATCTACAGTTTTACCTTAGTTATTTTTGAAAGATGATAAAAGGAAACCCAGTATTCTCTCAAGATGGTTGCCACACTGTGGGAAGCAAAATACATAGTTTCAAAAGTGTGTGGAAGGGTGTGACTCACTGTCCTGCTTTTCTTTTGTGTGTGCTGGCTTAAAATAGCTATCTAGCTTTTGTTGCTTTACCTGCCTCCTTCTTTCGTACAGGAGCTGCCTGTATGGTTTCAAATGGGTCCGAACACCACTAAGTGCTATCCTACTACATTCAGCATTATAATCATTATCTTCAATCCACTGCAGGTGCTTTTGAATACCACTTAAAGCAGCTGATAACTCTGCTGTTTTCAGTTCTTGTGGGGCAGCCTGCAGGACTTTGTACTCATCTTGATTTTCCACTTTGCTGGCTGCAACAAATTGTTGCAAGTCTTCAGTAGGTAGATCCTCATTGTTGAGACTCTAGAAGCTCTTCTACATCTTCATTTTCTGCTTTCTCGAAACCAGCTTCTTTTGCAAGAGAAACACAATCTGCTTTGATTTGTTTTAGTTGTTCTGAAGGTTCAAAACCTTCAAAATCGCGAATTAAATGAGGGATAAGTTTTGGCCACACATGAATCAAGCAGTTTTTTGTTACATCATTCCAGGCTTCTTCAATCATATCAATGACAACTTTGATGTTAAATCTCCTCCAAAATTCCATAACAGTTTGTACCTTGTCACCTTAAGTAGCAGCAGAGTGATAAACCATTACTGGTTTTAACTTCAAGTCTCCGCTGGCAGAGAATTGAAGTTAAAACCAATTGGTGGTGGTGTTGGCGGCGAACATCACATTTCAGTGATCTTTTTCTGCCTTAAATCTTGAGGCATGTGCTTCTGCCTTAGAGATGAAGGTCCTTGAAGGCATATGTTTCCAATAGAGTCCTGTTTCATCCAGATTGAAAATCTGATCCAATGTCTTACCACTGCCTTCAATTATTTTCTGAATGATTGAAGAATAATTCTACCACAGGCGGAAATGCCTTTCCGGCTTCCTCATCTGCACTTGCGGATTCACCAGACAGCTTAACATTGTGAAAAGAGTAGCAGAGTTTGAAGCCCCCATTAAACAAGTCACTACTAGCATTAAAATGAGCCACTTCTGCAAGATTTGGCGATTTATTTTTAAGATCTTCATATATATAACTAGTACTTTCTCTTTCACTGCGAGAAAGCTGCTCCCGATTTTGTTTTTGGTTTGGTCTTCAATCCATATGCTTAGCAGTCTTTCCGTTCCTTCTATTTCTTGTTCTAATTGACTTTGCAGCACTTGAAGTTGTTCCAGCTATACATGTAGTTTTTATTTTCACAGCATTATCTCTGATGGTGTGCAATGTGGATTCACTTAAGCTTGTTGCTCTCGAGATATTACGAGATATTTCATTTCTTTCAGAATGTTTTATTATTTGAAGTTACTCTTCTATATTTAATGCTTTCCTTTTGCACTCACTGCTTGGCTTCTTGGAACTAGGACGCTTAACCATGTCTGGAATGCTGTATGAATACTTTTTATAAAGAAAAGTTAAATGCGAAAGAACAGGCCATGGCGCACACCTGTAGGATAACACATGCGGGTGAACTGAGGAAAGAGATACACAAGGTTTGTGTTTGTGTGAGGTCACATGTAAACATGTCAAACATCAAATGTGTGAGAGCTATATATCCCATTTAGTTGTATTGGTCGGAGACTGTTACCTACATAGCTTAATTAATACTGTAATATAGACATATTAATTGATATTTCTGTTCACTGACTTTTTTTTTTTTTTTTTTGGATATAACATTTAAAACAGTAAAAAAAGATAAGCAATCTATAAAGTTGAATATGGCACACACAAATTGATGTGTGTGTGTGTGTGTGTGCCGTGTTCAACTTTATAGATTGCTTCAACTTCAAAATAGGGCTGAAGAGAAGATTCTGAGAATTTATTTATGTTTTTTATGTGATTGAAGATTTCATGGAAGGGGAAACACATTTCACCATAATTGACGTAAAAACCCATAGAATTCAAGCTATCGGTATTTATTGCAAATGCAATAAGATCGAGTTTACTACACGTTTATAATTATATTGCACTAACAGAAAAGACCAATAAACCGAGAACTGCAAATTTTTTTTATTGTTTTATGGTAGTGACCTCCAGAAATGTGCTCCTCTGCTCACGCTACCATGCCTCACGAAATTTCTGTTCAAACAGAAAAATGCAAGCTCCTGAAAACATGAGTCCGCCTACAGTATCACCTGTTATCTTGTGAATACAGCAAATGACAACAGTGTATCTCTGATAATACAACTACAGCAGATGGGAAATATAGCTCTCACACATTTGATGGTTGACATTTTTTAAGCTTCGTAAATTTGTATGTATTGCTGCTCAGGTTAATATGTTCAGCTTGGTTCAGGGTTTGTGTTCACCTGGTGTTACTTGTAGACAAAATCATGCATGAGCCAACACGGAAAACCACGTTATACTTGCATTACTCCCTAATATATCAGTTGCATTGCAGCAAATTCATGTTGCTAAAATGTGCATTATAGCAGAACTGACTGTACTACGTACTGGTCTGAAGACCTCATTTTTGGAAGAATGTGGAGCTGCTGGAATGAGTACAGAGAAGGGAATTGAGATTGGTGAAAGGAACAAAGGGGTACGCTTACCAAGAATGACTTCAGTTCTGCAAATTGCAGCGTCTGTAGACTAGGCCTCTACAAGATGATCTGATTGGGGTGTTGAAGGCTTTGAATGGATTGAGCAAGCTCAGTACTGATAAGATTTTTCCTCTTGCTTAGACCACACACATGGGGGGCCACAAATTCAAATTGAGGAGGGACGATTGCAGAATAGATGTGAGGAAGTTTGTCTTTAACCAGCGGGTGGTTGATTGTTGGAACAAACTTCCATCTTTTGTGGCAAGTTGCTACTATGAATAAAGGGATGGTTAAGTGGTAGGAGACAGAGTGGTTATAAATGGCCACACTCCTCTTCGTGAACCAATATGATAACTTCAATTCTACAAGGTCACTGTGAGGCTCCTTACTGTTTTCAATATTTATTTCAAGTATTTCAAGTTTGATGTCTAAGTTTGCCAATGATTCAAAAGTGGGCACAGTGGTTAATGATGGTAATCAGGGTACTTCGAAAGGATCTAGATAAATTCAACAGATGGGCTGGAACATGGCTTAAGGTTTGGGCTGCTGACTGTTCTTTTCTGAATTCCCTTTAGCATAGTAAGAAGCTTCCTCACTTTGATTTGTTATTTACATAGGCTGAAAAAAGACAGAATAAGAGTTTCAGAATTATAATATAGCTAATATTATCCGGCCTCAGAAAAATTATAAGAAGTTTGTAGGACTATTTTGTCTTTTTTTTAGAATTTAAACTGCTTTTTGATTAATGTTTGTTAAACTTATTATAAAAGACTGTTTTATTTTGTGTAGATTGGTGAGATTATTACCTCCTCAGTTTGGACCAGAAATGTCCCACTAATATGCTGCACCCTGTACAACCTGGAAGATTATCCTTCAACAGTGTCCTCTACTTTATACATGTCTTACAAGGGGAGGTTATGATGTGGTCCTCATAGATTTCAATAGTACTGTTTGTGTGGATAAGCCTTGGTATGAACCTTTATTGAGCAAAGGGAGAAAGCGTGCTTCTTAAACGTTTTCGAGAAAATCAAAGTTAAAAAATCCCAAGCGACTTATGAGTAAGTTTTGCAGGACATTTCACCAAAGACCGCGTGGCACGGCGGCAGTGTGCCTGCTCATATTTGCGAGATTGCTGGTTTGAATTTTGATGAGTGAACTTTTTTTTCAAATCAGAATGCAATTTTTACCTAAAATAATTGTAAATCACATGGGTTTATACATTTTGTATATTTATTTTCTATTAAAAATGTGCATTTTCCCTTTTTTACTCTCTGCCTTGAAAATTCATTTTCAGAATTACTGTTTATTAAAAATAAATTTATTAAAAGATTTTTACATTTGGGTATGTAAGAACATTATGAATAATTTTAATTTTTAAGCAATTAAATAAATTCAAAGAATGATGAAAAATAAATTTAAAAAAAATATACATTTTTTGTCATTTTCTAAAATAGAAAATTTATACAATGTCATATCATTTGAAAACTTCCTGAAATCAGTTTCTTTAAAATGGTTTGGAGCAGTTTAAAATAACTTATTACCTGTCCCCTTATAATGTTTCTGTAACGTTATGCTCTCGAAGCAGATATTGCAGGCAGGCGAGAACAAAGGATGAGAAGGGAAGGGAAAATTCCATTATATATTTATTTGTGTTTTTTTTGTCAATCACCTATTCGAATTTGTTAATTTTAGAAAAAAAAAAAAAAGTTTAATTAAATTTATTTTTAATAGACAGCAATTCCGAAAATGAATTTTCAAGGCAGACGGTAAAAAAAAAGGGAAAATGCACATTTTTAATAGAAAATAAATAGACAAAATGTATAAACCCATGTGATTTACAATTATTTTGCATTCTGATTTGAAAAAAAAGTTCACTCATCGAGACTCGAACCAGCGATCTCACAAATATGAGTCAGCACGCTTCCACCGTGCCACGTGGTCTTTTGTGAAACATTCTGCAAAACTTACTCATAACTCGCTTGGGATTTTTTTACTTTGATTTTCTCAAAAATGTTTGAGAAGTGCGCTTTCTCCCTTTATTATTGAAATCCCTGAGGACCATGTCGTAATCTCCCCTTGTTAGTTGGCATGATACATCACTGTCTTCTACTCATGTGGTGAGGTCTGAGTTGATTCCCATTAGTCACTGCAGGACTTTCTAAAGTCGTCTTTATGCTGTAATTAGCTGATCATAGACAGAGGGAATAGGGTTTTTTCAGCCCACACAATGTGAAAATTGACCTGTGTACATATACTGCTACAGACAAAGCATATAATATAGACATGAGTGATAAGCTCCATTGCTAGTATTATAATAATTTGAATTTGACTGCCCTGAAACTGTGTTTGTCTACGTTTACATAATTTGTCATATTGATTGTTTCTGTTTGTATAATGACTGGTAATTTTTGTAATGCAGATACTTACTAGAACAATTTATTTATGGGTTTCTTGTGTAAATCCTGTTGGAAAATTTTCTGTTCAGAAGTAAAAAGCTGTGTGTGTGTGTGTGTGTGTGTGTGTGTGTGTGTGTGTGTGATGTGCACATGCATGCACTATATTTTCAAAAGTTTTTGAATGCCAAAAGACACCAGTACAAGTTATTAAAACTATCAGCAAGCATTGGCTTTTGTGATTATACGTTTGTTTGCCACATTCATCAGTGAAAATCACCCCAGTGCATTGTCCTAAATATGATAATATGGACCTTCTGAGTAATTTAGCAGCAGCTGTAGTGATGCTTTGGCAACATGACTATTTTGAGGTCTTTTTCTGTCAAAACTTGACTTAACATTGGAACTTCAGAGCTTTCGAAATCTGTTTAACATTAAGGCTTGCCCTTTAACACCCAACTACTTGTCCATATTTAAACACACTGAACTTTGCCCCATGTTCTGCAGTTTAATTTATATTCATACATTACTATACTGCCCTATACATCATTAAAGTAGTTAACATTTTATATATGTCATGTTATTATACAATGGTATCCTAATACTTTTGATATCATAATGTATTTTGTTTTATTCTGTGTCATCCTTTAATAATTTTTACAAATTTCCTTTAATGCTCAATAGATACCAATGAATGTCACATTGAGGGTACCTGTGATCAGCTCTGCACCAATGCACAAGGCTCATTTTACTGCAGTTGCGTTCCTGGTTACAAACAAGAAGGTCCTACTTGCATTGGTATTAATGGTAGGTAACAGAAAGACTGCTGTTATTTCGTAGGGAAAAAAAAAAACGTCTTCATTTTCATGTCAACATTAATATAACTGATGCATCCAATTTTCATGATATTATTCTCTTTATAAATTTGTGTTTTTTCTGCAATGTATCATAAATAATAAAAAAAAGTATATGGAAATATAATAATAAAGATGTTACTTGAATCACTTATATTAAGTGATCACACACACACTTTTGATGTTAACCTGGTGCTTCTCCACTTTTGCACCATTAGCATTTCTGATAATAATTAAATGGGTATAATAGGAGTTTTATGCATTATCATGAATGTAGGGAATAACTTTGATATCATATATTTGGATCTTAGAAAGGCTTTTGATACTGTTGCACATGGAAGAGTGCTGCAGAAATTGGAGCAGTGCGGCATTGGAATTGCTGCTATGGATAAAGGGATGGTTGAGTGGGAGAAGACAGAGAGTGGTAATCAATGGACACTGCTCTTCATGGACTAATGTCATTAGTGGAGTCCTTCAGGGTCCAGTGTTGGGTTCATTGTTGTTTTATGTATTTATAAATGATATTGATGGTATATCAGGCTTAATGTCCAAGTTTGCAGACGATATGAAGGTTGGCATGGTTGTTAATGACACTAATGACAGTACGCTGCTGCAACAGGATCTAGAAAAGTTCAGATGGGCTGAGAGGTGGCAAATGAAGTTTAACATTGACAAATGTAGAGTACTACATATGGGAAGCAGTAACCCCAGAGTAACGTGTCTACTCTGTGGTACTACACTGACAGACCCCAGAGTAACGTGTCTACTCTGTGGTACTACACTGACAGTGGTAGAGAATGAAAAGGGCCTGAAGGTAATTGTGCAGGCAGATATGAAGTTTTCTGAGTAGTGCAGACGGTCTGGCAAGAATAGCTCATGGTGTCTTGTCAGTGACATATAGAAATTTTTCTAGCAGGGATAAGGAGTTGATTATCCCCTTGTATAAGGCGATGGTCAGGCCACACCTTGAGTACTGTATACAGGTCTGTAGGCCTCATTTTAAGAAGGATGTAGAGCTGTTGGAATGAGTACAGAGAAGGGCAACAAGATTAGTGAATGGAACAAAGGGTTGCTCTTATGAAGAAAGGCTTAAGTTTTGCAGATTACAGTGTTTGGAGACTAGGCACCTGCGAGGTGATCTGATTGAGATGTATAAAGCCTTGAATGGTTTGAGCATGCTCAATGCTGATGGGATCTTCCTCTTGCTCAGAATAATCACCTGAGAGGGCATAAATTAAATTGAGGAAAGACAGTACTCAAGGTGGGTAGTTGATTGGTGGAACAGACTTCCCTCTTTTGTTGTGGAAGTTGATAGCCTAAATAAATTTAAGGCTGAGCTAGACAGGTATTTGGAATGAACGGAGGGGTGAAATCAGAGCTTTTTTTTTTTTTTTTTTTGGCTGATGCTGCATAAGCTTGCTTTCTTGCATTGTATACCTCTACTAATGCTAATGGTAATCAGACCTACCAACTTCCTTGGTTTTGTCAGAAGATTTCAAATATGCTCTTGTGTTATGTTTTAGTTATAAAGTGGTCTTAAAAGTCATGATTAGATGGCTTGGCTGTCTACTGTGGAAAATGTGTATTAAATTGTACATTATTGCATGATACTTTGTTATTGATGGCCTCCGTATCCGAGTGGGCAGGAGCTGGAGTGCAGTAGCACACGCTCTCTGGGTAGACCGGGGTTCAAGCCCCTGACTGCTGAATACGGTCGATCTGCCAACCCGCACTGGACCAGCTTGGCAAATTATGGTCCATTTCCATTTCCCTCAACATGAATTGTTAAGGAGGCTTCCATCTTTGAATGTACGTTGGAATTGTGCTGCAAGTTCACTATGGTAAGGGAGATACCGACATCTCCCTCACTTTCTCCACTTACAATAAACTAGGTTCCCTATTTAATTCTTACAAAGATACACACAAATATCCCATCAGTGATCTCAATAACTTAATATATCTCATAAAATGCCAACCGAACTGCGACACCTGTTACATCAGGAGCACTACCACCAAATTCGGTTCCTCCACAACTTCCAATACCCGCGCATACTACCACTTCAACAGTTTCAAGACAAGTCAATCCTGAACTGAGTTAACAACCCATGCTCAAACCCACAACCACACCCCCCTTGTTGACTCTGCCATCATTATTATTAAACTTAGATCGAGCTACAGAATTCTTCAATATGAAGCCCTCACCATCGAATGGTACTGACACCATTCTGATCTCAACATTATTAACACTAAACTTCCCTTCAACCTTTCACCGGCTTGGAATCTCTTGCGGCTAAAGTTCCCATGTGTCAAAAAGAGCACCATGGGAGTTTAGATAAACTTTAAATACAACACGCGCTCACTTCTCTTCCATTTGCCAACTGATGACGGTTTACTCACGAAAGTCCCTCGTAACGACTATTGGCACCACCGGTCTTCTCTCTTTTTTTTCATTTACGTTTTTTAACCTCTTTATGACAACCAAGGATTGGAGATCTGCATTTCTACTTCCTTGAGCTCTGTTTAAAATATTTTCACCCCATCCCCTGCCTTAGTTCTTTTTAATGCTTCTTCCAACCTAAATTTAACCACCATCTACTAAAAAAATTTTATTGCAGATTTATACAAGGTGAGTACCGTTTTCTAAGCATTTGCTATTCATTTTTTAGTCAGATTTATCATGGTATTATAAGGTTACTATAATTTCACCATTGTCTTATACAAAGGAATAATCACTTCCTTTTCCTTACTAGCAAAATTCCTGTATATCATTGACACTACACCATAACCTGCTCTGGCAGCCTGTCTGCATTGCTCAGAAAACTTCATATCTGACTGCACAATCACTCCCAGGTCCTTTTCATTTTCTACCACCCCCCCTTATAAGTGTATTACCACACAATTGGTACATTCCTCTGGGGTTACTTCTAAATGCAGCACTTTGTATTTGTCAATGTTAAACTTTAGTTGCCACTTCTCAACCCAAAATTTCTAGATCCTGTTTGCAGTAGCACACTGCCATTACTGTCATTAACAACCCTGCCAACCTTTGTATCATCTGCAAACTTCGACACAGCCTGATGTACCTTCATCAATATCATTGATAAATATACAAAACGGCAGTGGGCACAACACCGAACTCTGTGGGACTCCACTAATAACATTAGTTCATGAAAAGCAGCATCCATTGGTTACCACTCTCTGTCTTCTTCCACTCAACCACCCTTTTATCCATTGTAGCAACTTACCTTTAATACCATACTGCTCCAATTTTGTGTAGTAATCTTCCATGCGCAACAGTGTCAAAAGCTTTCCTGAAATCCAAGTTTATGATATCAAATTAATTTTTTGCATTTAATGCACGAATAACATTTGTAACCACATCATAGTATCCAATCAAATTTGTCAGACAAGTCTTTCCCTTAACAAACCTGTGCTCTGTCTAAATTATTACTGCAGTTTTGTCTAGATGATTCTGCAGTGCATCTTTAACTAGTGACTCCATTATTTTATCTGGAACAGAAGTTAAACTAACCCTTTAGATCCCCCTTTGTGAATTGAGGATACATTTGCACATCTCCAGGCCGTGGGGACTTCCACTGAGTCCAGCGATGCTCTCATAATTATGGCTAACGGTTTGCTTAGTTTCGTTGCCTTCAACCTTTAATATAACTGGATAGATCCAATCAACCTCAGGTGCCTTTCTTATGTTTAACTTAAACAATTTCTCATCCACTTTGCTCTCAGTTATTACAAAATTATTAAGCACTGTTACAGTTTGATAAACTTCTGGCATTTTCCTCCCTTAATAACTCCTCACATGTGAATGTACATGCAAAATACTCATTCAGATTATCACCTTTCTGAGCAGGATCATCGTCAAACCATCGATATCAAGTGGACCAAACTGATTCATCCCCTTCCTTTTAGAGCGGTGTTTCCCAACCTTTTTTTTACCATGCCCCCACCTAAGTCTTTCTAAAATTCTGATTCCCCCTATGTAACATATACATATTTTTTATATTCAAAAATTGAATTATTCCCTAAATGAAGCCTAATTACAACTTGTTCAGGACACAAGACTTAGGTTTTAGGAAGAAATCATTAGGAAATTATTAAGAAAAAAACAGTAAGTAAATTTTCAGAACATATAATAGACAACTAAAATTCAAATACAAAATAATTTATATGAAAGATTTTTCTATATTATTTTAATTTTCAGTAATTATTATTTAATTGTTTAATAATTTCAACATTCCATGTGAAGTCACTTCTAGATGAGTGCACTAAATTTAGTGAGACCCTTGTGCTTGATGCTTGCTGCAGAGAGATTTTATATTGGTCTCCAATTTAGTCAGCTTCAGTCTCAAGTCTCTCCGTTTTGTGCTATCCAGTCGATTTCTTTTCTTTAGTAACAAATCATTTATGGCACTAAATCCACATTCAGCTAAATATGAAGATGGAAAGGGTAACAATAGCTCTCTTGCAAAGTTGGTTGAATTTGGGTATTTAATTTCTGTTTCATCACAAAGCCATGCCATCGCTCCTTTTATATTGAATAAAGTTTTAACTGACTCATCATTTTGCATTTCTGAGAGTTCTTCTTGGTACTGCATTGATACATCAGACAAATCCACTAACATTGGTTGCATCATCCAGGTTGGAAAATCAATTTGTTTTAAATCAGTGGACAGAATTTTCAGATGATTAACAAGTACAGCGGTATCAGTCACTTCACATTTTTGCAGCCAATGAAACTGTTCAAAATTTTTATTACAAATATATTTTTGACATAATTCAATAAATGTAATGAAACCAAATATCTTTGCTTTTGTATCGACGAGAGTTTTATTCTTGAAGTTGTTTATTTAATATATTTAGTTTTTCAAAGATATCGGCTAAATAACTCACAAATGCTTTACCATCGACTGTTAACAGATGCTTCATTTCAGGTTTGTCACTTAAAAAGTCACTAATAGTATCAAATAGTTCCATAAACCTTTTCAAACAGTTCCCTTTTGAGAGCCGCCTTACTTCAGTGTGAAGTAAAAGTCTAACATGGTCTGCATTTTGTTCTTCACAAAAAAGCTTGAAGAGACACTCACATTTGGCATTAGCTTTAATAGCATTGACACACTTTATAACTGATTTTAGTACTTCATTAAGAACAGGCGAAATATTTTTTAGCTACCAAGTTTTCCCTGTGAATAACACAATGCACAAGAAGCATTTCTGGATTCTCATCTTTCATCAATTTTAAGCAGCCATTTTTCTTGCCCATCATATTAGGAGCACCATCTGCAGCACAAGATGTTATATTTTTCATTGGTATATTATTGTCATCTAAATAATTTTTTAGCTTATTATATTTATCTTTGGAGGTAGTGGTGCTCTCTAATGATTTACAGAATAACATTTCTTCAGCAAAATTACCTTTATCAATATATCTTACATAAGTTATCAGTACGGCTTCACTGTCTCTCAAAGTTGATTTATCCATTTGCACTGAGAATTTTCTTGTTTTCAGCTTTCTAACAAGTTGTATTTCAATATCTTCACTCATTTCATCTATTCTTCTGCTAACAGTATTGTTATTGAGTGGCATAGCTTTCATGTTTTTGTCATCTTTTTCCAGAACTGTTTTAAGAAATGCTGATATTGATGGTTTGATTAAATTCTCTCCTATAGTATGATTTTTCCCAGATTTAGCAATGAGTAAAGAAATTTCATAACTAGCCTCAAGAGTACGATTGACAGTTGCAGTATGAGCAATAAACAGACTTTAATGTTGCTCTTTTTTCAAAATTCTTCTTTAAAGTTTTAAAGTAATTTAAATCTGAATTTACATGAGCATTATGTTTCGCCTTCAAATGCGCCTCAAGACGACCTCGCTTCATTGATTCGTTGGTCAAGCATTGTTAGCATAAAAGACAAAAAGGTGACTTTGATCGTGGACAGCGGGTATGAAACCAAATTTTAAGTATTCCTCTGAATACTGACGAACTTTTTTTTTTACTTGCACTACTCATTTTACTGTGCAACTGAAGTAAATAAATATAAGATAAATCAAAAACTAAAAATAAACTATGCATTAAAGTTAATTTAATTTTATTTTAATATATCAAAATTAATTATTAGTATGCTTTTTGAATGAATAAATCACACAAGTTACTGAATTCGGGCTATTAAATCTGTGGTCTCTGTGAACAAGCAGATAAGTCTAATTTGTCAAAAATGAGATAAGTGCACTATAATAAAGTATTTATTATTTACTATTATGTGATATGCAGATATCTTCGTTATTGTAGTTTTAGCGTGAGTAATAAATATTTGTATATTCGAATATATGTTTATATGAGAGTGTAAAGTTTATTTTTCCTCTCCTGAATTCGAGTTTTTGGACTTATTTGCTTATTTACTGAGACCACAGAAATATACATATATGACAAATACATACCATTGTGTATCACGGTTCTTCATTAATAATAATTCTGTGCACAGACAAAGTAATTTTTTATTTTAATCTGAGATCGCCAAACCTATCCAAATGTACAGTCACGACGCCCAAACGAGCGTTTGTATGAAAGGAATTACCTATTTCATATAACATGCGGAGTTTGCGCTAGGCTACAGTAGACAACCACTTTGCTTGCGCATTGCGCATGCCATAAGCAATCGTCCAATATAGTACATACTATTCCTTCACTAGGCATAGTAAGCAATACTCTCCGAGCAAACTATAGTTGATATTACTCCAAACTTTCAAGTGTGGCTCTATAGAAAGTACAACATTTAACTAATGCTTATTTCAAATTGAGATACCAACAATTCTTCTTTTGTACAAGTTAAATCATAGTAGGTGGTTGTTTTAAACTCTAGACGAGCAATTTTTGAATTGCCCCCTGAACAATCAAATTTCCCCCATGTGGGGCGTGGGACCCACGTTGGGAAACACCGTTTTAGAGTGTATAGAAGTAAACAAGTCCTTGCTGTTTTTCATGGCATCCTTTGCCAAATATTTCTCATAATCTGCCTTCGCTTGCCTAATTTCGTTTGTGACTTGACTACAGACTAGCTTATATCTGCCATAGGCTTATATGTTGCCTGATAATTTATATGCATACCATACATTTTTCTTCTCTGCCACGAGTCCATTTATCCATTTAGGCCTAAACCTTGAAAGATAATTCTTAATCGGTATGAAAAGCCTAGTAGCTTCCACAATTAATTCCTTGAATGTTTCCCATTTAGAATTTGCTGCCGGTAACATCATCAGTTGGTCCCACTGTATACAATTTAAAAACTGTCTGAGACCACTTTAATCACCTTTATGAAAGCAAAAACCTTCCCTTTACCCCTGATGGTAATTAAATCTTTAAGTAAACCCCACATCAGTACACTGATCACAGCCACCTAGTGGTTCCTTTATCTGCGAATTTCTAATGCATGCTTCATCACTGCTGATAATCAGATCCAAGGTATTACTACCTCTGGTTGCCTCTCAAACAAGTTGCCGTAGAAATGGTCATCCAATAAATCCACAAAAGTCTTGCTAGTATGCGAATGACCAACCCACAAGTTCCAGTCAGTATCTTGGAAGTTAAAATCTCCCATTATAACACAATCTGATTTTATGGTCTATTCTATTTTTGTGTACAATTGTTTGTTGTACTCATTAGTCATTGGGCCTATAACACACTCTTACTCTCATTTTTGCTTTCCCAGTGCTTATGTCACACCAAACTGACTCGCATTGCACTGTCCATCTATGTCAACTGGATGCACTTCCTTAGATTTTGTTTTTTTTAATTAACAGCATAACCCCTCCTACCTTCGTATCCTGTCTATCCTTGCTGTACACGTTATACTCCCCAAATTCAATTTTGCATTCCTAATATCTTGTGACACTCCGTCTCTGATATCGGGCGCCTCCGTAGCCAGGTGGGAAGGAGCAGCAGTGCGTAGCACATGCTTCTTGATTAGACCGGCGTTCGAGCCCGTCACCACCAAATACGGAGGATGCGGAAAGGTCAGGGAATGACCACTGCATATCCTGGAGCAATATGGCCTTAGTTGCTAATGCTCCTAAAAACCAAATAACAACAACAACAACCGTCTCTGATATCCGAATAATATCCGCCTTTGATGTGTTGACCAGCACTTCAAATTCATCAAATTAATTGCTATACTTCTAGCATTGGTGTATATGCAAGTATACAAGAAGCACCTATTTTTATTCTTAATTACCCTAACACAGCCCATTTATTTGTTTCATGATGACTGCCATCAGTCCCTGAAACCCCCAGCACCCTGCCCTCCAGGCTGCTGCTCATTCTAATAGAAGTACTGTAAGAATCCTCCAGAGGAGAAGAAGATACCTTACCAGAGGAGAAGCAGCAGAGGAGAATACCTTCTCCTCTGCCTGCCGCAACTCTTAACCTTTTAGTCTGTGAATCGCCCCAAGCTAGCAGTTTTTCGACCTACCTAACATTGCCTCGATAGCATCAGCAAACACCCTTGCACCCCTTCTATTTAAGTGTATCCCATCCCTGTAGGAACAGTCTCTCCTGTTAACAAGCACAGACCACTGTGAGAAAAATTGTACCCCACGAGCCTTGCACAGTCTCTCCAGGGCCGAATTGATTGACAAGGCTCTCATCATGTACTCCCTCCTATCGTGTCTGGGCAGAATTGCAGACATTTTCAAATTTAACCCTAATTCACAACTTTTTTCCAACATTGATCTGTACTTGTTTAGGAAATCTGCAGATCTACTCTTAATGTCATTAGTGCCAATGTATACAACAATATTGCCCTTTGTGCCCTTAAAAGATGATATCTGCACAACATCATCAACTTTTGCCCCTGGCAGACATACCCTAGCCCTATTCGGTCTATTCTTTTTACAAAATATATTACCCATCTCCCTGACAATAGAGTCGCCCACAATAACTAACTCCTGTGTGACCAGCGCATTCTGCCTCTTGGAGATTGCAACTCTGTTTCCTGATGCACAAGAGTGAGCTCTGGCATTGAGTTGGGCAGCTGAGAACTCGATGGGTCCCTCGTATTAATTTCTTCGCAGGCATCTACCCTACAATTCCAGCTCTCATAGACCCATGAATGCTGAGTCGGCACCTAATTTCTAGAGACTCTCTGCACCTAGCACACAAAAAAACATCCTTCTTGGCTAGATCATGTTCTGTTCCAGAGAGTTCAGCAAACATTTCACAAGCTGCACAATTTTTTAGGCTGTGATGCATTGGAGAATTGTCCCCCCCCTCAGTTCTTCCCTGAGTCACAGCACTCTTGCCACTTTGTGCCCATTGCTTTTTGCATTGCAATTGCTTTTAAAATGCGTTTTTCCAGATTTTTATTTCTAAAAATTAATGTATCTGCATTATGTTTACTGATATTGGCAAAAAAGAACCCTACAAAAAATTCAAAAAATTCTCTATAAGATGAAAGAAAACCTTCATATTATGGATTGTTTACTCATGCCTATGAACTTTTACTAAATAGGTTTCAGTTGTATTGTATTTATGCTGATATATAGACTGAATATTTTTTTAAAGTAAGATTTGAAATTTATTTTTATGTTGACTAGTCATCTTATGTACAATATATCATGTACAATATAGTAAAATCCTGTTACAGTGAGTACCATTTAACAAAAATTTAATTTAAAAAAATATTTCTAGGTCCTAGCACTTCCATTATTATTAGTGCTTTTTATTAACTTGTTTGAACTATCTTATAGTTTTGATGAAAAATTTAGTACAACAAATTATTTGTAAAGTCAACCTAAAATGTTCTAGTAAAATGTATTGGAAAATTGAATATCACTGTGTCGCCTATATTGTAGCCCACAATGTGGTGCTTTGTAAGTATGGCAGTGTTTTTTTTTTACTGGGAATAAAAGAGAAATAGAGCTTTTAAAAGAAGTGGTAAAAAAATGATTTATTTTTATCTCCCTTCATTATGTTTTCTATCTATTTTAGTGATTATGTTTTTTTAACTCCTGCAGTATCCACATATATTTGATTCTGCTAAAGTTGAATTTTTATATGGGGGAAAAATGTTAATAACAGAATTTACATAATTAATATATGAAAGGTAAGAATAAGTTGTACCTCCTGTACTATATTTCTGAATATGTTTGCTATTATATGTAAAATTTGTTTTAAAATCAAAACTTTGAACAAAATGTTATACATGTATAACATTTTGTTAAAACTTTTGGAGTAGATATATACATTAATTCAGTCATATATTATTGATTTTATATGTTGTATTTAATACCTTAATTGCCATGTGACAGTATTTTGTCTTATTTTTTTATTTTATTTTTTATGTGAACCCCAAACACGAGAAGTATTAGAACCTATAGTACTTAGTACCATGCTTGGGTTTGAGGTTAAGAAGACGAAAGAAGATATTTGTTGACATTGGACTTGAACTTCTGTAGATTGTAATTTTCAGAAAATACATATGAAGGAAGGTTGTTCCAGAAAACGGCAGTTGAATGAATAAATGAGGAAGATGAAAAGTTGGTTCTGTGGGTTTGAAGTTGGACAGTAAATGGATGTTGGCTAGTGGCGGCACGTGTTTGGACTGTTTTGAAGGAGAGAGCAGGAATTATAGAAGCCAATTCAGAAGAACAGTGCCCATGGAAGTATCTGTAGAAGAGGCATGCAGCAGAAACAGTGCATCTATGAGAAAGCGAGTGGAGAGACTCTGTTAGAGATGAATCATTAATTAACCTAACTGCCCTCTTCTGAATGGAATCAAGAAGCCTGAGAGAGGTTTTGGGGGCACCACCCCAGATGTGGGAACAATATTCCATGGCAGGGCGGATTTGCGATTTATACAGAGTGATCAGCTGTTTGGAAGAAAAGTAACGGCGAGAGCGAAAGAGAAAACCAAGTTTTTTAGATGCAGAGGAAGCAATATTTGTAATGTGCTTGTGCCAAGAGAGATTAGAAGTCAGGGTAATCCCCAAAATAGATATATCATTTTGCCTAGAAATCGGAGTGTCACTAAAGATAAGCATAGGATCAGAAGAATCCTTTTTGCGAGATATAAGACAAGACTGAGATTTAGAAGGGTTGAAATTAACTAAGTTGTCTTTGCCCCACTGGAGAATTACCTGAAGATCGGCATTTAAGGAATTGGTAGCAGATTTTCGAGAAATTGAAGCTGATTGAGCAGGACAAGGTTTCTCAAAATGGAAAGTTGAATGCAATGTGCTATCATCGGCAAAACTATGGATAGGATTTCCAGTCAATGGAAGAAGGTCATTGATATACAAGAGGAAAAGAGTGGGGGAAAGAACTGAACCTTGGGGGACACCGGCATTAGTGGAGAAGTTAGAACACACAGAGCCATCTACCATCACCCTCAGTGAGCGATCAGAGAGAAAACTGGATAACCAATTACTAAAAACAGTCAACTTGTGTTTCACCGAACCTTTCCATTGAATTAGTCCATAAATGGGTAACATAAGCCAGAATATCTCCAGTGGATCGACACTGACGGAATCCATACTGGTGATCGTTGATCAGACGGAAGGTTTCTAGGTAGTTTAAGAGTTGGCGGTCCGTAGCCAGGTGGGAAGGAGCAGTAGTGCGTAGCACACGCTTCTTGATTTAGACCGGGGTTCGAGCCCGTCACCACCAAATACGGAGGATGCGGAAAGGTCAGGGAATGACCACCGCATATCCCGGAGCAATATGGCCTTAGTTGCTAATGCTCCTAAAAACCAAAACAACAACAACATTAAGAGTTGGCAGTTAATTGATTTCTCCATTACTTTAGGAAGAGTAGAAGTAATTGCAATGGGACGATAATTGGATGGGAGGGATTTGTCACCCTTTTTAGGAACTGGCTGGATATGAGCAAATTTCCAAGCAGAAGGAAAAACACCTTTGGAATAAGAAAGTGAAAAAAGGCGGCAAAGAATACGAGCAAGTTCAGGAGCACAGGTTTTGAGAACAAGTGGAGAAATACCATCAGGACCTGGAGCTTTCTTAGCATCAAGATTCATCAAAATCCTTCTGATATCCTTTTGACGGAAGACCACAGGAGGCATTGAATGGAGCGTGTTGGGAATGGTGGGAGGTGTTTTACCATGATCATTAATACATGAGCTGGAAGAAAAATGGGATGCTAGCAGATCAGCTTTATCCTTGGCTGAAGTGACAACAGAACCATCTGGTTTGGACAGAGGTGGGAGCAAAGATAGGCAAAAGTTGCGGCCAATAGCTTTGGCAAGAGACCAGAATGCTCGGCTACCATTAGGGCACGAAGCAAGTTTTCTACTCTTAGCCTGTTCAAACTCTAGTTTGGACTGATTAATAACTGCTTTACAACTGTTACGAGCTTTGGTGTAGGCAGAAAATCAAACTGAAGAATTAGAAACAAGCCAATTATGATATGCAACATTCTTCTCTTGGACAGCCTTAGCACATTTATAGGAAAACCAAGGTTTTGATAAATGACGAGATTTTAAAGTGGAGTGTGGGATAAGGGATTCCATTCCTGCAAGAATAATTTCACTGACACGATCTGAGCAAACGTTGACATCAGAAGTTTTGAAACAGTAATCTGACCAAGGAAAAGAAGAAAAGAAGTCTCGCAGGTCATCCCATTTTGCATTCTTGTAATGCCAAACAACACGTGGTTGGGAATAGCCATGAGATAAAGGCTCCATTGGAGAATCGCCAAGTTGTGATCTGAAGTGCCTAAAGGACCTCTCACTTCGACCGTGTACTTAGAAGGGTTGTTTGTGAGAAAAAGATCAATCGTATTGGCTGTATGATTAGGATTGTCTGGTATTCTTGTAGGTAAATGAACAATCTGTGCTAGGTCATTAGTAATTGCAAAAGCCTCAGCATCTCGACCTGCTGACTCGGTGTGACTAGAAAACGGAAGCCAGCTGGAGTTGTGAACATTAAAATCACCAAGGAAAATTACTTCACTGTTAGGAAAGTTGGACTGGAGAAAGTCAAGTTGCAAAGAGAGGAAGTCAAAGAGCTCCAAGTGATTAGTGGAGTTGGGAGAACGGTAGAGACAACAGATGAATTTGACACATTGAGGTAGAGAGATTTTAAGCCAGAGAAGATCAAAGAGAGGAGATTCCAAATTTCCAAGTCTCTGACAGGGAATATCAGAACGGACATATGCACAAGTACCACCTTTGAGGTGAAAGGAATCATACAGCGAATAATTTGGGCATCTGAGATGAGCAGTAGATGAATCAACCGATAACTGAGATTCTGTCAGAAAAAGTACATGGGGTTTGGCAGACTGCCAGTGGAAATGGACATCGTTGAGATTAGAATTGAGACCACGTATATTTGTGAAATGAATTAGGAAGTCCTTGGGAGGTTTAGATCTTTTCGCAGATAAGCTTGCTCTATTAGTTTGACAATTCATGGTGTATTCAATAGTAAGAAAAAGTAGGTGGGACATTCTGTATGAAGTAATTAAAATTTTTGGATATGGCGTACATGTGGTAAGAATATACCCAGATCCTTGATATAACGTGGCCTCGACAATGCTCCCCGCATACACACTACTCGGACTCCCTCCAGTCACTATCTGGCAGAGTAGAGGTAGCAAGATTATACACTAGCTGATCCGGAAGCTTCCTAGAGAGTTAAAGGTACACCGGACTGAACCAATAGGTTCAGTCCGGTGTACTAACTAGTGGCCGGCCTGCGAACACCGTTTTAGAGCTGTACTCTCGAAATGTAAGGAATAATGGATCTCGCCCGACGTTCATCATAACCTCAAAAGTCATCAATCATACTGCATGATGGAAGAGATAGGGAAGGGTTGACCGGAACTTAGCTCTAGAGACTAAACATGGGTTCCACCACTTCAAGCCTCCAATAAGCAAAGTGGTGGTATTTCACCGGTTGATGAGAGTCATCTACCACCTAGTACTGCCTGGTAACATAGAGGGGCGGCGTTCCTCCATGTGGTGTGGGCGCCACACCTCGACCCCTGCTTACATTGGTACACACCTGGGTGTCACCCACCATGTATTTGTGCATGGAGGTTATACCCAAGATTACTAACAGTCCCACCATCGTGAAGCTGCAAGCAGAGGATTTGGCTGTCACAGACCATCCGGACTTCGCCGAAATTGGGTCCACTTGACTTAAGTGTCACCCGAATATCAGTTCCATAAGCGTTTTAGACTCCCATGTAGCAAGTACAGCTTGTCTGGCATATCTGAGAGAATGTTTGTGACAACCTCAAGGACCAGTTATGTCTTTATGTCTTATGCCTTTTTTTTATGCATTAGACCATGTGACAATATTTATGTCACATTTTCATTTTACTTTTTGAACAGGTTGACTTTACTGCAGCATATTCTCTAACATGAAATAAATCTAGATGGCCTGGCAGATCCAAGTGTGATTTTCTCTATTTTTTATTTATTTATTTATTCCCTGTAGGAATCTACTTTTTATTAATATTTGGCAGTTAACTTAAGTTTTTAAAATAAAGAACTTACTACTTATGTTTGTTAAAAAGTGCAGCATAATTTGTTTATGCAAATAATGAATTTTTTGAAATAATTATTCAAAAGATTCATTTTAGCAATATTCATCTTAGAAGCTTATTGTAATGGGATTCTACCTACAAGGTTTTGTATATTATACTATCGTATTATATGCTACAAATAAATTGAAGTTTTTAACATTTATTTGAATGATATTGCAGTGGATACTCATTATCTCTCTAATGGCTGAGTAAACAGTTGATCTAAAATTTTCTCTCCTGTTTCTTTAAGTTTCCTTTGTACAAAATCAGGCTTTTTTTGACTTTATAAACAAATAAGTATCGCAGTGCATTTCATAAGGTTTCGATTACTCTGTAGCAATGTGTGAGAAAGTTGTGGCAGTTCTCTACTCATGGTGGTGAAATTTTATTTGTCACAAAGATAGATAATTGACATTCCATTGTATTTTAAATGAATTAAAAGGGAAAAAAATAGCCTAGTTTACATAGTTTTAATTATATATACAGAGTGTCCCAAAAATATTTGTACAAATGTTTAGGGGAGGTAGGTAACATCTAAAGGAATGCGAATCGCATAGGAACCCATAACCGGAAACGTCACGGGAAAGTAGTAGCAGGGGCACAAGAAGCAGAAATAACACAAGACAGTAATTAGTGGCAAACATTTATTTGACATAATATTAACAATGGAGTACGAGATGGATGCATTTCATGATGTTACAACAGATGCTCGAAGGTTCCACCATGAGACGCGATGCACGTGTGACACCGACGCAGCACGAATTGGCGGACACGGTCGAACACACCTAGAGTTTCTTCAGCGCAGATGAGTCTCGCCACAAGATCCATTTCCATCTCCACAGGCGATTCATACATGATAGATTTGAGGGCCCCCCACAGAAAGAAATCAAGGCTCAATAAATCAGGTGAGCGTGAGGGCCAGGCAACGGGTCCACCATGGCCAATCCATCGACGCCCAAAACACCTGTTCAAATGGTCACGAACACGTCTTCCGTAATGGGCAGGCGTCCCGTCATGTTGAAACCAAATGTTGCGTCTCACATTTGCTGGAACATCGTCAAGTAACCCTGATAGAACTTGTTCAAGAAAGATCTGATATTTAGCGGAGTTCATGCGGGATGGTAACAGGTATGAGCTGACTAAGCAGTCACCGAGCATACCTGCCCCACATTTATTGCGAAGCGATGTTGTGCCGCATGGGGGCGCACACCGTGTGGGTTGTCGTTTGCCCACACATGAGCATTGTGCTGATTGAATAAGCCTT
The DNA here is from genome assembly GCF_048544385.1 of Mastigoproctus giganteus. Lineage (NCBI taxonomy): Eukaryota > Metazoa > Arthropoda > Arachnida > Uropygi > Thelyphonidae > Mastigoproctus > Mastigoproctus giganteus. The sequence continues at coordinate 41,461,534 of NC_143587.1, read as the reverse complement.
CCCAAGTGAAATAAGCCTCATCCGTGAACAAAACATAGGTTACTGCTCCCCAAGATCATGAGGATCTTGGGGAGCAGTAACTGAACCCTTTGGTGATGAAACGGGTATAAGAAATCGTCGTGCCAGACACGCTGTACACTGCAACAAGACACTCCTAAGGCAGAGGCAACGGCACGTGTGCTGGTAGTAGGATTATTCTGGACGGCATTCGACACACTTTCTTCCATGGCGGGAGTTCGCGTCGAATGTGTTCTGCCTGCACTACTCCTGTTAACTCTAAATGACCCATAATTGCACAAATTTTGATGCACACGTGCAAACAAACGGTGGTCCGGTACATGTCTGTCTGGGAAGCATTCTCCATAAATTTGTTGAGCGGCTTGTCCATTGTCCTCTGCTAATCCATACACTTGGTGCATGTCTGCCAGCTCACAGTTCGTATATCGATGCATGCTCTTCGTGCGGTAACTACTGCTTGAATGAGTAAACCAGAAATTTTCTCTCTCGCGAACTGATGAACAGCGTCTACCAACTTACGGTGACGTTTCCGGTTATGGGTTCCTATGCGATTCACATTCCTTTAGATGTTACCTACCTCCCCTAAATGTTTGTACCAATATTTTTGAGACACCCTGTATATATATATATATATATATATATATATATATATATATGTTTGTGTTAATATATTGAATAAAGTATGCATAAATGGATGTGAAAATTACACAGAATGCCAGAAACTAGAAGGGTGAGGATAGTAGAAAATGAAGTGTAGTAGATATGTGAAAGAATGTTAATATCCTAAAAGTTATGATGAATTAAGAAAATTATGGGCTGAATTACATAGCCAATAGAAGGTGAGTGAACTGTAAACTAAAATTAGTACTGTAAAATACAAATAAAATAAAAATAACCTTGCATCCTTTAATGCTGCTTTGCACTTTTAGGTGCATCTGTCATACCTGACTTATTAGCCTTTCATTAACTGAAACAATTTCATCAACTGAAAACCTTTTTTTATCCACTGTAACATTTAATATATTTATATATATATATATATATAAATTTTTTTTTTTTTTTTTTTTTAGTACCTGAAGATGAAATAACAACTCTTTTGTTTGCCAATTCTGTAAATATCCAACATATTTATTTAAACGGGTCATTAGTTGAAGGAAGTAGCACAACATCTGTTCGAGAAAGTTTAGCCATGGATTTCGATCATCGAAATGGAATAGCATGCTGGGTACGTTACATGATTCTAATGTTACAATTTAATTGCTTAGATTTTGCTTTCATTTTGCTCCGTGCTGTGTGGGCACCACACTACATGGAGGAATGCCACCCTTCTTTGTTACCAGGCAATACTGGGTAGCAGATGACTTCTAATCTCTTGAGGTTATGATACAAATCATGCTGAGGTACAATCTTCCTTACATTTCAGGGGTACAGCTTTAAAACGGTGTTCACAGGCTGGCCTCTAGATAGTCCACTTGACAAAACCTATTGGTAACTCTCTAGGAGGCTTATGGATCAGCTAGTGTATAATCTTCCTGCCTCTGCTCTGCCAGAAAGTAACTGGAGGGAGTCTGAATAGTGTATATGTGGAAGCACTGTCGAGGCGATGTTTTATCAAGGAGGTGGGTATATTCTTACCGTGCGTACGCCACATCCAAAAATTTCATACAGCATGTGTGCTCACCACATGCTGTATGAAATTCCATTGCAATTACTTCTACTCTTTCTAAAGTAATGGAAAAATCAATTAACTGCCAACTCTTAAACTATCTAGAAACCTTCGATCTGATCAATGATCACCAGTATAGATTCCATCAGTATCGATCCACTGGTGATATTTTGTCTTATGTTACCCATCTATGGACAGATTCAATGGAAAAGTTCGGTGAAACAAAAGTAGTTGCTCTTTACATCTCAAAGGCTTTCGATCATGTTTGGCATAAAGGTCTTCAAACAAGCTTCCATCTTATGGTTTGCCAACTGTTTTTTGCAATTAGTTATCCAGTTTTCTCTCTGACCGCTCACTGAGGGTGATGGTAGATGGCTATCTATCTTCTAATTTCTCCATTAATGCTGGCATCCCCCAAGGTTCAGTTCTTTCCCCCACTCTTTCTCTTGTATATTAATGACCTTCTTCCATTGACCAGAAATCCTATCCATAGTTTTGCTGATGAGAGTACTTTGTATTCAACTTTCCAGTTTGAGAAACCTCACCCTGTTCAATCATCTTCAACTTCTCAAATATCCGCTATCAATTCCTTAAAGGCTGATCTCCAGGTAATTTTCCAGTGGGGCAAAGACAATTTAGTTGATTTCAATCCTTCTAAAACTCCGTCTTGTCTTATATCTCACAAAATTTTACCCCAAGGGCTCACATCTCTGAGTATGGGCTTGGCACACCTAGGGTCCTGAGCTGGATACCATCATCTTTTCTTCTTGGTGATTCCCTTCTACTTTTGACTCTCTCTCTCTCTCTCTCTCTCGGTAACTCGCGGAATTTTTATTGAGTGGTGCAGCATAAGCCTCAGGCTTCCTTGCACCATATAGCTAATAATAATAAAGGATTTTTCTTCTCCTTTTACTTACCTTTGGTGACACTCCGATTTCTAGGCAAGATGATATATCTCTTTTGGGGATTATCCTGTTTTCTAATCTCTCTCTTGCACAAGCACATTACAAATATTGCTTCCTTTGTATCTAGACAACTTGGTTTTCTCTTTCACTTTTGGCGTTACTTTTCTTCCAAGCAGCTGTTCACTCTTTAGAAATCGCAGATCTGCCCTACCATGGAATATTGTTCCCACATCTGGGGCGGTGCCCCCAAACCTCTCTCTCTCAGGCTTCTAGATTCCATTCAGAAGAGGGCAGTTAGGTTAATTAATGATTCATCTCTAACAGAGTCTCTCCACTCGCTGTTTCATAGATGCACTGTTTCTGCTGCATGCCTCTTCTACAGATACTTCCATGGGCACTGTTCCTCTGAATTGGCTTCTATAATTCTAGCTCTCTTTCAAAACAGTACGAACATGTACCGCCAGCAGCCAACATCCAATTACTGTCCAACTTCAAACTCACAGAACCAACTTTTCGTCTTCCTCGTTTATTCATTCAACTGCCGTTTTCTGGAACAACCTTCCTTCATATGTATTTCCTGAAAATTACAGTCTACAGAAGTTCAACTGTAATGTAAACAATTATCTTCTTTCATCTTCTCAACCTCCAACTCATGCACAGTACTAAGTACTGTAGGTTCTAATACCTCTCATGTTTGGGGTTTTCATTAAAAAAAACAAAAAAAACCCATTTTCTTACTTCTGAATACACTATGAATTGTCAAAATAATAGATCAAACTTATCTGTGAAAAGATCAACCTCCCAAACACTTCCTCATTCATTTCAGAAATATATGAGGTCTCAGGTCTAATTTCAGTGATATTGCTGTCCATTTTCACTTACAGTTGGCCAAATCCCCATGTACTTGTTTTGACAGAATCCCAGTTATCGGTTAATTCAAGCACTGCTCATCTCAGTTGTCCAAATTATTCGCTGTATGATTCCTTTTGCTTCAAAGTTGGTACTTGTGCATATGTCTGTTCTGATATTCATTGTCAGAGATTTAGTAATTTTGGATCACCTCTTTTCAATCTTCTTAACTTAAAATCTCTCTGTCACATTTTGTCTGATTCATCTGTTACCTCTATTGTTCTCCCAACTCCACTAGTCACTTGGAACTCTTTGACTTCCCCTCTTTGAAACTTGACTTCCTCCAGTCCAAATTTTTCTAACAGTGAGTTAATTTTCCTTGGTTTTAATGTTCACAACTCCAGCTGGCTTCTTTTTTCTGGTTACACGGACCCAGCTGGGCAAGATGCTGAGGCTTTTGCAGTTACTAATGACCTCACTCAGATTATTTATTTATCTACCAGAATACCAAACAATCCTAACCATCTAGCCAACACGCTTGATCTTCTTCTTACAGACAACCTTTCTAAGTACATGGTCAAGGTGAGTGGTCCTCTAGGCACTTCAGATCAAAACTTGGTGATGATCTCTTCTCCAATGGTTCTTTCTCTTGTGGCTATTCTTATCCTCATGTTGTTTGGCATTACAAGAATGCAAAATGGGATGTTCTGCAAGATTTCTTTTCTTCTTATCCTTGGTCAGATTACTGTTTCAAATCTTCTGATGCCAACATTTGCTCAGATTGTGTCAGTGAAATTATTCTTGTAGGTATGAAATCCTTTATTCCACACTTCATCTTAAAATCTTGTGCTTTATCTGATTTTCCATTAAATGTGCTAAGGCTGTTCAAGAGAAGAATGAAAGTGTTGCATATCGTAACTGGCTTGTATTGAAATCTCCAGCTTCATTTTCTGCCCACACCAAACCTCTCAACAATTGAAAAGCAGTTATCAATCAGTTAAAACTATATTTTGAACAGGCTAAGAATAGAAAACTTACTTTTTGTCAAAATGGTAGTTGGGCATTCTGGTCTTTTGTCAAAGCTATTGGCGACACTTCTTGCCCATTTTTGCTCCCACCTCTTTCAAAACCAAATGGTTCTATTGCCACGTCAATCAAGAATAAAGCTGACCTACCATCATCCTATTTTACTTCTAGCTGATGTATTCATGGTGTTGGTAAGCCACCTTCTACCATTCCCAGTATACTCCATTCAGTGCCTCCTGTGGTCTTCCATTAAGAGGATGTCAGAAGGATTTTAATTAATCTTGGTGCTAAAAAAGCTCCTGATGGTATCTCTCTACTTCTAATTAAAACCAGTGCTCCTGAACTTACTCCTGTTCTGTGTCATCTTTTTTCACTTTCTTATTCCAAAGGTACTTTCCCTTCTGCTTGGAAATTTGCTCATATCCAGTGAATTCCTAAAATAGGGTGACAAATCCCTCAAATCAAATAATTGTCCTTTGCATTTACCTCTACTCTATGTAAAGTAATGGAGAAATCAATTAATCGTCAACAATTCAATTAGCCAACACTTACACTATCTAGAAACCTTCCATCTGATCACAATCACCAGTATGGTTATCGTGATACCTATATCACAATAACCATACTGGTGATCGTGATCATCATCATTATCAGCCATTTTCAATCCACTGCAGGATGAAGGCCTCTCCAGCAACTTTCCAGTTCCTTCTATTTTGAGCACTGGCCATCCATTTACTACCCACAAACTCTTGAATTTCATCTATCCATCTCCGCCTTTGTCTTCCAGGTTTTCTTCTAGCTCCTCTTGGATACCATTCTGTTATTTTCTTAGTCCATCTGTCATCATGTCTTCGAGCTATGTGTCCTGCCCAAGACCATTTTAGTTCTTTAGTTTTGATAAGAATGTCCTTTACTTGAGTTTGTTGCCTAATCCATGTGTTTCTCTTCTTATCTAACAGTCTGATTCCCAATATGATTCGTTCCATTCTTCGCTGTGTAGTTCTCAGCTTCTCTTCCATTCTTTTGGTGAGTGCCCAAGTTTCACTTCCATAAGTCATGGTGGGGAGTATACATTGGTTCATTATTTTACGTTTCAGACAAACTGGGATATTGCTCTTCAGTATGTGACTATATTTCCTGAATGCTATCCATCCAAAATTTATTCTTCTCTTGACTTCCAGCCATTTATCATTATTACAGCTAATAACTTGTCCCAGATAAGTATATGACTCCACCTTTTCAATTACTGCTCCTTCAATCATTATTTCCCTTTCTGTGGCATACTTGTTCATCATTACTTTTGTTTTAGCCATATTCATCTTTAGTCCAAAATCCTTACTAACTGTGCATAACTGATTAAGATTTTCCTCTAATTCTTTGGGATCGTGGCTTATGACCACAATGTCATCTGCAAATCGTAAATGGTTTAGGTACTCTCCGTTCACGTTGACTCCTTTCTGCGACCAGTCTAATCTTCTGAAAGCTTCCTCAAGGGCAGCAGTAAACAGCTTCGGAGATATTGTGTCTCCTTGTAGAACTCCTTTCTCGATTTTAAATTTGCTACTCTCTTTGTCTAGTCTAATAAAGGATGTAGCACTCTCATATATTTTCTTCAAAATCATAATATATGGAGTATCTATGCCTTGTCTTTCCAGTGCCCGAAACATTGCCTTATGCTGTATGGAGTCAAATGCCTTTTCATAATCCACAAATGCCAGGCATAATGGTGTTTTATATTCATTTGCTTTCTCCATTAGCTGTGATATTACGTGAAGGTGATCCATAGTTGAGAATCCTGTCCTAAAGCCAGCTTGCTCTTTCGGTTGATTCTCATCAAGTATTCTTTCTAATCTGTTAGAAATGACCCTTGTGAACAACTTGTAGATGTGGGATAACAAACTAATTGGTCTATAATTTCCAATTTCTGATTTATCTCCTTTCTTATGCAGCAAAACTATGATTGCATTATTCCATTGCTTAGGCGTCACACCTTTTCTAATGCACTTTGTGAAGAGCCTTGCCAGTTTTTGTGTTATGTCTCTTCCTCCCAATTTTAACAACTCTACAGTAACTTCATCTTCCCCCGGGGCTTTCTGATTCTTCATTTCCTTCAATGCATGTTCTACCTCATCAGGAAGAATATCGGGTATGTCGTAATCCATTTGCAATCCATCTTCCCCACTGCTGGCATCATTCCACTGCTCCATGTATAATTCTCTATAGTAGTCTTCTGCTATTTGAATTATGCCTTCTCTGCTGTTTATAAGTACACCATCACTATTTTTCAGTTTCAGTATCATTTGTCTTTCTGTATTACTGCTCATGGCTGCTGATTTAAATCCTTTGTTTTCCCTTAATGCTTGTTCTACTTTTCTTGTGTTAAATCTTCTTATGTCCTCTCTGAGTCTCTTTCTAATGGCTTTGCATAACTCAGTATACTCAATTTTCTCCCTGTCAGTGTTTTTCTTGCTTTTCATTTGTCGTCTTCGGTTCATCATGACAAGTGTTTCTTGACTAATTTTTTCTTCTTTGGATTTCTTTTTCCCTATAGGTTTCTTGGGCTTTATCACTTTCAAAAAGTTGTAATATTCCTCGTCGATATCTTGGTCCTGAGCAGTCTGCAGAAGCTCAAACTTGTTCTTAAGTTCCAGTACATACTGCTTTTTCTCCTCTTCTGTTATTTTTAAGACCTTTGTATTATTTACTCGAGTCAGTTTTTTCCTTTCCTTTCCTACATCTATATCAAGTGTACATCTTACCATTCTGTGATTACTTCCAACATTTACCTTATTCAGGACGGTAACATCATTCACAATATATCTTCTGTTAGTGAGGATGAAGTCAATTTCATTAGTAGTTAATCCATTCGGACTTTTCCATGTCCACTTTCTGTTCACCCTTTTCTTGAAAAAAGTGTTCATTACTGACAGTCCTTGAGATTCTGCAAATTCCACAAGTCTTTCACCTCTTTCATTTCTTTCACCAATTCCAAAATTTCCTATAGTTCCCCTTTCTGTGCTGTTTTGTCTTTTTCCAACCTTAGCATTGAAGTCTCCCATAATAATAGTGTAGTGGGTTTTCTGCTCATCTAGAAGACTCTCAATTTCGGTGTACATTTCTTCAACCTCTTCATCATCATGGCTCGATGTTGGTGCATAAATCATTATGATCTTTAGCTTGTACCTCTTAGAAATCTTGAGTCTTGACACCCTTGGTGATGTACTTTTGAATTCCAAAATGTTGTTTTTAAAATCTTTATGGACCAGAAACCCAACTCCACCTTCACTCCTTTCACTGTTTCCATTGGTGTACAGCAGATTTCCACTTGATAAACTTATAAGTAATTCATTTCTTCTTCTTCTTTCAGCCAAACCAATGATATTCCAATTCACATTTTTTAATTCCTTTTCCAGCTCTAATATCCTGTCTTCACCGATGAGTGATCTTACGTTATAACAGGCCAGGTTCAATTTCCGTGCATGGCAGCCTGGTCATACCCAGTGATATGTTACCCATATCACAATATGGGTTACCCATGTTACCCATAAGATGTTATCATGATATTATCTTATGTTACCCATCTATGGACAAATTCAATGGAAAAGTTTGATGAAACTTAAACAGTTGCTCTTGACATTTCAAAGGCTTTTGGCTTATGGTTTGTCTACTGTTTTTTGTAACTGGGTATCCAGTTTTCTCTCTGAGCATTCATTGCAGGTGATGATAGATGGCTCTCTGTCTTTTAACTTTTCTACTAATGATGGTGTTCCCCAAGGTTCAGTTTTTTCTCCCACTCTTTTCCTCTTGTGTATTAATGACCTCCTTCCATTGACTGAAAATCCTATCCATTGTTTTGCTGATAATAGCACATTCATTCCACCTAGGCTGCCAAGCACGGAAACTGAACTTGTTACAATGAAAGTTACAATGGAAGATCACTCATTGGTGAAGAGAGGATATTAAAGCTGGAAAAGGAATTAGAAAATGTGAATTGGAATATCATTGGCTTTGCTGAATCAAGAAGAAGAAATGAATCACTTATAAGTTTATCAAGAGGAAATCTGCTGTACACCAATGGAAAAAGTGAAAAGAGTGAAGATTGGAGTTGGCTTTTTACTCCATAAAGATAAAAAAAACACAACATTTTGGAATTCAAAGGTACATCGTCAAGATTACTACTCAGGATTTCTAAGAGGTACAAACCAAAGATTATAATGATATATGCACCAACATTGAGCTATGAGGATGAAAGAGGTCGAAGAAATGTATACTGAAATTGAGAGGCTTCTAGATGAACAGAAAACTCACTACATAATCATTATGGGGGACTTCAATGCTAAGGTTGGAAAAAGACAAAACAGCACAGAAAGGGAAACTATGTAGAAAATTTTGGAATTGGTGAAAGAAATGAACGATGTTACCGTCCTGAACAAGGTAAATGTTCAGGACTGTAACATGGATCACAGAATGGAAAGATGCACACCGTTTTCTTAGAAATAAGAAAAGAAAGGAAAAAACTGACAAGTAAATAATATGAACGTCTTTGAGATAACACAAGAGGAGAAAAAGCAGTATGTACTGGAACTTAAGAACAAGTTTGAACTGGATATAATCCAACTAATATAAAAAAAACTGAATATAATCGTTCAAGGAGTAGAAATTGAAAAGGCGGATTCATATACACCTAAACCTCTTTTTACGCGATCGATACGCATAAAAATAACTACTGACTCCATAGAAAAAGTGAAGATTGGTTCCAAACCTGAAATATAAGCAAAATAATGAAAAAAACAAACATTAAATTCGTTAGGATCATAAGATTTTTATTTACATTTCATGGAGAACACACATACATATAATGAATTTTAATAACTTTAAAAAAAAACATTCATTTCAGTTGTTTGCTAAGGATTCTATAAAAAATTATGTTATTCGCTATCAGTTTCTGACAATAAACGCAAAAGCTTTCGTTTTCATGAGACTAATATCACTAGAACTACTAGATATGGTATTATCGTCATCGACTTCTGCCTCAACTTGTGGAATTCTTCTTGTCATGTCTTGAACAAAAGTACCACTGGTTGTTTCAGTAGTTTTAGGCATGAACTCAGTTATTAATTGCTGTGTCGATGCTTTAGATAAGTCACGATATAATTCTCTGTATGAAGACATTAACAACTTAAGCTCACATGAAAACTTCCCAGCACGTTCTTCTTTTGGATCATGTCGGGCAAAATAATTGCCTAAATTACTGGCCAGTTTAAGACCTTCTTTAATTATACCAGCAGTAAAAGTAGGATTATCTTGATCATTATCTTTAACTTCTTCGCTTTCAGGACTGTCCAGATTTTAGCAATATCCATTTTACTGCTTTTAAACATCTGACTGAGCCGTATACACTCAGTCAGATTTTATCCGACAATGACAATGTGTCTGCTGTTTTTAGCTATTTTAAATCAATAAAGGATTTTACTTGTATTTAAAATTTACATCTTATTGTTATTTCTTTATTGATTTATCTTTTTTACATTTTATACCATTGTTATTTTATATCTTGACATGGTGACCTTAGTAATTAGATCAGTGAAATTAAAATTTTTATATATCACCTGGTTTTGGCGCATTATAGCCTTAGTTGCTAATGCGCCAATAAAACCCAACAACCAACAAATCTTCGCTTTCAGGAGTCTCAGAAACAATCTCCACTATTTCATCTTCGCTAAGAGGTTTATCAATTAACAATTCTTCGATATCTGCCAACGTAAGATCATCGAATCCTTCTCCGCCAATTTCACACGTCAAACTTATTATATTGGGGAATTCTGCAGTATGATTGAAGGGAACAGGAGCATTCTCTTAAACACATGTGTGCCAAATAGCATTCCAGCATGCATTCATAGTTTCTGGTCTCAGTTCAGATAACGAAAATCGAACCTGATCAATACAATCCATAATTGAAAATTTTTTCCACACATCCATAACTGACAGTGTTTCATCATCATTTAGCTTGTTCAAAAAGAACTGAAATGTTCATCTGACATAATATGTTTTAAAAGTTACAATTATACCCTGATCTAGAGGTTGTGTGGCAGAAAACAAAATTGCACATTTGGGTGTTCTATGGCAGGATGACCAGGTGCATTATCAATAATCAAAAGCACTTTAAATTCGAGACACTTGTCATTCAAATAGCATCTAACTTCTAGCACAAAATGCTTGTGGAACCACTCAGTGAAAATATCAAAGGTCACCCTAGCTTTTTTTTTGGCCATCCAATGAACTGGCAATTTTTGAAAAGCTATGCCTTTCATTGGCCGCGGTCTTAATGATTGATTTATGAGCGATGGTTTTAACATCCAATCTCCTAAAGTGTTTGAACAAAATAGGAGTGTTATGCGATCGTTTGCTGCTTTGAACCTACCGACAGTTTTTTGCATTTTTGATACGTAAGTTCTGTTTGACATTTTTTTCCAGAAAAGGCCAGTTTCATCCATATTCCAAACTTGTTCACGAGTGTAACCTCCATCTTCAATTATTTCAGCAAGTTTTTGTGGAAATGCTTTAGCAGCTGTTTCATCAGCAGAAGCCGTTTCACCTTTAATTTTTATATTATGAAGAGCATGTCTTTTAATAAACTTAGCCAGCCAACCATTGCTTGCATGAAATTCATATTTTTTCCTCGATTGAGATGAAGTATCTGGCTACAGTTTTTTAATCTGTTCATAAAATCTCAATGCTGATTGCTTGATGGAATTTCCATCAACTGGCATTCTTTTTTGTACATTATCTTTTGTACATTATCCACATCACTAAAGCTTTTTCGGCCTTTTCTAGAACAACATCTCTTGTGTATGATGATAATTTCGCACTCGATTTTGTACCAGAACATACCGCTTTTGTAATAGCCTCTTCATTTTTCTTTATAGATCTGATAGTTGATTCACGGACTCCAAAATGCTTACACACATCCACCGCACCTTCCCCAGTGGCGCCTCCGTAGCCAGGTGGGTAGGAGCAGCGGTGTGTAGCACACGATTCTTGATTAGACCAGGGTTCGAGCCTGTGACCACCAAATACGGAGGATGCGGAAAGGTCAGGGATTGACCACCGCATATCCCCGGACCAATATGGTCTTAGTTGCTAGTGCTCCTAAAAAAAAAACAACCTTCCCCAGTTTGAAGGCGATCTAAAATTTGAATTTTTATATCCAAGGAAAATCTTCAGTTAATGAAATGAAAGTTTGAAAATTACATACAATGTAGCTTACCATTTATTATTTCTTAACAAAATTATTAATTTTATAATGCGATTTTTATTTTGATTTCACTTAAAAAATGCAAATGCAAAAAATGCGGTAACTGTGTTTTCTACTCAAACACCAAATTGAAACTGCTAAGAACTGCTTTTTATGTGCAGTCAGTTATGTAATTCGGGAAATTCCCAATAAATGAAATTCGTAAGAATTTTCTAAGTTGATACGAGAAACCAAATTCAAACTTTTTTTTTTTGTTTATGCGCAGTCAGTTATATAATTCGGGGAATTTAGAATTTAGTTTTCTTAACTGAAACGAGAATGCAATTTTACAAACTTCTCAGAATTTTCTTGAATTACGGATTTTTTCCTGACTTAGACTTTAGGTTGGTCACATAAAAGTGAATAAAAATCGTGTAAAAAAATTATTTTTGATATCCCAATTCCCGTAAGTCCGAATTTGTGCAAAAAAAATTCGCATAAAAAGAGGTTTAGGTGTACTTATCTTGGACAAGTCATTAGCTGTAACAATGATAAATGGCTGGAAGTCAAGAGAAGAATAAATTTCAGATGGATAGTATTCAGGAAATATAATCATATACTGAGGAGCTTGTTGTTTTGTTTTTAGGAGCATTAGCAACTAAGGCCATATTGCTCCGAACTGAGGAGCAATATCCCAATTTGTCTGAAACAAATAACGAACCAATGTATACTCCCTACCATAGCTGAAAGCTACACAGCGAAGAATGGAACAAATTATATTAGAAATCAAACCGTTGGAAAAGAAGAGAGAAACATGGATTAGGCAGTAAATTCAAGTAAAGGACATTCTTATCAAAACTAAAGAACTGAGTACTTGGACAGGATACATAGCTCAAAGACATGATGACAGATGGACTAAGAAAATAACAGAATGGTACCCAAGAAGAGCTAAAAGAAAACTTGGAAGACAATAAAGGAGATGGACAGATGAAATGAAATTCAAGAGTTCATGGGTAATTAATGGATGGATTAACAATTCACATCATTTTGTGGTGAAATGTTTCAAAAAGATGTTTTTAAATTAATGCCATTCAATTAATAACAACTAGAAGCCTCTGAGCTAAAATTCTTCATATAAATTTAATAAAATTTCATAATATTTTTTTAATATATAATATTTTAATAATATATATATCACAATATCCATACAATAATTTTTATTTTAATGAAATCTCTGATGCTAATTCTTCATAATTATTGTTTATTGCTTTAAATATGTAGGTAAATCATAATGGAACTCTAGCTTCTCTTCAGTGTGGGAGGGTTTATAATTTGACAGACAAGTGGACTTTGCGCTCACCCGATTTATTTTCATTGACATGTAAGTTAGTATTTTATTAATGTACTGTATAAATTTTTTAATTCCTTTTATTCTAGAAGTTGTAAGATCTTAGGTATAGAGAAGCAAATAGCTTTATTAATTGATGTTCAGTCAGAAATAGATCTAGAAATGTTGGTGGCTGGGGTTTGGACTCAATGAGCAAAATATGGAATATTGGTATTCCATGATGGTTTATATTTTATTTCTGTTTATTTCGCTTGAGAATTTCATCAGTGTTTAGGCATATATTATGGCCACTAATGGACTTATTCTCTTCAAGACGCCTGGTCAGCGTGAGGAGGAAAAGACCAAACCCTCCAGCAATGAGAACACAACAATACAAATGGCCCTCAGTCCCCAGCAGCTTTCACTCTCCCTCTTACGGCAGCGAGAGGATCAGAGTGGAAGCAGAGGGTGCTAAGAATCTCTGGGTACGACCAGGCTGCCATGCATGGAAATTGAACTTGGCCTGTTATAACGTACGATCACTCATCAGTGAAGACAGGATATTAGAGCTGGAAAAGGAATTAGAAAATGTGAATTGGAATATCATCGGTTTGGCTGAAACAAGAAGAAGAAATGAATCACTTATAAGTTTATCAAGTGGAAATCTGCTGTACACCAATGGAAACAGTGAAAGGAGTGAAGGTGGAGTTGGGTTTCTGGTCCATAAAGATTTTAAAAACAACATTTTGGAATTCAAAAGTACATCACCAAGGGTGTCAAGACTCAAGATTTCTAAGAGGTACAAGCTAAAGATTATAATGATTTATGCACCAACATCGAACCATGATGATGAAGAGGTTGAAGAAATGTACACCGAAATTGAGAGTCTTCTAGATGAGCAGAAAACCCACTACACTATTATTATGGGGGACTTCAATGCTAAGGTTGGAAAAAGGCAAAACAGTGCAGAAAGGGGAACTATAGGAAATTTTGGAATTGGTGAAAGAAATAAAAGAGGTGAAAGACTTGTGGAATTTGCAGAATCTCAAGGAATGTCAGTAATGAACACTTTTTTTCAAGAAAAGGGTGAACAGAAACTGAACATGGAAGAGTCCAAATGGATTAACAACTAATGAAATTGACTTCATTCTCACTAACAGAAGATATATTGTGAATGATGTTACCGTCCTGAATAAGGTAAATGTTGGAAGTGATCACAGAATGGTAAGATGTACACTTGATATAGATGTAGGAAAGGAAAGGAAAAAACTGACTCGAGTAAATAATACAAAGGTCTTTGAAATAACAGAGGAGGAGAAAAAGCAGTATGTACTGGAACTTAAGAACAAGTTTGAGCTTCTGCAGACTGCTCAGGACCAAGATATCGACGAGGAATATTACAACTTTCTGAAAGTGATAAAGCCCAAGAAACCTATAGGGAAACAGAACTCCAAAGAAGAAAAAATTAGTCAAGAAACACTTATCATGATGAACCAAAGACGACAAATGAAGAGCAAGAAAAACACTGATCGGGAGAAAATTGAGTATACTGAGTTATGCAAAGCCATTAGAAAGAGACTCAGAGAGGACATAAGAAGATTTAACACAAGAAAAGTAGAACAAGCATTAAGGGAAAACAAAGGATTTAAATCAGCAGCCATGAGCAGTAATACAGAAAGACAAATGATACTGAAACTGAGGAATAGTGATGGTGTACTTATAAACAGCAGAGAAGGCATAATTCAAATAGCAGAAGACTACTATAGAGAATTATACAAGGAGCGAGGGAATGATACCAGCAGTGGGGAAGATGGATTGCAAAGTAGCAACACATACGACATACCCAATATTCTTCCTGATGAGGTAGAACATGCATTGAAGAAAATGAAGAATCGGAAAGCCCCGGGGGAAGATGAAGTTACTGTAGAGTTGTTAAAATTGAGAGGAAGAGACATAACACAAAAACTGGCAAGGCTCTTCACAAAGTGCATTAGAAAAGGTGTGATGCCTAAGCAGTGGAATAATGCAATCATAGTTTTGCTGCATAAGAAAGGAGATAAATCAGAAATTGGAAATTATAGACCAATTAGCTTGTTATCCCATATCTACAAGTTGTTCACAAGGGTCATTACTAACAGATTAGAAAGAATACTTGATGAGAATCAACCGAAAGAGCAAGCTGGCTTTAGGACAGGATTCTCAACTATGGATCACCTTCACGTAATATCACAGCTAATGGAGAAAGCAAATGAATATAAAACACCATTATGCCTGGCATTTGTGGATTATGAAAAGGCATTTGACTCCATACAGCATAAGGCAATGTTTCGGGCACTGGAAAGACAAGGCATAGATACTCCATATATTATGATTTTGAAGAAAATATATGAGAGTGCTACATCCTTTATTAGACTAGACAAAGAGAGTAGCAAATTTAAAATCGAGAAAGGAGTTCTACAAGGAGACACAATATCTCCGAAGCTGTTTACTGCTGCCCTTGAGGAAGCTTTCAGAAGATTAGACTGGTCGCAGAAAGGAGTCAACGTGAACGGAGAGTACCTAAACCATTTACGATTTGCAGATGACATTGTGGTCATAAGCCACGATCCCAAAGAATTAGAGGAAAATCTTAATCAGTTATGCACAGTTAGTAAGGATTTTGGACTAAAGATGAATATGGCTAAAACAAAAGTAATGATGAACAAGTATGCCACAGAAAGGGAAATAATGATTGAAGGAGCAGTAATTGAAAAGGTGGAGTCATATACTTATCTGGGACAAGTTATTAGCTGTAATAATGATAAATGGCTGGAAGTCAAGAGAAGAATAAATTTTGGATGGATAGCATTCAGGAAATATAGTCACATACTGAAGAGCAATATCCCAGTTTGTCTGAAACGTAAAATAATGAATCAATGTATACTCCCCACCATGACTTATGGAAGTGAAGCTTGGGCACTCACCAAAAGAATGGAAGAGAAGCTAAGAACTACACAGCGAAGAATGGAACGAATTATATTGGGAATCAGACTGTTAGATAAGAAGAGAAACACATGGATTAGGCAGCAAACTCAAGTAAAGGACATTCTTATCAAAACTAAAGAACTAAAATGGTCTTGGGCAGGACACATAGCTCGAAGACATGATGACAGATGGACTAAGAAAATAACAGAATGGTACCCAAGAGGAGCTAGAAGAAAACCTGGAAGACAAAGGCGGAGATGGATAGATGAAATTCATGAGTTTTTGAGTAGTAAATGGATGGCCAGTGCTCAAAACAGAAGGAACTGGAAAGTTGCTGGAGAGGCCTTCATCCTGCAGTGGATTGAAAATGGCTGATGATGATGATGATGATGATGAATGGACTTATTGAAAGTGAGTTTAATGAAAATTCTAGTTTATTTTCTTTAATGGTATCTAATGTTATTTTATATAAGGATAATATACTACTCCCTTGTAAAGTTAAGTATAAACATTGACTACTACTTTTTCAGCTAATAAGTGATAATGTGCTGAGAGAGTGGTATGATTACCTACATGCAGCTACACTCAGTGCTCTTCCCAAACTTAACTATCACAGCTCATTGTGATTTAATTTTATTAAATATCAGATAATAGGAAAGTTTTATTATTGTTGGTTAATTTCTTTTTAACAAAGGACAGGCTTGTAGTTAAAACGGCTGCTGCTCCTGTTTACAGAGTTGTTAATTTAAAAATGTAGTAATTAAAAAAAGAAATTCATATACAGACAACCCTCATGTAGAGTTTTGAAATATCATGCATTAAGTAAAACCAGTTTCCTTATTAGAGTTAATGTAAATAAATTAAATTTACTAATGTGGTTCCCACTATTGTTTGTACTATAAAATCATTTATTGTATTTTGATATCTATAATGAAATGTAAACAGTTTTGCTGAATCGTTTTCAATAAATTTAACATTTATAAGTATCCTGTATACCTGCGTGATTCTTAAGACAAATTAAGGAAGTTACTGTATTTAATATTTATTGTATGTAAAGATACAATATAGTATACCTATCACAGCCTGCTGCCAGGGATTCTTTTACTGTGAATGAAAAATTGGAGATTTGATAGATCCTGAAGAAATTTGGAATTGAAAAGTGGATGAAGAGCATGACGAGCATGACATAAAAATTGTACTGGAGGCAGAAGCCAACTGGGCTAGCCAGGTGGGTAAAGTGCCTGCCTGGAAACCCAAAGGTCGCAAGTTTGAATCCTGCCTTGGGCTTGGATCAGAGTAGAAAATGCAAAAGCCTTGGGAGGTGCAATATGGCCACAGAAGCCAATGTGCCAACAACTAATAAAAAAAAAAAAAAAAGCCTTTTCCTGCCCCAGGGGTTTTCTACTGGTAACAGTGGGTTGTGACAAGATTGTCTTTGCGAATATTACCATTGCCAAATATAATGGGAGCTTCATAGTTGTTGGGGTTGAGTTTGTCAAATAGTACTTTATCCATTTTTCTATTGGGGTTCGGGGAATTTTCTTGGCAAGTTTCTCAAGTTTGGTGGCTCTGAAGTTTCTCTGAACATCTTGATTATTCAGTAGCTCAATTATTTTACCACTGTGTTGATCTCTTGTCAATAATATTTATCTCTGTTGGTAATAATATTTTAGGGCAGAAAGCCTCAAACTAATTCAAACTGTGACATTAGTTAGTGCACCTGCACCATGCACTCCCTACAGAGGTTATTTTTTTAGACATATCAAAGTTTGTACATTGGCATCCTTATTGTAGCATCTCATTGGGAAATCCTTCAAAACAAGTTGCTCTCCTTATGCCTCAAATAAATAAGTAATGCTTTCCATTAGAGAGGACTAACTACTGTTACTAACAGTAGTAACAGTGTCTTCCCCTAATGGGAAGAGTCACTTATTTGAAATATAAGGAGAAGCATTAGAGAGGATTACTGTTATTAATTGTCTAACAGTAGTAAGTGTTTTCCCTAATTGGAAGCATTACTTATTTGAAGTATAAGGAGGGCAACTCCTTATACTTCAAGTATGGGATTCTATAATAATGATATCAATGTACAAATTTTGGTTTGTCTAAAAAATAACCTATGTAGTAATGATTCAAGTGCACTAACTAATGTCATAGCCTGTCAATAATTATGGTAGTACTACCTTCACATGCTTTGAAGCCCTTTTCCAAGCCCTTTTTGTATTTAGTGGGACTGAGTTACTGATGTGCTGGATTAATAAAATTAAGTGTCTTGGCGGATTATAATTTGCATTAGTACTATTTTACTAATTTAACACAACCCTCTCTGTCTCATGGGAGATTTGTGTTGGTGGGTCTTTTCTTTTTGGTAAACCAGTGTTGGCCTGGTGTCTATTGAAATGGAGTGGATTGTAGTGAAGTCTTTTGAATTTATCATTCATGTTATTACTCGAGCATGTTTTAAGTGTGTTTTAATAATACTATAGAATTTTTGTTAAAACCTTTGTGAAGGATATTTTTAATGCTATCAAATAATTCAGAATATTTGCAGATGAGATAAAATTATTGAAATCCAGGAGAATTAATTATTGCCTGAGGAATTTGACTTCCACATGCTGAATGATGGTCCTTCGTCTCCTGTTTTTGATCAGGTCCTTCAGATAGACCTTTTGGAATTAGAATGTCCTGCTATTGCTTAGAAATCCAATTGGGCATTTACCTTTGTTTTTTGCTCCCTATGGTTGTAACACTGTCCATCTCATGCTGAACGAGTTAGTGTTATGTCTGTATATACTAAGTTATGTATGATTTCTAAGATATCACAGATAATGAAAACTTGAATTTCAGAGGTAATGAGTGAACACTGTCTTAAGTTTACTGCTTCAAAAGTAATAAGATAATCAGGCATTACTATTACTCATTTCCTGATATTGTAATTGTCATTTTTTTTTGATCAACTAAATAAATGTTCTTGTTTATACTCTGGCACAACCCCTAGGTCAGAGGAGTTTACAATTAATTATTTTTTGACAATGTGATTACTGAAATGTAAATTTAGTAATCACATAGGCTTGAGCTGCAGTCCACACAAAGCACGTGTACCTCTGCATTTTTTCACTTGAACACTTGGATACATCGAGCTAACAATTCACCTAAGTCTTGTTAAGTAGTATACCTTGTTTCCTATCATGAATACTACTCTTCCAACCTTTGTATGATCAGCACATTTTGACATCAGACCTGTTATACCTTTATCAGTATCATTAACAAATATCAGAAACAACAAGTACACCTAAAACTCTTTTTTACGCGATAGATACATTCCTAAAAATTACGCGTAAAAGAACTACTGACTACATAGAAAAAGTGAAGATTGGTTCCAAACCTGAAATATAAGCAAAATAATGAAAAAAACAAACATTAAATTTGTTAGGATCATAAGACTTTTATTTACATTTCATGGAGAACACACATACATATAATGAATTTTAATAACTTTAAAAAAAAAAACCTTCATTTCAGTTGTTTGCTAAGGATTCTATAAAAAAATTATGTTATTCGCTATCAGTTTCTGACAATAAACGCAAAAGCTTTCTTTTTCGTGAGACTAATATCACTAGAACTACTAGATATGGTATTATCGTCATCGACTTCCGCCTCAACTTGTGGAATTCTTCTTGTCATGTCTTAAACAAAAGTACCACTGGTTGTTTCAGTAGTTTTAGGCATGAACTCAGTTATTAATTGCTGTGTTGATGCTTTAGATAAGTCGCGATATAATTCTCTGTATGAAGACATTAACAACTTAAGCTCACATGAAAACTTCCCAGCACGTTCTTCATTTGGATCATGTCGGGCAAAATAATTGCCTAAATTACTGGCCAGTTTAAGACCTTCTTTAATTATATCAGCAGTAAAAGTAGGATTATCTTGATCATTATCTTTAACTTCTTCGTTTTCAGGAGTCTCAGAAACAATCTCCACTATTTCGTCTTCGCTGAGAGGTTTATCAATTAACAATTCTTCGATATCTGCCGACGTAAGATCATCGAATCCTTCTCCGCCAATTTCAAATGCCAAACTTATTATATTGGGGAATTCTGCAGTATGATTGAAGGGAACAGGAGCATTCTCTTTAACACATGTGGGCCAAATAGCATTCCAGCATGCATTCATAGTTTCTGGTCTCAGTTCAGATAACGAAAATCGAACCTGATCAATACAATCCATAATTGAAAATTTTTTCCACACATCCATAACTGACAGTGTTTCATCATCTTTTAGCTTGTTCAAAATGAATTGAAATGTTCGTCTGACATAATATGTTTTAAAAGTCGCAATTATACCCTGATCTAGAGGTTGTAGCAATCATGTGGTATTGGGCGGCAGAAAACAAAATTTCACATTTGGGTGTTCTATGGCAGGATGACCGGATACATTATCAAGAATCAAAACACTTTAAATTTGAGACACTTGTCATTCAATTAGCGTCTAACTTCTGGCACAAAATGTTTGTGGAACAACTCTGAAAATATCAATGGTCACCCAAGCTTTTTTTTGACCATCCAATGAACTGGCAATTTTTGAAAAGCTATGCCTTTCATTGGCTGCGGTCTTAATGATCGATTTATGAGCAGTGGTTTTAACATCCGATCTTCTAAAGCGTTTGAACAAAATAGGAGTGTTATGCAATCCTTTGCTGCTTTGAACCCACCAACAGTTTTTTGCATCCCAAAACGTAAGTTCTGTTTGGCATTTTTTTCCAGAAAAGGCCAGTTTCATCCATATTCCAAACTTGTTCACGAGTGTAACCTCCATCTTCAATTATTTTAGCAAGTTTTTGTGGAAATGCTTTAGCAGCTGCTTCATCAGCAGAAGCCGTTTCACCTTTAATTTTTATATTATAAAGAGCATGTCTTTTAATAAACTTAGCCAGCCAACCATTGCTTGCATGAAATTCAGATTTTTTCCTCGATTGAGATAAAGTATCTGGCTGCAGTTTTTAATCTGTTCATAAAATCTCAATGCTGATTGCTTGATGGAATTTCTGTCAACTGGCATTCTTTTTTGTACATTATCTTCTATCCACATCACTAAAGCTTTTTCGGCCTTTTCTAGAACAACATCTCTTGTGTATGATGATAATTTCGCACTCGATTTTGCACCAGAACATATCGCTTTTCTAATAGCCTCTTCATTTTTCTTTATAGATCTGATAGTTGATTCACAGACTCCAAAATGCTTACTCACAGCCGTCGCACCTTCCCCAGTTTGTAGGCGATCTAAAATTTGAATTTTTATATCCAAGGAAATGGCTTTCCTTGTTTTTTTGGTTATTGGCAACATCATGTGAGGGGTAAATTAAAATCTCCGGTTAATGAAATGAAAGTTTGAAAATTACATACAATGTAGCTTACAATTTATTATTTCTTGGCAAAATTATTAATTTTATAACGCAATTTTTATTTTGATTTCACTTAAAAAATGCAAATGCAAAAAATGCGCTAACTGTGTTGTCTACTCAAACACCAAATTAAAACTGCTAAGAACTGGTTTTTTATGCACAGTCAGTTATGTAATTCGGGGAATTCCCAATAAATGAAATTCGTAAGAATTTTCTAATTTGATATGAGAAACCAAATTCAAACTGGAAACAACTGCTGGTTTTTTTTTTTTTTTTTTTATGTGCAGTCAGTTATATAATTCGGGGAATTTAGAATTTAGAAATTTCTTAACTGAAACGAGAATGCAATTCTACAAAATTCTCAGAATTTTCTTGAATTACGGAGTTTTTCCTAATTCAGACTTTAGGTTGGTCGCGTAAAAGTGAATAAAAATCATGTAAAAAACAATTTTTGATATCCCAATTTGCGTAACTCCGAATTCGCATAAAAAAAATTCGCATAAAAAGAGGTTTAGGTGTATTGAACTGTGTAGGACTCCCTACTTGAGACCTCAGTTAATTCAGTAACAGTGGACTGAGGTCTCAGAGCAACTAACCTTTTATTCATTATGGTAGCTTCTTACCAATGGTACATTGCTCCAGTTTGCAGAAAAGATTTTCACATAGGATAATATCAAAAGCCTTACTGAAGTCAAATTATATTTCATTAAATTATTATTTGCATCTATTTTATTTATGATATGATAAATTTTATTAGCTTATCAGATTAGACATGATTTTCCTTTAAAAAACCATATTGTGTTTCTTCTATAATTCCAGATGCTCTTGCAATGCATCCATAATTTTCTCTACCACAGAAGTTAAACTTGGGTAATTATCCATTTCATTGGACCACTTTTGTAAACTAGGTAGACATTTGCATATATGCATTTTCCTGAGATTCACCTGAGTCTAGAGATGATTTCATTATAATTCATTATTCTTGTGGCATGAATAACAGGAACACAATGTGAGTCTTTTTCAAAGGCAATACTAATTTCAAGAAACAGCCTTAGAAATCCACCAACTCTACCTCATCCTCCTTGGAAACCAGAGATACAGTCTGCTGATTATTGTGTAAATGCAAGAAAACTTTCATGTGCCAGTCTTACAGAAAATTGAAATCAAGAATTGACAGCATGATAGGATGTTAAATCAAATAACATGAATGGTTGTGATTGCAATTCGCTATCATTGATAGCGAATTGTACATTTAATCTGAAATTGCTACCATCCTAACCATTAACAAAGCAGAGAGTTTATAGTCTTTTCTCATTTTTAAGTACAACTGTATCAAAAACAATGGGGGGAGGGGGAGGAGAAGGTTAATATCTCCCATTAGATAGCTCTTCTCCATACAAGAGGAGACAGAGCAACTATACCCCCCCCCCAAATTATAGGTAGCATTCAGCACATCTTGTTAGTCATGCCTGTGTTGCATATTTGCCCGTTTATTTATTCACTGGCTGGTTTGCATGTACTGTGGGCTAAAAAACTCACTGAAAATTCCTACTTTATCTGCTTAAGATTGACTAACTACAGCCATGCTTGAATAGGACTTAAATTTTTTTTCCATTTATTAGTGGGAATCAAATCCAAAGCTATCTAAACAAGTGGCAGACAATGACTTATTGGGCAAACTAAGATGTCACAACAACAGTAGGCATAGTATTGAGAATTATAGGATACCTCCCGGGTGTTCAAGGGACAATCAGGAGTTCTGTAATTCTCAGTCCAGACTGCTAGGCTGCTAATTATGCAACATTCAGCAGAAAGATGAGTCTTCTATGGGCTGATTTTTCAAGTTGCAGAGTATTAAAAAAAAAAAAGAAAAAAAAGACTATGACTATGCCCCTTATGGGCTTGGCCTAGACCCAGTCCATAGGGGCATAGTCATCTGTGGACTTTTTCCAAAGAGATAGCCTATCAGCAGGCCACAGGAACATGGGGGGAAAGCATTGCTCTGATGGGACAGGCAGAACCATCACTGTTCTAACAATACTAGCAAAAATTGGAAAGCTATGCAGTAATGCATCCAAAGTTTCATTTGTGTAGTAGGAAGAAAAGATTTAAAAAAAAAAAAAAACACCTCAGCTGGAATGGGAATATTCTTCCATGTGGAAGTTTTGTGAAACCCCTTCTTTGGCGATTTTATTATGCTCTTTGGTAAATGCTGGAAGGCAAAATAATTTACCGATCCAGCAGGTCTGTTCTAGTGGATTGTATAGCACTTTTTTGTGTCCAATGCAGTGGCTGGGAGGATTTGGCCAGGATATCTCCCTCCCTGATGGATTAAGTTTGTGAAATTTTTTGTTGTAGATGGTTTCCTTTGTTCTGGCAGGCTGTTGACTCAATACCCACTCTATCCAGTGAGGCCATGTGGAATCATCTCCAGCGGCTATGTCACACCATTGTTCTAGGCAAGGAAAAACTAATTCCTGGAGACCAAGCTAGCTTGCATTTAGGGGATAGCTCACTTGGTCACAGTGCATTCCAGTGATGTCACCAACTTGCTTGATTTCTGTAGTGTTACATGAGGGTAAATCCAGTAAGAACTTTCATGCTAAAGTGAGAGGACCCAGTACTGATAGGGCCAGCTAGCTTGTGGCAGAGATTAAGTGCATCAACATCTCCAGCCACAAGCTAGCTGGCCCCTGCCACTTTGTTGTAAATGGAGGGAACTTTTAAACCATTCATGATTTTACTAAACTGGCATATTATTTAGCTACCAGAGGACCGTCCTGTCACTAGACTCACCTGTCACAGCCATAACAACAATTCGGTCTAGTAGAGCTGATATTGTGCAAAGATCCTCATTCAGAACTCCACAAAAGCCAACCCACCACCGACAAATGTAAAGTACTACATGTGGGAAACAGTAACCCCAGAGCAACGTATCAACTCTGCGGTACTACACTGACAGTGGTGGAGAATGAAAAGGACCTGGGGGTAATTGTGCAGGCAGATATGAAGTTCTCTGAGCAGTGCAGACGAGCTGCAAGAGTGGCTCATGGTGTCTTGTCAATGATATACAGGAATTTTTCTAGCAGGGATAAGGAGGTGATTATTCCCTTGTATAAGGCAATGGTTAGGCCACATCTTGTGTACTGTATACAGGTCTGGAGGCCTCATTTCAAGAAGGATGTAGAGCTGCTGGAACGGGTACAGAGAAGGGCAACAAGATTAGTGAATGGAACAAAGGGTTGCTCTTACGAAGAAAGGCTTAAGTTTTGCAAATTACAGAGTCTGGAGACTAGGCACCGGCGAGGTGATCTGATAGAGGTGTATAAGGCTTTGAATGGTTTGAGCATGCTCAATGCCAATGGGATTCTTCATCTTGCTCAGAATAATCACCTCAGAGGGCATAAATTCAAATTGAGGAAGGACGGATGTCGGATAGATGTGCGGAAATTTGCCTTTGGCCAGTGGGTGGTTGGTTGGTTGGAACCGACTTCCATCACTTGTTGTTGAAGTTGATAGCCTAAACAAATTTAAAGCTCAACTGGACAGGTATTTCGAACGAACGGAGGGGTGAAATGGGAGTGGTGTGTTTTTTTTTTTTTTTTTTGGCTGATGCTGAATAAGCTTGCTTTCTTGCATCATATGCCTCTACTAATGCTAATGCTAATATGAATAATGATGGTTTTAGGTATCTCAGAAGATCAATATATGTTACAAAGGTCATAGTAGCCATCCAGTAGGACACTATTACATACAACCCAATACCCCCCCCCCCGGCCCTTTGCTCACAAAATTTATGTTTTGCTAAATTGCTATGATATAAGTAACATTTCTGATTATCTTTAATCCCAACCACAAAGAAAGGTTAAAATATATGATATGTCCCAAAATTTAAGCTTGAATTGAAGTGTTCTTTTACCATATCTAGACTGTGTTCAAAAATATTCTTTTAAGGAATATTTGATTTTGTTTTACTTGTATTTTTTAACTTTAACAAGGTCATACCAAGCAAGAATATTTCATAAATTCCATCTCTTTCTGAAGCATCTGAACATATAGTATCATTCATTTTTCAATGTCAAATTTACTGAACTAACTTTTATTCTCCTTCATCATTTATTTCTTCTAGTTTTTTCCCCTCTGGAATAATTTTCATTTTAACATATTTCCTGAAAATTACAGTCTACAAAAATTTAGATTCTAATGCCAACAAATTTGTAAATAATGAAAGTTTTGCCTTTCTGAAATTTGTCTGGCAAAGAGCTGTTTGAGATAATGCTAGATATTTCTTATAACTTGTGTTAGGCATTTGTCACAGCAGCGATTTCTACACTAATTTCCATGAAATTAGTGCAGAAGCGAATATATCTGATTTTCTAGAAATTGGATACATTCTCCATATTTCTGTGATATTCCCTATTATAATAATTTGAATAAGCCAGTCTAAAACAATTTGAATTTGTTTTCTGGGTCAAATTTCTATGAGGTACAGAAATTAAACAAGTCTTGTGAAACTCAGTTTGCTTAGTGCTGCCCTGTACAAACTATCAAACGATTCAACTGTACAGGCAGGCTGTTGCCCCGCCTGTATCCCGTGTCAGATCCCGTGATTAAAAAATTTAGCAAAGGACAAGCACAGGAAAACTAATAACTAATCAGCAAAACTGGACTGGTAGTGTTATTAACTGCATCTAGAGCAGCTTCTTTCGCACTTGGTTGCATTTATCTCTTACTTAGTGACTTCACTGTTTATTCAACCATTTTACTGAATCAGTTGATGTTATACTGTCAATTACTTTGGTCATACATAATGATGGGAAACTGCAAACAAATAATTGCAAGAAATATATGGATATGAGCTTTAGTTTTTTAATTAAGATAAAATTACTACATCTAGTGAGTTTAAAATACATTTAATTTAAGAAAAAGCAGCTCCAATTGCATTAATTCTCAGAGCTCCTAAAATTTGACCAACCCTTTAAGGATTTCCTGAGTAAACTTTTAATGATAAATAAGGATGTTGCACAGTTAGGAAATTATGTCAATACATGCTTTTCACCATTATGCAGTATAGAAATTATGAGTATTGATTTCTCATTAAATACTTTAGTCCAATAACTCCCAAATTATGCCCCTGCTCGGAACACTGGTGGTCCACAGAGATGGTTAACGAAATCTAATTTAATTTAATGGTAGAAATTTCTCAATTTTTAAGTTTTCTCCAATAAATTTTTCATAAATCTTTCTTGTCTGCTATGAGTATTGGCAAATTAATTTTATTTTACATGTTAATTTACATGTGGTTTTGAAATGCAGATATGCTATAATTTAAATACAGATGTTTTAAAATGTATATAATACTTGATTTTTGTATATTACCTATCATGGGCATATTGAGGAACTTTTTCAGAGTAGTTGAAGATTTTGATAGCTCTGTGGTCTTTTTTTTGTAAACTTAGATCCTAGTCAAAGTTTTCCTACCCCCTACCTTTCTACGGGGAGCTGAGTGTATGCCATTGTTGATAAATATGATTTTTATTTATAAAAAAAAACAAAACACAACCATGGACCTCACTGTTTCATTAGATAATACATTATGATTTGAAATGTGAGTGCAATTTGAAAATTATTGAGAGTTTGTTGCAGTGCATATGGAAAACTGGCTTTTGCTGGAACTTAAACAGCCTTAAAATTACTATATCTCATGAATGTTCTTTCTACATCTAAAAGATTTTTCTATGGTGAATGTCTACCCTGATGTAAAAGAAAATATGAGTAAAATTCTTTATTTATAACTTCTTATATTTATAACACAATAATTGTTTCGAATTATTTATTTAATAATTACTTTTATAGCTGTTAATCAGTTGGCATTAGACTGGGTATCTGGTAACTGGTACTTTCTGGATGACGTTAGAGAAATGATCCTTCTCTGTAATTCATCCTTACATGTTTGTATCACTGTTATAGATGTGGCACTCAGTAAACCTCGAGGAATTTCATTAGATCCAACAAAAGGGTGAGTTTTACCAATGTTTATTCTATATATTTGTAAATTTAACTAAAATGGTCTATTGGTGAGATTTAAAAAAAAAAGAAAAAAAACCATTTTGCTGGAGTTTTATAACTGTATCGGTTACTTTATACTTAATGTTGTTTATGCTGTTTGTTTTGACTCCTGTTTTTTAACACTACATTGGCGGACAGAAAAACTGCATCACTTGTGAATTTTGCAAATAATGTGTTTTGCGCTACATTGTGGGTTGTTCGAATCCCACCTAACAAATGTTCGAAATGCATTTGTTAGGTGGGATATTTATCTGTGTGAATGAAATCCAATAAAAAGACTCCACCTGATACACCTAATTGCCATAAATATCTTCCCAAAGGGTAAAATGTCTAATTAATGGAAATATGAGAAATCATGCACATGCCAATCACAACAACCAAATATACATTTTATTGCATTTATGTGTACAAACTGAAATGACAAGTTAACGTAATAGTATTACGTACTGTAAATCAGCAAAATAATTCCTCATTTGTTGTTCCTCCTCGAGCTGCAGTTACAACCTTGCATATAAATTATCAGGCGACACAGAAGCCTATGATATATATATAAGCTAGTCTGTAATCAAGTCACAAAAGGAGGTCAGGCAGGCGAAGGCAGATTACAAGAAATCTTTGTCAAAGGATGCTAAGAAAAACAGCAAGGATTTATTTACTTATATAAACTCTAAAAGGAAGGGGTTGAATCTGATTGGTCCGCTTGATATCGATGGTTCAACTGTAGATGATCCTGCTCAGATAGCAAACAAACTGAATGAGTATTTTGCATCTACATTCACAAATGAGGAGTTATTAAGGTTTGAAAATGGCAGAAGGTTATCAAATTGTAGCAGGATGCTTAATGATTTTGTAATAACTGAGAACAAAGTGGAGGAGAAATTGTTGAAGTTAAACATAAGAAAGGCACCTGGGGTGGATGGGATCTATCCAGTTATATTAAAGGAGGCGGCAAAGGAAGTATGCACACCTTTAGCCATAATTATGAGAGCATCCTTGGACTCAGGGGAGGTCCGTGGGGACCTCCCCTGATTCCAAGGGGGAATGAAGGGTGACACGAGTAATTACAGATCAGTTAGTTTAACTTGTGTTCTGGGTAAAATAATGGAGTCGCTGGTTAAAGATGCATTGAAGAATCATCTAGGCAAGACTGCAACAATAATTCAGACACAGCATGGATTTGTTAAGGGAAAGTCTTGTCTGACAAATTTGATTGGATATTATGATATGGTTACAAAGGAACTGGATGCAAAAAATAATTTTGATATTATATACTTGGATTTCAGGAAAGCTTTTGACACTGTTGCGCATGGAAGACTACTGTACAAATTGGAGCAGAATGGTATTAAGGGTAAGTTGCTACAATAGATAAAAGGTTGATTGAGTGGGAGAAGACAGAGGGTGGTAATCAATGGGTGCTGCTCTTTGTCGACTAATATTAGCATTAGTAGAGGCATATGATGCAAGAAAGCAAGCTTATGCAGCATCACCCAAAATTATTAGTCACAGCATCAGCCAAAATTAATAAACCCTGTGGGATTCCACTAATAAATTATTAGTGGAATCCTACAGGGTTCAGTGTTCGGTCCACTGTTGTTTTGTATATTTATCAATGATATTGATGAAGGTATATCAGGCTTAGTGTTGAAGTTTGCAGATGATACAAAGGTTGGCAGGGTTGCTAATGACAGTAATGGCAGTGTGTTACTGCAACAGGATCTAGAGAATTTGGGCAGATGGGCTGAGAAGTGGCAACTGAAGTTTAACATTGACAAATGCAAAGTACTGCATATGGGTAGAAGTAACCCCAGAGAAATGTACCAACTGTGTGGTACTACACTTAAGGTGGTAGAAAATGAAAAAGACTTGGGAGTAATTGTGCAGTCAGATATGAAGTTTTCTGAGCAATGCAGACAGGCTGCCAGGGCAGGTCATGTGGTGTTGTCAATGATATACAGGAATTTTGCTATCAGGGAAAAGGAGGTGATTGTCCCTCTGTATAAGGCAATGGCCTTGAGTACTGTGTGCAGGTCTGGCGGCCTCATTTTAGGAAGGATGTAGATTTGCTTGAGCATGTACAGAGAAAGGCAACAAGATTGGTGAGGGGAATGAAGGGATCCTCTTACCAGGAGAGCCTTAAGTTCTGCAAATTGCAGTAGCTGGAGACTAGGCACCTGCAAGGTGATCTGATTGAGTTGTATAAGACCTTGAATGGGTTGAGCATGCTGAATTCTGATGGGATTCTTCCACTTGTTCAGATTGCGAACCTAAGAGGGCATAAATTGACAACTTCCACAACAACAAAACTTCCATTTGTTGTTGTGGAAGTTGATAGGTTAAATAAATTTAAGGAGGAACTGGACAGGCATTTTGAGGGAATGGTGTGTTTTTTTTTTTTTTTTTTTTTTGGCTGATGCTGCCATACACTTGCTTTCTTGCATCACATGCCACTACTACGATCTGACATAGAGTTAATCAAATTCTGGATATACGGTTGCCCAATTTCATGGTAAAAAAAAAAAAAAAAAAGTAAAATGCAGCCATTATCAACTCACTGCAGGATGGAAGCCTCCTCGACAATTCATGTTGTGAGGGAAATGGACCATAATCTGCCACGCTGGTCCAGTGCAGGTTGGCAGATCGACCGTATTCAGCAGTCAGGGGTTTGAACCCCGGTCTACTCAAAGAGCGTGTGCTACTGCACTTCCGCTCCTACCCACTCGGCTACGGAGGCCTTCCCTTACAATCCTCTCCTGCAGCTGAATCTTACTTGTGGCTTCTTCTGAGTAATTATAGACGGCATTATGTACCGGAAATTTTCAATAGGGTTTAAATGTTCAGAGAGTACTCGGGTCGCAGAAGAGAACGGTCGGTGGATTTTTAGCTGCTGTAAAGGGATAAGTATTTTTAATTTTTACCGTATTCTTCGTTATTTAATGTAGTACATTGTGTTTTACAGAGTTAAATAACATAGTAAATTGCGATTTTTTGGAAGTTATGACTCCCAGTGTTGGCGCCAATATTGTTGAACTAGCCGCCATATTATTGAGGCGCCTCCGTAGCCAGGTGGGAAGGAGCAGCAGTGCGTAGCACACGCTTCTTGATTAGACTGGGGTTCGACCCTGTTACCACCAAATACAGAGGATGCGGAAAGGTCAGGGAATGATCACCGCATATTCCCGGAGCAATATGGCCCTAGTTGCTAATGCTCCTAAAAACCAAATAACAAACAACAGTACTCGGGTCGCAGAAGAGAATGGTCGGTAGATTTTTAGCTGCTGTAAAGGGATAAGTATTTTTAATTTTTACTGTATTCTTCGTTAATTAACGTAGTACATTGTGTTATACAGAGTTAAATAACATAGTACATTACGTTAATTAAAAGTCTAAAAGGTTACCATTAGCCCCTGCCAGAGGTAAAAGTGATTCTTGCACCGCTTATATTGGAATGAGCAGCAGCCTGGTAATGGAGATTTCCAGTACTGCTGGGAGTCATAGTGGAACAAGTAAATACATGGACTGTGTTAGGATAACTAAGAGAAGGAACAGGTGTATGTATACTTGAATGTACACCAATGCTAGGAGTATAGTTAATAAATTTGATGAGCTTGAAGTGCTAGTCAAGACCTCAAAGGCAGATATTGTTGGGATATAAGAGACGTGGTGTCACACAGATATAAGCAGTGCAGAATTGTAATTTGGTGAGTACAATGTGTACAGGAAGCAGTAGCGTAGCTACCCTTTTTCGGCCCCGGAGGCAAAGAACATGTTCGGGCCACTACTTAATTAATGAAAATTACAAAAACAGGAGACAGCCAAAGACGCCGGGCCCCTAAATAGCCCAGGCCCGGAGGCAGTTGCCTTGCCTGCCTACATGGTAGCTACGCCACTGACAGGAAGGATAGACAGGACAGGAAGGGAGGAGGGGTTATGCTTTTGGTTAAGAAACTCATAAATTCTAAGGAAGTGCATCCATTTCCTTAGATTCACATGATGGTGAACAATGCAATGTCGAGTCTGTTTGGTGTGAAATAAGCGCTGGGAAAGGAAAAATTAGAGTAGATGTATGTTATAGGCCTAATGAATCTGATGAGTATAATGAGTAATTGTGCAGAGAAATAGAGTGGGCCAGTAAATCAGAATGTCTTTTAATGGGAGATTTTAACTTTCCAGATATTGACTGGAACTTGTGGATTGGTCACTCGCACACTAGCAAGACTTTTGTGGATTTATTGGATGACTGTTTTCAACAGCAATATGTTCGAGAGGCAACCAGAAGGAGTAATACTCTTGATCTGATTATCAGCAGAGATTATTCATGCTTTAAGAATTTGCAGATAAAGGAACCACTGAGTGACAGTGATCACAATGTACTGATGTGGGAATTAGAGAAGATGTAACTACCATCAAGGCTAAAATGAAGGGCTTTTTCTTTCTTAAAGGTGACTACAGAGGTCTCACACAGTTTTTAAATTCTGTACAGTGGGATCAACTGATGATGTTACCAACGTTTAATTCTAAATGGGAAGCCTTCAGGGACTTAATTTTGGAGGCTGCTAGGTTTTTCATTCCAACTAAGAAATACTGTTCAAGGTTTAGGCCTAAATAGATGTCAGAAGAATTAATGAGGCTCGTGGCAGAGAATAAGAATGTATGGGAAGAATGTATGTAATGTATCAGATGACACAGAAGCTTATGGCAGGTAAAAACTAGTCTGTAATCAAGTCACAAAGGAGGTTAGGCAGGCAAAGGTAGATTATGTGAAATCCTTGGCAAAGGATGCAAAGGAAACCAGAAAACCAGCAGAGTTCTTTACTTATGTAAATTCTAGAAGGAAAGGGACGAATCAGATTGGACAACTTAACATAGATGGGACTCAGGGGAGGTCCCCCTGGACTGGGGGTGTGCAAATGTATCCCCAATTCACAAGGTGACACAAGTAACTATAGACCTGTTAGTTTAACTAGTGTTCCAGGAAAAAAATGGAATCACTGGTTAAAGAAGTATTGCAGGATCATCTAGACAAGACTGCAGTAATAGTTAAGACACAGCATGGGTTTGTTAAAGGGAGGTTAGTCTGATCAATTTGATTAGATACCATTGATGTGGTCACAAAGGAACCGAATGCCGAAAATAATTTTGATATCATATACTTGGATTTCAGGAAAGCTTTTGATACTGTTGCACATAGAAGACTGCTGTACAAATTGGAGAGATATGGCATTAAGGGTAAGTTGCTACAGTGTTGGGCCCATTGTTGTTTTCAGTATTTATCAATGATATTGATGAAGGTATATCAAGTTTAATGTCCACATTTGCAGATGATACAATGGTTGGCATGGTTGTCATGGTTGTTAACAACAGTAAACACAGTTTGCTACTCCAACGGCGCCTCCGTAGCCAGGTGGGAAGTAGCAGCAGTACATAGCACATGCTTCTTGATTAGACCGGGGTTCGAGCCCGTCACCACCAAATACGGAGGATGTGGAAAGGTCACGAAATGACCACCACATATCCCGGAGCAATATGGCCTTAGTAGCTAATGCTCCTAAAAATCAAATAACAAACAAACAAACAACTACTCCAACTGGACCTAGATAAGTCGGGAAAATTGGCTGAGAAGTGGCAACTGAAGTTTAACCTTGACAAATGCAAAGCACTGCATATGGGTAGCTATAACCGAAGAGAAATGTACCAACTGTTTGGTACTACACTCAGGGAAGTGGAAAGTGAAAAAGATATGGGGGTAATTGTGCAGTCAAATATGAAGTTTTCTGAACAATGCAGACAGGCTGCCAGGGCAGGTCATGGAGCCTTGTCAATGATATATATAGGAATTTTGCTGACAGGGGTTGATTATCCTGTTATACAAGGCAGTGGTCAGGTCACACGTAGAATACTATGTACTGGTCTGGAGGCCTCATTTTAGGAGGGATGTAAAGTTACTAGAATGAGTACAGAGAAGGGCAACAAGATTGGTGAGGGGAACAAAGGGGTTCTCTTACCAAGAAAGGCTTAAATTGTGCAAATTTCAGCGCCTGGAGAGTAGGCACCTGTGAGGTGATCTGATTGAGGTGTATAAGGCCTTGAATGGGTTGAGCAAGTTGAATGCTGATGGGGATTCTTCCTCTTGCTCAGATTAAGAACCTGAGGGGACACTGTTTCAAATTGAGGAAAGATAGTTGTAGAATAGTCGGGTTTTTTTTTGGTTAATGCTGCATAAGCTTGCTTTCTTGCATCGTATGCCTCTGCCAATGCAGACTTTTGCCGGGCCAGTTCAACATTGTAATGCCAGCATTTCTGATGTATGACTGCACCTTAAGGAGAGAAAAACAAGGGAAAACATTGTTGTAACTATGTTTTAAGACATTGTGAGACAAGAAGAGAAACTCATTAAATCTAAATAGCATAAAACTTACTAATTTTGCTGTGTGGCAAGGTGCTGAGTCCTGTTGAAAAATGCAGTTTTGGATGTGTGTGCTGATCCCAAATAACAGGTTTTAGGCACTCCTCCAAAATAGCAGTGTAGGTTTATGCATTAACCGTTCTGTTAATAAACTTAATTCGGCCCACCCCTTTGCTTATTATGCATCCCCAGACCATCTGACTGGTGGGCGGGGAACTTTACAGTTGGTGTATGCAGTCAGGATGGTATGCTTCCGATTTTTGTCTTCTGACGTATCGCTTCCCATCCAAGCTATGCAGGTTGAATTTCAATTTGTCAGAAAAGGCGATGGTGTCCCATTGCTCTTTTGTCCATGAAACATGCATTTTAGCCCAAGTAAGTCACTTCTTCTTCTTCTTGGGCCGATAGGAATGCTGGTACATTCCGAAAGCTGGCTTTGGATCGTTCATGCATGTGTTTCAAATGGGTGCCTCCGTAGCCAGGTGGGAAGGAGCAGCAGTGCGTAGCACATGCTTCTTGATTAGACCGGGGTTCGAGCCCATCACCATCAAATACGGAGGATGCGGAAAGGTCAGGGAATGACCTTTGTCATTCCCTGACCTTTCAGGGAATGACAAAGGAGGATGCGGAAAGGTCAGGGAATGACAAAGGTCATTCCCTGACCTTTCAGAAGAAGTGCTATTATAACCCTGTATAAAGAAAGTTATTCTGTGAGAAGTATTGTAATGCTCCTAAAAAAATCAAATAACAAATAGCACTTGTTATTTGTTACAAATAGGAATTGCACTTGTTACAAATAGGAATGCTCCTAAAAAAATCAAATAACAAATAGCACTAGACTCTGAGATGTCCAGAGGACATCTCAGAGTCTAGGTTTATGCAGTCAGTCAGAAATCAGTTTTAGATCAGGAGCATGGGGATTACGAAGGCATAGCCGTTTCAAATATCGATCTTGGGAAGGTGTAGTCACTCTCCTATGGCCTGATCCAGGTCTTCTCTTCACATCACCGGTTTCACGCTTTAATTTCAGCTCCTGGGATACTGTTGACTGGCGGCAGCCTATTTTATCAGCGATAACATGCATAGAAAGCCCTTCCTGGGACAGAGCAACAGCTATATTTTTTTTTCTTGGTGTCACCTGAAAAAAAAGGTGATACTGTTGGTACTGTTGATTGGTGGCAACCTATTTTATCAGCGATTGCATGCATAGAAAGTCCTTCCTGGGACAGAGCAACAGTTACTTTTTTTTCTTGGTGTGAACTGAATATATGGAGCCATGCTTACACCTCTGCAAAACAGGATACTAATGAGCGTGTATACCCTTCCAGTGCCATATTTATAGAATGGCTGATGCAATACCTTGCTACTACTGTCTGATGCAATACCGTGCAATTACTGTCTGATCCAATACCGTGCAATTACTGTCTGATGCAATACTGTGGAGTTACTGTCTGATGCAATAGAAGTATTATCTGACAGAATACCTTTGCTTTGCAATAAACAAAATGACTGTAATCAAACAATGTGTTATATGTTTCACTACAAATGTTACTTTTTTTAAGGTGATGCAGTTTTTTTTGTCTGCCACTGTATAGCTAGTGAACTTCACCAAAGTGTAGCTGTAGGAGAATGAAGGATTTCACACAGTGATTTCTTTCTCATTTTAAGCAGTCAGAAATGACTGCACAGAAACACCAGAAAAGTAGTGCGCAGATACAGTATCAATTGGAACTTTTATTTCAGCAAGAAAATTGATTGCAACACAGATATAATGAGACAGCATGCTATCCTATTAGAAATTTAGCATTAGCATTAGCATTAGCAGAGGCATATGATGCAAGAAAGCAAGCTTATTCAGCATCAGCCAAAAAAAAAAAAAAAAAACCCACTCCCATTTCACCCCTCCGTTCGTTCGAAATACCTGTCCAGTTGAGCTTTAAATTTGTTTAGGCTATCAACTTCAACAACAAGTGATGGAAGTCGGTTCCACCAACCAACCACCCGCTGGCCAAAGGCAAATTTCCGCACATCTATCCGACATCCGTCCTTCCTCAATTTGAATTTATGCCCTCTGAGGTGATTATTCTGAGAAAGATGAAGAATCCCATTGGCATTGAGCATGCTCAAACCATTCAAAGCCTTATACACCTCTATCAGATCACCTCGCCGGTGCCTAGTCTCCAAACTCTGTAATTTGCAAAACTTAAGCCTTTCTTCGTAAGAGCAACCCTTTGTTCCATTTACTAATCTTGTTGCCCTTCTCTGTACCCGTTCCAGCAGCTCTACATCCTTCTTGAAATGAGGCCTCCAGACCTGTATACAGTACTCAAGATGTGGCCTTACCATTGCCTTATACAAGGGAATAATCACCTCCTTATCCCTGCTAGAAAAATTCCTGTATATCATTGACAAGACACCATGAGCTACTCTTGCAGCTCGTCTGCACTGCTCAGAGAACTTCATATCTGCCTGCACAATTACCCCCAGGTCCTTTTCATTCTCCACCACTGTCAGTGTAGTACCGCAGAGTTGATACGTTGCTCTGGGGTTACTGTTTCCCATATGCAGCACTTTACATTTGTCGATGTTAAACCTCATTTGCCACCTCTCAGCCCATCTGTTCAACCTTTCCAGATCCTGTTGCAGCAGCATAGCGTCAGTATTGTCCTTAACGACCCTGCCAACCTTTGTATCATCTGCAAACTTGGACATTAAACTTGATATCCCATCATCAATATCATTCATAAACACCGAAAACAACAACGGACCCAACACTGAACCTTGAGGAACTCCACTAATAACATTAGTCCACGTTGAGCAGTGTCCATTGATTACCACTCTCTGTCTTCTGCCACTCAACCATCCCCTTATCCATAGCAGCAATTTGCCTCGAATGCCACACTGCTCCAATTTGTGCAGCAGTCTTCCATGTGCAACAGTATCAAAAGCCTTTCTAAGATCCAAATATATAATATCAAAGTTATTCCCTGCATCCAGTTCTTTTGTGACTACATCATAGTATCCAATCAAATTGGTCAGGCAAGACCTGCCCTTAACAAAACCATGCTGCGTCTGAGCTATAACTGAATTCTTGTCTAGATGATCCTGCAGTGCTTCTTTAACCAGTGCCTCCATTAATTTACCTGGAACAGAAGTTAAACTAACAGGTCTATAATTACTTGTGTCAGCCTTTGATCCTCCTTTGTGAATTGGGGTTACATTTGCACATCTCCAGTCTATGGGTACCTCCCCTGAGTCCAAAGAAGCTCTCATAATTATGGCTAGGGGTTTGCATACTTCCTTTGCTGCCTCCTTTAATATAACTGGATAGATCCCATCCACCCCAGGTGCCTTTTTTATGTTTATCCTCAACAATCTCTCCTCCACTTTCCTCTCAGTTATTACAAAATCATCCAGCTCACTGCCAATGTTTACTTTACCTACATCATTCTCCTTCCTGAATAACTCCTCATGCGTGAATGTAGATGCAAAATACTCGTTTAGATTGTTAGCCACCTGAGCAGGATCCTCAACTGTTGAACCATCAATATCCAGTGGACCAATCTGATTCATCCCTTTCCTTTTCGAGTTCAAGTATGTAAAGAACTCTTTTCTGTTTTTCTTTGCATCCTTTGCCAAGGATTTTTCATAGTCTGCCTTTGCCTGCCTAATCTCCTTTGTGACTTGGTTACAGACCAACTTATATCTATCATAGCCTTCCATGTCACCCATTAATTTGTATGTATCCCATGCATTTTTCTTCTCTGCCACATGTCTCATTAGTTCATCTGACAACCATTTAGGCCTAAACCTTGAACAATATTTCTTAGTTGGTATGTAAAGCCTGGTAGCCTCCAAGATTAGTTCCTTGAATGCTTCCCATTTTGAGTTTGCTGTTGGTAACATCATCAGTTGGTCCCACTGTATAGAATTTAAATACTGTCTCAGACCATCATAGTCGCCTTTACGAAAACAAAAACCCTTCCCTTTACCTCTGATGGTAGTTACCTCCTTGAGTAAATCCCACTTCAACACACTGTGATCACTGCCACCTAGTGGTTCATTTATCTGCAGGTTCTTAATGCATGAAGAATCACTACTGATAATCAGATCAAGAGTATTGCTCCCTCTTGTTGCCTCACGAACATGCTGATGTAGAAAACAATCATCCAATAAATCCACAAAAGCCTTGCTAGTGTGCGAGTGACCAACCCACAAATTCCAGTCAATATCTGGGAAATTAAAGTCCCCCATTATAAGACTCTCTGATTTACTGGCCCACTCTATTTCCCTGTACAATATCTTATTATACTCATCAGAGTCATTAGGCCTATAGCACACTCCTACTCTCAATTTTGATTTCCCTATGCTTATGTCACACCAAACTGACTCGACACTGCCCTGTCCATCGATGTCGACTGGCTTCACTTCCTTGGACTTTATGTGTTTCTTAATTAATAGCATAACCCCTCCTCCCCTCCTGTCCTGTCTATCCTTTCTATACACATTGTATTCCCCAAATTCCAGCTCCGCATTACTTATATCTGTGTGACACCACGTCTCTGATATCCCAACAATATCTGCCTTTGATGTTTTGAGCAATACCTCAAATTCATCAAATTTATTTACCAAACTGCTAGCATTGGTGTACACGCAGGTATACATGCACCTGTTTCTATTCTTAGCTACCCTAACACAACCCATGTGTTTACTTGTACCGCAATGACTACCAGCAGTCTCTGAAATATCCTGCATCTTGTTTTTCAGACTTCTGCTCATTTCAATAGAAGCAGTGCAAGAATCACTTCCACCTCTGCCACTGGCTACTGTTAATCTATTAGTCCTTGTATCCCCCCCAACTAGCAGTTTTCCGACCCACCTAACACTGCCTCGACAGCATCAGCAAAAATTCTTGCACCCTTTCTATTTAAGTGTATCCCATCCCTGTAAAAGCAATCTCTCCTGTTAACAAGTACAGTCCAGGCTGAAAAAAATTCTACCCCTTGAGCCTTGCACAATCCCTCCAGGGCCGAATTGATCGACAAGGCTCTCATCATATACTCCCTCCTATCGTGTCTGGGCAGAATTGCAGACACTTTCAAGTTCAAACCTAATTCACGACTTTTTTTCAACAGTGACCTGTACTTGCTAAGTAATTCCGCCGGTCTCCTACTCTTAATATCATTAGTGCCAACGTGTACAACTATATCACCTTTTGTGCCCTTAAAAGATGATATCCGCTCTACAACGTCATCAACCTTTGCCCCTGGCAGACATACCCTGGTCCTATTCCACCTATCCTTTTTACAAAAATATGCCAGCATGTGGAGGTTGGGATTGTTGACTGGTAATGATATATTTCTCAGGAATCAGATGAATGA
Source organism: Mastigoproctus giganteus (assembly GCF_048544385.1). Taxonomy (NCBI): domain Eukaryota; kingdom Metazoa; phylum Arthropoda; class Arachnida; order Uropygi; family Thelyphonidae; genus Mastigoproctus; species Mastigoproctus giganteus. The sequence continues at coordinate 41,422,288 of NC_143587.1, read as the reverse complement.
AATTGACATCTTTTTATTTATATTCAGTAGATTTCTATATGGAAATTTGCTGCATTCAGTTAATTTCTAAGGAGGGAAAAAATTACTGTCATATCCAGAAGATAACAGCCAGGTTCATCAATGATCCCTTTCATTCTGTCACTCAGAAATCTTAGTTTTTCTATATGCCTTTCCTATAGATAATTCCATAGGTCCATTGTTCTGAATTGTCAACTGTAATTCTACTGTCTTCCAAATACATCAACCAGTCATCACATACTCACAGTTCATCTCCAAGCGCATTACATTCGATCTCATCGTCTTAATTTATTCTTTGTTTATTTTGTTGAATAAATGTCTCTCAATTTATTTCTTAAAAATTGAAACTTACTGAAATTCAACTCCAGTATAAGCAATTTCTTCTGGTTTCTCAACCAGATAAACGAAATTCATTTGTGGTATTAGAATAAAACATCCTTTTGTTTTTTGGTTTCTGGGTAATATACAACTCTTATGTCTGTAACATTAAAATAAAACATTATGATCAGAATGGCAGTAGCTTTTTGTATTTTTTTTCCCTCCATTCCTAATACCCTTCAGAAACTTATAACATTAACATGTGTAAATAGTTTTGAATAGTTTATAGTTAAGTTTTGTAAATTAAAGTTCATTATCCAATGTCATTTTTTTTTTCACTCTTCTGATTGCTTTCTTAAAATAGTTACTTTCAAATAAGATATGCAGCATACTGACAATCTTCTCTGACAAAACTAAAAATAAGCTTTAACCCTTGATAGGATCAGAGATTAGATTCATACACTTTCACAACTGACCATTAAGCCTTCATTATTTTATCATTGCATTTACTGTCCTATATTTCTAATTTTAAAATTTTGTCTTAACTGATATAGTATAATATTATTTATTTGTGTTGGGTGGTTTTTTTTTTTTTTTTTTTTTTTGGAACATTCATTTGGCCCATGTACATTATGTCCTATATTTTTGGATATTGCATCCTATATTTCTGCAACAGTTTCCCCCATTTTCAATTGTAAATCTAGTAGAAGTACTGTTTTCGTGTTGCTGTCCCAATTGGTCTACTTCACTGAAGGAAGTATGGCTGAACCTATTCACAAAAAAAGTAACATAAGCAAAGATGCATGGTCAGTCACTATTCAGAGGGCAATTAGAAGGGGATAGCAGGATCAAAATTTTTATCCCTATGATTTTTATCCCCACTCAGTGAAAATATCAAAGGTCGCCCTAGCTTTTTTTTTGGCCATCCAATGAACTGGCAATTTTTGAAAAGCTACGCCTTTCATTGGCCGCGGTCTTAATGATTGATTTATGAGCAATGGTTTTAACATCCGATCTCCTAAAGTGTTTGAACAAAATAGGAGTGTTATGCAATCCTTTGCTGCTTTGAACCCACCAACAGTTTTTTGCATTTTTGATATGTAAGTTCTATTTGACATTTTTTTTCCCTATGATTTTTTATACAGGGTGATTCACTACCAGTGCGACAAACTTGCAGGAGGTGTAGGGGGCACAAAGATGAATCGGAATCACATAGCATTGCAGGGTCCGAAATGCCTTCGTCATGCAGTAGAGGACGTTGAACTTTTATTTGGGATCTGTTTTATTTCCAGTCTAATTCTGTTAGTGAAATGCAAAAGTTAGTTTATAATTATTCTGTATATTGTAATGCTAATAATTCATTATATTAATGAAAATGCATTTTATCCCTTATAGCTTGATGTTTTTTACCGAGTGGGGGAGTACAGCACCACTTCTAGAAAGAGCCCGCCTTGATGGTTCTGAAAGAACAAAACTTGTTGAGCATAAGATAGTATATCCATATGGTGTAACAGTTGATTATCCCACAGAACAGGTATTCTGGGTTGATACTTATTTGGATGTCATTGAACGTGTCAATTATGATGGTACCAATAGGCGCACCATTATTCAAGGAATGCCAGTAAGTTATATTATATATATATTGGTATTGTGTTTTAATAGAATTTTAGGTATTGCAATATGTGATTAGTATTAGTAGTGGCAAATGATGCAAGAAAATAAGCTTATAGAGCATTAGTCCCCCCCGCCCCCCACACACACACACTTCCCATCTCACCTGTCTATCCCCTGTAACATTTTTTTTTTTTTTTTTTTAATGAAAACCCCAAACACGAAAGGTATCAAAACCTATAATACTTAGTACCGTGCATGAGTTGAAGGAGAAGTATGGGGGGGGGATGCCGGAAACTTTGCTCTAGAGACTAAACATGGGTTTCACCACTTCAAGCCTCCAGTAAGCAAAGTGGTCTAGTTCTTGAATTTATTCAGACTTCCTGCTTCTAGAATTCCAGATGGAAGTTTGTTATGACAATCAACTACCTGCTGACTGAAGACAAATTTCCATATATCTGTCCTGTGACCATTCTTCCTCAGTTTGAATTTATACTCCCTCATATGTATAGTTTGAGCAGGAGAAAGAATTCCATTGGAACATTAATAAGTTTACTTAATCCATTCAGAGCCTTCTCTACTACTGTGAGTGCGGTACCACACAATTGGTATGTTAATCTGGGATTACTGCTACCCATATGAAGTATAAGGCATTTGTAAATGTTAAACTTCAATTTCCACTTCTTAACCCACTGCCTAATTTACCTATATCTTGTTGCAGTGGCATACCCTGATTTACTGTCATTAGTCATTCTGCCAACTTTCGTATCTTCTGCAGTTATAACTAGATAGCGTTAGCTTCGTATAGTATATTACATTATATTATATAATATTGTCAATTAATCAGTAAAATCTATTAATCTTGTTAAACTTCATTGTCAAATTAAATTGTACTTTTTAACTAAATACATATAACGACTTAGATTTTACAAACGTAACATAATTAATTAATACATAACTTGATATGGAAGTTATATAAACGGAACTCGTAGATAATACTCAATACTGAAAAATAAATATATATATATAGTGTTATAACTGCGTTGGGATACAAGTTTAGGGTTATAATTTGTACTGAAATTGAAATCACGACTCAGACCAGAGCAGCAAAGCAAAAGGCTCAAGCTAATGGGAGTGCTGTGGCTCAGGGGAGAACTGGGTGGGGGGGAGTTGCCCTCTGAATCACAGCCTTTTAAAATGCATTGCTTGCTTGATGTTTGTGGAGCAGTCGGGTACGGGACATGATATTGCCATGGGGGATGTCTTTGGGTGTGTGCGTGATGTAAGGAGTGTAAGGAAATCAGGCGACAACTCAGCATTGTTATGGGCCTATATGAGAGCTTGAAGGACAGGGTGGATGTCTTCGAAGGATCTAAATTGAAGGGCCCATCAAGCTCTTAGCTGCCCACATCAACGCCAGAGCCTGCACTTGATCATCACACAACACAGCGGCAACCCCCAAGGCAGAATGCACTTGTCCCACAGGAACTAGTAGTTGTTGGTGACTCTATTGTCAGGGAAACGGGGAACATGGTATGTAAAAAGGATAGGTGGAACAGGACCAGGGTATGTCTGCCAGGGGCAAAGGTTGATGATGTTGTAGAGCGGATATCATCTTTTAAGGGCACAAAAGGTGATATTGTTGTATACGTTGGCACTAATGATATTAAAAGTGGGAGACCAGCGGAATTACTTAACAAGTACAGGTCACTATTGAAAAAAGCCATGAATTAGGGTTGAATTTGAATGTGTCTGTGTCTGCTATTATGCCCAGACATGATAGGAGGGAGTATATGAAACTACAATGTCATCAAAAGTTGAGGCCTGACGTAGCCCAGTGGTCAGGAGTGAGAGTGCATAGCACGCGTTCCTTGAGTGGACCGGGGTTCAAGCCCGTGACTACTAAATACGATAAATATTTGTATTGACGATTTATTGTAAACTCTACTGACTTGGTTGTCGTTCCGGAGTATAAACAGAAATCAAAAGTTGATGACATTGTAGAGCAGATATCATCTTTTAAGGGCACAAAAGGTGATGTTGTTGTTGTACACATTGGAACTAATGACATTATGAGTAAGGGATCTGCAGATTTCTCAACAAGTACAGGTCAATGTTGAAAAAAAGTTGCGAGTTAGGGAGGGTCGAATGTGAAAGTGTCTGCAATTCTGCCCAGACACGATAGGAGGGAGTATATGATGAGAGCCTTGTTCATCAATTCGGCCCTGGAGAGATTGTGCAAGACTCAAGGGGTACAGTTTTTTTTGGATTACTCTATGCTTGTTGAGAGGTGAGACTGCTTCTACAGGGATGGGGTGCACATAAATAGAAAGGGTGCAAAAATATTTGCAGATGTTATTGAGGCAGTGTTAGGTGGGTCGGAAAACTGCTAGCTTGGGGGGGATACACAGTCTGAAAGGTTACGAGTAGCCGCTGGCAGAAGTGAAAGTGATTCTTGCACCGCTTCTATTGGAATGAGCAGCAGCCTGGAAAACAAGATGCAGGGTATTTCAGAGATTACTGGGAGTCATTGCGGTACAAGTAAACACATGGGTTGTGTTAGGGTAGCTAAGAATAGGAACAGGTGCATGTATTGTGTGTACACCAATGCTAGGAGTTGGGTAAATAAATTTGATGAATTTGAGGTATTGCTCAAAACATCAAAGGCAGATATTGTTGGGATATCAGAGACGTGGTGTCGCACAGATATAAGGAATGCAGACTGAAAATTGGGGAGTACAATGTGTACAGAAAGGATAGACAGGATAGGAAGGGAGGAGGGGTTATGCTATTAGTTAAGAAACACATAATAAAATCCATTGAAGTGGAGCCATTCGACATCGTTGGACAGTGCAGTGTCGAGTCAGTTTGGTGTGACATAAGCACTGGGAGATCAAAATTGAGAGGAGGAGTGTGTTATAAGCCTAATGACTCTGATGAGTATAATAAAAAAACTGTACAGGGAAATAGAGTGGGCCAGTAAATCAGAGAGTCTTATAATGGGGGATTTTAATTTCCCAGATATCGACTGGAATTTGTGGGTTGGTCACTCACACACTAGCAAGGCTTTTGTGGATTTATTGGATGATTGTTTTCTACATCAGCATGTTTGGGAGGCAATTAGAGAGAGTAATACTCTTTATCTGATTTTCAGTAGTGATTCTTCATGCATTAAGAATCTGCAGATAAAGGAACCACTAGGTGGCAGTGATCACAGTGTGCTGAAGTGGGATTTACTCAGAGGTAACTACCATCAGGGGTAAAGGGAAGGGTTTTTGCTTTCGTAAAGGCGACTATGATTGTCTGAGAGTATTTAAATTCTATACAGTGGGACCAACTGATGATGTTACCAACAGCAAATTCAAAATGGGAAGCATTCAAAGAATTTATCTTGGAAGCTACTAGGCTTTACATATCAACTAAGAAATGGATGTCAGATGAACTAATGAGACATATGGCAGAGAAGTAAAATGCATGGGATACATATAAATTACTGGGTGACATGGAAGCCTATGATAGATAGATATAAGCTGGTCTGTAACCAACTCACAAAGGAGATTAGGCAGGCAAAGGCAGATTATGAGAAATCCTTGGCAAAGGATGCAAAGAAAAACAGAAAAGAGTTCTTTACCTATGTAAACTCTAGAAGGAAAGGGATGAATCAGATTGGTCCACTGGATATTGATGGTTCAACTGTTGATGAACCTGCTCAGGTGTGTAACAAACTAAACGAATATTTTTTGCATCTATATTCACACATGAGGAGTTATTCAGGAAGGGGAATGCCAGAGGTGAAGTAAACTCTGCAGTGAGCTAGATGATTTTGTAATAACTGAGAGGAAAGTGGAGGAGAAATTGTTGAGGATAAACATTAATACTGCTGAATTTGCAATTGAGGGATTGTTATACGCAGTACAAATGCAACAGAAACCTAAAAATGTCATGAAACTGTGAGACATAAAATCTTACAAATATATTTCTCTTAGTAAGTAGAGTGTGCGTGTGTGTGGAAGTAAAGCACTGAAGGAATAACGAAAACTTCATTAAGGAAATATTTCCATTAGCGTCAGTAGGCCTGCTAATGCAATTAAGGTATATGGTGAACAATGGTATGGCAGGATTGAAATTAAAAGCTCCTGAACAGTGTAATAGTTCATTCCCTCTATTACACTGCTATCTGGTGATGAAACACTTAGTGCATTTTTAGCATTAGCATTAGTAGAGGCATTTGATGCAAGAAAGCAAGCTTATGCAGCATCAGCCAAAAAAAAAAAAAAAACCCACTTCCACTTCACCCCTCTGTTCCTTCAAAATACCTGTCCAGCTGAGCCTTAAACTTATTTAGGCTATCAACTTCCACGAAAGGATGGACGTCTGTTCCACCAACCAACCACTCGCTGGCAAAAGGCAAATTTCCGCACGTCTATCCTACATCTGTCTTTCCTCAATTTGAATTTATGCCCTCTCAGGTGATTATTCTGAGCGAGAGGAAGAATCCCATCAGCATTGAGCATGCTCAAACCATTCAATGCTTTATACACCTCTATCAGATCACCTCACTGGTGCCTAGTCTCCAGACACTGTAATTTGCAAAACTTAAGCCTTTCTTCGTAAGAGCACTCCTTTGTTCCATTCACTAATCTTCTTGCCCTTCTCTGTACTCGTTCCAGCAGCTCTGCATCCTTCTTGAAATGAGGCCTCCAGACCTGTATACAGTACTCTAGGTGTGGCCTGACCATTGCCTTATACAAGGGAATAATCACCTCCTTATCCCTGCTAGAAAAATTCCTATATATCATTGACAATACACCATGAGCTACTCTTGCAGCCCGTCTGCACTGCTCAAAGAACTTCATATCTGCCTGCACAACCACCCCCAGGTCCCTTTCATTCTCTACCACTGTCAGTGTAGTACCACAGAGTTGATACGTTGCTCTGGGGTTGCTGTTTTCCATGTGTAGTATTTTACATTTGTCAATGTTAAACTTCATTTGCCACTTCTCAGCCCATCTGCTCAACCTTTCCAGATCCTGTTGCAGCAGCATAGTGTCAGTAGTGTCCTTGACAACCCTGCCTACCTTTGTATTGTCTGCAAACTTCGACATTAAGCTTGATATACCATCATCAATATCATTTATGAATACAGAAAACAATAATGGACCCAACACTGAGCCCTGAGGGACTCCACTAATAACATTAGTCCACGACGAGCAGTGTCCATTGATTACCACTCTCTGTCTTCTCCCCCTCAACCACCCCTTTATCCACAGCAGCAATTTGCCTCCAATGTCACACTGCTCCAATTTGTGCAGCAGTCTTCCATGTGCAACAGTATCAAAAGCCTTTCTAAGATCCAAGTATATAATATCAAAGTTATTCCCTGCATCCAGTTCCTTTGTGACTGCATCATAGTATCCAATCAGATTGGTCAGGCAAGACTTCCCCTTAACAAAACCATGCTGTGTCCGAGCTATAACTGAAGTCTTGTCTAAATGATCCTGCAGTGCTTCTTTAACTAGTGCCTTCATTTTTTCCTGGAACAGAAGTTAAACTCACAGGTCTATAATTGCTTGTGTCAGCCTTTGATCCTCCTTTGTGAATTGGGGTCATATTTGCACATCTCCAGTCTGTGGGTACCTCCCCTGAGTCCAAGGAAGCTTTCATAATTATGGCTAAGGGTTTGCTTACTTCCTCTGCTGCCTCCTTTAATATAACTGGATAGATCCCATCCACCCCGGGTGCCTTTCTTGTGTTTATCTTCAACAATTTCTCCTCCACTTTACTCTCAGTTATTACAAGATTCTCTAGCTTACTGCTAGAGTTGAATACAACTCTGGCTTTCCCCTCGCTAAATAACTCCTCATGTGTGAATGTCGATGCAAAATATTCATTTAGTTTGTTAGCTACCTGAGCAGGATCATCAACAGTTGACCCATCGATATCAAGTGGACCAATCTGATTCATCCCCTTCCTTCTAGAGTTTACATAAGTAAAGAACTCTCTTTGCTGTTTTTCTTTGCATCCCTTGCCAAAGATTTCTCGTAATCTGCCTTCGCCTGCCTAACCTCCTTTGTAACTTGGTTACAGATCAACTTGTATCTATCATAGGCTTCTGTGTCATGTGTTAATTTGTATGTATCCCATGCATGTTTCTTCTCTGCCATATGCCTCATCAGTTCATCTGACATCCATTTAGGCCTAAACCTTGAACAATATTTCTTAGTTGGTATGTAAAGCCTAGTAGCTTCCAAGATAAGTTCTTTGAATGCTTCCCATTTTGCATTTGCTGTTGGTAACATCATCAGTTGGTCCCACTGTATAGAATTTAAATACTGTCTCAGCCCATCGTAGTCGCCTTTACGAAAGCAATAACCCTTCCCTTTACCCCTAATGGTAGTTACCTCTTTGAGTAAATCCCACTTCAGCACACTGTGATCACTGCCACCTAGTGGTTCATTTATCTGCAGATTCTTAATGCATGAAGAATCACTGCTGATAATCAAATCAAGAGTATTCCTCCCACTAGTTGCCTCCTGAACATGCTGATGCAGAAAACAATCATCCAATAAATCCACAAAAGCCTTGCTAGTGTGTGAGTGACCAGCCCCCAAATTCCAGTTAATATCTGGGAAATTAAAATCCCCCATTATAAGACTCTCTGATTTACTGGCCCACTCTATTTCCCTGTAGAGTTTCTTATTATACTCATCAGAGTCATTAGGCCTATAGCACACTCCTACTCTCAATTTTGATCTCCCAATGCTTATGTCACACCAAACTGACTCGACACTACACTGTCCAGCGATGTCCACTGGTTTCACTTCCTTGGATTTTATGTATTTCTTAACTAATAGCATAACCCCTCCTCCCTTCCTATCCAGTCTATCCTTTCTGTAGACGTTGTACTCCCCAAATTCCAGTTCTGCATTCCTTATATCTGTACCCAGCAGTCTCAGGGCCGAATTGATCGACAAGGCTCTCATCATATACTCCCTCCTATCGTGTCTGGGCAGAAGTCTCTGATATCCCAACAATATCTGCCTTTGATGTTTTGAGCAATACCTCAAATTCATCAAATTTATTTACTAAACTCCTAGCATTGGTGTACACGCAAGTATACATGCACCTATTTCTATTCTTAGCTACCCTAACACAACCCATGTGTTTACTTGTAACGCAATGACTCCCAGCAGTCTCTGAAATATCCTGAATCTTGTTTTTCAGGATTCTGCTCATTCCAATAACACTGCCTCGATATCATCAGCAAATATTCTTGCACCCTTTCTATTTAAGTGTATCCCATCCCTGTAGAAGCAATCTCTCCTGTTAACAAGTACAGTCCAGGCTGAAAAAAATTCTACCCCCTTGAGCCTTGCACAATCTTTCCAGGGCCGAATTGATCGACAAGGCTCTCATCATATACTCCCTCCTATCGTGTCTGGGCAGAATTGCAGACACTTTCAAATTCAACCCTATTTCACGGCTTTTTTTTCAACAGTGAAAGAGTGTTGATGGAGCAGTTCAAATGTATTGTGAACAGGTGACGTTAAAGATGAAAGCATTTTGTTGTGTGGGAAAAAAGTATTCTGTTTTTCCCACGAAAGGAAGAAGAGTGAGTTTAAAGAATAACCTCCATGATTGAGTCAGGTTTAAATTAAATAGGGGGAGATGTGTAAATGCGTGTAAACTCTTCTGGGGTTTGCACGTAAGCTTGCGTATAAAAAAAGTAGTACAAGGGGCGATTGTAACTTTCAATCAATTCAATAAATAAATAGAAGGAAATAAATAAGGTGCTCGCGCCAAAAGAGGGGTTTGTGGTTGTTGTTCGGAGGGGTTGCAGACTTCCAGTGGTAGTTCTGGATTCAGTTCGGGTCCAGTTCTGGGAATGTCCAGCTATATAGTAAAGGGTTCCGCCGGGCATGTTCTTGTGCTAGAAGTTAATCCGGTAGTTGAATAACAAGCCAGTCAAATAATGGCTTCTGTTCTCGAAATCCCAAAATAAGACAGTACTGGAAGAGCTATACAGCAGAGATGCAGTGTTCAACTAAGAAGAGAGAGAGAGACATCACTGCACTCTGTGGAAGGAATCCCACCATGAAAGAGAAGGAAGATAAGTCCTCTGAACAGTGTTGTTTTGGAAATGGTACTTAGATAAAGTGGGAGATTATTTTAGAGTAAGGTTGAAGTTGAAGAAACACGAGAAATAAGGAAATGTTTAGTATTGAGTTGGTTTATTGGTTGAAGTTGTAAAGAAAATTGATATTGCTAAATTAAGAGAGATTAAATGGAATTGTTAGCATTAAGTTATTGACTTATGGATTGCTGTTGTGAAGAGAATTGATATTGGTGATTAAGATTGAATGTGTTTAATGTTTGAAGCTGTAGAGAGAGTTGAGATTGTTAAGTGGGAGAAATTTTATGGAACTGATAGCATGTATTAACAGATTAAATGAGAAAAATGAATAGATTAGATGTAAATGAACATAATTTGTATGATAAGTGACTTTTGTTTTGTATTTGTGTCATAGCTCTTCAGAAACTGACAGCTCAAATGTAATATATATACGATATATAATATATATACTCATGGGGGGGGGGATATCCCTTAGCTGCTGGAAATTCTCATTTTTTCACACAGTCAGGTAGCTTGTGGGACTTAGTGCTTAAGGGAAGCTGCTGTACGAAAATCATAGCAATGGCCACTGACAGTGATACTAAGGTAAAGGGAAATAAAAATTAATAAATAAATACCCCCCCCTACAACTAAGATTTGGTTTCCTTACCCAGCTTAACTGTTAGTCCCTTTCTTTCGTTAATATGGATGTAGTGCCATAAAAAGTCAAAAAGACTTTTTTGAAGATGAGGGAATAAGGGGGGGGATTAAACTGCAACTCGTCTACAACTATCTCAGTACAAAGCACCAACCACACAGAATCCAAAGGATGTTTTCTGCCGCTAATTAACTATGTACCAAAATTACATCCAGTTTAAACAATAACACTATTGAGTTTCTTAAGTACTCACTCTATTTGGACAGGTAGTATGGATGCTTATTTACAAAAAATTATTTTTTTGTTTTTAGTATGTTTAATAATTTTTGCTAGAATATTTATTATTGTAATAAAAGTGTGATTTAAAACATGAATTCAAGTAATTACTTGTTTTTTTCCTTACTTTATTGCACCTAATTGTCATCAAAATTTATTGCGAAAAATGTTTTTTTTTTCGAATACTGATATTAATACTGGTATCCCGGTTTCATAAATTAAAAATACCAAAATACTGGTATTAAGATTTTGACTAGTATTGTGAACCCTACTTCTAGCATTAAAGTGCTATGTATACATGCAAGAATACATGCACTTGTTCTTACTCTTAGTTACCGTAACACAGCCCATGTATTAACTTGTTCCATGATGACTCCCAGTAGCTCTTGAAATCAGCCCATGTTTTAACTTGTTCCATGATGATTCCCAGTAGCTCTTGAAATCCCCAACAACTTGCTCTCTAGGCTGCTGCTCGTTACAATAGAAGCAGTGCAGAATCACCTTTGCTTCTGTTAATCTTTTAGTCTGCAAATCCCCAAATTAGCAGTTTTCTGACCCACCTAACACTGCCTCGATAGCATCAGCAAATATTCTTTCACCCTTTCTATTTAAATGTATCCCATCCCTGTTAGCAAGCACAGACCATGCTGAAAAAAATTCTACCGCATGAGCCTTGCACAATCTCTCCAGGGCCGAATTTATTGTCAAGGCTCTCATCCTACACTTCCTCCTATCATATCTGGGCAGAATTGCAGACACTTTCAAATTTAACCCTAACTCACAACTTTTTTTCAGCATTGACCTGTACTTGTTATTTATGTAAATCTACAGATCTCTTAAGGTCATTAGTGCCAAGGTGTACAACAATATCACCTTTTGTGCCCTTAAAAGATGATATCTGCTCTTCAAAGCAGATATCACCTTTTAAGGGCACAAAAGTAATGCTTCACCTATGGACAAGACTATTGTTACTTATTCTCAGCAGATAGAACCATCCAGACGGCACCATTTCAAAGCTGATTGGCTTCTCATCGATGGGCGGGCAGGTATCCTGTGCAACATCATTATTTCTACTACCAAGTTAGTTTTAATGCATCATTTTAATTATATCTCATATTGTGAATACCTTCATAACGAGTTTCCATGGCATTGCACTACCATTGGTGAGTGGGCAGATAACCTGTGCAACAACAGGGTACTTGCCCACCCTCCATTGAGAAGCCGATCAGCTTCTAAACCGTACTATCTGGGTGGTGGTATCCACTGAGAATAAGTAACAATAGTCTTCTCCATAATTACTTATTCGAGGTAGTCCATGGCAACTCATTGTGACGGCATTCACAATATGAGATATAATTAAAACAATGCATTAAAACTACCTTGGTTGTAGAAATGATGTGCGTGCATTAACCACGCATAATTAAACTCTTTCATACTTTTAGGCATTAAGCCGAGAAATATATTTTAGTTTAAATTTCATAGTTGTTAATTTTTCCCATTGGCTAGCTAAAATTTTAAAAATTGGCCATTCCAATATCATTGCCTCAATATGTAGTAGTAGTACTGAATTTGGAATATCCAGCATCAAAGAACTCTACAAAAATTTGTGAATAATGAATAATGCTTCCTGTGGTCTTTCATCAAAAGGATATGAGAAGGATTTTGAACAATCTTGACCAAGAAAGCTCCAGGTCCTGATGGTATTTCTCCAATTATTCTCAAAACCTGTGCTCCTGAACTTACTCCTGTTCTGTGTCACCCTTTTTTTTTTTTTCATTTTCTTATTCCAAAGGTGTTTTTCCTTCTGCTTGTAAATTTGCTCATATCCAGCCAGTTCCTAAAAAGGGTGATAAATCACTTCCATCCAATTATCGTCACATTACGATCACCTCTACTCTTTCCAGAGTAATGGAGAAAACAGTTAACTGCCAATTCTTAAACTATCTAGAAACCTTCCATCTGATCAATGATCCTCAGTATGAATTTCTTCAATGTCGATCCACTGGTGATATTCTGTCTTATGTTACCCATCTTTGGATAAATTCAATGGAAAAGTTTGTGAAACTCAAGCAGTTGCCCTTGACATTTTAAAGACTTTCGATCATGTTTGGCATAAAGGTCTTCTAAATAAGCTTCCATCTTGTGATTTGCCAACTGTTTTTTGTAACGGGTATGCACTTTTCTGTCTGACTGCTCACTGCGGGTGATGGTAGATGGCTCTCTGTTTTCTAACTTCTCCACTAATGTTGATGTTCCCCAAGGTTCAGTTCTTTCTCCCACTCTTTTCTTCTTTTATATTAATGACTTTCTTCCATTGACTGAAAATCCTGTCCATAGTTTTGCTGATGATAGTACATTGAGGCACCTCTGTAGCCAGGTGGGAAGGAGCAGCAGTGCGTAGCACACGCTTCTTGATTAGACCTGGGTTCGAGCCCGTTACCACCAAATACGGAGGATGTGGAAAGGTCAGGGAATGACCACCGCATATTCCCGGAGCAATATGGCCTTAGTTGCTAATGCTCCTAAAAACCAAATAACTAACTAACTAACTAACACATTGCATTCTACCTTCTAGTTTGAGAAACCTTGCCCTGCACAAACAGCAACTTCTCAAATATCCACTACCTTAAATGCTGATCTCCAGGTAATTCTCCAGTGGGGATTACCTGGATTTCAATCCTTCTAAAACTCAATCCTCTCTTATATCTCACAAAAAGGATTACTCTGCTCCTATGCTTACTCTGCTTTTATGACAATCTGATTTCTAGGCAAGATCACATATCTCTATTGGGGATTACGCTGACTGCTAATCTCTCTTTGCATAAACACATTATAACTATTGCTTCCTCTGCATCTAAAAAACTGGATTTTCTCTTTTGCATTCAGCGTTACTTTTATTCCAAACAGCAATTCATTCTGTACAAATCTCAAATCTGCCCTACCATGGAATATTGTTCCCACATCTAAGGCGGTGCCCCCAAAACCTCTCTAGATACAATTGAAAAGAGGGCAGTTAGATTAATTAATGAATCATATCTATCAGAGTCTCTCCACTCTCTGTCTAATAGAAGTTATTTTTCTGCTGCATGCCTTTTCTATTTATACTTCCATGGGCACTGTTCTTCTGAATTGGCTTCTATAATTCCCGCTCTCTCTTCCAAAGCAGTCCAAACACATGCAGCAACCAGTCAACACTCTTTTACTGTCCATTTTGAAACTCACAGAACCAACTTTTCTTCTTCCTAAATTATTCCTTCAACTTCCATTTTCTGGAACAACCTTCCATCTTAGTCCTGAAAATTACAGTCTACAGAAATTCAATTCTAATGTCAACAAGCATCTTCTTTCATATTCTCACCCTCCAACCCATGCACGGTACTAAGTACTATTGGTTTTAATACCTCTCATGTTTGGGGTTTTCATAAAAAAATCCTCTGCCTTTTCTTAAATATCATTTCAATAAGGCATTAAAAATCCTTATTTATAAAAAAAAAACTGCTACTGAAATATATACACAACAATCAGATTGTCAGTTAGATTCTCCTTCAGTTCTCAGGTTATGTAAATATTGCCAGCGAGGTGTCTTACTCTCTAGAAAACTAATAACCACCAAATGGCATCCCTGATATATTAATCAACTTTGGTTTATATTTTGTCTTTTTATTCTTATTTACTTAGTTTATTTCATTTATACAAGATACGATGTGTTATGTATGTTAATTTGAAATCCAACAAGGCAAACCTTAAAAAATATCTCTTTGTTGTATAAAAAGCTTAGTAGCTTTTATGCAGTTTTGTGCTGGAGCTGGCTCATGCGAATCAGTTGTTAAAATGACAATGGCTATAAATTGTAGAGTGGCAAGCACTTCAGTCCACAATGGCTAGCGGCATTTGGGAGAAAAGTTTGCATATGGTGACACGGAAAATCCAGCCAGGACATTTATTTCAGCACCCTTTGTGCCCCCCCCACACAGCAGCCTGTGTAGGGATTATCTTGGCTAGAAATTTTGCAGTAATATTATTTCCAACAAACTCCCAGCTCCAGTCCCATCCTGTTTTCAAGTGTTGTTAGACCTCCTCTGGGATGAAAATCACCATAGTAAAATTAACTGATTATTTCAGCAATTTCTATTCTGCCTACAAAATTGAATCTCTCAATATACATAAACAGAAGTATTTTCTTTGATGTCTCAACTTTAAAATTCAGAAAAATCTATTAATTAACACACAAACAGCAAAATGTACGTTCAAGTATGCATTTTCAAATTATTCCCGAGAAAAACAATTAGGCATTGACCTTGATTATAGAATGCTTCACTGAATTTTTTTTTTTTTTTGAATTTCCTGTGTGTGTGTGTGTGTGTGTGTGTGTGTGTGTGTGTGTGTGTGTGTGTGTGTGCGCGCGCTCCGCCGCTAGCCAAAACGAATTAAGTTACACGGAAAGCTCTGTCACTCACGAGCCTCATATAGGAAAGGGGAAAAAAAAAAGCAAACAAGGGATTCTTGACATAAGAAACATAACCGAAAGAATTGCAACAAATTGTTTTTGAAAAAATGAAAAGATCATACTTCCTTTCTTCAAAGTGTATTACATCTACTAACACACAGAATCAAAGAAATTCATCTGTTGGAATCCATGCTGGAAAAGGGAAAACTGGTGTAAAACTGATAACACTACAATGCACATTTGATAAAAGAAAAGTTTGCTTTATTGTAATTGTTTTTAGGGAAAAATGGTATTAGTATTAGTAATGGCCACATGATGCAAGGAAGCCTATGGCTTATGCTACACCAGCGGAAAAAAAAAAAAATTAATAAGAATAAAAACAAATTAATAATAAGAAAATTAAAAAAAAATAATAAGAAGAAAATCAAAAACAGCAGTGGTGTTTTAATACTGATCCTTGGGGAACCCCACTTCTTACATCAACCCAATCTGAGGAATGACCATTTATCACAACCCTCTGCCTTCTGCCCTGAAGCCATCCAGCTATCCAGGTAAGGATTTTCCCTGTGATTCCAACCTGTTCCAGCTTATAAAATAAACCGCTCATGTGCCGTGCAAATGCCGTGCTGAAATCCAAATAAACAACGTCGAAATTATTCCCTGAGTCCAGTTCTTGAGTGACCCTGTCAAAATAGCTAACCAGATTAGTTAAACATGATTTTCCCTTTACAAAACCATGCTGAGTATCCTTCAGAATTCCATTTCTATCTCAGTGATCCTGAATTCCACCCTTGATCATAGTCTCCATGATTTTCCCCTACTATTGAAGTTAGACTAACCGGCCTTTAATTTTCCACTTCACTCTTAGAACTGCCCTTATGCATTGGAGATACACTGGCACTCTTCCAGTCCAACGGAATCACTCCTAAGTTTAGTGATGCTCCCATAATTAGACTCAGTGGTTCAATGCACTCACTTGCCACCTCCCTTAAGATTAAAGGGTAAATGCCATCAACACCAGGAGCCTTACTGGCCTGTAGGCTCGAAAGTTTTTTAATTAAATAAACATGTGAAATTTCAACTTCATTAATTACATTTTTTTCAACTTCACTAATTACATTTTTTTCAACTTTTTTTCAACATAATTTCTCATTGACATAAAGAGTTTTTCTTCTGTAAATATCGATGCAAAGTAACTGTTGAGTTCATCTGCAACATCAGCAGGGGTATCTAATACTATCCCATGTCCATTACTTAAGGGTCTGATCTGGTTTGTCCTTCTCTTCTTTGCATTTATATATGTGAAGAATTCCTTACCCCCCCCCTGCTCTCTTTGCCAGCGATTTCTCATAATCTGCCTTTGCCAATCTAACCTTTTCAGTGGCATTATTACAGATCAATTTGTAGCTGTTATAGGCTTCAGTACTTTTTATTGCTCTGTAACTTTTCCATGCTGTCTTTTTCTGCTCAAGTAATCTGGCAACTTCATTATTCATCCAACTTGGATTCCACCTCGTGGAGTATTTTTTTAATGGTATATAAGAATTCAAGGCTTCTGTGATTAATGTTTTAAAGGTATACCATAATTCAATTGTATTTGCTCTCTGTGAGATATCTACCCAGTTAATAGAGGCCATGTAGCATCTTAAGCTGTCGTAATTTCCTTTCCTGAAATTATAACCCATTCCTTTGCCTTTAACTACTGCTACCTCTCTCTCTCTCTCTCTCTCTCTTCATCTTCCACTGCAGAACTCCATGGTATCAGTACAATCAGAACAAAAATCAATACGTGTTTTCTGGGTGTATTATGATCTTCTAACGAAATTTCCAAAAAATATTTCTATTGATAGCAGCATTATAAACTTCGAAAACTGCTGTTGATGGAACTTCGCATGAACATTCGTAAAATCAAACAGTAGCAGTGGCATAACCATGATTTTTTGTCAGACATTCATAAAAAAAGGCACTAATTGCCCAATGCTAATCTACCTCTTATTTTTGGTTTTAAATAAGAGGTGCCTGAATATCTATATGTCTGTATACAGATATTCAGGCTTTTAATTGAATATATATTCGTTACATATATATGATATGTTGTATAAAATATAAGCAGTACCAATACAATTATGAAAATAAACATGTGAAACAAAATGAACTGCAAAAATAATACATAAACAATGAATTATAGATATAAAAGTTAATATTTTTAAAAACATTGAATAAATACTTAAGTTGTACAATGTATATCATGCTACAGTACCTGATTTTGGTATCAGGCGAGTACAAAGTACCTGCTGATTCTACTGTGGCTATGCTACTGAACAGTAGTAATCCTTTATTGCACGAGAAGTAATCCATTACAGTGTAGTGAAGTAATGGAGAATGTTTTCTGCTTCAAATGGATGGAAAGTACTTGTTAATATTCTATATGGAAATAATATCAAGTGGCACAAAGACAGTAACAATAGGTGTTTTTTTCTGAAAGTCCCTTGTGGTAAAATCAAACTGGAAGTTACCCTTTATGCTACCGAAAGTCAGGTCCTGTGTTAGGGGTACACTAATGAGGAATTTGCCACAGGCACTGCACCGTTAATAAAATATGGTTTTCGTTTAACATTTTATATCAAATTTCTACTTTATCTGTACACCAAATAAAAATATCTTTTTTTATTTACTGTACTGTAACATTTTCACTATCTACAAATATACCACAATGATAGGTACAGTCAGTGCTTTTTTTGGGACGGTGTGGCATATGGGCACCTTTATTAACAATGATGTGGGACAGTTGGATGCAGTACATTTCGAAAAAATTTGTAATATTCAGTAACTTTTTTTCACATGTTTACCTGCTATTAAAAAATAAGTTTATAGTTATTTAACTAAATTTGCATTTTTCACTGTCTATTGTTAAGATATTTGCTATAAAAAACTTTATAATCATTTTTAGAATTTTAAATTACTCAATCAGACCTCTGTTTAACGAACTCCTTTATAGATAATTTTTCTATTTAGTGAATTTTTTTGAAAAATCACTTTGGTAATTTACCTTTAAAATTGTTTCCATTGAGCGAAGAAAATTTTTATATTTTCTTGAGCAAAAAACTTTTCATATAACAAACGGATTAGGAGACTTAATGTATGCACTGTTCACACTTCTGGCCTTTAGTCAATTTAGGCAATTAGTGCTGCTGCTAAGCACAAATTAAGAGAGCTAAAGGGATTACCATTCTACAACTTAATGGTATGTACTCGTAAAACCTATTCATCCACCTGTCCCGCATATAGATAAGTTGTGCTGATCAGTAGTGAGCAGATCAAGGGTTATTCCCAAATTCTCTAACAGGGCAGTACTGTAAGTGCCCTGTTAGAGAATTAGGAGAGAGTGATTTAAATTTTAGAGAATTAAGAGAGATAAAGTATCCATTGAAAAGCGGTCATAGGTTTTACCAGAGAAACTGTCCATCTTTAATGACATCAGAATTGCTTCGGTGCCACGAGGTGGAATTCGAAAATTTTTCCAAACTGCAGACATGTGAGAACATTTTCTCGAACAATACTTGGACTTCATATGTGAAATGAAAAAATAATGGACTGTCCTCATTATGGTATGTTATCTGAATTGAGAACTTCATTATTAGTAAAGATCTGTGCACATTGATATTGTGTCTTTAGTATTCAAATAAGGCTTTCATTTGTTCAAACTGTGTCTTTAATAAAGATTTTTGAAATTTATCCAGAATAATGCGAATGTTATAATTACAGCTTGAAAATTACAATGTTTACCTTATAATTTTCAGACTTGGGTATTTATTTTCAAACTTTAACCACAGTCTAGAAATTTTATTGAACTTTTAATTTCTCCTTAGAATTTAAAAATTCATCTCACTGAAATTAATTTCAAAACTTTATAATTTTGCATAATATTCCCGTTTAGGGTACCTGCCCATAAATCTCGTAGACCTCAGTTTAAATTCCACTAAATGAAATTATATTTATGAAAGAAAAACATGGTGCCATCCAGCAGCAAATTTAAAATAAAAATAATGGAGTTTGGTTGGCTCAAAGGATTACGGGAAGCAGCTATTGGAAAAAAATATTGGAGAACCGAGTGGAGAGTCACATTGTTGCACAAAGGGTCATGGAAAGCAGCCAGCACCCCCTGGTGGAAAAAACACACCGGAGTCCGGGAGAGACAAGTCACGGGATCAATGACGTCACCCCCACAAAGGATCATGGGAGACAGGTGGTGCCTGTTCCCTTTACCTGTAAAATTAGTTTTATCTTTAAGTAAATTCTGATAACTATTGGGTCGTGCATTAAATATCTCTTTTATCTGGAGTGTCTTGATGCAGGAATAGTCACTGCTTATAATCAAATTAAGAGTATTGTTTTCTCTTGTTGCCTCCCTAATGCTAGTAGTGTAGGAAATGGTTATCCAGTTGTAGAGGAGAATAGCCCACAACTAGCCTACAAGTTCTGGAAAGTAAAAATTCCCACTTATAAGAAATTCTGATATACTGGCCCATTCCATTTGCCTGTATAGTTTTTTGTTATTCCCATCATAGTCATATGGCCTGCAACCTACCCTACTCTTATTTTTATTTTCCTAATGTTTATATAACACCAAACAGACTCAACGTTTCACTGGCCACACATGTGAAGTGGGTAAATTGCCTTAGATTCTGTGCATGTTAACTAGTGCATATCTCCCTACTTCTGCCTTGTTTGTCTTTCTTTAAACATTCACCCTATTCATATTCTGCATCCACTACATCCTAGTTGCACTGTGTTTTTGATATCCTTATAGTGGCCACTTTTGATGACTTAACTAATACATCAAATTCATCAAATCTATTTACTATACTCCTAGTATTAGTGTACAAGCAAGTGTGCCTGTTTTTGCTTTTAGTAACCCAGACACAACCAATGTATTTTATTTGTTTGTTGCAAGGTGACCATCCCCCCACCCCAGCAGGCCTTGTAATTTTCAGCGCTTCTTTTTTCAGGCTGCAGTATGTCCCAGTTGAAGCAGTGCAAGTATTACTTTCACCTTTCTGCCTGTGTTGCAATTAATCTACTAGTCTCTGTATTACACAGACTAACAGTTTACTGACCCGCCTAACAATGCCTCGATAACATCAGCAAATATTCTTATACCCCTTTTAGTAAGTATATCCCATTCCTGTAAAAACCTATCCAGGATAAAATTGATTGAAAAGATAGAATTGTGCATACTTTCAAATACAACCCTAACTCACAACTTTTTCTTGACATTACCTGTCAAGTAAATCCTCAGTGCACCTATTGTACATGTTGATATTAATGATCTTGAGAATAGGTGATCTTGAGAATTAATGATCTTGAGAATATTACAGTATTTGAACAGCGTCTCTTTGTAACAAGCTGGCATGGTAATAGCATTATTTCTGTTCATAAAACTAATCAGGCTGACTCGATTGACTTGAAAGTTGTAAAGGCAAATTTAACAAGACCATTTTCAATTCATGTGTATCACAGACAGCGTCAACCTGAAGGTATATCTTGTTTCCTTCCTGTTTTGTTGATATGTTTTTAATGTGAAATTATTTGTATTTGCATTTTTTTTTTAAATTAGGGAAGATTTTAATTTATTTGTTATTAACTAATACAACTAATATCAACATGTACAACAGTACATGTTGATATTAGTTGTCACCTTTTGTGCCCTTAAAAGATAACTGTTGTACAACATCAAAAAAAAAATTCAAGTATCTCCGCACTGTGCAGATACTAGATTATAGCATAATTTCTGAACAATATGTGTGTTTACCAGAAATTCCTTATAATTCTTATACCTTTTAAATATGGCCTTCCAAAAAAAAAAAAAAAAAACAGCACTGAAACAATTAATTTTAGTTCCTTAAATGGTAATCAGAATTTTGCTATTGGTTGTCTGATAAATACATTATAAAATTATATCTATTATTAAACTGATATGTTATGTATAACTTTAAATTTCAGGTAAGAAATCTGTATGGAATTACAGTATTTGAACAGCGTCTCTTTGTAACAAGCTGGCATGGTAATAGCATTATTTCTGTTCATAAAACTAATCAGGCTGACTCGATTGACTTGAAAGTTGTAAAGGCAAATTTAACAAGACCATTTTCAATTCATGTGTATCACAGACAGCGTCAACCTGAAGGTATATCTTGTTTCCTTCCTGTTTTGTTGATATGTTTTTAATGTGAAATTATTTGTATTTGCATTTTTTTTTTAAATTAGGGAAGATTTTAATTTATTTGTTATTAATTTATGAGTTTAAAAAAATAAATTTATTTTTAAACTATAAATTTATAATAATACTGGTAAAAGCCAATACTTTTTGATGAGTGTAGTGATAGAGCAAAGTAATATGGCTACAAAATCAGTATTTAGAAGGTGGTAGTAGTAGAGACGTGATGCAAGAAAGCAAGATTATTTAGCATCAGCCAAAAAAAAAAAAAATTCATGCATCCATTCCTCTAAAAGTTTGTCCAGTTCCAAGTTAAATTTATTTAAGGTAGTAAAATTAATAACAGAAGAGATTTATAGTTTATTTTCATGTCTTCCTTTCAGAAAATTTATCGATAACCTCATAAAAATTAATTTTACTGGAATATTCATTTTCAGTAGATAGCATAGCTATATTTGATAATCTATTCTGACCCCTTGATTAGCAGAAGTAATTTTTAATTAATTTTAATTTGGAAAAGCTTCTTTCGCAAGAAGCTTCAGATACACATACTGTTAAAAAGATCCTTAAGCATAATAATACATTTGGTAGAGATTCCAAAACATTCCACTTTATAATAAACTCTACAAACTGCAAAGCTATCCACTTTTTTGCTTCCTCAACACTTATTTTTGCAGCTTGTAAGTGACGTCTTAGTTGGCCAATTTCTAATGCAATTTCTTCATGACGAAATTCATCAAAAATTTCAGTCAGCTCTGAAGTGTTTCATATTATTCTTTCTTTACAACAACAACAAATTATACGGTTTAATAATGGCAGACGTTGAAAGAATTTCATCCATCGCTTTTGAACAAAACCTCCAATTCTTGATGAAACCTATCCAGACATTCATACGTCGCTCTTTTTTTAAATTCTTCTTCTTGAAGTGACGGTCCAGCATCCTTTGTCATTTTTACCTAGCATTTCTTATTTCATCCTTCTTCCTTTTGAAATGCCGATTTCCTCACTTCCTCTTGAAATCCCCATTTCCTTATTTGTAAATTGTAGATCCCTTTCTACAATTTTATTTCTTTATTCATTTTTAAATAATTTTAGTCTGTAACTTTACAACACATTTTCCAGGCTTATTCCAAGTGTTTGTAAATATTTTTGTGTAAGGTTAACTTCTTATAGAATTTCGTGCCAGAAAGAAAGATAACTTAGAAAAGAAAAATCGCATATGGATAATAATAAAATTTCAGCAGTTCCTCTGGTATCTATATTCTCTTGGGGTTCACACAATGTTTGTAGAGTGGAAGTTATTTTTTCAAAATTCATTTTGCCCATATTTACAGATTCATAATGTGCACTCCACCTTTTCTGGGCAAGTCTTTTGACTGTCATTCCTGTATATTTTTTCATTATTTCCCAACAGTGTAGAGAAACTGAGAAGAAAGAATACAAGTTTTGTAAAGCTCCAAAGCAGGTTACGCATGACGAAATGCTTGCAAATGAATACACTCTGCATAAATTTTACTAGTGGTTTGCACAGGGTATAAACAATGCTTTGGGATTAATTTCCTTGATTTTAGATTGGACCCTACCATGAATTCCTGCAATGGTTGCCGCATTGTTGTAGCCTTGACCACGGCACAGATTTATATCCAGTTCATCCTTTTCTAAATTATTCAAAATTTCTTTTGTGAGTTTGGCAGCGGCCTTTCCAACAATCGGGAAGAAGTTTAAAAATAACTCCTTCACTTCAATCCTGTAACATGCAATGTGAATATATCTAATTACTTCACACATTTGGTCAGTGTGGGATATGTCAGGCGTACTTTTTTTTTTTTTTTTTTTATGAAAACCCCAAACACAAGAGGTATTAGAACGTATAGTACTTAGTACCGTGCATGGGTTGGAAGTTGAGAAGATAAAAGAAGATATTTGTTGATATTAGATTTGAACTTCTGTAGACTGTAATTTTCAGGAAATACATATGAAGAAAGGTTGTTCCAGAAAACGGCATTGAATGAATGAACGAAGAAGATGAAAAGTGTTTTGTGAATTTGAAGTTGGACAGTAAATGGATGTTGGCTGCTGGCGACACGTGTTTGGACTGATTTGAAAGAGAGAGAGAGAGAGAGAGCTGGAATTATAGAAGGCAATTCAGAGGAACAGTACCCATGGAAGTATCTGTAGAAAAGGCATGCAGCAGAAACAGTATGTCTCTGAGACAGACAGAGAGAGAGAGAGTGGAGAGACTCTGTTAGAGATAAGTTATTAATTAACCTAACTGCCCTCTTCTGAATGGAATCTAGAAGCCTGAGAGAGAGAGAGAGAGAGAGAGAGAGGGAGAGAGAGAGAGAGAGAGAGAGAGAGAGAGAGAGAGAGAGAGAGAGAGAGAGAGAGAGAGAGAGAGAGGTTTGGGGGCACCACACCAGATGTGGGAACAATATTCCATGGTAGGGCAGATTTGCGATTTCTACAGAGTGAACAGCTGCTTGGAAGAAAAGTAATGTCAAGAGTGAAAGAGAAAACCAAGTTTTTTAGATGCAGAGGAAGCAATATTTGTAATGTGCTTGTGCAAAGAGAGATTAGAAGCCAGGGTAATCCCCAAAAGAGATATATCATCTTGCCTAGAAATTGGAGTGTCACCAAAGATAAGTATAAGAGCAGAAGAATCTTTTTTGAGAAATATAAGACAGGACTTAGTTTTAGAAGGATTGAAATCAATTAAGTTGTCTTTATCCCACTGGAGAATTACCTGGAGATTGGCATTTAAGGAATTGTTAGCGGATATTCGAGAAGTTGAAGCTAATCGAGCAGGGCAAGGTTTCTCAAAATGGAAAGTGGAATGCAATGTGCTATCATCAGCAAAACTATGGATAGGATTTCCAGTCAATGGAAGAAGGTCATTAATATACAAGAGGAAAAGAGTGGGGGAAAGAACTGAACATTGGAGGACACCAGCATTAGTGGAGAAGTTAGAAGCTAATCGAGCAGGGCAAGGTTTCTCAAAATGGAAAGTGGAATGCAATGTGCTATCATCAGCAAAACTATGGATAGGATTTCCAGTCAATGGAAGAAGGTCATTAATATACAAGAGGAAAAGAGTGGGGGAAAGAACTGAACATTGGAGGACACCAGCATTAGTGGAGAAGTTAGAAGCTAATCGAGCAGGGCAAGGTTTCTCAAAATGGAAAGTGGAATGCAATGTGCTATCATCAGCAAAACTATGGATAGGATTTCCAGTCAATGGAAGAAGGTCATTAATATACAAGAGGAAAAGAGTGGGGGAAAGAACTGAACATTGGAGGACACCAGCATTAGCGGAGAAGTTATAAGACAGAGAGCCATCTATCATCACCCTCAGTGAGCAGTCATAGAGAAAACTGGATAACCGATTACAAAAAACAGTTGGCAAACCATAAGATGGAAGCTTGTTTAGAAGACCTTTATGCCAAACATGATCGAAAGCCTTTGATATGTTAAGAGCAACTGCTTGTGTGTCACCGAACTTTTTCATTGAATTTGACAATAAATGGGTAACATAAGCCAGAATATCATCAGTGGATCAACACTGACACAATTCATACTGGTGATCTTGATCAGACAGAAGGTTTCTAGATAGTTTAAGAGTTGGCTGTTAATTGATTTCTCCATTACTTTAGAAAGAATAGAAGTAATTTCTGTGGGACGATAATAGGATGGGAAGGATTTGTCACTCTTTTTAGGAACTGGCTGGATATGAGCAAATTTCCAAGCAGAAGGAAAAATACCTTTACCTTTGGAATAAGAAAGTGAAAAAAGGTGGCAAAGAACAGGAGTAAGTTAAGGAGTGCAGGTTTAGAACAATTGGAGAAATACCACCAGGACCTGGAGCTTTCTGAGCATCAAGTTTCGTCAAAATTCTTCTGACATCCTCTTGACAGAAGACCACAGGAGGCATTGAATGGAGTGTGTTGGGAATGGTGGGAGATGTTTTACCAAGATCATTAATACATGAGTTGGAAGAAAAATGGGATGCTAGCAGGTCAGCTTTATCCTTGGCTGAAGTGACAACAGACCCATCTGGTTTTGACAGAAGTGGGAGCAGAGATGGGCAAAAGTTGTGGCCAATAGCTTTGGCAAGAGACCAGAATGCTCAGCTACTATTAGGGCAAGAAGCAAGTTTTCTAATCTTAGTCTGTTCAAAATCTAGTTTGGACTGATTAATAACTGCTTTACAATTGTTGTGAGCTTTGGTGTAGGCAGAAAATAAAACTGAAGAATTGGAAACAAGCCATTTATGATCTGCAGAATTCTTCTCTTGAACAGCCTTAGCACATTTATTGGAAAACCAAGGTTTAGATGAAGATGAGATTTTAAGGTGGAATGTGGAATAAAAGATTCCATTCCTACAAGAATAATTTCACTGGCAAGATCTGAGCAAACATTGATATCAGAAGTTTTGAAACAGTAATCCGACTGAGGAAAAGAAGAAAAGAAATCTTGCAGGTCATCCCATTTTGCATTCTTGTAATACCAAACAACATGAGGTTGGGAATAGCCATGAGATAAAGGCTCCATTGGAGAAGAGACAATCATCAAGTTGCAATCTGAGGTGCCTAAAGGACCACTCACTTTGACCGTGTACCGAGAAGGGTTATTTGTGAGAAAAAGATCAAGCGTGTTGGCTGTATGGTTAGGATTGTCCGGTATTCTAGTAGGTAAATGAACAATCTGTGCGAGGTCATTAGTAATTGCAAAAACCTCAGCATCTCGACCAGCTGGATCTGTGTGACTAGAAAACGGAAGCCAGCTGGAGTTGTGAACATTAAAATCACAAGGAAAATTACCTCACTGTTAGGAAATTTTTACTTGAGAAAGTCAAATTGCAAAGAGTGGAAGTTGAAGAGTTCCAAGTGATTATTGGAGTTGGGAGAATGGTAGAGATAACAGATGAATTTGACAGAATGAGGTAGAGAGATTTTAAGCCAGAGAATGTCGAAAAGAGGAGATTCCAAATTACCAAGTCTCTGACAGGGAATATTTGAACGGACATATGCACAAGTACCACATTTGAGGTGAAAGGAATAATACAGCGAATAATTTGGGCAACTGAGATGAGCAGCGGTTGAATCAACCGATAACTGAGATTCTCTCAAAAAAAGTACAGGAGGTTTGGTAGACTGAAAGTGGAAATGGACATCATTGAGATTAGAACTGAAACCACATATATTTGTGAAATGATTGGGAGGTTTGATCTTTTTGCAGATAAGTTTGCTCTATTAGTTTGACAATTCATGGTGTATTTAATAGTAAGAAAAGGTTGGGGGAGGGATGCTGTATGAAGCAATGAAATTTTTGGATATGGCATTCACATGTTAAGAATATACCCAGATCCTTGGCATAACGTCGCCTCGAAAATGCCCCCTGCATATACACTACTCAGATTCCCTCCAGTCACTATCTGGCAGAGTTGAGGCAGCAAGATTATACACTAGCTGATCTGAAAGCCTCCTAGAGAGGTACCAATAGGTTTGGTCCGGGGTACTAACTGGTGTCCGGCCTGAACACTGCTTCAGAACTGTATCCTTGAAATGTAAGAAAGTTTGAACCTCGCCATGGTGTGCATCATAACCTCAAAAGACATCAATCATACTGCATGATGGAAGAGGTGGGGGAGGGTTAACTGGAACTTAGCTCTGGGGACTAAACATGGGTTCCACAACTTCAAGCCTCCGATAAGCAAAGTGGTGGTATTGCACTGGTTGATGAGAGTCATCTACCACCTAGTATTGCCTGGTAACACAGAGGGGTGGCATTCCTCCATGTGGTGTGGGCACCACACCTCGACCCTTGCTTATGTCGGATTACATCTGGGTGGTCACCCACAGTGTACTTGCACATGGGTGTTATACCCAGGATTACTAACAGTCCCACCATGGTGAAGGTGCAAGCAGAGGATTTAGCTGTCATAGACTGTCCGAACTTTGCCGAAATTGGGTCCTCTTGATTTGAGTGTCACCCGAATATCAGTTCCATGAACGTTTTAGTCCCAGGTAGCAAGCACAATTGTCTGGCTTATCTGAGAGAATATCTGCGACAGCCCCAAGGACCAAAGATACAATTCCAACATATTTGACTTGTTTTATATTATTGACTACTATTTTTTTCTCTCACAATTTCCTAAAATGTTAATAAACCCATTTTGAATCTCTGGTGATAAATATGAAGATTCTTTCCTAAGAGAGATGAATGTTTAATTCTTAAAATATGTTCTTTCAAAACTGGGTCATAATTTGATAGCAACTCTACTGTTTCTATAAAATTTCCTTTATTTGTAGAAAATATGGATTTATCATGTACACCACTAAAAGGAAGATTCTGAAGAGCCAGAAATAATAAGATTACATCTAAAAGCCAAAGTAAAATCTCTCTCTCTCTCTCTCACTCAAGAATGTGGTCAGTAGTGGAAAACCTTAGGTGCAGGATTGAAACGTGAAACTACTAAGTTTTAAATCCTGTGATAAAGTTGGATGTTTTGATTTCTGTATTCTCCAATGAAAATAGTTTGCTGCAAAAAAAAAAAAAAATTTTCCTGATGATGGTGAGTAAACCATCCATGTTCTTAAAATTTTTTCTATGTTTGGCAGTGACTTATAAAACCAGGAAGTTGTTAGCTGTCAACATTTCACTTTAATTTTTTCTCTTGCTCTTTCAACACTGTCAAAAGATCCATCATTATTTTGAAAATATTCACTTCCTTTCTTAATAAAATAAATTCAAAAGTTATCTGGTACTGGGATAGGCCAAAAAATTGATGCCAGAATACTTTAAAAATAAGTTTATTTAATCTTTTTCAGAATCTTCTCTCTCTGCTTGTGTATTTTCACTAGATTCTTTTCCATTAGTGGATGAATAACTTTCTCTGTTAGATCCTCTTTGAGAAGAAGATGACACTTGTACTTGCTCTTCTGATTTATCATGCTGAATATCTGTTGCAGTGTTGGAGGTGTAACATACTTGAACAATGATCCAAACACTGCTAGAATAATTTCTTCTCTTGCTTTCTTTGCTTTTCTTTGTTGAAATGTGCTGGGTTGATTTCACTTCATTTTGTACTCATATGTAGGGACCTATATAAAGAAGTTCATTAAAAAATGTAAAATATCTGTAAAATGTAAAATGAGTAGAAATCAAAATGAAAAATTTGTTTCCAGTAAATATAAAGGCTCACCTGTATACTTTATAAAAATCTACTTATCAGAAATGTAGTGCTAACTTAATGACTTGTAAGATGAACTTTGTAAAAAAAAAGTGGTAAAACTAAATTTGTTTGTAAAGGCAGAATATTGTTTTGATCCCCAGTTTTATGTACAAATTTAAATGCAAGTATTATTATTATTAACCATATGGTGCAAGGAAGCCTGAGACTTATGCTGCACCAGCCAAAAAAAAAAAAAAAAAAATTCCCGCATCGCATTACCCTGAGAGAGAGAGAGTGAGAAGTTGAAGGGATTCAACAAGAAAGAGAAGAATGATGATATCCAGCTCAGGACCCTGGGTTTGCCAAGCCCATACCCACCAGATGTTAGTCATAGTCAGTTAATATAAAAATCAAAGTATCTTGTCATTAATAAAATTGGGTCAAATAGAAATTTCAACTGACAACTGTAAATGTAAGGGGAGAAAGATAAATTTAAAAAATAAAAATTCTGTACCAGGTACATAATGTATCCTGCTGCTGGCATATTTAATGTGTTTTTCATTTGAGCCATCGACAGGTGTTAAAAACTTTTTCATTTTCAGATGTTAATAAAATTCATGGATAATATAACAATGTTTTTATTTTATAAATAATAATTACATATCGGTTACTGAAAATATTGGTCTGTGAAGACTAAAATAGAATATATAATTTTTACATTGAGGAGATTTTAGTTCATAACTAAATACCATCTATAGTTGTTCCCTTACATATAGTTTTTATCGCAAGATCTGATGACATGTACAAGTTGAAGAATGTTTTCATAATTGTGCAGAATTCTTTTCCAGCCTCAGAGTTTAATCGTAAAGAAGCAAATTACATTCATTCTGAAAATGCCAGGTGATTTTAAACCAGATGCATTTTCAAATTAATGCTTTTCCTATTTTCTGAAAGTTTTTTTGCTATCTTAAAACCTTAATATTTCTGTTTCTAAATTACTTAGCTTTCCAACGATATGCTATAAATCCACATTATCCTGTTTATTATGTGAGAAAATTTCCTTGATCACATGTTCATATTTTTCACTGTCCTGGAAAAAAAACTACTGCAACTTTCAGAGGTTTGAAAGTTTTCCCTCTTGTATAGAGCTAAGATGAAGCTCCGTATGATTCCAACAATACAAGTTACAATAATTCACGTCTGGCGGAAGTTGAAGATGACGTCACTTCCGTTATGCTTTTCGCATGACTGTTTTTCATTACAAAATTTTGGAATAATGCCAGTAAAAATGTTTTTAACGTCAAAAGTTGAAATTATTTTGTTAAAGTTAATACTTTCCTTCTCATTTATTCAAATGATGGCACCTAGGACGGACCCCATCCCCACTACGCCACTGTTATAGAGACAACCTATGCATTTCCCTTCTCCTATAGGTAACTATCTAGTTGATTTTGAATTTATCCAAACTGTCAGCCTCTACTGCCCACGTAGGTAACATATTCCAGTAATTTATAACTTGCTGGCTAAAATAAAACTTTTTGGAATCCAGTCACTTCCCATGTAGGTAACATATTCCAGTAATTTATAACTCGCTGGCTAAAATAAAACTTTCTGGAATCCAATCTAAACATCTCGCCCCAGTAACTTGAATTTATGGCCTCTAGTTCTAGAATCATTTATAACTGTAAAAATTTCATTCTCATTCATTTTAGTTTAGCTTCTCAGAACCTTAAAGGGTGATAAGAGGGCACTAAAGGTGATATTGTTATACATGTTGGAACTAATGACATTAAGAGTAAGAGATCTGCAGATTTACTCAACAAGTACAGCTCAGTGTTGAAAAAAAAGTCGCGAGTTAGGGTTGGATGTGAAAGTGTCTGTAATTCTGCCCAGACATGATAGGAGGGAGTATATGGTGAGAGCCTTGTCGATCATTTCGGCCTTGGAGAGATTGTGTAAGGCTCAAGGGTAGAATTTTTTTCAGCCTGTTCTGTGCTTGTTGACAGGAGGACTGCTTCTACAGCGATGGGGTACACTTAAATAGAGAGGGTGCAAGAATATTTGCTTATTCTATCGAAGCAGTGTTAGGTGGGTCGGAAAACTGCTAGCTTGAGGGTATATAGAGACTAAAAGGTTAACAGTGGCCACAGGCAGAGGCAAAAGTGATTCTTGCACTGCTTCTGTTGGAATGAGCAGCAGCATGGAAAGCAAGGCAATGGAGCTTTCCAGGAGTCATAGTGAAATAAATAAATATCTGGGCTGTGTTAGAGTAACTAAGAGTAGAAACAGGTGCATGTACACCAATGCTAGGAGTATAGTTAATAAATTTAAAGAGTTTGAAGTGCTAGAAAAGACATCAAAGGCAGATATTGTTGAGATATCAGAGACGTGGAATCACACAGATATAAGCAGTGCAGAATTGGAATTTGGGGAGTACAATGTGTAAAGAAAGGATAGGCAGGACAGGAAGGGAGGAAGTGTTATGCTGTTAGTTAAGAAACATATAAAATCTAAGGAAGTGCATCCAGTTGATGTTAGTGGACAATACAATGTTGAGTCTGTTTGGTGTGACATAAGCACTGGGAAAGGAAAAATGAGAGTGGGTGTGTATTATAGGGCTAATGAATCTGATGAGTATTAGCATTAGTAGAGGCATATGATGCAAGCTTATGCAGCATCAGCCAAAAAAAAAAAAAAAAACCCCTTCCACTTCACCCCTCCGTTCTTTCGAAATAACTGTCCAGCTCAGCCTTAAATTTATTTAGGCTATCAACTTCCACAACAAGCGATGGAAGTCTGTTCCACCAACCAACTACCTGCTGGCTAAAGGCAAATTTCCGCACATCTAACCTACATCTGTCTTTCCTCAATTTGAATTTATGCCCTCTCAGGTGATTATTCTGAGCAAGAGGCAGCATCCCATCAGCATTGAGCATGCTCAAACCATTCAAGGCTTTGTACACCTCTATCAGATCATCTCGCCGGTGCCTAGTCTCCAGACACTGTAATTTGCAAAACCTAAGCCTTTCTTCGTAGGAGCAACCCTTCGTTCCGTTCACTAACCTTGTTGCCCTTCTCTGTACTTGTTCCAGCAGCTCTACATCCTTCTTGAAATGAGGCTTCCAGACCTGTATACAGTAGTACTCTAGGTGCAGCCTGACCATTGCCTTATACAAGGGAATAATCACCTCCCTATCCCTGCTAGAAAAATTCCTGTATTTCATTGATAAGACACCATGAGCTACTCTTGCAGCCTGTCTGCACTGCTCAGAGAACTTCATATATGCCTACACAATTACCCCCAGGTCCTTTTCATTTTCTACCACTGTCAGTGTAGTACCACAGAGTTGATACGTTGCTCTGAGGTTGCTGTTTCCCATATGTAGTACTTTGCATTTGTCAATGTTAAACTTCATTTGCCACCTCTCAGCCCATCTGCTCAACCTTTCCAGATCCTGTTGCAGCAGCATAGCGTCAGTAGCATCCTTAACAACGTTACCAACCTTTGTATCGTCTGCAAACTTGGACATTAAGCTTGATATACCATCATCAATATTGTTTATAAAAACAGAAAAGAACAATGAACCCAACAGTAAACCCTGAGGAACTCCACTACTGACATCAGTCCACAATGAGCAGTGTCCATTAATTACCACTCTTTGTCTTTCGCCATTCAACCATCCCTTTGTCCATAGCAACAATTTGCCACCAATGCCACACTGCTACAATTTGTGCAGCAGTCTTCCATGTGCAACAGTATCAAAAGCCTTTCTAAGATCCAAGTATATAATATCAAAGTTATTCCCTGCATCCAGTTCTTTTGTGACTGCATCATAGTATCCAATCAAATTGGTCAGGCAAGACCTCCCCTTAACAAAACCATGCTGTGTCCGAGCTATAGCTGAAGTCTTGTCTAGATGATCCTGCAGTGCTTCTTTAACCAGTGCCTCCATTAATTTTCCAGTAACAGAAGTTAAACTCACAGGTCTATAATTACTTGTGTCAGCCTTTGATCCTCCCTTGTGAATTGGGGTCACATTTGCACATCTCCAGTCCATGGGTACCTCCCCTGAGTCCAAGGAAGCTCTCATAATTTTGGCTAAGGGTTTGCTTACTTCCTTTGCTGCCTCCTTTAATATAACTGGATAGATCCCATCCACCCCAGGTGCCTTTCTTGTGTTTATCTTCAACAATTTCTCCTCCACTTTACTCTCAGTTATTACAAGATTCTCTAGCTTACTGCTAGAGTTGAATACACCTCTGGCATTCCCCTCGCTGAATAACTCCTCATGTGTGAATGTCGATGCAAAATATTCATTTAGTTTGTTAGCTACCTGAGCAGGGTCATCAACAGTTGACCCATCGATATCAAGTGGACCAATCTGATTCATCCCCTTCCTTCTAGAGTTTACATAAGTAAAAAACTCTTTGCTGTTTTTCTTCGCATCCCTTGCCAAGGATCTCTCGTAATCTGCCTTCGCCTGCCTAACCTCCTTTGTAACTTGGTTACAGATCAACTTGTATCTATCATAGTGTTTGACGTGTTTACCGTTCGTAAATAGCCGCCATTGTTACGGGAAAATTAATCAGTAAAATCTATTAATCTTGTCGAATTTCATTGGCAATTAAATTGTACTTTTAACTATACACATAACCACTTAGGTTACGTAACATAAATAATTAGTAACAATAAATAATTAATACATAACTTTATACGGAAGTTATATAAAGGATTTCGTAGATAACACTAGTTACTGAAGCATAAATATTTCGTTGATAACACTCGTTACTGAAACATAAATATTTCGTAGATAACACTCGTTACTGAAACATAAATATTTCGTAGATAGCACTTGTAGATTTCGTATATAACACTCGTTACTGAAACATAAATATAGCGTTATAACTATGTTGGGATACAAGTTTAGGATTTAATTTTGTACTGAAATTGAAATTTTATTGAAAGTAAATCGAAATCATGACTCAAACCAGAGCAGCAAATCAAAAGGCTCAAGCTAATGGGAATGCTGTGGCTCAGGGGAGAACTGAGGGGGCCAGTTGCCCTCTGAATCACAGCCTTTTAAGATGCACTATTTGCTTGATGTTTGCGGAGCAGTCAGGTATGGGACATGATACTGCCATGGGGGATGTCTTTGTATGTGCGCGATGCAAGGAGTGTAAGGAAATCAGGCGACAACTCAGCGTTGTTATGGGCCTATATGAGAGCTTGAAGGACAGGGTGAATGCCCTCGAAGGATTACAAGTGAGGGGCCCATCAAGCTCTCAGCTGCCCACACCAATGCCAGAGCTTGCACTTGGTCATCGCGCAACACAGCGGCAACCCCCAAGGCAGAATGCGCTGGTCCCAAAGGAACTAGTAGTTGTTGGTGACTCTATTGTCAAGGAAACGGGAAACATGCTTTGTAAAAAGGATAGGTGGAACAGGACCAGGTATGTCTGCCAGGGGCAAAAGTTGATGACGTTGTAGAGCAGATATCATCTTTTAAGGGCACAAAAGGTGATATAGTTGTACACGTTGGCACTAATGATATTAAGAGTAGGAGACCAGCGGAATTACTTAACAAGTACAGGTCACTGATGAAAAAAAGCCGTGAATTAGGGTTGAATTTGAAAGTGTCTGCAATTCTGCCCAGACACGATAGGAGGGAGTATATGATGAGAGCCCTGTTGATCAATTCGGCCCTGGAAAGATTGTGCAGGGCTCAAGGGGTAGAATTTTTTTCAGCCTGGTCTGTACTTGTTAACAGGAGAGACTGCTTCTACAGGGATGGGATACACTTAAATAAAAAGGGTGCAAGAATGTTTGCTGATGCTATCGAGGCAGTGTTAGGTGGGCCGGAAAACTGCTAGATTGGGGGGATACAAGGACTAATAGATTAACAGTAGCCACTGGCAGAGGAGAAAGTGATTCTTGCACTCCTTCTATTGGAATG
Organism: Mastigoproctus giganteus; assembly: GCF_048544385.1. NCBI lineage: Eukaryota > Metazoa > Arthropoda > Arachnida > Uropygi > Thelyphonidae > Mastigoproctus > Mastigoproctus giganteus. The sequence continues at coordinate 41,387,505 of NC_143587.1, read as the reverse complement.
AGTAGCAGCCTGGAAAATAAGATGCAGGATATTTCAGAGACTGCTGGGAATCGTGGGGGTACAAGTGAACACATGGGTTGTGTTAGGGTGGCTAAGAGGAAGAGCAGGTGCATGTATACTAGCATGTACACCAATGCTATGAGTTTAGTAAATGAATTTGATGAATTTGAGGTATTGCTCAAAACATCAAAGGCAGATATTGTTGGGATTTCAGAGACGTGGTGTCACACAGATATAAGGAATGCAGAACTGGAATTTGGGGAGTACAATGTCTGCAGAAAGGATAGACAGGATAGGAAGGGAGGCGGGGTTATGCTATTAGTTAAGAAACACATAAAATCCAAGGAAGAGAAGCTAGTCGACATCGCTGGACAGTGCAGTGTTGAGTCAGTTTGGTGTGACATAAGCATTGGGAGATCAAAATTGAGAGTAGGAGTGTGCTATAGGCCTAATGACTCTGATGAGTATAATAAGAAACTGAACAGAGAAATAGAGTGGGCCAGTAAATCAGAAAGTCTTATAATGGGGGATTTTAATTTCCTAGATATTGACTGGAATTTGTGGGCTGGTCACTCAAACACTAGCAAGGCTTTTGTCGATTTATTGGATGATTGTTTTCTGCATCAGCATGTTCGGGAGGAAACTAGAGGGAGTAATACTCTTGATTTGATTATCAGTAGTGATTCTTCATGCATTAAGAATCTGCAGATAAATGAACGACTAGGTGGCAGTGATCACAGTGTTCTGAAGTGGGAGTTACTCAAAGAGGTAACTACCATTAGGGGAAAAGGGAAGGGGTATTGCTTTCGTAAAGGCGACTACGATGGACTGAGACAGTATTTAAATTCTGTACAGTGGGATCAACTGATGATGTTACCAACAGCAAATTCAAAATGGGAAGCACAAAGAACTTATCTTGGAAGCTACTAGCTTTATATACCAACTAAGAAATATTGTTCAAGGTTTAGGCCAAAATGGATGTCAGATGAACTAATGAGGCATATGGCAGAGAAGAAAAATGCATGGGATACATACAAATTAACACGTGACACAGAAGCCTATGATGGATACAAGTTGATCGGTAACCAGTTACAAAGGAGGTTAGGCAGGCGAAGGCAGATTATGAATGCTCCTTGGCAAGGGATGCGAAGAAAAACAGCAAAGAGTTCTTTACTTATGTAAACTCTAGAAGGAAGGGGATGAATCAGATTGGTCCACTTGATATCGATGGGTCAACTGTTGATGACCCTGCTCAGGTAGCTAATGAACTAAATGAATATTTTGCATCGACATTCACAAATGAGGAGTTGTTCAGCGAGGGGAATGCCAGAGGTGTATTCAACTCTGGCAGTAAGCTAGAGAATCTTGTAATAACTGAGAGTAAAGTGGAGGAGAAATTGTCGAAGATAAACACAAGAAAGGCACCCGGGGCGGATGGGATCTATCCAGTTATATTAAAGGAGGCAGCAAAGGAAGTAACCAAACCCTTAGCCATAATTATGAGAGCTTCCTTGGACTCAGGGGAGGTACCCATGGACTGGAGATGTGCAAATGTGACCCCAATTCACAAGGGAGGATCAAAGGCTGACACAAGTAATTATAGACCTGTGAGTTTAACTTCTGTTCTTGGAAAATTAATGGAGGCACTGGTTAAAGAAGCACTGCAGGATCATCTAGACAAGACTTCAGTTATAGTTCGGACACAGCATGGTTTGGTTAAGGGGAAGTCTTGCCTGACCAATTTGATTGGATACTATGATGCAGTCACAAAAGAACTGGATGCAGGGAATAACTTTGATATTATATACTGGGATCTTAGAAAGGCTTTTGATACTGTTGCACATGGAAGACTGGTTCACAAATTGGAGCAGTGTGGCATTGGAGGCAAATTGCTGCTATGGATAAAGGGGTGGTTGAGGGGGAGAAGACAGAGAGTGGTAATTAATGTAATGTACACTGCTCATCGTGGACTAATGTTAGTAGTGGAGTCCCTCAGGGTTCAGTATTGGGCCCTTTATTGTTTTCTGTATTTATAAATGATATTGATGATGGTATATCAAGCTTAATGTCCAAGTTTGCAGACGATACGAAGGTTGGCAGGGTTGTCAAGGACACTACCGACACTATGCTGCTGCAACAGGATCTGGAAAGGTTGAGCAGATGGGCTGAGAGGTGGCAAATGAAGTTTAACATTGACAAATGTAAAGTACTACATATGGGAAACAGCAACCCCAGAGCAACGTATCAACTCTGTGGTACTACACTGACAGTGGTAGAGAATGAAAGGGACCTGGGGGTGGTTGTGCAGGGAGATATGAAGTTCTCTGAGCAGTGCAGACGGGCAGCAAGAGTAGCTCATGGTGTATTGTCAATGATATATAGGAATTTTTCTAGCAGGGATAAGGAGGTGATTATTCCCTTGTATAAGGCAATGGTCAGGCCACACCTAGAGTACAATATACAGGCCTGGAGGCCTCATTTCAAGAAGGATGTAGAGCTGCTGGAATGAGTACAGAGAAGGGCAACAAGATTAGTGAATGGAACAAAGGGGTGCTCTTACGAAGAAAGGCTTAAGTTTTGCAAATTACAGTGTCTGGAGACTAGGCACCAGCAAGGTGATCTGATAGAGGTGTACAAAGCCTTGAATGGTTTGAGCATGCTCAATGCTGATGGGATTCTTCTTCTTGCTCAGAATAATCACCTGAGAGGGCATAAATTCAAATTGAGGAAAGACAGATGTAGGATAGATGTGCGGAAATTTGCCTTTAGCCAGTGTGTGGTTGGTAGGTGGAACAGACTTCCATCTCTTATCGTGGAAGTTGATAGCCTAAATAAGTTTAAGGCTCAGCTGGACAGGTATTTCGAACGAACAGATGGGTGAAGTGGAAGTGGTTATTTTTTATTTATTTATTTTACTTCTTTTTTTTTTTTTTTGGCTGATGCTGCATAAGCTTGCTTTCTTGCATCAAATGCCTCTACTAATGCTAATAGGCTTCTGTGTCACGTGTTAATTTGTATGTATCCCATGCATTTTTCTTCTCTGCCATATGCCTCATTAGTTCATCTGACATCCATTTAGGCCTAAACCTTGAACAATATTTCTTAGTTGGTATGTAAAGTCTAGTACCTTGCAAGATAAGTTCTTTGAATGCTTCCCATTTTGAATTTGCTGTTGGTAACATCATCAGTTGATCCCACTGTATAGAATTTAAATACTGTCTCAGTCCATCGTAGTTGCCTTTACGAAAGCAATACCCCTTCCTTTTACCCCTAATGGTAGTTACCTTTTTGAGTAACTCCCACTTCAGAACACTGTGATAACTGCCACCTAGTGGTTCGTTTATCTGCAGATTCTTAATGCATGAAGAATCACTACTGATAATCAAATCAAGAGTATTACTCCCTCTAGTTGCCTCCCGAACATGCTGATGTAGAAAACAATCATCCAATAAATCCACAAAAGCCTTGCTAGTGTGTGAGTGACCAGGCCCCAAATTCCAGTCAATATCTGGGAAATTAAAATCCCCAATTATAAGACTCTCTGATTTACTGGCCCACTGTATTTCTCTGTACAATTTCTTATTATACTCATCAGAGTCATTAGGCCTATAGCACACTCCTACTCTCAATTTTGATCTCCCAATGCTTATGTCACACCAAACTGACTCGACACTGCACTGTCCAGCGATGTCGACTGGCTTCACTTTCTTGGATTTTATGTGTTTCTTAACCCCTCCTCCCTTCCTATCCTGTCTATCCTTTCTGTAGACATTGTACCCCCCAAATTCCAGTTCTGCATTCCTTATATCTGTGTGACACCATGTCTCTGAAATCCCAACAATATCTGCCTTTGATGTTTTGAGCAATACCTGAAATTCATCAAATTTATTTTCTAAACTCCTAGCATTGGTGTGCACACAAATATACATGCTCCTGCTCTTCTTCTTAGCCACCCTAACACAACCTATGTGTATACTTGTACCCCCATGATTCCCAGCAGTCTCTGAAATATCCTGCATCTTATTTTCCAGGCTGCTGCTCATTCCAATAGAAGCAGTGCAAGAATCACTTTCTCCTCTGTTAGTGGCTACTGTTAATCTATTAGTCCTTGTATCCCCCCAATCTAGCAGTTTTCCGACCCACCTAACACTGCCTCGATAGCATCAGCAAACATTCTTGCACCCTTTCTATTTAAGTGTATCCCATCCCTGTAGAAGCAGTCTCTCCTGTTAACAAGTACAGACCAGGCTGAAAAAAATTCTACCCCTTGAGCCCTGCACAATCTTTCCAGGGCCGAATTGATCGACAGGGCTCTCATCATATACTCCCTCCTATCGTGTCTGGGCAGAATTGCAGACACTTTCAAATTCAACCCTAATTCACTGCTTTTTTTCATCAGTGACCTGTACTTGTTAAGTAATTCCACCGGTCTCCTACTCTTAATATCATTAGTGCCAACGTGTACAACTATATCACCTTTTTTGCCCTTAAAAGATGATATCCACTCTACAACGTAATCAACCTTTGCCCCTGGCATACATACCCTGGTCCTGTTCCGTGGTCCTGTTCCTGTTCCATGGTCCTGGTCCTGGTCCTCAGGTAGAGTACCTTTATGTTCCCATCACTGATGTTCCCATCAGAGCACATCGTTGCTCTTCTCTGCACTCATTCTAACATATTCACATCCTTTCTGTGGTACCCAATATGTGGTCTAACTATTGTCTTATATGGTGGAATATTTACCCCTTTATCCCTGCTATCATTGACAAATCCCTATGAGCTGTCTGAGCCGCCTGTCTGCACTGCTCAGAGAACTTTGTGTCTGACTGCAAAATTTTCTGCAGGTTTTTTCATTCTCTTCCACCTTGAGTGTAGTACCTGTAGTTATGTCATCTTTTGGATTACTGCTACCCATATACAGTAATCCCTGGATAACATAATCCCTTGCATTTTTCAATGTTAAACTTCAATTACCACTTCTCATCCCATTTGCATAATTTTTCTAGATCTTGTTGCAATAGTATACCCTGATTACTGTCATTAACCACCCTATTAACCTTTGTATCATAAGCAAACTTAGATATTAAGTCTGATATGCCTTCCTCAATATTGTTAATGAATTCATAAAAAACAATGTGCTCTGCACAGAACCATGAGGGATCTCACTAATAACTCAAAGAGCAGTGCACTCCAATGGGATAGTTATCATCTGTTCCAGGTACTTCATTTACTTTTAGCTTCAACAATTTCTTTTCCATTCTGCTCTCACTTATTACAAAATCATTTAGCTCTGTTATTAATATACTGCTGGCATCCATAGCCATAAAAAAATTCTTCACATGTGAATATGATGCAAAATATCTTGTTCAGTTTTTATTTCCTGAGCAGGATCATCAACAGTTTATTATTTGTATCTAGTGGACTAGTACAATGGACCCTTTCCTTCTAGTGTTAACATAAATTAGGTAGAGTAGATTAGATTAATAGTCAAATCCTTCTTGAAAAGAGATGGGTGGACAGTCTTGTTTATAGAATCTTGAGATAAAAAGAAGCAATAATCAGAAAGTGCATTTTCCCTATATTTTGGCATTAGAGGAGAGGCTGCACATTCTGCACTGCTGCAGTTAATCGATATATTTTCATTTGGAGATGAAATAACTTAAGACAATGTTTCTCAAACTGTAGAGTGTGATCCCCTGTGGAATCACAAGCCTCTTAGGGGTGGGGGTTGAAACTGGATATGGTTGAATATGTAATGTATAAAAAATCATCTTTGTTTATAGTAAAAATGAGGGTTAAATTTCAAATATGTTATTATTCATTATACATATATATTATACATATGTTATGTTATATATTAATACATATGTTATTATTCAAATATGTTATTACTCTTCATTAACCAAATCACAAGGCACAAACCCCTTTTCTGACTTACATGCTATTATGTTTTTTTTATCATAGTGTTGGTAGGTGTAGTTGTGATAAAAAAAAGTCTGAGGTTAATGAAGTTTTATTTTATGTCTCTTCATTATTAATTAACCATATTTATATTTCTTACTACACAATTCCAAATTTTATATATTTTTTGTTTATTTTCACTAAAATGTTAGCTATCAAAGTTATTGGGATTTTTTTATTGTCCAATTTTAACCTCACTGTAATCATTAGTTTTGCTCATGGAGGAAGGGGTTGCACAAATTTGTTTAGCATTTTAGGAGGTTGTAGATCACAAAGTTTGAGAACCCCCTGACTGAGGGGATTCTCAAAGGACAAGTAACAGAAAATTTTCAGCATATTTTCTTAACTGGTATCTATTAGGTCCTGTTCAAGCAGGATTATCAGACTCCATTGTACATAGTCCAAGTAATGTGTGAAATTTGTAAATTTATATGTAGTCAACTTTTTTTTTCTTTATATCTAGTGAAGCTGTTAAAATTTTGTGTACTTTTATTTTTTAGAAATTTTTCTCTATAGTGATAAAACATTGTCATTATTTGTCTTTTAATAGTCAAACACCCCTGCAGAGTTAACAATGGAAACTGTGAGCATGTTTGTATTCCTTTTTACAAATCTGGAACTCCAGTTGCTCGGTGTAGTTGCAAGGCAGGATACAAATTGAGCCGTGGTACCAGATGTGTTGGTGAGATTACTTTGATGATATTTATTTGATAATATTATTAATTTGATAAATTAACATTTATTAATTTGGTGATGTATTAATTTATTATATTATATTATATTTTAATTTGATGAAGATTAGCCTAACCACTGATAACATCAACCGTTAGTCTAATCCTTTATCCATTAAAAATTCAGGGTCCTTCAGTGATCAGTTTCAGAACTATTTTGGTTCCATCATCAGACAGCAGGTAGCCTTATTAGTAAATTATTCAATAAATCCATTCACCACTCAACCTTATGTTGAGTGGTGAATGGATTTATTGAATCTAGACAAGTGAAATGGTAGATTAGAAGAAAAATTCTGATTGAAAATGTAACTTGTGAATAATGGATTTGCCTACTGAGTGATCTTATAAGTGATTAAAAATGATATTAGTTACTTTAGGTTGGTATTATGGACAAATGTAGTTGTTTATAATGAGCCAAAGCGTGAATGCTGATACCATCACTGGAGGGACAACAACAGTGTCCCCAGATGGTCAACTGAAAACTTAATGCAGAGAATTGTTGAAATAGTACTTTGTTTCTTATCTTATTGAAAAATAAGGTTAATTATTTAATAAAATACTCTTATACCAAGTGACTAATTCTGAGTTAGTTTATTAATTAAAAAAAAAAAAAAAAAAAAGGTAAGCAACAACTGCTATCAATCCACTGCAGGATGGAAGCCTCCTCAACAATTCATGTTGAGGGAAATGAACCATAATCTGCCACACTGGTCCAGTTCTGGTTGGCGGATCGACTGCATTTAGCAGTCAGGAGCTTGAACTGCAGTCTACACCAAGAGTATGTGGTACTGCGCTCCCACTCCTGACCACTTGACTACGGAGGCCTTGGTTTATTAAGTACTATGATTTAATTACAATAAATTTGATAAAGGTGACATTTTAAGACCCCCCATCCAAATCCTACCATCAGACCAATGCATGGGCTAAAATTAAAGTAAAGCAGAGTATAGAGTAAAGGTGCAAATTAATTTATGAACAGAGATGTTCAAGCTTTTTTAAACACTGAAAATTAATGCTGTATAGAATAATGAAATATAGTAAAATAATGACAATAATAATAGATTAATTTTAAATAACTTTGGACTCTGATAAAACATAACTGATAACAGCTCCTCACTCTCTGGTTATCAAACTAAGATTGCTGCATTGAAATACTACTGAGGCTTTTATGTTTTGTCAAAGTCTAAGGCAAAATGGGGCATTCTGTTTATTGACCATTGAGAAGAGTACGCAAACTTACAACGCCTTGATACCATAGAATTAAATTTAATCTTAATCTTTTTTATGTTTTTAATTAAGTTAATTAAAATGGGATGAAAGTAATGTTTTTCATTACAACAACAACTGAAAGTACATAAGTGACGTAACATTACTAGAAAGGTGACATAGTTAACAAAAAAAAAAAAAAATCCTCATTGGCAGAAACTTTTCTTGAAAAACAAAAGTTAAGATCTGCAGTTAAGTTAATTTTAGGTTTAAAAAATAAATGTATCCAGCTCCATCTATCAAATGAAGTGTGATGTTCAAAAATTATTTATTTTCGGGTTTATATGAGCTAATATATAAAAGAACATGACAAAACAGTTTAAAGCTCTTATGCAATATTTATTCTTGGAAAAAAATATTCACAAAACCTTCTATCCAGATAATTGACAATGTTATTTATTTTAGAGCCCCCTCCTTTGAATTCCTTGTTTGTCCCTATGTGGATGGGCAGAGATGGAACATCCAAACTATCTACAGAAATCTCTTCCTGCTATATGCATTCTTGAAAAATTTACTTCTGTCTGTCCATTCTTCAGACCACTATTTCTTTATATCCTTTTTTTAATTTAGTCCCATGTTGATAATAACTCCAAAAATATTTAGTTTATTTAGTGAAACCTAAACCAGTCACATGATATCGAACATTTGGAAATTATATCTTATTTGTAATAATCTCCCCCCCCCCCAAATTTCTTCAGAAAGGTTTATCAATTTCCCAATTTCACCATCAGAAAGGCAGTTTACATAAACATCAGTGAAGATCCACTTAGTTTTTCAGTTTGTTTCTAATACTTCTGTTTTTAAGAGGCTTTATCCATGTGAATTTAAGAGGCATTATTGACATTATTACACATTGGCTAGAATAGCAGTTTTATGACCCACCTGACACTTCCTTGTTAGATAGCATCAGCAAATATTCCTATATCCCTTTTATTTAAATGTATCCCTTCCCTGTGAAAATAGTCTCCTTTGTTAACAAGCACAGACCATGCCGAGAAACATTCTATCCTGTAAGCCTTGCCCAGTCTCTCCAGGGCTGATCGATTGACAAGGCTCTCTTCATGTACTCCCTCCTATCATGTTTAGACAGAATTGCAGACACTTTCTGTTTCAATGATCATTACTTTTTCTCAATGTTGTTCTGTACTTGCTAATTAAATCCTCAGATCTACTCTTAATATCATTAGTACCAACTAATGATACTAGGATTAAGAGAAACATGACAATATCACCTTTTGTGCCCTCAAAAGATGACTGCTGCTCTATGTTATCAACTTCAGCCTTTTAGCATTAGTATTAGTAGAGGCATGTGATGCAAGAAAGCAAGCTTATGCAGCATCAGACAAAAAAAAAATAATAATAATAAATAAATAATAAAATAAAAAAAATAAAATAATAAATAAAAAATAACCACTTCCACTTCAACCCTCTGTTCGTTCGAAATACCTGTCCAGCTGAGCCTTAAATTTATTTAGGCTATCAACTTCCACGACAAGGGATGGGAGTCTGTTCCATCAACCAACCACCTGCTGGCTAAAGGCAAATTTCCGCACGTCCATCCTACATCTGTCTTTCCTCAATTTGAATTTATGTCCTCTCAGGTGATTATTCTGAGCATGAGGCAGTATCCCATCAGCATTGAGCACGCTCAAACACATGCCCATTCAAGGCTTTGTACACCACTATCAGATCACCTCGCCGGTGCCTAGTCTCCAGACACTATAATTTGCAAAACTTAAGCCTTTCTTCGTAAGAGCACCCCTTTGTTCCATTCACTAATCTTGTTACCCTTCTCTGTACTCGTTCCAGCAGCTCTACATCCTTCTTGAAATGAGGCCTCCTGACCTGTATACTGTACTCTAGGTGTGGCCTGACCATTGCCTTATACAAGGGAATAATCACCTCCTTATCCCTGCTAGAAAAATTCCTATATATCATTGACAATACACCATGAGCTACTCTTGCAGGCAGCCCATCTGCACTGCTCAGAGAACTTCATATCTGCCTGCACAACCACCCCCAGGTCCCTTTCATTTTCTACCACTGTCAGTGTAGTACCACAGAGTTGATACGTTGCTCTGGGGTTGCTGTTTCCCATATGTAGTACTTTACATTTGTCAATGGTAAACTTCATTTGCCGCCTCTCAGCCCATCTGCTTAACTTTTCCAGATCCTGTTGCAGCAGCATAGTGTCAGTAGTGTCCTTGACAACCCTGTATCGTCTGCAAACTTGATATACCATCATCAATATCATTTTAAAATACAGAAAACAATAATGGACCCAACACTGAACCCTGAGGGACTCCACTAATAACATTAGTCCCCGATGAGAAGTGTCCATTGATTACCACTCTCTGGCTTCTCCCCCTCAACCACCCCTTTATCCATAGCAGCAATTTGCCTCCAATGCCACACACTGCTCCAATTTGTGCAGCAGTCTTCCATGTGCAACAGTATCAAAAGCCTTTCTAAGATCCAAGTATATATTATCAAAGTTATTCCCTGCATCCAGTTCTTTTGTAACTGCATCATAATATCCAATCAGATTGGTCAGGCAAGACTTCCCCTTAACAAAACCATGCTGTGTCCGAGCTATAACTGAAGTCTTGTCTAGATGATCCTGCAGTGCTTCTTTAACCACTGCCTCCATTAATTTTCCTGGAACAGAAATTAAACTCACAGATCTATAATTACTTGTGTCAGCCTTTGATCCTCCTTTGTGAATTGGGGTTACATTTGCATATCTCCAGTCTGTGGGTACCTCCATTGAGTCCAAGGAAGCTCTCATAATTATGGCTAAGGGTTTGCTTAGTTCCTTTGCTGCCTCCTTTAATATAACTGGATAGATCCCATCCACCCCAGGTGCCTTTCTTGTGTTTATCTTCAACAATTTCTCCTCCACTTTACTCTCAGTTATTATAAGATTCTCTAGCTTACTGCCAGAGTTGAATGCACCTCTGGCGTTCCCCTCGCTGAATAACTCCTCATGTGTGAATGTTGATGCAAAATATTCATTTAGTTTGTTAGCTACCTGAGCAGGATCATCAACAGTTGACCCATCGATATCAAGTGGACCAATCTGATTCATCCACTTCCTTCTAGAGTTTACATAAGTAAAGAACTCTTTGCTGTTTTTCTTTGCATCCCTTGCCAAAAATTTCTCGTAATCTGCCTTTGCCTGCCTAACCTCCTTTGTATCTTGGTTACAGATCAACTTGTATCTATCATAGACTTCTGTGTCACATGCTAATTTGTATGTATCCCATGCATTTTTCTTCTCTGCCATATGTCACATTAGTCCATCTGACATCCATTTAGGCCTAAACCTTGAACAATATTTCTTAGTTGGTATGAAAAACCTAGTAGCTTCCAAGATAAGTTCTTTGAATGCTTCCCATTTTGAATTTGCTGTTGGTAACATCATCAGTTGGTTCCACTGTATAGAATTTAAATACTGTTTCAGTCCATCGTAGTCGCCTTTACGAAAGCAATAACCCTTCCCTTTACCCTAGTTACCTCTTTGAGTATATACCACTTCAGCACACTGTGATCACTGCCACCTAGTGGTTCATTTATCTGCAGATTCTTAATGCATGTGTATGAGCTTAATGCATGAAGAAATAATACTAATAATCAAATCAAGAGTATTACTCCCTCTAGTTGCCTCCCGAACATGCTGATGTAGAAAACAATCATCCAATAAATCCACAAAAGCCTTGCTAGTATGATTTGATTTGGAATCATTTGAATAGGTCTGAAAGATATTGTTTGGAAAGAGGCAAAATAAGGGCACAAGTCAATAACAGGTAAAATTAATTTTAAAGTGGGTCAAAATAGTGGTGTTGGTGTTGAAAGCTGAATTTGAGGTACTTAATGAAACAAAGAGGGGAAAAGCTTAAGGGACAATGATATTTATATGAGTGGATGAAAGAAGATCATGCCACAAGGTAACACCAAGATTTTTTGAATTGGTTAACAAATCCCATCTGTTCCTGAGAAACATGACAATTCATAAATATTGAAGATTTTAGCTGATGTCTGGAGTTATATAGCTTGCACCTATTTGAAGACATTGTTTTCACTGAGTGATTATGGGATGAAGCTGAAACTAGATTGTAAAATACAGTCTGTCCTCGTATAGCACGATAGTTGCGTTCCTAGAAATCCTCGTGCAATGCAAAATCGTGCAATATAAACAACAGGCCCTATGGGAAAAGTAGGGTTAGGTGCCGACCACCCAAGATTGAACACACATTTGGAACCAAAACATAACCAAACACAATAAATAATCGGGTAATTTTAATCGTTATAAAATACGTAAGTATTTTATAACGATTAAAATACGTAATAAAAATAATATTATATTATAATAAAGTATTTTTAGTATTTTTTAATACTAAAAAAGTATTTTTTACGAATAAAATACGTATTTTATTCGTAAAAAATTTATTATATTAAATAAAATAGTCGTAATAAAATACTTACGTATTTTATAATACGTAAGTATAAATTAAAATACGTAAGTCGTAATAAAATATTGCTAATGCTTTTGCTTTTATGATACTAGGTTATGATACTAGCAAGTTTGCTTCTATCGTAAGCAAACTTGCTTTTTCCAAAGAGATGACAGCCGTTCCAATTCTTTGTGTCTTAATCTAATGGATTTTAATTACACTTTGAGTTGTTCCCGCTATGAAAGTTGTTTTTATTTTCTCCGCATTCTTTGTAATTCTCGGCGTTGCCTCATTTAGATCTGTAGCACGTGCAATATCACATGGTCTTTCATTTCGCTCAAAGCGTTTCACAATTTCATATTTTTTCTCTATTGACAGAGGCGGACTGGCCATAAGCCTTACGGGGGAAACCACGGTGGGCCGGAGGCCGGTGTGATTTTGGCCATAAACCGTAGTATGAGGCCACTATAAATTTTCCCGGGTAACAATTTTTGATCCAGTCCGCCTCTGTTTATCGATATTGCTTTTTGTTTTTCTCTGTGAATCTGCAGTGTCTTCACCAGGACGCTTCCTTTTCACACCTTTTAAGTATTTTACTCATTTTTAAAGCACAATTACAAAACAAGGAGGCACGCTTGATATACGTAAACAAAGCTGCGCGCGTGTAGCAACTGAATAAATAACACCGTAAAGGCCGAGATACACTATTAATTAACACCTCGCATTTTACTAAAGCACATTTTTGGAGGTTACTACCATAAAACAATAAAAACAATTTCCAGTTTCGTTTCTGCTGGTGGAATCTGTTATAAACTGGTAGTAAACTCCATCTAATTGCATTTGCGATTATACCGATAGCTGGAATTGTGTTGGTTTTTACGTAATTATGGTGAAATGCGTTTCCCCTTCACTGATATAAAAAACATAAATACATTTTCAGAATCTTCTTCGTTCCTATCGTGTTGCGTTCAGTTGGGGTGATTCCGCGTTCGACTGCCATTTCTTGTAAACACAAAGGCGAATCGTGCATAAGCGAATTCGGTTCGTGTTATATAAGATAACGTTCCCCTATTTATAAATCGTGTATGAACGAATTCGTGTAATGCAAACACGTGTTATACGAGGACCGACTGTATCAGTATTGGTGATAGAATCAATAACCTTTTTGAATTAAGCAGAAAATAGAGTTTGATGTCTAAAATTGGTATGCTGTTGCAAAGTCAATAAAGTATATGATGAACAGTAGCATTTAGCAAAAGAAAACAATGTGAAGGAAATGTAGTCGAGAATAAAATTGTTGACAATATTCGTTAGCAACTAAGTTATACTGTCTAGAAAATATGAAAACATTTTACTTGGCTGTGGTTCTTAACTGAAATACCCTAATAAGATTAGAATTAGCAGAGTTATATGATGCAAGAAAGCAAATTATACAATATCAGCTAAAAAAAAAAAAAAAATCCTCCCCATTTAAACCCATTCACTCGAAATGTTTGTCTAGTTCTGCCTTTAATTTAATTAAGCTGTCAATGTCTACAACAAAGGCAATTTCCGCACATGTATTAGTGGCATGTGATGCAAGAAAGCAAGTGTATGAGCTTATGCAGCATCAGCCAAAAAAAAAAAAAAAATCACACCATTCCCTCCAAATGCCTGTCCGGTACCTCCTTAAATTTATTCAACCTATCAACTTCCACAACGACAGATGGAAGCTTGTTCCAGCAATTAACCACCTGCTGGCTAAAGGCAAATTTCCGCACATCTATTCTACATCTGTCCTTTCTTAATTTGAATTTATTCCCCCTTAGGTTTGTAATCTGAACAAGTGGAAGGATCCCATCAGAATTCAGCGTGCTCAACCCATTCAAGGCCTTATACACCTCAATCAGATCACCACACAGGTGCCTAGTCTCCAGCCACTGCAATTTGCAGAACTTAAGCCTCTCTTAGTAAGAGGATCCCTTCATTCGTCTGACCAATCTTGTTGCCCTTTTCTGTAAACGTTCAAGCAAATCTACATCCTTCCTAAAATGAGGCCTCCAGACCTGTACGCAGTGCTCAAGACATGGCCTGACCATTTCCTTATACAGAGGGACACAATCACCTCCTTTTCCCTGTTAGCAAAATTCCTATATATCATTGACAAAACCCCATGACCCTCCCTGGCAGCCTGTCTGCATTGCTCAGAAAACTTCATATCTGACTGCACAATTACTCCCAGGTCTTTTTCATTTTCTACCACCTTAAGTGTAGTACCACACAGTTGGTACTTTTCTCTGGGGTTACTTCTACCCATATGCAGTACTTTGCATTTGTCACGGTTAAACTTCAGTTGCCACTTCTTAGCCCATCTGCCAATTATCTAGATCCTGTTGCAGTAGCACACTGCCATTACTGTCATTAACAACCCTGCCAACCTTTGTGTCATCTGCAAACTTCGACACTAAGCCTGATATACCTTCATCAATATCATTGATAAATATACAAAACAGCAGTGGACCCAACACCGAACCCTGTGGGACTCCACTAATAACATTAGTCCACGAAGAGCAGCACCCATTGATTACCGCCCTCTGTCTTCTCCCACTTAACCATCCTTTTATCGTTAATACCATTCTGCTCCAATTTGTACAATAGTCTTCCATGTGCAACAGTGTCAAAAGCTTTCCTGAAATCCAAATGTATGATATCAAAATTTTTTGCATCCAGTTCCTTTGTAACCACATCATAATATCCTATCAAATTTGTCAGACAAGACTTTCCCTTAACCAACCCATGCTGTGTCTGAATTATTGCTGCAGTCTTGTCTAGATGATCCTGCAATGCATCTTTAACCAGTGACTCCATTATTTTACCCGGAACAGAAGAAAACTGACTGGTCTGTAATTACTCATGTCACCCTTCGATCCCCCTTTGTGAATTGGGGATACATTTGCACATCTCCAGTCTGTGGGAACCTCTCCTGAGTCCAAGGATCCTCTCATAATTATGGCTGAGGGTTTGCTTAGTTGCTTTTCCGTCTCCTTTAATATAACTGGATAGATCCCATCCACCCCAGGTGCTTTTCTTATGTTTAACTTCAACAATTTCTCCTCCACTTTACTCTCAGTTATTACAAAATCATTAAGTATCCTGCTACAATTTGATAACCTTCTGCCATTTTCAAACCTTAATAATTCCTCACATGTGAGGAATTATTAAGGTATTCTACAACTCTTTCCTCAGTTTGAATATATGTCCCTTCAGACAATTAATATCTGCAAGAGGAAGAATCCCATCAGCATTAAGCTTTCTCAAACCAATACACCTCAATCAGATCACCTTGCAGATGCAAATTAGTGTCTCTCCAGACACTAATTTGCATAACTTAAGCCTTTCTTTGTAAGCGCAACTCTTTGTTCCATTCACTAATCTTGTTGCCCTTCTCTGTACTCATTCCAGCAGCTCTACATCCTTCCTAAAATGAGGCCTCCAGACCTGTATACAGTACTCAAGGTGTGGCCTTACCATTTTTGCACTGCCCAGAAAAAAAATCATATCTGACTGCACCCTCAGGTCCTTTTCATTCTCTAGCACCCTGAGTGATATGTTATGTTACTACACAGTTGATATGTTACTCTGGGATTACTGCTACCCATATGCAGTACTTTGCATTTGGCAATGTTAAACTTCAATTGCCACCTCTTAGCCCATCTGCTCAGCTTTTCTAGATCCTGTTGCAATAGTATACTGTCATTAACAACCCTGCCAACCTTCATATCATCTGCAAACTTGGACATTAAGCCTGATATGCCTACATGAATATCATTAATAAATACAGAAAACAACAGTGGACCCAACACGGAACCAAGGGGGCCTCCACTAATAACATTAGTCCACAAAGAGAAGTGTCCATTGATTACAACTCTCTGTCTTCTCCCACTCAACCATCCCTTTATCCATTGCAGAAATTTGCCCTTGATGCCATACTGCGCCAGTTTGTTACAGTAGTTTTCCATGTGCAACAATATCAAAAGCTTTCCGAAGATCCAGTGATATGATATCAAATTTTTTGCATCCAGTTCGTTTCTTACCACATCATAGTATCCAATCAGATTTGTCAGGCAAAATTTTCCCTTAATAAATCCATGCTGTGTCCAAACTATAACCTCAGTCTTGGCTTGATGATCCTGCAGTGCTTCTTTAACAAGTGCCTCCATTAATTTTCCCACAAGAGGAATTAGACTGACAGGTCTGTAATTACTTGTGTCACTCTTTGATTGTCCTTTGTCAATTGGGGTCACATTTCGACATCTCCAGTCCATGGGTACCTCCCCTCAGTCCAAGGAACCTCTCATAATGAGAGAGAGAGAGAGAGAGAGAGAGAGAGAGAGAGAGAGAGAGAGAGAGAGAGAGAGAGAGAGAGAGAGAATCTTTTATTGCACCACCTTCAGTTGTGACAGTTACATGATTGGATCATGTTGCAATGCCCCTTCATGGCCAAAAGGCCAGGGGCTAACACTTATAGAGATTATAACAAGCAGATATATTACAGAATAAATAAATTGCCATTAAGTGATATAGGACATAAAACAAATTAAATGAAATAACATCAAGTGACATAAGATATTAATAAGATGATACTTCCATAATGGCATTAGGTTACATAAAAATATTAAGATGACATAAAAACTACATTAAATAAATACTGGTGTAACATAACATTTAGATTAAATTAACAAAAAGACACTTGAAAGTCCCGATTTTCTGATTTTCATCTTCGCAGCCTGTGGGAGAGGACAGCATGAACAGAGGCAGTTGATGCACACACCGTTGGCTCCTTTACTGGTATGCTCAGTAGTTAATTGGAGCATTAAAGTGGCGAGTGCAGGGCATGTTGGCTTGGATGCGATGAAGAGAAGGCTTTTCATTTTGCAGATTGTCCGAATAGTCATTGACTGTTCCTTACTGAAGGGAAGCTGGGGTGAATTTGCATGTCACTATATTGCTTCGAGGACACCCTCTGTCTCTGCTGAGTGATTGGAGGGCATGGGATGTGTGGGATTCAGAATCCTCTTCCTATAGTGTCGGTCAACAGCAAATTTCTCTAAGTCGGCATCGATGCCCTGGATTCTTCCGAGCATCTGGTAGGGTAGGAAGTGATCTGATAAGTGGAGTACGAGTGAAGAGGGAAAATTTGTTGGGATGGATCAGAGCTGGGCAGGTGGAATCCTCGAGCCACAGAGATTCCAGATTGAAGGAGATGTGATAAGACTAGTCAGCATCTTTATCGTGATTACCAGTCTCCTTTGTTCAATGAGAGAGGGCAGCCTGGGAATTCCCAGGGCCAGGGCCATTTCAGTCGTATGAGCTTGGGGTGGTATCCTGTGTTTCTAGATTACTCACTTGAGGAGCCAGCACTCTGCTGCCCAGATGGGTTTTGTGTTAGTGGGTGCTGCCAATGCCCAGATTTCTTTTGGCTAAAGGTTTGCTTTCTTCCTTTGCTGCCTCCTTAAATATAAATGGATAGATCTCATCCACCCCAGGTGCCTTTCTTATGTTTAACTTCAACAATTTCTCCTCCACTTTGCCGAGTTATTACAAAATCATTTAGCTCACTGCCAGAGTTTAATAAACCTCTTGCATTCAGCTCCCCGAATAACTCCTCATGTATGAATGTAGATGCAAAATACTCATTCAGTTTGTCAGCTACCTGAGCAGGATCATCAGCAGTTGAGCCATCGATATCAAATGGAACAATCTTATTCATCCCCTCCCTTCTAGAGTTACTTAAGTAAAGACCTCTTTGCTGTTTTTCTTTGCATTCATTGCCAAAGATATCTCATAATCTGCCTAACCTGCTTTGTGCCTTCATTACAGACCAACTTATATCTATCATAGGCTTCTGTATCACCCTTTTTTTTTTTTTTTTTTTTTTTTTTGATTTGGTAGTTGTTGGCGCATCGGCTTCTGTGGCCATATTGCACCTCCCAAGGTTTTTGCAGTACTTTGATCCAAGCCCGAGGCGGGAATCGAACCCGCGACCTTTGGGTTGCCGGGCAGGTACTTTACCCACTCGGCTAGCCCGGTCGGCCTGTATCACCTGTTAATTTATGTGTATCCCATGCATTTTTCTTCTCTGCCACGTGTCTCATTAGTTCATCTGACCACCATTTAGGTCTAAACCTTGAATAATATTTCTTAGTTCGAATGAAAAGCCTTATTGCTTCCAAGATTAATTCTTTGAATACTTCCTCCATTTAGAACAGGTTCGCTTCCAATTAGTCTGAATACTATTGTCAGCAACTATTTCTTGCCTTTTATACTTTTGATTCCTCCCTACAATACTTATATCCTAGATCTATTGGATTACTTGAGAAAGAGAGGAGTGCTATTGCTGTTCTGTTTCTACCACTTATATTCAGTAGGAATTAACAGGTCTGTGATTTTGGTAAAGGCTCAAAGTTAGGAACAGTCGATATAGGATATTTGATTGGATACTATGATGTGGTCATAAAGGAACCGGATGCAAAAAATAATTTTGATATCATATACTTGGATTTTAGGAAAGCTTTTGATCTGTTGCACGTGGAAGATTATTGTACAACTTGGAGCATTATGGCATTAAGGATAAAAGCATGGTTGAGTTGGAGAAGACAGAGAATGGTAATCAATGGACTGCTCTTCATGGACTAATTTTATTAGTCGAGTTCTCCTGGGGTCTGTGTTGGCTCCATTGTTGTTTTCTATTTTTTATCAATGATATTGATGAAGGTATAACAGGCTTAATGTCCAAGATTGCAGACGATACAAAGCTTGGTAGGGTTGTTAATGACAGAAAGGATGGTACACTACGGCAACAGGATCTAGAAAAGTTGAGCAGATGGGCTGAGAGGTGGCAACTCAAGTTTAACAGTACCAAATGCAAAATACTGCATATGGGTATCAGTAACCCCAGAACAACATACCAACTGCACAGTACAGTTGAGTCCTCCTACTCCACTACACTTAGGGTAGTGGAGTAGGAAAAAGATCTGTGGATAATTGTGCAGTCAGATATGATGTTTTCTGAGCAGTGCAGAGAGGCTGTAAGGTAGCTCATGGGGTCTTGTCAATGATATATAAGAATTTCGCTAGCAGGGATATGGAGGTGATTATCCCCTTGCATAAAGCAATGGTCAGACCATACCTTGAGTACTGCCTACAGGTATGGAGGCATCATTTTAGGAAAGATGTTCAGCTGCTGGAATGAGCACAGAGAAGGGTAACAAGATGAGTGAGTGGAACAAAGGTTAGCTGTTACCAAGGTAGGCTTGAGTTCTGCAAATTGCAGAATCTGGAGACTAGACATCTATGAGGTGATCTAATTGAGTTGTATAAGGCATTGAATGGTTTGAGCAAGCTCAATGCTGATGGGATTCTTCCTCTTGTCAGATTTCACCCTTGAGGGGGCATAAATTCAAATTGAGGAAAGACAGGTGTAGAATAGATGTGCAGAAATTTGTCTTTAGCAATCTACCACTGGGTGGTAGATTGCTTGAACAATCTTCCATCTGTCATTGTGGAAGTTGACAGCTTAAATAAATTCAAGGCTGTACTAGAGAAACTTTTGGAGTGAATGGATAGGCAAAACAGGAAGGGTTTTTTTTTTTTTTTTGGCTGATGCTATATAAGCCTGCTTTCTTGTGTCATATGCCTCTATTAATGCTAATGCTAGTTTGCACACATGGTGATTAGTTTTGAGTGTCTACAAGGAAGAATGGGTTGGTATTGAAATCTTTCTGACTTCAAAAATGGAATGATTGTGAGGATGAGACATGGAGTGCCAGTATCTTGATAACAGTCAGCATTGTTAAGTGATCTCTCTGCATATTACCAGTGTATCATGATTAACAGAGGCTGAACAACCAGCCAATGGTCATACATGGGACAGCCGCATATGGTTGAGACTTGTGTCATGTGTCTCATCTTTTAACACAGCAGTGATGCAGCACAGTGGCCCAGCTAACCACCGTACAACGTAGGAATAGCTAGGCAAACATCTACACAGACTAAGCACTGGACATTAGCTTGTGTAGGCTATGGCATTAGATGGCTGTCACAGGTATCCGTGCTCATTGTGAGACATAAGAAATTGCACCTTGCATGGACATATCGGCAACAATTATTGTAAAGCTATGTTTACAATAATTGTTGATCTAAAGCTACATTTATGATAAGGCACAACATGCCAATTGACATGTTGGCAGCAAGCTGGGTCACAACATAAACAGTCATCAAAATGAAAACAACTTTGGCTGAAATGTTCAAATCATATCAGCATGGCAGACCTGGGTTATGTTGTTTGTATATTTTTTAGCTTGTAAACGCCTAGCCGGCAAGCCAGTGATGTTGGAGATGGTTTGCACATGCACTACTCATCCAGTCAGTTTTTAACTGTCCTCGGATCCACTATGTATCTCGTAATTTTCTTATTCGTTAATTGTATGAGCTTTACTATGCTGGATTTGTTTTTTCAGGTTAATTTTGTAGAAAATGAGCAGTATAAAGGACTCAAATGAGTAGAACAAGGCAAACACTATTTGTTTTATAAAACACTTCCTGCCAGTAGCACAAAAAAAAGAGATGCACAACAGTGCATTGTCCTCCATCTCTAAAAATTGACTGAAAGGTGGACTTGGTTTGGCATGCACCTGAGAGCAGACCAGCTTGTCCCATCATAAAACAATTGTAAATTTTTCTCAATATGGTAGGTAAAAAAAAACTGTCAAAAATATCAGCAGATGGCTTGTTCAACATATGCGTAGCATAAGAAATGCACTGCTTGAATAAGCAGTTATTACCAGAAGTTGTGTGGGTGAAAGGTATATGGAGGGAGGGAGGGGCAGGGAGAGAGAGAGAGAGAGGGGGGGAATAGAGGATAGTTAACAAATGGCCTTCAACTGCTTATAGAATTTTTCTCCATAATGGACACCTGCAATGATACCTGACTGAAGTATTAAAGACTGAAAATTGGCTTTCCGCTAGAGAGTAATTGATTGTTGGAACAAACTCTCTCAGCTGGTGTTGTGGAAATGGGTAATTTGAATGAATTTAAGTAAGAATTAGACAACTTATTAGAGGGAATGAACATACGATGTACTTGCGCCCTCCATACCTTTCTGACTTAGGCTGCATTGGTTCTTTGTTTAATTTTCCACTACTAATAGTAATATACTAAACTTTCCTGTGAGATCAAAGCATTTTATAGCAAATTTAAATTTGCTTTTTTCTATATATGTTAGTTAGTTATTTGGTTTTTAGGAGCATTAGCAACTAAGGCCATATTGCTCCGGGCATATGCGGTGGTCATTCCCTGACATTTCTGCATCCTCCGTATTTGGTGGTGATGGGCTCGAACCCCGGTCTAATCAAGAAGCGTGTGCTACACACTGCTGCTCCTTCCCACCTGGCTATGGAGGCACTGCACTATATATGCAGAACTTCGACTTTGCCAACTGTAATTATTTTATTTTGTACAGTAATATTTTATATAGTTCTATATTTTATCATTTCATATAAAATGATGATTGTTTTATCCACATGGGAGGCTTAGATCAGTTGTTTGTCTTTCTCACTGTTAATTTGTGGATTGAAGAAATATCCTCTCTTTCTCTCTCGAAGGATTTGGATTTATTTTTCAAGGAGAACTTTATTTTCGGTCAGTTTGAAATTAGTGAGGAACTGATTAATTATAACTGAAAATCATATACTAATTTGATTACACTGATGTGTAATAGACACTCTTATTCAAATAAGGTCAAAAAAGACATGGCAGAAAAATTGTATTTATAAAGATATCTTTTCTTTCATGAGTCTAAAGATGTTTAAATTTAAAAATTTGTATAGATTGAAAAGTCTGTGATAGTTTCCACATCTAATTAAGATTGTCCATGATTTTAAATTGATCCTTTAAGTTTCAGCACTGAAGATATGAAAGAAAATATTGTTTATTTTAGATCTGAATAAGTGCAGTAATTTTTGAAAGAGGACTACTGGTACTCTTTAAATTCTTTATACCATTTGGTTTTTACTGTGGTTTTTTTTTCCTCTTCTCATATTTATATGGAAAAATAATTTCACTTGTTTTGCAGATTAATCAGTAGTGAAGATATAGGAGTAATGATAAGAGTAAAGTAATATGCACATTGCATTTGATAACTTATTATTTGAATTTAAACACTAGAATTACTGAAGTAGGTTACACTGGTCATCTTGAAAAGGTTATTAAGGTGGGTTAAAATACATTTTAAGTTTAGTATTTTAATAATAAAAATTGAGAAAATAAATTGCATTATCCTTGGAAAAATGTTAGAGGTATCACTGTACTATTTTGTTTTGTGAAAAGAATATAATCTGAACAGCATATTAACTTATTTATTAATTACTTACAGTTGCTAAACAAGGACAGTTTCTTGTATATGGAAGAGGTAGGCCTGGAGCTTTAAAAGGAATCACCATGGGAGTAGGAGCAAAGCAAGAAGAAGTAATGGTTCCAGTAATGGGTTTAAATAGACCAACTGCAGTAGATTATGATGCAAAAACACAGTATATTTACTACTCTGATGTACAGAGGTTTGTGATTGAAAGACAGAAAGTAGATGGAACATGGAGAGAGGTTTACTTGGACAAAGGCCAGTTATACTTAGTTACATTATAGAAATTTGACATTTTATTACATCTACTCTGCCATATAAAAATAATTTAGTGGGAAATCCTTATTGAACAATAAATTAATAAGAAAAGTTATATTTTATACAAAGTTATATTTTACAAAGATTACTAACAAAAAATATTCAAGTTTTAGAGAGAATTCTAACTCTTAAGATTAAGATAAACCACCACCTAACTTTAGTTGAAAACTCCCGCTCTATTAGAGTTTATATTAATAATTCTGTCATTGATTAATGTCTTTAGTATTAGCAATGGCAAATAATGATGCAAGTAAGAAAGCTTATAATAGAGCATCAGTCAAAAAAAAAAAAAAAAAAAAACACTATCCACTCTCCAAGAATTTGCCTAGTTCTGCCTTCAGTTTAATTAAACTACTCACTTTCACAACAACAGATGAAAATTTGTTATAATCAATCACTTGTTGGCTGAAGAAAAAATTCTGCACATCTAAACCATCCTTCCTCAGTTTGAATTTATATCCCTACACACATATTTATATATGGTGTAGTCTCAGCAAGAGGAAAAATGCCATCAACTTTCAGCTTATTTTGAACCTTTCAAGGCCTTAAACACCTCACTCAGATCACCATCCAGGTGCCTAGTCTCCAGAACCTGCAGTTTGCAGAACTGAAGCCTTTATTGGTAAGAGCACCCTTTCATTCCCTTTGATAATCTCATTGCACTTTTCTGCATTTCTTAGCATTAGCATTAGCAGAGGCATTTGATGCAAGAAAGCAAACTTATACAGCATCAGTCCAAAAAAAAAATACTCTTCCCATTTCACCCATCCATTTACTCCAAAAGTTTGTCTAGTTCTGCCTTGAATTTATTTAAACTGTCAACTTCCACAATGACAGATAGAAATTTGTTCCAGCAATCAACCACCCGCTGGCTAAAGGCAAGTTTCCACATGCCTATTCTACAACTTTCTTTCCCTCAATTTGATTTTATGCCCCCTCAGGTGTGTAATCTCAGCAAAAGGAAAAATCCCATCAGCATCGAGCTTCCTCAAACCATTCTACATCCTTCCTAAAATTAAGCCTCCATACCTGCCCATCATAATTCAGTGGCCTGACCTTTTTATTCCTACTAGAAAAATTCCTGTATATCATTGACAACACCCCATGAGCTACATTTGCAGCCTGTCTGCACTGATCAGAAAACTTCATAGCTGACTGCACAATTTCCCCAGATCTTTTTTGTTCTAAACCCCTTAGTGTAGTACTGCACGATTTGTACATTAATCTGGGGCTACTACTATCCGTATGCAGCATTTGTCAGTGTTAAACTTTAGTTGCCCTCTCAGCCGCTCAACTTTTACAGATCCTGTTGCTATAGTGTGCTGTCATTACTATCATTAACAACCCTGCCAAACTCCTTATCATCTGAAAATTTGGACATTAAGCCTGATATACCTTCTTCAGTATCATTGATAAATAATGAAAAAAAAAAAAAAAAAAAAAAAACCAATGTGTCCAATACCGAACTCTGGGGGACTTCACTGATAACATTAGTCCACGAAGAGCAGTGTTCATTGATTACTACTCTTTCATCTCCCACTCAACCATCCATTTATCCATAGCAGCAACTTGCCATACTGCTCCAATTTGTACAGTAGTCTTCCATTTGCAACAGTATCACAAGCTTTTCCTGAAATCCAAGTATATGATATCAAAATCATTTTTTTCATCTAGTTCCTTTGTGACCACATCATAGCATCTAGTTAAATTGGTCAAATGCGACTTCCCCTTAACAAACCCATGCTGTGTCTAGAAATGCGGTTTTGTCTAGATGAACCTGCAGTGCTTCTTTAACCAGTGACTCCATTATTTTCCCTGGAACAGAAGTTAAATTAACAGGTCTGTAATTACTCATTTCTTCTTTGATTTTTGTCAATTGAGGATATATTTTCACATCTCCAGTCTGTGGGGACCTCCCACGAAACCAAGGATGCTGTCATAATCACGGCTAAGGGTTTTCTTACTTACTTTGCTGCATCCTTTAATAGAACTGGATAGATCCCCTCCACCCTAATTAAAAATAAAAAGGTGCCCTTTTTATTTTTAACTTCAACAATTTCTCCTCCACTTTTCTCTCAGTTATTACAAAATCACTTAGCTTCCTGTAAGGGTTTATAAAGCAGTTGAACCATCAATATCAAGTGGACCAATCTGATTTATCCCCTTCCTTTTAGAGTTTACATAGGCAGAGAAGATTTTGCTGTTTTTCTTTTCACCCTTTGCCAAAGATTTCTCATAATCTGCCTTCACTTGCCTTTGTGACTTGACTACAGGCTAACTTATATTTACCATAGGCCACTGCGTCGCCTGATAATTTATGTGCATTCCATGCATTTTTCTTCTCTGCAACAAGTTTCATTAGTTCATCTGACATCCATTTAGGCTTAAACCTTGAACAGTATTTCTTAGTTGGTATGAAAAGCATAGTAACTTCTATTGTTCCATCAGATTTGCATTCTTACTAAAATGAGCTCTCCATACCCGGAAGCTGCACACAACATAATTGGAATGACCATAAAATGTGGGCTATTGGCTGCGACACACTCGGATAGTAGGGAATGTACGCGGTGGAGGCAGGTACTCCATCCTTCCTCCAAGTACCATGTCCACAACAACCTTCAATCACATTCTGGGGATATTCACATTTCATAAGGTCGGCCGTGACCCGCTTGATTTCTTCCTACCTATCCTCCGTATTTAATGGTTTAACTGTTGATGATCCTTCTCAGGGTGCCGAATAGGTATTTTGCATCTACATTTCCACATGAGGAGTTATTCAGGGAGGGGAATGACAGACGTTCATCAAGATCTAACAGGGAGCAAAATGATTTTGCAATAACCGAGAGGAAATGAAAGAGAAATTGTTGAAGCTTAACATAAAAAAGGCACATAGGGTGGATGGGGAACTATCCACTTATATTAAAGGAGGAATCAAAGTAGGTAAACCATTAGCATTATTATAAGAGCATCTTTGGATTTAAGAGATGTCCCTATGCATTGGAGATGTGCAAATGTATCCCCAATTCACAAAAAGGAGATCAAAAGGCGACACAAGTAATTACAGACCTGTTAGCTTAACTAATGTTTCAAGGAAAATAATGGAGTGTCTAGTTAAAGAAGAAATGCAGGACCATCTAGACAGGAATGCAATTATACTGAAGTCACAGCATGTATTAAGGGGTGGTCGGGTTGGACCAATCTGACTGGACATCATAATTCAGTAACAAAGGCACTGGATGCAAAAAAACAATTCTGATATCATATACCTGGATTTCAGGAAGGCTTTTGATACTGTTGCACATAAAAGAATACTGTACAAACTGGAGCAAACAGGCATTAAAGGCAAGTTACTGCTATGGAAAAAAGGATGGTTGAGAAATGACCACTGCTCTTTATGTACTAATGTTATTAGTGGAGTCCCCCAGGGTTTGGTGTTGGAACTATTGCTGTTTTCTATATTTATCAATTATATTGATGAAGGCATATCAGGTTTAATGTCTCAATTTGCAGATGATACGAAGGTTGGTAGGGTGGCTAATGACATCAATCAGGTTCAGCTACAACAAGATCTAGAAAAATTAGGCCGATGGGTTAAGAAATGGCAGTTGAACTTTAACATAGATAAATTCAATGATAAGGAGGTAACTCTCCCATTGTACATGGACTTGTACAATGGGAGAGTTACCTCCTTATCATTGATAGCAAAGTTCCTGTATATCATTGACAAAACCCCATGACCTGCCTTGGTATTCTGTATGCTGCTGAGAGAACTTCATATCTGGCTCACAATTATTCACAGGTGGTTTTCATTTTCCACTGTGCTTTGTGTGGTACCACACAGTTGGTATGTTAATTTGGGATTACTGCTACCCATATGAAGTACCTCAAATTTATCTATGTTAAAGTTCAACTGCCATTTCTTAACTGCCATTATGGAGTTAAACCATTGGATGGTTCAACAGTTGATGATTCTGCTCAGATAGCAAACAAACTGAATGAGTATTTTGCATCTACATTCACACATGAGGAATTATTAAGGTTTGAAAATGGCAGAAGGTTATCAAATTGTAGCAGGATACTTAATGATTTTGGAATAACTGAAAGCAAAGTGGAGGAGAAATTGTTGAAGTCAAACAAAAGAAAAGCACCTGGGGTGGATGGGATCTATCCAGTTATATTAAAGGAGGCGGCAGAGCAACTAACAAACCCTTAGCCATAATTATGAGAGCGTCCTTGGACTCAGGGGAGGTTCCCACGGACTGGAGATGTGCAAATGTATCCCCAATTCATAAAGGGGGATCAAGGGTGACACGAGTAATTACAGACCTGTTAGTTTAACTTCTGTTCCGGGTAAAATAATGGAGTCACTGGTTAAAGATGCATTGCAGGATCATCTAGACAAGACTGCAGCAATAATTCAGACACAGCATGGGTTTGTTAAGGGAAAGTCTTGTCTGAAAAATTTGATAGGATATTATGATGTGGTTACAAAGGAACTGGATGCAAAAAATAATTTTGATATCATATATTTGGATTTCAGGAAAGCTTTTGACACTGTTGCGCATGGAAGACTATTGTACAAATTGGAGCAGAATGGTATTAAGGGTAAGTTGCTACAATGGATAAAAAGATGGTTAAGTGGGAGAAGACAGAGGGTGGTAATCAATGGGTGCTGCTCTTCATGGACTAATGTTATTAATGGAGTCCCACAGGGTTCGGGCCCCGGGTGCCAAGCGAATTCGAGGTCAAGCGATTTCTCTGCGATATATAGAGTGCTCATCAAAAGCGATTAAAGTTTTTTCTAATTTTGTACGTTTCTATTAGCAGCTTTATTTCTATATTGTTCTACACTTAAAAGCCACAAGTTAGAACAGAGAAAGGAAACTCACCTTTCTTTATTTTTCCATATATCTCTATTTCCACTAACTAACTAACACTTTAACCGCTTGGCCTCCTAGCGGCACTGCTCCTGCCTCCCCGTGGCGGGGCCGGAAATCTTGGCAAGTAAGACCACTTGCCAAGGGCTAAAAGGAGCAAACATGGCAAACACTGACCATCAGGATATTGAGAACGAAAATCCAAAGAGACAAAAGACTGATCGGATGGAGCAACCTTGCCCATCGTTCTTAATCATCCACTCTCTTACTAGTCAGCCCATTAATAAATTGTCTCCGTTTGTCATACAAAAACATCTGGAGGGTATTGCAAGATCTCCCAAGATGGTGAAGAGACTGCAATCAGGAGACTTACTAGTAGAAACCACCAACCACAGACATTCTGATAAGCTGTTACAGCTTACAAGTTTTGCTGGAATTCCAGTTAAAATATCCCCGCACACAACCTTAAATTCATCTAAGGGTGTGATATCCAGTTGGGACTTATTAAACGTTACTGAGGAAGAAATAACCCAAGAGCTGCAGGGACAACACGTAATTGAAGCAAGACGAATAATGATCAAAAAAGATAATGTACTTACACCTACAAGAAACATTATTCTCACCTTCAATACACCCGACTTACCCTCCTCTGTAAAAGCAGGTTATTTACTTTGCCGAATCCGGCCTTACATTCCAAACCCTTTAAGGTGTTACAAATGTCAAAAGTATGGCCACTCACAAACTGTATGCAGAGGAGTTCCTGTCTGCCCTAATTGTGGATCTGCAGATCACATACAAAGTAACTGTACAGCTACAAAAATGAACTGCCCAAATTGCAAAGGTGACCATCCTGCATATTCCAAGACATGCGAAAAGTGGAAAACCGAGAAAAAAATAGTAAAATACAAGGTTCAGAACAAAGTAAGTTACCCAGAAGCGAGAAAATTAGTTGCTCCAACTATAACCAAAAATATGACCTATGCCAATGCTGTGAAAAAATATCAGACAGTCTCCACTCAAACTGATGTAACAGTTCCCACTAACAAATCAATTTCTGATTGGGCTAGAAATGTTCTTTCTAAGCAACAATCCAAGTTCTCTGACCAAGCCAATAATACTCCTCTGACAATACCAGCGGCATCACCTACTCCAGTCATAGATACCATATCTCATAGTTCAAACGCAAATGTAGTAAAAAATTTTCAGGACACAACCATGGACACAGATGGCACATCCATACAGGATGATCCCCCTCTAGAAATCCATGCAGAAGAAGAAATGGACACAGGTCGACCAGTTTTCTCCAAAAAAGATAAAACTAAATTAGAGTGTCATAAGCCAGTAACCTTCAAAAAACAGTCAGATACAGCTCCTTCAATAAAACACAAATAATGCCTTGTATTTTACAATGGAACTGCAGAGGCTTTCGTTGCAACACAGATGATATCCGTGATCTAATTAGCCGATATTCTCCAGTTGCCCTTTGTCTTCAGGAAACTTACCTAACCTCGCAAATTTCTCCTTCAATAAAAAACTATTGTCTTTATCGAAGAGATCGTAACACAGCAAATGCTGCCCATGGTGGTGTAGCAATCCTGATAAACTCAAAGATCCCAACTAAACATATTCCACTTCAAACTGAAATAGAAGCTGTTGCTGTTCATATAACTCTGAATATTTCAATAACAGTTGTTTCAATATACCTACCACCAAACCATACTTATTGTTTAAAAGATCTTGAAGATCTATTCATACAGATACCTCCACCTCTCTGTATATTAGGGGATTTTAATGGGCACCACCCCTTATGGGGCGATCCTAAACTAGACACACGTGGTCGACTCGTTGAAAGCTTTCTAGAGTCACAAAACCTCACCTTACTCAATACTGGTACGCACACTCACATACAACTCCCAACTGGACACACCTCAGCAATAGATCTCTCAATTTGTTCTCCAATTCTCTTTCCAACCATAGAGTGGTATGTTTTAAATGATCCAATGGGCAGTGACCATCTTCCAATCATATGCAATGTTTTAATGTCACAGACTCCATCAAACAAGCTCCGCAGGAAATGGAAATTTGTTCGGGCAAACTGGGCAAAATTTCGATCATCAATCTCTCTTGACGAGGAAAAAATCCAGCTCCAAAATATTGATAATGTAACAGACTACATCACATCACATCTCCTAAAAGTAGCCAAGGACACAATACCATTATCAAACCCCCCTGATCGCAAGCATTATAATTATTGGTGGAATGATGAGTGCACAAAAGCAAAGAAAGCAAAAATCAAAGCCTGGAATTTATTTCGGCGATGTCCAACCACAACCAATCTCATTAATTATAAGAAGCTAAGAGCAAAAGCACGATTTGTACAAAAGCAAGCTAAGAAAGAATCCTGGACCCGTTTTGCATCGACCTTTAACAGAAACACTGATCCGAAAACTATATGGAAAAAAATTAGACAGTTATCTGGTAAGTTTCCTACTATATCTTCTCCAATCCTCTCCTGGAAAGGGCAAGATCTATCCAGTTCCTTAGACATTGTTAATGCTTTGGGCGATACTTTTGCTGAAATATCAGCGGCATCAGCATATCCTACATCATTCCAACGAATTAAAAACACTAGAGAAAAGCATGCCATAAAATTTCAAACCGCATGTACTCTTCCATATAACAAACCTCTGCAATACTTTGAACTTCTGCATGCCATTAGAACAGCCCACAATGGGGCAGCCGGGCCAGATGGGATTTATTATGTCATGCTTCAACATCTCGATGACAAAGCTTTAAGCCTGCTTCTGGTTTTTTACAATCGTATATTTTTAGAAAACGTTTTTCCAACTTCTTGGCACCACTCTACTGTTTTGGCATTCCTAAAATCTGGGAAAGATCCAACTAACCCCTATAGCTATAGACCGATCTCTCTATCAAGCTGCCTGAGCAAAATCCTTGAAAAAATTGTCCACAGAAGACTTGTATGGATCATTGAGTCACAACATCTAATGAGCCATAGCCAATATGGCTTTCGTAAAAATAGGTCATGCTTAGATCTTATGGTCAAGGCTGAATTTGCCATTCGAAATGCCTTTGTTAAACGGGAACATCTTGTAATGGTTTCAATAGATATCGAGAAGGCTTTTGACACTACCTGGCGGCATGGCATACTTAGTGATCTTTACTCTCTTGGTCTGCGAGGCAACCTTCCTATTTTTGTTCAGAACTTCCTACGTACTAGATCGTTTCAAGTTCAGTACCAAGATGCCCTCTCCAAAACGTTTATACAGGAAGAAGGAGTACCACAGGGATCAGTACTGAGTGCCACTTTGTTTGCTCTTAGAATAGATTCCATCACCAATCAGCTTCCAAATACAGTTGAGACCTACCTTTATGCAGATGATCTTTCCATCTCCTGCCATTCCCAAAATATGAGGTCTATTGAACGGCAGCTCCAGATATCACTTAATAAAATCCAACAGTGGGCCAGCCTCAATGGATATCGACTCTCGCAGCAGAAAACAGTTGCCATCCATTTTTGTAGACAGCGCAAACTTCATCTGGATCCTGAACTTCAAATTTATAATGTCTCCATCCCGGTCACTAATAGCATCAGATTTCTAGGATTAACATTTGATAATAAGTTAAATTTTATAGACCACATTAAAAATGTACGTACTTCCTGTCTAAAAAAGTTAAATATACTCAGAGCTTTATCCTCCCAAACATGGGGCGCAGATCGTACATCTCTGCTTCGGCTATACCGAGCATTAATAAGATCCCGTCTTGATTATGGAGCTCCCATCTATGATTCAGCCAGATTGAGTGCATTGCGTTGGCTTGATCCAATTCAACACAGTGCCTTGAGACTTTCACTCGGTGCTTTCAGAACATCACCAGCACATAGTCTCTACATTGATGCCCATGAACCGCCACTAACTTTACGTAGGAAAACACTGTTATTGAACTATGCTGTCAAGATACAAAGCTGTGCCATGCATCCGACTCAGTCATACCTGTTCAATCCACCATTAGAAAACCTTTTCAGAAATAAACCAAGCGTAGTAAAGCCAGCTGGTCTTCGCCTTCTTGAACTGATGCAAATTTGGAATGTTTCCATCCTTTCCGTACAACAGGCAGCAACTTGTCCTCAACCACCATGGTTTCCACCACCTATACCGACCTGTGACACCTACCTCTCTCAATGGGGTAAGAACATTTTACAAACATCAAATATCAAACAACTTCACGAAGCTCACATTCAAAGATACTTTGACTTCTCTCCAATTTATACAGATGGCTCTAAATCTAATTCAAACGTTGGAGCAGCTGCAGTGTTTCCAAATACCGTTATTTCAGCATCCTTGCCATCTGAATTCAGTATCTTCTCAGCTGAATTATATGCTATCAAACTAGCTTTACAGAATCTCTCTTCTGACTGTGCTTTAAAATATGTTATTTACACTGATTCACTCAGCTCAATCTTGGCTTTATATAACTCCTTAAATAAAGTACACCCTGTTCTAGACGAAATAAAAAGCATATTACTGAAAATTGAAGAACGCCATCAACTGGTCACCTTCTGCTGGATTCCAGCTCATTCTGGCATTTTGGGCAATGAACTGGCTGATAAAGCTGCAAAAAATCCAACTAGCTTCGACTTAACTGATATTCCTGTTCCGCCATCAGACTATGCATTAATCATTCAGGCTGCATGCCTGTCAAAATGGACAGCAATATGGCACTCTCAAATTAATAATAAATTATTTCAATTTAAACATGATCCAAAAATTTGGCGCTCCAGTGTCCGCACATCAAGACGAGAAGAGGTAGTCCTTTCCAGGGTAAGAATAGGACATACTTACCTGACCCACCTTTATTTACTCACAGGGAACAACCCGCCACAGTGTCCACTTTGTAATGTAAATCTGAGTATTAAACACATTCTCATTGACTGCCCTTACTATGAACAAGACAGAACTTCAACCCTACTATCACTGATTAATCTTCGTAGACCAATAACTTTAGAGAATCTCATTGGAGATGACGCAGATATTTCCGAATTTTTCAACTTCTTAAAGCAAACTGGACTTTTTAATCAATTCTGAATTTATGAAACTTTATCATTTCTTTTTATTATAAATGAATAGGCGCATTATAGCCAAAGTAGCTTATGCGCCATCAAACCTCCATATCAACAACAACAACCACAGGGTTCGGTGTTAGGTCCACTGTTGTTTTGTATATTTATCAATGATATTGATGAAGGTATATCAGGCTTAATGTCGAAGTTTGCAGATGATAGAAAGGTTGGCAGGGTTGTTAATGACAGTGATGGCAGTGTGCTACTGCAACAGGATCTAGATAATTTGGGCAGATGGGCTAAGAAGTGGCAACTAAAGTTTAACCTTGACAAATGCAAAGTACTGCATATGGGTAGAAGTAACCCCAGAGAAACGTACCAACTGTGTGGTACTACGCTGAAGGTGGTAGAAAATGAAAAAGACCTGGGGGTAATTGTGCAGTCAGATATGAAGTTTTCTGAGCAATGCAGACAGGCTGCCAGGGCAGGTCATGGGGTTTTGTCAATGATATATAGGAATTTTGCTAGCAGGGAAAAGGAGGTGATTATCCCTCTGTATAAGGCAATGGTCAGGCCACGCCTTGAGTACTGCGGACAGGTCTGGAGGCCTCATTTTAGGAAGGATGTAGATTTACTTGAGCGTGTACAGAGAAGGGCAACAAGATTGGTGAGGGGAATGAAGGGATCCTCTTACTAAGAGAGGCTTAAGTTCTGCAAATTGCAGTGGCTAGAGACTAGGCACCTGCGCGGTGATCTGATTGAGGTATGTGAGGCCTTGAATGGGTTGAGCACAATGAATTCTGGTGGGATCCTTCCACTTGTTCAGATTACGAAACTAAGGGGGCATAAATTCAAATTAAGAAAAGACAGATGTAGAATAGATGTGTGAAAATTTGCCTTTAGCCAGTGGGTGGTTAATTGATGGAACAAACTTCCATCTGTCGTTGTGGAAGTTGATAGGTTGAATAAATTTAAGGAGGAACTGGACAGGCATTTGGAGGCAATGGTGTGATTTTTTTTTTTTTTTTTTTTTGGCTGATGCTGCATAAGCTCATACACTTGCTTTCTTGCATCACATGCCACTACTAGTACTACTACTACTAGTACTACATCCAGTGAACCAATCTTATAGAATTTAAAAATTGACTAAGACCACTGTTATGAAAGCAAAAGTCTTTTCCTTTACCCTTGACAATAGTTGTATTTAAGTAAATTCCACATCAGTACGCTGTGTATATTGTAGCATTAAATAGATGAAATAATTTTCAAAATAAGCAAAAAGTTAAAGATAAAAAAAAAAAATAGAAGAGAAGAAAAAAAAATAAGCAAAAAGTTAAAGATAAAAAAAAAAAATAGAAGAGAAGAAAAAAAAATTTAAAGCATGCTGAGCTTTAGCATGTAGTGTCCTAGGCAAATTCCATTCTGCTGCATTCATGTTTCATTGGTTTTTTGTGCACCATAGTACCTTAATAAATAATACCTTAATACTTAATAATACTTTAATAAAGATAAATTGTGAGGTTTAGATGTTTTTGTAAGTCCCCCTTTCTATTTAATTTTACTGAATCAGATAATAACGTTAAAAATTATATATATATAATTGGTTACTTGTAGCAATGTTTTTTGCTGTAATTTTGCAGATACAGTAAGTGCCAGTTATAGTGATCACTCGTTATTAGAATCAGCCACTCAATAGAATCAAATTTTGAAGAACCAATCCAAATCAGTAAAATGCACTACACTTTCATCGTTTACTAGAATCACATTTTCAATTATAAGAATCAATTTTGAATGCCTCTGTGATATTTTTCTAAAGCACATTTCTGGAGATCATTTATAGAGGTCACAACCATAAAACAATAAAATAAATTTGCAGTTTCCGGTTTATTGGGCTTTTCTGTTAGTGCAATAAACAGGTAGTAAAGTCGATCTTATTCATTTGTGATAATACCGATAGCTGGAATTCTGTGTTGTCACGTTATTGTGGTGAAATGTGTTTCCCCTTCGCTGAA
This sequence comes from Mastigoproctus giganteus, assembly GCF_048544385.1. Lineage (NCBI taxonomy): Eukaryota > Metazoa > Arthropoda > Arachnida > Uropygi > Thelyphonidae > Mastigoproctus > Mastigoproctus giganteus. The sequence continues at coordinate 41,352,409 of NC_143587.1, read as the reverse complement.
ATCTGCTCTTCATTTCTATATCTAAACTTCGTCTCACTTGCTTTTGTCGTGTTAGTTCCAATTTGTGTGTGCCGTGTGCTCTGTTATTGATTGAAGCTTATCTTTTTTACTGTGTTTTAAATTTTACTACCAAAAAAAAAAAAAAAAATGTCAGTGAACAGAAAGAGAGTGAATTTGAGTGTTTTTTTTTTTTTTTTGATTTGGTAGTTGTTGGCGCATCGGCTTCTGTGGCCATATTGCACCTCCCAAGGTTTTTGCAGTACTTTGATCCAAGCCCGAGGCGGGAATCGAACCCGCGACCTTTGGGTTGCCGGGCAGGTACTTTACCCACTCAGCTAGCCCGGTCGGCAAATTTGAGTGTAAAAGATAAATTACGAATTATAGAAACGTACAATAAATTAAACGTAGGCAATATGTCTCAAAGGGAAGCGGCAGTAAATTTAGGAGTGCCTTAGTCATTTTTATGAAAATTGTTAAAATCATGTTTTGCTCAAAAACTACACAAAGAGTTTAAGGCGACGGACGAATGGCTGACAAGATGGAAGGAGAGGCATGATATTGTTAATAAAAAACTTAACAGAGAAAAAACAGGATTCCAATGGTTCTGCAGCTGACAACTGTTTGAAAATCTCATGGCAAACCTTGTTAAGCACTGATAATCCTGAAGACATTTTTAATACAGATGAAACAGGGTTGTACTACAGGGCTACCCCAGACCACTGCATGATTTTTAAAAATTCTTGTGCATCTGCAGGAAAGAAGATCAAGGACAGGATTACAGTTCTTTTAACATGCAACATGACGGGAACAATCAAGATGAAATTGTTAGTTATCAACAAGAGGAAATCATCTAGATATTTTAAAGGGGTAAAACATCTGCCTGTTGAATATGCCAATAATACCAATGCTTGGATGACAGCTTCTTTATTTGAAGGTTATCTTCGTAAATGGGATTTGAAATTGGATAAGAAAAACAAAAAAATTGCATTGGTTTTGGACAACTGCCCAGCTCATCCAAAGTTGACTTTCAGAAACATTGAATTAGTTTTTCTACCTTCAAATACCACATCACCAATTCAACCTCTCGACCAGGGAATAATAAAAACCTTTAAGACCTTTTATAGATCGGATGTAAGGCGAAGAATCATCCAGTCTATAGATGAAAGTTTGGGAACATCATCCAATATCGCAAAGCAGATAACTGTTCTAGATGCACTTCACATGACAATGAGTAGCTTAATGAAGTTTCCAAAACCTGCATTAGCAACTGTTTCAAAAAATGTGGATTAATTATTCATGATGGGGAACTAAGTCACAATGCTGATCACGTTGAAAAGTCTGAAGACATGGGTGAACAGGAGTTTAATGATTGGGTGGACACAGATGGTGATCTACAGGTTACTTAACAGATGAAGAAATTGCCCAGTCTGTTACTGATAATTTTGCTAAGGACGAAGAAAATGAAGATGAACCTGAATGAATTCCAGTTACAAAATGGCAAAATTCATGAAACTATAGCCGTCTTGAGGAGAGCATTGGAAGAAACTGGTGCAAGTGATCGTGAATATAGGCTGTTATACAATTTTGAAAAATCTATAAACAGACTTTGTAGTGATAATTTAAAGCAATCTAAAATAATTGACTATTTTAAATTATAATCATATTACAAAGTGTTATGTTTAATTAATATTAAGCTATATATGTAAGTATAAATTTATTTTTATTTTGCTAACCTGGCGATAAATTTATTTTTATTTTGTTTGGGACATAAAATTCGGAATATTCTTCAGATTTTTACGTATCATTTAATTAGTAATAAACCTTTAGTAATAAAGTGTAAATTTGTGCTTGATATCTTTATTTTTATAGCCTCTGGATAATATTTGTCGATTTTCATATTAGAATCGCTGTTTATTAAAATCAAAATTCAATTTGCAAATGTGATCACTGTAACAAGATCACAGTTGTGTGATCTAGACCACTCATTTTCCTGTTTTTGCAGCCCAGCTGCTGTATGTTCTGCAAAAATCTGCCAGTTTGCCCTTTTAAGGTTATACCTTTTGATATCCAACAAGGAGTGTTGTGTTGTTTGTAATTGCCTGTTTAGTTTGAAGGAAATGGCTTTATGATCTGATGTGGTCCATACTGGCTGGACACACCAGTGGCAAGGGAAATGAGACATTCCTATTAGAATAATTTTCTAGCACCACTTACTTTTTCTGCCAGAGTCTTTCTGAAGAAGTTATTGGTTACCTTAACCACCACTTTGCTCATTTGTCTAATCAGTCATTCTGTGATTTCTTTCACTCAAGAGGGGTACCTGTACATATGTTAGGTGCCACTCTTGATCAGTTTTATTGCTTGTCAGAGACTTCATAACTTGGAATTTCCTCTTTTTGATCTCTCCCTTAAAATGTTTTGAACACTTTCTGAAAAATTCATTTGTTCTGTTGTTCTCTGAGCTCTACAGATTACTCAGAACTTTTGTATTTTTTACTTGAAGTTTAACTTTCTTTACTCAAATGTTCCTTGGTGAGTTGTTCAATGTTCATAAACCCAGCTGGCTTCAGTTTTTTGATTGCTTGGACCTGGTTTATAGACATTTTATATGTTAAGGTCTTGCTATTACCAATGATCTTAGACAGCCTGTTCATTTCTCTACTAGGATACCAGTTGTCGTTGTTATTTGGTTTTTAGGAGCATTAGCAACTAAGGCCATATTACTCCTGGGATATGCGGTGGTCATTCCCTGACCTTTCCACATCTTCCGTATTTGGTGGTCACGGGCTCAAACCCCGGTCTAATCAAGAAGCGTGTGCTACGCACTGCTGCTCCTGTCCACCTGGCTACAGAGGCGCCTAGGATTCCAGATGATCCCAATTGCACACTCAGCACTTGTATGTTTTTTCCCCTCACTGACAACTTCAACGTACACAGTTAATGAGGCGCCTCCATAGCCAGGTGGGAAGGAGCAGCAGTGCGTAGCACACGCTTCTTGATTGGACCGGGGTTCGAGCCCATCACCACCAAATACGGAGGATGCGGAAAGGTCAGGGAATGACCACCGCATATCCCGGAGCAATATGGCCTTAGTTGCTAATGCTCCTAAAAACCAAATAACAAATAACAAACACAGTTAATGTTAGAGTTTTCTTATGGGTACCTCCTATTTCAACTTTGTTATGATCTCCTCTTCAGTGAAATCTCTCTCTCTCATTTTGCATTACAAAAGAATGAAATAAGATAATATGTAAGATTTTATTCCACTTTTCCTGGATTGAATTACTGTTTTCAATCTTCCAATTCTAATGTTTGCCCAGATTTTGTTTAGAGAAGCTACCATCACAGGCAATAAATATCTGGACATCTGCCAGATTACTACAAAGAAATTTGTACATACTTGAACACTGTGTTTTCTTGGAAGTGGATTGGAAGAAAAGGACCCTTTTTTTTTTTTTTTTTTTTTGTCCCCATAACTCACTGACTCCTTTAGATTTTACATTTTGGGGATTTGTGCAAGACCAGATGTATGTTCCACCTGTGCCAGGAACCATTATGGAATTTAAACAATGCATTTGTGAAGAATTGAATCAGCTACTTTGATAGGGATACATTGTGCCAAATATGTGAGGAATTGAATTATAGGTGAAACATTTGCAGTGTAAGTAAAGTTGCCCACATTGAACACCTCTAATTAAAACTTGACATTATCTAATCACTTAGATGTGGTTTCAGGTTTGTATCATGTACACTATACACACAACAACATCTTAGTTTTTTAAAAGGAGGTTTATGGATACTCTTTATACGTATGTATATCTTTTGAAAGTTTCAAAATTTCAATAAAAATTACCCATTCTCAATTTTTGAATTGAGAATGAGTAATTTTACTATAAAATAATAGCAAACTTTTCTCCCCCTCCTTCTTCCTCTTGTAGGTTTGAATAACTGTGAAGGTCTGGCAGTTGACTGGATGAGTCGTAATTTATATTGGACTGATGAAGGCTTGCTTGCTATCTATGTTGCTCAGTTGAAAGATGCCAGTGTACGAAAGAGATTAGTGCATGGAAATATGTCACATCCCCGTGCCATTGTGGTTGATCCTAAACGAGGGTATAAATTTTTTTTTTTTTTTTTTCATTTGTACTAAATATTTGTATTAAGTTTTCTCTCAGTTACATACATAACTGAGGTTACTGCCTTAAACTGTGCAATAAATAGTTAAGATTAATAAAAAAAAATAAAAATAAATTAATAAATATGTGGTGGATATATGGTGTTGGATGCTGTGAAAATCAGTACTTTTTTTATTTTATTATTTTTTTTTTATGAGAACCCCGTGCGCGACAGGTATTATAACCTATAGTACTTAGTACCATGCATGGGTTGAAGGTTGAGAAGACAAAAGAAGATACTCATTGACATTAGACTTGAATTTCTGTAGATTGTAAATTTCAGGACATGTTTGTAAAGTCAATTTGTTCCAGAAAGGTTAGTTGAAGGAATAAATGAGGAAGAAGAAAAGTCAGTTTATATGAGTTTGAATTTGGACAGTAAAAGGATGCTGACTGGTCACAGCACTTGTCTGGACTGGTTAGGAAAAGAGAGAGCAGGAATTATAGAAACAAATTCAGAAGAATACTGTGCATGGAAATATCTGTAGAAAAGACATGGGGCAGAAACAGAACATTCATGAGACAGAGAGGAGAGATTTTGTTAGAGATGAATCATTAATTAACCCAACTGCCCTCTTTCATGGCAGATTTGCGATTTGTATAGAGTGAACAGCTGTCTGGAAGAAAATTAACACTGAGAGTGAAATAGAAAACCAGTTTTTTAAATGCAGAGGAAGCAATATTTGTAATGTGCATGTGCTAAGGGAGATTAGAAGTCAGGGTAATCTTCAATAGAGATATACAAGTTTATGAGAGTCATCTACCATCTAGTATTGCTTGATAACACTGAGGGGTGGCATTCCTTGATCCCCAATGTAAGCAGGAGATCAAGGTGGGAACCACACCTTGATCCCCTGCTATGTTGGTTCGCACCTGGGTGGTCACTTCTGGTATGCTAGGTGCCTTATATCAAGAATTGCATATGGGGGTTACCAGCACACCACCATTCTGAAGGTGCAAGCAGAGGATTTGGCTGTCGCAGAACAACCAAACTGCTGAAATTAGGTCGACTTGATTTTTGCGTCACCCAAATATCAGTTTCATCAGTGTTTTAGACTGCCAGGTAGCAATCTCAGCTTGACATACCTGAGAGAATGTCTCTGACAGCCTCAAGGATCCAATTTACATTCAGATTGTTTAAAGTAATGCCATGTAATTACACTATCAACATCAATTTGGGCTGTCTCTACTGGTATATATATACGAATGGGTTCTGCACCAAGCAAGCAATTTCATATTTCAAAAAGTGTATATGATGCAGAGAGTGAGTGTTGAATGAAGTGAACAAGGGCTGTGTGCATAAGTGTAAATCCTCAACTGTGTTTAAATTAGAAATAAAAATGGGCTGTGTTAGGGTAACTAAGAGTAAGAACAGGTGCATGTATACTTGCATGTACATCAATGCTAGAAGTATAGTAAATAAATTTGAAGTGCTGGCCAAGACATCAAAGGCAGATATTGTTGGGATATCAGGGACATGGTGTCACAAGATATAAGCAGTTCAGAATTGGAATTTGGGGAGTACAATGTGTACTGAAAGGACAGACAGGGTAGGAAGGGAGGAGGGGTTATGCTGTTAATTAAGAAACACATAAAATCTAAGGAAGTGCATCCAGCTGACATTGGTGAACAGTCCAATGTTGAGTCAATTTGGTGTGACATAAGCACTGTGAAAGTGAAAATGAGAGTAGGAGAACGTTTTAGGCCTAATGACACTAATGAGTACAGTGGACAGTTGTGCAGAGAAATAGAGTGGGCATGTAAATCGCTGTGTCTTGTAATGGGAATTTTAACTTTCCAGATATTGATGGAACTTGTGGGTTGGTCACTCGCATGCTAGTAAGACTTTTGTGGATTTATTGGAGGATGGTTTTCTATAGCAGCATGTTCGAGGGGCAACCAGAGGGTGTAATACTTTTGATCTGATTATCAGCAGTGATAACGCATGCATTAGGAATTTGCAGATGAAGGAACCACTAGGTGACAGTGATCACAGAGCACTGATTTGGGATTTATTTAACGATGTAACTACCATCAGGGGTAATGTAAGGATTTTTGCTTTCATAAAGGTGACTGCAGTGGTTTCAGACAGTTTTTAAATTTAGTACAGTGGGATCAACTGACGATGTTAAAAACAGTGAATTCTAAATGGGAAGCCTTCAGGGAATTATTTATTTATTTTTTTTTTTTTTGGTAGTTGTTGGCGCATCGAATTCTGTGGCCATAGTGCACCTCCCAAGGTTTTTGCAGTACTTTGATCCAAGCCCGAGGCGGGATTCGAACCCACGACCTTTGGGTTGCTAGGCAGGCACCTTACCCACCTGGCTAGCCCAGTCGGCTCAGGGAATTATTCTTGGAAGCTACTAGGCTTTTCGTACAAACTAAGAAATACTGTTCAAGATTTAGACTTAAATGGATGTCAGATATACTAATAAGTCCTGTGGCAGAGAAGAAAAATGCATGGGATTCATATAAATTATCAGGCAAAACAGAAGCCTATGGTAGATATAAGTTAGTCTGTAATCACATCACAAAGGAGGTTAGACAAGTGATGGCTGATTAAGAGAAATCCTTGGCAAAGGGATGCAAAGAAAAACAACAGATTCCTTTATTTATGTAAACTCTAGAAGGAAAGGAATAAGTCAGATTAGTCCACTTGATATTGATGGTTCAACTGTTGATGATCCTGCTCAGATAGCTGACAAACTGAATGAGTATTATTTTTCATTTATATTCACACACGAGGAGGAATTCTGTAAGGAAGGGGGGACAGAAGTTTGCTAAACTCAGATGGGGAGCTAAATGATTTTGTTATAACGGAGAGGAAAGTGGAGAAGAAATTTTTGAAGTTAAACATAAAAAAGGCACCTGGGGTCAATGAAATCTACCTAGTTATATTGAAGAAAGCAGTGAAGGAAGTAAGCAAACCTTAGCCATAATTATGAGAGCATCCTTAGATTCAGGGGAGAGTCCCATGGACTGGAGATATGCAAATGCATACTTTTATGCAAAAAGGGGGTTCAAAGGGTTAACAAATAATTATAGACCTGTTAGTTTACCTTCTGTTCTGGGGAAAATAATGGAGTCACTGGTTAAAGAAGTGTTGCAGGATTCTTTGTCTTCTCCCCCCTCAACCATCCCTTTATCCATAGCAGCAATTTGCCTCCAATGCCACACTGCTCCAATTTGTGCAGCAGTCTTCCATGTGCAGCAGTATCAAAAGCCTTTCTAAGATCCAAGTATATAATATCAAAGTTATTCCCTGTATCCAGTTCTTTTGTGACTGCATCATAGTATCCAATCAAATTGGTCAGGCAAGACTTCCCCTTAACAAAACCATGCTGTGTCCGAGCTATAGCTGAAGTCTTGTCTAGATGATCCTGCAGTGCTTCTTTAACCAGTGCCTCCATTAATTTTGCTTTCAGCCTTGTCAAGATAAGATGTACTTTTATTTGCTTATTTTCATATTATGTTTGCACTAAGCAGTCTGTGTCAGCCAATTTGGTACTTAAGATAAAGACATGTTGTCTTTATGTCTTTGTCTTTATATGTTAATTTAAAACAAATAAAAAAATAAAAAAAACAGTAGAGTAGCAGAGATTAACAGAGAAACAATAGTTATATTGCACTTGTTATTGCAGCATCATTAGGCTTTTTCGGTAATATATTTTGATTAAGTTTTCTAAAAATTATGATTAGACATCTCAATCTTATATGAGAATGAATTCGTTGGATAAAAAGCTTTTTTTTTTTCACTTTTTCTCTTAATTACTTTGTAATGAATTTTCAATTTCATTTCATATTTTAGGTATATGTACTGGTCGGACTGGTCAACTGAACCACATTCTGCTAGCGAGAACCAGTTCGGTGGAAAGATTGAAAGAGCTTATATGGATGGTTCAAAAAGAGAAGTATTCATTGACAGTCAACTACAATGGCCAAATGGGCTGAGCTTAGATTATGCTGATAAGAAATTATACTGGTGTGATGCCTACCTACATAGAATTGAGAGAATAAATTTAGATGGAAGTGAAAGAGAGGTAATTGTTTCATTTTTGTTTTCTCTTTAGTTACAATCCTTATGTGATTGTTGAATATAATCAAACCATACTAGTTGTATATTCATGGGGAGTAATCATCATCTAACGCAGTGCTTCTCAAACTACAAGTTATGAACCATTTCCTAGGAGGCCATGTGATGATTACTACAAAATGAAGGCGCCTCCGTAGCCAGGTGGGAAGGAGCAGCAGTGCGTAGCACATGCTTCTTGATTAGACCGGGGTTCGAGCCTGTCACCACCAAATACGGAGGATGCGGAAAGGTCAAGGGAATGACCATCTATCCCAGAGCAATATGGCCTTAGTTGCTAATGCTCCTAAAAACCAAATAACAAACAAACAAACTATAAAATGAAATTGTGCCACAAAATAAGTATATTGAATACTTGTATATTTGTATTAGGTGGGGAGGAGAGGAGGAGGGAGGGCTATAGAAACAGAGATAATCCTTCAGATTATCTCTGTTTGTGGATATCAAGTGGAATTTGTCAATATATCAGTCTAAGCCGAGTGGGTAAAGTACCTGCCCGGCAACCCAAAGGTCGCGGGTTCGATTCCCGCCTCGGGCTTGGATCAAAGTACTGCAAAAAAACCTTGGGAGGTGCAATATGGCCACAGAAGCCGATGCGCCAACAACTACCAAATCAAAAAAAAAAAAAAAAAAAAAAAATATCAGTCTATCAAGCATCTCTCAGTTTTGGTGGATGGGATTCAAATACATCTAGCAGTTGAGTTCAGTTAAAATGATTTACTTTACTGAGATATTTGATAGTATGAACCAGAGCTATAATGCTCAATACATTCTACGTTGATATTAATATTTGTAAAAGAATGATATGCAGAACACTTCTGTATGATACTCTCCAGAAATTAAAACGAAAAAAATTAAAAAATCGAAAATCTTACAGTAAGAAATAATTAAAAATAATTAAAAATCAAATGAACACAATTAAAAATCAATTTAAGGCAATTAAATATTAAATAAAAAATTAATTTAACGAAAAAATTGCAAAATGATTTTCCTTCCTGAAGCTGACAGTGCTTTTCGACCGTATGTCGTGATCACAGTAATGAAAATTACCGAATAGGGGTGAGCATGGAACTTAAATAGGGATTATTTTTCTTTGAGCATGCACGTAAAAGACCACGAATCGGAGATTAGATATGGCTGGCGAACATTAACGGAATTCTCATGTAATTTGATCTCAAGAGCCATATCTAATCTTCGATTCGCGGATTATTTTCAACAGTGACCTATACTTGTTAAGTAATTCCACTTGTTGCGCCAGTTAATGAGAGTCAACTACCATCTAGTATTGCCTGGTAACACGGGCGACATTCCCCATGTGGTGTGGGTGCCACTCGTTGACCCCTGCTTATGTTGGTTCACACCCGGGTGACGACTTAGTATACTCGGTGACATATTTCACGACTTGCACATGGAGCTTATACCCAGGGTTACTAACAGTCCCACTATCTTGAAGGTGCAAGCAGAGGATTTGGCGGCTCTCACAGACCGACCAGACTTTGCCGCAATTAGGTCCATGTTACTTGAGTGTCACGAGAATATCAGTTCCATCAGCATTTTAGACTCCCACGATAGCAAGCACAGCTTGGCATATTTGAGAGAATGCCTGTGACAGCCTCAAGGACCAAACCCAGACTAAACACATGAGAGGGAATTAACATAAATCTATGAAAGATGGTTGCAGGATAGATGTGCGGAAATTTGCTTTTATCCAGTGGTAGTTGATTGTCGGAACAAACTTCCTTCTTTCATTGTGGAATTGGTTAGTTTGAATGAATTCAAATTGTTTGATAGGATGAACAGGTGATGGTAGAAGTGTTTTTTTTTTTCTTGCTAATGCTGTATAAGATTGCTTTCTTCCATCATTTGCCACTACTAATATTAATATTTTGAATTGTCATAATGCTTACTTGGAAATCTCCTTTTTTTAAAATATATATTACTATTTAATTTTGCTCCTTAAAAAAAATTATTGTATATTAATTATTGAAATTATTTCACGAATATCAATAAAATTAACTTGCAGTTTCTACCATTAATCGGGGGACCAGTAAGTATTTCTTATCTTATAAAGTGTATTTGTAAAGAACGTGAATGACTAGATAATATTATTATTATTTTAAAATAGATTTAATGAATGGTTTTCAAATTCAGACAGACTTAAAAGTGGGCAACTGTGTTAGGTGGATCATGGGAAACATTCTGTTCCCTCCAAATGTCAGTTAAGCTTAATCTTATACCTAACATAGAGACAAGTATTATTATCTATGGTTCATCCTAAGTTGCTAATATCTTTTTAAATCGTGTAGCATCACCCAACATCCAGATTCACTATGTATTTAAAATCTGAATCACTGCCAGGACAGCTTTTCTGAACTTACTGGCTTCTCTTCAGTGGCAGGTGACCTCTATTAGCAGACTTATTCTGAGCAAATGAACATTCTGTATAATAATATAATAAATATAAATTAAATATAAAATTAAATGTAAATCATGTAGTAGTAGTAGTAATAATAATAACAGCCTAGCAGCAATATGTCTCCCAGCGAACACCTATAAGGAACTCCAGAAAGTCTCAATCCTGAACACTTGTAGGATAGTTGGAGAATTCCTTGACGAACAGTAATACCAGATATGACAACAACCACCCTGAGTACTTGGTAGCAATACCCGTCACGAGGTAGAACCCCCCCAATCAGGTAGAAATAATATAAGAGTAATAATAACCTCCAGAAAAACACAGCAGCACTCAACCAGACCATAAAGAAGATAAATAAGTGGCATACTCCACTCAGCCTAAGCGAGGAGTCGTCTCCCCCTGGGACACTTTTCCCCGAGATTGAAGGATTCTTGCTCAGACTACACGCGAGATGGCATAAATTTAAATTAAGGAAACATGGTTACTTGGTCTCACCATCCAAGACCAGGAACTGTAGAAAATACATCGCAGTGGAGCCCGGAATGTCAAATGATACATGTCAACAATGCCACCTGTCCTCAGAAATGATCCAGCACATCACTATAGCATTCAAGGTGTTCACCCAGAGTACACTCATAGACACGACCAGGTATTCAGGATAATACATCAGAAGTTAGTGAGGAAATACCCCAACTCACAAGCTGTACTTGGACCAAGCCATAATAACGGACAAGACAATCCTGCACAACAGACCGGACATAACCCTTGCTGACAAGAAGGGAAAGGCCACCTATCTGATTGACATAGCAGTGCTCAATGCTGGCAACCACCAGAAAATTCACAAGGAAAAGATCAGAAAATACATGGACCTAAGACAGGAGATTTAAGAGAGAGATGTGGTATATGCGACAAGTAATGACCATCCTGATCATCGTGTCAACCATTGGTATGGTGCCAGTGACTCTACATAACAGCTGGTGCACTATGGCCATAGTTGCTGATGCACCTAATAAATCCCGAAACAAACAAACAATCTACATAATAGCCTAGCAGCAATAGGTCTCCTCAAGAACATACAACGAACTCCAGAAAGTCGCAATCCTGTAGGATAGTCAGAGAGTTCCTTGACGAACAGTAACACCAGACATAGCAACCACCCTGTGCACTTGGTACCAGTACCTGTTACAGGGTGGAAACCCCATCAGAGAGAAATAATATACAGTAATACCCCGACTTACACGAACTCGGAGTTACGCGGTTCTTGATTTTTTCGTTTGGTGTATATCTAAAATTAGCTTACCAGTGATTTGGAAGTCAAATCATAAAGCTTGGGTGACAGCTTCCGTTTTTGAGGACTGGTTTGGTCACCACTTCATACCCGAAGTCGAACGTTATTGCAAGTCTGAACAGATTCCATTTAAAGTGATGCTTCTTATTGACAATGCACCTGGTCACCCTCCTGACTGGGTGCATTGTCCCCGTGTGAAAGTTGTGTTTTTGTCTACAAACACAACCAGCTTGCTTCAACCGATGGACCAGGGAGTTATCAAAACATTCAAGGCTTACTACACGAGGCGCTTGTTTGCATGTCTGAATGAAGCTATGAGACAAAATAGTGAGATATCTGTTAAAGACTTTTGGAAAAAATTCAATGTTTTAGATGCTGTAAGAATCATTGAAGAATCTTGGGATGAAATTCATAAAAAAACATTGAATGGTGTCCGGAAGAAACTTTGTCCATTTTTTTTTTTTCAAAAACGAGACGAAAACAACGCCAGAAATTGATCATATCGCTCATGTGATAGACGAAGTTGTTAATCTTACCAGGCAATTAGATTTGGAAGTCAATGGTGATGCCAACGAGCTGTTGGATTCACATAGTCAGGAGCTGACAATGAGTGAGCTCATAGAGATGCATGAGCAAAACATCACTGAAGTATCCAACACCTCAGACCCAGTTCCACCAGAAAAGCACATGACAATTGCAATCTTGACAGAAGGTCTCAGCTCGATTGAAAAGGGCTTAAAAATTTTAGAAAACATAGACTCCAACGAAGAACGCGTTATAGCTACAAAGCAAGGAATAAAAAAATTATTAGCTTGCTACGAAGAAATTCTGCGTGAAAAAAAGAAGCTGCTGTGTGTCGTCAGACGAATTTGTTAGATTTTATGAAGCCATTGACATCAAAATAACTTTTTTTACGTAACTCATTTATTTTTTTAATACATATTTTGTATTAATATGTATAAAGAACTGCAATTTTATTAAATATTTTTCTTCTAAACTAGTGTTTTTGTTAGTCCTTGGTTCCAATTAAACAAAATTTATATGTATATATATGCAAAGTTGTACCCCGACTTACGCGAATTCGACTTAAGCGATTTTCGTCGGACCCACCTATCGCGTAACTTCGGGGTATTACTGTAATAATAAATAAAATATAATAATAGAATAACAATTGCTTAAAAAAAACGGTACTTACCTTGAATAAATCTGCAGTGGTATATTGAGAAGAGGTGGTTAGTATTTAGGTTGAATTGTTAGCTAAGAAACGAAGGGGGGAAAATGAAGAAAAACGGAATTTAAAATAAGCGCAAGGAGGTAGAAGTGTACACATTCGATCCTTGGTTGTCATTGAAGAGGGAAGAAGTATTTTGTAAGCTTGAATAAAATAATATGATGAATAAAATAATATGATTATTCATAAAAGAATATGATTATTCAAGCTTTCAAAATACTTCTTCCCTCTTAAATGACAACCAAGGATCAGATGTGTACACTTCTACCTCCTTGCGCTTATTTTAAATTTCATTTTTCTTCATTTTCCCCCCTTAGTTTCTTAGCTAACGATTCAACCTAAATACTAACCACCTCTTCTCAATATACCACTGCAGATTTATTCAAGGTGAGTACCGTTTTTTAAGCAATTGCTATTCTATTATTAGTCCACCAATACGGTATTATAAGATTTCTAAACTTTTATATAATAAAATATAATATTTTGTTTTTCAATGTTAATTTTTTTGATATTTTTGTTTTTCAATTTCCTTTGGAAAAAATACAACTTGTTTAGGACAATGTTACAGGCTTAGACAGTATTACTAATTTTACAAATATTGCAAAAGTAAGTTTAAATACTTTAAGTTAAATTGTAATCTGTAATTAGCAAAAAAATAGAAAAAGAATAAAGTTAGAATTAAAAGCTAGAGAAGTAGAATAAAGTTGGTTCATATACAGCAGGCCCCCGTTATAACACGGTTTGCTTTACGCTGATTCGCTATAACGCGGTTCTTATATTATAACCCGTATCTAACTATAACGCTGTCAAGATCACTATAACGCTCCTTTACAGATTGCATTTTTTGGCATATTTAACGAAATCGTTTTGTTTGATGGAGTCGATAGCTTGAAAATGAATAGCAAAACAGCATTAAAACGTTTCCCACGCCGACTTGAGAAATTTTCCCACGCTCAGTGAAATTTTCTCGCACGCTAATTTAATTGCAGTACAGTGACTTGTTACGCAGTTCTGAGATCAACATTTTAAAAAATGATCACGTATATTGCTTGTAATATTTGTGTTATATGCATTTATCCGAAGTCTAGTCATCACTCAGTACAGTATTAGACGTAGTGCGTAACGGACAGTTTACTTGAACATTGTATCGTAATTAATGCAACCAATGCAGTTACATTTTAGAAGAGCGATAAGAATGAAAAAGCAACGTCTGAGCGCAGTACAAAGACTACAAATGTAAGAAAAAGACTGAATTTGAAAATTAAATTAGACGTTTTGAAGCGAATCGATTCCCGTCAACGACAAGGGGGTGTGTGCCGTAATTTAGGACTTGCAAGTTTAACTGTAAGAACAATTATAAAAAAATAAAGAATCAATTTTAGCAGTGGGAAAGATAGCTGAAAGAAAGACTGCAAGCAACTAGGGCTAGGCTGGCTATTAGGATTGAAATGGAAAAGACTTTAACTAATTTTATTGAAGATAATGTCCAATGCAGAATTCAGTTAAGTTAAATATTATATATAAAAAGAGAGAGAGAGAGAATCCAATATGATGATCTGAAGAAAACTCACCTAAAAAAAGGGAGGGGGGGAAACCATTTAAAACTGGTAAGGACTGGTTGAATAGATTTAAAATCCAGGGAGAAGCCGCAAGTGCAGATCAAGGAGCTGAAACTTTCAAAAAAATAACTTGTTAAAATTATTGAAGAGGGATATTATGTGTTATACTTCTCAACAAGTTTATAACATTGATGAAGCAGGACTTTTGCGGAAACGAATGCCTAAAAGAAGTTTCATATTGAAAGAAGCAAAAAACAAAAAACTGGCATGTATTTTGCTTCTTTCAAAGTGGTGAAGGATCGGGGGACTTTATTGTTGGGTGGTAACGCTGCTGGGGATTCAAAATTAATACCCCTTTCAGTTTAATTGATTTTAAATCAATTAAAATCAATTAAATTCATGATTTTAATTGGAATTTTAAGTTTAATTTTGATACGTAAATAGTTACCACATTATTATATACGTATGTAGTGCAGAATATTTTATATGTACAAATATTTGAATATTAAATATTTTGACTGACATTTGTGCATCTTTTCACTACCGTTGATTATTGATTAGAAAATATCCTATGGCACCGACCGCAACTTACAAATACATGTTACCTTATGGGAATGCTAAGCTCACTTAGTGTGGATTCACTTAGCACTCTGTTTTTCCGGAAAGAATTATCAGCATTAAGCAGGGTCACCTGTACTACTAAGTAGGTTTATAATAAATCAGACTTTTATCATGTGAATATTATTTAATTTATTTATTGGTAGGAAAAGGATAAAATTATTAAAAACTTTAACCTTTCTTAAAGTTTGTAATAATTTTATTATTTTCCTACTACAAACAAAAATTAAAACATTCACATAGTAAAAGTGATTTCTTAAAAATGGGTAAGGACAGTTAATAATTACAATGCAAATGTGGATGTTAATGTTGATTAAGTTTGTATGAAATTATTTAAAATAGATAAAATACCATATTTTCTAAAATACCCTGCTCCCTTGAATAAGCTGTCACCCTATAAAGAAAGTGGATTTATTTTATACTAGCAGCAAAATTTCCATTTTTAAATTTTTTTCTATCTCTTGAATTATATTCAGTTTTTCATTGGCTGTGAAATCTTGTAACCACATGTTCCTTTAGTACTCATGTATAGACGAATATATACACAGTACCGTTCAGATTACATTCTCTAGTAAAGGCACCAAATTTAGCTGGAATCTTGGGTTTCACAAAATTTCTATCATGGGAAGGTGACAAATGAACATGGCTAGTTACCTACTACCTTTTATTTCCACTGAGCAGTAAACAATATTGGTGTTATATGTTATATTGTTGTTATCTGAATTTTTTTATGCCAGCCACACATGACATGATCCTGATATTTGCATAATTCATGCAGATTGCTAGAAAACAAGATTAAAATCTTTTCCAATTTCTTAAAGATAGAATCTAAATTTTATGCAGTACAAACTTCCAAATTACATTTTAATAAATATTGGCAGTAAACAAATTCAGATTAAATTCACAAACAGCTGCACATCTGAATATATAGTTCTATTTTTCTGTTAGAAAATATCGTGGGGTCTTTGATAAAATGTGGTAGTTTAGTTAAAAGTTGATTATGTTTATATAAAAATCAGAATTATTCTCTTCTTTAGGTTCTGTTTGAAGGGGAAACTTTAGGTCATCCTTATGGATTAGCACATCATGACAATTTTATATTTTGGACAGAATTTCAGCAAGGTTTAGTTCAGAGATTGCAGTTGCCTACTAAATCTGTTGTTACTCTTCTTAAGGAAAATCCTCCATTATTTGAAATCAGGCTGTTTGATAATTCTTCTCAAAGTGGTGGGTATTATTAAGATATTCTTTGAGCTTATAAGTTGTTGATCAGCTGATAAAAATCTGCATTTTAGTTTGTAATATTGAATTTTTTTTTTTTTTTTTTTGCATGTTCAGTCTTATCACATTTATTTTCAGCTTGATTTCAAATGCCTTTTTATTTTCAGTAAAATTTTTTTAATCCATAAGCAGTGATGTTAATTTTCATATTGCAAGCGGGCACATAAGTACACTGCTCGACAAAATTAATGGAACAAAATGTTTTTTATGCATATTTTATTGTAAACAGTGTTGCTGAAGATGAATATTTGATATAATAGGCATCCTGACATGCAAATTCTGAGTATCCAATAGAAATTGATCTACCACTTTATAGAGCCACATATTATGCAAATTATTCATGTCTATAAAAACACAAGTTGTGACAACACAACTCTTGTTTTTATAGACTTCATTCCCATTTTTTTGGCTTGCTCAGTGGGATAGCTACATCTGCAATACTCAGGATGGCAAATCATCGTTGTTTAGATCACAGGTTCTTAAACTTTTTTTATCCGCTACCCTTTTTCATAAGATGAAATTATTAGTGACCCCAGATTCTTTTTCACAACCCCTGGAGGGATCGCAACCCACAGTTTAAGAACTGCTGGTGTATAATAATTTCACTAGTTCTATAATAAATATTTAATTTAATCACATTTATCAATATTTGCTGTGACCACCAGAATCTTTTTCGCAACCCTTCCATGTGGTTGCAGCCCACAGTTTAAGAACCCATGGTTTAGATGATGCTTTGGGTTGGTGGGCTGTTGGAGGTGGAGGTGGCATGTTGGCTTAATGTGTCACGCAGTGTCATTTTGGTGCTATGGAAGCAGTTTCAGGAGACAGGAACCATTACAAGAAGAGCTGGCCAAGTTCACCTGAGGGCTATGTCAGTTAGAACAGACCACTATCTGGCTCTAACGGAACTCTACGATGTGCTGTCATCAACTGTCTTTTGAGGTTGTTGCGGTCACAGGTGAAAACATTTTCAACTGGACTGTGTTAAGAAGGGTCAGTTCAAATGGTCCTTAACCAGAGCCAGGTCCACCATATTTTAAGCCTAATTTTAACCCCTCACTAAAAAGTTGCCCCCCCCCTGAAGAAAACTAATAATTTCCATAATTTCTACTCAATTTGCAAAATTGAAACTCGCAATATACATGAACAGAAGTATATTCTTTCATTTCCTACTTTAGTGCTCAGCAAAAACTATTAATTCACTCTAAAACAGCAAAAATGTACGATTACATTTCAATTTATTAAATTTTGATGTCGGAAAAACAAGATCCAAGATGTACGATCACATATCAATTTATTAAATTTTGATGTCGGTAAAACAAGATCCAAGATGTACGATCACATTTCAATTTATTAAATTTTGATGTCGGCAAAACAAGATCCAAGATGTACGATCACATTTCAATTTATTAAATTTTGATGTCGGCAAAACAAGATCCAAGCTTTGAAAATAAAACGCGTTACATCATTAGTAAAAAAATTCGCGCCTCAGCTCGGCGCCTCTGGCTAAAACGAATCATCACACGCGGAGAGATAATTGACTGGTCAAGCTTACGTCATTAGCATTACCAGGGTGATCCAAGGAGAAAATGAAACTGTAAACAACTTTCATGGAAAACAAACAGTTGAGCATCATTACTTGCAAATACTAATTTGCATGGCTCTCTCACAGCAGTCGCTTTACTGCTTTTCGTAATTGTTGTACGAAAGAATTGCAATGAATTGGTTTTGAAAAACTAAAATATCGCATTTCCTTTCTTCAATATGTATTGTATCTAGTAACAAAAAAATCAAGGAAATTCATCTATTGGAAGCCGAAACGGAAGGAAAACAAAAGAAAAAAAAAAAAAAAAACTGTCGTAAAACTGATCACTACAATGTTCATTTCATAAATAAAAAAAAAAAAGTTCGCTTTATTGTAATTGATTTTAGAGGCCTAAATCGGAACAGCAGTTTCATGGATGTATATTTGACCTTGTTATGAACTTTCAAGAAAATATTTCTATTCATAGCTTTCTATTCATTTATAAACTTCGAAAACTGATGTCGAAGGAACTTCACGTGCATCTCACCTGGTGTACAAACGAAAAAAAAAAAAAAAAAAAAAAATGCGCTGCTAGTAACAGATTGTGAGAACAATCCATTACTCGTAGTGAGGGATTGGGAAATTGCAAATAATTGTTATTGAATACTTCAATATTTCCTTGATATGCATTTGATACCATCAAAAAATTTCAAGAAAAAAATTGAATTTTCATTATCACACAACGCCCGAAAAATTCACCATAAAATGTCATGTGTTTCAGTGCTTGAATTCCATTCTGAGCTGCAACTGTAATAAAGTCACTTCTCTTGCACTGACAGAGTAGCCGTTCACTGAATGAAGAAAAACAGGGTTCATTTTCATGAAATTTCCAATTCCCTTCTATCACTTGAGGGAAAAAAAAACTCCTTAGGGGAGGGAGTCCACCCTTTCTAGTCTGACCCTAGAGAGAGAGAGAGAGAAATAAAAAATACCCTTTTGGTGGGGAGAAGGCCAAAAGATTGTCAAAGGTCCATAGAGCTAACTTTCATTTATTTTATTTATTATTATTATTTTTTAAAATTTATTATGATTATTATTATTTATTTTATTTTATTATTATTATATATATTTTTTTTCTTGTGTTGTTCTACCAATCCATCCTGGATTGGGCCTTTCCTGGGCCGGAATAGTTCTTCTCCTCTTTTCTTCTTCCCTCTCTTCATCTTATACAAGTTTTTCTTTCCTCCCTGGGAAACTCGTTCTCCAGGGAGGAGGGTGTGCAGATAGTAGGGGAGGCCTTGCCCTCCTGCTAGGGACGAGTACCTGGAGGCAGTCATCCAGGTGATCACTGCTTCCAGGTAGCCAAAATGCCCATAGAGAACACACACATAAGCTCACTAACACAGTTTTTCTTTCCTGTCACTTTCTCCCGTGCAGGATGAAAAATTTTTCTCTCTCTCTTGCCTTCCTTTTCATCTGTCTTCATCCAACATGGGAAATTCCTATGCGGGATGATTTTTTTTTTTTTTTTTTTTTTCACGACACACACTGGCCTTACCTTGACAGTGCGTAAAAACTGAACAGAGCAACGAGGCCGAGATGAACTTCTTTTGTTCTAGGAGCCGCCCAAAATAAATAAAGAAAATAAATAATAATAATAAAAAAACAGCATTGCAGCTCTAAGTCAGCTTCATCCTAGGATGCCGAAACTACAATTGTTTTAGAGAACAATATTTTTCATTTTTACTTTCTAACATTATTTTGCATTATAGCTCTATTACAATATTTTGCTTCGTTTCTTTACATTATTGCTGTAGCCAACGATATCGGTGTGCACGACGATTCATCACAGATGCTGAAGTTCTAATTAGTCAGTTCATCCTAGGATGCAGAAGTACTAATTAGTCTGATTTTGGTCTGGTGCTCATTTGAGAAAAAATTCACAATAATTCCTCTGGAAATATTAGCTAGTGAACTGCATTATAAATTTCAAACAGCGCTGTATTGCTTATCCTTGAATGCTTATCGTTTGAGTGACCGCATGTTTCCGCCTTGTACATATGTTTTATTGTGGACACTTCCTTCGAGTTAGTAAAATCATCAGTGGTTGTCCTTCATTATACCTATAAAGTAATTCGCTATGTTGGGGGGAAACCGTTTTTGCTCCTAATTGATGTTTTATTGTGGACACTTCCTTCCAGTCAGTAAAATCATTAGCAGTCGTCCTTTATTATACCTATAAAGTAATTCGCTGTGTTGGGGGAAACCGTTTTTGCTCCTAATTGATGTAGCACTTTCGAATTTTGCAAAGTGGATTATTTGAACACAACATACATTAGAAGGTCGGTAAAAGAGGTGATAATTGGTGGGCAGCATTTCGACAAACAAATTTTCTGTTTATATTCCGTGATGACCACACGGTTAGAGATCCCAAAATAGAGAGAATACAAGAAACCGCACCGCATTTAGCAGTCACTGACTCATCTGCCAAAAACCACAGTAAAACAAGAAAAGTGATGGGGAATAAGTCTATTTTTCAGCAGGTTTATTGCAGCTCAGGACAGCTTTATGACAGTGGATAGTGAATTTATTCGGCTTCTGAACTAACAGAATTTCTCCCTTTGTGATGACATCAAAGCATAACAAGCAAATATCTTCTAATGATACTTTTTGAGCAGCCGTTAGTCGTAATCTGTTAGCTTTGTATTGTTAGAAATCTTGCAGTTTTGTGAAGAAGACACATTTCAAGAAACAACCCATTATTCATAGCGGATGATTTTTTTTCTTCTTTCCTTTGATGCACAAGTTTTCGAAGTTTATAACGCAACTATAAATAGAAATATTTTCTCGAAATTTCGTTAGAAGATCAAACCCATGAAACTGCTGTTCTGATACTGTTTACTGAAAACAATTACAATAAAGCAAACTTTTTTTTTATCAAATGCGCATTGCAGTGTTATCAGTTTTACACCAGTTTTTCTTGTTTCTAAAAGATGAATTTCCTTGATCTTCTGTTCGTAGGAGCAATACACATTGAAGAAAGGAAATATGACCTGTTCACCTTTTCATAAACAGTTGTTGCTACTGTATCGTTTTATTGCTTCTTATGTCTAAAACAGTAGCTTGTGGTGTGTCTTTTGTTTATTTACACTTCTCCCTTCCCGTCTCGATGTAGCTGTACGGGAGACGAGGTCACGTGATATATACTTCCCACGCTTTGTTCGTATTCAGGCGGAGTTGTTTATCAGAACTGCTACTCTCTGTAAAAAAGAAATTCGCGTGCTTTACATCAAGAAACGAATCAAGTGTCAGGTTTCATTAGCTCTAGGCTTGTTAGGGCGGGGGTAAAAAAATTAATTGAAAAGGCCTAATTAATTGCATACTTGATATCACATTTTTGTCATTTGCGTGAAATTCAATAGAAGGTTTTGAAAATTGAAGTGAGAAAATTCAAGAAAACAGTTCTGCCTCCAACTATAGCGAGTTTCAGCTCTGTAATTAGAGTAAAAATTATAGAATTAACTTGTTGAACCCAGTTGTGGCTGGAACGTACCCCAGCGGACGGGAATACGGTTAAGGAAGTCAGTGGTTTGTACCCATTAACCCCGAACCACTGCAGGGCTCATTGAAACTGGTGCCACGAATATGTGACTTGGAGCCCTGACAAATGGGGTACAGTTCTGTTCCCTGATGAGTCCCATATTAGCCTACCAAAAGATTCTAGATGTTATTTCAACTGGAGACAATGAGGATTGCGCTAACATCCCTCCAACATCGAGAAAGGGACACTTATGTTGGAGGGGATATTCTCATATTAGCATTAGTAGAGGAATATGATGCAAGAAAGAAAGCTTATGCAGCAGCAGCCAAAAAAAAAAAAAAAAAAAACAACCCCTTCCACTTCACCCCTCCGTTCGTTCGAAATACCTGTCCAGCTGAGCCTTAAATTTATTTAGGCTATCAACTTCCACAACAAGGGATGGAAGTCTGTTCCACCAACCAACTACCCGCTGGCTAAAAAGGCGCCTCCTTAGCCAGGTGGGAAGGAGCAGCAGTGCGTAGCATACACTTCTTGATTAGACCGGGGTTCGAGCCTGTCACCACTAGTTCTAATGCTCCTAAAAACCAAATAACCACAAACAATAACTAACAAGCTGGCTAAAGGCAAATTTCTGCACGTCTATCCTACATCTGTCTTTCCTCAATTTGAATTTATGCCCTCTCAGGTGATTATTCTGAGCAAGAGAAAAAATCCCATCAGCATTGAGCATGCTCAAACCATTCAAGGCTTTATACGCCTCTATCAGATCACCTCGCCGGTGCCTAGTCTCCAGACACTGTAATTTGCAAAACTTAAGCCTTTCTTCGTAAGAGCAACCCTTTGTTCCATTCGCTAATCTTGTTGCCCCTCTCTGTACTCGTTCCAGCAGCTCTACATCCTTCTTGAAATGAGGCCTCCAGACCTGTATATAGTACTCAAGGTATGGCCTGACCATTGCCTTATACAAGGCAATAATCACCTCCTTATCCCTGCTAGAAAAATTCCTGTATATCATTGACAAGACACCATGAGCTACTCTTGCAGGCAGCCCATCTGCACTGCTCAGAGAACTTCATATCTGCCTGCACAATTACCCCCAGGTCCTTTTCATTCTCTACCACTGTCAGTGTAGTACCACAGAGTTGATGCGTTGCTCTGGGGTTGCTGTTTCCCATATGTAGTACTTTACATTTGTCAATGTTAAACTTCATTTGCCACCTCTCAGCCCATCTGCTCAACCTTTCCAGATCCTGTTGCAGCAGCATTGCGTCAGTAGTGTCTTTAACAATCCTGGCAACCTTTGTATCGTCTGCAAACTTGGACATTAAGCTTGATATACCATCATCAATATCATTTTAAAATACAGAAAACAATAATGGACCCAACACTGAACCCTGAGGGACTCCACTAATAACATTAGTCCACGATGAGAAGTGTCCATTGATTACCACTCTCTGGCTTCTCCCCCTCAACCACCCCTTTCTTTATCCATAGCAGCAATTTGCCTCCAATGCCACACTGCTCCAATTTGTGCATAGCAGCAATTTGCCTCCAATGCCACACTGCTCCAATTTGTGCAGCAGTCTTTCATGTACGGCAGTATCAAAAGCCTTTCTAAGATCCAAGTATATAATATCAAAGTTATTCCCTGCATCCAGCTCTTTTGTGACTGCATCATAGTATCCAATCAAATTGATCAGGCAAGACTTCCCCTTAACAAAACCATGCTGTGTCCGAGCTATGACTGAAGTCTTGTCTAGATGATCTTGCAGTGCTTCTTTAACCAGTACCTCCATTAGCTTTCCTGGAACAGAAGTTAAACTCACAGATCTATAATTACTTGTCAGCCTTTGATCCTCCTTTGTGAATTGGGGTCTCATTTGCTCATCTCCAGTCTATGGGTACCTCCCCTGAGTCCAAGGAAGTTCTCATAATTATGGTTAAGGGTTTGCTTACTTCCTTTGCTGCCTCCTTTAATATAACTGGATAGATCCCATTCACCCCTGGTGCCTTTCTTGTGTTTATCTTCAACAATTTCTCCTCCACTTTACTCTCAGTTATTACAAGATTATCTAGCTTACTGCCAGAGTTGAATACACCTCTGGCATTCCCCTCGCTGAATAACTCCTCATGTGTGAATGTCGATGCAAAATATTCATTTAGTTTGTTAGCTACCTGAGCAGGATCATCAACAGTTGAACCATCAATATCAAGTGGACTAATCTGATTCATCCCCCTTCCTTCTAGAGTTGACATAAGTAAAGAACTCTTTGCTGTTTTTCTTTGCATCCTTTGCCAAAGATTTCTCATAATCTGCCTTTGCCTGCCTAACCTCCTTTGTGACTTGGTTACAGACCAGCTTATATCTATCATAGTCTTCTGTGTCACGTGTTAATTTATATGTATCCCATGCATTTTTTTTCTCTGCCACGTGTGTCATTAGTTCATCTGACATCCATTTAGGCCTAAAGCTTGAACAGTATTTCTTAGTTGATATGTAAAGCCTAGTTGCTTCCAAGATAAGTTCTTTGAATGCTTCCCATTTTGAATTTGCCGTTGTTAACATTCAGTTGGTCCCACTGTATAGAATTTAAATACTGTCTCAGACCATTGTAGTCGCCTTTACGAAAGCAATAACCCTTCCCTTTACCCCTGATGGTGGTTACCTCTTTGAGTAAATCCCACTTCAGTACACAGTGATCACTGGAACCTAGTGGTTCCTTTATCTGCAGATTCTTAATGCACGAAGAATCACTACTGATAATCAAATCAAGAGTATTATTACCCTCTAGTTGCCTCTCGAATATGCATTTTGTGGATTTATCATCCAATAAATCCACAAAAGCCTTGCTAGTGTGTGAGTGACCACAAATTCCAGTCAATATCTGGGAAATTAAAATCCCCCATTATAAGACTCTCTGATTTACTCGCCCACTCTATTTCCCTGTACATTTTCTTATTATACTCATCCGAGTCATTAGGCCTATAGCACACTCCTACTCTCAATTTTGATCTCCCAATGCTTATGTCACACCAAACTGACTCAACACTGCACTGTCCAGCGATGTCGACTGGCTTCACTTCCTTGGATTTGTTTGTGTTTCTTACTTAATAGCATAACCCCTCCTCCCTTCCTATCCTGTCTATCCTTTCTGTAGACATTGTACTCCCCAAATTCCAGTTCTGCATTCCTTAAATCTGTGTGACAGCACGTCTCTGATATCCCAACAATATCCGCCTTTGATGCTTTGAGCAATACTTCAAATTCATCAAATTTATTTACCAAACCCCTAGCATTGGTGTACACGCAAGTATACATGCACCTGTTCCTATTCTTAGCTACCCTAACACAACCCATGTGTTTTCCTGTACCGCAATGACTCCCAGCAGAGTCTGAAACATCCTGCATCTTGTTTTCCAGGCTTCTGCTCATTCCATTAGAAGCAGTGCAAGAATCACTTTCACCTCTGCCATTGGCTACTGTTAATCTATTAGTCCTTATTTCTGCAGCCAGATTAGTAATACACCAGAATAGTCATAACCTGCTCTATACAAAGTACTGGTAGACAATGCATAACACATTTGATTTCTAATGGCATGAGTTGTGCCATGGATAAGCTGTAAACATTTATCCAAATTAAAGCCATAATCAAATTTAGATAATCTAATTTCCATGAGAACAGTATAGAAGTTGTTCTTATTTGGCTTCACATGGAAAGCAGTCATCTTACACATTCTTTTCTGTTAAATTCTGATGACCATTCTGTGTGTGAAAGCTGCAGTACCATTTTAAATATTTGCTATATTTATCTGAATTTCCTCTTTTTCCAAGTGAGTGCCATTCATCTTTTACTGCTTTTAGCCATCTAACTGAAGCTCATACACTCAGATTTTATTGAACATTGATCAAGTGCCCGCTTCTTTTCATTTTTTAGAAAATTTGAACTTGTATATATTTAAAATAGAACTTTTTAATTGTTTTAAGAAATTATTTTATAGTCTAACAAAATAATTGCTGTTTTCCCTGCTTTAGTCACATTATAGCTTCTGTTTCTGAGCCAATAGCCTGAACCAAACCAGCCTCTTTTTTTTTTTTTTTTATTTAGATATAATCTCTATATTGTCTCTGGGTTTCTAAAGAAATGTTTACTACAAATTATTATGTTACTATGGTAATTTGCATAAGATTACTTTTTTAAAGTAATCTTTAAATCGAATTACACACATTCCTTACTCAAAGAGGGAAGGGAATCTAATTGTATCACAAGATTTTGTCAATAAAAAGGTAAAAGTAAATGGCAGCCATTATCAATCCATTGCAGGATGGAAGCTTCCTCAACAATTCATGTTGAGAGAAATGGACCACAATCTGCTACGCTGGTCCAGTGCAGGTTGGCCAATCAACTGTATTTAGCAGTCGGGGTCTCTTCCATTCTGGTCTACTCAAAGAACGTGTGCTACCATATTCCTGCTCCTGACGACTCAGCTACGGAGGCCTATATGTCAATTAATATATGGCCTATATGTCAATAACAAAACTTATAGGCAAAAAAGTATTCAAGAAACATTTCTGGTGAGGTAGTTGGGAATGAGAAATCAATTTATTCTGTGTCATTAGTATGTTATTTTAGTAGTTGGTATGCAGATATACTAACAATAAATTAGCATTTTTTTTAGCATTAGTAGAAGCATATGATGCAAGAAAACAAGCATATATGACATCAGACAAAAAAAACAAACACTTCCCGTTTCACCCACTCACTCAAAAAGCCTGTCTAGTTCATCCTTGAATTAAATTAAGCTGTCAACTGCCACAATGACAGATGGAAGTTTGTTCCAGCAATGAACCACCCTCCGGCTAAAGGAAAATTTCTGCACATCTATTCTATAACTGTCTTTCCTGAATTTATGCCCCCTCAGGTGCAGAATCTGAACAAGAAGAAAAATCCCATCAGCATTGAGCTTGTTCAAACCATTCAAGTCAGATCACTTCACAGGAGTCTAATCCCCAGGCTCTGCAATTAACGCTGCAGAACTTAAGCCTATCTTGGTAACAGCAACCCTTTGTTCCTTTCCCTAATCTCATTGCCCTTCTCAGTACTCATTCCAATAGCTTAACATCTTTCCTAAAATGAGGCCTCCAGACTTGTATGCCGTACTCAAGGTGTTGCCTGACCACTGCCTTATACAAAGGAATAATAACCTCCTTATCCCTGATAGAAAAATTCCTATATATCATTGACAAGACTTCATGAACTGCTCTTGAAGCATGTCTGCACTGCTCAGAAAACTTCATATCTGACTGCACAATTACCCCCAGGTATTTTTCATTCTCCACTACCCTGAGTGTAGTATTGCACAGTTGGTATGTTATTCTGGGGTTACTGCTACCCGTATGCAGTATTTTGCATTTGTCAATGTTAAATTTCAGCTGCCACCTCTCAGCCCATCTGTTTAACTTTTCTAGGTCCTGGTGCAGCAGCATACCATCCTTACTATCATTAACAACTCTACCAACCTTTGTATCATGTGGACATTAAGTCTGATATACCTTCATCAATATCATTGATAAATAAAGAAAACAACAATGGGCCCAACACAACCCCCTGGGAAATTCCACTAATAACATTAGTCCATGAAGGGCAGTGTCCACTGATTACCACTTTGTCTTCTCCCACTCCTTTTATCCATTGTGGCAATTTGCCCTTAATGCCACACAGCTCCTACTTGTACAGTAGTCTCCCATGTGCAACAGTATCAAAAGCTTTCCTAAAATCCAAGTATATGATATCAAAATTAGTTTTTACATCCAGTTCCCCTGTGACCACATCAGAGTATCCAGTCAAATTGGTCAGACAAGACTTCCCCTTAACAAACCCATGCTGTATCTGAAGTGTAACTGCAGTGTTGTCTAGATGATCCTGCAGTGTTTGTTTAACCAATGACTCCATTACTTTCCCCAGAACAGAAGTTAAACTAATAGGTCTGTAATTACTAATGTCACACATCAATACCCCTTTGTGAATTGGGAATGCATTTGCTCATCTCCAATATGTGGAGACCTCCCCAGAGCCCAAGGATGTCCTTATAATCATGGCCTGCTTACTTCCTTTGTTGCCTCCTTTAATATAACTGGATAGATTCCATCTGCCCAAGTGACTTCCTTATGTTTAACTTCAGCAATTTCTTCTCCACTTTGCTCTCAGTTATTACAAAATCATTTAATTCCCTGTTAGTTTGATAAGCTTCTGGCCCCCACTTCTCTACAGAATTCCTCATGTGTTGAATGTAGATGCAAAACTCATTCAATTTGTCAGCAGCTACCTGAGCAGAATCCTCAACAATCGAACCATCGATATCAAGTGGACCAATCTGATTCAGACCCTTTCTTCTAGAGCATACATAAGTAAAGAAGTCTTTACTGCCTCTCTTTGCCAAAGATTTCTTGTAATCTGCCTTTGTTTGCCTAATGTCCTTTGTGACTTGATTACATCTACCATAGGCATATGTGTCTCCTGATAATTTATATATGTCCCATGCATTTTTCTTGTGTGCCACGAATCCCATTAGTTCATCTGACATCCATTTAGTCCTAAACCTTGAACAGTATTTCTTAGTTGGTATGAAAAGCCTAGTAGTTCCCAAGATTAAGTGCTGGAATGCTTCCCATTTAGAATTTTCTGTTGGTAATGTCATCAGTTGGCCCCACTATATAGAATTTAAAAAATCTCTGAGACCACTGTAGTCACCTTTATGAAAGAAAAAACCCTTTCCTTTACCCATGATGGTAATTACATCTTTTGAGTAAATCCCACATAAGTACACTGTAATTACTGCCACCAAGTGGTTACTTTATCTTCAAATTCTTAATGTATGAATAATTGCTGCTGATAATCAGATCAAGAGTATTACTCCCTCTGGTTGCTTCTCGAACATTCTGATGTAGAAAACAGTCATCCAATAAATCCACAAAAATCTTGCTAGTGTGCAAGTGACCAACTCACAAGTTCCAGTCTATATCGAGGAAGTTAAAATCCCCCATTACAAGACAATCTGATTTATTTCTCTGTCCTGTTGTTTGTACAGGGTGGCCACTGAAAGACTGAAGGGTTTGAAAAAGTCATAACTTGTTCATTTTTAATCTTTTTTTATTTTCTTTTTTTTACAGGTTATAGAGCATCCCTTGGAGATTAAAATGGCTATGTATGATGTCCAGCAATGAGTAAAACTTGTTGGGTTTTTCTATTCAGTGAAAGATAAATTTTTGAAACTCAGAGAAAATACCTGCAACATTTTAAAGTCCTCCTAGTGATAACATGATTTGGAACCTATTCGCCCGGTTTGAAAGAACTGGATCAGTCGGCGATTTTCCGGGAAGAGGTTCTCAGTGCACTGATGCAGCAGTGGAAGCTGTATGGCAGAGTGTCCTTGAGGATCCATCTGCCTCTACCGTCGTCGCTCTGCTCAACTAGGCATCGCCAGAACATCGCTTCAGAAGATTCTGAAAGGGTGGTCAGTCTTTCAGTGGCCACATTTTAATCTCCAAGGGATGCTCTATAACCTGTAAGAAGAGAAAATAAAAAATATTAAAAATAAACAAGTTATGACTTTTTCAAATCCTTCAGTCTTTCAGTGACCATCCTATAGTACTCATCAGAGTCATTAAGCCTGTGACACACTCCTACTCTCAACTTGGTTTTCCCAATGCTTACGTCACACCAAACTGATTCAACACTGCACTGTCCATCCATGTCAACTGGATACACCTTAGATTTTGTGTGTTTCTTAAATAACAGCATCACCCCTTCTATCCTTTCTGTACACGTTGTACTCCCCCAAATTCCAGTCCTGCATTCCTTATCTCTGTGTGACACCACGTCTCTGATATCCCAACCAGCCTTTAATGTCTTCACCAGCACTTCAAATTCATCAAATTTATTTACTATAATCCTAGCATTGGTTGTACTGTACATGCAAGTATTCTTGCACCTGTTCTTACTCTTAGTTATCCTAACTCAATCCATGTATTTACTTGTTCCATGATGCCTCCCAGCAGATCTTGAAATCCCCAGCACCTCACTTTTCAGGCTGCTAATCATTCCAGTAGAAGCAGTGCAAGAATCACTTTCAACTCTGATTAGCTTTCCAAAACCTAATAAAACTTTAAGTTGATATCTGAATTAATTGTGTTAACTATTTATAGTTTGAAGAAATTTATTACTAAGTAAAAATTAATATTTATTTGTATGAGTGCAAGTTATAAGGTGCATAGAGTTTCAGTTCTCTTTATTAAATATTGAATTTCTAGTTTTACTGAGTCTGATGGATTTATTTTATTTTTTAAATATATATTATAAGGAATGAATGAATGCACAATGAACAATGGTGGCTGTGAAGAACTGTGTTTGGCTGCTCCAGGTTATGTAGTCTGTTCTTGTAAAGATGGATATGTTATTTCTAGTGATGGTATTACTTGTGAAGGTAAATCAATTTTTTTTTTTTTTTAAATTCCTGTTTAGCTTTTCATTATTGAAAATTTATAAAAAGTATATTGATAGTTTCTATGAAGATCAGATGCCATTTAAGTTGATCATAAAATAAAATTTGTAAACAAATTTTTTTTTCAGAAAAATAAAATAATAGCAAAAGAATAAATAAAAAAGAAAAGAAAAAAGTTATGCCTATATAATAACTTTATGGATTCTTAAAAGTATTTAGAATGTTGTCGGCTGATGAGGACATTTGCAGTTGCATATACAGTCGGTCCTCGTATAACACGTGTGTACATTACACGAATTCGATCATACACGATTTATAAATAGGGGAACGTTATCTTATATAACACGAACCGAATTCGCTTATGCACGATTCGCCTTTGTGTTTACAAGAAATGGCAGTCGAACGCGGAATCACCCCAAATGAACGCAACACGATAGGAATGGAGAAGATTCTGAAAATGTATTATGTGTTTTATATCAGTGAAGGGGAAACACATTTCACCATAATAACGTAAAAACCAACACAATTCCAGTTATCGATATAATAGCAAATGCAATTAGATGGAGTTTACTACTAGTTTATAACAGATTCCACTAGCAGAAACGCAACTGGAAATTGTTTTTATTGTTTTATGGTAGTAACCCCTAGAAATGTGCTTTAGTAAAATGTGAAGTGTTAATAGTGTATCTCTGCCTTTACGGTGTTGTTTATTCAGTTGCTACACGCGTGCAGCTTTATTTATGTGTATCAAGCGTGCCTCCTCGTTTTGTAATTGTGCTTTATTCCCTAAAAATGAGTAAAACACTTAAAAGGTCTGAAAAGGAAGCATTCTGGCTGACACTGCAGATTCGGAGAAAAAAAAAAAAAAAGCAATATCGATAAACAGAGGCAGACTGGATCAAAAATTCTTAACCGGGAAAATTTATAGTGGCCTCATACTACGGTTTATGGCCAAAATCACACCGGCCTCCGGCCCACTGTGGTTTCCTCCGTAAGGCTTCTGTCCGCCTCTGTCGATAGAGAAAAAATATGAAATTGTGAAACGCTTTGAGCGAAATGAAAGGCCATATGATATTGCACGTGCTATAGACCTAAATCAGGCAACGCCGAGAATTACAAAGAATGCAGAGAAAATAAACAACTTTCATAGCAGGAACAACTCAGTGTAATTAAAATCCATTAGATTAAGACACAAGAATTGGAAGAGATGGAACGGCTGTCATCTGTTTGGATAGAAAATCAAACAAAAAGCAAGTTTGCTTACGATTGAAGCAAAAGCATTAGCAATATTTTATTACGACTTACGTATTATAATTTATACTTACGGATTATAAAATACATAAGTATTTTATTACGACTATTTTATTTAATATAATAAATTTTTTACGAATAAAATACGTATTTTATTCATAAAAAATACTTTTTTAGTATTAAAAAATACTAAAAATACTTTATTATAATATTTTTATTACGTATTTTAATCGTTATAAAATACTTAACGTATTTTATAACGATTAAAATTACCCGATTATTTATTGTTTGGTAATGTTTTGGTTCCAAATGTGTGTTCAATCTTGGGTGGTCGGCACCTAACCCTTCTTTTCCCATAGGGCCTGTTGTTTATATTGCACGATTTCGCATTGCACGAGGGTTTCTAGGAACGCAACTATCGTGCTATACGAGGACAGACTGTACTCTTGGAAGGTGGGTAGGAAAATACTAAGTGTAACTGTTGCTTAATTTTATACTCTTGTGAATTGTTGTGAATTTGGAATTTTTCCCTAAGATCAAAAGTTATATTTGATTATATTCACTTCTAAGAATTTCTAAATATTATTCACTTCTAGGAATTTCTAAATGTTATTCACATCTTAGAATTTCCAATTATTATTCATTTATAAGAATTTCAAAATATTATTCACTTAAGAATAGTTTTAAATAATATTCTAAATGGTTTTAGGTTGTGATAACTTTAGCAAGGGTCATAATCTACAATAGCCAAGTTAGTTTCGCAGTCTAACTTTTACTTTTGTAGCATAGGATATTTTATGGCCATTTTTTTTCGTAATAATTTATATATTTTATAAATTAATTCCTGAAATATTTTGTAAATTTAACCTTGAATTCTCTTAGGTCATACTTATAACTGTGACTAATATAGAGTTTTCAAGAATACTGTGGCACACTTGAGCCAATCTGAAGTTGAAAGTTGGTGGATTAATTAATAGATGAGATTTGATTGTTTAGAAAGCAAATTAACATCTTGTAGCAGAATAAAACCAGGGACTAGCAGGGAATTGAGTACCTAGTGATATGCTGAGGTTGTTTTCCTGATTCATGTCCAAGATATCTACTGTCAACAGCAGAGACTGTTTTAGTTTGACAGGAGATAGTTTTATTAGAAGTTTCAATTATGAGGTAAAGTGGAAAGGTATTTTAGTTATAGGCAAATAGAACCAGAATATGTATGCAACAGTTGATGATGTAACCAACCAGTTGCCTGCTCTCATGGGAACTGCCAGTGTTTTGGTTTTATATGGGTTTGAGTGAGAGGCTTCCAGAATCCGGGGGGGGGGGGGGGGGTGAAGTGTTGTCCCAAAGGTCCACAGATGATCAGTCATTGGATAATTATGTAAAATGGATGGATGATGCTAATGCACAGCAGGCTAGTGATGGCATAATATGATTTGGCATATGATTTAATAATCACAAGGGATGCGTTGGAGAGGTGAGTAACAAGAAAATACAAAATTTAAATAGTTAATAGTAATTTCAGTATTTTTCAATAAAATGGATGGATTTGAGTTATTTATTAGATCTATAAATTTTGTTATAATAGGATTGACTGAGACTATCATATTGATATAAAGAATGATGAGTTTCATCTTGGAGCACTCAACATACATAGCAAGGATAGGCAGGAATGGTGGAGGAAGGATATACTTGTAATCACAAGCTGCATAATGCAGCTGTGTTTGAATTGTACCATTTGAAAATACTGTTGATGCATTGTACATTAAGGATTAATTCTAAAACAACTATATCTCCTTTACTATTTTTACTTCAAAGTTTTGCACATGAGACTGACAGACAGACAGGCTGACATTGATTCAGATGGTAGGTTATTGAAATTTCTGGATAATTAAATGCTAGTTTATTGGACTTTTCTTGTGAATACATGCGGTATTGGAATTTTTACACCTATATTACTAAACTGCTCTCTGTACTGCATTGTTATAGATAGGTCTGGTTGATTACTTTTAGTAATGTCTGACTACAGGAAAACTCTATTTTTGTATATTGGTCTTACTTTGCTGTGCATAACCCTTCCCTCCTCTTCCTTTGGTGATAGCTGTAAGTAAAAAATCATAATCTGACTTGAGCTTTAAATTCTATTCTGTCATTGCAAATAGATTTAGAATTACACTTTGTCACGTTTTGTTTTTGATATATTTACTGGAATAGTACACTGTTTCTGAATTATATTGTAATTTGATGACCTGAAATTGTTAATTTCCTATAGTTTTATTAGTTATTTGCTGTATTTAAATATTTCTGTAGGTGTCTGACGATACTATAGAGAAAAAGCATGGGTTTGTTATACCATCAAAATGATAAAAGTTTTTATGGGCTTTTATCATACTGTAGCTGAGTTAGATGATGTAGGAATGAGTTAGATGATGTAGGATATAACCCCAGAAAATCTGATATTTTCAGACATGATTCACTGATGCCTCATCTTAGTTGCTCTGGCGCAAGGTTATTACTTGCATTATTTGCTTTTGTTATCCTTGTTGGGATTGATCTCTGGATATTTAAGAGTTCAGTTTCATCAGTCTTGTTATGAGGAAGATGTGATTATAATCATTTCTTAGTGAAGTCTGTGATGATAAAATAAATGGCCAATAATTATTGGCCATTTAATGCAGTACATAGCCAAATATTAATGGAGACAATTTATTTTTCAATTGTCATTCCAGGCTTTATGAAGTTTTCTTCCAGTATTGAATAAGTGCAGATCACACTTTGTAGGAGATGCTCCCTTTGCTATTTAGCCACCAGCATCTGGTATTCTTCAGGATGCCATCATCTCTGTATTGATGTCCCTTGCAGCTCTCACAAGACCAACGAGATAAGTCTAATGGGAACAGGTGTGACGGTAGGAAGGATGAGACATCATAGACCATATAAATTTTGTGACCTAAGGTGGTTCACATACTTGTGTAGGGTGGGGGGCTGGCATTATCACAGAAGAGTAACAATTCAGATGTCTGCAAGAATCTTGTTATTCACGTCAAAAAAATTTGTAGCCACGAAGCTTCTAGCTAGTTGTGCCAGCTTGAATTTCCTTAGCCTTATAAAATTTATATGACAAGAAGTCATCACTTGTGATGATGTGCGACTATACATATTCTGAAGCCATTTGTGTGTACAAATCAGACATCTTTGACAACTAAGAATTCTCTATTTATTTCTTGTGTTAACTACACGTTTGCTTTTTTTTAATCTGTTGCCGATGCTGCTACCAACTATCACAGGAGACTAACTGTGCAAAACTGATATCATGTCTAGTACTGTACCAGTATAACTATTCGCTTTCATGTGCCTATAGTCTGGGGTAAGGGGGGAGGGAGGGAGGGAGGGAGAGAGAGAGAGAGAGAGAGAGAGAGAGAGAGAGAGAGAGAGAGAGAGAGAGAGAGAGAGAGAGAATTTCAATGATATTTTAGTAATCATGTAAGGCTTTTTCTGCACAAGAAAAAAAAAAAACGTGCTTTTTCTCTTCCCATATTTACTGATACAGACTAATAAACTCTATTTACCATACTGGAAGTCACTGCCTCACATGAAACAACCTAAGCAGAGGTCAAGGATTCCTATGTATCATGTATTGTGGATACTAAACAGAGGAATAATCAATCCTCAGTGTCATTGGGCAAACCAAATGGTGGATGACTGTCTTCACCTGATGCAATGTCTCCAGTTTGCTTACTGGAGGCTTGAAAACTCTCTTGATCTTTTCTTCCTCATTAACAACCTTTCAAAGTATACTTTAATGTTATTGGCCCTCTAGGTACCCCAGAATACAATGCTGATAAGCAATTTGGCCATTTTCAGCCTCTTGTAACAACAGGCTTGAAAAATGAGATAATCTGTGTGATTTCTATTTATCTTTCTTTCCCTTGGATCATTTCAGTAAAATTATTTTAAATAAAATCATTTATTCCTCATTCCATCCTGATATCTTGTTCTTTATCTAAACCTTGTTTTTTTTTTTTTCCCATGAAATGTTCTTATCTTAAATTGTTCAGGATAAGAAGAAAGCATATTGCAATTTTGGCCTCTATCTAAATCTTAATTTCAAAGCTTAATTTTCTGTTGTCTGAGTGGCAGTTGACCTTCTGGCCTATATCCAAGCTATTGACTACAGCTTCTGTTCATTTCATCTATATACCAGCACCTCTGTTACATTCTGTTGGTTCTTTTGCAACCTCATCTAAAGATAAAGCTGCATTATTAGCATTCTATATTATCTGTAACTTTCATTGATAATGTTAGTAAATCACTTCCTACCATACCAAAACACATTTTACTCAGTACAGGAATCCCTCGATTAGCGTGATTAATTGGTTCCGCGAAAATGGCACTATGCAAAATTGCATTAATCGAAGTTAATAATCAATACAAAATAGCCTACTTCATTCCAAGACCTACAATATACCAATCAATATTTTTAAAAATACGTTTTTTTATGGCAATTTAATGTACAACAGTATAAAAGCAAAGGATAATTATGAATATTTGCAGTACAGTAATCAAAAGTTTATTGAAATTAAAAAATTACAATATATAACTCACTTTATTTCTTTGTAAAATATTTCAAAAGGCTGATTTGTGCACACTTTTCCCTCTTCCTTTCATCATAAATTTGCTTCTATGGATACACAACTTTTTCAATGTTCCTGCGAATTTGCATACTGTGTTCGATATCTGGGTCTGCATCCATGATTAGTTGTTTCAAATTTTCAGCTGCGCAAAATATTCCTTCAAGTTCTTTTAATGTCAACTCATTTTCTTCCTCGCAAATTTCCACCTCATCATATGCTCGTTGTTCATCAGTATTAAGGAGGTCAAAATCAATTAATTGTTCTGAATGTGATTCCAGCAATTCACGAACATCACTGTTGTCGATTTCGTCAAAGCCTAGATCTCTTCCAATATTTGCTATTTCATCAATAACAGCGTTGACATGAGTGAAACTACAGAAATCATTTCTGCAATGTGGCAAAATATGCTTCCAAACTGCTCTCATATTGCTGGATGTTACTTCAGACCATGACTCATGAATATTGTCTATTGCTTTCCTGATGTTGTAATTTCTCCAAAATTCAACTAAATAAACTGCACCATCTCCAGTTGCTTGTGCAAATGTTCTGCCTAAATAATAGGCCTTAAAAGTAACAATTACGCTTTGATCCATAGGCTGTAAAAGACTTGTCGTATTTGGAGGTAAAAAAATAACTTTCACTTTTTCACACAAATCAGAAAGTGCTGGTGGTGGCCCAGGGCATTGTCTAAAATTAGTAAAATTATGAAAGCAAGATTATTTTCTTCACAGTAGGCCTTAATTTTTGGACAAAAATAGCTAGTGAACCACTCTTCAAATAAAGCTTTCGTGACCCAAGCTATTAGAGCGCCAAACAACAGGTAGGCTTGCTTCATTAAAACCTTTACCGAAAGATCTGGGAGTTTCATTTCTATAGATAACCATGGGTTTTGATTTCAAATCGCCTTCTGCAATGCCTCCCAATAAAAATGTTATTCAATCTTTGGAAACTTTATAGCCTGGTTGAGCCTTTTCTTTTTTTGCTAGAAAGGTTTTTTTTTTTTTTTTTTTGGCATTCGTTTCCAAAAAAGGCCGGTTTCATCAACATTAAAATATTTGTTGATCTGCATAGATGTTGTCATCAACAATTTTCTTTAAAGTTTGCGGATATTTCGTGGCTTCATCTTTAGCTGCACTTGCTGCTTCTCCATTCAGTGCAACGTTATGCAGTCCTGTTCTTTTCTTAAAATGTTCAAACCAGCCTTTACTGGCAGTGAAATTTTCTTCCGCTTCAATCACTTTTTCTTTTGAAGAACTTGCTTGAACATTTTCTTCAGTTATCGCTCTATCCAAGTTTTCTGTTGTTGACTTTTCCTTTAAAATTGCAAAAATATTCAAGGCTTTTGTTTTTATGTCATTGTGCAGATTCGAATTCTTTTTCGATTGCAGTCTTCTATCCAAATGGCCAAAAGATGTTTCATCTCAACCATCGTAACATTTCTATTTCTTATGGTTTGTGTGCATGCTGACGATGAAGCAAGCTTTCCTTTTTTCCTTATATGCACTGGCTTTACTTAAAATCATCCATACCGTTGATTCAAGCATTTCAAGATATCGAGACATTTGTATTTTGCTATCACCATCTTCAAATCTTTTTATGACTTCAATTTTTTCCTCTAACATTATCACTTTTCTTTTCGTTTTACCAGAGGCACTATCAGATACACTTTTCCTTTTATCCATAGTTAATAATTACATAATATATAAAAAAAAATTATAGAAATGAATGTAATTACATAATTAGTATGCACAGTAATTAATGTCGGGAGATACACGGGAGTCTGCATGTTAACACGCAACAAAAGAACAACTGAAAGCAATTGATCTGCACGTACATAATAAATGTGGTGCAGCCAGTGTTGTCCTTCAGAGTGCGTAATGTTAGAAAATATTTCAATAGTTGTAATAATACACGTTTGAAATAATCCATTTCTTTTTATTTTCTTATGGTAGAAAAACAAACTAGCTTCCCACACTGCATCTTGCATTAGTTTTTGTTTATTTCTCGATAACGCTACTCGATGGAGAAGGTATGACGCGATGCGAAATAAACAGTAACTCCCTTTTGTGAAGAGAGCCGTGCGCCCACTAAGAAAACAAGTGATGTGTTTCTATAATGTTCTCTAATGTTACGCATACTTTAGCAGTGATTTACATTTCATAGCTTAGTGGTGACTTTCATAGCATCACCAGC
Source organism: Mastigoproctus giganteus (assembly GCF_048544385.1). NCBI lineage: Eukaryota > Metazoa > Arthropoda > Arachnida > Uropygi > Thelyphonidae > Mastigoproctus > Mastigoproctus giganteus. The sequence continues at coordinate 41,314,108 of NC_143587.1, read as the reverse complement.
TTCAGTTTCTTTACGCCAAGCCAAAATACCGCACTAATTGAAATTTTGATTCGTGCTAATCGAAAATTGGTAGCTAAATATAAACTGCACTAATTTGAGTCTTGCGCTAATCGAACCCATGCTAATCGAGGGATTCCTCTATCTACTTTGGTCGTCTGGCAAAAGGATTTCAGAAAAGCTATGAGCAGTCTTGATGCCAAGAAGTTACAGTGTTGTGACATTTTTCCTTCTGCATGGAAATTTTCTCATATAGAGCCAGCAGTCCCAGCCACAAGCATGTTTAACTGGTTCTGTTGAACAGGGCCCTGCTCAAATTATGAAAACAATATTGTTGATTAATGTATTAAATATTATTCGTATTTAAAATTTTTTTCAGTATAATATAAAATTATTTAATTATGTCTTAGTTACTATAAAATTTGAAAAATTAAAAAAAATCAAAAAAAAAAAAAAATCAACATTACAGAAACACCCTGCATAAATTTTGTATATGACCCTAGCATTATTGCTAAAAAGAGGCAGCGAACCGAATTACCATCAGGGCCAGTCCCAAGGTTCTTAATCATGCATTCTATCAATGAGACACCGATTGGTAAAATGTCGCCCTTTTTCATTCAAAAAGGGTTAGATGGGTTAGCAGGTTCACCCAAATCAGTTAAGAGGCTTCGTTCTGGAGACCTTTTAATTGAAACTAAAAATTACAGGCAATCTGAACATCTCCTCCGAACAACATCAATCGGAGGAATCCCTATAACAGTGACACCACACAGAACACTCAATTCATCGAGAGGTGTCATTTCGGAGTGGGACCTTCTCGGCATAACCGAGGAGGAAATCTGCTTCGAATTAAAACCCCAGGGAGTTATTGCCGTCAAGAGAATTACTGCGCAAAGGGATGGAAAAATTGTTAAAACCAGGAGCGTTATCCTGACTTTTAACTCTCCTAAACCTCCTGACGAGATTAAAGCTGGATACATCAATTGTTCAGTGCGTCCATAGGTTCCGAACCCTTTACAGTGTTTTAAATGCCAGAAGTATGGACATTCTCAAATGGCCTGCCGTGGAGTCCTTGCATGCACTCGATGCGGTGCAATGGACCATGAAACTACAGCATGTTCAGCCGCAAAATCCACCTGTATTAACTGTGAAGGCGAACACCTGGCCTATTCACGAGCATGCCAGAGGTGGAAAGAAGAAAAAGAAATTCAACGGCTGAAGGCAGAGCTAAATATATCATACCAGGAGGCAAGGAAATCGGTCAAACCCCTGAATATTAACAAACCTACCTACGCCCAGAAGGTAGCAGGGAGATGTTCCGTCGGAACTCAGACGGACATGACCATTCCTCCAAAGGAGTCTTTCAGTCCCATCGCACGTTATCTCTTAAGTTCTCAAAAACCTGCACAGAAGGACCAATCAGCTGCCACTCCTATATCAGTACCTCCTAATGCTCCACAAGCAACAAAGGTAACTATGAAAGATAAGAATAAAAAAGGGGAAGTCCCCCCCTAGAACCCAAGAAAACATGGATGTCGAGCAGAAGGAGGTACCCGAAGATTCAGTCTTGAAACTCTTTGCGGAGGAAGAAATGGACACGGGACAGCGTCCATTCTTCCCCAAAAAAGATAAATCCAAGACTGATAAAAGTAAGCCCTCAGCACCTCGGAAGCCGCCTGATGGACCCACCAAGCCAAAATAATGGCTAAATTCCTACAATGGAATTGTCGTGGATTCCGGCGAAATATTGATGACATCAAGGCCCTCCTGCAAAAGCACGAGCCAGTTTGCTTTTGCTTGCAGGAGACATATCTAAAGGCAAATGATGATCCCACCATGCACAACATCACATTTTTTCGAAAGGATAGAATTGCGGATGGCTCTGTACATGGGGGAGTGGCTATCCTTGTGGGTAACCAGACCCCAGTGCAGCCCTTGCTAATTACAACCAGCATAGAGGCTGTTGCAATTCGCCTTTCAGTGGGATTTTTAATAACTGTGTGCTCCATTTATTTGCCACCTGGGACTGACATCACCCAGGCAGACCTTGATGATCTTCTAACGCAGCTGCCTCCCCCCTTTCTTACTTCTCGGGGATTTTAACGGACATAACACCCTGTGGGGTAGTGCTAACATCAACGGAAGGGGAGGAGTCATAGAGCGTATGCTCAATGACAATGACCTTTCCCTTCTAAATACTGGAACAAACACCTTCTTCCACATGCTGACCCGTACTTTTTCTGCCATTGATCTCTCTATCTGCTCCCCTTCTCTACTCCCTTCACTCACCTGGGAAGTGGAGGAGAATCCATACGGAAGTGATCACTTCCCTGTGATAACCTCATTACAAAGTGTGAGGCCATGTCTTCCCTTCAGGTTACCACGGTGGAAGATTGATCAGGCTGACTGGACTGCCTTCCAACATCAGGCAAATTTTGATCTTAGCACGGTCAGTCAAGAGCCTATCAATGATGCAGTTAAGTACATCACAGAAAATATTGTCCAAGCAGCTGCAAATGCTGTTCCAAAAACATCTGCCCGGTTTCCACCATTTCCCAAACCTTGGTGGAATTCACAATGCACAGTAGCAAAAAAGGCTCAAAACAAAGCGTGGGGGATATTTCGCCGATATCCTACCACGAATAACCTTATAGCCTTCAAACGTGCACGAGCCAAAGCACGCTACATCCGTCGTCAGAGTCAAAAGGAATCGTGGATCCGTTTTACATCATCTATTAACCAGTCTGCCAACTCTAAGGTAGTCTGGGATAAAATCCGGAAAATGAAGGGAAAATATACATCCCACCCTTCTTCAATCCTAGATTATAATGGATGCGCTATTGCAGATTCAACTGCAATAGCCAATTCTCTTGGGGAAACATTCTCTAACATCTCTGCAACATCTTCGTATTCCCCAGAGTTCCTGGTCCTGAAATATAAAATCGAAAAACGGGCACTTAAATTTAAATCTAATTGCTTTTATCCCTACAATGGGGATTTCACTATTCAGGAACTGAAAAGAGCCCTCGCTCTTTCCAAAGCAAGTGCTGTTGGACCAGATGGCATCCATTATGAAATGATTAAACATCTCTCACCAAAATCTATGGATTGTCTGCTCCTTCTGTATAACAGAATCTTTATTGAAGGGCAGTTTCCGGACTCCTGGCGAAAGGCAATCGTTCTTGCCTTTCCTAAGCCAGGAAAGGATCCAAAAGTCACCACCAATTATTGTCCTATTGCTCTGACCAGCTGTCTGTGCAAAATCCTGGAGAGAATGGTTAATTCTCGTTTAATATGGTATCTCGAAACAAATGACCTTCTCTCCAACATCCAGTGCGGCTTCCGAAGGAACTGGTCCACCTTCGACCATCTTATTAAATTGGAAGCATCCATCCGGGATGCTTTCCTAAAACGCGAACACTTGGTGTCGGTGTTCTTTGACATGGAGAAAGCATATGACACAACTTGGAGATTTGGCATCTTAAAAGATCTGCATAGCCTTGGCCTTAGGGGGCAACTCCCCATTTTTATTAAAAACTTTTTAGCCAATTGAACTTTCTAAGTACGTGTGGGATCCTCACTCTCTCGTTCCTTCAGCCAAGAGGAGGGAGTACCACAAGGATCAGTATTAAGTGTCACGCTTTTTGCCATCAAAGTCAATTCCATCACAGAACAACTTCCTCCAACTGTAAACTGTGCCCTCTATGTTGATGACTTTAGCATATTTTGTCATGCAACATGAGGGTTATTGAAAGACAACTGCAGAAAGCCATTGATCGCCTTAATTCCTGGGCACTTGCTAATGGCTTCAGGTTCTCGCCGGAGAAGACCGTTTGCGTACACTTTTGTCGCAAGCGTAATCTTCATCCTGAACCTGAATTAAGGCTCGGACAAAATGTTATTCCAGTAGTGTCAGACACAAAATTCTTGGGACTTGTGTTTGATAAAAAGTTGACCTTTCTCGAACATATTCGTCAACTTCGTACAAAATGCACGAGGGGACTCAATATTCTCCGCTCTCTCTCCTCAACGCGTTGGGGAGCAGATCGATGCACCCTACTACGGCTTTACCGTGCACTTGTACGACCCAAATTAGACTACGGGGTCCCAGGTATACTCCTTAGCTAGAGATAGTGTCCTCCGATGGCTGGACCCTGGCCACCATCAGGCTATCCGTATCGCTACTGGAGCTTTTCGAACATCTCCTGTCCAGAGCTTATACGTCGAAGCAAACGAACCATCGTTATCCCTTCGACGTAAGCAGTTGTCTTTAAACTATGCTTTAAAGTTGAAATCCCTGCCAGACCATCCTACGTGGGCATCCGTTTTTGAGCCACGTTGGGAAAACTTGTACAATACCCATCAGACTGCCAACCGACCTTTTGGTATTCGTGTCCAAGAGCTAATCAGAGAGTTTAACATCATGGTAGACAAGGTGGCACAAACACGAAAGAAACTCTTCCACCCTGGCATGCTCATCCCCCACCGTGCGACTTTTCCCTTAAGAAATGGGTAAAGTCTGAGACCTCATCATCTGTCTACCAGCAGCTCTACTCTGCACACCAAGCTGAGCACTCAGACTTCCTGCCGGTTAACACAGACGGCTCGAAGTCTGAATCATGCGTAGGATCTGCTGCTGTCTTTCCGGACACTATAATATCTCAGCAGATTCCTCCCGAATCCAGCATATACACTGCAGAGCCGTATGCTATAGAGCTAACCTTGGATCACATTCGAACTTGTCAATTCCAAAGGGCAATAATATATTCCAATTCTTTGAGTGTATTACAGGCTTTATTAGATATGACCAAATAATACTCAACAAGATATATTCCCAATGTGCGGAAGTTTGCCTTTAGCCAGCGGGTGGTTGGTGGGTGGAACAGACTTCCATCCCTTGTCGTGGAAGTTGATAGCCTAAATAAGTTTAAGGCTCAGCTGGACAGGTATTTCGAACGAACAGAGGGGTGAAGTGGAAGTGGTTATTTTTATTTATTTATGTTACTTTTTTTTTTTTTTTTTTGGCTGATGCTGCATAAGCTTGCTTTCTTGCATCAAATGCCTCTACTAATGCTAATGCTAATGCTAATGCAATGGCAAGAACTATGGCACAGACAGAGAACAAATAAATCATATCAAATAAAGCCTGTAATAGAAACATGGCAGTCTAGTCTGCGGAGGAATCGGAGCGAGGAAGTTGTTCTTGCTCGACTCCGCATAGGACACAGTCATCTGACACATTCTTTTTTGCTGAGGGCGGATGACCCTCCTATGTGCGAGTCTTGCGACACCATTTTATCAATAAAGCATATTTTAATAGATTGCGTTAATTTTACCCATGTTCGCAATATATATTTTACCGCTTTTACTCATCCGACTGAGCCTTATACACTCAGTCAGATTTTTTCAGACAACGACCACGTGTCAGCAGTTTTTAAGTTTTTACAAGCTATTAATATATACACACATATATAAATTGGATCATTTATTTTTAAACTTATACTGCTTTATACATATTTATATATATATATAAAAATAACAATTTGACGAGGTAACCTTTTTAAAGGTTACCAGAATTTATCTTTATTGTTATTTTAATCATTTCCTGGCGCAGTATAGCCTTAGTTGTTTTTGCGCCAATAAACCCAAAATCAAATTCAAATCCAATTGGTCAGACAACACTTCCTCTTAACAAACCCATGCTGTGTCTGAATTATTACTGAAGTCTTATCTGGATGATCCTATAATGCTTCTTTAACCAGTGACTCCATTATTTTCTCCGGAACAGAAGTTAAACTAACAGGTCTGTAATTACCCGTGTTACATTTCAGTACCCCTTTGTGAATTGGTGATACATTTGAACACCTCCAGTCTGTGGGGACCTCTCCTGAGTCCAAGGATGCTCTCATAATTATGGCTAAGGGTTTGCTTACTCCCTTTGCCACCTCCTTTAATACGAGGGGCTTTCGAAAAGTAAGGTAACCCATTTTTTCCCCTTAATAATGGTGAAAGGGAATGCTGTGGACAGATAGACTTGTTAATGATGTTAAAAAAAGACCTCAAGTGCAGTGTTGCGGTACTGTCGCCTCACAATAGATTCCAGTTGCAAAATGGCGGCTACCATGCGAGTGTGGTCCAAAACAGGTGTTTGTGAAGTTATTCGCTTTTTGCAAGCAAAAGGGTCTTCACCAAGTGACATTCACCATGAACTGGTTGCTGTGTATGGCGAAAAGGTGATGACAAAGAAGCAGGTGTGTTTTTGCTGCATTGAAGATACATTGAAGATCGAAATTGGGCGGGCAGGCCTTCATCGAGCAAGAAGAAGACAACATTTTGCGCATTAAGGGCATCGTTCTTGAAAACAGGTGAGTGAAACTGTGTGAAATTACACAAATAGTGAATGTGAGTAAGTCGACTGTTCATGAAATTGTTTACGATGTCCTTGGCTTTCGGAAGGTGTGCTGCTGCTGCTGGGTGCCCCGACATTTGTCAGAGGAGGACAAAGCAAAACGCGTGGGGAATCTGGAGAATCTGTTGCGATACAGTGATGAAGGAGAGGATTTTCGCATTTGCAACAGACGAAACGTGGGTTCATCACTTTACCCCTGGAAAGCATGATATTGATGACTCCATAACCTGGAAACATCCACAATCTCCTGTGTGCTAAAAATTCAAAACTGTTCCCAGTGTCCGAAAAGTCATGGCCACAGTGTTCTGGGATCACCAAGGAGTTCTGTTGGTGGATTTCTTGCCGAAGGGAGGAACAATCAATGCACAACTTTACTGTGCAACATTGGAAAAACTGAAAGCCAACATTCGACACAAACCACCAGGACTCCTGACAAAAACCATGATTTTGTTGCACAACAACACAACTTAACAAGCTGCCCACACCACTCGTGAGTGGTTGCACCATAAACGTTGGGAAATTCTGTCACAACCCCCCCCTTCCACAGCCCAGACTTAGCGCATTCAGACTTCCATTTGTTCAGCCCTCTGAAAAAACACCTTTCAGGAAAGCATTTCACCATGGATGAGGAAGTTCATCAGGCAGTGCAATGTTATTTACTGCATGTGGGCACGAACTTCTTCAGTACTAGTATTGATAAACTGATCCATTTTTGGGACAAATGCATCAATAAAACTGGAGACTTTGTGGAGAAGTAGTGTATGTTCACTTATTTCTTGGTGTGTAATTTCAACTTCGTATTATTAAACATCATCAAAAGAAAAAATGTGTTACCTTACTTTTCAGAAACCCATCATATAACTGGATAGATCCCATCCGCCGCAGGTGCCTTTCTTCTGTTTAACTTCAACAATTTCTCCTCCACTTTGCTCTCAGTTATTACAAAATCATTTAATTCCCTGTTAGTTTGATAAGCTCTGGCCTCCACTTCCCTACAAAATACCTCATGTGTTGAATGTAGATGCAAAACTCATTGTTTGTCAGCAGCTACCTGAGCAGAATCCTCAACAATCGAACCATCGATATCAAGTGGACCAATCTTACTCAGACCCTTCCTTCTAGAGCATACATAAGTAAAGAAGTCTTCACTGTTTTTATTTGCCAAAGATTTCTCATAACCTGCCTTTGTTTGCCTAATGTCCTTTGTGATTTGATTACAGACTATCTTATATCTACCATAGGCATAGGTGTCTCCTGATAATTTATGTTTCCCATGCATTTTTCTTGTGTGCCACGGATCCCATTAGTTCATCTGACATCCATTTAGGCCTAAACCTTGAACAGTATTTCTTAGTTGGTATGAAAAGCCTAGTAGCTTCCAAGATTAAGTCCTTGAATGCATCCCATTTAGAATTTGCTGTTGGTAACATCATCAGTTGGTCCCACTGTATAGTATTGAAAAACTGTCTTAAGACTACTGTAGTCACATATTTTATATACTCACATAATAATTGGAGCAAAAAATTTCAGAAATGAAATTTTTTTTGTTCCAGTCTCTTAAGTTTTAAGAGACTGGAACAAAAAGTCTCTTAAAAAAAGTTTTTAAAAGTCTCTTTAGTTTTAAAGTAACGCATTTTTCTATGGAAATTTTATTATTCATTTGTGTCTTCATCAGTATCATCTCTTCACAATTATGCATCTTTTCCAAGATGCATAATTGTGTCAACTAATGTACTGTATAAAAATATTTCCAAACGATATGTCTTAATTTTTGTTCATCTGTGCAGAGTATATATCTTTTGGGCTGGTGTAAAAAAATTTACAGGCCATGTCTGACTTTCTAATTTTGTTATTGAAACTGTTTTATGTGTAAAAATTGTACATACTTCATACCTGCAATTGGAGCTGCATCTCATTTTGCATGTGTTTTGGCTGGTGGAATGATCTTCTGTCCACCATGCTTGTCAGCAATGGCAAAGTCAGTGATACACAGTGAACACTGTCAAAGTTTTACCAACAGCATATGAGGATACTAAGCATTACATTTGAAAGTCAAGCATGCATGCTGTTAGACACTATAACCAATTGTTGTGGAGTCACATGGAAATTTCTGCTTACCAATGGCACAAGAAGATATCTAGATTTTATCTTTTGCTACCTTGTTTGCAAGTATATCCCTGAGCTTTTGAAGAAAAAAAATTCCATGTGATAAGTGAGACTATAATTCTAATAGAAGCCACTTTCATCCAAAGTGTTTGATATGATGAAAGTGTTAGGATGACCAATGCCACAAGAGCATACATAGCTTAATAAATTCAGCCTTTTACACTTAAAACTGGTTTTTCATTTCTTAATGAAAGTTTCCCAGCAAATAGCAAATGACAATTTATTTGCTGCTAAAATTTCATTACTGGTTAAAACACAACTCAACCTGTAAAAGTGATGTACGAGGTGTTACCCAAAAGTTCCCGAAATGTTTTTATAAAATAAATTAGACTCACTGTGGCTCTTATTTGCCACCATCACCTTCAAAGTAGTCTCCCTTAAGAGTGTAAATACCGATCCCAGCACTTCTCCCACTGGCGCCTCCATAGCCAGGTGGGCAGAAGCAGCAGTGCATAGCACGCACTTCTTGATTAGACCAGGGTTCGGCCCGTGCCCACCAAATAAGGAGGATGCGGAAAGGTCAGGGAATGACCACTACATATCCCCGGAGCAATTGGCCTTAGTTGCTAATGCTCCTAAAAACCAAATAACAACAACAACAAACTTCTCCCATGATTTGAATGTGTCGTGAAAGTCTTTCTTCATCATAGTGTTCAGCACCGCCTGCGATTCGGTTTGGATATCCTCTATGCTGTCAAATCTTCAACCCTTCAGCTTGATTTTCATTCTTACAATGCCACATTTCATTCTTAGTCCTACAATGCTACAAATGTCGTGAATGTTCCGCCTGTGATCTTCACGGATCGTCCCTGAACTTTTGCACCATTTTCCAGGATGGTGCTCTATGATAGACGCCCAGAATGATGATCATCATCAACCAACATTTGATCATTTTTAAAGTGGTTAAACCAGTAGTAGTTCTGCATCTGGCCTAAAGAATTGTCACCAAAAGCTTGTTTCAACTTCTTATGGGTTTCTGCTGCTGTATCATTAAGAAGGAAACAAAACTTGATGCAAGCATGTTGCTCTCTCACTTCAGCCATCGCAACAATTGCAAACTACTCGAAACACACCTCCGAAGAACTGCACATAAATATTCAATGACTCTATCCAACCCGATGCCACATGACACACTGATTCACAAAGGATGCATGCAGTGTTACCCAGTGCCACAAGTCTGTACTAGATGTAGTTCCCATGCAACATTCAAATTTCAGGAACATGGGGAGTACAACGTCTACAGAAAGGATAGACAGGATAGGAAGGGAGGAGGGGTTATGCTATTAGTTAAAAAACACATAAAATCCAAGGAAGTGAAGCCAGTTGACATCGCTGGACAGTGCAGTGTTGAGTCAGTTTGGTGTGACATAAGCATAGGTAAATCAAAATTGAGAGTAGGAGTGTGCTATAGGCCTAATGACTCTGATGAGTATAATAAGATACTGTACAGGGAAATAGAATGGGCCAGTAAATCAGAGAGTCTTATAATGGGGGATTTTAATTTCCCAGATATTGACTGGAATTTGTGGGTTGGTCACTCACACACTAGCAAGGCTTTTGTGGATTTATTGGATGATTGTTTTCTACACCAGCATGTTCGGGAGGCAACTAGAGGGAGTAATACTCTTGATCTGATTATCAGTAGTGATTCTTCATGCATTAGGAATCTGCAGATAAATGAACCACTGGGTGGCAGTGATCACAGTGTGCTGAAGTGGGATTTACTCAAGGAGGTAACTACCATCAGAGGTAAAGGGAAGGGTTTTTGCTTTCGTAAAGGCGACTATGATGGTCTGAGACAGTATTTAAATTCTATACAGTGGGACCAACTGAAGATGTTACCAACAGCAAATTCAAAATGGGAAGCATTCAAGGAACTAATCTTGGAAGCTACCAGGCTTTACATACCAACCAAGAAATATTGTTCAAGGTTCAGGCCTAAATGGTTGTCAGATGAACTAATGAGACATATGGCAGAGAAGAAAAATGCATGGGATACATACAAATTAATGGGTGACGTGGAAGCCTATGATAGATATAAGTTGGTCTGTAACCAAGTCACAAAGGAGATTAGGCAGGCAAAGGCAGATTATGAGAAATCCTTGGCAAAGGATGCAAAGAAAAACAGAAAAGAGTTCTTTACCTATTTAAACTCAAGAAGGAAAGGGATGAATCAGATTGGTCCACTGGATGTTGATGGTTCAACAGTTGAGGATCCAGCTCAGGTGGCTAACAATCTAAACGAGTATTTTGCATCTACATTCACACATGAGGAGTTATTCAGGAAGGGGAATGTCGTAGGTGAAGTAAACATTGGCAGTGAGCTAGATGATTTTCTAATAACTGAGAGGAAAGTGGAGGAGAAATTGTTGAGGATAAACATAAAAAAGGCACCTGGGGTGGATGGGATCTATCCAGTTATATTAAAGGAGGCAGCAAAGGAAGTAAGCAAACCCCTAGCCATAATTATGAGAGCTTCTTTGGACTCAGGGGAGGTACCCATGGACTGGAGATGTGCAAATGTAACCCCAATTCACAAAGGAGGATCAAAGGCTGACACAAGTAATTATAGACCTGTTAGTTTAACTTCGGTTCCAGGAAAATTAATGGAGGCACTGGTTAAAGAAGCACTGCAGGATCATCTGGACAAGAATTCAGTTATAGCTCAGACACAGCATGGGTTTGTTAAGGGCAGGTCTTGTCTGACCAATTTGATTGGATACTATGATGTAGTCACAAAAGAACTGGATGCAGGGAATAACTTTGATATTGTATATTTGGATCTTAGAAAGGCTTTTGATACTGTTGCGCATGGAAGACTGCTGCACAAATTGGAGAAGTGTGGCATTCGAGGCAAATTGCTGCTATGGATAAAGGGATGGTTGAGTGGCAGAAGACAGAGAGTGGTAATCAATGGACACTGCTCAACGTGGACTAATGTTATTAGTGGAGTTCCTCAGGGTTCAGTGTTGGGTCCATTGTTGTTTTCTGTATTTATAAATGATATTGATGATGGTGTATCAGGCTTAATGTCCAAGTTTGCAGACGATACAAAGGTTGGCAGGGTTGTTAAGGACACTACTGATACTATGCTGCTGCAACAGGATCTGGAAAGGTTGAGCAGATGGGCTGAGAGGTGGCAAATGAAGTTTAACATTGACAAATGTAAAGTACTACATATGGGAAACAGTAACCCCAGATCAACGTATCAACTCTGTGGTACTACGCTGACAGTGGTAGAGAATGAAAAGGACCTGGGGGTAATTGTGCAGGCAGATATGAAGTTCTCTGAGCAGTGTAGACGAGCTGCAAGAGTAGCTCATGGTGTCTTGTCAATGATATACAGGAATTTTTCTAGCAGGGACAGGGATGTGATTATTCCCTTGTATAAGGCATTGGTCAGGCCACACCTTGAGTACTGTATACAGGTCTGGAGGCCTCATTTCAAGAAGGATGTAGAGCTGCTGGAACGAGTACAGAGAAGGGCAACAAGATTAGTGAATGGAACAAAGGGTTGCTCTTACGAAGAAAGGCTTAAGTTTTGCAAATTACAGAGCCTGGAGACTAGGCATCGCCGAGGTGATCTGATAGAGGTGTACAAGGCTTTGAATGGCTTGAGCATGCTCAATGCCGATGGGATTCTTCCTCTTGCTCAGAATAATCACCTGAGAGGGCATAAATTCAAATTGAGGAAGGACGGATGTCGGATAGATGTGCGGAAATTCGCCTTTAGCCAGCGGGCAGTTGGTTTGTGGAATAGACTTCCATCGCTTGTTGTTGAAGTTGATAGCCTAAACAAATTTAAGGCTCAGCTGGACAGGTATTTCGAACGAATTGAGGGGTGAAATGGGAGTAGTGGTTGTTTTTTTTTTTTTTTTTTCTTCTTTTTTTATTGGCTGATGCTGAATAAGCTTGCTTTCTTGCATCATATGCCTCTACTAATGCTAATGCTAAACATTTGGGTAGCACCTCGTATGTGTGAGCTTGTTGCAATGACAGCGACTCTCTTTAATTAGCACATAGTGGGAAAGTAACTTTGCTGCATAGTATTTATGGATTACAAAAGAACTTTAGGGTTTTGGGTCCTTCTAAATTTTGGGATTCTGAATACAGAGTTTTATACTGGATGTGATAAGAATTTTTTTTGCACCAACTAGACAATTGCTACTTACACCAGTATTTCCAAGAGAAACTCTAATGTCCTAGATTTGTATCAAAAACTTGACAACGCAGGGGAGAACCGGTAGCAGGCAGTGACTGCAATACCATAACATGTTTTTTTTGTTTCTAAAGGAATAGTCATAGACAGCCACACAATATCGATTTATATTAGCATTATTAGAAAATATATAACAAGCCCATTGATGGGATAAGACAGGTGAAATTAGATTATAAGAATTAAATAGGTTCCTTAATTGGTTGCATCGGAAGGTCCATAGAAAGTCCAGGAGCTGAACAGATACTACTCGTTGATATTTACAATCAAAAGCAAACTTGAAACTTTGAGGAATGTTAAGGAATCAGATTGCAGTAAAATAAGTGATATCATGATCTCAAAGAAACATTTGTTAGAAAAGCTACTGAAGTGAAAGGAGGGCAAGACTTTAAGGGAGGATGGTATATACAGTTGGTCTTGAAGTACACAAACCCACAATATGTTACCGTATCTACTTAACTCTCTGACTTGTAGTTGTTATTGTTATTATTAGCCATATGGTGCAAGGAAGCCCAGGGTGTGCCAAGCCCATACTCACCAGATGTCTATTTTATGATGGCAATTGGCAACTCATGAGAAGGAATGGGAAGCAGAAGATTGATGTCATGGTAGTTGTGTAGTATTGGCTTTTTGTTCGGATTAATATGTTTATTGTAAAGCTTAAGCCAGCCAGTCCTTTTTTTGAGGACTAGTTGTGCTTAAATCATGGAGAGGGCACCAAGTGCCCTCTCCATGATTTCTAGGACTTTTGCTGGTAGGGAGAAGAATGATGTCATTATTCCTTTATACCAGGTGATAGACTGCATTTGGAATATTGTATTCAGTCTGTAGACTCCACCTAATAAACAGACAAAGAGGGGTGATGACTGCAAATTGATTCACACGTGAAGAATGGCTTAGGAGGTGTGGACTGCAAAGTTTGCAACTAGACATTTAAGGAGAGATCTGATTGAGGTGTATAAAGTGCTAAAGGGGTTGAGTAAAATGAATGAGGAAGATCTGTGTTCCCTTGTAGGTGAGACAAGAACCAAAGGGAACAAATATAAAATCTCAGGGAATAACAGAAGATTGGACCTAATGAAATTCACCTATGGACAGTAGGTTATTGAACACTGAAATAAATTGCCTCCGAGTGTATGGCTGAAGCAATGAGTTTGGGCATAATTAGATGGTTACCTTGTTGGAGTAGCATGAGCATTATATTTTATTTTATTATTAATTTATTTATTTTATTTTTTGGTTGATTCAGAAAAAAAGTCTGCTTCTTTGCATCATTTGGCCTTACTCAATTTATTATACATGATCCACATTTTTTAGAAATTCAATCCATGACTGCTGTGCTAAACTGAAACTTATGCTGAAAGGATTATTCCATCAGTAGCCAATTCTTTCATTATCACTCAGAAACAGGTTTCCTCACATGATTTGTGAACCCTTTAAGCTCTAAACTAAAAAAATAAAGTAGTATTTTATGAAAGATGTATTCAAGAGAATTTATTTTGAATTTCCAGAACAAATAATATCACTTTATTCATCCTGTTACAGTTGCTGCTAATTACTCTGAACCATCTCGTTGTCGGGAAGGTGAATTTGAATGTGTGAAAAATTTAAGGTGTATTGATGAACGTTATTTGTGTGATGGTGACAACGATTGTGGTGATGGGTCTGATGAAGATTCTTCCTCAGGTGGAGTCTGTGGTAAGATATCTAAGTTGATTATATGTTGATAATAATAATATAATGCTTTATTTTTAAAAAGAAAATTATTTTCACTGATATTGTTTGAATTTTGATTATTGTTTGATTATTAAAATTTTCTGACACGATTCCTCTTCAAATTACAAAAGTATGGATGCAGTAAATTTTAGCAGTTTTCATTGTGTATTCATTTTTAATAATTTTAACACATTTAAGAGTAACAGTATTTCTGTTTAAAAAGTCTTCTTACTAATAGGCATAAAAGAGTCAAATGAGGTTTATCCCAATGGTATTCCATATTCCAGCACAGGTTGCCTATGGACAATTGCAATCCCCAAAGAGGAGTCCTAATTGTCCTATTATTTACGGCTGTCATTGCACCTCTTGTCCACTCCAACCAGAAAATCATCATTTACATAGAAAATTTAAAAATTCTGATGCATATTGCTCCCAACATTGATCTTAAAACCACTGCTTTAATAATAATAGTCTTATCAGTGTCTGATCATATCTCAAACGGGGGGGGGGGAGAACTGAAATATATATATATATATTTCCCCTTTCAAACCAACCCCAACAGTAATAGGTCCAGGGCATGAATGAAATCTGATATTAGCCACTTCATCCCACTTGGGAGTAGTATTTGATCCATGCTCATGTGAGCAAGCTTACATCAAGAGTTGCTTGTATTCAATGGATAGCTAAACAACATTTAACCTATGCCAAGGGTCTCCAAACAGTTAAAGAGATGCATCAAATCAGTATTCTATCCTCTACTCCTCTATGCATGTAGAAGTGTGGGAATCAGCAGCTGCCATACAAGAAGTCAATTTTTGCTCTAAAATTCTGCTCCTAAATGAGCCATCATAAGCTTGTCTCTTACCACAAGCAAAAAAAAAATAAATTTAACTACCACAGCATATGGATGCAATGCCTACCTGACATTATTGAAAATCAGCAACTAGTAGAACTCGGGATAACTCTACTGCCCTGCACAAAGCATCAGAGATTACATCTATTAGACTGCTTCCTACTAAACCAAATGCTAACTCAACTACTGCACCTTAATGCCGATGTGAATTGGAATTCTTATTTAGAAATGAATTATGTTAGAAATAAATTGTTTAGAACATGAATTGTTATTTATAAATGTAATACTAGAGCGCATGATAAGTACATAATCTGCCAATATTGTGTGTTGTTATTCTCTTACCTCTTACTTCGTGCAGTAATTTTAAAATTTTATTGAATTTATACTGCATCGTGCCTCAAACAAGAGCAGCAAATCAAAAAGCTCAAAGTAGTGAGAATGAACTTTACCTTGGAAGAGAACTGTTAATGGCAGTTCTACTTGCTAACTTTTTTGCTAAGTTATCTGTAGTGGGATAGGATACAGCCAAGGGTGATATCTTTTTTGTTGTAGAGAGTGTGAGGATCTTAGGCACCATGTCATTGTTTTGGTTAACTTGTATGAGAGCTTGAGGAACATGATAAGCAATACAGTTGAAGAAATTAAAGAGTGGGACCCTTCTCAGCTGGAGACTACACTTGGGCAACACAAGCAACGAGACCCTTGATGCACAGTGCACTTGTCACTGGTGGTAACTGTTGTTGGTGACTATTGTTGTTAGAGAAATGGGAAATATGCTTTGTAAAAAATGATAGGTGGAATAGAACCAGGGTATGTTTGCCTGGAACAAAACTCAATGTTGTAGAGCAGCTATCATCTTTTAAGGGCACTAAAGGTGATATTGTTGTACATGTTGATACTAATGATATTAAAAGTAAGAGATCTGAGGATTTATTCAACAAGTATTAGTCCTGACCTGACTACAAGTCACGCGTTGAGTACTGTGAAAAGTTCCCCAAATCCTTTCTAAAATGCGTGTACTGTGTACGTACATTTTAGGAAGGATGTAGAGTTGCTTGGACATGTAGAGAGAAGGGCAACAAGGTTGGTGAATAGAACAAAGGGATCCTCTTATCAAGAAAGGCTTAAGTTCTGCAGATTGCAGGGGCTGGAGACTAGGCACCTGCTAGTTGATCTGATTGTGGTGTATAAGGCCTTGAATGGGTTGAGCCTGCTGAATTCTGATGGGATTCTTCCGCTTGCTCAGATTACGAACCTGAGGGGGCATAAATTCAAAATGAGGAAAGACAATTGTAGAATAGATGTGCAGAAATTTGCCTTCAGCAGGTGGTTAATTGCTGGAACAAACTTCCATCTGTCATTGGGAAAGTTGATAGCTTAAATAAATTCAAGGAGGGAATGGATGTGTGAAATTGTTTTTTTTTTTTTTTTTTTTGGCTGATGCTACATAAGCTCATATGCTTGCTTTCTTGCATCACATACCTCCATATTACTATTACTAAATACAGAGAAACATTGGGAAAAAGTCATAAGCTAGAATTGAAATTGAAAGTACCTGCAATTCTGCCAAGACACAATAGAAAGGCATATATGATGAGAGCCTTGTCAGTCAATTCGGCCATGTAGACTGTGCAGTGCCCATGGGTAGAATTTTCCTCAGTGTCATCTGTACTTGTTAACAGGAGATATAATTTTTGCAGGCATGGGATATGTTTAAATAATAGGATTGTAAGACTATTTGCTGATGTTATCTATCAAGGCGGTGTTAGGTGAGTCAGAAAACTGCAAGCCTGGGGAATGCACAGGCTAAGAGATTAATAGCAGCCACAGGCAGAGGTGTAAATGAATCTTAAAGGGGGAGGATTATACTTTTAGTTTAGAAACACATAAAATATAAGGCAGAGTATCCAATTGATATGGGTGGCCAATGCAATGTTGAGTTAGTTTGTTGTGACATGTACTGGGAAATCAAAAATGAGAGTAGAGTGCGTTATAGGCATAATGACTGTGATGAGTAAAATGAACAGCTGTACAGACAAATAGAATAGGCTAATAAATCAGATTGTCTTATAATAGGGATTTTTACTTTCCAGATATTAATGGAAATTGTAAATTTCTCCCTCCTCTGGAGACTCGGAATATGCGAGAAGATCTGATTAAGGTGTTTAAGGCTGAATATTTTGAGTAAACTCTATGCATATGGAATCCTTCTTCTTGTTTAATCTTAAACTGAACACACAAGGGTGCATATTTTTAAATTGATGGATGGTTGCAGGATAGATGCAGGGAAGTTTGCCTTCAACTTGCAGGTAGTCTATTGAAAGAAACTTCCATCTGGTGTTTTAGAAGTGGGTAGTTTGAATAAATTCAGGGAAGAACTAGACAAATAGTTAGAGAGGATAGACAGCTGATATGGTTTTTTTCTTCTTTTTTTGTTGATGCTGTGTAAGCTTGCTTTCTTTAATTTTTTGTCTCTGTGAAGTTTGTCACCAATTAAATCGTTGACATGTTCCTATTTTCAACAGGCAAAAAAGTAATGAATTGCTCCCAACCACCTTGGATTCCCCCTCTTCAATTAACTTTCGATACTTATCTTTACAAGTGGAGAAAGAATCGTCTACCGACACTCAATGTGAAACAACCCCATGCAAGCCATATTCAGAAATACGCTAATTTTTTGCCAATATATACTGATGGCTCCAAATCACATTCAGCAGTTGGAGCAGTGGCAGTATTTTCCTCTACTATCATTTCGGCTGCCCTTTCCACCAGAGTATAGCAGCTTCTCTGCAGAACTTCATGCAATAAAATTAGCTTTAGACAACCTGAATCTCTAAAATACATAGTATACACGGACTCTCTCAGCTCAGTTACAGCAATGCAAAACTCCTCCCCTTGAGGAGAAGTTTTGATGACATTCTTCAATTTGTAATGGGAGTCAGAGACTCCCATTACAAATTGAAGAATGTCATCAATCAGTGACCTTTTGCTGGATCCCAGCACATTCGGGGATAAAGGGGAATGAACTTGCTGATCAAACTGTTAAAAATCCATCAGCTTTTGATTTAACTTCCATTTCAGTTCCAACCTCTGACTACATCCACATCATATAAACAGCATGTCTCGCTCAGTAGAAAGAGCTATGGCACACCCAAACCAATAATAAGCTCTACCAGTTTAAACATGATCCAAAGCTTTGGCGCTCTAACATCAAAACAGTGCAAAGAGAAGAAGTGGTACTTGCACTGGCACGAATTGGACATACATATCTGACTCACCTCCATCAACTCGTAGGCGAAGATCCTCCTTAGTGTTCATACTGTTCAGCAAATTTAACAGTCAAACATATTCTGATTGACTGCCCTTACTATCAACAGGACAGAACATCCGTCCTGTTTTCACTGAGAAATCTACGAGAACCAGTAACATTACAGCATATTATTGGAGATGATGCAAACATCAATGAGTTTTTCTCTTATCTGAAAATAATTGGACTATATGATAAATTCTAAAATATCTCTAAACAAAATCAAGTGGTTATGCCTAAATTTTGTTTTTAGCATTTTCCTGTGAATAAGTGCATTTTGTCCACAGCAGCTTATGTGCTGTTAAACCCCCATAACACATGCACCAATTAAATCTACGTGAAAGAAGTCCTAGTAGCTTGCTATTATCACACAAGGTAATAAGAGCAGTGGTCTGCCCCCTCTTCTTACTGCCAAAAATTTGTCGTTTGTGTTATTTGCTATGCTATACTTAAAAGCCTGAACAACAAAAATTTTATGATATCAATGCTTATGCAATATTCTTGAACACACTAGATATGTGACCATCATAGTGAAGTGTGCTTTGTTATGCAAGCAATGTGTTTACCAGTTATGCCTTACCAATTAAGTACAAGGATAACACTTTGACTGATTGGGTGCCAGTCATGCTCCAAGCTTTAAAGTAATATGAACTATAGATAATGTCTGGTATTATGTCTGGTAATGAAATCTCTGTGTGAAATCTCACCACGCTTTTACAGACCCAAACTTGCTTGTGTAGTATCATTCATGTAAATACCTTGTAAATATAACCTTACATGATCTAGAATTATAAATAATGTAACACTAGTGGCGAAGGTAAAGAAAGCCAACACGAGAATGGCGAGAAACGTTGGATAACTTACGCAGAAAATTAGTTTCCCAATACAGCACTCTAACATTGCTCGCTCGGTAAACAGACAGTAGGTGTTATCGGTCTGAAGCAAAGTCGAGAACAATATGTTGATTGACAGGTAGGCGTGGCAAATGTGCTGACTGGCGCGCGAACACAACACATGATAATATTTTTATTTTCTTGTTCAATAATATGCCCTAATGGTGAAAAAAGGTCAGGTTACCTCCACTTGAATCCCATGGGAGCTTGAACCCCTCCCGTAATGGAGGGGGTAACATAACCTTTTTTCTCTAGAATAATGTGGACTAGCGCATAAATTGTTTATTAACAAAATATTATTTTTTTTATTACTGTACTTTTATTTTTAAAGACACTCGATACACACATACCATAACATCAATCAACACCTCAACAGCTATTCACTATATATGTATATATATATGTGTGTGTGTGTGTGTGTGTAAAGAATCTTTCTTTCTTTTCTTATATTATTTCCTAACCTAACGTTTAAGGTTAGGTCACGAAATATAAGGAAACCTTTTCCTTTTTTTGTAACTTAAATCAACAGTATAGTAAAAACACTCATGAACACCAAAAATCTGCTTTTAATAATGAGAAAAAAACATAATGAAGAGCATAAAAATGAACAGAACGAAACTTTTATTAATTTAGTTTTCATCAAAAAATCAACCAACGTTTTATTTTCCTTACAAATTTCTTCCATCTTTAAAAGATTCATCGCTACTATTACCTGTTTACTATTCATTACAAAACTGTTATGCACTGTTCTTTACTCATAAATACACATTATAATGCCAACCAGTGACTACACAGTATCTTGTAGTCTGTCGCACCCACCACCAATCATTTCATTGTTTGCCACACCTACCTGCCAATCAATATATCCTTCTCGATTTCGGCTCCAGACTGATAACACCTACCGTCTGTTTACCGAGCGAGCAGCGCTAGAGTCCGGTGTTGGGAAACTAATTTTCCTTGTAAGTTATCTGACATTTCTCGTCGTTGTTGTGTTGGCTTTCTTTACCTTAGCTACACTAGTAAATATCCAGTATCAAGTGAGGAATAATTATAGCATGTTAATTTTATTTTAATCTTATAACTGGTGTACCTCACTAATTCTGAGATCCTAGTTTCTGGCTGTGATGGAACAATTGAAACATTAGTCAGTCCTGTATTGTATTTACCTAGTTTCAATAAAGTCTCTCTCTCTCTCTCTCTCTCTCTCTCTCTCTCTCTCTCTCTCTCTCTCTCTCTCTCTCTCTCAGCTGCATGAATAAAAGGAACATTGCTCATGTGGCATATTCTAGACTTTTTTTTTTTTTTTAATAGTTGAAAATGGTGTTTTATTAACCCATCACCAGTATCTTAAAGAATTGTTACTTCTCCAGGTGCTGGGGCCTAAGTGTGACACCCCGCTTGCATGCTAATTTAAAAATCAACAAGAAACACAGTAGAGCATCGAAAATCCGAATGTCAGTAATTCGAAACGTCAGTAATCCAAACGAGCCAGCATTTATTTATTTTTTATGCTGGTGCCATAAAATAATTGCACTAAGCTCTGGTTATTGTGATCACGTTTGCAAATTTGATTTTGATTCTATTAAATGGCAATTATAATAAGTGAAAATTGGAGGAATATTATCCACAGGCTATAAAAATGAAGATATAAAGCACAAATTTATACTTTTATTTTGCCTTACTAATTAACAAAATTAAATGATGCGTGAAAATCAATAAATGTAAATTTATTTTATTTACCAAAATAAAAATAAATTTACACTTAGGTATATAGCTTAATTAATATACATACAGTACTAACTAAACATGACACTTTATAATTTGATATTTCTGTTCACTGACTTTTTTTTTTTTTTTTTTTCCAGTTGTAAAATCTAAAACAGTAAAAAAAAGATAAGTGCCAATAAATAACAAAGAGCACGGCTTGCAGAAATTGCAACTAACATGATACACACGAGTGAGATAAGGAGTAAAATGTTTACAAGGTATAGATATAGGAATGAAGAGATTCTGAACATTTACAGAGTTTATTTTACTGTACTAAAGTTATGGTCTTCTTCTTTGTAATTTAAAAGGAAGCAGAAATTTTTAACAATTAAATTGAAGATTGAGATTTTAAACAGAATTTTATAAGGAGAAAATGGGTCTTTGTTAGCAAGATTTTACAAGGCTAAGAAAGTCAACCATAACAGAAATTAAAAACAAGGAAAAAATTTTAAAGTTTGCATTGAAGAACAGCTAATGACCCATCGCTCAAAGATGCTGTTTGTTGCTGTTGTACAGTACAGTCAATCCTCGTATAAGATGTGTTTACATTACACGAATTCAATCATACACGATTTATAAATAGGGGAACAATATCGTATATAACACAAACCGAATTCACTTATGCATGATTCACTTTTGTGTTTACAAGAAATGGCAGTCGAACACAGAATCACTCCAACTGAACTCAACACGATAGGAATGAAGAGAAGATTCTGAAAATGTATTTATGTTTTTTATATCAGTGAAGGGGGAAACACATTTCACCATAATAACGTAAAAACCCACACAATTTCATGGGTATTATCACAAATGCAATTAGATCGAGTTTACTACCAGTTTATAACAGATTCCACTAGCAGAAACACAACTGGAAATTGTTTTTATTGTTCTACGGTAGTAACCCCCAGAAATGTGCTTCAGTAAAATGTGAGCTGGTGAGGTGTTAATAGTGTGTCTCTGCCT
Source organism: Mastigoproctus giganteus (assembly GCF_048544385.1). Taxonomy (NCBI): domain Eukaryota; kingdom Metazoa; phylum Arthropoda; class Arachnida; order Uropygi; family Thelyphonidae; genus Mastigoproctus; species Mastigoproctus giganteus. The sequence continues at coordinate 41,291,821 of NC_143587.1, read as the reverse complement.
TTATGGCATTGTTTATTCAGTTGCTACACGTGCGCAGCTTTGTTTCAAGCGTGTCTCCTCATTTTGTAATTGTGCTTTATTCCCTAAAAATGAGTAAAATACTTAAAAGGTATAAAAAGCAAGTGTCCAGGTGAAGACACTACTGATTCAGATAGAAAAAGAAAAGCAATATTGATAGACAGAGGCGAACTAGGTCAAAAATCCTTACACGGGAAAATTTGTAGCGGCCTCATACTAGCGTTTATGGCCAAAATCACACCGGCCTTCGGCCCAGTGGGGTTTCCTTGGTAAGGCTTATGGCCAATCCACCTCTGTCGATAGAGAAAAAATATGAAATTGTGAAACGCTTTGAGCAAAATGAAAGCACATGTGATATTGCACGTGCTACAGGCCTAAATGAGGCAACGCTTAGAATTAGAAAGAATGCAGAGAAAATAAAAACAACTTTCATAGCAGGAACAACTAAAAGTGTAACAAAATCCATTAGATCAAGACACAAAGAATTGGAAGAGATGGAATGTCTGTTTGGATAGAAGATCAAACAAAGAACAAGTTTGCTTACAATAGAAGCAAAAGCATTAGCAATATTTTATTATGGAATAGTTGTAATAAAATACGTAAGTATTTTATTATGATTATTTATTGTGTTTGGTAATGTTTTTGTTACAAATGTGTGTTCAATCTTGAGCGGTCGGCACCTAACCCTGTTTTTCGCATGGGGCCTGTTATTTATATTGCACAATTTTGCATTGCACTAGAGTTTCTAGGAACACAACTATCATGCTATATGAGGACTGACTGTAGTTGTGTTCTAGAAGCATTAGTGACTAAGGCCATATTGCTCCATGTATACTGTCTGTAAATTGCATGTTCTGTTTTCTGGACAAAAAACCTGAGTTTCAGGGTGAAAACCATGCCACCCTCACCCGAGACTGACTAAATCAGCCACATCATGTAAAGGGCCCATAAAAATTCCTCCCATCATTGACGAGACTGAAACTTTGGTCTTTTACATCCAGGGTGGAAAGGATGGTGATTCTACCAACTGTGCTACCCATGAGGGCTAGGTAGGAGCAACAAACTGAATACAGTGTCTCCAACATATGAAGAGATACATTCCAGGACTTCTTATGTAAGTTGAGTTTTACGTAACTCGGGAATGACTAATAAAATATTGTTACTATATCCCTGATATGCCAAAATTACAAAAACCATATAATATCCTCAGAAGAATGAAGAAAAATAGTTATATATTTTTCAATTAATTAGTTATATATATAGAAAAATAGTTATATATTTTTAATTAGTTCAAAGATAAAAACTTTATTTGGGGACATCGGTGAAGTAGCCGGAATGGCACATAAGAAAAGAAAACATAAAAAGAAGAAAAAATGCATGTTAATGTACTGTAAAAATTGATACAGTAAAATCTTGTTAATACAAACTCAGTTTATACAAAGTACTCGTTTATATGAAGCACATACCATTCCCCTGCGAAAGGATAGGCGTTTCTATGTAAATATATTCGTTTATTACAAAATTCGGTTAATATGTATTACAAAGTTCTTTTTCACCCCATGAGAAATAAATATCATTTTGTATGTTTAATACAAATCTTGGCAGAGCGATCTGATTATTGCCCCTAGCCACCTGGCTCCCTACTTCCCGAAGGATGGCACTGACTTGTTAGAAATTAGTTTTGTGTAAACAAAAGCAGTTTATGGTAGCTACAACATCAAGTGCACTCTGAAAAACATCTTTCTGAAGGATTGAGTTGTTAAATTAACAAAAGAATAAAAAGTTTTTCTAAGTTGTTTATATGCACTCCCTTGCTCTCCATAGGAATAAGGTCAGTTGCAATTGTTACCCCAGTTCAAAGAGTCTTTTGCTATCGTATACAGCAGTGGTTTTCAACTGGGATGCTGCGGCACCTCAGGGTGTCGCAGCAACCTTTCAGGGGTGCCACATAATTTGGGTTTAAGTTACTTAAACTTATTATTATTTTTTAATTTATATGTTTATTTCATTATAAAAAAGTGTACAGTATCTTTTTAATTTTGTGGTGATATATAATTGATGTTTGCTTAGTACCTCTGTATAAAGAATAAAATTATATACTGCATATATATATTATTGTAAAATATCATATAACATATACATACATACATACATACATACATACATACATATATATATTTAATATTTTACACACACACACACACACACACACACGCACGGATCTAACAGGGAAAAAATTGAGTAGGGGTGCCGCAAAATAAAATAAATTACTTAGGGGTGCCATTATTAAAAAAAGGTTGAAAACCATTGGTATACAGCAATCTATTTTTTGTGCCATTTTATCTGAGCTGACGTCTTTTTCGGAACTTGTTTTAAAATTAATTTAAAATTTGTTTATATTAAATCTTATCTACCAGTGTTATGACGACAAAATGTAGATGGACAGAATTAAGCCTGGAAATTAAACTAAAAATTATACAAGAGGCCAGTAGGATGGAAGGAAGCAAAATGGACATTGCAAAGGAATACAACATCCCTTTACCTACTTTATCTACAATACTGAAAAACCGAAAAAGACTTGAAGAAATGCATGACACTGGAGCAGCAATGAAAAACAGGAAATGAATTCGTGGTGCAAAACCCAAGGAGCTTGAAACAAAACTTTTTGAGTGGTACCAACAAATGCGTGCATCTAATTTGCCAATATCAGGTCCGATTTTGCAAGATAAGACAAATTATCTAGCTCAGCAACATGGGATTAGTGCCTTCAAATTCAGCAGTGGCTGGCTTCAAAGATTTAAAAACAGGAATAACTTGGTTTTGCGAAATGTTTGTGGTGAGTCTGGATTAGTTGACAAAGAAAAGACTACAGACTGGTTGTGTTCTGTACGGTCCATCCTTGAAAAATATGCGGCAAAGGATATTTTTAATCTCGATGAGACAGGTTTATTTTATAATTTGCTGCCAAACAAAATATTTGCTCTTTGAGGAGAGTCTTATCATGGTGGAAAATTAAGTAAACAAAGACTCTCTATTCTATTATGCTGCAATTCAGATGGCAGTACAAAACTACGCCCACTTGTGATCGGTAAGTTTTCCAAGTCAAGATGTTTTAAAGCAGTTAACTAACTTCCCTGTGATTATGAGGCCAATAGAAGTGCTTGGCTTACAGTCAAAAATTTTCAGTCTTGATTATCAAAATTGGACAGAAGAATGGCTTCAGAAAAAAAAGGAACATTTTGATGATTCTACACCGTTGTACGACACATTCTGCCAAAGACACTTAGGTTGACAAATATACGGCTGTTGTTTTTACCCCCAATACCACCAGTTTAATGCAACCACTGGATCAAGGCATTATTTATAACATCAAGAGAGCATATAGAGCCCACCTGATAAGGTACTTGATCTGCAACATGGGAGGAGGGAACAATTTGCAGCCAAATTGGAATGTCTTGGATGCTATCCATAATCTTGTTATTGCTTGGGAAAGTATTACATCATGTTATAATTAAAACCCAAGCACGGTACTAAGTACTATAAGTTCTAATACCTCTCGTGTTTGGGGTTCACATAAAAAAAAAAACAAAACTGCTTCAGAAAGAGTGGCTTTGCAGAGAACATTGTAAAACATGGTCCAGCAGACAAATGTGATAGCAATAGTGAGGAATGGAGGAATTTGAAGGAGCATATGAATTTTGTCGGCAAATTTGAAGAGTTTGTGAAGGTGGATGATGAAGTTGCTACCACTGCATTGCCAACACCAGAAGAGTTGCTGGGTACCAAACAAAACAATGATGTTTTTGTTACCAGCGACAGCGAAAGAGAAGATGCATGCACACTGCCATCTAAAAAAGATGCCCAAAATGCATTGAACATTATAGAGAATGTCTTGGCCTGTAGTAACGTTGATAAAGAAACAACTATTTTATTTGATAACATCTCTGCTGTAGTTTAAATTCATATAGGATAAAAACTGTGCAAACAACATTGGATTCTTTCTTTAAATTAGATTAATTTGTTAAAAAGTTAATGGTTTGTATGTCTCCTTTTATAATTATTGTAATTATTTTTACTGTGATACTAAAATATTGTATATATCAAAATATATACTGTACAGTATTTTCATTTCCATTAATATTGCTTTTCTCTTAGTTTATCATAGAATAAAATAAAATCTTTAAAAAATATGTTATTCCTATTACTGTATTGTTAGACAAGGCTTTTGTTTTTATTTTATTTTTATTATTTTATTTTATTAATTTATTTTTGATATTATTATTATTTATTATTATTCTTAGGTATACAGTATATACCAAAAAAAAAATAATAAATAATAATAATAATAAATAACGGTAAAATTTCGACACTTTTGGGGGACCTTGTTACTACAAACCTCGTCATTACAAAACGTGAAAATTTTAGGTCCCTTGAACTTTGTATTAACAAGATTCCACTGTATGTATGTCGTAGCCTTGGCTATTATAGTTTACTTCATTGGTGCTGATCCCTTCACTGCTTCTTGTATTCTGCCTTTGTCCTTTATTATTGTGTTCACACTGATACATCTCAATTCAGTGCGATTCTTGTTAATGTTTGACCATTTTCATGCATCTTTATTATTTTAATTTTCTGATCCAGTTTGATTGCTTTCCTTTTCTTGGTAGGTTTACTAGTACCGCTGTCACTTATTCTCTTAGGTGGCACCATAATAACGGTCAAAATGAAATTTTCTGTAAATAACTTCGCAGGGTTAAGTCGAAAACACACTATTATCACCTCACGCTAGCTCACATTTTACTAAAGCACATTTCTGGAGGTCACTACCATAGAACAATAAAAACAGTTTGCAGTTTCCGGTTTATTGGGATTTTCTTTAAGTACAATCTATTATAAACAGATAGTCAACTCAATCTTATTGCATTTGTGGTAATACCGATAGCTGGAATTCTGTGGGTTTTTCACTGTTATTATGATGAAATATGTGTCCCCTTCACTGAAATCTTTAGTCATATAAGAAAGCGTAAATAAATTTTCAGAATTTTCTCTTCATTCCTATTTTTAGGCTTTGTAAACTTGTCACTCTGTATCTCACTTGTGCAATTTGTGCTTGCTATGTTCGTCGTTATTGATTGCTTATTTTTTTTTTTTACTGTTTTAAATTTTACCATCCTAAAAAAAAAAAAAAAAAAATTGAAAAAAATTTATGCAAGTCTGAAGTTACATAGCTTGGGCTTACATAAGTCGGGACTTACTGCAGTGTTTCTCAAAGGGTGTGCCGCGTCACATTAGTGTGCCGCAAAATTTTCCAAGTGTGCCGCGAAATTTAGAAATTTCTTCTTCTATGACTACGTAGGTGTGCCGCGAAATTTTTCTTCTTTGGAAAATGTGCCACGAGAGTAAAAAGATCGAGAAACACTGACTTACTGTACAGGCCAGCTCAATTACTCTTGCTGAAAACAGCGAGAGATCTTTCAGCAAAGAAACGAAATTCAAAAATGGTGCAGCAAAGAATAAGTAATTATTTTTGCCTATACATATGTATTATTGTGACTGAATGTTCCATTTGTTTTGTTACCTATGAATAAAAATACGTAAGTAAAACATAGTGATTTTATTTCTGAACTTACTAAATATTTTTTTTTTTTTTTTGTCTCCAGAACTTATTTTTGATTGGAAAATCCAAACAAATCATAAGTCCAAACTACTCCCGGTCCCAATTAGTTTGGATTATCGATGCTCTGCTGTAATTCAGAATTGTTCAGTTTTTGATGTCACCTTTATTTTCAATCTTTTTGAATATAATTGCGAAAAATCCATTTTTTTATATTAAAAACATATAAAGAGATAAATACTGTATATTCCAGTGAAAAACTTTTAATATTAAAAATTTAACAGAATTTAACAAATTTAACAGAGTTTTGCGCAGTGATGCATGCATGGTCATGATGCATTAGGTCTTAACATTAGAAACCAGAAAACGCAAGCTCCTACCAGTTAGGTGCATGAATTTTATGCGGTATTCCCGGAGGATTTTCGAAATCTGGTCCAGATAGTCAACTCGATCTTATTGCATTTGTGGTAATAAATTTCCAACATGTCCGGATAGGCAGTAAGGCATATTATCATGTGTTGATAATGGTCTCGGGTGGATTGTGAGCTCTTGCCCTTGCAAGAGCATCCGGGCATGTTGGGCCAGATTTCGAAAATCCTCCAGGAATACCATATAAAATGCATGCAACTACCCGGTAGGAGCTTGCATTCTCTGGTTTCTAACAGGAAGAGTCCAGTCACTCCTCTTTTACGTAGTGGTGTAGTATACCGCGTAACTTTCAAATATTGTGGCAGATGCTACATAGAAGAGAGCTTGAGATGCCTTCAAGACTGCCTTGCAGAGCACGACAGGTCAGTTCGCCTTGGTGAGACCTACCAATCCGCAATCGCAGAACACTTCTGGTCGACCCACCATGACCTTAATCCCAGGCGCAATTCCAAAGTGATTGACCATTCCCAGCACTTTCACCACCACCTCTGACTAGAGTCACTTAACATATTATGCAATTCAAGAATTATGAATTGCTGCAAGGACACAAGGCTACACACTGTCTTGGAGTCAACTATCTTGAAACTGGATAAATGCTGGCAGCAAATCCACACATGTCCGTGCAACACCGGGCAATCTAGTAGTTGAATGTTTAATCTTGTGACCATGCACGCATCACTGTGCACACAACTCTGTAATGTTTTTATCATGTTAGAATAATTTTAAAGAAGGGGCCCATTTAACCCTGAAAGCTTCACACTATTTGTTATTAAAAGTTTTTCACTGGAATATACAGTATTTATCTCTTTATGCAATGGAATCCAGTGCAACAGGCCCATTTATTTTTAAAAACATATACTTTTTAGTAATTAATTTGAAAATAAGATTCCCTTTAGACTTGGCAGTAAGCAAAATGGGGTTGGGGGAAATGTGCTTCAACAAACATACCCAATTGGATGCTAGCCTGCTAATAACGGGAGCCCCACTTCATTGAAATTTGAATTAAATATTGAAGCATTTTAGACAATGCTTCAATATTTCTTGAATTTTTCCTGATTTCTGATAATTAACAATGATTTCTGGAATTTTCAATGGAAAAAATCAAAGAAAACATTTAAAAAAAATGATTAGGAGTTTCAGCTGTGTGGATGAAGTACATGAATGTCTGGGGTCTGCACCATCCCATGCAATGAGCTCGGGATTAATTATGATTTAAATAATTTATTCCACTTTTTTCCATTTGAAATTTCTTGCACTGTTTGCACATTTATTCTTTATTAAAAATTATTTATATTTACTATCTTGTTGGCAGTTCAGTTTTACATTTAGTTAATGCCTAAACTTTTTGGAATTTATTTCTTTACTGCATTAGGCCCTCTGTTGTACAGTTCCACTCTTCAGTGGGCTGATAATTGTTTGTCAGTCGCTGCCCATTGTATGAATCTGTATGGCATTTGAAATGCAGTATTTTTCCAAGACTATCATTTTCTCATGGCCCTCTGGAGAGATTGGACTCGATTATCATCTGTTTTCTTATTTTAGTTGTGTTATTTATTTGTATGCTTTTGTGGCTGGTTTACTGTATCATGGATGTGATATTTCACAGTTTTAGCCTCAGCACTAGTGTGAGGACACCAGTCTACATTCATTCTTTATTGGCTTGTAAACTACATTACATTTGTCCCCTCCCCCCTTTAAATATTCCAAATTTTAGATATGTATTCCTTCTAAAATAATATTTTTCTCTATTTTTTTTTATAAGTGGTTTATAGTGTTTTTTTTGCTTTTTTCATACTTTTGTGGTTGGTTTACCCTAACATAGTCACGATATTTCTCATTTTTGGCACTGGCATTTACACGAGGACACGGGACTAAATTTGTTGTTTATTGGCTTGTTAACTTGACTACATTTTGCTCTTATTTAAAATATTCTAAATTTTATTTATATATTCCTTCTGCAGTACTCCTTTTTTTTTTTTTTTTTTTTTTGCCATTGTATAAGAACTTTCTTTGCTTTTCATTGTTTATCCTTTCTACCTGGCTACATGTTATTATTATTATTAGCCATATGGTGCAAGGAAGCCTGAGGCTTATGCTGCACCAGCGAAAAAAAATTTCCGAGTTACTCTGAGTGAGAGAGAGTGAGTCAGAAGTAGAAAGGAATCACCAAGAAAGAGAAGAATGATGATATCCAGCTCAGGAACCTGGGTGTGCCAAGCCCATACTCACCAGATATGAACCCTTGGGGCTATTTATTGACTATACTAATGCAACCTCTTATGTTTGCTGCTGTTTGTTTCTTTATTGCTTTATTTATTTTGCCCCTTATATTTTATTTCATAATCTATTTATTGTAATGTTTATATATATATATATATATATATATATATATTTTTTTTTTTTTTTAAATATACATTACTTTTAACATTATTATTATTTTTTTTTTTTCAGAAAAAGTGACTTGTCGCACTGACCAGTTCCAGTGTGATACAAATCGATGCATTTCCATACATTGGGTTTGTGATGGTGAAAGAGATTGTGTTGATGGGACTGATGAAGAACCTATCATGAAATGTAGAAGTAAGTGATAGAGTGCTTGTTTTAATTTGTATTATAGTGCTGTTGGCCAAGATGCTTACTTCACTGTACAGGAGAACTTCAGTTTGGGAAAATAATTTTATTTTTATGGCCATGCAGCACATCTCCAAACATATGGCATTTATATTCGTTAATCTCTCAGTGGTCCAATCATAAAGAATGTTAAAATGGTCTTGAGATCATTAGCAATAGCATTAGCATTAGTAGAGGCATATGATGCAAGAAAGCAAGCTTATATAGCATCAACCAAAAAAAAAAAAAAAACCCTTCCAATTTCACCCAACCATTTGATTCAAATCTTTGTGTAGTCCTGCCTTGAATTTATATCACAAATTTAAATAAATACACCAACCGTTTTGATTAAAATAGTTTAATACTGTAAAAATATAAAAATATAAAAATATAAATATAATAAAATGTACCAAGTGATACAGTGGATACTGTTAAATAATATTTACAAAACTGATTTACTATAAAATAAAATAAAATTTATTACGAAAATGTTAAAATACAATAAAATATGAAAATTAAAACCAATAAAACAATGATTGTAGCTTTCGGGGGCATCCGCCTCCTTTCTCAACAACAATGCTACTTGGGCAACACATCCTTTAGTATCAGGTTCACGGTGCACAGGTTCTGGGACCGTAAGTGGTTGGAAGCTGTAGTCCTTGCAAGAGATGAGCGCTTCACGTTTCCACATTCTCGAGCCACTTCCGGTTCTGGTGCATGTGAAAGTAATACTGAACATGCGCCTCATCAGCCACGGGTGCCGTGAACCTGATACTAAAGGATGTGTTGCCCAAGTAGCATTGTTGTTGAGAAAGGAGGTGGATGCCTCCGAAAGCTACAATCATTGTTTTATTGCTTTTAATTTTCGTATTTTATTGTATTTTAACATTTTCGTAATAAATTTTATTTTATTTTATAGTAAATCAGTTTTGTAAATATTATTTTACGGTATCCACTGTATCGCTTGGTACATTTTATTATTTTTATATTTTTACAGAATATATTTCAATATATTTTTATAGAATATATTTCAATATATTTTTATAGAATATATTTCAATATATTTTTATAGAATATATTTCAATATATTTTTATAGAATATATTTCAATATATTTTTACTTGAACTTATTTCAATATATGAACTTACTGAACTTATTTCAATATATGAACTTACTGAACTTATTTCAATATATGAACTTACTGAACTTATTTCAATATATGAACTTACTGAACGTATTTCAATATATTTTTACTGAACCCACATTGTAAAAATACACTGTATTTTTACAATGTGGGTTCAGAAAAGGGAGAAGCACAATAGATGCCATTTTCTCACTACAGCAAATTTTGGAGAAAAGAAGAGAATTCAATCTACCAACATTTCTGCTCTTTATTGATTATGAAAAAGCATATGACAATGTAAACTGGGAAAAACTTTGGCAGATTCTACGTGAAGAAAATATTCCAACCCAACTCCGGAAAGCGATCCAAAGCCTATATAAAAACTCAAAAGTCTGTATAAAATATTCTAATGGCCAACTATCAGACCCAATTAACACCAATATAGGAGTGAAACAAGGATGTGGACTATCACCAAATCTATTTAATATCTACATCAATAATATTCTTAAAGAATGGAAACAAACAATTAACAATGGAATACATTGAACAACAGGAATAAAATCCAAACTATATTATATGCTGATGATCAAGTTATAATTGCAAAATCCTAAGATGAACTACAGATAGCAGCAAATGAACTTAATAAAATAGGTAAAAAGTACATGATGAAAATCTCCACCTCAAAAACAAAATCAGTGGGATTATGTGGAAAAAACATACAAAGAGTCAAAATTGTTATTGATGATAAAATAATAGAACAAATATCTGACTTCACCTATTTGGGAAATTTAATATCAAATGAAGGGAAAGACATCCACATTAAACTACAAAAATATAATAAAATGAATGGAACGATTAAACGCCACTTCAGAAAACAAATGACAACTGAAACAAAATTATGACTGCACAACATCACTTCAAAATCAGCCCTCTTCTACAGCTGTGAGACTTGGGTCATAAATAAGAAAGATGCACACAAACTAGAAGCAGCACAAATGAAATTTTTAAGACCATTATTAGGCTTTACAAGACTAGACCACCAAAGAAATATAGATATCCGCTAGAAATTAAAAGTAGATAACATAGTAAATGACATAAAACGGTATCAGGAAAAATGGATTAGCCACTTAGAAAGAATGAACCCAGACCGGATCCCAAAATTAGCCTTTAACTACAAACCTACAGGCAGGAGAGATGTTGGTCGACCAAGACAACGATGGCGAGATCAAGACCACCTCCAAGAGCTACAATGGAACAGGTCTTAAAAGACCTAAGCTGGACCAAGTTCATGATGATGATGATGATATTTTTACAGTATTAAACTATTTTAATCAAAATGGTTGGTGTATTTATTTAAATTTGTGATATGAACTATTCTCCCAACCTCAGAGGCCTTTTTGAGGATACTGCCTTGAATTTATTTAAGCTTTCAACTTCAACAGATGGAAGTTTGTTCTAGCAATCGAACACCCGCTGGCTGAAGGCAAATTTTTGCATCTCTTCTACAACTGTCTTTCCTCAATTTGAATGCATGTTCCCCTCAGGCAATTAATCTGGGCAAGAGGAAGAATCCCATCAGCATTGAGCTTGCTCAAACTATTCACGGCCTTATACATCTCAATCAGATCACCTCACAGGTGCTTAGTGTTCAGACACTGCAAGTTGCAGAACTTAAGCCTTTCTTCGTAAGAGCAACCCTTTGTTCAATTCACCAATCTCATTGTCCTTCTCTCTACTTGTTCATGCAGATGCAGCTCTACCTCTTTCCTAAAATTAGGCCTCCAGACCTGTACATAGTACTCAAGGTGTGGTCTGACCATTGCTCTTGACACTAATTATTTTCTCGAATAGATCTTACATCATGTGTAATAGTCTATAATCTATACAGATTGAGTGCATCAATAGCCCTTTGAAACAATTTCCACAGTTTACATCTATTGCTGAAGCAAATTAAATCTCTGATACGTTGACTTAATGAGAACAGACTGTCCATTCAGTAAAACCTGGTTAATTCAAGTTCAGACAACCAAAACATGTACATTTCAATTTAAACAGGTTCAAAGGATCCATACAAGTTCACGACGTGTTTGACGAATTAATCAAGAGAAATTTGGTCAGATTCCCTTATTATTGTAAAATTTTCATAATTCTCATTTAAAATATTAATATTCTTTAAGTTTCATTGTGGTAGATATTTATGAGTATAGAGTTAACACATTAATTTAGTCAGTATGAGTAAGATAACAGTTGTGCTGTAGATAAATTCAGTGAATTTCTTGCATGTGATGACAAGGTTGCTGATTCATTTTTGCCACTGTTATAGTCATACTGTTTGATGTGTACATGCTGTATGTTAATGCTTGCTTTTTTTTTTTTTTTTTTTTTTTTTTTGGTAGTTGGTGGCACATCGGCTTCTGTGGCCATAATGCACCTCCCAAGGTTTTTGCAGTACTTTGGTCCGAGCCCGAGGCGGGATTCAAACCCGCACGACCTTTGGGTTGCTAGGCGTTAATACTTTAAAATAAGTGTTAAATTGTTTATTATGTATAATTCTACATATTTTCTTGAGAGAGAGAGTATCTGTCTTGGGATATTATTATTTCTGTTTAATACTTGTAATTCATGTGAAAAAGAGTGATATTTCTCTTTCTGTTTTTCCTTGGTAATTTGTATGGATGTCTGTGTTTTTTAGGCATAAATATGTCTCTCTTTTTAATAGAAAAAATTAACCATTTAATTAAACAAAATTATTACATGCAGCTATATACTAAAATAATTCATATATAGGAAAAAAAAAAAAAAAACTGATTTTCAGGACATTCATTAGAAATGTTTTATTCAAATATTGGGGGTATGTGATAAAATTTTTGCTGAAATCCAAATATGTGATTCTACTAAACCCCATGGCAAGTTCAGTTTCTGCTAAGCACACATTGGACCCAGTGACTGATTGTTATGTTCACCTGTCCATCAGTGTTGTAGGTCACAGTTTTGTTTTTGTTGTTCCCAGTGCTTTTGTGTTAAAGAAACTTTCAGTGAATTGAATGAGTTGAGCAATTTTTTGTAAAAAAAAATATAAATAAATAAATAATAGATTCTTGAATGCAGAAAAATGACTTTATTTAAAATGCTATGAGTATTTAGAGGAAACTGAACTTATTGTAGTGTTTAGTGGAATCACATTTTCTGATTTTACAAAGTTTTATCATGTACCTCCAACATTTGAATAATTGAGCGTTCTAATGTCCTGAAAATCAGTATTTTTTATTATTATTTTTTTTAATATGCATTATATTAGTATATACTAGTGTTCAAAGAAAGTGCATCACCTAGGAATTTCACATTTTTAACCCTTTTTTGCAATCGTATGTTACATTAATGACTAGCATCACAAATAGAAATATAAACAAAAGATATTTATTAACAGTTAAGGCAAAGCTAAGTAATATTTGACAGGTTCTCTCAAAATATTCCAAAATGAGCATTTGCAACCTTTATATAGCAGTTTTGGTAAACATGACAATTATGGCTGAAATGTTATCAAAAGCTTTCAATTTGCTTCAGTTTTTCATTTCAAATGGAACACAAAATGAAATGTTCACCTGGTGCAAACTAATATTTAGTTGAACTGCCTCTGGCCCTGATGACAGCAGCACACCATCGAGGCATTGACAAGATCAATTTCGGAAGATAATCAACTGACAGTTCGTGGTTCCAAACATGAATTATGGCTTCCTGAAGTTCATGAAGGGTTTTTGGTTTCTTTCTGGCAACTGCAGATTCCACATAATGCCAACAGTTCTCTACGGGATTCAGGTCTGGGCTGTTTCCTGGCCAGCTAAGAGTTGTAATGGACTGCTCTTCCAACCATTTTTTCACCTGTAACAAATGTAAACACATTACTGTTGAACCTCTAATGCAGAAATTAAACTAAAGTAATGACACAAGTGCCTATTTATGCACTTTTTGCCCAATGACAAGTAGCAGAGTTGTCCTGAAAGATGCAGTTACTTGGCAGGTTGAAATGGTGTCTAATGGTTGGCAGCAATTTGCCTTCCAATATAGTCAGGTATTCATTGGCATTTATGGAACCTTTTATAAACTGCAGGTGACCTACTCTGCAATACGAAATGTCATTTGGCTGGTAGGGAATTTCACTGTAGACACCATACAGTCTGGATGGTATTTTTCACTATGTCTACGGTGAATCGTTTGTCTCCCAGTGGGCAGGAGCAGCATTGTGTAGCACATGCTTCTTGATTAGACCGAGGTTCGAGCCCGTGACCACCAAATACGGAGGATGCGGAAAGGTCAAGAAATTACCACCGCATATCCCCGGAGCAATATGGCCTTAGTTGCTAATGCTCCTAAAAACCAAATAACAAATGACAAATAACGTCTCCCATCAGACCCATGCAGGTTGAATTTCTTCTCATCCGAAGAAATAACTGACTTTCACTGCTCGGGGGTCCATATGACATGCTCCATACGCCAAATTAATCGGACGTTTTTTTCATTTTTTGTGTGAGGAGGAGCTTCTTCTTAGGATCAGATTCTTTTTAAGAATCTGCAGATAAAGGAACCACTAGGTGGGAATGATCACAGTGTGCTTAAGTGGGATTTACTCAAAGAGGTAACTACCATTAGGGGCAAAGGGAAGGGTTTTTGCTTTTGTAAAGGCGACTATGGAAGTCTGAGACAGTATTTAAATTCTATATACGGTGGGACCAGCTGATGATGTTACCAACAGCAAATTCAAAATAGGAAGCATTCAAAGAATTAATCTTGGAAGCTACTAGGCTTTACATACCAACTAAGAAATATTGTTCAGGGTTTAGGCCTAAATGGATGTTAGATGAACTAATGAGACATGTGGCAGAGAAGAAAAATGGATGGGATGCATATAAATTAATTGGTGACATGGAAGCCTATGATAGATATAAGCTGGTCTGTAACCAAGTCACAAAGGAGGTTAGGCAGGCAAAGGCAGATTATGAGAAATCTTTAGCAAAGGATGCAAAGAAAAACAGCAAAGAGTTCTTTACCTAAGTAAATCTAGATTTTTGTTAGGACGATACGAAGATTGGGTCTTTAATGACAGTATGCTGCTGCAACAGGATCTAGAAAAGTTGAGCAGATGGGCTGAGAAGTGGCAAATGAAGTTTAACATTGACAAATGTAAAGTACTACATATGGGAAGCAGTAACCCCAGAGTAACGTATCAACTCTGTGGTACTACACTGACAGTGGTAGAGAATGAAAAGGACCTGGTTGTAATTGTGCAGGCAGATATTAAGTTTTCTGAGCAGTGCAGACACAGTCTGCAAGAGTAGCTTATGGTGTCTTGTGAATGATATACAGGAATTTTTCTAGCAGGGATAAGGAGGTGATTATCCCCTTGTACAAGGCAATGGTCAGGCCACACCTTGAGTACTGTATACAGGTCTGGAGGCCTCATTTTAAGAAGGATGTAGAGCTGTTGGAACGAGTACAGAGAAGGGCAACAAGATTAGTGAATGGAACAAAGGGTTGCTCTTAAGAAGAAAGGCTTAAGTTTTGCAGATTGCAGTGTTTGGAGACTAGGCACCAGCGAGGTGATCTGATAGAGGTATATAAAGCCTTGAATGGTTTGAGCATGCTCAGTGCTGATGAGATTCTTCCTCTTGCTCACAATAATCACCTGAGAGGGCATAAATTCAAATTTAGAAAAGACAGATGTAGGATAGCCGTGCGGAAATTTGCCTCTAGCCAGTGGGTAGTTTGTTGGTGGAACAGACTTCCATCCCTTGTCGTGCCTTGTCGTTGATAGCCTAAATAAATTTAAGGCTCAGCTGGACAGGTATTTTGAACAAACAGAGGGGTGACGTGGAATTTTTTTTTTTTTTTTTTTTTTGGCTGATGCTGCATAAGCTTGCTTTCTTGCATCAAATGCCTCTACTAATGCTAATATCAACGAAGAAGGGATCTCCTAGCTAATATTGGTAACTATATATTGAACATGGATTTATTTGAAAAGGAGGATGATGTAGATTAAGATCTGAGTTTATGAGAAACTGGCAATTGGAATAGAGTGCTGCTCTTTTGGGCAGAGTTACATATAGTTTTATTCCTAATGTCTTTGAATACACTAAGCCAGTGAGTCCCAAACTGGGGTCTGTAGACCCTTTCCGGGGGGGGGGGTCCGCAAAATGACCCTCTGGAACTGGTCAAATTATCCGTCCTATGTATAGCAAATTGATGATAAATAAATATAAATAAAGTTATTATATATTTATGTGAAATTTAGAACGAAGTTCAGTTGTTTTCAACATGAAACTTTGAATTTCGTGGGTTTCGTGAGAAAACCCACGTTTCTCGTGGGTTTTCTTTTCAGAAAACCCAGTGTTCACACACACACACACACACACACACACACACACACACACACACACACACACACACACACACACACACACACACACACACACACACACACACACACACACACCAATGAACCAAAATATTATGACCACCTACCTAATATGATGTTGGTCCTCCGTGTGCAGCCAAAACAGCTTATACGCTACAAGATGTGTCTTTCAAGATTTCTAAATGTGTCTTGTGGTATCTGGTACCAACACGTAATCAGCAGATGCTTTAACTCCTATAAGGTCCGTGGTTGAGACACCGCAGATCAGAGTTGCTGTTCCAACACAAACCATAGATGCTCGATGGGATTGATGTCTGGGGAATTTGGAGGCCAGGGCAATATCCGGAAGTCTTCCTCATGTTCCTTGAACCAGTCTTGAACAATCCGGCGGTGTGGCCTGGCGCATTATCCTGCTTAAAGACAGCACCACCAGAGGGGAAGATCGTTGTCATGAAAGGGTGTACCTGGTCAGCAATGATGTTTAGATAGGTGGTAGACGAGTGCCCGGCACATGGAAGACTTGATCCAGGGTATCCCAGCAGAACATCACCCAAAGCATGACACTGCCGCCACCAGCTTGTTTTTGTCCCATGGTGCATCCAGGCACCATCACTTCCCCAGGTAAACGATGCACACATACCCAGCTGTGCACATGGTGCAACAGGAAACATGATTCATTGGACCAGATGGCCTTTTTTGATGCTCATGTGCCAATTGTATGCACTGTCGCTGGTGAGCCGTGGTTAGCATGGGCACTCGGAGTGGCCTGTGGCTATACAGCCCCATTTTTGTCAGGGTTTGATGTACTGTGTGTTGTGACACATTACTCCCGTTACCAGCATTTCAGTTACTGGTGAGTTGCACCACAGTCGCCCTTCTGTTGACACGTGCCATCTGGGAGTGCCTTCGCTCACCTCGAGCATCGATGAGCTGTGGTTGTCCAACACCTCGCCGGTGGTTCGTGGGATTCCCCCTCCTCAGACCACTTTCGGTAGGTACTAACGATGGCTGACCATGAGCATCCCACCAGCTGTGCCATTTCGGATATGCTTTGACCCAGTCGTCTGGTCACTACAACTTGGCCTTTGTCAAACTCACTTAAGCCCGCTGCCTTTCCCATCTGAAGAACAAGAGTAATACTGATTAATGGAGCTCAGTATCTGGTGTTTTATATACTGTGTCCCGACTCGCGCACATGCTGTAATTCACCTGCAGGTGCTTCGATTTGCATAACAACTCGCTGGTCATAATGTTTTGGCTCACCGGTATATATGTATAGGGGGTCCGCAAACTTTTTTTTTTTTCATTTTTGAAGGGGTCCATAGATCTCAGTAGTTTGGGAACAACTGCACTAAGCAGTTAAAATGGTTTTGTCCCAGCTTGTGTCACATTTATGATTACAGGTCATGGGGGTAGAAACTCCAAATTAAATGCACTTGGAACGTTTGCATTGCCTCTCTGCCCTTGTGGAGCTGTTGAGATGGTTGATAATTTAATCCTAGAATGTAACCACAATTTACATGTTAGAAATCAGCTTCAGATTTTGACAAATGTATATAGTCCCCGCTGATTTTCCATGGTTTGTGGAAACAAGGGAAAATTTCTTGTATTTCTCTGTTTGCTGATAGTGTGTTTAGGAGATGAAAATGGATTGTAAATGTTAATCTTTAATGAGGTGTTACTCCAAAGAGATTCTAATGTTTTCTTGGCTCTGAGTTTCACTGAGTCTTTTATTGTAAGTTCATAAGAACTGTTGTTGAAAATTAAACCTTGTGTTTATGAGAGGTTAATGGCTCAGTAATGGTTACTATGTCTTTGCAGGAAAATAAGTCCTATTAATGATATACATTATAGATTTTGAATTTTAATGAGTATGTACAAGACCAAAGGTATTAACTTTCAGGAAACATTTATTGTGAATATTTTTCTTTTGGAGACATATAGCTGTTAATGTTACTTCTTTGATACTGTTGGTTTCTAGCTTTTGCAGCTCTATTCAAATATATCTAAGTATCTTTCAATTAGAGGTTAAATGTAATAGAATATAGTTCACTATACACTATTTCTATTTATTATTGTAAACTTTTCTCTTCTATTTCAAGGGATGTCCATTTCTTCTTCCCCTTATGTTCTGTCCAACTTTCCCTTCCCTTTCATTCTGATCCTCATACTTCTCATTCTTATCTCCACTTCCTTTCCCTAAACACCTTAGGGCTCCCAGGCTTGCCTGATAGCCCCAGTAAGTGTCTCTGTATTAAACTTGTCCCTGGTGCACCTCCTCATGGCCAAGGTTGGGAGTCAGGAGACCAGGTGTCCCCTGCCACCTGCTGCGAAGTCCCCAGATGCCGGCACTCAATATAACATCACACATACACCTACATACATACACACACTTGCTGGCCTTGCCTTTTCAGATGCTACAGCAGTATATAGGGGAAATCCTGGAGACTACAATTAAAACAAACACACCTTGACACCTTGTCTATTTCTATACCATATGGTGAGTATCCCTTCACAGTTACAGATGCAGTTTGGCCATAGTAGCTCTTGTGCCATTAAACATCCATTCCAACAACAGCTATGATCATTGCTATTTAGCAGTTCCTTTATTTTAGGATTCTTAATATATGATGAATTGCTGCTGATAACAAGTCAAGGATATTATTTCTCTTGTAACATCTCTAACGTGTTGATATAGAAGGGGGTGAGGGGATGTAGTCCAATAAATCCAGAAATGCTCAGTTACTGAGTAAGAACTAAATTACAAGTTGCCATCAACATTTGGAAAATTTAAATCCTCCATGATAAGATACTGAGATTGCTCCGTGCATCTGTGTAATTGTTCATTATATTCAACTCTCATTTTTGTTTTCACAATACTTGTCAGACTCACCTGGCTCAGCATTACAGACAGCTCATTTCATTTGAGTGTACTGTTTTTGATTATATGCAGGGCTCTCAAATGGTTTTTATTTTTCCAGTTGGTCCTTTTTTGTCTTTATTTTACAATAAAAGGTTGAGTTTCTCACAAGAAATAAATTTTATCATATTTAAACTTCTATCATATTTTTGTTCTTTAAGCTACTACTGTAAATAGTACCACTTTGCATTTTAGAAATCAGAGTATAGCAGTTCTCCTCTGTACTTTATATTTCCTCAGTATTAAGAAATTGAGTGGCAGTGTATTAGTTTACATTAATAATGATAAACTGAGGATTGTAAAGTATTTTGCACTCCTCAAAATCTTTAAACAAGCTTTTTGTTGCTTAGTAGACAATCTGAATCCTAAATTTTTTCACATAATTCATATTGTATCTTTCGATTCTAGTATTCGTGAAGACTAAATTGATTATGAAGTCCTGTTTAGTGACTTATCATTACTTATCATTACTTATCATTAAGATTTACCTAACTTTCTATATGAGCAGATTTAATTTTAAAAGTGAATGGCTAAATAAACAAGACAACAGAGGTTTACTTGTGTTTATGATTTCATCATAAATTCAAGTAAAGTGATAGTGAACTGTTTTTTGTTATGTACCACTCAAAACTTCTTAATTTTATTAAAGGCTTTTTTAGTGTAACAAAACATTATGATACAGAAAAACACAATAGCAAGATCAAGTTAGGTGGCCTTCAGTTTCATTTGACTAGTTCAAATAATGAAGTGCAAAACATTCTGAGAACTTCTAGTGGTTTCAGCAGAACTCTGAATCTGCAGGTTGGGATGCATCTCACACAGAATTTATCTTGGCGGTGAAAACCATTCTCCTAAACATCTTGAATTCATACTGGTCATGATAATAGTTTATAAACTACTTTCTATGTCAGAAGGATTTTCACTTAATCCTATGAAAGTTATCTATCTTATTAGTGACACTTTAGCACTCATAAAAAAAAAAAAAAAAAAACACACCTTCCATGAAGAAATATTTTCAGAGGCAAAATCCTCATACTACATTTCTCAGTATGACAAAGCAACTAACGTTGCTTGCAAAAAAGAACTAAAGACTACAGAGCCAAAAAAAGCTGTAGTTTTACATCACTTTAATTTGAGTCCTCAGCTGTTGCACAACCCACAAGAGTTTTTTTCATGGGTGCAACTGCTGAGGACTTAAAATATCATATTTTGATTGCTATCAGTAATGGTGACTTGTTCCTATATAAACATCTTGCAGTTGGTTTCCTAATAGGAATAAAAGAAGTTTTCAAATATAGAATAAAGAATTAAAATTATTGACGGTAAGAGTCTTATTGACATTGGAACATGTAACTTCCACTGTTTTCCAAACAGGACTTGAATAATTGGATAATGATGCTTACATTTATTAAATTCAGTAAACAACTACTTTTGTGTCTGGCCCTCGTGTTTGGAGGATTTCCAGAAAACCTAGAAAAAAAATTGATGTTACTAGAATGCCACTTTATCGTGAAATTTGGTGGCTGACTTTTGAATCAGCAGTTCAGCCCTTTTTGGAGTGATGGAAAGCTGTTAAAAATACTTTTAAGTATTCTTTAACAGCTTCTGCAATCCAGAAAAAGAAAGAAGCAGTAGAATTTGGTTTAAAAAGTTTTAACTATAGATAATATATGATCTGTTGGATATCCAATCATCTCCTACTCATGTTAGCTCAGTTAAGAGATTGTTTATAGGATGATACTGATATTTAGTTTTTTGTTTTATATGCCATTTAACATATGAATGTTTCCTTTTAATTTAGATGCTACATGTAGTCCTGTTCAGTTTACATGTAAAAGTAGTGGTCGATGCATTCCTCTTAGTTGGACATGTGATTCTGACTTGGATTGTGGTGACGGTGACATTTCAGATGAACATAATAACTGTGGTAGGCATTAGTTTAACAAAATGTTTATAACTTAATTGTTATTATTCATCTGCCGAGATCTCAGGATTTGTTCACATATTTAAAATTACCAGTTAGTCTCCCTGTCTGTAATGCATATCTAATTTTATAATTTTAATGAGAAAATTTTGAACAAATTTTAAAATTAAAATTTATTAAAATTTTTTTATTTGCAACCACATTGCTAGATAGAGACAGTTGAATTTTGAACTTATGCTAATGTTGAAAGGGGATGATTTAAATGATTAGAATTCATCAAGTAATTTTATTCTTACTTGCACATTGGGTTGGCGCCTCCGTAGCCAGGTGGGCAGGAGCAGCAGTGCGTAGCACACGCTTCTTGATTAGACCGGGGTTCGAGCCCGTGACCACCAAATACGGAGGATGCGCGGAAAGGTCAGGGAATGACCCCCGTATATCCCCGGAGCAATATGGCCTTAGTTGCTAATGCTCCTAAAAACCAAATAACAACAACAAGCACATTGGGTTTTAGAGTATGTTAAATATTAATATTTTAATTATTAACAAGTGGCAAGCTTGAAATGGATAAAAAAAATTTTAATGGTAACTTAGGTGATCTAATAAATGCAATAGCTTTTCTTGAGCATCAAAGGAGCTCTTGTTGTACACATGCAACTACACTGAATGTTGCAGTAAGAAGTTCTTGCATTTTCTTGAGTTTTCATCCAGACATTTTACCAGCGTAACTTGCATTTGGGATGACATTTGATGGAATATTCTTTTCAATTTCCTTGAAGATATTTTAACCACATATGCATTTTGTTTCTTGAAAGCAAATACAGGAACTCCCCGACTTACTTAAGGGTTGTGTTCAGCGGAATGCTACATAAGTCGGAATTTCCCCCATGCTTGTGCAGCACTTGCAACTGTGCTCACTGAATTGATTGAATCAAAAAAGAAATTTTCGATGAACATGTGAATAGAATTATATATTGTATTCAATTTTTTATCTTTTGCAGAAAAATTACAAAAGTGCAATTTAAAAACATTATAAAAATTATAAAATTAAAAAAAAGAGAGGAGACAGGCATAACATCAGTAAGTTTTACCTCTCGAGCATCATTGCCAGAATCAACGTCTTCAGCTGATAATTACGCCACTGTGGAGGTTGAGGGCTGTGGCGATTTAGAAGGAGTCAGCCGCCCAACCTTACGAAATAACATATTAATGGATGAGTGGACAGTGGCTTTTTTCTTTTCATCGTAGATTTATTTGTAGCAAGCAAGCGTATCATTCACCCCTCTGTTAACTTTTAAGAATCGTTCGCTTCAGGATCCATCTTCTCAAACCTTTCCATTGCCGATGCAAATTCACGAAATACCATTGCTGTCTTTCTGGTGATGAAGCATCTCAGCTCCTCACTTGGTTCATCTTGAGCTGCGTCAGCATTTTCTTCTTTCACTATTGCTGCCTGAACGTCAATAAGTTCTTCGTTAGATAATTACTTCTTCTTCCTCAATTAACTCCTCCACGTCTTTGGCATCAACCTCCAACTGAAGTAGCTCTGCAACCTCTTCATATAATTCGTCTTTTTCAAATCCTTCAAAGCCTTTTACATGCCGTGGGCATATTTTCTTCCATGCGCCATTTAAACAACTTTTAGTAATTTCCACCCAGGCCTTATTAATGTTTAAGATGGCATGGTAAATATTGTAAGATTTCCAAAATTCTCTTAATGTAAAATTTTTCTCATTGTCTACTGCAGACAATGCCTGAGCAAATGTGCGTAAATAGTATGCTTTTAAATTTCAAAATAACATCCTGATCCATAGGTCGGATGAGTAAAGTCGTGTTTGGCGGTAGAAATATAACCCTCACATTTGAATCCGGCATTTTTTTCCAATACTGAGCAGTCTGTATCAACGTTAAAAATTTGCTGCGTTGAATAGCTGCCTTCATCAATAATTTTTTCCAACACATCACAAAATTTCTCTGCAGTTGCAGAATCGAAACTGGTGACTTCACCGCATTGCGCTGGTTTCCACAATGTTGTGGAAACCAGCGCAATGCTTTAACCTGTTAAACCACCCGTTGCTTGCCATGAACTTGGGATGGGGTTCACCGTACTTATTCTTAATATCTTTATAAATACTTGTTGCTTTTGCTTGAATGGTCATTAGATTCAGCGGCACTCACTTCTGAATCTGATTTTCCATCGATATTGTTAACAGCTGTTCCATCTTCGATATAACACCTGAATGCTGTTTTGTGATCACTGTTGATCTTAAGTGCGTTGATTCTTTGACATGTTCTTTTATACTTGCACTGTTCTTTAAAATAGTATTCACTGTTGAAGCAGCGAGTCCTAATTCCCTTGCAATAGATGACAAACTTTGTCCTGCTTCGTACTTCTTAATCATTTTCATCTTCATTTCTAAATCAATTTTGTTTTGTTTCCTGTCAGTACCACCACTTGCACTTTTCGTTGGTCGCTTTCCCTTCATCATTGTAATAAGTAAATAGGAATGAAGAGAAGTTTCTGAAAATTTATTTATGTTTTTTGTATGATTGAAGATTTCACTGAAGGGGGAACACATTTCACCATAATAACGTAAAAATCCACACAAATGCAGTTATCGGGATTATCACAGATGCAGTAAAATCGAGTTTACTACTTGTTTATAATTAGATGCACTAACAGAAAAGCCCAATAAACTGGAAAGTGCAAATTGTTTTTATTGTTTTATGGTAGTGACCTGCAAAAAATGTGTTTTAGAAAAATATCACAAAGGAGTTCAGAATTGATTCTTAAAACGGGAACATATGATAACGATGAAAGAGTAGTGCAATTTACATTATAAATATGACCTTTTTGAGAGATGAATTTTAATATAGCAAAAAACTTAGTAATATAGCAAAATTTTCAACTTCCAAGGACTTGGAATGAATTACAAAAAAAAAGGAAAAAAAAAAAAAACCAATATATTATTGGGTTCACATTGCAATATTTTCATGATACTACCTTTATTCCAATGGAATGCAAAATACGTTTCCACAATTTATTTTAAGTTTGCACCGGCCGGCAAAAACATGCGTAAAGTCGAATTTCCGTAAGTTGAGTATTACGTAAATCAGGAAGTTCCTGCATAAATTTTATTTCCTGATTTCTCCAAAAAAAGCAACGTGAATCTATATTGTGTAAGGATGGCTTGTACCATTGACTAATTGAATGACTGCATAAGTATCCATTTCTCCACAAAAGCTGAAAGTTCTTTGCAAAGTCATTTCATATTCAGATCTCCTTTGATCAGTGTTCCAAACGTTTTCATCAACTTGGTTTTCTGAAAGCATTTCTGAAAACTAATTTTCTGAAAGCAATTTATTAATTTTGCTTACATATTTATCAGTATTTTTTAAAATTAGTTTTTCCCCGGCTGTATCTCATTTGGAAATACTTTTGATTATATTTCTTGAAGTAATTTTATAGTTTTATTTAAATCCATCTCTAAAAATTCTGCTAATTCACGGGACATCACCAGTTATCACGCACAGCAGCAGTGTTGTTTTTGTTCCACCTGGCCGTGAGCATTAGAACAGTGCACTTTGTATCAACATTTATCCCCTGTTCATATTATTTCAAATAATTTTTGTGACCAGCAATGGCTTTAAAACAAACAAGTATTAAAAGAAAGAACATACATTTCAGTGTCGGT
The DNA here is from genome assembly GCF_048544385.1 of Mastigoproctus giganteus. Taxonomy (NCBI): domain Eukaryota; kingdom Metazoa; phylum Arthropoda; class Arachnida; order Uropygi; family Thelyphonidae; genus Mastigoproctus; species Mastigoproctus giganteus. The sequence goes on along the minus strand of NC_143587.1, from coordinate 41,267,079 downwards.
TAAAAGCTTGAGCTGATTAAAAAGCTTGAGAGTGGTGGCTCGGTGGCCAGTATTTATGAACAGCATGGAGTTAAAAAGCAAAATGTTTCTGATATTTGCCAAAGGAAAGCTCTAAAGCTTTGTATTAAAATACAATATTGAAGGTATGGGTTCCATGAGTGACAGAAAGCACATGAAAATAAGCAAAGATAAAGATCTAGAAGAAGCTGTTTACAACTGGTACGCACTGGAACAATCACATGGAGTGAATGTTGCTGGTGTTACCTTATGCACTGCAGCTGAGAAACTGGCTAAACATATGGGCATTAACAAACTCAAAAAATATTGATGGGCGGCTATGGTTTTAGAAATTGCCATGGCATGTGTAACAGGAAAGAGAACGGTGAAGCTGGGTCTGTTGCAACACATTCAGTTGAGCCTTTCAGACTCCATCTCAATGAACTTATAAAGAAGGAGGGCCTGCTCTTATCCTAGGTGTATAATGGAAACCAGACTGGGTTGTTCTGGTGGTCCCTACCAAAAGACATAACTGACTGGCTACAGGAAAGTGACGTAGATCTGGGCTACCAGATCTTGACACCAGAGGAGATTGCTGATGAAGTGAGAGCAGGTGACATTGAGGGGGGCATCCAGTGATGAAGAAGAGGAAGAAATTATTAACAAATCAAAAAGGACAGCAGTACAAGAAGCATTTGACCTTGTTATTCAGTATGTCAGCCTCTCAAACAACAGTGAAATCCAGCCCCACTACTACCATTTATGTATGTTAAGGGTGGCTGCCATAAGGGAGTTAAACAGATGAAGCTGGACACATTCTTGAAACTTGTTGCTGCTCCTGCCCCATCTTCATCCAAGCCTGCATCATCACAGCAGGCCACTTCGGTGGAGCTAGTGAGCTACACTGACAGAATAAATTATTCTGAGTCCCACTATAAGATCATGGCACAAGAAAATCAGTTGTATTCCCATCAAGGTAATAGAAAATAGTTTTTGTTACATTATTTATTTATTCTAGTATTAATTTTACATATTGTACTACTTACATGCTCAGAAGTAATATATGTGTATTGTGTGTACACTACCTATTATATTAATCATGGTTACTATGGGTACTATACAGTTAAATGTTTAATTAAATATTCATTTGGAAAATTCAGACTCCCGGGTTTTTCGGACAACTCTTCACCCCTATTAGTCCACAAAATCGAGGGTCATTTGTATATATATATATATATGTATATATATTTGTGATACCAATGGAAAATAGACACTAAAGTTTAATTTATCTAAGCAATTAAACTATATATATATATATATATATATATTATTATTATTTTTTTTTTCAATGTCAATCTTACAGTATACATGTTTCTTATGTCCTATTAAGTTTAAGTTATGTGTATTATGCTATACCATTACGTTTTTAAATTTTAAGTAGTTATAATAGATAATAAATTTATCTATCTATTATCAACCTATGATTCTAACTCTCAAGTGACCTATTTCAACACTACGTCTACACCAAATCACCAATACCAAAAACTCTATGAATATTAATATCATGCGTTATAGACTAAGTGATAAAGTTATTAAAACATGTATGTAGTGCTATAAATCATAGTTTATAAGCTTCTTCTAATACTGATTACGAAGCTACATAGAAACCTCCAAGTATTTCCCTTTATGTGTTCTTGTATATTAATACTAAAACAATGGCCGCAAAATTCCAATGTTCATATCGCTACAACAATGCTGGCAGAAGTCGACTGGTTTTTTAAGCAATTATAAGGGCTAAGTAAAGAAGATACACTAAATTAATCAGTGAATTACAAATAAATACTACACTGTTAATTTAAAACCAAAAATTAGAGAAAAACAGTAATTTCAAATCACTAAATAAAGTTCCATTTAGCAGCTCCTGAATAGTCCATTGTTCAAACTTTTTCCACAGTTAAGGCTATAGGTAGCAATATCAATGATAATGTTACAATAAAAAATAAAACAAAAAAGAAAATAGTTAATTTTCTTTCTTTTTGGTGAATCAAGTTCTCCAAAAATCTAAAGAAGTTCAAAAGTCTTTAAAGTTCTATAAGGAGTCAGGTATTACAATAGTTACTCTAACTTGTTGTTGGTTGATGTTTTAGTGTCTTTGTTGCTCACGCACCAGTAAAATCGAAACAAAGTCCCCCCCCCATTATCCTTCACATAACTTGTTATTTAAATTTATTACTAACTTGCTTATTGTTTATCTGTTAGGAGCTTTTACAGTCAAATTTTGTATGAAAATTTCATTGTATGTGTATAAATTTTCCGAATTTATAATACATTTTAACAATAAACACACATTTCTATAGACTGGTATGACATCCTGTTTATTACCGCATAGTACAATCACAAGTATTGAATTTCAGTGTAATTCTTGTGATTTGTTTTATTATATAGTCAGTGTGTTCTGATCTATCACTCTAACTGGTTTGCAGTGGTAGATCATATAAGGAGATAATTACATTTAATACAGTTGTTTTCTTGTGAAGAATATGTAGTTTAAATATTGAAATGAAAAGTCTTAAGATTTTTGTGTACACTTTTTTTTTTTTTTTTTAATTTCTTATATTTAGTTTATCCAGAATGTGAAGTAATGGAATTTCGTTGTGAAAATCATCGCTGCATTCCTCTAGAATATGTATGTGATGGTGATGATGACTGCCGAGATGGTTCTGATGAAAACATTTGTGATCACCCTTGCAATAAAGAAAATCAGTTCTTTTGTGATGTTGAGTCACGATGCTTAAATAATGCATTAAAATGCAATGGAGTTTTTGATTGTGAGGACGGAAGTGATGAACACAACTGTAGTAAGAATAACTATATCTGTGTATGAATATGTATGTGTTTGTGTGTTTTTGTGTGCATGTTTACTTGTTATTGTAAATATCAAATGGTGTTTACTTATGTTAACTGTCTAATGGGTGCGAAAAAAAGTTAAGAGTAAGCATGCTAATGAATTGTGTGCAATAGTGATATTTTTGGAGAAGGAAAGCAAGTAGTTTAAAGTGTACTTAAAAATTATATTCTTTATTCTAAGACCATTAGATAATAACAATAACACAGTGCAACTTCATTATAATGCAGGAGCCAGACGACAACCTGTAATACCTGCATTATAAGCAAAGCACATTATAGCCAAAAAACAGTTTACTTCCCCCCTTCCCCCCAATTTCAGCATACATACACTTTATTTATTAAATAAATACTTTATTTATTAATGTTTTATGAGCATACAGTCTAAAGGACAAAGTATTAAAGGTTATATCATTCCCTTTACATTTTATTTTATTTATTTTTTTTTTTTAGGAGCATTAGCAACTAAGGCCATATTGCTCCGGGGATATGCGGTGGTCATTCCCTGACCTTTCCGCATCCTCCATATTTGGTGAGCTACCTTTTACTAATACACAATGTATTATGGACTTACATTTTATGCATCCATTCTGAAATAGTCATGTAATTTAGTTAGCCAGAAGTGATGACAGCATTTTTTCAGTACATAATTCTTAATAGTGGTTAGATGCAATAAATGAAGATGTTCACTATCACTCTGATGTTCTAACCAAACCATCACCTCATTAATGTTTTCAAGCACTTTGTTAATTTCTGGTGCTTCTTTCTTACACAAGTCATTCGCATTATCTTCTGATTCACTCCTTATGTCACTGGCCATCTGTTTATCGATTGTCTTCCCACCGTTCAGAGAGGCTGCAATTTCTTCCTTGCTCAGGTAACAGAACTGGATTTTCTGCGTCCACTTCAGTCCAAGCAGCCAGGTCATTTGCTGCAAGACCTCCACCAAGTACATTACAAGCATCTGTGCTTCTTGTTCTGAAAATGCCCCTAATTAAAGGTTATTATTAATGATCTTGCATTTTTCAACCCATTTTTTCTAGCAGGTTCATTTGCTGTTGAGCTTCCTTTCTTCCATACTAATCCAATATTGTATGCAACATCTTTCAGTGTTAATGTTTTCAGAAATTCTAGAACTTGACTTTCTGAGTTCACCAGCAAGTAGCTCACCATGATAGTAATTTTTGAAGGCTCAAATAATGCCCTGATCTATGGGCTGAATTAGTACAATTGTGTTCCTTGCAGAAATACAACTTTGATCTTTCCATATTTCAATTTCAGGACATCAGCTGAAGGATGAGCTGGGCAGTGGTCCAACAATAACAGCTTTTTCTTCAAGTTTTTTGCAAAACAAGTGCTATCTCATCAATGGTAGTAAAAACACTTTCAAATCGAGAAGTACAAATATCACTCGTGGTTCAAGCAATTGAATAGTAGTAGCATGTGATGCAAGAAAGCAAGAGCTTATGCAGATTCAGCCAAAAAAAAATCACACCATTCGCTCCAAATGCCTCTCCAGTTCCTCCTTAAATTTATTTAACCTATCAACTTCCACAACGACAGATGGAAGTTTGTTCCAGCAATTAACCACCCGCTGGCTAAAGGCAAATTTCCGTACATCTATTCTACCTCTGACTTTTCTTAATTTGAATTTATGTCCCCTGAGGTTTGTAATCTGAACAAGTGGAAGGATCCCATCGGAATTCAGCGAGCTCAACCCATTCAAGGCCTTATACACCTCAATCAGATCACGGCACAGGTGCCTAGTTTCCAGCCACTGCAATTTGCAGAACTTAAGCCTCTCTTGGTAAGAGGATCTCTTCATTCCCCTCACCAATCTTGTTGCCCTTCTCTGTACACGCTCAAGCAAATCTACATCCTTCCAAAAATGAGGCCTACAGAACTATACGCAGTACAGCAGGCCCCCGTTATAACGCGGTTCGCTTTACGCTGATTCCCTATAACGCTGCTCTTATATTATGACCCGTATCTGACTATAACGCTGTCGCAGATCACTATAACGCTCTTTTACAGATTACATTTTTGACATATTTAACGAAATCGTTTCATTTGATGGAGTCGATAGCTTGAAAATGAATAGCAAAACAGCATTAAAACGTTTCCCACGCCGACTTGAGCAATTTTCCCACGCTCAGTGAAATTTTCTCTCTCGCTAATTTAAGTACAGTCACTTGTTACGTAGTTCCGAGATCAACATTTTAAAAAATGATCAAATATATTGCTTGTAATATTTGCGTTATATGCATTTATCCGAAGTCTAGTTAGTCATCACTCAGTACAGTATTAGACATCGTGCGTAACGGACAGTTTACTTGAACATTGTATCATAATTAATTCAACCAACGCAGTTATATTTTCGAAGAGCTAATAATGACCGACAGGAATGAAAATGCAACAACGTCTGGCCGCAGTACGAAGACTATAAATGTAAGAAAAAGACTGAATTTGAAAATTAAATTAGACGTTTTGAAGCGAATCGATTCCGGTCAACGACAAGCGGATTTGTGCCATAATTTAGGACTCGCAAATTTAACTGTAAGAACAATTATGAAAAAATAAAGAATTAATTTTAGCAGCGGGAAAGATAGCTGTTCCACTGCAAGCAACTAGGACTAGACCGGCTATTAGGATTGAAATGGAAAGACTAATTTTTTTGAAGATAATATTCCAATGCAGAATTCAGTTAAGTTAAATATTAAAAAAAGAGAGAGAAAGAGATTAGCCAATACGATGATCTGAAGAAAACTCGCCTAAAAAAAAAAAATGTGGAACCATTTAAAACTGGTAGAATAGATTTAAAATCCCGGGAGAAGCCGCTAGTGCAGATTAAGGAGCCGAAACTTTCAAAAAAGAACTTGTTAAAATTATTGAAGAGGGGTATTATGTGTTATACTTCTCAACAAGTTTTTAACATAGATGAAGCAGGACTTTTGTGGAAACGAATGCCTAAAAGAAGTTTCATATTGAAAGAACAAAAAACATGCCAAGTTTCAAAGCGGCAAAGGATCGGTTGACTTTATTGTTGGGTGGTAACGCTGCGGGCCATTTAAAATTAATACCCCTTTCAGTTTATTTGGAAGAGGGCCAAAGTTCAACTCAAAATCCACACATTTTTCATGATTAAATTCATCCATTAAATTAAATCAATAAAATTCATTATTTTAATTGGAATTTTGTTTACTTTTGAGACGCAAGTAGTTACCACATAATTATACGTATGTAATGCAGAATATTTTATATGTGAAAATATTTGAATATTAAATATTTTGACCGACATTTGTGCATCTTTTCATTACCGTTTATTATTAATTAGGAAATATCCTATGGCACCAACCGCAACTCACAAATACATATGTTACCTTATGGGAAAGCGGTGCTCGCTTAGCGCGGATTCACTTAGCGCTCTGTTTTTCCGGAACGAATGATCAGCGTTAAGCGGGGGTCACCTGTACTCAAGTTGTGGCCTAACCATTGCCTTATACAGAGGGACAATCACCTCCTTTTCCCTGCTAGAAAAATTCCTATATATCATTGACAAAACCCCATGACCTGCCCTGGCAGCCTGTCTGCATTGCTCAGAAAACTTCATATCTGACTGCACAATTACTCCCAGGTCTTTTTCATTTTCTATCACCTTAAGTGTAGTACCACACATCTGGTACATTTCTCTGGGGTTAGTTCTACCCATATGCAGTATTTTGCATTTGTCAAGGTTAAACTTCAGTTGCCACTTCTTAGCTTATCTGCCAAATTTTCTAGATCCTGTTGCAGTAGAACACTGACATTACTGTCATTAACAACCCTGCCAACCTTTGTATCACCTGCAAAACTTCGACACTAAGCCTGATATACCTTCATCAATATCATTGATAAATATACAAAACAACAATGGACCCAACACCGAACACTGTGGGACTCCATTAATAACATTAGTCCACGAAGAGCAGCACACAATGATTACCACCCTTTGTTCTCTCCGATACAACCATCCTTTTATCCCTTGTAGCAACTTACCCTTAATACCATTCTGCTCCAATTTGTACAATAGACTTCCATGTGCAACAGTACCTTTGTAAGCACATCATAATATCCTATCAAATTTGATAGACAAGACTTTCCCTTAACAAACTCATGCTGTGTCTGAATTATTGCTACAGTCTTGTCTGGATGATCCTGCAGTGCATCTTTAACCAGTGACTCCATTATTTTATCTGGAACAGAAATTAAACTAACTGGTCTGTAATTACTCGTGTCACCCTTCGATCTCCCTTTGTGAATTGGGGATACATTTGCACATCTCCAGTCCGTGGGGACCTCCCCTGAGTCCAAGGATGCCCTCATAATTATGGCTAAGGGTTTGCCTAGTTGCTTTGCCACCTCCTTTAATATAACTGGATAGATCCCATCCAACCCAGATGCCTTTCTTATGTTTAACTTCAACAATTTCTCCTCCACTTTGCTCTCAGTAATTACAAAATCATTAAGCACCCTGCTACAATTTGATTACCTTCTGCCATTTTCAAACCTTAATAACTCCTCGTGTGTGAATGTAGATGCAAAATACTCATTCAGTTTTGCTATCTGAGCAGGATCATCACCAGTTGAACCATCGATATCATGTGGACTAATCAGGTTCATCCCTTCCTTTTAGAGTTTATATAATTACTCGTGAAAGAAATCCTTGCTGTTTTTCTTAGCATCCTTTGCCAAAGATTTCTCATAATCCGCCTTCACCTGCCTAACCTCCTTTGTGACCTGATTACAAACTAGCTTCTATCTGCCATGGGCTTCTCGGTTGCTTGATAATTTATATGTATCCCATGCATTTTTCTTCTTCGTCACGAGTCTCATTAGTTCGTTTGATCACCATTTAGGCCTAAACCTTGAACAATATTCCTGGATCAATATTGACTGGAACCACAAGTTCCAGTCAATATCTGGGAAGTTAAAATCCACCATTATAAGACATTCTGATTTACTAGCCCACTCTATTTCTCTGTACAACTGTTCATTGTACTCATTCGAGTCATTAGGCCTATAACACACTCCTACTCTTATTTTTGCTCTCGCAGTGCTTATGTCACACCAAACTGACTCAACAGTGCACTGTTCATCTATATTAACTGGATGCACTTCTTTTGATTTTATGTTTTTCTTAATTAACAGCATGGCACCTCCTCCCTTTCTATCCTGTCTATCCTTTCTGTACACATTATTCTCCCCAAATTCCAATTCTGCATTCCTAATATCAGTGTGACACCATGTCTCTGATATCCTAACAATATCTGCCTTTCATGTCTTGACCAATACTTCAAATTCATCAAATTTATTTACTATACTTCTAGCATTGGTATACATGCAAGCATACATGCACCTATTCCTAATTACCCTGACGCATCCCGTGTACCCACCTGTTTCACGATGACTGCCATCAGTCCCTGAAACCCCCAGCACCCCTCGCTCCTGGTTGCTACTTATTCTAATAGAAGTTGTCTAAGAATCACCTTTACCTCTGCCTGTGGCTACTTTTAACCTTTTATTCTGCGAATTCCCCCAACCTAGCAGTTTTCCGACCCACCTAACACTGCCTCGATAGAATCAGCAAATATTCTTGCACCCTTTCTATTTAAGTGAATCCCATTTCTGTAGAAGCAGTCTCTCCTGTTAACAAGCACAGACAACGCTGAAACAAATTCTACCCCTTGAAACTTGCACATTACTTCCAGGGCTGAATTGATTGACAAGGCTCTCATCATGTACTATCATGTCTGAGCAGAATTGCAGACACTTTCAAATTTAACCCTAACTCACGACTTTTTTCAACATCGACCTGTACTTGTTAAGTAAATCTGCAGATCTCCTACTCTTAATGTCATTGGTGCCAATGTATACAAAAATATCACCTTTTGTGCCCTTAAAAGATGATATATGCTTTACAACGTCATCAACTTTTGCCCCTGGCAGACATACCTTTGTCCTGTTCCATCTATCCTTTTTACACAGTGTATTCCCCCTCTCCCTGAAAATAGAGTCACCAAAAATAACTAGTTCTTTTGGGACCAGCGCATTCTGCCTTGGAGATTGCCGCTGTGTTGCCTGATGCCCAGGAGTGACCTCTGACGTTGAGTTCGGCAGCTGAGAGCTTGACGGGCCCCTCATATTAATTTCTTCGAGGGCATCTACCCTACACCTCAAGCTCTCATAGGTGCCCAGTAGAATGCTGAGTTGATGCCTAATATCTAGACACTCTCTGCACCTAGCACACACAAAGCATCCTCCTTGGCTAGATCGTGTTCTGTTTCAGAGAGTTCGGCAAACATTTCACAAGTTGCACCTTTTTTTAGGCTGTGATGCGTTGGAGAAACGTCCCCCTCAGTTATCCTCCGAGTCACAACACTCCTGCCACTTTGTGCCCATTGCTTTGCTGCTCTAGTCTGGAGCATGATATTTTAAATTAATAAGATTAATAAATTTAATTAAATAATTGTCAATAATACGCTCTCTAATAGAATCCTAAATGCAGTGATGTGTATTATGCTGTATAATTAGAGCTACCTAGTTACCACAATTAAAAATTTGAATTCCCTACTACTGTATACAAAAACAATGGCTGCAAGATTCGAACAAAATAACTGTTTTACGTATATTAAGTAGTAATCTACAAAAAGTCTTTATCTAAATTAAAAATAAAAATAACCAGCGTAACTATAACTATAAGACTACGTATAAAGTAAAATATAAAATAGGTAAGTAAAAAGGTAAGTGATTAGGTAAGTAAAAAGGATAATTAGGTAAGTAAACAATTAGGTAAGTAAAAAGGCAAACACTTATCGCTTTTTCAGAGCCTGTAATTCACAGCTGTAATTTTTAAAGAGAGTCAGCGCTCTCTTTCCTCACTAGCGAGGAAATGTATTCTGCCATTGAAATCGACTGGCACTCACCACCCACATGAATACTGCCCTGATCATTAACCTGTCTTGGACGGAACCTCTGTTCCATGAATGATGCCAAATTGGACCAGATACCCAAATTGGACTCTTTACCAACAGTAACAATGTGCTCTCTACTGCCAATTCCTGATGGCGATCTATACCGGGTTCCCTTGCCTGGTACCTCTTACTCCCTTTTCCCTGGTGGTGGGGGATTGGAAGGAGATACCCCTGCCAACCCTTATCCTTCTCCTGGTGGGGCACGGGCTGCCTCACTGAACATCCTAGGGTCGCCTTCTATGTCTTTCCCATACTTCTGTCTTTCCCCCAATCTTCAGTTCCACCCCACCCAACTCTGCCTAATACACCACCGTATACCCCACACAAAATTCCAAAACTTAATTTTGTCCAAATTAAATCGCATAAACTTCATTTGTAGATGCATATAAATTATCAGGCATGATCATACCTGCAGTATATCCAAAACTGCGGTATGAAGAGGGTGGCATGTTATATCGAGCTTGCACTGAACAATTTTATAACCCATGTTTAGTCTCTAGAGCAAAGTTTCCGGCACTTCCCACACTTCTCCTTCAACCCATGCATGGTATTAAGTACTATAGGTTTTTGATACCTTTCGTGTTTGGGGTTTTCATTAAAAAAAAAAAAAAAATAGCAAGTTTCTTATCCCAGAAAACCTCCGACTATCTCTCACTCCCACTGCCATGTTCATGGAGAAAAAGCAATCCGAACAAATCCAAAAATGTATAGGTAAATTATACATGAACATGGTTGGAGCAAAGTGCATTTTGCACACTAACACAGATTTTTTTTTTTCTTTTTTATATTTATAGTTTTTTTTTTTTTAATTAAAAAAATATTCATAGATGCAGGTCAAAAGAGAAGAAAATATTGGATATACTAAAATTCATATTGACATAATTTTAATAGTTATTTTAATATATATATATGGAGTTGCTGGATAAAGATGAAATGAATTAAAATCTCTTTTGTTATATATCTGATGCGCCAACCATTATAGCGTAGTAAAATTTCATTGTTATTCTGTTAAAAGCAAAAACAAGGCTTGTATTATTTTGAAGTATTGTGCAAAAAAAAAAAGAAAGTAAAATATATAATAGTAGCAGTATCCATTGCAAAAATTTCACAATTGGTAGTGGAGTTTTTCTCTAGCTGTCCTAACGAAATGTAGTCCATGTTTTGTCGTGAGCAGGTAAGCCAGTACACGTCGAATCCTTTCTCATTTCTTGTATCTGAAGAAACTTATAAATTTTCTTTCATTTCAACATCTTTCCAATTATTCAAAATGTGCACATTGCATAGCAATTTCACACATACAAATGTAGTACAGTCTCTATAATACTTCTTTGGAAATGACATTTTTTATATTTTTGTGCCTTTCACAATTGGTAGCACAATTTTTATTGCCTGATATTTTCCCTAAAATTTTTTGACAATTCATTGTCATCTCTATAAAATACTACTGGAAAGGGCAGAATATTAAAAAGTACACTAAAAATTCACCTTTCACTTTAAAAACTCGGTCAAACTTTCATTATTAGTGTTTCGTTTTCTTGCTGATGCTTCTGCTGTGCAGTACTTCTTCTGTATCCAACAAATATCAGCCCTGATGTTTGCATTTCAACTCCCCTGGTGCTCCATCTCCATGTGTTTAATGTCCTGTTTAAACCTCTCACCCTGTTCTTCACTTACACTTACAATCGATATGCTAGAAGTCAGAACTGTGTTTCTCAAACTATTCCTGCACAACAAGTGCCTGATGACTCGGCACATTGTCATCTTGGAAGACACCATCGCCATTCCGGAAAGAGTATAAAATAGTGGGGTTTACACATCAGCAAGCAGTTTACGATAGCGGAGCCCAGTGATACATTGTTCCACATGCACCAGGAGTCCAAGTTCCTGCCAGTGAAACATGCTCCACACCATACAACCGCCTCCACCGGCCTGCACTTTTGATACCATGCATGATGGATCAAGAGCCTCATGTTGATGTCAAATCCATACACGACCATCTAAGGTGTGGAGTAAATAACGTGACTCATCCAACCAGCACACCTTCTTCCAGTCTTCTAACGTCCAACTTGCATGCTCTTTGCACCAGGCGAGTCTTTTACGCCGATGAACCTTGGTTAGGAGAGGATGCCGTAGGGGTCGTCTGCTGGTATAGCCCATACGTGCAAGCATGCAATGCATGGTCATAGTTGATATTGTTCTGGGTTGGCCTATGTTGTATTGGGTAGTCAACTCTTTCCAGTCCTGGTACACTTTAAGTACGACAGCTCTCAAATACCCCACCAGTTCCGCCATTTGGGAAATCACGGCACCAGCTTGTTGAGCACCCACAATCTGTCCTTTGTCAAAGTCAGTTAAATCCTTCCTTTTACCCATCACACTCGGAATTTTACTACCTACTGAACCACTGATACCTTATCTGTGCTACGTAGATCGACTAACTGCGCACTCTTGTATCTCATGTGGTCAACAGGTTGCATTCACTTTTCATGAGGATGGTCATAATTCGGTGTATTTTGGTATTAGTATCAGTGCTGGCAAATGATGTAAGAAAACAAGCTTGTACAGCATCAGCCAAAAAAAAAAAAAAAACCATATCACCAGTCCATCTCCAAAATAAATACAGGCTGGCCTCGATTAACGCGATTAATTCATCCCGCGAGCGCATCACACAAAACGGAAATGCGTTAATCGAATATAATAATCAATAGAAAAAAATTATAATTGGCCCTTTGACTTTCTAGAATGTCCATAAAGGATTTTAAAAATACCTTTTAAATAACTTTTTAACTGTATACAATGTAAAAGATAATGAAAATAATTATGGAATTAAATGTTTATTGCATAAAACAATGGTTCCCAAACGCCATGGAATATTTAAAATTTTTGAGGGAAACGCAGCGATACTTGACATCTGTTGGACACCGCACAAACTACTAGCTTGAGGTAGTTCACAGTTTCAACATTTCTTATTAAGTTGTTTGAACCTAACTACTAAATGGAACTGTTGGGTAATTCTTTTGGTCTGGGTGCGCCTCGAAAAAATTACTGAGACACTAAGGGTGCCGTGAACTGAGAAAGTTTGGGAACCTCTGACATAAAATACACAATGAAGAAATGATTGTTGTGGAAATATTTGAACAGTGTTGACTTTCTCTTTTCATCAATAAAATTCTGAGAGCCGACAACAATCTTTTCTGGGTCCTGGCAAAATAAATATCACAGAGAACCTCAAACCTTTTGTTTCATGTTCTCTGCGATATGAAAGATTTCGGTGCCTCTGTAGCCAGGTGGGCAGGAGCAGCAGTGCGTAGCACACGCTTCTTGATTAGACCGGGGTTTCGAGCCTGTGCCCACCAAATACGGAGGAGGCGGAAAGGTCAGGGAATGACCACCGCATATCCCCGGAGCAATATGGCCTTAGTTGCTAAAGCTCCTAAAAACCAAATAACAAACAAACGAAAGATTTCATCTAGTTCTTTTACTTTTATCTCCTTCACGGTAACAATTTCATCTGGCTCATTTAAAAATCTGAATTTTTATGCAAGTGACTTTATTGACTTTATTAGCAGGAAACAAACAAGTAACACGTCTTCTTCCGATGGTTGATGGAACACACCGAGGCGGGCAGCTGGCAAACGTTGGTTTATTGCCCGTCCAACTCGCGGTAAGCTTAAACGCGCAATTCAAATCCTTTTCAACCATTGCATAAAAAAAAAAAAAGATCGCATTTACTGGAAATTTGCATCGTGTAAAGTGAAAAGTGGTATAATTTTTTCAAATAGCGCTAACTGAAAATTGTGTTAATCGAACTCGCATTATGCGAGGCCTGGCTGTATTCTGTTTGCAGTCTGGGACAACCACATGTCAGTTGTTCACAAATTAGTCACATAGCTTTGAACTACAGTCAAAGCGTCTGTATTTATGCATTCTCATGCCTAACAGCTAATTGAAAATGTTTAAAGATTCAAGTTTTTTTATTAAAAACTAAAAATTATATGAAATAAGTATTATAATCCATTAAAAAAAGATGAAATAATGGTTGAATTCTCCAAGCATAATTCAAAAAACCCAAAAAGTTCTTCTAGAAATTAAAAAGAAATTTGGCAGCCGTCTGGTGCTCCACCACCACCAGCTTTATTACTTTATAGGGTGCAACCTCTGCAGGGTTAAAAACAGTAAAAAATAAGTCAGCACCTCCTGTTTTTACCCCACACTTGTTTTGAACATATTTATTAACACAAATTGTAGAAGTAATTTTTTTAAATGTTTTCCATTTTTTTTATTTTTTTATTTATAGTGCTATTATAAGTTGAATTGAGTGTGTATTGTCTAGTAAATATATGCAGCAACTTGTTTTTATTTTGCAGACACAAGTGTTCCTCACATTCCTTGTCACAAAAATGATTTCACATGTACAGATGGATCCTGTATTCCTGCTTCTTGGGTTTGTGACCTGAAATGGGACTGCAATGACAGAAGCGATGAAGTGGGCTGTGGTAAGCATCATTAATATTTTTACTGACTTTTTTTTTTTTTTTTTTTTTCATGATTTGAGTGAATTACTTTTCTGTAGTGGCAGTTCATGAAAGCAGGGGTGACCAACTGAATTTGTGATGCGATCTACTTTTTTTCTTCAAAATGTGCTGTGATCTACTATCTCAAGAATTTCATTGCACATGGTTAAAAAGTTAATCAACACATATTGGATTCTTATTTTAAATTCATATGTATTTAAATTTTTAATTTATGTGAAGTTTGTGTCTTCATATCATCTTCCAAGCTTTCAAAATTGGGGACATACTGTGATAAGGCCAACCGTAAAGAATCTTCTGTATGCAAGTCCGTAAGAGTAGAGCGAGTCTTTGTTTCAAATACGAAAAGGCCGATTCACATAGATATATGGAACCAAAACAGAAATTTAAAAGTTTACTGCATTTTTTTACATTTGAATACTTTTCTTGGCAAACATATTTCTAAAGGCCTTTTTCTGATTATCTGGCTTTTAGGAAGATATCGTTTCGCAATGTAATAATTTCATTTTCAAGTAATATTTTTTCCATGTAAAGAATCTCAACGATTTTTTCTACAATTTGTTTCACATCTAAGTTGACATTAAATGGATAAGAAATATATTGAACAATGTAGCTGTTGATAATGACCTTGCATATTTGCAAAATGATTGAATTTTTTTTCTTTGAGATCCTTAGCTGTTGCCAAAAATGGATATTTATATGCAGAAATACTACTAATCATGTCATTAATTCCAAATTCAGATCACTTAACTTACTGGTAAAATAAAGCCAGATCACACAACCACTCCGTATCTTGTAGCTGCTGATAATCATCTCCTCCCCTTTGATCAACAATTTTTTTTTTTTTTTTTTTTTTTTTTAATTTCATTCAGCAAATTTCAAAATCTCTGTAGAAACCTACTTCGACTCAGCCACCTCACATCTGTGTGTAATATCAGATCTGGTTCATTTTCATAGAGGTGCATTTTGAAAAGTCTCCTTTGAAGAGATTGTCCTCTGATGGAATTCCCAATTTTGAAAGCTATGTCCATAACACTTTTAGTATTTAATCTTTTGCTGGCTAACACTTGTTGGTGGATGATACAGTGGTAACTAAAAAAAATCTGGGAATTCATCATCTTGGCACAATGCGATGAATCTGTTAAGATGCCCCGTCATTGTTTTAGCTCCATCTGTTGTTATTGATATGAACTTAAATGATGGTAATTTATTATTTTTTTTTCAATGAAATTTTTGAATGCATTAAATATATCAAGACCTCTAATTCTTTCTTTTAATGAAACCATACCCAGCAGTTCTTCTCTGCTGGCACAATCATCGAAAACCATACGAAGAAAAACGAGCAATTGTGCTGTATCACTGATGTCTGTAGATTCATCCAGTTGTAAAGAAAAGGAGACACAATTAGCAATATGAGCACGCAATTGTTTGCTCACATTTTTAATAATTTTTTCAATGCATTGCATCGCATCACAGTATTTCGAGATAATTGCAGATCATGAAGAGCACTTTTAATTTCATTTTTGTTCTTAACATTTTCGAAAAGATAATCTGTTATTCCTAAAAATGCGTCTTTGATGAATTGACCATCAGAAAATGGTTTGCATTTTTTTTTTCAAGAAGATGACTCACTTTAAATGATGCTGCAGTTACTGCTGTAGATTGTAAATTAGGTATCATGAAGAAATTTTATTGTGCGAATCTGAATTTAAGTTATTTTAATTTATTTAGTTCTGAGGTCACTATTAGGTGGAAAATCCGATTGGTATTTACCATGGAGTGTTGAAGTGCCTTTCTAAATTTCCTATTTTGGGTATAGCCACGGAAGCATTGCAAATGAAACAATAACATTTTTCTTTTATCATTACAAAAAAGTATTCTAGTTCCCACTCTTGATGAAAATGATACGTTTTACTCTTTTTTTGTAGTATTCATTTTAAATCAAAGAGTATTAAATTAAAGTATTAGTACTGTCCAGTTATTAATATTAAGTAAGCTAAATAAGAATTTGACATTATGCTGTCCACAACGTAACTTCTAAATAAGAATTCAACATTATGCTGTCCACAACGTAACTGCTTGAATTTTCACAAGAGGCCCTAGCTGGCTTCGTGGCAACAAGAGTAGTCACATGGTTCGACGGATTTGTAACAAGCGTATGTAGTGGGCACATAATAATAATAACATTTAGATTTTGACTAATATATTTTTGATATATATTTAAAATTTGTTGTGATCGACCAAAATTAAAGCCGCGATTGACTTGTTGGCTACCCCTGATTTATAGCATCCTTTCCTGATGTCTGCCATGTAAATTTTAGTATTCAAAAAATGCAGCATTTTACTTCTTGTGTACTTGTAATGAAACTCTTATCTTCCTCCAAATGAGACCAATTCCTGCCTCCATCATTCCATTTTCAGATATTTTTCAAATTAGCAGAAATGAAAAACATTGTACCATGAAGGCCCATTTTTATTCTACATTCTGTTTGTACTATAAACCTACTCTCTTTTTCTTTCTCTGTATTTATTTTAGATCTGAACTTTTTTTCCAAAAAATTTGTTCTGCCAATCATAGGTTTGAATCTGTATGTTTTCCAAATGAGTAGCAGGTGTTTTTTTTGCTTACTTGAGAACTGGCACAACTGATTTATTTCAGTTTATAGAAAGAAATATGGGTGTTTTAAATGAGATGTTTGTTTTATATTAGAAGATTTTTTGAAATAAAATTACTTAAATAGAATTAAATACTTGGATGATTTGCCTTGAATTATTTCACAGTAAATGACCAAAAAAAAAAAAAATAAAATAAATAAATAAATAAAGTAAAAGGAAAGGAAAGGATTGAACTTCTAGTCTTTGTTTACATGTGAATGTTAATAATTAGAAATTGAACAAGTTTCTCTGCTGATATTATAATATTATGAAAAGGTATGAGAAAAATTATTAAAGCAGACACCAAATTCACACGTTGATTAGTATGTGAAGCTGATGATGTAATAAGGAAAGTAATTAACTCAGTGAAGAAGTGATATAAGAAGTACCACAAAATATAATCTGTAGTCCTTTAAACAATTAAAAACAGATTATACTCTGTGCAGAATGAAATCCCCAAATTTTCACTATTCTCCATTTGAATTTTTCCTGTGTGCACCTTGCCACTAGAAGAGCAATTGATATGAAGTTATTTTAAGTGTGATTGGTCTTATGTTACTGTAAAAGTTGAGGTTTATTTACAGTGATCTCTTTGTAGTGTAATTAAAATCATTTTTTTTTCTTTCCTTTCAGAAAATGTGACATGCAGTCCTTCTGATTTTATGTGTGCAGATGAAAAACAGTGCATTCCAAAGTTATTTGTTTGTGATGGTGATAATGATTGTGAAGATAACTCGGATGAAGAAAACTGTGGTAAGGAATATTGATCAATAATTTACTACTTTACTAAGTACATTTTATAAGTACAGCACAGCCACTCCCCGATTAACGTAAGGGTTGCGTTCCGCAGAACTCTACGTAAGTCAGAATTTTACCTGTCAGAATTTCCCTAAATGCTTATGTAGCACTCGTATATTTTATTGAATTTGATTGAAGCAAAAAATAAAATTTCGACGAACATATAAATAGAATTATTTATTCAATTTTTTTATCTCGTGCACAGGAAAAATTACAAAATTTTAAAAATTATAAAATTACAAAAAGAGAGAGGAGACAGGCATAACATCGGCAAGTTTTACCTTTCGAGCATTGTTGCTAGAATTAACTCTCCAGCTGATAAGCATGCCGCTAAGGAAGTTGAGAGCTGTGGAGATTTAGAAGAAGTTTTTTTTCCAACACATCACAAAATTTCTCTGCAGCTGCAGAATCAGCAATGATGACTTCACCGTATACAGCGCGATGCTTGAACCTATTAAACCACCCATTGCTTGCCACGAACTTGGCTTGGGGTTCGCTGTACTTATCCTTAATATCTTCATAAATACCTCTTGCTTTTGCTTGAATGGCCATTGGACCCAGAGGCACTTTCTTCTTAATCTGACTTTCCATCCATATTATTAATAGCATTTCCATCTTTGATATAGCACTTGAATGCTGTTTTGTGATCACCGTTGATCTTAAATGTGCTGATTCTTTAACATATTCTTTTATACGCGCACTGTCCCTTATAATAGTATTCACTGTTGAAGCAGTGAGACCTAATTCTGTGCAATAGATGACAAACTTTGTCCTGCTTCGTACTTACAAATGATCTTTGCTGTTTTTCTTAGCATCCTTTTCCATAGATTTCTCATAATGTGCCTTCGCCTGCCTAACCTCCTTTGTGACTTGATTATAGACTAGCTTATATCTGCCATAGGCTTCTGTGTCGGCTGATAATTTATATGCATCCCATGCATTTTTCTTCTCTCTCACGAGTCTCATTAGTTCATTTTACAACCATTTAGGCCTAAACCCTGAACAATATTTCTTAATAGATATGAAACGTTTAGTAGCTTCCACAATTAATTCCTTGAATGTTTCCCACCTAGAATTTGCTGTTGGTCCCACTTTAAAGAATTTAAAAACTGTCTGAGACCAGTGTAGTCACCTTTCCGGAAGCAAAAATCCTTTCCTTTACCCCTGATGGTAATTATATCTTTAAGTAAATCCCACATCAGTACACTGTGATCGCTGCCACTTAGTGGTTCCTTTATCTGCAAATTCTTACTACACGAATGATCACTGCTGATAACCAGATCAAGAGTATTACCTTCTTTGGTTGCCTCTTGAACATGCTGCTGCAGAAAACAATCATCCAATAAAACCACAAAAGTCTTACTAGTGTGCGAATGACCAGACCACAAGTTCCAGTCAATATCTGGGAAGTTAAAATCCCCCATTATAAGACATTCTGATTTACTAGCCCATTATATTTCTCCGTGCAATTTTTCATTGTAGTCATTCGAGTCATTAGGCCTGTAACACACTCCTACTCTTATTTTTGCTTTCACAGTGCTTATGTCACACCAAACTGACTCAACAGTGCACAGTTCATCTATATCAACTGGATGCACTTCTTTTGATTTTATGTTTTTCTTAATTAACAGCGTAACACCTCCTCCCTTCCTATCCTGTCTATCCTTTCTGTACACATTGTACTCCCAAAATTTCAGTTCTGCATTCCTTATATCTGATATCTGTGTGACACCACATCTCTGCTTTCCCAACAATATCCGCCTTCGATGTCTTGACCAACACTTCAAATTCATCAAATTTATTTACTATACTTCTAGCATTGGTATTCATGCAAGTATACATGCACCTATTCTTATTCTTAGTTACCCAAACACATTCCATACACCCACTTGTTACACGATGACTGCCATCAGTCCCTGAAACCCCCAGTAGTACAAGAATCACCGTCACCTCTGCCTGCGGCTACTTTTAACCTTTTAGTCTTTGAATCCACCCCCCCCAATCTAGCAGTTTTCCGGCCCACCTATCACTGCCTCGAGAGCATCAGCAAATATTCTTGCACCCTTTCTATTTATTACACCTCTGGCATTCCCCTCCCTGAATAACTCCTCATGTGTGAATGTAGCTGCATAATATTCATTTAATTTTTTAGCTACCTGAGCAGGATCATCAACAGTTGAACCATTGATATCAAGTGGACCAATCTGATTCATCCCCTTCCTTCTATAGTTTACATAAGGAAAGAATTCTTTGCTGTTTTTCTTTGCATTCTTTGCCAAACATTTCTCGTAATCTGTCTTTACCTGCCTAACCTCCTTTGTGACTCGGTTACAGATCAGCTTATATCCATCATAGACTTCAGTGTCACCTCTTAATTTATATGTATCCCATGCAATTTTCTTCTCTGCCACATGTCTCATTAGTTTACCTGACATCCATTTGGGCCTAAACCTCGAACAATATTTATTAGTTGGTACGATGTTTGTTTGTTATTTGGTTTTTAGGAGCATTAGCAACTAAGGCCATATTGCTCCGAGGATATGTGGTGGTCATTCCCTGACCTTTCCGCATCCTCTGTATTTGGTGGTCACGGACTCGAATCCCGGTCTAATTAAGAAGTGTGTGCTACGCACTGCTGGTCCAGGCTACGGAGGCACCAGTTGGTATGAAAACCCTAGTAGGTTCCAAGACTAATTCTTTGAATGCTTCCCACTTTGAATTTGCTGTTGGTAACATCATCAGCTGGTTCCACCGTATAGTTTTTAAAACTGTCTCAGTCCACTGTAGTCACCTTTAAGAAATCAAAAACCTTCCCTTTACCCCTGATGGTAGTTACCTTTTTGAGTATATTCCACTTTTGCACACTTTGATCACTGCCACCTAGTGGTTCCTTTATCTGCAGATTCCAAATGCATGAAGAATCACTACTGATAATCCGATCAAGAGTATTACTCCCTCTGGATGCTTCCCGAACATGCTGCTTTAGAAACTAATCATCCAATATATCCACAAAAGCCTTGCTAGTGTGTGATTATGCATCTACTGCATAATCAGAACTAGCAATGATGAATAATCTAATGATGCATGTTAGATGAATCATTAGATTATTAATCATTAGATTATTAATCATTAGATTAGATGCATCATTAGATTATTCAACATTAGATTAGATGCATCATTAGATTAGACATTTACATGCATATTATGCATCTAAAGCTGAAAAAAAAATCCTTGAAATGTACTTTCTGATATATATTTAGCTTTTTAACTGAATTAACTATCTAAACTCTAGACATATTTATTCCAAAATATTTTATGGCACTACTGGCAGCCATTATCTGAAAGTGAGTCTTGTTTTCTCTACTAATAGCCCTGTGGTCAAACTCACGGGTGCATAAGTATATGTGCCTTGAGTGACTGGGATTCAAGCCTGTGACTGCTAAAGATGGTGCTGTTTCTTGTAATCTGTCTGTCTTGTGAACTCCTCTGACCATTTGGTCGTCTTGGAGAGTATAAACAGAAAATTTATTTATTTAAATCACGTGTGTTTCTTAGCCAGCTGGCTGAGAATTTCTAGTTTCTTCAGCAGTTTACTTTTGGAAAGCCTATATGCAAAATGAATGATAAATCTGAAAGGGGAGGGAGGGTTTACTGGACCAAGTTTTGCTTATAAAAAATATTTAATTTACATATGACTGGTATTGAGTTTCTGATTTTGTTAGCTTGCTTAAATCAAGTTTAAATGCACGTGACTGGTAGAAGAGACAATACAGTCTCAGTGGGCAAAAGTGACTTTTTGATGCTTTTTTAAATTCTTACAAAATTGAATATGTTAAAAGTTTTTTTTTACTTGTTAAATATCAATCTTTTTTTGCTTGTTGTAGGCGTAATATTTGTTTGCTTAATATTTTTATGATTAACCTTTTTTATGCTTCTTATAAGATGATCTTGTTTTGCTTGTCAAATGCTTATATTAGCATTTTACAAATATGTTTATGAAACAAAAATAATCACATTCAGAATTTGTTTTTTGAAACCAGATCCAACTCCCCCTCCGTGTCATCTTCCTAATCGTACGTGTGATAATGGAACTCGTTGCTTACATATTAGCCACTTCTGCAACAAGATTTTAGATTGTACTGATGGATCTGATGAAGGAGGGCTATGTGGTAATTTAAAAAAATATATATATTTATATATCTGTAATTTAACCAGCCTATAGATTTTGAATATTAATTCTTAATTTTTTTTATTGTAAAACAAGTTTTTGATATTTAAGCAAGAATATAATATTGATAGATACATACTGTTCATTACAATTTAAAAAAAAAAAAAAAAAAAAAAAAAAGCACATAAATATATGAGAAACATTTTGTATTTTTGAGTAATATCAATTGGTTTTTATTGGTTAGTATATAAAATTTTAGAATTTTAAATGAATTTTGTTTTATACAAAGTATAAAGTCTGGTTTTTTACTAATTTTTTTATGCATAATTTTATTTTTTCCTGTGTGAAAGAGTATGACCAGTGTTTTTTTAGTGATTGTGAGAGCCATTGTCAGAATATTCCAGAGGGACATACCTGCTATTGTCCAGAAAATCTACGCTTAGCTGTTGATGGCAAGACCTGTACAGGTAAAATGTTTTATTTGTAATAAACATATTTAAATATCTATAAACTGGGAAAACTACTGAAAATCATTGCATTATATGTTAGCATATAATACTTATGTTATAAGTAGTTAACAGTACATGCTAAACTACTTCTATTTCTATTGAATTTTAAGATCCAGTGCATGCCAAAATACATTCATATTGATTAGATGTTATTTTTGGCTTATTTAAACATAAGTACAGTACAGACCACTGATATCTTCCTCATGGATGATTGTTATATGGGTGCGTTTTTATTATTATGATGCTTTAATGTGAATTTAAGGGTTATAAACAAATAAAGTTATTCTCACAAATTACACAAATGTAAGGATGCCCATTTGTGTGAATTCTTTTGTGTCATTTAAGGTAATTTTGACAATAGAGAGCTATTAAATGCTCAATTATTCCTATATTTAATGCTCATAAGATGCAAATGCTCATAAGATGCTCACCAATAATCCCAGTGCTCATAAGATTTTATGAGCACTGGGATTACCGGTTGTATCTTATGAGATGCAACTTGGATTACCTTTATTATTATTTTATTTTTTGCTATAGGATAGCTTCTTTCGACCAACTCTCCTAGTACAATGCATTAACAATTAATTTGTACCAACAATATAATTATAAGGTTAATTAAACGTCTTCCCCACTGTCAGAACAGTAGTGGGACAGCCCCATGGCATTAGTATTGGGCATCCAACTCAACCCTAGGTTCCAACTACCACCACCCTGCCAGTAAGGAAAGTATTAATTTGTACCAACGATATAGTTATAAGGTTAATTAAAGGTCTTCCCCACTCTTAGAAGAGTAGTGGGACAACCCCATGGCATCAGTATTGGACATCCAACTCAACCCAGGGTTCCAACCCCCACACCCCTACCAGTAAGGAAAATATCAGGTCTGACATCATTAAAACTAAATTTAAAATTAAAATTGATATAAAAAAGCTTAACTGCATATAGAGCAATATTCTCTTCATTCCTTAAGTTGGACTAAGGCTTTTCGAAACTACATGTTCACAGGGGAAAAAAAAAAAAAAAAAAAAAAACACCCTTTTTTTTTTTTTTGAGTTGGATGTCCAATATTGATGCCATGGGATTGTCTCGCTACTGTTCTGACAGTGGGGAAGACGTTTAATTAATCTTTTATAATTATATTGTTATAAATTAATCTTTAATATTTTGGACTAGGGTCGAAAGAAGCCATCCTATAGCAAAAAATAAAGGTAATCCCCGTTGCATCTCATTTAAGGGTAAAGATAATGTTAAGCTGTTCCACAAGTTTCACATACAAATGGTCTTTCATTAATATGAATAATAAAATAAATAAATAAATCTGCAGCCTTTGTCAATCCACTGCAGGATTGAGGCCTCCTCAACAAGTCATATTGAGGGAATGGACCATAATCTGCCATGCTTGTCCAGTGCAGGTTGGCTGATCGACCAAAATTTAATATGGTTCAGGGACTTGAACCCTGGTCTGCTTAAAGACAGTGTGTTATTGCACTCTCGCTCCTGACCACTTGGCTATGGAGGCTTTAATTCTCATATGTGTATTTAAAAATAACCGAAAAAGTGTTGATACAGATGTTCACATATAAAGTCTTTTATACCTATGTCTGATTTAATGTGGACCACTAAGCTTTTTGAATTTTCTGCTACAGGTAGCAAGATCATAAGGTTACTCATAAGTATGTGTAAGATATCTTCTTTAAGCATGAACTGAATAATTTCCTAAACTTAGCATTACATACTTTTCAATAGAAGAATGGATTTGTAACTGAATGTACAAGGCTGAATAAGCTTTTACTATGTTGGCTACTATGTTGGCATCTGTATGTATGTGTAACTAAATGGTTGTTTCTTTAGATGACTAAGTTTATCTGTTGAGCAAAGAATTGTGAGCACTGAAAGTATTTGTTGTTATTCATTCTGTTTCTTATTTCAAAGATCAGGAAAAGAATGATGAGATAGCTGAAAACGTTTAGAAGTAAGGTAGCATCTGATGGGAAAATTGAAGTCATAACAGAATCACACAGGTACACTAAATAAAATGAGTCGAATGCTTCAGTACATCTGATTAAATAAGAATAAATTCTTATGTTAATCAGATACTGAAGAAGTTTTTAAAACCTACACAATAACAAAAAAAAAAAAATATATATATATATATATATATATATATATATATATATATATATAGATAAGATATATAGAGCCTAAGTATATAGGGAAGAATAGTCTAGAGAATTATCTGTTGAATCCATAGTCAAATTACAAGAAAGTTCCCATAAAGAAAATTACAAGAAAGTTCCCGTAAAGAAAATTGCAAGAAAGTACCTGTAAAAACATGCAGTTAGTAAAGTAAAATTACTGATTGTTGCAATTGCGATGATTTTGGTGATTTCATCAGGGGTCAGCCACCCAAAAACAAGGGAAATGCAACAAATGAGTAGGGGCCTCTGTTGCTCTATGCTATCCTGGGATGCATGCTACATGCGTTAAATCCACTCTTACCCAATCATAATTCTAAGTTCTATTGCTTCCATTTTTTTACACTCAAGATCGTTTCACTTCTACATATATACGCCAACTATTAGCGGGAATTTCTCTCTTTAAAAATCTTCTACGCTTCATATGGGCACACACTCCGCAGCCCGCTCCCTAACTTCAGTATGGAACGTTAGTAAGTACTACCTCGACCCACAAATTTATTTTAAATCCATTACATTCTCTCTTCCCATTATCTTTCTTTCTTCGAATTTTACTTTCTTAGTATTTTAATTATTATGGTAGTTATTATTATTAGTATTTCTTATGCCTCTGTAGGGTCAGCCATGAGATATACATTTGCTTTCATACTCACTTCCTGCATTTATACTTTCCGTTATCACAGTAAATTACACTGTTTTGAGTATATCTCGTTTTCGAAACAGGGACCCCCTACTCATTTATTGCATTTCCCTTGGTTTTGGTGGATGACCCCTGATGAAATTGCCAAAATCATTGCAATTACAACAATGAGTAATTTTCCTTTACTAACTGTGTGTTTTTTACAGGTACTTTCTTGCAATTTTCTTTACAGGTACTTTCTTGCAATTTTACTATTCAACAGACAGTTCTCTAGACTACTCTTCCCTATATCCTTAGGCCTTATATATCTTATCTATATTCCTTATTATTATTGCTCTTATATTATTTCTCCTTGATTGGGGGGTTCCACCCCATGACGGGTATTGCTACCAAGTACACAGGGTGGTTGTTGTTATGTCTTGTGTTTACAGTTGGTCGAGGGTCTTTGGCACCATACCTGTGGTTGGTACTATGATCAGGTATGTTGCATATACCATATCTCTTTGATCTCCTGTCTTAGGTTCGTGTACTTCCTGATTTTTTCCACAAGGGTTTTCTGCAGGTTGCCAGTGTTGAGTACTACTATGTCAATCAGATAGGTAGCCATTTCCTTCTTGTCCACAAGGGTTATGTCCAGTTTGTTGTGTGGGATTTTCCTATCCATTATTATGGCGCAGTCCTAGTACAGCTTGTGGGGTCTTTAGTACTGCCTGGGGATTGTACTTGTAGTATGGTACACTTTCTTCGATGCTAGCTTCTGATGTATTATCCTGACTACCTGGCCGTCTCTATGAGTGTACTCAGTCTGAGTGATCACCTTGCATCCTGCAATGATGTGTTGGATCATTTCTGAGGCCAGGGGGCATCATCGACATGTGTCATCAGACAATCCTGTCCTTGGCAATGTTTTCTATAGTTCCTAGTGTTGATTACCTGGTCTTCGACGGCTAGCATGAATCCTTCAGTCTTGGAGAAGAGCGCACCCCCACTTGTGAGCCATGCATCGAAAGAAATTTTATCTATGTGATCTTGATGGAGATAATTATCGTGTCTGCCATGGAGTGTCTTCTCTTCCCATCTTTCTAGCTTTGTTTGTGCCTCCTCGTTGGGGGGGGGGACTCCTCGCTTAGGTTGAGTGGGGTATGGCCTGTTGGAGTGCTGCTGTATGTTTCCGGAAGTAATCCTTCGGGTTAACTATCACTGTCTTCTATTGCTCAGTGAGGCATACAGGCTCCTTCCTCCTTCTTTCTGGGCAATTGTCGGTCTATCCACCGCAGATTTTGGGTGGTGTTGGCGGCTCTTGGTCATCATTGTCCTTGTCTTTCTAATGATATCCTCCCGCTCGGTGTTAGTCCAATCAGTGACCCCGAAGGTGTATGTTAGCACTGGGACTGCATAGGTGTTTATGGCTTTAACTGTGTTCTCTCCGTTCAGCTTTGCTTTCAGCAGGCTTCTGAGTCTCTGATGGTATTTTTCGGTCAGGCAGGCTTTAATTTCCTTATGCTGTAACTGCTGAGCCTGCATCATCTAAAAGTATTTGTAGGCTTCTCCTTCTGCCATGGCTTCGATCACTTTACCAATCTGCAGCTGGTAGTTTTGGTTGACTAATTTTCCCTGATGTAATCCGTGGGTCTTGCATTTGTCTATACCAAATTCCATTCTAATATCATTGCTGAATTTTCAGTGATCTGGAGTAGTTGCTGGAGGTGCTTCTTGGTTCCCACGTAGAGCTTGATGTCATCCATGTACATCAGGTGAGTGAGGGTGTACAGGTTCTTCCTTCCTTCTTTGAGGTTATATCCGTACTTGCTACTGTTGAACATGGTGGATAGCAGGTTAAGTGCTAAACAGAACCATATTGGGATCGGGACATCTCCTTGAAAGATTACTCTCCTGATGGGGATTGGCCTAGTTGTGATGTTTTCGACCTTAATGGTGGTACTCCATTTTGCCTTCATTTCTCCGAGGAAGTTTGTCACTATCTGATTGACTTTGTAGATGTTCAGTGCCTCTATTAGCGAGCTATGAGGCACAGAGTTGAAGGCCTTGTGGTAATCGATGTAGGCTGTGTACATTTTGTGGTTCTTCTTCTTGTAGGCTTACTCAATAACCATGGCATCTATAGTTAATTGCTCCTTGCATTCTTTACTCAGTTGCTTGCTTTTTTTCTGCTGTTCGGCCATTATATTCTAGCTCTCCCAGGGGTCTGATATCTTCCTGGTTATGCAGCTGGTCAGGATTTTGTAAATTGTTGGGAGGCAGGTTATTTTCCTATATTTCGCTAGTTTTCTTTTATCTTCGTCTTTAGGCTTCAGATATGTGATTCCTTAAGTGAGAAACTTCGGGATTATCTGTGGGTGCATCTCTCTCTCTTCTTACACTTTTTCCTCTTCCGTTCATTTTCCCTTTCCTTCTTTCAATCTCCTGCTTTTTCTCTTATTCTTCCACTTTTTCTTTCTCCCCTCTTATCATTCAGGTGAACTGCTCTGTCAGGTGCTTGTGTGCGCAAGTGAACTTCTTGAACCAGTAGTTGTGAATGTTATCTATTCCTGGAGTTTGCAGGTTGTGAGAGTTCTTGATTGTCTGTTTTACTTCTTCCCGAATCTCTCACCCTCTTATTTCTTGTACGTCCTTGTTTTTCTTGTGTTCTAGTTCTATCCAGGGGGCTCGGCTGTTATGTCTTACTTTCCAGCTCCGTATGTTTCCCCAGAACTCCTTGATTGTCTTCTTCTGTAGAGGTCCGTTTTCTGCTTTCTCATCTTCTCCCAGTTTTCTGTAGAAGGCTCTTTGGTTCTCATCAAAGATTCAGTTGTTCATTTTCCTTTGGAAGATCTCTTTGTATTGGCATAGTCTCTTTCTGAATGTGAGAAGGTTCTGCTTCAGTGTGTCCAAGTATTCTCCTCTTCTCTGATTTCTGGTCTCATGTTTGCTGTGTATGCTATCTCTCTTGAGGATGCTCTTCACCTTTCCAATCAATTTCTTACTTCTGTTACCCAGTTGGTATTGGGTCAACCGACCTATCCCGACCTATCTAATTCTTCTATCTTCTGCTGAAGTCTTCTTTTCCAAGCTGGCAGTTCTTTCTGTTTTCGGTTCTTCTGCTGCTGGTCTCTCGTTTCTCTTCCATTAATCCTCCTGGCTGCTACAGCAGCACAATACATGGCTGTGTGATGGCCAGTTGTGTTGCACCATTGCCATCGAGGTAATGCGGTGATCTGTGACTCTCCACAAGGTTCTATTTGACCTCTGCTTCGGTCCATTCCTTTGAATTGTGTTAGGGCCTTTTCCATTTGTCCTCTATTCTAGATATCATGACCTCGTCTCTTTCCACTTCAGTTGCTGTCGGTTGTATTTCTTCTTGCTGTTCCTCCTCTGGTTCGGTGGTGGTATGTTCTTCCTCCTCTGGTTCCGTATTCTTTATCATTTGTAGTTTAATGCAGGAGCATTAAACTACAAAGGTCACAAACTGTCACGAAGAACCTGATGCAGGAGCTCTCAAGTTCTCCGTAACAATGGTCATTCTCTGGTCCATTGTTCGGTAATTCTTGCACTGCTTCTATTGGAATGAGCAGCAGCCTGGAAAATAAGAGACTGCTGGGAATCATGGGGGTACAAGTAAACACATGGGTTGTGTTAGGGTGGCTAAGAGGAAGAGCAGGTGCATGTATACTTGCGTGTACACCAATGCTAGGAGTTTAGTAAATAAATTTGATGAATTTGAGTTATTGCTCAAAACATCAAAGGCAGATATTGTTGGGATTTCAGAGACGTGGTGTCACACAGATATAAGGAATGCAGAACGGGAATTTGGGGAGTACAATGTCTACAGAAAGGATAGACAGGATAGGAAGGGAGGAGGGGTTATGCTATTAGTTAAGAAACACATAAAATCCAAGGAAGTGAAGCCAGTCGACATCGCTGGACAGTGCAGTGTCGAGTCAGTTTGGTGTGACATAAGCATTGGGAGATCAAAATTGAGAGTAGGAGTGTGCTATAGGCCTAATGACTCTGATGAGTATAATAAGAAACTGTACAGAGAAATAGAGTGGGCCAGTAAATCAGAGAGTCTTATAATGGGGGATTTTAATTTCCCAGATATTGACTGGAATTTGGGGGCTGGTCACTCACACACTAGCAAGGCTTTTGTGGATTTATTGGATGATTGTTTTCTACATCAGCATGTTCGGGAGGCAACTAGAGGGAGTAATACTCTTGATCTGATTATCAGTAGTGATTCTTCATGCATTAAAAATCTGCAGATAAATGAACCACTAGGTGGCAGTGATCATAGCGTTCTGAAGTGGGAGTTACTCAAAGAGGTAACTACCATTAGGGGTAAAGGGAAGGGGTATTGCTTTCGTAAAGGCGACTATGATGGACTGAGACAGTATTTAAATTCTGTACAGTGGGATCAACTGATGATGTTACCAACAGCAAATTCAAAATGGGAAGCATTCAAAGAACTTATCTTGCAAGCTACTAGGCTTTACATACCAACTAAGAAATATTGTCCAAGGTTTAGGCCTAAATGGATGTCAGATGAACTAATGAGGCATATGGCAGAGAAGAAAAATGCATGGGATACATACAAATTAACACGTGACACAGAAGCCTATGATAGATACAAGTTGATCTGTAACCAAGTTACAAAAGAGGTTAGGCAGGCGAAGGCAGGTTACGAGACATCCTTGGCAAGGGATGCGAAGAAAAACAGCAAAGAGTTCTTTACTTATGTAAACTCTAGAAGGAAGGGGATGAATCAGATTGGTCCACTTGATATCGATGGGTCAACTGTTGATGACCCTGCTCAGGTAGCTAACAAACTAAATGAATATTTTGCATCGACATTCACACATGAGGAGTTATTTAGCGAGGGGAAAGCCAAAGGTGTATTCAACTCTAGCAGTAAGCTAGAGAACCTTGTTATAACTGAGAGTAAAGTGGAGGAGAAATTGTTGAAGATAAACTCAAGAAAGGCACCTGGGGTGGATGGGATCTACCCAGTTATATTAAAGGAGGCAGCAAAGGAAGTAAGCAAACCCTTAGCCATAATTATGAGAGCTTCCTTGGACTCAGGGGAGGTACCCATGGACTGGAGATGTGCAAATGTGACCCCAATTCACAAGGGAGGATCAAAGGCTGACAGAAGAAATTATAGACCTGTGAGTTTAACTTCTGTTCCCGGAAAATTAATGGAGGCACTGGTTAAAGAAGCACTGCAGGATCATCTAGACAAGACTTCAGTTATAGCTCGGACACAGCATGGTTTTGTTAAGGGGAAGTCTTGTCTGACCAATTTGATTGGATACTATGATGCAGTCACAAAAGAACTGGATGCAGGGAATAACTTTGATATTATATACTTGGATCTTAGAAAGGCTTTTGATACTGTTGCACATGGAAGACTGCTGCACAAATTGGAGCAGTGTGGCATTGGAGGCAAATTGCTGCTATGGATAAAAGGGTGGTTGAGGGGGAGAAGACAGAGAGTGGTAATCAATGGGCACTGCTCATCGTGGACTAATGTTATTAGTGGAGTCCCTCAGGGTTCAGTATTGGGTCCTTTATTGTTCTCTGTATTTATAAATGATATTGATGATGGTATATCAAGCTTAATGTCCAAGTTTACAGACGATACGAAGGTTGACAGGGTTGTCAAGGACAGTACTGACACTATGCTGCTGCAACAGGATCTGGAAAGTTGAGCGGATGGCCTTGACAAATGTAAAGTACTACATATGGGAAACAGCAACCCCAGAGCAACGTATCAACTCTGTGGTACTACACTGACAGTGGTAGAGAATGAAAGGGACCTGGGGGTGG
Source organism: Mastigoproctus giganteus (assembly GCF_048544385.1). NCBI lineage: Eukaryota > Metazoa > Arthropoda > Arachnida > Uropygi > Thelyphonidae > Mastigoproctus > Mastigoproctus giganteus. The sequence continues at coordinate 41,235,848 of NC_143587.1, read as the reverse complement.
TTGTGCAGGCAGATATGAAGTTCTCTGAGCAGTGCAGACAGGCTGCAAGAGTAGCTCATGGTGTATTGTCAATGATATATAGGAATTTTTCTAGCAGGGATAAGGAGGTGATTATTCCCTTGTATAAGGCAATGGTCAGGCCACACCTAGAGTACTGTATACAGGTCTGGAGGCCTCATTTCAAGAAGGATGTAGAGCTGCTGAAACGAGTACAGAGAAGGGCAACAAGATTAGTGAATGGAACAAAGGGTGCTCTTACGAAGAAAGGCTTAAGTTTTGCGAATTACAGTGTCTGGAGACTAGGCACCAGCGAGGTGATCTGATAGAGGTGTACAAAGCCTTGAATGGTTTGAGCATGCTCAATGCTAATGGGATTCTTCCTCTTGCTCAGAATAATCACCTGAGAGGGCATAAGTTCAAATTGAGGAAAGACAGATGTAGGATAGATGTGAGGAAATTTGCCTTTAGCCAGCGGGTGGTTGGTAGGTGGAACAGACTTCCACCCCTTGTTGTGGAAGTTGATAGCCTAAATAAGTTTAAGGCTCAGCTGGACAGGTATTTCAAACGAACAGAGGGGTGAAGTGGAAGTGGTTATTTTTTATTTATTTTTTTTTTACTTTTTTTTATTATTTTTTATTTTTTGGCTGATGCTGCATAAGCTTGCTTTCTTGCATCAAATGCCTCTACTAATGCTAATGCTAATTTGAATATCCGGGAATCGTTCCAGCCACTTGGTATATAGTCTCACCCTGTAAGTTGTCATATAGGTCTCCAGCTTCGTTATTTCGTAGTATGCTTGCATGGAGTATTCATTTCGATGCTCCACTTCATCTGTTGGTGTTTTCTCCCTTTCTGGGTGGTCACTATAGCAATTGCGCAGGAAGCACTTCCAGTTGGCTGTGTTGGATGGTATTGCCCTTCTCTTGTGGTAGCCATATGGGGGACAGCACCACTTGCTCCACTGCCTTCTTCGGTAGACAGTCTCTGATTTTTTGAACCGACCCCGCTGCCTAAGGTCTGAATGCAAGTGACTTTATCCTGCGCCACACTTGATGCAGTATGATTAATATTTCTCTGCGATATCATCCATCTATGGAGGTGGACCTGTTTAGCTTTGGCTTATGTCCAGTGGTCGTTCTCGGAAGTGGCACCACATGGCACCACGTTATACCTTATTATTATTATTATTATTGCTCATATTATTTCTCCCTGATTAGGGGTTCCACCTCGTGACAGGTATTGCTACCAAATACATAGGGTGGTTATTATTATGTCTGGTGTTACTGTTGGTCTGACAGTATCCTACAGGTGTTCAGGATTGCGTCTTTCTGGAGTTCCTTGTAGGTGTTCACTGGGAGACGTATTGCTGCTAGGCTGTTATGTAGGGACTTTGGCACCATACCCGTGGTTGACACGATGATTGGGATGGTCATTACTTGTTGCATATACCACATCTCTTTGATCTCCTGTCTTAGTTTGTGTACTTCCTGATTTTTTCCCCATGGGTTTTCTGCAGGTTGCCAGTGTTAGGTGCCACTTTGTCAGTCAGCCTTTTCCTTCTTGTCCACAAATGTTATGTCCAGTCTATTGTGCGGGATTGTCTTATCCGTTATTATGACACGGTACCAGTACAGCTTGTGGGTTGGGGTCTCTAGTACTGCCTGGGGTTCGTACTTGTAGTATGGTACACTTTCTTCGATCAACTGGTATTTCCTTGCTAGCTTCTGATGTATTATTCTGGCTACCTGGTCTGTGAGTGTACTCAGTCTGGGTGATCACATTCCATCTGGCGGCGGTGTGTTGGATTGTTTCTGAGGCCAGGTGGCATCATCGACATATGTTGTCGAACACATCGTGCTCCTTGGCAATGTATTTTCTATAGTTCCTAGTGTTGATTACCTGATCTTGGATGGCAAGCACGAATCCTTCAGTCTCAGTGCGAAGAGCATCCCACTCATGAGCCATGCATTGGAAGCAATTTTATCTATGTGATCTTGGTGGAGATCATTGTAGTGTCTGTCATGGAGTGTCTTCTCTGCCCATCTGTCTAGCTTCGTTTGTACCTCCTGATGATGGGGGGGGGGGTCCTTGCTTAGGTTGAGTGGGGTATACCGCTCGTCTATCTTCCTTATGGCCTGCTGGAGTGCTGCTGCTGCTGTGTGTTTCTGGAAGTAATCCTTCAGGTGAACTATCACTGTCTTCTGTTGCTTGATGAGGTCTATCAGGCCCATTCATCCTATCTGGGCAATTGTCAGTCTCTCCACGGCATATTTTGTGTTGGCGGTTCTTCGTCATCATTGTCCTTGTCTTTCTTATGATATCCTCCAGCTCGGTGTTAGTCCAATCTATGACCCTGAAAGAGTATGTTAGCACTGGGATAGCATAGGTGTTTATGGTTTTAACTGTGTTCCCTCCATTCAACTTCGCTTTCAGCAGGCTTCTGAGTCTTGGATTGGTATTTTTTGGTCAGGCAAGCCTTAATTTTCTTGTGCTGTAATTGCTGAGCCTGCATCATCCCCAAGTATTTATGGGCCTCTCCCTTTGCCATGGCTTTGATCTCTTTACCAGTCTGCAGCTGGTAGTTTTGGTTGACTAATTTTCCCTGGTGCAATCCGTGGGTCTTGTTTGTCTAGACCAATTTCAATCCTAATATCATTGCTGAATTCTTCGGTGATCTGGATTAGTTGCTTGAGGTGCTTCTCAGTTCCGGCATAGAGCTTGATGTCATCCATGTACATCAAGTGGGTGAGGGTGTACAGGTTCTTCCTTCTTTGAGATTATATCCATACTTTTTACTGTTGAGCATGGTGGATAGCTGGTTAAGTGGTAGACAGAACGACAATGTCTTCAGAGCATCTCCCTGAAAGATTCTTATCCTGATGGGAATTGGCCTGGTTGTGATGTTTTCGACCTTACTGGTGGCACTCCATTTCGACATTGTTTCTCCTAGGAAGTTTGTCACTATTGGATTGATTTTGTGGATGTAGTAGTAGTGGCATGTGATGCAAGAAAGCAAGTGCATGAGCTTATGCAGCATCAGCCAAAAAAAAACAAAAAAACACACCATTCCCTCCAAATGCCTGTCCAGTTCCTCCTTAAATTTATTCAACCTATCAACTTCCACAACGACAGATGGAGGTTTGTTCCAGCAATTAACCACCCACTGGCTAAAGTCAAATTTCCGCACATCTATTCTACATCTGTCTTTTCTTAATTTGAATTTATGCCCCCTTAGGTTCGTAATCTGAACAAGTGGAAGGATCCCATCAGAATTCAGCGTGCTCAACCCATTCAAGGCCTTATACACCTCAATCAGATCACCGCACAGGTGCCTAGTCTCCAGCCACTGCAATCTGCAGAACTTAAGCCTCTCTTGGTAAAAGCATCCCTTCATTCCCCTCACCAATCTTGTTGCCCTTCTCTGTACACGCTCAAGTAAATCTACATCCTTCCAAAAATGAGGCCTCCAGACCTGTACGCAGTACTCAAGGTGTGGCCGGACCATTGCCTTATACAGAGGGACAATCACCTCCTTTTCCCTGCTAGCAAAATTCCTATTTATCATTGACAAAACCCCATGACCTGCCCTGGCAGCCTGTCTGCATTGCTCAGAAAACTTCGTATCTGACTGCACAATTACTCCTAAGTCTTTTTCATTTTCTACCACCTTAAGTGTAGAACCACACAGTTGGTACTTTTCTCTCGGGTTACTTCTACCCATATGCAGTACTTTGCATTTGTCAAGGTTAAACTTCAGTTGCCACTTCTTAGCCCATCTGCCCAAATTATCTAGATCCTGTTGCAGTAGCACACTGCCATTACTGTCATTAACAACCCTGCCAACCTTTGTATCATCTGCAAACTTTGACACCAAGCCTGATATACCTTCATCAATATCATTGATAAATATACAAAACAACAGTGGACCTAACACCGAACCCTGTGGGACTCCACTAATAACATTAGTCCACGAAGAGCATCACCCATTGATTACCAACCTCTGTCTTCTCCCACTTAACCATCCTTTTATCCATTGTAGCAACTTACCCTTAATACCATTCTGCTCCAATTTGTACAAGTCTTCCATGTGCAACAGTGTCAAAAGCTTTCCTGAAATCCAAATATATGATATCAAAATTATTTTTTGCATCCAGTTCCTTTGTAACCACATCATAATAACCAATCAAATTTGTCAGACAAGACTTTCCCTTAACAAACCCATGCTGTGTCTGAATTATTGCTGCAGTCTTGTCTAGATGATTCTGCAATGCAGCTTTAACCAGGGACTCCATTATTTTACCCGGAACAGAAGTTTAACTAACTGGTCTGTAATTACTCGTGTCACCCTTCGATCCCCCGTTGTGAATATGGGATACATTTGCACATATCCAGTCCATGGGAACCTCCCCTGAGTCTAAGGATGCTCTCATAATTATGGCTACAGGTTTGCTTACTTGGTTTACTGCCTCCTTTAATATAACTGGATTGATCCCATCCACCCCAGGTGCTTTTCTTATGTTTAACTTCAACAATTTCTCCTCCACTTTGCTCTCAGTTATTAAAAAATCATTAAGTACCCTGCTACAATTTGTTTACCTTCTGCCATTTTTAAACCTTAATAATTCCTCAAGTGTGAATGTAGATGCTAAATACTCATTCAGTTTGTTTGCTATCAGTGCCTCTGTTTGCATTAGAATTAGTAGAGGCATACGATGCAAGAAAGCAAGCTTATGCAGCATCAGCAACCCCCTCCTCCCATTCCATCCCCCCCCCATTTGTTCCAAATGCCTGTCCAGCTCAGCCTTAAATTTATTTAGGCTATCAACTTCTACAACAAAAGATGGAAGTATGTTCCACCAATCAACTACCTGCTGGCTAAAGGCTACTTCCGCACATCTATTCTACAAATTTGTTTATTTGTTTGTTTGGTTTTTATTAGCATTAGCAACTAAGGCCATATTGCTCCAGGATATGCGGTGGTCATTCCCTGAGCTTTCTGCATCCTCCGTATTTGATGGTGATGGGCTCAGACCGCGGTCTAATCAAGAAGTGTGTGCTACGCACTGCTGCTCCTTCCCACCTGGCTACGAAGGCGCCATATATATAAAGTGTATAGTGTGTTCGTGTCTAACGGCACCTGGGGTTTCTCCCATCTCCGTGTTGCTTTCATTGTGGGTGTAACCGTTCACTGTAAAGGCTAGAGATTTAAAAGTGTATGGATTTTGTAAGTGTAGTGTTGTGTATCATTGTTCTTCTGGCCATTTAGCTGCTAGACCCCTGCTGGGCCCAACTTGTCCAGATTATGCTCGTGGAGGCAGACCAGGTACCCAGTAATTTTAATAAATTTTCACTCTAGCAGGTCCTGCCACCTAATTTCCTGAGATTTCAGTGGCTAGGACCTAAAAAAAAAAATAATAATAATAAATAAATAATAATAAAAAATGAATAAATAAATAATAATAAAAATGAATAAATAAATAATAATAAAAAATAATAAGTAAATAAATAATAAATAAATAAAATAAATAAATAAATAAAAAGGGGGGGGGGGTGGCAAAAAACACTGGAAAAGTAGGCCAAAAGAGGTTTATATTAATGCGGTTTAATTTTGGACATTGTTGAATTTTGACATTGTGTGGGGTGTACGCTGACAGTTTAGGCAGAGTGGGGAGGGGAGGCTGAAGACTGGGGGAAAAAGACAGAAGTATGGGGATGATAGAGAAGGCGACCCCAAAAAAGTCAGTGGGGCAGTCCCAGGGCCCCGCCAGGAAAAGAAGGCGGAGGCACGGGAGGGGAGGAGACAGAAACCCGAATTCCCCGAGCCTAGGAAAGGTGATTTATAGGGAACTAGGTTAGGCACCTAGTTCAAATTGCCAGATGGCACTTGATGGGGTTTGAGTGTGTCAGTTTCCTTATCTTCTGCTGTGCGTTAATGGAACTTCTTTCTCAATCAAGGCTCCAATCAGTGGTTCAAAGCTGCGTCGTGAGTTGTGGGTGGTACTGTAGTTTCCAAGTTTGTGTCTGTGGAAGCGCCCTACGTCGGGTGAACAATTCTTGAGCAAAGTGCGCGAAGGCAGTGTAGTCTTTGGAGTCATCAAGGACGTGCTGTTCCCAGTCTTTTGGAAGATAGTGGATTTTGGTGAAGAGAGTACATCTTAAGTCCTCATAGAGCTCGCAGTCATACATTAAATGGCTCCAGCTTTCCGAGGAACCACAGTGGCATAGGGGGTCATCAATAATGCCTAGTGCTTGTAATTTCCCTTTGATGGGCCCATGGTCAGTTAAGAAGAATGTGGCATGGAGGCCAGGGGAGAACCATTTCGGCATTTCCAGATAAACCCTAGTGGTGTCAGGAATGAACTTTCTCGTAATCTCTCCTTTAGAGGAGTTGGTCCACCTGGATTGCCAGGTTTGTTGTAGGTAGTGGGCTAGGCGTTTTTTCTCTACTTTAGCTGTGTTAGCTGGGTCTGTTGTGTAATCCATGATTGATGCTGCTTTGCCCTTAGAGAGGTGATATAGCAACCCGCATCTGATGACCTCAAGGTCCAGGAGTAGCACACCAGCCGGCATCTGAATGGCGTGGGTGCTGACCGTGCACACCACCCTGGTGATGGTCAGTAGCATTGCTCGTTGTATTGTTTCAAGCTTTCTGTAATTGACTGCTGTTATGGCCTTTGTATACCAAATTCCTGCTGCGTATGTGATTATTGGTACGAAGATGGCTCTGTAGTATATGGAAAGAGTTCGTTTCTTCAATCCCCAGTCATGGCGAAAAACTCTGTTTACTAGTAATTACGGATCTTTTCACGTAGATACATCAGATGAAGGGTAAAGGATAGGTTCTTGTCCAGGATTATGTCTAGTTACTTCATTTCAGTGGCAAGCTTGACAGTTCTGCCCTGTATTTTTAGTTGTGGAGGTCTCTGGATGTCCAGCGTTCCTTTAAGAAGTATGGAGCAGGTTTTGTCCGGTGAGATCTGGAGGTTGTGCTCATTAGCCCAGTTCTGTAGGGTAGCCAGTGCTCTGTTTCCTAGCTGGTCTCTATTATCGGCTTCCAGGGTAAGGACCAGGTCATCTGCATATGCCTGAGTATTGATGTTTGCTAGGTTGGTAGAAAGGAATTTGTCTAGGACAATGTTCCAGAAGTGGGGGCCCCGTCACGGACCCCTGTGGGCAGCCCCTGTAGATTGGTCGGGTGATCTGGTTGTATGGTGTTCTGACAGTTATGCTGCGGTTCGGGAGATAGCTGTGGATGCAAAGATATAGGTTTTGGGGCAGGCTTGTGGCTCAAAGTCTACCCAGGACGCTTGACCACCAGAGTGAGTCAAACGCCCCGGCGAAATCAATTGAGATTGCAAGGAAATATTTCTTGGTAGAGCTTTTGGCGGTTGTGATGATGTTTTTCAGGGCATCCACAGCTGACCATCCCTTCCTGAAGCCATACTGGTTTTGTGACTGGAGATTGGCGCTGACATAATGAGTTGTTATTCTGCTGTGTAGATGTTCAAAAAGTTTGCTAAGGCTGGAGAGAAGAGCAATTGGGCGGTAGGAGTCTGGTCTATCTGGCGGCTTGTTCGGACTTTTTAGGATCAAGCGTACACATGCTACTTTCCATGCACTTGGGAAATATCCTACTTGGGGACAGTGGTTGAAGAGGTCCAAGATAGGGTGTAGGGTATATTCAGTTAGTTTCTTAACAATTCCTGGCTTGAGTTTGTCCAGACCAGGTGACTTACGTGTCCTCTCACACTTGTCATTCACAACAACTGGAAAGACTCAAATAGACAACATTTTCATTAGTTCCTCAGTTTTAGGCCAAGCTCTCTATTTGAGATACTGCACTAACGGCCATTCGTGACTACAGACCCTTCATCCTGAGTGCCCTGCACTCAGTAGTTGACCGATTTATTAACTTTTTAAAAACTACAAACCTCTATACACTTATATAAATGTTTTCTAATATACATTATGTCTATTTCTTTTATCAGATATTATTTTTATCTAAATTTACTTGCCTTTTAACCATTTTTTTATATTGATATATTACTGTTTATTTAACCTGTCTTTAAATATTGGATGGCGCATAATGGCCTTAGTTGTCCATGTTTCATAAAAACCAAACTAAACACGATGTCAAGTCAGTTTTTCTTTAATATGTTCACTAGAGAGAGAGAGAGAGAGAGTCACTAGCATTTCCATGCATGTCTGGCAATCATTTAGAAATCTTGGGCAAGAAATTTATTGAATTTGTCCATAGCATAATCGTATCTGACTGATGATTTTTCTCATATTGCACTGATATGAATAGGCAGTTAATGCATTAACTATCTATTAATGAATATCTGCTACTTTAAAACTAAAAGATTATTAATAATTTAAATGAGAATTACAAAAATTCAGCAGTTTTAATAAGAGTGTCTGGAAGTATCTGACTGAAAAATTTCTCTTAGTGTTCTGCTCCTGGATAGATACTTTGAACCTACTTAAATTGAAAAGAAAGTATTTTGGTCCTTTGAACTTTGAATTAGTCAGGTTTTACTGTCTTCTAATGTAACAAAAAAAATAAAATAAATAAAATAAAATAAAATAAAAAATACACAACATTATATCATATCTTGATAACCAGTGACTTCAGTTAATTCAGTTGGTTTTTTTCCCCCCAGAACTGCAGAATATAAGGCAATATGTCTGAGTTTTTCCAATTTTAAGATATTATATTAGTTATATTAAGAATTATTTTGATCCTCATATTAGACTAACTGCATGTACTAGTACAGTTTCCTGCCTCTGGCTGTGCATACATACAGTATCTGTATGTAACACTCTAGAAAAGTGATAAAAGCCAAAAATGCTTTTTATTTTATTGCACAGTAATAATGTAAAAAGACATGAAGTTTTTAACTTGAAAATTTTAACAAATATAACTACAATACCGACAACAGAGCACAACATGTTGTTTATCTTCTAATGAGAATGGTCAGCCCTGAATCTAGATAGTGACACTTATCATGTTATGATAAGTGTCACTACCTACGTCACTTTTCTTGAGAAGGTGACCTGTATACCAAACAGTAAAATGTTATTTGTTAAAAGCATTACAGAATTTTGAAAACTTTGTAATATCATATTTTAAAGGTTTTATTGTTATTGTAGATGCAGCACCATGTGACGAATGGGGAGTTTGTAGCCAAGGATGTACCCAGCTAAAACATACCCATAAGTGCGAATGTGAACCTGGATATGAACTTGAACCTGACCACTTTACTTGCAAAAGTACAGGTAAGTATCGAAATATGGAATTATACCTTTCTTTATTTCTTCTATGCTCTGTAAACCAGCAATTAAGTTTTATAAAAATAGCTCAGAAGTAGAAGAAATGAGAATGTTAGAAAATAGCAGTAAAATGATTACATTAAAATTTGTTTTACTGTTCATTATTGTACCATGACAACAAACTTAAACAAACTTGACAACAACACTAAAATTTGTTTTACTGTTTATTATTGTACCATGACAGAAAAAAACCCTCTTTTAAGATTAGGTCCAGCAACAACTAATTAGAAGATATCTATTCAATTTGATATTGAATGCCATTTCTTTAAAGTAAAGCGTATCAAATTTGGCTAGTTGGTTAGCATTCCTAGTTTAAAGACACAGCAGAATTTTATGAATGGTTTGAAGTGGATATTCAGGTATGCTAGTTAGAGAAGTTAAATTGCCAATTTTAAACATTTCTGGTTTTTTGGAGCATTCACTCACGCATTTATTAGGTGTAAATGGGATGCTAGCTTTCACTTAAGAAAATAGTCAAAAAAAAAAAAAAAAATCCATACATTACTTACTAGTTTAATGAGATGAAATTGCTATTTCGTCAGTACCAAACATTTAACAAAATTTTTTTAAAAAATTTCCAATATTAACAGAGAGATGAGAGTGAAATATAAATATTGTGCAATTCTAGAAACTAAATGGGCAGTGCCTATGAGAAATCTCTGTTTATTGGTATTATCAATGTACTGTCATTTTTATTAACATTTAATTTTAACATGTCATTTTTATTAACATTTAATTTTAACATGTCATTTTTAATTACATATGTTATAGTTGTAATAAATGTAGAAATATTATTATTATACTTTCCAAGATATGCAATGAAGCAAATTTGGTCTGGGACCAAACAGTCTCTACTTAAAATGTCAAAGTTCTTATTTTCAGCTATAATTTGTACATCTTCACTGTTAGAGGGATGGACAGGATGAATAGCTGATAGCCACTTGAATTTGGAATAATACAAGTGATTGTATTATTCCAAATGCCAACAAGTACTCATACAGAATTTCAAAGAATATTACCGAGTTAATTTATTCCAGTTACACTGATATTCCAGAGAGAGAGAGAGAGATACAACGATAATTTTCCAAATACATTACCACCACACCCTTTTGGCATCTCTCATAATGTGGATATAACTTCGCAACTGTGATGGCTTGTTGTATTACCTGGGTACCTGCTCACCCACTGATGATGAAGCCGCACAGCTTCGAAACAACATCTGGGTGGTGGTACCACTGAAAATAAATAACAGTAGTCTTCTCTGCTAGAGAAGCGTTATTTATTTGAAGTAATGCAATAGTAGCTATCTCGTTGTGAAGGCAATCACATTATGAGATACAATTAAAACGATGCCCTCTACGCTACATACGTAGTTCAAATATATGGGTTAACTATGGTGTATTTACACCAATCCTATGTAATTAATTATATTAAAAACCAAAGTATTCTAACAAAATTATTTATTAGACCAAAAACTAAATTAACTTGATTAATAAAGGTCATAAATGATAAATATTTTGACTGGCAAAGGGTGTCAGCTATACAGTGAATGAAATAGCTGAATCAAAATGTATCTACTGACATGTAAATGAATTTAATGTAATAAAAAAAAAATTATAGTAATATTTCCTTGTCCTATATTTCAGATCCAACACCGCCTTATATTATATTTTCCAATCGGCATGAGCTTCGAAGTGTTGATCTTCATACTATGTCGGTGAAACCTCTAATTTCTGGTTTAAAAAATACCATAGCATTAGATTTTTACCATTCACCAGATGGAGATATGATTTTTTGGACTGATGTTGTGGATGACAAAATTTACAGAGGATCAATGATATCAGGATGTAAGGGTTATAAATTTATATATAAAATAATGAATTTTTATGGGCTACATAATTTCTTATTATGTAATTATTTCTTGTAGTTTGGTTTAACAATACATTGGTTTTAAAATTTTACAAAGCTGGCACTATATATCATGTCTTTTTTTCTTTAGCCATGAATACGAATACCCTTAGCCACTGCTTTATAAATAAAGTATATAATATATTGTTTTGGTGATATGATAACATGCATTTTTTTTATCCCTTTTACTCTTATGATCAGGGAGATTTTTTTATCCTACGAAGCTAAACAAAATTTGCTTTGAAGGTTGAATTATTCTTCTAGATGATTAATTTGAAATTTATGCTTTTCAAATAAATATACAGTAAACTGGATTTTAAAATTTTTTGAATTTTAGTGGAGTCTATACTTGGTGGTTGATCAGTTTTAGAGGAGCATATTTCAGTAAATATTAAGCACAACATAATTATACCCATAAACATTTATAATGACTGACTTCTTTCACCTGTTTTTGCAGGCAGAAGGATTTAAAATGCATGGATAATGCAATAATCATAATTCTCATAGCAGAACATACTTATCTTTCTAATGAGTTTCTGCACTAATTTCATACTACTTTCACCAGATAGTTTTACCTATATTTTAACTTTAAAAACTTTGATTTTGTATACTACATGGCAGCTCACATCAAAAATCTTCTTTACATCTGTTTAGTCTGTATGTTGTTACTAGAGACCACCTTGGTGAGGCTATCTCGGTGAGGGACCATTAATCCTGAAACAGACTATTGTAGCAGCCTCATCTTTTATACAAATAGCCAGTCAAACTGTCAGTGAGCTATCTGTTTGAAAGTAGTGCAATATCAGGGCAACTCATTGTGAAGGAAAATTGGTTCTGCTGTAAGAATTAAGACCATTGTATTATCTATGTTTTTAACTCCTGCTGACAAAAGCAGATTAAAAGACAAAACAGACCATCTTATAAGGGGGGAAAAAAGTTACCATTTTATGCATTAATCCTTAAAGACAAATGTGATCATTGATGATAGGAGCGCCAGATTATTTTCTTAATATTTATGAATTGGGAAATGTGCAGATTTTATAGTAGTCTGGATTTCAGATTTCCTCAATTAGAGTTTACTGTAATTGGAAATGTTATGGTATAAAGATGGTTATTTTAATCTTAGTAAGAAATTAAAATAACCATTCAGGAGCATATCACTAAAAGCAGCTTGAAACAATTATTTTAAAGGAAATATCTAATTGTAAACTGTATAATCTGAGTTCTTTTGACATTGCTGTGCAGGTAACCGAAAATGGAGTATAGTGAAATCTAAGCACTTCAATCTACATATAATGAAATATGTGTGGGAAAATGCAAAAATTTGAAAAATCAGCAAAAAAAAAAAAAAAAAAAAAATTCAAAATTATTAATTTTTTTCATGTCCCCTATAATTTCAATCTTTTCTGAACACAACTGTGAAAAATTATATTCTGTATTAAAAACGTATTTTAATTAATTTTTGGAAAATTAAAACTTACTTTAGATCTGTCAGAGAGAATTCAAAGTTAAAAACTCTGCCTTTCAACCAAAATTTAAGTTTGAGGAGAGCACATCACTAACAGCAGCCCTCCTGCATTAAATGAGAAGTGTGCACATAAACAAATTGAGTCCAGTTAATGCATTAATTTTGCAAAGCTAATGAGGGTTACCAATTGGAGGAAAGAATGTGGCAGTAAAGCCAAATTATTATCATTATCTCTTTGCGGCTCATCATTCAACACACGCATATAATTAGATAACTTAATAATGAATTTGTGCTGATTGTGCGATAATTAACAAACGTTTCTAAAATTTTTTCTGGAAACAATTCAAAGAAACTGTTTTTCAACAACAGCTATTAGGAGTTTCAGTTGTGTGGACAGAGTAGATGAAGCACAAATGCCATTAGTCACGTGGAGTCAAACCAACTCCATGTGACTGAATCCAGTGTAAAGTAATGATAGATGATATAATTCCCAGGCATTTCATGGTATTTCCTCTTCCACTTGTTCAGTGACTGAATTGCTGTTCTTATTACACTGTCAGCTCTAAACACAAAGGACCATCCATATCAGTTTCACACATTACGAAGTGTGTGTGTTTTTTTTTGGTAGTTGTTGGTGCATTGGCTTCTGTGGCCATAATGCACCTCCCAAGGTTTTTGCAGTACTTTGATCCAAGCCCGAGGCAGGATTCAAACCCGCGACCTTTGGGTTGTCAGGCAGGCACTTTATCCACCCGGCTAGCCGTGTGTGTGTGTGTGTGTGTGTGTGTGTGTGTGTGTGTGTGTGTGTGTGTGTGTGTGTGTGTGTGTGTGTGTGTGTGTGTGTGTGTGTGTGTGTGTGTGTGTGTTGTGTGTGTGTGTCAGCAGTTCAGTCACTGAAGCAATGGTACAGAAAATGCATCCCTAACTAAAAACCTCAGCATTATTATAGTGAAGATTTTTATTGGTCAAATTAAAAATTTCCACAGTTAACAAATGAGTTTCTAGAAATTTTCTTAAAAAATTAATAATAAGGTGCAAACTACAGTAACCAGTTCAGATTGGCTCTCTAATGACTGCTAGAGCAAAGCTGGAACTAAACCAAAATTTTGTGTTTTACAAGGACTGTAACAAAAGTCAATAGTAAAAAAAATGTTGGTTTGATTCCCAAATTCCAAGTGGCTTCCATGTGTGCCTAGTTTTTACCTGATTGCCAACTCCTAATTAGTAGTAGTAGTGGGAAATGCAAGAAAGAAAGCTTATATGGCATCAGCTAAAAAAAAAAAAAAAACCCACAGTTCACCCATCCATACCCTCCAAGAATTTGTCTAGTTAATTCTTCCTTGAATTTATTCAACCCATGCACTTCCACAATAACAGATGGAAACCTGTTCCAGCAATCAACCATCTGTTGGCTGAAGGCAAGCTTTCACACATCTATCTGGCAACCATCCTACCACAAGTTGAATATATATCCCCTCATATGTGTAGTCTCAGCAAGTGGAAGAATTCCATTAACATTCATCTTACTCAATCTATTCAACACTTTAAACACCTCACTCAGATCTCCCCGAAGGTGCCTAGTCTAAAGATGCTGCAATTTGCAGAACTGGAGCTTTTCTAGGTAAGAGCACCCTTTTGCTCCCTTCACCAGTCTGTTCTCTTTGTATCATCTGCAAACTTGGACATTAAACCTGATATTGATGAAGGTATATCAGGTTTAATGTCCAAGTTTGCAGATGATACAAAGGTTAACAGGGTTGTTAACGACAGTAAAGACAGTATGCCGCTCCAACTGGATCTAGATAAGTTGGGCAAATGGGCTGAGAAGTGGCAACTGAAGTTTAACATTGACAAATGCAAAGTACTGCATATGAGTAGCAATAACTGAAGAGAAATATACCAACTGTGTGGTGCTACACTCAGGGAAATGGAAAGTGAAAAAGACCTGGGGGCAATTGTGCAGTAAAATATGAAGTTTGTTGGGCAGGTCATGGAGTCTTTTCAATGATATATATATAGGAATTTTGCTATCAGGAACAGGGACGTGATTATCCTGTTATACAAGGCAATGGTTAGGCCACACTTAGAATACTGTGTACAGGTCTGGAGGCCTCATTTTAGGAAGGATGTAGAGTTCCTAGAATGAGTATAAAGAAGGGCAACAAGATTGGTGAGGGGAGCAAAGGGGTACTCTTGCCAAGAAAGGCTTAAGTTCTGCAAATTTCAGCACCTTGAGAGTAGGCACCTGCGAGATGATCTGATTGAGGTGTATAAGACCTTGAATGGGTTGAGCAAGCTGAATGCTGATGGGATTGTTCCTCTTTCTCAGATTAAGAACCTGAGGGGCACAGATTCAAATTGAGGAAAGACAGTTGTAAAATTGATGTGCGGAAATTTGCCTTTAGCCAGTGGGATTGGTGGAACAGACTTCCATCTCTTGTTGTGGAAGTTGATAGCCTAAATGAATTTAAGACTGAGCTGGACAGGCATTTGGAACGAATGGTGGGGTGAAATGAAAGTGTGTTTTTTTTTTTGGCTGATGCCGCATAAGCTTGCTTTCTTGCAATGTATGCCTCTACTAATGCTCATACTATTAATGTGTATGCTAATTGATTATTTTGAAATGAAAATCAATTTGTATTTACTGTATCTTTATTTTTTCTGATAGCTTTAACCAATATTGAGGTAGTTGTACAAACTGGTTTGGCCACAGCAGAAGGTTTAGCCGTTGACTGGATTGGAGAAAATTTGTACTGGGTTGAAAGCAATTTAGATCAAATAGAAATAGCAAAATTAAATGGAAGCTTTAGGAGAACTCTCATTGCTGGTCATATGGAAAGTCCAAGAGCTATTGCGTTAGATCCTCGTTATGGGTAAGGTACATTATTTCATTTTTACTTGTATGGCGGGATAGAGTTTCTGTTTATATAATTTAATATCAGCTCATTTACATAGAAGTTCACTGATGTACAAATAAATTTGTAGTGATTAATTTATGTTACTTATGCTATTCATCAGTACTTCAGCTTATCTGCTTCTTCCTTTTAAAAAAATAACATAGAAGAAAGCAAAAAAATATTATAGGTATAGGTTTAGCATAGTGGATATAGTGTTATTGTTCTGCAGTTCCTGTGGGTTTCCCACAAATCAGCATTAAGTACTCTGTGACGCCGCACAACATTGCAAAGCCAGTTGATGTGGGTTGTGTGAGTAGTGTATTTTTTCTGTTGTTTGACTGGAGTTTTTGTTACTGGGAGGCTCGATCACCAGGAAGGAGCTTCCCAGCATCTGTCCACTGGCATGAGGAGCCGGGCCAGGAAGTGGAAAGACATCTTACAGGCCGTCCACACACTTGCAGGAGCGAGAGTGGAGAGGAGCCAAGGAAAGTGCAAAGAAGAGACAGTAACCAGGGCAATAATTAGTACCCAGAGGTACCAATCATTGCCCTGGGTCTATCTCCAATCACATCACCATTTGCTGTCCCTCGGCTAACAAATGGTGATGTGATAGGAGATAGACCCAGAGATGCAGTGAAATAGATTCCAAAGGCCAGCAGTCAAAGGTGCCTCTGTAGCCAGGTAGGCAGGAGTGGCAGTGCGTAGCACACGCTTCTTGATTAGACTGGGGTTTGAGCCCGTGATACGGCGGATGCGGAAAGGTCAGTGAATGGCCACCGCATATCCCCGGAGTAATATGGCCTTAGTTGCTAATGCTCCTAAAAAAAAACCAAACAACAACAACAACAACAGCAGTCAAGCTGTGTGACTAGTTTAATCTCATGCCGAACCACAGAGCAGCATCAGCGGGGCTCCTAGTTGGGTGGCTCCTAAGGATCATCCCACCCAGAGGTGGGCCCTGGGCCAGCAGTAAGAGTGGATTAGCATCCCAATTTTCAGTTTTGTGACTGGGAATTTCCGGGGCTGAGTATCAATTACTGCGTGGAGGAGATTGTCCAGGAGTAGTGTTAGGAGGTTGCAGGTGATGCCAGCACTGACGAAAGACCTCAGCATATCTGGTCAGTGCATAGCCAGCATTGTTAAGACTTTAATAAATTGGTTTCTGGCTGAAGTGGCTCACATCTGATGAGTATGGGCTTGGCACACCCAAGGTCCTGAGCTGGATATATCATCATTCTTCTCTTTCTTGATGATTCCCTTCTTTCTGTCTCTCTCTCTCTCTCTCTCTCTCTCTCTCTCTCTCTCTCTCTCAGGGTAACTTGGGAATTTTTTTTGGTGAAGCCTAAGCCACAGGCTTCCTCACACCGTATAGCTAATAATAAGTGATGTAGTCACTCAAAAAGGCCTCTGAGGTTGGGAGAATAGTTCATATCACGAATTTAAATAAATACACCAACCGTTTTGATTAAAATAGTTTAATACTGTAAAAATATAAAATATAAATATAATAAAATGTACCAAGCGATACAGTGGATACTGTAAAATAATATTTACAAAACTGATTTACTATAAAATAAAATAAAATTTATTACAAAAATGTTAAAATACAATAAAATATGAAAATTAAAAGTGATAAAACAATGATTGTAGCTTTCGGGGGCATCCGCCTCCTTTCTCAACAACAATGCTACTTGGACAACACATCCTTAATATCAGGTTCACGACACTCGTGACTGACCAGGCACATGTTCAGTATTTCTTTCACATGCGCCAGAACCGGAAGTGGCTCGAGAATGTGGAAACGTGAAGCGCTCATCTCTTGCAAGGACTACAGCTTCCAGGCGCCTCCGTAGCCAGGTGGGAAGGAGCAGCAGTGCGTAGCACACGCTTCTTGATTAGACCGGGGTTCGAGCCCATCACCACCAAATACGGAGGATGTGGAAAGGTCAGGGAATGACCACCGCATATCCCGGAGCAATATGGCCTTAGTTGCTAATGCTCCTAAAAAAAAAAAAAAAAACCCCAAATAACAAATAAATAAATAACTACAGCTTCCAAGATGGGGTGGAGCCGAACACCCCTATCCCTATTCATGCTACTGTTTTTGGATGAGCCAATCCACAAATGCTCCAACCACTTATGGTCCCAGAACCTGTGCGCCCGGTCAAGGATGACAGCATTCTCAGGGGAGACTTGGTGCTGTTTTTCCCAATAATGCTCAGCAATCGCGGACTTATTGAACTCTGCGGTCTGTATGGCTCTCACGTGTTCCCCAGATGGTCTTTTAGTCGCCGTCCTGTCTCCCCCACATAACCTCGGCACGTCTGGTCGGCCACGGGTGCCGTGAACCTGATACTAAAGGATGTGTTGCCCAAGTAGCATTGTTGTTGAGAAAGGAGGCGGATGCCCCCAAAAGCTACAATTATTGTTTTATCGCTTTTAATTTTTGTATTTTAACATTTTCGTAATAAATTTTATTTTATTTTATAGTAAATCAGTTTTGTAAATATTATTTTACGGTATCCACTGTATCGCTTGGTACATTTTATTATATTTATATTTTTATATTTTTACAGTATTAAACTATTTTAATCAAAACGGTTGGTGTATTTATTTAAATTTGTGAAGTGATGTAGTGTGAAGGTCTAGGAGTAGTTGGTTTCTTAAGTCTGTGTTGCATGAGTGCATCATGTGGTCCCAGTCTTCAGGTTCTCCACAGGTACAGAGGGCATCTTCAACTAGGCCGAACTCCAGAAAGCACCTTTTGAAGGACCTGTGGCCAGTTGATAGGAAGGAAGTATAGACGTTAGGGAAGAACCAAGTGGAATGTTGTTTGTTGATGTAGGATACCTCAGGGAGGAAAAGTTTGGTAGTTACACCAGTTGTGCAGTTATTCCAGTGGGTATGTACCATAAGTCTATCAGTTCTAGCCACGTACGTTTGTATTTCTGTCAGATATCGGTATCAGTACAGGTTTCTTAATGGTAGGTGAGAGGCTGATAAAAGTGCCTGAAAGTCCAAGGGGATCAGTAAGTTAGTACCTGTAGGGTGGCAGTTGATATCATTCTACATATATCGCAATTCATTTGTAGTAGCATAAGTTGTTGAATTTGCTGAATTTGATGTTGTGCATGTACTATAATCAACAGTTTAAAAGTAAAGTTCTATTTACTTTTAAAATTATTCATTAGTGGATTGAAATAAAGCACTCATGGGACAACCTGTCTTCTATATTTATGGCAACTCAGTTTTAATTGCAGGCTTCTGTTAAGTGATTAAGAAATAACAATTATGGAAATTATTATTTTCGTAATTTATTTAATGGATTACGTAATGTAAGGTTACTTCATAGATTTATCATTTGGCAACAACTTTTAATCTTTATTTTAAAATATTTTCAGAATTATTGTAATATGCAATTCTGCTGTCCCTTGGACATGCAGGGACAGTAAAATACAAGGCGTGGCTATTAAATAATGAGACTGTTGCAATAAAATAAACATAATAAAATATTTTGTACCTTACAAGTTATCCCCTTCAAAAGAATTGCTTTGGGCTTACAAACACTGTTCCGTAATGTTTCTTCCAAGCATAGAAACATTTCTGGAGGTCATCTTCTGTAAGCCATTTTTAATACTTCAGTTTTTTTTTCTGAATGTCTTCAATGTACTGAAAATGTGTTCCCTTAAGTACACTTAAGGAAGAGAAAAAAAGTCAAGTTGTTCTAGCTCAGCTTTGCATAGGACATAGTCATCTTACACATTCCTTTCTGCTGAGGATTAATGACCCTCCTATATCTGAACATTGTGACACCATTTTAATTGTCTAGCATGTTATTATTGAATGTCAGAATTTTATCAATGTGTGCCATCTGTGTTTTTGCACTTTTAGTCACCTGACTGAGCCTTATACACTCAGTCAAATTTTTTCTGACCATGAAGATATGTCTGAGATGTTTGAATTTTTAAAAATTATAAATTTATATTCATATATAAATGCATTTTAATAGTAGTCATATACACTTTTGTTTATTTACTTGCTTTATATTGAGATTTACTTGTTTCTTTTTAATTTTTTTTACATTTTGACTTGGTAACCTATTTATAGTTTACTTTTAATTTTAAATTGTAAACTTTTAATTAGACTTGGTGCACCATGGGCTAAGTTGCCCATGCACCTTTAAAAATTAAAATCAACCAAATGCAACTTGCCTTGATTGGGTCTTGTACTTGCTGTAGAACCACGGTGTTTTCAATTTTGTGGATGGTGTTAAATATTTTTATTCGCAGTTAGTTCATGTTTTCCATATGATTTCCCCTTTAGTCCTTTTTTTTTTTTTTTTTAAATCTGTTTTATAGATGACATCATTGCACAGTTCAACTCTTGGTGTCAAAGTCCAGCTTTTCACCAACAATTTCAAAAGATATAAAGCCATCACTTCATCAAGTAATAGCAACTCACTATAACATTGCCCCTGGATTCATTTCTTTATTAGTCGTGCAAGGACTCTATGAGTTTGAACTTTATTAAATGCAAATGTTGTAGATTCAGTACAGACACCTAAGCAGAGTTTTTTTAATGCATGCTAATTATTTTGTTGATGTTAAAGCTCATTATCCATTGTTTGCTTTATTTGAATATGAAAGTATGTGTGAGATTTAGATGTGGAAATAAGCAGTATAATAAGTAAAGAGGAAGCCAGTTAAACAAATTAATTTGGAACAAAAGAGAAATTAGTCGAAATGATAAAGTTAGCTGTTTATAACAGTTTTATCCTGTGGTATTTAGAACATGGTAAGAAATGAAGGAACTGATCAAAAATTAGAACTTTTTTTTCAAAAGAATTCTAAGAAAAAAAAATTAATTAACAGAAGGAAGCAATAGCAAGTTCATATTACATATATTGAAATAAGAAAAAATTCTAGGGTAACATATATATACAATCAAATTTAAAATGGTATAGACATGTTGAAAGGACAACAGAAGAAGATTAGGTAAACCGATATTCAAGGCATAAATGAATATTAATAGGCCTAATGACCAATAGATTAGGAAGAGGGATTGATGGTATTGACCAGTAATTAGAGCAAAGGGAACTTAATCTGGCTACACCTAAAGATCTAATAAGTAGGATAGTATTGAGGAAAGTAGTCAATGGAAGGGGGTAATTTGAAAGAATAATAATCATTGAGACCTAATACACCCTAAGACCTAATACAATAATAGAGACCTAATGAAGAAACTAAAGTTCTTTGATGTGTAACAATAAAGGCATGATTATTGTAAAATTAATCCATTACTCTATGGTGATATCTTTTATAGGGAAAAAAAAAAAAAAAAAAAAATTTCTTTTCATATGATATACAATTATTATGATAGGTTATATTGATACTAACCTTGGTTCATATCAGTGTCTTTTGCATGACTTCTTTTTCATATACAGGGTATCCGGGCTAGAGGTATCCAAAAATAACAGCTTATAATGCGAGAACCACTCATTATATTTTTTCAAACAAAAGCACAGTCGATAGGAAATCTCTCCAAGATTTGTTTCATCACACTGTCAAGGTCACTAGTGCAGGTGCATCACCAGTAGTCGTGCATGCACAGAAACGGCATAAGAACAGCTATTGCCTCAGTTGAGATGTGTATGCCACAGCGGTGCAGTGTGTGTGTGCTTTGGTTAGCTGAATTTCAGTCAGTTATGTGTGTTTGGCAGCATGCACAAAAGGAATGGAATGTGGATCCTCCCACATCCAAATCCATTCTTCAGTGGGATAAGATTCTAAAAGAGATGGGAAGTTTGGTTTCACAAACTGGGAAATACCCGAAAAAGCATGTGACCAATGAGACTGTGGATCAGGTGCGTGAGTCATTCTCTAGGAGCCCACGTAAATCAAATAAACTGGCTAGTAATGAACTGCAAATTCCTTGTTCAACAGTTCATGACATTGTTCACAAATGTCTCCGTTTGCGTGCATACAAACTTCAACTTCTTCAACACCAGATGATCACCGCTTAAGAGCTGATTTCGCTGCTGAGATGATCAGCCATATTGATGACAATCCCAATTATTTTGATCTGTTGTTATTCAGTGATGAATCAACCTTTCACATTTGCAAGAAAGTGAACAGACAAAATTGCTGCATTTGGGGTACGGAGAATCCTCACCAAGCGATTGAAAATGAAAGGGACACACCAAAAGTTAATGTCTGGTTAGGAGTGCACAAAAATGGTGTCATTCGTCCATTTTTTCATAGAACCGTCTCCGTTTGCGTGCGTACAAACTTCAACTTCTTCATCACCTGAAGCTAGATAATCACTGCTTAAGAGCTGATTTTGCTGCCAAGATGATCAGCCGTATTGATGACAATCCCAATTATTTTGATCTGTTGTTATTCAGTGATGAATCAACCTTTCACATTTGTAAGAAAGTTAACAGACACAATTGCCACATTTGGGGGTACAGAGAATCCTAACTAAGTGATTGAAAATGAAAGGGACACACCAAAAGTCAATGTCTGGTTAGGAGTGCACAAAAATGGCGTCATCGGTCCATTTTTTCATAGAACCCACAGTGACGGGACACACTTACCTTGACATGCTTCAGATCTTTGCTGTTCCACAGATTCCCCCAGGCGCCTCTGTAGCCAGATGGGAAGGAGCAGCAGCGCATAGCACACGCTTCTTGATTAGACCAGTGTTCGAGCCCGTCATCACCAAATACGGAGGATGCGGAAAGGTCAGGGAATGACCACCGCATATCCCCGGAGCAATATGGCCTTAGTTGCTAATGCTCCTAAAAAACAGATAACAAACAAACAGATTCCCCCAGGTTTCAGCAAGATGGTGCTCCACCAGACTTCCATCGAGATGTTACCACATTTATGAATGACACTTTTCCTGGACGATGGATCGGAAGAGGAGGCCGAACTGCCTGGCCCCCTAGATCTCTGGATATGACTCCATTGGACTTTTTTGCATGTGAGTTTATTAAAGACTGTACCAGAGAAAATTTCGTGATTTGGACAGTTTGAAACAGTGTACCGTCGAAGTAGTTGCTCTAATAATGCCTCAGATGCTGGAAAACACTTGGCAAAAGCTCAAGTATTATTTTGACATCTGTCGAGCTACAAACAGTGCCCACATTGAACTTTACTAACCTTCATAAAAACTTTGTGAGTTAATCTGTATAATAACGAAAAAATTATTTTAATACACCTTATAGATGCTGAGATATATGTGTGTGTATTTTTGGATACCTCTAACCCGGATATCCTGTGTGTTGTGTGTGTGTATATATATATATATATATATATTTAAATTCCAAAAACATATCAGATGGTGTGTTTATCATTCTGATTTTATTCCCAAATGTGGGAGAATAATAATGGTAAACTCTTAATTTTTTGAAATAGTGTATTGTTTTGGACTGACTGGGATAAAGAAGCACCCCGAATAGAACAAGCATCTATGAGCGGAGATAGCAGGAAAGTAGTATTTCGAGTTGATGATGTAATTGATGGTGCCTGGCCAAATGGACTTACATTGGATTATATAGCTCTTAGAATATACTGGATTGATGCCAGGTGAGTAAAATGATTTATATGATATTATTTTGATTAATAGATATTTATCATATTGCAGACACTATGTTACATATTATGAAATGGTAATAATGCAGACTGAATAAACTGGGCCTGAAAGTATTCTTATTATTTTCAGATCAGACTCTATCCATTCAGCAAAATATGATGGATCGGAACATCATGAAATTCTTAGAGGACATGAAGCACTCTCCCATCCATTTGCTATTGCACTATATGATAATTATGTATACTGGACTGATTGGAGAACTAATTCAGTAATCAGGGTACAGTATTTTGATAGCTGTTCGTTATGTTTTATTTTATTAGATACGTTAGGAAACAACTATTATTAAAGTAACGCATGCAAGTAATAAATATACAAGTTATACAATTTGATAGTATGAGCCAGAGCTATAATGCCCAATGCATTCTATATTGATATCAATATTTGTAAAAGAATAAGAGAAGTTTACCTCAATACGATACGTAGAACACTTTAGTATGATACTCTCCAGAAATTATAACGAAAACAATTAAAAAATCGAAAATCTTACATTACAGTAAGAAATAATTAACAATAATTAAAAATCAAATGAACACAATTAAAAATCAATTTAACACAATTAAAAATAAAGTAAAAAATTAATTTAATGAAAAAAATTGCAAAACGATTTTCCTTCCTGAAGCTGACAATGCTTTTCGACCATATGTCATGATCACAGGAATGAAAATTATCGAGTAGGGGTGAGCATGGAACTTAAATAGGGATTATTTGTCTTCTTAAAGGACCATAAGTCCGAGATTTGATAAGGCCAGCGAACATTAACAGAATTGTCATGTAATTTAATTTCGACAGTTTCTACAATTAATTGTAAAGCATTGTCAGCTTTAGGAAGGAAAATCATTTTGCAATTTTTTTCGTTAAATAAATTTTTTCTTAATTTTAAATTACGTTAACTTGTTTTTTAATTGCGTTAAATTGATTTTTAACTATTGGTAATTATTCCTTACTGCAATGTAAGATTTTCGATTTTTTAATTGTTTTCGTTTTCATTTCTGGAGAGTTATGGAAGTGTTCTACGTATCATATTGAGGTGAACTTCTTGTTTCTTTTACAAGTTATACAAATAATGAATAGTATAAGTATTAGTGATACATGAGGTATACAACAGTAATAGAATTGCATTTTGAGGTGCCCGTACAATTATAGCTAAATTTTTAGTCACTTTGTCTTTGAGGTAATCATGATTTCAGTATATTTTTTGATATTTGGAAAATCCAGTACTCTTTGTTGTTCTGTGTGAAATGTGGGATGGTCTGGTTTTTTTTTTTTTTTTTTTTTCCCTTTTTAATTGCGCTACAGTTGCTATTTAAGTTTTTTTTTTTTTTTTTTTTAAATCAATGAAATGATGAGCAAAAAAAAAAAAAAAAACAAATTTTGTTTACTATATTTCAAAAATTCTTTATTGATATTTTTGCAAATATTTTGTCTTGGAGGTAATCATGATTTCAGTATATTTTTTGATATTTGGAAAATCCAGTACTCTTTGTTGTTTTGCTGTTCTGTGTGAAATCTGGGATGGTTTGGGTTTTTTTTTTTTCCCCCTTTTTAATTGTGCTACAGTTGCAATTTAAGTTTTTTTTTTTTTTTAATCAATGAAATGATGAGCAAAAAAAAAAAATTTTGTTTACTATATTTCAAAAATTCTTTATTCATATTTTTGCAAATATTATCTGACAGGCAAATAAATGGAATGGTACTGATGTGCGAGTTGTCCAAAGAGCAATCACCCAGCCGTTTGACATTCAGATATATCATCCATCTAGACAACCTAAAGGTAAGAATGTGAATAATTTGCATTAGCCTGACATCTAAGTTTTCTTTGTGTCATTATTTATGGTTTTTGGGGTAAAATTGCAGTTCCTTTTCTTATTCTTATTTGTTATTTTTATGTTCCTAATAGTAAATAGCTGTTTTATTGATTATAATCTGTTTTTCTAAAAGTATAATATAATAGGATACTTATGAAAATGATAAAAAATATGGCACATTCTTTCATTAATCATAGATAAGTCATTTAGATATATGAAACACCTTTATGACACCTTAATGATTTTAAAAATTTACATTCATAAAATGCAGTATCCAGTGAAGCTGACTTTCACCGAAACACTGTAAAAAAGTTTTTTAGGAATAGAAACCTTCAAATTAACAAGGTTCAATAGCTTTTACTCTACTCAATAGCATTTACTCTATATCGAAAGGGTGCAAGAATATTTGCTGATGCTATTGAGGCAGTGTTAGGTGGGTCGGAAAACTGCTTCCTTGGGGAGATACAAGGACTAATAGATTAACAGTAGCCACAGGCAGAGGTGAAAGTGATCCTTGCACTGCTTCTATTGAAATGAGCAGCAGCCTGGAAAACAAGATGCAAGGTATTTCAGAGACTGCTGGGAGTCATTGCGGTACAAGTAAACACATGGGTTGTGTTAGGGTAGCTAAGAATAGGAACAGGTGCATGTATTCTTGGGTGTACACCAATGCTAGGAGTTTGGTAAATAAATTTGATGAATTTGAGGTATTGCTCAAAACTTCAAAGGCAGATATTGTTGGGATATCAAGACATGGTGTCACACAGATATAAGGAATACAGAACTAGAATTTGGGGAGTACAATGTGTACAGAAAGGACAGACAGGATAGGAAGGGAGGAGGGGTTATGCTATTAGTTAAGAAACACATAAAATCCAAGGAAGTGAAGCCAGTCGACATTGCTGGACAGTGCAGTGTCCAGTCAGTTTAGTGTGACATAAGCATTGGGAGATCAAAATTGAGAGTAGGAGTGTGCTATAGGCCTAATGACTCTGATGAGTATAATAAGAAACTGTACAGGAAAATAGAGTGGGCCAGTACATCAGAGTGTCTTGGGGGATTTCAATTTCCCAGATATTGACTGGAATTTGTGGGTTGGTCACTCACACACTAGCAAGGCTTTTGTGGATTTATTGGATGATTGTTTTCTACATCAGCATGTTCGGGAGGCAACTAGAGGGAGGCAACTATACTTGATTTGATTATCAGTAGTGATTCTTCATGCATTAAGAATCTGCAGATAAAGGAACCACTAGGTGGCAGTGATCACAGTGTGCTGAAGTGGGATTTACTCAAAGAGGTAACTACCATCAGGGAAGGGATATTGTTTTCGTAGAGGTGGCTACGATGGTCTAAGACAGTATTTAAATTCTATACAGTGGAACCAACTAATGATGTTACCAACAGCAAATTCAAAATGGGAAGCATTCAAAGAACTTATCTTGGAAGCTACTAGGTTTAACATACCAACAGGGGGTTCACATCTGGTGAGTATGGGCTTGGCACACCCAGGGTCCTGATCTGGATATCATCATTCTTCTCTTTCTTGGTGATTTCCTCTACTTCTCTCTCTCTCTCTCGAATTTTTTTTTATGCTGGTGCAGCATAAGCCTCAGGCTTCCTTATACCATATGGCTGCTAATAATAATAATAATAATAAGAAGAAATATTGTTCAAGGTTTAGGCCTAAATGGATGTCAAGGGAAAGTCTTGCCTGACCAATTTGTTTGGATACTATGATGCAGTCACAAAAGAACTGGATGCCGGGAATAACTTTGATATTTGGATCTTAGAAAGGCTTTTGATGGGGAGAAGACAGAGAGTGGTAATCAATGGCCACTGCTCATTGTGGACTAATGTTATTAGTGGAGTCCCTCAGGGTTCAGTGTTGGGTCCATTGTTGTTTTCTGTATTTATAAATGATATTGATGATGGTATATCAAATTTAATGTCCAAGTTTGCAGACGATACAAAGGTTGGCAGGGTTGTTAAGGACACTACTGACGCTATGCTGCTGCTGCAACAGGATCTGGAAAGGTTGAGCAGATGGGCTGAGAGGTGGCAAATGAAGTTTAACATTGACAAATGTAAAGTACTACTTATGGGAAACAGTAACCCCAGGGCACCGTATCAACTCTGTTGTACTACACTGACAGTGGTAGAAAATGAAAAGGACCTGAGGGTAATTGTGCAGGCAGATATGAAGTTTTCTGAGCAGTTCAACGGGCCGCAAGAGTATCTCTTGGTTTCTTGTCAATGGTATAGAGGAATTTTTTTAGCAGGGATAAGGAGGTGATTATTCCCTTGTATAAGGCAATGGTCAGGCCACACCTTGAATACTGTATACAGGTCTGGAGGCCTCATGTCAAGAAGGATGTAGAGCTGCTGGAACGAGTACAGAGAAGGGCAAGATTAATGAATGGAACAATGGTTGCTCTTACAAAGAACGTTTTGCAAATTAGTGTCTGGAGACTAGGCACTGGCGAGGTGATCTGATAGAGGTGTATAAAGGCTTGAATGGTTTGAGTATGCTCAATGCCGATGGGATTCTTCCTCTTATTCAGAATAATCACCTGAGAGGGCATAAATTCAAATTGAGGAAAGACGAATGTAGGATAGATGTGTGGAAATTTGCCTTTAGCCAGCTGGTAGTTGGTTGGTGGAACAGACTTCCATCCCTTTTTGTGGAAGTTGATAGCCTAAATAAATTTAAGGCTCAGCTGGACAGGTATTTCGAACGAATGGAGGGGTGAAATGGGAGTGTTCTTTTTTTCTTTTTTTTTTTTTGGCTGATGCCGCATAAGCTTCCTTTCTTTTATCATATGTCTCTACTAATTCTAATGGTAAAATGCTAATTTGATAATTGATAATTCTCAATAACATATGGATAGGCCTAACTCATTAGCAGTTGCACAGAAGCTGCATTCCAGCCCAAAATATGAAAAGTGCCTTTGATTTTTTTTTTTTTAATTTCCTGGTTATTTTTATATGTGCTGCAAAAGTAATAGATGTTTGTAATGGCATTACTTATTTTTATTATTAATTTTTTTAAATTCATTATTTATTTATTTATTATTATTTTTTTTTTTTGAATTTTAGTTTACATAAGTCATGGCATAGGGTGATTTTTTTTTTTTTTTATTATTTTTTTATTGATCAAATTTAGCAGCTTAAAGCGTGCTGTGATCAAATAATGATTTGCAGAATTAAGCAATATTATATATTGTTAAAGGAATTGTTGCAAACTACAATAAATAATGCTGAAGAGCATTATTTATGGGTTTTACCTCCTTGGACCACTTTCGGTAGGTACTATCCATGGCTGGCCATGAGCACCCCACGAGCCATGCCATTTCAGATATGCTCTGATCCAGTCGTCTGGCCATTACAATTTGGCCTTTGTCAAACTCGTTTAAGTCCGCTGTCTTTGCCATCTGAAGAACAAGAGTAACACTGATTAAAGGAGCTCAGTATCAGGTGTTTTTTATATTGTTTCCCGACCCGCGCACACACTCTGTAGTTCACCTGCAGTTGCTTCAATTTGCATAACGACTTGCTGGTCATAATGTTTTGGCTCATCAGTGTACACTTGCTGGCCTTGGGCTTTTTGCCTTTTCAGATGCTACAGCAGCATATAATTGGAGACAACAATTAATCAAATACACCTTGACCTCTTCAGCATTAGTCATTGCAGTTTGCAACAGTTCCTTTAATGTTGCTTAATAGTGTATAGGTTTGCAAATCAAATTTAGTAGCTTATATTGTTAATATCCTTGGAAATCTGAAGCAGCTAGCTTCAGATTTCCCCTTGGAGGAAACTGTATGGTGAAAAGTTGGACTTTTTAAAAGTTGAGATGTTATGAAAATGAAGTGTTTGCTTTTTTTTCTTTAATAATTAAAATAACAATAATATTGTTTTTATAATGTGATAATTTATTTTTACAGTATTTTGAGTTGACCTGACAAAAGAAAATTTACATAGGAATACATCTATTATAAAAGTAAATGTATTTCAAAAGCACTACCAGAGAAATATAAATATAAAAGACTACAGTGAATTGTAGTCTTCTATATGTATATTCCCCTGTTACCTCTAGAGTGTTGCTCTGCTAATTTTTATATATATTTTTTTTGTATTTTGTTGTGATGTTATAATTCATTTTTTGCATTATTTTAGGTAAGTAGTCAGCGTCAGATATCTGCATGGAAAAAAAATTTATCATGATAAGTTGAAGTTTTGAGGTAGCCACTCATCTGCACACTGACATCTTTTCTGTTTACCACTAATATTCTCATTCATCTATTCTCTAAATACACAAGCAATATTCAAAGGTGGTGGTGGTGGTGGTGGGGGGGGGCATATATTTGTAACCAGAAATATTATTTAGCTGTTAAAGACATTCCATCAGTGCAACATTTACATTTCAACATGTCTTGCAAAATGTTTATCAGATAAACCATCGATAGACTCCTTAAAAAAAAAAAAAAAGAAAGAAAGAAAAATCATTTGTCCATGAACTGAATGGCTACTTAAATTGTAATCCACTGGCCATTTTGAAAATGGCCATCTTTCACCCAACAGGATTTTTCATTGTTTTGTTATCACTCATTGTTGTTTCCTTTAAATGGAAGCACACTTCATTAATGAAGCAGATGTCTAATAAAATAGTGAGGTTCTGTATCTTCATTGAAAAATTTCCCTCGCAAAATTCAGCTCTTTTGTTATTTTGATCCTCTGTAGTTCTTGAATAATTTATGCATTTTTAGCACTATATATATATATTTTTATATGAGTAATATGGAAAGAAAGAAAGTTAATAAATTATAAAAAAGTGTAACTAATACGTATGGGCCAATGCACTTGCTAGAGCAGTTACACATTACGACCATAATGTGTATAAAATATGTTGTGTAATGTTGAAGACAATTCAAGCAGACAATACCAAGATGGATTTAAAGAAATGCAAGTGATAAAGAAAGGTTAGTAAAGTAAGGTATGATATATAAATATATATATATACAAAAAAATTAAAATATATACATAAAACTTATCGTTGTCTACCCATAACCTAGGTGACTTCAACTGGGGCCAACCACCCAGACTGAAGTTAAAAAACAACGAGGAGTACTCTATTTCTGTAATGATCAATATCTGCTAAGATATATAAATTCAGAGATTAAGTAATTTGAATCTAAACGATTTAAAGGTAGTTAAAAATTTTTAGAATCAAAAGAAACATAGTATAAATGCAAGTGCATATTGAACATTGTTGACCCGACAGAGAACATAATTTAATAATTAAAATAAGAATTAATATAAAGTATAAGGCATATCTACTATATCCAGGACATAATGTAGTAACAACAATAGTCGTTATGTAATAACAATCCCTCTAGTGAGTTAATATACATGTGGTGACCCGTATGTGATGGATATGGTAAAAATAAAAAATTAATTAAAATTAAGTTATCGCAAAGAGAAACGTGCAGATAGTAAGCTGAACAAAAACTAATAGAGTAGGAATAATAGAACCTGAACTCCATGTAGGCAGAAATATAGTAGTACAAATAAGTAGTAGTTTCGCCTACATCCTCGGATTACCCTAATAATTTTGGAGAAATAAGAACGAAGAGTGTAGGACAGCTTAAAGACAATGCAAGATATAAGTTGTAGCTCGGGTAAGCCCGGGATCGCAAACCCATTCCTATAGCACTGCAGGATCATCTAGACAAGACTTCAGTTATAGCTCGGACACAGCATGGTTTTGTTAAGGGCAAGTCTTGCCTGACCAATTTGATTGGATACTATGATGCAGTCACAAAAGAACTGGATGCAGGGAATAACTTTGATATTATATACTTGGATCTTAGAAAGGCTTTTGTTACTGTTGCACATGGAAGACTGCTGCACAAATTGGAGCAGTGTGGCATTGGAGGCAAATTGCTGCTATGGATAAAAGGGTGGTTGAGGGGGAGAAGACAGAGAGTGGTAATCAATGGACACTGCTCATCGTGGACTAATGTTATTAGTGGAGTCCCTCAGGGTTCAGTGTTGGGTCCATTATTGTTTTCTGAATTTATAAATGATATTGATGATGGTTTATCAAGCTTAATGTCCAAGTTTGCAGATGATACGAAGGTTGGCAGGGTTGTCAAGGACACTACTGACACTATGCTGCTGCAACAGGATCTGGAAAGGTTGAGCAGATGGGCTGAGAAGTGGCAAATGAAGTTTAACATTGACAACCCAAGCACGGTACTAAGTACTATAGGTTCTAATACCTCTCGTGTTTGGGGTTCACATAAAAAAAAAAAAAAGGCGCCTCCGTAGCCAGGCAGGCAGGAGCAGCAGTGCATAGCACATGCTTCTTGATTAGACTGGGGTTCGTGCCCTTGAGCCACCAAATACGGACGATGCGGAAAAGGTCAGGGAATGACCACCGCATATCCCCGGAGCAATATGGCCTTAGTTGCTAATGCTCCTAAAAAAAAAAACCAAACATTGACAAATGTAAAGTACTACATATGGGAAACAGCAACCCCAGAGCAACGTATCAACTCTGTGGTACTACACTGGCAGTGGTAAAGAATGAAAGGGACCTGGGGGTGGTTGTGCAGGCAGATATGAAGTGCTCTGAGCAGTGCAGATGGGCTGCAAGAGTAGCTCATGGTGTATTGTCAATGATATATAGGAATTTTTCTAGCAGGGATAAGGAGGTGATTATTCCCTTGTATAAGGCAATGGTCAGGCCACACCTAGAATACTGTATACAGGTCTGGAGGCCTCATTTCAAGAAGGATGTAGAGCTGCTGGAACGAGTACAGAGAAGGGCAACAAGATTAGTGAATGGAACAAAGGGGTGCTCTTACAAAGAAAGGCATAAGTTTTGCAAATTACAGTGTCTGGAGACTAGGCACCAGCGAGGTGATCTGATAGAGGTGTATAAAGCCTTGAATGGTTTGAGCATGCTCAATGCTGATGGGATTCTTCCTCTTGCTCAGAATAATCACTTGAGAGGGCATAAATTCAAATCAAGGAAAGACAGATGTAGGATAGACGTGCGGAAATTTGCCTTTAGCCAGCAGATGGTTGGTTGGTGGAACAGATTTCCATCCCTTGTTGTGGAAGTTGATAGCCTAAATAAGTTTAAGGCTCAGCTGGACAGGTATTTCGAACGAACAGAGGGGTGAAGTGGAAGTGGTTTTTTTTCTTTTGGTTTTTTTTTTTTGGCTGATGCTGCATAAGCTTGCTTTCTTGCATCAAATGCCTCTACTAATGCTAATAGTAGGACCCCTACGCTGTATTTCCAATGTTATGTAAGATATGAATTTAAGATAAAAGTTGTGAATAGTGTTTAAAGTACAATAATGTACAATAAAGCTATCCCATAAAGTCCTAAGTCCAAATTAATAGAATAAGGGTACATTAAACATACAGAATTTACCTTTAGGCCAATAAGGAAGATAAGATTCTAGAATAAACATATCCAGTATAATAAATCCATATCTTACATACTATTGTAATTATTTTACAGACTGATGTAATGTTTAATCGATAATTTGATGGCATTAATCTGATGTGGAACTCTTTTCCTACTTTTCCCTGCAATTCCATTCAAACATTTTCCAGTTTACCTTTTATTATTACTTATTACAGAAAAGTCTAAATATATATATATACTTAATGATCACTGAATTATGACCACCAACCTAATACCGTGTTGGGCCACTGTTTGCAAAGTTAATAGCTGCTATTCGCCTAGGGTTTGACTTCACTTGATGTTTGAAGACATTCATAGGAATCTGCAGCCATGCTGCCTACATGGCTTTCCACACTGTTAGAATAGCTGATGGTGCATACGCCTCACTTCCTGTTCCAAAACATCCCAATTGGATTGAGGTCTGAAGAATTTGGAGGTCAATCAAAATTAGCATTAGCATTAGCATTAGTAGAGGCATTTGATGCAAGAAAGCAAGCTTATGCAGCATCAGCCAAAAAAAAAAAAAAAAAAAACCACTTCGACTTCACCCCTCTGTTCGTTCAAAATATCTGTCCAGCTGAGCCTTAAACTTATTTAGGCTATCAACTTCCACGACAAGGGTTGGAAGTCTGTTCCACCAACCAACCACTCGCTGGCTAAAGGCAAATTTCCGCACGTCTATCCTACAACTGTCTTTCCTCGATTTGAATTTATGCCCTCTCAGGTGATTATTCTGAGCGAGAGGAAGAATCCCATCAGCATTGAGCATGCTCAAACCATTCAAGGCTTTATACACCTATATCAGATCACCTCGCTGGTGCCTAGTCTCCAGACACTGTAATTTGCAAAACTTAAGCCTTTCTTCATAAGAGCACCCCTTTGTAACATTCACTAATCTTGTTGCCCTTCTCTGTACTCATTCCAGCAGCTCTACATCCTTCTTGAAATGCGGCCTCCAGACCTGTATACAGTACTCTAGGTGTGGCCTGACCATTGCCTTATACAAGGGAATAATCACCTCCTTATGCCTGCTAGAAAAATTCCTATATATCATTGACAATACACCATGAGCTACTCTTGCAGCCCGTCTGCACTGCTCAGAGAACTTCATATCTGCCTGCACAAACACCCCCAGGTCCCTTTCATTCTCTACCACTGTCAGTGTAGTACCACAGAGTTGATACGTTGCTCTGGGGTTGCTGTTTCCCATGTGTAGTACTTTACATTTGTCAATGTTAAACTTCATTTGCCACCTCTCAGCCCATCTGCTCATCCTTTCCAGATCCTGTTGCAGCAGCATAGTGTCAGTAGTGTCCTTGACAACCCTGCCTACCTTTGTATCGTCTGCAAACTTCGACATTAAGCTTGATATACCCTCATCAATATCATTTATGAATACAGAAAACAATAATGGACCCAACACTGAGCCCTGAGGGACTCCACTAATAACATTAGTCCACAACGAGCAGTGTCCATTGATTATCACTCTCTGTCTTCTCCCCCTCAGCCACCCCTTTATCCACAGCAGCAATTTGCCTCCAATGCCACATTGCTCCAATTTGTGCAGCAGTCTTCCATGTGCAGCAGTATCAAAAGCCTTTCTAAGATCCAACTATATAATATCAAAGTTATTCCCTGCATCCAGTTCCTTTGTGACTGCATCATAGTATCCAATCAAATTGGTCAGGCAAGACTTCCCCTTAACAAAACCATGCTGTGTCCGAGCTATAGCTGAAGTCTTGTCTAAATGATCCTGCAGTGCTTCTTTTACTAGTGCCTCCATTAATTTTCCTGGAACAGAAGTTAAACTCACAGGTCTATAATTACTTGTGTCAGCCTTTGATCCTCCTTTGTGAATTGGGGTGACATTTGCACATCTCCAGTCTGTGGGTACCTCCCCTGAGTCCAAGGAAGCTCTCATAATTATGGTTAATTAAGTACACAAAGCTGTTTGGCTTTTTATACTGTGAGCTCTGTGGTCTGTTCTGGAAGGTGGTCACAGTTCAGTGATTACTGAATATATGTATACAGTGCCATAACTAATTCCTGTCTCATAAGCAACTTTTCAAACAGGTCACTCAGACTATTCACACATATAACTAAAAGAGCTGATGCTGGTGCAGATGTAAAGGAATATCCAGACTGAGACATTGTCTACAGTACTTCTAAGATCTGTTATATCAGTAACATTCTAGTAAATTTTTTGCAAACACGTGGCTCAGCTTGAACATGAATTTTGGAATAGAGCTGATCGAATTCATTACAGGCCTGCTAGAAATCAGTGGTAATTTTGAATTATATGTAGTAATACTGGCTGAGCTTTCTCTTGCTTTGTATCAACTGACAATCTTAGTGTTGAAAAATCCATACCAGAAAAGACAACATAACAACAGAAATTCAAATCATGGTGCTAACACAGCAGAACTACACAAGATTTCACAAAATTATCTGCTGCTGCTAGCATGAAGATCCTGTGATGTTACTGAATCCTCCTACTGGTTTAGGCCTAAATGGTTATCGAATGAACTAATGAGACTCGTAACAATGAAGAAAAATGTATGGGATGCATATAAATTATCAAGCGACTCAGAAGCCTATGGCAGATATAAGCTAGTTT
The DNA here is from genome assembly GCF_048544385.1 of Mastigoproctus giganteus. Lineage (NCBI taxonomy): Eukaryota > Metazoa > Arthropoda > Arachnida > Uropygi > Thelyphonidae > Mastigoproctus > Mastigoproctus giganteus. The sequence goes on along the minus strand of NC_143587.1, from coordinate 41,200,683 downwards.
GTAATCAGGTCACAAAGGAGGTTAGGCAGGTGAAGGCAGATTATGAGATATCCTTGGCAAAAGATGCTAAGAAAAACAGCAAGGATTTCTTTACTTATATAAACTCTAAAAGGAAGGGGATGAATCTGATTGGTCCAATTGATATCGATGGATCGACTGTTGATGATCCTGCCCAGATAGCAAACAAACGGAATGAGTATTTTGCCTCTACATTCACACACGAAGAGTTATTAAAGTTTGGAAATGGCAGAAGTTATCAAATTGTATTAGCATTAGCATTAGTAGAGGCATTTGATGCAAGAAAGCAAGCTTATGCAGCATCACCAAAAAAAAAAAAAAAAAAAACCCACTTCCTCTTCACCCCTCTGTTCGTTCAAAATATCTGTCCAGCTGAGCCTTAAACTTATTTAGGCTATCAACCTCCACTACAAGGGATGGAAGTCTGTTCCACCAACCAACCACCCGCTGGCTAAAGGCAAATTTCCGCACATCTATCCTACATCTGTCTTTCCTCAATTTGAATTTATGCCCTCTCAGGTGATTTTTCTGAGCTAGAGGAAGAATCCCATCAGCATTGAGCATGCTCAAACCATTCAAGGCTTTATACACCTCTATCAGATCACCTCGCTGGTGCCTAGTCTCCAGACACTGTAATTTGCAAAACTTAAGCCTTTCTTTGTAAGAGCACCCCTTTGTTCCATTCACTAATCTTGTTGCCCTTCTCTGTACTCGTTCCAGCAGCTCTACATCCTTCTTGAAATGAGGCCTCCAGACCTGTATACAGTACTCTAGGTGTGTCCTGACCATTGCCTTATACAAGGGAATAATCACTTCCTTGTAGCAGGATACTTAATGATTTTGTAATAACTGAGAGCAAAGTGGAGGAGAAATTGTTGAAGTTAAACATAAGAAAAGCACATGGGGTGGATGGGATCTATCCAGTTATATTAAAGGAGGCGGGAAAGCAACCAAGCAAACCTTTGGCCATAATTATGAGAGCATCCTTGGACTCGGGGGATGTTCCCACGGACTGGGGATGTGCAAATGTATCCCCAATTCACAAAGGAGGATCTAAGGGTGACACGAGTAATTACAGACCACTTAGTTTAACTTCTGTTCTGGGTAAAATAATGGAGTCACTGGTTAAAGATGCATTGCAGGATCATCTAGACAAGACTGCAGCAATAATTCAGACACAGCATGGGTTTGATAAGGGAAAGTCTTGTCTGACAAATTTGATATGATATTATGATGTGGTTACAAAGGAACTGGATGCAAAAATAATTTTGATATCATCTATTTGGATTTCAGGAAAGCTTTTGACACTGTTGCGCATGCAAGACAAATTGGAGCAAATTGGAGCAGAATGGTATTAAGGGTAAGTTGCTACAATGGATAAAGGGATGGTAAGTGGGAGAAGACAGAGGGTGGTAATCAATGGGTGCTGCTCTTCGTGGACTAATGTTATTAGTGGAGTCCCACAGGGTTCGGTGTTGGGTCCACTGTTGTTTTGTATATTTATCAATGATATTGATGAAGGTATATCAGGCTTAATGTCGAAGTTTGCAGATGATGCAAAAGTTGGTAGGGTTGTTGATGACAGTAATGGCAGTGTGCTACTGCAACAGGATCTAGATAATTTGGGCAGATGGGCTAAGAAGTGGCAACTGAAGTTGAACCTTGACAAATGCAAAGTACTGCATATGGGTAGAAGTAACCCCAGAGAAACGTACCAACTGTGTGGTACTACACTTAAGGTGGTAGAAAATTAAAAAGACCTGGGAGTAATTGTGCAGGCAGATATGAAGTTTTCTGAGCAATGCAGACAGGCTGCCAGGGCAGGTCATGGGGTTTTGTCAATGATATATAGGAATTTTGCTAGCAGGGAAAAGGAGGTGATTATCCCTCTGTATAAGGCAATGGTCAGGCCACGCCTTGAGTACTGCGTACAGGTCTGGAGGCCTCATTTTAGGAAGGATGTAAATTTACTTGAGCATGTACAGAGAAGGGCAACAAGATTGGTGAGGGGAATGAAGGGATTCTCTTACCAAGAGAGGCTTAAGTTCTGCAAATTGCAGTGGCTGGAGACTAGCCACCTGTGCGGTGATCTGATTGAGGTGTATAAGGCCTTGAATGAGTTGAGCACACTGAATTCTGATGGGATCCTTCCCCTTGTTCAGAATACAAACCTAAGGGGACATAAATTCAAATTAAGAAAGGAGAGATGTAGAATAGATGTGTTGAAATTTGCCTTTAGCCAGCAGGTGGCTAATTGCTGGAACAAACTTCCATCTGTCGTTGTGGAAGTTGATAGGTTAAATAAATTTAAGGGGAAACTGGACAGGCATTTGGAGGGAATGGTGTGATTTTTTTTTTTTTTTTTTTTGGCTGATGCTGCATAAGCTCATACACTTGCTTTCTTGCATCACATGCCACTACTATACTACTACTACTACTGCCAGTTTTGAATAATAAGATTATGAAATTTTAAGAAAAATTTCATAATCATTAATTTCATAATGAAATTATCAATATATTTTTACAAAATAGGATTATCATTAAATTTTCCTGTCAACAAACTGTTGTGATCCTTCATGTGTTTGTCCAAAAAAATTGGTAGTGTTGAGAATATTTTTAGAATTGATATACGTTTTAAATTAAAAATAAGATATTATTTTAAACAGTTTTTAGTCTGGTTTGAAAGCGAGAAAAATTGAAAACTGTTAATTTAGAATTTCTTCCTTTTCTCTTAATTCTTTATTGTTCTTTTATGTTTTGGTGTAATAAAAATAGCCTCATGTGTATAATAAAATAAAATTAATTTTGCTTGTAAAAGTTTATGTAAGTTTACAGAAAAGTTTGCAAAAGATTTCTGTTACAGGCATCCTGAAAAGTCCATGTAGTGAAAACAATGGAGGATGTTCACATTTATGTGTATTGTCTTTTAATAACACCTTTCATTGTCATTGTCCTCATGTTATGAGACTTGCTCCAGATGGAAAAACTTGTTTGAGTAAGTATCTTATTTTGAGTAAGTATCTTTTGAATGAATTAAGATGATAACTTCATCTTAATTCATTCATAAGTTGATATCAATTGTTAATAAATAAAATTATCCACATCATTTTGTGCAAATTTTACTGTCAACAACATGAATGTTCAAAGTAAAGCATTATGTTTTTGAAAATCTATGCAAAAATCTTTAAAAAAATTGCAATTTTTTTTGTGCAGTATATAGAAATTAATTCCTGCTTAAGTAACATATAATCAAAATAGTTACTAAACACTGATAATCATAAATTAAAACATGTAATTGTAAGTAGAAAATGCAGAAGCAATAATTTATTTTTATGAGTCCTGTCTCTACCCTAAAGTGAATTGTTATATATGTTGGTGGACAAATAGAGTGGAAATACATATCACTCTTTGAAAAAAACATTATACTTGCTAGACTATATTTTACTTAATCGAATTCTATTTGCTACTGCACAAGTCCACCAAGATAAAGTGTTGGGGAGGAAGCAAGAATGTAGTATATAGACTTAAAAATATTTTATTTAACTCGTATTCAAAATTTTACAGGAAATCCATTAACTGTTTTACCTCTGTCCAATGAAGTATGTTTTCATTCAATCAATAATTTTTATAGTACTAAATTTCAATAGCAAAAGCTTAATTTACGGTACTCACATTGGAAGATCTGCAGTTGTTATTTGGGTGAATGAATGACTAAATTTTTTGGGTTTAGGTAATTTAAAGTTAAGTAGATTAATTGGTAAGTTTATGTGATGGGAATAAATTAATTGAAAACGGAATTAAAATATGCGCAAGGGAGCAGAAGTGCACAACTCCGTCCCTGGTTGTCATGGAGAATTTATCAATTAAGAACTCTAAAATATGTGAAACAGATGAGGCCAAAAAAGAGTTTTAGAGTTCTTAATTAATAAATTCTCCATGACAACCAGGGATGGAGTTGTGCACTTCTGCTTCCTTGCGCATATTTTAATTCTATTTTCAATTAATTTATACCCATCCCGTAAACTTACCAATTAATCTACTTAACTTTAAATTACCCAAACCCAAAAAATTTAGTCTTTCATTCACCCAAATAACAACTGCAGATCGTCCAAGGTGAGTACTGTAAATTAAGCTTTTGCTATTGAAATTTAGTCCAATCACACGGTACTTTAAGACATTCTATAATTATCTAATGTTAATTTTTATAGTTTAAGAACCAGTAAAATGAGAACATGATTATTACTAACTAATTACTAATCAGATTAACATGTGAAATTGTTAAGAATAATTTAAATTGAAATTGTTAAGAATAATTTAAATTGAAATTGTTAAGAAAATGAATAATTACCACTGATGAAGTTTGGTACTAGAGGAGTTGACATAATGTAATTAAATTGCAGCTGTTTTTGACAATGAATATAGAAAATGCAAAGTAGCAGAAAATATGGGAACATAATATAATGTCTATATTTCAGAGTTAAAATTAATAAATTTTAGTTTTTGAGAACTTATTAAAAAAGTCATAATATAGGAGGTGAAGGGCAATATTCTACATGCAGGTAGTATGATATACAAAATATAAAAAGGAGAACAGTACACTGCATGAAATTAAAAATAAAAATAATTCATTAAATGGGAGAGTGATTTATACAAATATAGGCTAAATAATTTTACTTAGACTGTAACCACCAAATCTTCTGTTTAAGACTTTAACATTGGCTGTAATGTATAGTAATTCCCCCACCCTCCACCACTCTTTGTAATAACTCAGTATTCTGCTCATATATGTAGTTGTTTATTCAGCTTTATTTCTAAGAGCAGTTCTGCTGTTTATTAAGGCGCCTCCGTAGCCAGGTGGGCAGGAGCAGCAGTGCGTAGCACGCGCTTCTTGATTAGATCTGGGTTCGAGCCTGTGACCACCAAATATGGAGGATGCGGAAAGGTCAGGAATTATCACCGCATATCCCCGGAGCAATATGGCCTTAGTTGCTAATGCTACTAAAAACCAAATAACAAACAAAAAACAACAGCTGTTTATTAAATTATTTTTAATTCTGAATTCACGGTGTGGAGTTCTGCCTTTTATATTTCTTAAAAAATTCAATACATGTCTGAAATCAAATGAAGGAAGATATTATTCTTGATTATTGAATTTTATCTTATTTGGAACTGGTAGAATTTTGTTTACCTGAAATTGTGTTAGTAGTTTTTTTTTTTTTTTTTTTTAAAGCTTTTATTTATGTTGTTTCTTTTTTAAATTTACAAATGTATAAAAACCTAAATATATGCACTAAAACCTTCCTTCACAGATACCTCTCTAAAAGGGACCCCTATTGTTGTGGACACTTAAGCTTGGGTTCCAGCCAAAAGTATTAGAAATTGCATGTTAGACAAACTTTCCAAAATGGACACACTCTGATACAGAAACTTTAATAGGTGTCCTTTTGATATTTTTAACCTCCTTATATGAAACACACTCATTTTCTTTGCTCAATGGACTTTTGCAGTGAAGGCCAAGGTCATTACAGTAATACTAATTAGACTTGTGATGGCCATGAATTATGCATGGCACATAATATGTCATTAATATGCTCAACACTGCTGGTAAGGAATGTTTACAAACTTATTTGAGCTGTTCAATACAGTTCCACTGTTGTGCATCACTTTGCAAGCATTAAAATTGCCTTGCTAAGTGATGGGTGGGACTGTTAGTGATCCTGGGTATAACTCCCATATGCAATTGGTGGGATTGTAAGTAACCCTGGGTATAAACCCCCATATGCAAGTCCTGAAATATGGCACCTAGCATACTGGAGGTGACCATCCAGGTGTGAACCAACGTAAGCAGGGGTCGAGGTGTGGCACCCACACCACACAGAGGAATGCCACCCCTCTGTGTTACTAAGCAACACTAGGTGGTAGATGACTCATCAGCCACCAGTGCATTACCACCAGTTTGCATATTGTAGGCTTTAATTGGTGGAACCCAAGTTTAGTCTCCAGAGCAAAGCTCCGCCAACTCCCTTCCCCCATTTCTTCCATCATGCAGTATGATTGATGTCTTTTGAGGTTATGATGGATATCATGGTGAGATCAAATCTTCCTTATATGTCAAGGGTACAGCTCTAAAATGGTGTTCGCAGGCCGGCTGCTAGATAGTCCACTGGACCGAACCTATTGGTAACTCTCTAGGAAGCATCAGGACCAGCTAGTGTATAATCTCACTGCCTATGCTCTGCCACATAGTGACTGGAGGGAGTCCAAGTAGTGTGTATATGGCGGCATTGTCAAACAATGTTATGTCAAGGAGCTGGGCATATTCTTGCCATGTGTACACCATATCCAAAAATTGTATTACTTTATACAGCATGACCTCCCCATCTTTTCTTACTACTGAATACATGAATTGCGAAACTAATAGACCAAACTTATCTGGAAAAAGATCGAAACCTTCCAAACATTTCCTCATTCATTTAAAAAATATACATGATTTCAGTTCCAATTTCAATGATGTCCATTTCTTCCTACAGTCTGCCAAACCCCATGTACTTTTTCTGACAGAATTCCATTTAATGGTTGAACCACTGCTCATCACAGTTGTCTGAATTATTCGCTGCATGATTCCTTTCACTTCAAAGGTGGTACTTGTGTGCATATGTCCATTCTGATATTCCTTGTCAGTTACAGTAATTTGGAATCTCCTCTTTTCTGTCTTCTCTGCTTAAAATCTCTCTGCCACTTTCTAGAAAATTCATCTGTTGCCTCTGTCGTTCTCCCAACCGCCACTAATCACTTGAAACTCCTTGACTTTCTACAGTCCAACTTTACTAACAGTGAGGTAATTTTCCTTAGTTATTTTTGATGTTCACAACTCCAGCTGGCTTCCTTTTTTCTAGTCACACATACCCAGCTGGTTGAAATGCTGGGGCTTTTTCAGTTACTTTAAATCTTCAAATCATGCAAATCTTCAAATCCTCTGATGTTAATATTTGCTCAGTTCGTGTCAGTTAAATTACTCTTGTAGGAATGAAATCCTTTATTCCACATGCCCCCTTAAAATCTCATCCTTTTTCCTAAACCTTCAATTTCCATTAACTGTGCTAAGGCTGTTCAAGATAAGAATGTTGCATATTGCAATTGGCTTGTATCGAAATCTCCAGGTCTATTTTCTGCCTACACCAAAGCTCGCAACAAATGTAAAATAGTTATTAATCAGTCCAAACTAGATTTTGAACATGCCTAAAGTAGAAAACTTGCATCTTATCCAAATGGTAGTCTTCCAGGCCCCGGGTGCCAAGCGATTGTGACTGAGCGATTTCTCTGTGCTATTACTGCGATTTCTCAAAAGTGATTTATAGTTATTTTGCGTTCTTGGCGTTAATAAATCTATTCATTTAAAAACAGCTCTAGTTACAAAAACACTTGTACAGAGCAAGAAAGGAAAGGCACCTTTCTTTATTTCTTATAGTTTACTACTAACCACTTACTACTTTTCGCTTGGTCACACCAGGCACTGCTCCTGCCTCCCCTGGCGGGGCCGGTAACCTTGGCAGAAAAGTTCATCTGCCAGGGGCTAAGAGGAGCCAACATGGAACAAAGTATGTTTCCAACTTTAGAGCCGTCGAGCTGTCGGCCAAACACCGAAAATGACCATGACCAAGACCATGATTCGTCGCAAGCAAAGAGGTTGAAAACCAATCCCTCGGCGACAGACTTACCTGCATTCTTAATTATGCACTCACTATCTGACCAGCCTCTCAGTAAGCTATCCCCGTTTTTAATCCAAAAACACCTGGAAAGTATTGCAGGGTCTCCCAAGACGGTTAAGAGACTGCAATCAGGGGACTTACTTATTGAAACTATAAATGGCAGACACTCTGAAAAATTACTAAAAAAGTCAACTTTTGCTGGTATTCCAGTGAAAGTAACTCCACATGCAACCCTAAATACATCAAAGGGTGTAATATCTAGTTGGGACCTGATGAATGTGACGGAGGAAGAAATCAAAGAAGAGCTTCAGGCACAAAATGTAATTGCTGTAAAAAGAATTATGATAAAAAAAGACAATATTCTCACACCTACCAGAAATATCATTCTTACATTCAACAGTCCAAGCCTACCCTCATCAGTAAAAGCTGGATATCTACTTTGCCGCACTCGTCCTTTCATACCAAATCCGTTGAGATGTTATAAATGCCAAAAGTATGGCCACTCTCAAACGACATGCAGAAGCAACCCAGTTTGTCCCAACTGTGGATCCTCCGATCACATTCAAAGTGATTGTGTGGTGAAAGAAATGATATGTCCCAACTGCAAAGGGAACCATCCGGCCTACTCTAAGACATGTGAGAGGTGGAAAACAGAGAAAAAAATTGTGAAATATAAAGTTGAAAACAGAGTTAGTTATCAGGAGGCTAGAAAATTAATTGCACCGAGTATACCTAACCGTACCTATGCCAATATTACAAAAAAATACCAAACCATTGCCACACTAACCGATGTTACCGTTCCTTCAAACACTTCCATCTCTGACTGGGCTCGGGCTGTCCTCTCTCAGCAACAGTCCAGTGCCGTTAAGCACTCAGACCAAGCAAATAATACGCCTCTCACAATACCAACAAAATCTCAATCTCCGCCAGTGAATGCCACTACAAATAAAGATAGTTCGACTTTGAAAAAGATTATCCAGGACAAATCGATGGAGGCAGAGTATCCACCCAAACAGGAAGATCCAATTCTGGAAATATTTGCTGAAGAAGAGATGGACACTGGTCGCCCTTCCTTCCCGAAAAGAGACAAACCAAAAAACAAAGCCAGAACGCCATAAGACAGCCACGTCAGGTACAGCTTCTTCCTCTAAATTCAAATAATGTCTAACATCTTACAATGGAATTGCAGAGGCTTTCGTGGAAACATTGACGACATCCGTTACTTAATTAATCGTTACTCTCCAGTTGGTTTCTGCCTGCAAGAAACCTATTTAACTCCTCAAATTTCCATTTCCGTCAAAAACTAATCGGTTTATAGGCGAGATCGGAATATATCCGATTCTGCTCGAGGTGGTGTAGCTATTTTAATTAGTACAAGGATTCCAGCTAAGCAAATTACTCTCCAAACCCAAATCGAAGCTGTCGCTGTGCGTCTGATTACTCAAACTGCATTAACTCTAGTCTCAGTTTATCTCCCACCAAACCATGCTTACACTTATAATGATCTTAAAGAACTTTTACTGCAGCTACCCTCTCCTATCTGCCTGCTAGGGGATTTCAACGGCCACCACCCTTTATGGGGTTCATCTAAATTAGACAGACGCGGCAGATTGATTGAAACTTTACTGGAAAAAGAAAACCTCACTCTTCTTAACAGTGGCTCGCACACCCATATACAGTTACCTAATGGACAGACCTCTGCCATTGACCTATCGATCTGCTCCCCGATACTATTTTCAGCTATACAATGGTCCACCCTGGATGATCCCATGGGCAGTGATCATTTTCCAATTGTTTGTAATCTGTTTACTACCCAACCACAATTACAACATCCCTGTAGGAAATGGAAATTCTCTAAAGCCAATTGGGCGAAATTTCAGTCAGCAATCACTCTTGACAAAAAAACTATTCAACTACAGCCCATTGATGAAGTTACTGATTATATTACATCCCACCTTTTAGTTGCAACTAAGTACTCAACTCCGTTATCAAATCCCCCGTCCCGACGGCATTTCAACTACTGGTGGAACGAAGAGTGCACAAAAGCAAAGAAGGAAAAAAATAAAGCTTTTAATTTATTCCGTCGCTCTCCAACCACAGCTAATCTAATTAGCTACAAGAAACTAAGGGCAAAAGCGCATTACATTCAAAAGCAGGCCAAGAAAGATTCTTGGACTAGGTTCGCATCAACTATCAATAGGAACACTGACTCCAGACTAATATGGAAAAAAATTAGGCAGCTTTCTGGGAAGTTTCCAACTGTTCCTTCCCCAATTCTCTCCTGCAATGGGCAAGAACTCTCTGCTCCTATAGATATAGCCAATGCCTTGGGCAAAACTTTTGCTGAAATATCGGCTGCATCAAACTACACTCCAAAATTCCAGAAAATCAAGACTGCCAAAGAACAGAGACCTATCAACTTTCGAACCTCACTGTCACTTCCATATAATCAGCCTCTGCAATATTGTGAACTTTTACAGGCCATCAGAACAACACGAAACAGTGCCTCTGGGCCAGATGGCATATATTATGTCATGCTGCAGCATCTCGATGAGAAAAACTTACAAATGATTCTAATATTTTTTAACCGGATCTTCCTGGAAAATATCTATCCAACCTCTTGGCACCACGCTACAGTTTTGGCATTTTTGAAACCTGGAAAAGATCCATCCAGTTCTAATAGTTACAGACCAATATCACTGTCAAGTTGCCTTGGTAAAATTCTCGAAAAAATTATCCATAGTCGACTCACTTGGATCACTGAAACTCAACATCTACTGAGTAATTGTCAACATGGCTTTCGCAAAAACAGGTCATCCCTAGATCTGATGATCAAGGCGGAATCTGAAATTCGCAATGCCTTTGTGAAAAACGAACACCTTGTCATGGTCTCCGTTGATATAGAGAAGGCATTTGATACTACCTGGCGGTATGGCATTCTCAGCGACCTATATAATCTTGGTCTACGAGGCAACCTACCCATATTTATTAGGAACTTCCTGAAGAGCCGATCTTTCCAGGTGAGATATCAAAATTCCCTTTCTGCTACATTCTCACAGGAAGAAGGAGTACCACAAGGATCAGTTTTGAGTGCAACCTTGTTTGCCCTTAAAATTGATTCCATTACAAAAGTACTCCCAAATACTGTAGAGGCTTACCTTTACGCTGACGATCTCGCTATTTCTTGCCATTCTCAGAACATGAGATCTGTCGAAAGGCAATTGCAGATGTCCCTCAATAAAGTTCAAAAGTGGGCTGAGCTCAATGGATATCGTCTTTCCCCACAGAAAACAGTTGCGATCCACTTTTGCTGTCAACGCAAATTGCATGCAGATCCTGAACTTCGGATTTCAAATTCCACCATTCCGATTGCCAGCAATATGAAATTCTTGGGACTAATCCTGGACAGTAAGCTCAACTTCTTAGATCATGTTAAATTAATACGTACTGCCTGTCTTAAAAAGATCAACATGCTAAGAGCTTTATCTGCCCTCTCTTGGGGGGGCAGATCGTACAACTTTGCTGCTCTTATATAGAGCACTGATTAGATCCCGTTTAGACTATGGTGCTCCAGTTTATGATTCTGCCCGAAGGAGTGTGCTACGCTGGCTGGATCCTATTCAACATAATGCATTGCGGATTGCAATTGGTGCATACAGGACATCTCCAACTCCGAGTCTATACATTGAAGCTAATGAGCCCCCTTTGCATCTTCGTAGAAAAATGTTACTACTTAAATATGCAGCCAAAATACAGACTTGCCCTTTGCATCCTATTCAGCCATACCTTTTTAATCAACCACTAGTTAATCTCTATAGAAATAAACCAAGTAAAATCCAACCGGCTGGCCTACGGCTCCTTGAAATATCGCAGAACTGGAATGTTCCTCTCCACAATAGGCAACAGATAAAGAATTACTCTCATCCACCATGGACCACCTTTCCTCAACTGACCTCTGATACCTATTTCCTTCAATGGGGAAAGAATTGCCTACCGGCAGTGACTGTGCAACAACTCCATGCTAGCCATATTCAAACCTATGCCGACTTCTTACCGATATATACAGATGGTTCCAAATCTCTGTCAACTGTTGGAGCAGCAGCAGTGTTTCCCTCTGCTATCATATCAGCTTCTCTTCCACCTGAGTATAGCAACTTTTCAGCAGAACTGTATGCAATACAGTTAGCTCTACAAAATTTGAATTTACATCCATCTGCAAAATATATAGTTTATACTGACTCTCTCAGCTCAATCAAAGCAATGCAGAATACATCTCAAAAGAATCACCATATTGTAATGAAAATCAGGAGTTTGTTATTGCAGATTTATGATCGTCAACAACTAGTGAAGTTTTGCTGGATTCCAGCACATTCAGGCATAAAAGGGAATGAAGTGGCTGATATATCTGCCAAAAGTCCAAATTCAGACCTAACTTCTGTCCCTATTCCAGTGCCCGATTATAATACCTTAATTCAAGCAGCATGCCATGCACAGTGGACAGAATTATGGCATAACCAAACGAATAACAAACTTTTCCAGCTGAAACAAAACCCAAAGTTCTGGCATTCCAGCAATCAGACAGTGCGGCGGGAAGAAGTGGTACTCACACGAATGAGAATAGGACACACCCATCTGACTCACCTCCACTTACTAATGGGCGATGATCCTCCTCAATGTCCACACTGCTTAGAACATCTAACAGTCAAACACATTCTGATTGACTGTCCGCAGTATCAACAACATCGAGATGCAATACTTCAAAATATGGATAATCATTCAGAAACATTGACATTACATCATGTCATTGGAGAGGATGCAAATGTTAACAAACTTTTCTGCTTTTTAAAACAAATCGGAGTGTATCATCTTTTATAAATAGGCTACAGAACTGAAACTAATTTACACTGGGTTATTTTTTAATATTCCTAAGAACAGGCGCACTATAGCCATAGCAGCTAATGCGCCAATAAACACCCATACCACACACACACACACGGTAGTCTTCCAATAGGCATCACTGTATGTTGCTATTGTGTGTTTAACCTAGTATCCTGTGTATAACAAGGCTTGGATAGTTATCAGAACAGACAAATACCCTAATTTGATGTGATATCCAAAAGTTTAATTGTGTTCCTTTATATAATGTGTTGATCTAAATGAAGTGCATGCTGTAAAATGTCTATTTCTTTATTTAAATGTGTTAATTGCTATTTTGAAATTTAATCTAGGCAATGAAAGGGTGTTACTGTTTTCTCGTCCCAATGAAATTAGAGGTGTTGATCTTGACATGCCATACTACCATATTATCCCTCCATTTAGTCTTCCAAAGGTGAGAAATATATTTAAACCATTTCTGGGTACATGAGTATATTGTATATCCACAAAAAAAAGTGATGTAAAATTATTCTTTCTCTTTTAGAATTTGAATATTATGAATGGAGTAGTTTGAAAATATTCATGTACTTTATTTTTTATCAGAGTATTTAAAAATATATTTTTATATTCTCAATATAAGTATTGCAAAGAGTGAAAATCTTAAGTTTTGCCATGCAAACCCTATTGGATATTGCTTCCTAGTCAAGTAAACTTTCTTCCAAGCAACATCTATGTTACACCTTCCTTGTACTGTGCTTTGCTTCCAGAATAAATTAAATTCTAATTATTGTTTAGCTGCAATTCACCTGTATTCATTCTGTTGGCTTGTATGATATTTTGATATCATAATTGACCTGTTTCCCTGTTACTTCTGTGTATTTGCTGTTTAAGTCTCTAATGTTGATGGTACCTATCTTGGTGGGTGTTCCTTTAGCATATTTAGTAATGTGCATTTGAGTCCCTCCAGAAGCACAGCAGGGACTGACCCACGAAATGTTACAGCCAATATCAGTCTTGGTTGCCTTACCATAGTGAAAAGGAATGTAGTAACAGGTTAAGTGCCAAGTAGAAATGAAATATCTGTGACTTTTTAAGAAATTCTGCTGTATTTCCTGTTGCTTGGTAATCCCAAGAGAGATTATTTACCTGTGAAAATATTATTGAAATTAATTTAGAGCACGGCATGGTTCCGCACTATTTATATTTGTGAAAGAGTTTATTTTTAGAATCACTTATGTAAGTACATCAAAGTTTACTGAGATGTCTCCTCTGCAGCTTTACTTCCAAAGTTTGCTGGATTTGTGAAATAAAATGCTGAGGTAAAGTATAGAGTACAAATAATTTCTTTCAATCTCAGTTCAGTGTAATATAAATATAGTATATTTGTAATCCAGCCTATTACCTGCATACATATCTTTATACTACTGGATACCCATCTGATAGAATCGTTTCTCATTTTGAGATCATGCAAAATTGTATGCTCAGTGCCCACAGATATGCTTAAAGATGTTTCAAGTTTGTACCCTTGTTTGTTCTCGAAAAGGGGTATCAAATCCACATGTTGGACAAGTTTTGCAGCTCCCGTGAATGCTAAGTTTTTAATTATATTTAGCCATTTTATTGACTTAATTGTTAGCTTAAATTATTTTCTATAAGTAGCTTGTAGACCTAGTCATGCTCCGTTGTTTCTTTTGAATTTAGCATGATTTGGAAAGTAATTAATGCCTCGTGTCCTTAGATTTACCGTTCGAAACTTGCCGCCATTGATATACGATACAATGTGTACACTGAACTAGATAGCATAAGGTTTAACGGAAAACTAGATAGCGTATATAGTAGTATCAATTAATCAGTAAAATTTATTAATCTTATTAAATTTCACTGTCAATTAAATTGTACTTTTTTAACTAAATAAATATAACGGCCTAGTTTTTACAAACGTAACATCATAAATTAATACATATAAGTTGACAGAAGTTAAGGAAGTCATATAACGTAAGTTGGAGATAATATTTGATACCGAAATACATATATATAGTGTTATAACTGCATTTGGATATAAGTTTAGGGTAATATTTTGTATTGGAATTTTCTTTGAAATTGAATAGAAATCATGACTCAGACCAGAGTAGCAAAGCAAAAGGTTCAAACTAATGGGAGTGCTGTAGCTCAGGGGAGAACTGAGGGGGGCAGTTGTCCTCTGAATCACAGTCTTTTGAAATGCACTGCTTGTTTGATGTTTGTGGAGCAATCAGGAACATGACATGATATTGCCAAAGGGAATGTCTTTGTGTGTGTGCGCGATATAAGGAGTGTGAGGAAATTAAGTGCCAACTCAGCATTGTTGCTGAGTTGGCAACATATATGAGAGCTTGAAGGACAGGGTGGATGCCCTCAGAGGATTTAAATTGAGGGGCCCATCAAGCTCTCAGCTGCCCACATTAATGCCAGAGCTTGCACTTGAACATCATGCAACACAGCGGCAACCCCCAAGGGAACTAGTTGTTGTCGGTGACTCTATTCTCAGGGAAATGGAACATTTTGTGCAAAAAAGGATAGGTGGAACAGGACCAGGGTATGTCTGCCAGAGGTAAAGGTTGATGACGTTGTAGAGCAGATATCATATTTTAAGGGCACCAAGGGTGATATTGTTGTACACGCTGGCACTAATGATATTAAGAGAGGAGGCCGGCAGAATTACTTAACAGGTACAAGTCAATGCTGAAAAAAAGCCATGAGTTAGGGTTGAATTTGAAAGTGTCTACAATTCTGCACAGACACGATAGGAGGGAATGTATGATGAGAACCTTGTCGATCAATTCAGTCCTGGAGAGATTGTGCAAGGCGCACGGGGTAGACTTTTTCTCAGCCTGGTCTGTGCTTGTTAACAGGTGAGACTGCTTCTACAGGGATGGGATACACTTAAATGTTAAACGAGGTAGAGTTAGGTGGATTGAAAAACTGCTAGCTTAGGGGGATACACAGGCTAATGGATTAACAGTAGCCGCTGGCAGAGGTGAAAGGGATTCTTGCACTCCTATTGAAATGTGCAGCAGCCTGGAAAGCAAGGCAGTGAGGATTTCCCGGACTGCTGGGAGTCATAGTGGAACAAGTAAATACATGGGCTATGTTAGGGTAACTAAGAGTAGAAACAGGTGCATGTGTACTTACATGTACAGCAATGCTAGGAGTATAGTTAATAAATTTGATGAGCTTGAAGTGCTAGTCAAGACATCAAAGATAGATATTATTTGGATATCAGAGACGTGATTTCACACAAACATGAGTAGAGCAGAATTGGAATTTGGGGAGTACAATGTGTATAGGAAGGATAGACAGGACAGAACAGGAAGGGAGGAGGGGTTATGCTGTTAGTTAAGAAACACATAAAATCTAAGGAAGTGCATCCAGTTGATGTTGGTGGACTGTGCAATGTTGAGTCTGTTTGGTGTGGATAAGCACTGGGAAAGGAAAAATGAGAGTAGGTGTGTGTGTTATAGGCCTAATGAATCTGATGGGTATAATGAGTAATTGTGCAGCGAAATAGAGTGGGCCAGTAAATCAGAGTATCTTATAATAGGGGATTTCAATTTCCCAGAGATTGACTGGAATTTGTGATCTGGTCACTCATACACTAGCAAGGCTTTTGTGGATTTATTGGATGATTGTTTTCCATAGCAGCATGTTCGGGAGGCAACTAGAGGGAGTAATACTCTTGATCTGATTATCAGTAGTGATTCTTCATGCATTAAGAATCTGCAGATAAAGGAACCACTAGGTGGCAGTGATCACAGTGTGCTGAAGTGGGATTTACTCAAAGAGATAACTACCATTAAGGGTAAGGGGAAGGGTTTTTTCTTTCGTAAAGGTAACTACAGGGTCTGAGACAGTATTTAAATTCTAAACGGTGGCCAACAGATGATGTTACCAACAGCAAATTCAAAATGGGAAGCATTCAAAGAATTAATCTTGGAAGCTACGAGACTTTTCATACCAACTAAGAAATATTGTTCAAGAATTAGGTTTAAATGGATGTCAGATGAACTAATTAGATGTGTGGCAATATGGCAGAGAATAAAAATGCATGGAATACATATAAATTAACAGTTGACACAGAAGCCTGTGATACATATAAGCTTGTCTGTAGCCAAGTCACAAAGGAGATTAGGCAGGCAAAGGCAGATTACGAGAAATCTTTGGCAAAGGATGAAAAGAAAAACAGCAAAGAGTTCTTTACTTATGTAAACTGTAGCAGGAAGGGGATGAATCAGATGGGTCCAATGATATCGATGGTTCAACTGTTGATGATCCTGCTCAGGTAGCTAACAAACTAAATTAATATTTTTCATCTACATTCACACATGAGGAGTTATTCAGGGAGGGGAATGCCAGACAAGAATGAAACTCTGGCAGTAAGCTAGATAATCTTGTAATAACTGAGAGTAAAGTGGAGGAGAAATTGTTGAAGATTAACATAAGAAAGGCACCTGGGTGGATGGAATCTATCCAATTATATTAAAGGAGGCAGCAAAGGAAGTAAGCAGACCCCTAGTCATAATTATGAGAGCTTCTTTGGACTCAGGTGAGATACCCATGGACTGGAGACATGCAAACAATCTCCAGTCCGTGGGTATCTCACCTGAGTGAGATACCCATGGTGCCGTCTGGGTTGGTTGTAACCGCTGAGAATAAATAACTAATAGTCTTCTCCACTGGTGAAGTGTTATTTATTTGAGGTAGTACAATACCATAGCAACTTGTTGTGAAGCAGTTACAATATGAGATATAACTAAATGATGCCAATTTAATTAATTAATTTATCTGCTTTGGTAGATAGTTATGTTAAAATGATGCGTTTGCACTAACATATTAGTTAGTCATTCTATCTCATAGCATGTGGCCTTTGCCCCTAAATACTTTATAGTCTATATTCTATTGCATAATAGAACCAATATTTTAATTACACTAATATTTTTAATGAATGTGATATCTTCCTTAGAGTGACCCTCACTCTCAGGAAGCTCACGCTATATATTGTAAATTTCCTTTAATTAGTGAAAAATATACATTACTTGCAAGGCATTATATATTTGCACTTTCATCAACCTGTATTACTGTTTTACCTTTTACCTTTACCCTGCTAAAGCAAGGTAAACAGTAATACTGGGTACCCTGCTTTAGCCTTGAAACACCTCTGTTTCAAATTACCTTGTGTTGTTTTTGTTTGTTATTTGGTTTTTAGGAGCATTAGCAACTAAAGCCATATTCTGGGGATATGCGGTGGTCATTCTCTGACCTTTCCGCATCCTCTGTATTTGGTGGGCACAGGCTTGAACTCCAGTCTAATCAAGAAACGTGTACTACGCACTGCTGCTCCTGCCCACCTGGCTATGGAGACGCCTCAAATTACCTTAGTTGTCACTTCTTTCCTTGTAGGTGTGCTCCACACATTCAGTATAGGAGTATCTCTTTCAAGTTATAAATATGTGTTGACTGGAGTGGAAGTGGAACATAAATATTGACAGGTTTACCTGTTGGTAGTTCTTGACATGTGGAATGTTGTTTCACCAGATATAAGTACACATTGACATAGCAAATTCAAAGCAAGATTATGCTTCATTTCATCTTTGCATGTATTTCAGTTTATCTGAAGAATATTGCAAAAGTAGACTGAGCTATAACCAATTTTAAACTTGCACAGATAGTTGACTTCTAAAGACTGAATTCTAAGGTGCATTTAAGACTGAATAGCAAGGGGCAGTGTTTGGACTGAATATCAAGAGGCTGTCTTAGGACTGAATACTAAGGAATGATATTATGTGACTAATCTGATTGTATACAACAATGTAGTAACAAAAAAACTGGATCTAAAAGATGATCTTGACATTATACTGTGTACTTAGATTTCAGAAAAGCTTTTGATACTGTTCCACAAAGAATTATTGTACAAATTGGAGTATTGTGGCATTAGGGACAAGTTACTGCTGTGGATAAATGGATGGTTGAGTTGGTGAAGACAGAGTGTGAATTGAGTGCTGCACTACTCTTTTTGAAATAGTGTTATTAATGGAATCCATAAGAGTGCAATGCTGGGTCCATTGTGATGATTTTGATGAAGGCATATCAGGCTTAATGTGTGTTTTCAAATTATGCAAAGGTTGGCATGATGGTTAATGACAGTAATTTTAGTATGCTACTGCAACAAGATCTAGAAAAATTGTGAAGTGGCAGTTGAAGTTTCACATTGATAAATGCAAGGTACCAATTAATGTACCAATTTGTGATACAATGCTGAGGGTAGTGGAGAACAAAAAAAAGAAAGAGGGATTAAGCTAGGACAGGTCGGAAAACATCATTTTAGAAAGATGTGGATTTGTTGGAACAGATGCAGAGAAGAGCAATGAGATTAGTGGGGGGGGACAAAAGGATGCTCTTACCACATTTGTGGCAAGCAGACTTCAGTGCTGCAAATTGCATATGGAAACCAGGCACCTGCATCCAGGGCTGCTTTAAAGCTATGGCCAACCCGGCCATGGTTTTGGGTCTCATTTTCAGTATAAATATTTTCTAAAGTAGTGATAAAAATTTCTAATAATAAATCAAGAAAACGTGTAATATAAAATTATGCTTAAACTTAACTTGTTAAATGTTTAAATTTTATTCTTATACCTTTTTATTGTTACTTTATTTTTCAATAAAAAAAATTAAATTAACGCAAAGAGAAACACGTTTCTCTTTGCGTTAACTTAAATTTGATTGGTTAATTAATTAATTATTTATTTTTATTTATTATTACCATATCCATCACATTGGGGCACCACATATTATTTCGATCTTGACGACTATTATTGTTACTACATTATGTCCTGGATACGGCAGATATGTAGTATGTATTATATATTTAATCTTATTGTAATCATTAAATTACGTTCTCTGTCGGGTCAACGATGATTAATATATGCTTACATTTATAATTTATTTATAAATACTTATATTTTCTTACTTTTGACTCTAAAATTTCTTAACCACTTTTAATTACTATATTTAGTTTAGATTTAAATTACTTAGCATATATTGATCATTACAGAAACAGAGAACTTCTTGTCGTTTTTTGCCTTCAGTCTGGGTGGTTGGCCCCAGTTGAAGTCATCTGGATTGTAGGTAAAAAGCGATAACATTTTTTTTTTTTTTTAAATCCTTTGCATTTTCTTAAATTCCTGAATGGTATTATTTGATTGATTTACCTTTTCTATTATTATCTTCTATATTTTATACACATTATGGTTGTAAAGCATGATTGCTCTGCAACTGCATTGACCCATAAATATTAGTTACAGTCGTTATAATTATTAACCTTTTTTTTTATTACTGATATAAATATATATATAGACGCGGTGCTACCCAAATGTTCCCAAAATTTGAATGTTGCACGGGAACTACACCTAGTATGGACTCATGGAGCTAGGTAACACTGCATGCATCCTTTGTGAATCAGTGTGCCTCACGGCATCGGGCTGGATAGTGTCATTAAATATTTATGTGCAGTTCTTTGGCAGTGTGTTTCTCGTCGTTTGCGATTGTTGCGATGGCTGATGTGAGAGAGCAATGTGCTTTCTTCAGTTTTGTTTCCTTCTTAATGATACAGCAGCAGAAATCCATAAGAAGCTGAAACAAGCTTTTGGTGACAATGCTTTTAGCCAGACACAGACATACTACTGGTTTAATCATTTTAAAAATGGTCAAATGTCAGTTGATGACAATGATCGCTCTGGGCATCCATCATCGAGCGCTACCGCAGAAAATGTTGCAAAAGTTCGGGTGGCGATCCATGAAGACTGCAGGCAGACCACCCACAACATTTGTGGCATTGTAGGACTATCGTACAGCACTTGTCAGCAGATTTTGTCAGACGAGTTGAACATGAGAAGGATTGCGGCCAAGTTCGGCCACGGTTACTGAATGAAGACTAAAAGCAGCATCACATGGAAGCTAGTAGAGATCCTCAAGAACAGGCCAGTAGTGATCTAAACTTCTTTTCTACAGTCGTCTCTGGTGACGAGAGTCAGGTATATGGGTATGACCAACATCACCTTAAGAATACGCTGCCATAAGAATATTCTTACAGCGGCGATAGACCGAGAAACCAAGCAACAATCATCCCAGTGGAAGAGCCCATCTTTGCCCCGACTGAAGAAAGGCTAACAAGAAGAAAGTCCATGCTGATCTGGTTTTTGGACATCGATGATATTATCCATAAGAAATTCATCCTTTCTGGCCAGACCATCAACGCAAAGTTTTACTGCGACGTCCTGAGGCAGTAAAGGGAAGCCATCAGGAGGAAATGTCAAGAGGAGTGGCACCCAAAGAACTGGATCCTTCATCATGACAACATGCTGGCCCACAATCTCTCTGTGGTGCAGTTTTTGGCATCCAACAACATGACAATCATCCCCCTTTTATTCACCATACTTAGCCCCCTGCAACTTCTTCCTCTTCCCAAGAATGAAAATCAAGCTGAAGGATCGAAGATTTGACAGCGTACAGGATATTATTATTATTAATAATAATAATAATAATAATAATAACCAAAACCAAATCGTAGGCCGTGCTGAACACTACGACAAAGAAGGATTTTCAGGATGCATTCAAATCATGGGAGAAGAACTGGGATCGGTGGTTACTCTTTCAAGGGGACTACTTCAAAGGTGATGGTTGCGAATAAGACCCAAAGTAAGTCTAATTTATTTTATAAATACATTTTGGGAACTTTTGGGTAGCACCTCGTGTGTGTGCATGCGTGCGTTTATATACAGGTTGTTTCAAAATTGATGGTCAGTAATTTAAAAGTGAACTATACAGACGACAATAGGCAAAAAAAAAGCCTAGTAAACATGGGTCCTTAAATTGTTTTCGAGATATTGCACATTTCTAGTTGGGATCCACCACTGACTTGTTTGTTTAGGTTAGGTTATGAACATTCTCTCCCTTTCTCCCTCTCTCAATGCTCTGAGATGTAGCAGGCATACTAGTACTTGGCAAAGAATAATCAACATGGAAAGAGGTTACGAAGAATATGCGGACATGCACTTCATGTATGGTAAAGCCAACAGCAGTGCACTCAAGGCTGACATTTGTACCAAGAAGCATTTCCTGCTGACAGTAGCCCAACAAGCACACATTCATCATGGTACATCAACGCCTTAGAGAACATGGGAGCTTTGCACATGGAGTACGAGCAGATAGGCCCAGAAGCATAACACCTGATGTTGAGGAAAGGGTGTTAGAAAGAATAGAACAAAATCCAGGAATACAAGAGTGTGTATTGAGTCATAGCAGTTTGTGGCGAATTTTACATTGCCAGTTACTGTACCCCTACCATATACAGCATGTCCAAGGTCTCAGCAATACAGATTACCCTCCCAGAGTGAACTTCTGCCAGTGGATGCAACAACAGTGTGTGTCCTGAACCTCAATTTTTAAACAACATTTTGTTCACTGACAAAGGCTGGGTTTACTCGTGATGGTATTTTTAATTTTCGTAATTGTCACGTTTGGCCCGATGAAAATCCTAATGCAATTGACAAGTCATGACATCAGCAATGTTTGTCATTGAATGTCTGGTTCTGGACTACTAGGAGACCATCTAATTGGACCACACTTTCTGTGAAACAGGCTAACAGGAAATCTGTGCCTTCAGTTCCTGCAGAATTTTCTTCCAGACCTCCTTGATGATGATGATAATGTTCCACTTCAGCAATGCCAGAACGAACGTGGTTTATGCATGATGGTGCACCGGCACAATTGTTCAAGTTGAGACTTGGTATCTAGAAGGTGGACCTGTAATGTGGTCCCCCAGGTAACCAGACTCAAATCCTATGGATTTTTGTATCCGGGGTCATGTAAAAAGCTTGGTGTACACTTCTGACATTAACACAGTTGAGGAATTGTAGTGTCAGGTTGAAGGAGCCTTTCAACAAGTCAGAAATGACCCAGGAATGCCTGAGAGGATTCACAACTCAATGCAGAGAAAAATACAAAGCTGTGTACGGGATGCAAGGACATTGCATCCGTACAATTTTGAACACCCTTTGTAACATCTGCAAAATCCTGTGGTGTTGAAACCAAAAATTAAAATATATTATCTTATGTTTAATAAAACCACCCTTATCAAAGGATTCACAGCTTTTTGCTAAACTAGTGCTCCCATAGTCAGTGGCGGATCTTGACAGAAAATGTGCATTATCTCAAAAACGGTTCGTTTGCAGCTCGGTGTTCACTGGGACATTTTTGCTTATTTTACCAGTGTGTATTTGCATTTTTCACCTTTAAATTATTCACCATCATTTTTGAAACACCCTGTATATGTATATATGCGTGTATATATATATGTGTATGTATATAATTAGTAGTTGTGAAGGGCAATGTTCTAACGTAACGTAACATTATTAGTAACGCTAGTTATGGAGAACAAAGGGTGAACGGAACTGTGATAGCGATTGCATCTTTTTTGATGCAATGGTATCCTGCATTTAGTTATTTATTATTTGATTTGGTTTCATTGAAATCTGAATCTGAATTTCTTTGAAATTTTTAAATTTTGGCTTTTTTTAAGCCTGAAAGTGACAAGTAATTAATGAATATTTGGTGTGATCTTCCTTTTCAAAGCTGTTTTTTTTGTGCTGTTATCTATTATAAACTGTGCCCAAAATGAGCTGGAAACACAATAAGAAATGGTAGCACATACAAGAAAAATTTCAAGATAATTTGTACATTAACAGACACATTGTTTGAAGCAACCTTCAAAATGTAGATCTGTGTATGTATTCCTGAATTGTTTAAACAATTGAGGAATAGATACATGGGCCTCTCCTCTGCAGAGGCTCACTGATTTTGTTTTTATACATTTCTCATATACCCATCAAATGTTTTCAAATTTGTGAAAAAAATGTTCTGAGCTGTGCGTAAAAACTGCAGGTATAGTTATAATAAGAATTGCATCTACATCTTAAAGCACAGAGAAAGAAACACAAACAGGACCTTACAAAAAGACATTGATTTCTTAAACTAAGACAACTATAGAGTAATCTTACAATCTGCCAAACCCCTGAGGGAATCTGAATTATGAGTTGCTTCAACCACCACCCATTTCATTTGTCCTAATTATTCACTTTATGATTCCCCTCTCTTCAGGGCAGTACGTATTTATCTACTCTAATATTCCTTGTCAGAGAATTCCCAATCTGTAATCTCCTGTTTTTGATTTCCTCTCTTTAAAATCTCTTTAGCCCAGATGAATTTGATAGCAGTCAAAGTTGTTTTCCCAATTCTTCAGATCACTCAGAAGTTTTTGACTTTTTTATTTTGAAATTTGAGTTGACTAACTTTCTAAGAACAAGGTTAATTTTTCTTGTTGATTTTAATGTTAAAACATCAGCTGGCTTCATTTTCTAGTTACACAAACCCAGATGGTGAGAGAGTGCTGTGGCTTTTGTAGTCACTAATGACCCTAATGTGTTCATTTACCTACTACAATACCAAACAGTCCTACTCACACACCCAAAACTCTTGATCTTTTCTTTAACTAGTAACATCTCAGGTTACACAGTTAATGTTATTGCAAGGTTCAGATAAGGGAAAATATTTAGCATTAGCAGCATAGAGGTATATGATGCAAGAAAGCAAGGTTATACACCATCGGCCAAAAAGAAAAATCCTCCTTCCCATTTTACACATCTATTAAGTCCAAACGTTTGTCTAGTTTAAGCTGTCAACTTCCACAATTACAGATGGAAGTTTATTCCAGCAATCAACCACCACCTGGCTAAAGGTAAATTTCCACACAACCATTCTACAACTGTCTTTCTTCAATTTAAATTTATGCCTCCCTCAGGTGAATAAACTGAGCAAGAGGAATAATTCCATCGGCATTGAGCTTGCTCAAACCATTCAGGCCTCATACACCACAATCAGATCACCTTGCAGGTACCTAGTATATTCTTCGTATGTTCTCCAGATGCAGCATTTGCAGAACTTAAGCCTTTCTTCATAAGAGCAACCCTTTGTTCCCCTCACCAGTCTCGTTGCCATTCTCTTTCCTCATTCCAGCAGCTCTACATCCTTCCTAAAACGAGGCCTCCAGACCTGTATGCAACATTGCCTTATACAAGGATATAATCACCTCCTTATCCCTACTAGCAAATTTCCTGAGTATCATTGACAATACCCCATGAGCTACTCTTGCAGCCTATCTGCACTGCTCAGAAAACCTCATATTTGTCTGCACAATTACTCCCAAATGTTATTCATTCTCCACTACACTGAGTGTAGTACTGCACAGTTGGTACATTGCCTAGGGTTACTCCTACCCATGTGCAGTATTTTACATTTGTCAATGTAAAAGTTGCCTCCTCTCAGCCCATCTGTCCAACTTTTCTAGATTCTTTTTCAGTAGCGTACTGTCATTAACAACACTGCCAACCTTCGTATATTCTGCAAACTTGGACATTAAGCCTGATATACCTTCATCGATATCATTAATAAATACACAAAACAACATTGGGCCCTGCATGGAACCCTGGGGAACTCCACTAATAACATTAGTCCACGAAGAGCAGTGTCCATTGATTACCACTGTCTTCTCCCTCTGAGCCATCCCTTTTTCCATAGTCATCCACATTCAGCAGTATCAAAATCTTTTCTAAAATTCAAGTACAGTTAGTCCCCGACTTACGTAAGCCCAAGTACTTAACTTTGGATGTACATAAATTTTTTTGGTAAAATCGTAAAGATACTTTCTGTATAATTTTTAAGAGTGAAGTCGAATGAAGAACAATAAGTATAAGTTTTTATTTTTGTTCCCATACAAATTATGTTGGATAATAACCTGCGAAATAGCCAAAATCTAGGTAAATAACTAGAGTTAACATTTCATTTTCTGCTTTAAAAATTCAGAAGAAATATTTGACAACATATGTTTGAGACAAGGGAATCACGTCAAAGCACTTCAGAGAAACCCCTACAATGTTCAAGCCACATGGACTTTGTCCTATCTGCTATTTATTTGGAGAATTACACTCTAGCCCTTCGTCTCTACATCCTTTCCTTCCTTACTTTCTGAATTGCACATCAATTCAGTTTTATTTGAGAGCGAAATGGGAGCTTTTGTTTGTATTTTGTAGGTTATATTTGTTACACATCGGGTTATTGTGGTGAAGTTGAAATTTGTGTTGTCCTACCTTTTTCGTCGACTTTGCATCATGTAATGTGTGTTTCATTTGCTTGTTGTAAGGTGAGACAGCATCTCTTGTAACTTAATCCTGCAACGTTCTTTTCAGAAAATTTCATTTTGACCATTAACATGGTGCTGCCTAAGAGAAGAGGAAGTGGTACTACTTCGCCGTTGTCCCAAAATAAAGGTTTTAATTGTTATGGTATATAACTGTTTTTCTTCATTCTTCTGAGGATGTTATGTGGTTTTTGGAATTTTGGCATATCAGAGATATAGTAGCAATATATCAGAGATATAGTAGCAAGTTACATAAAACTCAACTTACGTAAGAAGTCCTGGAACGTATATCGGGGACAGACTATATGAGATCAAAATAATTTTTTGCATCCAGTTCCTTTGTAATTACATCATAGTATCCAATCAAATTGGTTAGACAAGACTTCCCCTTAACTCATTCTCGTGTCTGAACTGTAACTGGGGTCTTGTTCAGATGATCCTGCAGTGCTTCTTTAACCAGTGATTCCATTATTTTCTCCGGAACAGAAGTTAAACTAACAGGGCTGTAATTACTCGTGTCACCCTCTGATCCTTCCTTTGTGAATTGGGGATACATTTTTGTATATCCAGTCTGTGGGGACCTCCCCTGAGTCCAAAGATGCTCTGATAATCATGTTTAAGGGTTTGCGTACTTCCTTTGCTGCCGCCTTTAATATAACTGGACAGATCCCATCCACCCCAGGTGCCTTATGTTTAACTTCAACAATTTCTCCTCCACTTTACTTTCAGTTATTACAAAATCATTTAGCTCCCTTGATAGAGTTTGCCAAGCTTCTGGTCTCCACTTCCCTACAGAATTCCTCAAGTGTGAATGTAGATGCAAAATACTCATTCATTTTGTCAACTAGCTGAGAAGAATCATCGACAGTGAAACCATCGATATCAAATGTACCAATCTGATTGATCTCTTTCCTTCTAGAATTTACGTAAATAAAAGACGTCTTTGCATTCTTTGCCAGTGATGTTTCGTAATCTGCCTAACCTCTTTTATGACTTGATTACAGACTAGCTTATATCTACCATAGGCTTCTGTGTCTCCTGATAATTAATATGCATTCCAAACATTTTTCTTCTATGCCATGAGTCTCATTAGTTCAACTGACATCTGTTTAGGCCTAAACTTTGAACAGTATTTGTTACTTGGTATGAAAAGCCTAGTAGCTTCCAAGATTAATTCCTTGATTGCTTCTCATTTAGAATTAGCTGTTGGTAGCATCATCAGTTGGTCCTATTGTATAGAATTTGAAAACTGTCTGAGACCACTGTAATCAACTTTACCAAAGAAAAACCCTTCCCTTTACCCCTGATAGTAGTTACATCTTTGAGTAAATCCCACAACAGTACACTGTGATCACTGCCTCCTGATATAGTTCCTTTATCTGCAAATTTTTAATGCATGAATAATCATATCAAGAGTATTACATCCTCTGGTTGTCTCTCGAATATGCTGCTGTAAAAAAACAGTCATCCAATAAATCCACAAAAGCCTTGCCAGTGGCCAACCCAACAGTTCCAGTCAGTATCTGAGAAGTTAAAATCACCCCATTATAAGCCAATCTGATTACTGGCCCACTATTTCTCTGTACATTTGTTCATTGTACTCATCAGAATCATTAGGTCTATAACACTCTCCTAATCTCAGTTTTGCTTTCCCGGTGCTTATGTCACACCAAACTGACTCAACATTTCACTGTCCATCCTAGTCAAATGGATGCACTTCCTTAGATGTTATGTGTTTCTTAACGAACAGCATAATCCCTACTCCCTTTCTAACCTGTCTTCCCTTTCTGTACACATTTTACTCTCCAAATTCCAAATATGCATTCCATATATTTGTGTGATACCACATCTCTGATTCCTAACAATATCTGACTTTGATGTCTTGACCAGTACTTCAAAGTCATCAATTTATTTACTGTACTCCTAGCATTGGTGTATATGCAAGTATAGATGCAACTGTTCTTGCTCTCAGTTACGTTATCCTAACACAGCTCATGTATTTATTGTTCCATGATGACTCCCAGTAGTCCTTGAAGTCCTCAGCACTTTGCTTTCCAGGTTGCTGCTCATTCCAATAGAGGCAGTGCACGAATCACTTTCAACTTTGCTTGCATCTACTGTTAATCTATTAGTCTGTGAATCCCCAGAAGCTAGCAATTTTCTAACTCACCTAACACTGCCTTGTTAGCATCAGCATTTTATCATGGAATGCAGAATAAAGGATTTCATTCTTGCAAGAATAATTTCCGTGATGCAATCTGAATAATCATTATGATCAGAAAACCTAAATCAGTAATCCAACAAAGGAAAAGACTGGTCCTCTAGGTACCTCAGATCAAATCTTGGTGATGGTCGCTTCACCAGTAGAGCCTCTCTTCTCATAGCCATTCTCTGCCTCATATTGTTTAGCATTACAAGAATGCAAAATGAATTACATGATTTACATCCCTCTTTTCCTTGGTTGGAGTACTGATTTAAGTTTTCTGATCCTACTGGTTGTTCAGTTGCATCAGTGAAATTATTCTTGTAGGGATGAAATCCTTTATTCTGCATTCCACCATAAAATATCTTCTCTTATCCTAAACCTTTTCCAATAAATGTTCCATTGCTGTTTAAGATAAGAATGTAATGTATCACAGTTTATTGGTATCCAAATCCCAGTCTGCATTTTCTGCTTGTATTATAGTTTGCAGTAGTTGTAAAACAATTGGCTGCTAAGCTGCTTGGACAGCTCACTGGATTCTGTCAGTGATGTACAAGGATTTTGCTAGCAGGGACAAATTTGATTATTCCATTGTTCCAATCTTTCCTGATGTAAGAGTACTTCCCTCGCATTATCGTATCAGGGGCACAAAAGGGGTTCTCTTAACACCACGGCCTAAAGTTCTGTAAATTATTCTAGGCATCTGCCTAATTTCCAAGCCATAAAAGTCTTAGCATTAGAATATCATTAGTAGAAGCATACGATGCAAGAAAGCAAGCTTATGCAGCATCAGCCAAAAAAAAAGCACCTTCCATTTGTTTCAAATGTCTGTCCAGCTCAGACTTAAATTTATTTAGGCTATCAACTTCCACAACAAAAGATGCAAGTCTGTTCCACCAATCAACCACCTACTGGCTAAAGGCAAACTTCCGCACATCTATTCTACAACTGTCTTTCCTTGATTTGAATCTGTGCCCACTCAGGTTCTTAATCTGAGGGGCATAGGTTCAAATCCCATCAGCATTCAGCTTGCTCAACCCATTCAAGGCCTTAAACACCTAAATCAGATCACCTCTCAGGTGCCTACTCTCCAGGTGCTGCAATCTGCAGAATTTAAAACTTTCATGGATAATAAGAGCACTCCTTTGTTCCCCTCACCAATCTTGTTGCCCTTCTTTGTACTCGTTCTAGCAACTCTACATCCTTCCTAAAATGAGGCCTCCAGACCTGAACACAGTACTCTAGGTGTGGACTAACCAGTGCCTTCTATAACGGGATAATCACCCCCCTGTCCCTGCTAGCAAAATTCCTATATATATCATTGAAATGACTCCATGACCTGCCCTGGCAGCCCGCCTGCACTGCTCAGAGAACTTCATATTTGACTGCACAATTTCCCCCAGGTCTTTTTCACTTTCCACTTCCCTGAGTGTAGTACCACACAGTTAGTACATTTCTCTTGGGTTATTGCTACCCATGTGCCGTACTTTGCATTTGTAAATGTTAAACTTCAGTTGCCACTTCTCAGCCCATTTTCCCAACTTATCTAGATCCAGTTGGAGTAGTATACTGTATTTACTGTTGTTAACAACCCTGTCTTAAACAGATTCAGTAAACTAAATGCAGATGGCATCCTTACACTTTCTCAAACATTTCAAGAATGTATAAAATTAAATTGAAAAAGACATGTTGCTCAACAGATATGCAAAAATTTGCTTTCAGACAGAAACTAATTGAATATTGAAATAAACTTCTACCATATTTTTTTGGGAAGTTTGAATAAATTTAAAGGATTTTACTAATTATTAGAAGGAATGTGCAAATATGAGGGGATTTTGAACATTTGGTAGCCTGAGTATGAAAGGGTAGTAGCACAGCATTAAAAATTTATGTATTTAATATATAACTCTTCAAGAGAATAATCGCTCCATATTCATTAAGCTTTTTAGACCTTTAAAATTTAATTTTAATGTCAATCTCCGTAATGTTTTCCTTGCTGGAAGAGGTATTGTGTTTGTAGACAGAAGTTGGGTTGAGCACCCCATATTGAGACCAAGGGTTCTGGAACACTACTGTTCTGACAGTGGGGAAGATGTTTCACAATTTTTATAAAATGTATATCGCCTTCACAAAGAAGTGTTAGTGCATTGGACTAGGAGAGTTGGTTGGAAAAGAAGCATCCTATATCAAAAATAAAGGTAATCCCTTTTGATTTCATAATATAATAGAATATAGGAATTATAAAGCACTTAATAGCTCTCTATTATCAAATCTATTAAATACCTCGGTTTGTTGACTTTACACTTCGCTTCTCCCTTCCACTCAAAATTCAAAATTCGATTACCACATTTTAGATCTATATTTCACACATCCGTGTATACTGACTTAATTTACCACTCACGTTATACATTAAAAAATATACAGTACAACGGTTGAATGGTTAACAGGGTTAAAACAAGACTATACTAGAATTACATTGAAATATGTGGCCCAAAAATATCATATCCAATTTTTAAAACAATCTCTCTCTGAGAATTTAATTCCAAAATTTGCTAAATTTCCGGTAGGTTTAAAAATTCCAGGAATAGAAAATTTAGTTCATACTACGTCAAGTAACATAGTAAAACTAGCTTTACAATCCCGATTTAACCTCAAAAATATATATTTTAAATATATTCAACGATATCACAATATTTTTAAAAAACACCTAAACATTATTGATTGGAATAGTCTAAGGTAGCCATTCAACTAAAAATTGACATCCAATCCATCGCATTAGAGAATAGACATATCCTAAAATTACAAGTCCTTAGGGGTTTTCCTTATAATAGAGGTCATTATTCTTCACACAATCGTTTTGAGAATCATAGTGGATATCAAAACACCAATAATGCAGAAAAAAATTTCTACACCTTTCCCAATAGAAATCTACCCCATATTAATGACTCCAGGGTGAACAAGCAAACAGATGTCTATTTACACAATGGTTCCTATAATGACCCTAATCCATCAGATAATGTTACACTTACTCCTCAACAAATAGCTCTATTAAATAAAGGTTTAAATTATAATTTACCACTGCGAGTTCCCCCCAAGAAACAAATGACCTTGAGTTCGCTCTTAGAGATTTGCCTCAAAAAAACATATTAATCCAACAGACTAATCATATCATAAACCAAACTATCCCCTCCTAGATCTAAACTACACAGAGGAGAAGCTAAAGCATTACACACACTTAGACAAAATTGCGATATCGTTATTCAAAAGGCCAACAAGGGTGATACAGTAGTCATTCTCAATAAAAGAGATTATACAAATAAATTATACATTATCATTTCAGACATGACGACATACGAGGAGGTTGAACCATCTGAGTTCAACAGCCTAGTTAATAAATATAACAAAATGCTCACTATTTATAGGAAAGATGACCACATCACTATGGCCCAGCTTAAACAAATTAAAGCCCATACTTACAATATCCCAACCTTATTTGGCCAAGTAAAATTACACAAAACAGGATACTCAATACGTCCCATTGTGTCATATAAGAATTCAGCTTTTGCTTCCTTAGCCATGTCTATCTACCCAATTCTAAAACCACTTAGAGAACTTCTAACATATAATATAAAAAAACTATGATGCTTTATTCACGAACCTTAAAGATCTCCATATCAAGGAGGATATGAAGTTATATTCCCTGGATGTGGCTTCACTATATACTAACAGAAATGTACTGGATGCCATAGACATAGTCTGGGCCTACTTAAACGATGATAACATAAAATTTAAAAACACAAGACTTCCCAAAGACAGAATCTTTGAACTAACGAAACTATCAGTAAATGCTAATTACATTGTTTTCCAAGAAAAAAATATATAGACGGATTTTTGGCCTCCCAGTGGGTTTAAACATCAGTGGACTCATTGCCGAGCTATACTTAGATAAATTAGAGAATATCCATCTTGATCCATTTATACCACAGATCACATATTATGGAAGATATTTGGATTACATCCTAATTATCACAGATCATTTGACCCTAAACAGTATTCTACAGGTTTTTAATAACATCCATCAGAGATTAAAATTTGAATTAGAAATTGAAGCAGAAACCCACTCTATAAATTTCTTAATTTTACCATACACAGAGTAGACCAAAAACTAAATTTTAATGTATATAGAAAACACACCAATAAGGGGATGCTTTTGCATTTCCACAGTTATCATCCCAATCCATACAAAAAAATCGGTCAGGCTGAATCAATTTTTAAGCCTTTAAATATTCTTCCACTCAGATTTTTCTAACGACAGAAATAAATGAATTAACTAGAAGATTCACTATTGGGGGTTACCCTTTAACCTATATAAATAAAGTTAAAGCATTAGCACGTTAAAAAATAAACAACAACCTCACAACAAACATTGCACAAAACTCTGACAAGACCAAAATACATTTCATTACCATCCCATATGTCGAGTATTGTTACAATAAACTTAACCAAATATGTGGGACACCGACATGAAAATTATAGCAAAACCCATGAATAAATTATACACATTCTTTAGAAATCGACCTTCAAACACTACATTCCAATTACAGCATGACTTCGTATACAGCATCGCATGCAAAAATTGCAATGTCGTCTGTGTAGGATCTACTATGGGGGTGGCACAGCTTCGAGCAAAGCAACACGAAGCTTCGGTTCGGGCAGGTTGTTCAAATGCATCGGAACTTTCGTTCTGCTCAATAAATGAGCTTGTTTCATTAAATCATTTGGCTTTAATGAAACAAAAATAATAAATTTTCAACATAACTACCACAAATTACTTATTGCGGAAACCCTAGAGCTATGTGAAAATTCAATCAATATACGTAGACCTTTCTTATTATCCGATGATTTATCACTTATGCGCATGCGTGAAGAACAAAAATTACAACATAAGACAAAGGTTTCAGATTAATTGTGTGTTGCTCTTATTCCTGTGAAGATGTCGCTTCGAAAAGTGTTATTCCCACTTAAGGAATGAAGAGAATAATTGCTCCATATTCATTAAGCACCAAATACGGAGGATGCGGAAAGGTCAGGGAATGACCACCATATCCCAGAGCAATATGACCTTAGTTGCTAATGCTCCTAAAAACCAAATAACAAACAAACAAACATATTCATTAAGATTTTTAGACCTTCTAAATTTTAATTTTAATATCAATCTACAGGAATGAAGAGAATAATTGCTCCATATTCATTAAGCTTTTTAGACCTTTAAAAATTTTAATGTCAATTTACGTAATGTTTTCCTTGCTTTGTAATGTTTTGTAGACAGAAGTTGGGTTGAATGCCCAATATTGAGACCAAGGGGTTTGGAACACCACTGTTCTGATAGTGGGGAAGATGTTTCACAATTTTTATAAAATTTATATCGCCTTCACAAAGAAGTGTTAGCACATTGGACTAGGAGAGTTGGTTGGAAAAGAAGCATCCTATATCAAAAATAAAGGTAATCCCTGTTGATTTCATAAAGTAAAAAAAAGTAAAGTGCAGCCATTATCAACCCACTGCAGGATGGAAGCCTCCTCAACAATTCATGCTGAGGGAAATGGACCATAATCTGCCACGCTGGTCCAGTGCGGGTTGGCAGATCGACCGTATTCAGCAGTCAGGGGCTTGAACCCCGGTCTACTCAAAGAGCGTGTGCTACTGCACTCCCGCTCCTGCCCACTCGGCTACGGAGGCCTTGATTTCATAATAACCCTTCAAATAGTAACCCAACAAGTTTCAGTAATGTTTTTTTTTTTTAAATTATAGATCCTGAAATCAACAGACTTGTGTGAATGAGGAAAAATGAACAAAATCAGTCACCATGCAGTCATCCAATATTTGTCAAAAGGGGCTAACACCAAAGGTAATTCATGAGGATATGGTTACAACATTTGGGGAGGTTATCCCTTTTTATTCCTTGGTGACGGAATAGGCAGCAGAATTTAAGTGAGGGATGGAGAGCATGGAAGATGGCTTATGTTATAGAAGATTTTGCAATGTCCATCACTCCAGAAGTTATTGACAGTGTGCTTGATTAAGTGATTGACAAATGGTAGTTTTGTACATTGCCAGCATCTAGGCATGTCATTTGAATATGGGTACTACATAATAACAGAGGTTCTTGCTATGAAAAAGGCGTCAGCACATTGGGTCCCAAAGTTATTGACAGCAGATCAAAAATGCATGAGAATTGTCAAGTCAAGTGAAAATTTGCACTGTTTTCAGGTAGATCCAGCAAATTTCTTTTCAAGGTGTATAAGGTTTCATGGATGAAAGGTAGATCCATAAATTTCATCCAGAGACAAAGGAGCAGTTCAAAACAGCGGAATCACAGCTGTTCTTCCCCTCCAAGGAAAGTCAAATTGATTCCTTCTGCTGGCAAGGTGATGGCATTGGTTTTTTGGGATATTGATGGAGTGTTGCTAGGGAGTTGTGTTCAGAGTGGCTGGAGAGTCACCACGGCATATTAGGAAGACCTTATGAGGAACTTATGTGAAACATCAAAGGCAGACACTGAGGGGAAATTCAGCAAAGGAATCTTGTTCCATTGGAATGAGTCACTTTCTCACAAGTCTCATTGCCGTGGCTGCAATTCATGAGTGCTCCTTTGAAATTTTGGACCATTCCCCATATTCACCATATCTAGTACCATTGGATTTTCACCTATTTCTTAATTTGAAAAAATCCTTGGCTGGCATCCACCTTCCCACTAACAGTGACATCATTGCTACAGTGGATGGATTCCTGGAGCCCCAGGAGAAAACTTTCTTTGCAGCTGGAATCAGTGCACTGCAGAATTGATGACAAAATTGTAATGACTCCAAATGGGACTACTTTTAGAAGTAACTGATTACTATGCCATGAACTTTTGAAATACCCCTTGTAAATTGAGTTTTTTTTTTTTTTGGCTAATGTATAGCTTTATTCCTTTCATTATTGACTGCTAGTGGCTCTTTAATGATTATCAAGTCAAGAATATTAAATGGCACCCCTGTTAAGTTTGCAGAATGGCACCCCTATTAAGTTTGCAGAATGGCACCCCTATTAAGGTGTCCCGATGGTTCAAGAAATAACTGCTACTAGGTGATTGTGCTACTCACAGGTTTCAGTTCATATCCAGATAATTAAAGTGGTAGTTGTGATCTAAATAAACCTTTATGCAAAGAGCAATGCTAATTTCTTGCTGTATCATTTTTTTTCGTACAATTTTGGTAAAAAATTTTTTTCATGTTTTTCATTTTTGCTAGTTTAGCTGTTGTCAATTCCAAATTGTGGTTGTATGCAGCTAGCAGTTTTCCATATGTCCCTCTAAACTGTCACAATTTAATTTTAATCTAATCATTCTGTAGTTAAATTTCATAAAGCCTGTTTAAAATGCTTATGTTCTTTTATGATGATAATAAAAACTGATTATTGTTATCATTATTAATATTATGTTCAATTTTATGGATTGTGCAGTCTGATTGTTAAATAACTTTTTGATAAACTGCCTCAAATATTTTTAGGTGATTAATGCTGCTGAATTAGACTTTGATGCCTCTGAGCATCGTATATACTGGTCAGACACCCATCTTAATGAAGTAAAGAGAGCTGCTCTTACTGGATCTGCCATAGAGACAATACTTGATACAGGTAGTCATTGTGTTTTGACTAGTGTTAAATACTTTTCTCATTCTGAACTTATAAGTTAGATAGTATTTCAACTTTTCCCATTGGGAATATCTTAATTTTTAGGGAAAATAGCAACCAGTATTAAGCTATGAATTCTACTAATGCTGGCATTTTCTAATTTAAATTTTATAATTTTTGGAAATATATAATATCAAAACTAATGTCATCCTGTTTCACACAGTTTTGAGTAATATATTTTAACCTTAACCAATGTTTTCTCCAAAAGAAATGCCAGGTTCAGAATTTTATCTTATAAATGTTAAAACAAGACATAAGAGAGCATTTAAAATAATTATGTAATATAATATTTATTTTTCATAAGACAATTAATAATTTTCTCTGTAATTCTGAATTAGTAATCTAGAATATCTTATACATGCTTTTCACACAACAGTTATTACTGTTGGCTAAAAGTTTCATGGATGAAAGAAAATGCACTTAATTTGAGATAAGTGAAGTTTTCATCTTTAGACCATAACCCAAGAAATTTAACATTAGCATTAGTAAAGGAACATGATGCAAGAAAGCAAGCTTATATAGCATCAGCCAAAAAAAAAAAAAAAAAAATCCTCTAATTTCACCCATCCACTCACTCCAGATGTTTCTCTAGTTCTGCCTTGAATCTATTTCAGTTATCAACTTCTACAATGACAGATGGAAGTTTGTTCCAGCAATCAACCACATGCTGGCTAAAGGAAACTTCCACACATCTATCCTACAACTGTTTTTCCTCAATTTGAGTTTATGCTCTCTTAGGCAATTATTCTGAGCAAGAGGAAGAATCCCATCGGCATTGAGCATGCTCAAACCATTCAAGGCTTTATACACCTCAATCAGATCATCTCGCAGATGTCTAGTCTCCAGACACTATAATTTGCAAAACTTAAGCCTTTCTTTGTAAGAGCAACCCTTTGTTCCATTCACTAATCTTGTTGCCCTTCTCTGTACTCATTCCAACAGCTCTACATCCTTCTTAAAATGAAGTCTCCAGACCTGTATACAGTACTCAAGGTGTGGCCTGACCATTGTTTTATACAAGGGGATAATCACCTCCTTATCCCTGCTAGAAAACTCCTGTATATCATTGACAAGACACCATGAGCTACTCTTGCAGACCGTCTGCACTGCTCAGAAAACTTCATATCTGACTGCACAATAACCCCGGGTCCTTTTCATTCTCTACCACTGTCAGTGTAGTACCACACAGTTGATACGTTACCCTGGGGTTACTGCTTCCCATATGCCATACTTTACATTTGTCAATATTAAACTTCATTTGCCACCTCTCAGCCTATCTGCTCAACTTTTCTATGTCCTGTTGCAGCAGTGTACTCTCATTAGTGTCATTAACAGCCCTGCCAACCTTCATATCATCTGCAAACTTGGACATTAAGCCTGATATACCATCATCAATATCATTAATAAATACAGAAAACAACAATGGACAGAACACATTAGTGGACAACATTAGTCCACGAAGAGCAGTGTCCATTGATTACCACTCTCTGTCTTCTCCCACTCAACCATCCTTTTATCCATAGCAGCAATTTGCCTCCATGCCACACTGCTCCAATTTGTGCAGCAGTCTTCCATGTACAAGAGTATCAAAAGCCTTTCTAAGATCCAAATATATGATATCAAAGTTATTTCCTAAATCCAGTTCCTTTGTGACCACATCATAGTATCCAATCAAATTGGCCAGACAAGGCTTCCCCTTAACAAAACCATGCTATGGCTGAGCTTTAACTGAAGCCTTGTCTAGATGATCCTGCAGTGCTTTTTTAACCAGTGCCTCCATTAATTTCCCTGGAACAGAAGTTAAACTAACATGTCTGTAATTACTTTCCCCTTTGATCCTCCTTTGTGAATTGGGGTCACATTTGTACATCTCCAGTCCATGGGTATCTCCCCTGAGTCCAAGGAAGCTCTCATAATTGTGGCTAAGGGTTTGCTTACTTCCTTTGCTGCCTCCTTTAATATAACTGGATATATCCCATCCACCCCAGATGCCTTTTTATCTTCCACAATTTCTCCTCCACTTTGCTCTCAGTTATTGCAAAATCATCTAGCTCGCTGCCAGAGTTTAATTCACATCTGGCATTCCCCCCTTCCCATTAACTCCTCATGTGTGAATGTAGATGCAGAATACTCCTTTAGTTTGTTAGCTACCTGACCAGGATCATCAACAGTTGAACCATCGATATCCAGTGGACCAATCTGATTCATCCCCTTCCTTCTAGAGTTTACATAAGTAAAGAACTCTTTGCTGTTTTTCTTTGCAACCTTTGCCAAAGATTTTTTGTTTCTTTAGTATAGAATAAATTTATTCTGTTGTTAAGTTATAAAGAAAACTTGACAAAACTTTAAAACCATTTGAACCATTTTCTTCTTGTCATATTGTCTAGCCTTTGTATATTCTAAAATTTATCTGGATAAACTTAATCAAAACAAACCAAAAGACTAATTTAATTTTTTGTGTTTTAAGTGATAGAAAATCCTTATGGCTTTACAATTGATTGGGTATCTCGTAACATGTTTATGACATCCTATGGATCAGTAAAGCAGCGTATCACAGCTTGTAATCTAGATGGTGAATACATTACTGATATTCTGACTGAAAATTTAGAAATGCCTCGTTCCTTAGCAGCACATCCATTTGAAGGGTAAGTAATACTGAAAAATTGCTAGTGTTACAATATTTTCTGTAAGTAATATTTAATTGCACAGGTATAACCAGGGCTTGGCAAACTTACTTGTCTTCTTTTGTGTGATAAAAATCAATGCAGACAAGCGGAGGGGGGAGAAAAATACATTTTTTTTTTTGTAAATATTCTCTCTCAACCTATCCTATTTTATCATTGTTTTTATATTTGTTGACTTAACGCTAAAAAAAATATTAACAACCAGAATGCTAATATTTGGCAACGAAGACAAGGGTAAATCTATTTTTTGTCAAAAGTTTGTCCATCAGATATGCTTTTGATGCAAACATTATATACCAATTCATATCAGTATTGACATTCAGATTCCCCTCTCAAAATGGGAGCCTCCGTAGCCAGGTGGGAAGGAGCAGCAGTGTGTAGCACACGCTTCTTGATTAGACCGGGGTTCGAGCCCATCACCACCAAATACGGAGGATGCGGAAAGGTCAGGGAATAACCACCGCATTTCCCGGAGCAATATGGCCTTAGTTGCTAATGCTCCTAAAAACCAAATCACACACTCACACCCCTCTGAATTTTGAATGTGTCTGAACTTTTGATCAGCAGTGACACCTTAATGTTTTGGAAAGGTTTTTGTTTTATTTTTTTGGAAGTTTAACAACTAGAATACTCTTAAGCTAATTAAAAAAAAAAAAAAAAAAAGCAAAAGAAGTTAATTTTACGAACTGAAACAAGATTTTGAAACGACAACAACTTGTCATATATCCATTCAGGATATATTAAAAAGACTAAAGTTAAATATAATTCACCAGTTCTTTGTATTTATCGTTGTGAGTGAATGAACCATTGCTTTGTTTCATTTCGAATGTCACGTATAGTATTGCGTATACAGCAGTCATGCACATATGTGCGTTCATTATGTAAAGGACCATATCTTATGTAGTAGCGATTTGTTTGGTGCAGTGCAATTACAATGTAGATAGGCATAGTTTCTCATATAATCTAGGAAATGGAATTTTGGTCTGCCCGTAAAGTGTGCCAATATTTGTTGATCCTGAGTGAAAATGAGATGTTAGGCTTTCATTTTGTATATGTAGCTATATCTCCCTACAGATAATCTGTAAGGCTCTATAGTTGTTGCATATGCAAAATGAGATTAAAGTGCAATGCCTGAGGTATGTTTGATTACAGTGGTTAACTTTAATAATTTTTTTTTTTTTTTTTATTAAAGGTATAAAAACACTTTTCTAAACAAATTTTGCATGCAGATTTCAAATATGTTTTCAGTTTTTTTTAGCAGGTGTAATACAACTGCTGATAATATCAGTACAATTAATTAAGCCAATTTCATTACAAAACACAGGACTGGTTACAGTTACATATTTATCTCTTTTACAGTTTAAACCCAATACACTTTATACATATAGTTAAAATAATTCAGCACACTATTGGAAAAAAGGATATGTACAGTTTAGAAATTTAGTGCAGATGATTTCCTAAGGCATCTCCCTAGCCAGGTGGGAAGGAGCAGTAGTGCATAGCACACGCTTCTTGATTAGACCGGGGTTCGAGCCCGTCACCACCAAATACGGAGGATGCGGAAAGGTCAAGGAATGACCACCGCATATCCCCGGAGCAATATGGCCTTAGTTGCTAATGCTCCCAAAAACCAAATAACAAATAACATATAGCAGATAATTTCCTTTGGTATGCTTTGTCCAGAATGTCACAATAAACATCCAGCAGTGTTCTGGCAACATACATTCGTTCCTGAAACCTTGGTATCAATTTTTCATTGATTTAGTGTTTTGATGAAACTTTGTGCCCTCTGCTCGTCACTCACTATGCTAAGGTCTTTGGGAAAGAAGTCTAAACGTGAATGTGAGAAATGTTTTAGTGACACATGATGGCCCATTTCTTTATATGCATGGAATTGTACATTGAGGCATTTTTCAAAGATTTTATTCTGCATAAGCTGTCTGATTTGAGGCCCCATAAAGATTCTCTCCTTCACAACACTGATCATTGGAAATTTCTCACTTAAGTAATGAATTTCTCTTAAACTCATAATATCCATTGTTTTCACAAAATTTGGTAGGCCATGTTCATTTAGACGAATGGAGTATTAGGGCACTCCATTCATCTAAAGAGACATACTATCACAGGAAGCACTACTCAAGGCACTTCAATACAGCACTCAATGGAATATTTCCAGTAACCTCAAAGTCAGTGGTACATTATGGACATTCAAGGAAGGTTCACAAAATATTGTTGTTTCCGTAGTAACGAATGGGCCTGGAGTAAAGGGAGTAAATAATGGGAGTAAAAATGGGCCTGGAGTTCATAATGGAGTAAATAATGGGCCTGGAGTTCATTATGTAAAGGATGCACTAGCACTAGCACGATGCACTAGCACGTCCTCTCGCCTCTTATAGGTAATACATCTCACACCGTTAAAAACAGCAGTGAATTCATTAACCTCATCAAGAACCTCTCGATCCCTGACAACTCTGTCATGGCATCATTTGATGTGGTTTCTTTATTCACCTCGATTCCCGTCCAACAGGCCGTGCACTGCGCCAGAAGGCTCCTTGAGAGCGACTTAAGCCTCCAATCCAGGACGTCACTATCCACTGATGACATCTGTACCGTCCTCAACCTATGCCTCTCTAGCAGCATCTTCACCTTTGAAGACTCACTCTACAAACAAGTACATGGCACTGCTATGGGTGCCCCTGTCAGTTCCGTAGTAGCTAACATCGCCATGGAAGATCTGGAGGAGCAGATACACCAGAACCCACCTACACCTATTACAACGTGGTGTAGATACGGCGACGATATTTTTACCATAATACCACGTGGTTCTGAAACGGTACTACTAGAACACCTCAACTCCCTATCCAATTTCATCAAGTTTACCGTAGAATCAGAGGTGAACGGTTCGCTCCCGTTTCTGGACGTGCTAGTGCATCGCGTAGGCCCACGTCTAGAGACCTCAGTATACCGCAAACCCATGTGGTGCGGTCAATTCACCAACTACAGGTCCGGCCACGCTCCAAGCCATCTCAACAGCACTGCCCGCACCGTATTCTCCAGGGCCTGGAGCCATTCCAGCACCGACACAATTAGACGTAACGAGATCTCCCGTGTGAAGGCGGACCTAACCAGATGCGGTTATCCATCCCATGTACTAAACAGATGCCTGTTACAGGCAGAAGAACTTACATCCAACCCAAGACCTCCGAAACAAGTCGGCATATCGTCCGCCTACATTCCGTACTATCCAGGAGTGTCAGGACGTATCTCGAAGGTCCTTAGAAGTTACAACATCAAATGTGTGCAATTACCCGGTAGGAACCTACGTTCACTTGTCTCCAGCATGAAGACCCCTATCACACCTGTCTTACGCAGCAATGTAGTGTACCGTATCACCTGTAGGGCCTGTAACAGTTGCTATGGAGGTGAGACATCGAGACGTCTCCAGGATCGCCTCACGGAACACGACAGAGCAATCCGGCTTGCCGAAACTGACCAGTCCGCGGTCGCAGAACATTTTTGGGCTACCAGCCACAATCTTGACCCCAAGCGCAACTTTGAGATAGTGGACCACGCACGACACTTTCGCCACCGCCTTTGGCTAGAGTCACTAAACATAATAAACAATCCTAAGGCATTAAATCGCCAGAAAGGCATGCGTCTACATCCCATCCTAGAAACAACCATTTTATTGATGGATGATCACTGGCGTAAAGCAGCACACGTCCGTGCTACAACAATGACGCATGATTAACGTGCCACATTTGCTTGTAAT
Source organism: Mastigoproctus giganteus (assembly GCF_048544385.1). Taxonomy (NCBI): domain Eukaryota; kingdom Metazoa; phylum Arthropoda; class Arachnida; order Uropygi; family Thelyphonidae; genus Mastigoproctus; species Mastigoproctus giganteus. Next base: position 41,158,403 of record NC_143587.1, on the reverse strand, counting down.
GTATTCAAATTTTATATTAACTTATCAGTTGATAAAGGGACATGCATTCCGAAAGCTACTGGTTTTGTACTTTATTTGTACTTTATTTGTTAATAAATAACTGGGTATAAATGTATATATCTGTATTGTTGTTTCCTATGCATATGGTACAGACATTTTACCATAATGGCCTGTGTCAAGTAGTAATGTGGCAAAATGTCTGTACCATATGCATAGGAAACAACAATATTTTGTGAATCTTCCTTGCATGCCCATAACGTACCAGTGACTTTGAGATTACTGGAGATATTCCATTGAGTGCTGTATTGAAGTGCCTTGAATAGTGCTTCCCGTTATAGTACAGTCAGTCCTCGTATAGCATGATAGTTGTGTTCCTAGAAACCCTCGTGCAATGCAAAATTGTGCAATATAAACAAGAGGCCCTATGGGAAAATTAGGGTTAGGTGCCGACCACCCCAGATTGAACACACATTTCTAACCAAAACATTACCAAACACAATAAATAATCATAATAAAATACGTAAGTATTTTATTACGATTATTTATTATCATACGTAATAAAATACGTAATACGTAAGCATTGTAATTACTTAAGTATTTTAAGTAATACGTAAGTATTTTATTACGTAATAAAATATTGCTAATGCTTTTGCTTTTATCGTAAGCAAACTTTTTTGTTTTATTTTCTATCCAAACAGATGACAACCATTCCATCTCTTCCAATTCTTTGTGTCTTAATCTAATGGATTTTAATTACACTTTGAGTTTTTCCTGCTATGAAAATTGTTTTTATTTTCTCTACATTTTTTGTAATTTTCGGCTTTGCCTCATTTAGACCTGTAGCACGTGCAATATCACATGGTCTTTCATTTCGATCAAAGCGTTTCACAATTTCATATTTTTTCTCTATCGACAGAGGCGGACTGGCCATAAGCCTTACCGGGGAAACCTTGGTGGGCCAAAGGCCGGTGTATTTTGGCCATAAACTATAGTATGAGGCCACTATAAATTTTCCCGGGTAAGAATTTTTGACCCAGTCCGCCTCTGTTTATCGATATTGCTTTTGTTTCTCTCTGTGAATCTGCATTGTCTTCACCAGGATGCTTCCTTTTCACACCTTTTAAGTACTTTACTCATTTTTAGGGAATAAAGCACAATTACAAAATGAGGAAGCACGCTTGATACACATAAACAAAGCTGCGCACGTGTCGCAACTGAATAAACAACACCGTAAAGGCAGACATACACTATTAACACCTCACATTTTACTAAAGCACATTTCTAGGGCTTACTACCAAAAACAATAAAAACAATTTCCAGTTTCTTACGAGTGGAATCTGTTATAAACTGATAGTAAACTTGATCTAATTGCATTTGCGATTATACCGATAGCTGGAATTGTGTTGCTTTTTACGTTATTATGGTGAAATGTGTTTCCCCTTCACTGATATAAAAAACAAATACATTTTCAGAATCTCCTCTTCATTCCTATCGTGTTGCGTTCAGTTGGGGTGATTCCGGGTTCGACTGCCATTTCTTGTAAACACAAAGGCAGTTTGTGCATAAGCGAATTCGGTTCGCGTTATATAAGATATCGTTCCCCTATTTATGAATCGTGTATGATCGAATTCATGTAGTGTAAACATGTGTTATATGAGGACTGACTGTATGTCTCTTTAGATGAGCAGAGTGGCCACTGGGGATGGATGGATTTAAGTTCCTGTTATACACGGGAACAGCTTTCAAATTTCTCTACAAGGAGTGGCAATGAAGTGGCACCCATTTAGATGTAATGTGGATTTAAGACAAGTCCCTAAAAACTCAGGGATATCATGACAGTAGAAGAGCAGACCATTTAGAGTAAATGGTTTCTTTTTCAATAGTAGTAGTAGTTGTGGCATGTGATGCAAGAAAGCAAGTGTATGAGCTTATGCAGCATCAGCCAAAAAAAAAAAAAAAAAATCACACCATTCCCTCCAAATGCATGTCCAGTTCCTCCTTAAATTTATTTAACCTATCAACTTCCACAACGACAGATGGAAGTTTGTTCCAGCAATTAACCACCCACTGGCTAAAGTCAAATTTCCGCACATCTATTCTACATCTTCTTTTCTTAATTTGAATTTATGCCCCCTTAGGTTCATAATCTAAACAAGTGGGAGGATCCCATCAGAATTCATCGTGCTGAACCCATTCAAGGCCTTATACACCTCAATCAGATCACCGTGCAGGTGCCTAGTCTCCAGCCACTGCAATTTGCAGAACTTAAGCCTCTCTTGGTAAGAGGATCCCTTCATCCCCCTCACCAATCTTGTTGCCCTTCTCTGTACATGCTCAAGCAAATCTACATCCTTCCTAAAATGAGGCCTCCAGACCTGTATGCAGTACTCAAGGCATGGCCTGACTATTGCCTTATACAGAGGGACAATCATCTCCTTTTCCCTGCTAGCAAAATTCCTATATATCATTGACAAAACCCCATGACCTGCCTTGGCAGCCTGTCTGCATTGCTCAGAAAACTTCGTATCTGACTGCACAATTACTCCCATGTCTTTTTCATTTTCTATCACCTTAAGTGTAGTACCACACAGTTGGTACGTTTCTCTGGGGTTACTTCTATCCCTATGCAGTACTTTGCATTTGTCAAGGTTCAACTTCAGTTGCCACTTCTTAGCCCATCTGCCCAAATTATCTAGATCCTGTTGCAGTAGCATACTGTCATTAACAACCCTGCCAACCTTTGTATCATCTGCAAACTTCGACACTAAGCCTGATATACCTTCATCAATATCATTGATAAATATACAAAACAACAGTGGACCCAACACCGAACCCTGCAGGACTCCACTAATAACATTAGTCGACGAAGAGCGGCACCCATTGATTACCACCCTCTGTCTTCTCCCACTTAACCATCCTTTTATCCATTGTAGCAACTTACCCTTAATACCATTCTGCTCCAATTTGTACAATAGTCTTGCATGCGCAACAGTGTCAAAAGCTTTCCTGAAATCCAAATATATGATTATTTTTTTGCATCCAGTTCCTTTGTAACCACATCATAATATCCTATCAAATTTTTCAGACAAGACTTTCCCTTAACAAACCCATGCTGCGTCTGAATTATTGCTGCACTCTTGTCTAGATGATCCTGCAGTGCATCTTTAACCAGTGACTCCATTATTTTACCCAGAACAGAAGTTAAACTAACTCGTCTGTAATTACTCGTGTCACCCTTCAACCCCCCTTTGTGAATTGGTGATACATTTGCACATCTCCAGTCCGTGGGGACCTCCCCTGAGTCCAAGGATGCTCTCATAATTATGGCTAAGGGTTTGCTTAGTTGCTTTGCCGCCTCCTTTAATATAACTGGATAGATCCATTCACCCCATGTTCCTTTCTTATGTTTAACTTCAACAATTTCTCCTCCACTTTGCTCTCAGTTAATACAAAATCATTAAACACCCTGCAACAATTTGATTACCTTCTGCCATTTTCAAACCTTAATAACTCCTCATGTGTGAATGTAGATGCAAAATACTCATTCAGTTTGTTTGCTATCTGAGCAGGAATAGTGAGACACTTTGATGTTCTTCTTATCTTTGGAGAGGATTAGATCTGTAATGAGGTCACTCATCTCACCTTTGGTAATGATCTCAAGCTCAATGTCTCTTTATCAGGTGTGTACTAAGGATTAGCTGAAGTTCTCAGGTCTGCTAATTGCACCTTTACCAAATTCCATTTTGTCTTCTACAGCATGCTGTGGAGATACTGAGATTGCTCTCATCTCCGAATCCAGGTTCAGATGAGCAAGTCCATGCTGTGGAGATACTGGGATTGCTCTCATCTCGGAATCCAGGTTCAGATAAGCAATCATACTTATTATTCACTGGGAATTCAGTTAAATTCAAATTACAAAAGTAACCATCACCATCACGGTCTTTTGGCTTCTACCACATGATGGGTATGGCAAACACCATAAACATTTTTCCTTTACAAATAATGTAGTAGTAGTAGTAGTAGTAATGGAAAATGAGTCAAGAAAGCAAGCTTATATAGCATCAGGCAGAAAGAAAAAAAAAATAAACAAAACCAGCTCACCCAACTGTCCAAGAATTTGTTTAGTTCTTCCTTGAATTTATTCAATCCATCCACTTCCACAACAACAGATGAAAGCCTATTTAAACAATCAGCCACCCGCTGGCTCAAGGCAAACTTCTGCACATCTGTCCTGCAATCATCCTTGCTCATCTTGAATTTATACCCTCTCATGTGTGTAGTCTCAGCAAATGGAAGAATACCATTAACATTCAACTTATCAATCCATTCAAGGCTTTAAACACCTCAATCAGATCTCCCCACAGGTGTCTGGTTTCGAGACGCTGCAATTTGCAGAACTGAAGCCTTTCTAGGTAAGAGCACCCTTTTGCTCCTTTCACCAGTCTCGTTGTCCTTCTCTGTCCATTCCAGCAGATCTACATCCTTCCTAAAGTGAATCCCAGGGAGCTCCGTTAATAACATTAGCCCACATAGAGCAATTCCCATTGATAACCACTCTATCTTCTTTCACTTAACCATCCCTTTATCCCTAGCATTACCTGCCTTTAATGCCACATTGCTCTAGTTTCTAAAGCGTTCTTTTATGTTCAGATTGTTTAAACAAGACCACCCCTTGACAAATCCATGCTGTGATTGCAGTATAATTGCATGCCTATCCAAATGGTCTTGCATTACTTCTTTAACCAGTAATTCCATTATTTTCCCTGGAATAGATGTTAAGCTAACAGGTCTGTAAATTACTTGGGGATATATTCACACTTCTCCAGTCTATCAGCAGCTCCCCTGAATCCAAGGATGGTCTTATAATTATGGCTAAGGTTTAGCTCACTTCCTTTGCTGCTTCTCTTAATATAATTGGATAGATTCCACCCACCACAGATGCCATTTTTATGTTCACCTTCAACAATTTCTCCTCGATTTGCCTTTCAGTTATCACAAAGTCATTTAATTCCTCGTTAGAGTTTGATAAACTTCTGGCATTCCTTTTTGTAAAGAATTCCTCATGTGAATGTAGATGCAAAATGCTTATTCGATTTGTCCGCAACCTGAGCAGGGTCATCAACAGTTAACCCATTGACATCAAGTAGGCCAATACAATTCAACTCCTTCCTTCTACTGTTAATATAAGAATAGAAGTCTTTGCCGTTTTTCTTTCCATTCTTTGCCAGAGATTTCTCATAATCTGCCTTAGCTTGCCTAACCTCCTTTGTGACTTGATTACAGACTAATTTATATCTACCATAGGCTTCTGTATCACCTGATAATTTTTATGCATCCCACACTCTGTTCTTATTTGCCATGTGTCTCAATAATTCATCTGACCTCCATTTAGGTCTAAGTCTTGAACAGTATTTCTTCATTGGTATAAAAAGCTTAGTAGCTTCTTTGATTACTTCCCATTTTTTTTTTTTTTTTTTTATGAGAACCCCAAACACGAGAGGTATTAGAACCTATAGTACTTAGTACCGTGCGTGGGTTGGAGGTTGAGAAGACGAAAGAAGATATTTGTTGACATTGGACTTGAACTTCTGTAGATTGTAATTTTCAGGAAATACGTATGAAGGAAGGTTGTTCCAGAAAACGGCAGTTGAATGAATAAATGAGGAAGATGAAAAGTTGGTTCTGTGGGTTTGAAGTTGGACAGTAAATGGATGTTGGCTGGTGGCGGCACGTGTTCGGACTGTTTTGAAAGAGAGAGCGGGAATTATAGAAGCCAATTCAGAAGAACAGTGCCCATGGAAATATCTGTAGAAGAGGCATGCAGCAGAAACAGTACGTCTATGAGAAAGCGAGTGGAGAGACTCTGTTAGAGATGAATCATTAATTAACCTAACTGCCCTCTTCTGAATGGAATCAAGAAGCCTGAGAGAGGTTTTGGGGGCACCACCCCAAATGTGGGAACAATATTCCATGGCAGGGCGGATTTGCGATTTATACAGAGTGAGCAGCTGTTTGGAAGAAAAGTAACGCCGAGAGCGAAAGAGAAAACCAAGTTTTTTAGATGCAGAGGAAGCAATATTTGTAATGTGCTTGTGCCAAGAGAGATTAGAAGTCAGGGTAATCCCCAAAAGAGATATATCCTTTTGCCTAGAAATTGGAGTGTCACTAAAGATAAGCATAGGAGCAGAAGAATCCTTTTTGCGAGATATAAGACAAGACTGAGTTTTAGAAGGGTTGAAATCAACTAAGTTGTCTTTGCCCCACTGGAGAATTACCTGAAGATCGGCATTTAAGGAATTGGTAGCAGATTTTCGAGAAGTTGAAGCTGATTGAGCAGGGCAAGGTTTCTCAAAATGGAAAGTTGAATGCAATGTGCTATCATCGGCAAAACTATGGATAGGATTTCCAGTCAATGGAAGAAGGTCATTGATATACAAGAGGAAAAGAGTGGGGGAAAGAACTGAACCTTGGGGGACACCGGCATTAGTGGAGAAGTTAGAAGACAGAGAGCCATCTACCATCACCCTCAGTGAGCGATCTGAGAGAAAACTGGATAACCAATTACTAAAAACAGTTGATAAACCATAAGATGGAAGCTTGTTTAGAAGACCTTTATGCCAAACACGATCGAAAGCCTTTGAGATGTCAAGAGCAACTACTTGTGTTTCACCGAACCTTTCCATTGAAGTAGTCCATAAATGGGTAACATAAGCCAGAATATCACCAGTGGATCGACACTGACGGAATCCATACTGGCGATCGTTGATCAGACGGAAGGTTTCTAGGTAGTTTAAGAGTTGGCGGTTAATTGATTTCTCCATTACTTTAGAAAGAGTAGAAGTAATTGCAATGGGACGATAATTGGATGGGAGGGATTTGTCACCCTTTTTAGGAACTGGCTGGATATGAGCAAATTTCCAAGCAGAAGGAAAAACACCTTTGGAATAAGAAAGTGAAAAAAGGCGGCAAAGAGTAGGAGTAAGTTCAGGAGCACAGATTTTGAGAACAAGTGGAGAAATACCATTAGGACCTGGAGCTTTCTTAGCATCAAGATTCATCAAAATCCTTCTGATATCCTTTTGACGGAAGACCACAGGAGGCATTGAATGGACCGTGTTGGGAATGGTGGGAGGCGTTTTACCAAGATCATTAATACATGAGCTGGAAGAAAAATGGGATGCTAACAGGTCAGCTTTATCCTTGGCTGAAGTGACAGCAGAACCATCTGGTTTGGACAGAGGTGGAAGCAGAGATGGGCAAAAGTTGCGGCCAATAGCTTTGGCAAGAGACCAGAATGCTCGGCTACCATTAGGGCAAGAAGCAAGTTTTCTACTCTTAGCCTGTTCAAACTCTAGTTTGGACTGATTAATAACTGCTTTACAATTGTTGCGAGCTTTGGTGTAGGCAGAAAATGAAACTGAAGAATTAGAAACAAGCCAATTACGATATGCAACATTCTTCTCTTGAACAGCCTTAGCACATTTATTGGAAAACCAAGGTTTAGATAAAGGACGAGATTTTAAAGTGGAGTGTGGGATAAAGGATTCCATTCCTGCAAGAATAATTTCACTGACACGATCTGAGCAAACGTTGACATCAGGAGTTTTGAAACAGTAATCCGACCAAGGAAAAGAAGAAAAGAAGTCTCGCAGGTCATCCCATTTTGCATTCTTGTAATGCCAAACAACACGAGGTTGGGAATAGCCATGAGATAAAGGTTCCATTGGAGAAGAGACAATCACCAAGTTGTGATCTGAAGTGCCTAAAGGACCTCTCACTTCGACCTTGTACTTAGAAGGGTTGTTTGTGAGAAAAAGATCAAGCGTATTGGCTGTATGATTCGGATTGTCCGGTATTCTTGTAGGTAAATGAACAATCTGTGCTAGGTCATTAGTAATTGCAAAAGCCTCAGCATCTCGACCTGCTGGGTCGGTGTGACTAGAAAACGGAAGCCAGCTGGAGTTGTGAACATTAAAATCACCAAGGAAAATTACCTCACTGTTAGGAAAGTTGGACTGGAGAAAGTCAAGTTGCAACGAGAGGAAGTCAAAGAGCTCCAAGTGATTAGTGGAGTTGGGAGAACGGTAGAGACAACAGATGAATTTGACACAATGAGGTAGAGAGATTTTAAGCCAGAGAAGATCAAAGAGAGGAGATTCCAAATTGCCAAGTCTCTGACAGGGAATATCAGAACGGACATATGCACAAGTACCACCTTTGAGGCGAAAGGAATCATACAGCGAATAATTTGGGCATCTGAGATGAGCAGTAGTTGAATCAACCGATAACTGAGATTCTGTCAGAAAAAGTACATGGGGTTTGGCAGACTGCAAGTGGAAATGGACATCGTTGAGATTAGAATTGAGACCACGTATATTTGTGAAATGAATTAGGAAATCCTTGGGAGGTTTAGATCTTTTCGCAGATAAGCTTGTTCTATTTGTTTGACAATTCATGGTGTATTCAATAGTAAGAAAAAGTGGGTGGGACATGCTGTATGAAGTAATGAAATTTTTGGATATGGCGTACATGTGGTAAGAATATACCCAGATCCTTGACATAACGTGGCCTCGACAATGCTCCCCGCATACACACTACTCGGACTCCCTCCAGTCACTATCTGGCAGAGTAGAGGTAGCAAGATTATACACTAGCTGATCCGGAAGCCTCCTAGAGAGTTACCAATAGGTTCGGTCCGGTGTACTAACTAGCGGCCGGCCTGCGAAAACCGTTTTAGAGCTGTACCCTCGAAATGTAAGGAATATTGGATCTCGCCACGACGTTCATCATAACCTCAAAAGTCATCAATCATACTGCATGATGGAAGAGATAGGGAAGGGTTGACCGGAACTTAGCTCTAGAGACTAAACATGGGTTCCACCACTTCAAGCCTCCAATAAGCAAAGTGGTGGTATTTCACCGGTTGATGAGAGTCATCTACCACCTAGAATTTTCTAGGTGGTAGATGACTCTCACCACAATTCTACCACCTAGAATTCTACCACCTAGAATTCTCACCACAATTCTACCACCTAGAATTTAGAATTTTCTGTTGGTAACATCATCAGTTGGTCCAACTTCACAGAATTTGAAACTATCTGAGATCACTGTAGTCACCTTTATTAAAGCAAAAGCCTTTCTCTGTACCCTTGACAGTAGTTATGCCTTTAATTAAATTCCACATTAATACACTGTCATTGCTGCCACCCACTGGGTGTTTTACCTGCAGTTTCTTAATCCATGAAGAATCATTCCTGATAACAAAATCAAGAGTATTGCTTCCTCTTGTTGCCTCTCTAACATGCTGCTGTAGAAAACAGTTATCCAACACATCACAAAAAATCATTTTAGCATGTGAGTGACAAACCCACAAATTCTAGTCAACATTTGGGAAGTTAAAATTCCCCATTATGAGACATTCTGATTTGCTGGCCCACTTTATTTCCCTGTATAGGCTATTTGGTATACTCATAATAGTCATCAGGCCTATAACACTCTCCTACTCTGTTTTTTTTCACAGCGCTTATATACACCAAACTGATTCAACAATGCACTCGTCACTCGACTCGAAGTCAACTGGATGCAGTAGACTTAATATTCTTCTTAACTAAGTTCATAATCTCTCCACAAATGCTGTTCTTCCTGTGTACTTGTACTCCACATATTCAAATTCAGCATCACTTATGTTTGAGTGACACTAGATCTCTGTTATTCCTATAGTGTCTGCATTCTATGACTTAATCAGTACTAGAAATTAATCAAATTTATTTACGATGCTCCTAGCATTAGGGTACATGCAAGTATACATGCATGTGTCCTTACTTGAAGTTACCCTAATACAGCTCATGCATTCCATGTGATTCACTTGAAATCCTAGCCACCATGCTTGAAATCCTAGACACCATGCTTTCCAGGCTGCTGCTTGTACCAACAGTAGCAATGGAAGAATCACTTTCACCTCTGCCTGCGGCTCTAGTTAAACTACTAATCTATGTATCTTCCCCATGCTAACAGTTTTCGAACCCACCTATCACTTTCTTAATAGCATTAGCAAATATTCTTGCACCCCTTTTTTTCAAGTGTATCCCATCCCTGTAAAAATTCTCTGCTATTAACAAGCACAGACCACACAGAAAATTTCTACCCCATGAGCCTTCCATATTATCTCTGGGGCCTAATTGATTGACAAGGCTCTTTACATATACTCGCTCCTATTATGTCTGGACAGAATTGCAGACACTTTCAAATTTAATACTAACTTACGACTTTTTGTCAACATTGCCCTGTACTTGTTATGCAAGTTAACAGTTAGAAGATTTATAGTAAAGCTTATAGCTAGAGCAAATTAAGCCTTTTCTATAAATTAATCAATCTTTTTATGCAAGTCCTCAGATATCTTACTCGTAATATCATTAGTGCCAACCTGTACAACAATATTGCCTTTTCTGCTCTTAAAAGATATCTATCTATAATTTCATCTACGTTTGCATCTGGCAGACATCCAAGTCCTATTCCAAAGCCTTGGAATAGAGGTTAATTCCAAAAGGTGATGAATGTGGGGATAACATATAATGCAGGCATTTCATGCATGGATGGCTCGAAAGGAAAATGTAGAAACAACAGTCAAAGAACTCACCTAACCGACTAAATAACTAAGTCAAAAGAAAACCATAATGATATCTAGAACATAAAAGATCAAGCCAGTAAAGACCTCAAGTGACACACACACACACACACGGTGTTTCAAAAATGATGGTCAATAATTGAAAGGTGAAAAGTACAAACTAAAATAAGAAAAAAAGTCCCAATGAACATCGGGCTGCAAATGAACCCATTTTTGAGATAATGCACATTTTCTGTTAAGATCTGCCACTGACTATGGGAGCACTAGTTTAACAAAAAGAAGTGGATCCTTTGCTAAGGATGGTTTTATTAATCATAAGATAATATTTTTTTTAATTTTGGGTTTCAACACCATAGAATTTTATAGATGTTACAGGATGTTACAAAAGGTGTTCAAAATGCTATCCTTGCATCCGTACGTAGCTTTGTAGTCTTCTCTGCATTGAGTTATGAATCCTCTCAGGCATTCCTGGGTCATTTCTCATTTGCTAAAAGGCTCCAAACTGACGCTGCAATTCTCCAACTGTGTTAACGTGAGAAGTGTACACCAAGCTTTTTTCATGACCCCAGATACAAAAATCCATAGGATTTAACTACTCTTCGTTGCTGTAACGTCTTTCCATGTTGACTATCCTTTGACAAGTACTAGTATGCCTGCTACATCTCAGAGCATTGAGAGAGAGAGGGGGGGGGGAAAGGGAGAGAATGAGCATAACCTAACCTAAACAAACAAGTCAGTGGTGGATCCCAACTCTGCAGTTCACCTGGTCAGTGGTGGATTCCAGCTAGAAATGTGCAATATATCGAAAAAATTCACTTAAGGACCCATGTTTACTAAGCTTTTTTTGCATATTGTAGTCTGTACAGTTCATCTTTAAATTATTGACCATCACTTTTGAAACACCCTGTATATGTAGGAATTGATAGGTCTGATAAATTTTTATAAAGGTGCAGAGATGGGAGTGAAAAATACACAAATTGCCAAAAACTAAAAGGGTGTGGTTAGCAGAAATAGGAAGTATTATAGGTTTGTAAAAAGTGAGAAAGAATGTGAATATCTTATATGCTATTATGAATTAAGAAAATTATAGGCTGAATTTCAAAGCCAATTAGGGGTGAGGGAACTGTAATGCAGAATGATTAAACAAATAAAATAGAATGTGAGATAGCTATCATCAGAAATGGGTGGTCAAATTTAGCTATAGGTCGAAAAAAGGGCATAGCAGAAATCTATCTCCAAATAGGCCTACAAGGCTGGGACTATTCATATTGAACAATTAGAAAAATAAAAATAAAAATAAAAATAAAATAAGAAAAATAAAATATATATATAAAATAAAATATGATGATAAAAATAGTTAATAAAATACCGTAACAACTGTAGCTTTCAGAGACAGCGATCTCCTTTCTCAACGGTATATTTCTGCTGTGTGGCACATCTTTAAATAGTAGATCCACAGCACTCATCACATTGTTCCTCGGGAATATGGCTGGAATTTCCCATTTATGCACCGGAACCAGAAATGGCTTGGGATCGCGCCAGCTGAAACCGTTCATCTCACCCAAGAACAACGGTTTCAAAGAGGGGATGTAAGCATACACCCTTGTCTCTATTAATGGAATTTCTAACTGCCCCAATACGTAAACTCTCAAGCCATTTACGGTCCCAGAAACCGTGTTCATGATCCATGATGACAGCATCCTCCGAGGAGATTTTATGTTGCTTTTCCCAGAAGTGTTCTGCCACGGCAGACTTCCCATAGTTTGCAGACTTTATTGAATTCATATGCTCCCCCAGAAATGCCTGGATTGTGGGGTGTGTTATGTAGGTGAGACGGGGCGACGACTGAAAGACCGTCTCTCCATCAGTTTAAAAAAAAAATTATATAATGTAAATTAGAATTGGAATTTAGTGGAAAAAGTGAATAAATTTTATAAAATTTAGAGCAAGCAAATGGTATACAGCAAGGGATTAAGTTGAGAATAGCAAAAGGATAAAGGTGTAATTGAATAGATAGAGGCAAAAATAGCGAGAGCTTAAGGATAGTTGGAATGTTTGTATCACACTTATATTGCACTAATAGCTTTATGAATAGGGAAAAAGGTAGAAGTAAAAAGATAAAAAGTAAAGAAAAAGATATTAAACACACTAGGGTAGTTGGGATTATAAAAAGCCCATCCGTGTAGTAAGGGCCTTGACTTTGTAAGAGTTAGTATGAAAAAGATTCTAATACCAGATGCTTGTGAATAAGGAAGAGAGGACAGCGCAAGCAAAAATCTAAAGCTGAAAAATATGAGCCAAGAAAGTCCGAAACAAAAACCAAAAGTAAAATGTGAAAATAAAGTATAAAGATAATACCTGGAATTTTCAAATAATGTGTAGTGGAAGTAAAGAAGGTGGGAAAAATACTGCAAACATATTCAATTGAGTTGATAAATGTATAAAGCAGTACCACATTATAGACTATGCAACAGGCACATAATTATTTATAGTAGTATAACGGACTTAATAGAGAGCTGTGAAAAAGGAGAAATTAGTGACCGCTATAGTTGAGCATTGGAAAAGAGAAAGCCTATCTGTAACGTTAATTGTAATATAAATATGCGATTGGAATAATTGTGTTCTGTAGACAGAAAGACAAAAGATATGTAGAAAATAAAAAATATATCAGTCTATAAATAAAAATAAATATATTAAACACAGAAGTGACTAGTCCAGTGAATCAGAAAGTTGTGAAATGGATGTCATGGCTATAAGTAAAAAATAGAATGAATGTAGGTCAGAAGGTCAGAATTAATAGAAAGTAGACCAAATGGTATGGCTACTATATACCTAAGTAATGTTGGACGTTGCATAAGTAAAGCCGTGTAATATGTAAAGAAATTTTTTTACAAACCAGGGTATTATAATTCACATAAAAATATGAAAATGATATCCTTAGATGTAGAGTATAGAAATGACCTAAGAGATGAATGTAGATCAAGAATAAAGTCTGTAGTCCAAAAATGGTGGCCTAATAGAAGTTTCAGAAAGAATTAATTAACTACTTGTAAGTGAACAGATACTGGAGAAAATTTCAGTAATAATTTCTGTAATAATAAATAAAGTGTCACATAGATCCAAAGTTAGTAATAGATGCATATAGGTAATAAATCCAAAAGTGAACAGGTATAAATAACATTTTCAGTAATAATGAATACACTCAATGGTATACATCCAATTTGTATACATCCAAAGTTGGTTTGATTAGGAGATCCTAATCAAACCACCTTTGGATGTATACAACTCCAAATTGATTAGGATTAGGAGAGCCAGTGCAAATAATAAAAGACAATACTCAGTTGACTGAAGACAATTCTTTCTGAAACTTTTGAGAAGCTAGCATCAAAAGTGTTAAAATCTGTTGTGCTTTCCAACAAACCTAATCTTGATAAATGGATAAGGTGTTGCATAATTGGCAGAAAAAAAGACATTTCCTCATTTTCAGATGAAGGGATACCTATTTCTTCTCAGATGCTATTGAAAAGGCTGAGTTTTTTTTTTTATAAGAAAATAGTGATTACAGATATGTGGATTTTCAGATAGTTGACTGGTGTGCTTCAAGCTTCCTCATATTTAAACTTTAACTAACTGAAAAAATTTGACAGCACTCATCATTCCCCATTGTTGCAGGTTATTCTGTGTTATGTGAACAATAATCATGATTAATCATTGTATTTCTTATTCTTGTTCGAATTGTATTTAAATTTGCACACACGCACGCACGCACGCACACGCGCACACACACACACACACACACACATCTATTCCAGTTGTGCCATCATTTTATACGTTTAGACTAGATATATTGGTTAAATTGTCATATTATTTATTCCAGTTACACTGATATATATATATTAAAAAAAAAAAAATTCTACTGCACATGGATATATATCCAATTTCCATATACTTTAGGCTTCTATTATGGTCAGACCATGGAGGAAATCAACATTCGATTAGTATGGCATATATGGATGGAAGTAATTATACCTTGCTGACCTCTGCGAGAGATAATGACTTACTTACTGCTCCTATTAGTAAGTTAAAATTCTTGTTTTCTAAAATTATCAATGTTCTAAAAATTATCTTACTAAAATACACTATCATTGCAAAACAATGACATAAGTTTCTAGATCTTATCATGAATTGAGGGAAAAAAATTTCTAAAATAATAAATATATAAAACAACTAATAATAAAATTAAATTATGTTTTAGGAGCCTTCTTATAGGATGCGATTTTGTAAATACCAAGTCTCCAATATCCCGTTCTGGTGATAATAGTAGTAGTGGCATGTGATGCAAGAAAGCAAGTGTATGAGCTTATGCAGCATCAGCCAAAAAAAAAAAAAAAAAATCACACCATTCCCTCCAAATGCCTGTCCAGTTTCCCCTTAAATTTATTTAACCTATCAACTTCCACAACGGCAGATGGAATTTTGTTCCAGCAATTAACCACATGCTGGCTAAAGGCAAATCTCCACACATCTGTCTTTTCTTAAATTTGAATTTATGTCCCCTTGGTTCGTAATCTGAACAAGCGGAAGGATCCCATCAGAATTCATTGTACTCAACCCATTCAAGGCCTTATACACCTCAATCAGATCACCTCGCAGGTGCCTAGTCTCCAGCCACTGCAATTTGCAGAACTTTAGCCTCTCTTGGTAAGAGGCTAAATCCCCCTTCATTCCCCTCACCAATCTTGTTGCCCTTCTCTGTACATGCTCAAGCAAATCTACATCCTTCCTAAAATGAGGCCTCCAGACCTGTATGCAGTACTCATGGTGTGGCCTGACAATTGCCTTATACAGAGGGACAATTACCTCCTTCTCCCTGCTAGCAAAATTCCTATATATCATTGACAAAACCCCATGACCTGCCTTCGCAGCCTGTCTGCATTGCTTAGGAAACTTCATATCTGACTGCACAATTACTCCCAGGTCTTTTTCATTTTCTACCACCTTAAGTGTAGTACCACACAGTTGGTACGTTTCTCTGGGGTTACTTCTACCCATATGCAGTACTTTGCATTTGTCAAGGTTAATCTTCAGTTGCCACTTCTTAGCCCATCTGCCCAAATTATCTAGATCCTGTTGCAGTAGCACACTGCCATTACTGTCATTAACAACCCTGCAACCTTTGTATCATCTGCAAACTTCGATATTAAGCCTGATATACCTTCATCAATATCATTGATAAATATACAAAACAACAGAGGACCCAAGACCGAACCCTGTGGGACTCCACTAATAACATTAGTCCACGAAGAGCAGCACCCATTAATTACCACCCTCTGTGTTCTCCCACTCAACCATCCTTTGATCCATTGTAGCAACTTACCCTTAATACCATTCTACTCCAATTTGTACAATAGTCTTGCATGCGCAACAGTGTCAAAAGCTTTCCTGAAATCCAAATATATGATATCAAAATTATTTTTTGCATCCAGTTCCTTTGTAACCACATCATAATATCCTATCAAATTTGTCAGACAAGACTTTCCCTTAACAAACCCATGCTGTGTCTGAATTATTGCTGCACTCTTGTCTAGATGATCCTGCAATGCATCTTTAACCAGTGACTCCATTATTTTACCTTGAACAGAAGTTAAACTAACTGGTCTGTAATTACTCGTGTCACCCTTCAATCCCCCTTTGTGAATTGGGGATACATTTGCATATCTACAGTCCATGGGGACCTCCCCTCAGTCCAAGGATGCTCTCATAATTATGGCTAAGGGTTTGCTTAGTTTCTTTGCCGCCTCCTTTAATATAACTGGATAGATCCATTCACCCCAGGTGCCTTTCTTATGTTTAACTTCAACAATTTCTCCTCCACTTTGCTCTCAGTTATTACAAAATCATTAAGCACCCTGCTACAATTTGATAACCTTCTTCCATTTTCAAACATTAATAACTCCTCATGTGTGAATGTAGATGCAAAATACTCATTCAGTTTGTTTGCTATCTGAGCAGGATTATCAACAATCGAACCATCAATATCAAGTGGACCAATCAGATTCATCCCCTTCCTTTTAGAGTTTATATAAGTAAAGAAATCCTTGCTGTTTTTCTTAGCATCTTTTGCCAAAGATTTCTCGTAATCTGCCTTCATCTGCCTAACCTCCTTTGTGACCTGATTACAGACTAGCTTATATCTGCCATAGGCTTCTGAGTCGCTTAATAATTTATATGCATCCCATGCATTTTTCTTCTCCCTCACGAGTCTCATTAGTTCATTTGATAACCATTTAGGCCTTGAACAATATTTCTTAATATGTATGAAACTTTTAGTAGCATCCACGATTAATTACTTGAATGCTTCCCACTTAGAATTTACTGTTGGTAACATCGTCAGTTGATCCCACTGTACAGAATTTAAAAACTGTCTGAGACCACTGTACTCACCTTAATGCAGTAATGTCCTTTCAGTTTAGACCGAAGGTTTCAATCTGTCAGTTTCCCTTTCTGCAACATTGTTTGATTTTGGTATCAAACATTTTCATTCGGATTATTTCGTGAGTTAATCAACCTTCTCACATTAATCCCAACATTGTCTAAAAGAAATCAGTAATTATTCTAAACGGAAAGTCCAGTTATGTAGTTAACTGTTCTGAGCTGCATAGTAACAATATCACTAGTGATCTGTTATTTTAATTCAGAACCTGATCCAGAAACACTAATCAAATCACTAATGTTTTACTTAGCTACTGTAAATACAAACTGTTCTATACCTACAAAATTAAATTTAATTTGTAACGTAAAGTCCTTTTTATGGAACTTCAAAGCAGTTCTACATTTTTTCATATATTGTAGAACGTGATTTATATTTACTTCATTTTCTTCACTCTCTCTCTCCCTTCCTCTCTCTCTCTCTCTCTCTCTCTCTCTCTCTCTCTCTCTCTCTCTCTCTCTCTTGTTTGCACATAACTCATGCAGACCATCTTATATATCATTATTATGAGGCTGAGCATTGACTGTGAGGTGGGGCTTATTATGGGAGAAGAGACCATAGCTCTGAAGAACAAAAAAAAAATAATAGCACACATGCCAAGTTGTATCAATATATAAAATTAAGAGAGGCACACTTGTAGAAACCTGTATGAATAAAATTATTATTGCAATTCAAAGCACTCGTTATAGAAAAAATTTTCATATTTATATTTACTTATTATAACTGTACAGTTTTTCTGTATTTAACATTATTAAACTGATGGTACAGTTTAATATACTGATCATAACACTAGGTAGGGAAGAAGTTTTCATGGGTCCGTTTGGGAGACACCCTCCACGAAGAACAAACAATAATGGTCTTAGAGTAGCACAATTTGCTGCTTCCAACAAGTTAAGGTCATGAATACCCGCTTTCCAAGAAGGAATATTCATAAAGATACATGGAAAAAATCCTTGGTACAAATCAGGCTAATCAGATCGATCATGTACTAGTCTCTAAGAAGTGGGTTACTGCAATTAAAAATGTTCATTCTTTTTGGAGTGTATTACCATTACCATTACCATTAGTAGAGGCATTTGATGCAAGAAAGCAAGCTTATGCAGCATCAGCCAAAAAAAAAAAAAAAAAAAACCCCACTTCCACTTCACCCCTCTGTTCGTTCAAAATACCTGTCCAGCTGAGCCTTAAACTTATTTAGGCTATCAACCTCCACCACAAGGGATGGCAGTCTGTTCCACCAACCAACCACCCGCTGGCTAAAGGCAAATTTCCGCACGTCTGTCTTTCCTCAATTTGAATTTATGCCCTCTCAGGTGATTTTTCTGAGCTAGAGGAAGAATCCCATCAGCATTGAGCATGCTTAAACCATTCAAGGCTTTGTACACCTCTATCAGATCACCTCGCTGGTGCCTAGTCTCCAGACACTGTAATTTGCAAAACTTAAGCCTTTCTTCGGCTTAAGTTTTGCAAATTACGACTTCTTCTACTTCGACTAATTTTGCAAATTAGTCGAAGTAGAAAACGATTCTGATCGTTTTCTACTTCGACTAGAAAACGATCAGAATCAGAGTGCCATCTCTGATTCTGATCGTTTTCTAGTGTGAGCCAGACTGAAGTATAAAATAGCCCTAGTAGCAAGAGGAAAGACTGAGAAAACTAAGTGGTGGAACATAGAGAAATTGAAAGATAGACACCTGTCAAAACGGAGCATCAGGCGGAGTTGGCTTGAAGAGTGCAAGAACAGGAAAATAGTGTCAAGATTGAAGACTAATGGATTTGTATAGAGGAAGCAATTCTGGGTGCAGCACACATAACCTTGGGTGAAACCTCAGGAGTGAGAGATGATAAATGGTAAGATGATGAGTGCCAAAAAGCAGTAGAATTGAAGAGACAAGCCAGGATGAAATATTTGCAGTGGAATAGCAGAGCGAATAGTGACCACTATAAGGAGAAACTGATAGCCACAGCTAGGATGTGTAGAAAGAAAAGGAAAGAGGCTTTGAGGAGGAAGGTCAATGAAATGGTGGAACATTACAACAAGAAGGAAAGTAAAGTTTCAGAAGAAGATTAAAGAAAGTACACAGGAATTCCGATTGAAAGTTACTGCATATAAAGATTGCAAAGTAAATTTGCTGACTGAGAGAAAGGAAGTTCTGAAACAGTGGAATGAGTATTTTAAGAGCATCTTGACAGGAGATAATACTTAAACAAATCAGCTATTGTACTATACAGTAAAACCATACATTGAACACCCTAGCTTCAAAGAAATTCAAAAAGTTAGTAAGTGCTTAAAGAACTTAAATCACCTGGAGTTGGTGGAATAATGGTTGAGTTACACTATGGATAAGAATGCATAATCTGATACTACTTATTTATTTGGTCTGAGGAAAAAATCCCGACGAATGATCACTTGGAATCATACGACTGATTCACAAGAAGCGAAATAAACTGCTTTGTTGTAACTATAGAGATATTACATTACTGAGTGTAACTTACAAGGTTTTGTCAGTACTTATTTATAACAGATTGGCAGCATATTTAGAGAAAATCGTTGGAGAATATCAGTGTAGTTTCAGATCCAATCGCTCAACAACTGACCAGATTTTCATTTTGAGGCAGATAAGGAAAAAGCATTCGAGTACAATATGCACTTATATAACCTAAGTGTAGATTTCAAGCATGCTTTTGATTGATTCAACAGAGAGAGGAAAGGCGCCTCCATAGCCAGGTGGGAAGGAGCAGCAGTGCGTAGCACACGCTTCTTGATTAGATCCGGGTTCGAGCCCGTCACCACCAAATATGGAGGATGCGGAAAGGTCAGGGAATGACCACCGCATATCCCGGAGCAATATGGCCTTAGTTGCTAATGCTCCTAAAAACCAAAATAACAAATAACAACAACGAGAGAGGAAATGATAATTGATCTCCTTCTCTTGGGCATACCTGCAAAGATAGGCTCATAAAAGCAACCCTGACTGGCTCTAAAGCAGTAGTGAGAATTGACGAGTTGATGATTCCCTTTAACATTAATGCTGGTTAGACAAGGAAATGCACTCTCTCTACTGTGTTATTTAACTTGGTTTTGGAGGTGGCTTTCAGAAAATTAGAAGTGACTGGACACATGTACAAAGACTGTGCAGGTCTGCGCATGTGCTGATGATGTCGCTATTATTAGTAGGACTAAAAGAGCACTAGAGAAAACAATGGCCAGGCTGGATTGTAAAGCACAAAGAAGATAATTCAGAATAAATGAAGTGATGAAAAAATATATGGAAGCCTGGAGAACAGCAGATAATCTTGAAAATTTGAGAATTTTACCTACCTAGGTTCACAGATAAATCAGTCCAACTCTATTACTAATGAAATTAAGTCTCATATCCTGAGTGGAAACAGATGTTTCTGTGCACATGAAAAACTATTGAAATCCAGAGTAGTGAACAGATATTTAAATTTAAGAATATACAAAAGTGTCACTAGACCAATTGTGACTGCCACTGTGCTGCCACTTTGTTAGGTACACCCACCTAGTAGCGTACAAGATGTAGATCAGAATGAACCATGAACTTGTCTTATTCCAGGGTGCAGGTATCGTCAGATTTGTGAAGAGCCAGAGACTTGCCGGGTTGGAATATGTTCTGAGAATGGATAATAGCAGAACAACTAAGAATATAATGAAATGGAAACCTATAGGTAGGAGGGCGAGAGGAAGACCACAAAAATATGGATG
This sequence comes from Mastigoproctus giganteus, assembly GCF_048544385.1. NCBI lineage: Eukaryota > Metazoa > Arthropoda > Arachnida > Uropygi > Thelyphonidae > Mastigoproctus > Mastigoproctus giganteus. The sequence continues at coordinate 41,137,562 of NC_143587.1, read as the reverse complement.
GATGACATAGAAAAAGAGTTAAAGATCACGAGAATAAGAAGTTGGAGAAGTTTGACTTCTGGGAGGGCTTATTGGTGGAACATTGTCGAGAAGGCTAAGACCCACCGTGGGTTATAATACCAGAAGAAGAAGAAACTGATGGTACATTAATAATGCTCATTATATTGGATATCTCTCTATAAGCCACATTCATAATAAAGGATTTTCACTTTAATTTGGAACTTGTTAAATTCTAAGTTATTTGAATTGCAATTATTGTAGAAGTTGATGTTGTTTTTGGTGTATTTTCCTGTCAACAAAAACAGTATCATTGTAATTACTGTTCTCAGAATGCCTAACAAATTGTTTCTTTCATTTATTCATACATGGAAAAATTAAAAACAATATCAGACTCTATATAAGAAATTTGATTTCAAAACGAAGTATATGTACAATTATTATGGACGCATATCCTTACCCAAACACTAAATTTTCACACATTTGAAATCCAGTAAAGTAGTTTAATTTTGATTATTGAAGCATTTTTATCAGTTGAACTACTGTTATATACAGAGGCACATTTATCAATTTGTAGGCCGTAGAGAAACCAACACATGGAAATCTTCAAAAAAAAAAAAAAAAAATCAAAATCCATATGCTGGCTAATTCAGAGAGATAGCAGGAAAAATTTTCAGTTAGACTCAAAATACTAATTTAAGGCCTCTTTTTTTCTTTTTTTTTTTTTTTTAATTTTTTTATTTATTTAAACAAATGGGATAAAGACTGTAGCATCCATGCACTGATAACCAGAGGAATCATCGACAGAACTCTAATATCTTTAAAAATAAGAATAATCAATAAATTTAAAAAAGTTATAAATGTGTACAAATTAAATAAAAAATCAGAAGAATATTTTCAGAGCCTCTAGGGTCTCTTTGTGAACCTCAGGGTTCCGTGGTGTGACTTTGACAACCACTATTCTCGACAGTTTATTAATTCATATTAAAATTTCTTAATATATATTAAGGCACAACATTCTAGACTTTTTTATGTTATCTGAACCTCTTTCATTGAAAATAACAAAACTAACATGACAGGATTGTAAAAATTATTATTTTTTTTCATTAAAAATTTCACTGACCTCCAACAGACTCTCTCTGAACCCACTGTAAAAAACCATTTACACATTCCTTATTTCTAAAGATGTTCAAATTAATGCAATAGAACCAAGTCCAAGTGTTGTCACAAGCCTTAGCAAAATAAACTGTGCCTTGCTTAACTGTTTCTTTAGTGTAGGCAAATTTATTTTCGCCCTGAGTATAGTTAATGAATGGAGAATATTTTCTGTTCAAATAAAAGTAAAATTGTATCATGATACTCTATGGAAAATTTTTAATCTTTTATAGCTTTTATCTTTATTAAATGTTTTTAATTTTTCGTTTTTTTTTTCTCCTTATAGGCCTGAGCATAGATTTTAACTCAATTCCAAATAAAGTGTTTTGGGTAAACCTTGGCAGCTCTACTATACAAAGCTTAGATCTGGATTCTCATCTGGTAGACACAATTTCTATCTTATTTTCCTCTATACTTAATCGTCCTTCAGCTTTGGTGGTCTATAATGATAAGTTGCTTTTTGCTACACAAGGAGATGGATGCATTCATGTTGTGAACAAAGAAAATTCCACAGAATATTCAGTATTGAGAAATAATACAGATGAAGTTCTTGCTCTCAAAATATATGATGCTTCTATTCAAAATGGTAATATTTCTGTTTTTACATTTGTTATTAATATATCCATAGAATTTTATATACTTTCAATGATTAATATATCCTTTCTGTGATTGATATTAATCACTAATACATTAATTAATGTATTATATTGATAAAGGCATAAAAGAAAAGCAAACTGCAGCTGTTATCAATCCACTGCAGGATGGAAGCCTGCTAAACAATTAATGTTGAGGGAAATGGACCATAATCTGCCACGCTGTTCCAGTGTGGGTTGGCAGATTGACCATATTTAGCAGTCAGGGGCTTAAACCCTGATCTACTCAGAGCATGTGCTACTACACTTCTACTCCTGACCACTTGGCTATGGAGACTGTTGATAAAGGCATAGCAGGCTTAATTCCTAATTTTGCAGATGATACAAAGGTGTTGGCAGGTTGATTGACAATAAACAGGGTGTTCGACTGCAACAAAATCTATAAATCTGATCTGTAGTGGGCTGTGAGGTGGCAATTGAAGTTTAACATTGACAGATGCAAGATACTGCATATTGGTAGCAGTAATGACAGAATAACATATTGAATAATACAATACTGAGAGAAGTGGAGAATGGAAAAAAAAAAAAAAACCTTGGGATAGTTGTGTAGCCAGATACGAAGTTCTCTGGACAGTGCGAATAAGTTACTATAACAGCTCATGAGGTATTGTCATGATATGTAGGAATTATGCTAGCAGTTAAAAGAAAGTAATTATACTTAGGTTAGTGGTTAGGCCACATCTTTATTGCTATATACAGGTCTGGAAACCTCATTTGAGGAAGGATCTGTTGGAAAGAGTGCAGGTAAGGGCAGTGAGAATAGTGACGGAAACTAAAAGGTATTTTTACCAAGAAAAGCTTCAGTTTTGTAAATTGTAGGGTCCAGAAACTAGGCACTCCAAAACTAGATATGATTGAGGTATTTAAGGTTTTAAATGGATTGTGTAAGCTAAACTTTGGTGGAAAACTTCCTCTTGCATAGACAACAGACGAGGTGGCATAAATTTAAATTGAGGAAGGATGTCACAGGAAAAATATGTGGAAATTTGCTTTCAGCCAGTGGGGTACTTGATTGTTAAAACAAACTTCCATCTGATGTGGAAGAGAGTAGTTTAGGATAAAGTTAAATTAAAACTAGACAAATTACACCGGTCTGCATGGTTTTCATTGTTTGTAAACTGATAGCGGGTTTTTAACTCAGTTTTGTATGTTGATTTCAGAAATATATATATACAGGGTGTCTCAAAAATATTGGTACAAACGTTTAGGGGAGGTAGGTAACATCTAAAGGAATGTGAATCGCATAGGAACCCATAACCGGAAATGTCACGGGAAAGTAGCAGCAGAGGCACAAGAAGCAGAAATGACAGAGGACAGTAATTAGTGGCAAATATTTATTTGACATAATATTAACAATGGAGTAGGAGATGGATGCATTTCATGATGTTACAACAGATGCTCGAAGGTTCCACCACGAGACGCGATGCATTTATCGGGGCCCCAATAAATGTACTTACACCAATTTTCAGCTCAGCAAAAACTGGCAAAATAACGGGAATAAAAACGGTAAAATATTACAAGAGTATAATAAAGTCAACTATAAAAAAACCACTAACAGACTTTGAAAAACTCCTAATAGAATGGGACACTGATCCCATAAATATTAAAAACATACACTCTATTTTCAATTAAAATAAGCAAGCTAAAAGCCCTAAATAAAGTATACCAAAAGCAAAAAACACAGAACAAACACCTCAACAGTACCCTCAAAGACATATTTAAATTCAGAATATGCATAAATTATGCCGTCCACACCAAAATAGAATACTGCTTAATCAAATTCCTAAACCAATCATATGACAAGGTAAGCATAAGTAACATCATAAATAATAATAAGAATTACCTACCCATTAAAAACACCCAAATTAATAAGATTAACAATCTGCAACTACAAAAACATGATAGATAAAATGAATGAAGAAGACCAAGTTTTTGAGAACGAGAGTAGCCTGTGCGGACTTAGCTTATTGCCGCTCCTGGAACAGAGAAGTTTTTTCTAATTTATTTTCTGTTTTATTAGCTTAAATTGGCATATTAACTTATTTTCTAGAGTAGCGTTATATTCCTAGTTACGATACTTAGTTTAAAGTTCAACTTAGATAGAGATTTTGTAGGTATTACTTAGTATCGGAAAGGGTATCAAATCCACGTGTTACAAGTTGCAGCTCTGTTGAATGAGAGCCTTTTTTTTAAACCATATTTAGCCAATTTATTAACCAATGGTTATATCAAATTATTTTCTGTAAGTAGCTAGTCAGGATCCTTAGTTTATTCTGAATTGAGACAGCGAGATTTGGAAATTAATCGATACTTAAGTGTCTGTAGATTTACCGTTCGTAAATTGCCGCCATTGTCACGCGATACAAAATATCTCGAACTAGATAGCATAAGCTTAGTATAGTATAGTACATAATATAATATTGTCAATTAATCAGTAAATCTATTAATCTTGTTGAACTTCATTGTCAATTAAATTGTACTTTTAACTATATACATATAACGACTTAGATTGCGTAACATAAATAATTAGCAAAAATAAACAATTAATACTTAACTTGATACGGAAGTTATATAAAGGGATTTCGTAGATAACACTCGATACTGAAACATAAATTTAGCATTATAACTGTGTTGGGATACAAGTTTAGGGTTTTAATTTTGTACTGAAATTGAAATTTTATTGAAATTAAATCGAAATCATGATTCAGACCAGAGCAGCAAAGCAAAAGGCTCAAGCTAATGGAAGTGCTGTGGCTCAGGGGAGAACTGAGGGGGGCAGTTGCCCTCTGAATCACAGCCTTTTAAAATGCACTATTTGCTTGATGTTTGTGGGGCAGTCAGGTATGGGACATGATACTGCCATCGGGAATGTGTTTGTATGTGCGCGTGATGCAAGGAGTGTAAGGAAATCAGGCGAAAACTCAGCATTGTTGTGGGCCTATATGAGAGCTTGAAGGACAGGGTGGATGCCCTCGAAGGATTAAAAGTGAGAGTCCCATCAAGCTCTCAGCTGCCCACACCAATGCCAGAGCTTGCACTTGGGCATCACGCAACACAGCGGCAACCCCCAAGGCAGAATGTGCTGGTCCCAAAGGAACTAGTAGTTGTTGGTGACTCTATTGTCAGGGAAATGGGAAACATGCTTTGTAAAAAGGATAGATGGAACAGGACCAGGGTATGTCTGCCAGGGGCAAAGGTTGATGATGTTGTAGAGCGGATATCATCTTTTAATGGCACAAAAGGTGATATAGTTGTACACGTTGGCATTAATGATATTAAGAGTAGAAGACCGGCGGAATTACTTAACAAGTACAGGCCACTATTGAAAAAAAGCCGTGAATTAGGTTTGAATTTGAAAGTGTCTGCAATTCTGCCCAGACACGATAGGCAGGAGTATATGATGAGATCCCTGTTGTTCAATTCGGCCCTGGAAAGATTGTGCAAGGCTCAAGGGGTAGAATTTTTTTCAGCCTGGTCTGTACTTGTTAACAGGAGAGACTGCTTCTACAGGGATGGGATACACTTAAATAGAAAGGGTGCAAGAATGTTTGCTGATGCTATCGAGGCAGTGTTAGATGGGTCGGAAAACTGCTAGATTGGGGGGAATACAAGGATTAATAGATTAATAGTAGCCACTGGCAGAGGTGAAAGTGATTCTTGCACTGCTTCTATTGGAATGAGCAGCAGCTTGGAAAATATGATGCAGGATATTTCAGAGACTGCTGGGAGTATTGGGGTACAAGTAAACTCCCTTGTACAAGTAAACTTTACAAGGGAGTCATTGGGGTACAAGTAAACTTGTACCCCAGTGACTCCCTTGTAAAGTTAGGGTAGCTAAGAAAAAGAACAGGTGCATGTATACTTGCATGTATAACAATGCTAGGTGTTTGGTAAATAAATTTGATGAATTTGAGGTATTGCTCAAAGCATCAAAGGCAGATATTGTTGGGATTTCAGAGAAGTGGTGTCACACAGATATAAGTAATGCAATACTGGAATTTGGGGAGTACAACGTCTACAGAAAGGATAGACAGGATAGGAAGGGAGGAGGGGTTATGCTATTACTTAAGAAACACATAAAATCCAAGGAAGTGAAGCCAGTCGACATCGCTGGACAGTGCAGTGTCGAGTCAGTTTGGTGTGACATAAGCATTGGGAGATCAAAATTGAGAGTAGGAGTGTGCTATAGGCCTAATGACTGTGATAATTATAATAAGAAACTGTACAGTGAAATAGAGTGGGCCAGTAAATCAGAGAGTCTTATAAAATGGGGATTTAATTTCCCAGATATTGACTGGAATTTGTGGGTTGGTCACACACACACTAGCAAGGCTTTTGTGGATTTATTGGATGATTGTTTTCTAAATCAGCATGTTCGGGAGGCAACTAGAGGGAGCAGTACTCTTGATTTGATTATCAGTAGTGATTCTTCATGCATTAAGAATCTGCAGATACAGGAACCACTAGGTGGCAGTGATCACAGTGTGCTGAAGTGGGATTTACTCAAGGAGATAACTACCATCAGGGGTAAAGGGAAGGGTTATTGCTTTCGTAAAGGCAACTACGATGGTCTGAGACAGTATTTAAATTCTATACAGTGGGACCAACTGATGATGTTACCAACAGCAAATACAAAACGGGAAGCATTCAACGAACTTATCTTGGAAGCTACTAGGCTTTACATACCAACTAAGAAATATTGTTCAAGGTTCAGGCCTAAATGGATGTCAGATGAACTAATGAGACATTTGGCAGAGAAGGAAAATGCATGAGATACATATAAATTAACCTAAAGAAGCCTATGATAGATATAAGTTGATCTGTAACCAAGTTACAAAGGAGGTAAGGCAGGCGAAGGCAGATTACGAGAAATCTTTGGCAAGGGATGCAAAGAAAAACAGCCAATCTGATTCATCCCCTTTCCTTCTAGAGTTTACTTATGTAAACTCTAGAAGGAAAGGGGATGAATCAGATTGGTCCACTTGATATCGATGGTTCAACTGTTCATGATCCTGCTTAGGTAGCTAACAAACTAAATCAATATTTTACATCTACATTCACACGTGAGGGAAGGGGAATGCCATAGATGAAGTAAACACTGGCAGTGAGCTAGATGATCTTGTAATAATTGAGAGTAAAGTGGAGGAGAAATTTTTGAAGATAAATACAAGAAAGGCACCTGGGGTGGATGGGATCTATCCAGTTATATTAAAGGAGGCAGCAAAGGAAGTAAATAATCCGTTAGCCATAATTAAGAGGACTTCATTGGACTCGGGGAGGTACCCACAGACTGGAGATGTGCAAATGTAACCCCAATTCACAAAGGAGGATCAAAGGCTGACACAAATAATTATAGACCTGTGAGTTTAACTTCTGTTCCAGGATAATTAATGGAAGCACTGGTTAAAGAAGCACTGCAGGATCATCTTGACAAGAATTCAGTTATAGCTCAGACACAGCATGGTTTTGTTAAGGGAAGGTCCTGCCTGACCAATTTGATTGGATACTATGATGTAGTCACAAAAGAATTGGATTCAGGGAATAACTTTGATATTATATATTTGGATCTTAGAAAGGCTTTTGATACTGTTGCACATGGAAGACTGATGCACAAATTGTAGCAGTGTGGCATTGGTGGCAAATTGTTGCTATGGATAAAGGGATGGTTGAGTGGCAGAAGACAGAGAGTGGTAATTAATGGACACTGCTCATCGTGGACTAATGTTATTAGTGGAGTCCCTCAGGGTTCAGTGTTGGGTCCATTGTTGTTTTCTGGGCGCCTCCGTAGCCAGGTGGGAAGGAGCAGCAGTGCGTAGCACACGCTTCTTGATTAGACCGGGGTTCGAGCCTGTCACCACCAAATGCGGAGGATGCGGAAAGGTCAGGGAATGACCACTGCATATCCCGGAGCAATATGGCCTTAGTTGCTAATGCTCCTAAAAACCAAATAACAAACAAACAATTGTTGTTTTCTGTATTTATAAATAATATCGATGATGGTATATCAAGCTTAATGTCCAAATTTGCAGACGATACAAAGGTTGGCAGGGTTGTTAAGGGCGCTACTGACGCTCTACTGCTGCAACAGGATCTGGAAAGGTTGAGCAGATGGGGTGAGAGGTGACAAATGAAGTTTAACATTGATAAATGTAAAGTACATATGGGAAACAGCAACCCCAGAGCAACGTATCAACTCTGTGGTACTACGCTGACAGTGGTAGAGAATGAAAATTACCTGGGGGTAATTTTGCAGGCAGATATGAAGTTCTCTGAGCAGTGCAGACAGGCTGCAAGAGTAGCTCATGGTGTCTTATCAATGATATACAGGAATTTTTCTAGCAGGGATAGGGAGGCGATTATTCCCTTGTATAAGTCAATGGTCAGGCCGTACCTTGAGTACTGTATACAGGTCTGGAGGCTTCATTTCAAGATGAATGTAGAGCTGCTGGAACGAGTACAGAGAAGGGCAACGAGGTTAGTGAACGGAACGAAGGGTTGCTCTTACGAAGAAAGGCTTAAGTTTTGCAAATTACAGTGTCTGGAGACTAGGCACCGGCGAGGTGATCTGATAGAGGTGTACAAAGCCTTGAATGGTTTGAGCATGCTCAATGCTGGTGGGATACTGCCTCTTGCTCCTAATAATCATCTGAGAGGGTATAAATTCAAATAGAGACTTCCATCCCTTGTTGAGGAAGTTGATATCCAAATAAATTTAAGGCTCAGCTGGAGAGGTATTTCGAATGAACGGAGGGGTGAAGTGGAAGGGTTTTTTATTTTTTTTTTGGCTGATGCTGCATAAGCTTGCTTTCTTGCATCATATGCCTCTGCTAATGCTAATGCTAAACGTGTTGCTGCCAAGAAAGTAAATATAAAGACTTCATTAATACACATTACAACCATATAATTACAGGCTACCTCAGCATTATCGAAGATAACGCACTTAGAGAGACCATGAAAAAGGGTACAAAATTCAGACCAAACACCCCAGTCAATTTGAAAAACATACGAAAATCGGTATACACAGATCTATTACAATTTGCATTAAACCGCATAGAAACAAAACGAACCAATAGAATCATTCCAAAACTGGATAAACACCACCACTGAAAGCATATTGAACAGTTTCAAAGAAAACAACACTACAAAAAAATGATAAACAAGATAAACAAATTAAACTGAGCAACTTCAACAGCAAAATAAAAGAAATACAAAACAAATTCATGATCACAAGCACAGACAAGGCAAATAATAACTTCAGCATTATATGTAAAAAATACTACGTTGAAGCTATCAAAGAGGAATTGAATCACAATGACACATACAAACATATAGGCACTAAACCAAACAGCATCAGTAAAAAAATCTTGGCTATGCCAAGACACGTATAGCACATGGCAATTTTATAGAAGTGCTCCTGCTATACTACCAATAATATCAATATCATAAAATGCAGCAAACAATATTAGAATGACCTCATCAAACTCTGTCAAAGGCAACTATGTACTAATGGGAGATAAGATATACATGCAATGCAGGGGGATAGCTATGGGTTCTAGCAGTTCATGCTCCACGGCTAACCTTTACCTGCACCACTATGAAAGCAGCATCACAGACAATATTACATTTTACAGATTTATTGATGACGTACTTGTGATCAACCATGACAATTTTGGAACAGTAGCACATTGTACAGTGAAACTTCTCCTAATGGACACCTCGTTAACGGACATCTCTCTACAACGGACATTTTCAAATTCCCCAACTCACCTCTATTGGTTTTAACGTGTTTGCAGCTTCTGTCTAGCGTACATTCTCTGTAACGGACGCGGACAGGCAATCTGCACTGTTTCGTTTAGATTAGCACTTAATTTGATCTCCCCATAATGGACAGCGGGCGAGCTCATGGCCCTTTTTCTAGGAATGTTTCTTCCACGTATTGCCTCAATCGTGTGTTTATTTTCTATTTCCGATTCTCTGGATTTTATCAAGGTTTACATCGCGGTTCTAAACCCTTTTTCAAGAATTTTAAGGCACGTGTAAAACGTTTGATGAATTCGGTGTGTGCAGGGGGTGAATATGGTCGGCCTTTCGTCTTTTCAGTTTCAGTTTTCAGTTTTGTTCAGTGTCGTGTGAAGTGCACAATGTCTTCTCGTAAACATTTAACTTTAAAAATGAGTCGAACTCATTAATGCGTATGATCGGCAAAAAAATAGTGTTCACAATCTCGCTGCAAAATTCAAAATCAGGAAGACGCAGGTAAGCGACATCCAAAAGAAAAAAAAAATTAACTGCTCAAACAATTTTAGCAACATGGAAATGATCAGGTTCAAAAATCATTCCCGAAAACTGTTGGACTTCAAATTGACAATGTTACGTATGAGTGGTTTTGTCGCGAACGTGCTAAAACAATTCCCATTAATGGGCCTATTATTAGGGAAAAGGGGAGTAAATGAGTTCAAAGCTTCTGTGGGATGGCTAGACAAGTTCAAAACTCGGCATAAAATTTATTGGAAAACCGGAAGTGGTGAAGGTGGATCTGTTGATACTGGGGTTTTAACAGAGTGGACCGTCAAATTGGAAGATTTATGTCGTGATTTTGAAGCTAAGGATATTTACAACTGTGACGAAACAGGGTTGTTTTTTAAAGCTCTTCCTGAAAAAACAATGAGTCTAAAAAACGAAAAGTGCCAGGGCGGAAAAATTTCTAAGGAACGATTGACTGTACTATTGTGTACAAATATGCTGGGAGACTTTGAACAACCTCTTGTTATAGGAAAACCACAAAATCCTCGTTGATTCAAGGGCATAAAGTTGAATCTTGTGAATGTTGACTGGAAGTCTAATAAAAAAGCGTGGATGACACGAGATATCATGAGCGAATGGATAAGTCACTTTAACCAAAACATGATTCGTCAAAACAGAAAAATTATTCTTTTCATGGATAATGTTGCATCTCACCCACACATTGAATTGTCCAACATTCAAATCGTTTTTCTGCCACCAAACACATCTGCAGAGTGTCAGCCATGGGATCAAGGGATAATAAAAAAATTTAAACTTCACTACAGAAAACGTGTTTTAAGACATCTCATTGCAAACATGAACGATGTAACATGTGCGAGTGACCTTGCCTTAACCATAGCACACGCTTCTTGATTAGACCCGGGTTCGAGCCCGTCACCACCAAATACGGAGGATGCGGAAAGGGAAAAGGTCAGGGAATGACCACCGTATATTCCGGAGCAATATGGCCTTAGTTGCTAATGCTTCAAAAAACAAAACAAACAAACAAACAACAAACAAACGAGTGACCTTGCAAAGAAAATCAGCATCCTAGATGCGATTCAGTGGATTTCCTCTTCAGTAACCGCAATTAGAAAACAAACTGTCGTGAACTGTTTTGTAAAGTCTGGCTTCTCAAACGCAAAAATTGAAGTTGTGAACAGCAATGTGGAGCACCAAGAAGAACAAGAACTTCAACATCTATTGATAATGTACGATATTTCAGCTACAAGTGACCCTGGCTACAAAGATATTGACTCGAACCTCACTACAGAAGATGGTGCTATAGATATCAACGACATTATCATCGATATTTTTTAAGAAGTTCCTCATGAGGATGAAGAAATGGAAGGAGGTCATTCTGTTGAAGAACATATTAACGACGAACCACCGATGAAAATAGAAGAAGCACTCATACAAATCAATCGTTTAAAAATGTTTTTCGCCGCTGAAGAAGATACTGAAGGACTTTCGATGGTTTCTTCACTCCAAACAAATGTTGAAAACAAAATTATCAGCCGGAAGAAGGTGCAGAAGAAAATAAGTGATTACTGTATGTATTTTTCTTAAGATAAAGTCATAATATGCATAGCACAATTGTATGTATATTATTTACGAAAATATTGTGCAAAATCTGTATATAATTTAATTTAATTTTACATTAAATGTTTAATGATTTTTCTTTATCTCTTGTGTATGTAATTGTATATTATTACAAAAATATTGTTCAAAATCTGTATATATTTTAATTTAATTTTACATTAAACGTTTAATGATTTTTCTTTCTTTCTTTTTTTTTTTTTCTCCCTCAGACTTCTTGTTAGCGGACACTTCTCTCTAACGGACACATTTTCGTTCCCCATGGCTGTCCGTTAAAGGGAAGTTTCACTGTATTTACCCAACAGACTTAACCATTGAACATACAAACCTGGATAACAACCAGCAATCAGTCTACTTAGACAGCGAAATCACTATCAACCATAACAAAATATATACACATCACTACGATAAGAGAGACCACTTTAACTTCAATACAATAAAACTCACCCACTGGGAGAGCAATATAGCAAAACATACATGGAAATATAATTAGAAATCAAACAAACAGGTTGTTAAAAATATGCAACAATATAAATAGCGTAAAGGTAGCCATTCATAAACTCATTAAAACTCTCAACATAAATAAAATACCCACCCAATACAGTAGTACCATATAAAAGCAGCCATACATGCAAATCTTAGAAAGCACCACATACATTCATTGAAAATAATCTAAAAATACCATAGCATTTAATAAAATTCCCCATGTTTATACTGTTTTTTGCACTCAGACGAGGCTCGTCGTCTGACCGCACTACAACCCTCAGCAAAAATCCCCCCCCCCAGATAAAAATAAGATAAAAATATTATAAAAGTATTAGAAAATGTCACCTAGTAAGAGGCTGTATATATGTATATAGCCATACCTTAGTACGTTACCAATGCAGTCGAGGTAAGGCAGAAACAAATGTACAAATAACAGTAAAAACATATGTAAATACAATTTGATAAGACAAACTTAAATCCCATTGTTGGCATATTTCATAAGGAATTAACAGAAAACCAACCACCCCCAACAACCAAATAACCCCCCCCCCCACAGCAGACATTAGCATAGGATGTCGGGGCCTGAGGCTAATGCACCACACACAACACAGTATAAAGTAAGTGCGACTGCACAGTAAAAAGCTTCACTACCTATATTAGAAGGCGGGAAATAACCCCTTTCTAATCTACAACTTCCTCAGGATAGTAACAGTAGGTAAGAGCCTTCACAATATCGGATACTTACCCGTTGGGCTTTGTGTCCCCTATCACAGTTTGCTGTAGAGAACGATTATAAAAATATAAACTAAAATAAAAACAAGTAATATAAAAAAAAATTTTTAAAGTCAATTCCTACTTAGATCAACAAAGAAAAATTTTATTTTAGTTACTTTTTATTAAATAATTACAATTAATATAAATATGTATATACATATGACAGAATCACAATATTAAGTGGCAAAATAGAAAGCGAATTTCCTTGCAATTTTCCATTTTCCTTTCTATATATGGTGTTGGACTATTATTTTTATTCACGTTTCATTTTCCATTTTGTTCCCTCCTTGATTCAGACTAGAACCCAGAATGAAAAAAGAATCTGAAAAAGAAATTTTTTTCCAGCGATCTACACGCTTCACTTATTCCTAAATTTATATCCTGCTAAATATCTTATATAAGAGAAATTTTTTTCTCCCATATAAAACTAAAATTAATTAATTAAATTTAATTAATGAATTAATATTTGAAAAAACTGTATTAACATCAAGTGTCATCCACTACAAGTTTAAAAAAATGTATTTGAACTTGAGTGGATGAATAACAAAAATTTATCAAAAAATTATTGATTTTCTCAAGAATTGAACTCGCATTCTTCACCTTCACGTGAAAAATACTGAAATCCTTGCATTTTACCGATTGAGCTACTGCCTGTTGATTTCAATTTTATTCCTAAATTTATATTGTGCTAAATATCTTATATAAGAGAAATTTTTTTCTCCCATATAAAACTAAAATTAATTAATTAAATTTAATTAATGAATTAATATTTGAAAAAACTGTATTAACATCAAGTGTCATCCACTACAAGTTTAAAAAATTTATTTGAACTTGAGTGGATGAATAAAAAGTATTTTATTAACGATTGAAAATTTGAACAAGATAAATAAATATATATAGGGAGAGTGTGACCTAATAGTAGGAATTGAAAATAAGTAAATGAAATATTTTAAATTTAAAATGTAAATTTGAAAATTTTAATTTAAAATTTAAAATGTAAATTTAAAATTTTAATTTAAAATTTAAAATATAAATTTGAAAGTTAAATTAATATAGCAAAAAGGCAAAACTGGTATAGGGACAACAGAAATGGGTAGGTATGAAACATTACATCAGATGGGCTGTCAATCCACTCAAAGCCCCCGAAAAAGTAGGGGTTGATGGCCACGTTATGGAATGTTCTATATTATAATATTATAATATATGTAAATGTATTGTTATTTAAAATTAGTATTGACTTAAACATAATTTTAGCTGAAGGTAATGAAAATTCATCAGTAAAGTGTAATGAAAAATTCATTATCATATAGTAATATACTTCTTAAAATTAATATGTATTGGCCATGCTGAATTAAGATAACCTAGTTGGGCTAACTTGATTACCAGATTTGTATACACAATAATACTTATATGTCAAAGCGCCATTAAAAAGGAAAAAAAACACATACACTCAATATATATATAGGCACGTATAATGTTCAATTGGCATAATTACAATGGCATTAACGTTGCACATAAGTATTCATTAAACTATAAGCTAAAATCTAACCTGTTATGCATACTAATAATAATATATATATATATATTTTTTTTTCCCCTATTAGATACCATTTTTTTCACAAATCACTTAAGTTGATGTGATGAGTTATATTATTGAATGTATTGTTAGGAGTAAATGCTGGAAATTTGTAAACTAAATCTTCACTCTGGCAACACTGCCTTCAGTAATTTGTTTCTTGACTTTTAGAGCTCCATGCAGGTGTGTTTATTGGTATGAGCTCAGTTTATTTTTGAGATTATCATCTCAAACTTGTGCTGAAAAGTAAGTAAAATATCTTTGTGCAAGTGTTTGAACAATCTGAATTTATTTTGTTATATTTTTGGCAGTTATGTAGTCCTCAAAAAACCACATAAGGTTACAGAATTTGTAAAAAACAAGAAGAAGAAAAAAAAGTGTATTGTGCTTATTTTGGAGTGAAACTCGGTGGCCAAGATAAACAGGGGACTCCACAAAGTTTGCCGAAGCTGTGTTGAAGCATTGAGATTGTGGAAAAATGGTAAAAAGAAAGCTATGCCATTTGCAGTTCCCATGATTTGGCGGGAATCCATAAACCAATGTGATGACTGTTACTTTTGCTTAATTCATGTAAATGGATATAGTGCAAAGAGTAAGAAGGGCATTGTGTATACTGATATTCCATCTGCCATTAGACCAGTCCCACATGGAGAACCTGATAATTCCATGCCCTTGGTTCTAGACTTAATTCAAAAAAACTTCTAGCACATGGGACATTTTTCTCATGGTACAGACACAGAGTATGAGAACTGGTCCCATACTTTTCTGAGGACAATTTTGTGATTTTTTGCAGAAGCATGGATGACTTAATAAGTGATATAGGAATTTTTACAATACTATACAGTTGGAGACTTCTTATTGACTAATCAAAGAGAAGTTTCAAAAGTATGTTGCTTCATAGTGAAAATAAATATGGATCAATTTCAGTAGCTCACTCTGTGCATTTGAATGAAGCATATGAGAACTTGAAAAGGTTGTTGACAAATATTAAGTATGAAGAGCATGCTTGGTCAGTCTGTGCTGACTTTAAAGTGATAAGCATGTTACTTAAACAGCAATCTGGCTATAAAAAAAGGCCTTGCTTTTATATGAGCGAGACAGTCGAGCAAGAAGTAAGCACCAGGATGTCAGGTCTGTTGGGGGGGGGAGATCTGGATCATAATTCATAAGGCTCCAGAACTGTCCTTCCACACTTGCACATCAAAATGGGTTTGATAAAACAGGTTGTTTCACAATCTGTTTCATCAGGAAGGTCCCTGTTTCAACTGCCTTTGGACTAAATTCCCATTGAACACCCAATCAAAGTATTTTTGTTGAACTTCAAATTCACAAACTGATGAAAGAATGAGATTTTGAGGGAACTATGAATAAAAGAGAAAAACAGGCATGAATTAGCTTCAGGTCTGTTGTTGAGAACTTCTTAGAGAACAACAAAAATCCAGGCTACAAGAATAATATGTTGGCAAACTTCAAGAAGCTGGACTGCAACACGAGTGTTAAGATACATTTTTTACACTCCACATCGACTACTTCACAGAAAATCTGGGAAATGTTAGTGAAGAACGGGTGAGAGGTTTCACCAGGACATTAAACACATGAAGATGTGCTACCAGGGGAAGTGCAATGTCAACATGATGGCTGACTATTGGTGGATGCCGAAGAGGGACTGTAAAGGAGAAGGATCTCCAAGAAAATCAAAGAAATGAAAATTTCTTTGAGAAATTTGAAATGAAGATCAAAGAAATGAAAATATCTTCTTGAGCCGAAAGTAAAAGCACAAAGATGTGAGCTAACAGTTTTTGTTAGTCTTTTAAGAAAGCACCCAATATCTCTGATATCTTGGAGAGTAACGTGGACTCTACGAGTAACACACAACAGTATACTGTGATCAATTCCACAACCATGTGATTAGCTAAGGAACTAAGTGAACATTTTAGATCAGTCATAGATCAGTTTTTAAATTGAGTGGTGAGTATTTAGTGGACTTTTTACCACTCTGCCCTTTTTAATAGTGTTTTCAACATGTACTTAAATATAAAAGCTGGTGAAAATATTTTGTTATAATTTTAGTGCACAAATTATTCTAAAATTAATAGAAATTTGTGAAAAATCAAATTTTATTTTATGATTTTTGATGAAACCTTATGTAATGGAAATCATTTTTGAAATTAGCATTAGAAAATTATTCAGAAACACCCTTTTCTGAGAAAACATCAGTGATTTTTTTTCAAAATGCAGAGTAGTGTTATTAGAGGTTATGTGGGAAGTGTTCTTTCTTTTCTTTTTTTGAAAAAAGAAAAGAAAACACTTGACTTCTTGCATCATTTGTCACTACTAATGACTTCATAGTTGTTATTTATAAAAAGTAGAATAAGAAATGAACTGCAAGAAATGTAACATCTAAAAAACTGGGTTTTCTCTCAGTGTTATTTTTCTTCTCTGTACAAATTTGCAATTTGTACAGAGGTATTCACTCTGTACAAATTGCAATTCCACCCTACAATGAAATATTGTTCCCACATCTGGGATAGTACCCCCAAACTTCTATCAGGCTTCTAGATTCCATTTAAAAGGGGGTGGTTAGGCTAATTAATGACTCATCTCTAACAGAGTCTCTCCTCCGTTCTCTGTCTCATAGATGTTCTGTGTCTGCTGCATGCCTTTTCTATAGATACTTCTACGGGCACTGTTCTTCTGGCTTCTATAATTCCCACTCTCTCGTCCAAAGTCTGAACTCCTGCCACAAGTAGTCATCATCCTTTTCTGTCCAACTTCAAACTCACAGAACCAACTTTTCTTCTTCCTCATTTATTCATTCAACCTCCATGTTCTGGAACAATCTCCCTTCATATGTATTTCCTGAAAATTATCATCTATAGAAATTCAAGTCTAATTTCATCAAGTATCTTCTTTCATCTTTTCAACTTCTGGTTGTGCAAGTACAAAGTACTATAGGTTTTAATACCGCTCATGTTTGGGGTTTTCATTAAAAAAATTTTTTTTAAGTGATGTAAATTAAATACTATATCTATAAATCGATGTACACACACATATTTACCTACTTACTTATTTACTATACTTACAGCTTCTTTCCAGGTTGATAAGAAAACCAGTCTCCTCTATTTAGCTATATATCTTCTCACCATTCCTCTCTCCAGCTCCTCCCAGCTAATGCCTCTTTTCTCTATATTGCTCTTCACCATCTTCAGCCTTCCTCTTGACCTTTTATCCTCAATTTCTGACATCCTTTTTGGCAGTTTGCTCTCCTCCATTCTCTTTGCATATCCAAACCCTCTCAGTCTGTTCCTTTCAGCTTTTATTGTAATCATTGTTGTGCCACTTTCTTCTGAATGGCCACACATTTCTTATTCAGTCTGTTCTAGTCTTTTGACAAACACCTCTCAGAAAATCATTTCCACTGTTGGTATTTTGCTTATATTCTTCTCTCACGTTACTCATGATTCTAATCCATAGGTTATTATTGGTACATGATATGCTCTGTAGAGTACAATCTTGCACTTCTCAGATACCTCCTTTTTCCAAACTAGATTTTTACACATTTTATGATTTGCAAATAACTGTGAAATTTTTCAAGCATTAAAATAGTTATAGAGCTCTGTGTGAAATTTCTTTAAAGCATAAAATTGCAAGCACTTAATTGTCATTTTATTTGCATTTTAGGTACTAATGCTTGTTCCTATAATAAAGGTAATTGTTCTCATTTATGTTTGCCTGTAACCAAATTTTCTCGAGTATGCAAGTGCACAGCTGGCTTTGTTACAGATCCAAATGATCCTACACAGTGCATAGGTATGTAACGTCAAAATTTTTAAATATATAAAAAGTCATATGAAAAGTAAATAAAATATGATATATATTTTTTTTTCTTCTAATGTTTTTTCAACACATATTTGTCAAAAATTTTTCAACAGTTCTTGTATAATGCTTGAATATTTAAGTTTGATTAGAAAATATAAAGCTTTGAAAGCTTTATATTTTCTTGCTTTATATTGCTTTATATTTGAAAGCTTTATATTTTCTTTAAATATAAAACTTTATATTTAAGTGGTTTAAACAATGGAGAATTAACAAAAATTAAAATAAAATAAAAATCTTTTTTCATTCTAATGTGTGTCCTCTCCAGATTTGAGGTTGTCCTGTTAGCATACATAATGCTGCATGATTATACTGCAATCTGGTCACATGGTTATGCATCTGCCCATGTAGTGTTTTAGTGGGGTGTATGCAGTGATAGAGAAGAAGAATTAGAGTTAATCACAGAGCTAGGGTATGTTATATGATCCTGATCTCGGAGAAAATATAAACCTATATAATTTTATTGAAATAAAATTATATAGAAATAAATAAATGAATGAAGAGTGTGAAATAGAGAAAGTAAAATGTATAGTATGTTTGTCTGGTGTTTCCTAACGTATGGATTGTACTTTAAGGATTTATTCAAGACTTGGAAACAGTTTACACGAACTCCCCGACTTAGGGTGCTCTCACATAGAACGCAGGTGACCGCTTACTTGGGACCAGCAGCTACAAGTAGCCTAAATGAACAATGTAAGTCAATGGGAGTGCATACAGTAACAGCGTGTGGACAGCGGCATTGCTTCTTGTGTTAATCCTCCAGCTTACCTCAACAAATTAAGCTTGCTGATTCCCAGGAAGCACAGATATCACTTAACTGCATACGCGTTGCTCACACCTCTAGCCCTTAGGCAATTGTTAGCATTACTGTTGCTGTAAAATGCAAGAATTCATGGTGACATAAAGAGAACCGACCTGTAATCCAGAATTTTTAAGTATGGATACTGAAATTTTGATTTCAGACATTTATGGATTTATGTAAAATGCGCAATATGGAACAAAAGTGTCAACTGGGTGTGCATGGTCTGTAAAAAGGAATACCATGGAGAAATGTTAGCAGGAAAAAATATTAATACCATTTATTATTCAAATTTGAAACAACGTTTCTTGATTTGTTCTGATATATTTAAAAATTGCTCTTTATAATCATCCAATTCGTTACATAAATTATGATATTCAAAATTTGTCTACTATAATGTATAGGGATTTGGGTATACCCATCAGTTCCTTATTGTTTTCGAATCTGAAAGAAAAAAAAAAATGCAAAAATTAATCAGTATGACAACGAAGAAATGGTTTTGGAATATGTAAAATAAACTTTTCATTACTTCACTTTTTAGATTTATACTTATTCTGTTTCTAAAAAAGTCACATTGAATATTTTATCATTGATTTATAAATAAATCTTTTTTTTTTTTTTTTTTAAGTTTTCCTTTGTACAATAAATTGCAGCCTGCATGGTACTTAAAATATGCATATGCATTATATTTTAAATCATGGCCTAAAAAAAGACAATGACTTCTAATACTCATTGATTTCATATATCCTACCTCACAATTAACCTAGGTTTTCCATCTGCAGTTAACATTAAATGAAACTTAATTATTTTGAAAAATACATCGTATTTAGTAATAGAAATCATAAATGTCTTACAATTTCTATCCTGCTTTCTTAAAAGAAAATGTATGGATTCTATTACTATTCTATGCCTAAAAATCACTGGTAATCATCCAGAATTAATCCATGGAAAAAGTGAATCACCCTCTATCCTCTCCACCAAGTCACGCGTAGACAGGGGTGTCTGCAAAAACGTATCGGAATTAGTTAGTGCTGGTTGTGCTAATCCCCCCCCCCCCCCGCTTGCTTAAAATAATTTTTATTTAAGCTCGCTGGTTGTCGACGCCATACATTTATTTCAACATGGACTTAGAAGCTTTGATTTGATGACCAATGTCGGGTAAACCAGAAATACTACATTCAAACAGGAATGTTAAAAAATAACAATTTATGTATGCAGTGTGTTACATAAATATACAGGGTGATTCACTACCAGTGCGACAAACTTGCAAGAGGTGTAGGGGGCACAAAAACGAATCGGAATCACATAGCATTGCAGGGTCCGAAATGCCTTCGTCATGCAGTAGAGGACGTTGAACGGGAGGTCACGTGAACAGCAATCCCGCTGGAAGTCAGCATTTGCGAACTGTTTCTGTTGAAGAAACCAAGTAGCAAAAGTCCACCAGAGTGGATAATCCGCAGGCTCCAATGATTGGACGCATTGCAGATGGTATGAACTCATTTGGTTTGTTGTCAGTATCCTCCATACAGTGGATTGGGAGATACCCAATCGTTGGCCTATCGCTCGAGTACTCTTACTCAGATTGCCTTCTGCAAGACATAGGACATTCTCCTCATTGTGTGCGGTCCTCGTCCGCTCTCGATTCATGGTACCTCTCGTGAAACAACCAGTCTCACGTAACCTTCTGTGCACACATGCGAAAATCATATGATGAGAGCACGCCTGTGCGAGAAACATTCCTGGTACAAGCGCAGAGCGGCGCACCCATTACAGTCCACATCTCAATATGTGAGGTGCATGTCGGCCAGTTCAACGTTTGAATACTCATCCATCCTACTGCCTCGGGAACTGGTTTGCAAATGCTGACTTACAGCGGGATCGCTGTTTACGCGACCTCCCGTTCAACGTCCTCTACTGCATGACAAAGTCATTTTGGACTGCAATGCTATGTGATTCCGATTCGTCTTTGTGCCCCCTCCTGCAAGTTTGTCGCACTGGTAGTGAATCACCCTGTATATATATCTATATATAAATCTATTTTATATAAAATATATATATGTGAGGTAGAATTAATAAGTCTGTTTAAAAGTGTGAAGCTAGATGCGTATAAATTGCACAAAATGCCAAAACTAATAGGAGAAGGATAGCAGAAATTGGAGATGTTGAAGGCGTGAGGAAGAGAAACTGTGAATATCCTAATGAAATAAGCAAAATTATAGGCTGAATTGAATAGCCAATTAGAAAGAAAGGAGCTGTAAAGCAAAAATGATTAAATTAATATACGGAGTAATGGCCAGCGTCAAATATGGGTGGGCAATTTTGGTCCCAGAAAGGGGTAGAGAAATTATAAAATTAAAATCTGGTGTTAGCTAACATCAGATTATTTTTAGTAGAGAAAAATATAACAGAGAAATTATCAAATTTCTCTTTTATATATTTCTATAGAATGAGAAATATATAAAAGAGGTAGAGAAATTAAAATCTGATGTTAGCTAACATCAGATTAAGATGATAATTTTATAATTTCTCTACCCCTTTCTCAGACCAAAATTGCCCAGCCCTATTTGATGCTGGCTATTACTCCGTTGGCTATTCAATTCATCCTATAATTTTTGCTAAATTCATAATTTCATTAGGATATTCACATTCCTTCTCACGGCTTCAACATCTCCGATTTATGCTATCCTTCTCCTATTGGTTTTGGCATTTTGTGTAATTTATTAATTCTATCTCACATATATATATATATATATATATATATATATAGTATATAAAACAGGTGAAAAAGGTAAAGAAAGGAAAAGAAAAAGGTAAAGAAAGGAAAAGAAAAAGAAAATAGAAAATAGATGTACCTGGACGTGCAAGGCTACAGAACAGGATACAACTATAAAATAAAACATAGAAATAAATGATAAAGGACATAGTAAGATGGGAAAGTTATTAACAACAACATGCCATGCCTAATGGAAGATATGAGAAGAAAAGAATGTTAAGATCCTAATAAATTAAGTGGAAAAAGAGGCTGAATTGATAAGCCAAATCATATTTACAAAAGCTAGAAAAAAGTGGTAATTAATGCATATTAAAAAAAAAAAAAAAAAAAAAAAATAGTAATAAATAAAAATGAAAATAATGAAAATAAATTGGTACATAGATCAGGTAATTCATCAGGGGACTACACCCGATCATGTACCAAAATACTGTGTTTCTATACAAACCCATTTCTATGGGTTTGTATAGAAAACTTCATATTTGACTGCACAATTACTTCCAGATATTTTTCATTTTATACCACCCTGAGTGTAGTACCACACAGTTGGTACATTCCTCTGGGGTTACTTCTACCCATATGCAGTACTTTGCATTTGTCAATGTTAAACTTCAGTTGCTACTTCGAAGCCCATCTGCCCAAATTTTCTAGATCCTGTTGCAGTAGCACACTGCCATTACTGTCACTAACAACCCTGCCAGCATTGGTATCATCAGCAAACTTCGACACAAAGCCTGATATATCTTCATCAATATCATTGATAAATATACAAAACAACAGTGGGCCCAACACCAAACCTTGTGGGACTCCACTAATAACATTAGTCCACAAAGAACAGCACCCATTGATTACCATCCTCTGTCTTCTCCCACTCAATCACCCTTTTATCCATTGTTGCAACGTACCCTTAATACCATTCTGCTCCAATTTGTACAGTAGTCTTCCATGTGCGACAGTGTCAAAATCTTTCCTGAAATCCAAGTATATGATATCAAAATTATTTTTTGCATCCAGTTCCTTTGTAACCACATCATAGTATCCACTCAAATTTGTCAGACAAGACATTCCCTTAACAAACCCATGCTGTGTCTGAATTATTGCTGAAGTCTTTTCTAGATGATCCTGCAATGCATCTTTAACCAGTGACTCCATTATTTTACCTGGAACAGAAGTTAAACTAACTGGTCTGTAATTACTCTGCCAACATTTGTATCTGGAGAGTAGGCACCTGCGATGTGGTCTGATTGAGAGATATTAAGGCCTTGAATGGGTTGAGCAAGCTGAATGCTGATGGGATTCTTCCTCTAGCTCAGACTAAGAACCTGAGGGGGCACAGTTTCAAATTGAGGAAAGATAGTTGTAGAATAGATTTGCGGAAATTGCCTTTAGCCGGCGGGTTGTTGATTGGTGGTACAGGCTTCCATCTTTTGTTGTGGAAGCTAGTAGCCTGAATAAATTTAAGGCTGAGCTGGACAGGCATTTGGAATGAATGGAGGGGTGAAATGGGAGCGTTTTTTTTTTTTTTTTTTTGCTGTTGCTGCAAAAGCTTGCTTTCTAGCATTGTATGCCTCTACCAATGCTAATTACTCATGTCACCCTTTGATCCCCCTTTGTGAATTGGGGACCGAATAACACATTGTTTTTTTGGTAATTTGTTCCAAGACCTTGGAAGTTGAAATTTTCGCTTTTTACTAAGTTATTTATCTCTCTAAAAAGTAATTTTTATGAAGGAAATTCTGCTACACTTTGATCGTTATCATGTGCTCTATTATAAGAATAAATTCTGAACACCTTTGTGATATTTTTCTGAAGCATGTTTCTGGAGGTCGTGACCAGAAAACAAAGGCAATTTTCACTTTCCGATTTATTGGGCTTTTCTGGTAGTGCATCTAATTACAAATGGGTAGTAAACTCGATCTTCTTGCATTTGCGATAATACAGAGAACCGCAGCTGTATTTTTTTTTTTTTTTTTACATTATTATGGTGAAATGTGTATCCCCTTCACTGAAATTTTCAATCATATAAAAAACAAATTTTCAGAAACTTCTTTTCGTTCCTATTTACGTATTACAATGATAAAGGGAAAGCAACCAACGGAAAGTGCTGGTAGTGCCAGGAAATGAAACAAAATTGATTTAGAAATGAAGAAGATTAATTAATAAATAAGAAGCAGGACAAAGTGTGTCATCTATTGCACAGAATTAGGTCTTGCTGCTTCAACAGGAATACTATTTTAAAGGACAGTGTGCATATAAGGTTAAAGGATCAACACATTTAAGATCAACAGTGATCATAAAACAGCATTCAATTTCTATATAGAAGATGGAAAAGCTATTAATAATATGGATGGAAAATCGGATTCAGAAGCAAGTGCCCCCGAGTCCAATGGCCATTCAAACAAAAGCAAGAAGTATTTATGAAGATATTAAGGATAAGTATGGTGAACCACAAACCAAGTTCGTGGCAAGCAACGGCTGGTTTAATAGGTTCAAGCATCACGCTGGTTTCCACAGCATTAAGTATGCAGTGAAGTCGCCAGTGCCGATTCTGCAGCTGCAGGGAAATTTTGTGATGTGTTGGAAAAAATTATTGATGAAGGCAGCTATTCAATACAGTAAATTTTTAACATTGACGAGACTGCTCTGTATTGGAAAAAAATGCCAGATCGAACATACATTGCCAAATTGGAAAATACAATGCCAGGTTTCAAGGCGTCAAAAGACAGGGCCACGCTCTTGCTAGGGGCCAGTGCAGCAGGAGATTACAGATTATTGCCACTGTTTGTGTACCATTCTGGAAATCCTCGTGCATTTAAGGGCATTGATAAAGTCACCCTATCTGTGCATTTCCGATTGAACCAGAGAGCATGGATAACAATATGTCTCTTTGAGGATTGGTTTAAATGCTGCTTCATTCGCGAGGTTGAAAAATATTGTAAACCCAATGACGTTCCTTTCAAGATTTTGCTTCTATTAGATAATGCTGCTGGACATCCTATGCATCTAGATGATTTCAATTCGAAGATGAGAGTCATATTTCTACCGCCAAACACGACTTCACTCATCCAACCTATGGATCAGGGTGTTATTTAGAATTTAAAAGCATATTATTTACACACAACATTTGCTCAGGCATTGTCTGCAGTTAAGAGAATTTTGGAAATCTTACAATATTTACTATGCCATCTTAAACTTTAATAAGGAGAGCTTTGTCGATCAATTTGGCCCTGGAAATATTGTGCAAGGCTCAAGGGGTAGAATTTTTTCAGCCTTGTCTGTACTTGTTAACAGGAGAGACTGCTTCTACAGGGATGGGATACACTTAAATAGAAAGGGTGCAAGAATATTTGCTGATGCTATCGAGGCAGTGTTAGGTGTGTCGGAAAACTGCCATCTTGGGGGGATACAAGGACTAATAGATTAACAGTAGCCACTGGTAGAGGTGAAAGTGATCCTTGCACTGCTTTTATTGGAATGAGCAGCAGCCTGGAAAACAAGATGCAGGGTATTTCAGAGAGTGCTGGGAGTCATTGCGGTACAAGTAAACACATGGGTTGTGTTAGGGTAGCTAAGAATAGGAACAGGTGCATGTATACTTGCATGTACACCAATGCTAGGAGTTTGGTAAATAAATTTGATGAATTTGCGGTATTGTTCAGAATGTCAAAGGTATATATTGTTGGGATATCAGAGACGTGGTGTCACACAGATATAAGTAATGCGGAACTGGAATTTGGGGAATACAATGTGTATAGAAAGGATAGACAGGACAGGAGGGGAGGAGGGGTTATGCTATTAGTTAAGAAACACATAAAGTCCAAGGAAGTGAAGCCAGTCGACATCGATGGACAGGGCAGTATCGAGTCAGTTTGGTGTGACATAAGCATTGGGAGATCAAAATTGAGAGTAGGAGTGTGCTATAGGCCTAATGACTCTGATGAGTATAATAAGATATTGTACAGGGAAATAGAGTGGGCCAGTAAATCAGAGAGTCTTATAATGGGGGATTTTAATTTCCCAGATATTGACTGGAATTTGTGGGTTAGTCACTCACACACTAGCAAGGCTTTTGTGGATTTATTGGATGATTGTTTTCTACATCAGCATGTTCGGGAGGAAACTAGAAGGAGTAATACTCTTGATCTGATTATCAGTAGTGATTCTTCATGCATTAAGATCTGCAGATAAAGGAACCCCTAGGTGGCAGTGATCACAGTGTGCTGAAGTGCGATTTATTCAAAGTGGTAACTACCATCAGGGGTAAAGGGAAGGAGTTTTGCTTTTGTAAAGGTGACTACGGTGGTCTGAGACAGTATTTAAATTCTATACGGTGGGATCAGCTGATGATGTTACCAACAGCAAATTCAAAATGGGAAGCATTCAAAGAATTTATCTTGGAAGCTACTAGGCTTTTCATACCAACTAAGAAATATTGTTCAAAGTTTAGGCCTAAATGGATGTCAGATGAACTAATGAGACATATGACAGAGAAGAAAAATGCATGGGATACATATAAATTAATGGGTGACATGGAAGTCTATGATAGATATAAACTGGTCTGTAAAAAAAAAAAAAAAAAAAACTGCAGCCATTATCAACCCACTGCAGGATGGAAGCCTCCTCAAGAATTCACGTTGAGGAAAATGGACCATAATCTGCCATGTTGGTCCAGTGCGGGTTGGCAGATTGACCGTATTTAGCAGTCAGGGGCTTGAACCCTGGTCTACTGAAGGAGCAGGTGCTACTGCACTCCCGCTCCTGACCACTGGGCTAACCAAGTCACACAGGAGATTAGGCAGGCAAAGGCAGATTATGAGAAATCCTTGGCAAAGAAAAACAAGAAAGAGTTCTTTACCTATGTAAACTCTAGAAGGAAAGGGATGAATCAGATTGATCCAGTGGATATTGATGGTTCAACTGTTGATGATCCTGCTCAGGTGGCTAACAAACTAAATGAGTATTTTGCATCTACATTCACCCATGAGGAGTTATTCAGGGAGAGGAATGCCAGAGGTGAGTTAAACTCTTGCGGTTAGCTGGATGATTTTGTAATAACTGAGAGGAAAGTGGAGGAGAAATTGTTGAAGATAAACATAAAAAAGGCACACGGGATGGACGGGATCTATCCAGTTATATTAAAGGAGGCAGCAAAGGAAGTAAGCAAACCCTTAGCCATAATTATGAGAGCTTCTTTGGACCCAGGGAAGGTACCCATGGACTGGAGATATGCAAATGTGACCACAATTCACAAAGGAGGATCAAAGAGTAATTATAGACCTGTTAGTTTAACTTCTGTTCCAGGAAAATTAATGGAGACACTGGATAAAGCAGCACTGCAGGATCAACTAGACAAGACTTCAGTTATAACCCTGACACAGCATGGTTTTGTTAAGGGAAAGTCTTGCCTGACCAATTTGATTGGATACTATGATGTGGTCACAAAGGAACTGGATGCAGGGAATAATTTTGATATCATATATTTGGATCTTAGAAAGGCTTTTGATACTGTTGTACATGGAAGACTGCTGCACGAATTGGAGCAGTGTGGCATTGGAGGCAAGTTGCTGCTATGGATAAAAGGATGGTTGAGTGGGAGAAGACAGAGAGTGGTAATCAATGGACACTGCTCATCGTGGACTAATGTTATTAGTGGAGTCTCTCAGGGTTCAGTATTGGGTCCATTGTTGTTTTCTGTATTTATAAGTGGTATTGATGATGGTATACCAAGCTTAATGTCCAAGTTTACTGACGATACGAGGTTGTCAGGGTTGTTAAGGACACTAATGACAGTACACTGCTACAACAGGATCTAGAAAAGTTGAGCAGATGGGCTGAGAGGTGGCAAATGAAGTTTAACATTGAAGTACTACATATGGGAAGCAGCAACCCCAGAGTGATGTATCAACTCTGTGGTATTACACTGACAGTGGTAGAGAACGAAAAGGACCTGTGGGTAATTGTGCAGGCATATATGAAGTTTTCTGAGCAGTGCATATGGTTTGCAAGAGTAGCTCATAGTGTCTTGTGAATGATATACAGAAATTTTTCTAGCAGGGATAAGGAGATGATTATCCCCTTATATAAGGCAATGGTCAGGCCACACCTTAAGTACTGTATACAGGTCTGGAGGCCTCATTTTAAGAAGGATGTAGAGCTGTTGTAACGAGTACAGAGAAGGGCAACAAGATTAGTGAATGGAACAAAGGGTTGCTCTTATGAATAAAGGCTTAAATTTTGCAAATTACAGTGTCTGGAGTCTAGGCACCTGCGAGGTGAACTGATTGAGGTGTATAAAGCCTTGAATGGTTTAGGCTTGCTCAATGCTGATGGAAGTCTTTCTCTTGCTCAGAATAATCATTTGAGAGGGCATAAATTCCAATTGAGGAAACACAGATGTAGGATAGATGTGCGGAAGTTTGCCTTTAGCCAGCGGGTGGTTGGTTGGTGGAACAGACTTCCATCCTTTGTTGTGGAAGTTGATAGCCTAAATAAATTTAAGGCTGAGCTGGACAGGTACTTGGAACGAACGAAGGGGTGAAATGGGAGCGTGTTTTTTTTTTTGGCTGATGCTGCATAAGCTTGCTTTCTTGCATCATATACCGTTACTAATGCTAATGCTAAAGGCCTGGGTGGAAATTACTGAAAGTTGTTTAAATGGCTCATGGAAGAAAATATGCCCACGGCACATAAAAGGTTTTTGAAGGGCTTGAAAAAGACAAATTATATGAAGAGGTTACAGATAAAATTGTAAAGGTTACAGAGCTACTTCAGTTGGAAGTTGATGCCAAAGACATGGATGAGTTAATTGAAGAAGAAGAGAAGGAATTATCTAACAAAGAATTTATTGACTTTCAGGTAGCGATAGCGAAAGAAGAAAATGCTGATGAAGCTCAAGATTAACCAAATGAGGTGCCGAGATGCTTCATCACCAGAGAGATTGCAATGGCATTTCATGATGCATCGGCAGTGGTGAGATATGAGAAAATGGATCCTGACAGCGAACGAATCTTAAAAGTTAACAGAGGGGTGAATGAGATGCTTGCTTGCTACAAAGAAATCTACAATGGAAAGAAAAAAGCCACTATCCAATCATCCATTAATATGTTCTTTCATAAGGTTGAGCAGCTGACCCCTTCTAAATCTCCACAGCCGTCAACCTCCATAGCGGCGTACCTATCAGTTGAAGACGTTGATTCTGGAAATGATCCTCAAGAGGTAAAGCTTTCTGACGTTTTGCCTGTCTCCTCTCTTTTTTTGTAATTTTATAAGTTTGATGACATTTTTTAAATTGCATGCTTTTGTAATTTTTCCTGCGCATTAGATAAAAAAAATGAATAAATACAATAAATAATTCTATTTACATGTTCGTCGAACATTTGTTTTCGAACATGAAGTTTTAAGTGTTAAAAAATTGTAAAAATAAAAAAAACAAAGAATATGAATGAGCATATATGCATCTTGTATGGATAAACATTTTACTAGTTACATGTAGTCTTATACAACTCTATAAGTTACTTTCTTTATCAACTGCCTTGAGTTTGGTAGTACCCCAGCAGTATGCTGCTCTAGGATTACTGCCACCCAGATGTGTTGTAATGCCTTGAATTTTCGATTGTTATACTTCAGATACCATTTCTTTACCATTCCAAATAATTTGTCTTTTTTTATTTTTTTTAAGTTACCCTGACTATTGTCATTAATCATCCTCCCCACCTTTGTATTATCAAAAAAATTAGACAGTAAACTTTAAATATTTAAAATATATCATTAATAAATATTAGAAACCATAAAGGCACCCAGCACAGAGTTTTGTGGGGCCCCACTTATGACATTAATCCATAAACAGAAGCAGCCTTCTATATCTGCTCTGTCTTCTACTACTTAACAACTCCCTTTATCCATAGTAGTAAGTTGTCCCTAATGCTATATTATTCCAATTTATAGTTATCATTTTTGCAGAGCTACATCAGAAACTCTTCTTGAACCTGTGTAAACAATGTCAAAATTATTCCTTGTGTCTAGTTCTGATTGTTTACTATGAGATTATTTACTATGAGACTGTACCAAAGGTACAGTCTCATAGTAAACAATCAGATTAGTTTGATGTGATATTCCTATAACAGAGGTGTGATGTGATTTCCTTATAATTCCATTCCTGTGAAAATGGTTCTATCTTGCATTCCCAGTTAGATGTTAGTGAAATGATTATTGAAGCTGTGGTTCCAGGTGACTAAGATGTCGTTAATGTACTTGACCCAGAATTGAAATATTAGGAACACAACTATATTCCAGATCCACCATCTTTGTTTTGTTTTTAGTATTTATTCTAAAGCAGCTAAAGGCGATACGCCATCGGTGTATGCTGTAAATTGTGCATATTCTGTGGTAGGTTTGCATGTTTTCAAATCCAAAGTTTCTTGGAGATAAACCGTGTAACTCTGATCTGAGTTACCACGCCATGACTATGCTTCTACCACACCATAGTCATGGTGCCATAAGTTCTACCGCACCATAGTCATGGTGCCATGAGTTCTACTTTACTGTGAGGAAAGGAGATTGAAGTTTCTGATTTTAAGAGTGTTGTAATATGTGGCCATGTAATACATGGCCTTCATGGGTTATCATCCTAGAGTGATAATCAATGGATGTGTTGCAGACGGGATTCTGAATTGTTAAGGTTGTATACAGTTTAACTCTCAGTCAATTTTGTGGTCATCTCAATTTAGCCAAGTCAGTTTAGGGCTTCAGGCTGTTTACTTTTTCTAGGTAACATAAGATAGGGAGGGCTTAGGTTTCTACAAGTGGAGGTTGTCACTGGGTGCATATGATTAAAATAAACCGACAGTATGTCAGATTATGGGTGAATAGCATTTCACATAACTCATCTTTGTACACTGGTGTGCAAAATTTAAAGACTAGTCAGGTTTTCACTTGTAGCTTCTTATTGGAGTGGCCTGGATATGGGAAATGCATACCAAAGGAACCTCGTGAGGTACAGAAATGATGAAGGAAACAACACCGACACAACAGAAACAAAACAGTACAGAGGGCCTTTATTCAAAAATGGCAACATTGCACTGGCTGCTGTGATACAGATGAATCACTGCCAAAAATGGAACAAAGGGAAGAGGTGGTCCTCAGTAGGAGATATGGCCACCCCTAATGTTGATGCAGGCTTTGCACTGCCTGTCCATACTTAGAACAATGTTGTTGATAAGTTCTTGCGGTAACATCGTCCATTCCTCTGTCAGTGGCATCTTCAAGTGGTGAACATTTTCTGGTGCGTGTGGGCGTTCCGCTAGTCTTCTTCCCAGATTGTGTCCCATATGTGTTCGATGGGATTTGGATTGGAGGGAATGAGCAGTCCAGTCCATATGAACAGTGTCCTCACTTTTCAAAAGCATATCAACAGCTGCAGTGCGATGGAGTGTGGTGTTATCATCCATAAACACGGACTCAGGGCCAATGGTACCTCAGAACAGACGCACATAAGGAAGCATTACCTCAGTACAGTAGCGTGCACCGGTTACTGTACCGCTTACCAGTATCTGGAGTTGTGTACGTCCATCCAAGATAATGCCTCCCCAGACGAGAACACCTTGACCGCCATATCAATCTCTTTCGGTGATGTTTGTGGGGTGATACCGTGTGCCAACCTCTCGCCAGATTAGCTGACGTCCAGAATTTCTGCTGAGGCTGAATCTACTCTCATCAGTAAAGAGTACCTTAAGTAAAGATTTTGTGGTTGTTTCCTTTAGAAATAGTGTTGGCCCTTACGTTTTGCACACCAGTGTACCAGTTATCTCAATAAAATATTTGATTTAATCCTATAATTTCTAAGAATGTATCCCCGTTATAAGTAGAGAACTGCTTTCACTACTACTAACAATAGAATCCAATATTACAAAGAATTTATTTAATATTACTACTTTTTCATAAGTTTTCAATTTTATTTTTTATTAAAGAAAAACTCTATATTAATATAGGAACTGAAGCATTCCTCCTCTATTCCTTAAATTGGGAAATCAGAGGAATATCCATGGGGACCAATAAATCAGATGAACATATTTTAGCACCAATATCACGGGTCACTATGGCTACAGCTATTGATTTTTATGATGGTAAGTTATATAAATTAAAAGTGAATAGAAAATGCAATTATTTAAATTATTTTTACCGGTAAATCAGTGAAAATATTTTTTTAAAATTGAATTAAAACTCAGAATTTTTAAATTGGTTTCTGAGTTTTATAGCTGAGCACTTTCATCTGTTATTTTAAAAAGTGATATCCTTAATAGGATCTATGATTACTAACACCACGCAGTTCTGACATAATTCACGAATCATTACATTCCCCAAGGTCCAGATAAAAAAAAAAAAAAAAAAATGTAGTGTATGTTAAAGAACCAATGTACAAGTTAGTGCATTTGCATCATTTCTGTATGTTGTTATTGTTGTTATTTGGTTTTTTAGGAGCATTAGAAACTAAGACCATATTACTCTGGGAATATGCGGTGGTCATTCCTGACCTTTCCGCATCCTCCATACAGTCGATCCTCGTATAACACGTGTTTACATTACACGAATTCGATCATACACGATTTATAAATAGGGGAACGTTATCTTATATAACACAAACCGAATTCGCTTATGCACGATTCGCCTTTGTGTTTACAAGAAATGGCAGTCGAACGCGGAATCACCCCAACTGAACGCAACACGATAGGAATGAAGAAGATTCTGAAAATGTATTTATGTGTTTTATATCAGTGAAGGGGAAACACATTTCACATAACACACAAATAACGTAAGAACCCACACAATTCCAGCTATCGATAATTTGCAATTGCAATTAGATCGAGTTTACGACCAGTTTATAACAGATTCCACTAGCAGAAACGCAACTGGAAATTGTTTTATGGTAGTAACCCCCAGAAATGTGCTTTAGTAAAATGTGAGGTGTTAATAGTGTATCTCGGCCTTTACGGTGTTGTTTATTCAGTTGCTACACGCGCGCAACTTTGTTTATGTGTATCAAGCGTGCCTCCTCGTTTTGTAATTGTGTTTTAAAAATGAGTAAAATACTTAAAAGGTGTGAAAAGGAAGCGTCCTGGCGAAGACACTGCAGATTCAGAGAGAAAAAAAAAAGAAGCAATATCGATAAACAGAGGTGGACTGAGTCAAAAATTCTTACATGGGAAAATTTATAGTGGCCTCATACTACGGTTTATGGCCAAAATCACACCGGCCTCCGGCCCACCAGGATTTCCCGGATAAGGCTTATGGCCAGACCGCCTCTGTCGATAGAGAAAAAATATGAAATTGTGAAACGCTTTGAGCGAAATGAAAGACCATGTGATATTGCACGTGCTACAGACCTAAATGAGGCAACGCCGAGAATTACAAAGAATGCGGAGAAAATAAAAACAACTTTCATAGCGGGAACAACTCAAAGTGTAATTAAAATCCATTAGATTAAGACACAAGGATTGGAAGAGATGGAACGGCTGTCTTTTCTATCTGTTTTTCGATTTTCTATCTGTTTGGATAGAAAATCAAACAAAAAACAAGTTTGCTTACGATAGAAGCAAAAGCATTAGCAATATTTTATTACGTAATAGTCGTAATAAAATACGTAAGCATTTTATTACGACTATTTTATTTAATATAATAAATTTTTTACGAATAAAATACGTATTTTATTAGTAAAAAATACTTTTTTAGCATTAAAAAATACTAAAAATACTTTATTATAATATAATAAATAATAAAAAAATAAATATTATTTATTATTTATTATATTATAATAAAAAATATTATTTTATTTTTTATTACGTATTTTAATCGTTATAAAATATGTAAGTATTTTTTAACGATTAAAACGAAAAAATACTTACGTATTTCATAACAATTAAAATTACCCGATTATTTATTGTGTTTGGTAATGATTTGGTTCCAAATGTGTGTTCAATCTTGGGTGGTCGGCACCTAACCCCACTTTTCCCATAGGGCCTGTTGTTTATATTGCACGATTTTGCATTGCACGAGGGTTTCTAGGAACACAACTATCGTGCTATACGAGGACAGACTGTATTTGGTGGTGACGGGCTCGAACCCCGGTCTAATCAAAAAGCGTGTGTGCTACGCACTGCTGTTCCTTCCCACCTGGCTATGGAGGCGCCGATTTCTGTACGTAGCCAACTACATAAGTAGTTATAAATTGGCATCATTAAGTATATCTCATATTGTGAATACCTTCACAACAAGTTGCCATGATATTGCACTACCTCGAATAAGTAACTCCACCATAGGAGAAGACTATTGTTACTTATTCTCAGTGGATACCATCACCCAACGATTTACGTAACCTGAGGCTTTATCCCTAAACTATACTGTAATCTAAATTACTCCACACCATCAGGCATCTGTCATATTGTGGATTTATACTTCACAGCTGGGTTGTCATCATTGCAACACCAGGGTACCTGCCCACCCAATGATGAGGAGCCAATAAGCTCCGAAACAGTGCTATATGGAATGATGGTATCCGCTGAGAATGAGTAACAATAGTCTTCTCCTATGGTGAAGCATTACTTATTTGAGGTAGTGCAATATCATGGCAACTCATTGTGAAGGTATTCACAATATGAAATATACTTAATGATGCACCAGTTTATAACTACTTATGTAGTTGACTATGTACAGAAATGATGAAAATGCACTTACTTGTACATTAGTTAAACTATTTATGTAACCTGAGGCTTTAGCCCTAAACTATACTGTTAAAGAATCACTAATTTCATTCCAAAACTGACAAAGTAAATGTCCACTTAACCTTTGAAATGCTAACCAGCTGTTGTATTTGTTTCTTCTTTATTTTTGTTTACAGAGCAAATTGTTTATTAACAACAAGATTTATTCAGGATGTAGAGGTGTAATATAAATGTATATAATTTAAGTTAAATTACAAATTCAAAGTAGGCCACCACTGGTGCCTACTAACTTTAGTGGGCCATGTGGAATACGGATACCACGAAAATGTACAGATATACAATCTATACAGATAGAAAAACCAATGAAGAGATGGAAAGGAAGAATAAGGATGTTGCAGAAGTCATGTATGTGAGATAAGTATGTAATAAATAAAAGGCCAAAATGGCTAATTGTGAATAAATTTAGACTATTTCCTGTCGATAATGAATAACGTGAAATAATGATATTGAAAACTACCCAGGACAACTTGCCCAATATACGAAACAAAGCTAAATTAAAACAGAGTGATCATTGAGTCTCTTCTGGTTTGAAGGCCAACAAGGCAGAAATGGTTATGGATTCACTGCATTTTCAAACATTAAACAAATCAATTGATCGAACAACAACAGATAGATAATCTATAAGTATGTGAATGTAATAGATTTGCATTCATTTGCAGGCTTTCTGATGAATAGAAAATCAGCCAAACTACTAATTAAGCTTTCTAATATATAAAAAGCTAAGTCAAACTGCCAGTGAATAATAAAAAGTGAAAATATAAATTAAAATAAATTAGGCAATAGTTCACAGTATGAGTATTGCTTAGCATCTCAGTTCATGCATACCATTTTACATAATTGAAATTGTAGTAATAGCCATATAGCACAAGGAAGCCACAGGCTTTTGCTGCTTTAGCCCAGGGCAGGGCCAGTTTTGGACTGTTAGCCACCTGCCTGCTAGAGATATCTGGCTGCCCTATCAATACCGATCGTGAGTAGGATCATAGCTTAACCAAACCCATGCGAGCCTACTAGAATGCTTTTATGACAGTTCCATATTGTTGAGAGTGGTAAAAAATTCATAAAAATATTTGATATATTTATTTTAATTTTATTCAAATCAAAAATGTACAAGATATCAAACAGAAGTAGCAAAATGTGCCCATAAAGTTAGAACTGCACTCTTCTTGTTTCTTATTTGCCAATTCATCAATAACATCTGATAATTGTAGCAGGGTACTTAATGATTTTGTAATAACTGAGAGCAAAGTGGAAGAGAAACTGTTGAAGTTAAACGGCAGCAAAGGAAGTAAGTAAACCCTTAGCCATAATTATGAGAGCATCCTTGGACTCAGGGGAGGTCCCCACGGACTGGAGATGTGCAAATGTATCCCCAATTCACAAAGGGGGATCGAAGGATGACATGGGTAATCACAGACCAGTTAGTTTAACTTCTGTTCCGGGTAAAATAATGGAGTCGCTGATTAAAGATGCATTGCAGGATCATCTAGACAAGACTGCAGCAATAATTCAGACACAGCATGGGTTTGTTAAGGGAAAGTCTTGTCTGACAAATTTGATAGGATATTATGATGTGGTTATAAAGGAACTGGATGCAAAAAATAATTTTGATATCATATATTTGGATTTCAGGAAAGCTTTTGACACTGTTGCGCATGGAAGACTATTGTACAAATTGGAGCAGAATGGTATTAAGGGTAAGATGCTACAATGGATAAAAGGATGGTTAAGTGGGAGAAGACAGAGGGTGGTAATCAATGGGTGCTGCTCTTCTTGGACTAATGTTATTAGTGGAGTCCCACAGGGTTCAGTGTTGGGTCCACTGTTGTTTTGTATATTTATCAATGATATTGATGAAGGTATATCAGGCGTAGTGTCGAAGTTTGCAGATAATACAAAGGTTGGCAGGGTTGTTAATGACAGTAATGGCAGTTTGCTACTGCAACAGGATCTAGATAATTTGGGCAGATGGGCTAAGAAGTGGCAACTGAAGTTTAACCTTGACAAATGCAAAGTACTGCATATGGGTAGAAGTAACCCCAGAGAAACGTACCAACTGTGTGGTACTACACTTAAGGTGGTAGAAAATGAAAAAGACCTGGGAGTAATTGTGCAGGCAGATATGAAGTTTTCTGAGCAATGCAGACAGGCTGCCAGGGCAGGGTCATGGGGTTTTGTCAATGATATATAGGAATTTTGCTAGCAGGGAAAAGGAGGTGATTATCCCTCTGTATAAGGCAATGGTCAGGCCACGCCTTGAGTACTGCGTACAGGTCTGGAGGCCTCATTTTAGGAAGGATGTAGATTTACTTGAGCGTGTACAGAGAAGGGCAACAAGATTGGTGAGGGGAGTGAAGGGATCCTCTTATCAAGAGAGGCTTAAGTTCTGCAAATTGCAGTGGCTGAAGACTAGGCACCTGCACGGTGATCTGATTGAGGTGTATAAGGCCTTGAATGGGTTCAGCACGCTGAATTCTGATGGGATCCTTCCACTTGTTCAGATTACGAACCTAAGGGGGCATAAATTCAAATTAAGAAAAGACAGATGTAGATTAGATGTGCGGAAATTTACCTTTAGCCAGCGGGTGGTTAATTGCTGGAACAAACTTCCATCTGTCGTTGTGGAAGTTGATAGGGTGAATAAATTTAAGGAGGAACTGGACAGGCATTTGGAAGGAATGGTGTGATTTTTTTTTTTTTTTTTTTGATTGATGCTGCATAAGCTCATACATTTGCTTTCTTGCATCACATGCCACTACTACTACTGCTACTACTAATTCACACAATTCCTTTTCTATAACTAATAGTCCTAGATCATTAAACCTTTCTTGAGTCATTGACGTTCTTAAATATGTTTTTTAAATTTGAGTTTCAAAACACTCTTTCATATGATGCTACACTAACTGGTAATGTCAGAAAAATTCTCAAAGCTGTAAACAGATTAGGAAATGATGACATCAAGTTATTTTTTGTAATATCTCTCAAGTTTTTTAATGGGTCTGTAGTTCCACTGCTCAAAATTCTATGTTATAAGCTCATTGAAGAGCTGAAGACCATCAATATCCTTAATACTTGTGCTTCCTTTATTCATTTGAAGGGAAACATCTAAATCAAAACAAGATTTTTTTAATTTCCTCTTCAGTCATTTCTCCAAATTCACAAAAGAAATTTAAATACATTATTACATTCATTTAAATTTTCAAACCTTTCCTGAATGGAATTTAAGGCTGTATCAACAATTGTTAGATAAAATTGTATTTTAAATAATTCTTTTGGATTTATGATTTGTTCACTGGGACTTTCGTAATCAAAATGGCAAACTTTAGTTCTACTCCTTCCAACTGGAAATTCTGCCATTACATTTACTTCTGCAGATAAAACACTTGCATCCCTAATACATTTATTAAATGCCTCATCAGATCTGACTGCACTTAGAAATTTAACAAGCTCATTCAAAACATTAAGAGATTCATTTATGTTGGATTGAGGGAACTGCAACATTTTACTTACAACATCAATTTTTGACAGAATATCGTTCCATATAACGACTTTGTAAATTATCTTGAAAGATGCAACCTGATCTAACAAACATTGAGCTGTATATTTTGTTTTCACGTCTGTGAAATTATCATCTATTATGTCATTTAAACTTTTCAAGACTTCACTTAATTACAATCTGAGAGGTCACACTGCTTTTATTCTACTCTCCCATCTTGTGATGGTACAACACCACTGGAGATTGCGAATGCATTTGGCAAATCGTTTATGAGAATCTCAGCCATGACATCTTACACACCTCTTTTTCAGGTACACAAAGCACAGGCTGAGAAACATTTCATCAATTTCGAATCATCTAGTGCTGCATACAATCTCCCCTTCACAATATCTGAATTGCAGCATGCTTTAGCCACCACTAAACTCAGTGCAGCAGGACCAGATGGAATACATTACATCATGATAGCACAACTTACTGAACCCGCCCTTAAAACACTGTTACTTCTTTATAACAGAATTTTCAAAGAGATTACGGCCCTGAGTGAGTGCCAAGCGATTTTCCTAAGTGATATATAGTGATCTCTCTCTCTCTCTCTCTCTCTCTCTCTCTCTCTCTCTCTCTCTCTCTCTCTCTCTCTCTCTCTCTCTCTCTCACTGATTTCATTCTGCTTTCTTTCCAGTGCTTCTTTCATCCTCATTTCTTTGTAAGTGGTTCTGTACTTAACAGATCCTAAGTAAGAACCCAGAAAGGAAAATCATCTTTCTTTTCCTAGTATATTTATGAATTTTTGCACTAACAAACTAACTTCTCCAGCCGCTTGGCCACTAGGGGCCACAGCTCCTGCCTCCACATGGCCTGGCCGGAAACCTGGGAGGAAAAGCTCTTGCTCCCAGGGCTAAAAGGAGCAACAGTGGACTGTGATGCATGTCCACCAATAGAGCCAACAGGCTCTCAACATACTGAGACCCGCAGAATGGAAGACGATCTCAATCTTCCAAAGAGAATGAAAAAGGATTCTAACAAATCAGAACACTTTTCTGATTATACATTCCTTATCGACTCAGCCACTAAGCAGATTCTCTCCCTTTGTCATCCAGAGATGTCTCGAGAATGCAGCAGGTACACCGGAAATGGTGAATCCAATCAGGAGTTCTTTTAATTGAGACCACTCAAGCAAGGCATTCAAAATTATTACTAAAAATGTCATCTATAAGTGGAATCCCAATCAAAATCTCACCGCACAACACCTTGAACTCCTCAAAAGGAGTAATAAGTGGGTGAGATTTATTGAAAGTGACCGAAGAGGAGAGAGTCATGGAATTACTAGAATAGAAAGTAACTCAAGCTAGAAGAATTATGATACTTAAGGATGACAAACTTGTTCCAACATGTAATATTATATTGACCTTTAGTAGACCAAATTTGCCGACCTCAGTTAAAGCAGGCTACCTAAACTGCCATATCCGATCATACATTCTAAACCTTTTAAGATGTTTCAAGTGCCAAAAGTTTGGTCACTCCCAGACAACATGCAGAGGCAAAACTACTTGTCCTAACTGCGGGTCAAAAAACGAGTCACAAACAGAGTGTACTGCAAAGGCTCAGGAATGTCCAAATTTCAAGAATGGCCATCCAGCATACTCAGAATCATGTGACCTCTGGAAAATTGAAAAAAGAATACAAAAATATAAGATTGAGAATAAGGTCACATATCAAGAAGCAAGAAAGCAAATAAAGGCAACTATCCCAAAAACCACGTACACTTCCGTAACACAAAAGTGCCAAGCTGTTTCAACCCAAACAGAGGTATCAATTCTGCCCAATACATCCATTGCAGAATGGGCACGATTTGTGCTATCAACACCTCAACCTTCCACCAAACCTGTTCTAGTTGATGAAATAAGTAATACCCCTATCACAGTTCCACCTAAAATCAAATCATGTGATAAAATGTCAAATAAATCATGAAGGCAACAAACCAGTGAATTACCAAACACAAACTCAAATAGAATGGACTCTGAAAATATAGCTGCACACGATGAAACAGTCTTTGATCTTCGTGCAGAAGATGATATGGAGACTGCATTTTCATCAGGTCAAATTGATGACATAGAAGAGAGTACAGATCCCGGACGTCCCAATTTTCCTAGAAAAGATAAAACAAAATATGACCATCAAAAGAAAACCACTCACAAGAAACAGACAGACTTGCCTTCCCTCCTCAAATCCCAATAATGCAGAACATTGTTCAATGGAATTGTAGAGGTTTACACAGCAATACCGATATCTATGATTTAATCTCCTGATATGGTCCTATAGCCGTTTGCATACAAGAGACTAATCTAACTCCACAAGTAACTCTATCAATCAGAAATTTTACATTTTACAGAAAAGATAGAACCTCTTCATTATCTGCAATTGGAGGCATCGCAATTCTAGTTGACTGTAAAATACCTTCTAGAAACATTCTGCTTCAGACCCACTTAGAAGCTGTAGCTGTATGTGTATCAGTTGGGCAAATTCTAACTCTAGTATCTCTGTACCTTCCACCTAACAAGATGTGCACGTTTAAAGAACTAGAAGACCTCATAAGACAAATACCACCACCTTTTTGTATCCTTGGTGACTTCCATGCACATCATCCATTGTGGGGATCAGACCACATGCACAATAGAGGACACTTCATTGAGACGATACTAGACCAACTGAATCTAACATTACTGAACACTGGTGAAAATACTTATACTCGCCTTCCCACTGGACCTATGTCAGCAATTGATTTAACTCTCTGTTCCTCCATATTATATCCCAGTATAGAATGGACAGTTTTAAACGACCCACACAATAGTGATCACTTTCCAATCATATGCAGAATCCAAATGCTTCAAACACCATACCCTGATAATCGCTCAAAATGGAAATTCTACAAAGCAGATTGGGAAAAGTTTTCAACCGTCTTTCTTTTGATAGCCAATTGATCAGACTAGAACCCTTTGAGGATGTCACAGACATCCTCAAAGGGTTCTAGTCTGATCAATTGGCTAGTCTGATCAATCTAGTCTAATTGTTCTAGTCTGATCAAAGTGACCATAGCCTCTGAAGAAATACCTCAAGCCTCCACATGTAAACACAAAAACCTTAAACGCTGGTGGAATGAAGCTTGTACAATGCCAAAAAGGAAAAAAATAAAGCTTGAACCTGTTCCAGAAGTTCCCAACTACCAAAAACCTAATTCAATATAAAAGACTCAAGTCAAAAGCTAGACAAATTAGAAGAAAAGCCAAAAAGGAATCATGCATACAGTTCGCCTTCATTATTACAAAGGATATTAGCAGTCGTCTCATCTGGAAAAAGATTCGGCAATTAAATGGGAAATATCCACCTCTTCTTTCTCCCCTCTTAATCAAAAATGGACAGGAAATGTCTTCTTCTGAAGAAATAGCTAATGCCCTTGCAGAGAATTTCTACCAAACATCTGTCATGTTAGCATATGGCGCCTCCTTTCTTAAAATCAAAGCTTCGGCTGAAAGGTACAAAATAGAATTCCATACTACCTAATATATTGCCTATAATCAACCGTTTAACCTATTTGAACTGCAAACAGCATTAAATAGATCACCCAACAGTGCAGTTGGACCTGATGGTGTGTATTATATAATGCTGAAACATATAAACAGTACGGCCTTGAATTTACTGTTAATGTTCTATAATCGGATTTTTCTTGAAGGTACATATCCATCTTCCTGGCATCATTCCATTATTTTATCCTTTCCTAAATCAGGAAAAGATCACTCACTTCCAGAAAATTACCAACCTATTTCTCTAACCAGCTGCCTAAGTAAAATCCTAGAAAGAATGATACACAGACGGCTTGCAACAAAACAGAGCCACTTTGGATCTAATGGTGAAAGCCAAGACTAACATCCGCAATGCTTACGTCAAAAATGAACATCTTGTAATGGTAAGTCTCGATATAGAAAAGGCTTTCGACACTACCTGGAAGTATGGCATATTGAGAGAACTTCATTCCATAGGATTGCAAGGGCACTTACCAGAATTCATTAAAAATTTTCTTTAACACAGAACCTTTCAGGTCTGCTACCAATCTTATTTTCTCGGTCCTCTACTCAAGAAGAAGGTGTCCCACAAGGATCAGTACTAAGCTCTACCTTTTTTCACTTAGACTGAACACCATAACACACAACATCCCCAATACTTTTAGAACTATATATGTATGCTGATGATCTTACTATATCTTGCCGTTCACAAAATATTCATACCATTGAAAGACAGCTGCAACTCTCCATAAATAAGTTGGAGACATGGGCAATGCAGAATGGATATCATTTATCATAACGAAAAACAATTGCAGTTCACTTCTGCAAAAAACATAAGCTACACCCAGAACCGGAACTGAGATTAAAAAAACCATTTGATCCCTCTCACCAGTAATCTTCATTTCCTAGCTTAATATTGGACACCAAACTGAACTTTGTTTCACATATCACATACCTCTGAACTGTTTGTCTAAAGAAACTTAATATACTTAGGTCCATT
This sequence comes from Mastigoproctus giganteus, assembly GCF_048544385.1. Taxonomy (NCBI): domain Eukaryota; kingdom Metazoa; phylum Arthropoda; class Arachnida; order Uropygi; family Thelyphonidae; genus Mastigoproctus; species Mastigoproctus giganteus. The sequence continues at coordinate 41,094,768 of NC_143587.1, read as the reverse complement.
TCTGCTATGACATGGGAAGCTGATAGATAAACTCTATTACATTTGTATCGTGCTATTATCAGATCTTGTTTAGACTACGGTGCTATTGTATATGATTCAGCTAGGAAAAGTGCATTAATCAGACTTAATACCATCCAACACAGTGCATTTAGAACATCCCTTTGTTCAGAGTCTGTATGTAGAGGCACACAAACCTCCACTTTACCCTAGAAGGGAAATGTTGCTTCTAAATTATGCAGCTAAAATTCAAAGCCTTCCATACCATCCTGTTCGACCATTGCTTTCCAACCCTGAATGGACAGCATTCTATAACAGTAAACCGGCTGAAAATAGACTAACTGGCATTAGACTAAAAGATTTGCTTCACACCTGGAATATTGATTTTGATAACATACTTCAAGAGAGCGATGTTCCTGATCCACCCTAGTCTGTAAATCTCCCTCATTGTGATACCCACTTTCAGCAATGGGGAAGGAATTTCCTGGCAGATGGAAATATCAAACAACTACATAAAGAATATGCCCTCAACTATATACAAAGCTGCCAATTATATACAGATAGCTCAAAAACAGGTTCTGCTGTTAGTGCCGCAGCTGTCTTTCCTTCTTTTACAGCCTCCATATCACCACCAGTTGAATGTAGCAGTTATACTGCTGAGTTATATGCAATTAAACTAGCCTTACAGAATATTAACACTCTCCACAATGCTAGCAGTATAATATACACTGATTCATTGAGTGCAGTGTCTGCTTTGGGCAATCAATTTTCAATATCATAACCAATGAAAAAACAAATCATTTGCTGTTTAAACCATCTACAAAGTAGGAATCATTCAGTGAAATTCTGCTGGATTCCAGGGCATTCTGGTATCTTAGGCAATGAGAGAGCAGATCAGGCAGCCAAAAAACCAAACAGTACAACACCAGCAAATTACCACGTACCATATAGAGATTATTTGAAGCATATAAAGAAAGTCTGTATGTTTCAATGGATAGAAATATGGAAGTCACAAAGTAATAACAAATTGCTCCAAATCAAAGAAGAACCAGCATTATGGATTTCCAGCTTCAAACAAAATAGGCAGGAAGAAGTTGTACTAGCAAGACTAAGGATAGGACATAAGTACCTAACCCATATGTTCGTGGGGGGGGAGGATGACCCACCTCGATGCACGCGTTGTACACTACCGCTTACAGTCAAGCATATACTTTTAGATTTTCTTTACTATTCCCATTTCAGAGAACTACTTTCCACTCTGAATCACAACTGCAAGAACCATTATCGCTTACCCACATGATTGGAAATAATGCCAACCTGGTTGCACTCTATACCTTTCTGAAGCAAATACATATATATATAAATTCCTCTGATGCCAAAATGGAAAACATTATATTAATTTAGGATATTAATATAGGATCTGGCACATTTTGGCCTTAGCTGCCCTTAAATACCAATACCAAAGAGAATACCTTCCCAGACAAATGGCACCACGCTTATTTTTTGGCTTTTTCGAAACCAGGAAAAGACCCTACAAATCCACAACATTACCAACCCATTGCACTCAACCAGCTGCATGAGCAAGGTCCTGGAAAAAATGATAAATGCCTGTCTGACCTGGTTTATATTCCAAAACAACCTTCTTAACCCAATACAATGTGGTTTCCGTGAAGGCAGATCCACTCTTGACTTACTTATCAGGGCAGAAATAAACATCCACGATGCTTTTGTACGAAAAGAACACAATGTCATGGTTCTCTTTGACATAGAAAAAGCATTTGACACAGCTTGGAGTTTGGTATAATGCGAAACCTATGCAATATAGGACTACGCAGACACCTGCCAAAATTTATCAGAAACTTCCTCCATCATCGCTCATTTCAAGTTAGAATCAACAACCAGTTATCTTCCAGTTTTATCCAAGAAGAAGGGGGTTCCACAAGGTTCAGTACTAAGTGCCACTCTATTTAACATAACAATGAACTCCATAACACAGGATCTACCACAGACAGTGTCCGCTACGCTATGCCAATGACTTCAGTATCTCCTGCCATTCGCCTAATATGCGAATGGTAGAAAGACAGTTGCAAGGTGCCATCAACAAAGTTGTAAAATGGTCCCAAAACAATACAATGGTTTTCGCCTCTCACCACAAAATACTGTTGGGATACAGTTCTGTAGGAAGCGTAACCTACATCCAGACCCAGAACTTTGCCTAGAAAATCAAATGATCCCATTCTTAGTGTCCGCTTTCTTGGTGTGGTTCTAGACCAAAAACTTACCTTCCTCGAACATATAAAAGAGCTCCGGATTACTTTCTTTAAGAAGCTAAACATCTTAAGAGTACTATCTGACACAGCATGTGGTGCCGACCGTTACACACTACTGCATTTGTATCATGCATTAATATGGTCATATCTAGACTACGGCTCTGTAGTCTACAGCTCTGCTAGACCAAGTGCCTTATGTTGGCTTGATCCCGAACACCATAGTTCTCTCCGTCTTGCATTAGGGGCATTCTGTACATCGCCAGTTCAAAGCTTATATGCTGAAGCAACTGAAACCTCTTTACATCTATGCAGAGAAATCCTTCTGTTAAACTACGCAGCAAAGGTTAAAGGGCAACTAGACAGCCCTGCTCGGAATGGGCTTTTCTCGCCCACTGGGAGAACCTTTACAGAGCCTATCCATCTAAAAACCCATCAACAGGGATACACTTGCATTCTCTGCTCATTTACTGGCAAATTGACCTTGGCATGATATAGCCTACTACTTCTCGGACAGCTTCACCTTGGATGTATCACATACTGCTGTGCGACCTATCACTCACATCATTGGGGAAACACACCTTATCCCAACAGAACATACTGCAAATTCATGCCGCATTGAGAACCCAGCACGCAGAGTACATACCAATCTACATAGACAGATCTAAAACTGACACCCATGTTGGTGCAGCAGCAGCAGTTTTTCCCAACCTTACCATAGCCAAGAAACTCCCCATTGAATGCAGCAGCCACACTGCAGAACTCTGTGCTATCTTCATAGCATTAAATTTCACTTTATCAACAAATATATTAAACAGTGTGATCTATACAGACTCCATTTGTGCTATCCAAGCTATACAGCAGAATAAAAATCATGATAACCCCTTACTCATACAGATTTGGAATACCATGACTAAGCTAAATAAGAAGAAACAAAAAGTCTTTTGTTGGGTCCCTGGTCATGTGGGAATTTTTGGAAATGAATGTGCTGACCTAGCTGCAAAAACTGCTACAGATCCTATAGATGAACTGTTTAGTATACCGATCACAGACTACAAATCAATTGTAAAGAAGCGGTGTCTTGAAAAATGGCAACACATCTGGCAAAGTCAAGTTGGGAACAAACTACTCCATATAAAGAAACATCCACCACCTTGGAAATCCAGTTTACATGAAAACAGGCATGAAGAACTTTTATTAGCCCGACGACGAATAGCCATACACATCTGACACATCTTTATCTTCTTGCAGGTACTGATCCACCACGGTGTACAAATTGCAACACTCAGCTCCCTGTTCAACATGTACTCATTGATTGCCCCAAATACAATAGTGACCTACAAGCTATGTTTACTTCTTTTTCCAGGACGAACACTTCTTTCAGTATTGCTGACCTCCTGGCAGATACCCCACACATGGTAAAAATTTTTTCATTCCTTAAACAGATACAACTTTACAACGCAGTGTGAACTTCAACATTTATATACATAAACTGTGTATTTAACATCACCATAGTTAGGTGCATTATGGCCTTGCTGCCCTTGCACCGAAAAGCCCATAAACAAACAAACATTACTACAAATGCTATCTGTTCAGTGTGACTGGCATCTGGCATGCATTCGAGAATTACCGAAAAATATTTTGCTTTCTTTACAAATTCCTTGATTTTTAATTTTATGCCACTTGCTAAAACAAATATGATTTCATTTTGAAAAGCATGGCCTAAGTAATGAGGTATGTGACTTTTTGCAGATTTAGATTGTGTTATGTATTGACTTGCTGTGAGATAATGGGGATCAAATTTCGCCAACATTTCTATAGTCTTTAAAAAACTTCCATTATTTGTTTCATAAAATTTATCATTTTTACCTCTGAAAGATAAACACTGCCCTGCTAAAAACTTGACAATTGCAATGATTCTTTCAATAGTGGCTCACCATCATCTTTTTTCAGATTCAAGGCGAGTTTTTAATTCATACCACTTTTTACAATTTTGCATATGTTGTATGCTCGTTTCATGCCATGATAAATGAGTGACTAAATGTCGCCAATCTGAAAACCCCTGACTATCTGTTACTTTGTTTCGCTTTAAAGCAAACAACTTGCAACAAAAGCAAAACACACTATTCGATTTTGTAGAATAGATTAATCAAGTTCTTTGAACCTTTTCACTGTTAGGTAAAAGTCTCATATATTAGGACGCAGAAAATGATCTTCCATTGTTATCTTTAGGAAATTTCATATTTTGAAGCATTACAGGTCTCTTCTGAATTATGAGTTCTAATAACCGATTATTAATAATTGGTGGCCAGCTAAAAGAATCCCCTATATACAGGGTGTCTCAAAAATATTGGTACAAACGTTTAGGGGAGGTAGGTAACATCTAAAGGAATGTGAATCGCATAGGAACCCATAACCGGAAACGTCATGGGAAAGTAGTAGCAGAGGCACAAGAAGCAGAAATGGCAAACATCTATTTGCCGTAATATTAACAATGGAGTACGAGATGGATAAATTTCATGATGTTACAACAGATGCTCCAAGGTTCCACTATGAGACGCAATGCATGCGTGACACCGATGCAGCATGGATTGGCGGACACGGTCGAACACACCTGGAGTTTCTCTGACAGTAGCAGCAGCGCAGACAAGTCTCGCCACAAGATCCATTCCCATCTCCACAGGCGATTCATACACGATAGATTTGAGGGCCCTCCACAGAAAGAAATCAAGGCTCAATAAATCAGGTGAGCGTGGGGGGCCAGGCAACGGGTCCACCACGGCCAATCCATCGATGCCCAAAACGCCTGTTCAAATGGTCACGAACACACCTTCCATAATGGGCAGGCGCCCTGTCATGTTGAAACCAAATGTTTCATCTCACATTTGCTGGAACATTGTCAAGTAACCCTGGTAGAACTTGTTCAAGAAAGATTCGATATTTAGCGGAGTTCATGCGGGATAGTAACAGGTATGGGCCAACTAAGCAGTTACCGACCATACCTGCCCACACATTTATTGGGAAGCGATGTTGTGCCGCATGGGGGCGCACACCGTGTGGGTTGTCGTGAGCCCACACATGAGCATTGTGTTAATTGAATAAGCCTCATCCGTGAAAAAAAACAGGCTGGAAAATTCAAGTCTTGAACACTTTCTTGGAGAAACCACTGCGCAAAAGCCACACGTGCAGGATGATCTTGGGGGAGCAGTAACTGAACCCTTTGGAGATGAAAGGGGTGTAAGGAATCGTCGTGCCAGACACGCTGTACACTGCAATGAGACACTCCTAATGCAGAGGCAACGGCACGTGTGTTGGTAGTAGGATTATTTTGGACGGCATTCAACACACTTTCTTTCATGGCGGGAGTTCGCATCGAACGTGGTCTGCCCACACTACCCCTGTTACTTCTAAATGACCCATAATCGCACAAATTTTGATGCACACATGTAAACAAACGGTGGTCCGGTACATGTCTGTCTGGGAAGCGTTCTCCATAAATTCGTTGAGCGGCTCATCCATTGCCCTCTCCTAATCCATTCACTAGGTGCATTGTCTGCCAGCTCACAGTTCGTATATTGATGCATGCTCTTCGTGCAGCGACTAATGCTTGAATGAGTAAACCAGAAATTTTCCCTCTCGCGAACTGATGAACAGTGCCGTCTACCGACTTACGGTGACGTTTCTGGTTATGGGTTCCTATGAGATTCACATTCCTTTAGATGTCACCTACCTCCCTTAAACGTTTGTACCAATATTTTTGAGACACCCTGTATATTCGGCCGTCAATTAAACACAATTACTATTTTCTAAATTATCCTCACCATAGCATGTTTCAGGCACTGATATTTCTTGGCACAATTTCAAATGAACTTCAAACTTGTCATTTGATTTTTCACCTTCCATTTCATCCTTACTGTCTGAAATGAATTTCAAAGCAACTGATTTTGATGCTGTTGGGTCACCCTCGTACAACTTTACGAATTTCAGCATGGATCCTCGTAATTTTTCCTTTTCCTTATAACTTTCTTTCTTCCACTTGCAATAGAAAGCACCAGGCTGACATTTTGTTTTTCTATCTGACGTATGTGAACCTATAATAACAATAATAATAATTCTTTGCTTACAGGGTACAAACAATTTTTTTCTCTTTTCGAATGTATAAAAACTTTGTAATGACCCAAACCTGGCTTAAACTTTTCTGTGTGGGTACCGAAGGTTTACTTACACTAAATTAAAATAAATAAGCACAAAATGAAAACACATACCTGTTATGTTTATTCTTTATCAGCAAAAGCTCTAATCTCACACGACAGTTTCTTAGGTTACATTTATGATTTATGCACCCGTTGTCCATACATATACTTCTCATCTCACTGCACACTCAGTAGTAACGAATTTTTTGCTGTGAAAATGTTGGAAACGGTCGACAAGAGAATTGATTGTTGGGTGAATATTTAAATTAATAACGTTCGTGCGCATTTCTCTCTTTATTTAAATTTCCTTTTGGTTCCGTCAACAATTAAAAAAATGATGTAACAACAATTAAAACAATGACGCTTTAAGATTAACGGTACGGGAATAAAGGCCCATTCACAATGAAAATTAAACATAAGCATAAAACCTTGTACCTATGTTATTTAATGAAACCATTCACAATGAATTATGTAAGTGTAACCTTAAACTTAACCATAAGATGTTAACATGAAAGTTTGCAAACTCCAAGCTTTTATGCTTTTGTTTACGTGGTTTAAAACAAGACACAATTGTAGAAGTTATGGAAGTCCCATTGTTGAATTCTTCTCTGGTTCAATGGATGAACCCACCATCACCTGTGCTTGCACTTCTAAGTTTTCTGATGCAAAACACCTAACATGTATGCTTCGGCGTTATTTATAACCATAAACTGCACAGCTATATCATCCGTCATCATGTAAACACCAATTTTTTAAAGTATGAAAGAAGAGCATGTTGTTTCCATGGTTACCAAATATGTTTATGGTCATGTTTATGTTCCCATTGTGAATGTTGGTATGACTTCTTAATTTTATGGTAACGTTTGTTACGTTATTTTTATGTTTAATTTTCGTTGTGAATGGCCTTTAGAGAATACAATATTATTTATTAACAATGCCATGTTAGCTATTTCATTGCCGACCACTATATTAAATTATATTTTAATTTTATTCTTTAAAGTGCACTATCAGTTGCCCTAGGGATTTGGCTGCCTAAGTGCATGCACGGACTGCACACCTACCAGAACCAGCCCTGAGGGCGAGTAAAATGCCTTGCTAAAATCCAAAAACTATGTTGAAATTGTTCCCTACATCCAGCTCATGAGTAACTCTGAAAATAGCTTACTAAGCTAGTAAGCTATTTTTAGTTAAACATAATTTTCCCCCTAACAAAACCATGTTTTGTGTGATTAAGAATGCCATATCTATCTAAATGTCCCTGGATTGCATTCTTAATCATTGATTATAATATTTTTCTACCACTGAAGTCAGACTAACCAGTTTAACCAGTAAGTTACCATCTTCACTCTTCACTTCATTATCATCTTCACTCAGACTAACCAGTAAGTTACCATCTTCACTCTTAGAACCACCTTTATGTATTGGTGATAGGTTAGCTCTTCTCCAATCCAAAGGGATCTCTTCCGAATCCAAAGATGCCCTGGCTGCTTCCCTTAAAATTATTGAGTATATGCTATCATCTCTTGGAGCTTTACTTGCTATGCTCAAAGGTTTTTCTAATAAATAGTCATCTGTAATATCGAAATCACTAATTGCATGTGAGACAGCTGTACAGCCTCTTCTCAGCACAAAGGCACTTTCTTCAGTAAAGACAGATGAAAAAGTACATCAGTTCAGTTCATCTGCAATGTCAGCTGGGTTGTTTAAGATTTTCCCACAACCAGTGCACAAGGGTCCGATCTGATTTGCTTTTTTCTTCCTTGTATTCACATACATGAGAAGTTCCATCTCCCCATTCTTTGCTCTGTTAATCTGTTGTACTATTACAAATCAGGCGCCTCCGTAGCCAGGTGGGAAGGAGCAGCAGTGCGTAGCACACGCTTCTTGATTAGACTGGGGTACGAGCCTGTCACCACCAAATACAGAGGATGCGAAAGGTCAGGGAATGACCACCGCATATCCCGGAGCAATATGGCCTTAGTTGCTATTGCTCCTAAAAACCAAATAACAAACTAACAACCTATTACAAATCATCTGGTAGCTGTTGTAGGCTTCAGTACTTTTCATCACTCTGTAATTGTCCCATGCTATCTTTTTTTGTTCTTTTTGACTTTCCAGCTCTGCATTCATCCATTTCTGGTAAGTATGGGCTTTGCACACCCAGGGTCCGGAGTTGGATATCATCATTCTTCTCTTTCTTGGTGATTCCCTTCCACTTTTGACTCTCTCTCTCTCTCTCTCTCTCTCTCTCTCTCTCTCTCCCTCCCTCCCTCCCCCCTCAGGGTACTCGGGAGCTTTTTTTTTTTTCCTGGTGCAGCATAAGCCTCAGGCTTCCTTGCACCATATGGCTTTAATAATAATAATAATAATTTCAGCATTCTTCCTCCTGCAATATTTTCTTAATGGTATGTTCATGGCTTCTGTGATTTTTGCTTGAAAGGTATTCCATAATTCAAGTGTATTCATTCTCACTCTGCAGTCTGCCCAATTAATAGATGCCACATACTGCCTTAGTATTTGTGGTGGTATTTAAATATGTATATTATATTACTGCATTAATCAAATCTTTAGCATTTCTCATATTTGTTCAGCTTTAAATGTCTTCCTTTATAATTCTTCTTTCCTTTTCCTTTTCCTTGTTTCTCTGGTTGCCATCCTCCGCAATGAGCAACACAGCTTGTTATTTTGGCATTAGAAAAACAGCTACGTCAGGCAGGAATCAGCGTATGTCATCCTTTCCTAGACTATGATATCACATTTAGAATGGCAAAAATTACTGAACAAAATGTGCATGAATTGGTAAACAGCTTACGTGTTGCCAGTTTGTTATTGACTGCATTTAATCTTTTTCCTAATTAGTATTCTGTGAAATTTGCATGCTGTTTGTAATATGAAGAAGGACATTCATGAGAGGGGGAGGGCAGATAAAGGGAGAAAGTTTGAGTCTGATTCAGAATTTAGCCTTTTACAGGATGATGGTTTTTGAGATATGGGTTTTCACTTCCCACGAAAATTTCTAAAATTGGTTAATCATCTGACATTAGTCCACAAAGAGCAGTGTCCATTGATTACCACTCTCTGTCTTCTCCAACTCAACCATCCCTTTATCCATAGCAGCAATTGCTCTTAATGCCATACTGCTCCAAATTGAACAGTAGCTTTTCATGTGCAACAGTATCAAAAGCTTTCCTAAAATCCAAGTATTTGATATCAAAATTATTGATATCAAATACTTGGGAACTGGATGCAAAATTATTTGCATCCAGTTTCTTTGTGACCACATCATAGTATCCAATCAAATTGGTAAGGCTTCCCCTTAAGAAGACCGATGCAGTGTCTGAACTATAACTGCAGTCTTGTCTAGATGATCCTGCAATGGCAATGCTTCTTTAACCAGTAACTCCATTAGTTTCCCAGGAACAGAAGTTAAACTAACAGGTCTGTAATTACTCGTGACGCCCTTTGATTCCTCCCTTTCTGAATTGGGGACACATTTGCACACTCCAGTACATGGGGATCTCCTGAGTTCAAGAAATTTCTCATAATTATGGTTGAGGGTTTTCTTATTTCCTTTGCTACCTCTTTTAATATATATCCCATCCACCCCAGGTGCCTTTCTTATGTTTAACTTTTATAATTCCTCCTCTATTTTTTGCTGTGTGTTATTTCAAAATAATTTAGCTCCCTGATAAGAGTTTGATAAACTTCTGACCTCCACTTCCTTACAGAATTCGTCATGTGTGAATGTACATGCAAAATACTCATTCAGTTTGTGAGCTAGTCATCAACAGTCAAACCATCGATACGAAATGGACAATCTAATTAATCTCCTTCCTTCTAGAGTTTACGCAAGTAAAGAAGTTTTTGTTTGCTTCCTTGCCAAAGATTTCTCAGAGTTCTTGCCAAAGAACTACCTTTGCTTGTCTAACCTCCTTTGTGACTTGACTGCAGACTATCTTATATATCTGCCATAGGCTTGATAATTTATTTGCATGTCATGCATATTCTGACACCTGTTTAGACCTAAACCTTGAAAAGCATTTCTTAGAAGGTATGAAAACCTAGTAACTTCCATGATTAATTCCTTGAATGCTCCCAATTTAAAATTTGATGTTGGTAACATCATCAGTTGGTGCCACTGTATAGAATTTAAAAACTGTATGATACCACTGTAGTCACCTTTACGAAAGCAAAAACCCTTCCTTTTACCCCTGATGATAGTTACATCTTTAAGTAAATTCCACATTAGTACACTGTGATCAATGCCACTTTGTGGTTCCTTTTATCTTTATATTCTTAATGCATGAATAATATCTGCTGATAATCAGATCAAGAGTATTACTCCCTCTGGTTGCCTCTCAAACATGCTGCTGTAAAAAACAATCATCAATTAATTACACAAAAGTGTGGCTTGTGTGTGAGTGACCAACCTATAAGTTCCAGTCAATATCTTGGAAGTTAAAATCCCCCATTATAAGACACTTTGATTGTCTGGCCTACTATTTTTCTGTACAGTTCTTCATTGTACTCCTCAGGGTCATTAGGCGTAGAACACAGTCCTACTCTCATTTTTGCTTTCCCAGTTCTTATGTCACACTAGGCTGACTCAACAGTGCTCTGTTCACCCATGTCAACTTGATGACTGCCTTACATTTTATGTGTTTCTTAAAACAACATATCCCCCCCCTTCCCTTTTTATCCTGTCTGTCCTTTCTATACACATTGCACTCCCCAATTTCAAATTTTACATTCCTTATATCTGTGCAACACCACGTCTCTGATATCCCAACAATATCAACCTGTGATGTCTTGACCAATACTTCAAATTCATCAAATTTATGTACTGTACTCCTAGCATTGGTGTACATGCAAGTATACATACATCTCTTCTTACTCATAGTTACTCTAACACAGCCCACATATTTACTTGTTCCACGATGACTCCTAGCAGTCCTTGAAATCTTCAGCCTCTTGCTTTTCAGGCTGCAACTCATTCCAATAGAAGCAGTGTAAGATTCACTTTCACCTCTGCCTGTGGCTACTGTTAATCTGTTTAGTCTGTGAATGAAGTGTAAGGCTCTTGAAAGCCTGGTGCTATTGAGGTAACCTTGATGTTATACAGAACGAAAGGTCCTTTTCTTATGATGGTTTAGAAGGTATCAGCGATTCTATATTGAAAAGTAGAGGTGTCAAACCAGAAGACTGTCTCATAGAGCATATTTTAAATTTCAGAAAGTGAATAGTTAATTTACTTACTCTTTCCCAAGAATCATCTTTTTTGGTATTCCCACAAGTGCAACATGTTTCAGTACTTTTTGGTATCTGATCAAGAAGTTAGTGCAGAAAGCTAGATATTCTTGAACGTTAACAATATTTTAGTTCTAAGTACAGGCAGTTCTCGCTTTATGAGTTCCCAGGTTTACGATTTTTTTTTTTTTTTTTTTTCCAAGTATCAACAAAATTACCGACCGGGGTAGGCAGGTGGGTAAAGCGTCTGCCTGGCAACCCAAAGGTCGCAGGTTCAAATCCCGCCTCGGGCTTGGATCAAAATACTGCAAAAACCTTGGGAGGTGCATTATGGCCACAGAAGCCGATGCACCAAGAACTAACAAAAAAAAAAAAAAAAAAAAACCAACAAAAAATATGAACATTAATTGTAAAAAATGAATGTTAAACATTCATAAATACTGCATTTCAAACCACGCATGTAGCTATACAATAGTGTACCCCGCTTTACAATATTAATCCATTACTGCAAAAATATCATAACATGAACCCAATAATACATTGTTTTTTGGTAATTCATTCCGCGACCTCAGAAGTTAAAATTTTCGCTATATAACTCCCTAAAAGGTCATTAGTTACCAATTCAAATCATTAAACACACTGCACTTTCCTCGTTAACATATGTTATAAGAACGGCTTTGTGATATTTTTCTAAAGCGCATATATTATTATTGCTCTTTTATTATTTCTCCCTGATTGGGGGTTCCACCTGGTGACAGGTATTGCTACTAAGTACACAGGGTGGTTGTTATGTCTGGTGTTACTGTTGGTCGGGGAACTCTTTGACTATCCTACAAGTGTTCAGGATTGCAACTTTGAGTTCCTTGTAGGTGTTCGCTGGGAGACCTATTGCTGTTATGTAGGGTTTTTGGCACCATACCTATGGTTGACACGATGATTGGGATGCTCTTTACTTATTGCATATGCCACATCTCTTTGATCTCCTGTCTTAGGTTTGTGTACTTCCTGATTTTTTCCCCATGGGTTTTCTGCAGGTTGCCAGTTTTGGGTACCACTATGTCAATCAGATAGGTAGCCTTTTCCTTCTTGACCACAAGGGTTATCATGTCCGGTCTGTTGTGCGGGATTGTCCTATCCATTATTATTATTAGCTATATGGTGCAAGGAAGCCTGAGGCTTATGCTGTGCCAGCCAAAAAAAAATTCCTGTGTTACCCTGAGAAAGAGAGAGTGTGTGTGTGTGTGTGTGTGTGTGTGTGTGTGTGTGTGTGTGTGTGTGTGTGTGTGTGTGTGTGTGTGTGTGTGTCAAAAGTAGAAAGGAATCACCAAGAAAGACAAAAATGATGATATCCAGCTCAGGACCCTGGGTGTGCCAAGCCCGTACTCACCAAATGGGGTTAATTCTGGAAGTCACAACCATTAAACAATAAAAACAATTCACACTTTCAGGTTTATTGGACTTTTCTGTTACTGGAAGCAATTATAAACGGGTAGTAAACTTGATGTTATTGCATTTCTGAAAATACCGATAGCTGAAATTGTGTGGGTTTTTACGTTATTATGGTGAAATGTGTTTGCCCTTTACTGAAATCTTCAATTGTATAATAAACATAAATAAATTTTCAGAATCTTCTCTTTGTTCCTTTTTTTTTAAGCTTCACAAACTTGTTACTCTGCGCAAATAGTGTTAGTTGCAATTTGGGCGTTCTGTTAAAAAATGCTTATGCATGTTATTGAAATTTAGAATAAAGAACAGAGAAGATTATCTTGGAAATAAATGCCTTTCGAAGCATTTCGGAAGAAAACGACTCCTTGTGCAACAAACCAACGAGTGCCGAGCCAATAATAATGAGTGTGCATTTAGTCGATGATGATTATGAAGAATAAACATTCTTTAACATTTGTGAGTCAAAAATAATTTCTCTATTATTATAATTTGCTTGAGTTTACAGGCTATGTTTTCATTTCTTTGGATAAATCAATCATTGTTTAAACATAAACTAATTAGCTAACTAATTTCATTGTTGATAACATAACTTCTATTTTTAACATTGTCTATGGGAAATAAATTCCTGTTTTACGAGCGTCTGCTAGTAACAAATTAACTCGTAAAGTCGAGAACTACCTGTAATCATGAAGGATGCTCAGTGAAAAAAGGTACATAATAAAAAATAGTGTATTAAAATATGGACTATTCTTAGTCCAAAAATAGGGGCTGTGAATTTTGCCCATTATAAATGCTGATAATGGACAAAAAACTAAAACTATTTAACTACATAAAATATGTAAACTAGGTTGGTATGACCAATTGAGTAGTGGCACACTAAATCTATGGGACCTAAACACATACTTCAGAAAGATGAAGAAGAATTGGCAAACAGCTTTAGGTTATTATTTGAAGAAAATATAGCACTATTGTGCAAACAAAGTCTGGATTGTGTCACAGTTATTATTGATACTCAGTTACATTCATAGCTATTACTTAATCATGCTTATTGATTAACAGTTCACATCATGTCTCAATCAACAAGTTATAAAGTATGTTTCAAATTTTTTGGCGTTTTAGGTTAGAAAATTGCAAAAAATTAGTCTGTGGAGGATTAATGAGGAATGGTTTTGTATCCTTCACGTTTATTGCCCGTTAGAATGTGTTTCAATTTATACGATGTTATAAATAAATTTCCTCATATCTTTAAAAAATCCTTTAAGTTGAAAAACATTATTTTCTTTTATGATTTAGAATGAACTTTTTTATCAGCAAGTACCGAAAAAACATCTTAGGATGATTTTATTCTATACATGCTATTAGAAGTTCAGGAATTAATTTCTTTATTTATTAAATAAAATCTGTAATACACTTCTAATTTCACTATTGTTTATTTTAGCTGAGGATTTTCTTTATTGGGTTGATAGTGAGGCTGGAACTATTACAAGAATAAAGCGAGATATGACTCAAAGAGAAGTTGTCATTCAAGGCTTGGATGCTATAGAAGGAATTGCCATAGACTGGATAGCAGGTACTATAGAGGACCAGTAAGATCAGTTTTTTTTTTGTTTTTTTAAATTTCTTTTCTCTATTCACCATATATTGTTGTAATAATAAATTCATTTTACCATTCTATAACTCTTAATCTCAACAGTAGTGGTGCCTGGTCTGACATACCTTTCAGCAAAATATCTATTGTGCATTAATTGCTTATTCAAGATTAGTGGTTGGAACTCAGCATACCTTCCTAATTATACATGCAGACTTTCTTGAGCAGATTTGAAACTAGATATTTTGTTTTCTTGGAATTATACATTCTCTCAGATATGCCAGACAAGCTGCACTTGCTACCTGGGAGTTTAAAACGCTGATGGAACTGATATTCGGGTGACACTCAAGTCAAGTGGACCCAATTTCGTCGAAGTCCGGACGGTCTGTGACAGCCAAATCCTCTGCTTGCACCTTCACAATGGTGGGACTGTTAGTAATCCTGGGTATAACCTCCATGCACAAGTACATGGTGGGTGACCACCCAGGTGTGAACCAACGTAAGCAGGGGTCGAGGTGTGGTGCCCACACCACATGGAGGAACGCTGCCCCTCTATGTTACCAGGCAGTACTAGGTGGTAGATGACTCTCATCAACTGGTGAAATACCACCACTTTGCTTATTGGAGGCTTGAAGTGGTGGAACCCATGTTTAGTCTCTAGAGCTAAGTTCCGGTCAACCCTTCACTATCTCTTCCACCATGCAGTATGATTGATGACTTTTGAGGTTATGATGAACGTCGTGGCGAGATCCAATATTCCTTACATTTTGAGGGTACAGCTCTAAAAAGCCGCCGGCCTGCGGTGTTCGCAGGCCGGCGGCTAGTTAGTACACCGGACCGAACCTATTGGTAACTCTCTAGGAGGCTTCTGGATCAGCTTGTGTATAATCTTGCTACCTCTACTCTGCCAGATAGTGAGTGGAGGGAGTCCCAGTAGTGTGTATACGGGGAGCATTGTCGAGGCCACGTTATATCAAGGATCTGGGTATATTCTTACCACGTGTACGCCATATCCAAAAATTTCATTACTTCATACAACATGTCCCACCCACTTTTTCTTACTATTGAATACACCGTGAATTGTCAAACTAATAGAGCAAGCTTATCTGCAAAAAGATCTAAACCTCCCAAGCACTTCCTAATTCATTTCGCAAATATCATCATCATCAGCCATTTTCAATCCACTGCAGGATGAAGGCCTCTCCAGCAACTTTCCAGTTCCTTCTGTTTTGAGCACTGGCCATCCATTTACTACTCAAAAACTCATGAATTTCATCTATCCATCTCCACCTTTGTCTTCCAGGTTTTCTTCTAGCTCCTCTTGGGTACCATTCTGTTATTTTCTTAGTCGATCTGTCATCATGTCTTCGAGCTATGTGTCCTGCCCAAGACCATTTTAGTTCTTTAGTTTGATAAGAATGTCCTTTACTTGAGTTTGCTGCCTAATCCATGTGTTTCTCTTCTTATCTAACAGTCTGATTCCCAATATAATTCGTTCCATTCTTCGCTGTGTAGTTCTTAGCTTCTCTTCCATTCTTTTGGTGAGTGCCCAAGTTTCACTTCCATAAGTCATGGTGGGGAGTATACATTGATTCATTATTTTACGTTTCAGACAAACTGGGATATTGCTCTTCAGTATGTGACTAAATTTCCTGAATGCTATCCATCCAAAATTTATTCTTCTCTTGACTTCCAGCCATTTATCATTATTACAGCTAATAACTTGTCCCAGATAAGTATATGACTCCACCTTTTCAATTACTGCTCCTTCAATCATTATTTCCCTTTCCGTGGCATACTTGGTCATCATTACTTTTGTTTTAGCCATATTCATCTTTAGTCCAAAATCCTTACTAACTGTGCATAACTGATTAAGATTTTCCTCTAATTCTTTGGGATCGTGGCTTATGACCACAATGTCATCTGCAAATCGTAAATGGTTTAGGTACTCTCCGTTCACATTGACTCCTTTCTGCGACCAGTCTAATCTTCTGAAAGCTTCCTCAAGGGCAGCAGTAAACAGCTTCGGAGATATTGTGTCTCCTTGTCGAACTCCTTTCTCGATTTTAAATTTGCTACTGTCTTTGTCTAGTCTAATAAAGGATGTAGCATTCTCATATATTTTCTTCAAACTCATAATATATGGAGTATCTATGCCTTGTCTTTCCAGTGCCTGAAACATTGCCTTATGCTGTATAGAGTCAAATGCCTTTTCATAATCCACAAATGCCAGGCATAATGGTATTTTATATTCATTTTCTTTCTCCATTAGCTGTTATATTACGTGAAGGTGATCCATAGTTGAGAATCCTGTCCTAAAGCCAGCTTGTTCTTTCGGTTGATTCTCATCAAGTATTCTTTCTAATCTGTTAGTAATGACCCTTGTGAACAACTTGTAGATATGGGATAACAAGCTAATTGGTCTATAATTTCCAATTTCTGATTTATCTCCTTTCTTATGCAGCAAAACTATGATTGCATTATTCCACTGCTTAGGCATCACACCTTTTCTAATGCACTTTGTGAAGAGCCTTGCCAGTTTTTGTGTTATGTCTCTTCCTCCCAATTTTTACAACTCTACAGTAACTTCATCTTCCCCCGGGGCTTTCCGATTCTTCATTTTCTTCAATGCATGTTCTACCTCATCAGGAAGAATATTGGGTATGTCGTATGTGTTGCTACTGTGCAATCCATCTTCCCCACTGCTGGTATCATTCCCTCGCTCCTTGTATAATTCTCTATAGTAGTCTTCTGCTATTTGAATTATGCCTTTTCTGCTGTTTATAAGTACACCATCGCTATTCTTCAGTTTCAGTATCATTTGTCTTTCTGTATTACTGCTCATGGCTGCTGATTTAAATCCTTTGTTTTCCCTTAATGCTTGTTCTACTTTTCTTGTGTTAAATCTTCTTATGTCCTCTCTGAGTCTCTTTCTAATGGCTTTGCATAACTCAGTATACTCAATTTTCTCCCTGTCAGTGTTTTTCTTGCTCTTCATTTGTCGTCTTTGGTTCATCATGACAAGTGTTTCTTGACTAATTTTTTCTTCTTTAGATTTCTGTTTCCCTATAGGTTTCTTGGGCTTTATCACTTTCAGAAAGTTGTAATATTCCTCGTCGATATCTTGGTCCTGAGCAGTCTGTAGAAGCTCAAACTTGTTCTTAAGTTCCAGTACATACTGCTTTTTCTCCTCCTCTGTTATTTCAAAGACCTTTGTATTATTTACTCGAGTCAGTTTTTTCCTTTCCTTTCCTACATCTATATCAAGTGTACATCTTGCCATTCTGTGATCACTTCCAACATTTACCTTATTCAGGACGGTAACATCATTCACAATATATCTTCTGTTAGTGAGGATGAAGTCGATTTCATTAGTTGTTAATCCATTTGGACTCTTCCAGTCCACTTTCTGTTCACCCTTTTCTTGAAAAAAGTGTTCATTACTGACAGTCCTTGAGATTCTGCAAATTCCACAAGTCTTTCACCTTTTATTTCTTTCACCAATTCCAAAATTTCCTATAGTTCCTCTTTCTGCGCTGTTTTGCCTTTTTCCAACCTTAGCATTGAAGTCCCCCATAATAATAGTGTAGTGGGTTTTCTGCTCATCTAGAAGACTCTCAATTTCAGTGTACATTTCTTCAACCTCTTCATCATCATGGCTCGATGTTGGTGCATAAATCATTATAATCTGTAGCTTGTACCTCTTAGAAATCTTGAATATTAGTCTTGACACCGTTGGTGATATACTTTTGAATTCCAAAATGTTGTTTTTAAAATCTTTATGGACCAGAAACCCAACTCCACCTTCATTCCTTTCACTGTTTCCATTGGTGTACAGCAGATTTCCACTTGATAAACTTATAAGTGATTCATTTCTTCTTGTTGTTTCAGCCAAACCGATGATATTCCAATTCACATCATCTCTGCTCCCACCTCTGTCCAAACCAGATGATTCTGTTGTCACATCAGGCAAGGATAAAGCTGACCTGCTAGCATCCCATTTTTCTTCCAGCTCATATATTAATGATCTTGGTAAAACACCTCCCACCATTCCCAACACGCTCCATTCAATGCCTCCTGTGGTCTTCCATCAAAAGGATATCAGAAGGATTTTGATGAATCTTGATGCTAAGAAAGCTCCAGGTCCTGATGGTATTTCTGCACTTGTTCTCAAAACCTGTGCTCCTGAACTTACTCGTATTCTTTGCCGCCTTTTTTCACTTTCTTTTTCCACAGGTGTTTTTCCTTCTGCTTGGGAATTTGCTCATATCCAGCCAGTTCCTAAAAAGGGTGACAAATCCTCCCATCCAACTGTCGTCCCATTGCAATTACTTCTACTCTTTCTAAAGTAATGGAGAAATCAATTAACCGCCAACTCTTAAAAACTACCTAGAAACCTTCTGTCTGATCAAGGACTGCCAGTATGGATTCCATCAGTGTCGATCCACTGGTGATATTCTGTCTTATGTTACCCATTTATGGACTAATTTAATGGAAAGGTTCGGTGAAACACAAGTAGTTGCTCTTGACATCTCAAAGACATTTGATCGTGTTTAGCATAAAGGTCTTCTAAACAAGCTTCCATCTTATGGTTTTCCAACTGTTTTTAGTAATTGGTTATGCATTGGTTATGCAGTTTTCTCTCTGATCGCTTACTGAGGGTGATGGTAGATGGCTCTCTGTCTTCTAACTTCTCCACTAATGCCGGTGTCCCCCAAGGTTCAGTTCTTTCCCCCACTCTTTTCCTCTTGTATATTAATGACCTTCTTCCATTGACTGGAAATCCTATCCTTAATTTTGCCGATGATAGCACATTGCATTCCACTTTCCATTTTGAGAAACCTTGCTCTGCTCAATCAGCTTCAACTTCTCAAAAATCTGCTACCAATTCCTTAAATGCCAATCTTCAGGTAATTCTCCAGTGGGGCAAAGACAACTTAGTTGATTTCAACCCTTTTAAAACTCAGTCTTTTCTTATATCTCGTAAAAAGGATTCTTCTGCTCCTATGCTTATCTTTAGTGACACTTCGATTTCTAGGCAAAATGAAATATCTCTTTTGGGGATTATCCTGACTTCTAATCTCACTTGGCACAAGCACATTACAAATATTGCTTCCTGTGCATCTAAAAAACTTGGTTTTTCTCTTTCACTCTTGGCGTTACTTTTCTTCCAAACAGCTGCTCACTCTGTATAAATCGCAAATCCACCCTGCCATGGAATATTGTTCCCACATCTGGGGTGGTGCCCCCAAAACCTCTCTCAGGCTTCTTGATTCCATTCAGAAGAGGGCAGTTAGGTTAATTAGTGATTCTTCTCTAACAGAGTCTCTCCACTCGCTTTCTCATAGACGTACTGTTTCTGCTGCATGCCTCTTCTACAGATACTTCCATGGGCACTGTTCTTCTGAATTGGCTTCTATAATTCCTTCTCTCTCTTTCAAAATAGTTCGAACACGTGCCGTCACCAGCCAACATCCATTTACTGTGCAACTTCAAACCCACAGAACCAACTTTTCATCTTCCTCATTTATTCATTCAACTGCCGTTTCCTGGAACTACCTTCTTTCATACGTGTTTCCTGAAAATTACAATCTACAGAAGTTGAAGTCCAATGTCGACAAATATCTTCTTTTGTCTTCTCAACCTCCAACCCAAGCACAGTACCAAGTACTATAGGTTCTAGTACCTCTCGTGTTTGGGGTTCACATAAAAAAAAAAAAAAAAAAAAAAAGGGGGGGAAGAGGTGGTCCTCAGTAGGAGATATGGCCACCCCTAATGTCGATGCAGGCTTTGCGTCACCTGTCCATACTAGAACAATGTTGTTGATAAGTTCTTGTGGTAACATCATCCATTACTCTGTCAGTAGCTGGTGAACATTTTCTGGTGGGTGTGGACATGCCACTAGGCTTCTCCTCAGAGCATCCTATAAGTGTTTGATGGGATTTAGATCAGTGGGAATGGGCAGGCCAATCCACACGAACGATGTCCTCACTTTCCAAAAGTATATTAACAGCTGCAGTGCGATGGGGGTGTGGCGTTATCATCCATAAACATGAACTCGGGGCCAATGTCACTTCAGAACAGATGCACGCGAGGAAGGATTACCTCAGTACAGTAGCGTGCACTGGTTATAGTACGGCCTTCCAGTATCTGGAGTTGTGTACCTCCATCCAAGATAACGCCTCTCCAGACGAGAGCACCTTGACTGCCATATCAATCGCTTTGTTACTTTTAGAAATAGTGTTGGTCCTTTCAAGTTTTGCACACCAGTGTATATGCACACCTTCCCTTCTACTGGAATTAAAGTGGCAAATAATAGCAAACCCATACAGCAGTGACCACTACTCAATAACCACCATACTGACCAGAAACCCTCCTGGCCATCCGCGGCGCCTCTGTAGCCAGGTGGGCAGGAGCAGCAATGTGTAGCACACGCTTCTTGATTAGACTGGGGTTCGAGCCCGTGACTACCAAATACGGAGGATGCGGAAAGGTCAAGGAATGGCCACCGCATATCTCCAGAGCAATATCGCCTTAGTTGCTAATGCTCCAAATAACAAACAAACAATCCTGGCCATCCGAACAGACCACCCTGCTGGAAAATAGAAAAAGGCAACTGTGAAATGTTTAGAGAACTGGCAATATTTAATTCACAAATCATCCAAGAAACATTGGTCGATGAAGCTCTGAAGCACGTCACAGATACCTTAATACAAGCAGACGAACAAACAATACCCACAACTTCAACTCGTTTTCCATTGCACCCAAAATCCTGGTGGTTTTCATTCAATCCCGAAGATTGCATGAAAACAAAGCTTGGAATAAGTTCTGGAGATATCTTACAATGGATAATCTGATAAAATATAAACAAGCATGAGCACTAGCTAGATATACACAAAAACAAGCCAGAAAAACTTCCTGGATACAGTTTACTTCCTCAATAAATAGAACAACAAACACACAAATAATATGGAATAAAATAGGAAAAATGAATGGGAAATATAAAAACCAGCCATCACTTGTATTACACTGGAATGGAGAAAGTATTGCCGAACCATCAGAAATAGCTAATATATTAGGAGAAACTCTTGCTAAAGTATCGTCAAAACAATCCTACACTACAGTTTTTGACCTATAAGGAGAAAACTGAAAAAAAAAAAAAAAAAAAAAAAAAACAGAATTAATTTTAATACCAAAAAGATTGAACCCTATAACCAACCAATTACATTACATGAATTATGTGAAGCAGTATCACAAACAAAACCAAGTGCAGTTGGACCAGACAATATATACACTATGATATGCTTAAACACCTAAAGCAGAAAGAGGTAGGAAACCTCCTTCAACTGTACAACCGCATTTTTGTAGAAAACCAATATCCTGAAACGTGGCATCATGCAATAGTATTAGCTTTCCAAAAACCCAATAAAGATCAGAGGAACCCAAAAAACTACAAATTTGTATGACCGATAGCCCTTACTAGCTGCTTAAGCAAAGTGCTAGAGAAGATAATTATCAAAAGGTTCGTCTGGCATTTTGAGCCAGCTAACTGGTTCACCAGTATGCAGTGTGGGTTTAGACATAATCAATGGATTATGTCTAAACTCATTAGATCACCTTGTACGAATAGAAGCAGATATAAGAGATGCATTTATAACCTCAAAGCATATGGTTGCTGTATTTTTTGATATAGAAAAGGCCTATGACACAGCACGGAAACACGTTATATTGCAAGACATCCACAATGCAGGACTCAGTGGACATTTACCACTATTCATCCAAAATTTTATGAAAAATAGAACATTTCAAGTTAGAGTACAAAACACCATGTCAAAATAATATAAACAAGAAAAAGGAGTTCCCCAAGGGTCTGTCCTGAGTGCCATACTATTCTCCATAAAAATAAATAGCATCACAAAACAAGTACCACCCAGTGTCATACACCGATGAGCCAAAACATCACGACCAGCAAGTCGTTATGCAAATTGAAGCAACCACAAGTGAACTACGACATGTGCATGGATAAGGACATGGTATAAAAAACACCTGATACTGAGCTCCGTTAATCAGTGTTACCCTTGTTCTTCAGATGGGAAAAGCAGCGGACTTAAGTGAGTTTGACAAAGGCCAAATTGTAATGGCCAGAAGACTGCGTCAGAGATATCTGAAATGGCACAGCTAGTGGGGTGACCAACCACGGTCAACTGTGGTTAGTACCTACCGAAAGTGGTCCGAGGAGAGGAAACCCACAAACTGCCGGCGAGGTGTTGGATGACCACGGCTCATTGATGCTTGAGGTGAGCGAAAGCTCTCCCGGATGGTACGTGTCAACAGAAGGATGACTGTGGCACAACTCACCATTAATTGGAATGCTGGTAACGAGAGTAATGTGTCACAACACACAGTACATCGAACCCTCTGAAAATGGGGCTGCGTAACCGCAGGCTGCTCCGAGTGCCCACGCTAACCACGGTTCACTGCCGACAGCGCCTACAATGGGACGTGAGCATTGAATCACATTTCCTGTTGCACCATGCAGATGACCGAGTACATGTGCATTGTTTACCTGGGGAAGTGATGGCACCTGGATGCACGGTGGGATGAAAACAAGCCGGTGGTGGTGTCATGCTTTGGGTGATGTTCTGCTGGGATACCATGGGCCCAGTCATCCATGTGCCGGGCACTCTGATGTCTACCACCTACCTAAACATCATTGCTTACCAGGTACACCCTTTTGTGACAACAGTCTTCCCCTCTGGTGGTGCCATCTTTCAGCAGGATAATGCACCATGCCACACCACCCGGATTGTTCGAGACTGGTTCGCGGAACATGAGCTGTTTTGGCTGCACTCGGAGGACCAACATCATATTAGGTAGGTGGTCATAATATTTTGGCTGATCGGTGTATGCACTATATGTAGATGACTTCAGTGTTTCATATCAAGCACAGAACATGGGAATAATAGAAAGACGACTACAATGCGCAGTTGACAACATCAGTCATTGGGCCCTGAAAAACGGTTTAGAATATCAAAACAAAAAACAGTCTGCATACATTTCTGTGGAAAACTAAATTTACATTCTGTACCTGAATTAACATTGCAAGGTAACATAATACCAGTTAAATGAAGTGTAAAATTTCTTGGATTCATTCTAGACAAGAAGTTGACCTTTGTAGAACATATAAAACAATTACGAATAAAAATGTATGAAACAACTTAATGTTCTATTTAAAGTCTCAACAATAGGCTCTCGGGGAGCAGACCATTATACCCTGCTCAGCCTTTAGAAAGCACTACTAAGGTCAAAAATAGATTATGGAGTACCGGTTTATGCGTCGGCAAAAAGAGCGCCCTCAAATGGTTAGATCTGATTCACCATAGTGTTATATGAATAGCACCAGGAGCTTTCTGCACGTCCCCTACTTACAGTCTCTATACAGAGGCTATCGAATTACCACTGTTCCTTAGGAGACAACAGTTGACACTACTGTATGCTTAAGGATAAGACCCATAAGAGAACATCTGACTTGGACAACTTTATTCTCACCAAAATGGGAAAACATATATAGGAACCGCAAAAGAGCAAATCAGCCTCTAAGCATCAGACTACATGAGCTACTGATAACACGTGATCTCAAAATAGATAATGCTGCAAATCTAGAAGAATATATAATTCCACCATGGATAAACCATCCCACAGCTTATGAACTCTTCACACAAAACTAGAATAAAAATACTTTACATCAGTTTTCAACAACTGCATGCAGTACATAGAATGCAATATCCCAATCACATGCAAATATATATACAGACAGATCAAAATCAGAGAACCATGCAGGAGCATCAGCAGTATTTCCAGATGTTACACTGTCATGCCAACTCCCAAAAGAATGCATTGTCTACACTGCAGAATTAGTAGCAGTTCAGATAGCCCTGGAGCATTTCAGAACCACCTACCACTTGAGAACAGTAATATATACACTGATTCATTAAGTGTAATCCAAGCCATACAAAACACAATCAATATAACCCATCCAGTACTCTGGCAAATTAAACAGATACTAACAGACTTCACAAAGAAAAAACAAGAGATACTTTTCTGCTGAATACCAGGACACAAAGGGATAAAAGGAAATGAAGAAGCGGACAGAATTGCAAAATCAACCACTGACCTTCAAGAACAATATTTCGCAGTTCCACATAATGACTACAAGCGAGTCATAAAAAATCGCTGTCTAACCCTATGGCAAGAACTCTTGCAAAACAAACAAACATGGAATAAATTATACGAAATAACGAGCATAAGGAAATCAAGGAAAGAAGAAGTTGTTCTGACCAGATTGCAGATAGGACATATGCATTTCACAAATGGTTATCTATTACATGCGGAAGAACCCCCCAAGATGCCAAGCATGCAATACTATCCAAACAGTTAAACTTATACTGATAGAATGCCCAACATATGAAAATGATCGACAACTTTCTCCAACTGTAAACAGCTCCCTCTATGTTGGTGACTTTAGCATATTTTGTCAGTCATGCAACATGAGGGTTATTGAAAGACAACTGCAACAAGCCATCAATCGCCTTAATTCCTGGGCACTTGCAAATGGCTTCAGGTTCTTGCTGGAGAAGACCGTTTGCATACACTTTTGTCATAAGCGTAATCTTCATCCTGAATGTGAATTAAAGCTCGGACAAACTGCTATTCCAGTAGTGGAATAGCATTTTGACCTTTTTAGAACATATTCGTCAACTTCGTACAAAGTGCACGAGGGGACTAAATATTCTTCGCTCTCTCTCATCTATGCGTTGGGGAGCAGACAGGTGCACCCTACTATGTATTTATCGTGCACTTGTACGATCCAAATTAGACTACGGGGCCCAGGTATACTCCTCAGCCAGAGACAGTGTCCTTCGATGGCTGGACCCTGTCAACCCTCAGGCTATCCGTATTGCTACTGGAGCATTTCGAACATCTCCTGTCCAGAGCTTATACGTCAAAGCAAACGAATCACCATTATCCCTTCGACGTAAGCAGTTGTCTTTAAACTATGCTTTAAAGTTGAAATCCCTGCCAGACCATCCTACGTGGACATCCGTTTTTGAGCCATGTTGGGAAAACCTGTACAATATCCATCAGACTGCCAACAGACCTTTTGGTATTCGTGTCCAAGAGCTACTCAGAGAGTTTAACATCATGGTAGACAAGGTTGCACAAACAACAAAAGAAATTCTTCCACCCTGGCATGCTCATACCCCATCGTGCGACTTTTCCCTTAAGAAATCGGTAAAGCCTGAGACTCCATCATCTGTCTACCAGCAGCTGTATTCTGCACACCGAGCTGAGCACTCTGACTTCCTGCCGGTTTACACAGACGGCTCGAAGTCTGAATCATGTGTAGGATCTGCTGTTGTCTTTCCGGACACTATAATATCTCAGCAGATTCTTCCTGAATCCAGCATATACACTGCAGAGCTGCATCCAAGGCTAACTCTATAGCAGAGTTAGCCTTGGATCACATTTGAACTTGTCAATGCCAAAGGTCAATACTATATTCTGATTCTTTGAGTGTATTACAGGCTTTATTATCTTTGAGACACAACTGTCATCCAGTTCTCTGTCATGTTCAGCAGAAGATACATTCTCTTCATGAATACAAGTTTGATATCTGCTTCTGCTGGATCCCTAGCCACATTGGGATAAAGGGAAATGATTTGGCTGACACTGCAGCCAAATCAGCAACATCCACTAATAATCGTTGCCTGTCAGTCCCCTATACAGACTACAGGCAAATAATATGCAACAAGATATATTCCCAATGGCAAGAACTATGGCATAGAGAGAGAACAAATAAATTATACCAGATAAAGCCTGTAATAGAAACATGGCAGTTCAGTCTGCGCAGGAATCGGAGTGAGGAAGTTGTTCTTGCTCGACTCCGCACAGGACACAGTTATTTGACACATTTCGTTTCTGCTGAGGGCAGATGACCCTCCTATGTGCGAGTCTTGAGACACCATTTTATCAATAAAGCATATTTTAATAGATTGCGTTAATTTTACCCATGTTCGCAATATACATTTTACCGCTTTTACTCATCTGACTGAGCCTTATACACTCCATTAGATTTTATCAGACAACGACCACGTGTCAGCAGTTTTTAAGTTTTTACAAGCTAGTAATATATATACACACACATATAAACTGTATAATTTACTTTTAAACTTATACTGCCACATATATATATATATATATATATATATGTATATATAAATAACAATTTGGCGAGGTAACCTTTTTAAAGGTTACCTGAATTTATCGTTGTTGATATTTTAATCTTTTCTTGGCGCAGTATAACCGTAGTCGTTTTTTCGCCAATAAAATCAAAATCAAACTGTATTTGAGCAGTAATCCAAGATTAATATAAAATACTAACTGGGTGGCACTACACTTAAAGTATTGGAAAATGAAAAAGACTACAGTTATATCTAGGTAATTGTACAATCTCTAGATGATCGTATAGTCCAACATGAAGTTCTGTAATTAGTGCAGATAAGCTGCTAAGACAGCTCATGGGTTTTGTCGATAATATATATGAATTTTGGCAGAAAGGATAGGAAGTAATTATTCTGCTGTATAAGGCAATAGTAAGGCCACATTATGAGTACTCTGTATAGGTCTGTAAGCCTAATTTTAGGAAGGATGTGGATCTTTTGGAATGTGTGTGGAGAAGAGCAGCAAGATTAGTGAAGTGAATAAATGGGTTCTCTTAACAAGAATGATTTCAGTTCCACATTGCAGCCTCTAGAAACTAGATGCCTACAAGGAGATTTGATTTAAATGTTTAAGGCCCTAAATGAATTGTATAAATTAAATGTGATAGCATTCTAACTCTTTCTTGGATGACATACACATATGGAGTCATAAATTTAAATAATAATAAAAAAAAGATAGTTGCCACTAATTTTGTTACTAATAATACTAAGCAACCAAAAAGAAATAGTTGACCTGTCAACTAAAATTCAAATTTTACTTGAATTTCATAAAGAATTTAAGTGCTGGCTGTAATCTATCAAGTTATGTTGGGCATATTTATAAAAATGATACATTAAATTAAAAATAACCTTTTTGTCTATAAGTATATTTTATCTTTTTTATTTATCTTTATGTAGTAAAAGGGATTACTTACTTGACTCAGATTTTCTTTGGCTGATGCCTAAGTTTGTTTACTTGCATCATTTGGCCTGACTAATACTTTTCTGCTCACTTCCATATATCACCTACTTGATAATCATTATGACTGTTTAATTGTTATAATTGACTTACTTAGTGACTTTAGTCGCTATAACTAAACAGTTTGAATACCATAATCGAAAATTCAAATTGAAGAATTGGCTAAAAATGCCACATTTCATGTACTTGGATATCATGTCTTGGATATAAATGACAGATCACATTAATTTGCAGTGCAACATAATTTTCCTTTGTATGCAATATTTATTGCTACTATAGGAGTTTGGTATTTCAAAGATTCTATCTGATTTTATTTTTGTTTTCCATAACTTTTATTAATGAGTGCAATTTTTGTTTACATACTAATTTTAGTAATTTATTTTTGTTTGAAGAATTTATCAATTTCATTAGTATGATATTTATGGTTGTAATAGTATATTATAGTTATGATATAATTGTTGTAATAGTATTATATAATACTTATGATATAATTGTTGTAATAGTATATAATAGTTATGATATAATTGTTGTAATAGTATATAATAGTTATGATATAATTGTTGTAATAGTATATAATAGTTATGATATAATTGTTGTAATAATATATTTGTGGTTGTAAAAATTTTTAATACCATACAACAGATATTTTCCATGAACATAAGTTAATTAATTTTCATTAATTAACAACTTATTAATATTTTATTTATCTTTGTAATTATATCTTTTTATGAATGAATTAATCTTCATAATTATATCTTTTTTTAAAAGGAAATATGTATTGGATTGATCCATCTTATGATGTAATTGAAGTTGCTCATCTGAATGGGAGTAATCGTTATGTTGTAATCTCAGGAAATATGGATAAGCCAAGAGCAATTGTGGTTCATCCACTTCAAGGGTAATTATTTAAATGTTTCTCAGTGAATTACAGTCAAATCCCATTAGAACAAACTTTTTGGGGTTGCATGAATTATTTCAATATACCAAAATTTCATTTTAATGAATATCATTGAAAATTATTTCAAAAGAATTTTTATTTGTTTAAATAAATTCTGCTGCACCTTTCTAAATGTATAGATGTAGTAGTATCCACTTTATTTTACTTAAATATCAATTTTAACATCAGTAATAAGTAAATAAAATGATGATGATGATGATGGTGTGTGTGTGTGTGTGTGTGTGTGTGTGTGTGTGTGTGTGTGTGTGTGTGTGTGTGTGTGTGTGTGTGCATGACAGAAGTAAAAATATTTTGTTTTATGTGACTTGTTGAAATCATATTTTATAAGAAATGCTACACACTCAAAAACACAGTAGTGTGAAATGCAACTTATTGTGCTGTTCACATATTAACTTCTTAATTTTTTCTTTTTAATGTTTAATTTTCTTTCCTTTATTAATAAGAAAATTGTTTTAGTGCAGTTGAAAATAAGTGGATTCAGCTTGCACTAATTTCAGTTTCATTATAAATCTGATACTTTTTTTTTGCTGATTATGTGAATTGCGTATAGGAATGTTTCTAGAGCTAATGGTTTAAAATTATGAAAATACAAGACCTTTTTCATTTTTCAGGCGTGTTCTTTGATTAACTCTTTTTTTATTCTCTACAGCAGCATTTCTCAAACTGGGATCCGCGGACCCTGAATGATCTGTCAACCAGTTTCAGGGAGTCCGCAAAATGGCAGTTGACCCTATATATATATATATATAAAATTATTTTTAATGTTATGTGTAGAATGTAGTAGGTATAAAATTAATTTTATATATACATTATGGTTGTAGGGTACCTTTGCTCTTGCAGTGTCCCTGATCCATAATTCATATTATCGATAATTCATTTTATTGCTATTCAAATTCAAATCCATTTTCTCTACTTAATTTTATTATTCATAATTATATATATATATATATATATATATGTGCATATGTTATATATATGTGCATATGTTATATATATAGAGGCCTGCAAACTCTTTTTGATTTTTGAAGCGGTCCGTAAACTTTTTTTTATTTTTGAAAGGGTCCGTAGATCTCAGTAGTTTGGGAACCACTGCTCTACAGAATAAAGTTCTAGAAACTACCAATTCCCAGGATTATAATTACACATCTTTTTTTTTATTTATTTTGTGAAATTGTATAGGTACATCATATCATTAAATACTACAGTGTTCAAAAAATAAAAAAAAAGAGTTATCACTCAGAAATAGGGAAAACATAGTAGAAGATGTGTTACTTAATTCTTCTGCCAACTTTTGTAAAATTTCAGTATTTTAATGAATCATCCTATAGCCATATTTATAATATAGGCTTCACAGTACCATTCATACTTTTCACATGTTTTTTTCTTTCATTGTAAATCAGTACATTTCATGCATAGATGTACTTTGAAATTAATTCATTATACTGAATCTTATGCTAGAACTATTACATTCAAATAAGTTCCATGTAAGTGTTCTTGAAATCCAATCGCTCCTGGGTTCTTATGGGGAAGCTCTTTGGCACCATGTTGATGCTTGATCAGGGTGATCATTACTTGTTCCATATGCCCCATATATTTGACTTGTGTCTTAGGTCTGAGTACTTCCCTATCCTTTCCTCCATGTTTTCTGGAGGTTGCTTGTGTTGGACAGCACTATGTCAATCAGATAGGTAGCCATTTCCTTCTTGTTGATCAGGGTTGTGTCT
The DNA here is from genome assembly GCF_048544385.1 of Mastigoproctus giganteus. NCBI lineage: Eukaryota > Metazoa > Arthropoda > Arachnida > Uropygi > Thelyphonidae > Mastigoproctus > Mastigoproctus giganteus. Next base: position 41,064,109 of record NC_143587.1, on the reverse strand, counting down.
TGCCCATTATTATGACATGGTCTCTAGTATGGCCTGAGCCTCGTACTTGTAATGATGTGTCATTTGTTACGTTAAGGTTCTTGGCGATATCTTCCTGTGCTAATGGCAGCTTCTCTTTATATTTCCTGTAGGTCCAGGTTTTAATTACCTGATTATCTTGGATGGTTAACATGAATCTTTTGGTTTCAGGGAAGAGCTTTCTTCCCTTTGAAGAGCTTTCATTTCAAGCCATCTAATCTATGTAGTCTTGATAGTGTCTGCCATGGAATGTCTTCTTTGCCCATCTTTCTGTCTTCGTTTCTTCTGTCTCTGTAAGTGTGATCTCATTGTTGAGTTTTAATCTGCTGTTTATCTATCTTCCTTATGGCTTGGTAGAATGGTGTTATGTTTTATGGAAGTAATCCCGCAGATTCTTAATTGCCTTCTTTTGTTCATTGAAATCAGTTAATTCCCCCCCCCCCCATCCTTCTTTACAGGCTATGGTTAGTCTCTCAATGGCTGACTTTGGGTAGTATTGGTAGCTATTGATCATCATTATCCCGGTTGATCTTATAGCCTCCTCCAGCTCGGTGTTGGTCCATTCTGTGATCACGAAGGAGTACATGTGTACTGGGACTGTGTAAGTGTTTGTGGCTGTTACCATATTCTCAACATTCGGCTTTGACTTTAGCAGGCTTCTCAGTCAGACAGGGGTTAATCTCCTTGTGCAGTCTTCTCAGTCATGCAGGCCTTGATCTCCTTGTGTAGGCGTCTCAGTCAGGCAGGCCTTGATCTCCTTGCGTTCTAACTGATGGGCCTGCACCATTCTCAGATATTTGTATGTCTCTCCCTCTGTCATGGCTTCACTCTCTTCACCGGTCTTCAGCTGATAGTTTTGTCCGACTAGATGTATCCTTGATATAATCCATGGGTCTTTCATTTGTCTTGGCCAAATTGCATCCCTATGTCAGTACTGAATTCTTCAGTGATCCAGAGCAGTTGTTGGAGTTTATTCTCTGTTGCAGCATAGAGAGAGAGGTGAGATACATCAGGTGAGAGAGAGTATGTATAGGTTCTTCCTTCCTTTGTTTCGGGTATGTGCTGTTATTGAGCATGGTGGACAGTGGGTTGAGTACCGGACAGAACCATAGTGGGCTCAGGGCATCTCCATGGAAGATTCCGCTTCTGATGAGTATTGGTCTGGTCATAGTGTTGTTGACCCTGATGGTGGTCCTCCATTTTGCCCTGGTTACTTCTGGGAAGTGTTGTCAGTGTCAGAGTAGTAGTAGTAGTAGTAGTAGTAGTGGCATGTGATGCAAGAAAGCAAATGTATGAGCTTATGCAGCATCAGCCAAAAAAAAAAAAAAAAAAAAATCACACCGTTCCCTCCAAATGCCTGTCCAGTTCCTCCTTAACTTTATTCAACCTATCAACTTCCACAACGACAGATGGAAGTTTGTTCCAGCAATTAACCACCCACTGGCTAAAGGCAAATTTCCGCACATCTATTCTACATCTGTCTTTTCTTAATTTGAATTTATGCCCCCTTAGGTTCGTAATCTGAACAAGTGGAAGGATCCCATCAGAATTCAGCGTGCTGAACCCATTCAAGGCCTTATATACCTCAATCAGATCACCGCGCAGGTGCCTAGTCTCCAGCCACTGCAATTTGCAGAACTTAAGCCTCTCTCTTCATTCCCCTCACCAATCTTGTTGCCCTTCTCTGTACACGCTCAAGTAAATCTACATCCTTCCTAAAATGAGGCCTCCAGACCTGTACGCAGTACTCAAGGTGTGGCCTGACCATTGCCTTATACAGAGGGATAATCACCTCCTTTTCCCTGCGAGCAAAATTCTTATATATCATTGACAAAACCCCATGACCTGCCCTGGCAGCCTGTCTGCATTGCTCAGAAAACTTCATATCTGCCTGCACAATTACTCCCAGGTCTTTTTCATTTTCTACCACCTTAAGTGTAGTACCACACAGTTGGTACGTTTCTCTGGGGTTACTTCTACCCATATGCAGTACTTTGCATTTGTCAAGGTTAAACTTCAGTTGCCACTTCTTAGCCCATCTGCTCAAATTATCTAGATCCTGTTGCAGTAGCACACTGCCATTACTGTCATTAACAACCCTGCCAACCTTTGTATCATCTGCAAACTTCGACATTAAGCCTGATATACCTTCATCAATATCATTGATAAATATACAAAACAACAGTGGACCTAACACCGAACCCTGTGGGACTCCACTAATAACATTAGTCCAAGAAGAGCAGCACCCATTGATTACCACCCTCTGTCTTCTCGCACTTAACCATCCTTTTATCCATTGTAGCAACTTACCCTTAATACCATTCTGCTCCAATTTGTACAATAGTCTTCCATGCGCAACAGTGTCAAAAGCTTTCCTGAAATCCAAATATATGATATCAAAATTATTTTTTGCATCCAGTTCCTTTGTAACCACATCATATTAACCTATCAAATTTCTCAGACAAGACTTTCCCTTAACAAACCCATGCTGTGACTGAATTATTGCTGCAGTCTTGTCTAGATGATCCTGTAATGCATCTTTAACCAGCGACTCCATTATTTTACCCGGAACAGAAGTTAAACTAACTGAACTGTAATTACTCATGTCACCCTTCGATCCCCCATTTGTGAATTGGGGATACATTTGCACATCTCCAGTCCGTGGGAACCTCCCCTGAGTCCAATGATGCTCTCATAATTATGGCTAAGGGTTTGCTTACTTCCTTTGCCGCCTCCTTTAATATAACTGGATAGATCCCATCCAACCCAGATGCTTTTCTTACATTTAACTTCAACAATTTCTCCTCCACTTTGCTTTCAGTTATTACAAAATCATTAAGTATCCTGCTACAATTTGATAACCTTCTGCCATTTTCAAACCTTAATAACTCCTCATGTGTGAATGTAGATGCAAAATACTCATTCAGTTTGTTTGCTATCTGAGCAGGATCATCAACAACAGTCGAACCATCGATGTCAAGCGGACCGATCAGATTCAGCCCCTTCCTTTTAGAGTTTATACAAGTAAAGAAATCCTTGCTGTTTTTCTTAGCATCTTTTGCCAAGGATTTCTCGTAATCTGCATTCGCCTGCCTAACCTCCTTTGTGACCTGATTACAGACTAGCTTATATCTGCCATAGGCTTCTGAGTCGCTTGATAATTTATATGCATCCCATGCATTTTTCTTCTCTGTTACGAGTCTCATTAGTTCATTTGACAACCATTTAGGCCTAAACCTTGAACAATATTTCTTAATAGGTATGAAACTTTTGGTAGCTTCCATGATTAATTCCTTGAATGCTTCCCACTTAGAATTTACTGTTGGTAACATCGTCAGTTGATCCCACTGTACAGAATTTAAAAACTGTCGGAGACCACTGTACTCGCCTTTACGGAAGCAAAAACCCTTTCCTTTACCCCTGATGGTAATTAAATCTTTAAGTAAATCCCACGTCAGTACACTGTGATCACTGCCACCTAGTGGTTCTTTTATCTGCAGATTCTTAATACACGAATGATCACTGCTGATAACCAGATCAAGAGTATTACTTTCTCTGGTTGCCTCTCGAACATGCTGCTGCAGAAAACAATCACCCAATAAATCCACAAAAGTCTGACTAATGTGTGAGTGCCCAACCCACAAGTTCCAGTCAATATCTGGGAAGTTAAAATCCCCCATTATAAGACATTCCGATTTACTAGCCCACTCTATTTCTCTGTACAATTGTTCATTGTACTCATTCAAGTCATTAGGCCTATAACACACTCCTACTCTAATTTTGATCTCCCAATGCTTATGTCACACCAAACTGACTCAACAGTGCACTGTTCATCTATATCAACTGGATGCACTTCTTTTGATTTTATGTTTTTCTTTATTAACAGCATAACACCTCCTCCCTTTCTATCCTGTCTATCCTTTCTGTACACATTGTACTCCCCAAATTCCAGTTCGGCATTCCTTATATCTGTGTGACACCACGTCTCTGATATCCCAACAATATCCGCCTTTGATGTCTTGACCAACACTTCAAATTCATCCAATTTATTTACTATACTTCTAGCATTGGTATACATGCAAGCATACATGCTCCTACTCCTAGTCTTAGTTACCCTAACACATCCCATATACCCACCTATTTCAGCATGACTGCCATCCGTCCCTGAAACCCCCAACACCCCACGCTCCAGGTCGCTACTTATTCTAATAGAAGTTGTGCAAGAATCACCTTCACCTCTGCCTACGGCTGCTGTTAAACTATTATTCTTTGTATCCCCCCAAGCTATCAGTTTTCCGACCCGTCTAACACTGCCTCGATAGCATCAGCAAATATTCTTGCACCCTTTCTATTTAAGTGTATCCCATCCCTGTAGAAGCAGTCTCTCCTGTTAACAAGTACAGTCCAGGCTGAAAAAAATTCTATTCCTTGAGCCTTGCACAATCTTTCCAGGGCCGAATTGATCGACAAGGCTCTCATCATATACTCCCTCCTATTGTGTCTGGGCAGAATTGCAGACACTTTCAAATTCAACCCTATTTCACGGCTTTTTTTCATCAGTGACCTGTACTTGTTAAGTAATTCTGCCGGTCTCCTACTCTTGATATCATTAGTGCCAACGTGTACAACTATATTACCTTTTGTGCCCTTAAAAGATGATATCTGCTCTACAACATCATCAACCTTTGCCCCTGGCAGACATACCCTGGTCCTGTTCCACCTATCCTTTTTACAAAGGATGTTTCCCCTTTTCCCTGACAATAGAGTCACCAACAACTACTAGTTCCTTTGGGACCAGCACAATCTGCCTTGGGGGTTGCCGCTGTGTTGCGTGATGACCAAGTGCAAGCTCTGGCGTTGATGTGGGCAGCTGAGAGCCTGATGGGCCCCTCAATTTAGATCTTTTGATGGCATCCACCCTGTCCTTCAAACTCTCATATAGGCCCATAACAACGCTGAGTTGTCGCCCGAATTCCTTACACTCCTTACATCGCGCACACACAAAACATCCCCCATGGCAATATCATGTTCCGTTCCAGATAGTTCGGCAAACATTTCACAAGTTGCACATTTTTTTAGGCTGTGATGCGTTGGAGAATCGCCCCCCTCAGTTCTCCTCTGAGTCACAGCACTCCTGCCACTTTGTGCCCGTTGCTTTGCTGCTCTAGTTAGGGGCATGATATTTTAAATTAACTCGCAGTTGTATTTTCTCGTATAGTAACTCGCAGCTGTATTTTCTAAAGAGAGTCAGTGCCCTCTCTTTAGAAAATACTTTTGACTTTGGAGATCTTCAATGTCGCTATCAGCCAGCTGTGGGGCACAGATCGAAGGCTGCACTAGTTGATGTAGAACGTGTACAGGTTGTGATGCTTCTTGTGGGTTTACTCCTATGTGTGCCTGTGTGTGTGCGCAGCTGAACTTCTTGTACCAAGTTGTGGATGATATATATTCCTGGGGTTTGCCAGTTGTGGCACTTCCTGATGAAATGTGTACTTCTTCCTCCTGAGGATGCCTTCACTTTTCTGATCAGCTTTTTTCTTCTGTTACCCCATTGGTCCTGGGTCAGTTGGCCTATCTTCACTTTTATATCTTCACTTTTATATTATCAATGGTTAATTTTTGCTCTTTGCATCCTTTGCTCATCTGCTTACATTCCTGCTGCCCAGCCATGATGTTCTGGTCTTCAAATATCTTCTTGGTTATGCAACTGATCAGGGTCTTGTACATTTTTGGGGGACAAGTGATTGGTCTGTACTTTACCATGTTTGTAGTGTTTGTCATTAGCCTTCGTGTAGGTGATTCCTCGAGTAAGAGATGCTGGGATTTTCTCAGAGTGCCTTATCTGGGTGAACTGCTCTGATATGTGTGTGCCTGTGTGCAGCTGAACTTCTTGTACCAGTAGTTGTGGATGTTATATATTCCTGGGGTTTGCCATTTGTGGCACTTCCTGATGAAATGTGTACTGAACCTCCCATTTTGTCGTTTCTTATATGTTCATGGTTTTCTTCCTCTATAGATTTATCCGGCGGGGTACACAGCCATTACAACCAACTTCACAGCTCCACAGGTTTCCCCATAAATCCTGGAGTACCTTCTGGTTGTGAGCCCAATGCCCTTCTCTGGTCTGATTTTCCTGTTTTCCTCTGGGCATTCTCCGGGTAATGGCAAAGTCCCTTGCTGAGGTCAGGAGGTTCTGCTTCACGGTGTCAAGGTCTTCTTCAATCCCCTGATTATAGGTCTCATGTTTGCTGTGGATGTTGTCATTCATGAGGATGGCTTTCACTTCTCTGATCAGCTTTTTTCTTCTGTTACCCCATTGGTCCTGGGTCAGTTGGCATATCTTAACTTTTATATCTTCTCTTTTCTGCTGTAACCTTTCACAGGCCAGTGGTTCTCTGTCTTTGTGTTTTGTTGTTCTCTGGTTTCTCATTTGTTCATCTTGGTGGCTGCTACAGCAGCACAGTAAATGGATGTGCAAGTGGTGTCTAGTGTTTTTTCGTTGCTATTGAGATAATCTGGTATTATTCTTGTATTGATGTGGCTTGACCCAACAGAGTCCTGTGACTTGCCACAGGATTCTGTTGGGTCTCTGCTTCGGTATGGTGTGGGTTTTTGTGGGGTCCCATTCCCTTGAATTCTGCTAGGGCTTTCATCCACTCTTCTTCCATTCTGGAATATCACAAACTTGTCTGCTGCTCCTGGTCGTAGTTCTTGTACTTGCTGTTCTTCCTCCAGTACTGATTCTGTTATATCTGCATTTGTTTTTGTTTGTACTTGGTTGCTAAAATTTGCTCGATTTTTTTTCAAGATTGCAGGATCTATCAGGTTCTTATTGATGGTCTGCCTGTGATTGCTATTTGCTGTCCTGATACACACAAAATGGTTGGGAACCATTTCAACCACATGGTGTGTAGTTTTGTCATGTATGTTGTCATGTCTGTCTCTAGCTTCGCCATAGTATGATTGCAATGAACATTTTCATTTTGTTGCTCCACTTCATGTGTGGCCTTCTTCTTCCTTCCTAGGAGGTGACTACTGCAGTTATACAGAAACACTTCCAGATGGTTGGGTTGAGTGGTCTTGCCCTTCTGTTGTGGTAGCCATATGGTAGACAGCGCTACTCACTCCACTGTTGTTCGCAGTAGACTGCCTCCAATTTTTGAACCGACCCCTCTGCCTAAGGTCTGAACTCGAGTGACTTTATCCTGCACCACACTTGAAATTTCTAATTCTCATCTTTATCCAGCTGTGGTGGTGGTGGACCCATTCTATCTTTGGGTTTTGCATCCAGTTGTGGGTGTTAGTTATAAGAGCAACACCAGATGACGCCACTTATTATTATTATTATTTGCCATATGGTGCCAGGAAGCCTGAGGCTTATGCTGCACCAGCTAAAAAAAAAAAAAAAAAAAAATTGGATTACCCAGAAAGAGAGATGGTATTGCTACTAAGTACACAGGGTGGTTGTTGTTATGTCTGGCATTACTGTTGGTTGAGGAACTCTCTGACTATCGTACAGGTGTTCAGGATTGCGACTTTATGGAGTTACTTATAGGTGTTTGTTGGGAGACCTATTATTAGTAGTAGTAGTAATTGTTGATAATGCAGAAAAGTAAGCTTCTACAGCATGAGCCATTAAAAAAAAGCCAACACTTTCTATTTCACCTGCCTATCCAGTATAATAGTTTATCTAGTTCTTCCTTGAGTTTCTTCAAGCTACCCACCTCTGCAACACCAGATGGGACTTTGTTCCAGTAACCAATCACACTCTGACCGAAGGCAGATTTCCCGCATATCTGACTTGTGATCATTCTTCCTGAATTAGAATTTATGCCCTCTCATGTGTGTGTGTGTGTAGTCTGAGCAAGAGGAAGGACTCCATCAGCATTGAGCTTACTCAATCCATTCAAGGCCTTAAACACCTCAACCATGTCTCCTTCCAGGTGCCTATTCCCAGACACAGTTTGCACAGATGAAGCCTTTCCTGGTAAGAGTCCCTTTTGTTCCGCTTACCAATCTTGCTTCTGCTCTCTACACATATTTGAATAGATCCACGTCCTTCCTAAAATGTGGTTTCAAGACGTTGCTTAATCATTGCCTTCTACAATCGGATAATCACCTCCTTATCCCCTGCTGAAAAAATACAGAAGACTCTCGATTTACCGGAATCGGATTAACCGCAACACTTCAAGACTCCAAATTTAAAAAAAAAAAAAAAAAAAGTCAAACAGAAATCATAAAATTCAAATAATAACTAGAATAGGTATAAACAAATATTTTGAAAGTCGTAAATAAGCGACGAGAAGCAGCGTTATAAGTTGTCTGGGAGGTTAATGTGCCTATTATCTTGCCATCCCCCGCTGTCTTCTCAGCCGCCGCTCAAAAAAAAAAAAAAAAAGGAGAGACCAAATGTTTAGGTTGTTTTAGTGCATCACGACAATTGTTGCATTCTGTCCCACCGCAAAAAGACAAATTTTGTTTTGTTATTTATGTCAGGGATGTCGAACTATTTTTTTTTTGTTTAGAAATCGCAAATCTGACGGGTAAACTCGAAAGAGTTGCGCTTTCAGTTAAACAAAGACTTGAAATTATCCAAAAGTTTGAAAATGGTTTTAAATCTGTTAAATCTCTAATGAACCATTATAATGTTGGTGACCAAACCATACGCAACATCGTAAAAAATAAAGAGAAGGATCGTATTGGACTACAAGTAGTACGTGGTAAGATTTTTTTCTATCACCATATTTTTTACGTAGGTTGCTGAACATTTTTAAATACAGTAAGTCCCCTACTTATGTCGGGGACTTACATAAGTTACAAATTTGTTTTCACATTTTATTTTATTTATTTTAAGGATTGTAAAATTTAAAACAATAACAAAAAAAAAAAAAAAAAAAGCAATGAATAACGACAATCACGGCACACACAAATTGCACAAATAAGATCAGAGTAACAAGCAAAAAATATAGGAAAGAAGAGAGTCTTACAATTATTTATGGTTTGTTTTTTTATATGACTGAAGATTTCAGTGAAGGGGCAGACACTTCCCCATAATAACGTAAAAACTAACAGAATTCCAGCTATCAATATTATCGCAAATGCAATAAGATTAAGTTTACTACCTGTTATCCATAGCCAAGTGGTCAGGAGCAGGAGTGCAGTAGCACGCTCTTTGAGTAGACTGGGGTTCAATCCCCTGACTTCTAAATATGGTCGATCTGCCAACCCGCACTGGACCAGCGGGGCAGATTATGGTCCATTTCTCTCAGCATGAATTGTTGAGGAGGCTTTCATCCTGCAGTGGGTTGATAATGGTTTACCTTTTTTATTTTTATAATAGATTGTATTAACAGAAAAGACCAATAAAACGGAAAGTGCAAATTGTTTTTATTGTTTTTTGTTGACATTCAGAAATGTGTTTTGGTAAAATGTGAGCTCGTGCAGGGTGATAATAGTGAATTTTCGCCCTAACCCTGTGAAGCTTTTCAGAAAATTTAATTTTGACTGTTATCATAGTGCCGACTAAGAGGATAGTGACAGTGGTACTAGTAAATCTACCAAGAAAAGGAAAGCGATCGATTTGGATCAGAAAATTAAACTAATAAGAATGTATGAAAATGGTCAAACATTAACAAGTATTGCGCTGAATTTAGATTTGTCAATAATAATATAGTAGCAATATATTACTAGTCATTCCTGAGTTACGTAAAACTTGACGAAGTAAGAAGTCCTGGAACATATCTCTTACGTATGTTGGGGACTTCTGTATTTTTGGATTAACCGGGAAATCGATTATCCAGGATTTTACCATCTATCCCGGAAAATCGAGAGTCTGCTGTACTTGTATATCACTGGTCTGGCAGCCTGTTTGCAGTGTTCAGAGACCTTCACATCTTTTTTATTCAACACTGCCCTGAGTGCTGTGTTGTAACACACAGCTGGTATGTTAATCTGGAATTACTGCTCCCCTCACAAAGTAACTTTGCATTTGTCAATATTAAACTCCAATTGCCTAATTTGTCTAAATCTTGTTGCAGTACCCTGGTATGCTACTGCAACAAGACCTTCATATTATCTGCAATGACTCCATTATTTAGATATTAAGCGTGATTTGCCTTCATAAGTATCATTAATAAGTATAGAAAACAGCACTGAACCCTGGTAGACTCCGTTACCATCTTGGATTAATGTTATTAATCCAAGAAGAGCAGTGCCCATTGATTTTCCCACTCAGCCATCTTTTTATCCATAGCAACAGATTCCCCTTAATGCCACACTGTTCCAATTTGTACAGCTGTCTTTTATGTGCAACAGTATCAAAAGCTTTTCTGAAATAAGAAGTAGTATATAATGCCAAAAATATTTTTTGTATCCTTTCCTTTGTTACTGTATCGTAGTATTCAGTCAGCTTGGTCAGACAAGGTTGCCCCCTTAAGAAATCCAGCATGATTGTAGCATAATTGCATTTCTCTCTAGATGGTCCTGAATTGTTTCTTTAATCAAATGACTGCATTATTTTCCCTAGAACAGAAATCAAGCTAACAGGTCTGTAATTACTCATGTCTCACTTTGATCTCCTTTTTTGAAGTGGAGCATCTCCAATTCATAGGGTCTTCCTGGGAATCCTGGGATACTCTCATAATCATTGCTAAGAGTTTGCTTACATCTTTTGTTGCCTCCTTTGATATAAATTGCTAGATCTCATCCACCCTACGTGCCTTTTTTGTGTTTAGCTTCATTTTCTCCTCCATTGTATTTATCTCGAGTTTTCACCACCAAAAGCAAAAGATAATTTTATTTTCATGAAACAAAGATAATAAATTTTATTATTATCTTCATTCATAGCATATCAGCTTTTGGTGTGTTATGCCTGCTGTTTTCATATCACACAGTGGCCTTCGAACTGCTAACACACCTGGGGATCTTACAGTAAAGTTTGTGCCCTAAGTTTCATTTTCAGTCATTTGAAAGACATACACTGTCTGTTTGCATGTGTTTATATAGTTGATTGTGAGGTTGGGGGAAGAGGTAATTGCTGTGTGGCCCATAGTTGTTGATAGAAATTTTGTGTGGTAGGAGCACTTGTTTCCTGACTCGTTTTTGTAATTAGTGGTTTTGGGTTAAAAATGACTAAAAGATATACTGGACTCTTTTGTGAAGGGTGATATTCTTAGCTATGCTGCAGTGAGTTATTTTCATTTAAATAGCAAACAAATGAAAGTTATCTACTTTTCCATTTACTCATCTTGTACTGCAGTGTAACAAAGCTTAATTATAGAATAAAAGGTATCAACATTCAGTGTTGCAGTTCTTTTCAGAAACTCTTAACTACTATAAGCTTCTTTGAATAAACAAATTGTATGTCTGACATATAAACTATAAAGCGTTTAGGGCATAAGCCTCAAACTATGGAAAAAGTCTAGACTATGTATAAGTATAGTACAAAAGCATTAATAATACATAGCCAAATCTGAATGAACAGAATATTAGCAAAGCGGCATCGTTTTAAGTTATATCTCATACCTTCACAATGAGTTGCCACGATATTGCACTACTTCGAATAAGTAACGCTTCACCTGAGGAGAAGACTAATGTTACTTATTCTGAGATGGATACCACCACCACCCAGACGGCACCGTTTCAGGGCTATTTTGTGTATGTGTGGGATAATAACTCGACTATCCACTTGTCCCTATTAGACTTAGAAAAGCAAAAAGGTAAGAGGGAAAGTAATAGTAGGAGTGGAAGAGGAAAAGAAACGGTGTAGAAGAATGAAAGGGACAGTAACTCCTTCAACTCACACCACTCAAAAACTCATAAACCCCTTGAATAGGCAACGTTTCAGGGCTATTTGGCCCTTCTTCAGTGGTTGGGTGGGTGCGGGAAGGTACCCGATTGATGCAATAATGGCAAAACAGTTATGAAGTATAACTCCACAATATGAGAGATGCCTGATGGTGTATGCTGTATTTAGACTGTAAAGCGTTTAGGGTGTAAGCCTCAAGCTATTGAAAAGTGTATAAGTATAGTGCGAAAGCATCAATAATACATAGCCAAATCTGAATGAACAGAATATTAGCAAAACGGCATCGTTTTAAGTTATATCTCATATTGTGAGTACCTTCACAATGAGTTGCCATGATATTGTACTACTTCGAATAAGATACCTACCTACCCACCCACCGAAGAAGGGCCAAATAGCCCTGAAACGGTGCCATCTAGGTGGTGGTATCCCTCTGAGAATAAGTAACATTAGTCAGGTGAAGCGTTACTTATTCGAAGTAGTGCAATATCATGGCAACTCGTTGTGAAGGTATTCACAATATAAGATATAACTTAAAACAATGCCGCTTTGCTAATATTCTGTTCATTCAAATTTGGCTATGTATTATTGATGCTTTCGCACTATACTTATACATGTCTGACATATTAATTCTAATCAGAGTTTAAAGGAAAAATGTTTATTTTTTGTGAGTTTCCCATGTGCAGTTACCATGTCAGTGATGTACCTCTTTTTTATTATTGCATCTCTAATTGATAGGTAAAAAACTAACATCTGCAGTAATTAATCTGGGATAAGTCTTATTATTTATAAAAATTTAATTGGCTAACTGGAAGAATATACTGCAGAAGATACACTAGCTCCGAATATACTGCAGAATATACACTAGCTCTGTGGTCTACATTTGGAAACTACTGCAGTATCTGGTTCTCCAAGTGAGGTATGGGAGTTAGGTATTAGTTAACTAGTTAACTATTCATCAAGGACTAAATATACATGGATTATCTAATAAATTCTGTTATTTGTTGTTTGTTTTTTTGATTCCTTTTCACTCTCCATTTAATTTTTTTATTTCTTCGTATTATTTAATTAATAGCTGACTATCCTCTTAGATTGTTGGTCAAAGTTCATCACAGTGACAATGCAGTATCAGACATGGGAAGGTGCAGCTGAATTTTTATAAGTAAAACAGCCCTAATTAAAATTAAATGTTGTTTACTGGTTTGGAAAGTTTTAAATAGCCAAAGGGACCATTTAAAATATATCTGCTGCACAGAGGAACAGAAATTGGAAGCTTCCAATTATACTGATGGTAAAAATTCAATGAATCACTTTGCCTTTACCAATGAGTATAGTGGGTTGCAAAAATTTGCCATGAATTACAGCCATATCACGTGTACACTACCAAAAATTGTTGAGGAAAGGCCGTATATGGGGTGGGCAAACAAGTAGGATCTCAGATAAAATTCTAATTTATACAGTTATTGAATGTGGTTATTCCAGTAAATAAATAAAAAAAATGAATAATAATAATAAAAAAGATCATTTATTAAATAAGCATAGCAACCATTAAAATTTCATATAAAAGTTATTCTCTTAGTCTCCTGTATTCAGATAGATGGGTGGATGCAGTAATGCTAGAGTGGCATCAAACAGTTTCATTAAAAAAAACAGCAAATAAATAAATTAAAAAAAAAAACAAAAAAAAACAGAATTTTGTCAAACCTGAATTTTAGAATTCTGAATGCAGGGTCCCATACTATATATATATTTTTTCTTCCCACAAACTGGTCTTACTCTAAGTACACAATCGCAACATAGTCAGACAAGATATGCCAGACAAGTTGTACTTGTCTGGCATATTCAGAATGTCATACAGCTTGCTACCTGGGACTCTAAAACACTGATGGAACTGATATTCAGGCGACATTCAAGTCAAGTGGACCCAATTTGGGAAAAAATGTCTGGGCAGTCCGTGACAGCCAAATCCTCTGCTTGCACCTTTACAATGGTGGGACTGTTAGTAATCCTGGGTATAACCCCCATGCACAAGCACACTGTGGGTGACTACCCAGATGTCAACCAATGCAAGCAGGGATTGAGGTATGGCGCCCACACCACATGGAGGAACTGTCCCTCTGTGTTACCAGGCAATACTAGGTGGTAGATAACTCTCATCAACCGGTGCAATACCACCATTTTGCTTATTGGAGGCTTGAAGTAGTGGAACCCATGTTTAGTCTCCAGAGCTAAGTTCTGGTCAATCCTTCCCCATCTTTTCCATCATGCAGTATGACTGATGTCTTTTCAGGTTATGATGAACATCATGGCAAGATCCAATCTTCCTTACATTTCAAGGGTACAGCTCTAAACTGGTATTCACAGGCCGGCCGCTAGTTAGTACACCGGATCGAACCTATTGGTAACTCTTTAGGAGGCTTTCAGATCAGCTAGTGTATAATCTTGCTACCTCTGCTCTGCCAGATAGTGACTGGAGGGAGTCCAAGTAGTGTGTATGTGGGAGGGGGGGCATTGTCAAGGCCACGTTATGTCAAGGATCTGGGTATATTCTTACAATGTGTACGCCATATCCAAAAATTTCATTACTTTATACAGCATGTCTCCCCCTCACACTTTTTCCTACTATTGAATACACCATGAATTGTGAAACTAATAGATTTAGCTTATCTGCGAAAAGATCTAAACCTCCAAAACATTTCCTGGTTCAATTCACAAACATACGTGGTCTCAATTCTAATTTCAACGATGTCCATTTCCACTTCCAGTCTGCCACAGGTACTTTTTCTGACAGAATCTCAGTTATCGGATGATTCAATTACTGCTCTTCTCAGTTGCCCAAATTATTCGCTGTATGATTCCTTTCGCCTCAAAGGTGGTACTTGTGCATATGTCCGTTCCGATATTCCCTCTCAGAGACTTGGTAATTTGGAATCTCCTCTGGCTTAAAATCTCTCTAGCTCATTCTGTCAAATTCATCTGTTGTCTCTACCTTTCTCCCAACTTCACTAATCACATGGAGCTCTTCGACTTCCTCTCTTTGCAACTTGACTTTCTCCAATCCAACTTTTCTAACAGTGAGGTAATTTTCCTTGGTGATTTTAATGTTCACAACTCCAGCTGGCTTCCATTTTCTAGTCACACCAACCCAGCTGGCCGAGACGCTGAGGCTTTTTCAATTACTAATGACCTTGCACAGATTGTTCATTTACCTATAAGAATATCGGACAATCCTAACCATATAGCCAACGCGCTTGATCTTTTTCTCACAAACAACCCTTCTAAGTACACGGTCGAAGTGAGTGGTCCTTTAGGCATCTCAGATCACAACATGGTGATTGTCACTTCTCCAATGGAGCCTTTATCTCATGGCTATTCCCAATCTCATGTTGTTTGACATTACAATAATGCAAAATGGGATAACCTGTGAGATTTCTTTTCTTCTTTCCTTGGTCGGACTACTGTTTCAAAACTTCTGATGTCAACATTTGCTCAGATTGTGTCCATGAAATTATTCTTGTACGAATTGATTCTTTTATCCCACACTCCAATTTAAAATCTCGTCCTTTATCTAAACCTTGGTTTTCCAATAAATGTGCTAAGGCCGTTCAGGAGAAGAATGTTGCATATCGTAATTGGCTTGTTTCATTTTCTACCTACACCAAAGCTCGCAATAATTGTAAAGCAGTTATTAATCAGTCCAAACTAGATTTTGAACAGGCTAAGAGTAGAAAACTTGCTTCTTGCCCTAATGGTAGCCGAGCATTCTGGTCTCTGGCCAAAGCTATTGTCCGCAACTTTTGCTTCTCCCACGTCTGTCAAAACCAGATGGTTCTGTTGTCACTTTGGCCAAGGAAAAAGCTGACCTGCTAGCATCCCATTTTTCTTCCAGCTCACATATTAACAATCTTGGTAAAACACCTCCCTCCATTCCCAACAGGGTCCATTCCATGCTTCCTGTGGTCTTCCGTCAAAAGGATTTTGACTAATCTTGATGCTCAGAAAGCTCCAGGTCCTGATGGTATTTCTCCACTTGTTCTTAAAACCTGTGCTCCTGAACTTACTCCTGTTCTTTGCCGCCTTTTTTCATTTTCTTATACCAAAGGTGTTTTTCCTTCTGCTTGGAAATTTGCTCATATCCAGCCAGTACCTAAAAAGGGTGACAAATACCTCCCATCCAATTATTGTCCCATTGCAATTACTTCTACTCCTTCTAAATTAATGGAGAAATCAATTAACCGCCAACTCTTAAGCTACCAAGAAACCTTCTGTTTGATTAACGATCACCAGTATGGATTCCGTCAATGTCGATACACCGGTGATATTCTGGCTTATGTTACCCATTTATGAAAAAATTAAATGGAAAACTTCTGTGAAACACAAGCAGTTGCTCTTGACATCTCAAAGGATTTCGATCGTGTTTGGCTTAAAGGTCTTCTAAACAAGCTTCCATCTTATGGTTTTCCAACTGTTTTTTGTAATTGGTTATCCAGTTTCCTCTCTGATCGCTCACTTAGGGTGATAGTAGATGGCTCTCTGTCTTCTAACTTCTCCACTAATGCTGGTGTCCCCCCAAGGTTCAGTTCTTTCCCCCACTCTTTTCCTCTTGTGCATTAATGACCTTCTTCTATTGACTGGAAATCCTATCCATAGTTTTGCCGATGATAGCGCATTACATTCCAATTTCCATTTTGAGAAATCTTGCCCTGCTCAATCAGCTTCAACTTCTCGAATATCCGCTAACAATTCCTTAAATGCCAATCTCCAGGTAATTCTCCAGTGGGACAATGACAACTTAGTTGATTTCAATCCTTCTAAAACTCAGTCTTGTCTTACATCTCGCAAAAAGGATTCTTCTTCTCCGCGACTTCTATTCTCTCTTGGCACAAGCATATTACAAATATTGCTTCCTCTGCATCTCAAAACTTTATTTTCTCTTTCGCTCTTGGTGTTACTTTTCTTCCAAACAGGACGCCTCCATAGCCAGGTGGGAAGGAGCAGCAGTACGTAGCACACGCTTCTTGATTAGACTGGGGTTCGAGCCCGTCACCACCAAAATATGGAGGATGCGGAAAGGTCAGGAAATGACCACCGCATATCTCGGAGCAATATGGCCTTAGTTGCTAATGCTCCTAAAAACCAAATAACAAACAAACAACATCTTCCAAACAGCTGTTCACCTTGTACAAATCGCAAATCCGCCCTACCATTTCTTGGAATATTGTTCCCACATCTGGGGTGGTGCCCCAAAACCTCTCTGAGGCTTCTACATTCCATTCAGAAGAGGGCAGTTAGGTTAATTAATGACTCATCTCTAACAGAGTCTCTTTGCTCACTGTCTCATAGACGTACTGTTTCTGCTGCATGCCTTTTCTACAGATACTTCCAAAGGGCACTGCTCTTCTGAATTGGCTTCTATAATTCCCACTCTCTCTTTCAAAACAGTGTGAAAACATGTCGCCACCAGCCAACGTCCATTTACTGTCCAACTTCTAACTCACAGAACCAACTTTTCATCTTCCTTGTTTATTCATTCAACTGCCGTTTTCTGGAACAACCTTCCTTCATATGTCTTTCCTGAAAATTAGTCTACAGAAGTTCAAGTCTAATGTCAACAAATATCTTCTCTCGTCTTCTCATCCTGCAGTCCCTGCATCATACTAAGTACTATAAGTTCTAATAACTCTCGTTTTTGGGGTTTTCATAAAAAAAAAAATAGTTGCTTGATGGCTTGAGTTTCTTTGGTTCTAATACAAAACAACCACATCTTATAGATAGATAGATAAATATATTCTCAGTGGCATATTTTTGTGGCTATTTTTGAAATTATATATATTTTCTCAGGTTATAATACTAACCATTTCTTGTACTAGAAATTTAATATTATTTACATATTCTTTCCTGTAGTGGTCTTGTGGAGAATTACTTAACTAAAATTTAATTTATTAATGATTATTACTGTGTATTCTAATTAGTAATAAATTATATAATCATAAAACTACTTTTTTTTTATTATTTTATATTTTTTATCCTACAAACTGGTCTGGCTCTAAGAAAACAATACCAGCATAAATGCTTGATGGCTTGAGTTTCTTTGATCCTAATAAAAAACAACCATATCTCATAGATAGATTCTCAGTGGCATATTTTTGTGGCTATTTTTGAAAAAATATATATTTTCTCAGGTTATAACACAAACCATTTCTTGTACTAGAAATTTAATGTTATTTACATATTTTTTCCTGTAGTGGTCTTGTGGAGAATTACTTAAATAAAATTTAATTTATTAATAATTATTACTGTGTATTATAATTAGTAATAAATTATGTAATCCTACAACGGTACTTTTTGTATTATTTTAAAGCTATCTATTTTGGAGTGATTGGGGCATACCTCCAAAAATAGAAAGGGCATCATTAGATGGAAGCCAGAGGAAGGTATTCGTAAATACATCCATTCAGTTAGTTAATGATTTGGCTTTGGATTCTAAAGAAAATAAACTGTATTGGTGTGATTCCCGGACTGACACCATAGAAAGAATTAACCTTGATGGATCTAAAAGAGAAATAGTCATAAGTGGAGCAGTTTTAGAGAATCCTTTCACTCTAACTGTGTTTGAAGACACTCTCTTTTGGGCTGATACGTGAGTATTTAGAAATTATTTTTGTTAAAAAAATTGTATGTTTGATTTCCCACCATTTTGTATAGTGTAAGAAATTATTGTTCAAATTAGTTTTTCTATTCCAACTCAGAATTGGGTTTTCTTTTTGACCCACTTAACTGCTTCCTGAACACCTTTTTATTGAGAATTCAGTTTCATAGCATATGATGCAGGAGGAATATATCAGTGTAGTGTGGTTAATTCAGTATATTGATTTTTCAGCTGACAGTTCTTGTGAGAAAATTCAAATTAAGCATTGAAATTGTTAAAAATTGTCACTCATGATTGATGTGACTGTCCATTCCAAGTGATTCATTAGTCAAATCTAGAATAGACTTTAAAAATGAAAAATCGGACCATTTTTCTCCTACTGTGGTGTTGAAAAGTTGAATAACTGATGGAATTTTCTCAGTTACTCCGTAATGAATTAAATATGTAAAAGTCATGGTAACATGCTTCTTCTTCAGGTTCTGTGATCAGTTTGAACGTTGGAGTCCAACATTTTCCAGCCAAATCTGTCCCTTGCTTTGTGGAAAATTTCTTGTCGTAAGACCCCCCCCCCTCCTTTTATTCTTTGATGTTATCAAGCCCATTTTTAATTTTGTCTTCCTTTTGCTCTTTTGCTTATAATCTTCCCTTGCAGGATTAGTCTCTGCAAGTTATATTGAGGGCCTCATAATGTGCCCAAGGTAGGCAGTCTTTCTCCTTGTAATTGTAGTCAGTAATGTTGTTGCATCTCCAGTTATCATGTGTAATAAAGAATAAGAAAATATATTCTAGAAAATGTATCCGAGAAGGAGGCATATTTTATATACATCCTTTTGTTTGATCCTTAAACAACTGGTTCAAACATAAAAAAGATATACATTGTTTAACCAACCCTCACAATAACTGACCTGTTCAAAGTACTAAATAAAGAAAAACCAAGTATGTTTGGACCAGATGTGATTTACTGTCAAATTTCTAAAAAATATATATATATATCTGATAATTAAAATAAATATGATATTTAAAATAAAAACATCAGCCAGTAGTACGGCAATAATACAGAGTGAAACGAAACGCAAAATAATATAAAATAAACAAACAGGGAAGGGAAAGTAGAGATAATAGGACAAAAAGGTAGTCGATAATCCTGTATAATTTAATCAATTAAGTCATTAAACCCAATTAATAAAAAAGTAAATTTAAAATAATGCCAATTATAAATAATTTAGCGGTACCCCCCTCGAAGGTACCGGTTCCAAAAGACGTGAAATATCACCAAAAAGGGTTAAAGAAACTACCAAAAAACTAAAATATCAAAATGATAGACTGACCATCATGCCCCATATCGACAGAGGACCACGAGGCCAATAATGGTCATGGAATCGCTGCATTTCAATCGTCATACAAATCATCGCAAAGGCAGAAATATCGAAGAACCAATCCACCCCTCCATTCTCCGATAGATCCAACCAATGCAGAGGATTTGCATGGCGGTGGTCCTTATGCAGCGAAAAATAATCTATAGAACAGACAGCACTCTTGATCAGAGCCACACCACTGACATAATGCAAGCTTAACCAGCTTATATAATAGAAAGGAAAAGAATAGATGGCGGCACAGGCGCTGCTTATTTAGCATATCAACCCACTACTACCATTAATTTATATTATGTGAGGTAAAAGTTAGGCAAAAGAAAAAAATAAATAAATATGGCTATGTAGCTATCATTAGAGGCAGCAAATGCACATCTTCCACATGATGCCTAATTATATCTGATAATTAAAATAAATATGATATTTAAAATAAAAACATCAGCCAGTAGTACGGCAATAATACAGAGCGAAACGAAACGCAAAATAATATAAAATAAACAAACAGGGAAGGGAAAGTAGAGATAATAGGACAAAAAGGTAGTCGATAATCCCCTGTATAATTTAATCAATTAAGTCATTAAACCCAATTAATAAAAAAGTAAATTTAAAATAATGCCAATTATAAATAATTTAGCGGTACCCCCCTCGAAGGTACCGGTTCCAAAAGACGTGAAATATCACCAAAAAGGGTTAAAGAAACTACCAAAAAACTAAAATATCAAAATGATAGACTGACCATCATGCCCCATATCGACAGAGGACCACGAGGCCAATAATGGTCATGGAATCGCTGCATTTCAATCGTCATACAAATCATCGCAAAGGCAGAAATATCGAAGAACCAATCCACCCCTCCATTCTCCGATAGATCAACCAATGCAGAGGATTTGCATGGCGGTGGTCCTTATGCAGCGAAAAATAATCTATAGAACAGACAGCACTCTTGATCAGAGCCACACCACTGACATAATGCAAGCTTAACCAGCTTATATAATAGAAAGGAAAAGAATAGATGGCGGCACAGGCGCTGCTTATTTAGCATATCAACCCACTACTACCATTAATTTATATTATGTGAGGTAAAAGTTAGGCAAAAGAAGGATGTGCATTTGCAAAAGGAGGATGTGCATTTGCTGCCTCTAATGATAGCTACATAGCCATATTTATTTATTTTTTTCTTTTGCCTAACTTTTACCTCACATAATATATATATATATATATATATATATATATATAATGTTGGAATTATCTAATGACAATTAGATTTAAATATTAAATAGCGTAAATGAGGATATGTTAATGCTATTGCCCTGTGACAATTAGACATTATATATGCATGGGTTATATATGTACTTAACTTATTTATACATTGTTACTTATTAAATTGTGGTACAACTTGGGAGCATCAGGTACACTATAATTCTGTTGGTTTGGTTTCTGATCACGTTTCCATATATATTTTTGGCTAATTTTGTTTCCCAGTTTGTTATTTTCAGTCAGTTAGTTAGTTAAAACTAACTAACTGGGAAACAAAATTAGCCAAAAATATACATGGAAACGTGATCAAAAACCAAACCAACAGAATTATACACATATGCAATAGCCCAGAAAGAATGATGGAAGCTTTAATAAAACTGAAAAATACCCTCATCAAAAACAATATACCTGACAATTACATAAGACACCACATAAATGCAGCTGCACAAGATAAACTGAAACAGCAACCTACTAACATTAATCCTAATAGTATCTTTGAAAAAATTTTTTCCATGGTACATAAATGCTCCAATTAGAGCTGAAAATTGGTCCCAATTTGAACCCCAGGTTAATTGCGCATAGGTGAGGTTTGTCACCTATCCGCACAGTGCCTGGATGACCAAAGCCAAATCCCCACTAGCAGAGTTATTAACACCATGAATGTAAATACACAGGTCATCATCATCACCATGCAGGTATATTATTGCATTCCACTAAAACGAGATTTATTTACAAGCACGGAATATAACGAGAAACCACAGGGTTAATATTCACAATGAAAGAGGCTGTATATATTTGTAAATAGTTATCCCCAAGGGCACATACAGGGCTGCTGTGCCTTAGAAAAGCGTTGCTAGTCCACACCCTATGGATAAGATGTTTAATTTTAAGATCTATCATTTTAGTTTAATTTTAATACTACCAAGTCAATTTATTTCTATTATTTTTCATTTTTGGCCTAAATTGATATCATGTTGTATTTGCTTCCCACAATAATACAAGCAAAAATATATAATTCCCCAAGCTTTAAATTCCATTAACATCCAGCCCACTCTCTGGAAAGCAAAACATTTGCCTATGGCAAGGTATCACGCCACTGATTAAACCTGGTACATCTGTGCAATGAAGGAGGAAAAATTGAACATTTTCAGACTGACCACCACACGATATGGAGGTGAGGTACTATGATATTCCAATCTGATACATACCCATAGAGCTTTGAATCTCCCATCACAGTTTGCTGTCATATATGTAAACCACCCTGTTTATTTAAAATTAAGTACATACATTCAAAAAGATTATTCTCATTATTCCAAATTATCCACCAAGTAATTACCTAAAGTTAACCTAGCAAAACGGGTATGTATAATACATTCCTCTAGTATAGTTATATGTCTGCTCAAAGCTCCTGAGAAAGTAGCAGAGATATAGCCATGAGGGAGAATGTTAATTTTCACTAACTTTTGCTAATTTTCTCCAGCTTTCTCTAATCTTCTTTAAATTTACATTAATTTGTTGTTTTTATATGTATCTATGTTATATATTTATATATAAGGCTTCCCATACCAGGGCTAGATTTATATATAACTAGTGGGTTGGTTGGGGTCACTACAAACCTGATGCTCCCAAGTAGTACCATAATTTAATAAATAATGATGTATAAATAAGTTAAATTCACACACACACACACACACACACACACACACACACACACACACACACACACACACACACACACACACAATATATATATAATAATGAGCTGAAAAGTTAAGTGGTAATGCAGATATAAAAATAATAATAAAGATAATATAACATTTGCACCTGAGTGCACTAAGCAACAGCAAAGGATACAAAAGTTTATGTATGTGAGGTAGAATTAATAAGTGTGTTAAAAAGTGTGAAGATGGATGCATAAATTATACAAAATGCCAAAACTAATAGAAGGATAGCTGAAATTGGAGATGTTGAAGGTGTAAGAAAGAGAGAATGTGAATATCCTATATGATATAATGAATTAAAGAAAATTATAGGCTGAATAGGATAGCCAATTAGAGAGAAGGAAACTATAAATCAAAAAAAAAAAAAAATAATAAATTAAATTGATAGATGGAGTTAATAGCCAGCATCAGATATGGGTGGGCAATTTTGGTTATAACTTAAAGAAAGGGGTACAGAAATTATAAAATTAAAATCTAATGTTTGCTAAAAATATAAATATTGATACATAATCAGGTATTTCATCAGGGGACATAATCTGATCCCGTATCAAAGACTGCATTTCTATACTTGTCCATACCTGTGGAAGAAAAGCAAATTTAAGAATAAAACTGAGTGAGATTAAATGGGGGAGGGGGCAGTAAAGCAGTAGAACTTTCACAAAAATATGGACAAAGTAGTCCCAACACAGTATATGTTATAGAATAAAAGAAATTAAGGTAAATTATGAAGTAAAGTGGTAATAAAATAAAATTAAAATAAGTGCTTACAGTGTAGCCTAGATGCAAAAATAAGTGGTAAAAAGTGAATGACACGATTTAGAATAAATTTAAGGAGAATATGTATATGAAGTTAGTGCAAGCAAAAAGAATAAGGCAAGGAAGTGAATCGAGGAGAGAGAAGGGATAAAAGTGTAGATAAAAATGGCAAGGTTAGTGAGAGAGAGATTAAGGACAGTAGGAAAATTCGTATCACCCTCGTATTGTACTAATAGCTTTACAAATGAGAAAAAAGGAGAAGTAGAAAGTATAAAGATAAAAACCTAAGAAAAATATATTAAAGATTATTGGATAAAGCTGGAATCATAAAGCCCTTCCTTTTAGTAAGGCCATGACTGAGAGAGATTTAGTAGAAAAAAAAAAGAGTCTAATATCAAATGCTTGCCTTGTAAGAAGCCAAAAAATAAGAGCTGAAAATAAAAACTGAAAGATTTACAAAAAGTAGATAGTTACTATTTTATTTTAGAGTATAAAATAGATACCTGGAATTTTCAAGTAATGCGTAGTAAATAGTTGAGGGGGAAAAAACCAGGAAAATATCCAGTTGAATTGATTTGTATAACTGAAGTTAAAGCAGTAAGACATCAAAGAGTAGTAAGGAAAGACTTACTACGGTATATTAGCATTAGCATTAGTAGAGGCATAAGATGCAAGAAAGAAAGCTTATGCAGCATCAGCCAAAAAAAAAAAAAAAGAAAAGAGGTCCGATTTCACCCCTCTGTTCGTTCCAAATACCTGTCCAGCTCAGCCTTAAATTTATTTAGGTTATCAACTTCCACAACAAAGGATGGAAGTCTGTTCCACCAATAAACTACCTGCTGACTAAAGGCAAACTTCCACACATCTATCCTACAACTGTATTTCCTCAATTTGAATTAATGCCCTCTCAGGTGATTATTCTGAGCAAGAGGAAGATTCCCATCAGCATTGAGCATCTCAAACCATTCAAGGCTTTATACACCTCAATCAGATCACCTTGCAGGTGCCTAGTCTCCAAACACTGTAATCTGCGAAAACTTAAGCCTTCCTTAAGCAACCCTTCGTTCCATTCACTAATCTTGTAGCCCTCCTCTGTACTCATTCCAACAGCTCTACATCCTTCTTAAAATGAGGCCTCCAGGCCTGTATACAATACTCAAGGTGTGGCCTGACCATTGCTTTATGCAAGGGGATGATCACCTCCTTATCCCTGCTAGAAAAGTTCCTGTATATCATTATGTGTATCGAAGTCTGTATATCTGTATCCTGAAGTCTGTATCCTGTACATAGTGGACATAGTGTTTTTTGTTATGCGGTTCCCGTGGTTTCCCACAAATCCGCGTTAAATACTCTGTTAACATAGCAAAGCCAGTCAGTGTGGGTTATGTGTGAGTAGTGTGTTGTTTGTGTTGTTTGACTGGCCTCTTCGTTACTGGGAGGCGCGATCACCAGGAAGGAGCCTCCCAGCATCCGTCCACTGGCACGAGGAGCCGGACCAGGGAGTAAAAGACATCTGACGGGCCGTCCACACTCTTGCAGGAGTGAGAGTGGGGAAGGCCAAGGAAAGAGCAGAGAAGAGACAGGAAAGTGGAAGACAGACAAGATAGTGAGGATGACAGAGCGTAGGCATCCTCCCAGGCGAAACGGAGCAGGAAGAGTGCTAGGTGCAGTTGTAGGAGTCCTGAAGAAAGACTGTGGGTAGGAAGAAGAGAATAGGTAAAGTTCAAATTAAAGAGTCCAGGATCGTCACAATGGAGAATCACGGAGCGGCGTCGACAGGGCTGTCCGCCATTTGCAGTTTCATGTCTGGAAGTTTCCGGTGCTGGGTATCAGTTGCTGTCTAGAAGAGGTTATCCAGGAGTAGTGTTCGGGAGTTGCAGGTGATGCCAGCGACGACGAAAGACCTCGTTGGCATAACTGGTCAGTGCACGGAAGGCATCATTAGATTCCAATAACTTGGTTTCTGGCCGAAGTGATGTAGTGTGGAGTTCTAGGAGTAGTTGGTTTCTTAGATCTAAGTATACGTTGCATGAGTGCATCACGTGATCCCAGTCTTCAGGTTCTCTGCAGGTACAGAGGGCATCCTCGACTAGGCCGAACTCTAGAAGGCGTCTCTTGAAGGACCCGTGGCCAGTTAATAGGAAGGAAGCATAGACGTTAGGGAAGAACCAAGTGGAACGTTGCTTGTTGATGTAGGTTACCACAGGAAGGAAAAGTTTAGTAATTGCACCAGTTGTGGAGTTATTCCAGCGGGTTTGCCATAAGTTTATGAATTGTAGCCACACACGTTTATGTTCCTGTTTGATGTCGGTATCGGTACGGGTTTGAATAGTGAGGAATTCAGCTTCCTTATTCTTCTTGATGGCATGAGAAAGTCCGATAAAAGTGACGTGGAGGTCCAAAGGGAGGCGGCCTGTTAGTAGCTGTAGGGCGGCAGTTGATGTCGTTCTACATGCGCGGGTCATTTGTAGTAGCATAAGTCGTTGAATTTGCCGAATTTTACGTTGAGCATGCACTAAAGTCATTCGGTGGTACCATACTGCAGCTCCATATGTAACAATTGGTATAAATACTGCTGAGTATAAAAGGCGTTGAGTTGGTCCTTTAAGACCCCAGTCCTTGCGGGTAAAGCGTGCTAACATAGTGATGTAATTTTTTATCTTTTCTTTGATAGCTTGGATATGAGGAATGAAAGTTCTCCTGTCGTCCAAAATTACTCCCAGGTACTTCACCGATCGGTAGTTTTTCAGTGGGCGGCCATTAAAACGTATGGTAGGAGGTCTGGAGAAGTCCAGTTTGCCTTTTAATAGGAGGGTTTTGCTCTTCTCAGTGGAGACTGAGAGTTTATTTTCCGTGGCCCATACGGACAGAGCAGCGAGAACAACCGTAGCCTGGGTTTCTATGGTGGCGCGGGTGGGGCCCTCAATGATAATAACCATGTCGTCGGCATAAGAAAGCTGAGTAGTGTGTGGGTAGTCCCTCAGGAGCCAGTCGTCGAGTATCATATTCCAGACAACTGGCCCCAGGATGGAGCCCTGGGGACAGCCTCGGGTTAGATGTCGGGGTGATGCAGTGATATTTTGTTTTGATGCTGACCTTGCGGTTAGAGAAGTAGCTTTTGAGGCAGTGGTAGAAATTCCAAGTGCAGTTAGAGACTCTGGCCCTCTGAAGAACGCCCGGCCACCACACTGTGTCAAAAGCTCCTTTGAAGTCAATGAAGATTGCCAGTACATAAGTTGCATCCGACTGTTCTGCAACTTTGAGGGTTTTGGATAGAGCATCAATTGTGGAGCACCCTTGTTTGAATCCAAATTGAAGCGAGGATGCCAAACCACTGGCTTCATATCGGGGTTGGAAGCGGGAGAGCAGCAGTCTCTCAAAAACCTTGCCGAGAATGGGAAGCAGCGCAATCGGGCGATATGCCTTGGAGGTACCTGTGGGATCCTTAGGTAAGAGCCTCAGATTAGCATGCTTCCAACGTGATGGAAAGTTACCCTCATTCAGACAGGTGTTGAAGAGCTGAAGAAGTATCATTGGAGCTATGGCCCAGAGACGTTGCACAGTCTCGCCTTCAATAAAATCCAAACCAGGAGCTTTACCTTTTTTGATTTTTTTAATTGCTGCATCGAATTCTTCCTCTGTGAATGGTTCCTCCATAATATCTGGCTGGAAGCTGGAATTTTGTACTGCTATCTTCCTGTGGATGTCAGTATCAGAGTTGGTGTTGTCCTGATATATTAGTTCATCCAGAATCCGGTTGATTGTATCTTCCCAGTGTGTAGTCTCAGACGAGTCATCAGAGCGGACAGAGTGTATGACATCCGTGGATCCCAGCTTATTCCTCACGAGTTTGTGGACTAAACCCCACGGATTCCGGTTCCCCTCAGTCTCGACAAGGGAACGCCAGGAGCTTTGCTTGGCATGGTAAATTTTGTTAGTATATTCACGGCGGACTGCTTTGAATCGGTCTCTATACTGTTCTGCAATGTGAGCAGGTTCAGTCCTTCTCTTGCGTTGGTATTCTTTCCGAGCGCGCTTCAGAGAATTGCGCAGGTTAGTGAGTTCCTGCGACCACCATGGAACAGATCTTGGTTTCCTGGAACATTTTTCATGGAAGCCTCTGAAGCTTTGAGGAGCAGACTCTGCACAAAGTCTGTTTTCTGCGCACTGTTCATTGATTGGTAGAAGTTGCTAGCTGGGTCATGAAGAGCATCTTGAATTACATTGTCAAACTGGTCCCAGTTCGCTGTTTTAGTAGAGAATCTTACAATATCCTGGATAGGCACTTGACGAGGGAGGGCAGAATCGGTGACACTGTAAGTGATGAGGCGATGGTCGCTAGTAGTGGCTGTGTCATGCACCTGCCAATGGAGGAGTCTATTGCGAAGAGAAGAAGTAGTTAGTGTGATGTCCAGGTTAGACTCTCCAGTTCCCGAAGAGTAGGTGGTTGGTTGTCCTGGTCTGTTGATGATTTCAAGGCTGCGTGAGGCAATGAATTCATCTAACATATCTCCTCTTGCATCGGTAGAGGTGTTGAACCATTGTGTTGACCGGGCATTCGAATCTGCGGCTATGATGACATCAGTGTTCTCCAGGAGGTCAAGAGCTTGTTCTAGTCGAGCTATGTGCGGGAGGATATCTGTACCAAATTGGAAGTATGCTGTTAGGACCGCAATACGGCCGAAGCTGCCTTCTATTGTAGCCCCCGCTAGGTGGGGAGTGCAGAGTGATTCTATCTGTGTTACTACTAAGTCTGGATTGCGGACGATGATAGCAGCGAGGCACAACTGGTTTGTCGTCTGGATTTTCCTGAAAGCCAGGGGGTAACCAGAGACCCTTCCACGGACGCAGTATGGTTCCTGAAGGAGAAGAATGTCTAGATTCAACTCGTCCATTAGGGGATGAAGCTGTGTTGCCACTGAGATGGATTTTTGGCCATTGATTTGAGCTATACGAAGTCTGGGAGAGGGGGGATTGAGCATCCTATTTTCCATAGTTAGTCTTATTGCGTACTATATCTGCTGCTCTTCTATATACAAGGCACGCTCCATCCCGCACAGAGTGATCGTAGGGTTTGTTAATTGCTTTGCAATTTGAGCATTTAGGAGGTGAGGCTTTGTTGGGACAGTCCTTGTAGAGATGCCCTGCCTCAGCACAATGCCCACATATTGGTTGTTTTTTAAGACACTTAGCAGAGGTGTGCCCATAACCAAGACATTTGTAGCATTTCAGGACTGGTACAAAATCTCTGAATCTGTGGGATGACCAGCCCAGAAAAATTCTATCCTGGCTGTGTAGGAATCTCCTTATCCTGGGGGACACTTAACCCAATTAAGTCGACCGCGAGTCCGTGCATTGGTGGAAAATTGAATTTTCATCTCCTTAATGGCTTCTTCTTTGCTCATGGATTCAAAGAGATTTCTGTTATATACTTCCTCCAGTAGGTCAACTTTCTGGATTGAGCCATCTACATCAAACACAATTAAACTTGGTCCCCTGAGTTTAGGGGTTTCAAAGGTAAGAGTTAGATCTTCAGCTGTGCCGCAAGACTTGATCTGTTCTAGATCTGACTTAGTGGCTGCTTCCAATATTATCCCTTTGTCGCAAATTTTGCGAATGTTTTTGATTTGGAGATTGTCTAATTTTGGTTTTATCTTCTTTAGGACGGTGTCCTTCACTCCATCGCTATCTGGGATGTCGCACCCTTCTCTAGCTTTTATAATCAGCATATGCTTGTTCTGTGTGGTGGGGATCTGAGGTAGTTTGAGCATGGCAGCATAAGACAACTGGTGCCGAGTATCCTCATCAGAAGCTTGGTTCTGTATCCTGTACAGTAAATCCCCGCTACAGTAAACCCCCGCTATTCGCGGTATCTGTATTCGCAATCGCCGATTGAATATAAAATGAAACCTAAAAAAAAATGTGAATTTTAAAGCGCCGTGAATATTTTCCGCCATAAAAAACATGGGCGTGGCTAAAATTATCTTTCCCGGTCAAAACAGCGCTCAGTGGGTGGGGGGAGAGGGGTGACAAAATTGCAAGCCTGGATGTTTCTCGCTAATCCTTGTTCAGTATGTGTTATGCGTTTGTCATGGAAGGTTTCGTCGTTTGCTTTTAATTTATATGTTTATAAATTGAATAAATTTATCAATTTATAAATTGATTTGCTTATAAAAATGATAAATCTACCGTTTTGCAGTGTAAAACAGACTTTTTCGAGTGTATTAACGGAAAAAAGTGACTTTATTGTGGACAAGTTCTTTCTAACCCCTACAAAAATATGGCTACGAATAAAAAGAGAAATGTGAAAATATCAAAGAAGGTGATGACATTAGCGAATAAAATTGAGTTATTAGACAAAATATCTAATGGTGAAAGTGTCTCCTCAATGGCAAAACATTATAAAATCAATGAGTCAACGATACGATCAATCAAAAAATCGGATGAAAAAAATCCGTGAAAACACGCTAATTGTTTCAAAAATTAGCTCTGTAACTCGTGATGTTAAATTATAAAAAATGGAAAAAGCTTTAAATCTGTGGATAGAAGACCGAACTCAAAATAAAATTCCGTTAAGTTCACTCATCATTCGTGAAAAGGCAAAACTCCTTTATCAACACTTTAGCGAAACTAGTGATAGCACTGGTGTGATGTTTTTTTTTGCTAGCAAGCAAAGGCGCTGGTTTGAAAGATTTGTTTGAAATTTCTAATAAATATTACATTTAATATTAAATTGTTTCTTATTTTCATTTCGATGCCATATGCTTGCATTTCACTATGTACTGTCTATGTACATAGTCATATTATGAAGCTACATATAATACATACATAGACAAAATTTTAGACTAGTTTTTCTTATATATTTCATACTTTGGAACGGAACTCCTTTATTACTATGGGAGCCATAACTCAGTATTTGCGTTTTCGGTATTCGCGACATTTCTCTGGAACGTAACCCCCGCGAATAGTAGGGGTTTACTGTATATCAAAGTCTGCTGACGAGGCTAGTGGGACCCAGACGTGTTCAAAGCCGCTAAGTGGATTTTCTTATTTATTGATTTTAAATTATTGTTTTTCTAAAACTTTTGATTTAAATTTAGTAGTATAGCATTATTTTGTGATTTTCTGATTAATCTGGTGTATTTATTCTTTACTGGGCCATGTAATTGCATAAAAGTAAACGGTAAGGGTATCAAATCGACGTGTTACAAGTTGCAGCTCCACTGAACGAGAAGTTTTTTAACCATATTTAGCCGCTTTATTTACCAATTGTTACATCAAATTATTTTCTATAAGTAGCTTATAGACCTAGTCAGTATTGTTAGTTTATTCTGAATTGAGACAGCGAGATTTGGAAGTTAATTAATACTTAAGTGTCCGTAGATTTACCGTTCGTAACTTGCCGCCTTTGTTATACGATACGTTACATCCCGAACTAGATAGCGTATAATATAGTATATAATATAATATTATCAATTAGTCAGTAAAATCTATTAATTTTGTTAAACTTAGTTGTCAATTAAATTGTACTTTTAACTAAATACATATGACTTAGATTACAAATGTAACATAATTAATTAATACATAACGTGATACGGAAGTTATATAAATGGAACTCGTAGAAAATACTAGATACTGAAAAATATATATAGCATTATAACTGTGTTGGAATATAAGTTTAGGGTTATACTTTTCTACTGAAATTGAAATTTTATTAAAATTAAATCAAAATCATGACTCAGACCAGAGCACCAAAGCAAAAGGCTCAAGCTAATGGGAGTGCTGTGGCTCAGAGGAGAACTGAGGGGGGCAGTTGCCCTCTCAATCACAGCCTTTTAAAATGCACTGCTTGCATGACGTTTGTGGAGCAATCAGGTATAGGACATGATATTGCCGATTGGGGGGATGTCTTTGTGTGTGTGTACGATGCAAGGAGTGTAACGAAATCAGACGACAACTCAGCGTTGTTATGGGCCTATATGAGAGCTTGAAGGACAGGGTGGATGCCCTCAAAGTATCTAAATTGAGGGACCCATCAAGCTCTCAGCTGCCAACATCAACGCCAGAGCTTGCACTTGGTCATCATGCACCACAGCAGCAACCCCCAAGGCAGAATGTGCTGGTCCCACAGGAACTAGTAGTTGTTGGTGACTCTATCTATTGTCAGGGAAACAGGGAACATGCTTTGTAAAAAGGATAGGTGGAGCAGAACCAGGGTATGTCTGCCAGGGGCAAAGGTTGATGACGTTGTAGAGCAGATATCATCTTTTAAGGGCACAAAAGGTGATATAGTTGTACACGTTGGCACTAATGATATTAAGAGTAAGAGACCGGCAGAATTACTTAACAAATACAGGTCACTATTGAAAAAAAGCTGTGAATTAGAGTTGAATTTGAAAGTGTCTGCAATTCTGCCCAGACATGATAGGAGGGAGTATATGATGAGAGCCTTGTCGATCAATTCAGCCCTAGTAAGACTCAAGGCTCAAGGGGTAGAATTTTTTTCTACCTGGTCTGTACTTGTTAACAGGAGAGACTGCTTCTACAAGGATGGGATACAGGCGCCTCCGTAGCCAGGTGGGAAGGAGCAGCAGTGGTAGCACACGCTTCTTGATTAGACCGGGGTTCGAGCCCGTCACCACCAAATACGGAGGTTGCGGAAAGGTCATTCAGGGAATGACCACCGCATATCCCGGAGCAATATGGCCTTAGTTGCTAATGCTCCTAAAAACCAAATAACAAACAAACAAACAACGATGGGATACACTTAAATAGAAAGGGTGTAAAAATATTTGCTGATGCTATCGAGGCAGTGTTAGATGGGTCGGAAAACTGCTAGCTTGGGGGGGATACAAAGACTAATAGATTAACAGTAGCCATTGGCAGAGGTGAAAGTGATTCTTGCACTGCTTCTATTGGAATGAGCAGCAGCTTGGAAAATAAGATGCAGGATATTTCAGAGACTGCTGGGAGTAATTGCAGTACAAGTAAACACATGGGTTGTGTTAGGGTAGCTAAGAAAAAGAACAGGTGCATGTATACTTGCGTGTACACCAATTCCAGGAGTTTGGTAAATAAATTTGATGCATTTGAGGTATTGCTCAAAGCATCAAAGGCGGATGTTGGGATATCAGAGACGTGGTGTCACAAAGATATAAGGAATGCAGAACTGGAATTTGGGGAGTACAACGTCTACAGAAAGGATAGACAGGATAGGAAGGGACGAGGGGTTATTCTATTAGTTAAGAAACACATAAAATCCAAGGAAGTGAAGCCAGTTGACATCGCTGTACAGTGCAGTTGAGTCGGTTTGGTATTACATAAGCATTGGGAGATCAAAATTGAGAGTAGGAGTGTGCTATAGGCTTATGACTCTGATGAGTATAATAAGAAAATGTACAGGGAAATAGAGTGGGCCAGTAAATCAGAGAGTCTTATAATGGGGGATTTTAATTTCCCAGATATTGACTAGAATTTGTGGGTTGGTCACTCACACACTAGCAAGGCTTTTGTGGATTTATTGGATGATTGTTTTCTACATCAGTATGTTCGGGAGGCAACTAGAGGGAGTAATATACTTGATTTGATTATCAGTAGTGATTCTTCATGCATTAAGAATCTGCAGATAAAGGAACCACTAGGTGGCAGTGACCACTGCTGAAGTGGGATTTACTCAAAGAGGTAACTACCATCAGGGGTAAAGGGAAGGGTTATTGCTTTTGTAAAGGCGACTACGATGGTCTGAGACAGTATTTAAATTCTATACAGTGGGACCAACTGATGATGTTACCAACAGCAAATACAAAACGGGAAGCATTCAACGAACTTATCTTGGAAGCTACTAGGCTTTACATACCAACTAAGAAATATTGTTCAAGTTTTAGGCCTAAATGGATGTCAGAAGAACTAATGAGACACATGGCAGAGAAGAAAAAATGCATGGGATACATATAAATTAACATGTGACACAGAAGCCTATGATAGATATAAGCTGGTCTGTAACGAAGTCACAAAGGAGGTTAGGCAGGCAAAGGCAGATTATGAGAAATCTTTGGCAAAGGATGCAAAGAAAAACAGCAAAGAGTTCTTTATGTAAACTCTAGAAGGAAGGGGATGAATCAGATGGGTCCACTTGATATCGATGGTTCAACTATTGATGATCCTGCTCGGGTAGCTAACAAACTAAATAAATATGTTGCATCGACATTCACTCATGAGGAGTTATTCTGGAAGGGGATTGCCAGAGATGTATTCAACTCTGGCAGTAAGCTAGATAATCTTGTAATAACCAAGAGTAAAGTGGAGGAGAAATTGTTGAAGATAAACACAAGAAAGGCACCTGGGGTGGGTGGGATCTATCCAGTTATATTAAAGGAGGCAGCAAAGGAAATAAGCAAACCCCCTTAGCCATAATTATGAGAGCTTCCTTGGACTCAGGAGAGCTACCCACAGACTGGAAATGTGCAAATGTGACCCCAATTCACAAAGGAGGATCAAAGGCTGACACAAGTAATTATAGACCTGTTAATTTAACTTCTGTTCCAGGAAAATTAATGGAGGCACTGGTTAAAGCAGCACTGCAGGATCATCTAGACAAGACTTCAGTTATAGCTCGGACACAGCATGGTTGTGTTAAGGGGAAGTCATGCCTGACCAATTTGATTGGATACTATGATGTAGTCACAAAGGAAGTGGATGCAAAGAATAATTTTGATATTATATATTTGGTTCTTAGAAAAGCCTTTGATACTGTTGCACATGGAAGACTGCTGCACAAATTGGAGCAGTGTGGCATTGGAGGCAAATTGCTGCTTTGGATAAAGGGGTGGTTGAGGGGGAGAAGACAGAGAGTGGTAATCAATGGACACTGCCCATCGTGGACTAATGTTATTAGTGGAATCTCTCAGGGTTTAGTGTTGGGTCCATTATTGTTTTCTGTATTTATAAATAATATTTATGATGGTATATTAAGCTTAATGTCCAAGTTTGCAGAAGATACAAAGGTTGGCAGGGTTGTTAAGGACACTACTGACACTATGCTGCTGCAACAGGATCTGAAAAGGTTGAGCAGATGGTCTGAGAGGTGGCAAATGGTTTAACATTGACAAATGTAAAGTACTACATATGGGAAACAGCAACCCCAGAGCAATGTATCAACTCTGTGGTACTGCACTGACAGTGGTAGAGAATGAAAAGGACCTGGGGGTAATTGTGCAGGCAGATACGAAGTTTTCTGAGCAGTGCAGACAGGCGGCAAGAGTAGCTCATGGTGTCTTGTCAATGATATACAGGAATTTTTCTATCAGGGATACGGAATTGGTTATTCCCTTGTGTAAGGCAATGGTTAGGCCACACCTTGAGTACTGTATACAGGTCTGGAGGCCTCATTTCAAGACGGATGTAGAGCTGCTGGAATGAGTACAGAGAAGAGCAAAAAGATTAGTGAATGGAACAAAGGGTTGCTCTTACGAAGAAAGGCTTAAGTTTTGCAAATTACAGTGTCTGGAGACTAGGCACCGGCAAGGTGATCTGATAGAGGGGTATAAAGCCTTGAATGGTTTGAGCATTCTCAATGCTGATGGGATTCTTCCTCTTGCTCCGAATAATCACCTGTGAGGGCATAAATTCAAATTGAGGAAAGATGTAGAATAGATGTCCGGAAATTTGCCTTTAGCCAGCGGGTAGTTGTTTGGTGGAACAGATCCATCCCTTTGTGTGGAAGTTGATAGCCTAGATAAATTTAAGGCTTAGCTGGACAGGTATTTCGAACAAACAGAGGGATGAACTGGAAAGTTTTTTTTTTTTTTATGGCTGATGCTTTATAAGCTTGCTTTCTTGCATCATATGCTTCTACTAATGCTAATTGAAAAGACACCATGAGCTACTCTTGCAGACCGTCTGCACTGTCCAGAAATCTTCATATCTGCCTGCACAGAAGTTAAAGATAATAACTGAGATAATTACCACCAGGTCCTTTTCATTCTGTACAGCTGTCAGTGTAGTACCACAGAGTTAATATGTTACTCTGGGGTTACTGCTTCCCATATGTAGTACTTTATGTAGTAGCCCATCTGCTCAACTTTTCTAGATCGTGTTGCAGCAGTGTACTGTCATTAACAACCCTGCCAACCTTCATATTGTCTGCAAATTTGGACATTAAGCCTGATATGCCATCATCAATATCATTTATAAATACAGAAAACAACAATGAACTGTGAGGAACTGCACTAATAACATTAGTCCACGTTGAGCAGTGTCCTTTGATTACCACTCTTTGTCTTCTGCCACTCAATCATCCCTTTATCCATAGCAGCAATTTGCCTCCAATGCCACACTGCTCCAATTTGTGCAGCAGTCTTCCATGTGCAACAGTATCAAAAGCCTTTCTAAGATCCAAGTATATAATATCAAAGTTATTCCCTCCATCCAGTTGTTTTGTGACCAAATCATTGTATCCTATCAAATTGGTCAGACAAGACTTCCCCTTAACAAAACCATATCTAGTTGAATTGATTTGTGTTCAGTCAGAGCTCTAACTGAAGTCTTGTCTAGATGATCCTGCAGTGCTTCCATTAATTTTCCTGGAACCGAAGTTAAATTAACAGGTCTATAATTACTTCTGTCGCTCTTTAATCCTCCTTTTTGAATTGGGGGTCACATTTCCACATCTCTAGTCTAGTCCATGTGTACTTCCCCTGAGTTCAAGGATGCTCTCATAATTATGGCTAAGCGTTTGCTTACTTCCTTTGCTGCCTCCTTTAATATAACTGGATAGATTCCATCCACCCCAGGTGCCTTTCTTATGTTTATCTTCAACAATTTCTCCTCCACTTTTCTCTCAGTTATTGGGATGATTCAGATTGGCCCACTTGATGTTGGTTGTTCGACTGTTGATGATCCTGCTCAGATAGCTTAAAAACTGAATGAGTATTTTGTATCTACATATACCTGAACTGCTGTAAGGAAGGGGAGGACAGAAGTTTACTTAACTCTATCAGGGAGCTAAATGATTTTGTAATAATGGAGTGCAAATTGGAGGAGGAAATTGTTGAAGTTAAACATAAAAAAGGCACCTGGGGCAGATGGAATCTATTTAGTTATATTGAATGAGTCAGCAAGGGAAGTAAGAAAACTCTTAGCCATAATTATGCAAGCATCCTTAGATTCAGGGGGTGTCCCCATGGACTGGAGATGGGAAAATGTATCCCCAATTCACAAAGGGGTTCAAAGGGTAACACAAATAATTATAGACCTGTTAGTTTAACTTCTGTTCCAGGAAAATTAATGTAGGCACTGGTTAAAGAAGCACTGCAGGATCATCTAGACAAGACTTCAGTTATAGCTTGGACACAGCATGGTTTTGGTAAGGGAAAGTCTTGTCTGACCAATTTGCTCGGGTACTACGATGTGGTCACAAAGGACCTGGATGCAAAATATAATTTTTATATTTTATACTCGGATTTCAGGAAAACCTTTGATACTGTTGCACACGAAAGACTGCTGTACAAGTTGGAACTGTATGGCGTTAAGGGCAAGTTGCTGCAATGGATAAAGGAATGGTTGAGTGTGAGACCACGGAGAGTGGTATTAAATGAATACTGCTCTATATGGACTAATGTGGAGTCCCCCAGCGTTCAGTGCTGGACTCATTGTTTTGTGTATTTATTAATGATATCGATAAAAGTATATCAGGCTTAATGCCCAAGTTTACAGATGATACAAAGGTTGGCAGGTTGTTAATGATAGTAAAGACAGTATGCTACTGCAACAAGTGAATGTTAGGTAGATGGGCTGAGAAGTGGCAACTGAAGTTTAATATTGACAAATGAAAAGTACTGCATATGGGTTGCAGTAACCCAAGAGAAACGTACCGACTGTGTGGTACTACACTCAGGGAGGTAAATGAAAAAGACCTGGAGGTAATTGTGCAGTTGGATATGAAGTATATAGGAATTTTGCTAGAAGAGATAAGGAGGTGATTATAGCTTTGTATAAGGCAATGGTCAAGCCACACTTCGAGTACTGCGTACTGGTCTGGAGGTCTTATTTTAGGAAGGATCTAGTTGCTAGAACGAGTACAGAGAAGGGCAACAAGAGAGGCTTAAATTCTGTATCTTGAGACTAGGCACCTGTGCGGTGATCTGATTGAGGTGTACAAGAATTTGAATGGTTTGAGCAGGCTCAATGCTCATGGGATACTTCCACTTGCTGAAAGCAAGAACCTGAACGACATAGATTCAAATTGAGGAAAGATAGTTGTAGAATAGATGTGAGGAAGTTAGCCTTTAGCCAGCAGTTAGTTTATTGCTGGAACAGACTTACAACTGTTGTTGTGGAAGTTGATAGCTTAAATAAATTTAAGGCTTCCTCTGTAGGAAGATCAGTTGCTAGCAGAAAGGGGAAAAGAGTTTCTACGTATTGCCCAGACTGTATTCATCAGCCATTCGTCAGCTTAGTGTTTTGGACAACACCATAAATTGTAAAAATCGTATAATAAACAATTCTTAAATGATCAGCAGTTACTCGCTTATTTTTTCTCATAGCACTATGCAAATTTCTTCATGTGTCATCAGAGGCCACGCTTTTCAAAAAGAATTTAAATTTCCAAGAATCGTCAGTACTATACTGCCGACACAGCTCCCACTGAAATGGAGGGTGTCAGCAATATATATCTGACCTGGTGCCTGAAAAACATAGTGGCGTCAGACATATATGGCTGACATGACAGTCAACATGTTAATATCTTTGGAGATGCTACTGTAGGATCCAGCCCTATCCAACAAGGGTCATTTAACACTATTCTTGTGTTTGTTTGGCTTGTGCCGTGTTATAATGCATATATTGCCCACAGCACATGGGTTTTCTATATACACTCATTTTTATTCTGGGGCCATCTCTATACATCAAGGAAAGGGGAGGGTTCCATCCATTTCCATCTCCTGGGAAAACTGAAAAGGGGAGAAGCTATTAAGAAAACTGAGAATCTCACCCTCCATACAATGGCGAATGTATCATCGATATATCGTTTTCATGCATGCATGCATGGGGGAAACAGATCCATCAGAAATCTTAGACTGAAGCTCCTCTCCATGGCTAGGTTTGCTATAACAGCACTAATTGCAGAGCCCATCGCTGCATCATGAACCTGCTTATACATAGTGTTTTGAAATAACACGGTGGTACTGGAGAGATAGTTCTACCCCGATTTTGAGCCAGGTTCATGCAGCTCCTTCTAATCTCATCATTATCCAGAGGAAGGCACTTAGGGAGCTAAGACAGGACAAACAGCACTGTTGTTTTACCTGCAGACAAAGAGAGATCAACTGTGATCCTCAGTAAAGTGGATTACTGCAACCAATGCCTTGGAACTGTTGAACAATAGGACAACTATAAGGTTACCCGTCGGGATCCCTTGGTAGGATTGGAACGGCACGTCAACAAAATTCTGCAGGGTTGGTTGAATGCCGAGAAGATCTCCAATGCCACGGTTTGCCAGCTGTCTAGGTTTTATGGCCTACTGAAAATTCGTAAGGCGGGGATTCCATATAGGTCAGTTGTATCGTTTGTGGGCAGATCTACGCTTGCATTATCCAGATATCTAGGCCAAACTAATATCTCCTATCATAGGATGTTTTAACTTCACCATCAAAAACAGTGGTGACTTTGTGCAGTTTATACATGCCGAAGTCATTGAAGAGGGTGAGGCCATGGTGTCATTCGATGTGGTGTCTCTGTTTACATGCATTCCCATCAAGCACAGGGTGAAATGTGTGCACATGGCATGGAAGAGGGATGACACCTTCCTTAAGGGACAGGACTCCCTTGAGTATAGAAGATATTCTTAGCGGGGGTAGAACTATGTCTCTCCAGTGCCACCATATTATTTCAAAACACTGTATAAGCAGGTTCATGGCACAGTGAAGGGCTCTCCAATTAGTGCTGTTATAGCAAACCTAGCCATGGAGGAGCTCAAGCCTAAGATTTTTGACGGGTCTCTTTTCCCCATGCATGCATGGAAACGATACGTCATCGATACATTCACCATTGTGCAGAGGGAGAGGGAAACAGGATGAGGTTCTCAGTTTTCTTAATAGCTTCTCCCCTTTTATTCAGTTTACCTAGGAGGTGGAAATGGGTGGTACCCTTCCTTTCCTTGATGTGTTGATGTGTAGAGATGGCCTCAGAATAAAAACAAGTGTGTACAGAAAACCCATGTGCTGGGGGCAATATATGCATTATAATTGCTACTCTTTATATTTTATTTTATTTTATCTTATTTCTTTTATTGTACAAACGGTGTATTTTATTTTATCATCTTAATTTGATCCAGTCTTATACTATATTATTCCTATTTTAATAAAGTTTCAGTTATATGGTTGGTGTATTATTGTAGTTATTATGAATCGCTTCTTTTAATTCCTTGAATGCTTCCTTAGAATTTGCTGATAGTAACATCAACTGTCGGTCCCAATATATAGAATTTAAAAACTGTGATCACTGCCACTTAGTGGTTCCTTTATCTGCACATTTGTAATGCATGAATAATCACTCCTGATAATCAAATCAAGGGTATTACTCCCTCTTTTTGCCTGTCTAAATGTTACTATAGAAAACAGTCATCCAATAAATTCACAAAAGTCTTGCTAGTCTGCGAGTGGCCAACACAAGTTCCAGTCAATATCTGGAAAGTTAAAATCCCCTATTATAAGGCATATTGATTTACTGACTTGCTCTATTTCTCTGTACAGTTGTTCATTGTACTCATCATAGTTATTAAGCCTGTAACACACTCCTCCATTTTTGCTTCTCCAGTGCCTTATGTCACACCTAACTGATTCAACATTGCACTGCCTTAGATTTTATGTGCTTCTTAACTAAGAGCATAACTCTTCCCTCTCCTATCTTGTCTATCCTCTCTATATACGTTGCGCCCCCCCCCCATATTGAAATTCTGCATCACTTATATTTAAGTGACACAATGTCTCTGATATCCTGACAAGGTCTGGATTTGATCTTTTGACCAGCACTTCAAATTCATCAAATTTGAAGTGTTGTGTGATCATGTGGTATGGTAATACATATCACACGCTTGCTCAAGCATACCTTATAGAACTAACAACAAGATGATTCTGGAAAAAAAGTTTGTTGGTTTTTAGACTCATCAGGAACTTTAGCTATATTGAGCCTTTTTGTGCTATGTCTATATCATATGTAGGCTGAAAAACTCAAGAGTAATTTCTGGGGAAAAGCCTTACGCCCTCTGCCTGGTGACTGCAGCCCTATTTGGAGTATTGCCATTTTTGGTAAAACATTTGAGAATTTTGCTCAAAAGATTTATGATCATATATGATTTGAAAGGTCTGTCTTTGCAGACCAGCTTGGCTTTAAGTTGTTTTTATGATATATAAAATATTGATCTCTGTCATGTTCTGAAGGATTACTTTGGGAACAGATGTGCTATTGTAAGATATGGATACAATCATAAAATCTCTTTGGTGGATTGTTGTTATTCTCAGGAGTTGATCCTGGAACATCATTCTTGATCAATTTTTGGAGCTTGATTTGGAGAGCATTGATAAGGTTGTTTATGCAGATGATCTGTCTCCTTGTGTGTGGAGAGTCTAGAAAGTAGCATGAACAGAAAGCAGAAGCCTGTTTGGGCAGCTTGTTCAAGGGGACTAATCTGCAGAAGCATCCATCTCCAGATCCAAGACTGCAGCAGTGCTACTTAATGGCCAATTCATTTTGACAAGGCCACCATTTATGAGGCACAGAGATGTTCCTGTGAAGTACGTCACCCAGATTAAGTACTTTGGCTTGTTCCTAGGGGATAATTGGTCTTTTACTGGGCATGTTCGATATTTAAGGATACTATTAAGATCCTGTGCATCAAGTTGTGGAGGGTGGTTATGTACTGAGTGAAGCATAAAAGGGAGATCCCTTTATTTGCTTTACAACTGTGTTTTTGTGCCTATAGTTACTTATGCATCCTGGGCTTCATGAGCGGTCAAGAAATATCTTATGATTTCCCAGCCCAGACATGTCACATAGTGTCATATAACAATTCACTATTATCTCTAGTACATTGCCTGTTGGCTTGTTGATCATTGGAGCAGCTTTTGATGTATTGTGTGAGACAAGGTATTTTCATTGAGATATTCAGGCATCCAGTCATGCTAGTTGTGGTTGTGAAAAGGAGGACATAGTTTCCCATGAATATTCTGTCTGATAAGAGGCACATCGATGATGAGTTAGTTTCTATATGGGAGATTAGAATAACTCTGGGAAAGGAAGAGAAACTTATGTTTCCTGCCCTCTGTCTCAACTTTTGTCCATAGGCAAAGGCCAAGGATTCACTTTGCACTCAGTGTCAGTTTCCTCTTAACTGAACATGGTCTGAGGGTCTAGGCTTAATTGGCTGGGTCTGAGTGGAGAGATACCAAACTGCTCTCCGTGTTATGTGCTCTATCGTGACCTCTTTGCTGATGCCTTGGCCAGAGACTCTGGTTTTAATGAGGATAACCCAAGTGTTCTTTTTGGTTCCTGAAGGTAATTCTTATGTTCAAATAGATTTGTTAAAGCAGAATTTCTGTATTAGGAGAGCAAACTTGTTAGATGGTAGTGGCTCATCCGGGCACCTCCGTAGGCAGGTGGGCAGGAGCAGCAGTGCGTAGCACATGCTTCTTGATC
Organism: Mastigoproctus giganteus; assembly: GCF_048544385.1. Taxonomy (NCBI): domain Eukaryota; kingdom Metazoa; phylum Arthropoda; class Arachnida; order Uropygi; family Thelyphonidae; genus Mastigoproctus; species Mastigoproctus giganteus. The sequence continues at coordinate 41,021,845 of NC_143587.1, read as the reverse complement.
AGACCGGGGCTCGAGCCCATGATCACCAAATACGGAGGATGCGGAAAGGTCAGGAAATGGCCACCGCATATCCCCGGAGCAATATGGCCTTAGTTGCTAATGCTCCTAAAAACCAAACAACAACAACGACAAGTGGCTCACCTCCTTGGTGATAAAAATGATAATTCTGCAGCACTGGATGATTCAAGGTGTCATTCCCTGCTGCAGAAGTTATGCTCTCCTGTCATTAACCATTTTGAATATATTTGCTTTGTGACAAAATGTTGAATTGAATTTTTTATTTTATGTTTAATTATTGTGTTATTTGCATTTTACAATTACAATTCACAATTTTAAGTTCTATTTTTGGATAATATTTTTTGTACAGTTTATTTTCAGTCCTAATATGTCACCGAGGCCTACTACTGGAGTGTTAGACCTAAAATCTCCCTAAGTAAATTTCTGATTGAAGAGGACTTATGAAATTCCTGCAGTCTGGGGACCTGAAATAACTCTTCAAATGAGTTGTTTGTTTGTTAGTTATTTGGTTTTTAGGAGCATTAGCAACTAAGACTATTTCTCCGAGGATATGCGGTGGTCATTCCCTGACCTTTCCGCATCCTCCGTATTTGGTGGTCACGGGCTCGAACCCCGGTCTAATCAAGAAGCATGTGATTACACACTGCTGCTCCTGCCAACCTGGTCCAAATGAGTGACAAGTTGTGAAACCCCTAATGTCATCAGCGGACTTGAAATAAGGCTTAGCCCAAAGGTTACATATAGTCAACTATACCTTTATTTATGTGAAATATCTTTGCTAGATCATTGTCAGGAATCCACTAAAAACATTCAGATGCACTTCCACCTGCCTTGAACTGAGTTATAGCAGGAAACACTTAAAAAAAATTAAAACTGTATGTGTTACTTCATCCATCATGACATATTCAAAGATGTGTGCACTATATATGGTTTCCTGTTTATGACCTAAAAAATATAAAACTTTTGAAATTTTATTTATGGATGGAAATCCATAACTATTTTTTTAGTGATGATCCACAATACGAAAGGTATCAAAACCTATAGAACTATGACTAGACTGAAGATTGAGAAGCCAGAAGATAACCTATGGATGGTGGACATGAACTTCCCTTAGAAAACTCATGCCGCAGAAAATTGAGTGGCCATATGATAGTGAGTTGGATGAGTTTGTAAGTGAGGAATCATTAATTAACCTAGCTGCCCTCTTCTAGATAATCTAGGGGTTTAAGAGAAATTTTGTAGCAGTTACCTTAGTGTAAACAGTATTCCTTAGAACAGATTTGTGATTTAGAAGAAAGGTAATGCTGAGAGTGAATAATTTTGGAGGCATCACTCTTGATGTGGTAACAGTATTCCATGATTAGGCATATTGAGAATTTGTGCAGTCAGTAGTCATTTACAAGAACTGTAACACTGACAGCAAAAGAAAAAAAACCTAATTTTCTTCTATTGCTCTTGTTTAATATTCATTACTTAAATTTTGTTTTTTGAAAAGGATCATTAACTGGCTCTCTTTCCTCTGCCAGAACTAGTTCACTATATATCTTGCAAATGAAATGGAAAATGCCCATATTCTGTTAAAATCAAGCATTGTATTATTTAGTATAAACACTGCATTGTTATTTATCAGTCTTCACTTTTCATAGTTATGGTGTAGTAAAATTGCTATACAAACTTGCATCCATCTACCTTTCAACTAAAGTACATCACCCTTTATGTATATACCACAAGAATTCTGCTTATAGTTCTCCAGCAGCTTTCCATCCTTGTGTTGGGGGGGGAAACATTATAATTACCTCTTTTAAGTATTTATTTTTTTTATTTTAAAGTTATTTAGATGTTAACTTTTCTCTTGAGACTAATGCCACCTTGGATGACATGCATATTCTGTTTACACGGTTATCTTCTATAAAATTTCTGTAATATGGCAACTGATAATTCAAACTATCTTTATCTCCCATTTCCATTGTTTCCTCTTGAATCAAAATATTTTTACTAAAACTTTTAACTTTTACTGGTATGTATTAATAGTTTAAATCTCCCAAATTCCATATTATATTACATCTTGTGATAAGTAATTTTATGGTGCCGCCCAAAATCCCGACAGGCCAAAATCCCGATATACCGATTATATTTAAAAAACCAAAGTTAGGGTCCATATCTCAGAAACTGTTTTTGCAATAAAAAATGTTTTTTGTGTAATCGAAACAGTCACAAAAAAATTTAAATTTTATTTGAATACATGGAACATGTACATTGCAGTTATGTAAACAGTATATGATAATGTTAATGTTTTATGTCATATTAATGAATAAACAACACACACTTTTATATATATATATATGTTGTTGTTTGTTATTTGGTTTTTACGAGCATTAGCAACTAAGGCCATATTGCTCCGGGATATGCGATGGTCATTTCCCTGACCTTTCCGCATCCTCCATATTTCTCGAACCCCGGTCTAATCAAGAAGCGTGTGCTACGCACTGCTGCTCCTTCCCACCTGGCTACGGAGGTGCCCCATATATATATATATATATAAGATTGTGTTAAAATATTGAATAAAGTATGCATAAATGGATGTGAAAGTTCACAAAGTACCAGTAACTAGAAGGGTGAGGAAAGTAGAAAAAGAAGTGTAGTAGATTTGTGAAAGGTAAAAGAATGTTAATATCTAAAAGTTATGATGAATTACGAAAATTATGGGCTGAATTACGAAGCCAATAGAAAGTGGAAGAACTGTAGAGTAAAATTAGTACATCAAAATACTAATAAAATAAAAATAAAAATAAAATGCAAATAAAATGAAAGTGGTACGGCTGTCATCAGATATGGGGGAAGGGGGAACACTTTGAAAACAGTCGTACATAGGTAAGGGCAAATATCCTGCCGGCACCCATGGTCATGCCTAATGCACTTCTGTTTCAAAAAAATTCATGAAAGTACAGCTAATAAGAAATACCTGTATAATTACAGTTTTAGTTATGCTAATGATATTTGAGACAAATGTTATGCAGCTGCAAAAATATATTACTCTAAATTTTCATATTTTGAAAGTATTCTTATTTCAAGTTTTTTATCTTTAGCATTTCAATTCTATACCTATAATTATTGCTCAAATGCTCTATAGAAATACCAAAATTCGACTTGAAAAATTACTAATTAAATGCAATATAATAAAGTAAAATTAAGTCGTTTTTATTTGCTGATCATATATTAAAACTCTTTGTTTTTGTAACAGAAAACATGATCTTCAAATTGAGAGTTATTTGTCATTAAAATTTTTATATTCTTTCTATACAAAATTAATCTAATAAGGTAAATTTTTACTACTAAAAAACAAATAAATATATATAATTATAGTCATATTTTTACAATATAGTAGATACTGTCGGGATTTTCAGCTGTCGAGATTCTGGCTGTCAGGAATTTGGGCCAGACCCGCAATTTTAATTAATAAATCTCTGAAATTCAATTTTCCATATCATCCTGAGTTTAAAATTTGAAGCAAAGCATGATTATCCAGATTTGATGGATGTTATATCAAAACATATTGTTTATAAATTATGATTTTTACTTTTAGCATCAAAGATCATGGTACTATTATACAAGCCAATAAAGATAGTGCATCAGATTATATAACACTTCAGAAAAATCTTGGAGATTCTATAAAAGATCTGCAGGTGTTTCACAAAAGACCTGTTGGTGGTAAGGATTGTATTACGTTGAACAATAATATATTTCTGCTAACTTTAAATACCAGATTACCTCTTTCCCTATGATTTATTTCCATTTTTCTGAGCAATTTCTTAGTTATTAAGTATCACCATAGTGATACTTAATAACTGAGAGCAAAATGGAGGAGAAATTGTTGAATTTAAACATAAGAAAGGCACCTGGGGTAGATTGGATCTATCCAGTTATATTAAAGAAGGTGGCAAAGGAAGTAAGAAAACTCTTAGCCATAATTATGAGAGCATCCTAGACTCGGGGGAAGTCCCCACAGACTGGAGATGTGCAAATGTATCTCCAGTTCATAAAGGAGGATCAAAGTGTGACACGGGTAATTACAGACATGTTAGTTTGACTTCTGTTCCAGGGAAAATAAGAAGCATTTTGGGATTAAAGAAGCATTTTGGGATCATCTAGACAAGACAGCATAATAATACAGACACAGAATGGGTTTGTCTGACTAATTTGATTGGATACTATGATGTGGTCACAAAGCAATTGGATGCAAAAAATAATTTTTATATCATATACTTGGATTTCAGGAAAGCTTTTGATACTGTTGCACATGGAAGACTGCTATGAGTTGGAGCAGTATGGCGTTAAGGGCAAGTTGCTACGATGGACAAAAGGATGGTTGAGTGGGAGAAGGCAGAGAGTGGTAATGAATGGATACTGCTCTACGTGGACTAAAGTTATTAGTGGTGTCCCTCAGGGTTCGGTGTTGGGCCCATTGTTGTTTTGTATATTTATCAATGATATTGATGAGGGTATATCAGGCTTAATGTCCAAGTTTGCAGATGATACAAAGTTTGGCAGGGTTGTTAATAACAGTATGCTGCTGCAACAGGATCTGGAAAAGTTGGGTAGATGGGCTGAGAAGTGGCAACTGAAGTTTAACATTGACAAATGCAAAGCACTGAATATGGGTAGCAGTAACTCCAGAAAAATGTACCAACTGGGTGGTGTTACACTCAGAGTAGTGGAGAATGAAAGAGACCTGGGGGTAATTGTGCAGGCATACAGGCTGCCAGAATAGATCGTGGGGTCTTGCCAATGATATATTCAGGAATTTTGCAAGCAGGAATAAGGAGGTGATTATAAGCTTGTATAAGGCAATGGTCAGGCCACACCTTGAGTACAAGTCTGAAAACTTCCTTTTAGGAAGGATGTAGAGTTGCTAGAATGAGTACAGAGAAGGTCAACAAGACTGGTGAAGGAAATAAAGGGGTGCTCTTATGCAGAAAGGCTTAATTTCTGCAAATTGCAGCTTCTGAAGATTGAGGGGTATAAGGCCTTGAATGGATTGAGTAGGCTCAATGCTGATGGGATTCTTCCTCTTGCTCAGATTACAAACCTGAGGGGCCATAGATTCAAACTGAGGAAAGACAGTGTAGAATAGATGTGCGGAAGTTTGCCTTTATCCAGCAGGTAGTTGATTGCTGGAACAAACTTCCATCTGTTTGTTGTGGAAGTTGATAGCTTAAATAAATTCAAGGCAGAACTAGAGAAACATTTCGAATGAATGGCTCAGTGAAATGGGAAGTGTTTTTTTTTTTTTTTTTTGGCTGATGCTTTCTTTCTTGCATCATGTGCCTCTACTAATGCTAATAGTCTCTCTATTATATTAACTTTATAAAAATTTATTACTGGAGTTTGTTTTAAGCTACATAGAAGTTAGTATTGTTAAAATGACTAGTACCATTCTCTGGATATTTTTCAAACCCCACCGAACCATGTAACATGATGTACCTTTCAATAGACTCACTTTTCAACCATCTGGGGTAGGGGAACACTATTATACTGCAAATTGGTACGGCACACTTATGCAGGAATTAAGGTTTTATTTTCTGTGACATAAATTATGCTGCCTGAATTACTTTTCACTTTTATTTTTATTTAACAATTAAATTGAAATAAAATAATCATTAAATTAAAGAAAAATAAAACTAACCTAACACTACCCCTAGAAGTAGAAACACATAACTCCCTGCTCAAGGCGACATACCCTCAGGCCTACCAAAGGAGGACTACATCCACAATAACTGAAATTGAATTAAAATTATTCTGTTGTATAAGGCAATGGTTTGGTCACATCTTGAGTACTGCATTCAGTTCTGGAAGCCTCATTTTAGGGAAGATGTCAATCTGTTGAAACAAGTGCAAAGAAAAGCAACAAGATTAGTCAGGATCATTAATTCTGGTTATTATGATTTGGTTTTAAATTTTTACTGCATATTTGTATTTGGTTTTGACTTATCAGTTGGTGGAGTCACGTAGAAATTACTTTTTGTTTGTTACCTTTGTGCATTATAAACTTTGGAAGATGGTAGCATTAACATATATGTCATGCTTATATTTTTTGTTTGTTTATTACTTTCTGTGTTGTGTCTGAATCATATAGGGACATGTTGACACTTTTTTTGGAATTCCAAAAGGAATGACTGCTGTGGGATTCTTTTGGAACTCACAAAGTGCCAATTTATGCCGAAGAAGTGAACCTTTTGTGTTCCCTGAGTATATTTTACTTTGTGTTTTATCAATGCTTATTAACATATATGATATAAATAATAATGTAAATTAATAATTCTGTTTCTGTATATATATACACACACATATTGAAAAAGTAAAAATTAACTTAAATGAATAGTGAAAGAAAAGAATAAAGGAAGAAAGTGTAAAAATACAGTGAGACAAACATCAAAACATTTCTACCCACTTGTTGCCAGAATATAATGTAAATTAAAATAAAATTAAGAATGTATTAGCAAGCTAAGTACAGAATGAATATAAAGAAAACCAATACCATACCTATGGGAACAATTTTTTGTGGGGGGAGAGAGATATAGTCCTAAAATAGTTTACAATAAATTAGCTGATAGCCAGTGCATCAGATTTAAAGCCAATTAGAATAAATTTAGAGAGGTGCTCTAGGTTTTAACTTTTGTTTTTTTGTTCGAGAGTGCACCTATCTGGGCTGATAGATAAAAATTTTCATGCAGTAAATGAGACTAATTCTGAAAGTAGCTGCTTATAGTAGCAATAAATGAGACAGTAATTCTGAGAGTTAGCTGCCTTACATCAAAATGTCAGCCATGTATGCTGACATTTCCCAATTCTAGCACCACATTTAGTATTAATAGTGGTAAATGATGCAAGAAAAGCTTATACAGCTAGGGGGAAAGGAAAAAAGAAAACTTCCCCCATCACCTACCCAATCCGTGTAAAAGTTTGTCTACTTCTTTGAATTTATTCAAGCTAACCACCTACATGACCAGATGGAAGTTTATTCTAACAATAAACCATCTGCTAGCTGAAGGCAAATATCCGAACATCTATTCTGCAATAATCTTTCTCCAATTTGTTATCAAAAAATGGGAGCTGAATGATTTTGTGATAACAAAATTATTCAGCTCCCATTCCAAAAAGAAGGAAGGAAATAAATCACATTGAACCATTGTCTCTTCCTTCCAATTTAAAAACTATCTGAGACCACTGAGTCATCTTTACAAAAGCAAAAAATCTTCCTCTTGCCTTTGACAGTAATATCTTTAAGTAACTCCTACATCAATACAATATGGTCACTGCCACAATACTGAATGCAGAGTCTTAATATCTGCAGTGTTTTAATACATGTAGGATCACTGCTAATAATCAGATCAAGAGTACTGCCTTCTCTTATTGCCTCTAACTTGCTGGTATAGAAAACAGTTATCTAGTAAATCCACAAAAGTTTTGCTACTGTGTGAATTAAGTATGAGCTATGCATTTTTTTGTGGCAGCATATAGATTTGATCTCACATCGTGGGCCACATATGTTATACTATGATAACACATCTCTTGACATTGTCATCTTATCAACCACCTTGCTCGTGATTGATGTGGAATTTGCAGAACCTAGAGGAATGTCAGTAATGAACACCTTTTTTCAAGAAAGGGTGAACAGAAAGTGGACATGGAAGAACTCAAATGGATTAACAGCTAATGAAATTGACTTCATCCTCATTAACAGAAGACATATTGTGAACAATGTTACTGTCCTCAACAAGGTAAATGTTGGAAGTGATCACAGAATGGTAAGATGCACACTTGGTATGGATGTAAGAAAAGAAAGGAAAAAAACTGACTCGAGTAAATAATATGAAGGTCTTTGAGATAACAGAAGAGGAGAAAAAACAGTATGTACTGGAACTTAAGAACAAGTTTGCGGTTCTGCAGCCATCCTTTTATCCATGTAGCGACTTGCCCTTAAAGCCATGCTGCTCAGATTTGTACAGTAGTCTTCCATGTGTCACAGTAACAAAAGCTTTCCTGAAATCTAAGTAATATGATATCAAAATTATTCTTTGCTTCCAATTTCTTTGTCACCACATCATAGTATCCAATCAAATTTGTCAGACAAGACTTCACCTTAACAACCCATGCTGTGTCTGAACTATAACTGCAGCTTTGTCTAGATGATCCTGCTTTGCTTCCTTAACCAGTGACTTCATTATTTTCCGTGGAACAGAAGTCAAAACTAACAGATCTGTAATTACTCTTGTCACCCTTTGATCCCTCTTTGTGAATTAGGGACACACTTGCACATCTCCAGTCCATGGGGACCTCCCCAGAGTCCAAGGTAGCTTTCATAATTATGGCTAAGGGTTTGCTTACTTCCATTGCTGCCTCCTTTAATGTAACTCGATAGATCCCATCTGCTCAAAGTGCCTTCCCTATGTTTAACTTCAACAATTTCTCCTCCACTTTGCTCTCAGTTATTACAAAATCATGTAGCTCTCTATTACAGTTTAATAAATTTCTGGCATTTCCCTCCTTGAATAACTCCACATGTGTGAATGTAGATGCAAAATGCAGGGTAATGGTATGAAGACAAATTAGTTTTGTGTAAACAAAAGTAGTTTATGTAGCTACAACATCAAGTGCACTCTGAAAAACATCTTTCTCAATGATGAGTTGTTAAATTAACAAAAGAATAAAAGGTTTTTCTAAGTTATTATTATTATTATTAGCCATATGGTGAAAGGCTTATGGCTATATTATTAGCCATAAGCCTGAAGCTTTTGCTGCACTGGCCAAAAAAAAAAAAAAAAAAAACCCTCAAAGAGAGAAAACAAGAGTGAGAGATAGAAGGGAATCACCAATAAAGAGAAGAATGATGATATCCAGCTCAGGACCCTGGGTGTGCCAAGCCCATATTCACCATATGTGAGCCTCTACATGCACTCCCTCGCTCTTCACAGGAATAAGGTCAGTTGCAATTGCTACCCCAGTGCAAAGAATCTTTTGCCACCACATGTGGCAATCTATTTTTTGTACCATTTTATCTGAGCTAATGTCTTTTTTCGAACTTGTCTTTAAATTAATTTAAAATTTGTATATTAAATCTCATCTAGTAGTGTTAAGGTGACAAAACATAAACAGATGGAATTAAGCCCTGAAATTAAACTAAAAATTATACAAGAGACTGATAGAATGGAAACAAGCAAAATGGACATTGCAGGGGAATACAACATCCCTTTACCTACTTCATATACAATACTGAAAAACCGAAAAAGACTTGAAGAAGTGCTTGACACTGGAGCAGCGATGAAAAACAGGAAAAAGAATTTGTGGTGCAAAACATGGGGAACATGAAACAAAACTTTTCAAGTGGTACCAAAAATGCGTGCTCTAATTTGCCAATATCAGGTCCAATTTTTCAAGAAAAGGCAAATTATCTAACTCAGCAACATGGAATTAGTGACTTCAAATGCTTCGGTGGCTGGCTCTAAAGATTTAAAGACAGAAATAACTTGGTTTCGTGAAATGTTTGGGATGAGTTTCTTTTTCTGGATTAGTCGCCAAAGAAACAGCTACAGACTGGTTGTGTTCTGTACAGTCCATTCTTGAAAAATATGAGGCAAAGGATATTTTTATAATCTTGATGAGACAGGTTTATTTGTAATTTGCTGCCAAACAAAATAAATATTTGCTGTTCGAGGAGAGTCTTGTCATGGTGGAAAATTTAGTAAACAAAGACTCACTGTTCTGTTATGCTGCGATTCATATGGCAGTACAAAACCACACCCACTTGTGATTGGTGTTTTCTAAGCCAAGATGTTTTATAGCAATTAAACAACTTCCCTGTGATTATGAGGCCAATAGAAGTGCTTGGCTTATGGTCAAAAATTTTCAGTCTTGGTTATCAAAAATGGACAGAAGAATGGCTTCAGAAAAAACTAACCATTTGATGATTATAGATTCTAACCATTTGATGATTATTTCATCAGAATGTTGTACGGCACATTCTGATGAAACACTTAAGTTGACAAATATAAGGCAGTTGTTTTTATCCCCCCCCACACTAAATACCACCACTTTAATGCAACCACTGGATCACGGCATTATTTTTAACCTTAAGAGATCATACAGAGCCCGCCTGATAAGGTACTTGATCTGCAACATAGAAGGAGGGAACAATTTGCAGCCAAATTGGAATATCTTGGATGCTATCCATAATCTTGTTATTGCTTGGGACAGTATTGCAACAATTGTAATAATCAACAGCTTAAGAAAGAGTGGCTTTGGAGAGAATATCATCAAAAAACATGGCCCAGCAGACGAATGAGATAGCAACATTGAGGAATGTTAGAATTTGAAGGAGCATATGGATTTGACGGCAAATTTGAAGAGTTTGTGAAGGTGGATGATGAAATTGCTACCACTGCAACGCCAACACCAGAAGAGCTGCCGAGCACCAAACAAAATGATGAGTTTTTGTTACCAGCAAAAGTGAAGAAGTGCACACACACTGCCATCTAAAAAAGATTCCCAAAATGCATTGAACATAATAGAGAATGTGTGTTTGCCGCAGTAACGTTGATAAAGAAACATCTATTGCATTTGATAATGTCTGTGCTGTAGTTAAAAATGCATATAGGACAAAAACTGTGCAAACAACATTGGAACCAACATTGGAGTCTTTCTTTAATTTATTAAAAAGTTAGTGGTTTTTATGTCTCCTTTTATATTAAAATCGTAATTCTTTTTACTGTGATACTAAAATATTGTATATATCAAAATATATACTGTACAATATTTTCATTTCCGTTAATTGCTTTTGTCTTAGTTTATCTTACAAATAAAATAAAATCTTTACAAAATATGTTATTTCTATTACTGTATTGTTACATAAGACTTTTAATTTTATTTTATTAATTTATTTTTGTTATTATTATTATTCTTAGATATATAGTGTGTACCACAAAAAAAAGGGGGAACTCGTTATTACAAAACGTAAAAATGTAGGTACTTTGAACTTTGTATTAACAAGATTCGACTATATAAAATCAACATAAAAATAAAAAAATCTGTGAGAATCAGCAAAAATTTATAAAAGAAGTAAAAAAAAGTTTGAAATTATTAATTTAGAATCATATCTATTTTAATTTATCTTCCTAGATGAAAATCCATGTGGACAGATGAATGGCAGATGTCAACAAGAGCTATGCTTGTATTTGGGTAACTCAAATTATAAATGTGTGTGCGCCCATGGCAGAATTTCTGACGATGGACACACTTGTGAAGGTAGGTGATCTTTAAATGAAGTTAATTAGCATTAGCAGAGGCATACGATGCAAGAAAGCAAGCTTATGCAGCATCAACAACAAAAAAAAAAAAAAAAAAAAACTCCCATTTCACCCCTCCATTTGTTCGAAATGCCAGTCGAGCTCAGCTGTAAATTTATTTAGGCTATCAACTTCCACAACAAAAATGGAAGTCTGTTCCACCAATCAACCACCCTGGCTAAAGGCAAATTTCCACACATCTATTCTACTACTGTCTTTCCTCAATTTGAATCTATGCCCCCTCAGGTTCTTAATCTGATCAAGAGGAAGAATCCCATCAGCATTCAGCTTGCTGAACCCATTCAAGGCCTTATACACCTCAATCAGATCACCTCGCAGGTGCCTACTCTCCAGGCGCTGCAATTTGCAGAACTTAAGCCTTTCTTGCTAAGAGCACTCCCTTTGTTCCCATCACCAATCTTGTTGCCCTTCTTTGTACTCATTCTAGCAACTCTACATCCTTCCTGAAATGAGGCCTCCAGACCTGTACACAGTACTCTAGGTGTGGCCTGACCATTGCCTTGTACAACGGAATAATCACTTCCCTGTCCCCACTAACAAAATTCCTATATATCATTGACAAGACTCCATGACCTGCACTGATAGCCCTTCTGCACTGCTTATCAAACTTCATATTTAACTGCACAATTACCCCCAGGTCTTTTTCACTTTCCACTTCCCTGAGTGTAGTGCCACACAGTTTGTACATTTCTGTTGGGTTATTGCCACCCATATGTAGTACTTTGCATTTGTCAATGTTAAACTTCAGTTGCCACTTCTCAGCCTATTTGCCCAACTTATCTATATCCAGTTGGAGTAGCATACTGTCTTTACTATCGTTAATAACCCTGCCAACCTTTGTATCATCTGCAAACTTCGATACTAAGCCTGATATACCTTCATCAATATCATTGACGAATACACTAAACAACAGTGGGCCCAGCACTGAACCCTGGGGAACTCTGCTAATACGTTTGTCCACAAAGAGCAGTATCCATTGATTACCACTCTCTGTCGTCTCCCCCTCAACCATCCCTTTATCCATTGTAGCAACCTACCTTTAATGCCATACCTTTCCAATTTGTACAGCAGTCTTCTATGCGCAACCGTATCAAAATCTTTCCTGAAATCCAAGTATATGATATCAAAATTATTTTTGACATTCAGTTCCTTTGTGACCACATCATAGTATCCAATCAAATTGGTCAGACAAGACCTCCCCTTTAACAAACCCATGCTGTGGCTTAACTATTACTGCAGTCTTGTCTAGATGATCCTGCAATGCTTCTTTAACCGGTGACTCCATTATTTTTCCCGGAACAAGTTAAACTAACAGGTCTGTAGTTACTTGTATCACCTTTTGAACCCCCTTTGTGAATTGTTGATACATTTGCACACCTCCAGTCCATGAGGACCTCCCCTCAGTTCAAGGAGCTCTCATAATTATGGCTTAGGGTTTTCTTACTTCCTTTGCTGCCTCCTTTAATATAACTGGACAGATCCCATCCACCGCAGGTGCCTTCCTTATGTTTAACTTCAACAATTTCTCCTCCACTTTGCTCTCAGTTATTACAAAATCACTTAACTCCCTGTAGAGTTTGACAGACTTTTGGCATTCCCCTCATTGAATAACTCCTCGTGTGAATATAGATTCAAAATACTCATTCAGTTTATCAGCTACCTGAGCATGATTATCAAAAGTAAACCCATCTATGTTAAGTGGTCCAATCTGATTCATCCCTTTCCTTCTAGGGTTTACATAAGTAAAGAACTTTTTGCTGTTTTTCTTTGCATCCTTTGCCAAAGATTTTCGTAATCTGCCTTCGCCTGCCTAACCTCTTTTGTGACTTGAATACAGACAAGCTTATATCTGCCATAGGCTTCTGTGTGACCTGATAATTTATATGCAGCAACCGATATATTTTTCTTCTCTGCCAAAGCCTCATTAATTCATCTGACATCCATTTAGGCCTGAACCTCAAACAGTATTTCTTAATTGGAATGAAAGCATAGTAGCTTCCAAGATTAAGTCCCTGAAGGCTTCTCATTTAGAATTCAATGTTGGTAACAACATCAGTTGATCCCACTGTACAGAATTTAGAAATTGTCTGGGACCTCTGTAGTTACCTTTACAAAAGCAAAAGCCCTTCACTTTAGCCTTGGTGATAGTTATATCTTTAAATAATTCCCATATCAGTACATTGTGATCACTGTCATCCAGTGGTTCCTTTATCTGCAAATTCTTAATGCATGAATAATCACTGCTGATAATTTAATCAAAGATATTACTCCCTCTGTTTGCCTCTCGAACATGCTGCTGTAGAAAAGTCATCCATTAAATCCAAAAACGTCTTGCTAGTGTAAAATTGACCAATCCACAAGTTCCTGTCAATATCTAGAAAGTTAAAATCCACCATTATAAGACATTCATATTTACTGGCCTTCTCTATTTTTCTGCACAATTGCTCATTATACTCATCAGATTCATTAGGCCTATAACACACCCCTACTCTAATTTTTCCTTTCCCAGTGCTTATGTAACACCAAACAGACTCAACATTGCATTGTCCACCAACATCAGTTGGATGCACTTCCTTAGATATTATGTGTTTCTTAACTAACAGCATAATCCCTCCTCCCTTCCTATCCTTTCTGTACACAGTGTACTCCCCAAATTCCAATTCTGCACTGCTTATATATGTGTGACACCACATCTCTGATAGCCGACCGGGCTAGCCGAGTGGGTAAAGTACCTGCCCGGCAACCCAAGGTCGCGGGTTCGATTCCCGCCTCGGGCTTGGATCAAAGTACTGCAAAAACCTTGGGAGGTGCAATATGGCCATAGAAGCCGATGCGCCAACAACTACCAAATCAAAAAAAAAAAAAAAAAAAAAAAAAAAACATCTCTGATATCCCAAAAATATCTGCCTTTGATGTCATGACTAGCTCTTCAAGCTCATCAAATTTATTAACTATATTCCTAGCATTGGTGTACTGCACCTGTTTCTACTTTTAGTTACCCTAACACAGGCCATGTATTTATTTGTTCCGCTATGACTCCCAACAGTCCTGGAAATCTCCATTGCCTTTCCATGCTGCTGCTCATTATAATAGAAGCAGTGCAAGAATCACTTTTGCCTCTGCCTGCGACCACTGTTAACCTTTTAGTCTGTGTATTCCCCCCCCCCCCCAAGCTAGCAGCAGTTAGCAGTTTTCTGACCCACCTAACACTGCCTCGATAGCATCAACAAATATTCTTGCACCCTTTCTGTTTTGGTGTACCCCCATCCGTGTAGAAGCAGTCTCTCCTGTGAACAACCACAGACCAGGCTGAAAAAAAAGTTATGCTGAAAGAGACCTGAGTTTCATTTACTAATTAGTTTATTTTACTCATTCAGTTTACTTTAAAAAATAAAAAAATGGAAATTTGTTTTTTGTTACATCTGAAAAAGTTATATCCTCCCCCAACCCTTAAGGAAATATGCTCATGCAGTTTGGAAACCCCTGCACATTTTTAACAATCTTCAAAAAATGTCACCAGGTTAATATAAACTTAATTGCATGAAAACATTTCTTTTATATTAAATACTAAATTTTAAAAATCTCTCTCTCTCAGCTTCATATAATTTTATCATATCAGAAGTTTTTATCATTTCTCTGATATCAGTTCTGAATAAGTCTAGATAAGAATTTTCTCAACATATGCCATCACTCCATCTGTATAAGATTGGTAAGGTAGCCATGGATTAAAAGCTGTGTTTTTCTCTAAAGAACTGGTCTAATTTTCTGCGTATTGCACATGCATGTACTTAGGTATATATACATTATACACAGTAAAACTTGCTTGTTTAAAAATATGGAATAGATGGTTGGTTTTGAATGTATTGGTCAAGTCTTGTACTCTGTTGTAAGTAAACTGTTAGTGCTTTACAAGTATTTATAGCAAAGACCTAGCAATTGTCACACATCTTGCATTTAAAGCTGTTGCTAGCAGACATTGGAATGCTGAAACTATGGATCCAGATTTTAGAAACTTCTGAAATTATAGAAAATCGTCAGGTTGTAATTCACTTGATGAGACCAAATCTAACACTATTTAGTCTGACTCAAACATACAAAGGATTGTACATGATTTGTGCAATCAGATATTTGGTGAGGAAAGGAGAACTTAGTTTATGCAAAAGCTTTTTGTTTGTAGTTTTATAATATTCATTTGACAATATAATTTGGGTATCAAATTTGGGTATCAAATTTATTTGGTAATAAATTTGATACCCAAGATTCATAATTATCATCTTTCTGCAAAATCCATGCATTATGCTTTGAATAATCACCAAACGTCTAGTTCTAGTACCTTGTAGCTTTGTATCAATTACATATCTTTTGAGAAGTTTCTTTATTTGAGCCCCAATGAAAATTACTTCTTACAGTTTTGCATCTGCTAAATTGGGAAACGCTTCCCTTAGGTAGCAGAATCCCCTTCCTTCTTTATCCATGGCCTTAACACAATTCTTTATTAATCCAAAGTTATATGCAAAGGTGGAAGAAGATCCTTTTTTGATTCAACCAGTTTAACATATTTTATATTACTTCTCCCTGGTAAAAATTCCTCTCTCTTTTTCCAGTGATGCACAATATGAAGTGTCTCTGTTGCTCCTCTGTCCTACAAACAGAAAATAATGGTATTTTGTGAAACCTCCCTATAAACTAGTGAGTAATCTAGTTATCTTAAGATCATCATAGATGCACCACGCAAAATCATGGTACTTTATTGTACTCAGGATCTTTGACATATTTTCTTTAAAGCCAACAACACAAATTAGAGGAACTGATGAGATGCATTTCCGTTTTGCAGCAAAACTGCTTTTAAACTTATCTTTGAGCCACCAATAAATGGTTACCACTTCAATTAATTTTAGTTATTTTAATTTAGTTACTATAATTTTAATTTTTTTTCACTGTAATTTTAGTTATTGCTTCAAGTAACTTCTGCTGTTGTAACTTAGGACCAAAGTGTTTTGCTTGCCCTTTAAATAAGTTTAAATCACAAACGGAGTCGTTCAGCACATCTCGCTTTAATTAAGTGTGGCACGTTATAATTTTCTGGTTGGTAGTCCAGATCTGCTGAAGTGCACCGTCCAACAGAGTCTGCAACACAAGAACCCTTGATATTTTCATAATTGCTAGTTCTTTTATTCCAAGATTTGGAGGTGATCTGGTAAAGGCAAGTCTTCATTTTGTGGAACACAACTTATTTCAGATGATACATTAAGATATTTGATGCTGCTCTTGTCTTTTCTGTACATCCCTGATATTTTTGCCGTTCAGAAATAGCAATTGTCAATGTGATTGTGCAGTTCTTTCCATACCATAGGAACAGCAAAAGGCATACTTTTAATTCTCACAGTTAGTCACATTCTCAGATTTGTGCTTGCATGTAATATAGTTCATACGTTTTGGCCTTATCATAGATTTGCAAACAAAGCACAAAGAATATGCACATTTAGTAATTCAGTAGATTTTCTTTCTCTGAGATTTTATTGTAAACCATCCACCCACATAGCAGAAATTGTCAGGGTGATTCAGACACTTCTTTGCTTCTGCTTAAAATTTTTAAGAATACAATGCTAAGCAAAACACAAGAAACAAACACTACGCAATTGATGTACTCGCACTTCAATTGTCTTTCCAGTACTAAAAGAGAGGTGGCAGGTAGATAGAAAAGGCTGAACATGTTATTACTTCTACCCTCCCCAACATTACTGCCATCTATGAGCACATGCAAACATTATTATTATTTTCAAGTAATAGAAAACATCAGTGTCATATCTACTTTATTTGTAGAAATACAAATTGTAGTTAGATTTACCTCAGTTATAGTAAGATAAGCATATTATGGGTAAACACAAAAACGTGTATATTTAGAAATTGTGAAATTATGTAAAATTTTAAAAATTATTTTTGAAATCTACACATAAAAATTGACTGCAAACAGCTGATTTATTAGAGGATGGAGATAAAAATCACGTTGGCCAGTAAAATAGATCATGAATTGGGTTATGTAAAACCTAATTTAAAACATGGCTTTCAGTTGCAAAGGATTAACTGTTTTGGTTAATCCTTTCAGTGGTATTTGCTGATAATATGTGGATGATATAAACAAGATATCTTGTTTATATTAGCCATGTTTTGTGAATAAACAAAACAGAATCTATATTGGTGTCTGTTAATTAGATGGGCGATTTGCTTCAGGGTTAAAATTGGCTGCTATTAGATCTCTTTATTTTCTTTCTGCATGATAGTATAAAAATAGCACAGACTGAGAGAGAGAGAGGGAGAGAGAGAATCTCGAAGTAGCTGTTTTAAAAACATTCGGAGAAATACAATAATGAATAGAAGGCTTATTAAGATCATTCCATATTCAATTAATATTTTTCTAGACAAACTCAAGAGTCCCATTGAGTGTAGATTAGTGGAGGATGCCTAAATCATATATTGGGCTGGTAATCGTAGTAAAGGATTTTTTAGAATTAGTTGACATTCTTTGTTAGTTGAATGAATTTTCCCTTTTTGTATAGATTTAGAGTGAGTACTTGCAGTGTGTTTTTTTTTTTTGTTTTTTTTTTTTTTGTATCATATCTTAGTATTCTATAATTTATTATTGCAGTTGCTTGGGGTTAAAAATATTTTACTTTTTTTTTTCCTTCTGTTTCAGCATATGATGCATTTGTGATATTTTCAAGAGTTCTGAAGATTGACAGTATTCACATATTTGACGAAAACAACTTGAATTCTCCATATCCAAGTATTTCAAATAAAGAGTATATGCGTAATGTAATAGGGCTATCTTTTGACTATGCTGGCCAGCGAATTTTCTATTCAGACATACAACGTGGTAGTATTAACAGTGTGTTTTTCAGTGGGAGTAATCATTCAGTAATAGTTGAAAGTATGTATTATTATTTTTTATTATCTTCACTAGTCAGAAACAGTCATAATGGAGCAAGAGGAAAAAAGGAAAATATCTTTAGGCATTGATTATATCAGCCTTGCAGACTGCCATAACAACCTAGCTGTAGTTCTGAGAAAATAAAAAACTCTTATCCATTCATTTTTACTTATTTTCATGGAACAACTGCCATGTCCTCTAATTTTATATGCTTAAACATATTTTCCTTTTTAATTTCTCCCTCATAGCATTTTTCAGTCTGATAATTTTTCATAATTGTATGCACTTTTTAATATGTATAAATATATGTTGAGAAATTATATTTAGTGTTTAAAATGAAATTTAAAAAACCTCATTATTTAAAAATGAATTTCCATCCCTCTACATGGCTAAAAGTGGTGATCAGTGATGCCGATATTGAGAAATCTGGTGCTATTCTGAACAAATAATACTAAACTCAGTACTTATATGGTAGCTGCATACAAAGAGAAAGATGATTTACAGTATTTTTATGGTACGACTCCAGTCCAATTGAAAACAAAAAATGACTAAACTTTCCTCAGCAATTTGTTTGTTTTTAGTATCACACACTACACCACCCTAAACATATTATAATATTAGTAAGTATTAGAATACTATCTGTGATGTATGTTAAGAGATGTTTCAGCTGTCACTTTAGTTTTATTTTACAAAAGTGAAATTTTAAAAAATATATTTTTCCTGGTCGAATTTGATTCCCATGGATAAAAATTATAATTGAAGACTTTGATACTGAACTAATTAGCTATGCTGAACAGATAGTGATATACTCAGTTCTTAAGCAGCTGTGTACAAGGAGAAAACAAGTTTATCCTCTACACTAAATGGTACAGTTTAAGACAGAATTAACTTATGAGTAGTACAGTGATAACTACTAAGCATGAAGGGATAAATAGTAATTACAATTGCTATTCTCTAACACAGCAAAGAGGCCTGCCTGGCTTCGAATCCCATCATGATTGGAGGCTCTCTCTCTCTCTTTTTGGATATACAGCAGGCCCTCATTGTAACGCGGTTTGCTTTACGCTGATTCACTATAACGCTCTTTTACAAATTGCATTTTTGGCATATTTAACGAAATTGTTTCATTTGATGGAGTCGATAGCGTGAAAATGAAGAGCAAAATAGCATAAAAACATTTCCCACACCGACTTGAGAAATTTTCCCATGCTCAGTGAAATTTTCTCACACACTAATTTAATTGCAGTACAGTGACTTGTTACGTAGTTCCAAGATCAATATTTTAGAAAATGATCAAGTATATTTCTTGTAATATTTGCGTTATATGCATTTATCCGAAGTCTAGTCATCACTCAGTACAATATTAGACATCGTGCGTAATGGACAGTTTACTCGAACATTGTATCATAATTAATGCAACCAATGCAGTTACATTTTCGAAGAGTTAAAATAATGGCTGATAAGAATGACAAAGCAACGTCTGGACGCAGTACGAAGACTACAAATGTAAGAAAAAGACTGAATTTGAAAATTAAATTAGCTGTTTTGAAGTAAATTGATTCTGGTCAACGACAAGCGGATGTGTGCGATAATTTAGGACTGCCAGTCCTAAATTATGGCACACATCAACTGCCACAAATTATGGCAGTTCAACTGTAAGAAAAATGATAAAAAATAAAGAATTCATTTTAGCAGTGGGAAAGACAGCTGTTCCAATGCAAACAACTAGGGCTGGGCTATTAGGATTGAAATGGAGAGACTTTAACTAATATTATTGAAGATAATATCCTGTGCAGAATTCAGTTAAGTTAAATTTTATAAAAAAAAAAAAAAACAAAAAAAAAAAGAGAGAGAGAGAGAGAGAGAGCCTATACGATGAGCTGAAGAAAATTCACCTAAAAAAAAAAAATGTGGAACCATTAAAAACTAGTAAGGGCTGGTTGAATTTAAAACAGTATTTAAAATCCAGGGAGAAGCCGCAAGTGCAGTTCAAGGAGTTGAAGGAGTTATACTTCTCAACAAGTTTTTAACATAGATGAAGCAGGACTTTTTTGGAAACGAATGCCTAAAAGAAGTTTCATATTGAAAGAAGAAAAAACATGCTAGGTTTCAAAGCGGTGAAGGATCGGTTGGCTTTATTGTTGGGGGAGTGGTAACGCTGTGGGGATTTAAAATTAAAACCCCTCTTAGTTTACCAAACTACAGGGCCAAACTACAACCCAAAATCAACACATTTTTCATGATTAAATTCATTAATTAAATTAAATAAATTTAGATCAATTAAATTCATGATTTTAAAAAAAATGTTCGTTATGTCATGATTTTAATTGAAATTTTAAGTTTAATTTTGATCCATAATTAGTTACCACATAATTATATATGTGTGTAATGCAGAATATTCTATATGTACAAATATTTGAATATTAAATATTTTGACCGACATTTGTGCATCTTTTCACTACTGTGGCACCAACCGCAACTCACAAATACATATGTTACCTTATGGGAATGCAGCGCTCACTTAGCTCTCTTTTTTCCGGAACAAATTATCAGCGTTAAGCGGGGGTCATCTGTAGTTCATTGAGACCTTTAGTTTAAAAGAAAACACATTTTAGCCAAATAGTTCTTCAATAGTAGATTAATATATTTTCTGAATGTTTGGCTATTACTTAAACATTAAATTTCTATACATTAAAATAATTTTCTTCCTAATGATATTTATTCAGCCAATGGGAGAAGAGATTCGGATTATGTGGTAATACGTAACAAATGCAAAAAATATGTAACAGAAGCTTGTTTTACTGTGTTTAAGCATGATCATGCTCTATGTTTATCTAACATGACCACGCGGTACCATTCTTGATTTCCATATGTAACGTATTTATTTAAATAAACTAAATGCACAAGGCATAATATTTTAAGATTATATATCTATGTAATATCTGTGTAGATACACCATAGACAACTCTTTTTAAGAAAAACTACAGTCATAGTGTGAATGGCACCCACTGATGAAAAACCAACTAGCCTTGAAACAGTGCTACCTGGGTGGTGGTGCCCACTGAGAATAAGTGACAATAGTCTTCTTTATTAGTGAAGCGTTACTTTTTCGAGGTAATGCGATACATGGTAACTCATTGTGAAGGATGAGCACAATACGAGATACAGATGAAATGATGCCTTTCATGCTACGATCATAGTTTTTCTTTAAGAGTTGTCTATGGTATCTACACTGATATTATATAGATATAGGAACATATTCATAGCTGAGGAAGAGACACACACACGCAGAGTCGAAAGCTTCTGTAAGTATTTTATTTTATCAAAAGAAGTGAACAGGGGGCGAAGCCCCCCTAGTTATTATTATTATTTGCTGCACCATCCAGTAAAAGAGAAATTTTAAAAAATATTAAAATAAAATAAACTACCCATGTTATTTTTTCCTCACATAGGTACCTATCCAGCTGAACTTTGAATTTTCCTAAGTTGTCAACCTCAAAACCATAAAAACAACTTATTCCATTAATTAACAACTCAATGGCTAAAAGAGAACTTCTGACAATCCGGTCTGAACCTCTTGCCCCTTAATTTGAATTTATAGTCTCTAGTTCTGATATCATTTATAACTGTTAAAAATTTTCTTCATTAATTTTACTGTCCTCCTCTCAGAGCCCCTACAGACCTCATCCAGGTTGCTTATGAGATGCATAATTAAGAAGCTCTAAAGCCCATATATTCAAAGTCTCCTTGTATACAAGGGATGTTTGAAAAGTTTGTGGCCTGAATATGAAGAATTTATTTGGGGATTATGGTAACATGTTACTTAGTCCTCTCTGGAGAATACACTTTTGACACCAGTGCTGCAATGCATTGATTTCAGCTGCAAAGAAAATTTACTGTTGGGTCTCCAAGAATACATCCACTGCAGCAGTGACTTCACTGTCAGTAAGAAAATGGATGCCAGCCAGGTATTTTTTTCTGGTATCTGATGAATATGGGGATGTTTCAAGATTTATAAGCTGCACTAATGCAGTGCTGCCATAGTAGTGACAGACTTGATCAGGAGCATTGTCCTGTTGGAACAAGACTCCTTTGTTGAGTCTTGGTTTTCCTTGGTGTTTGTCTTTGATGTTTTCACACAAATGCCTCCTAGGGTCTGCATGATATGCCCCTGTGTTGCCAAAGGAATCGACTTAGCATTTAGCATTAGTAGAGGCATTTGATGCAAGAAAGCAAGCTTATGCAGCATCAGCCAAAAAATAAAATAAAATAAAATAAAAATATATAATAATAATAAATAAATAAATAAAAAATAACCACATCCACTTCACCCCTCTGTTCGTTCGAAATACCTGTCCAGCTGAGACTTGCTTTCTTTGGACAGGAAGAAGAGCTGCAGTTCCATTGTTTGGGCTGCTTCTTTGCCTCTGGCTGAAGGTGATGGACCCATGTCTCATCCCACATATCCTGCAAACTTTGTAAGGAAGTTTGCTGGATATGCTTAAAAACTATGCAAATGTTCACTTGACTTGACAGCTTTTTTTTTTTTTTTTTTTTTTTGATCTGCTCTCAACAACTTTGTGGCCCATCATGCTGACCCTTTTTTCATAGCGAGAACTTCTTTTATTGTGTGGTGCCCAAGATGCTGGCAGTGTACCGAACAGTCATGCATCAATCACTCATCACCAAATTGTGCACACTGTCAACAACTTCTGGAGTGATGAACATTGCAAGTCTTCCGGGGTTCAAGCCCGTCACCACCAAATACGGAGGATGTGGAAAGGTCAGGGAATGACCACCGCATATCCAGGAGCAATATGGCCTTAGTTGCTAATGCTCCTAAAAAAAATAACCAAATAACAAATAAAAATAACAGCAAGTCTTCAACAGCATGGGTCATCTTCCACGATCTC
Organism: Mastigoproctus giganteus; assembly: GCF_048544385.1. Classification (NCBI taxonomy): domain Eukaryota; kingdom Metazoa; phylum Arthropoda; class Arachnida; order Uropygi; family Thelyphonidae; genus Mastigoproctus; species Mastigoproctus giganteus. The sequence continues at coordinate 40,998,626 of NC_143587.1, read as the reverse complement.
TCTTGTTTAAATTGTACTGCCCATTTCTTAACCATGGAATAAGAAGGGTCATCCTCACCCCTTCTTATTCCAAAAATAAAATAAAGCATAAATAAAATAGCATTCATTTATTAAAAATGAAAATAATTACAAAATATCTCACATATAATATAATGAAACAAGCAAAAATAAGAATCATTCTGAAAATCTGGAAATAAATTTTTAAATTCTAAATCACAGTAATCCTATTCTATCACAATAATAAAATAAAAGGAAAATTATAATTTAAAAAAAATATATATATATAAATTTATGTTTCTTTGCTTTAAGAAATGTGAATTTATTAATTATTTTATTTATGTTTATTTTTTCCAAAAGGTGATTTTGTATTGAAATTATCGCCAAATTAGAAAGTCGTTGTTCAGACATTGTCGATCATAAATAATTTTTGATTAATTTTAATTTTGAAAAACTCCACTCACCTCAGACAGCTGAAACTGGTAAAGTTATAAAAATTCTTAGTGCGACTGCTACATTTCGAAAAGTATCTGTAAAATTGTTTTTAAAAATATATTGTAACAATTCAAATGGAGTAATACAGTATTATATTTAAGGGTAGCGAAGAAGAATTTCTTCATACAGCTTAAGGAAGAAAAATTTAAAGTGCATTAAATATGAATTATTTGTTTCATTCGCTGTGTTTGGTTTTTTGTCTAACCATCTGTTTGCTCACTCTCATAACCCAGAATCTGGAAATTTCTGACGTCAGAGGCCCAATTACAATCAAAATTTGTGAAGCTAATAATTATAGAACAATTTTTTCAAGTAGGGAATTTCTTTACCGCATTGAGTGCACCTTCACAAGGTTCTTTGGGTTTGTGTGTATTTGAGCAATGACATACCCTGCAGAGACCTACAGGTCTCTGCAGGGTATGTCATTGCTCAAATTTACACAGACTGGGCCTGATGGCCATTCAGGCGGCCTGCACTAAATACACACGCTCCGGTTTGACTGTACAAACTTTGCCTGTGCAGGCAAGCCAGAGCATCTGTAGGTACCCTAATGCATACGGAATTGGTAGTATTTCGGCCAAATTTGGATCCACTAAAACTGCAAATAACAGAGCTTATATCACCAAACCAGCCTCCGTGCTAATTATTCAACAACACAACTCAGTCAGCATTCGCATTCACATAATTATAACACTCAAACAGATTCTGCAATAATATTAACAAAACTGAATTCCAGTTATAAACTATTATTAATACACGAAGCTTTAGCCATTGAATGATTTTCTGACTGAACCTCGCAAGATAACATGTAAAATTTCCAGCACACACGCACACTAACCATGCACCATGGGAGCTAGAGTTACCTTTATAACACTCAGAATTTCTTTCCTGATTAAATGAACCAACTGATGACGGAACTGCCGAAGTCCAACATTAGAACTCTTGGTCCTTCTCATACGTGGCAGAGAAGAAAAATGCATGGGATGCATATAAATTATCAGGCGACGCAGAAGCCTATGATATATATATAAGCTAGTCTGTAATCAAGTCACAAAGGAGGTTAGGAAGGCGAAGGCAGATTACGAGAAATCTTTGGCTAAGGATGCTAAGAAAAACAGCAAGGATTTCTTTACTTATATAAACTCTAAAAGGAAGGGGATGAATCTGATTGGTCCACTTGACATCAATGGTTCGACTGTTGATGATCCTGCTCAGAGAGCAAACAAACTGAATGAGTATTTTTCATCTACATTCACACATGAGTTATTAAGGTTTGAAAATGCCACAAGGTTATCGAATTGTAACAGGGTACTTAATGATTTTGTAATAACTGAGAACAAAGTGTAGGAGAAATTGTTGAAGTTAAACATAACAAAAACATCCGGGGTGGATGGGATCTATCCAGTTATATTAAAGGAGATGGCAAAGGAGGTAAGCAAACACTTAGCCATAATTATGAGAGCATCCTTGAACTCAGGGGAGGTCCACACGGACTGGAGATGTGCAAATGTGTCCCCAATTCACAAAGGGGGATCTAAGGGTGAAACGAGTAATTAAGGACCAGTTAGTTTAACTTCTGTACCAGGCAAAATAATGGAGTCCCTGGTTAAAGATGCATTGCAGAATCATCTAGACAAGACTGCAGCAATAATTCAGACACAGCATGGGTTTGTTGAGGGAAAGTCTTGTCTGTCAGATTTGATTGGTTATTATGATGTAGTTACAAAGGAACTAAATGCAAAAAATAATTTTGATATCATATACTTGGATTTCAGGAAAGCTTTTGACACTGTTGCGCATGGAAGACTACTGTACAAATTGGAGCAGAATGGTATTAAGGGTAAGTTGGTACAATGTATAAAAAGGATGGTTGAGTGAGAGAAGACAGGGTGGTAATCAATGGGTGCTGCTCTTCGTGGACTAATGTTATTAGTGGAGTCCCAGAGGGTTCTGTGTTGAGTCCACTGTTGTTTTGTATATTTATCACTGATATTGATGAAGGTATATCAGGCTTAGTATCGAAGTTTGCACATGATACAAAGGTTGGCAGGGTTGTTAATGACAGTAATGGCAGTGTGTTACTGCAACAGGATCTAGAAAATTTGGGCAGATGGGCTGAGAAGTGGCAACTGAAGTTTAACAATGAAAAATGCAAAGTACTGCATATGGGTAGAAGTAACCCTAGGGAAACATACCGTGTGGTACTACACTTAAGGTGGTAGAAAATGAAAAAGACCTGGGAGTAATTGTGCAGTCAGATATGAAGTTTTCTGAGCAATGCAGACAGGCTGCCAAGGCAGGTCATGTGGTGTTGTCAATGATATATGGGAATTTTGTTAGCAGGGAAAAGGAGGTGATTGTCCCTCTGTATAAGGCAGTGGTCAGGCCAAGCCTTGAGTACTGCATGCAGGTCTGGAGGCCTTATTTTAGGAAGGATGTAGATTTGCTTGAGTGTACAGAGAAGGGCAACAAGATTGGTGAGGGGAGTGAAGGGATCTTCTTACCAGGAGAGGCTTAAGTTCTGCAAATTGCAGCAGCTGAGAGTAGGCACCTGTGAGGTGATCTAATTGAGGTGTATAATGCCTTGAATGGGTCGAGCAATCTGAATTCTGATGGGATTCTTCCACTTGTTCAGATTACGAACCTAAGGGGGCATAAATTGAAATCGAAGAAGGACAAATGTAGAATAGATGTGCGGAAATTTGCCTTTAGCCAGCGGGTGGTTAGTTGCTGGAACAAACTTCCATCTGTTGTTGTATGGCACCTCCATAGCCACGTCGACGGAGCAGCAGTGCATAGCACACGCTTCTTGATTAGACCGGGGTTCAAGCCCGTCACCACCAAATATGGAGAATGCAGAAAGGTCAGGGAATTACCACCGCATATCCCGGAGCAATATGGCGTTAGTTGCTAATGCTCCTAAAAAAAAAAAAAAAAAAAAAAACCCAAATCTGTTGTAGATATTCATAGGTTAAATAAATTTAAGGAGGAACTGGACAAATAATTAGTGGGGATTGTGTTGTAATTTTTTTTTTTTTTGCCTGATATTACATAAGCTCATACGCTTGCTTTCTTGCATCACATGCCACTACTAGTACTACTACTAAGTTTCATAATCATTAATTTTTATATATGATGATCCAAGCAGAAAAGAGTGCACTTTTCCCCCTTTGGGGAATTTTTTTATATTTTTTTAATTTCCCATTTTAATTTCTTCATTATATTTTAACCATACCATATGGATTAGGAGGTAAGTTTCATGTATTTATAAGCAATGCGAAAAAACTGAAATCGTATAAAGAATCAAAGCTATAAACATATGCTAACAAATAAGTTGCACATGGTAGCACAAAAAATACTTACCCTGAGGAAAAATTAAAATACAGTATATAGTACGGTCAGTCCTTGTATAACACACGTTTACACTAACGAATTCGACCATACACAATTTATAAATAGGGGAACGATGTCGTATATAACATGAACCGAATTCGCTTGTGCACGATTTGCCTTTGTGTTTACAAGAAATGGCAGTCGAACTCAGGAATCACCTGAACTGAAAGAACAGATGTTTCTGAAAATGTATTTATATTTTTCATATGATTGAAGATTTCAGTGAAGTGGAAACACATTTCGCCATAATAACATAAAAACCCACAATTGCAGCTAATGGTATTATCGCAAATGCAATTAGATCAAGTTTACTACCCGTTTATAACAGATTCCAGCAGCAGGAGTTGTTGCTGCTGGAATCTGTTATAAGTGGGATTTATTGGCACAAGGGCTGCTATGACCAAACTGCACCTCACCAGGAGGAACGCAACTGGAAATTGTGTTTTATTTTTTTATGGTAGTGATCTCCAAAACGTGTTTTATTAAATGTGAGCTAGCATGAGGAGATAGTAGTGTGCTTTTTGTCTTTGCTGCTTTGTTTATTCAGTTGCTACACGCAGACAGCTTTGTTTATGTGTATCAAACATGCCTCCTCATTTTTGTCCTTTATATACTGAAATTGTGTTTTTTCCTCTAAAAATGAGTAAAATACTTGAGAAAAGTGTGAAAATGAAGCATGCTGGTGGAGATACTACAGATTCAGAGAGAAAAAGAAAAACAATACCGATAAACTGTCAAAAATTCTTACTGGGGAAAACTTGTAGCGACCTCATACAAGTGTTTATGGCCAAAATCACACCGGCCTCTCGCCCACTGGGGTTTTCCCCAGTAAGGCCAGTCTGCCTCTGTTGATAAAGGAAAAAAACGAAATTATGAAATCCTTTGAGCAAAATGAAAGAATATGTGATATTGCATGTATCGCTAAATATTAAATTTCGCTGTAAAGAAGTTCGTTAATTAAACAGAGGTCCTACTTGTATATGTCAAAAGTTTTTTTGGTGCCCTCTTGATCTGCCGCCCGTAAGCGACACTTACCTTGCCTACCCACTTGCGGTGGCCCTGGTCCTGCATGGCCAAACAGTTTTGTGGTTATTGTGCAATGTTGTTTGGAGAAAAGGGCATGATATCATGATAACACTCCTGGACACTTAGCATTTTCTTTTTTCATGAATTTCTTGCAAAGCACTCCATCATTGTGGTCTCCCACATCTGTCATACTAATCAGATTTAGCTCCCAGTGATTTTTTATTTTTGATCACACCTCGTGCAAAATATTTAAAAAATAAAACTTCCTTTGTCTCAATTTTCAATTAAATGCATATGCTGGAAATTAGGGTGGGTGAGGGATGTATTTTTCTTTGTTTTATTCTTTACACATGTGTGTAATTTTAGCTTTATTAAGTCTAACACGACAGCTTCTCTAGTTTATTTTGGTCTTGTATTTTATGTTTACATGTGATCTGTGCATGGTATTTCAAGCTTGGGGCAGTTTCTCATACTTTTTGCGGCGCCTCCGTAGCCAGGTGGGAAGGAGCAGCAGTGCGTAGCACACGCTTCTTGATTAGACCGGGGTTCGAGCCCGTCACCACCAAATACGGAGGATGCGGAAAGGTCAGGGAATGACCACCGCATATCCCGGAGCAATATGGCCTTAGTTGCTAATGCTCCTAAAAACCAAATAAACAAACAAACACACATACTTTTTGCCTAGTTACTTGGTGCACTTTTTATCTGCTATTTTTCATCACATTCAAATTATCACTGTGTGTGTTCCTCTTTTCAAAATTATAATATTGTTTTTGGGTTAATTTATATTTTAGTTGTCATAGATAATCTTTTATACTTGAGGCTTAAAATAAAATGATTAAGTACTATTCCTGCCAGGGGCACAGTCTCTGGATATTTATATTCATATGCTGTGAAAATTAACACCTTAGTTTATTTTTATATCTTTACTGGTTAGGAAGTTGTTTGCTCACTGATTTTTGTTCCTGGGTTATGAAATTTCTTCTAAAAAAGCCAAATTTTTTTCCTTCTAAATTTTCTCAGTTATATTTTGTCATTTTCTCTACATAAGTCACACAACCCATTTCCACTCCAATTAGGTCATTTCTTTTCAAACATTAATTTCAGTTTGCGAGAGTTTTTATTCCAGCAAAGGAAGCATTTTGTCTTGCTGATTCAGTGGAATTGTTCACTTCTGAATATTCTCTTCTAGGCAGTTATGTAATTTGATTTATTTAGGATAAATTTATGTCTGAAAGGGGACTTACCATCTCACTGACATATTAGTGTTACCAGTGGTAAAGAATGCAAAAATGCATGCTTATGTAGCATGAATCATAAAAAAATAAATAAAAAACCACTTCCCATATCATCTGCTCAAATCTACTAATAAGTTATCTATTTTCCCATTCATTTATTCAGTTTAGTCAAACTACCCACTTTCATATTACCGTATGGAAGTTTGTTCCAACAATCATCTGCTGGCTGAAAGCAAATTTCTGCACACCTATCCTGCAACCATTCTTTCTCCCTTTAAATTTATGCTCCTTTGCGTGTGTTGTGTGAGTAAGAGGAAGGATGCCATCAACATTTAGCTCACTCAGTCCACCACTGCCTTGAATGCCTCGATCAGATCTCCTCACAGGCCTAGTTTCCAGACATTTCAATTTGCACAGCCGAGGCTTTTCTTGGTAACAATACCTTTTTTTTGTTTCCCCTCACTAATCTTATTGCCATTCTCTGCATTCAGTCTTGTGTAGTAACATCTTTCCTAAATTGAGACTTCCAGACCTAGATGCAGTATTCATGGTGTAACCTAACCACTGCCTTTTACAATGTGATAATCACCTCCTTCTCCCTGCTGAAAAAAATTCTTAATGTATATCATTGACAAAAGCCTAGGAGCTGTTCTGGCAGTCTACTCTCTGCACTGCTCTGACTGCAAAATGACCCCGAGGTCTTTTTTATTCTCCACTACCCTCAGTGTTGTACTGCACAGTATTGCATTTATGAATGTTAAACTTCAGTTGCCACTTTTCAGACCATCTGCCTAACTTTTATATATCTTGTGGCAGTAGCCTACCCTGATCACTGTCATTATCCACCCTGCCAGCCTTTGTATCATCTGGAACGTAGATGTTAATCCTGATATATTCTTTCATCGATATCATTAATAAATATAGAAAACTATGAGCCCCATCATGAATCCTAGGAGAAATCAACTCAGTCCAGGAAGAGCAAATGATTATGTTTGAAGACAGAGCGTTTATCAGTTAGGAATATAAATGAGGGACTCCAGGTCCCTTATTGGCATTCCTAGTCCCAAAAAATTCTTCCTGTATGAAATAGATACAAAATATCTATGCAGTCTGCAGAAACCTGAGCAAGATCACCAACTGTTATACCATTCTTATCTAATGAACCAATGTGATTCACCTCTTTTCTTTTGGTGTTTACATGAGTAAAGAAGACTTTACTGGTGTTCAATGCATTCTTTGCCAGAGAATTTTCTTAATCTGCCTTAACTTGCCTAATCCACTTTGTGACTTGATTACTGACTAGTTTATATCTGTTATAGGTGTCTGTATCTCCTAGTAATTTATAAGCATCTTGTGCATTTTTCATTGCTAGATGTAGTCTTGTCACATCATCTGGTATCCATTTAGGTCTAAACCTTGAATAGTATCTCATAGTTGGTATGAAAAGCTTGTAGTTTTTATGATTACTTCCCTGAATTCTTCTCATTAAAATTCACTGTTGGTAACATTGTCAGTTAGTCCCACTGAATATAACACCTTCATGGATTATCTCGAGATATCTTGTTTTTAGTTTTAAAAGTTATTTGGAACTACACAAAATATCTTGGGATACAATAATACCTCCAAATTTTAGGCTGAAACGTATTTTCTCCGGTATTTATGTGGCTAATTTTGCATTAACCAGGTAAATCCCAAGATTTCTCAGGATTTTCTTATGGCTGGCAGCAGATGACCGGCTTTCATTTTACTTATATTGTACAGCAATGTCAGAACAGTGGTGCACATTCCTGTAGTAGTAGTAGTAGTAATGGCATGTGATGCAAGAAAGCAAATGTATGAGCTTATGCAGCATCAGCCAAAAAAAAAAAAAATCACACCATTCCCTCCAAATGCCTGTCCAGTTCCTCCTTAAATTTGTTCAATCTATCAACTTCCACAATGACAGATGGAAGTTTGTTCCAGCAATTAACCACCCGCTGGCTAAAGGCAAATTTCCGCACATCTGTTCTACATCTGTCTTTTCTTAATTTGAATTTATGCCCCCTTAGGTTCGTAATCTGAACAAGTGGAAGGATCCCATCAGAATTCAGCGTGCTCAACCCATTCTAGGCCTTATATACCTCAATCAGATCACCGCACAGGTGCCTAGTCTCCAGCCACTGCAATTTGCAGAACTTAAGACTCTCTTGGTAAGAGGATCCCTTCATTCCCCTCACCAATCTTGTTGCCCTTCTCTGTACACGCTCAAGTAAATCTACATCCTTCCTAAAATGAGGCCTCCAGACCTGTACGCAGTACTCAAGGCGTGGCCTGACCATTGCCTTATACAGAGGGATAATCACCTCCTTTTCCCTGCTAGCAAAATTCCTATATATCATTGACAAAACCCCATTACCTGCCCTGGCAGCCTGTCTGCATTGCTCAGAAAACTTCATATCTGCCTGCACAATTACTCCCAGGTCTTTTTCATTTTCTACCACCTTAAGTGTAGTACCACCACACAGTTGGTACGTTTCTCTAGGGTTACTTCTACCCATATGTAGTACTTTGCATTTGTCAAGGTTCAACTTCAGTTGCCACTTCTTAGCCCATATGCCCAAATTATCTAGATCCTGTTGCAGTAGCACACTGCCATTACTGTCATTAACAACCCTGCCAACCTTTGTATCATCTGCAAACTTCGACATTAAGCCTGATATACCTTCATCAATATCATTGATAAATATACAAAACAACAGTGGACCTAACACCAAACCCTGTGGGACTCCACTAATAACATTAGTCCAAGAAGAGCAGCACCCATTGATTACCACCCTCTGTCTTCTAGCACTTAACCATCCTTTTATCCATTGTAGCAACTTACCCTTAATACCATTCTGCTCCAATTTGTACAATAGTCTTCCATGCGCAACAGTGTCAACAGCTTCCCTGAAATCCAAATATATGATATCAAAATTATTTTTCGCATCCAGTTCCTTTGTAACCACATCATAATATCCTATCAAATTTGTCAGACAAGACTTTCCCTTAATCAACCCATGCTGTGTCTGAATTATTGCTGCAGTCTTGTCTAGATGATCCTGCAATGCATCTTTAACCAGCGACTCCATTATTTTACCCAGAACAGAAATTAAACTAACTGGTCTGTAATTACTTGTGTCACCCTTCGATCCCCCTTTGTGAATTGGGGATACATTTGCACATCTCCAGTCCGTGGGAACCTCCCCTGAGTCCAAGGATGCTCTCATAAGTGTGCTGCCAGTAAGCAAAATATAATTTGCCATCCTAAATGCAGAATACTGAACCCACGAAAATAATTCACAAAAACAATATCAAAAAATATTTCGGCACCCTCTTGAACTGCTGCCCGTAAGCGACACTTACCTTGCCTGTCCACTTGTGGCGGCCATGTATCAGAATGTAGTTAGTTTGCAATTATTGCTTGTGGCAGGAGGTTACTATTTGTGCATTCCACTTGATTTTTTAAATTTATTTATATAATGAGTAACGAAGAGTTTTTCTGTGCCTCTCTTTTAGCTTAAGTGCTAATTGATTAAAATAATCTGTATAATTTGCACACTTTTTGGCATACACAAGATAACTCGGGATAGCCCAAAGGGGTTAATTACTCCCGTGTATTTTCTACGAAAAAATTAATAAAAAAAAACACAGAAAAAACTATACAATGAGTATTCGCATGATGCATACTTTTAATCTGTAAAATAAAAAAAGTTAATCTGTTATGGCACATTTTCCGCGAAAAAATGTTCCAGGAAGGGGTTAAAACTGTTTGAAACTGTTGTAGTCACCACCTTTTTGAAAGCTAAAGCCCTTCCCTTTGCTCTCAACAGTATTTACTTTTGTAAGTAAATATCACATCAATACATTGTGATCACTGAACCCTACCCTCCCCCTGTGGTTCTTTTATCTGCAGATTCTCCCAGAAACTTGAGTCTTCTGGTATCTATTTAGGTTTAAACCTTTAACTATATGTGATGTTTGGTAAAAAAGTAGTGGCTTTTACAATTAATTTCCAGATTTCTTCCCATTTAAAATTATCTGTTGGTAACAAAGTGGTTAGTGGTGGCAAATATGCAAGACAGCAAGCCTACACAGCATCAGCCAAAAACAAAAAAAAAAAAAAAAAAAGCCACTACTTCCCTATCACCCGTTCATCCCTCCAACAGCCTTTTCAGTTCTCCTTGTGTTCATTCAAACCACCCACCTTCACAACACCAGATGGAAGCCTGCTCCAACAATCATCCATCTTCTGGCATGTAATATGAGCAAGTGGAAGGACTTCATCAGCACTGAGCTCACTCAATCTATTTAAAGCCTCAAAAGCCCTAATCAGATCCTCTTGCAGGTGTCTAGCACCTAGCTGCTCAATTTGTAGAACTGAAACACCTCCCTCTCCCCTTGACCAATTCCATTGCTCCTCCCAGACCTGCATGTAGCACCCAATATGCATAGCCCCACTGCTGCCATAATAACAGGACAATTACCCCCCCCCCCCCAGCAAAACTCCTGCACATCACTGATAAAACCTCATGAGCCATTCCAGCAGCCACTTCTGCACAGCTCAGAGAACTTCATATCCAACCACATAACCACCCCCAGGCTCCCTTCCCACTCCACCCTGAGTGTGGGGTTATGGAGTGAGAGGGGGGATCTCGGGTCAACACTACATCTCAAATGCCACCTATCAGCCCAATCTGCCCAGATTCCGCTGTAGCAGCATGCCCTGCCAACCCTCACACCACCTACAAACTGAGAAACCAAGCATGTTGCAACCTCATCTGTATATTAACAAATATAGAAAACAACAATTTTTATATATATCCTTCTATCTTCGCTTACTTCATTTATTTTATATAAGAGCAGACTTTATATTTTCTTAAATTTTTTTTAAATTTTTGCAAATCCACTCTACCCATTTTCTATTTGGTTGGTAATTGGTAGGGTATATATCGTTTTATGTAGTAAGTGTTGAAGGTGATGTAGCTCAACATGTGCACAAATATGAGTTATGGAGGGTTGAGCAGAAAGAGTAATGTTGTAAGTTGTGAAAAGGAATAGAATGGGGTTGTTGTTTGGTTTTTAGGAGCATTAGCAACTAAGGCCATATTGTTCCGGGATATGCGGTGGTCATTCCCTGACCTTTCCACATCCTCCGTATTTGGTGGTGACAGGCTCGAACCCCGGTTGGTTTTTTGGTTTTTTTTTTTTTTTTTTTAGGAGCATTAGCAACTAAGGCCATATTGCTCTGGGGATATGCGGCGGTCCTTCTCTGACCTTGCTGCATCCTCCGTATTTGGTGGTCACGGGCTCGAACCCCGGTCTAATCAAGAAGCATGTGCTACGCACTGCTGCTCCTGCCCACCTGACTACAGAGGCGCCTCGAACCCCGGTCTAATCAAGAAGCATGTGCTACACACTGTTCCTCTTTCCCACCTGGCTACAGAGGCGCCCAATAGAATGGGGAAGTGGAAATATGGAAAGAAAAGGAAAGGACTGTGGAGTGAAGTAGGAGAGCCAAATAGGAATGGTGGGGGTTACAGGAGCATTGATCTCACACAAAACCAGCAACCCAAAAATAGGGTTTGGATGTGTGATGCAGTCCCTATTAATTGAAGCTCTGGTGCCAGCGCATGCAGATTCTAATCAGTGGTGAATCTTAAAGCTGCAAGCATAAACTATTATGTAGGCATCACTTGGCATGAGCTTATGACCTCTCTGCCAATAATGCATGGCTACCACTGATTTGGATGAAATCAACCTCTCCAACAGCATCCCAATGATCTTAAGTCAGTCCTCCAAATGACAGATGTTTCCTTGATGAAGCTATTACCAACATAGATTATAAGCTGGAAATAGTTTACACATTGCAAGCTTTCAATTATTAAAAAAAAAAAAAAAAAAAAAACGCACACACAACCAACACAGCCCTGCCTACCTTCTGGTTTAGGTCACTTGTAGTTTGAAATAACAGGTGGCATACATGTGCCATGGAGTTTGACTGATATCAGAAAACACTTTCAGTAAGCTTCAGCAAAATTTCCCGTGGTCATATATATATAACAACAACTCAATGAAACACAGGACTTGTGGAGAAATTTTTATTTTATTTTATTTAATTTATTTTATTTTATTTTTTTATTTTTTTTTTGTTTTTGAAGATTCCAGATTTTTTTAATATTAGATTTATGAAATTTTACTGTATTATGAAAAGGTCCTTGTTGATTGATTAAATAATATCATTAATGATTCTTCATCATTGGATATTTTAAGAATGATATGTTTAACCGTATCATTCTTAAAACATCCATATTTGTATAGAGTGTATTTATCAATAAGCATGGTAATGTAGGAAGTTTGTTTATAATCCATTATCAAAACAATACATAACCTTAGTGCACGCATATTCATTGTAGACACTTGATCCTACTTGCATTATGTTTATTATATGCTAAATAATATGCAAATAAAAATTAAAAACAAATAGTGAAACTCCTTGCAACGTCAGCTACATTCTAAAAGAAGGCTGCATAGTACAAATTCCACATTGGGATTTGTACTATGGTTCTAAAATATACGTATATAAAAAAGTCTTTGTGGCTAGCTCAGAAACTACAATCATCGTCATTCTGCACTCTGTGGAAAATACCAAGGTTTAAATTCCATCTCAATTGAAGTAACTTTTGTTGGCTTTTTCATAATGAGAGTTGTATAGTTTTATCTCCTGGACACACTTTTTTTTTGTCCAACAAACAGGTAAATTGACCAAAGAATGCACACTTACTGACATAATATGCTGACGTCTGATATCTTTAATTGCTTTGGTGCTTGATTGTTTATTTTTCAGTTTATGTTTGTGAACTTTTCCAGATAGTCAGGAGGGCCAGTAGTTGTTAATTATAAGGATCAAAAAAATCTCTACACAACTATTGAGTTAACAAAAATTTGACAGTAAATATAGTAGTTAAATGAAATATAATAATAAATACCATGAAAATTTAGGCAGAATTCAGAATTTTGTCAGAAAGGCATTAATCTGCTTATCGATTATAATCATAATGTTAGAGCAAAACAGTTAATTTTGATGCAGTGGAGATGTGTCATATTGAAATTAGCTTTGATTTTCAGAACAAGGCTCAGTTGAAGGGCTAGCTTATGAACCTCTTCATGGTGAACTTTACTGGACTAGTCACAGTGATGCATCTATTAGCCGAATTAGTTTAGCTACTCCTACTGGTAGAGCTGAAAAGATAATTAAACTTGGACCTGATGACAAGCCTCGTGGAATTGATGTGGATAGCTGTGCTTCGTAAGTAACCCCATCTTATGCATTTGGCATTTATCAATATGTGCCAAAAAGTACAAATGTATTTTATTAAATACAGTAGAGTGTCAGTTATCCGGAATAATTGATATCAGACCTCTTCTGGATAGCCAAATTTTCCGGATAATTTTTCTGGTAAGATTAAATAAATTTAATCTTGCTGGAAATCGTAGGGTAAAATTAAATAAATTTAATCTTACCCTACGATTAAATTAAATAAGATTAATAAACTAAGAAAATTATAACCCAATCTCGGAAAACAGAAACATCCATCCAGGATGTTTCTGTTTATGTTATGATTTTTATACTAAACAGGAAAATTAGAACGATTTTTAAATGTTCTCAGTTTTTTCAACTTACTGATAATGAGCATGGACAATCTGTGCATCCCAGTGGCATTTGCACACATAGCAATTGTAACTTGCTGTTTTCTCGCCTTAAAACTTGGTGCAGGCAGGCATTTCTCTTTTAGTGGCTAGGGTTTTCTCTGTAATGCTTTCCATAATAAGCCTGTCTCACCAACATTATAAATGTTTTCTTTCTCTTAATTTGCTATAACTGAAGCAAACTTACTTTTAAAGGATGCTACTGCCGATTCACATGCAGAAAGTTTCTCGCCTTGAATATCTAGTTCACGTATACCATATTTCAGTTTAAAGTTTTTCAGCCAACCTGTGCTTTCCTTGAAAATCTTCATTACCTATTAAATTTTGATTAAAATCCACTGCTTTTTCACGCAACATTGGGCAAGACACTGGTTCACCTAAACTTTGTCTGAAGAAAACAAAAAAAAAATAAAGTGAGCGCACTCTCTAAAGCAGCATTTTCAGGTTTCGACTTTTTTTTTCTTGGTAGATCCTCCTTCACTATCCATAATCGACACAAATTCTTTTCTAGCATTGGAATTTTTCTTGATGCCATAAATTGTTGAACTCCCCACATTAAACTCTTTTGGAGAGATTTCCAAAATTTTTGCCTTTTCTAATTCTATTAATTTCCGTTTTTTGTTGCAATATTAAAACTACACAATTTCTTTCTGTTCACATTTAACATAAAAAACTGAGAAAAATAATAAATCGCACAGTTTTGGGCCGATATTATTCTTGCCGAATACCTGGAGCTAAACTAATCTGAAATTCACTCGTGGTTTCCAAGAAAACCCGGTGGTCTCTGGTTTTTTTTTTTTTTTTTTTTAAAGCACATTTCTGAAGGTTATATAGAATTCTAGAGATCACAACCCAGGGCTGGATTTCAGTATTTGTGGGCCCTATGCACTTTTATTCCAAAATATACTTAAAAAAAGAGGGGCAGTATTTTTCTTCTATTTTAACGCTTTGACTGCAAATCACGTCAATTAATGACTCAAGTTTCAACAACAGGCAGTTCTCGCTTTACGAGTTCCCAGGTTTACAATTTTTTTTTTTTTCAAAGTATCAACAAAATTGAAAATATGAACATTAATTGCAAAAAATGAATGTTAAACATTCATAAATACCGCATTTCAAACCACGTGCATAGCTATACAATACAGTGTACCCAGCTTTATGATATTAATCCGTTCCAGAGACACCATCATATCATGAAAATATCGTATTGTGAACCCAATAACACATTGTTTTTTGGTAATTCATTCCACGACCTCAGAAGTTGAAATTTTCGCTATATAACTCTCTAAAAGGTCGTTTTTATAGTGCAAATTGTATTAGTTACCAATTCAAATCACTACAATGCACTACACTTTCGAATTTCGAATGCCTTTGTGATATTTTTCTAAAACACATTTCTGGAGGTCACAACCATAAAACAAAAACAATTTGCACTTTCCGGTTTATTTGGCTTTTCTGTTACTGCAAGCATTTATAAACGTGTATTAAACTCAATGTTATTGCATTTGCAAAAATACTGATAGCTGGAATTTTGTGGTTTTTTGCGTTATTATGGTGAAATGCGTTTCCCCTTTACTGAAATATTCAATCGTATAAAAAACAAATAAATTTTCAGAATATTCTCTTTCAAAGGCTGATCTTTCTTCCTTTTATTTTAAGCTTCGTAAACTTGTTACTCCACGCAAATCGTGTTAGTTGCAATTTGTATGTTCCGTTAAAAAATGCTTATGCATCTATTGAAATTTATAAAGAAAATAAAATAGAAGATTATCTTTAAAACAAACGCTCTTGAAGCATTTCTGAAGAAGACGACTCCTTGTGCAACAAGCAGAGTGCTGAGCCAATAATAAGTGATCAACGAGTGTGTATTTAGTCGATGATGAAGAATAAACATTCTTTAAAATTTGTAAGTCATAAATAATTTCTTTATTATTATAATTTGCTTGATTTTACAGGCTATGTTTTAATTTCTTTGGATAAATCAATCATTGTTTAAACATAAACTAATTAGCTAACTAATTTCATTGTTGAGAACGTAGCCCCAATTTTTAACAATATGTCTATAGTATTTAATTCTCGCTTCACGATTTTTTGCTTTACGAGTGCGTGCTAGGAACGAATTAACTTGTAAAGTCAAGAACTACCTGTATAATAAATGAAACCACCTCAATTGATATAGCGACCATCACTTTGATTCTTTTAGTTTCGAGAACGGTCGCTAAATAGCAATTGCATATTGAATTGATTCTCCTAGAGTCAATTGCAAATATAACGCATAGGAATGGTTCTCGAAAACTGGTCCCCCCCCCTTTCCTTCATAGACCCTAAAGATTTCACAGGCCCTGAGCACAGTGCCTATGGTGCCAAATGGGAAATGTGGTCCTGTCACAACCATAAAATAATAAAAACAATTTGCAGTTTTTAGTTTATTGGATTTTTTGTTTGTACAATCTGTTATAAATGGGTAGTAAACTCGATCTTTCGCTTATTATAATCAAAATTCAATTTGCAAATGCGATCACTATAACTAGAGCTTACTAAACTACCGTTAATTAAAAAAAAGAAGAAAGATCAGCCTTTGAAATTATTCCAGATAACTGACATTATGGATAACTGACTTCCGGATAACCAACGTTCTACTGTATTTTAATAATTTTATTTTTAATATTATTTCTCATTTCAGCATTGTTGGGTTTAAAAATTATTCAACTAAATTATATTTTTCAGAGTTCATTCTAAGGGTTAATACAGAAAATAGGGTTCTGGCAGAACTGTATGTTCTGTATGTGTTATTAATTGAAATAATATATACATGATTTTTCATATATATATATATATATATATATATATATATATATATATATATATATATATTAAAATTTCAGTGTCACATGACAGGAATATATCCACGTTATAAGCTATGTCCATTCTAACAAAACTTGTACTAGAAAACATAGATGAGTTTAACCCTTCAGCTGATGCACCAACTGAAGGCTCAGTGGTGTTTTATTTTTAATCCATGCTTGCATACTAGGTAAAAGTAACCCCATTTTATAACTTTAAAAATCAGCAAGAAATAATTCAGAGCTGTTCATTTTTTTGATAACACCTTTGTTTTCAATCTATTATGAACACAACTCAACATGTGTGGACATGTGTTGTGTCTTATATGAGATAGCTCCTAAACATTAGTTCAACTCTTCCATGGTACACTCTGCTGAATACAGAATGTGAAGTAGCCAGAAATGCATGTGGTGTTATGTTTGCATAGTTTGCATGTTTTATTGTGTAGTTTTGTGTTTCTGGTCACTTAGCTATCAGGGATCACCTGGAAGACTACTCCATAGTACCTGTCCATGCCACAAGGAGGCAGCACACAACAATACACATAATAGCTAAAGAAAATGACAAGAAAAGAACATCACATTCACTGGAAGAAAAACAATTCCAGTAGATGCAACAGATTCCACACCACTGGAGTCCAGTCCAGTGGTAAAAGCAAGTCCCTTCTGCTTGGAAATTTGTCATATCTAGCCTGTTCATAAAAAGGGTGACAAATTCCTTCGATCCAATTAACGTCCCATTGCACTTCTACTCTTTCCACCAATTACATCACCAAGGTAGTGAAAAAGAATATTTTGTTGTTTTATCCTTGCAGTTTAGCCACTCTACTGCATAGTGGAGAAATAAATTAAGTTATGTGGAAAAATGTGATAGTCCCACAGGATACAGCAATTGTCAGTGACTGTTCTGTCAAGAAAACAGGAATTATATTTTCTAAATGGATCGGTGGAATAGAACTAGAGTATGTGTGCAACGGACAAAAATTGATGATGTTGTAGAGCAGCTATCATCTTTTAGGAAGGTAGCATTACCAAAAAAAAACAAAAAAAAAAAAACACCCATTCCACCAATTATTCCCTCCAATAATTTGTCTAGTTCTTCCTGGAATTTATTTAAAATATCAATTTGCACAACAGTGAATGGAAATTTGTTCTTGCAATCAACCACCCACTGGCTACTGGCAAACTTCCACACATCTATTCTCCAGCTGTCCTTCCTCAGTTCAATTTGTGCCCTGTTGTGTGTGGTCTGAGCAAGAGGAAAAATCTCATCAGCATCGAGCTTACTCAGTCCATTCAAAGCCTTAAACATCTCAACCAGATCGCATCGCAGGTTCTTAGCCTCCAGATTCTGCAAAGGTGAAACCTTTCTTGGTAAGAAAACTCTTGTTCTGCTCACCAATCTCATTGTCCTTCTCTGTACTCATTCTAACTGCTCCACACATGCTTCCTAAAATGAGGCATCCAGATCTATATACAGTGTTCAAAATGTGACCCCCATATCCCTGTTAGCAAAATTCTTGTATATCATTGACAAGACCCCCAAAACTTACTCTAGACGCCTGTCTGCACTGCTCAGAAAACTTCATATGTGACTGCACGATTACCCCCAAGGTCTCTTTCATTCTCCACTACCCGAATGTAACACCACCCAGTTGGTACATTTCTCTGGGATCACTACTACCCATATGCATTACTTTGCATATGTCAATGTTAAACTTCAATTACCACTTCTCAGCCTATCTACCCAACTTTTCCAGATCCTGTTGCAGCATAATACTTTCATTACTGTTAATAACAACCCTCCCAACCTTTTTACCATCTGCAAACTTGGATATTAAGCCTGATATACTTTGTTTTATATATTTGTCGATATCATTGATAAATATACAAAACAACAATGGGATCAACACCGAACCCTGAGGGAAACCACTAATAACATTAGTCCACGAAGAGCAGTATCTATTAGCATTAGTAGAGGCATATGATGCAAGAAATCAAGCTTATCCAACATCAGCCAAAAAAAAAAAAAAACCGCTTCCATTTCACCCCTCCGTTCGTTTGAAATACCTGTCCAGCTGAGCCTTAAATTTATTTAGGCTATCAACTTCCACAACAAGGGATGGAAGCCTGTTCTAACAACCAAATACCCGCTGGCTAAAGGCAAACTTCCGCACATCTATCCTACATCTGTCTTTCCTCAATTTGAATTTATGCCCACTCAGGTGATTATTCTGAGCAAGAGGAAGAATCTCATCAGCATTGAGCATGCTCAAACCATTCAAGGCTTTATACACCTCTATCAGATCACCTCGCTGGTGCCTAGTCTCCAGACACTGTAATTTGCAAAACTTTAGCCTTTCTTCGTAAGAGCAACCCTTTGTTCCATTCACTAATCTTGTTGCCCTTCTCTGTACTCGTTCGAGCAGCTCTACATCCTTTTTGAAATGAGGCCTCCAGACCTATATACAGTACTCAAGGTGTGGCCTGACCATTGCCTTATACAAGGGAATAATCACCTCCTTATCCCTGCTAGAAAAATTCCTGTATATCATTGACAAGACACCATGAGCTACTCTTGCAGCCCGTCTGCACTGCTCAGAGAACTTCATATCTGCCTGCACAATTATCCCCAGGTCCTTTTCATTCTCTACCACTGTCAGTGTAGTACCACAGAGTTGATATGTTGCTCGAGGTTGCTGTTTCCCCATATGTGGTACTTTACATTTGTCAATGTTAAACTTCATTTGCCACCTCTCAGCCCATCTGCTCAACATTTCCAGATCCTGTTGCAGCAGCATAGCATCAGTAGTGTCCTTAAGAACCCTGCCAACCTTTGTATCGTTTACAAACTTGACCATTAAGCTTGATATACCATCATCAATATCATTTATAAATACAGAAAACAATAATGGACCCAACACTGAACCCTGAGGGAACCATAACATTAGTCCACGATGAGCAGTGTCCATTGATTAACAATCTCTGTCTTCTCCCCCTCAACCATCCCTTTATCCATAGCAGCAATTTGCCTCCAATGCCACACTGCTTCAATTTGTGCAGCAGTCTTCCATGTGCAACAGCAATTACAGACCTGTTAGCTTGATTCTGTTCCAGGGAAAATAAAAGAGTCACTGTTCAAAGAAGCATTGCAGGATCATCTAAACAAGACAGCAGTGATAATTCAGACACAGCATGGGTTTGATAAGGTGGTAGTCTTGTCTGGCCAATTTGATTGGATACTGTGAAGTGGTCACAAAGGAACTGGATGAACAAAATAATTTTGATATCATATACTTGGATTTCAGGAAAGCTTTTGATACTGTTCCACATGGAAGACTAACACAGTCCTACTCTCATTTTTGCTTTCCCTGTGCTTATGTCACATCAAACTGACTCAACATTGCGAGTATAAACTAAAGTGGGTCAAAATGAGTGGCTTTCTGAGATGAAATTTGTTTTTTGCTGAAGAAAGAGGCTTCCTTCACATTACTTTAAAATGATCACTACCCCGTCTCCTAACCTTGGAGAAAGGTTAGGTGGGGGGTAAAGTTCGATTTAGTATTCATATTATATATGTTAATCATTGATTTAGATAAAAGCAAAAGTTAAGAAATAAAGCAAAAAAGATTTCTCTCTTATAAGAATGATGAATTTGGAGTAGATATTATGATCAGAAGAATCAGAATAGCAGTCAATGCCCAATAAAATGAAGTTTAACAGATCTTATCCATTCGACTCTGTTGTAAGTACCATATCAATAGCTGAGTTTCATGGGCAGAGAATTAGATTGGTTAGGTGTACAGGTATTCTGTTCAGTGTTTTTTTTTTAACTGGTATTTTTTGTGTTGAATATGATGAGTGAAATTCAACAATTATACTGATGTCCATAATAAAACAATTATACTGATAACCATGATAATAATACTAAGTCCTACAGTTGTTGTAATATTGGTTATCAGTGCAACAATTATACTAATAACCAATATTAAAACAAAGGTAGGACTTAGGATTATTATTATAATTTATACCACTCCCAAATACCTGAAGCGCCATATGCACTTCAGGTTTCTGGGAGCAAATCATTTTTAGTGAATATCAGAACAGAATATTCTATTAAAAGTTAATAAGAATATCCCCCTCCCCTTTCTTAGGAGCATCAGCGAGAGGAGTCTGACAACAGCATGGTCTGATGATGGGTATCAGTATGATTCCTGAGACGTCACCTGAAATTGTATAGTGATTTAGGCGTTTAGCTTAATAAACTATATTATTAATTTCACTTGGTATATGAGTGGTATTAATTATAGTAATAATCTTAATGGAAAACAACCATGTTGTTTCCCTAACTATATTAGATGTATGACTTAGATTATTTTTGACACGTAGGGAGCATACAGTGTCCTGTGCTGTTGATGGTTTGTTATTCTTATTTGGTTACTATAGTACCAGAACAGCTAAACATCTATATTGAGTACCAGAACAGAATCTTCTATTAAACGTTAATAAGAATATCCCCCTCCCCTTTAAAATCTGTTCAAAAATTGCTTGTTATCTATAAACATCGATATAAAAAATTGATATGCTGATGAGAATTGGATTTTAGTGATTTAAGTTACATTTTTAAGGAATTGTGCATAATCAGTGTAAAAGTTTAACAAGCATGAGGGGAGGTACTGGTAGAATAAGAGAGTTAAAACGTGGTCATGTTCATATAAGTTAAGCAATATGCCAGATGCCACCTGTGCAGAAACACTTATGTGGTGAGAGCTTATCTGCTTATTTTGTACTTAACTAGTACATATCAGTTATATTATAACAATAACAAAAATAAAGACATCACTTTTAACAGGAGAGACTGCTTCAACAGGGATGGGATACACTTAAATAGAAAGGGTGCAAGAATATTTGCTGATGCTATCGAGGCAGTGTTAGGAGGGTCGGAAAACTGCTAGCTTGAGGGGGGGATGCAAGGACTAATAGATTAACAATAGCCACTGGCAGAGGTGAAAGTGATTCTTGCACTGCTTCTATTGGAATGAGCAGCAGCCTGGAAAACAAGATGCAGGGTATTTCAGAGACTGCTGGGAGTCATTGCAGTACAAGTAAACACATGTTAGGGTAGCTAAGAATAGCTACCCTAACATGTGTTTAGGCATTACAGTTGTGTTAGGGTAGCTAAGAATAGGAACAGGTGCATGTATACTTGCATGTACACCAATGCTAGGAATTTGGTAAATAAATTTGATGAATTTGAGGTATTGCTCAAAACATCAAAGGCAGATATTGTTGGGATATCAGAGACATGGTATAACACAGATATAAGGAATGCAGAACTGGAATTTGGAGAGTGCAATGTGTACAGAAAGGATAGACAGGAGGGGTTATGCTATTAGTTAAGAAACGCATAAAATCCAAGGAAGTAAAGCCAGTTGATATCGCTGGACAATGGAGGGACGAGTCAGTTTGGTATGACATAAGCACTGGGAGATCAAAATTAAGAGTAGGAGTGTGCTTTTTGCCTAATGATTCTGATGAGTATAATAAGAAACTGTACAGAGAGTGGGCCAGTAAATAAGAAAGTCTTATAATGGGGGATTTAATTTCCCAGATATTGACTGGAATTTGTGGGGTGGTCACTCACACAATAGCAAGGCTTTTGAGGATTTATTGGATGATTGTTTTCTACCTCAGCATGTTCCGGTGACAACTAGAGGGAGTAATACTATTGATCTGATTATCAGTAGTGATTCTTCATGCATTAAGTATCTGCATATAAAAGAATCACTAGGTGGCAGTGATCACAGTGTGCTGAAATGGGATTTACTCAAAGAGGTAACTACGATCAAGGGTAAAGGGAAGACATATGGCAGAGAAGAAAAATGCATGGGATACATATAAATTAATGGGTAACATGGAAGCCTATGATAGATATAAGCTGGTCTGTAACCAAGTCAAAAAGGAGATTAGACAGGCAAAGGCAGATTATGAGAAATCCTTGGCAAAGGATGCAAAGAAAAACAGAAAAGAGTTCTTTACCTATGTAAACTCTAGAAGGAAAGGGATCAATCAGATTGGTCCAGTGGATATTGTTGGTTCAACAGTTGAGGATCCTGCTCAGGTGGCTAACAAACTAAACGAGTATTTTGCATCTACATTCACACATGAGGACTTATTCAGAAAGGGGAATGCCAGAGGTGAAGTAAACTCTGGCAGTGAGCTAGATGATTTTGTAATAACTGAGAGGAAAGAAGACAGTTGAGGGGAAGAAGACCGAGTGTGGTAATCAATGGACACTGCTCATCGTGGACTAATGTTATAAGTGGAGTCCCTCAGGGGTTCAACGTTGGGTCCATTGTTGTTTTCTGTATTTATAAATGATATTGATGATGGTATATCAAGCTTAATGTCCAAGTTTGCAGACGATACAAAGGTTGGCAATGTTGTTAAGGACACTACTGACGCTATGCTGCTGCTGCAACAGGATCTGGAATGGTTGAGCAAATGGGCTGAGAGGTGGCAAATGAAGTTTAACCTTGACAAATGTAAAGTACTACATGTGGGAAACAGTAACCCCGGAGCAACGTATCAACTCTGTGGTACTACACTGACAGTGGTAGCGAATGAAAAGGACCTGGGGGTAATTGAGCAGTGCAGACGGGCTGCTAGAGTAGCTAATGGTGTCTTGTCAATGATATACAGGAATATTTTTAGCAGGAATAAGGAGGTGATTATTCCCTTATATAAGGCAATGGTCAGGCCACACCTTGAGTTCTTTATATGGGTCTGGAGATCTTATTTCAAGAAGGATGTAGAGCTGCTGGAACGAGTACAGAGAAGGGCAACAAGATTAGTGAATGGAACAAAGGGTTGCTATTGCGAAGAAAGGCTTAAGTTTTGCAAATTACAGCATCTGGAGACTAGGCACCGGCGAGGTGATCTGATAGAAGTGTATAAAGCCTTGAATGGTTTAAGAATGCTCAATGCCAATGGGATTCTTCCTCTTGCTCAGAATAATCACCTGAGAGGGCATAAATTCAAATTGAGGAAAGACAGATGTAGGATAGATGTGCGGAAATTTGCCTTTAGCCAGCGGGTAGTTGGTTGGTGGAACAGACTTCTATCCCTTTTTGTGGAAGTTGATAGCCTAAATAAATTTAAGCCTCAGCTGGACAGGTATTTCGAACAAACAGAGGGGTGAAATGGGAGTATTTTTTTTTTTTTTTTTTGGGTGATGCTGCATAAACTTGTTTTCTTGCATCATATACCTCTTCTAATGCTAATGCTAACTTTTGGTCAACTTAATCAGAAAATAAGAGATTTCAGATTAGTGAGCAACATTTTGCCTCGCAGTATGGATGCGGCATCATGCACCCACCATGAGCAGGTAGGTCACACAAACATGGTAGATACTCAAGAAGGATTTTAATTGGGGGCCCATCAGCACCAGAACTTGCACTTAATCATAAGGCAACACCCAAGGCAGAATGTGCTGGTCCCAAAGGAGCTAGTTATTGGTGAATCTCATGTCAGGGAAATGGGAAATATATTGTGCAAAAAAAGGATAGGTGTAATAGGACCAGGAATGTCTTCCAGGGGCAAAGATCAATGATATCGTAGAGCAGATATTATCTTTTAAGGGCACAAAAGATAGTAGTATTGAGGCATGTAATGCAAGAAAGCAAGTGTATGATCTCATGTAGCATCAGCCAAAAATAAACCCAATTTCACATGTCCATTTCCTCTAAAAGTTTGTCCAGTTCCTCTTCGAATTTATTTAAGCTTTATTTATCAGATTCAACAACGACAAATGGAATTTTGTTCCAGCAATTAACCACCCGCTGGCTAAAGGGAAATTTCCCCTCATCTATTCTGCAACTGTCTTTCCTCAATTTGAATTTAAGCCCCATCAGGTTCGTATTCTGAGCAGACGGAAGAATCCCATCAGAATTCAGCTTGCTCAACCCAATCAAGACCATATACACATCAATCAGATCACCTTGCAGGTACTTAGTCTCCAGCTGCTGCAATTTGCAGAACTTAAGTATTTTTTGGTAAGAGGACGCTATCGTTGCCCATGTCTGTATACTTTCATGCAACTCTACATCCTTCCTAAAATGATGCCTCCAGACCTGTATGCAGTACTCAAGGCGTGGTCTGACCATTAACTTCAACAATTAGCTGCAAGAGCATATCATGGTGTTTTGTCAATGGTCAGGCCACGCCTTGAGTGGCCTGACCTGTACACAGTACTCAAGGCGTGGCCTGATCATTGCCTTATACAGAGGGACAATCATCTCCTTTTCACTGCTAGCAAAATTCCTGTATATATATCCCTCTGTATAAGGCAAAGGTCAGGCCACGCCTTGAGTACTGTGTACAGGCCTGGAAGACTCATTTCAGGAAGGGATGTAGATTTGCTTGAACGTGTACAGAAAGGGGCAACAAGATTGGTGAGGGGAAAGACGGATCCTCTTACTAAGAGAGACTTTAAGTTCTGCAAATTACAGGGGCTGGAGACTAGACACCTGCGAGATGATCTGATTGAGGTGTATAAATCCTTGAATGGGTTGAGTATGCTGAATTCTGATGGGGTTCTTCCACTTGTTCAGATTACGAACCTAAGGAGGCATAAATTCAAATTCAAAACGACAGCTGTAGAATAGATGTGCAGAATAGATGTGCCTTTAGCCACCAGGTGGTTCATTAGCATTAGTAGAGGCACATGATGCAAGAAAGCAAGCTTATGCAGCATCAGCCAAAAAAAAAAAAAAAAAAACCCAGTTTTCACTCCTCCATTTGTTTTAATTACCTGACCAGCTCAGCCTTAAATTTATTTAGACTATCAACTTCTACGACAAGGGATAGAAGTCTGTTCCACCAACCAACTACTCGCTGGCTAAAGGCAAATTTCCACATGTGTATCCTACATCTGTCTTTCCTCAATTTGAATTTATGCCCTCTCAAATGATTATTCTGAGCAAGAGGAAAAATCCCATCAGTATTGAGCATGCTCAAACCATTCAAGGCTTTATACACTTCTATCAGATCACCTCGCTGGTGCCTAGTCTCCAGACACTGTAATTTG
The DNA here is from genome assembly GCF_048544385.1 of Mastigoproctus giganteus. NCBI lineage: Eukaryota > Metazoa > Arthropoda > Arachnida > Uropygi > Thelyphonidae > Mastigoproctus > Mastigoproctus giganteus. The sequence goes on along the minus strand of NC_143587.1, from coordinate 40,972,818 downwards.
CAAAACTTAAGCCTTTCTTGTTAAGAGTACCCCTTTGTTCCATTCACTAATCTTGTTGCCCTTCTCTGTACTCATTCCAACAGCTCTACATCCTTCTTGAAATGAGGCCTCCAGACCTGTATACAGTACTCAAAGTGTGGCCTGACCATTGCCTTATACAAGGGAATAATCACCTCCTTATCCCTGCTAGAAAAATTCCTGTATATCATTGACAAGACACCATGAGCTACTCTTGCAGCCCATCTGCACTGCTCAGAGAACTTCATATCTGCCTGCACAATTACCCCCAGGTCCTTTTCATTCTCTACCACTGTCAGTGTAGTACCACAGAGTTGATACAGGGTTGCTGTTTCCCATATGCAGTACTTTACATTTGTCAATGTTAAACTTCATTTGCCACCTCTCAGACCATCTGATCAACCTTTCCAGATCCAGTTGCAGCAGCATAGTGTCAGTAATGTACTTAACAACCCTGCCAATCTTTGTATCGTCTGAAAACGTGGACATTAAGCTTGATATACCATCATCAATATCATTTATAAATACCAAAAACAATAATGGACCCAACACTGAACTGAACAGGCGCCTCCGTAGCCAGGTGGGAAGGAGCAGCAGTGCGTAGCACACGCTTCTTGATTAGACCGGGGTTCGAGCCCGTCACCACTAAATACGGAGGATGCGGAAAGGTCAGGGAATAACCTCCGCATATCCCGGAGCAATATGGCCTTAGTTGCTAATGCTCCTAAAAACCAAATAAACAATAAACAACAACCAACACTGAACCTGTTTTTCTTTGCATCCCTTGCCAAATATTTCTCGTAATCTGCCTTTCCCTGCCTAACCGCCTTTGTAACTTGGTTACAGATCAACTTGTAGCTATCATAAGCTTCTGTGTCGCGTGTTAATTTATATGTATCCCCTGCATTTTCTTCTCTGTCATATGTCTCATTTGTTCATCTGACATCCATTTAGGCCTAAACCTTGAACAATATTTCTTAGTTGGTATGTAAAGCCTAGTAGCTTCCAAGATAAGTTCTTTCAGTTCTTCCCATTTTGAATTTGCCATTGGTAACATCTTCAGTTGGTCCCACTGTATAGAATTTAAATACTGTCTCAGACAATCATAGTCGCCTTTACGAAAGCAATAACCCTTCCCTTTACCCCTGATGGTAGTTACCTCTTTGAGTAAATCCCACTTCAGCACACTGTGATCACTGCCACCTAGTAGTTCCTTTATCTGCAGATTCTTAATGCATGAAGAATCGCTACTAATAATCAAATCAAGAGTATTACTCCCTCTAGTTGCCCCCCCAGAACATGCTGATGTAGAAAACAATCATCCAATAAATCCGCAAAAGCCTTGCTAGTGTGTGAGTGACCAATTTAACCCCAGGGGCTCACATCTAGTGAGTATGGGCTTGGCACATCCAGGGTCCCGAGCTGGATATCATCATTCTTCTCTTTCTTGGTGATTTCCTTCTACTTTCTCTCTCTCTCTCTCAGGGAAACTCAAATTTTTTTTTTTTTGTTTGGTGCAGCATAAGCCTTAGGCTTCCTTGCACCGTATGGCTAATAATAATAATAATAATAATAATAACCCACAAATTCCAGTCAATATCTGAGAAATTAAAATCCCCCATTATAAGACTCTTTGGTGTACTGGCTCACTCTATTTCCCTGTACAGTTTGTTATTATACTCATCAGAGTCATTAAGCCTATAGCACACTCTTACTCTCTATTTTGATCTCCCAATTCTTATGTCACACCAAACTGACTCGACACTGCACTGTCCAGCGATGTCGACTGGCTTCACTTCCTTGGATTTTATGTGTTTCTTAACTAATAGCATAACCCCTCCTCCCTTCCTATCCTGTCTATTCTTTCTGTACACATTGTACTCCCCAAATTCCAGTTCTGCATTCCTTATATCTGTGTGACACCACGTCTTTGATATCCCAACAATATCCGCCTTTGATGCTTTGAGCAATACCTCAAATTCATCAAATTTATTTACTAAACTCCTAGCATTGGTGTACACGCAAGTATACATGCACCTGTTTCTATTCTTAGCTACCCTAACATGACCCATGTGTTTACTTGTTCCGCAATGACTCCCAGCACTCTCTGAAATACCCTGCATCTTGTTTTTCAGGCTTCTGCTCATTAGAAGCAGTGCAAGAATTACTTTCACCTCTGCCAGTGGCTACTGTTAATCTGTTAGTCTTTGTATCCCCCCAAGCTAGCAGTTTTCCGACCCATCTAACACTGCCTGATAGCATCAGCAGCAATGAAAATTAATGAGATTAATAACTTTAAATAGTTAATGAATTATCAATACTACACTATCTATTAGGTATTAGTTTTATTTTATCTAGTTTTATGCTATTTAGTTTTACATTAGTGCTACCCATTTACCAAAATTTAAGTTCCCTGCCACTCACTGTATATAAAAATAATGGCTGCAAGATTAGAGTGAAACAACAATTTTACATATATTAAGTAATAACCTACAAAAACTCTATCTAAATTAAAAATAAAAATAATGAACATAACTAGAACTATATAGCTACATTTAAAATGACAATTAAGTAAATAAAACAGCAAAACACTGATCTTTTTTGGAAATTGCAATTAACAGCTGGCACTTGTAAAGAGAGTCAGCACCCTCTTGATATTGTACCCATTGGCACTGATGACATTACAGTAGGAGATCTGCAGACTTACTTAACAAGTACAGGGCAATGTTCAATAAAGTCACGTTAGGGTTAAATTTGAAACTGTCTTCACTCATGCCTAGACGCAATAGGATGGAGTATATGATGAAAACCCTGTCAATCAATTCGGCCCTGGAGAGATTGTGCAAGGCTCATGGGGTAGAAGTTTTGTCACCGTGGTCAGTGTTTGTTAACAGGAGAGACTGCTTCAACAGAAATGTGATGTAACTAAATAGAAAGGATGCAAAAATTTATTCTGATGCTATGAAAGCAATGTTAGGTGGGTCGGAAAACTGCTTGCTTGGGAGGTGGATACACAGACCAATAGATTAACACTAATCGCAGGCTGAGCTGAAAGTGATTCTTGCACTGTTTCTATTGAAACATACAGCAGCCTAGAAAGCAAAGCATCAGGCATTTTAAGGAACAAGTAAATACATGGGCTGTATTGGGTAACTAAGAGTAAGGACAGATGCATGTGTACTTACATGTACACTAATGCTAGGAGCATACTAAATAAATTTGCTGAATTTGAAGTACTGATTAGGTCATCAAATGCAGATATTGTCGGAATATCAGAAACATGGTGTCACTCAGATATAAGGGATGTAGAATATGAAAAGTACAATATGTGTAAACGGGCCAGATAGGAAAGGGGCTGTGGGGGATTATGCTCTCATTTGAGAAGTATATTAAATGTGAGCCAGTGCATCCATTTGACACGGATGGCCTGTACAGTGTTCAGTCACTCTGGTGAGACTTAAGCATTGCAAAGCAAAAATGACAGTAGAAGTGTGTTATAGGCCAAATGACACTGATGAATACACCAAATAACAGGCAGGCTGTTAAGACAGCTCATGCGGTTTTGTCAGTGATCATGGGGTTTTGTCAATGATCAACAGGAATTTTGCTAGCAGGTATAAGGTGATTATCCCACTGTATAAAGCAGTGGTCAGGCCACATCTTGAGTACTGCATAGAGCCTTTAAGAAGGATGTATAGCTGCTGGAATGGAATGAGTATAGAGAAGGGGCTCACATCTGGTGAGTATGGGCTTGGCACACCCAGGGGGCCTTAGCTGGATATCATCAGGATTCCCTTCTATTTCTGACTCTCTCTCTCTCTCTCTCTCTCTCTTCATAGTAACTCATATTTTTTTTTTTTTTTTTTTTTTTTTTTTTGCTGGTGCAGCAAAAGCCTCAGGCTTCCTTGCACCATATGGCTAATAATAATAAGGGCAGTGGAATTGGAGAATTGAACAAAGTGGTGCTCTTACCAGGAAAGGCTTTAGTGGTGAAAGAGTGATTTGCTACTTATATGTTTTTTATTGTTTTAAAAAACTGATCTCTGAGTGGCTCATTAATCTTATTTAACAACTCAGTCATAGGGAGTCATGTTGAGAGAATGAGTGCTGAAGGATATGGACACTGTTATGGTAATGCCTTTACAGCACCCGCCACATGACCAACCATGCATGGTTATCCAAGGTACTATCACTGTTCCCATAAAGCACTTTTATTGTATTGCCGGGCAAACACATTCTTCAAGAATGAGTAGTTACTAATTTCTACATTTCTGATATCAGTTTGCCAACTACCTGACACAAAATGATCATGCTGTTCCACAAAAAGCAATAATTAATCAGTATCACTTTCACATTCCCTAGTTCTTATTTAAATATTTGGATAGGGAATGAGTGGTATTTACAAATTTTCCAAATTTTTCTTTGTAAATATAGATTAGAATACCTGAAGCATGCACTTGTATCTCTTTCTATTCAACATTATCACATTCATGTATGGTTATGAAACTTGCTTCTGTTTAACTGCCTTGTCTCCTTTTATATGTAGTCAATGCTCCTTTGACTTCTCCTCATAAGAGTATGCACAAAGAAACTTTGCTACTGCATTTTGAACAAGCCTCATATTTTTTGAATCAAAATTCCTTCTCCACCTTCATTGTAGATACTAAGTGTAGTATAAGAAAATTTCTTTACTTTCATTCCTTGTATTCATTATGCTTGTACATGTCAAACTTTTTCTTTATTTTACTTATAGGAGAGTGTATTGGACTAACTGGAATACCCCGTCACCCAAGTATTCAGCGAGCATATCTCAGTGGATATGATTTGCAATCTATAATTACAACAGATATCCGTATGCCCAATGCTCTGACAATTGATCACAGATCTCAGAAGCTGTACTGGTCTGATGCCCGATTAGATAAAATTGAACGATGCAATCTGGATGGAACAGAACGCTATGTAAGCTATTCTTTCTCTCTCTCTCTCTCTCTCTCTCTCTCTCTCTCTCTCTCTCTCTCTCTCTCTCTCCCCCTTCCACCTTCATTTTGTAAAGTTTATATAATTAAAAATGAGCTTTCACTTATTGTAATTCAGAAGTTTTAAATAACCATTTGAAACAACTTTACTCATTAGACCTTTCATGTCATACACATTTTTCAGAAATGATGGAATATATACAGAGATAAGAATTTTTTTTTTCCAGTATCAATGATGGTTTCAACTTTGTGCCACTACATATGTGAAACATAATTTCAATCTACAAACAATTTTTATTTATATATAGAAATTAAAAAGTTGTACAGCAATTAAAGATTACACCCATTCAGTGTTGTTACTCTCCTTGCCATAATTTAAGGCAGAGAAACACATCTGGTACAAACCACATAGTGCTCCTCAGCACCAAATGTCAACAGTGAAATAGTGTATCTGACTTGCTGTGGAGTAATTTCATATTCATTAAATTTTGTAATTTTTTAATATCATAAATAAAATTTCAAGATTTAATTTCCTTTTCTTGACTTTGAATGGTGTCATCACCCCTGTTTTATTGATCATAAATTATGCTAAATATTAATAATTTGCTTCATTGTGTTCAGCACAATGAAACAAATTCTTGTTTGTCCCAACAAATAGTTTTTGGATGAAGGCAAATTTCTCCAAATCTATTCTGTAACTATCCTTTTTCAATATAAATTTATGTTTTCCTTTGTGTAAGTCCTCTGAGAAAGTGTAATGATGCCATCAGCATTTAATTTGTTTAACCAGTGAACAGAAATATAAAGAATAAATAAATTTGATAATAGAGAGCTATTAAGTGCTCCGTAATTCCTATATTCTATTATATTATGAAACAACAGGGATTATCTTTATTTTAGATATAGGAAGCTTCTTTTCCAACCAACTCTCCTGGTCCAACTAATAATTCTTTGGGAAGGTGATATCAATTTTACAAAACATGTGGGACATCTTCCCCATTGTCAGAACCGTAGTGTTCAGACCCCCTTATTAAGCGGTTTAGACTTTCAAAATTTAATTTTATGTCAATCCACGTAATGGTTTCCTTGCTGCCAGAGGTATGGTGTTTGAAGATAGAAGTCTTGAGTGCTCAAGGTTGAGACCGAGGGGTCTGAACACTACGGTTTTGACAGTGGGGAAGATGTCCTACATGTTTTGTAAAATTGATATCGCCTTCCCAAAGAATTATTAGTGTTTTGGACCAGGAGAGTTGGTTGAAAAAGAAGCTTCCTATATCTAAAATAAAGGTAATCCCTGTTGTTTCATTAAAGAATAAATAAAGAAAAGTTAGCTCTGTGAATCTGGAGTTGAATAATTTCAAGTGTTTAGACTAGTTTGGAGGACAGCAATAGCATTATAGATGCCTATTTAGAAGAACATTGTCCATGGAAGTATGAACAAAAGAGCCATGCAGCAGAAACTGAACATCTATAGTACAGAAAGTGGAGAAAAAAGTTCATAAGAAAGTAGTCTTTAATTAACCTCATTCCCCTCTTTTGAATAGAGTCTGGTTGAGAATTGTACAGAGTTCATAGCTCTTTTCAAGGAAAAATAATTTCAAGAGAAACAAAAGAAAAAAAAAACTTTTTTTTTTCTCTCTCTCTTTTTTTTTTTTTTTTTTGCAGAGGAAGCATTATTTATATGTGGTTATTCTAGGTGAGATTAGGGGTCAGTATAATCCTCAGTAGTGATATGCAATCTTAAGAATTGTTCTAGGGGAAAAATAACTTGACCAGCAAAAAGATTTTTTTTTTTGCAGAGGAAGCAGTATTTGTGATGTGCTTATTCTAGCAGAGTTTAGTAGGGGTTAGGATAATCCTGGGTAGTGATATGCAATCTTGTTTAGACATTGGGTGTTACTGAAAATGAGCATGGGAGCAGCAGACATTTTTAATGAGACAGGATCTTTTAAGATTGAATTTAACTAAGATTTCTTCACTACTTTGGAGAATTACCTGCAGTTCAGCATTTAAGGTGTTGGTGGAGGATAATCTACAAGTAGTAGGTGTTTAGAGAATTCTTGATGTAACTGGAATGTGGAACATAGTGTGCTATCACTGGCAGACCTATGGATAGGATTTCCACTCATTAAATAGTTAAGTCGTACAAGAGGAAAAGATTGGTAAACAACAGAACTGAACCTTGGGGAACACTAGCATTAGTGGAGAAATTAGAAAGCAGAGTGCTGCCTACCATCACCTACAGCATGAAGTCAGAACAAAATAGGTACCCAGTTTCAAAAAGAAAACTGACAGAAATCCACAAAATGGAAGTTTGTTTAGAAGACCTTTATGCCAAAAACAATCAAAATCCTCAGAAATGCAGTATCAGCTGCTTCAGTTTCACCAAACATTTCCAAGCAAACTTAGTTGCTGCTCACATTGCGGACCTCTTCCATTGAATGTATACAAAGATGACTAACATAAGTCAGTATATTACCAGTGAATCGACACTGACAGAATCCATATTGATAATCATTGATCATATAGAAGGTTTCAATATAGTTTGAGAGTTGGCAGCTGAAGGATTTCTCCATTGCTTTTGAAGCAGTGGAGAAATCCTTCAGCAATCCTCCCTCCTAATTATCATCTGTTTGCAGATAGAAGTATTTTCGGTAAGCTATCCCCTTTTCTAATCCAAAAACACCTGGAAAGTATTGCAGGGTCTCCCAAAACTGTTAAGAAACTGCAATCAGGGGACTTACTTGTTGAAACTCTAAACCACAGGCATTCTGAAAAACTACTAAAAATTACAAAGTTTGCTAGTATTCGAGTTAATGTAACTCTGCATGCAACCCTAAATACATCAAAGGGTGTAATATCTAGTAGGGATCTGATGAATGTGACGGAGGAAGAAATTAAAGAAGAGCTTCAGGAACAGAATGTAATCACTGTAAAAAAGAATTATGGTCAAAAGAGACAATATACTCATACCTACCAGAAAATATCATTCTCACCTTTAACAGTCCAAATCTGCCCTCATCAGTAAAAGCAGGATATCTTCTTTGCTGCACTTGTCCTTTCATACACAATCCGTTGAGATGTTATAACTGCCAAAAGTATGGCCACTCTCAAACAACATGCAGACTCCGTTTGTCCCAACTGTGGATCCTCCGATCACATTAAAAGTGATTGTTCGGTGAAAGAAATGATCTGACCCAACTGCAAAGGCAACCATCCTGCCCAATCTAAGACATGTGACAGAGGGCGCCTCCATAGCAGGTGGGCAGGAGCAGCAGTGCGTACGCACACTTCTTGATTATACCGAGGTTCCAGCCCGTGACCAAATACGGAGGATGCGGAAAGGTCAGGGAATGACCACCGCATATCCCCGGAGCAATATAGCCTTAGTTGCTAATGCTCCTAAAAACCAAATAACAATAACATGTGACAGATGGAAAACGGAGAAAAAAATTGTGAAATATAAAGTTGAAAATAAAGTTAGTTATCAGGAAGCAAGAAAATTAATTGCACCCAGTATACCTAACCGTACCTATGCCAGTATCGCAAAAAAATATTAGACAATAGCCACACAAACTGATGTTACTGTTCCACCTAACATATCAATCTCCGACTGGGCTAGAGCTGTTCTCTCTCAGCAAGAGTCCAATACCCTGAAGCACTCAGACCAAACAAGTGATTGCTACTACTTCAAATAATCCTAGTTCATCTTCAAAAAAAGATTATTCAGGACACATTGATGCATCCAGAGCATTCATCCAAACAGGAAGATCCGATTCTGGAAATATTTGTAGAAGAAGAAGATATGGACACAGGTCACCCTACATTTCTAAAAAGAGACAAACCAAAATGCTAGCCTTCTTTAACCGAATCTTCCTGGGAAATGTTTATCCCACTTCTTGGCACCATGCTACAGTTCTGGCCCTTTTTGAAACCTGAAAAGACCCCTCCAATCCTAATTGTTACAGACCAATATCTCTGTCCAGTTGCCTCGGTAAAATTCTTGAAAAAATGATCCACAGTCGACTCACTTGGATCATTGAAAGTGAACATCTACTAAGTAATAGTCAGCATTGCTTTTGCCAAAACAGGTCCTCCTTTGATCTGATGATCAAGCCTGAATCTGAAATTCGCAATGCCTCTGTTAAAAATGAACACCTAGTTATGGTCTCCGTAGATATAGAGAAGGCATTCGATACTAGCTGGCATTATGGAATTCTCCATGATCTCCATAATCATGGTCTCCGTGGCAACCTGCTTATATTTATTAGGAACTTCCTCAAGAGCAGATCTTTCCAGGTCCGATATCAAAATTCCCTTTCTACTACATTCTTGCAAGAAGGAGGAGTATCACAAGGGTCAGTTTTGAGTGCAACCCTGTTTGCTCTCAGAACTGTAGAGGCGTACCTTTATGCTGACGATCTCTCTTTCTTGCCATTCACAGAATATGAGATCTATAGAAAGGCAACTGCAGATGTCTCTCAATAAAGTACAAAAGTGGGCTGAGCTCAATAGATATCGTCTTTCCCAACAGAAAACAGTTGCGATCCACTTTTGCAATCAACACAAACTGCATACAGATCCTGAACTTCAGATATCAAATTCCACCATTCCGATTGCCAGCAATATCATATTCTTGGGACTAATCCTGGACAGTAAGCTGAACTTCTTTGAGCATGTTAAATTATTACGTACTACCTGTCTCAAAAAGATCAACATGCTAAGAGCTCTATCTGCCCATTCTTGGGGAGCAGACCGTTCAGCTTTGCTGCTCTTATATAGAGCATTGATTAGATCCCATTTAGATTATGGTGCTCCAGTTTATGATTCTGCCCGAAGGAGTGTACTATGCTGGCTGGATCCTATTGAACATAATGCACTGCAGATTGCAATTGGTGCGTATAGGACATCTCCAACTCATAGTCTATACATTGAAGCTCATGAGCCCTCCTCTGCATCTCTGCAGAAAAATGCTGTTACTTATATATGCAGTTACTTATATATGCAGACTTGCTCTTTGCATTCTATTCAGCCATACCTTTTTAATCAACCACTAGTTAATCTCTATAGAAATAAACCAAGTAAAATCCGACCAGCTGGCCTACGGCTCCTTGAAATATCACAGAACTGGAATGTTCCTCTCCACAATAGGCAACAGATAAAGAATTACTCTCATCCACCGTGGACCTCCTTTCCTCAACTGACCTGTGATCCTTATTTTCTACAATGGGGAAAGAATCGCCTACCGACACTGAATGTGCAACAAATCCATGCTAGCCATATTCAAAGCTGTGCTGACTTCTTGCCGGTATATACGGATGGTTCCAATCTCTTTCAAATGTTTGAGCAGCAGCAGTGTTTCCCTCTGCTATCATATCAGCTTTTCTTCCACCTGAGTATAGCAACTTTTCAACAGAACTGTATGCAATACAATTAGCTCTAGAAAATTTGACTCTACACCCATCTTCAAAATATATAGTTTACACTGATTCTCTCAGCTCAATTAGAGCAATGCAGAATTCCTCTCAAAAGAATCACCATATTTTAATGAAAATCAGGAGTTTGCTATTGGAAATTGATCACTGTCAACAACTAGTGAAGTTTTGCTGGATTCCGGCACATTCAGGCATAAAAGGAAATGAACTGGCTGATATATCTGCTAAAAATCCTTCAACCTTAGACTTAACCTCTGTCTTCATTCCAGCTTCTGATTATAATATCATAATTCAAACAGCATACCATGCACAGTGCACAGAGCTATGGCATAAAGAAACAAATAACAAACTTTTCCAATTGAAACAGGACCCAAAATTATGGCACTCGTGCACTCAGACAGTTCGGCGAGAAGAAGTGGTACTCGCACGGATTAGAATAGGACATACCCATCTGACTAACCTCCATTTACTCACCGGCGATGATTCTCCTCAGTGTTCTCACTGCTCTGAACATCTAACAGTCAAACATATTTTGATTGACTGTCCACACTATCAACCACATCGTACTTCAACACTTCAAAATCTGGCTAATCTTCAAGAACCGTTGACATTACATCATGTCATAGGAGAGGAGGCAAATATTAAGGAACTTTTTTTGCTTATTGAAACAAATTGGAGTGTATAATCTTTTATGAATAGATTTCAGAACTGAAATGAATTTGAACTGTTACGTTCTTAATTATTTTCTGATATAACTACGAATAGGTACACTATAGCCATAGCAGCTAATGCGCCAATAAACAACCACACACACACACACACACACACACACACACACACACACACACACACACACACACACACACACACACGAACTATCATGTGCTCAAAATCCTAATGTAGCTAAAAGTTTCACAGTAACAACAACCCTTTTTTTTAAAACCTCACGCCAATAGTTTGTTTTTCATATGCTTTCATCATCTCAGAATCAATTCTTCCTACACTTTTCGAGTGCTTTACGTACACAGACATACATTCCTTATGTTCTTTAGACTCATCATGCCTTTTTAAAATATCACCGATATTTTTCCAATCACTACATCTAATTACTAATGCATTCGATTTGGTTGAAAACAATTTGCAAATAAAACACTATACTGATTTTGTTGTTTCTGAAAATATTAACCGTTTTATTTTTTCCTGAGCACTGTTAGCTCTAGTTAAACAGAAATGTGATTCGTTTAGTTTTCTTGTAACTATTTTTCCCCCTTCATTAAAATCTATTTTTGAATTTTTTATGTTGCCTACCTTTTGCGGTTTTTCATGAAGGCAAAATCTTTACTATATGTTTGATGGTATCTGGAGTATCATTAGTATCAGAGAGTGCTGTGGTTTTTCCATTATTGGTATTATTTTCCTGTTTGGTGCCAAAAGAGTTATTGTCAATAATGTCGTCTGGGGATGATGAAGAGGTAGAAGCTATGCCTGCACTGTTTTCTTCTGTGTTTTCTTCATAATGATGCGGGTGCCATTTTGAGACTCTTCTCGATTTTTTTATTGAAATAAACTGTTGTAATGAGTTTTGCTGTTTTTTTTTTTAATTCCGCTTCTCTAATTTTAACTTTTCCTTTTCTGCACACCACATTTGTACATTCTTTTCATGGCCTTAAAAATATATATATATATGTTTAGATTTATATTTTACAATTTAAAAATTTTTGTACGTTTAATCAGTTTTTTTATAATTAAATAATTAAATTTTTTAATAAAGTAATATAAAGGAAACTCAATATAATGCAAAAATTGCATTATAAAAGGAACTGAGGAATCAATTGATCCTACAGAATAAATACTACACTATCACAAAAAATCAACAAACATAACTGACCGACACATTAATATATCAAGTTGATATACAAGCAGGGTTGCCAGACGTGCCAATTTGAGCGAGGAATTCCCAAACTATGTGAAATAAAATTAAAGAAATTTGTCTATTAAGTTTGTTTTTTAAGAAACAAAATGGAAGCTATGAGTTTATCACTATATATCGGGTATCCGCTGTATTTGTTAATATAAAACAAAATAAAAATGAATGTTCTAAAACAAAATAAAATACCTACAATATTTAAGTTAAAATCTTCTTATCGAAAAAGTTCAGCTCTCAGTGTTCTTCTGTCACTCAATATTTAATGCCCTTACACTCATTTTTTAAGTTAATTACACATTAAAATCAAAAACTGCTGAATTATTCCTCTGCACCCTCAGTTCTGTTTCGACATTCACTCAAGACTGGCTGATAAGATCATGGCTACCTTCTCCCTGCTACTTAGGGTGTTCACACAAAGAACACAGTTGACTGCTTACCTGGAACTAGCAGCAACATGCAGCTAAAGCTTCTCACAGGCTATGAACACATAGAAACAGGTGACCAGTGCAACTTCTCGGTATGCAATTGGGTAGATTTACGGGTGCCACTGAATTGTGGAACCTTAATCTGTTTACCTCTCGGGTAAACTGAAATTGAGCAATAAATTTCCAATTAACCCCACCTGCAATTCAGCGGGTGTCCAGTAATTTCCAGATGAAAACTTATCAAGAGATAAATAATTATGGAGGAAGGAGGGGGAGTGGGAGTTTACTAATACCCACCACAGGACATTTCGATAAAATGTTCGCTGGAATGCACACTGAAATAATTGAAAGTGGAAGGGAAAAATATTTTTGCAGGTGAACGATTTTAAATTTATTAAGATTATTACTATATTTAATACCACTCATATACCACATGAAATTAATAATAGTTTATTAAACAGTCGCCTAAACCACTATACATTAATGTGACATTTCAGGCATCTTACCGATACCCATCATCAGACCATTCGACAAGATGCCTGAAATGTCACCTTTAGGCTTAATAAAGTATGTTATTAATTTCACGTGGTATCAAATATCTTAATAAATTTAAATTTGTTCGCAAAAATATTTTTCTCTTCCAATTTCAATTATTATCATAGCCTGTGAGAAGCTTTAGCTGAATTTTGCTGCTAGTTCCAGATAAGCAGTCACTGCATTCTACATGAGAGCACTCTTAAGCATAAGGCTGTCAGCAGTGCTGGTTCCATACAAGCCGTCTTTACTCTTTCAATTAACTCAACTATTTAAGGAATAACTAAATATAAAATTTTATCAAAATCGGTAAAACCATTTTTGAAGAAAACGTAATTTTCAAATCAATCTTAAAGTTCAGTGACCTTCAGGTAGCAAGTCAGTTTCTGATAAAAATCACTTAAAATATTATTAAAAAACAAACAGTGATTTTGGGGGGCCCCCTCTGATAAAGGGTCCTAGGCAGATGTCTTTTTTGCCTTTTGGATAACACGCCCCTGTTCCCTTGCATGCTTCTGTAGAAAACAGTCATCCAGTAAATCCACAAAAATCTTGCTGTTGTGCTAGTGACCAACCGCCAAGTTCCAGTCAATATCTGGAAAGTTAAAGTTCCCTATTATAAGTCACTCTGATTTACTGGCCCAGTGTATTTTGTAGTTGTTTTCTATACTCATCACAGTCATTATGCCTATAACACACTTCTGTTCTAATTTTTGTTTACCCAGTGCGTGCCACACCAAACTGATTGGACATTGCATTGGCCACTAATGTTGAATGGATGCACTGCCTCAGATTTAGTATACTTTTTTAACTGAGAGCATAATTCCCCCCCCCCCACACCTCCTGTCCTGTCTGTTGTTTTTGTACATATTGTACTTTCCATATTCAAATTTTGCATCCTGATATCTGAGTTAAACCATGTTTCTGATATCCCCACAATGTCTGCATTTGATGGCATAATCAATACTTCAAATTTATGTAATATATCCTAGCATTAGTGTATATGTAAGTTTACACACAACTGTTCTTACTCTTAGTTACTTTAACACAGCCCATGTATTTGCTTCTTTCATGATGACCCACAGAAGGGCTTGAAATCCCCGGCATCTTGCTTTCCAGGCACTGTTTGTTTCAATAGAAACAGTGCAAGAATCACTTTCACCTCTGAAAGTGATTCTTGCACTTTCAGAGGTGACTCTAGTTAATCTATTTGTCCATCTCCCACCAAGCTATTAGTTTTCTGATCCACCTAATATCATTCACAAATAATCTTGAATCCCTTCTATTTAAGTATATCTTATCAGTGTAAAAACAGTCTCTCCAGTTAACAAGTACAGACCATGCTAAGAAAATTTTATCCCATGAGCCTTGCATAGAGCCTTCAGGGAAGAATTGATTGACAAGATTGTTTCTGTGACCATAGCTTTAAAGGTGTACCATAATTTTAATGTATTCATCATTTGTGTGCTATATCCCCAGACTTCTTCTAATAGTTTATGTACTGCAAAGATCCACCTATGATGCCATGTGGTTATCTATGATGTTATCTGGCATGTGGGCGATATGCCATTTACAAATAAGTCATCTTGTTGATTTATTATTTTTTTTTTCCCCCAGCAGTGAATTTCTCTCCTACTTACTTGCTTGCCCATTCCAGTTGCACGTAGAGGCTGTCATCATAATCTTAACATCTGCTGCTTTGTAGATTATTTCCACTTCTATTATAGCTTTGCTTCCAACTGACTTATACCACACTGATTCTATACTACTATGCATAATTTCTGAATCTGTGAAATTTTGTAACGGTCAGACTGGTTTTGATAAGAAGCATTACACCAACACTCCTACCTCCCTGTCCTTCCTAAACTCATCCTTTTCTATTTGTGTGTTTCACTATGTTTCAAGTAGTTCTATTTTGTCAGCATTAGTTTTCCTAACCAGAAGTTGGAATTCTTTCATTTTATTGACAACACTCCTGAAATTATTGTATACAAAGTTTAGACAAAATATTCTTGTCGATATCCTCAATGGATGTGACCCTGTCACATTCTTTGAGGATATCAAAGTTTGTTTCCTTAACATTAGTTTTCCCTTCATTTGAAATATTGCCAATATCAGCTGTTGCTGCAAGAATTAAGGACTTCTGAAATGTGTGCAAGTATTATTTTGACTTATATCATTAGATAAACACATATCTATATTACCCCCATCCTCACTAACAGTTTTCCTGAACTGTTAAAAACATTCTCAGTGATATTAGCAAAAATCCTTGCACTATCATTTTATTCCAATATATTTCTTCTCTACAGTAAAGTTTTCTTCCACTTGAAAGTGCAGGCCATACCAATAAAAATTTCTCTTCAAAAGACTTGCAGAATTCACCAAGTCTTGAGTTAGCATTAGTAGAGGCATATGATGCGATGCAAGAAAGCAAGCTTATGCAGCATCAGCCAAAAAAAAAAAAAAAAAAAAACAACCGTTCCACTTCACCCCTCCGTTCATTCGAAATACCTGTCCAGCTGAGCCTTAAATTTATTTAGGCTATCGACTTCCACAACAAGGGATGGAAGTCTATTCCACCAACCAACTACCCGCTGGCTAAAGGCAAATTTCCACACATCTATCCTACATCTGTCTTAACTTTACTGAGTTAATCCACAAGGATTTCAGCATATTCTTCCTATTAAGCCTGGTCAGTTTTGCTGACATAATAAACATTCTGACCTAAGACAGAGAAGGAAAAACCTGAGGCAGAGAAGAAAAATGCATAGGATGTATATAAATTATCAGGTGATACAGAAGCCTGTGGTATAAATAAACTAGCCTGCAATCAAGTCATAAAGGAGGTTACGAGAAATCTTTTGACAAAAGGTGCAAAGAAAAGCAGCACAAACTTCTTTACTTATGTAACACTAGAAGGAAGGGGACAAATCACACTGATCCACTTGATATCAATTGTTTAACTGTAGATGATCCTGCTCAGGTTGCTGACAAACTGAATAGGTATTTTGCATCTTCATTCACACATGAGAATTCTTAAGGAAGTCAATGCCAGAAGTTTATCAAACTCTAACAGAGAGCTAAATGATTTTGTAATAATGGAGAGGAAAGTTGTATAGAAATTGTTGAAATTAAAAATAAAAAAGGCACTAGGAGTGGATGGGATCCACCCCAAGTGCAATCTTTCTGTCTGCATTGTTCAGAAAACTTCATATCTGACTGCAGAATTACTCCCAGACCTTTTTCCTTTTCTACCATCCACCCACACAATTGTACCACACAATTGGTGGGTGGATAGTACCACACAATTGGTATGTTTCTCTGGGGTTACTTCCACCCATATGCTGTACTTTGCATTTGTCAATGTTAAACTTCAGTTGCCACTTCTCAGCCCATTTGCCCAAATTTTCTGGATTCTGTTGCAGTAGCACTCTGCCATTACTGTCATTAATTGCCATTAACAACTCTGCCAACCTTTGTATTATCTGCAAACTTTATACAGTATGATTTTGAAGAAAATATATGAGAATGCTACCTCCTTTATTAGACTAGACAATGACAGTAGCAAATTTAAAATTGAGAAAGGAGTTTGACAAGAAAGCACAATATCTCCAAAGTTGTTTATTGAGGAAGCTTTCAGAATATTAGACTGGTTGCAGAAAGGAGTGAAAGTGAATAGAGAGTGCCAAAACATTTGCGATTTGCAGATGACATTATGATCATAAGCCCCGATCCCAAAGAATTAGAGGAAAATATTAATCAGTTATGCAGAGTTAGTAAGGATTTCAGTCTAAAGATGAATATGGCTAAAACAAAAAGTAATGATGAACAAGTATGCGGCAGAAAGGGATATAATCATTGAAGTAGCAGAAATTGAAAAGGTGGATTTATATACTTATCTTGAAAAAGTCATCAGCTGTAATAATGATAAATGGCTGGAAGTCAAGAGAAGAATAAATTTTTTGGATGGATAGCATTCAGGAAATATAGTCACATACTGAGGAGCAATATTCCAATTTGTCTGAAAAGTAAAATAATGAACCAATGTAAACTCCCCACCATGGCTTATAGAAGTGAAACTTGGCCACTCACCAAAATAATGGAAATGAAACTACACAGTGAAGAATGGAACAAATTATATTAGGAATGAGACTGTTGGATAAGGACTAGGCAGCAAACTCAAGTAAAGGACATTCTTATCAAAACTAAAGAACTGAAATGGACTTGGGCAGGACACATAGCTCGAAGATATGATGATAGATGGACTAAGAAAATGACAGAATGGTACCCAAGAAAATCTGGAAGACAATGACAGAGATGGACAGATGAAATTCACAAGTTCGTGGGTAGTAAATGGATGGCCATTGCCCAAAACAGAAGAAACTGGAAAGTTTCTGGAGAGGCCTTTATCCTGCAGTGGATTGAAAATGGCAGCTGATAATGATAAAAGCAAAATTAAATAAATAAGCTAAATTTTATAAACTAAATATCATTATGGAAAATTGATCTTCTGGTTTTAGGGTTGTTGGCAAGGGTTGACCTAGGTCGTAGTGTCATAATTGAGGGTTGGGGGGAGTAGGTTGCAGGTTGATTGCAGGTAAGAAGTTTAAACTTATTTTTAATTTGGATTAGTTAAAATTTTCTTCTTATTATTTTTTTTTTTTTTGGCTGGTGCAGCATATTCCTTGCACCATGTGTCCATTGCTAATACTAATACTAATTAGATTACTAAATGTTATCATAATTTTAGACAATCTTAGGCATTGTCTACAATTATGATAACATTTAGTAATCTAATTAGTTATTAGTATTAGTAATGGCCACATGGTGCAAGCAAGCCTATGGCTTATGCTGCTCCAGCCAAAAAAATAAATAAATTAATAATAATAAGAGAAAAGGAAATAGATAACCTATGTGTTTCCCTCCTTCCATAGGTAATTATCCAGCTGACCTTTGAGTTTCCCCAAAGTGTCAGCCTCTACCACCCATGTAGGTAACTTATTCCAGGTAATTTATAACTCACTGACAAAAATAAAATTTCCTGCAATCCAGTTTAAACATCTGCCCCCGTAACTTGAAATTATGACCCCTAGTTCTAGAATCATTTATAACCCTGAAAATTTCATCCTCATTCATTTTACTTATGCCTCTCAGAGCCTTAAACACCTCAATTAAGTCTCCTCTAAGGTGCCTAGTTTCTAAACTCTGTAACCCACATATTCGAAGTCTTTCCTCATATGGACACCTTTTTGTCGATCTCATCAGGTGAGTTACCCATCAGAAGTATAATTCACGAACCTTGACCTGTCTCTCTGATGATATGAAACCATACTTTGATCAAATAAAGCCATAGACTTTAGAATTTTACATTGTAGAAATTGTGCTGCTATGGAAAAATGAAGAGATGTGATCTGAACATAATATCCCAAAATGTAGCTTTTTTTAAAATGTCTTTTATTGTACTGTATGTTCAGTCTCTTTTAACAGTGTAAAATAAAATATTTTGTAAAAAAATTACAAAGTATTTTTGAATAAGATCTTTTCACTTAATCCTAGTGTATCCATTCTATTTAAGGTTCTTTTGACAGAAGATCCTCAGCATCCATTTGATATAGCAGTATACGGGGACTATCTATTTTGGACTGACTGGGTTGCTCATGCTGTTCTTCGAGCAAATAAATACACTGGAAGTGAAGTGGTAGTGCTTCGCAAAAACATTGCCAGGCCAATGGGTATTGCTGCTGTGGCTAATGATACAAATGACTGTAAGTATAAACTTAATGAAAAAAATATACACAATTAGATAAAAAATTAACAAACAAACTACCCGTATAAAATGCAAAAAATATATCAATGCTCTAAAATTAATAATCTTATTAAAGTAAAGTATTTTACTACTCCATACTTAACTATGGCTCTCTTTGCTAATTTTTAAAACAGATTCATGAAGAGTGTTTGAAAAGTTTTTATCCTGTACCTGTTAATCAGAATCAAAGCTATCTGGAGCCTTACGAACAGTTTCCTTTTCAAAATAACTCCACTTACATGAAATTTGCTTCTTTGCAATGTTCTATGTGGTTCTCAAATAGGTGCAACCAGCCATTTTTATATATGCCCTCTATTATTTATTAGTGCTGCAGGATTTTTTCATCTGCATAACACTACCAGATTTGTGTCCACTTTATCAGTTTCCATAATTTTTCATAATCATCAGTTTCCCTTTGGTTATGATACCCATTGTACTTTTCAGGGGGGGGGGGGACAAAGGATCGGCATAGCCTTTCCTGAAATGAGCAGTCCTTGACTCTCATTATACTGCCTTTAATTTTTTTTTTTTTTTTCCATTAAAAAAAAAATGCCCCCCAACTAAATATTGATGCTTTACTTAATAAATCCAGTCAAAAAGCTTGTTGCATTAGCTCCAGCATCTTCTAGTCACTTTTTCACAGCTTCACACAAATTTAACTGCACAAATATGCTGTTGAGGTTATGGAGAACGGACAGCCTTTTGGGAGCTGTTAAATGTACTTTTATTAAAAATTGATTTTGTTAATTTTGTCAATTGATTTTGTTTGTCACTCATATCTGAGCAACATAGTGTCGCTCAGATATGAGTGATTCAGAATTTCAATTTTGGAAGGTCATTGTATACAGAAAGGGAAGACAAGACAGGAAATGAGAAGGGTTTATGTTCTTAGTTAGGAAAAATGTAAAGCATTGTATCCAGGCTGATATGGGTTGATCGTGCATTGTTGAGACAGTTTGATGTGACATAACAAAAATGAGAGTAAGAGTGTATTATTGGTCTAATAACTGTTATGAGTATAACAAACAGCTATACAGAGAAATAGAGTAGGCCAGTAAATCAGAATCACTTATAGGGGATGGATTTTAACTTCCCAGATAATGACTGGACTATATAGGTTGGTTATTTGCACATTTGCAGAACATTTGTTGATATATTAGATGATTGTTTCTACACCAGCAGTTTAGAGAAGCAACAGCACAAAGCAGTATTCTTGATCTGATTAGTTAGCAGCAACCCTTCGTGCATTAAGAATCTGCAGATAAATGACCCACTAGCTGGCAGTGATCATTGTGTATTGATATGGAAATTCCTGAAAGATGTAACTACTTTTAAGTAGTTATTGAGAGCAAAGAAAAAAGTTATTGCTTTTGTTACAGACTAAATTGTATGCAATGGAACTAAATGATGAAGTTACCAACAGCAGATTCTAACTGGGAGGCATTCAGTCACTTAATTTATACAGGCTACTAAACTTTTTATACCATCTAGGAAATGCTATTCAAATCTTAGATCTAAATGGATGTCAGATGAACTGATGAGACTTGTGGCAAAAATGTATCAGCTGAATATAAATTGAGGCAATATAGATGCTTACAGTAGATAAAACTAATCTGCAATCAAGTTGGAAAGGAAGTTAGACAAGAATATTAGTATTAGTAAGGGCATATGGTGAAGAAAGCTTAAGGCTTATGCTGCATCAGCCAAAAAAATATATATAATAAAATAATAATAAACTTCTTTATTGCTGCTAAATATGGTACATGTACTAGAAACAATAATTCTCATCACGGCGACATGGCCAGGAATTTTACATTAAGGAATGATACATGTGATTCAATTGGTAAAAATAACAGTTACATGAGAAATTATGAGTGACACGAAAATTAAAACATGTAAAAATAAAATTATAATAAATAGGAAAATATAAAGAGAAACAGAACTGAACATCGTAACACAATTTGTAAGAATTTATCCGAGTTCAACAGATACGATCCACTCGAGGAGAATGCAACAGTATTTGTAGTCGGTAGCCATTTTCTGCAGGTTAACTCCAAGATGGAGCAGTGACTGGGCAAGTAGGAAACGATTACAGTGTGGGGTCTGACCTAAAGGTTGGCAGAGGATTGTGCCACTGACAGAAATCCTAGATGTTTGGTTGTTTGTCACTCCTGTGTACATTTTTACCGTAGTCATTAAACACCTGCTGTCAATTGACTTTGGGTGCCTAGGTACATTTAGCTGCTCAGTCATCTCAGTTGTTCTCAATTGAGGGGGTCGGCGATGCTTATTTGTGGCTCATTTCAGGGTCCAGTATTCACATGAGAACACCAGTTTTTGAAGTGAGGGCAATGCATATGCCCAAATTTCAGCAGACTATAAAATAACCAGATAAACAGTGGTTTGAAAATATCTGGTAGTGGTTGTGGCATCATTGGAATGAAGTAAGTGTTGCTTTGCTCTCCAGTGTAGGATCTTAAATCACTTCCGGAGGTATTCTGTGTGAACATTAAATTTCAGCTTCGGATCAAAATAGACACCGATGTCTTTATGGAAGGTAACCACTGGGATGAGAGTACCAAAAACTGATTGTTGAATTACTGTTGGTTGCTGTTTCAATGAGTAAATCATTATTGCAGATTTTGAAGGGTTAAGGTTTAATCCAAACATCTTCAAGTAAGTTGAAAGAGCGGTCAAGTTCTCTGTGATTGAAGATGTAATTGCCATTGGGTTTGCAGACGGTGGGATTAAGGTAAGAAACTTTATATCATTGGCATATATTAGAGCATCATCATCATGGGGATGCATGAAAGGAATTAGAATGGCTGAAAAAAGAAGGGCAGACAGGATGTCACCTTGTGGGACTCCTGTATTGATTTTCCTTGTAAAATGGGTCTTCTTCATTGTGAGGTGGACACTTCTATTCCTCAATAAGGTGGTGAAGAAAGCTAGTAGGTCTCCATTATTCCCCAAGAATAATTGCAGAAGGCTGAGAAGGGTTGTGACGTCTAGGCTGTCAAAAGCAGCTTCAATATCATTTCAATTTACTTTCGAAGGCCTGAAGAATTGATGTCTGTGCAGCCATGAGGTTTGTTATGGTGGATCTATTTCCAACTGCGAAATGGAACTGTTTCGGTTTCTGTGGCATCAGCTGTTTGTTTAATGCTGGAAGGAGTACTTTTCAAGAAGTTTGAGGAGGGTGGAAGAAGTTGAGATTGGTCTGAAATCTTTTAGGCTTGTTGGGCGCTTTAACCTTAGGCAGTGGACTCACAGAGTATTCATTCCATTGAGCAGGGAAAACTCGTGTGGAAAAAACCGTGTTGTAGATTGAGAGCAATGCATCTAGGATATAGGGGCTAAGGCACTTAATTATGAAATGAGGTATCTTATCTCGGCCGGTGGTACTAGATGGATGCAGGGAGTTAATAGCATATATCAGTTGCTGTCTTGTGATGGAAATTATGGAAAGGTCATCAGTAAGAGCAAATTGAGAGTTTTGGAGAGGAATTTCTGCAGAAGCAGAATTGGCTTTGAATCTTGAAATGTAGTCCATCCAGTTATCTAGATCAATATTTAAATTAATGAGACTGTGTCTGGATGGGTATGGCACTTTTCCTTTAGACAAGGTAGCATCGGTGTATCTCTTTACAGCTGATGCCTTGAGTCTATTGAAAATAGCTCTTCCTCTGGAATATAGGATCCGATCTTGGGTTGTGCCAGAGATTTTCCATTGCCTGTGAAGGAACTGCTTGTTCTGGAAACTGCACGCTAGATCTTTGGTCCACCAAGCTCTAGTCCTTGGAGAAATGCATACGATTTTGGCTGATGCATAGAGGGTGACTGTATTTATCCATCTTGCGATTAGATCAACTGCAAGGATTGGGTCACATCCATCAAGCACATGCCATGGAATAGACTGCGCTGCTGTCAGGCACCTTTTGGGATCAAGAAAAGTCGGAGAAAATATGATTTTCTTTTCCACAGTATTATGGCAATTGAAGCTGGGCATGGGTAGAAGAAGTAAAAGGAAGAAGTTGGTCTAAAGTGAAAATGAAAAATGGAATGGAAATAAACAAAAACAAACAAAATGGGAATAAACAAAAAAATCATGTTTGGATTTTTTTTTTTTTTTTTTGAGTTTATCTGGAGACCATGGCAATGTAAGTCAGAGTTTTGAATTTCTGTATTAAGGCGGAAAAATTCAGATCATAGTTAACTGACAAATGAATTTTCAATACTATCATCAGCATAGCAGATCCTTTAACTCCTGTAAGGTCCGTGGTTGTCCACCGCAGATCAGAGTTGCTGTTCCAACATTCATTACGTATATCCAGTAGCATATATGGGATTATTGCAGTGGGATTATTAATCGGTGTGTGTGTATATATATACTATCATTGAATTATATTAAATAAAGTTAAATTATAATGAAATGAATAAATAAATAAATAAATAAATAATTAAATAATTAAGCATTCATTAGAGGCAGCGACATGCAATTCCTCCATATGAAGCTGAAATACATCCAATATTTTAAATTAAATAAAATAAAACATAAGCCAGTAGTATGGCAAAAACTGTAGAGCGAAAATTAACATAAAAATAACCCAAATAAACAATTGAACGAAAACAAATAATAGATATAAAGAGTAGCCCATAAACCCTTGTATAAATTCGAACTTTAAATCCAATTAAAACTATACAAAATTTAGACTAATGCCAATTATTTATTAATTTAGCCCCCCCCCCCGAGAGGTACCAGTTCCGAAAGACGTGAAATATCACCAAAAGAGGGTTAAAGGAACTACCAGACGATAACAAAATCAAAATAAATTAAAATAAAATAGACTGACCATCATGCCCCATATCGACAGAGGACCACGAGGCCAATAATGGTCATGGAATTGCTGCATTTCAATCGCTATACATATTGTCGCCATGGTGAAAAGATCGAAGTACCAATTCACCCTCCCTCCTCCGATCGATCCACCAATGCAGAGGATTTGCACGGCGGTGGTCCTTATGCAGCGAAAAATAAAATATAGCTGTCTGTTCTATTGGTGGATCGATCGGAGGAGGGAGGGTGAATTGGTACTTCGATCTTTTCACCATGGCGACGATATGTATAGCGATTGAAATGCAGCAATTCCATGACCATTATTGGCCTCGTGGTCCTCTGTCGATATGGGGCATGATGGTCAGTCTATTTTATTTTAATTTATTTTGATTTTGTTATCGTCTGGTAGTTCCTTTAACCCTCTTTTGGTGATATTTCATGTCTTTCGGAACTGGTACCTCTCGGGGGGGGGGGTACCGCTAAATTAATAAATAATTGGCATTAGTCTAAATTTTGTATAGTTTTAATTGGATTTAAAGTTCGAAATTATACAAGGGTTTATGGGCTACTATTTATATCTATTCTTTCTTTTCGTTCGATTGTTTATTTGGGTTATTTTTATGTTAATTTTCGCTCTACAGTTTTTGCCATACTACTGGCTTATGTTTTATTTTATTTAATTTAAAATATTGGATATACACACACACACACACACACACACACACACACACACACACACACACACACACACACACACACACCAATGAACCAAAACATTATGGCCACCTACCTAATATGATGTTGGTCCTCCACATGCAGCCAAAACAGCTTGTACCCGGTGAGGCATTTTTGCTACAAAATTTCTAAATGTGTCGTGTTATCTGGTACCAACATGTAACCAGCAGATCCTTTAACTCCTGTAAGGTCCGTGGTTGAGATGCCGCAGATCAGAGTTGCCGTTCCAACACAAACCACTGATGCTCGATGGGATTGATGTCTGGGGAATTTGGAGACCAGGGCAAATACCTGGAAGCCTACCTCATGTTCCACAAACCAGTCTCGAACAATCCGGGCGGTGTGGCATGGCGCATTATCCTGCTGAAACACGGCACCCCCAGAGGGGAAGACTGTTTCCATAAAAGGGTGTACCTGGTCAGCAATGATGTTTAGGTAGATAGTAGACATCAGAGTACCCGGCACATGGATGACTGGACCCAGGTTATCCCATCAGAACATCACCCAAAGCATGACACTGCCACCACTGGCTTGTTTTCATCCCGTGGTGCATCCAGGTGCCATCACTTCCCCAGGTAAACAGTGCATACATACTCGGCCGTCCACATAGTGCAACAGAAAATGTGATTCAACGAGCCAAACAACCTTCCTCCAATCACTCAAGGTCCAGTTTCAATGATTGCATGCCCATTGTAGGTGCTGTCACCATTGAGCCGTGGTTAGCACACTCGGAGCAGCCTGCAGCTACACAGCCCCATTTTCAGCATGCTTTGATATACTGTGTGTTGTGATACATTACTCCCGTCACCAGCATTCCAATTATAAGCTGGTATCCTCTTGAGTCACTATAAAGAGCTTTGACTATAGTATGGAGAAAGAGCAAGGTTTCACACAGATCCTTCACCAGAGTCCAAGTGTTGAACTTTAGCAACCCAACCTTTTCCACGATAGATAATGCCAGTGACAGGGGTGTGTGTGGCTATTTTGAAGGGCCACAAACTTCTGGAAAACTTAATTTTATTTCATGTATTTATTTTTCTTTTTCTTTTTTTTTTTTTTTTTTCTTTTAGTTGTTGGCGCATCAGCTTCTGTGGCCATAATGCATCTCCCAAAGTTTTTAGACTTTCTACTCCGATCCAAGCCCGAGGCGGGATTTGAACCCGCGATCTTTGGGTTGCCTGGCTGGCACTTTACCCACCTGGCTAGCCTGGTCAGCATGTATTTATTGGCAAATACAGAAATCTTTATTGCAATTTCAGTATACAGAGATGCCAAAAATTGCCAACTTACTCTACATTATTATTATCATTATTAGTCATATGGTGGAAGGAAGCCTGAGGCTTATGCTACACCAGCCAAAAAAATTTCTGAGTTACCCTGAGAGAGAGAGAAAGAGAGAGAGAGAGAGTCAGAAGTAGAAGGGAATCACAAAGACAAAGAAGAATGATGATATCTGGCTCAGGACCCTGGGTGTTCCAAGCCCATACCCACCAGATGTGAGCCCCTGGAGTTAATAAATCAATCAGTACAAATGTTAATCATATTTAGCAGTCACAGGCTTGAACCCTTAAACTGCTCAAAGAGCATATCCAATTCCACTAGTACTCTGACCACTCGGCTACATCAAGTGTTGCATGAAAGTTGCTTTGTCAGTGTTTACAAACAGTAGCCTTGCTTTGTCAGTGTTATTTAAAAACAACTTAAAAGTTCTAAACATATTCACTAAGTGGTGGTTGATTCCTAGGTGGTAGATGACTCTCATCAACCGGTGCAATACCACCACTTTGCTAATTGGAGGCTTGAAGTGGTGGAACCCATGTTTAATCTCAAGAGCTAAGTTCCAGTCAACCCTTCCCCATCCCTTCCATTATGCAGTATGAGTGATGACTGTTGGAGTTATGATGAACATCGTGGTGAGATCCAATCTTCCTTACATTTCGAGGGTACAGCTCTAAAACAGTGTTCGCAGGCCGGCCGCTAGTTAGTACACCGAACCTAACCTATTGGTAACTTTTTAGAATTAGCATTAGTAGAGGCATGTGATGAAAGCAAGCTTATGCAGCATCGGCCAAAAAAAAAAAAAAAAAAACCCACTTCCAATTCAACCCTCCGTTCATTCAAAATACCTGTCCAGCTGAGCCTTAAATTTATTTAAGCTATCAACTTTCACGAAAAAGGATGGATGTCTGTTCCACCAACCAACTACCTGCTGGCTAAAGGCAAATTTCCGCACGTCTATCCTACATCTGTCTTTCCTCAATTTGAATTTATGCCCTCTCAGGTGATTATTCTGAGCAAGAGGAAGAATCCCATCAGCTTTGAGCATGCTCGAACCATTCAAGGCTTTATACACCTCTATCAGATCACCTCGCTGGTGCCTAGTCTCCAGACACTATAATTTTCAAAACTTAAGCCTTTCTTCGTAAGAGTACCCCTTTCCATTCACTAACCTTGTTGCCCTTCTCTGCACTCGTTCCAGCAGCTCTACATCCTTCTTGAAATGAGGCCTCCAGACCTGTATACAGTACTCAAGGTGTGGTCTGACCATTGCCTTATACAAGGGAATAATCACCTCCTTATCCCTGCTAGAAAAATTCCTGTATATCATTGACAAGACACCGTGACCTACTCTTGCAGCCCATCTGCACTGCTCAGAGAACTTCATATCTGCCTGCACAATTACCACCAGGTCCTTTTCATTCTCTACCACTGTCAGTGTAGTACCACAGAGTTGATACGTTGCTCTGGGGTTCCTGTTTCCCATATGTAGTACTTTACATTTGTCAGTGTTAAACTTCATTTGCCACCTCTCAGCCCATCTGCTCAACTTTTCCAGATCCTGTTGCAGCAGCATAGCGTCAGTAGTGTCCTTAACAACCCTGCCAACCTTTGTATCGTCTGCAAACTTGAACATTAAGCTTGATATACCATCATCAATATCATTTATAAATACAGAAAACAATAATTGGACCAAAACACTGAACCCTGAGGAACTCCACTAATAACATGAGTCCACGATGAGCAGTGTCCATTGATTACCACTCTCTGTCTTCTCTCCCTCAACCGCCCCTTTATCCATAGCAGCAATTTGCCTGCAATGCCACACTGCTCCAATTTGTGCTGCAGTTTTCGATGTGCAACAGTATCAAAAGCCTTTCTAAGATTCAAGTATATATTATCAAAGTTATTCCCTGCATCCAGTTCTTTTGTGACTGCATCATAGTATCCAATCAAATTGGTCAGGCAAGACTTCCCCTTAACAAAACCATGCTGTGTCCGAGCTATGACTGAAGTCTTGTCTAGATGATCCTGCAGTGCTTCTTTAACCAATGCCTCCATTAATTTTCCTGGAACAGAAGTTAAACTCACAGATCTATAATTACTTGTGTCAGCCTTTTATCCTCCTTTGTGAATTGGGGTCACATTTGCACATTTCCAGTCTGTGGGTACCTCCCCTGAGTCCAAGAAGCTCTCATAATTATGGCTAAGGGTTTGCTTACTTCTTTTGCTGCCTCCGTTAATATAACTGGATAGATCCCATCCACCCCAGGTGCCTTTCTTGTGTTTATCTTCAACAATTTCTCCTCCACTTTACTCTGTTATTACAAGATTCTCTAGCTTACTGCCAGAGTTGAATACACCTCTGGCATTCCCCTCGCTGAATAACTCCTCATGTGTGAATGACAATGCTAAATATTCATTTAGTTTGTTAGCTACCTGAGCAGGATCATCTACAGTTGACCCATCGATATGAAGTGGACTAATCTGATTCATCCCCTTCCTTCTAGAGTTTACATAAATAAAGAACTCTTTGCTGTTTTTCTTTGCATCCCTTGCCAAATATTTCTCGTAATCTGCCTTTCCCTGGCTAACCTCCTTTGTAATTTGGTTACAGATCAACTTGTAGCTATCATAGGCTTCTGTGTCACGTGTTAATTTATATGTATCCCATGCATTTTTCTTCCCTGTCATATGTCTTACTAGTTCATCTGACATCCATTTAGGCCTAAACCTTGAACAATATTTCTTAGTTGGTATGTAAACCCTAGTGGCTTCCAAGATACGTTCTTTCAATGCTTCCCATTTTGAATTTGCCGTTGGTAACATCTTCAGTTGTTCCCACTGTATAGAATTTAAATACTGTCTCAGACCATTGTAGTTGCCTTTACAAAAGCAATAACCCTTCCCTTTACCCCTAATGGTAGTTACCTCTTTGAGTAAATCCCACTTCAGCACACTGTGATCACTGCCACCTAGTGGTTCCTTTATCTGCAGATTCTTAATGCATGAAGAATCACTACTGATAATCAAAACTCGAGTATTACTCCCTCTAGTTGCCTCGCGAACATGCTGATGTAGAAAACAATCATCCAGTAAATCCACAAAAGCCTTGCTAGTGTGTGAGTGACCAACCCACAAATTCCATTCTATATCTGGGAAATTAAAATCCCCCATTATAAGACTCTCTGATGTACTGGTCCACTCTATTTCCCTGTACAGTTTCTTATTAAACTCATCAGAGTCATTAGGCCTATAGCACACTCCTACTCTCAATTTTGAGAGTAGTCAATTTTAGGAGGCTTCCGAATCAGCTAATGTAGTTGTAGTTGTAGTTGCCTTTACAAAAGCAATAACCCTTCCCTTTACCCCTAATGGTAGTTACCTCTTTGTAATCTTATAATCTTGCTACCTCTACTCTGGCAGATAGTGATTGGAGGGAGTCCGAGTAATGTGTATGCGGCGGGAGGGCATTGTCGGAGCCACATTACGTTAAGGATCTGAGTATATTCTTACCATGTGTATGCCATATCCAACAATTTAATTACTTCATGCAGCATATTCTCCCCCACCCCACCTTTTCTTACTATTGAATACACCATGAATTGTCAAACTAATAGAGTAAGCTTATCTGCAAAAAGATAAGGTTGGGAATGGACATCTCATTTCATTTGCCGCTCATCTCAGTTGCCCAAATTATTTGATGTACAATTCCTTTCACCTCAAAGGTGGTACTTGTGCATATGTCCATTCTGATATTCCCTCTCAGAGACTTGATAATTTGGAATCTTCTCTTTTTGATCTTCTCTGGCTTAAAATCTCTCTACCTCGTTGTGTCAAATTCATCTGCTGTCTCTACTGTTCTCCCAACTCCGCTAATCACTTGGAGCTCTTTGACTTTCTCTCTCTCTCTCTGCAACTGGCGCCTCCGTAGCCAGGTGGGAAGGAGCAGCAGTGTGTAGCACATGCTTCTTGATTAGCTCGAATCTTGATTAGATTCGAGCCCGTCACCACCAAATACGGAGGATGCGGAAAGGTCAGGGAATGACCACCGCATATTCCTGGAGCAATATGGCCTTAGTTGCTAATGCTCCTAAAAACCAAATAACAAACAAACAAACAATCTCTCTGCAACTTGGCTTTCTCCAGTCCCACTTTGCTAACTGTGAGGTAATTTTTTTTGGTGATTTTAATGTTCACAACTCCAGCTGGCTTCCGTTTTCTAGTCACACCGACCCAGCTGGTCAAGATGCTGAGGCTTTTGCAATTACTAATGACCTTGCACAGATTGTTCATTTACCTACAAGAATCCCAGACAATCCTAACCATGCAGCCAACACGCTTGATATTTTTCTCACAAACAACCCTTCTAAGTACACGGTCAAAGTGAGTGGTCCTTTAGGCACCTCAGATCACAACTTGGTGATTGTCTCTTCTCCAATGGAGCCTTTTTCTCGTGTCTATTCCCAACCTCATATTGCTTGGCATTACATGAATGCAAAATGGGATGACCTGCGAGATATCTTTATTTCTTTTCCTTGGTCGGATTACTGTTTCAAAACTTCTGATGTAAACGTTTGCTCTGATCATGTCAATGAAATTATTCTTGTAGGAAGGGAATCCTTTATTCCACACTCCACTTTAAAATCTCAACCTGTATCTAAACCTTGGTTTTCCAATAAATGTGCTAAGGCTGTTCAAGAGAAGAACGTTTCATACAGTAATTGGCTTGTTTCCAATTCTTCGGTTTCATTTTCTGCCTACACCAAAGCTCGCAACAATTGTAAAGCAGTTATTAATCAGTACAAACTAGATTTTGAACAGGCTAAGAGTAGAATGGTAGCCAAGCATTCTTGTCTCTTGCCAAAGCTATTGGCTGCAACTTTTGCCCATCTCTGCTCCAACCTCTGTCAAAACCAAATGGTTCTGTTGTCACTTCAGCCAAGGATAAAGCTGACCTGCTAGCATCCCATTTTTCTTCCAACTCACATATTAACAATCTTGGTAAAAGACCTCCCACCATTTCCAACAGGCTCCATTCAATGTCTTGTGTGGTTTTCCGTCAAAAGGATATCAGAAGGATTTTGACGAATCTTGATGCTAAAAAAGCTCCAGGTCCTGATGGTATTTCTCCACTTGTTCTCAAAACTCCACTTGTCCTGAACTTACTGTTCTTTGCCACCTTTTTTCACTTTCTTATTTCAAAGGTGTTTTTCCTTCTGCTTGGAAATTTGCTCATATCCAGCCAGTTCCTAAAAAGGGTGACAGATCCCTCCTATCCAATTATCATCCCATTGCAATTAGTATTAGTAGAGGCATATGATGCAAGAAAGCAAGCTTATGCAGCATCAATTCTACTCTTTCTAAAGTAATGGGGAAGTCAAATAACTGCCAACACTTAAACTACCTAGAAACCTTCCATCTGATCAACGATCGCCAGTATGGATTCCGTCAGTGTTGATCCACTGGTGATATTCTGGCTTATGTTACCCATTTATGGACAAATTCAATGGAAAAGTTCGCTGAAACACAAGCAGTTGATCTTGACATCCCAAAGGCTTTCGATCATGTTGGCATAAAGATCTTCTAAACAATCTTCCATCTTATGGTTTGCCAACTGTTTTTTGTAATTGGTTATCCAGTTTTCTCTCTGATGGCTCACTGAGAGTGATGGTAAATGGCTCTCTGTTTTCTAACTTCTCCACTAATGCTGTTGTTCCCCAAGGTTCAGTTCTTTCCCCCACTCTTTTCCTCTTGTATATTAATGACTTTCTTCCATTGAATGGAAATTCTATCCATAGTTTTGCCGATGATAGCACATTGCATTCCACTTTCCATTTTGAGAAACCTTGCCCTGCTCAATCAGCTTCAACTTCTTGAATATCCGCTACCAATTCCTTAAATACCGATCTCCAGGTAATTCTCCGGTGGGGCAGAGACAACTGAGTTGATTTCAATCCTCCTAAAACTCAGTCTTGTATTATATCTCACAAAAAGGATTCTTCTGCTCCTATGCTTATCATTGGGAAAATTTCGATTTCTAATCAAAATGATATATCTCTTTTGGGGATTTCCCTGACTTCTAATCTGTCTTGGCACAAGCACATTACAAATATTGCTTCCTCTGTCCAAACTTCTAAAAAACTTGGTTTTCTCTTGCGCTCTCAGCATTACTTTTCTTCCAAACAGCTGTTCACTCTGTACAAATCGCAAATCCGCCCTACCATGGAATATTGTTCCCACATCTGGGGCGGTGCCCCCAAAACCTCTCTCAGGCTTCTAGATTCCATTCAGAAAATGGGCAGTTAGATTAATTAATGACTCCTCTCTAACAGTCTGTCCACTCGCTGTCTCATATGCATACTGTTTCTTCTGCATGCCTTTTCTACAAATACTTCCATGGGCACTGTTCTTCTGAATTGGCTTCTATAATTCCCGCTCTCTCTCTCTCTCTTTCAAAACAGTCTGAATATGTGCCGCCACCAGCCAACATCCATTTATTGTCCAACTTCAAACACACAGAACCAACTTTTCATCTTTCTCGTATATTCATTTAACTGCCGTTTTCTGGAACAACCTTCTGTAATGCTTATTTCCTGAAAATTACAGTGTACAGAAGTTCAAGTCCAATGCAACAAATATCTTCTTTCGTCCTATCAACCTCCAACCCAAGCATGGTACTAAGTACTATAGGTTCTAATACCTCTTGTGTTTGGAGTAAAAAAAAAAAAAACAATAAATTTGTGTGGGCAGCAGGGGCGGATCTGGGTTTTTTGGGGCCTGAAACTTGCACAATTTTTAGTTCCCTCTTTAAGAAAAAGAACAAAATTATAAATAGAAAATTATGTACGAAAGTGAATTTTTATTTAAAATGAGAAAAAAAATCAACAAATACAAATTTAAAAAAAGCCGACTGATACCACAAACCCCGGAAAAATAATATAATATTTTTATTTGATTAACTGCCTCACACGTCTCCAATGCTTTATTCTCTACATTTTTTGGCTGCATACTCTTTGATCACCTCTTCATATGACAATTATTTTGTAATATTTTCTATAGAGAAAATAGAAAGATAATTCAGTTTTTTCTTCTAGCATGGTTGATTGAAATTTGTTTTTTATTATTGATTGTTTAGAAAAGTTTCTTTCAGCTTCACAACTCGTTATTGGTAGTCATTTAAAGTTTTAGGATTGTTGTCAAATTTGGGAAACCTCTGTCAAGCTTATTTCATATATGAGCTGTAAGATTTCAAGGCATTTGAAATTTTCTTGACTTAATTTTCTTAACTTAAAGTAATCTTAAATACTCTTTGAATTGACAACACTCATTAACCATTTTGTCTCTGATGTCCTTGTTGTAGTGGTGTATTATGAGTTTTATGTTATCTTCGTCATGTCAGTATTTCGTGTCAAATCAGCAAGAAATTTAAATCTTTTTCCAGTGTGTTCATATTAGTGTTGGAAAACTCAATTCATTAATTGAGTTTTCCAACACTCCAAGAGCTTATTCATTACTTTTATTCGAAATTTATCTCTTCCTCTTTATGAATTACTGCTTTTGGTATGATCTGAAAATTTTCTTTGTTGCAATTCACTTCTCTATGTCTGAATAATTTCTGTTAATTTCATTGCTCATTTCTATCACTTTTGTTTCATATTCGATTAATTTTTTTTATCTGAATTTTTTTTTATCTCTTAGTTCTTTAATAAATAAATTTAAAGATGATAAACAAAGATACCCTTCATATTTGTCCAAATCACGTGTCTGTAATTTCTCACTTGTTTTATTGAAACATTCCAAAATGTCTTTCCAAATTGCAGTTAAAATGGCGCATTTGAGCTTTATCAACTTTTTGAATAAACTTTCTGTCTCTTTTGTGTTCAGGCTTGTCTTCTGAGTCTTCAAAAATATATTTTGAAGTTTTTAAAATGTTGTTGTACTCATGTTGCAAGGCTTGAACGGGTTTATAATGGGCAGACCATCTCATTCCACTTAGATTCTTTAAAGAAAAATTCAAGTTGGCATGTGTGTTTAAAATACAAGACAAACCTGAAAAGAAAACATATAACTGTTGCAAAATACCAAAGTAGTCAACAACTTCAGTTACTGTGGAGGCAGCTTTTTCTCTGATGAGATTAATAGAATGAGCTGCTCGCAGCACATATTTGCATACTTATTAATGTTTTTAAAGTGTGCTTGCAACCCTTTGTCCTCACCTTTCATAACAGCTGAATTATCATATCATGAATGTTGTTCACCAGCAGGTTACAGTCATCCAGAACTTATTTCACTTTGTTGGGTGAAAAAGTTAAAAATCGCTCATAGGATTTCCCATTATAACAGTAGTGCACAATAGTGGAGTAGTATTTGGTCTCTGGTTTATTTATTTGATATATCACTTCATTTTGTACACATTTTCGCATTATTTTGATTAATTCTTTGTAAACTGTTTTACATGAATAAGTCTCATTTGTTTTTTCATTTTTCCAAGTGCTCATGCAAAAATGGATCAAATTGAGCAATTTGTTGATGATTGCCATGAAATTTCTGTTATTTGAAGAACGCCACTTTCCATCATGATCTCTGCAGATCTCTTTCACTTAAAAATTTAATAACCACAGCTACTCTTTTTAGCACTTCTAGATAATATCATTAATTAATAATATTAACATGTTATTAATTAATATATTAATAATATGTTATCATTTAGAATATTAATAATATTAATATTTTCCAGATGATCTTGTTATTTCCATGTTCAAGACTAGTGCATTTTTATGTGATTTACGTATAATCCAAGTAAACATAGCTTTCTTGTGCTGTGTGGAGTCTTCATGTCTTTCGAGGGTTCTCAGTATATTAATTCACTCTGAAACCCATCTGATGTAAGTAATGACTGTCTTGTTGAAAACAGTTTACAAAAAAAAAAAAAAAAAAATTGCAGTCGATTTTGGTTATTACAAGCACGGAAATAACAAAACAGCAGCTATAACGAGCAAAAGCCATAATGATTTTAATCTATGTGTATTCCTATACAATCACTCACTGTTATAATGAGTGTACTACATGGATATACCCTACAAATTTTGGTAACTATGCAAACATTCTTAATTGCTTGTGTAGTCGAAAAAACCCAATTCTTGGAATAGACAAAAATGAAAAGGGTGACTTAGCTTTTATGACCACCTACATCAGATTGGTGGTCAGCTTATGACCTTATCCTTTCGGGGACGGGGGCTATACAATAGTACATTGGCTTTCTGCTTGTCGCATTAATCTATTTACAGATTGTCTTGTATTCACTGAACCATAACTTTATTTCAGGACTTCTAAGAATTTTGTCAATGCAACGTTTAAGAATTTTGTGTGCGTTTCAGGACTTCCAAGAATTTTTTATGCATTTTGGGACTCCTAAGAACTTTGTAAGCAGATCACTGTACTGTCATTTTAAATAAAATCATTTAGAAACAAACACTTCCATCGGAAATGTCTACTGACAAAAGAAAGTGTCTCTCGATTTGCGAAAAAAAGTCGAAATTATTTGTGAGCTAGAACATGGTGAAAAAAATGTTGAAGTGTGTTTTTTTTTTTTTTTTTTTTTGATTTGGTAGTTGTTGGCGCATCGGCTTCTGTGGCCATATTGCACCTTCCAAGGTTTTTGCAGTACTTTGATCCAAGCCCGAGGCGGGAATCGAACCCGCGACCTTTGGGTTGCCGGGCAGGTACTTTACCCACTCGGCTAACCCGGTCGGCTTGAAGTGTGTAAAAAGTTTCTTTGTCCTCTTCAACAGTAATGACATTGTAGAAGAATAAACATGTTTACATATCAAGTTTGTTCTCCACAAACACAGGAATTCTGATAAATTCTATCGCATGATTCCCATCAAAAAAAAAAAAAAAAAAGTATGGTGCATTTATAATTATATAATCTGCATTATTGAGTATATTCCTGACAGGAGAGAACTTCCATTTTGATTAGGAGTCGATGAAAACTGATCCTCTGCTTACAATTTTACATGTTTCATGAATGGAAGAATTTTCATCAGACTAGCTTCTGGCTCCATACATTTCAAACGTTTCTCCTCCACTACCCACGTACTTCCAGTGCCAATCAATTGCCATAGGACATGTACATTTCATGATACAACCTCTAGCCCTGAACCTTCATATCACAATGCGGGTGAACACAGTGGGCGGCAGCAGTATTCCTGTAAGCCATTCCTACAGCAGAACGGCTAGCAATAGCTTAACTATACACAGAAGTGACTGTGAATCACAGAAATATATCTCACTAAACCCAAACTGAATGTATCCCCAACTCAACTTCTCTTTAGTCTGATGCCAAAAATGCCTGTGGCCACCCGACACGAGGGGACGTCACAGAGTGGAGACAGTGATCTTAACTGATTGTGGTTAAAATATCTTATTTTTGCGAATTTTACAAAAACATATGACCGTGTGAACACATTGCTAGAGCCCCCTCCCAGAGGCCATAAGATTCGGGGGTCCCCTGAATCGTATGCTTTATTAGATTAATGGTAAATTCCACCTCTGGTGAGTAGTCATTACCTGAGTCTAATGCTTTTATTGTAAAACCTAGAAATTCTAAGTAATCCATCCCTTATTATCAGTGAATTCACTAATCATTTTCATCAGTGGTAGACAATTTTGTTGGAGACAATGTTGACCTACAAATTTCTCAATGTCATTGAAGCCAGTTGAAAACTTATGATTCTGAGGTGAAACTCCTGTCCTGTACAATGAGCTGTAATGCTCTTCTTTGGTGAATGGCCAATCCAACAACTAAATTTGATGATGCTTGGGTGGTTTTCTGGATTTGCTTATATTTTCCTTTAAAACATGGATGGTGCCAGATGTGGAAGGTTCGGTTGTATTTCTTGATTTTCTCCTGATAGAAGACATATAAAAGAAAATATGAATATTTTATAATTAGTTTCCAATTAAATTGAAGAAAAGCAAATTGACTAATTACAAAATAATGCCTTGTCTAAGTGAAGATGACTTGATTCATTTCTCCCATTATTCATTCCCTTAACTTCCTTAATTTATTTTTAATATTTAGGTACATTGAATCCATGTTTAGCCCTAAATGGTGGATGTGGAGATGTATGCAGTGTAACTGTTGATGGAAGGACAGAATGCTCTTGTTTTCCTGGACGAATTCTACTACCTGATGGAAAGCGCTGTGCTGGTATATATGTTTATATTGTTTTTATATTAAGGCGCATTTAGGGCTAGAGCCTCAAGCTGCGAACAAATTTAGACTATGTATATAAAGTGCTTAGCATCATAATACACAGCCATTTCTGAATAAACAGAAAATTTTTAAGGTGGCATCATTTTAGGTTATATCTCATATTGTGAATACCTTCCCAACGAGTTGCCATGATATTGCAACCTAAAACGATGCCACCTTAAAAATTTTCTGTTTATTCAGAAATGGCTGTGTATTATGATGCTAAGCACTTTATATACATAGTCTAAATTTGTTCGCAGCTTGAGGCTCTAGCCCTAAATGCGCCTTAGTCTAAATACATCATACACCATCAGGCATCTCTCATATTGTGGAGTTATACTTCATAACTGTTTTTGCCATCATTGCATCACTTGGGTACCTACCCACTCACTGACGAAGGGCCAAATAGCCCTGAAACAGTGCTGTCTGGGTGGTGGTACCTATCTGAGAATAAGTAACACTAGTCTTCTCCTTAGGTGAAGCGTTACTTATTCGAAGTAGTGCAATATCATGGCAACTCGTTGGGAAGGTATTCACAGTATGAGATATAACCTAAAACGATGCCACCTTAAAAATTTTCTGTTTATTCAGAAATGGCTGTGTATTATGATGCTAAGCACTTTATATACATTGTTTTTATATTTAATTTTTAAGTATTATGTACAAGGTGTGATCAAAAATTTTGGGACTACTTTGTACCTTAAAATTGCAGTGTCTCAGCAAGTTGCAGCATGTTCAGTGAGTCACACAATTGTTAACACATGAATCACCTATTTATCTACAGTCAGTCTGAATTAGTGCTACTTGAATAGAAGGTATAGTTTGTGTTTTGTCAATTTTAAAGTTAGCAATTTTACCAAATAGAAGACATCCCAAGATTTTGGAATATGGCATGTTTCATTTAATTTTTGCCTTTCTTCCTCATTAATAACAGAGAGCAGGTTTTTACATATCACAATCTTCATCAGCATACTGCTGCTGACCCATACTTTGTTTCTTCCATCATTACTAGTGACAAATCATGGGTGTATGGCTGAGAAAATTATTCAGAATGTAATCCAGGAACAATTATCAATTCTAAAATAAACCTATCAGTGGCTAAAGGAAGTTTCAGAGGCATTGGAAACTATTTACCCAATTGCCAAAAAAAAAAAAAAAGTTGGCAGTCCATAAGGGTTTCTAACAGCCCCACCATTGTGAAGGTGCAGTGTCAAAGATAATTCATTGTAGGAGATCATCCAAGTAGCTAGTAAGCTTCATTATTTTGCAAATAATAATTTTGATATCATATACTTGGATTTCAGGAAAGCTTTTGACACTGTTGCACATGGAAGACTACTGTACAGCCGACCGGGCTAGCCAGGTGGGTAAAGTGCCTGACTGGCAACCCAAAGGTCGCGTTTTCGAATCCCGCCTCGGGCTTGGATCAAAGTACTGCAAAAACCTTGGGAGGTGCATTATGGCCACAGAAGCCGATGCGCCAACAACTACCAAAAAAAAAAAAATAAATAATAATAATAATAATAATTTACTCTACAAATTTGAGCAGAATGTTATTAAGGGTAAGTTGCTACAATGGATAAAAGGATGATTGAGTGGGAGAAGACAGAGTGGTAATCAATGTACACTGCTCTTTGTGGACTAATGTTATTAGTGGAGTCCCACTGGGTTCAGTGTTTGGGCCCACTGTTGTTTTGTATATTTATCAATGATATTGATGAAGGTATATCAGGCTTAGTTGTCAAAGTTTGCAGGTGATACAAATGTTGGTAGGGTTGTTAATGACAGTAATGGCAGTGTTGTACTGCAACAGGATCTAGAAAATTTGGGCAGATGGGCTGAGAAGTGGCAACTGAAGTTTAACATTGACAAATGCAAAGTACTGAATATGGGTAGAAGTAACCCCAGAGGAACGTACCAACTGTGTGGTCTACACTTAGGGTAGTAGAAAATGAAAAAAGACCTGGAAGTAATTGTGCAGTCAGATATGAAGTTTTCTGAGCAATGCAAACAGGCTGCAAGAGCAGGTCATGGGGTTTTGTCAATGATATACAGGAATTTTGCTAGCAAGGAAATGGAGGTGATTATCCCTTTGTATAAGGCAATGGTCAGGCCACGGCTTGAGTACTGTGTACAGAGAAGGGCAACAAGATTGGTGAGGGGAATGAAGGGATCCTCTTACAAAGAGAGGCTTAAGTTCTGCAAATTGCAGCAGCTGGAGGTGGTCTGATTGAGGCGTATAAAACCTTGAATGGGTTGAGCACGCTGGATTCTGATGGGATTCTTCCGCTTGCTCAGATTAAGAACCTAATGGGACATAAATTCAAATTTAGGAAAGACAACTGTAGAATAGATATACAGAAATTTGGCTTTAGCCAGCAGGTGGTTAATTGCTGGAACAAATTTCTATCTGTCTTTGTGGAAGTCGATAGCTTAAATAAATTCAAAGACAAACTGGACAAACTTTTAGAGGGAATGGTTGTGTGTGTGTGGTTTTTTTTTTTTTTTTTTTTGTCTGATGCTACATAAGCTCATATGCTTGCTTTCTTGCATCACATGCCTCTATTACTATCATTTCCCAGATATTAGTTCAGCTCCTGACCTTTTTGATCATATCTTGTGTATTTTCAGAGCATAGTGCTATTGCAGCAGTAATCGTTTTTTGTCTTATACCAGTAATAAAATATTTATTGTTTATTTATTTGTAGCATTCTTTGTTCATCAATGCAGAAGCAAAAGGAATAAATAAGGAACAGGAAAAGTTAGTTCTGTGAATTTGTTAGACAGTGGAGGAAGTGGTGAGATTACAGATGTCAATTATTTATAGCAGTAAAGTGTAGAAATAATTGACATCTGTAATCTCCCCACATCCTCCACTGTCTAACAAATGTCTCCCAAGCTTCTAGACCCTATTTAAAAGATAGCAATCAGATTAATTAATTGCTCATCTGGTAAAGAGTTTCCACACACTGTCATTTAAATTCATTTTCTGCTGCATGACTTTGTTATAGGGTCTAGAAGCTTGAGAGACATTTTGGGGGACCACCCCAAATGCAGGAACAATATTTCGTGGTAGGGATAGATTTTTTAAATGTACAGAATTGGTAGTTTAGAAGAAAAGTAACACTGAGCAAAAAAGAAAATCCTTTTTTTTTTTTTTTTTTTTTTTTTTTCCAGACTGTGGATAGGATTTCATTCAGTGGAAGAAGGTCGTACATAATAAGAGTGAGAGGAAAAAACTGAACTTTGGGGAACACCACCATTGCTGAAGAAGTTGGAAAACAGAGAACCATCACCTGCAGTGAGCAGTCAGAGAGAAAACTATTTATCCAATTGCCAAAAAAAAAAAAAGTTGGCAGTCCATAAGACTAGTTTTTTTTTTTGATAAGACCTTTATGCAAAACATGAACATATCCATAGAAACTGCTTGAATTTTACCAAACTCTTCCATTGCATTTATCCAAAGATGTGCGACCTATGCCAGTATATCACCAATGGATCAACACTGATGAAATACATATTGGCAGTTATTGACCAGATGAAAGGTTGCTGGATAATAAAAGATTTGGCAGCTGATGGATTTCTCCATTACTTTTCAAAGTGGTGGAGGAATCCATTACTCTCTAAAGTAATGGAAATAAAACAAATGGAAATGGGATGAAAATTGAAAGAGAGGGATTTGTCACCCTTTTTAGGAACTGAGTGGATATGAGCAAGAAAAAAATCTGTGGAATAAGAAAGTGTAAAAAAGGAGACATTGAATAGGAGCACAGGTTTGGAGAGCAAGTGGAGAAATATCATCAGGACTTGGAGTTTCCATGATATCAAGATTGTTCAGAATTCTAACACCTCTCTGAAAACCACAGGAGCAATTT
The DNA here is from genome assembly GCF_048544385.1 of Mastigoproctus giganteus. Lineage (NCBI taxonomy): Eukaryota > Metazoa > Arthropoda > Arachnida > Uropygi > Thelyphonidae > Mastigoproctus > Mastigoproctus giganteus. The sequence goes on along the minus strand of NC_143587.1, from coordinate 40,931,712 downwards.
GGTGGAGTGTACTGGGCATGGTTGTAGGTGATTTTGAGCCTAGTACGTTTGCTTTATCGTTAGCTGAAGGTGCAGTAGAATCATCAGGTTATAACAGAGGTATGAGAGAGATGCACAGATGTTGCAGCCAATAACTCTGACAAAAGGCCAGAATGCTCGACTATTGTTTGAACAAGAAGTAAATTTTCTATCCTTGGCCCATTCAATGTTGACTTTGGATTGATTAATAACTGTTTTACAATTGTTGTAAGCTTTTAGCATAGGCAAAAAATGAAGCCGGAGATTTGAGTACAAGCCAGTTGCAATGTGCTGCATTCTTATCTTGAATAGCTGTTGAATGGAAAATCAAAGTTTAGATAAAGAACAAGATTTTAGAGTGAAATGAGGAATAAACAATTTCATCCCTTACACAGCTCAGGAAATTGACAAAGAAATGAAAGCTGTGTATGGGCAGAATTGTCCATCCTATGACACTGTAAAAAAAGTGGAAATGGGAGTTCCAGTGTGGTCATACAAGTGTCTTTGACAAGCCAAGAAAACTGACATGATCTGATCAAACATTAGAATCAGAAGATGTAAAACAGTATATCCAACCAAGGACAAGAAGAGGTGATTGAGAGAGAGAGATTCCAGTGACCCATAATGACGAGAAATGTTTAGTGTTTGTATCACCATGAAAAATGAACTTGCTGTTAGGAAAATTAGACTGAAAAATGCTGAACTTAAAAAAAGGAAATCGGAATTCCTTGTGATTAGTAGAGTTGAGAGAATGATAGAGGCAACAGATGAATTTGACAGAATGAGATAGAGGGATTTTAAGCCTGAGGAGATTCAAATTAGGAAGTGTCTGGCAAGGAATATCAGTCAAGGAATGCAATCTTTTAGCTGAATGGCATCGTAGGGTGAATAATTAAGGCAAAGATTATGAATAATGGTTTGGCAGCCAATAATTAAGACTCTTATAGCCAGTGAGTTCTTGATTAGTGGAACAAGTTTCCTCAATGGCTGATGGTTTATAGAAATTCTGAGGTCAGTTAGATGGTTACCTATGTAAGGTGGGAAACACCTTAGTTTTGTTTTCTTTTTATTTTTTAAATTTTTGATTATTTTTATGTATTTATATATTTTATTTATTTTTGAATAGTGTAGGAAAAACCCATACATTCCTTCCACACTATAGTTAATATTAATACCCTGTGAAAAACTGTGAGGGGCATGGCAGACTGTAGGTAGGTGGAAACGGATACCACAGGTTGAAACAGAGACCATGTATATTCTTGAATTTAATAATAAAGTTTTTTGAAGGTTTAGATCTTTTTGCAGATAAGTTTGTTCTATGAGTTTGATTATATTCATGATTCATTCTTGGATAAAATAAAAGTAGAGAGGGGAACATGAAATATGAATTAATGAACTTTTTGATGTGGTGTTCACACAGCAAGAATGTACTCAGCTCCCTGACATAACGTGGCCTCGACAACCCTCCTCACATACCCGAACTCTCTCCAACCACTATCTGACGAGTAGAGGCAGCAAGATTGTACTCTAGCTGATCCAGAAGCCTCCTAGAGAGTTACCAATAGGTTCAGTGCAGTAGTGCAGTGGACCATCTAGCATCTGGTCTGCAAACTGTTTTAGAGCTGTATCCTCAATGTAAGGAAGATTGGATCTCACCATGATGTCTATCATAACCTCAAAAGGCATCAATCGTACTGCATGATGGAAAAGATGGGCGGTTGGCCGAACTTTGCTCTGACGAATAAACATGGGTACTACCACTTCAAGCCTCCAATAAGCAGGCGCCTCCGTAGCCAGGTGGGAAGGAGCAGCAGTGCGTAGCACACGCTTCTTGATTAGACCGGGGTTCGAGCCCGTCACCACCAAATATGGAGGATGCGGAAAGGTCAGGGAATGACCACCGCATATCCCGGAGCAATATGGCCTTAGTTGCTAATGCTCCTAAAAACCAAACAACAAACAAACCTCCAATAAGCCAAGTAATGGTATCACCAGTTGACGAGAGCCATCTACCACCTAATATTGCCTGGTAACACTGAGGGGCAGCATTTCTCCATGTGGTGTGGGTTTCACATCTCAACTCGTGCTCACATTGGTTCACATCTTGGTAGTCACCACCAGATACTAGGTGCCATATTTCGGGACTTGCACTCGCGGGTTATACCCAGGGTTACTAACAGCCCCACCATTGTGAAGGTGCAAGCAGAGGATTTGGCTGTCACAGACCAGCTGACTTTGCCAGAATTATGTCCACTTGCTTTGAGCTTCACCTGAATATCAGTTCCATCAGCATTTTAGACATTGAGATAGCAAACCCAGCTTGACATACCTGAGTGAATGTCTGTGATAGCCTCAAGGACACAAGAGTTGTACCCTTGAAATGTAAGGAATATTGAATCTCACAATAATGCTCATCATAACCTCAATTGGCATCACTCATACTACATGATAAAATGGCAGCGGGTTTCATGAGCTTTGATCCAGAGACTGAACAGGCTTTTGCCATTCAAGCTTCCAATAAGGGAAGTGGTGGTATTACAGATGATGAAAGGCATCTACTGCCTAGTATTGCTGGTGACACATGGGTAGCATTCATCCGATGTGTAATGATATGAATGTCACATCACAGCCTTTTCCCCTGTTTGCACTGGTTCACTGGGCATATCCATTTTACCAAATGCAATGTTTCAGACTGTGCACATTTGACTTACCAGGGGGTATACATCAAAGATCCTACCATAATGAAGGTGCACATAGTGCATTTGGTTGCCATAGAGTGAGACTGGACTTTGCTGAAATTCTCATCACTTGATTAGCAAGTGGGTAGAATTGACTTGAATTTCAGTTGCATCAGCGTTTTTAGACTCGAGTATGGCAGCACCAGCTGCCATACTTGGATAACTGTGACAAGTCTTAGGGACCAATTTTGTAAAAGATTGAATAATATCTTTACTTGAACCAGTCAAAGTGGTTAGTTTTAGTTTATTTTGCACAGTAGTTCATGATATTCAACAGTTTAGGATAGTACTCTTAGAGAAACATTTGAGAGTCATGGTAAATCTCAAAATAGCGGAAGATATTATTCTGCGAATAATATGATGTTATTTGCAGGAACACTTTGAAGCTAATGATGTTAAAAAGAATTACAAGGTAACAGTTAGCAATTTAAATTTAAACATGATGGAGAGAACTGAGAACAACACTTAAGAGTGTATGTGAGACCAGGAATGAAACTGGAGGTTAGCATTAGTAGAAGCATATGATGCACGAAAGCAAGCTTATATAGAATCAGCTGTAAAAAAAAAAAAAAACCCCTTCCCATTTCACCCATCCATTCACTCCAAATGGTTGTCTAGTTCTTTCAATTTATTTAAGCTGTCAATGTTTACAAAGACAAATGGAAGTTTGTTCCAGCAATCAACCACCTGCTTGCTAAAGGCAAATTTCTGCACATTTATTCTCTTTCCTCAATTTAAATGTATGTCCCCTTAGGTGATTAATCTGGGCAAGAGGAAGAATCCCATCAGCATTGAGCCTTATACACCTCAATCAGATCACCTCGTAGGTGCCTAGTCTCCAGACACTGTAATTTGCAAAACTTAAGCCTTTCTTCATAAGAGCAACCCTTTGTTCCATTCAATAATGTTGTTGCCCTTCTCTGTACCCATTCCAGCAACTCTACATCCTTCCTAAAAATGAGGCCTCCAGACAATATACAATACTCAAGATGTGGCCTGACTATTGCCTTATACAAGGAAATAATCACCTCCTTATCCCTGCTTGAAATATTCCTGTATATCATTGACAAGACACCATGAGCTAATCTTGTAGACTATCTGCACTGTTCAGAAAACTTCATATCTGACTGTACAATTACCTCAAGGTCCTTTTCATTCCCTACCACCCTGAGTGTAGTACCACACAGTTGATCGTTACTCCGGGGTTACTGCTACCCATATGCAGTACTTTATAGTTGTCAATATTAAACTTCATTTGCCACCTCTCAGCCCATCTGCTCAACTTTTCTAGATCCTGTTTCAGTTGTGTACTGTCATTAGTGTTATTAACAACCCTGCCAACCTTCGTATCATCTGAAAACTTAGACATTAAGCCTGATATACCTTCATCAATATCTTTAATAAATACAGAAAATAACATATAGATTGCTATGAGAAAGTTGTAACTCTCTGGGAACCCAGTCAACAAAGGAGACAATAGGATTAGTATTAGCCATATGGTGCAAGGAAGCCACAGGACAAAATGGCTGAAATGGACAAAAAAATAAATAAAATACAAAAAATAAAGTAGATAAGAAAATACAAATTAAGCATTTCTCTCTTCACATAGGTAAAAGTGACGTTTGAATTTCTTAAAACTGTCAATCTGAACTACCTGTGGAAGCAACTTGTTCCAGTAATATATGACTTACTGACTACAAGAAAATTTCTTACAATCTAGTGTAAACCTTTTTCCCTTATAATTTTAATTTATGGCCCCGTAGTTCTTGAGACCGAACATGAAAATTTTTTATAGCAAATTCCACCTTTGTTCATTTTACTCACCACTCTCAGAGCCTTTTAAACCTCAGTCAGTTCCCTTCTAAGGTGACTGGTTGTAAATCTCTGTAGCCCACATAAACGGAGTCTTTCCTCATGGTTGCCCTTTTGCCAATCTCATCATATGAGTTGTGTCCATCTTTGGACCCTTTCAAGAAGTTCAATGTCTTTTTTTTTCTGTTGAGCTCTCCATAGACACAGTATTTCAAATGCAGTCTTACCGTTACCTTATACGTCACTGATAGGCCACCATGGACTTTCCTGGTTGCCTGTTTTCACTGCTCAGAAAGCTTGATATCTGTCGATATCATAACTTCCAGATCTCTTTCATCCTCTACTGTTTTTACTCCAACCCCACCAAGTGTATACATTAATTTTGGGTTTCTATTCCTCTAAGACCTTGCATTTTACTACATTAAAACATAGCTACCACTTTCCTAACCATTCTTGAATCCTGTTCAGGTCATCCCGAAGCAGCATTGCTCGGCACTGATCAATAATGACTCTCCCAATCTTTACACCTTCTGCAAATTTTGACATTGTGCCCTTTATTAGTAGTAGTAGTAGTGGCATGTGATGCAAGAAAGCAAATGTATGAGCTTATGCAGCATCAGCCAAAAAAAAAAAAAAAATCACACCATTCCCTCCAAATGCCTGTCCAGTTCCTCCTTAAATTTATTCAACCTATCAACTTCCACAACGACAGATGGAAGTTTGTTCCAGCAATTAACCACCCGTAGGCTAAAGGCAAATTTCCGCACATCTAATCTACATCTGTCTTTTCTTAATTTGAATTTATGCCCCCTTAGGTTCGTAATCTGAACAAGTGGAAGGATCCCATCAGAATTCAGCGTGCTCAACCCATTCAAGGCCTTATACACCTCAATCAGATCACCACGCAGGTGCCTAGTCTCCAGCCACAATTTGCAGAATTTAAGCCTCTCTTGATAAGAGGATCGCTTCATTCCCCTCACCAATCTTGTTGCCCTTCTCTGTACACGCTCAAATAAATCTACATCCTTCCTAAAATGAGGCCTCCAGACCTGAACGCAGTACTCAAGCCGTGGCCTGACCATTGCCTTATACAGAGGGATAATCACCTCCTTTTCCCTGCTAGCAAAATTCCTATATATCATTGACAAAACCCCATGACCTGTCCTGGCAGCCTGTCTGCATTGCTCAGAAAACTTCATATCTGCCTGCACAATTACTCCCAGGTCTTTTTCATTTTCTACCACCTTAAGTGTAGTACCACACAGTTGGTACGTTTCTCTGGGGTTACTTCTACCCATATGCAGTACTTTGCATTTGTCAAGGTTAAACTTCATTTGCCACTTCTTAGCCCATATGCCCAAATTATCTAGATCCTGTTGCAGTAGCACACTGCCATTACTGTCATTAACAACCCTGCCAACCTTTGTCTCATCTGCAAACTTCGACATTAAGCCTGATATACCTTCATCAATATCATTGATAAATATACAAAACAACAGTGGACCGAACACCAAACCCTGTGGGACTCCACTAATAACATTAGTCCAAGAAGAGCAGCACCCATTGATTACCACCCTCTGTCTTCTCCCACTTAACCATCCTTTTATCCATTGTAGCAACTTACCCTTAATACCATTCTGCTCCATTTGTACAATAGTCTTCCATGCGCAACAGTGTCAAAAGCTTTCCTGAAATCCAAATATATGATATCAAAATTATTTTTTGCATCCAGTTCCTTTGTAACCACATCATAATATCCTATCAAATTTGTCAGACAAGACTTTCCCTTAACAAACTCATGCTGTGTCTGAATTATTGCTGCAGTCTTGTCTAGATGATCCTGCAATGCATCTTTAACCAGCGACTCCATTATTTTACCCGGAACAGAAGTTAAACTAACTGGTCTGTAATTACTCGTGTCACCCTTCGATCCCCCTTTGTGAATTGGGGATACATTTGCACATCTCCAGTCCGTGGGAACCTCCCCTGAGTCCAAGGATGCTCTCATAATTATGGCTAAGGGTTTGCTTAGTTGCTTTGCCGCCTCCTTTAATATAACTCGATAGATCCCATCCAACCCAGGTGCTTTTCTTACGTTTAACTTCAACAGTTTCTCTTCAACTTTTCTCTCGGTTATTACAAAATCATTAAGTATCCTGCTACAATTTGATAACCTTCTGCCATTTTCAAACCTTAATAATTCCTCACGTGTGAATGTAGATGAAAAATACTCATTCAGTTTGTTTGCTATCTGAGCAGGATCATCAACAGTCGAACCATCAATGTCAAGTGGACCAATCAGATTCATCCCCTTCCTTTTAGAGTTTATATAAGTAAAGAAATCCTTGCTGTTTTTCTTAGCATCTTTTGCCAAGGATTTCTCGTAATCTGCCTTCGCCTGCCTAACCTCCTTTGTAACTTGGTTACAGATCAACTTGTATCTATGATAGACTTCTGTGTCACGTGTTAATTTCTATGCATCCCATGCATTTTTCTTCTCTGTTTTGAGTCTCATTAGTTCATTTGACAACCATTTAGGCCTAAACCTTGAACAATATTTCTTAATAGGTATGAAACTTTTAAAAGCATCCACGATTAATTCCTTGAATGCTTCCCACTTAGAATTTACTGTTGGTAACATCATCAGTTGATTCCACTGTACAGAATTTAAAAACTGTCGGAGACCACTGTACTCGCCTTTACGGAAGCAAAAACCCTTTCCTTTACTCCTGATGGTAATTAAATCTTTAAGTAAATCCCACGTCAGTACACTGTGATCACTGCCACCTAGTGGTTCTTTTACTGCAAATTCCTAATACATGAATGATCACTGCTGATAACCATATCAAGAGTATTATTTTCTCTGGTTGCCTCTCGAACATGCTGCTGCAGAAAACAATCATCCAATAAATCCACAAATGTCTGACTAGTGTGTGAGTGCCCAACCCACAAGTTCCAGTCAATATCTGGGAAGTTGAAATCTCCCATTATAAGACATTCCGATTTACTAGCCCACTCTTTTTCTCTGTACAATTGTTCATTGTACTCATTCGAGTCATTAGGCCTATAACACACTCCTACTCTTATTTTTGCTTTCACAGTGCTTATGTCATGCTAAACTGACTCAACAGTGCACTGTTCATCTATATCAACTGGATGCACTTCTTTTGATTTTATGTTTTTCTTAATTAACAGCATAACACCTCCTCCCTTTCTATCCTGTCTATCCTTTCTGTACACATTGTACTCCCCAAATTCCAGTTTGGCATTCCTTATATCAGTGTGACACCATGTCTCTGATATCCAAACAGTACCTGCCTTTGATGTCTTGACCAACACTTCAAATTCATCAAATTTATTTACTATACTTCTAGCATTGGTATACATGCAAGCATACATGCTCCTACTCCTATTCTTTGTTACCCTAACACATCCCATATAACCATCTGTTCCACGATGACCGCCACCCGTCCCTGAAACCCCCAACACCCCACACTCCAGGTCGCTACTTATTCTAATAGAAGTTGTGCAAGAATCACCTTCACCTCTGCCTACGGCTGCTGTTAAACTATTATTCCTTGTATCCCCCCAAGCTATCAGTTTTCATACCCACCTAACACTGCCTCGATAGCATCAGCATATATTCTTGCACCCTTTCTATTTAAGTGTATCCCATCCCTGTAGAAGCAGTCTCTCCTGTTAACAAGTACAGTCCAGGCTGAAAAAAATTCTATCCCTTGAGCTTTGCACAATCTTTCCAGGGCCGAATTGATCGACAAGGCTCTCATCATATACTCCCTCCTATCGTGTGTGGGCAGAATTGCAGACACTTTCAAATTCAACCCTAATTCACGGCTTTTTTTCATCAGTGACCTGTACTTGTTAAGTAATTCTGCTGGTCTCCTACTCTTGATATCATTAGTGCCAACGTGTACAACTATATCACCTTTTGTGCCCTTAAAAGATGATATCTGCTCTACAACGTCATCAACCTTTGCCCCTGGCAGACATACCCTGGTCCTGTTCCTCCTATCCTTTTTACAAAGGATGTTTCCCTGACAATAGAGTCACCAACAACTACTAGTTCCTGAGGGACCAGCGCATTCTGCCTTGGGGGTTGCCGCTGTGTTGCGTGATGACCAAGTGCAAGCTCTGGCCTTGATGTGGGCAGCTGAGAGCCTGATGGGCCCCTCAATTTAGATCTTTCGAGGGCATCCACCCTGTCCTTCAAACTCTCATATAGGCACTTAACAACGCTGAGTTGTCACCTGATTTCCTTACACTCCTTACATCGCGCACACAGAAAGACATCCCCCATGGCAATATCATGTTCCATTCCAGATAGTTCGGCAAACATTTCACAAGTTGCACATTTTTTTTAGGCTGTGATGCATTGGAGAATCGCCCCCCTCAGTTCTCCCCCGAAGTATTCCTTCAACAATGTCATTTGTGAAAATGAGGAGCAATGGTGGTCCAAGAACTGTTCCTTGGGGACCCCACTTCTGACATTACACCAATCTGGTGAATATCCATTAATCATAGCCCTGTGATTATAGGATTCCCTTCAGCCATCCTATAATTCACCTTAGAATCTTTCCAGTAATCCTAGCATGTTCCATCTTATACAGTAACATTTCATGAGGGACTGAGTAAAATGCCTTGCTAAAATCCAAATAAACTATTTTGAAATTGTTCCTTACATCCAGCTCACGAGTAACTGTGTCAGAATAGCTTTCTAGGTTAGTTAAACAGGTTCCAATAGCAAAACCATTTTCTATGGTTTTGCTATTGGAAATAATGCCATTTTCCATTTCTATTAATATTTCTGGATTGCAGTGTTGATCATTGCCTCTAAAATATTTCATACCACCGAATTCACACTAACCTCTCTATAGTTACTGACTTCACTTTTCGAACTACCTTTATGTATTGGCTGTGCGTTGGCATTTTTCTAGTCCAAAGGAATCTCTCCCGAGTCCAATGATGCACTCATAATTTACCTCACTGATTCGATACACTTTCTGGCTGCCTCCCTCAAAATTATGCCATCAGCTTCAGGAGCCTTACTTGCATTTAGTTTGAAAGTTTTTCTAATATCGAAAAATGAAATCACTAATTTCATATGGCTTGGCCTCACTCCCATCCTCTCCTCAGCACATAGACCTCATGCTTTAGCTCTCATGTTTTGCTGCCTTGTAAAAATAATGAATGACTTTCTGCAGAATGTAAATGCTGCACTTTCTGCAGGTTGTATTCAGAAGGATGATCCGTACAGTCATTGAGCTCTGTTGAATCTGCAAAGAGCAGAGGGCAGTCTATTTTACATAAATGACTAAGAGTTTTTGAGAATTGAAGGCATCACAAACAGGAACTTGCCGTAACTGTTGTAGTCCAAGCAACCATCGTGGCTAGACCTGCTGGGATTGCCATGAGGAAAATCAGATAGGAAATCTGAGAACTGACAAGGCTTTTGCCTGTGTGACAAAATGCTTTTACTGGCCTATATTGACTCAGGATATAACCAACTTCTTAAGAGCTTGCCACTCTTGCTGATTACATGAATAGTTCAAGGAATGGCACCACTACAGTCCGGGCACTCTCCATCTGAAACCTTTCACTATATTGCTGTAGATATAGCAAAGCTGTTTTCCAATGTCTACAGTGGAGAATAAAATATATTTTAGTAATTATAGATTTTCCCTCGAAATGGACTGAGCCTCCCCCCCTACACACCTTCCCCTCCCTAAACAGAAGACAAAGAGACCATTGCACTAACATCAATAAATGGAATTATGTTATTTTGGGTGTCTGGTCAATTCTGACAGATCATGAGCCTAATATCGCATATGAACTTCTGTTGTCGGTGTGCTAGGTCCTGATATAAATAAAAATCTGTAGCTGCTTGCTCTAGCAGCCACTCTTCAGACAAGTGTCTTCCCTGCTAAAGAGGCCTGAATACAGGGGGTCAGTAGATTCTCAAAATGTTGCTAATATTTTAAGTGTTGCTAATATTTTAAGTGTTGCTAATATTTTAAGATTGATATGGTAATATTTCAATAAATACATTTTGAAACACATTCACATGGTGTATGATATGATATTACACCATGGTACATAGTGAAACCATGTACTTTGTTGTCATTTAATCTATATATAAGACCAACCACATATTGTCCCATTTTCACACATACAATTGTATATGTTGAGTTATCTTTGCATTAGCAAAATCAGAATGGCTGACACAAGATTTTAGTTTGTGCACATGGCTGCCGGTTCTTGAATGTCTGCAAGAAAGAATGGGTCAGAATTAGATTTTTACGGCTTCAAGTGTGAAATAATAGTGAGGGCAAGATGTGCAAGCACCAGTATCTCATCAATAGCCAACTTGGTTAAGTTCTTCTGTTCTGTGGTGTCATGAGTCTACCATGACTGGTTCAACAGTGGTTGAACAAGTAGCTGAAGGTCATGTGGGATCACTACATGGTGTCAAAACCAATAGTGAACATTGTGTGTCCTGTCTCATAAGACAGCAGTGACAATGGTAGAGTTGCCCATCTAACCACCTAGTACAACATAAGAATATCGAACAAAATTCATGTTTACTATGAACCTGACATTAGCTCATATAGGCTGTGGCAGATGACAGCTGTCACAGGTACCCGTGCTCACCGCAAGATCAAAGAAACTGCGCCTTTCTTGGGCATATTAGCACCAACACCGGACCACCGACATGTGGAAATCTGTCACCTGGTCTGATGAATTCCATTTCTAACTCTTTCATGCTGATGAGCATATCTGCATTTGGAGAAAGCAACATGAGGCCATGGCACCTAGATGCACTGTTGCTGTTTGGCAGGTGGAGGCAGTGGCCTCCACCTGCAATGGTTAGGGGACTGTTTTAATGGCATGCCGTGGTCCTCTGATTACCATTAATCAACAGCTCGATAGGAATGCCTACCTTTCTGTCATCACTAATGAAGTAATTCATGACGACGATATATCCAACATCACCCCCTTCATGATGGTGATGTATCCAGACAACTCTAGCATCTATCAATAAGACAATTCAGCATGACACAAAGCCCAGCAGATTGCTGACTGATTTCAAGAACATGACAGTGCACAACTTGTCCAATCTCAACTCAATTGAACATGTTTGGGACCTGCTGGAGAAGGACATTCAAGGCTATGAATGTCCTTCTCCAGCAGGACATTCAAGACTATGATCATGCACCTGACAATGCAGGGGCATTTCTGGACATATTCTGTAACTCATCAATAGTACTACTACTACAGTATACCCTGCAACCAACACATTGTGGATTCCATGCCAAGATGTACAAGCTGTATTATGGACAGAAGGCGCCCCCACACTTGGTATTAGGTAGTGTTGCTAATGCAGGACTAATGCAACTTAGTGTATATTTCTTACTTTCATTGTTAAATAAATGCACAATGTCACTTATTTTAATAAGTTGCATATATTGTTTTCAGTAAAACAAGCAAATTGTTCACAGCTGGAATTTGAATGTGGAACTGGTGTCTGTATACCATATGAGCTTACATGTGATGGCATTTTAACCTGCCCAGATGACACAGATGAACAACCAGTATATTGTGGTAAGGATTGAATTAAATTGTTTCGGCTAAGAATTTCACATTTATAAACTAAATTTAAATACCTAACAGTTATTGATATCTTGTTTAATAGTTATAGGAATGATAAGTTCATCTTTTAAAATGTTCTAAATGTTTTTAATATAAGCAAAAACTGTTCAAATGATAATAATTACATAGCATTTAACATAAACTTGTTTAAGTTATTCTTTAATTGAGTTAAACTGAATTACTTTTTATTTTTGAAATTAAAGCTGACACTTAAAGAGGGCATTGACTCTCTTTAAAAATTACAGCTGTGAATTACAGGCTCTGAAAAAGCGATGTGTTTGCCTTTTTATTTACCTAATTGTTATTTTATTTTTTATTTATTTATTTTTTTTTTTTTTGGGAGTTGTTGGCGTATCGGCTTCTGTGGCCATAATGCATCTCCCAAGGTTTTGCATTACTTTGATCCAATCCGGAGGCAGGATTCGAACCCGCGACCTTTTGCTATTTTATATTGTACTTTATATGTAGTCTTATAGTTACGCTGTTTATTTTTAATTTAGATAAAGAGTTTTTGTAGATTACTACTTAATATACGTAAAACCGTTATTTCGTTTGAATCTTGAAGCCATTGTTTTTGTATAGAGTGGTAGGGAATTCAAATTTTTAATTGCGGTAACTAGGTAGCTCTAACGTATAATTATATAGCGTAATACGGTATTATGCTATATAATACACTGTTTCTATTAGATAGCATAGTATTGACATTTAATTAATTAAATTTATTGATCTTATTAATTTAAAATATCATGCCCCAGACTAGAGCAGCAAAGCAATGGGCACAAAGTGGTGGTAGGAATGCTGTGACATGGGGGAGAACTGAGGGGGCGATTCTCCAATGCATCACAGCCTAAAAAAAAATGTGCAACTTGTGCAATGTTTGCCGAACTCTCTGGAACAGAAGATGATATTGCCATGGGGAATATCTTTGTGTGTGTGCGATGTAAGGAAATCAGGCGACAACTCAGCGTTGTTATGGGCCTATATGAGAGCTTGAAGGACAGGGTGGATGCCCTCGAAAGATCTAAATTGAGGGGCCCATCAAGCTCTCAGCTGCCCACATCAACACCAAAGCTTGCACTTGATCATCGTGCGACACAGCGGCAACCCCCAAGGCAGAATGTGCTGGTCCCACAGTAACTAGTAGTTGTTGGTGAGTCTATTGTCAGGGAAACGGGGAACATGCTTTGTAAAAAGGATGGGTGGAACAGGACAAAAGTATGTCTGCCAGGGGCAAAGGTTGATGATGTTGTGGAGTGGATATCATCTTTTAAGGGCACAAAAGGTGATATAGTTGTACATGGTTGGCACTAATGATATTAAGAGTAGGAGACCGGCAGAATTACTTAAGTACAGTTCACTGTTGAACAAAAGCCATGAATTAGGGTTGAATTTGATAGCAGGGAGTATATGATGAGAGCCTTGTCAATCAATTTGGCCCCGGAAAGATTGTGCAAGGCTCAGGGGGTAGAATTTTTTTCAGCCTGATCTGTACTTGTTAACAGGAGAGACTGCTTCTACAGGGATGGGATACACTTAAATAGAAAGGGTGCAAGAATATTTGCTGATGCTATTGAGGCAGTGTTAAGTGGGCCGGAAAACTGCTAGCTTGGGGGGATACAAGGACTAATAGTGGTGTAACAGTAGCCGCAGGCAGAGGTGACGGTGATTCTTGTACTACTGGGGATTTCAGGGACGGATGGCAGTCATCGTGAAATAGGTGGGTATATGGGATGTGTTAGGGTAACTAGGAATAGGTGCATGTATGTGTGCATGTATACCAATGCTAGAAGTATAGTAAATAAATTTGATGAATCTGAAGTGTTGGTCAAGACATCAAATGCGGATATTGTTGGGAGAGCAGAGACATGGTGTCACACAGATATAAAAAATGCAGAACTGGAATTTGGGGAGTACAATGTGTACAGAAACGATAGACAGGATAGGAAGGGAGGAGGTGTTATGCTGTTAATTAAGAAAAACATAAAATCAAAAGAAGTGCACCCAGTTGATATAGACGAACAGTGCACTGTTGAGTCAGTTTGGTGTGACATAAGCACTGCAAAAGCAAAAATAAGAGTAAAAGTGTGTTCTAGGCCTAATGACTCGAATGAGTACAATGAAAAATTGTACAGAGGAATAGGAATAGGTGCATGTATGTGTGCATGTATACCAATGCTAGAAGTATAGTAAATAAATAGAGTGGGCTAGTAAATCAGAATGTCTTATAATGAGGGATTTTAACTTCCCAGATATTGACTGGAACTTGTGCGTTGGTCACTCACACACTACTCAGACTTTTGTGGATTTATTGGATGATTGTTTTCTGCAGCAGCATGTTTGAGAGGCAAACAGAGAGGATAATACTCTTGATCTCGTTATCACCAGATCATTCGTATATTAAGAATTTGCAGATAAAGGAACCACTAGAGGGCAGTGAAAACAGTGTACTGATGTGGGATTTACTTAAAGATTTAATTACATCAGGGGGTAAAGAAAAGAGTTTTTGCTTCCATAAAGGTGAGTACAGTGGTCTCAGATAGTTTTTAAATTCTGTACAGTGGGATCAACTGACGATGTTACCAACAGTAAATTCTAAGTGGGAAGAATTCAAAGAATTAATCGCAGATGCTACTAAAAGTTTCATACCTATTGAGAAATATTGTTCAAGGTTTAGGCCTAAATGGTTATCAAATGGACTAATGAGACTCGTGACAGAGAAGAAAAATGCATGGGATGCATATAAATTATCAAGCGACTCAAGCCTTTGGCAGATATAAGCTAGTCTGTAATCAGGTCACAAAGGAGGTTAGGTAGGCGAAGGCAGATTACGAGAAATCTTTGGCAAAAGATGCTAAGAAAAACAGCAAGGATTTCTTTACTGAAATAAACTCTGAAAGGAAGGGGATGAATCTGATTGGTCCATTTGATATCGATGGTTCCACTGTTGATGATCCTGTTCAGATAGCAAACAAACTGACTATTTTGCATCTACATTCACACAGGAGGAGTTATTAGGGTTATCAAATGGCAGAAGATATCAAATTGTACCAGGGTGCTTAATGATATTGTAATAACTGAGAGCAAAGTGGAGGAGAAATTGTTGAAGTTCAACATAAGAAAGGCACCTGGGGTGGATGGGATCTATCCAGTTATATTAAAGGAGGTGGCAAAGCAACTAAGCAAACCCTTAGCCATAATTGTGAGAGCATCCTTGGACTCAGGGGAGGTCCCTAGATGTGCGAATGTATTCCCAATTCACAAAGGGGATCGGATCGAAGTGTGACACGAGTAATTACAGACCAGTTAGTTTAACTTCTGTTCCAGATAAAATAATGGAGTCACTGGTTAAAGATGCATAGCAGGATCATCTAGACAAGACTGCAGCAATAATTCAGGCACTGCATGGGTTTGTTAAGGGAAAGTCTTGTCTAACAAATCTGATTGGTTATTATGATGTGGTTACAAAGGAACTGGATGCAAAAAATAATTTTGATATCATTTATTTGGATTTCAGGAAAGCTTTTGACACTGTTGCGCATGGAAGACTTGTACAAATTGAAGAAGAATGGTATTAAGGGTAAGTTGCTACAATGGATAAAAGGATAGTTAAGTGGGAGAAGGCAGAGGGTGGTAATCAATGGGTGCTGCTCTTCATGGACTAATGTTATTAGTGAAGTCCCACAGGGTTCGGTGTTGGTTTGTATATTTATCAATGATATTGATGAAGGTATATCAGGCTTAGTGTCGAAGTTTGCAGATGATACAAAGGTTGGCAGGGTTGTTAATGACAGTAATGGCAGTGTGCTACTGCAACAGGATCTAGATAATTTGGGCATATGGCCTAAGAAGTGGCAACTGAAGTTTAACCTTGACAAATGCAGAGTACTGCATATGGGTAGAAGTAACCCCAGAGAAAAGTACCAACTGTGTGGTACTGCACTTAAGGTGTTAGAAAATGAAAATGACCTGGGAGTAATTATGCAGTCAGATATGAAGTTTTCTGAGCAATGCAGACAGGCTGCCAGGACAGGTCATGGGGTATTGTCAATGATATATAGGAATTTTGCTAGCAGGGAAAAGGAGGTGATTGTCCCTCTGTATAAGGCAATGGTCAGGCCACACCTTGAGTACTGCATACAGGTCTGGAGGCCTCATTTTAGGAAGGATGTAGATTTGCTAAACGTAGTACAGAGAAGGGCAAGAAGATTGGTGAGGGGAGTGAAGGGATCCTCTTACCAAGAGAGGCTTAAGTTCTGCAAATTGCAGTGGCTGGAGACTAGGCACCTGCGCGGTGATCTGATTGAGGTGTATAAGGCCTTGAATGGGTTGAGCACGCTGAATTCTGATGGGATCCTTCCACTTGTTCAGATTATGAACCTAAGGGGGCATAAATTAAAATTAATAAAAGACAGATGTAGAATAGCAGCAGGTGGTTAATTGCAGGAACAAACTTCCATCTGTCGTGGAAATTGACAGGTTGAATAAATTTAAGGAGGAACTGGACAGGCATTTGGAGGGAATGGTGTGATTTTTTTTTTTTGGCTGATGCTGCATAAGCTCATACACTTGCTGTCTTGCATCATATACCACTACTACTACTACTTATTCCATTTAAAATTTTAGTATATTCAGTGACTGCCAGTTAATGTTATCACTTATTATGATAAAAAATAAAAATCCAAAAAAAATTTATATTATAATCTATTTAAATTCTGCTGCTTTATATGATCATATTGTCATTTATTGTTATCATTTTTCATTTCAATTAGGAGAAATATGTCTTCAAGAAAACCTAAAATTGTGTATGTCAGAAATTTGTTGATTATTTACAACTCTAACCATGCTAAATAATGTTTATGACCTCATCTCTTGTTGCGTGAAAGCAGCAACTTTTAACTTCTAATCCCTGCCACATGTCTGTAGCCTTTTTGAAAATCAGAAGAGTGCTTGTAAGCAACAGCAAGTGAAGAATCAAGAAAATGATGCTTGTGCTAACGGGGCTATATGGTTGGTTAAAGGAGAGTCTACCCCCTGTTATAAAGTTTTACAACTACATATGTATGACAAGTTATTGGCATTTAATTACACTGTCCAAAATTTGAAGTTCACAAGTGATCATAGTGTGTATGTGCAATACTCTATCCACCCCCTTGTTTCCGTGAATGGACTTGAGTTTAGTTTGCAATTGATGTCCATCAAGAATTGAGGTTGTCACAGACATTCTCTCAGATATGCCAGACAAGCTGTCCTTGCTACCTGGGAGTCTAAAACGTTCATGGAACTGATATTTGGGTGACACTCGAGTCAAGCGGACCCAATTTCGGCGTAGTCCGGATGGTCTATGACAGCCAAATCCTCTGCTTGCACCTTCACGATGGAGGGACTGTTAGTAATCGTGGGTATAACCTCCATGCACAAGTACATGGAGGGTGACCACCCAGGTGTGAACCAACATAAGTAGGGGTCGAGGTGTGGCGCCCATACCACATGGAGGAACGCCGCCCCTCTATGTTTCCAGGCAGTACTAGGTGGTAGATGACTCTCATCAACCGGTGAAATACCGCCACTTTGCTTATTGCAGGCTTGAAGTGGTGGAACCCATGTTTAGTCTCTAGAGCTAAGTTCCAGCCAACCCTTCCCTATCTCTTCCATCATGCAGTGATTGATGATTTTTGAGGTTATGATGAACGTCGTGGCAAGATCCAATATTCCTTACATTTCGAGAGTACGGCTCTAAAACGGTGTTTGCAGGCCGGCCGCTAGTTGGTACACCGGACCGAACCTATTGGTAACTCTCTAGGAGGCTTCTGGATCAGCTAGTGTATAATCTTGCTACCTCTACTCTGCTAGATAGTGACTGGAGGGAGTCCGAGTAGTGTGTATGCGGGGAGCATTGTCGAGGCCACGTTATGCCAAGGAACTGGGTATATTCTTACCACATGTATGCCATATCCAAAAATTTCATTACTTCATACAGCATGTCCCACCCACTTTTTCTTACTATTGAATACACCATGAATTGTCAAAATAATAGAGCAAGCTTATCTGCGAAAAGATCGAAACCTCCCAAGGACTTCCTAATTCATTTCACAAATATACGTGGTCTCAATTCCAATCTCAACGATGTCCATTTCCACTTGCAGTCTTCCAAACCCCATTTTCTGACTGAATCTCAGTTATCAGTTGATTCAACTACTGCTCATCTCAGATGTGCAAATTATTTGCTGTATGATTCCTTCGCCTAAAAGGTGGTACTTGTGCATATATCCGTTCTGATATTCCCTGTCAGAGACTTGGCAATTTGGAATCTCCTCTCTTTGATCTTCTCTGGCTTAAAATCTCTCTACCTCATTCTGTCAAATTCATCTGTTGTCTCTACCGTTCTCCCAACTCCACTAATCACTTGGAGCTCTTTGACTTCCTCTCTTTGCAACTTGACTTTCTCCAGTCCAACTTTCCTAACAGTGAGGTAATTTTCCTTGGTGATTTTAACGTTCACAACTCCAGCTGGCTTACGTTTTCTAGTCACACCGACCCAGCAGGTCGAGATGCTGAGGCTTTTGCAATTTCTAATGACCTAGCACAGATTGTTCATTTACCTACAAGAATACCGGACAATCCTAATCATACAGCCAATACGCTTGATCTTTTTCTCACAAACAACCCTTCTAAGTACAAGGTCGAAGTGAGAGGTCCTTTAGGCACTTCAGATCACAACTTGGTGATTGTCTCTTCTCCAATGGAACCTTTATCTCATGGCTATTCCCAACCTCGTATTGTTTGTCATTACAAGAATGCAAAATGGGATGACCTGCGAGACTTCTTTTCTTCTTTTCCTTGGTCTGACTACTGTTTCAAAACTTCTGATGTCAACGTTTGCTCAGATCGTGTCAGTGAAATTATTCTTGCAGGAATGGAATCCTTTATCCCACACTCGACTTTAAAATCTCGTCCTTTATCTAAACCTTGGTTTTCCAATAAATGTGCTAAGGCTGTTCAAGAGAAGAATGTTGCATATCGTAATTGGCTTGTTTCTAATTCTTCAGTTTCATTTTCTGCCTACACCAAAGCTCGCAATAATTGTAAAGCAGTTATTAATCAGTCCAAACTAGAGGTTGAACAGGCTAAGAGTAGGAAACTTGCTTCTTGCCCTAATGGTAGCCGAGCATTCTGGTCTCTTGCCAAAGCTATTGGCCGCAACTTTTGCCCATCTCTGCTCCCACCTCTGTGCAAACCAGATTGTTCTGTTGTCACTTCAGCCAAGGATAAAGCTGACCTGCTAGCATCCCATTTTTCTTCCAGCTCATGTATTAATGATCTTGGTAAAACACCTCCCACCATTCCTAACACGCTCCATTCAATGCCTCCTGTGGTCTTCCGTCAAAAGGATATCAGAAGGATTTTGATGAATCTTGATGCTAAGAAAGCTCGAGGTCCTGATGGTATTTCTCCACTTGTTCTCAAAACCTGTGCTCCTGAACTTACTCGTATTCTTTGCCGCCTTTTTTCACTTTCTTATTTCAAAGGTGTTTTTCCTTCTGCTTGGAAATTTGCTCATATCAAGCCAGTTCCTAAAAAGGGTAGCAAATCCCTCCCATCCAATTATCGTCCCCCCATTGCAATTACTTCTACTCTTTCTAAAGTAATGGAGAAATCAATTAACCGCCAACTCTTAAACTACCTAGAAACCTTCCGTCTGATCAACGATCGCCAGTATGGATTCCGTCAGTGTCGATCCACTGGTGATATTCTGGCTTATCTTACCCATTTATGGACTAATTCAATGGAAAGGTTCGGTGAAACACAAGTAGTTGCTCTTGACATCTCAAAGGCTTTTGATCGTGTTTGGCATAAAGGTCTTCTAAACAAGCTTCCATCTTATGGTTTGCCAACTGTTTTTAGTAATTGGTTATCCAGTTTTCTCTCTGATCGCTCACTGAGGGTGATGGTAGATGGCTCTCTGTCTTCTAACTTCTCCACTAATGCCGGTGTCCCCCAAGGTTCAGTTCTTTCCCCCACTCTTTTCCTCTTGTATATCAATGACCTTCTTCCATTGACTGGAAATCCTATCCATAGTTTTGCCGATGATAGCACATTGCATTCAACTTTCCATTTTGAGAAACCTTGTCCTGCTCAATCAGCTTCAAGTTCTCGAAAATCTGCTGCCAATTCCTTAAATGCCAATCTTCAGGTAATTCTCCAGTGGGGCAAAGACAACTTAGTTGATTTCAACCCTTCTAAAACTCAGTCTTGTCTTATATCTCGCAAAAAAGATTCTTCTGCTCCTATGTTTATCTTTAGTGACACTCCGATTTCTAGGCAAAATGATATATCTCTTTTGGGGATTACCCTGACTCTAATCTATCTTGGCACAAGCACATTACAAATATTGCTTCCTCTGCATCTAAAAAACTTGGTTTTCTCTTACGCTCTTGGTGTTACTTTTCTTCCAAACAGCTGCTCACTCTGTATAAATCGGAAATCCGCCCTGCCATGGAATATTGGTCCCACATCTGGGGTGGTGCCCCCAAAACCTCTCTCAGGCTTCTTGATTCCATTCAGAAGAGGACAGTTAGGTTAATTAATGATTCATCTCTAACAGAGTCTCTCCACTCGCTTTCTTATAGAAGCACTGTTTCTGCTGCATGCCTCTTCTACAGATACTTCCATGGGCACTGTTCTTCTGAATTGGCTTCTATAATTCCCGCTCTCTCTTTCAAAACAGTCCGAACACGTGCCGCCACCAGCCAACATCCATTTACTGTCCAACTTCAAACCCACAGAACCAGCTTTTCATCTTCCTCATTTATTCATTCAACTGCCGTTTTCTGGAACAACCTTCCTTCATACGTATTTCCTGAAAATTACAATCTACAGAAGTTCAAGTCCAATATCAACAAATATCTTCTTTCGTCTTCTCAACCTCCAACCCAAGCATGGTACTAAGTACCATAGGTTCTAATACCTCTCGTGTTTGGGGTTCTCATAAAAAAAAAAAAAAAAAAAAATTGAACTGTGATTTATATTTCCTTAAAATAGAAATGTCATAGAAACATAGAGATTTAAGTTTGAGTGAAAAGAACAAAATTCTAAGTGTGCTTATGATGACTTATCTAAGTGTAGTTAGAAAGAAGCTACATTAAAACTCAGTGTTTCACAACCTCTTTTGTGTAAACTTTTAAAGAATAGAAAATTACGTGAATTAGGAGTGACTGAGAATGACAACCTGAACAGGAAAAGATGTAGAAAGAATGAACTTGTGAAAGAAGTTCTTCTGAGATGGTTCACAAATACAAGATTAAAAAATGCTCCTATTAGTAGAAATACCCTATGCAAAAAGGCAAAGGAATTTATGAATGAACTTGGTGTGAATGAACTTAAGCTTCCAGATGACTAAGCAGTTGGAAGGAGAGAGAGAGATAGCATTGTGTACAAAAGTCTCCATGGAGAAAAATCAGAATTGGATACAGGTTCAGCTCAAAACTGGGTGGAAAATGTTTTACTTAATTTATTTGAAGAATTTAGTCCTGTCTGTATTCTCAACACTGATTAAACTGGTATTTATTTTAGAGCAGTGCCTGAGCATACTTTATTATTCGGCTCATCAGAAATGAACTGAGAATGTCGTGCACAATGCTTGACCTTAGAATGTTTTCATGCATCTCTTTTTCACTTCGGTGCTACTTTTTTCAATTTGGTGCTATCTTTCTACTTTTCATAAGATCTGATCTTATGCAAGATAACAAGTTATATTATGTGAGCAGCACTGAAGATTTGTTTATTGAGAATAAACAAAATTGAAGATTTGTTTTTTCCCTCTTGCTAATTGGAAACAAATGCAAATCTAACTGATATATAAATATGCAGAAAGAGCATCAAAATTTAGTGGGCTTGAAAAAATACATTGAGTGCACATTCTATTTAAATATATATTCTACGGTGTGACATCTTATGGGTTCTGAACTTCACTCCCAGGTACATATTTGCCTCTGATAACCTGTATCAAATTTTGCTTGTTTGAACTGGAAAAAAATTTTTTGTCAAGCCACAGAAAATCATAGTCAAGTGGATCTGACCAAGATTTATTAATGCATTCCAAAAGAAAAACAGTGTAATGTGGACATCACGGTAAGCAAACACCCACTATATCTGATGTTTTTTCTAGTGTATGACTACAGTTAACTGCAAATAAGTACAAATGCTACACTGTTGCCATAAGAAAGTTCTGAATTTCAAAATGACTTGAATGGTTTATATGTGATGACAAAAACACTTTAGAACAACAATGTAGAAAATACTAAGTATCATTATAAAAATTTAGAGGAAGCATGGAAATATTATGCACTCAGGTGGAACATAATCCTCACATCTGGGGTTTATGTTCTAAAATGAGTTTAGTTTTATTGGATGCACGATTTGATTAAAAGTGAAGATATTAGATTCAGTTTATGCTTTTTGCATAAGGTTCATTTAATTTTCCCTCTTGTCATAAAATTAAAAATGTCAACAATATTTCATTTTCTGATCTTAACTAGAAACCATGATGAGTTAGTCACTTTATAACTATTTATTTTGGAAGGTTTATCAATAATTAAAATATCATCAACACATTAATCGGAAATAGCTTACACTGCTGTTTGAAATGGATGACTTTCTCTAATCTTCTTCCCTCCTCCCTACAGCTTCTAGAGAATGCAGAGCTGGATTTTTTCATTGTTCCAATAATCGCTGCATACCAGAATCACGAGTATGTGATGGGCAGAACAGTTGTGGAGACTATAGTGATGAAGCTAATTGTAGCTGTGCTGAAGACCAATTTCGTTGTAAACAAGGGCCTTGCATCAGTCATTCATACCGCTGTGATAGTGATCCTGATTGTCCTGATCATAGTGATGAGATGAACTGCAGTAAGTGTTTTATTCTTGATACAATGACAGTAATTTTTAATTATGATAAATGTACAATATTACATAGTATGGATAAAATGGTTATAGAGAATTATTGCAGAAAAACACAATCATGTATTAAAAATGAGTATACCCTTTTTTAGAACTGTTAGACAATTGAAAAGTTAATTCCAGACACAATTTTATACAGCAGTTCATTGTTACCAAAAATAATTTTTATTTACAAGTATATGACAGTTAGATTTTATAAAAGTAATCTACAGCTTCTGTACAACTCAAAAATGTGTACATAGCATCAGGTTATCAACAGCATTGTGGTTTTATTAATTAAGTGACAAGGGAACAGTCATTCACCTCACATTTTGCCTTGTTATTATCAAATAGTGGTTTCTTCATCTTGTGTAACAAAATAAAGGAATAAAGAATTGAATTATGTTGGGTGATGCTAAAAAAATTCTCCATTGCTGCATAACAACCATTTTTTCCTGGAAAACCATTTTCACCAAGAAATATGATGAAAGCAGCACTATTTCTTGGATTCAAATGGTATTACTCAGCAATAATGCCTCTGTTCTCTGGATATAAGTAAAGAGATACCACAAAGCAGTAAATTGCTTTCCTCTCCACTCTTTAATGAAACTGTGCTGGTGGTGGTTTCAGATGCCTCCTGCACGTTTAGAATTGAGTTGTACAGGAGACCAGAGATTACCTTTAAGAAATGTAATGGCCACATTGTTTTATTTTTTCAATAACCATTGTAAGCTGACTTGAAGAAAAGCAGAAGTGGGAATATGAATATATAAATGAGATGTGTGTACTTAGCAGAGTTGGCTGCTGTTTCTTTACTATCTTCTACAGCAGTGGTTCCCAACCCTTTTTGACTCGCGAACCCTTTTCAGCATATGTTTTATTGCGAACTCCTTTCAACATAATATTTTTAAAGCGAACCACTAAGCCTATATTCTCTGAAATTGTATAATATTTCTGAATTTTTATTATAAAATATTTCCAGTACTAATTTTTATAAGCTACATAGCATAATAATAATTTTTATTATTAAATATCATTTATACTTTGTAAAGCAGTTATTAATCGGTCCAAACTAGATTTCGAACAGGTTAAGAGTAGAAACTTGCTTCTTGTCCTATGGTAGCTGACCATTCTGGTCTCTTGCCACGACCATTGGCTGCATTTTTACCAATCTCTGTTCCCACTCCTGTCAAAACCAGATGGTTCTGTTGTCACTTCAGCCAAAGATAAAGCTGACCTGCCGGCATCCTATTTTTCTTCCAACTCACATATTGATGATCTTGGTAAATCACCTCACACCATTCTCAGTACACTCCATTCAATACCTCTTGTGGTCTTCCGTCAAAAGGATGTCAGAAGGATTTTGATGAATCTCATGCTAAGAAAGCTCCAGGTCCTGATGGTATTTCTTCATTTGTTCTCAAAACCAGAGCTCCTGAACTTACTTCTGTTCTTTGCCACTTTTTTCACTTCCTTATTCCAAAGGTGTTTTTCCTTCTGCTTGGAAATTTGCTCATCTCTAGCCAGTTCCTAAAAAGGGTGACAAATCCCTCCCATCCAATTATCGTCCCATTACAATTACTTCCACTTTTTCTAAAGTAATGGAGAAATCAATTAACCGCCAACTCTTAAACTATCTAGAAACCTTCCATCTGATCAACGATCGCCAGTATGGATTCCATCAGTGTTGATCCACTTGTGATATTCTGGCTTATATTACCTATTTATGGACAAATTCAATGGAAAAATTGGGTGAAATACAAGCAGTTGCTCTTGACATCTCCAAGGCTTTTGTTCTTGTTTGGCATAAAGGTCTTCTAAATAAGCTTCCATCCCAGTTTGCCAGCTGTTGTTTGTAATTGAGTATCTAGTTTTATCTCTGACCACTCATTGGTTAATGGTAGATGGCTCTCTGTCTTCTAACTTCTCCAGCAATGCTAGTGTTCTCCAAGATTCAGTTCTTTCTCCCAATCTTTTCCTCTTATATATTAATTAATTTGGCCTTTAGCCAGTGGGTGGTTGGTTGGTGGAACAGCCTTCCATCCCTTGTTGTGGAAGTTGATAGCTTAAATAAGTTTAAGTCTCAGCTGGACAGGTATTTCGAACGAACAGAGGGGTGAAGTGGAAATGGGGTTTTCTGTTTTTTTTTTTTTATGGCTGATGCCTCATGAGCTTGCTTTCTTTTATCAAATGCCTCTACTAATGCTAATGACCTTCTTCCATTGACCGGAAATTGTATCCATAGTTTTGCCGATGATAGCACATTGCATTCCACCTTCCAGTTTAAAAAACCTTGCCATGCTCAAACAACTTCAACTTCTCGAATATCCACTACCATTTCCTTAAATGCAGATATCCAGGTAATTCTCCAGTGGGGCAAAGATAACTTAATTTCAATCCTAAAACTCTGTTGTGTCTTATACCTCACAAAAAGGATTCTTCTGCTCCTCTGTTTATCTTCGATGACACTCCGATTTCTAGGCAAGATCTTGGGGATTACCCTGACTTCTAATCTCTACTGGCATAAAGCACATTACATATATTGTTTTCTCTGCATCTAAAAAACTTGGTTTTCTCTTTTTCTCTTGTCGTTAAAACTCCAGCTGTTGTTGAGTCTGTAGAAATCGTAAATCCGGCCTACCAAGGAATATTGTTCCCACATCTGGGGCAGTGTCCCCAAAACCACTCTCAGGCTTCTAGATTTCATTCAAAAGAGGACAGTTAGGTTAATTAATGTCTCATCTGTAATAAAAAAAAAAAAAAAAATTGATATTAAGGTTACTTAAAATTCCTCACTTCATTGACGGGATTCGAACCTGATCCTTTTCCACCCGGTGTTGGGAGGATCGTGGTGATACCACTGTGCTACCACGCAACAGTCTCATCTCTAAGAGTCTCTCCACTCTGTCTCGTAGACCTTTCTATAGATACTTACATGGGCACTGTTCTTCTGAATTGGCTTCAATAATTCCCGCTCACTCTTTCAAAGCAATCCGAACACGTGCCGCAAGCAGTCAAGATCCTTTTACTGTCCAAGTTCAAACTCACAGAACCAACTTTTCTTCTTCCTCATTTATTCATTCAATTTCCATTTTCTGGAACAGCCTTCCTTCTTATGTATTTCCTGAAAATTACAATCGATAGAAGTTCAAGTCTAATGTCAACAAACATCTTCTTTCAGCTTTTCAACCCATGCACGGTACTAAGTACTATAGGTTCTAAAAAAAAATAATAAGTACCTGTACATAAAAATGGTCCTTGAAAATCAAAAAAATATATATATATTATAGAAAACATTTATTTAACATGATATACTATAAGAGGGTAAACTAATTATAACAAATTGTGGGAGATGTGGTTTCTTTCTTTGGCAATTCTTTACTTTTTATTTAATTTGATTTTACTTTATTGTTTTTTATTAGTTATATTTGTAGTTTACAACAATATACCTATGTAAATCTAAGCAGATGCCATTATTGGATTTTTAGTGTGTACCCCCTAGAACACTTCCGTGAACTCCAATGGGTTCGCAAACCACCGGTTGGGAACTGCTGTTCTACAGCCAACTTTTCTATGCACATATCAGATTTGGCTATAGAAGACACTAAAAGGAGAACAGATATTGCCAGATACTATGCAGGAAGTAAAAGTTGGCTTAATTAACAAGAATGAGTATATTCATACACTCATTCTTGTTCTTACTAGAGTGTGCATAGCATGCAAGTCTACTTGTCTGTTCCTCTCACATTCCTAGCATATCACGCAAAATGGAAATGCGTTAATCGAATATAATCAATAGGAAAAATTATAATTGGTCCATGACCTTCAGGAATTTCCATAAAGAATTTTAAAAAATATCTTTTAAATAACTTTTTAACTGTATACCCTGCAAAAGATAATGAAAATATTTATAGCATTAAATGTTTATTGCATAAAATACACTGAAGAAACTATTTGTTACGGAAATATTTGAACAGAGTCGTTTGAACACTGTTGGCTTTCTTTTTTTCATCAATCAATTTCCGATAACCAACAACAATCTTCTCTAGGCCCTGGTGAAATAAATATCTCAGAGAACCTCAAACTTTTTGTTTGAGGTTCTCTGCAATACATAAAGATTTCATCTAGTTCTTTTACCGTTATCTCCTTTGCAGTAACATTTTCATCTAGCTCATTTAAAATTTGAATTTTTTTTTATTTTTGCATTTAAAAATTCTAATTTTTAAATGCAAGTCTGCATGTGACTTTATTAGTTGGAGGCAAACAGGTAACACGTCTGCTTCCGATGATTGACAGAACACAGTGAGGCAGGCAGACGCTTGTTTATTGCCTGTCTGATGCACTGTAAGCTTAGCGGGTGATTCAAATCTTTTTCAACTATCACATAAAAAAAAATCACATTAACTGGAAATTTGCATTGTGTAAAGTGAAATGTGGTATAATTTTTTTCAAATAGCGGTAACTGAAAAATGCGTTAATCGAACTCACATTATGCGAGGCCTGGCTGTATAATGATTATTTATTCTAAATCTTTAGTGATATTCCAAAATTAAGAAGTATTATTTTGTCTTTTCACAGTCAGTCAGTTTTTGTTAGAATAAACTGATCTAGGATTATTACAATCTATTAGTAGAGGCAGGAAAGCAGCTTTTTTCAGTTAGGTGAAACTTAGCCATGATAGTGCCTTGAGTTTGAATATAATTCGTTTCTTAGGTTATGTCCTTTGTTTTTAGTTTTTCGGAATGCACCTTAGTATGGACCCTTTAATAAGTTGGACTCTTAGTTGATATTTTATTGATTTCTGGTCCTGTGATGTATAATTTAAAAGCAGTTGTGTAGACTTGGTTGTCTGGTAGCACTGATACTCTTCTTCTTGGTTCTAAATTTTCTTATAATGTAATTCACTTAAATAGTTCTGCAAATAAAGATAGTGAAGTTTAAAATTTTTTTAATCTTGCTTTACAGTATTAAATGGGCAATTAGTTCTGCTCATATTCTAATTACTGTAGTTTACCATCCTCCCCCTATTACTAATCACTGCTTAAATGAGCTCACAATTTATTTATTATCTGTTGTTTCATGCAGTGATATCTTTTTGGTAACTTTAAATTTGGTTCAGGTGTTTCAAATGATGTACTTAGATTTATTCAACAATATGAAGTTAGCAGTGCCATGGAAATTCTTTCCCTTCCAGGAATTACAATTTTTCATAAGAAATACATGCTATATAAACCACATATATAATATACCAAATATCATAAGATATTTACATTAATTTGCTGATCCTGCCATAATAAGCCTTCTTTTTTTCAAAAACTTCTTTCACAAAGATCTTAAAAATACTTGCAATGGATACTTGCAAACACTTCGCATGGCTTCAGAAACTGCACTTCTAATTCTTCGTACATTTTCCTACTATCTGATAATATCTACAGTACCACAGTATGTGTTCTGAAGTTTCCAATTCCCCACAGAGACATAAACCAGAAGGTACTTCCCTTTTCACTTAATCTAGCTCTTAGCCCATGAACAGTTACCACCAATTAAGCTATGCTCTGCTTTGTACCTATAGACACCAGCAGCATATGTAATAATCAGCACAAAAATGCAGTTATATCGCAAGTTAAGAGACCTTCGGCCCCGAATGCCAAGCGATAGTGTCTGAGATTTTCTCGAGCGATAAATAAAGTGATTTTCTGAGTGATTTCATTCCATTTTCTTTTCAGTGCCTTTCTTATCATCAGTTCTTTTGAAGTGGTTCTGTACTTAACAGATTTTGAGTAAGAACCCAGGAAGGAAAATCATCTTTCTTTTCTTAGTCTATTAATTAATTTTTTCACTAACAAACTAACCTCTCCAGGTGCCTGATCACTAGGTGGCACCGTTCCTGCCTCCCCATGGTGGGGCTGGAAACCTGAAAGTAAAAAAATAATCCTTTCGGGCTAAAAGGAGCAAAAATGGACTCTACAAACCAGGTTTCACCTGGATCATTGGATCAAACTGAACACTGTCAGCAGCAAGATGATCCTAACCCATCTACTGCCAAGAGACAAAAGAAAGATGTGACCCAGACCATCTCTCCACTCTTTCCAATTTTACATTCCTTATCAGGCCAGCCAGTTAATAAACTTTCTCCCTTTGTAATACAAAGGTATCTAGAATATATAGCTGGTCCACCGAAAATGGTTCGCCGCTTGAAATCAGGTGACCTACTGATAGAAACAACAAATCAGCGTCATTCTGAGCTACTTCTTAAAACAACAGCTTTTGGTGGGATTCCCATCAAAGTCACTCCACATGCCATATTTAAATACATCAAAAGGGGTTATCATGGAATGGGACCTCCTAAACAGCTCTGAAGAAGAAATTGTACAAGAGTTACAAAACCAGAATGTCATTCATGTGAAAAGAATTCTTATCAAAAAGGAAGGAAACCTAATACCAACCCACACTATCATACTTACTTTCAACACACCTACCCTACCAACATCAGTGAAAGCAGGATACCTGAATTGCCAGATAAAGCCATACATCCCCAATCCAATAAGATGTCAAGTGCCAAAAGTATGGCCATTCGCAAACAGTATGCAGAGGTCTAGCTTATTTGTGCCGCCATTGGCTCAAAAGATCATAATGATAAAGAATGTAATGCACAGTCTCCTCACTGCCCAAACTGCAAAGGAGACCACCCTGCCTACTCCAGAGACTGCAGTATATGGAAAAGAGAGAAGCAAGTACAGAAATATAAAACTGAGTATAAAGTTACATATCAAGAAGCTAAAAAGCAGATACCATTACTACCAACTGTTAGATCATATGCAGCAACAGCAATGACAGTCCAGAAAACAAAAGTAATTGCATCACAAACTGACATCTCAGTTCCTCCTAACATCACAATAGCGAACTGGGCATGTACACTCCTCTTGCAGACAAAAACAAAAGCCGATCAGGCAATTAATACTCCAATTATAATCCCACCAGATGCTAAAGATCCAACACCAACCGGCTGTGAAAATCTCACCAGATCTGTAGACAAAACACAGAAAAATACTGATACTATGGAAATTGATGAAAAGGAGCAAGATGAAACAGTTCTGGAACTCTATGCAACTGATGATATGGACAGTGGTGGTCATCCACCTTTCCCTAGAAAAGAAAAAAAAATCAAAACAGATCAGTGCAAACAGGCAGCCCAACATAAATCTTCGGAATCAATACACTTCTTCAGTGGAATTGTCATGGACTTCGAAGTAACCTTCATGATATGAAAGAACTGATTTCCATCTATAATCCTGTAAGTATTTGTTTACAAGAAACCAACCTAACTCTGCATGTAAGCATTTCAATCAAGCACTACATTATATATCAAGATCATAACACCACAACTTCCGCTCACAATGCCTTATAGTTTGCTCATCTAAAGAAGCAGCACATTGGTATTTTTCCCAGTTTGCTTTGCAAAATTTCCACTTTTTACCTCTTATTAATTGTGGTGCATCATTTGTTAATGGTGCACAAACAACTGGGTAATGATTACTGTTATAGGGATCATTTGAGAAAGACCAATCAAGAATAGGAAAGAGCCGGGGAACAGATGGTGAGATTGATTGCATAAGTACTCCCCGTTGGTAAATGGACAAGGGTGTGAGTACCCATGTTTAAGTGTTAAATTCCTGTTATCTAGAAGTTTTTCGATCATCTTGCCTCTTTTGTCTGTATGATGTGAACCCCAAATGATATGGGGGTTCACTTCATACACTCAGAAAACTTCATATCTGACAGCACAATTACTCCCAGGTCTTTTTTTTTTTTTCATTTTCTACCACCGTAAGTGTAGTACCACACAGTTGGTACGTTCCTCTGGGGGTTACTTCTACCCATATGTAGTACTTTCAATTGCCACTTCTCAGCCCATCTTCCCAAATTTTCTAGATCCTGTTGTCGTAGTACACTGCCATTACTGTCATTACAACCCTGCCAACCTTTGTTATCATCTGCAAACTTCGGCATTAAGCCGAAGTTTGCAGATGATATACCTTCATCAATATCATTGATAAATATACAAAACAACAGTGGACCCAACACTGAACCTTGTGAGACTCCACTAATAACATTAGTCCACAAAGAGCAGCACCCATTGATTACTACCCTCTGTCTTCTCCCACTCAACCATCCTTTTATCCATTGTAGCAACTTACTCTTAATACCATTCTGCTCCAATTTGTACAGTAGTCTGCTATGCGCAACAGTGTCAAAAGCTTTCCTGAAATCCAAGTACTAGCCCTTGATTTACATCAGGGTTAGGTTTCTGGGGTGGACTGCTGCAAATGGAACCCTTTATATAATGGAGTCAATCGGAAATCACAAGGTTAGGTTCCTGGCACCAAAAATTTTACCTACCACTTTGTATCGATTGTTTTATTTTATTAGCATTCTTGATAGTTGTAGTAATCGTCGATGGAGGCATATTCATAGCACTACACACATTATTGCACTAGGATTCAATTAACTATTTTTACCAGACATGGCATGTCTTTATTCTATTAAATTTAAAACTTTATAACACGATTGGAAAAAAAAAAACTGCACACGGCTATCACTACCATTATTATTTAATTTATGAATAGCACAATTAATAAAAAAATGTTAGCGTAATAAATTTCCAACACGTGTAAATACCATAAACAACAATCAACTGAATGTGTCACCGCATTGACCTTTACTACCCACATCCATGAGTGGTTACTTTGAGGGCGGGAATCTTTCTCGTCTCTGATACGAAGGCACTAATTGCTGATTGGCTCAGATTATCTTAAATCACGTGAATAGTGCACGGTATGGCATCATACTGTTGGCATCATACTGTGCACGGTATGGCATCATACAATTGGCATCATACTGTGCACATAGCACAGTATGATGCCAATAAATTTTGTTTGACGATTTTAAACTTTCAAGTTATAAAAAAATTGCAAAAATAAATAAATAAAAATAAAAATGGTGTTTTGGTTAGTGATCAGTGTAAGTTGGACCAGCGCAAAACAAGGGCTACCTGTATATGATATCAAAATTAATTTTGGAATCCAGTTCCTTTGTAACTGCATCCATGTAACTGTGTCTGAATTATTGCTGCAGTCTTGTCTAGATGATCCTGCAATGCATCTTTAACCAGGGACTCCATTATTTTACCTGGTACAGAAGTTAAACTAACTGGTCTGTAATTACTCGTGTCACCCTTCGATCTCCCTTTGTGAATTGGGGATACATTTGCACATGTCCAGTCTGTGGGGACCTCCCCTGAGTCCAAGGATGCTCTCATAATTATTATGGCTAAGGGTTTGCTTAGTTCCTTTGCTGCCTCCTTTAATATAACTGTATAGATCCCATCCACCCCAGGTGCCTTTCTAATGTTTAACTTCAACAATTTCTCCTCCACTTTGCTCTCAGTGTTATGACAAAATCATTAAGCACCTTGCTACAATTTGATAACCTTCTGGCATCTTCAATCCTTAGTAACTCCTCATGTGTGAATGTAGATGCAAAATACTCATTCAGTTTGTTTGCTACTGAGCAGGATCATCAACAGTCAAACCCTCAATATCAAGTGGACCAATCTGATTCATCCCCTTCCTTTTATAAGTAAAGTTTATGTAAACTTTAGCATCCTTTGCCAAGGATTTCTCATAATCTGCCTTCGCCTGCGTAATCTCCTTTGTGACTTGATTACAGACTATCTTATATCTGCCATAGGCTTCTGTGTCGCCTGATAATTTATATGCAGCCCATGCATTTTTCTTCTCTGCCATGAGTCTCATTAGTTCATTTGACAACCATTTAGGCCTAAACCCTTGAACAATATTTCTTAATAGGTATGAAACGTTTACAGCATCTTAGTTTTGGCAGGGTTAATTTGCAATTTGTTGAGTTGAGTAGAGTCTAGGTATAGAGATGATTGAGTACTCGCTGTGCTGTGGTTTCGAGGGCTGCTCTGGAATGACCAGCGACCAATGGTGAGGTTGTCAGTGAATATGATTTTCGTATTTTCAAAACTGTTACTGAGCCAGCTCTGCAGTACCATATTCCACACTAAGGGCACAAAAAAAAAAAAAAAAAAAAATGATCGCATACATGTCTCGGGAAGCGCTAGGGAGAAGTCCAGAATGTTTGGTGAAATTAATTTAGATTGGTGACCTTAGATTGTGTGGGGCGGCGTGTTCACGTTGCTGTCAGATAGAGTGGGGAGAAGGCTGAAGACTGGGGGAGATGGATAGAAATATGGAGCCAAAAGGGAAGGCAACTCCAGTTTACAGAGAAAGAGATTCACGATTTGGATGGCCATTAGTCTTTCCAAGGTCTTGCCCAGGTTTGCCAGTAAGGCAATTGGTCTCTACGAATGAGGATTCGTTATTGGTTTATTTGGTTTTGGTATCCGGCAGAACAGCGTAACCTTCCAGGGCTCGGGGGAACTCTGATTTTTGGAGGCATTTATTGTACAGTAATAGAATAGGCAATTGGTCTGTACAAATGAGGATTCGTTATTGGTTTATTTGGTTTTGGTATCCGGCAGAACAGCGTAACCTTCCAGGGCTCGGGGGAGCGCTGATTTTTGGAGGCATTTATTGTAATTTGTCTGGCTTTAATTTGTGAAATCTAATGATGAAAGCATATTCAATTAAATCCGGTCCTGGGCATTTTTTGGTATTCAATTCCTGGCTGATGATGAGTTCAGCTTGGGCCTGTGTTATATATTCAACGTTCTTCTTCTTCTTCCGGATACTTTTGTGTTCCGACAAATCATTCTGAGGGTTGTCATCCAGGAAGAGCTTATTTATGATGGCACTGATAGAGTCGGTCCAGTTGATGGTTTCATTTTGGTCAGCCAGGACAGTGTCAGAGATATCTGTTGTGAAAATTTTTCCCTGTGTGATTTTATACAGTAACCCCCATGGATTTGAATTTCCAGATTCTAGGACAAATATAGCCCAGGTTTCTCACTTTCTAGTTGCTATTGCCTTGGTGGATGTGTTCTTTTTATTCAAGTATTCCCTGTGTAGCCTTTTGACATCTGCTGCTGGCCAGTTTCATCTGTTCTGATATTGCTTTCATGCCCGATGGACTTCTCTCCTTAGTGTCATAAGTTCTGTGTTCCACCATGCACAGGGTCTGTTGCCTAGGACTTTCTTTCTTTCTTTCTTTCTGCTTTATACAAGGCTCTGGTAATTGCTGTTTGTATTACTTCACTGTATTCTTCTGGTGTTGCTTCTTCATATTGGAAAGGGTCATGTGTTGGAAAGTCTCTATTGATGGAGTTGTCGAAGGCATCTCAGAATTAGTAAGGGTAAACCTTATTAATTCTGGCACTCTTTCCTTAGTAGTTGTCGGCAGGCACCTGGTCTCAATGTGAAAATAGATGATACAGTGGTCACTTGGCATCCGTCCGGTATTGTGACCCAATCCCAGACGCATGTCCGTAAGTCGTTGGTGGTTAGTGTGACATCAATATTAGATTGTCCAGTGGTGCTACAATACGTTGGAAGGTTGTTCGGTAGGTTATGGATGGTTAAATTTCTGTTCAGAATTAATTCTTCTAGAAGTCGCCCACGCACATCCAAGGAAGTGAGAACCATAATGGGGATTTG
Organism: Mastigoproctus giganteus; assembly: GCF_048544385.1. Classification (NCBI taxonomy): domain Eukaryota; kingdom Metazoa; phylum Arthropoda; class Arachnida; order Uropygi; family Thelyphonidae; genus Mastigoproctus; species Mastigoproctus giganteus. The sequence continues at coordinate 40,896,900 of NC_143587.1, read as the reverse complement.
GCATTAACGTCTGCTGTTATTAGTATACTGTTAGAGTCAAGAAGGTCTACGGCAAACTCAATATATCTTAGGAAGTCATCTATGTCCCTGGAAGGTGGACAGTAGAGGGAGTAATATATAGTGTGATTGAAAAGAACCTAACCTGGATACAAGTGGCAAACTTTGTGCAGAGCCCATGGATTACAGGACATCAATTTTGCTTGTTGAGTAAAACTATGCAGGTCTTAGGGTCACTGCTAGCTGGCTGTATAAGTCTTGTCTGCATTGAATAGCCACTATCTTGTGTGTTTTATGCTGGGATTTTAATGGTGTATGGCTCCTGCATTGCAATTATGTCGATTTAGTGAGCCTCAGCTGCCTGTCTTATTTCATCCGGAACTGTGCAGGAATGTTGAGCATTTATCTACATGATGCGTAATTTAATTGGACTGGAGTTCTGGCTATTACTGGCTGCTGAGAATGATGATGCTGCCGGGGTGAGCTGTTGTTGAGAAGTTAGGTTCTTATCCATTAGTGGTCCTTTGCCATGCCGTTTCAGAGCTCGTGATACTCTGGACAATTTACCTCCCTAACAGAGGGTTGATGCAGTGGCGTAGCTATGGGGGGCGTGGGGGTCCACCCCAGGTGCCACTTTTGTAATACTACTGTGAATTTTCCTCACAATTGCTGTAAATGTTGCTAGTTGTGAGAGGAGTTTTTCTAAATTAAAATTGATTAAGAATTACCTAAGACTACAATGAGTACCTTGTGTTTAAGAAATCTTGCCATACTGTCATATAGAACATATAGAACAGCAACTGAGTGATGAAATAGACTTCGACAATGTCATCGACGATTTTGCTAACAGAAAAGCAAGAAAAATAACATTTTAGAATGTTGGAATTAAAGTTTTACTTCAAAAATAAACATAATGTTTTAATTTATATATTTTTTAATTTATACCCTATACGTTGTTTTGACTTTTTTGTAGTATTTTTGGTGTGTGTTGAGAGGGGTGGCAAACTCAAGGACCGCCCAGGCAGCAAAATCTCTAGCCACAGTACAGTGTTGATGGTCTTTCTTTCTCTGTTTGTAGTTGATGCAGCTTGGAGGTTTGTCTTGGTGCGGACATTCAGCATGAACATGTTCGCTTCAGGTACAGTGTCCACATGTTGGAGAAGTGTGAGTGCAGTGGACTGAGGTGTGCCCATAGCCCAGGCAAAGGAAGCACTTGGTTACCACAGTGAATGGCCAGAAAAATTCTATTGGGCGAAATAACTTTTTTGTAAAGATAGGGGGTCTAGTGTTATGACCCTGTGGACAGTAGAGCTGCCTTTCGCACTTGTGGAGAATCTGAATGTTACTCCTTCCTTTATTTCATCCAAGGTAACTCCATAGTCCACTAGGTTTCTGTGGTACATGTCTTCTGCCAATTCATTATTGATCGTCGAATTGGACACATTATAAATGATCACTGATGTGTTACTCATCTTTGGAGGACCAGCTGTGACCCCAGCAGTTTGAAATGAACTCACTGTAGAGATGTTTTCCAGGTCCTGTATTAAGGCAGTTTCAGTAATATTTCCTCTGTTTCTTATGAGGTGCAGGGACTTGACTTTGATTGATATCTTCATTCTTCAGCGTGTTTTGAACAAGGTCCTTTACCATGCTACTTGTTTTTAACTCAGAATCTTCAGTGGCTCTCAGTAGCAGGATGTGTTGTGGTCTCTGAATTTCTGATCTATTTATCCATAGGTTGGAGGTGGGTCTGGGCTGGTCGTGGATGGCTGTGTTCTCACTTCAGCAGCATAGGTACATGCTGACGGGATTTCCAATGGCTTGGGTCTTGTTCAGAGCTCTCTGAGAGATTTTGTGAGAATTTGGAGAAGGTATCAACCACTTTTTCTAATAGCTGGATTTTGGACTTGAATTCAGCATTAACTGCTTTGAGTTTCTCATTGTCTATTAGGAGAGCTGTGGAGATAGTTTCCAAGTTATTCCACAGCTGTTGTACCGTATTGCTGGCTGACTTTGTAATCCTATCAGAATCTTGGTTAAGGAACGCAACCAGTTTTTTATGTAGCATTGCTAATACCTGATTCAGGGATGGAGATGAAGTATTATCTTTGTTGACAGAGAGTCGGGACATATGTAGCTGGAATTGCTAGCTTGCTGGAGGGTTCAATTTCAGCCGCTGTAGTTTGATCAAGGGCCAGTTGTGCCAGAGTTACCATTTGAGTAGCAGGAGTGGCTGCAGCTGGACAGCTTGGTTGGGCAGTAGAGGCTGTATTGGTAGTTTGCAGGAACTAGAGTAGCATCGCTTACCAAGAGTAATGCAGAAGCTGCTTTTGAGGTTGGCAATATCGGTCGAACTGTAGCAAGTTGGAGGGCTTGCTGGAGATGCAGAAGTGGTGAGCCTTAGTGGCCGGTTTTGGAAGTGGTGAGGAGGCAGGTGGATGTGAAGAGTCTGAAGCTCGATTTTTAGTAGTTCGATTGGCAACTGGTGTCGACATGCCATATTCTAATTTAGATGACACCACCAGGCAGGTCTGGGTCAGAATCTGGGGGCTCTGCATGAGGAGACTTGCTGTTATCATCCAAGGGGAGCAGGAGGGGAGAACGAGGCTCCCGGTACTTGGATTTCTTTTACTTCTTCCTGGGAGCAGTTCTTACTAGGGCCCTAGGAAGGAGGGGGCCTGAAGCCTCAGTCTCATCCCCCGCATCCTCAGGAGCTGAGGAGCTGGACTCTTCTCGAGAACTCATACTTTGTTCGTGCTGGTTCGGATGAAAATCCAATAAGGTAGAGCAGTCTACCGATTTTAGTGTCGGTTACCAGATAAGTTATTTTGGGCTAAAGATTTTCTTCTAGTATTTATTAGTTCCAATTACTTCCAGAAGGGGGAACCTAGGACAGAGCAAGCCCTTTCTATATACTGCAGATATGGATCCACAACTTCACTAAACTGACACTATATGATGATTAGAAAAATTCTTCCTATACCACATATAATTTCGGCACATGTCATGTGTGGTTCACACAGTTCCGTAATTTGTGAAAACACAAATTTTGAGTTTCTTATAACAATGGCAATGTGGGCATTAGATCCAGTCTGCACAATCTTATAATTTAAATGAAATCCTTTAACAACATCTTTCCTGACATATAGCTCCTGCACCAGGAGAACAAAGAAAAAGATGCCATCAGAACTCCAACCCAATGGGAAACACCACAGCCTATCTGTGAACCTCCAGCCTCTCACCCCCCCCATCCAGGTCACAGCCAGTGTAAACAGGGACAGCTTCCAACTGATTAGTTACCCCATTTTCTCAAAAATAGTGTCAACCAGTTAGGATTTCTTAACATGCAAGCCTATCCCATCCAGCTCTGAGACAGCCAGCAAAATATTTATACAATTGAGATTGCTCCTCCACAAGACAACATAGACTTTCTTTGGACTCTAGTTCTACTTTTATTTTTAGTTTTTTAGTTGCAGTTCACAAAACATGTAAGTAGTTATTTTTATTAATTTATAATTTTACCACTAATGAGGAAGTGAATAGTATTCCAACATGTTTGGCCACTTAAATATTCATTTACTTGATGTTAAATTCCAATTTTTTTCCTAATGAGTGCACTGTAAGATTGTTCAAATTGGATGGTAGTAATAATAATAATAAATAACTTTGAGTGGATATTTCATCTAATATTATGACAACTGTAGTGTACTTACATTTGTTCATTTGACTTATTAATTATTCTCAGCATTTAGATCACCCTGAAGTTCTCTTATTTATAAAACTTTTGTTTAATGATCTGTTTTTATTTCAGCTCGTCCAGACTGTTCTCTTCATCCCCTAGTCTGGGATCCTGAGCAAAAGCTTATCAACTGTCTGCATTCTACAGCATGCATTCATCCAGTTTGGGTTTGCGATGGAGAAAATGATTGTTGGGACTGGTCAGACGAAAAGGATTGCCAAACAAGTAATAATTTTGCTTTTTAAAAGTATTACCTCAAGAACACACACACACACTTCTAACAAGAAGACATTTTGTGCTAGTTTGATGCCACTTTGGCAGTGTTGTGGCATCATCTGTAACCTGCATTTCCTAAGATTATCAGGCCAGCTCCCACTGTTAAATTCAAAGCTTGCTCCAATAAAGAACATTTCAGTTGCAATATGAAATATCTTATCTGCTCTTTATCCAAGAGAAAGGGGCTTACGAGGCACAGTGCAGCCCTGTTTGCAGTTTGAATAAATCATGACAGGCATCATAGACTTTTGTGAGACATCTTTATGCTGATAATCTTGTCTGTTACTGTAGGACTGCTAATTTCCGTAAATAAAATAGAAATAGCTGATATTGCCTCTATAACAGAAAACTGCACATACAGTCTGAACTGTAACATCGAGTTTTTTCTTACTCCAGTATCAAATTTCTGGGTATTTCACTGAATGCCGAACTCAACCCCAAAGCGCTTATAACAAATATAGAAACCAACTGTACAAAGTAGAATATTCTTAGAGCTTTCTCATCTGTGATGTGGGGAGCTGATCATTACAGATTACTGCATATGTGTCAAGATGTAATCATGCCATATCTTAACTGTGGAACAACACCATAATTAGCATTAGCATTAGCATTAGTAGAGGCATATGATGCAAAAAAGCAAGCTTATTCAGCATCAGCCAAAAAAAAAAAAAAAAAAAAAAAAAAAAAAAAAAAACACTAATCCCATTTCACCCCTCCGTTCGTTCGAAATACCTGTCCAGCTGAGCCTTAAATTTATTTAGGCTATCAACTTCAACAACAAGCGATGGGAGTCTATTCCACAAACCAACTGCCCGCTGGCTAAAGGCAAATTTCTGCACATCTATCTGACATCCGTCCTTCCTCAATTTGAATTTATGCCCTCTCAGGTGATTATTCTGAGCAAGAGGAAGAATCCCATTGGCATTGAGCATGCTCAAGCCATTCAAAGCCTTATACACCTCTATCAGATCACCTCGCTGATGCCTAGTTTCCAGGCTCTGTAATTTGCAAAACTTAAGCCTTTCTTTGTAAGAGCAACCCTTTGTTCCATTCACTAATCTTGTTGCCCTTCTCTGTACTCGTTCGAGCAGCTCTACATCCTTCTTGAAATGAGGCCTCCAGACCTGTATACAGTACTCAAGGTGTGGCCTGACCAATGCCTTATACAAGGGAATAATCACATCCTTATCCCTGCTAGAAAAATTCCTGTATATCATTGACAAGACACCATGAGCTACTCTTGCAGCTCGTCTGCACTGCTCAGAGAACTTCATATCTGCCTGCACAATTACCCCCAGGTCCTTTTCATTCTCTACCACTGCCAGCGTAGTGCCACAGAGTTGATACGTTGATCTGGGGTTACTGTTTCCCATATGTAGTACTTTACATTTGTCAATGTTAAACTTCATTTGCCACCTCTCAGCCCATCTGCTCAACCTTTCCAGATCCTGTTGCAGCAGCATAGTATCAGTAGTGTCCTTAACAACCCTGCCAACCTTGGTATCATCTGCAAACTTGGACATTAAGCCTGATACACCATCATCAATATCATTTATAAATACAGAAAACAACAATGGACCCAACACTGAACCCTGAGGAACTCCACTAATAACATTAGTCCACGTTGAGCAGTGTCCATTGATTACCACTCTCTGTCTTCTGCCACTCAACCATCCCTTTATCCATAGCAGCAATTTGCCTCCAATGCCACACTTCTCCAATTTGTGCAGCAGTCTTCCATGCGCAACAGTATCAAAAGCCTTTCTAAGATCCAAATATATAATATCAAAGTTATTCCCTGCATCCAGTTCTTTTGTGACTACATCATAGTATCCAATCAAATTGGTCAGACAAGACCTGCCCTTAACAAAACCATGCTGTGTCTGAGCTATAACTGAATTCTTGTCTAGATGATCCTGCAGTGCTTCTTTAACCAGTGCCTCCATTAATTTTCCTGGAACCGAAGTTAAACTAACAGGTCTGTAATTACCTGTGTCAGCCTTTGATCCTCCTTTGTGAATTGGGGTTACATTTGCACATCTCCAGTCCATGGGTACCTCCCCTGAGTCCAAAGAAGCTCTCATAATTATGGCTAGGGGTTTGCTTACTTCCTTTGCTGCCTCCTTTAATATAACTGGATAGATCCCATCCACCCCTGGTGCCTTTTTTATGTTTATCCTCAGCAATTTCTCCTCCACTTTCCCCTCAGTTATTAGAAAATAATCTAGCTCACTGCCAATGTTTACTTCACCTACGACATTCCCCTTCCTGAATTAACTCCTCATGTGTGAATGTAGATGCAAAATACTCGTTTAGATTGTTAGCCACCTGAGCAGGATCCTCAACTGTTGAACCATCAACATCCAGTGGACCAATCTGATTCATCCCTTTCCGTCTTGAGTTTAAATAGGTAAAGAACTCTTTTCTGTTTTTCTTTGCGTCCTTTGCCAAGGATTTCTCATAATCTGCCTTTGCCTGCCTAATCTCCTTTGTGACTTGGTTACAGACCAACTTATATCTATCATAGGCTTCCATGTCACCCATTAATTTGTATGTATCCCATGCATTTTTCTTCTCTTCCATATGTCTCATTAGTTCATCTGACAACCATTTAGGCCTGAACCTTGAACAATATTTCTTGGTTGGTATGTAAAGCCTGGTAGCTTCCAAGATTAGTTCCTTGAATGATTCCCATTTTGAATTTGCTGTTGGTAACATCATCAGTTGGTCCCACTGTATAGAATTTAAATACTGTCTCAGACCATCATAGTCGCCTTTACGAAAGCAAAAACCCTTCCCTTTGCCTCTGATGGTAGTTACCTCCTTGAGTAAGGAGGTAACTACCATCTTCAGCACACTGTGATCACTGCCACCCAGTGGTTCCTTTATCTGCAGATTCCTGATGCATGAAGAATCACTACTGATAATCAGATAAAGAGTATTACTCCCTCTAGTTGCCTCCCGAACATGCTGGTGTAGAAAACAATCATCCAATAAATCCACAAAAGCCCTGCTAGTGTGTGTGTGACCAACCCACAAATTCCAGTCAATATCTGGGAAATTAAAATCCCCCATTATAAGACTCTCTGATTTACTGGCCCATTCTATTTCCCTGTACAGTATCTTATTATACTCATCAGAGTCATTAGGCCTATAGCACACTCCTACTCTCAATTTTGATTTACCTATGCTTATGTCACACCAAACTGACTCGACACTGCACTGTCCATCAATGTCGACTGGCTTCACTTCCTTGGATTTTATGTGTTTTTTAACTAATAGCATAACCCCTCCTCCCCTCCTGTCCTGTCTGTCCTTTCTATACACATTGTACTCCCCAAATTCCAGTTCTGCATTCCTTATATCTGTGTGACACCACGTCTCTGATATCCCAACAATATCTGCCTTTGATGTTTTGAGCAATACCTCAAATTCATCAAATTTATTTACTAAACTCCTAGCATTGGTGTACACGCAAGTATACCTGCACTTGTTTTTATTCTTAGCTACCCTAACACAACCCATGTGTTTACTTGTATCACAATGACATCCAGCAGTCTCTGAAATATCCTGCATCTTGTTTTTCAGGCTTCTGCTCATTCAAATAGAAGCAGTGCAAGAATCTCTTTCACCTCTGCCAGTGGCTACTGTTAATCCATTAGTCTTTGTCTCCCCCCAAGCTAGCAGTTTTCCGACCCACCTAACACTGCCTCGATAGCATCAGCAAATATTCTTGCACCCTTTCTATTTAAGTGTATCCCATCCCTGTAGAAGCAATCTCTCCTGTTAACAAGTACATTCCAGGCTGAAAAAAATTCTACCCCTTGAGCCTTGCACAATCTTTCCAGGGCCGAATTGATTGACAAGGCTCTCATCATATACTCCCTCCTATCGTGTGTGGGCAGAATTGCAGACACTTTCAAATTTAACCCTACTTCACGGCTTTTTTTCAACAGTGACCTGTACTTGTTAAGTAATTCCGCTGGTCTCCTACTCTTAATGTCATTAGTGCCAACGTGTACAACTATATCACCTTTTGTGCCCTTAAAAGATGATATCTGCTCTACAACGTCATCAACCCTTGCCCCTGGCAGACATACCCTGGTCCTGTTCCACCTATCCTTTTTACAAAGCATGTTCCCCGTTTCCCTGACAATAGAGTCACCAACAACTACTAGTTCCTGTGGGACCAGCGCATTCTGCCTTGGGGGCTGCCTCTGTGTTGCAAGATGACCAAGTGCAAGCTCTGGCGTTGATGTGGGCAGCTGAGAGCTTGATGGGGCCCCTCAATGTATTTCCTTCGAGGGCATCCACCCTGTCCTTCAAGGTCTCATATAGGCCCATAACAACGCCGAGTTGTCGCCTAATTTCCTTGCACTCCTTGCATCGTGCACACACAAAGACATCCCCCATGGCAGTATCATGTCCCGTACCCGATTGCTCCGCAAACATCAAGCAAACAGTGCATCTTAAAAGGCTGTGATTCAGAGGGCAACTGCCCCCCTCAGTTCTCCCCTGAGTCACAGCACTCCCATTAGCTTGAGCCTTTTGCTTTGCTGCTCTGGTCAGAGTCATGATTTCGATTTAAATGTCAGTAAAATTACAATTTCAGAACAAAATTAAAACCTTAAACTTGTATCTTAACACAGTTATAACGCTATATTTATTTTTCAGTATCGAGTGTTATCTACGAGTTCCCTTTATATAACTTCCGTATCAAGTATGTATTAATTATTTGTTACGTTTGTACTCTAAGTCGTTATATATATATAGTTAAAAGAACAATTTAATTGACAATGAAGTTTAACAAGATTAATAGATCTACTGATTAATTGACAATATTATATTATGCACTATACTATACAAAGCTAATGCTATCGAATTCCGGATATGCTGTATCGCGTTTCAGTAACGAGTGTTATCTACGAAATCCCTTTATATAACTTCTGTATCAAGTTATGTATTAATTATTTATTTTTACTAATTATATATGTTCCGTAACCTAAGTGGTTATATGTATAGTTAAAAGTACAATTTAATTGCCAATGAAGTTCGACAAGATTAATAGATTTACTGATTAATTTTCACGTAACAATGGCGGCTGTTTATGAACGGTAAACACGTGTATTTGATACCCTTTCCGATACTAAGTAATACCTACAAATCTCTATCTAAGTTACTTTAACTTTAAGTACCGTAAATAGGAATATAAAGCTACTCTAGAAATAAGTTAATATGTCAATTTAAACTAATAAAGCAGAAAATAATTCAGAAAAAACTTCTCTGTTCCAGTAGCGGCAGAAAGGCACGTCCGCACAGGAAACTCTCGTACTCAAACTCCTAATACTACCTATCTAATACTACCTAATACTATCTATAATACTATAATAATGAACCTAATACTTCGATAATGCTCTGAGGATTGTACTAGGTACCTGTTGAACATCCCCATCCATAGCATATAAACACAAATTTACCACTTTATTTAAAATTCAGTAGATATTGTTCTTGCTTATCCGTGTTGTCTAAATTAGTAGCCTACCCCCATTGGCAATATCTCAAAGAGATATTGCCAGTGCACACATCACAACAAAGTTATGCAGATAGCTGGGTTTTTATTATTATTTTTTATTTTTATGGTGCATCAGCATCTTGGGTCATATTTTACTAGTATATTATATCTTTACAAGTGTATACTCACAATTTTATTTGCATGTTGTGTAGCCTGAAAAACCAGGAGTAACTCATGGAGAAAAATCATAATCCCTCCACCTGAGATTGGCTAATTATAACTCTGATGAAGTGGCCTTTAAGAATTCCTCCCAATGTCCAATAAGATTTGACCCCAAACTTCTGCATATGAGTTTGGATTTAAATCCCTTTTTGTGACAAGTGATCAAGCCACTATGCTGTCAAGAAGGATTTACAAGAAGCAAATACATTTGATCTCCAAGGAGCCACATACATACTATCATGTGACAACTATTTTCACAAATGGAATAAACATTACTCATCAAACAACTGCAGGAAGCTCACACTTTAAGCTGTTCATAGTACCTTTCAATTTACATCTGTGCTTCAGATGTATGGTGGTGTGTGCTGCAATGGTCCTAGCAACTGTCACTATCATTATCTCTTCTGACCGAATGCAGTTCTTATAATGCTGAAATGTCTTTGAACTTCTGATCTGTTGTATATATTGAGTCTGCAATTTAAATTACAATCCCATTTTGAATAAAATAAGAAATCTGCTGCTGAAATGCAAGGAAAGGAAGCAAATGGTAAAATTTGATTGGATACTGAAACATTTTGGTATAGTGTGGATTGAGCATGTGAATTATGCTGCCAACAATCCATTAAGGGTTGCTCCATAATCAGCACAAGTTCTATATCTTGCAGTATTTCTCATATATAAAGCATGTCAGAAACAATGGATGTCAGTATGGCAGACCACATAAGCAATTTACTCTTGAAAATCAGACAAGAATCAATACTTTTAGAGTGCTACCTTTCACCTAAACAGAAAGAAAGAAATCATCCTTACTGGAGCACACATTGGTTACTATCTTTCAATTAAACAGGAAGGAAGAAAATCACCTTTTATGGAGCATACATTGTTCTTTAGCTTTCAAATAAACAGGAAAGATTTTATCTTTCGTGGAGTTCACATGGTACTTACTCATTTTTCATGCATTTCCTTACAAGAGATGAGCCTCTGCAATTCCTATAGTACAACACATTCAAACACATTGTAATTTTTAACATATTGAAATAAAAGGCAATCCACATTTGCTGTCCCCTTCACATAACTAGCAATCCCTGATATTGCAGTGGTTGTTGGGAATAACCCCAAGGGCTCACATCTGGTGAGTACGGGCCTGGCACACCCAGGGTCCTTAGCTGGATATCATCATTTTTCTCTTTCTTGGTGATTTCCTTCTACTTCTGACTATTGTTCTCTCTCTCTCTCTCAGGGTAATTCAAATTTTTTTTTTTTTTTTTGGCTGGTGCAGCATAAGCCTCAGGCTTCCTTGCACCATATGGCTAATAATAATAATAATAATAATAAAGCAAATGTTGAACTTTTTATATATCTAAAGAGAATACAACAATTTAATAATTTTTAATAATTGGCATCATATCATGATCTGGAATGAAATTCTTCTCATGTGTAGAATACATTGATAGATAACACAGTAGTAGTAGTAGTAGAGGCATGTGATGCAAGAAAGCAAGTGTATGAGCTTATGCAGCATCAGCCAAAAAAAAAATTACAAAAAAATTCCCTCTAAATGTTTGTCCAGGTTCCTCCTTAAATTTATTTAACCTATCAACTTCCACAACGACAGATGGAAGTTTGTTCCAGCAATTAACCACCTGCTGGCTAAAGGCAAATTTCTGCACATCTATTCCACATCTATCTTTCCTCAATTTCAATTTATGCCCCTCTTAGGTTTGTAATCTGAACAAGTGGAAGAATCCCAGCAGAATTCAGCGTGCTCAACCCATTCAAGGTTTTATACACATCAATCAGATCACCTCACAGGTGCCTAGTCTCCAGCCACTGCAATTTGCAGAACTTAAGCCTCTCTTGGTAAGAGGATCCCTTCATTCCCCTCACCAATCTTGTTGCCCTTCTTTGTACACACACTCAAGCAAATCTACATCCTTCCTAAAATGAGGCCTCCAGACCTGTATGCAATACTCAAGGTGTACAGAGGGACAATCACCTCCTTTTCCCTGCTAGCAAAATTCCTGTATATCATTAACAAAACCCCATGACCTGCCCTGGCAGCTTGTCTGCATTGCTCAGAAAACTTCATATCTGACTGCACAATTACTCCCAAGTCTTTTTCATTTTCTATCTCCTTAAGTGTAGTACCACACAGTTGGTATTTGTCTGGGCTTACTTCTACCCATATGCAGTACTTTGCATTTGTCAATGTTAAACTTCAGTTTCAATTCTCAGCCCATCTTCCCAAATTTTTTAGATCCTGTTGCAGTAGCATACTGCCATTACTGTCATTAACAACCCTGCCAACCTTTGTATCATCTGCAAACCTCGACACTAAGCCTGATATACCTTCATCAATATCATTGATAAATATACAAAACAACAATGGACCCAACACCGAACCCTGTGGGACTCCACTAATAACATTAGTCCACGAAGAGCACTACCCATTCATTACCACCCTCTGTCTTCTCCCGCTCAACCAACCTTTTATCCATTGTAGCAGCTTACCCTTAATACCATTCTGCTCCAATTTGTACAGTAGTCTTCCATGTGCAACGCTGTCAAAAGCTTTCCTGAAATCCAAGTATATGATATCAAAATTATTTTTTGCATCCATTTCCTTTGTTACCACATCATAATATCCATTCAGATTTGTCAGACAAGACTTTCCCTTAAAAAACCTATGCTGTGTCTGAATTATTGCTGCAGTCTTGTCTAGATAATCCTGCAATGCATCTTTAACCAGTGACTCCAATATTTTACCCAGAACAGAAGTTAAACTAACTGGTCTGTAATTTGTACAGTATGTCTAAAGTAGCCGTTGTACACAAATCCTCAAATAGCACACAAAAATCTGCTGTAATTCTACCTTTAAATAAATAAATAAATGGGCTAATAATAATGTTTTTTGTTTATAATGTATTTTATTTAAAAAACTTTTGCGTATTCAATAAAGAATAAACAAAAGATCCTCTTCTTCCAATTTGTAAGAAAAGTAAGTGGGAAATTTGTAAGAAAAGGATCTTCAAGGACTCTTATGACAGTGTAGAGCTTTCATTCCATTCTTTAAATGAGATTGGGCAGGAACTTAATATTGATTTGTATATATTCAATAAGGTTTTGGCCTTGTACTTTAATTAGGATCTCAATTTAAGAAGATATAGTCTACAATGATTGCTCCAGATATTTTCTTTCCATTTTACATTATTTTAAAACTGTTTAAATATTTTAAATCTGAAATTCTAAACTTACATTTGGAAAAGGTAAAATCTGTAAATACATCAAAGAAAAGAGAATCATAGGTCATAATGGGCAGTAGTGAGCTATGGTAAATTTTAGACAGTTCAGTTATTCTTCATGAAGAGAATCATTAATTTTGAAACATAAATTACTTGCATTTTTTATATTTAGATAAAGAGGTTAGCATTAGCATTAGTAGAGGCATTTTATGGAAGAAAGCAAGCTTATGCAGCATCAGCCAAAAAAAAAAAAAAAAAAAACCACTTCCACTTCACTCCTCTGTTCGTTCGAAAGTCAGCCGGACAGGTATCACTCAGCTGACTTGTAAGGCTCAGCTGGACAGGTATCGTTCGATACCTGTCCAGCTGAGCCTTAAACTTATTTAGGCTATCAACTTCCACGACAAGGGATGGAAGTCTGTTCCACCAACCAACCACCCAGTGGCTAAAGGCAAATTTCCACACGTCTATCCTACATCTGTCTTTCCTCAATTTGAATTTATGCCCTCTCAGGTGATTATTCTGCGCAAGAGGAAGAATCCCATCAGCATTGAGCATGCTCAAACCATTCAAGGCTTTATACACCTCTATCAGATCACCTCGCTGGTGCCTAGTCTCCAGACACTGTAATTTGCAAAACTTAAGCCTTTCTTCGTAAGAGAACAGCTTTGTTCCATTCGCTAATCGTTTTGCCCTTCTCTGTACTCGTTCCAGCAGCTCTACATCCTTCTTGAAATGAGGCCTCCAGACTTGTATACAGTACTCTAGGTGTGGCCTGACCATTGCCTTATACAAGGGAATAATCACCTCCTTATCCCTGCTAGAAAAATTCCTATATATCATTGACAATACACCATGAGCTACTCTTGCAGCCCGTCTGCACTGCTCAGAGAACTTCATATCTGCCTGCACAACCACCCCCAGGTCCCTTTCATTCTCTACCGCTGTCAGTGTAGTACCACAGAGTTGATACATTGCTCTGGGGTTGCTGTTTCCCATTTGTAGTACTTTATATTAATGCACTTAAATGAAAATAATAAGTTTCACTAACTGTTGGATTTGATAGTTCACTAGTGATCAAAGAGTAATGCAAAAACTGTAGTAGTAGTAGTGGCATGTGATGCAAGAAAGCAAATGTATGAGCTTATGCAGCATCAGCCAAAAAAAAAAAAAAAAATGACACCATTCCCTCCAAATGCCTGTCCAGTTCCTCCTTAAATTTATTCAACCTATCAACTTCCACAACGACAGATGGAAGTTTGTTCCAGCAATTAACCACCCGCTGGCTAAAGGAAAATTTACGCACATCTAGTCTACATCTCTCTTTTCTTAATTTGAATTTATGCCCCCTTAGGTTCGTAACCTGAACAAGTGGAAGGATCCCATCAGAATTCAGCGTGCTGAACCCATTCAAGGCCTTATACACCTCAATCAGATCACCGCGCAGGTGCCTAGTCTCCAGCCACTGCAATTTGCAGAACTTAAGCCTCTCTTGATAAGAGGATCCCTTCATTCCCCTCACCAATCTTCTTGCCCTTCTCTGTACACACTCAAGTAAATCTACATCCTTCCTAAAATGAGGCCTCCAGACCTGTACACAGTACTCAAGGCGTGGCCTGACCATTATTATTATTATTATTAATGGCCATATGGTACAAAGAAGCCTAAGGCTTATGCTGCACCAGCAAAAAAAAAAAAAAAAAAATTCCCAAGTTACCCCCTGAGAGAGAGAGAGAGAGAGAGAGAGAGAGAGAGAGAGAGAGAGAGAGAGAGAGAGAGAGAGAGAAAGTAGAAAGGAATCACCAAGAAAGAGAAGAATGATGATATCCAGCTTAGGACCCTGGGTTTGCCAAGCCCATACTCACCAGATGTGAGCCCCCAGGGTTAAATTGCCTTATACAGAGGGATAATCACCTCCTTTTCCCTGCTAGCAAAATATCTATATATCATTGACAAAACCCCTGCCTGGCAGCCTGTCTGCATTGCTCAGAAAACTTCATATCTGCCTGCACAATTACTCCTAGGTCTTTTTCATTTTCTACCACCTTAAGTGTTGTACCACACAGTTGGTACGTTTCTCTGGGGTTACTTCTACCCATATGCAGTACTTTGCATTTGTCAAGGTTAAACTTCAGTTGCCACTTGTTAGCCCATCTGCCCAAATTATCTAGATCCTGTTGCAGTAGCACACTGCCATTAACAACCCTGCCAACCTTTGTATCATCTGCAAACTTCGACACTAAGCCTGATATACCTTCATCAATATCATTGATAAATATACAAAACAACAGTGGACCTAACACCGAACCCTGTGGGACTCCACTAATAACATTAGTCCAAGAAGAGCAGCACCCACTGATTACCACCCTCTGTCTTCTCCCACTTAACCATCCTTTTATCCATTGTAGCAACTTACCCTTAATACCATTCTGCTCCAATTTGTACAATAGTCTTCCATGCGCAACAGTGTCAAAAGCTTTCCTGAAATCCAAATATATGATATCAAAATTATTTTTTGCATCCAGTTCCTTTGTAACCACATCATAATATCCTATCAAATTTGTCAGACAAGACTTTCCCTTAACAAACCCATGCTGTGTCTGAATTATTGCTGCAGTCTTGTCTAGATAATCCTGCAATGCATCTTTAACCAGTGACTCCATTATTTTACCCGGAACAGAAGTTAAACTAACTGGTCTGTAATTACTCGTGTCACCCTTCGATCCCCCTTTGTGAAATGGGGATACATTTGCACATCTCCAGTCCGTGGGAACCTCCCCTGAGTCCAAGGATGCTCTCATAATTATGGCTAAGGGTTTGCTTAGTTGCTTTGCCACCTCTTTTAATATAACTGGATAGATCCCATCCACCCCAGGTGCTTTTCTTACGTTTAACTTCAACAGTTTCTCTTCCAATTTTGAAGTATAATATATTAAGTTAGTTTCAACACTAAAACAAAAAGTTCCCAGTTTATTTTTTAAATATGTAAGTTGGAAAATATGTATATCACGATGAAAAGTTTGACATTAAAAGCAAGGCTATATTAACTGTTAATTTGGCTTATACCTGGCATCTAATAAATGTTAGAATTTTGGAGCACTTCATATTAAATATAATTTTAATGTAATTTTTAAGTATAATATAAATTTGATTATGATTTTTCTCTCTTCAAGGTTCTAATGTTACTTTATTTAATGTACTGTATTAAAATTACTTTTTTTTATTTATAGAGGCGCCTGAGTCACCCTGTCCAGCTAATTCCTTTAAATGTCGAAGTGGTCTCTGTATTCCAAAATCATGGTATTGTGATAGAGATGATGACTGTGAAGATGGCATAAATGGTACTGCTAGCTCAGATGAAGATAACTGCCGTAAGTATGCTGATGTTGATATTGAAAGAATATTTATTAATAGAATAAGGTGCAAGGAAGCAAGCATACACAGCAACAGCCTCAAAAAAAAAAAAAAAAAAAAAAAAACCTTCCCATATCATTTTTTCATCACCTCTAATATTTTCTCTGGTCTTTTTTGTACCTTACTTCATTTATTTACACTACCCACTTCTACAATACCAGATGCAACAAGCAATTACTCTCTGGCCCAAAGCTTTTGCACATCTATTAATGCAACCATCCCTTTTAAATTTAATTTTGTTTCTTTATAGATTCATCTGAGAAAGAGAAAGAATACCAACAGCATATTGTTTACTGAATACATTTAAAGCCTTTAACACTTTACTCAGGTTTCCTTGCAGGTGCCTAGTTTCTAGATGCTGCAGTTTACAGAACTGAAGTTTATCATGGTAAGAGTACCCTTTTACCAAATCCATATCCTTCCTAAAAATGAGGCTTCTAGACACACACAGTACTTAAAATGTGGTCTAACCACTAATGTATACAATGAGATAATCACCTTTTTATCCCTGCTGGCAAAATTCCTGCATATCATTGACAGAAGAACCAAATGAGCTGTTCTAGTAGCCTATCTGCACTGCTCAGAGAAATTCATGTAGAACTGTATCCCCAGGTAGTGTTTGTTCTTGACTACCATGTGTATGGTACCAGCCAGTTGTTATGTTATTCTTCTAGTTACTGCTACCCAAATGCAGTACCTTGCATTTATCAGTGTTAAACCTCAACGGCCACTTCTCAGCCCACCTGCATCTTTCTCTGTCTTGTTGTAGCATACCATGATTCCCGATGTTTACACCCTTCCAACCTTTGTATCACCAGCAAACTTAATGGGCCCAGCACTGAACCCTAAAGGACTCCACTAATAACATTAGTCCATGAAAGGCAATGTCCATTAATAACCACTCTCTGCCTTCTGCTACTCAGCCATCCCTTTATCCATAGCAGTAACTTGCCCCGAGTACCACACTGCTCCAATTTGTATGGCAGCTTTTCATGTGGAACAGTGTCAAAGGCTTTATTGAAATATAAGTACAGGTATGTACTTACATTTAATGGCATTTAAATATAAGTACGTACCTGAATTAATGACATTTTATTATAACAACACTTGAAAATTACCACCAATATTCAATTTGTAGCATCTCTCACCTCGTTATAATAACAGCTTAAAAGTAGTTTCCAGAAATATTAAAAAACGTACCACAAAACAGCAGTGCTACAAGCTGAGTAAAAATTGACAATCACTGCAACTTTTGTCAACAAAATTGAAAACTCATTTAGTAAATTAAAGGTATTCTGCATGCCATAATTACTTGTTTTGTGCTTACTCGATTCATTTATTGAATTTGCTTTAACAGTCCCAATATAAAAATGAAATGGGACCAGATGCTCATGAAATAAATATACAGTATGAAAGAAAGTTGACATCAAATATGATTGGAGGTTAGAAAAAACTGTGGCCTGATGGTATTCAAAACTACCTTGGACTGAAGAGCCAGCACATGATATAAAAGGAAACTGCAGAATAAAAAAATAAAAAAAACTGGGCCTACTGGCATCACATTGAAGGTTTGATTTCCGAAGAACACTTTGAACTTAAAGACCAAAGAATACAAGACGAGTATAAAGAAATGCTACATGTTAAAACTTTTGCTCATTTTGATTCTGCAGTGGCCATCTTTGCTCTAAGAGTTGAAAACTTGTGAAGGAAGAACAGAATTAACAGGAGTATAAAAACACATATGAGTGCTACAACTATTATATAAAGAGAAGAAAAAGAAAGATACATAGATGTCAGTATGCACACTCATTTTAAATTATCTCATTTGCTTACAACAAAAGAAGCTTCTTTTTCAGTGATTGACTAAGATAAAAAGCAAAAAACAAAAGGTCCATTTTTATTTTATAGTTTTCTTTTCTTCCATGGTTATAGACTTGTGTGGGATGATTCCCTATTAAATAAATCAATAATGCATGAAATGTCAAAGTTCTTCTTTTTTATTTTTTTATTATGCTACAACAGCATGTTGTGTTGCTAGGAAGTTGTTATTATCGTATATGCAAACTTGGCAAATCCACCTCTTTCTCAATTACAATGTTATTCTCTAAGAGCTGTTTTGTTTAAAATTTACTACTTACAGTGGAATCTCATTAATACCAAGTTCAAGGGACCTAAATTTTCACGTTTTGTAATAACGAGGTTTGTAGTAATGATGTCCCTCAAAAGTGTCAAAATTTTACTGTTATTTATTATTATTATTATTTTTTTTTTTTTTTGGTACATACTGTATATCTAAGAAGAATAATAATAAATAATAAAAATATCAAAAATAAATTAATAAAATAAAATAATAAAAACAAAAGCCTTGTCTTACAATACAGTAATAGGAATAACATATGTTTTAAAGATTTTATTTTATTTGCATGATAAACTAAGAGAAAAGCAATATTAATGGAAATGAAAATATTGTACAGTATATATTTTGATATATACAATATTTTAGTATCACTGAAAAAAATAATTACAATAATTATAATTGGAGACATACAAACCATTAACTTTTTAATAAATTAATCTAATTTAAAGAAAGAATCCAAGGTTGTTTGCACAGTTTTTGTCCTATATGCAAATTTAACTATAGCACAGACATTATCAAACGCAATAGTTGTTTCTTTATCAACCCCCAGGGGCTCACATCTGGTGAGTACGGGCTTGGCACACCCAGGGTCCTGAGCTGGATATCATCATTCTTCTCTTTCTTGGTGATTTCTCTCTCTCTCTCTCTCTCTCTCTCTCTCTCTCTCTCTCTCTCTCTCTCTCTCTCTCTCTCTCTCTCTCTCTCTCTCTCTCTCTCTCTCTGGGTAATGGGGAAATTTTTTTTTTTTTTTTTTTTGCCTGGTGCAGCATAAGCTTCAGGTTTCCTTGCACCATATGGCTAATAATAATAACATTACTGCAGGCCAAGACATTCTCTATTATGTTCAATGCATTTTGGGCATCTTTTTTAGATGGCGGTGAGCACGCATCGTCGCTGGTAACAAAAATAGCATCATTTTTTTTGGTACCCAGCAGCTCTTCTGGTGTTGGCATTGCAGTCGTAGCAACTTCATCATCCACTTTCACAAACTCTTCAAATTCACCAACAAAATTTATATGCTCCTTCAGATTCCTCCATTACTCACTGTTGCTATCACATTTGTCTGCTGGACCATGTTTTTCGATGATGTTCTCTCCAATTGTTCCCTCCTACTATATTGTGGCGATCAAGTACCATATTAGGCAGGCTCTGTATGCTTTCTTGACGTTATAAATAATGCCTTGATCCAGTGGTTCCATTAAACTGGTGGTATTGAGGGGTAAAAACAACAGCCGTATATTTGTCAACTTATGTGTCTCGGCAGAATGTGCTGTACATCGGTCTAGAATCATCAAAATGTTCCTTTTTCTGAAGCCATTCTTCTGTACAATTTTGATAACCAAGACTGAAAAATTTGACCGTAAGCCAAGCACTTCTATTGGACTCATAATCACAGGGAAGTTGGTTAACTGCTTTAAAACATCTTGGCTTGGAAAACTTACCAATCGCAAGTGGGCATAGTTTTGTACTGCCATCTGAATTGCAGTATAACAGAACAGTGATTTTTGTTTACTTCATTTTCCATCATGACAAGACTTTCCTCGAACAGCAAATGTTTTGTTTGGCAGAAAATTATAAAATAAATCTGTCTCGTCGAGATTAAAAATATCCTTTGCCTCATATTTTTCAAGGATGGACTATACAGAACACAACCAGTCTGTAGCCTTTTCTTTGTCGACTAATCCAGACTCGCCGCAAAACCAAATTATTCCTGTTTTTAAATCTTTGGAGCCGGCCACTGCTGCATTTGAAGTAACTAATCCCATGTTGCTGAGCTAGATAATCTGTCTTTTCTTGCAAAATCAGACCTTATATTGCAAATTAGATGCACGCATTTGTTGGTGCCACTTGCAAAGTTTTGTTTCAAGCTCCTCGTGTTTTGCACCACGAATCATTTCCTGTTTTTCATCTCTGCTCCAGTGTCACACGCTTCTTCAAGTCTTTTTCGGTTTTTCAGTATTGTAGATAAAGTAGGTAAAGGAATGTTGTATTCCTTTGCAATGTCCATTTTGCTTCTTTCCATTTTATCAGCCCCTTGTATAATTTTTAGTTTAATTTCCAGGCTTAATTCTATCCCTCTACGTTTTGTCAACATAACGCTGCTAGATAAGATTTAATATAAACAAAATTTAAATTAATTTAAAGACACAAGTTCCAAAAAAGACGTCAGAAGACAAAAAATAAATTGCTGTATACGATAGCAAAAGACTCTTTGAACTGGTGTAACAATTGCAACTGACCTTATTCCTGTGGAGAGAGAGAGAGGGAGTGCATGTTTTCGAGAAACTTAGAGAAACTTTTTATTCTTTTGTTAATTTAACAACTCATCCTTCAGAAAGATGTTTTTCAGAGTGCATTTGATGTTGTAGCTACCATAAACTGCTTTTATTCACACAAAACTAATTTCTAACAAGTCAGTGCCATCCTTCAGGAAGTAGGAGGCAGGTGGCCGGGGGCAATAATCGGATCACTCTGCCAAGATTTGTATTAAACATACAAAATGACAATATTTATTTCTCATGGGGTGAAAAAGAACTTTGTAATACATATTAACCGAATTTTGTAATAAACAAATATATTTACATAGAAAAGCCTGTCCTTTCACAGGGGAATGGTATGTGCTTCGTATAAACGAGTACTTTGTATAAACCAAGTTTGTATTAACAAGATTTTACTGTATTTCTTTTCAAGGATTGCCTATATCATTTTAACTTGGGAGTATGTGGGAAATCACTATTCATTTAATGACATTTTTCTTAATGACAGTTTTTGAAGAAACTAATTCTGTTGTTCAGCAGGGTATACCTATTATATGATTTATCACAGCCTTCCAGTTCCTTTGTACTACATCTTGGTCGCTAATAAGATTGGCGAGACAAGATCTCCACTTAACAGATCTCTGCTGTGATTTCCATATAACTTTATTCTGTCAAGTTGATCTTGCATTATTTCTTTAAACATTGGCTCTGTTATTTTAACTGGAACAGAAGTCAAGATTACATGTCTGTAATTACTCATTTCACCCTTTGGTATCCTCTTTGTGAATAGGAAAGACATTTGCACATCTCTAATCTTTGCAGACCTTACCTGAGTGCAAAGAAGATTGCATAATTATGTCTGAAGGTTTGCTTACTTCATTTTTTGCTTCTTTCAATATAATTGGATAATAGGTGGCTGACAGCTCTGTTCCTCACATATTAAAAGTAGCAGTAATGGCAAACAATGCAAGAAAGCAAGCTTGTATAGCATCAGCCAAAAAAAAAAAAAAAAGAAAAACCAGTTCATCCATTCGTAACCTCCAAACTTCAACTGCCATTTCTCAGCCCATTGACTCAATTTTCCTAGACCTTGTAGTAGTAATGGCAAATGATCCATATATATACAATCAGCCAAAAAAAAAGAAAAACCAGTTCACTCATTCGTAACCTCGAAGAATTTGTTTAGCTCTCCCTTGAATTTATTCAACCCATCCATTTCCGTAACAACAGATGGAAGCTTGTTAAAACAATCAACCACACACTGCCTGAGGGCAAACTTCCGCATATCTATCCTGCAACCATCCTTTACCAACTTGAATTTATGCTCCCTCGTGTGTGTGTGTGTAGTCTCAGCAAGTGGAAGAATACCATTAACATTCAGCTTACTCAATCCAGTCAAGACTTTAAACACCTCATTCAAATCCTCCCACAAATTCCTGGTCTTATAACAAGGTATGAGATGCTGCAATTTGCAGAACTAAAGCCTCTCTAGATAAGAGCACCCTTTTGTTCCCTTCACCAATCTGGTTGCCCTTCTTTGCACCCATTCCAGCAGATCTACATCCTTTCTAAAGTGAGGCTTCCAGAGCTGTATACAGATCTCAAGATGCAGCCTAACCATGGCTTTTTACAAAGGGATAATCACCTTCTTATCCCTGCTAGCAAAGTTTTTGTATATCATTGGCAAGACCTGTGAGCTGGCCTGGCAGCATGTCTGCACTACTCAGAGAATTTCATGTCTGACTGCATAATTACTCCCAAGTCTTTTTCATTCTCCTCTACCCTAAGTGTAATATCACACAGTTGATAAGTTACTCATAGGGTTAGTGCTATCCTTATGCAATACTTTACATTTGTCAATATTAAACTTCAACTGCCATTTCTCAGCCCATTGACTCAATTTTCCTAGATCTTGTTGCTGTAGCTCACCCTGATGACTGTCATTAGCCACCTTGCCAACCTTAGTATCATCCGAAAACTTAGACATTAAGCCTGATATACCTTCATCAATATCATCGATAAATATTGAAAACAGCATTGGGCTCAACACTGAACTCTGGGTAATGCCACTAATAACATTAGTCCACAAAGAGCAGTGCCCATTGATAACCATCTGTCGTCTTCTTCTTCCGCTTTAACCATTCCTTTATCCAAAGCAGGAGCCTGCCCTTAATGCCATATTAGAACGAACTGTTGGAACAAGTACAGAGAAGGGCAACAAGATTAGTGAATGGAACAAAGGGTTGCTCTTACAAAGAAAGGCTCAAGTTTTGCAAATTACAGTGTCTGGAGACTAGGCACCTGCGATCTGATTAAGGTGTATAAAGCCTTGAATGGTTTGAGCGTGCTCAATGCTGATGGGATTCTTCCTCTTGCTCAGAATAATCGCCTGAGAGGGCATAAATTCAAATTGAAGAAAAATGGTTGTAGGATAGATGTGCAGAAGTTGCCTTTAGCCAGCGGGTGGTTGATTGCTGGAACAGACTTCCATCTGTCATTGTAGAAGTTGATAGCTTAAATAGATTCAAGGCAGAACTTGACAAACATTTGGAGCGAGTGGATGGGTGAAATAAGGGTTTTTTTTTTTTTTTTTTTTTTGGCTGATGCTATATAAGCTTGCTTTCTTGCATCTTGTGCCTTTGCTAATGCTAATATTGCTCCATTTTGTATTGTATTTTGTGCCAACAGTATCAGAAGTATATGAATTCAAAATTAATTTTTGCCTCCAGTTTCTTGGTCATTGCATGATAGTAACCTGTCAGATTGGTTAAGCAAGACAGCCCCTTAACAAATCCATGCTGTGATTGCAGTATAATTGCATGTCTGTCCAGATGGTCCTGCATTACTTCTTTAACCAGTGATTCCATTATTTTTCCTGGAACAGACATTAAGCTAACAGGTCTGTAATTACTCATGTCGCCTTTTGATTCTCCTTTATATATTGGGGATATATATTTGCACTTCTCCAGTCCATAGAGACCTCCACCAACTTCACAGTTTCTCTCATTATTATGGCTAAGGGTTTGTTTACCTCCTTTGCTTCCTCCCTTAATATAATTGCATAGATTCCATCTGCCCCTGGTGCCTTTTTATGTTCATCCTCAAAAATTTCTTCTCCACTTTCCTTTTAGTTATCACAAAGTCATTTAGCTTCTCGTAAGAGTTTGATAAAGTTCTAGTGTGAATGTAGATGCAAAATACCGATTCAATTTGTCAGCAATCTGTGTAGGGTTATCAACATTTAACCCATAAACGTCGTGGCTCAATGTGATTCCACCCTTTCCTTCTACTGTTAATATTATAAGCATAGAAGTCTTTGCTGTTTGTCTTTGCTAGAGACTCCTCATAATTTGCATTATTAGCTTGCCTAACCTCCTTTGTGACTTGATTACAGACTAATTTATATCTTCTTTAGCCTTCTATATCATCTGATAATTTATATGCATCCAATGCTCTTTTCTTATCTGCTACATACCTCAACATTTCATCTGACATCCATTAGATCTAACTAAGCCTTGAATATCTTTCCTATGAGGAAAGGCTGAATATGTGGGTGGGATGCAGAGTTTGGTAACTAGGTATCAAGTTACCAAGACCTTTAGAGGGGAACCTGATTGAAGGCTGTAAAGCTCAGAAAATGAAATTAATGGGACTGACATTTTATTGTTATAAACGATTTCCGAACTAAGTGCCATAAATTCTAATTATGGGGCAAGGGTTTCAACTGGATTCTAGAATGTTTTCTACAATCCAGTTGATATCCCTGGATCATCTGGACAATCCAGATGATCCAGTAAGTTAGTGGAATAAGTTGCCTCCGTTGGTGGTTATAACTGACAGCTTGAGAAAGTGCAAAGGTCAGGTGGATAGGTATCTTCATGGGGAGGGAATCAAATAGGTAGTTTATTTATTATCATTTTTTTTAAATATCATTTTTAATCAAATAACATCAATCATAATGTGAATATTATTCATTAAAACTCAGACACTTTCAGAAAAGAAAAGAAAAAGAGGGGGGCTGAGGGCCTCTTTCTGTGAAGAATGTAAGATTTTATTGCTTAAGTAACTAATTTGGTTGGTTTGTTATTTTTTATAACAGCAATGTTTAACTAAATATGTAATATTCTGGATTTTCAGCATTATTACTTTCACAAGGTTTAAGAGTGATAAATTTAATCAATCACGCACTGTACTGTGACCAGTTTCAGAATTACTGTAAAACTGTAGTTGCAATTAGCAATGTTGTGTTGAGAAGTGAATAAATATATTAAATGAATGAGCACCCAAGCATTGCATAGAAGAAAACATTGAACAAATGTTATTCAATGTTTTCTTCATTAACATTAACAACCTAACCAAAGCATTGTGTTGAAGAAAACTTCTAACCATATCATTGGCCTAATGTAGCAATTTAGTAACAAAATGAGGTACTTATTTTAATGAAGGTATTAAAATAGTTTGAGAAAATAATGCTACTTTGCATTATTATTTTTTTTTTTACTGAGGTCACTTTTCTGTTTCTAGTAACAAAACTTAGTCTTTGTGCCCTTTAGAAATGACTACTATTTCCGTAGGTAACATTTTCAGTCAGTTTTATTCAACACAATGCTTGGCTGCTCATTTAGATTTTATACATTTATTCACTGCTTGACACAAAGTTGCTGATTGAGGCTACCTGTTGTCTGATGAGTGAGCCAAATAGTTCTTAAACAAATCATAACAGTGCTTCCTAGTTTTTAATGGTTAGCCAATTCACTTTCTGGTAGATGTCATATGATTAAAAATGATTTTATTAACTTGAGTTTGAATTGTGGGTGAATGTAGTTGACTTAACTAAACATAAAAATATAGACGTTTGACTTTTTTCTTAAACTGTTTCAATACTTCCATTGAAATAGTGCCCCACTTTGTTAAATAAACCATGAGCTCATGAGTAAATGTTTTTTGATGTAATTTACAAAAATATCATGAATACAATCTTTAATCGAGTGAGAAGTCTCAGCTTCCAGTGAGACTTCTCACTCGATTATAAATAATTATAAATAATTTCAAATTGTTTGTAAATTTGCAGACTCTTATTCAATAAGCACCTCTTCCTTCTGTCCATATGCTGGGGCCATAATCATCCATACTATAAGAATCAAAGCCATACCTCTGAACAGCTCCTTACCAATGAGGGCATCATGCCCTAATTTAATACCAGCTGACTCAATGCCCTCCAAAATACAGCTGATCACCATTTTATAAAACTACAAGCTCCCCAATTGACTGGCATTTTCATATTCTTGACCTCTTGTCCAAACTCGTCGCAACACGTTAGAATGGGCCAGGGCCGTGCCGTGCCAAGCAATTTTAGTACTTGAGGCAAGAATAAAAAAATTGCACCCTACTGTTAATCATGGCAATGTTGGCAATTATTTTATCTTTCTTTTGGCACCCCCTTTCAGCTTTTAATCTGAAGCAAGAGCTTTGTTCGCCTTACCCTCGGCTCTGGAATGGGCCCCTGCATAGACAATTGACAGACATTATAACTCTCCAAGAGCAGCCATCTGAAGTGTCTGTGACAATGCCCAAACCCACAGGCAACTCCACCCCAATCCCAACCATAGTGCCTAACAGGCTAAGAAGAAACCAACCAAATATTGTTTCTTGATATTGCACCCTTATCAACGTTTCATGATTCACCCCGCTGACACTGATGTACCAGAACTTTCGCAGCCTAACAAGATCAACAAAATCAAACAGATCCTCTTTTCTGGTCAATTTGACATTCTCTCAATTACCAACACATGGCTTGAGCCAGAATAACAAGAAAGGGGAAGAGTCACCATTTTTGTCAGAGGACCACCCCTTAACATCATTAATCCATACAGAGTAACTCTCCTGATTATGATGGCTTGATAATCACAACTAAAGTGCCTCTGTAGCCAGGCGGGCAGGAGCAGCAGTGCATAGCACTTGCTTCCTGGTTAGACCGGGGTTCGAGCCCGTGACCACCAAATACGGAGGATGTGGAAGGTCAGGAAATGATCACCGCATATCCCCAGCCCAGATAAAGGGTGAGGGTTGGCATCAGGAAGGGCAACCGGCCGTAAAAATTTCATGTCAAAACAGTAAAAACACTGACCTCATATATATATAATGGGAAAGAGGCAAAGATAAAAAAAATAATCACAACTAAAACTGGAACAACCACCGTCAATCTGTTTACAGTATATGCTCCATTGACATAGTGCTTGATGTAACTAACTGGATAATTAACAACCTAAATCTTATAGCTGGATACCTTGTCATAGGTGATTTTAATCTATCAACTCAGTATGAGAATTGTAATCAGCTTCTAATAACCCATCTAAGCAAGATAAATCTCACACTAATCAACCATCGACTTACCAGAAAGAATAATCAGCTTGATTTCCTTTTCTCCTTCATCCCATGTACTCTGACTAGTCCACTGTAGATGTACTTTGAGTCTGACCATTCTCCAATTTCAGCAGTCATTACCTTGCCAGCCATCCGCCCTCAACTATGTGATGCCATTCAGGCTGTGACAACTATTTTCCTAGTTTCCTTAATGTACAAAAATGCCTCAAGGCAGCTATGATTTTCTTTAGGATGAAACATATGACCCAGCCCTGGCACTCACACTCCTCTCACACTGGATCAACACCATAGCCCAGTATTCCTTCACAGAGAAGATAAACATAACATCATGCTCCAACACATTGTGCAATAAAGACCTAAATGGCATTTCTACTGAAGAAACAGCTCCAACACATATGGAAACAGTCTGATGAGATTCTGGAGTGAATAAGCTTCTCAAAATGCTCAGGCTCAATTTAATCATAAGAAGTCAATAGCAATTGCACAGTTCTTTAGTTCACATTTTCAGAAAAGTCAAAGGCTAAAAACAGATCCCATAACTTTCCTCCTCAAATTAATCCTGATGAATGTCTCGAATATGACACAAGATTTTCTTTAGAAAACAACAGCTTAAATGAACTGAACTTACCAGATGCAATACCATATCTGGACATCCTCAATACTTTATACTATTTCAAGATTACAGTTAACAGAAGCCATTAACTCACTGAAACTTATCAGTACAGCCAGCACTGATTGCATATACCACATTTTATGATTAAATGTGTGAGCCCATATGTGATTGTTTTGATTGTTCCACTTCTGACCCTCTTTAGAAAAATCCTGAAAAACAATATTTTTCCTACACAGTGGAGTGCCTACATCATAAGGCCTCATCCAAAGATTTGAAATGCAGCCAATATCTAATGCTTCAACTATATTAAAGTTATTAGAAAAAACTCTGCTGCCTATCCTCACTCGTCAACTGCTTGGAGATGGGATCTCTCAGATTCACTATGCTATCCCTCATTGCCTCAACCATTACATACTTGCTTACTACCACCCAAAGTATATTGTCAGCGTTTGAGAAAAATGAAGAACTGGCAGTTATCTATCTTGACATCAAAGCTGCCTTCAACGTAGTTCAAGTTCCAGTACTTTTATGCAGGAAAAAATCGCACTACAACATCAGCATGCTGAACTTCCTTTCATCTCTCCTTCAGAATCCCAAGTGGAATATTTAACCGTAAAGTGATTAAAGACATTCCCCAGGGTGGTCAGGACTGCTGCTTATTGCAGTAATTGCACCAATACTAAGGAATAGTCAACATCTGAGTTATGCTGACAACCTTAAAATTCTAACTCCCCTATCTCACAATGCAAATTTTGGTCAGACACCTGAGTATGCCAATGGAACACTGAGTAACCAATCTATCTATCTCACACAGTTCAGACTGAAAATCAGTCCATCCAAATATGCCTTTATGATCTTCTCACTAAAAGTACCCCATCTGCGATCTTGCCATCTTTTAACAATACACATATTCCTCAGGTTACATCCCATTCTGACCTGGGTTTGACTTTGACCCCAAATTTCGATTTCCTATACAGATTGAAGAGCTGACTTCCCATGCTGCTGGGCTGAGTTGGATGGCAAAACAATATCTTCAGTATATTAATGACTATGAAAAATTATAGAAGTATATCAGGATGATATCTTATCCATCACTGCTATTTGGGGACGAAATATGGCTTGGCATCCCTTAATGACAATAAAGCTACTGTTGGCTAATGAGGTTTGATTGCCAAAATGAGCAAACTGGAAAGCAATGCTTCCACAACAACAGCACTGACTACGTTGATGTAGATTCAGCAGTCTCTCATCACATTCAGAAGACACAGTTCTCATTAATTTGAAGTTGCTCATTGGGCAGATTTTGGCACCATTAATTTGGACAAGTGTTGCTGGTGCATTCCTTCACCTGGCCTTCACTCCGCCCCAACATTGGTAACACCCAAACCCCAAAACATCACAGACTGCTTCATTCATTATCAAATGCTGCATATTGTGCAAAGGTGTTGGATGTCGATTTATCTCCGACCACACCTATAGGAACAGGATTCTATCATCTGGCACAATTATTCCTCTTCAAGATGCAGAAGTAATCAATGGCCACTGACCTCTGTGTCATTAAATCGTCTGCCAAGCTGAGCAGAGTCCATTTATTGACAACTATCCTTACTAATTCCATTGTGATATTGAACTGAGTTTCTTATGTCTTATGCAGTGTCTACTTTTGTAACTTCTATTTAAAATGCAATTTTTAGCTCAGGTTAAACTACACCTTTTGGATCCTGTTCCAACTTAATTAATCCTTATAATCTTCTATTAACCAGTAAGCCTCCATAGCTGAGTGGGCAGGAGCAGGAGTGCAGTAGCTCACACTCTCTGAATAGATCGGGATTCGAGCCCTTGACTGCTAAATATGGTCAATCTGCCAACCCGCACTGGACCAGCATGGCATATTATGGTTCCATTCCCTCAACATGAATTGTTGAGGAGGCTTCCATCCTGCAGTGGATTGTTAATGGCTGCAGTTTACCTTTTAATAACTAGTAAACTTAACTCTCTTTAATTTTTTATCTGTTAACTGTAAATTTATATCATAAGTAAACTCAGTGTACAGATATTAATTCAAAATCTGTCCTGTGAACCTCTGCCCCATCTGACTATAATGGGATTATTGCAATCATCTTGTATAAAGCTTCCATAAAGATTCTCTCTATTCAGTTAAAAAACAACATATAGGTAGTATTGCCAAAGATTTCATAGCAATAACCAAATGTTCAGAGTTTAGTTAATTTTTAAGCTCTGAAAAAAAAATATTATTTCCCCTTTCAGTTAATTTTCTTTTTCGCTGGCAGACTTTTCAAAGAAGAAGAAGAAAAAAAAAATTGCAAATTGGTTTTCCAAACATTTAACGTAGATTAAAATTTCCATACCTTTAATTCCTCTTGCGATGTAAATGAATCTCCATGAATGTATTTACTATATGTGGATAACTGTTTTAATTAAAATTGGATCTGTAAATTTATGTTTCTGTAAATTTATATTTCTGTAAATGCTTCTAAGTAGCCATGACTGTGATCCCTGGCTATTTCAGTTCTTCTTGCAGCCTCTTTCATTATATCACTTATGCTACTTACGCACAGAATTTCCAAAAAACTTCACTGCAACCAAAATTCAGATGACCATAATTAAACCATACTTCTAAACTTCCTCTTTCTTAATACATCTACATATACAAACTTACTAGACACCCTGTTTAAAATTCAAACTGCTGTCAACAGTAAATCTCAGCTGGACGTCATCTTCCTTGATATTTCATCTGTTTATGATAAGCTCTCAATTCCCACTCTCATCTACATCCTAGAAAAATACTCTGGCATTACAGGAAGCTTGCTAAAAGCCATCAACCTCATCCTTACGGCAAGACATCATCAGCCATAAATCCTTCAAACAGGAGCGTATTATAACGCGGGAAGTACCACAGGGAGGTGTCCTGTCTGGTTTATCATTCACCGCAACCCTTGAACCTTTCCTCGCAAGGTACACTGATTTCTCATCATATGCAGATGACCTCAAATTATATATAAAATCAGATGACCCTGAACAAACCCACCTGATAAATCAGCGAGCCGCCGTCCTGATCAACAGCCTTGTAATCTATCTACTGCAGATAGGTCTGGAGCTAAACATATCTAAATCAGCCCAAAACACATTTACAAAAAAGAATATCAAAAATGACATCACAGCCTATCACAATGGAGTGCAGATAAGGAAAGTGAAGTCTCACACCGACCTCGGCCTCACTTTTCAAAACCATTTTTCGACCATGGAAACCAAGACTTTTTCGGTGATGTGGGCAATTCGACAAGAGCTGATGGGGTTACTCCACATCGATGTAGTCGGAGGATACATCCAATGCCTACAACCAATCATTCTATATGCATCACCAATCTGGTCTTCTGCACCGACCTCGTACATAAACAGATTCCTGGCAGTTGAGTACTGGGTAATGCAATGGATGAACAGAGTCACAGGCAGCGCATTCACCATCTCTAGGGCTGTTTTATGTGCCAACTTAAATATCACTCCCTGGAGAGTTCATATTGCATCCAGGAATATTCTTCTTCTGTCTCAGATGCTAACTGGTGTGATTGACGTCCCCAGTCTTCATGAAGTTATCGCTACTCCACGTGCTGGACGCAGTAATGACAATCCCTACTTACCGTTGCATTCTACACTATCCAACCTGTGCTGTCTGAAGAACTTCTTTCTGAACAACGCAGTCTCCCTTTTCAGTACATTGGCAGTAGATCCTGTGAAATACTGTGAAGGCAAGCAGTACAGAGTGAAGAGCCTCTCTGAAGCTTACAGCTTGCTTGAACTATAGATGAAGAAGAACTTGAATAGGAAGGAATGACCAAAATATAAAATAGCTGTTGGACATCTACTTGTAAATGGTACTGTGAATAATTTCCTCTTCTGAAGTAAGTTGTCGATAATTACATTCTGTAAATGATTCGCACTTCTGTAAATATTGTAAACGTGATTTGTAAATATTGCATTGTAAAAGTTACCACTCTTTCATTTTTGTACACCCTTCTAGCCGGTTGGCAGCGTAAAAGGGGTGAAAGCAATCACTTGCTATTAATAAACAGATTTAATAATAATAATAATAATAATTAATATTCTTCCCACGTTCCTCATCATTAATTTATTTCTTTATTTTTCCTGGTTGTTTTAAAAGTTTGCTCGGCAACCTTTTAAAACAACTAGATTTTTCATAAGCTGGCATTTAACTGTTTATATGAGTTGAATATATATAGGTGCCTCCGTAGCCAGGTGGGCAGGCGCAGCAGTACGTAGCACAGGCATCTTGATTAGACCGGGGTTCGAGCCGTGACTACCGAATACGGAGGATATGGAAAGGTTAGGGAATGACCGCCGCATATCCTCTTTGCAATATGGCCTTAGTTGCTAATGCTCCTAAAAACCAAATAACAAACAAACATATTATATATAATATAGTTCTATATTATATATTAATGTTAATATAGAATAGATTCCTTGGGGCACCCAATTTTTTTTTTCCAAAAATATTATACCATAATCAGTATACAATAACCTCCAAAAAAAAAATGAAGCCAAAATCATATTTGGGTCTTCTAGGCCATCTGGATTCATTTTGCATTGAAGAATATGCAGTCTGTGGTGCTAAAGTAGAGTTGTGCTGCTCAAACAGTAAAGTAAACTGTAACATGAATATTATGTCATGTGGCCTAATACTTAAAAAAAAAAAATGAGAGAAAAATGCTGTCTTATGGAAATTAATTTATTACAGGTTACCCCACTGAGCGCAGCTTCATCCTTGTGCAGATTCGCACTTACACGGTAGAAGTCCGTGCGACTTAGATCATACCATACGCGGCCCGAGGTGCGCAGTAGTGGGGTGTATCCGACTCAGCTGTGCTACCTTATTACATAGTATGTAGTTGTTTTAGCACGCTTGAATTATATTGTCATCAATTTCATTCTAAGCGACTTTTATCAGAGACAGCTGTTTTGTGTAACTTTGCAGTTTTGCAATCAGTCAAAATTGAGCCTCTACATTGTACCTACTTTTTTATTACAGTATATTTTTCCTTATGTATCTTTCAACTCAGCAGCTCTCAGAAACAGTGTGACATAATACTTGAGTGACCCCTTAGTCGGCTTGAATCTCTGCTAGTGACAATGTCTGAGTTTCCAAGTTGAGTGAAAGCGACTTCATTGTGTGTATTTTGTCATTGAGTGAATTTATATTTTATTTCAATAGTAACAGGCACCTCCGTAGCCAGGTGGGAAGGAGCAGCAGTGCGTATCACATGCTTCTTGATTAGAATGACTTGAATGAGTACAACGAACATTTTGTACAGAGAAATAGAGTGGGCTAGTAAATCGGAATGTCTTATAATGGGGGATTTTAACTTCCCAGATATTGACTAGAACTTGTGGGTTGGGCACTGACACACTAGTCAGAATTTTGTGGATTTATTGGATGATTGTTTTCTGCAGCAGCATGTTCGAGAGGCAACCAGAGAAAGTAGTACTCTTGATCTGGTTATCAGCAGTGATCATTCATGTATTAGGAATTTGCAGATAAAAGAACCACTAGGTGGCAGTGATCACAGTGTACTGACGTGGGATTTACTTAAAGATTTAATTACCATCAAGAGTAAAGGAAAGGGTTTTTGCTTCTGTAAAGGCGAGTACAGTGGTCTCAGACAGTTTTTAACTTCTGTACAGTGGGATCAACTGACAACGTTACCAACAGTAAATTCTAAGTGGGAAGCATTCAAGGAATTAATCGTGGAAGCTACTAAAAGTTTCGTACCGATTAAGAAATATTGTTCAAGGTTTAGGCCTAAATGGTTGTCAAATGAACTAATGAAACCTGTAACAGAGAAGAAAATGCATGGGATGCATATAAATTATCAAGCGACTCAGAAGCCTATGGCAGATATAAGTTAATCTGTAATCAAGTCACAAAGGAGGTTCGGCAGGCGAAGGCAGATTACGAGAAATCCTTGGCAAAAGATGCTAAGAAAAACAGCAAGGATTTCTTTACTTATATCAACTCTAAAAGGAAGGGGATGAATCTGATTGGTCCACTTGACATCGATGGTTCAACTGTTGATGATCCTGCTCAGATAGCAAACAAAGTGAATGAGTATTAAGGTTTGAAAATGGCAGAAGGTTATCAAATTGTAGCAAGATACTTAATGATTTTGTAATAACTGAGGGCAAAGAGGAAGAAAAATTGTTGAAGTTAAACGTAAGAAAAGCACCTGGGGTGGATGGGATCTATCCAGTTATATTAAAGGAGGCGGCAAAGCAACTAAGCAAACCCTTAGCCATAATTATGAGAGCATCCTTGGACTCAGGGGAGGTTTCCACAGACTGGAGATGTGCAAATGTATCCCCAATTCACAAAGGGGGATCGAAGGGTGACATGAGTAATTACAGACCAGTTAGTTTAACTTCTGTTCCGGTTAAAATAATGGAGTCGCTGGTTAAAGATGCATTGCAGGATCATCTAAACAAGACTGCAGCAATAATCCAGACACAGTATGGATTTGTTAAGGGAAAGTCTTGTCTGACAAATTTGATAGGATATTATGATGTGGTTACAAAGGAACTGGATGCAAAAAAGTAATTTTGATATCATATATTTGGATTTCAGGAAAGCTTTTGACACTGTTGCGCATAGAAGACTATTGTACAAGTTGGAGCAGAATGGTATTTAGGGTAAGTTGCTACAATGGATAAAAGGATGGTTAAGTGGGAGAAGACAGAGGGTGGTAATCAGTGGGTGCTGCTGTTCTTGGACTAATGTTATTAGTGGTATCCCACAGGGTTCGGTGTTAGGTCCACTGTTGTTTTGTATATTTATCAATGATATTGATGAAGGTATATCAGGCTTAATGTCGAAGTTTGCAGATGATACAAAGGTTGGCAGGGTTGTTAATGACAGTAATGGCAGTGTGCTACTGCAACAGGATCTAGATAATTTGGGCAGATGGGCTAAGAAGTGGCAACTGAAGTTTAACCTTGACAAATGCAAAGTTCTGCATATGGGTAGAAGTAACCCCAGAGAAACGTACCAACTGTGTGGTACTAACTTAAGGTGGTAGAAAATGAAAAAGACCTGGGAGTAATTGTGCAGGCAGATAGTAAGTTTTCTGAGCAATGCAGACAGGCTGCCAGGGCAGGTCATGGGGTTTTGTCAATGATATATAGGAATTTTGCTAGCAGGGAAAAGGAGGTGATTATCCCTCTGTATAAGGCAATGGTCAGGCCACGCCTTGAGTACTGCGTACAGATCTGGAGGCCTCATTTTAGGAAAGATGTAGATTTACTTGAGCGTGTACAGAGAAGGGCAACAAGATTGGTGAGTGAATGAAGGGATCCTCTTACCAAGAGAGGCTTAAGTTCTGCAAATTGCAGTGGCTGGAGACTAGGCACCTGCGCGGTGATCTGATTGAGGTGTATAAGGCCTTGAATGGGTTGAGCACACTGAATTCCGATGGGGATCCTTCCACTTGTTCAGATTACGAACCTAAGGGGGCATAAATTCAAATTAAGAAAAGACAGATGTAGACTAGATGTGCGGAAATTTTCCTTTAGCCAGCGGGTGGTTAATTACTGGAACAAACTTCCATCTGTCGTTGTGGAAGTTGATAGGTTGAATAAATTTAAGGAGGAACTGGACAGGCATTTGGAGGGAATGGTGTGATTTTTTTTTTTTTTTTTTTGGCTGATGCTGCATAATCTCATACATTTGCTTTCTTGCATCACATGCCACTACTACTACTACTACTAGACATTGGAGGCAAATTGCTGCTATGGATAAAGGGGTGGTTGAGGGGGAGAAGACAGAGAGTGGTAATCAATGGACACTGCTCATCGTGGACTAATGTTATTAGTGGAGTCCCTCAGGGCTCAGTGTTGGGTCCATTATTGTTTTCTGCATTTATAAATGATATTGATGATGATATATCAAGCTTAATGTCCAAGTTTGCAGATGATACAAAGGTTGGCAGGGTTGTCAAGGACACTACTGACACTATGCTCCTGCAACAGGATCTAGAAAGGTTGAGCAGATGGGCTGAGAGGTGGCAAATGAAGTTTAACATTGACAAATGTAAAGTACTACACATGGGAAACAGCAACCCCAGAGCAACGTATCAACTCTGTGGTACTACACTGACAGTGGTAGAGAATGAAAGGGACTTGGGGGTGGTTGTGCAGGCAGATATGAAGTTCTCTGAGCAGTGCAGACGGGCTGCAAGAGTAGCTCATGGAGTATTGTCAATGATATACAGGAATTTTTCCAGCAGGGATAAGGAGGTGATTATTCCATTGTATAAGGCAATGGTCAGCCACAACTAGAGTACTGTATACCACAACTAGAGTACTGTATACCACAACTAGAGTACTGTATACCACAACTAGAGTACTGGAGGCCTCATTTCAAGAAGGATGTAGAGCTGCTGGAACGAGTACAGAGAAGGGCAACAAGATTAGTGAATGGAACAAAGGGGTGCTCTTACGAAGAAAGGCTTAAGTTTTGCAAATTACAGTGTCTGGAGACTAGGCACCAGCGAGGTGATCTGATAGAGGTGTATAAAGCCTTGAATGGTTTAAGCATGCTCAATGCTGATGGGATTCTTCCTCTAGCTCAGAAAAATCACCTGAGAGGGCATAAATTCAAATTGAGGAAAGACAGATGTAGGATAGACGTGAGGAAATTTGCCTTTAGCCAGCGGGTGGTTGGTTGGTTGGTGGAACAGACTTCCATCCCTTGTGGTGGAGGTTGATAGCCTAAATAAGTTTAAGGCTCAGGCTGGACAGGTATTTGGAACGAACAGAGGGGTGAAGTGGAAGTGGGTTTTTTTTTTTTTTTTTTTTTGGCTGATGCTGCATAAGCTTGCTTTCTTGCATCAAATGCCTCTACTAATGCTAATGCTAATGCTACTACTACTACTACCACCAAATACGGAGGATGCGGAAAGGGAATGACCACCGCATATGCCGGAGCAATATGGTCTTAGTTGCTAATGCTCCTAAAAACCAAATAACAATAACATTCAATAGTAACCCTAACATAATGGCTTAAAAGCTTGCCTCTACATCTGCAAGTGATTCCGAGAAGAAAAAAATCTGCAAAAAATTCTGTCATTGCATGATAAATTATGATTATTTTGGAGAAACTAGAGCAAGGAAGATCATATGCATCTTTAGCTAAAGAATATGAGTGCAATGAATCATTGATACAAATAATTAAAAAGTGTGAGGACAAAATTAAAGCAAGCATTAGGTTGGGAACAAACTCTGCAAGTGCAAAATCCACTTTTGTTAGTCAGTGTGACACACTTATTGAAAAAGTGGGACAGTTGTTGAATGCTTGGATCACAGATCAAAGGAACAGAAATGTGCCTCTCAGTTCTAATATAATCAGGTGCAAGGCCCAATG
Organism: Mastigoproctus giganteus; assembly: GCF_048544385.1. Taxonomy (NCBI): domain Eukaryota; kingdom Metazoa; phylum Arthropoda; class Arachnida; order Uropygi; family Thelyphonidae; genus Mastigoproctus; species Mastigoproctus giganteus. The sequence goes on along the minus strand of NC_143587.1, from coordinate 40,859,658 downwards.
TATTTATCATCACATAAAGTTTCAAGCTGCTAGTGCGAATGGTAAATCAAGTTTAAGTGCATCCAAGGGATGGTTCCATAGATTTAAAAAAAAGAGCAAATCTGCACAATATTAAAATTGTTGGTGAGATTGTTTCTGCTGATGTGGAGGCAATGTAAAATCTTTTACTGAAATTGAAAAATGTAGCAGAAGAGGGAAGATACATGGCAGATCAGATTTTTAACTGTGATGAAACTGGACTCTATTGGAAAAAAATGTTTGACAGTACATATTTATCCAAAAGAATGAGTTGCACCTGGATTCAAAGTGTCAAAGACAGAATCACTTTCCTAGATGGCTGGTTCAGTAACTGGTTACAGCATTGTTTCGTACCTGAAGCTGAAATAAATTGTACTATTTGTAACATGGATTATGGTTTTAATATTCTGCATAAAAGGTTCAGAACCTAACCCCTGTTTTTCCATAACAACAGTACCCCGCTGAATGGAAAATCGCCATGCTCAGATGCTGTCAGAACATTGGTCAGAACAGCAGGGGTCACCTGTAATCACGTGCTTCCACTTTTTGAATAGTGAAGTTTATTGCTGCTGTGAGGTTTTCGTTTTCTTATTTTATTTTATTTTACTTTTATTTCATTTTATTTTTTCTCATCCATGTAAATAGTTTTCTGTGCTTCTTAAATTTCTTTATTGCAATTGAATGCTTATGGCAGGTTGGATCTACTATCTCAGAAAAGATTGTTGAGGAGATTATACTTTCATGTGATCCTCCTTGAGAGGCGCCTCTGTAGCCAGGTGGGCAGAAATGACAGTGCGTAGAACACGCTTCTTGATTAGACCGGGGTTCGAGCCCGTGACCACCAAATACGGAGGATGCGGAAATGTCAGGGAATGACCACTGCATATCCCCGAAGCAGTATGGCCTTAGTTGCTAATGCTCCTAAAAACCAAATAAGAACAACAACAACAACAACCTCCTTGATAATATAGTGTTTTTGCAACTTGTCACTCTTTTGGATAAGCCTGCTTTCATATCTCACATATGACTGGAGGAAGTTCTAAAATCCTCTTCACTTGAGACTGTTAACTGATCTTAAGCAGAGGGAGTAGGTTTTTTCGATATATGAGTTATTCTGGGTTTTTCAGCTAGCGCAACATAGAAATCGGTCCATGAACACACACTTGTACAGATGTGATATACATTTGCAATTGTGGTCTAAGTCTCTGATGCACTTAAAACCATAAAACAACAAAAGATCTTCAAAAAGGCCTCTAAGGTTGGGAGAGTAATACATATCCAGAATTTAAAACAAATATACCAACCGTTTAACTATAATGGTTTAATACTGAAAATTATAAAATGTACCAAACGATACTACACTGTAAAATAATATATGCAAAAAACTGATTTACAAAATAAAATATACGATGAAACTTTAATATACAATAAAATATAAATAAAATATTTAAAATACAATAAAATTAAAAGCGATAAAACATTGACTGAAGCTTTCGGAGGCTTCCGCCTCCTTTCTCAACAACAATGATGTTTAAGCAACACATCCTTAAGTAACAGGCTCACAGCACACGTGGTTGTTTTATATTTCATATAAAATACGTGTTTTATATTTCCACGCTCCCGAGCCGCTTCCGGTTCTGGATCGTATGGAAGAAATATTGAACGCTCGTCTTTTGCCAGGACCACGGCTTCCAGTAGGGGGTGAAATCGAACACCCCTGTCCCTATTCATACTATTGTTCTCAGACGAGCCTATCCACAAACTCTCTAGCCACTTACGGTCCCAGAACCTATGCGCCCGGTCAAGGATGACAGCATTCACAGGGGAGACCTGATGATATTAAACCAGTATTAAACCATTGTAGTTAAACGGTTGGTGTATTTGTTTTAAATTCTGGATAATCAACAAAAGACACCATATGAAATGCCTACATTTGATTTTTTCTTTATTAAATAGGGATTTAATCAAGAATCTTTCCAATAATTAGAGATGCTGTTGCTAAGCAAGGAGAGCCAAATTAGAAGGTCATAAAGAATGAATAAATCATATTTGTGGAAAAGTCTAGTTCATAATTCTAGTCTAGGCTAGTCTAGTATTCTTGAACTTTCAAAATATGTAATCATTTACTTCTTGTGCCATTTAAAATGGCACAAGTGATAAACATAAAACCCCTTAATCTCATTATTCAAAAGAGTCTCGGGGGGGGGGGACTAAAGACCCCAATAACATTTCATTTTTATTATACACTGTTACATGTTGACACTTGCAAAAGCTACTAATGTGCAATGTACAAGCCTCCTCCCAAACAAAATTTGTCAGAATGCAATTGATTATATTTGCTGTTTAATTGCTCTGAAATGATTGAAAAACATGTTTATCATTTTTAATTATAAAAATAATTATTCTGTCCCAGAATGTCTTAAAGCCTTGTGTGGAGGAGAAGTTCTGGTCCATACTCCAGACTGTCCAAGAAATTCATTGACTCCTTGGAAATAATTCCATTATGTGTGCAGGAGGAAATATGTCCAATCAGTACCACCGAATGATCATGTTAGTAGGATGGATTTTGCTGATATTTGTTTTTACAGATTAGAAGAAATCCCAGATTAGTTATCTTAATATGTTATGGACAGACAAGGCTCATTTCAGCCTTCATACCACTGTCAAGACCGAGAACTGTGGGTTACGTCAATGGTATGAAGGTTACAATGAGCCATATATCAACCAGATGTATGACGTTATTTCAGTTGAAGGGTCTGTAGTCTTCAATAACTCTTTTGGCAGCAATCTCACATGTCAGAATTTTACTATTAAATGGTTTACATGAAATGCTGATTTAAATCCCTTTAACTTTTTGGCTGTTGAACATTCTTGAATGAATGTTTTTACAGAGCCCATCCTCTGAATTTATTAGAATTGAAGGCAGGTTTCCTTTATTGATCAAGAGCACTTTATTCACTGATAAATTTTGTTTTTTGTCTTGCTTTAATAATTGAAATCGTGAGTGCCATATTGAACACTTGAATATGAGACTGGATATTTCTCACAGATTTTGTATTTCCTTGTGTGTGTAGGTATGTTCTGTTAAAGGTGTTATGTGGAAATTAATAATTATATTTGAAAATTAAAAAAAACAGACTCTACATATATTTGCAAATGAAATGGTTGTTGCAGTAGAGGCATGTGATGCGAGAAAGCAAGCTTATGTAGCATCAGCCAAAAATAAAAATTAAAAAAAAAATACAATTCACAAATCCATTCCCTCTGAAAGTTTGTCCAGTTCCTCCTTGAATTTATTTAAGCTATCAAATTCCACAACGACAAACGGAAGTTTGTTCCAACAATCAACTACCCACTCACTAAAGGCAAATTTCTGCAAAGCTATTCTACAACTGTCTTTCCTCAATTTGAATTCCTCTCTCCTCAAGCTCGTCATCTGAGCAAGAAGAAGAAGAATCCCATCAGAGCTGAGCTTGCTGAACCCATTCAAGGCCTTTTACACCTCAGTCAGATCACATCACAGATGCCTAGTCTCCAGATGCTGCAATTTGCAGAACTTAATCCTTTCTTGGCAAGAGGGCCCCTTCATTCCCCTCACCAATCCTGTTGCCCTTATCTGTACTCACTCAAGCAACTCTACATCCTTCCTAAAATGAGGCCTCCAAATACGCAGTACCCAAGGTGTGGCCTGACCATTGCCTTATACAAAGGGATAATCACCTCCTTTTCCCTACTAGCAAAATTCCTGTATATCAGGGGTGGCCAACAAGTTGATTGCAATCTACCAGTCGATCGCATCTTTAATTTCGGTCGATCACAACGAATTTTAAATATAAATATATATATATATATACACACATATATATAGATTACTCAAAATCTTAATGTTATTAATTATAAATTGGTTGAACCACATCACTACTCTTTTCGCCACTCAGCCGCTACGCTTGTCTAATGCAAATTTACTCAGTTATTCTGGAGAGCATGGTGTATGTGTCGAATAGTTGATGAATCTACAGATGTCAGTGATACAGCTCAATTGCTTGTTTTTATTTGTATGACTTTCGATGATTCTGCCACTAGAGAAGAACTGCTGCATATGGTTCCGTCAAAAGAAAGAACTAGAGGTCTTGATATATTTAACGCATTCAAAAATCTTATTGAAAAAATTAATTTACCATTATTTAAGCTTGTATCATTAACAACAAATGGAGCTAAAGCAATGATGGGGCATCTCAACGGATTCATCGCATTGTGCCAAAAGGATGATGAATTCCTAGATTTTTTGAGTTGCCACTGTATCATCCACCAACAAGCATGAGCCAGCAAAGATTAAATACTAAAAGTGTCATGGACATAGCTTTCAAAATCCTGAATTCCATCAGAGGACAATCCCTTCAAAGGAGACTTTTCAGAATGCAACTCGATGAAAATGAATCAGGTCTGATATTACACACAGATGTGAGGTGGCTGAGTCGGTGTAAGTTTATGCAGAGATTTCAAAATTTTCTGAATGAAATTAAAAAATTGTTGATCAAAGGGAGATGATTATCAGCAGCTACAAGATACGGAGCAGTTTGTGATCTGGCTTTTTTGGCTGATTTTACCCAGAAATTAAGTGATCTGAATTTGGAATTACAAGGAAAAAATGTGGGTGAAATGATTAATAGTATTTCTGCATATAAATATCCATTTTTGGGAATGGCTAAGGATCTCAAAGAAAAAAAAAATTCCAATCATTTTGCAAATTTGCAAGATCATTTACAAGAATATCCTGTTTTTGAATTTAATAGTGAGAAGTATGTTTCTGAAATTGAGAAAGTTGTGGATGATTTTGAAACCAGAGTCAGTGATTTTAAAACAGTTGAAGACATTGTTCAATATATTTCTTATCCATTTAATGTTGACTTAGATACAAAACAAATTTCAAAAAAATCGCTAAGATTTTTCACATGGAGAAAATATTACTTGAAAATGAAATTATTACATTTCAAAATGATATCTTCCTAAAAGCCAGATCATCAGAAAAAGAGTTTTGGAAATATATTTGCCGAGAAAATTACCCAAATGTAAAAAAATGCGGTGAACTTTTAAATTCCTGTTTTGGTTCCACAGCATATCCCCGATTTTGAAGGCTTGGCAGATGACGTGAAAACACAAACTTCACATAAATTAAAAATTAAATACGTATGAATTTAAATAAAGAATTCTGAATTGTATTTAATTTTAAAATTTACAAACAACATTTTTCAATATATGCTGATTAACTTTTTTAACCATGTGCAATGAAATTCTTGAGATGGTAGATCGCAGCACAGTGGTCTTAGACAGTTTTTAAATTCTGTACAGTGGGATCAACTGATGATGTTACCAACAGTAAATTCTAAGTGAATTTAATCCAAGGAATTTATCGTGGATACTACTAAAAGTTTCATACCTATTAAGAAATATTGTTCAAGGGTTAGGCCTAAATGGTTATCAAATGAACTAATGAGACTCGTGACATAGAAGAAAAATGCATGGGATGCATATAAATTATCAAGCGACTCGGAAGCCTATGGCAGATATAAGCTAGTCTGTAATCAGGTCACAAAGGAGGTTAGGCAGATTACGAGAAATCCTTGGAAAAAGATGCTAAGAAAAACAGCAAGGATTTCTTTACTTATATAAACTCTAAAAGAAAAGGGATGAATCTGATTGGTCCACTTGACATCGATGGTTCAACTGTTGACGATCCTGCTCAGAGAGCAAACAAACTGAATGAGTATTTTGCATCTACATTCACACATGAGGAATTATTAAGGTTTGAAAATGGCAGAAGGTTATCAAATTGTAGCAGGGTACTTAATGATTTTGTATTAACTGAGAGCATAGTGGAGGAGAAATTGTTGAAGTTAAACATAAGAAAAGCACCTGGGGTGGATGGTATCTATCCAGTTATATTAAAGGAGGTGGCAAAGCAACTAAGCAAACCCTTAGCCATAATTATGAGAGCATCCTTGGACTCAGGGGAGGTTCTCATGGACTGGAGATGTACAAATGTATCCCCAATTAACAAAGGGGGATCGAAGGGTGACACGAGTAAATACAGACCAGTTAGTTTAACTTCTATTCTGGGTAAAATATTGGAGTCACTGGTTAACGATGCATTGCAGGATCATCTAGGCAAGACTGCAGCAATAATTCAGACACAGCATGGGTTTGTTAAGGGAAAGTCTTGTCTGTCAAATTTGATTGGTTATTATGATGTGGTTACAAAGGAACTGGATGCAAAAAATAATTTTGATATCATATATTTGGATTTCAGGAAAGCTTTTGACACTGTTGCGCATGGAAGACTATTGTACAAATTGGAGCAGAATGGTATTTAGGGTAAGTTGCTACAATGGATAAAAGGATGGTTAAGTGGGAGAAGACAGAGGGTGGTAATCAATGGGTGCTGCTGTTCTTGGACTAATGTTATTAGTGGTATCCCACAGGGTTCGGTGTTGGGTCCACTGTTGTTTTGTATATTTATCAATGATATTGATGAAGGTATATCAGGCTTAGTGTCGAAGTTTGCAGATGATACAAAGGTTGGCAGGGTTGTTTATGACAGTAATGGCAGTGTGTTACTGCAATAGGATCTAGAAAATTTGGGCAGATGGGCTAAGAAGTGGCAACTGAAGTTTAACCTTGACAAATGCAAAGTACTGCATATGGGTAGAAGTAACCCGAGAGAAAAGTACCAACTGGGTGGTACTACACTTAAGGTGGTAGAAAATGAAAAAGACCTGGGAGTAATTGTGCAGTCAGATATGAAGTTTTCTGAGCAATGCAGACAGGCTGCCAGGGCAGGTCATGGGGTTTTGTCAATGATATATAGGAATTTTGCTAGCAGGGAAGAGGAAGTGATTGTTCCTCTGTATAAGGCAATGTTCAGACCATGCCTTGAGTACTGCGTACAGGTCTGGAGGCCTCATTTTAGGAAGGATGTAGATTTGCTTGAGCGTGTACATAGAAGGGCAACAAGATTGGTGAGGGGAATGAAGGGATCCTCTTACCAAGAGAGGCTTAAGTCCTGCAAATTGCAGTGGCTGGCGACTAGGCACCTGCACAGTGATCTGATTGAGGTGTATAAGGTCTTGAATGGGTTGAGCATGCTGAATTCTGATGGGATCCTTCCACTTGTTCAGATTACGGACCTAAGGGGACATAAATTCAAATTAAGAAAAGACAGATGTAGAATAGATGTGCGGAAATTTGCCTTTGGCCAGAGGGTGGTTAATTGCTGGAACAAACTTCCATCTGTCGTTGTGGAAATTAATAGGTTGAATAAATTTAATGGGGAACTGGACAGGCATTTGGAGGGAAGGGTGTTATTTTTTTTTTTTTGGCTGACGCTGCATAAGCTCATACACTTGCTTTCTTGCATCACATGCCACTACTACTACTACTTTTTGAAGAAAAAAATAGATCGCATCACAAATTAAGTTCGCCTCCCTTGACATGATATACAGCATGACCTGCTCTGTCAGCTGCCTGCACTGCGCCTGAAACTTTCATATCTTACTGCACAATTATTCCCAGGTCTTTTTTCATTTTCTACCAGGCTAAGTGTAGTTCCACAGAGTTGGTATGTTTCTCTGGGGGTTTCTTCTACCCATATATAGTACTTTGCATTTGTCAATGTTGTTAATGGAAAAGTCCTCATTTCCACGCAGAGGTGGAAAAGAGAATTTTGTACGCAGAGGCATGTTCAGTTAACTAAATAAAATTGTAGTTGATGTCAGTGTTTTGGATCTTCTCTGGGATTCTGTTCTCAACATAAGTTGTTTTGAGAATTGAATCCCAGAGAAACCCTGTCCCTAAATAACCTTAGTTATTAATTTTTCATTGTTTCTCCTTTTGACTGAGCTTTTGAAGGATGGCTGAAATTTAAATTCAGAGGAATCCCTCTCAACCATTAGTTTGTTAAACTCGATTTTTAAACACAAATATAAAACTGTATTACAGTTTTATATTTGTGTTTAAATATAAAAAAGTATATATATTTTTATGCCAGAATTTTTTAGCCCCCTTTTTTTTCTTTTTTTTTTTTTAAATATATGTAGTTCAGCCTGTTCTTAGGTAAAAGAACATGGCAGTTATTACTTTCATAGATCACATGGGCAGGTCTGTTGAGTGATAAGGTGTGCGTTAAGTGCCAGAACAACTAAGGCTATGAGGCTTTGGTATATTGTGTCTGTAAGTGTGGTATTCTTCAATTGTTTTGGCATTTACTGGATGAAAAATGATTTTACCAGAGAAAAGAAAAACTATGTAACTCAACTAATGACTCACTAACTCCTACTAAGACCTACTAACTCAACTACTGAAAAAAAAGCACATAAAAATTATTCACATCATTGATTCATGGAATTCAAACTCAAGCCTTTTCCACTAGGTGTGGGGAGATAGTGATTATAATAACTGTGCTATCTGCAAGAGCCTTGTGGGCATTGGTAGGTTTTGGTAGACTTGGAACCCTGGTTCACATATTTTTAATGGCCCTGAAAATCAAGCCGCAATATCCCATGATCTGCTCTGGCAGCTGCCTTTACTGCACCTGAAAATTTCATATCTGACTGTACAATTATTCCCAGGCCTTTTTTATTTTCTACTAGGCTAAGTGTAGTACCACAGAGTTGGTATGTTTCTCTGGGGTTACTTCTACCCATATACATTACTTTGAATTTGATGTTGTTGATGGAAAACATTTCCACACAGAGGTGGAAAAGAGAATTTTGTACACAGAGGCATGTTCAGTTAATGCTCAACTCATGATTCTCTAGTCACCAGAGGTAACCAGTTAGATTTCTTTGCCACAATTATTAATAAAATTGGCTATCACTAAGGCAAGTTCCCTTTCTGGCATGAAATTAATAAAACATCAAATAAATAAAATTAAGACAACTTAAAAAATGCAAAACTAAACCAGAAAAAAAAAAAAAAAAAAAAAAAACTTCGTGTCCCACCAACTGACATGAAAAGTGTATGTGTGTGTGTACACACACACACACACACACACACACACACACACACACGTGTGGTAATCTTATTAATTTTCATTGTTAATCAATTAAATAGTATTAAACACAATTTGTGTCCTAGGCTTGAGTAGCAAAGCAACAAGCACAAAGTAGCAGGAGTGCTGTGGCTTGGAGGAGGACCGACGGGGACAATTCGGCAATGCATCACAGCCTAAAAAAATGTGCAACTTGCGAAATGTTTGCGGATCTCTCTTGAACAGAACATGATCTAGCCAAGGAGGATGTCTTTGTGTGTGATGTGTAGTGAGTGTCAAGAAATTAGGTTCCAACTCAGCATTCTGATGGGTGTCTATGAGAGCTTGAAGAGTAGGGTAGATGCCATAGAAGGAATTAAAATGAGGGACCCATCAAGCTTTCAGCTGCCTAGTTCAATGACAGAGCTCACTCTTGTGCATCAGGCAATGCAGCGGAAATCTTCAGGGCAGAATGCACTGGTTCCACAGGAGCTTGTTATTGTCAGTGACTCTATTGTCGAGGAGATGGGAAATATATTATGCAACAAGGATAGGTGGAATAGGACCAAGGTCTATAAAAAAGGTTGATGACGTTGTAGAGCAGATATCATATTTAAAGGGCACAAAAGGTGATATTGTTGTACTAATGACATTAAGACTAAGAAATCCGCATACTTAGTTGACAGGTACAGGTCAGTGTTGAAAAAAAGCTGAGTGTTAGGGTTAAATTTGAAAGTATCTGCAATTCTACCCAAACACGATGTGTATGATGAGAGGCTTGTCACTGAATTCGGCCCTGGTGAAGTTGTGCAAGGCTCATGGGGTAGAATTTTTCTCAGCATGGTCTGTGCTTGTTATCAGCAGAGACTGCTTCTACAGAGATGGGATGCACTTAAATAGAAAGAGTGCAAGAATATTTGCTGATGCAGTCAAGTCAGTATTAGGTGGGGCAGAAAACTGCTAGCTTGGGGGGGGATTCACAGGCTAATAGATTAAGTAATTTTAGGCAGTGCTGAAAATGGTCCCTGCACTGCTTCTTTTGGAATGAGCAGCAGCCTGGAAAGCCTGTTCCGTGATGACTCCCAGCAGGGAAGTGATCACGGAACAAGTAAATACATAGGCAGCATTAGGGTAACTAAAAGTATGAACATGTGTATATATACTTGCATGTATGCGAATACTAGGAGTTTAGTAAATAAATTTGATGAATTTGAGTTGCTGGTCAACACATCAAAGGCAGATATTGTTGGGATATCAGAGACATTGTGTAACAAAGATATAAGGAATGCAGAATAGGAATCTGGGAAGTACAGTTGTACAGAATGGATAGACAAGATAGGAAGGGAGAAGGAGTTATGCTCTTAGTTAGGAAGCATAAAATCTAAGGAAGTGCATCCACTTGACAAGAGTAGAAGTGCAATGTTGAATCAGTTTGATGTGACATAAGTACTGGGAAAGTAAAATCGAGAGTGGGAGTGTGTTATAGGCCTAATGACTCTGATGAGTACAATGAACAACTGTATAGTGAAATAGAGTTTGCCAGTAAATCAGATTGCCTTATAATGAGAGATTTAACTTTCCGGATATTGACTGGAACTTATGAGTTGGTCACTTGCACACTCTCAAGGCAACTAAACAGAGTAATATTCTTGATCAGTTAGCATTAGCATTAGTAGAGGCATTTGATGCAAGAAAGCAAGCTTATGCAGCATCAGCCAAAAAAAAAAAAAAAAAATAAATAAATAAATAAAAAATAACCACTTCCACTTCACCCCTCTGTTCGTTCGAAATACCTGTCCAGCTGAGCCTTAAACTTATTTAGGCTATCAACTTCCACGACAAGGGATGGAAGTCTATTCCAGCAACCAACAACCCGCTGGCTAAAGGCAAATTTCCTCACGTTTATCCTACATCTGTCTATCCTCAATTTGAATTTATGCCCTCTCAGGTGATTATTCTGAGCAAGAGGAAGAATCCCATCAGCATTGAGCATGCTCAAACCATTCAAGGCTTTATACACCTCTATCAGATCACCTCGCCGGTGCCTAGTCTCTAGACACTGTAATTTGAAAAACGTAAGCCTTTCTTCGTAAGAGCACCCTTTTGTTCCATTCACTAATCTTGTTGCCCTTCTCTGTACTCGTTCCAGCATCTCTACATCCTTCTTGAAATGAGGCCTCCAGACCTGTATACAGTACTCTAGGTGCGGTCTGACCATTGCCTTATACAAGGGAATAATCACCTCATTATCCCTGCTAGAAAAATTCCTATATATCATCGACAATACACCATGAGCTACTCTTGCAGCCTGTCTGCACTGCCCAGAAAACTTCATATCTGCCTGCACAACCACCCCCAGGTCCCTTTCATTCTCTACTGCTGTCAGTGTAGTACCACAGAGTTGATACGTTGCTCTGGGGTTGCTGTTTCCCATATGTAGTACTTTACATTTGTCAATGTTAAACTTCATTTGCCACCTCTCAGCCCATCTGCTCAACCTTTCCAGATCCTGTTGCAGTAGCATAGTGTCAGTAGTGTCCTTGACAACCCTGCCAACCTTCGTATCGTTTGCAAACTTGGACATTAAGCTTGATATACCATCATCAATATCATTTATAAATACAGAAAACAATAATGGACCCAATACTGAACCCTGAGGGACTCCACTAATAACATTAGTCCACGATGAGCAGTGTCCATTGATTACCACTCTCTGTCTTCTCCCCCTCAACCACCCCTTTATCCATAGCAGCAATTTGCCTCCAATGCCACACTGCTGCAATTTGTGCAGCAGTCTTCCATGTGCAACAGTATCAAAAGCCTTTCTAAGATCCAAGTATATAATATCAAAGTTATTCCCTGCATCCAGTTCCTTTGTGACTGCATCATAGTATCCAATCAAATTGGTCAGGCAAGACTTCCCCTTAACAAAACCAAGCTGTGTCTGAGCTATAACTGAAGTCTTGTCTAGATTATCCTGCAGTGCTTCTTTAACAAGTGCCTCCATTAATTTTCCAGGAACAGAAGTTAAACTAACAGGTCTATAATTACTTGTGTCGCCCTTTGATCCTCCTTTGTGAATTGGGGTCACATTTGCACATCTCCAGTCCATGGAGATGTGCAAATTCCACTTCACCCCTGAGTCCAAGGAAGCTCTCATAATTATGGCTAAGGGTTTGCTTACTTCCTTTGCTGCTTCCTTTAATATAACTGGATAGATCCCATCCACCCCAGGTGCCTTTCTTGTATTTATCTTCAACAATTTCTCCTCCACTTTACTCTCAGTTATTACAAGATTCTCTAGCTTACTGCCAGAGTTGAATACACCTCTGGCATTCCCCTCGCTGAATAACTCCTCATGTGTGAATGTCGATGCAAAATATTCATTTAGTTTGTTAGCTACCTGAGCAGGATCATCAACAGTTGACCCATCGATATCAAGTGGACCAATCTGATTCATCCCCTTCCTTCTAGAGTTTACATAAGTAAAGAACTCTTTGCTGTTTTTCTTTGCATCCTTTGCCAAAGATTTCCTGTAATCTGCCTTCGCCTGCCTAACCTCCTTTGTAACTTGGTTACAGATCAACTTGTATCTATCATAGGCTTCTGTGTCATGTGTTAATTTGTGTATCCCATGCATGTTTTTTTCTCTGCCATATGTCTCATTAGTTCATCTGACATCCACTTAGGCCTAAACCTTGAACAATATTTCTTAGTTGGTATGTAAAGCCTAATAGCTTCCAAGATAAGTTCTTTGAATGCTTCCCATTTTGAATTTGCTGTTGGCAACATCATCAGTTGATCCCACTGTATAGAATTTAAATACTGTCTCAGTCCATCGTAGTCTCCTTTACGAAAGCAATAACCCTTCCCTTTACCCTTAATGGTAGTTATCTCTTTGAGTAAATCCCACTTCAGCACACTGTGATCACTGCCACCTAGTGGTTCATTTACCTGCAGATTCTTAATGCATGAAGAATCACTACTGATAATCAAATCAAGAGTATTGCTCCCTCTAGTTGCCTCCTGAACATGCTGATGTAGAAAACAATCATCGAATAAATCCACAAAAGCCTTGCTAGTGTGTGAGTGACCAACCCCCAAATTCCAGTCAATATCTGGGAAATTAAAATCCCCCATTATAAGACTCTCTGATTTACTGGCCCACTCTATTTCCCCGTACAGTTTCTTATTATACTCATCAGAGTCAGTAAGCCTATAGCACACTCCTACTCACAATTTTGATCTCCCAATGCTTATGTCACACCAAACTGACTCGACACTGCACTGTCCAGCAATGTCGACTGGCTTCACTTCCTTGGATTTTATGTATTTCTTAACTAATAGCATAACCCATCCTCCCTTCCTATCCTGTCTATCCTTTCTGTAGACATTGTACTCCCCAAATTCCAGTTCTGCATTCCTTATATCTGTGTGACACCACGTCTCTGAAATCCCGACAATATCTGCCTTTGATGTTTTGAGCAACACCTCAAATTCATCAAATTTATTTACTAAACTCCTATCATTGGTGTACACGCAAGTATACATGCACCTGTTCTTTTTCTTAGCTACCCTAACACCAATGATTTCCAGTACCCCAATGATTCCCAGCAGTCTCTGAAATATCCTGCATCTTATTTTCCAGGCTGCGGCTCATTCCAATAGAAGCAGTGCAAGAATCACTTTCACCTCTGCCAGTGGCTACTGTTAATCTATTAGTCCTTGTTTCCCCCAATCTAGCAGTTTTCCAACCCACCTAACAATGCCTCGATAGCATCAGCAAACATTCTTGCACCCTTTCTATTTAAGTGTATCCCATCCCTGTAGAAGCAGTCTCTCCTGTTAACGAGTACAGACCAGGCTGAAAAAAATTCTACCCCTTGAGCCTTGCACAATCCTTCCAGGGCCGAATTGATCGACAGGGCTCTCATCATATTTTTCAGACTTCTGCTCTATTGAAATGAGCAGAAGTCTGAAAAACAAGATGCAGGATATTTCAGAGACTGCTGGTAGTCATTGCGTTACAAGTAAACACATGGGTTGTGTTAGGGTAGCTAAGAATAGAAAGAGGTGCATGTATACCTGCGTGTACACCAATGCTAGGAGTTTGGTAAATAAATTTGATGAATTTGAGGTATTGCTCAAAACATCAAAGGCAGATATTGTTGGGATATCAGAGACGTGGTGTCACACAGATATAAGTAATGCGAAACTGGAATTTGGGGAATACAATGTGTATAGAAAGGATAGACAGGACAGGAGGGGAGGAGGGGTTATGCTATTAATTAAGAAACACATAAAGTCCAAGGAAGTGAAGCCAGTCGACATCGATGGACAGGGCAGTGCCGAATCAGTTTGGTGTGACATAAGCATAGGGAAATCAAAATTGAGAGTAGGAGTGTGCTATAGGCCTAATGACTCTGATGAGTATAATAAGATATTGTACAGGGAAATAGAGTGGGCCAGTAAATCAGAGAGTCTTATAATGGGGGATTTTAATTTCCCAGATATTGACTGGAATTTGTGGGTTGGTCACTCGCACACTAGCAAGGCTTTTGTGGATTTATTGGATGATTGTTTTCTACACCAGCATGTTCGTGAGGCAACAAGAGGGAGCAATACTCTTGATCTGATTATCAGTAGTGACTCTTCATGCATTAAGAACCTGCAGATAAATGAACCACTAGGTGGCAGTGATCACAGTGTGTTGAAGTGGGATTTACTCAAGGAGGTAACTACCATCAGAGGTAAAGGGAAGGGTTTTTGTTTTCGTAAAGGCGACTATGATGGTCTGAGACAGTATTTAAATTCTATACAGTGGGACCAACTGATGATGTTACCAACAGCAAACTCAAAATGGGAAGCATTCAAGGAACTAATCTTGGAGGCTACCAGGCTTTACATACCAACTAAGAAATATTGTTCAAGGTTTAGGCCTAAATGGTTGTCAGATGAACTAATGAGACATGTGGCAGAGAAGAAAAATGCATGGGATACATATAAATTAATGGGTGACATGGAAGCCTATGATAGATATAAGTTGGTCTGTAACCAAGTCACAAAGGAGATTAGGCAGGCAAAGGCAGATTATGAGAAATCCTTGGCAAAGGACGCAAAGAAAAACAGAAAAGAGTTCTTTACCTATTTAAACTCAAGACGGAAAGGGATGAATCAGATTGGTCCACTGGATATTGATGGTTCAACAGTTGAGGATCCTGCTCAGGTGGCTAACAATCTAAACGAGTATTTTGCATCTACATTCACGCATGAGGAGTTATTCAGGAAGGAGAATGATGTAGGTAAAGTAAACATTGGCAGTGAGCTGGATGATTTTGTAATAACTGAGAGGAAAGTGGAGGAGAGATTGTTGAGGATAAACATAAAAAAGGCACCGGGGGTGGATGGGATCTATCCAGTTATATTAAAGGAGGCAGCAAAGGAAGTATGCAAACCCCTAGCCATAATTATGAGAGCTTCTTTGGACTCAGGGGAGGTACCCATAGACTGGAGATGTGCAAATGTAACCCCAATTCACAAAGGAGGATCAAAGGCTGACACAAGTAATTATAGACCTGTTAGTTTAACTTCTGTTCCAGGTAAATTAATGGAGGCACTGGTTAAAGAAGCACTGCAGGATCATCTAGACAAGAATTCAGTTATAGCTCAGACGCAGCATGGTTTTGTTAAGGGCAGGTCTTGCCTGACCAATTTGATTGGATACTATGATGTAGTCACAAAAGAACTGGATGCAGGGAATAACTTTGATATTATATATTTGGATCTTAGAAAGGCTTTTGATACTTTTGCACATGGAAGATTGCTGCACAAATTGGAGCAGTGTGGCATTGGAGGCAAATTGCTGCTATGGATAAGGGGATGGTTGAGTGGCAGAAGACAGAGAGTGGTAATCAATGGACACTGCTCAACGTGGACTAATGTTATTAGTGGAGTTCCTCAAGGTTCAGTGTTGGGTCCGTTGTTGTTTTCGGTGTTTATGAATGATATTGATGATGGGATATCAAGTTTAATGTCCAAGTTTGCAGATGATACAAAGGTTGGCAGGGTCGTCAAGAACACTACTGATACTATGCTGCTGCAACAGGATCTGGAAAGGTTGAACAGATGGGCTGAGAGGTGGCAAATGAAGTTTAACATTGACAAATGTAAAGTACTGCATATGGGAAACAGTAACCCCAGAGCAACGTATCAACTCTGCGGTACCACACTGACAGTGGTGGAGAATGAAAAGGACCTGGGGGTAATTGTGCAGGGAGATATGAAGTTCTCTGAGCAGTGCAGACGAGCTGCAAGAGTAGCTCATGGTGTCTCGTCAATGATATACAGGAATTTTTCTAGCAGGGATAAGGAGGTGATTATTCCCTTGTATAAGGCAATGGTTAGGCCACATCTTGAGTACTGTATACAGGTCTGGAGGCCTCATTTCAAGAAGGATGTAGAGCTGCTGGAACGGGTACAGAGAAGGGCAACAAGATTAGTAAATGGAACAAAGGGTTGCTCTTACGAAGAAAGGCTTAAGTTTTGCAAATTACAGAGTCTGGAGACTAGGCACCGGCGAGGTGATCTGATAGAGGTGTATAAGGCCTTGAATGGTTTGAGCATGCTCAATGCCAATGGGATTCTTCATCTTTCTCAGAATAATCACCTCAGAGGGCATAAATTCAAATTGAGGAAGGACGGATGTCGGATAGATGTGCGGAAATTTGCCTTTGGCCAGCGGGTGGTTGGTTGGTGGAACCGACTTCCATCACTTGTTGTTGAAGTTGATAGCCTAAACAAATTTAAAGCTCAACTGGACAGGTATTTCGAACAAACGGAGGGGTGAAATGGGAGAGGGTTTTTTTTTTTTTTTTTTTTTTTGGGCTGATGCTGAATAAGCTTGCTTTCTTGCATCGTATGCCTCTACTAATGCTAATGCTAATGCTAATCATATACTCCCTCCTATCGTGTCTGGGCAGAATTGCAGACACTTTCAAATTCAACCCTAATTCACGGCTTTTTTTCAACAGTGACCTGTACTTGTTAAGTAATTCCGCCGGTCTCCTACTCTTAATATCATTAGTGCCAACGTGTACAACTATATCACCTTTTGTGCCCTTAAAAGATGATATCCGCTGTAGAACGTCATCAACCTTTGCCCCTGGCAGACATACCCTGGTCCTGTTCCACGTATCCTTTTTACAAAGCATGTTTCCCGTTTCCCTGACAATAGAGTCACCAACAACTACTAGTTCCTTTGGGACCAGCGCATTCTGCCTTAGGGGCTGCTGCTGTGTTGCGCGATGACCAAGTGCAAGCGCTGGCATTGGTGTGGGCAGCTGAGAGCTTGATGGGCCCCTCACTTTTAATCCTTCGAGGGCATCCACCCTGTCCTTCAAGCTCTCATCATCA
Organism: Mastigoproctus giganteus; assembly: GCF_048544385.1. NCBI lineage: Eukaryota > Metazoa > Arthropoda > Arachnida > Uropygi > Thelyphonidae > Mastigoproctus > Mastigoproctus giganteus. Next base: position 40,842,203 of record NC_143587.1, on the reverse strand, counting down.
TCATCATCATCAGCCATTTTCAATCCACTGCAGGATGAAGGCCTCTCCAGCAACTTTCCAGTTCCTTCTGTTTTGAGCACTGGCCATCCATTTACTACTCAAAAACTCACGAATTTCATCTATCCATCTCCGCCTTTGTCTTCCAGGTTTTCTTCTAGCTCCACTTGGGTACCATTCTGTTATTTTCTTAGTCCATCTGTCATCATGTCTTCGAGCTATGTGTCCTGCCCAAGACCATTTTAGTTCTTTAGTTTTGATAAGAATGTCCTTTACTTGAGTTTGCTGCCTAATCCATGTGTTTCTCTTCTTATCTAACAGTCTGATTCCCAATATAATTCGTTCCATTCTTCGCTGTGTAGTTCTTAGCTTCTCTTTCCATTCTTTTGGTGAGTGCCCAAGTTTCACTTCCATAAGTCATGGTGGGGAGTATACATTGGTTCATTATTTTACGTTTCAGACAAACTGGGATATTGCTCTTCAGTATGTGACTATATTTCCTGAATGCTATCCATCCAAAATTTATTCTTCTCTTGACTTCCAGCCATTTATCATTATTACAGCTAATAACTTGTCCCAGATAAGTATATGACTCCACCTTTTCAATTACTGCTCCTTCAATCATTATTTCCCTTTCCGTGGCATACTTGTTCATCATTACTTTTGTTTTAGCCATATTCATCTTTAGTCCAAAATCCTTACTAACTGTGCATAACTGATTAAGATTTTCCTCTAATTCTTTGGGATCGTGGCTTATGACCACAATGTCATCTGCAAATCGTAAATGGTTTAGGTACTCTCCGTTCACATTAACTCCTTTCTGCGACCAGTCTAATCTTCTGAAAGCTTCCTCAAGGGCAGCAGTAAACAGCTTTGGAGATATTGTGTCTCCTTGTCGAACTCCTTTCTCGATTTTAAATTTGCTACTGTCTTTGTCTAGTCTAATAAAGGATGTAGCACTCTCATATATTTTCTTCAAAATCATAATATATGGAGTATCTATGCCTTGTCTTTCCAGTGCCTGAAACATTGCCTTATGCTGTATGGAGTCAAATGCCTTTTCATAATCCACAAATGCCAGGCATAATGGTGTTTTATATTCATTTGCTTTCTCCATTAGCTGTGATATTACGTGAAGGTGATCCATAGTTGAGAATCCTGTCCTAAAGCCAGCTTGCTCTTTCGGTTGATTCTCATCAAGTATTCTTTCTAATCTGTTAGTAATGACCCTTGTGAACAACTTGTAGATATGGGATAACAAGCTAATTGGTCTATAATTTCCAATTTCTGATTTATCTCCTTTCTTATGCAGCAAAACTATGATTGCATTATTCCACTGCTTAGGCATCACACCTTTTCTAATGCACTTTGTGAAGAGCCTTGCCAGTTTTTGTGTTACGTCTCTTCCTCCCAATTTTAACAACTCTACAGTAACTTCATCTTCCCCCGGGGCTTTCTGATTCTTCATTTTCTTCAATGCATGTTCTACCTCATCAGGAAGAATATCGGGTATGCCGTATGTGTTGCTACTTTGCAATCCATCTTCCCCACTGCTGGTATCATTCCCTCGCTCCTTGTATAATTCTCTATAGTAGTCTTCTGCTATTTGAATTATGCCTTCTCTGCTGTTTATAAGTACACCATCACTATTCTTCAGTTTCAGTATCATTTGTCTTTCTGTATTACTGCTCATGGCTGCTGATTTAAATCCTTTGTTTTCCCTTAATGCTTGTTCTACTTTTCTTGTGTTAAATCTTCTTATGTCCTCTCTGAGTCTCTTTCTAATGGCTTTGCATAACTCAGTATACTCAATTTTCTCCCTGTCAGTGTTTTTCTTGCTCTTCATTTGTCGTCTTTGGTTCATCATGACAAGTGTTTCTTGGCTAATTTTTTCTTCTTTGGATTTTTGTTTCCCTATAGGTTTCTTGGGCTTTATCACTTTCAGAAAGTTGTAATATTCCTCATCGATATCTTGGTCCTGAGCAGTCTGCAGAAGCTCAAACTTGTTCTTAAGTTCCAGTACATACTGCTTTTTCTCCTCCTCTGTTATTTCAAAGACCTTTGTATTATTTACTCGAGTCAGTTTTTTCCTTTCCTTTCCTACATCTATATCAAGTGTACATCTTACCATTCTGTGATCACTTCCAACATTTACCTTATTCAGGACGGTAACATCATTCACAATATATCTTTTGTTAGTGAGGATGAAGTCAATTTCATTAGTTGTTAATCCATTTGGACTCTTCCATGTCCACTTTCTGTTCACCCTTTTCTTGAAAAAAGTGTTCATTACTGACATTCCTTGAGATTCTGCAAATTCCACAAGTCTTTCACCTCTTTTATTTCTTTCACCAATTCCAAAATTTCCTATAGTTCCTCTTTCTGCGCTGTTTTGCCTTTTTCCAACCTTAGCATTGAAGTCCCCCATAATAATAGTGTAGTGGATTTTCTGCTCATCTAGAAGACTCTCAATTTCAGTGTACATTTCTTCAACCTCTTCATCATCATGGCTCGATGTTGGTGCATAAATCATTATAATCTTTAGCTTGTACCTCGTAGAAATCTTGAGTATTAGTCTTGACACCCTTGGTGATGTACTTTTGAATTCCAAAATGTTGTTTTTAAAATCTTTATGGACCAGAAACCCAACTCCACCTTCACTCCTTTCACTGTTTCCATTGGTGTACAGCAGATTTCCACTTGATAAACTTATAAGTGATTCATTTCTTCTTCTTGTTTCGGCCAAACCGATGATATTCCAATTCACATTTTCTAATTCCTTTTCCAGCTCTAATATCCTGTCTTCACCGATGAGTGATCGTACGTTATAACAGGCCAAGTTCAATTTCAATGCTGAGTTGTCGCCTGATTTCCTTACACTCCTTGCATCGCGCACACACAAAGACATCACCCATGGCAGTATCATGTCCCGTACTCGATTACTCCACAAACATCAAGCAATTAGTGCATTTTAATCGGCTGTGATTCAGAGGGCAACTGCCCCCCTCAGTTCTCCCCTTAGCCACAGCACTTCCATTAGCTTGAGCCTTTTGCTTTGCTGCTCTGGTCAGAGTCATGATTTCAATTTAATAAAATTTCAATTTCAGTTAAAATTTAAAACCCTAAACTTATATCTCAACACAGTTACAACGCTATATTTATGTTTCAGTATCGAGTGTTATCTACGAGTTCCCTTTATATAACTTCCGTTTCAAGTTAAGTATTAATTATTTATTTTTTACTAATTATTTATGTTACATAACCCAAGTCGTTATATGTATAGTTAAAAGTACAATTTAATTGACAATGAAGTTCAACAAGATTAATTATCTGATTAATTGACAATATTATGTACTATACTATATTAAGCTTATGCTATCTATTTAGAGATATTTTGTATCGCGTTACAATGGCGGCAATTACGAACGGTAAACACGTGGATTTGATACCCTTTGCGATACTAAGTAATACCTACAAAATCTCTATCTAAGTTACCTTAATCTAAGTATCGTAAATAAGAATATAAAACTACTCTAGAAAATAAGTTAATATGCCAATTTAAGCTAATAAAACAGAAATTAAATCAAAAAAACTTCTCTGTTCCAGGAGCAGCAAAAATGTACGTCAGCACAGGATACTCTCGTACTCCTTTAAAACATTAATCACTGAAGCCTTGAATGCTTATATACCTTTAAAAAAATACTCCATGAGGAAGATTCCAAGCTGGATGAATAAGGAAGTTTCCAGATTACTTGAGCAGAAAAAGACAGCATGGAAAAGTTACAGAGCAATAAAAAGTACTGAAGCCTATAACAGCTACAAATAGATCTATAATAGTGCCGCAGAAAAGGTTAGGCTGGCAAAGGCAGATTAAGAGAAATCGCTAGCAAAGAGTGCTGATAAGGAATTCTTCATATATATATAAATGCAAAGAAGAGGACAAACCATATGGTACCGTTATGGGACCCAGCTGAAGTTGCAAACGAACTCAGCAGTTACTTTGCGTCGATATTTACGGAAGAAAAACCCTTTGTGTGAATGAGATTATGGGAGTGAAGTTGAAAAATATGTAATTGATGATAGTGAAATTCACATATTAATTTAATGAAAAAACTTTCGATCCTACGAGCCACTAAGGCTCCTGGGGTTGATGGCATATACCCTATAATCTTGAGAGATGTGGCAAGTGAGTGCATTGAACCACTGAGGTGAATTCTGAGAGCATCTCTGGATTCAGGAGTGATTCTGTTCAATTGGAAAAGTGCTAATATATCTCCAATACATAAGGGTAGTTCTAAGAGTGAAGTGGGAAATTACCAACTGGTCAGTCTTACTTCAGTAATGGGGAAAATCATGGAGACAATGATCAAGGGTAGGATTCACGATCATTTAGATAGAAATGAAATCCTGAAGGATAGCATGGTTTTCTAAAGGGAAAATCATGTTTAACTAATCTGGTCACTCAAGAGCTGGACTTGGGGTATAATTTCGACATTGTTTATCAGCAAAGCATTTGACTCAGTCCCACGTGAGCAGTTACTTTATAAGCTGGAACAGGTTGGAATCTCTGGAAAAATCCTTAGATGAACAGCTGGATGGTTTCAGGCCAGGATCAGAGGGCTATGATAAATCGATATACCTCAGATTGGGTTGAAGTGTGAAGTGGGGTTTCCCAAGGATCAGTATTAGGACCACTGTTGTTTTTGATTTTCATAAATGACATTGATGAAGGGATAGAGGGCATGATGTTTAAATTTGCGGACGATGTGAAGATTGGTAGAGTAGTTAATGATCACCGCCAAGGAGAGCTTTTTCAACGTGACCTACACAGACTTGAGGGATGGTCAGAAAATGACAGCTCAGATTTAATCCAGAAAAGTGTAAGGTACTTGGTGGAGTTGAACTAAAGCCAGTAGTGGAGGAAAGGGACTTAGGTGTTATGATACGATACGCTCAGACGTGAAGTTCTCCGAGCATTGTAGACAGATTGCAAGGAAGGCCCATTGTGTCCTATTGATGATTTATCAAACAATTGCTAGTAAAAATAAGCTGTTGTTATATAAGGCTGTTGTTAGACCACACTTGGAATACTGGTTCAAGTATGAAGACCACACCTAAAAAAAGACATCCAACTTCTTGAAAGGGTCCAAAGATGGGTAACTCACCGGGTAAGATCACCAAAATGTGCCTGTATGAGGAAAGACTTCAAATATGTGGGTTGCAGAGCTTGGAAACTAGGCACCTTAGATGAGACTTGATTGAGGTGTTTTAGGCTCTGAGAGGCATAAGTAAAACGAATTAGGATGAAATTTTCATGGTTATAAATGGTTCTAGCACCACGTGCCATAATTCAAGTTATGGGGGCAGATTTTATACTGTATTGTAGGAAGTTTTATTTTAGCCAGTGAGTTATAAATTACTGGAATAAGTTACCTTCATGGGGGATAGAGGCTGACACGTTTGGGAAATTCAAAGGTCAGCTGGATAATCACCTACAGGAGGAGGTAGACACATATTTTATTTTTATTATTATTTATTATTTTTATTTATTATTCTGCAGTTTATCATGTGCTCAAATGAAATTCAAATAACAGAAAGTTTTTGGTCCATTGTTAACAATCTGTGCCATACCTGGTAGTTCAGTGCATCACTTTCTCAAGATTTAAGCACCCATTTCCCTGTCACCGAATATGGAAGGATGTTCATTTTGCTATCCCCAAGAGCTGGATGGCTGCCATGGTTATATGCTTTTGTGGCTGTATTTACTGTTATTCATTATATATTCATCTGCTAAGCACTGTGACCAAAATAATCATGTACCAGAAAACTCACAAGCAATCCTCCCTTTAAAAAACCTTAAATAATTGTTTCTTTCTTTTCTTATAATAGTGAGACTTAATGAGAAATGGCTAAAAAAAACTTTGAACATGACTGTATAGACCCTTTCAAGTCTACAGACAAATCATTGATGGCAACTGGCACTTGATTCTGTGCGAATCAAGTTTGAACATGACTTTGTATAGACCCTTTCAAGTCTACAGACAAATCATTGATGGCAACTGGCATTTGATTCTGTGCGAAAATGAATTCTAGACAAATGTTTTTTCAAGTTGGGGATAAAAAAAAAAAAAAATGGGGTGTCTGATTTTATTAAAGCAAGTGAATAAGTTAGCTGTTCAATGATTGGAAACCTACATCATGAAAAATATTTACCATTGCAATCAGAAGAATGTTTATACATTCTTTTGATGAAAGGTGACTGAATTTTCCATGCCAATTCGGCTTGATATTGTCAAAAAAAAATTTGAAAAAGTGAAGAATCATAATAACTAATAATAAGATGTAGAATAAAAAATGATAGAAGGTAACGTAGACCCTGCATGATCCTTGTCATGATGGAATTTGGATGTCCAGCTTGTTACTCTTGCATGTGGATGAGGCATTATCACCTATTATATTTAATATATCCTGATATAAAATATATTGCAGCTGCCAACTCTGGATTTGTGACAGAGACTGTCTTTTTTTACTAAATTTCATCTTTCTCTGTCCCACCTTCACAGTATAGTTGATGACAGAGTTTCTCTGTCGTTTTTTTTTTTTCTTTTAATTTTGCCAATATATGCTTATTTTAATTAACAAATTGGCCATCAGATGTGCCATGGTAGTTTGTTTTGCAAAATAGAAATGTGCTATTTGTGCAGTCATTTCATTTTAATTGTTTCAGTTGTAGAGTGTGAAACTAATTAATATCTTTTAGTAAGTCGCTAACTGATTTTACAGTTTAAGATTTACCATATATTGTAAAATCTGAAAGGTTATGGGTTTAATTTGTATTTGTAGATGTAATTTTTTTTGTTTTCAGGAGGCAAAAAATATGATGTATTTGCAAACAAATTAGCATAAAGACAGCATTCAGTGCATAGAAAGAAATACACAAACAGATGTTCCATATTGTAGTGATAATTATTAGTAGTGATAAATGATGCAAGAAAGCAAGGTTATACATCATCCAAAAAAAAAAAAAAAAAAAGCCATTTCACCTATCCTTTCCCTCCAGTTTGTCTAGTTCTTGAATTTATTTAAGATATCCACTTCCACAACAATAGGTGGAAGTTTTTTTCCAATGATCAACCACTGACTGTCTAAAGGCAAACTTCAGCACATCTATTCTTCAACCACCCTTCCTCAATTTGAATTGATTCCTCCTCCTGTGTGTGTAGTCCAAGCAAGAGGAAGAATCCCATCACCATTGACTTTGCTCAATCTATTCAAAGTCTTAAACACCTCTGTCAGATCATCTTGCAGATGCGTAGTCTCCAGAAGCTGCAATTTGCAGAAGGAAGCCTTTCTTTAGTAAGAGCACCCCTTTGTTCCAGTCACCAGTCTCATTGCCCTTCTTTGTACTCATTCCAGCAGCTCCAAATCCTTCCTAAAATGAGGCCTCCAGGCATATATGCAGTACTTAAGACATGGCCTGGCCATTGACTTATACAATAGGATAATCATCTTCTTATCCCTGTATATCATTGACAAAACCCCATGAGCAGCCGTGGCTGCCTGTCTGTATTGCTCAGAGAACTTCATATCTGACTGCACAATTTTCCCCTTTCCATTTTCCGCTATCCTGAGTGTAGTATCACACAGTTGGTATGTTACTCTGAGTTTACTGTTATGCATATTCTGTAGTTTGCATTTATCAATCTTTAACTTCAATTGCCATTTCTCAGTCCATCTGCCTAACTTTTCAAAATCATGTCACAGTAGCATACTATCGTTAATGCCAACCTTTGTATCATCTTTGGACTTGGACATTAAGCCTGACATGCCTTTATCAGGAACAAATTATATTGGGAATCAGACTGTTAGATAAGAAGAGAAACACATGGATTAGGCAGCAAACTCAAGTAATGGACATTCTTATCAAAACTAAAGAACTAAAATGGTCTTGGCCAGGACACATAGCTCGAAGACATGATGACAGATGGACTAAGAAAATAACAGAATGGTACCCAAGAGGAGCTAAGAGAAAACGTAGAAGACAACAACGGAGATGGACAGATGAAATTCATGAGTTTGTATGTAGTAAGTGGATGGCCATTGCACTGGAAGGAACTGGAAAGTTGCTGGAGAGGCCTTCATCCTGCAGTGGATTGAAAATGGCTGATGATGATGATGATGCCTTCATCAGTACCATTAAAAAATATAGAAAACAGCAATCAGCACCAAACCTTGTGGGATCCTACTAATAACATCAATCAACAAAGAGCAGTGTCAATTGATAACCGCTTTCTATCTTCTCCCACTTAACCATCCTTTTATCCATAGCAGTAATTTGTCCCTTATATCACACTGCTCCAATTTGTACAGCAGTCTTTTATGTGCAACAGTATCAAAAGCTCTCCTGAAATCCAAGCATATGATATCAAAATTAATTGTTGCATCCATTTCCTTTGTGACTGCATCGTTAGTTGCATGATGTCATGCATGCCAGATGTTTATTTGCATCTTTTATTATTGAGATCTTCATCTGAATTGTTCCAATCCTGGTGGCACATTGTTCAGAAATGTTTCCTGACAGTGAAGTAGCAAAAAAATCCAGTTGTAGAAGAACAAAAGCAAATGACATTTTTAGTGAATGTGCACAGATAGGAGGGTAGCATTAGCATCAGTAGAGGCATGTGAATGCAAGAAAGCAAGCTTATGCAGCATTAGCCAAAAAAAAAAAAAAAAAACACCTTCTATTTCATCCCTCCATTCATTCCAAATGCCTGTCCAGCTCAGCTTTAAATTTATTTAGGCTATCAACTTCCACAACAAAGATGGAAGTCTGTTCCACCAATCCACTACCTGCTGGCTAAAGGCAAATTTCCGCACATCTGTTCTATAACAGTCTTTCCTCAGTTTGAATCTGTGCCCCCTCAGGTTCTTAATCGGAGCAAGAGGAAGAATCTCTTCAGCATTCAGCTTGGTCAACCCATTCAAGTCCTTATACCCCTCAATCAGATCACCTCGCAGGTGATCTGATTGAGGCACTCTCCAGGCACTGCAATTTGCAGAACTTAAGCCTTTCTTCGTAAGAGCCCCCCCTTGTTCCCCTCACCAATCTTGTTGCCCTCCTTTATACTCGTTCTATCAACTCTACATCCTTCCTAAAATGAGGCCTCCAGGCCTCTACGTAGTACTCTCCGTGTGGCCTGACCATTGCCTTGTATAACAGGATAATCACCTCCCTGTCACTGCTAGCAAAATTCCTGTATATCATTGACAGCCTGTCTGCGCTGCTCAGCAAACTTCATATTTGACTGCACAATTACCCCCATTCGTTTTCACTTTCCACTTCCCTGAGTGTAGTTCCACAGAGTTGGTACGTTTCTCTTCAGTTATTGCTACCCATATGCTGTACTTTGCATTTGTCAATGTTAAACTTCAGTTGCCACTTCTCAGCCCATTTTCTTGACTTATCTAGATCCCAGTTGGAGTAGCTTTTTTTTTTTTTTTTTTTTATGAAAACCCAAAACATACTGTCTTTACTGTCAACAACCCTGCCAACTTTGTATCATCTACAAATTTAGACATTAAACCTGATATACCTTCATCAATATCATTGATAAATATACAAAACAACAATGGGTGCAACACAGAACCCTGGGGAACTCCATTAATAACATTTGTCCACAAAGAGCAGTATCCATTGATTACCACTCTCTGTCGTCTCCCCCTCAACCATCCCTTTATTCATTGTAGCAACTTACTCTTAATGCCATATGTCTGCAATTTGTACAGCAGTCTTACATGTGCAACAGTACTTTCCTAAAACCCAAGTATATGATATCAAAATTATTTTTGGCATTCATTTCCTATGTGACCATATCATTGTATCCAATCAAATTGGTCAGACAAGACCTCCCTTTCAGGCGCCTCCATAGCCAGTTGGGCAGGAGCAGCAGTGCATAGCACAAGCTTCTTGATTAGAGTGGTTCAAGCCTGTGACCACCAAATACGGAGGATGCAGAAAGGTCAGGGAATGACCACCGCATAACCCTGGAGCAATATGGCCTTAGTTGCTAATGCTCCTAACCCATGCTCTGTCTTAACTATTACTGCAGTCTTGTCTAGATGATCCTGTAATGCTTCTTTAACCAGTGATTCTATTATTTTCCCGGAACACAAGTTAAACTAACAGGTGTATAGTTACTTGTGTCACATTTTGATCCCCCTTTGTGAATTGGTGATACATTTGCACACCTCCAGTCCATGGAGACCTCCCCTAAGTCCAAGGAATCTCTCATAATTATGTCTAAGGGTTTGCTTACTTCCTTTGCTGTCTCCTTTAATATAACTGGATAGATCCTGACCACCCCAGGTGCCCTTTTTATGTTTAACTTCAAGAATTTCTCCTCCACTTTGCTCTCAATTATTACAAAATCACTTAGCTCCCTGTTAGAGTTTGATAAACTTCTGACACTCCCCTGATTGAATAACTTCTCCTGTGTGAATGTATGTGCAAAATACTCATTCAGTTTATCAGCTACCCTAGCATGATCATCAGTAGTCTATCCATCTATGTTAAGTGGTCCAATCTGATTCATCCCTTTCCTTCTAGAGTTTATATAAGTAAAGAACTCTTTGCTGTTTTTCTTTGCATCCTTTGCCAAGGATTTCTCGTAATCTGCCTTCACCTGCCTATCCTTCTTTGTGACTTGATTACAGACTAGTTTATATCTACCGTAGGCTTCTGTGTCACCTTTATATGCATTCCATACATTTTTCTTCTCTGCCATGAGCCTCATTAGTTCATCTGACCTCCATTTAGGTCTAAACCTTGAACAGTATTTCTTAGTTGGAATGAAAAGCCTAGTAGCCTCTAAAATTAAGTCCCTGAAGGCTTCCATTTTGAATTCAACGTTGGTAACATCATCAGCTGATCCCACTGTACAGAAATTAAAATTGTCTTAGACCCCTGTAGTCACCTTTATGAAAATAAAAGCCCTTCCCTTTAGCCTTGATGGTAGTTACATCTTTTAGTAATTCTCACATCAGTACATTGTGATCACTGTCACCCAGTGGTTCATTTGTCTTCAAATTCTTAATGCATGAATAATCACTGCTGATAATCAGATCAAGAGTATTACTCCATCTGGTTGCCTCTGGAACATGTTGCCGTAGAAATCAGTCATCCAATAAATCCACATTAGGAAAGTAAGGTTTAGTGATGACTAAAATATAGGCCATTTTTGATTGCTACAGCTGGCAGTAATGAAGGTGATTCCAAGCTATATCCCATAATAGTGACATTTTGCAATATAAAAAATTATCAAATTGAAAGCAAGCTTGTCACAGTGCCAGCATTGAATGGGGACTCTACAAAGACAAGGATGGTGATTGTACATTGGACATCTTCTGAACTAGCTGAAAGCATCTAGAATTCCTTCAAAACCTGTCTGGCACTTAGTGTTGATTATTCACTGTTATGGTAACAAGCAGAAAAGGTATTAAAAGAGTATATTGAGCACTTGTTCGTAATAGACATCTTTCTAATTTGTGTGCTGAAAAGGAATCTGCATTCCTTCCTTGTGAATATGAATGAATACTTCAGTGGAAATTTACCATCTTGAAAGAAATCCTAAAAGTGAAAAATAGATTTGAACAGTTTCAACTGATGCACATGCTACTAGAGTAAAAAAAAAAAAAAACTAAAAAAACAAAAAAAACATTTTGGAGTAATGTACACGTTGACCATCTTTGGTTAAATGTGTACTGATAGAACAGTGGCAACCATTTGACAATTCTGTTTAAAGAAGAGGTTAGAAGTGGTCAGAAAAGCAGTTGACCACTTTTCAGATGTATTATATTGAAAAGTACAAGTGATTACGAGTGACTGCCACTGACTCATTCAAATCCAGTTCATGATCCAAAAGTTTTGAAAGAATCAAAATTGATAAACTTAATTAAAAGAACTTTTGAATTTCAAACTTCTGGTAAATGCAATCCTAAACATGGTAAGTTGATAATTCTAGGGGCATTTTATCCTCACTCATGCAGAAAATCTGTGTTTCTGTCTTCAAGCTTGAATAAAGCAGTTTGCTTCTTTCTTCTAAATGCTATGCCAGTGTTTGAAAATCTGAACATAGCTCTTCAATTTCATATATCTTATATCAATGTATTGAGGTTATTACTCCTAGATATGTTAAAAAATGTTATTTGCAAATTTATTTTACAAACAATTTTCAAATATTCCATTTTAGAAATAGATTACCATAGCAACTGAATCAGAAGGACAACTCTGACTCTTAGATGTTTCTACTGCCAACATCCTGGAGTATATAAAATATGAGAAGGTTATGTTCTTTTGCTCAGTGAGAAGTACTCATTTTCAAATTTAATTTTTTTTTTTTTTTTTTTTGAAATACAAGTTTCCAGTATTTCATGGTTTCATTAAAGATAAATAAATAGATGAAGTAATAGATATTTTGCAGCATTAGTTCTATCAGTTGTGCACATCAGTTCTGTCAGTTATACACAAGTTTCCTTGTGCATTTGTTAGTTTCCTCAACCAAGGAACACTGTACATCAATTCTTTCTTCTTTCACAATAGCATCTGGTAAGTTCTTGCACTGAAACTGATTAGCATTAGTAGAGGCATGTGATGCAAGAAAATTTAATTTTCTTGCATCACATGTTTCTTGCTCCAAACAAATGTTTCTTGCTCCAAACATTTGTCCACTTCTTCTTTGAATTTATTTAAGCTATCAACATCCACAATGACAGATGGAAGTCTGTTCCAGGACGCAGTGTATAGCATCCTAATCTGGTGTACAACCCATTGTAACTGGTCTCCGGAAGTTGTAAATCTGTATTATGGGATGACAAATTATGGTACACAGGTTTACGATATGATGGCAGTGTTTGGGTGTGGTTAATGTCTGTAAAATCTTACCTGTGTCATCCCAATGAAGATTGGTGAAGGTGCTGTTGGAACATTGGTCATCATTCCTGAAACAGTGAATACCACGTGGTCAGTTGCCATTCTGGACAATTATGTTTTTCCCACACTGGTAGCAGTGTGGGGTAGATCCTTCAGCTATTTCAGCAAGATTGTGCAAAATCTTCATTGGGTTGAATTGGAATGCTGGCTTTAAGCCAGGGCAACATGCCTGCAGTCAGAAACTGAATTGACTACTGTGTTGAAAGGAGAGTGGACCAAATTGGTTTGGCGTTTACTGATGAGAATACAACACATAATTAAGGTGAATGGCGTACTATTAAATATCATACCAATAAAAGAGTTTTCAAAACATTCAGGTATTCAATTACTTTTAGCATACAATATATATCCTTTTCTATTGACATTGTCACAAGAAAAGAAGTACCCACAAGAAAAGTGTATGTTGTTGTTGAGAAGTTGAATTTGACAGTTAAATGTATAAAAGATAAAATATTGTGTACACAGCATTTTGAAATTTTAGTGCCACCTAGTTTTTCAGTTAAGTCCAAAACTTTTCATTCTTAGTTAACTTTTATTTTTTTTAAGCAATACATTGAAAGCTAACAAAGATAGGAACATGTAAATTTAGCATAAAAGCAAAAACATTTCCATTTCTCAAATACTCATAGCATTATTTTATATTTCACAAGAAGTGCAAATAATTGCATAAAAAAAAATTTCTTTAGAAATGCATGTTGTGTGTGTGTGTAAATTTTAAACACATACACACTTGTATTTATTTATTTTTCTTCTTATTATTTTTTTGTATAGAGTATGGCTGTCAGAGTGATCAGTTCCAGTGCAATAATAAAGTTTGTATTCCATCAATTTGGAGATGTGATGGACATTCAGACTGTCCTGATCGATCAGATGAGACAGAAGACTGCAGTAAGTATTGAATTAAATTAAAGATTAGGCTCTCCTTTTAACTAAAAAGTAAACTTCTTCAAAAAATTGGAAATACAGTGCAACCTAAATATAACGTGCATTGGAGGACAGATTTAATGTTTATCCTATAAGCTAATTGTGTTTTTTCCAAAAATCAAATTGACTCGTTCCCCCCCCCCATGTTTTGATGAGAATTATTAAGCAAGAATTCTTGTAATCAAATTTAATTTCACATTATGTTAGTTTTTTCTTTTAATATTTTGCCAACAATAGACAAAGTGGGTTAAACATTTTAAATGGCAAATATAGCGTTACTCTAGCACGTTATGTTTTTTAATAATTTAGTGTAATAAAAGCTGTTATATGCTCAATATCTCCTATATTCTTTGTATCCATTAATAAATAATACAGGGATTACCATGGCCTCTTTATAGGAATGCTTCTTTTCCAACTCGCCTAGTCCATCACGTAAAACAATTGAAATACAATAAAATTGATAAACTTCATTTTAATGTGTTCCGTACTGACAGTACGACAGCGATTTAATAAACTGGAATCACCGTTGAGACCCCAACCTGACTCCAGAAAATATCAACTGTGATACACTATCAGCATAGGAAAGCATTATGTCAAAATTACAAATAGTTTAAAAACAAACAAGAAATACGTGAAGACAGATTTCTTCCTCCTTAAGTTAGACGAAAACTTTTCGATACTTCGTGTTCACAAGACAGAATGAAACTAAAAATTGTGCCGATGCATATGTATTTAAAAGAAATTTAGTCCTCATCATGCATGTGTGTATAGGACCAATCATCTGATCATAAAAAGGTCTGAAAATGTTAGAGTTTTTACAGAGTTTTATTTCAAGAGTTTCTGCAATAAGTAACTTACTATAATTATGCTGAATATTAATTATTTTAGTTTCATTAAAAAGAAACAAATGAACCTCATCACAGCATGAAATGCTGACTCCGAAGAGTTTGCTCTCACCGTGCATACCGAAGCAAACACTTTGGAGTTAGCATTTTATGCTGTGATGAGGTTCATTCATTTCTTTTTAATGAAGCTAAAATAATTAATATTCAGCATAATTATAGTAATTTACTTATTGCAGAAACTCTTGAAATAAAACTGTAAAAACTCAATCAACATTCGCAGACCTTTTTTTAATATCAGATGATTGGTCCTATAAACGCATGCGTGATGAGGACTATATTTCTTTTAAATACATATGCATCGGCGCATTTTTTAGTTTCATTCTGTCCTGTGAACACGAAGTATATATTGACTTTAAGAGAAGTTGAACGGTGGTGGTGGTGGTGCCTGCTTAAATCCCTTTCAAAATTCAAGAACATAGAGCTTTGTAATCTTATTTTTTTCAAACAGATATACAAGTTATTCTATTAATGCATTCTTAAAAATTGTCACATAAACAATAAACATTATTGGAAATCATTTTCCATAAAAAAAATAGTGCAGTATGGCTGTTATATTCTGGGACTTTTTCCCCCCTGCCCTCCATGGGTGTACTTCTTTAGGCTATAAACAACAGAAGTGAATATCTCACTACTATATTATACTGCAGTATAATTACAAAGAACAGGCAGTAGAAAACTATAAAAATATGCAAATTGTTTATTGGTTCATGCACACTTTACATTATACTATTAGCAGTTTTTGCCACGATTTCATAGCCTTGAAAAGGATGTCATGTGCTACAGTTTACAAAAATTTATAACTGAATCACAGGCTGACAAATATGCTAACTGGTCCCCCCCCCCTCTCTCTCTCTCTCTCTCTCTCTCTCTCTCTCTCTGGCCCCAAGTGCCAAGCGATAGTGACAAGCAATTTTCTTCCAGTGATTATAGAGTGATCTCCAAAGTGATATAGTTTCTTCATTTTCCAGTGCGGTTGTTATTTTATTTACTTGAAGTGGTTCTGTGCTTTAAAAGTCAAAAGTAAGAACCCAGAAAGGCAATCCACCTTTCTTTTCTTATTCTTTATATATATCACTAACCAATCCACTAACTTAAACAACCGCTCGGTCACTGGTGGCACCGCTTCTGCCTCCACATGGCAGGGCCGGTAACCTGGGGGAAAAACCAACCCTCGGGGCTAAAAGGAGCAAGGATGGAAATAAGTGAATTTCCACGCTTAGAGCCAAAGTGCTCTAAACATGAACACGACAATGACTTCTCTCTTTCAAAGAGACAAAAAAAGGACACTAGGAAACAGGAATCTCCAGCTTTCCTCATAATACACACTTTGTCATCCCAACCCGTGAGCAAGCTCTCACCTTTCATCATCCAGAGATGCCTAGAAAATGCTGCAGGTTCACCAAAAATGGTTAAAAATCTCCAATCAGGAGATCTACTAGTAGAGACATCTTACTCAAGACATTCTGAATTACTACTGCAACTTACTTCTTTAAGCGGAATACCAATTCAGGTTACCCCACACAACACACTAAATTCTTCCAAAGGAGTGATCTCCGAATGGGATCTATTATATGTTTCTGAGGAAGAAATTGTCCAGGAGCTAAAAGATCAAAATGTGTCTCATGCAAAACATATCATGATTAGAAAAGAAGGCAACTTAACTCCCATGCGAAACATAATCTTGACTTTCAGTACTCCAAATCTACCGGGTTCTGTCAAAGCAGGTTACTTGAATTGCCGCATTAGGCCATATATCCCAAATCCGCTCAGATGCTTTAAATGTCAAAAGTTCGGCCATTCTCAGACAGCATGCCGTGGAGACGCTATATGTCCAAACTGTAGCTGCAAGAATCACACGCAAGCAGAATGCAAAGCTCCAACACCACAGTGTCCTAATTGTAGTGGCAAACATCCAGCCTACTCTAAAGACTGTGAACTATGGAAGATAGGAAAAAAAATACAAAAATATAAAATTGAAAATAAAGTCTCTTACCAAGAAGCGAAAAAACAGATCAACTTAAGTATGCTAAAATGCACTTATGCTTCTACCACTCTCAGACACGAATCAGTGGCATGTCAGACTGGACACAATCAGTACTCTTGATCCAGCATCCATCTAAACCAAATTCAATAGACCAAAACAATAACACGCCACTCACAATTCCAACCCAGAGACTTCTGCATCGTCAGGCAGCAGAAAATTTGCAAAGATCTTATTCTGCTGAGACAAAAGTATCAGGTCTAACAAGCATGGATACAGATGATTCTATCGGTCAAGAAGAACTGCTTGAAATACACGCAGAAGATGATATGGACGATAGCAATGAATCGGGACATCCCACCAAAACCGGACCGTCATAAACAATCAACTTATAAAAAGCAGTCAGATACATCTTCCACAAACAAAACCAAATAATGGAACACATCATTCAATGGAATTGCAGAGGTTTTCGCAGCAACATCGATGATATCAATGAACTAATTCACTGCTTCAATCCTGTAGCTATGTGCCTACAGGAAACCAACTTGACACCCCAAGTTTCTACTACAGTCAAAAATTACATTATCTACAGACAAGATAGATATGACACTAATGGTGCTCATGGAGGAGTCGCCATCCTATTGGACTCAAGAGTTCCTTCCAGATGCATTCCATTGCAAACCTCTTTAGAAGCTGTTGCCACACGCATAGTACTTGGAATCACCGTTACATTGGTCTCAATTTATCTTCCACCTAATCGTCCATATTCTATTCAGGAAGTCGAAAATCTTGTGTTGCAACTACCAGTTCCCTTCTGTCTACTAGGTGACTTTAATGCTCACCACCCATTGTGGGGTCCTTCAAGCTTAGACAGGCGTGGAATACTTGTTGAAACGTTAATAGATAGACAGGATCTAACATTGTTAAATACTGGCTCTCCTACTTATGTTCATTTTCCTACCGGATCAACCTCTGCAATAGACCTTTCCATTTGCTCTTCAGTGCTCTATCCAAGTATCCAGTGGGTAACTCTTAACGACCCTCACAACAGCGATCATTTCCCAATAATATGCAAAGTTCAAACTTCCTGTTCATTACCAACAGACAATCCAGTAAAATGGAAATTCCCAAAGGCTGACTGGATAAAATATAGCACGCTTGTCTCGTTCGACAACCATATCATACAGTGCTCTTCTATCAACCATGTTACTGAACATATAACAAACCAAATTCTAACAGCTGCAACTGCTGCAATTCCACAGTACCAAGTCAGGAAAAGGCGAAAATTAAATTATTGGTGGAACGAAGAGCGCAACAATGCAAAAAAAGAGAAAAACAAAGCTTGGAATCAATTCCACAAACATCCAACCACTTCCAATCTTTTTAATTATAAGCGACTTAGAGCAAGAGCCCGTTATATCAGATGGAAAGCAAAAAAAGAATCTTGGATTAAATTCGCTTCCTCAGTTAATAAAAATACAGACATCAGACTGATCTGGAATAAGATAAAATTGTTAAATGGCAAAATTCCTCCAACATCTACTCCACTAATTAACTGGAATGGACAGGAACTCTCTACTCCTGCAGAAATCGCAAATGCACTAGGATCTGTATTTTCTCAGTTGTCCTCCTCAACTTCTTATGACCAATCGTTTCAAAAAATTAAAGGTGTAACTGAAAAATCCAAACTGAATTTCACCGACAGGTGTGCACTAAAATATAATCAACCATTTACCATGGTTGAACTTCAGCATGCTCTTACCAACACAAGGAACAGCACTGCTGGCCCTGATGGGATATTTTATATAATGCTCAAAAATTTAAATACAAAGTCACAGTCATCACTGCTGTTCTTCCTTAATCGAATATTCACTGAACATACGTACCCAAGCTCCTGGCGTCATTCCTATGTTCTGGCTATCCCAAAACCTGGTAAAGACTATTCTGTTCCTCAAAACTACAGACCAATTTCACTTACCAGCTGTCTGAGCAAAACCCTCGAAAAAATGATTCACCACCGTCTGACTTGGTATCTTGAGTCCCAAAACTTAATCAATAACAATCAATTTGGTTTCAGAAAAAATCGATCATCATTGGACCTTATGATTAAAGCCGAAGCAAACATCAGAAATGCATTCATCAAAAAGGAGCATCTTGTTATGGTCTGTCTGGATATTGAGAAAGCCTTTGACACCACATAGCATTTTGGCATTTTAAAGGATCTACATTCTCTTGGCCTGAGAGGAAATTTGCCATATTTCATCCAAACTTTCTTAGAACAAAGATCCTTTCAAGGTCCTTCAAGTTCGTTACCAAGGAATTCTCTCTAAAAACTTTGTTCAAGAAGAAGGAGTCCCTCAAGGGTCCGTTCTCAGCGCCACTCTATTCGCAATTAGAATTAATCACTTAACTGAACTTATTCCGAAAACAGTGGACTCATATCTTTATGCCGATGATCTCGCTATCTCCTGCCACTCTCAAAACATGAACTACATTGAGAGACAGTTGCAGATATCAATAAATCAGATCCAGATTTGGATGACACAAAACGGTTACAGACTATCCAGCTATTCATTTCTGTACCATACATAAAATGCATCCTGATCCTGAACTCCAATTAGATAACCATCTTATTCCAATAGAAAATAGTATTCATCTACTTGGCTTAATTTTTGACTGTAAGTTAAACTATCAAAAACACATTGAACATCTCCGGATAGCTTGCCAAAAAAAAATGAACATACTCAGAGCCTTATCAGCAACAACCTGGAGAGCAGATCGTTACACCTTGCTTCACTTATATAGATCCATAATTAGATCTCGTCTGGACTATGGCGCACCTGTCTTTGATTCTTCTAGGGAAAGTGCCTTATCTCGTCTCAACCCTATTCAACATTCAGCTCTAAGAATAGCTCTGGTGCGTTCAGAACATCTCCAGTGCAAAGTCTCTATGTAGAAGCCTACGAAGCTCTTCTAAACCAGAAGAAAGATGTTATTATTGAACTACGCAACCAAGATCCACAGTCAGTCGACCCATCCTAATTGGTCAATATTTAATGATCCGCCACTCACGATCTTTTATAGAAACAAACACAAGCAACTAGGCCTGCAGGCATTAGGTTAATGGAACTAACAGAAAACTGGAATATACAACTCGATAAAGTCCACCAAGAACCTACAGATCACGTTCCTCCATGGTCTGTCATCATGCCGTGTTGTGACTATTATTTCCACCAATGGGGGAAACACTTTTTAATGGGTATTAACATCCAGCAGCTCCACACTGCACATTTACAAAGTTATCCCGACTTTGCGAAAATATATACTGACGGTTCAAAGTCTGAGAATGGATCAGGTGCAGCTGTGGTATTCCATGACACTATCACTTCTGTGTCACTTCCGACAGAATGCAGCAGTTACACCACTGAATTATATGCCATAAAGCTTGCTCTGGAAAACATTTCCCATCTCTCAATCGAAAAGAGTATAATCTACACAGACTCGCAAAGTGCCCTATTAGCAATGCAAAAGATTTCCCCATCTACTCATCCGCTACTACAGCTAATCAGATCAGAATTGATTCGTCTCCGAGATCATCGGCAAAATGTTGTCTTCTGCTGGATCCCAGGCCATACTGGAATACCAGGAAACGAAATCGCAGATGATGCTGCCAAGCATCCATCCAGCACATCCCCAATGAATTTTCTGGTCCCATTCAGTGATTACAAAGTACATATACGAAATATATGTAAGGAACGATGGAAACTACAGTGGCCAACGCACATTCATAACAAACTCCTTGAAATTAAAGCTATACCGCAATTATGGGCCTCCAACTTTCGCACAAACAGACAAGAAGAGGTTGTCCTGGCCAGAGCCCGAATAGGCCACACCCATTTGACCCATCTATTCCTGTTATCAGGAAATGACCCTCCACAGTGTTCACATTGCCACAAGCCACTCACAATAAAACACATACTCCTGGAATGCATCTTGTATAACAACTCCCTCCTAATTTCATTCACTTCTCTCTCAAACTTACAGGAATTGTCACTTAACCATATCATAGGCGAAAATTCAAACCTTACAGTATTTTTTTTCTTCCTGAAACGAATAGGTTTATATAACACTTTCTAACTGCTTCCATAGAAGCCAATAAAATTAGTACTAACTACTATGATAGGTGCAATATGGCCTAAGTAGCCTTTGCGCCAGAAAAATCCAAGCACAACAACAACAGCTCTCTCTCTCTCTCTCTCTCTCTCTCTCTCACACACACACACACACACACACACACACACACACACACACACACACACACACACACACACACAGAGGAAAATGTTTACTTTTGTGAGTTTCCCATGTGTAATTAGCATTCCCTTTAAATACATGGTGAATCAGAATTATGTATACACCCTTTAACAATCCATAGTTTGAACTTTAAAAGAAAAAACTCATTTAGAATGTACAAAATGTCCTCGTCATCCTCTAGCACACATGATAAATGTCTCTTGTTTTAACACCTACATACGTAAGTCATAAGTGCATAAATTAGTTGAAATACTGCATGTGTGTGCATGTTTCTTACTGTTTTGCCATCCACATATCATCCAGTATTTTTGGGTTTTGAGCAATACCTTATCTCTCAGGTATCCCCATACAAAAAAAAAAAAAAAAAAAATCTAAGAGACTAGAGGTCTGGAGATCTTGGAGGATAGAGAATTTCATGAAATTCTCTGTCCAGATAGTCAGACAGTAGTATGAAAATATGAAGGTGTGCCATCCTGTTAAAAACACACCACCATATCTGAAAACATGCTTCCAATATTGGGCACCACATAATTCCTTCTTAACATTTCAAGATAACTCTCCCCATTAACATTGAATAAGGTCTGATAATCCCATGAGAGGAGATTCCTATCCACACAGTTATCCATGGTACAACACAGTTGTGATGAACCAGATGTTCATTTAGTTTGAACATTTTTTCATCTGATCATACAATTGTTTCCCCGAAAGCACAGATTCCACCATTTTTATGACTATACTACTCACAAAATTATTTTCATCAATCTGGATAATCTGTCTGTATTGCATGCAATAATCAAGGTTTCTAAAAGGTTTCAAATTTATGTTCTTTAAAATTCTTGTAACACTCAATTGAATCATTTGTAATTTGCATGAATACTAACTTGTTGACATCTGTGGGGAGATCTCTAAATGCATTTAGAATGGCTTAAACATTTTACAGTACTTTGTGATCTTTTCCTCTCACTGCTTGTCTTATTAATATTGTGTGTAGTTCCATGTTCCTCAAATTTATTATGCAAATGGGATTAGATAAGTAGATGCCCTTGTTCCGTATTCTTTCCCATGTATGCTAGAACGCTGACATTTTCAAATTTCTAGTACCATTTAAGAATTTTCTTTCTCTCATTAAAACTAAATTGAGTATTCTCCCTCATTTCTATTGGTTTCGGCCAATCTGGAAAATATAAATAAATAATATGATTCGGTCATCTAATTCACAAATTATGGATTGGTAAAGTGTGTATTCATAATTGTTAATTGTGACTCTCCCTCTATTTATTATTGCATCTCTAATTGAGGTGAGACAAGAGAGAGAAATTGAACATCTGCATTAATTACTCTCAGATAGGTCCTGTTGTTTTTAAAAATTTAATTGTCCAGTTGAGGAATATAGTACAAAAAGAGAACACAGTAGCTCAGTGGTCCATACTTTTGAAACCACTGCAGTAGCTGGTTCTACTCTGCGAGATACAGAGTTTGCTTTAGTCAGTGTACATTGTGAAATTTGTGTTTTGCTATAAATTGATTTTTTTTTTTTCTCTCTCTCTCTCTCGCTGCCTCTCTAACATGATTACACTTGCTTTAAATCTAAAGCCACATTATAATGTGGTGCAAAATAACAGGGTAGCACCGTAATACAATTCCTATAAAGTATATTTTATAGTATAAATATTTCTCAATTATTTTACAACTAAATTTTGATTTAAAATTAAAATTAATGTCAGTTGTGATCTCTTGAAATTGTATCAGTAGTAGATTCTCTTGAAATAATAGTACTGCTATTTATGTAGACTTTTCATTTAGCCACCAGGCAATGCAACAACAATGAATTTCGATGTAATAATACTGGTCAGTGCATTTCTCAAATGTGGGTTTGTGATGGAGAGAATGATTGTGGTGATAAAGAAGCTTCTGATGAGCATCCCGAACAAGGATGTGGTAAGTTCTTCTTCCTTATTAAAATAATTAATAATTAAAATCAGAAAATACATAAACAAGTTTGATTTCTTTTTTTATTTGAAATTAATTAAGCCCAAGTAAATTAAAAGGAATTTGTTGCAGAGGTTTTGCCATAAAATTATTCTTTGCTGATCACAAGTTTTGATATGTTTTGATATAATTACAAAATTACATGGTTGACTCTAAATTTTCATAAAAGGCTAAAGAAAATTAGGATGACCATGAATGTTGAATTCCTCATCTTTAATTTATCATCCTGTTGAAAAAATATTAGTCTGTTGTAGTGAGATTCTTTATTCTTTCATAAATTTAATGAAAAAAAATTTTTCTTCCTGAAAATGGTCCAAATATTTCAGTAATTGATGCTGTACGGTGAAGGGAAAAAATTAGAACATATGGACAAAGCTAATAACTTTAAAATATGTTTATTGCATTTCATAATAATGAACATAATTTACATGATTAAAATATGACCTCTATTAAAAATTATTACAACTAGTGTCTGAGTAGCTAATAAATAGCTTCAATATCTGTATTGTTATTTCTGTATTGTTAATTTCTGTTGATTGTGCAGTTATTTAATATTTAATTGTAAATTTTTTTTATTTTTATTAAAAGACTTTTAATAAATACAAGCATGTTCCAAAATTTCACAAGTCTTTTCTTACTTTTTTTTTTTTCAATATGCTTTAAGGGTTCTCCTATTCTTGTGCCTAATCTATGAACTGTTTTCCACTGTATTGTTTACCACATACACGTGTATTTTCGTATATACTCTTATCTCCTATCATATATTTAATCTGTTTGAAATACACTGCTCAATAAAATTAACAGAACAAAATGTTTCTTGTGAATATATTATTGTGAACAGTGTTGCCAAAGACAAATATTTGATATAATAGGCATCCTTGCATGCAAATTCCAAGTATCCAACACAGAGGCAATCTCCAAGGCAGAATGCGCTGGTCCCAAAGGAACTAGTTATTGTTGGTGACTCCGTTGTCAGGGAGACGGGGAATATACTATGCAAGAAGACCCCTCGACGTGGGCACCTGTACGTGGTGAGGGGACCTCCCAGTGATGCTGCTGGTTTACCAGATTAGCATCACTGGGATCTAACGCCCATACCTTGGTTCCAGGGTTACATCTTTGGAATCCGGTGTGTGCAACCGTGCGCCGCAACCCATGGAATTCGGAAGGGGGGATCCTAGTGGTTGAGGGGCCCAGCCTTAATACACCACTTTGGCCCCTGCTTCGACAAGATGGGTGGTCCCGGACCGGCCGACTGGGATCAATCGACGGGTGGTTCTTACTGCTAGGGTTAACTGCGTTCCAATAAGTCTCCCTCCCTTTGGTCTTGGGACGGGATCAAGACTTATTGGAAACGTGGGTATGGTGCCTCTAAACTAACTTGGCGTCCCATTCGTGTACGCAGTACCTACTAGTTCACGAGTGGGCGTCCCCTCGTAGGGCTCCGTGGTGGGTGAGGTACTTAGGGCATCTGAAATTTTTATCTTACTCATATGAGTAATTTAAATTCTATTTCTTCTGGGGCCCCAACAAGGTCCCTACCTAATCGATCGTCAGATGAGAGTGACAGCAATTCTGCTAAAAGAGCAGAACTGAAGAAAAAACACCATCTGTGACACCTTCCTCATTCTCCATTCCACCGGAGAGCAGTCAATTGGGAAAATGTCACC
This sequence comes from Mastigoproctus giganteus, assembly GCF_048544385.1. NCBI lineage: Eukaryota > Metazoa > Arthropoda > Arachnida > Uropygi > Thelyphonidae > Mastigoproctus > Mastigoproctus giganteus. The sequence continues at coordinate 40,817,435 of NC_143587.1, read as the reverse complement.
TTTCTTTATCCAGAAAGGATTGGAAGGGATGGCAGGTTCACCTAAATCGGTAAAACGGCTGCGTTCTGGAGATATTTTAGTCGAAGCATCAAATTCAAAGCATACTGAAAAAATTTTGAATGCCACATCTATAGGGGGAATACCCATCATCGTAACCCCTCATAAAACTCTGAACTCGTCACGAGGTGTCATATCAGAGTGGGATCTTCACGTTTCTGAAGAAGAGATCTGCTCTGAATTAAAAGAACAAGGAGTGACAGCTGTGAAGCGAATATCCATGCAAAAGGATGGGAATCTCGTCCCTACCCGAGTTCTCATCCTAACATTTCACACCCCACAGCCATGGAACATCAAGGCAGGGTATTTAAACTGCCCAGTGAGGATTTACGTTCCAAACCCACTGAGGTGTTTTAAATGTCAAAAGTACGGCCACTCACAAACAGCTTATCGTGGTAACCCTGCCTGTGCTCGATGTGGTGCTAAAGATCACGAGAGCAAGGAATGTATAGCTCCTAAGCCTAATTGTACTAACTGCCAAGGAGAGTACCCTGCATACTCTCAAGCATGCCAGCGGTGGAAGGATGAAAAGGAGATTCAAAAATTAAAAACGGAACTCAACATCTCCTACCCAGAGGCCAGAAAACGCATCCAACCAATAAATAGTGGGAAGCCTTCGTACGCCCAGAAAGTTTCTGGTAAAATTACCATTGGGACCCACACTGATATGACTGTTCCCCCAAGGGACTCTTTTACTCCCATTTCCCGCTATTTATTGAGTTCATTAAAGCCCACTCAAAAACCAAAAATCGCAGTCAGCTGCCACTCCAATATTGGTACCTCCCAGTGCTCCAGCATTAACAACAGCGAGCACTAAATTAACATCACAGAAAAGTGAACTGCCCACTTCAGGGTAAGAAATTATGGATGTCGAGATCAAGGAGGTACATGAAGAGTTAGTCTTGGAACTTTATACCGAGGAAGAAATGGACACAGTACAGCGTCCATACTTCCTCAGGAAAGATAAATCCAAGACTGACAAAACTAAGCCCTCAACACCTCAGAAACTGCCTGATGGACCCACCAAGTCCAAATAATGGCTAAATTCCTACAGTGGAATTGTCGTGGATTCCGGAAAAATACTGATGACATCAAGGCACTCCTGCAAAAGTACAAACCAGCATGCTTTTGCATACATGAGACTTATTTAAAGGCAAATGATGACCCTACCATGCATAACATTACCATCATTCGTAAGGATAGAATTGTGGATGGTCCAGCTCATGGAGGAGTCGCAATCCTCGTCGGCAACCAGATCCCATTTCAGCCTTTGCAGCTTACAACTAGCATTGAGGCTGTAGCAGTTCGCCTTACAGTGGGGTTCTTATTAACTGTCTGCTCTGTTTATTTGCCACCTAGGATTGACATCCCCCAGAAAGACCTTGATGATCTTATCATGCAATTGCCTTCCCCTTGTTTAATTCTTGGGGATTTCAATGGACATAACACTCTGTGGGGTAGTGCTGACATCAATGGAAGGGGACGAGTCATAGAGCATATGCTCACTGACAATGACCTCTCCCTCTTAAATGTGGGAACAAACACCTTCTTCCACATGCCTACCCGTACATTCTCTGCCATTGATCTTTCTATCTGCTCCCCTTTTCTCCTTCCTTTACTTACTTGGGAGGTAGAAGAAACCCCATATGGAAGTGATCACTTCCCCGTGATAACCACCCTAACTAGTGGTAGACCGTGTCTGCCATTTAGTTTACCGTGGTGGAAGATTGATCAGGCTGACTGGAATGCCTTTCAACATCTGGCAAACCTTGACATCGCTACAGTCAGTCAGAAGCCAATCAATGATGCAGTCATGTATGTCACAGAAATGATTGTCCAAGCAACTGCAATTGCAATCCCAAAATCATAGCCGTTTCCCACTATTTCCCAAACCTTGGTGGAATTCCGAATGCACGGCAGCAAAAAAAGCACAAAACAAAGCCTGGGGGATATTCCGCCGATATCCCCTGACATCCGTGCACATCCGAAAGTGTGTTATGTACGACGTCAGATTGGTCCTTGAGGTTGTCACAGACATTCTCTCAGATATGCCAGACAAGCTGTTCTTGCTACCTGGGAGTCTAAAACGCTGATGGAACTGATATTCGGGTGACACTCAAGTCAAAGTGGACCCAATTTCGGCGAAGTCCGGACGGTCTGTGACAGCCAAATCCTCTGCTTGCACCTTCACGATGGTGGGACTCTTAGTAATTCTGGGTATAACCTTCATGCACAAGTACATGGTGGGTGACCACCCAGGTGTGAACCAACGTAAGCAGGGGTCGAGGTGTGGTGCCCACACCACATGGAGGAACGCCGCCCCTCTATGTTACCAGGCAGTATTAGGTGGTAGATGACTCTCATCAACCGGTGAAATACCACCACTTTGCTTATTGGAGGCTTGAAGTGGTGGAACCCATGTTTAGTCTCCAGAGCTAAGTTCCGGCCAACCCTTCCCTATCTCTTCCATCATGCAGTATGATTGATGATTTTTGAGGTTATGATGAATGTCGTGGCGAGATCCAATATTCCTTACATTTCGAGGGTACAGCTCTAAAACGGTGTTCGCAGGCCGGCCGCTAGTTAGTACACCGGACTGAACCTATTGGTAACTCTCTAAGAAGCTTCCGGATCAGCTAGTGTATAATCTTGCTACCTCTACTCTGCCAGATAGTGACTGGAGGGAGTCCGAGTAGTGTGTATGCGGGGAGCATTGTCGAGGCCACGTTATGTCAAGGATCTGGGTATATTCTTACCACATGTACGCCATATCCAAAAATTTCATTACTTCATACAGCATGTCCCACCCACTTTTTCTTACTATTGAATACACCATGAATTGTCAAAATAATAGAGCAAGCTTATCTGCGAAAAGATCGAAACCTCCCAAGGACTTCCTAATTCATTTCACAAATATACGTGGTCTCAATTCTAATCTCAACGATGTCCATTTCCACTTGCAGTCTTCCAAACCCCATGTACTTTTTCTGACTGAATCTCAGTTATCAGTTGATTCAACTACTGCTCATCTCAGATGTCCAAATTATTTGCTGTATGATTCCTTTCGCCTCAAAGGCGGTACTTGTGCATATGTCCGTTCTGATATTCCCTGTCAGAGACTTGGCAATTTGGAATCTCCTCTCTTTGATCTTCTCTGACTTAAAATCTCTCTATCTCATTGTGTAAAATTCATCTGTTGTCTCTACCGTTCTCCCAACTCCACTAATCACTTGGAGCTCTTTGACTTCCTCTCTTTGCAACTTGACTTTCTCCAGTCCAACTTTCCTAACAGTGATCTAATTTTCCTTGGTGATTTTAATGTTGACAACTCCAGCTGGCTTCCCTTTTCTAGTCACACCGACCCAGCAGGTCGAGATGCTGAGGCTTTTGCAATTACTAATGACCTAGCACAGATTGTTCATTTACCTACAAGAATACCGGACAATCCTAATCATACGCCAATACGCTTGATCTTTTTCTCACAAACAACCCTTCTAAGTACAAGGTTGAAGTGAGAGGTCCTTTAGGCACTTCAGATCACAACTTGGTGATTGCCTCTTCTCCAATGGAACCTTTATCTCATGGCTATTCCCAACCTCGTATTGTTTGGCTGCTGCATGCGTCTTCTACAGATACTTCCATGGGCACTGTTCTTCTGAATTGGCTTCTATAATTCCCGCTCTCTCTTTCAAAACAGTCCGAACACGTGCCGCCACCAGCCAACATCCATTAACTGTCCAACTTCAAACCCACAGAACCAACTTTTCATCTTCCTCATTTATTCATTCAACTGCCGTTTTCTGGAACAACCTTCCTTCATACGTATTTCCTGAAAATTACAATCTACAGAAGTTCAAGTCCAATGTCAACAAATATCTTCTTTCGTCTTCTCAATCTCCAATCCAAGCACGGTACTAAGTACTATAGGTTATAATACCTCTTGTGTTTGGGGTTCTCATTAAAAAAAAAAAAAAAAAAAAGGAAATCTTGGATTCGTTTTACATCTTCCATAACTCAGGCTGTTAGCTCAAAAGTAGTCTTTGATAAGATCCGGAAAATGAAGGGAAAATATCCACCATGCCCTTCAGTGATCCTCGAGCACAACGGATGTCCTATTGCAGATCGAACTTCAGTTGCAAATACTCTAGGGGAAACATTTGCAAAAATCTCTGCAATAACATCTTTTCCCGCAGAGTTTTTGTCCCTGAAAAAAGAAAAATGAGAGATACCCACTGAACTTCTATTCAAAAGGGCTTGAATCGTATAACAAGCCCTTTTCACAGGAGGAGTTAAATGCAGCACTCTTTCTTACGCATGCAAGTGCTGTGAGGCCCGATGACATCCACTACGAAATGTTAAAACACCTCTCACCAAAATCTAAGGATCACCTTTTAATTTTGTTTAACAGAATTTTTCTTAATAAACAATTTCCGGATTCCTGGCGGAAAGCAATCATTCTTGCCTTCCCAAAACCAGGAAAGGATCCTAGAAATCCAAGTAACTACCGTCCTATTGCTCTGACAAGCTGTTTGTGCAAGATCCTAGAAAGAATGGTAAATTCTCGCCTTGTACGGTATTTAGAAACAAATGGTCTGCTTTCCAGGACACAGTGCGGCTTCCGAAGAAATAGATCCACTCTTGATCATTTAGTCCGATTGGAAACGTCCATTCGTGATGCTTTTATTAAATCCGAGCATTTGATAGCAGTTTTCTTTGATATTGAAAAAGCGTACGACACAGCCTGGCAATTTGGAATATTAAAAGACCTCTATAACTTTGGTCTTAGAGGTAACCTTCCTCTTTTTATTAAAAACTTTCTTTCGAATCGCCAATTTCAAGTCCGTTTAGGATCCACACTCTCTCGAGTATTTTGTCAGGAAGGAGTCCCACAAGGATCCGTCCTAAGTGTCACGCTTTTTGCAATCAAAATAAACTCTATCACAGAACGACTTCCTCCCATGGTGAAAAATGCAGAAAACCATTGATCACATTACAGCTTGGTCTTTGGCTAATGGGTTCAGATTTTCATCACAGAAGACTGTTTGTGTACACTTCTGTAGCAAACGTAATCTTCATCCTGACCCAGAATTAAGGCTTGGGCAAAACAACATCCCGGTTGTAGCAGAATTCAAATTCCTTGGACTTATTTTCAAAAAGAAGCTGACATTTTTACAACATATTCGTCAGCTTAAGACAAGATGTGTTAAAGGACTTAACATCCTTCGTGCCCTTTCGTCAACTTCATGGGGCACAGATCGTTCTACCCTGCTTCGTCCTTACTGAGCACTTGTCCATTCCAAACTCGATTATGGGTCTCAGGTTTATGGTTCTGCTAGAGATAGTGCACTTCGGTGGTTAGATCCAGTTCACCTTCAGGCCATCCGGACAGCCACTGGAGCATTTCGCACATCTCCTATCCTAAGCCTTTACGTTGAAGCAAATTAACCATCTCTGTCTCTTCGACGTAAGCAGTTGTCCTTACAGTATGCCTTCAAATTAAAATCCCTCCCCAATAAAATTATCGGGCTGATGCCCATGTCACTCAAAAACTGATGCCATGTGGGCATCAGTTTTTGAGCCACGTTGGGAAAACCTCTACAACACCTGTCAGACTGCCAACAGACCTTTTGGTATTCGAATCCAAGGGCTATTAAATGAACTAAACATGACGGTAGACAACGTTGCCCAGTCACCAAGGCAACTCCTTCCACCCTGGTATGCATATCTGCCAATTTGTGACTTCTCCCTTAAGATCATGAAGAAGGCTAATACACCGCCAGCCGTTTATCAGCAACTCTTCGTATCACATAGGGAGCAGTACTCTGACTTTCTGCCAGTCTATACAGACGGCTCAAAGTCAGAATCTTATGTGGGATCTGCTGTCGTATTTCCTCACAAGACATTATCATTCAAGATCCCACAAGAAGCTAGCATTTATACTGCAGAGTTGCATACAATTGAAATAGCCCTTGAGTTCATTATAAATAGCGATTACCAAAGGTACACGATTTACTCTGATTCATTGAGCGTGTTACAGGCTCTAGTATCGATGAGGTACAACTCTCATCCCATCCTGTCCCGGATCCGGCAGACGCTTTGTTCTGCCTTTGAATCAGAATTTGACATTCGCTTCTGCTGGATCCCAAGCCACATTGGGATCCAGGGAAATTATTTAGCTGATGCCGCTGCTAAATCAGCCATTTCCCTGGATAGTCATTGCCTGTCAGTCCCCTATACAGACTACAGGCAAATAATACGATCTAAATTATATATCCAATGGCAAGACTCTTGGCACGGACAGACTGCAAATAAACTACACCATATTAAGCCTGTAATCATGCAATGGCAGTCCAGTCTACGCAGCGTCCGAAAAGAGGAAGTCGTCTTTGCTTGGCTCCGCATAGGTCATAGCCATCTAACACACTCCTTTTTGCTGAGGGCGGATAGCCCACCTATGTGTGAGACGTTTAACGTTATTTTAACTGTTTCTCAAATTTTTATCGAATGCCCTGTCTTTAGACAATCTTTTTCTAGAACTTCTAATAATCTGGCTGAACCATTTACACTCAGTCAGATTTTAGGTGACAGAGATAACATGTCTGACGTTTTTAATTTTTTACACTCGATCAATTTATACACAAAGATTTAAGTTTATATTTTATACCTTTTATATAACCTTTAACCATAGTATCATATTTACTTTTTTGACATGGTAGCCTGTTTTAAGGCTGACCAATATTTTTGTATTAGTTTTATTTTTGATTTGGTGCATTATGGCCACAGCTACCAATGCACCATTAAAAACCAAACTATGCAAGAAGAATAGGACCAGAGTATGTCTGCCAGGGGCAAATGTAGATGACGTTGTAGAGCAGATATCTTTTAATGGCACAAAAGGTGATATTGTTGCCCACATTGGAACTAATGACATTAAGAGTAGGAGAACTGCAGATTTACTCAACAAGTACAGGTCAATGTTGAAAAAAAGTCGCGAGTTAGGATTGAATGTGAAAGTGTCTGCAATTCTGCCCATACATGATAGTAGGGAGTATAATGATGAGAGCCGTGTCGATCAATTCGGCCCTGGAGAGATTGTGCAAGGCTCAAGGGGTAGAATTTTTCTCAGCCTGGTCTGTGCTTGTTGACAGGAGAGACTACTTCTACAGGGATGGGGTACACTTAAATAGAAAGGGTGCAAGAATATTTGCTGATGCTATCGAGACATTGATAGGTGGGTTGAAAAACTGCTAGCTTGTGGGGGGGATACACAGACTAAAAGGCTAACAGCGGCCGCAGGCAGAGGCAAAGGTGATTCTTGCACTGCTTCATTAGAATGAGCAGCAGTTTGGAAAGCAAGCCAATGGAGATTTCCAGGACTGCTGGGAGTCATTATGGAACAAATAAATACATGGGCTGTGTTAGGGTAACTAAGAGTAGAAACAGGTGCATATATACTTACATGTACACCAATGCTAGGAGCATAGTTAATAAATTTGATGAACTTGAAGTGCTAGTCAAGACATCAAAGGCAGACCCCTGGGCAAAACCTTTGCTCAAATCTCAGCTGCATCAAACTATGCCCCGAAATTCCAGAAAATTAAGGCTGCCACCGAACAGAGACCTATCAACTTTCGAGCCTCACTATCACTTCCATATAATCAGCCTCTTCAGTATTGTGAACTTTTACAGGTCATCAGAACAACACGAAACAGTGCCGCTGGGCCAGATGGTATGTATTATGTCATGCTGCAGCATCTCGATGACATAAACCTACAACTGCTGCTAGTCTTTTTTAGCCGGCTCTTCCTGGAAAATATTTATCCCACCTCTTGGCACCATGCTACAGTTTTGGCCTTTTTAAAAAACCTGGAAAAGATCCCTCCAGTCCTAATAGTTACAGGCCAATGTCTCTGTCAAGTTGCTTGGTAAAATTCTTGAAAAAATGATCCACAGTCGACTCATTTGGATCATTGAAACTCAACATCTACTGAGTAATTGTCAACATGGCTTTTGCCAAAACAGGTCCTCCTTACATATGATGATGATCAAGGCTGAATCTGAAATTCGCAATGCCTTTGTTAAAAACAAACACCTTGTTATGGTCTCCATAGATATAGAAAAGGCATTAGATACTACCTGGCGGTATGGCATTCTCAGTGACCTTCATACTCTTGGTCTGCGAGGCAACCTGCCCATATTTATTAAAAACTTTCTTAAAAGCCGATCTTTCCAGGTCCAGTATCAAAATTCCTTTCTGCTACATTCTCACTGGAAGGAGTATCACAAGGATCAGTATTGAGTACAACCCTGTTTGCCCTTAGAATTGATTCCATTACAAAAGGTACGTCTCTACTCCCAAAGGTACTCCTTTGGGAGTAGAGACGTACCCTTATGCTGACGATCTCTCTATTTCTTGCCATTCTCAGAACATGAGATCTATCGAAAGGCAATTGCAGATGTCCCTCAATAAAGTACAAAAGTGAGCTGAGCTCAATGGATATCGTCTTTCCCAACAGAAAACAGTTGCGATCCACTTTTGCAGTCAACGCAAATTGCATACAGATCCTGAACTGCGGATTTCAAATTCTACCATTTCGATTGCCAGAATATCAGATTCCTGGGACTAATCCTGGACAGTAAGCTAAACTTCTTTGAGCATGTCAAATTAATACATACTACCTGTCTTAAAAAGATCAACATGCTAAGAGTTTTATCTGCCCTGTCTTGGAGAGCAGATCATACAACTTTGCTGCTCTTGAATAGAGCACTGATTAGATCCCATTTGGATTATGTTTCTCCAGTTTAGGATTCTGCCTGAAGGAGTGAATTGCATTGGCTGGATCCTATACAACACAATGCACTGCGGATTGCCCTTGGTGCTTATAGGACATCTTCAATCTTCAATCTATACGTTGAAGCTCAAGCCCCCACTGTACTTCCGCAGAAGAATGTTATTACTTAAATATGCAGCCAAAATACAAAGTTGCTCTCTGCATCCTATTCAGTCATATCTCTTTAATCGGGCGCCTCCGTAGCCAGGTGGGAAGGAGCAGCAGTGCGTAGCACACGCTTCTTGATTAGACCGGGGTTCGAACCCGTCACCACCAAATACGGAGGATGCGGAAAGGTCAGGGAATGACCACCGCATATCCCGGAGCAATATGGTCTTAGTTGCTAATGCTCCTAAAAAAAAAAAAACCAAAAAAAAAAACATCTCTTTAATCCACCATTTCACAATCTCTATACACCAAGTAAAATACAGCCAGCAGGCCTACGGCTCCTTGAAATAACACAGAATTGGAATGTTTCTCTCAACAATAGGCAAAAAATTACTCTTCTCCACCATGGACCACCTGTCCTCAACTGAAATGTGATTCATATTTTCTGCAATGGGGAAAGAACTGTCTACCGACTCTAAATGTGCAACAACTCCATGCTAGCCATATTTAAAACTATGCTGACTTACTACTGATATATACGGATGGTTCCAAATCTCACTCAACTGTTGGAGCAGCAGCAGTTTCCCTCTGCTATCATATCAGCTTCTCTTCCACTTGAGTACAACAGCTTTTCAGCGGAACTATATGCAATTCAATTAGCTCTAGAGAAATTGACTCTCCACCCATCTGCAAAATATTTACTTTACACCGACTCTCTCAGCTCAATTAGAGAAATGCAGAATCCCTTTCATAAGGATCACCCTGTTATAAATAATATCAGGAGTTTGCTTTTGAAAATTGAAGACTGCCAACAACTAGTGAAGTTTTGCTGTATTCCAGCACATTCAGGCATTAAAGGGAATGAACTGGCTGGTATTTCTGCTAAAAATCCATCAACTTTAGACTTAACCTCTGTCTTCATTCCAGCTTCTGATTATAATATCATAATTCAAGCAGCATACCATGCACAGTGGACAGAGCTATGGCATAAACAAACAAATAATAAACTCTTCCAATTGAAACAAGATCCAAAATTTTGGCACTCAAGCATTCAGACAGTTCGGCGAGAAGAAGTGGTACTCGCACGGATTAGAATAGGACATACTCATCTGACTCACCTCCATCTGCTCACATCCTCCTCAGTGTTCACACTGCTTGGAACTTCTAACAGTCAAACATATTTTAGTTGACTGTGCACATTATCAACAACATCGAACTTCAGTATTTCTTTCTCTGGCTAACCTCCGAGAATTGATCACATTAAATCATATCATTGGAGAGAAGGCAACTATTAGTGAACTTTACTGTATTTTGAAATAAATTGTAATTTATGAGCGAATATAATATAAATAGTTTCTGAGCTGAAATGAAATTGAGCTGGCTTCATATTAATTTTTATATATAATATTCCTATGAATAGGTGCACTATAGCCACAGCAGCAGCTTGTGCACCATTAAACACCCATACCACACATATGCATGCACGCACACACGCTTACACTTCTAGCATTAGTGTACATGTAATTGTTCTTACTCTTAGTTACCCTAACACAGCCCATGTATTTACTTGTTCCATAATGACTCCCAGCAGCTCTTGAAGTCCCCAGAAACTTGCTCTCTGGGCTGCTGCTCATTACAATAGAAGCAGTGTAAGCATCACTTTTGCCTCTGCTTGCGGCTACCGTTAATCTTTTAGTTTGTGAATCCCCCCAATCTAGCAGTTTTCTGACCCACCTAACACTGCTTCAATAGCATCAGCAAATATTCTTACACCCTTTCTATTTAAGTGTATCCCATCCCTGTAGAAGCAGTCTCTCCTGTTAGGAAGCACAGACCACACTGAAAAAAATTCTACCCCGTGAGCTTGCACAATCTCTCCAGGGCAGAATTGATTGACACGGCTCTTATCATATACCCCCTCCTATCGTGTCTGAGCAGAATTGCAGACACTTTCAAATTTACCCCTAACTCGCGACTTTTTTCCAGCATTGACCTGTACTTGTTAAGTAAATCTGCAGATCTCTTACTCTTGAAGTCATTAGTGCCAGCGTGTACAACCAGGCGCCTCTGTAGCCAGGTGGGAAGGAGCAGCAGTGCGTACCACACGCTTCTTGATTAGACTGGGGTTCGAGCCCGTCACCACCAAATACGGAGGATGCGGAAAGGTCAGGGAATGACCACCGCATTTCCTGGAGTAATATGGCCTTAGTTGCTAATGCTCCTAAAAACCAAATAACAAACAAACATGTACAACCATATCACCTTTTGTGCCCTTAAAGTTGATATCTGCCCTACGATGTCATCAACTTTGGCCCCTTGGAGACATACCCTGGTCCTGTTCCACCTATCCTTTTTGCATAATACATTCCCCATCTCCCTGACAATAGAGTCACCAACAATAACTAGTTCCTGTGGAATCAGTGCATTCTGCCACTGTGTTGCCTTATGCACAGTAGTGAGCTGTGGGGAAAGAACAGGGCAGCTGATAACTTGATGGGCCCCTCATATTAATTTCTTCGATGGCATTTATCCCACACCTCAAACTCTCATAGACGCCCATCAGACATCCTGCTTGGATTGATTATGTCCTGTCTAGACAGGTCTGCAAACATTTCACATTTTGTGCATTGTTTTAGACTGTGATGCGTTGGAGAATTGCCCGTTCAGTTCTCATCCGAGCCACAGCACTCTGGATATTCTTTGAACACTGCTTTGCTGCTCTAGTCTGAATCATGATTCCGTTAAGTATAATAATTTAATTAACAATGAACTTTAATAAGATTAATAAATTTTACTGATTAATTGATAATACTATACTAATCTAACAGATTTGTAATACAGTGCTACGTTTTGCTCTATATAGTTTTACGTTAAACCTTACACTATTCCGTATCGTATAACAATGGCAGCAAATTACGAATGTAAAATCTATGGACACTAAGTATTAACTTTCAAAATCTCTATCTAAATTCAAAAATAAACCATGGAGTTTGGTTAGAACTATAAAGCTACTTATAGAAAATAATTTAATATAACAATTAAGTCAATAAAATGACTAAATATAAATGAAAACTTAGCATTCGCTGGAGCTGCAAAAATCTTGGTCAACGTGGTAATAGACTCGTACTCAATTAAGAGTGCAGTCCAGGGATATTTAGATAAATATAGTATTATGAAGAACATACTATATGGCTTTGTTAAGGGAAAATCATGTTTAACTAACTTAGTAAGCTATTTTGACACAGTTACCCATGAACTGGATTTAGGGAACAATTTCGACATAGTTTATTTGAATTTTAGAAAAAAGCGGTTGATTTAGACCTTATGAGAATTTTCTATATAAATTTGAACAGGTTGGATTACTGGTAAAATTCTAAAATGGAAATTGCTGGGTGGTTTCAGGACTGAAGGTGGTGATTAATGAATATTCTTCAGATGGTGTAACGTCAGGAATATATTCCTCCCAACGATCGGTTCTTGGGCCACTATTGTTTCTTATTTTCCTAAATGACATCAATGAAGGGATAGAAGGCATGATGTCAAAAGTTGCAGATGACGTAAAGATCAAAAGAGTCGTTAATGATCAGTACAGGCAGCACTTCTTCAGAATGAATTGAACAGACTTCAAACATGGTCAGAAAAGTGGCAGCTGTGTTTTAATTCTGCTAAATGCAAGATTTTACACTTGGGTAATAGCAACCTACAAATAAATTATACACTTGTTATGGTTGAATTAAAAACAGTGCAGGAAGAAAGGGATCTGGGAGTTACAATACGAGTAGATATGAAGTTTTCTGAACAGTGTAAACAGGGAGCCAGGAAAGCCCTTAGTGTCATATTGATGATTTATGGAATGTTCTCCTGTAGAGATAGGGAGGGAGGTCATAATCCCATTGTATAAGGTAATTGTAAGATCACATTTGGAATAATGTGTTCAAGTATGGAGATCTCATCTGAAAAAAGACCTTTGAGCTTTTGGGAAGTGTCCAAAGACGCTTCCCAACTCGAATGCTCGACTCGAATGATGAGATCAGTAGAAGGACGACTGTATGAGGAATGGCTCTGATTATGTGGGCAACAGAGCTTGGCAACCAGGTACCTCAGCAGTGACCTGATTGAGGTTTATAATGCAATACCCCATTCTCCAATTTGTAAAATTGAAACTTTTCTTGTAAGAGTACCCTTTTGTTTCATTCACCAATCTTGTTATCCTTCTCTGCACCTGTCAGCAGATCTACACCCTTACTAAAATGAGGCTTCCAGACTTGCATATTTGTCTGGAAACCCAAGGTGCAGCCTAACCATTGCTTTATACCAGGAAAGCAATTTCAACATAGTTTTTTCCCCCCTAAACAGGAGAAAAAATCGGTTTTTGGGGGACAAAAAAATCATGTATTACATTAGTTTGTAATACATGATTTCCAAAGTTCAACCCTATCCGACACCATCCTATTCCTTAATATTTAATTTTTCTTATTGGGTTTTCTTTTCCCCTGAGATAACTGATTTTTAACATATAGGTATATTATATTAGGAGTGAGTGAGAAATTTTGATAAAAGGAAGATAGTGGGTATGATTTAATTCAACCACCTTTGCATAGGCATTAAATGCCTAAGTGCTGTCAGAGGTAATGTCTCTGCAATCCTGGAATTTACACCTTTCAGACAGCTGCGACCTTGGTGGTGGCATGGTGGTCATGGTTTATGTATTTATTCTTTTGTTTCTTGGTCAATATGGGGCATGTATGTGATGAGGAAACGTTTCAGTCTATTGTTTCTACTTTCTAAGCGACGGTTAGTATTGAGATCTTGTTTCCTTTTGGACGTTGTTTATTTTTGATCCGCAGTGCTTTTGTGAGTGATATGGGCTATGAGAGTTAAATAAAAATAGATTATATTTTATTATTTAATTATTTGTAGTTATTCAACCCATCATCAATCATGTCAAGTGCTGAAAAGAAAAAGTGTCAACAACATCTAGCTTTATGGTTTTATTGAAAGCCTATTTGACTCAAGACAGCCCATGTGCCTTATGTGTAATGGGTCTTTTTCAAATGAGGCTATGAAACCATCAAAACTTTTAAATCACTTAAAAAGGAAACATCCTTATAAAGTTGGTAAACATATTGAATATTTTAAAAATTTAAAACAGAATTTTGAGCAACATAACACTGTTATTTCCTTATTTAAAAAAAAAAAAAAAATTGACAATGGAATCATTCCGTGTTATAAAATTGCAGAAATCATTGCAAAAACTGTAAACAGCAACTGTATGTAGTGTTCTTACAGTTGCCGAGACTGTTATACAACCCCCATTAGGGACTCTAATTTCAACAGTTACATCAAAATCCTTCCAGTATTTTAAAAGCATTGCCATTGAGTAACGATTCAATTCGAAGAAGAATCAATGAGATGTCAGTTAACATTGAAGAGCAGCTAATTGACAAACTAAAAACGAGAAAATTTTCTATTCAGATTGATGAATTTCCAGTTACTGACAACAAGGTCCTTCTAATAACATATGTTCATTATTTCGATTATGAATGTAAATTGCAAGAACAGATGTTGTTTGTAAAATCTATAGAAACCGACTATTCTAGAGCATCCATTTTTGGTGCTGTAAAAACATGGTTTAATGAAAAACAGGTATCATTGGAAAATTTGCTATCCTGTGTCACTGATGGTACTACCTCCATGGTTGGAAGACAAAGTTTTTATAGCCCACCTAAAGGAAGTATGTCCTGAAGTTCTTATAACACTGCATCGTGCACTGACATCATCTAGTTGCCAAAAATATTAGTCCGGTTCTTTATCATCTCTAAGTATAGTTATTGAAACCATCAATAAATGAAAGTCACATACCAATTATGGTCACCTTTAAAAAAAAATTGTGTTGATAATGAAGAACGGTATGTGAGGCTTCTTTTACATACAGAAGTCAGATGGCTTTCTAAAGGAAACTGTTTAACAAGATTTTTAAACCTTTTTGATACCATAATTAGTTTTTTAGAAAGTGAAGGAGACACAAATTTAGCAAAGGAGATCAGCAAACACAAAAACAACATATACTATGTGGCATGGATTTTTCGAAAACTTAATGAGGTATCACTTCAACTTCAAGGGAAATTAATTACAGTGATAGACTGCAAATGCATATTAAAAGCCTTCACTGCATGTATCTGAAATTCGAAAAGGGTGGAATGGCTGAGTTGTGGGGATCAAAAACAACTAAGCTTCTATCCAACAATGTGGTCTGAAATGGCCAAAGTACTTCTTTGTTTTCCAACATCTTATATGGTTGAAAGTGGTTTTTTAGTTCAGTAAATGAAATAATATCAAAAGAAACAGATTTGATATTTATTGAAGAGGAGACATTAGAATTAAACTTACTAACATCATACTGAACATTGAACTTTTTGCTAAGAAGCATCAGGCTCATTGAATAAAAAGAGTTGGTATAAAGCATTTTCTTGTTTAAAATTTTGTGGGGTGGGTTATTAGGAAAATAAATTGACTAAAAAAGCCGGTTAGGGGGCAATAATTAAAAAAAGGTTGAGAAACACTGCTTTATACAATGGGATAATCACCTCCTTGGGATATCCCTGCTAGCAAAATTCCTGTATGTCATTCACAAAATCCCATGAGCTGTCGAGTCAGCCTCTCTGCATTCTTCAGAGAACTTAATATCTGACTGCACAATTATCCCCAGGTGTTTTTGATTTCCTACCACCCTGAGCGTAGTACCACACTGTGTTAATCTGGGATTACTACTACCACCCATATGCAGTACCTTGAATTTGTCAATGTTAAATTTCAAATGCCACTTCTTAGCCCATATGCCTAATTTTTCTATATCTTATTGCAGTAGTATACCTTGTTTACTGTCATTAATCACCCTACCAACCTTTGTATGTTCTGCAAGCTTTTTCTCCAGATGAAAAAGTTTGCAGAGTCTAAAGGAAATTGATCCCCTGATTTGTAAGAATTTATTTTTATTAAGTTCTTCCAATGAAGACCTTCATTGGAAGAATTTATTTTGAAAAATTTCATTTTTGTTTAAAAAATTTAAGTAACTTTAATGAATGACCAATTTAAAATATCATACAATATGTATGCTGTAATACAATAAGTATACAATATGTATGCTGTCATACAATAAGTATGCTGTCTTAAAAATCAGTCTTATTTATTTCAAAATATTTTAATCAGCATGTAAATATGCATATTTTAATCATCATACATTCTGTTTCCATAGAAATGTTTGACACTCAGCGTTTTTCTCATAGACCATTTTGCTTTCTTTCTTAAAAAACTCTGAGTAGAATCTCTCATCAGTAGCCTTGGTTGATATGTCTTCATAAAAGTGTTTCCCCTTGCTCACCACTTATAACTCTCAAATTTTGAGGAGAAAAAAACTGAGATGGGAATGAACAAAATGAATTTTCAAAGACATTTGACTACGATACCTTTTTATAACCTTGCAGTAAAGTTGACACCAGAGGTTCATCCTTATATTCTTTCCTTCTTCCAAGGAGACCATGCCCAACTGTTTTAAATGATCACCAAGCAAGTTCAGTATCCTGCAACTTTGTTTAAGATATATAATTTTTGACGAGTTTCTTTAATTGATGTCCAGTGAAAATTGCTTCTGTTGGTGTTGCATCTGTTAAATTGGGAAACGCTTCCTTTAGGTAGCAGACTCGACCTCCTTCTTTATCCATTTATCTAGAGCCTTAACAAAATTCTTCATTAATACGAAATTTATATGCAAAGGTTTTTTGGTTCAACCAGTGGAATACATTTTACGTTGTCCCTGCTAAAACTGCTTCCTCTTTTTTTTTTTTTTTTTTTTTCATTCCTGTCAATATAGTGTTTTTCTGTTGCACAACTCTCCCACAAGCAGAAAGCAGTTTATTTTATGTGAAACTTCCCTGTAGATCAGTGAATAATATAATTACCTTAGGATGACCACAAACATTCCAAGCACAGTCATGGTGCTTTATTGCACTCAGGATCTTTGACGTACTTTTATATGTTTCTTTCCAGCCAACAGCATAAATTAGAGTAACTGATGAGAATGCATTTCCATTATGCGGAAAAACTATTTTTAAACTTAATTTTGAGGCATCAATGAATATATGCCATCATTAGGACTGTGCGTAATGTCCAGTTCCTTCAGAAGATTCTAATATCTTTACGATGTTAAGGATATTATCCACTAATATCTTTAAGAAAACACTTACCATTTTCCATAATGAAATATTTTGAAAACACTTTGTGATGCTTTCGATATACTGTAATTTTAGTTCCTGCTTCAAGTAACTTCTACTGTTGTAACATAGAACCAAGTAGTTCCTGCTTTTTAGAAAAGTTTAAATCACAAACTAAATTATTAAATTCTTATTGACTAAATAAGTGCATTGAATTATAATTTTCCTGTTTGGTTGGTAGTTCAACTCTGTTGACATGGATGGTTCAACAAAGTCTGCAATACAAGAATCCTTGCTATATTTGTAATGTTTAAACATTTTAAAAATGCTAAACAAAACAAAGAAGAAACAAACAATATGCATCAGATATGCAGAGAAACTGTACACTTACTCACACTATAACTCTTTTTTGCATTGCTGAAAGAGAGAGGTGGGAGGTAGAGAGACATGGTAAATATTCATGGTCCCCATTATTACAGCCATCTATGGGCATGTACAAAAATTATTATTTGCAGGTAATACAACAGATCGGTGTCATGTCTACTTCCCTAAATCATTGTAAGATATTTGTATTATGGGTAAACAGAGAAACCTGTATATGTAGAAATTGTACAATTTCTATATAGATTTGGTATTTGTATCAAATCAAAATTGTCAGCATATCTTTGAATAGAAGTCAAATAATAATAGAACCATCATAATTTCCCTTGTGAAAATGCCTTTGCTTTACTTTTGTCATGCTCAGGCTGCTTTTGATAAGAAGCATGACCCCCATCACCCATGCTATCTGCCCTTTTCTTCCTAAATACATTATACATACTGTACTGAAACTCATCATCCCCTATCTCAGGGTGGCACCACGTTTCAGTGTGCCTTATTATGTCAGTGTTACTTGTCCTAACCGGCATTTCAAATTCACTCATTTTATTGATGACACTTCTGACATTACTGTATAAACAATTAAGATTAGTGTTCTTGTATAGTTAACTACCCTGACTCACCCCTTAAAGTTATTTAAGCTTGCTTCCCTAGCAGATTTCTACCCTCAGAACATCTTGCTGATATGTTCTGTTGCAGTAATAACAAACAAGAACTCTTGAGGTATTTTCCCTGTATCACATACTATCAATCTCAGATTTGCTTTCCTGTCACTTTTGTCACATCAGACCAACTCAGTAATATTTTGGCTGTTCTCATCTATAGCATATACTCTTCTTAAATTGCTATGCTTTGTAATTAAAAATATAACACCTTCTCACCATCTTTCATGCCTGTCTTTCTTGTACATGTTATATTTACAATAATCAAGTCTTCAGCATTCACAATATTCATTTTAAATTTAATGAGATGAAAGGATTACTCTCTTTCTACCCTTTTAAAAAAATTGACAGAATGGCATCTCTGAACTGGTTTTTATTTTTTTCATTAGTTAATTTTTAATACAGTTATTTTCAATGTCGTAAAGGTACACAAAATATAAAATTTTTGTATTTATTAAATTTAAAAGTAACTAATCAAAACTGGTCCCAACTATGCTGTAGAATAATAATTTATTAATATACAATTTGAGCTCTAATTTTTGGACAAAAAATTGCATTCATTTTGAATGCAATTCTTTTGTCCATAAGTTATAATCATGGTGATAATAGTTCCTCACTTAAAATAATGGTATAAATATTTATGCATAATTTTCATTTAGCGGCCACACTTTGCTGCACAGGAACATACTTATTAAAACATTCTCACCTTTTTTGAGGAATGTTTATTGAAAAATCTAAAAGTAATTTAATTTGTGAGAAAATATATGCAAATTTTGTATTCAAAAACACTGAACTTGTTTATACTTTCATTTTTATTCACCCTCTAATAATTACTATTAATTTGTTTTATTTATTTATTTTATTTTACTTTTACAGTTGCTAGTATGTGTAAGGCCAATGAATTCCAATGCCTAAACTTTGTGTGCATAGTTCAGAGTTTCTACTGTGATGGAGATAATGATTGTGGTGATGGCTCAGATGAACCACCTACTTGTGGTAATAACACTTTCCTTTTTTACCAGTTGCTGCTTTACAGTCATTTGCAAAAATATATCATTGTAGTGATGAAGTACACTATGGTTGACCAGTTAATGGTCAATTAAATAAACAATTTTATTTAATTTAATAAGTACTTATATAGGGTAGTTATAATTAAAGTGCATTATTTTTACCACCTTTAACTTTCAAGCCACAAATTTCCCAGAGATAAAATTTGAAACAGAATGACAAAGTGTCTAGACAACATAAAATAAAATAATAATAATAAAAAAATAATATATATATATATATATATATATTTAAAAAAGTTATACCAGAGTGTTTGTTGATGCCTACAGACATACTGCCATTTATTTGATCAATTTTCAGTACCGTATGGGGAAACTACACATTGCAAAGATAAAATTGCACCATGTGATAGCCATTGTATGCAGATGTAGTAGTAGTAGTGGCATGTGATGCAAGAAAGCAAATGTATGAGCTTATGCAGCATCAGCAAGCTATCTGGAGGCTGAATATTTCCGTGATAAGCTTCTTTTTTAGATATCTTCCACAACCAGAAGTTGCAAAGATTAAGGTTTGGAGAGATGGGTGACCAAGCATTGGTAGAATGCTAGGAAATGATTTAGTCATAGTCAAATATGGACTGAGGCAACAGTTTTACCAGTTGAACTCCATATATCCTAAAAGCAATTGTTTAAACATTTTCTCTCTCAGGACAGAAATTGTGGTATGGAATTATTATTCTTATTATTATTAGCCATATGGTGCAAGAAAGCCTGAGGGTTATGCTGCACCATCCAAAAAAAATTCCCAAGTTACCCTGAGAGAGAAGGGAATCACCAAGAAAGAGAATGATGATGATATCCATCTGAGGACCCTGGATGTGCCAAGCCCATACCCACCAGATGTGAGCCCCTGGGGTTAAATGAATATTACCATACATTTATCGTACACAGTAACATTCATCCTCAACAGTAAACTTATATTCAGAACCACATTCACAGACATCTTCAGAGGCGCATAGTTAAGTCAAGTTTGCTGTGACCTCATACCAAACAGTTGTATGCTGGCATTGGAGAGGAAATTTCTTGATAAGGTGTGTAGGCAGCATTTCCCTCATGTTATTACACCAATTATGAGTGTAATAACATTCCCATTTAGGTAGCATGTCTCATCAGCCCATAAGATGTTCTGAGGACATGTGACATCTACCTCCATCCAAGGATTGTTAAGAATCAATGGCATTAACTGATTCACTGGATCTTGTGAGAAAATCATTGTAGGAGAGATCAAAGCTCTTTGCAGACTGTTGCTACAACATTGCTCTGATACCAGTGGACAAGAGTGCATTTCATGTAGCACCACCATAAGCCATAGCAGCAGTGTTTTTTTGTCAACAACAGTTATGGCAACTGAGTGGCATCCTCTGCTAAATGCTATAATGGAGCACCTGTTCCTTTGAATTTCTTTATTTTGAGCAATCCATTTTGGTGAAGAAGCCCTCTTAAATTTGTTAAAAAAAAAAAAAAAGTCCTTAAGCACAGCCATAGCTGTACTGTTGTTTTGATAAAAGAACAGCTTTTCCAACAGAATAGTCTTATGTGCAGTGCTATCCTGAGTTTTACTTGCTACTGTGGTCACATCTTCTTTTATTGATTCTAAGATTGTGCTTAACTAGTCATCTCAGAAGATTTGCTTTGCATACTTATGAATATATGCAGAACCAAGCAGTCCTGTTATCACTTTTTGACACTTTTTTGTGTATATGAGGTGTGATAATAAAGTTCCCAAGCTGGTGCTGTTGTAGTCATGTTCAGTGAGTTTGGAAATAGATGGAAGCGTATGATGGAAATGTATGAAATGTTAAAAGCTGTTTATGATGATGAAACATTAAGTTGTACCAGTGTGTTTGAATGGTACAACTTAAAGCAGTTCAAACATGTGAGGATGTTCGTGATGACCCAAGAAGTGAGCATCTGTCAACCTCTCAAAGTGAAGACAGAGTTGGAGAAATTGTGGCAAGCGATCATTGTTTTACCCTCACAATGATGCCTGATGAGTTGGATATGAATAAGGAAATAATTTGTCAAATACTGCTTGAAAATTTAGCCTCACAAATTAGCAGAAGCAATGAAAAGTGTTATCATGTGAAGTCCTCATCTAGACTTGTCAAGACAATCCTAATTTCCTCAAATGCATTGTCACCTGGAGATGAATGTTGGGACTTTCAGTGCGACTCAGAGACAAAGTGTCAGAGCATGCAGTGGACTTCAAAATCATCACCAAAGCACAAAAGTTTTGTTTACAGAAGTCCAGGATCACGACAATTCTGATCCTGTTTTTCATCAAATGATGTGATTCGTGAGGAATTTGTACCTGAAGGGAAGAGTCAATCCTGCATTCTATATACAGGTGCTTTGAAGACTATTGAAGGGTATTTCCCAGTTGAGGCCACAATTATGAGAGAAAGGCAGCTGGTTGCAAAACAGAGAAAGGCAGGTTCTTGTTGCAAAACAATGCCCCTGCCCATTCCACACTTATTGTGAAGACATTTCAGATGAAACATTGCACTGTACAGATAAACCATCAACACTACTCTCTCTCTTGATTTAGAAGCAACACACTCTTTCTCGGTGCCTCCGTAGCCAGGTGGGAAGGAAGAGCAGTGCGTAGCACATGCTTCTTGATTAGACCGGGGTTCGAGCCCGTCACCACCAAATACGGAAGATGCGGAAAGGTCAGGGAATGACCACCGCATATCCCGGAGCAATATGGCCTTAGTTGCTAATGCTCCTAAAAACCAAATAACAAACACTCTTTCTCAAGGTGAAACTATTCTTAAAGGAAAGAGCTTTCAGGATATTGCAGACATAAATAAAAACACCTGCCAAACTGAACATCATCTCTTTGGACCCCTTTGCTGACTCTTTTTAGAAACATTTAGAGTTGTGTAATAAATACATTCAATCAGGGGGTAATAAAAATAAAACCATGTTTGAGATCCTTCACTTTGTGTTCTTTTTATTGCACCAGTCTGGGAACTTTATTGCCATACCTCGAATCGGGAAAACTGCTAGCTTGGAGTGGGGGGGTATACAGAGCGTAATAGATTAACAATAGCTGCAAGCAGAGGTGAAAGAGATTCTCGCACTGCTTCTATTGGAATGTACAGTAGCCTGTAATAACACAAGTTGCCAGAAATTTCAAGTCATCATTGAAATAATAAAAACATGGACTATGTTAGGGTAACTAAGAGTAAGAACAAGTGCAAGTGTATTTGCATGTACACCAATGCTAGGAGCATAGTAAATAAATTTGATGAATCTAAAGTGCCAGTCAAGTCATCAAATGCAGAAAACGTTAGCATACGCTGAACAACAAATTTTGGGTCATATCTTGTTACACACATGAAAGTAAGTTTACTTTATAGATTTTGGGGTGCTAAACACAAAAATAGTGCTTAAAATAGCAGATTGGCTTTTGTTTTTGAAAAAAAAAAATAGTTTTTTATATTTATACAAAGTATGTATTTTTTATTTATATGGCAATAAGATGTAGCTACGAACATACCTGTATCAAACACTGGACCTTTTCACCTTTTGCTTTATTCAACTTTGGGAGCATCCCTTTTCACCATCCAACAAAAATTGACTAACATGGTGGCACTCCATTTGCTTTTGTATCTTTGTTTCTTCATTGCAATGTCTTGATGGAAGCGCTCATCACCTTTGCCGCTGGTGGCGCCACAGTTTGGCGGAAAAAAATCCAGGTGGGAGTGCAAGAAATGCATCTTCAATGACATGTTGCACCCTAGGTTTTTGTAAGAAGTAGAGTGTTAGTTATCAGAGTCTCCCCCCACTTCTGTCTTTACGCTAACGAAAGCCCCACACAACAAAAATTAATGTGCCAAAAATCCTTTGAGCCCAAATTCGGCATAACAACCTTAGCGATCATACCCCCATGCCAACGCATATGTGTATGTATACATGTGTATATATATGTGTGTCATCGTCACTAACCTAATGGATTTTTTTTTTTTTTTTTTAAATCCTAGCCGCTGAAATCTCAGGAAAGTAAGCGGCAGAACCTGCCAGAGTAGTAAAACTGAGTCTACTGGGTTCTTGGTCTGCCTCCACGAGGTGTAAGTGGGGCAACGTTCGGCCTCAGCAGGGGTCTAGCGGCTAAATGACCAGATGAACAACGGTACACAACACTACACATGAACAAGTCCCTCACACTTTTAAATCTCTGGCATTTCCCAGTGAACTGATTCACCCACAATGAAAGCAACGCGGAGATGGGGGAAACCCCTGGTGCCGTATGACAATAACACACTTTACACTTATCAGATGGCCATGGTGGGTTCCCCCATTTCTGCATTGTGTTCTCTGTGTATCACAGTACTCCATGACAGCCAGAGGTTTCAAAAAGTGTAAAATGTATGTTAGTGTTGCATAGTGTCTTGTTATGTTGTTTCTCTGACCATTTAGCTTTGGGCTCCTAGTGGGAACCCCCCCATTACCCACCTCACCCTATGCTACGTGGAGGCAGGTCAGGCACAGAGGGACCACCTAGTTTCTGAAGATTTCAGTGTGAATATGTAAAAAAAATGCAACAAGTTAGAGTAAGGGGGTGAGAGACTAAAGGAGGGGGTGAGAGGTAGAAATATGGGGATAGGGAAGGTTACCCAAAAAAAGGTCAGTGGGGACAAGCCCCACCACATGAAAGAGGAGAAGAAATAGATACCAAGTCAGATGTCATGGTATAGATAGCCAAATGGCAAATATGCAGCAAGCTGCTGGTACAGCCACTGTAGGTATGCAGTAAGTCCTGTTTGGTAGAGTCAAAGCCAGTATTGTTGCTCTTGGAACAAGGTCCCGTCCGTGTTAGGTTGTTACTCATAGATTTGATAGTTTCGATTGTCCATGTTAGTGTTTTTTCAGTCCAGTCATTATCAGTCCAAGTTTGAGTGTCCATTTCTGGGAGGTTAAGCCGACTGTCATTATCTGGGGTCATTATGTCTGTTGGGCTTTGTCGTCAATGCCTTATCACTATTTGGGTTCTTCTACAGGCAGAAAGTTCTATGGCAAATCTTGTGATCTTGTAATCGTTGCTTGAATCCAGGAAGTGGAACTCCTGGCCTTGCAGCAAGTATGTCAATCGGGGCGTCTCCGTAGCCAGGTGGGAAGGAGCAGCAGTGCATAGTACACGCTTCTTGATTAGACCGGGGTTCGAACCCATCACCACCAAATACGGAGGATGCAGAAAGGTCAGGGAATGACCACCGCATATCCCAGAGCAATATGGCCTTAGTTGCTAATGCTCCTAAAAACCAAACAACAACAGCAAGTATGTCAATCCTGTTATAAAATTTCCAATCAGGTCCTCATAGATTTTTTTTTTTTTTTTTTTAGGAGCATTAGCAACTAAGGCCATATTGCTCGGGGATATGCGGCGGTCATTCCCTGACCTTTCCACATCCTCCGTATTTGGTGGTGATGGGCTCGAACCCCGGTCTAATCAAGAAGCGTGTGCTATGCACTGCTGCTCCTTCCCACCTGGCTACGGAGGCGCCTCCTCATAGATGGGGCATTGATATTTAAGGTGTGTCCAATTTTCTCGCTCGCCATATGCACAGTTAGGGTAGAACCAAAGGGGTGGCTTATGAAAACTCGGTCTATATAGGGAATGAATTACTGTGACTTCTCCTTTGAATTAGGCTGCCCGCCTGTTCTGCCATTCTTGTTTTAGGTGGGTCAGGGGTGGGGTTTTTCCATCTTTTTGGCATTTGCTGATTTAATTGTGAATCCTGAAAAAGTGACAGATAGTACAGCAGACTGTATCTGACCACTACAAAATCCAGTGGGAAGGCTCCCGCAAACACCTGAAGTGCCTCTGTGCTGATTGTGTTTCAAGCACGAGTTGCAAGTAGCGTGGATCTTTGTATTGAATCCAATATTCCTTTATTGGTAGCTATTATTGCCCTGTGGTACCAAATTGGTGCAGCATATGTGATCGCTGGGAGAAAAGTGGTCTTATAGTAAAGGGTATGCTTATTCAGTCCCCAATTCCATCTCAAGACACACGCAACCAGAGCAGAATAGTTCCTGATTTTTATCTTGAGTTCACTGAGTTGCAGTTGAAATGTAAATTTATTGTCAAAAATGATTCCAAGATATTTCATTTGGGGAAAATTTGATTGTGGTGCCATTTATCCTTATCTGTAGTGGCCGTCTGATGTCCAGGGTTCCTTTAAGCAGACTTGATGCCGTTTTGGTGGGCGAGATCTGCAGGAAGTTAAATGCAGCCCACCCCTGCAGGATTTCAAGAGCACGATTAGCATGGGTTTCCAGTTGCGCTCTGTTGTCTGCAGTCACTCTGAGAATTATATTGTCTGCAAATGCCTGGGACTTTACTTCCCCAACATTGGTGTTTAGTAAGTTATCAAAGACAATATTCCAAAGTAGAGGTCTGAGAATGGACCCCCGAGTGGATGTTCCTCTGTGGATGTTCCTATTGATCTGTTGGTATGGTGCTTCAACTTCTATTTTGTAGTGTGAAGATAA
Organism: Mastigoproctus giganteus; assembly: GCF_048544385.1. Lineage (NCBI taxonomy): Eukaryota > Metazoa > Arthropoda > Arachnida > Uropygi > Thelyphonidae > Mastigoproctus > Mastigoproctus giganteus. The sequence goes on along the minus strand of NC_143587.1, from coordinate 40,791,621 downwards.
GTTTTGATGTTATTGTAGAGATTACTTGGAATCATTGCCTTTCTGAGTCTGACTAGGATGCTCAGCCACCAAAGGGTGTCAAACGCCCCGGCAACGTCCACTGCAATAGCAAAGAAGTGTTTACTTTGACATTCATTCACAGAGGTGAGGACATTTCTCAAAATGTCGACAGTTGAGTGTCCTGACTTAAAACTCGGTACCCTTGAGAATATTGGAATATTGGACTTGTTTTCTACATCAGCATGTTCGGGAGGCAACTAGAGGGAGGAATACTCTTGATTTGATTATCAGCAGTGATTCTTCATGCATTAAGAATCTGCAGATAAATGAACCACTAGGCAGTGATCACAGTGTGCTGAAGTGGGATTTACTCAAAGAGGTAACTACCATTAGGGGTAAAGGGAAGTGTTATTGCTTTCGTAAAGGCGACTACGATGGACTGAGACAGTATTTAAATTCTATACAGTGGGACCAACTGATGATGTTACCAACAGCAAATGCAAAATGGGAAGCATTCAAAGAACTTATCTTGGAAGCTACTAGGCTTTACATACCAACTAAGAAATATTGTTCAAGGTTTAGGCCTAAATGGATGTCAGATGAACTGATGAGGCATATGGCAGAGAAGAAACATGCATGGGATACATACAAATTAACACATGACACAGAAGCCTATGATAGATACAAGTTGATCGGTAACCAAGTTACAAAGGAGGTTAGGCAGGCGAAGGCAGATTACGAGAAATCTTTGGCAAGGGATGCAAAGAAAAACAGCAAAGAGTTCTTTACTTATGTAAACTCTAGAAGGAAGGGGATGAATCAGATTGGTCCACTTGATATCGATGGTTCAACTGTTGATGATCCTGCTCAGGTAGCTAACAAACTAAATGAATATTTTGCATCGACATTCACACATGAGGAGTTATTTAGCGAAGGGAAAGCCAGAGGTGTATTCAACTCTAGCAGTAAGCTAGAGAATCTTGTAATAACTGAGAGTAAAGTGGAGGAGAAATTGTTGAAGATAAACACAAGAAAGGCACCCGGGGTGGATGGGATCTATCCAGTTATATTAAAGGAGGCAGCAGAGGAAGTAAGCAAACCCTTAGCCATAATTATGAGAGCTTCCTTGGACTCAGGGGAGGTACCCACAGACTGGAGATGTTCAAATGTGACCCCAATTCACAAAGGAGGATCAAAGGCTGACACAATATATTATAGAACTGTGAGTTTAACTTCTGTTCCATGAAAATTAATGGATGCACTAGTTAAAGAAGCAGTGCAGGATCATTTAGACAAGACTTCAGTTATAGCTCGGACACAGCATGGTTTTGTTAAGGGGAAGTCTTGCCTGACCAATTTGATTGGATACTATGATGCAGTCACAAAGGAACTGGATGCAGGGAATAACTTTGATATTATATACTTGGATCTTAGAAAGGCTTTTGATACTGTTGCACATGGAAGACTGCTGCACAAATTGGAGCAGTGTGACATTGGAGGCAAATTGCTGCTGTGGATAAAGGGGTGGCTGAGGAGGAGAAGACAGAGAGTGGTAATCAATGGACACTGCTCAACGTGGACTAATGTTATTAGTGGAGTCCCTCAGGGCTCAGTGTTGGGTCCATTATTGTTTTCTGCATTCATAAATGATATTGATGATGGTATATCAAGCTTAATGTTGAAGTTTGCAGATGATAAAAAGGTAGGCAGAGTTGTCAAGGACACTACTGACACTATGCTGCTGCAACAGGATCTGGAAAGGTTGAGCAGATGGGCTGAGAGGTGGCAAATGAAGTTTAACATTGACAAATGTAAAGTACTACACATGGGAAACAGCAACCCCAGAGCAACGTATCAACTCTGTGGTACTACACTGACAGTGGTAGAGAATGATAGGGACCTGGGGATGGTTGTGCAGGCAGATATGAAGTTCTCTGAGCAGTGCAGACGGGCTGCAAGAGTAGCTCATGGTGTATTGTCAATGATATATAGGAATTTTTCTAGCAGGGATAAGGAGGTGATTATTCCCTTGTATAAGGCAATGGTCAGGCCACACCTAGAGTACTGTATACAGGTCTGGAGGCCTCATTTCAAGAAGGATGTAGAGCTGCTGGAACGAGTACAGAGAAGGGCAACAAGATTAGTGAATGGAACAAAGGGGTGCTCTTACGAAGAAAGGCTTAAGTTTTGCAAATTACAGTGTCTGGAGACTAGGCACCAGCGAGGTGATCTGATAGAGGTGTATAAAGCCTTGAATGGTTTGAGCATGCTCAATGCTGATGAGATTCTTCCTCTCGCTCAGAATAATCACCTGAGAGGGCATAAATTCAAATTGAGGAAAGACAGATGTAGGATAGAGGTGCGGAAATTTGCCTTTAGCCAGCGGGTGGTTGGTTGGTTGATGGAACAGACTTCCATCCCTTGTTGTGGAAGTTGATAGCCTAAATAAGTTTAAGGCTCAGCTGGACAGGTATTTTGAATGAACAGAGGGGTGAAGTGGAAGTGGTTTTTTTTTTTTTTTTGGCTGATGCTGCATAAGCTTGCTTTCTTGCATCAAATGCCTCTACTAATGCTAAAACTGTTATACTCCACATGAAATTAATCTGTTACTTGAATTTATTGAATATTAACATTCAGTTTACTAAACCAGTGTTTTTGCAGTTTGGGTTTTATCAGTTTAAAAAAAATGCTACTCTGAGTATAACTTCTAATTGAAATAGAGAAATGGTGTATTCATGTAGGTATGCATAAAATGAGAAAGTAGCTTTGCTACATGAAAAGTTTAATAAAAAATAAGTTACAGATCATACCTGTACAATTCCTCCCTTGGGGTCTTGTTCAGCAGTAAGATTAGAAAATGTTGAAATAAAATTACTGGACAGAATGAACACTTATTATTATTAAGTGCTAAGATTTCTTGAAAGAAATCTTAAGAATGCTTTAAAAAAAACACACACACACAGAATAGAAATGTTTGCTATATTTCTGGGTTGTGTTTTAAATGTTCTTTGTGTGCCTAACTGTAGCTGATTGTCATGAGGTAATACATATTACCTTTTGAGAGTCAACCTCATATTTCACGACCATAAATAGATGAGGCTTTATTATATTCCAAAATAGTTTGGAGGGAATGGATGTGTGAATTGTGTTTTTTTTTTTTTCCCTTTTGGCTGATTCTACCTAAGCTTGCTTTCTTGCATCACATGCCTCTACTACTACTACTTTCTGTTCATTTTCATTTGACTTGTCTTTTTAATATGAAATGTGTAAATTTTCTGTTCTTTGTTTAACAGATCATCATCAGTGCCAAGAAGACCAGTTTACGTGTGCAAACAAGAGATGTGTGCCAAAAATGTGGTTGTGCAATGGTATTGATGACTGTGGAGACAATACAGATGAAGATAACACAGTATGTGGTAAGTAATTTAGTTATAAATCCTTTTGGCTCTCCATTTCATGTCTAATTAATTTGATCACATGAAAAATAATTAATTGGTTATGTTGTCATATCCTGCACTGCAGAATACTTCAAATGAAATAATTATACATTTGCAAATAATTTGGTATTTAATGTATTAAAAAAAGTTTAATAATTTTTTTAATTTAAATAATGATTAACTAATGTCTTGTATTGAATTATTGCTAAATTAGTATTTCTGCTTAAATCCCTTTTTTTATTTTGAAATACAAAAAAAAAAAATAATAATAATAATAATAAATCCCCTCAAAAATGAGAAGATTAATCCCCACCATCAATGGGGCTTAGTCCATCATTCTGTTCATAAAAATATCACCATTATTAATTAAAAAGGAGGGGATTAAAACACTGATGAGTAATGATTTTTTCCTCCTTTAAAAAAACTTTGTTGATTCTTATAGACTTTAAAACTGATTTCAGAAATTTCCTTGAAATTTTTATACCATATATAGCTTTAAAAAATATACATTTGTGAAATTGGAATATATATAAATTAGTACATATATTTATATAAAGCCTTATTTGTTTTGTACAAATAAGGTACACATTTAGTACAAAAATGTGTCAGTGTTATGCTGTTAATATGATGCAGATATACTGACATATGTTTTATTTTAATATTAATAATATATCATTTAACAAAGGAAGTGTGAGAAAACAAAGCCCTTCATTCAGTTTTATGTGATCTGCAGACAGATTTTAAAATAACAAATATTGACATACATGTTCACTGCTAAGACCAGTCAACAAAAGCAAAGGGAATAAAGGGTATGGTGTTGAATTTGCAGATGATATGATAAAGGTCAGGAGGGGGTGGTCAATGATGCAAATCAAGCTAAGCACCTTCAGAATGATTTGACAAGTTTCAAAAGTGGTCAATGAAATGGCAGTTATATTTCAGTGTTATTTAATGAAAGGCAAAAATTAACAACCCAAGTACAGGTAGTTCCCGACTTTACGAGTTAATTTGTTCCTAGCGTTCGCTTGTAAAGCGTAAACTTATAAAGCAGGTATTTATTTCCCATAGACATAATGTTAAAACCAAGTGTTACGTTCTCAACAATGAAATTAGTTAACTGATTAGTTTATGTTTAAACAATGATTGATTTATCCAAATAAATAAAAACATAACCTGTAAAATCAAGCAAATTATAATTTAAAGAAATTTATTCATCATCATCGACTAAATGCACACTCGTTCACTCGTTCTTGGTTTGTAACACAAGGTGCTGTCTTCTTCAGAAATGCTTCAACAGGGGTTTGTTTCCAAGATAATTTCTTCTCTTTTCTTTATGAATTTCACGATACCATACATAAGCATTTTTTAATGGCACGCACAAATTGAAACTAACTAATACAATTCGCACTGAGTAACAAGTTTACAAAGAAGAAAAAAAGGAATGAAGAGAAGATTCTGAAAATTTATTTATGTTTTTATATGATTGAAGATTTCAGTGAAGAGGAACTCATTTCACCCTAACACCATAACGTAAAAACCCACAGAATTCCAGTTATCGGTATTATCACAAATGCAATAAGATTGAGGTTACTATCCGTTTATAATAGATTGCGCTAACAGAAAAGCCCAATAAACTGGAAAGTGATAATTTTTTTTATTATTTTACGGTAGTGACCTCCAGAAATGAGTTTTAGAAAAATGTCACAACAGCATTCAAAATTGATTCTTATAACGGAACATATGATAACAATGAAAGTGTAGTGCATTTTAATGATTTGAATTGGTAACTAATACAATTTCCATTATAAAAATTACCTTTTAGAGAGATAAATAGCTTAGTAATATAGTGAAAATTTCAACTTCCGAGGACTTGGAACGAATTAACAAAAAAAAAAAAAAAAACAATGTGTTATTGGGTTCACATTACGATATTTTCCCGACACAATGGTGCCTCTGGAACGGATTAATACCATAAAGCAGGGTGCACTGTGTTGTATAGCTATGCGCATGGCTTGAAATACGGTATTTATGAATGTTTAACATTCTTCTTCTTCTTTTTTTTTTTTTTTTTTTTTTTTGCAATTAATGTTCATATTTTCAATTTTGTTGATACTTGGGGGGGAAAAAAACCTCGTAAAGCGGAAACTGCATGTATAACTTATATGCTTGGGGAAGGGGAATGTAAAGATGAAGAGTGTAAATGAGAAGAGGGACTTGGATATTATGATACAAACAGACATGAAAATTACCATGCAGTACAAGCAGGTGACCAGTCAGGTGCATGGTGTTTTTCAATGATTGATTGTACCATTGCACCCTGTGCAACTTATTTTTCTAATATAAAAGGAGACTGCATTTAGCATGTATGGCTCAGAACTAGATGCTGTATCCAAAGAAAGAAAAATAAAAAAGAAAGAAACAAAAAGTAAACTTCTTGATCGATCCAAAGGTGTACAGTTCATCTTGTGAGAATAACAAACGAATATCATATGAGAAAAAGAGGCAAGTGAGAGAGAGAGACACACAACAAATATGTAGGTTACAGATCTTAGAAATTGTCATCTGTTTGATGATGGGTATGATCAGGATATGCTTATTGGGGTACTGGGGAGAGGGATGTAGTAAAATGAATGAGAGTAGAATGTTCAGGTTGAAATAGGGCATAACGAATAAGTGGCTAAGTGGCATAAATGGAAACTATCTGTTTTGGAACACTAATAGAATGAACCTCAGCATGTTTGCATTTGTTCAGAATGTTGTCTATGGCCTATTCTGCATTGGAATTAGAATATGCAGAAGCCATGTGTAAAACACCCTGCTACCAAGAAACATAATCTAGTAGAAATTGTGTTCGACTATACTGCTCTTCCCCTAGTATTAATTAATTTCCTCTTGACAAGTAGAGATATAAACTCTGATCAGTTTGGAAGCAGGTTTCATAAAGTTACATTTCCCCTGGCTGCTATGTTTGATTCATCACAGAGATATTTCATTTACACCTCTGTGACCAGTTTGAAAATCTGTGAGCATTTTGCTACACAATAGTGATGTATTACCCTCGTTTCCTGTTGGTTTTTCTGTGCATATAAATGAAAATTTTGAAAAAAGTTTTTTTTGGAGTAAGTGAAATACAACTGATCAAAGTGGGCTATTTGGGTGATCCGAAGATGCTGGCCATGTAATTAGGTTACATAAAATATACTTGTTTCCCGTTGCATCAGCATAGCAGAGCTAAAGCTGACATCTAAAAAAAAAATGGAGAGAGAGAGAGAGAGAGAGAATTAATCTTACACCTGGAATTAAAACTGTGATTAATGAGATACTTATCTTAATAAACACATGTCAAAATTGTAACTCATGAAATGGTTTTGCCCTAGATCGAGGTGAGGACTGTTTTCAGTCCTCACCTCGATCTAGATTCTTCAAGATCACTTCCTACTGAAAAAGCTCTGAGCTGGATATGTTGATGGACTATAGATGATCCAACTGATGAAAGAAAAAATACTTTTGCTGTGTATGTGTGTCTCTGAAAGAAACGGCATTCTGAACATCCTTGAAGGATATTGTGTACAACTTTCTGTAGCATATTACAACCCTCAGATGCAGTATGAGTTTGAAGCTTCATTTTCTACATAGTCGTATTGAGCTTCCCTCAGAATCTTGGTACAATTAGTGAAAGTTTTCCCAAGACGCTAAGTAGATGAAAAATGATACCACACTTAATGGAGTGAGGCAATGATAAAGCTGATTCTGTATTAAAAAAGGGTTTCTGTCACATCACTAAAACAGCACTCGGGGTACATTATCATGTGCTCTGATATACTTACAATGTGTACACTAGCACCTGCTGATCCCCCTGTATGGAATATATCTCCTTTTCTGATGCTTATTATAGTTTTTTTTTCTTAATAATTTTGTCAAAAAAAGTTTGGGGTGATAGAACCCAAACAGTAGTAGATTTGGGATGATTACCACCAAAAAAAATAGTAGAAAAAATTTTACTCTATATATATATATATATAGAAAATTATTTTAATGTTATGTGCAAATCTTTAATTTAACTTATGCTAATAATGAAAATACCGTGTACCCTGGGAGCGATGTATGTTGAATAAAGGGGGGAAGAACGGAAAAGAGTAACGTTATAAACAAAGTGCGAATTTTGAAAAATGCAAAATTTGAAAAGAACGATATAAACAAAGTGCGAATTTTGAAAAATGCAAAATTTGAAAAGAACGACCAAGGTAGAAATAGCAGATTTTTGAAAAGAACGACCAAAGTAGAAATAGCATTGCAGTATCTTTCATAATTTCTGTGTCTTCTTCAGAGGTCATCCACCTAAATTATGAAAAAGAACAGCAATACTCTTACTTCTGTTTCTGACATGTTCTGTATGTCAAAAAACACGTGTACGCGGACACGTTGTAAAAAATAATTTAGAATATAAATTTTGAATAAATAAAATACAAGTTAAGCAAAAATATTATGCCAAAGTATAACATACAGAACATGGACCTACACCTACACTTACATTTCGTATACACTTACATTTTTTATATTTCTACTCGATTTTCACTTGCAATATATTCACCTTCCTATCCCGATATTGAAAATACAGTTTACTTCTGGTTGCGCATACACTTTATTTATTTTGTTGTCCTTTTAATTATTATTGTAACTTAAAAATTTTAATTTTAATGTAATTTTTATGCAACTCATATGAATGGAATCAGATAACTTTGACAAAATACTACATGGGCAGAGTAGGATAAACTTGACCCCGGGTACACATGCTCTGTACTGTACTCCGAAACACGGATGTAACTCTGAACATACACATTTAACACACACAAGTCAGAGCACATCAGCATGTAATGCTTCTAACTTAGATAAATATGGGATCCATATACTTAAATTTAACACCTGCAAGAATAAACTCTGTTTAACCTGTCCCTGCATACACCCGCAACATATTACAAATGATGCATCAAAACCTACTTTTTGTAAAACTAGTAATGTTATATACCTCATAACCTGCAAAACATGTAATATAAAATACGTCGGACAAACCAGCAATAAGCTACACGTAAGAATTAATCAACATAGATCTGACATCAATAACTACTTAAAAAGAAATATTAACAATATAGAACATGAAATAGAATATATGCATTTTCAATCTCACAACTTCAACAATATATACATATCCATATTAGCACAGATTAATAACGCTAATATCAGAACTAAACAAGAAGAAATTTTTATGTTAAAATTAAAAACATTATACCCATATGGTCTAAATAATAAATTCAACCATAAAATTATTACCAATAACTTAGCAGATTGTTGTATATATGACAAATTTAATATAATAAAGTTCCATAGGAACCCTCGCAAACGTACTCATAAATCTAAAAATACTAGCAACAAACACAGTAATATTTTAGGTGATTTCGAAGTCACACTTAAAAACTGGGATAAGAACATTATAAGTGTAAATGATATACATAATTTACTTTTCAGTACTAAGCACAGTATACTGAAAGCATTGCACAAATTCATACGCACTTTCAAATTCGAATCCAAACATCTCTTTCATATAATAAATGATATTTGTAAATTTAATCTTAAAAACATAAGCTCTACAACACATGATAAAGATTCAATTATTATTTTGAACTTCAACAACCATATCATGGATAACATAAATATCAATAAAATTGTAAATCAGCATAATCATCTACTTCCAAATACTAGTCCCAGTCATATTAAAGTAAGATATAAGTATAATAAACCCTTTGGATTATTAGCTTGCAACTACAAATCTATAGCTACCAGTTTAACATCACATATAACAGACACCAATAACTGCGTTTGTCAACAAACCAACATGCAGCAATATATTGATCCAGACTATGGACACATCATTACAGGAAATCTAAACATAGTTGCGGACCCAATGCTAAGACATGTACTATCACAAGGATTCAAATTCAGGCCGCCCACCAAAATAAACATAACCAACTTCAATAAGCAGCTATATCAAGACCTGTTAAACTACTGCTTCCATCTAGCCTACAAAAATAACACGCCTATAGAAGCATACCATATGTGGATTAGCCATACATTCACCCTATTCAAACATAAATATGCATTACAGAGTTCAAATTTATATTATCAGGGCACATACTACAACTTGACTACATTAAAACAAAAACTGCTAGATTTTCACAAAAACTTCGTAATCACACCAGTAGATAAAGCAGCCAATAATTTTGCATTCATTTGCAAATATTTTTATACATATACTTTAACTAATGAACTTAACTCAAGCAATACCTACAAACCTATTTCCAGTACATGTAATATCATTACAAAAAAACTAATGGCCTTCAACAAAAAACTAAAGCTCAACTTAAGTAATTACAGCTTACCTTACATCTACTTCATTCCTAAATTTCATAAAAAACCAATAGGCTTCAGATTCATAACCTCATGCAAAAATAGTTATGTACACAAATCAGGAAAAACACTTGAACGACTACTGCAACCACTGATGAATATGTTACATAACAGCAAAATCATAGGCAACAACCAACCTGTATTAAAATTTTTGCAAAGTAATACAGTCAATAATATTCAAACCTTTGATTTCCATAGCCTATTTACCAGTATCAATCAAACCAATCTCAAATTGGTACTCAAAGATATCTATGATAAACATAAGAATTTTATTTCCTGCAACACCTATTACTGGAACAACATACTTAATTTATGTATTTCCAATAATTTCATATATGATGGCGATACAGTATATCAACAAACCAATGGAACACCTATGGGCAGCCCAGCCTCATGTATAATAGCCAACCTATATCTATACTGGTCAGAAACCTCATTTCCACAGGAACTAAGATATATAGATGACCTCATAGTAATTAACTGCCCGAATTTCATACAGGATTATGTACATCTATACCCTAGCGAACTTGTACTAGAAAGAACTAACAATTCTGACACAGCAGCCCAATTTTTGGATCTAGACATCAATATAAAAAATGGTATAGCCTCCATCAATTTGTACAACAAACGTGAAGCTTTCAACTTTAGCATAGTAAACTATACACAATGGAATTCCAATATTTCCAAACAGGTACATGCTGATGTTATCTTAGCACAATGCATCAGAATAGCAACGATATGCAGCGACAAAACAACAGTTATTGATAACATCAGAACATTGTACAGTAAACTGACCAGAAATCTTTTTCCTATTAAATACCTGCGTCATCATATCAGTAAAGCCCTTAACATATTAAGGCACAAAAACTTAATAGATATCAATATAAACAGCATTATTAGTTTATAACTAATAATTACTCCCATACGCATCAAGTTTGTAAATAGTGTAAAAACAATACACTAGGCCTCTTTGGTGTCTTACGGTCTGGAAAACTTGTACCCACCGATTGGTCTAACATAGTGTATTACCTTGTAATTAATTTTAATTATATCTTAATTAATTTTGATTATATTTTGATTATATCTTGATTTATTTATCTATTTATTTGTTAATTGTAACTTATATATATATCTTACACTTTAACACAACTGACTTAAGTACATGATGCACCTACTCTCGGACAGTCGTTCAGGGTCCTAACTATAGGAACGGGTTTGCAACCCCGAACTACCCTAGCACAACTTCATATCCCTAATTTCATCATCTTTTTGCTTTACTAAATTCTACATTTTATGCTCTGTGAGCGATTAGTGTAACGAAAGCAATATCAGAGTACTATTTTTCTTACTATACCCAATCATAATTTTTCGCCTTAACAAAGTTTAGCTACTCTACTGCTACTTTGTAAGCAATTATATTTCTTTGCTATCCCGGAGGTTTGAGTATCATGTACTTAACTTGAACCTAGCGTAGCTCCACCGCTTACGTAAATTTACAAAATATACATACACCAAAATTCGTCTAACGCTAGGTGCCGCTAGCGTTTCTTCACATATATACACGGTTTAGCCTCCGGCTCTTTCTTTTTTGTCGACCGGTCACGTAGCGGTAAGTTATTGGCATTCTTGTCATTCGGACACTCGCTTCCTTTGTTTTCTCTTTTTGGCGGGCTACTTACTTCTGTAAGGTCTTCCATGTTCTGTATGTTATACTTTGGCATAATATTTTTGCTTAACTTGTATTTTATTTATTCAAAATTTATATTCTAAATTATTTTTTACAACGTGTCCGCGTACACGTGTTTTTTGACATACAGAACATGTCAGAAACAGAAGTAAGAGTATTGCTGTTCTTTTTCATAATTTAGGTGGATGACCTCTGAAGAAGACACAGAAATTATGAAAGATACTGCAATGCTATTTCTACTTTGGTCGTTCTTTTCAAAAATCTGCTATTTCTACCTTGGTCGTTCTTTTCAAATTTTGCATTTTTCAAAATTCGCACTTTGTTTATATCGTTCTTTTCAAATTTTGCATTTTTCAAAATGCGCACTTTGTTTATAACGTTACTCTTTTCCGTTCTTCCCCCCTTTATTCAACATACATCGCTCCCAGGGTACACGGTATTTTCATTATTAGCATAAGTTAAATTAAAGATTTGCACATAACATTAAAATAATTTTCTATATATACATTATGGTTGTAGGGTACCTTTGCTCTTGCAGTGTCCCTGATCCATAATTCATATTATTGATATTTCATTTTATCTCTATTCAAATTCAAATCCATTTTCTTTCTTTACTTAATTTTAATTTTTTATTCATAATTATATATATATATATATATATATATATATTAGTGTTATTTGTCTACCCGAATTACAAAATTCATTTACTAAGTGAAATTTTTAATTAATTATTTAAATATCACTGAATGAAACATTAATTTAGACAAATTACAAAATTTTGCAGTTCATAATACAACTATCCAAGCATGTCCTCAGGGTCAGTTTGAATGTGAAAACGGAGTATGTGTTAAACTTGACTTATTGTGTAATGGAGCAAATGATTGTGGAGACTTTTCAGATGAAACAAAATGTAGTAAGTATTTCTTATTTTTGTGCTAAAATTGGATTATCGATATTTGTCACTTTTGAAATTGATAACAGTGATATTACTTAAGGTATTGGAATGTACTAGTCAAGTGTAAATCACTCTGAAAAGATAAAATTAGCCTTAGTTTAGTCATACAAATACATATAAATTGCAAGTGTATGGTTGTTAAATTATTAAAATCTGTGAAATAGCTTTGCTAGTTTTGTGAAGATTTCTGTACATGAGGGAATATTTATTAATAAAATCTTTATTTTTACACCTGAAAGTGCCAAATCATTTGACCCAGGTTGTGTAAATTAGAATAAGGGAAATATCAGATGATGGTGTTTCAGTTTATCATGTTTGCTACCATTGATGTGTATGTGCATCATCAGTGATCTGCCATGATTCACATTAGCATTAGTTGAGGCATATGATGCAAGAAAGCAAGCTTATACAGAATCAGCCAAAAAAAAAAAAAAAAAAAAAAAAACCTTCCCATTCAGTCACTCCAAATGTTTGTCTCCTTCAGCCTTAAATTTATTTAAGCTATCAGCTTCCACAAAAACAGAGGGAAGTCTGTTCCTGCAATCAACTACCCGCTGGCTAAAGACAAACTTCCGCACATCTATTCAACAACTGTCTTTCCTCAATTTGAATCTATGCCCCCCTCGGGTTTTTAATCTGAGAAAGTGTAAGTATCTCGTCAACATTGAACCTGCTCAAACTGTTTAAGGCCTTGTAAAACTCAATTAGATCACCTCACGGGTGCCTAGTCTCCATATGCTGCAACTTGCAGAACTTAAGCCTTTTTTTATCAGAGCCAATATTCCTAAAATGAGGCATCCAGACCTGTATTCAGTACTCAAGGTGTGGCCTGACCATTGCCTTATACAAAGGGATAATCACCTCGTTGTCTCTGCTAGCAAAATTCCTATATATCTTTGGCAAAACTCCATGACCTCCTCTGACATCTCATCTGCACTGCTCAGAAAACTGCATATCCGACTGCACAGTTAACCCCAGGTCTTTTTCATTATCCACCTCCCTCAGTGTAGTACCACACAGTTGGTACTTTCATATGGAAATACTTCTAACCATATACAATACTTTGCATCTGTCAAAGTTAAACTTCAGTTGCCACTTCTCAGCCCATCTGCCTAACTTTTTTAGATCCTGTTGCTGTAGCACCCTCTCTTTCTGTCATTAAAAACAGTGCCAACCATCGGAAAACTTGGACATAAAGCCTGATATACCGTCATCAATATCATTGATAAATACACAAAACAACAATGGGCCCCAGCACCGATCCATGTAGATTCCGCTAATAACATTAGTCCACATAAAGCAGTGTCCATTTATTACCACTCTCTGCCGTCTCCCACTCAACCATCCCTTTATCCATTACAGTGACTTGCCCTTAATGCCATACCGCTCCAATTTGTAAAGCAGTTTCCATGTGCAACAATATCCAAAGCTTTCATGAAATGAAAGTACAGCAACTCTCGATTAACCGGGACACTTCAAGACTCCAAATAAAAAAAATAAATAAAAATAAAAATAATAAAAAAATTCAACCAGAAATCATAAAATTCAAGTAATAACTAGTTATAAACAGATATTTTGCAAGTCGTAAATAAGTGACAACAACCGGCATTATAAGTCATCATTGGAAGATTAATGTGCCTATTATCTCACAACCCTCGCTGTCTTCATACCCTGTGCTCAAAAAAAAAAAAAAAAAAACCGACCAAATGTTTAGTTTGTTTTAGTGCATTGCATCGATTGTTGTGTTCAGTCGCACTGCAAAAAGACAAATTTTGTTTCATTATTTATGTCAGGGATGTTGAAATTTTTTTTTATAGTAAATATATATATATATATGTTTTTTTTTTGTTTAGAAATCACAAAAATGATGGGTAAACGCAAAAGAGTTGCGCTTTCAGTTAAACAAAGACTTGAAATTATTCAAAAGTTTGAAAACGGTGCATCCGTTAAATCTCTAATGAACCATTATTATTATGTTGGTGACCAAACCATATGCATATATTTGTGCGTGCCATGCTCGTCGTTATTGACATTGTAAAAAAATAAAGGGAAGCATCGTATTGGACACGTGAGTAGTATGTGGTAAGTTTTTTATCTATTGCCATATTTTTTATGTAGGTTGCTGAACATTTTTCGATACAGCAAGTCTCTGACTTAAACAACTACGTAAATTTTCTTTTCACTCAATTTTTTTTTTTTTTTTAGGATTGTAAAATTTAAAACAAAAAAAATAAATAAATAATAATAAGCAATCAATAACGACGATCGTGGCACGCACAAATTTCACAAGTGAGATCGGAGTAACAAGCAAAAAAAATAGCAAAGAAGAGAAAGGGGTCACACACGTTTCACCATAATAACATAAAAACTTACAGAATTCCAGTTATTGGTATTATCGCAAGTGCAATAGGATCGGGTTTACTACCCATTTATAATTAATTGAACTAACAGAAAAGCCCAATAAACTGGAAAGTGCAAATTGTTTTTATTGTTTTTTGGTCATGACCTTTGGTAAAATGTGAGCTCGCATGGGTAATAATAGTGAGTTTTTGCCTTAACCCTGTGAAGTTCTTTACAGAAAATTTCATTTTGACCGTTAACATAGTGCCAACTAAGAGAATAAGTGACAACGCTACTAGTAAATCTACCAAGAAAAGGAAAGCAATCAACTTGGATCAGAAAATTAAACTAATAAGAATGTATGAAAATGGTCAAACATTAACACATATCACGCTGAATTCAGATTTGTCAATAATAATATATATTATTAGTCATTCCCAAGTTACGTAAAACTTGACGAAATAAGAAGTTCTGGAACGTATCTCTAACGTTTGTTGGGGACTTCTGTATTTTTGGATTAACCGGGATTTATTTTTACCCTCTATCCCAGAAAATAGAGAGTCTACTATATATGATATCAAAATTATTTTTTGCATCCAGTTCCTTTGTGACCACATCATAGTATCCAATCAAATTGGTCAGACAAGACTTCCCCTTAACAAACCCATGCTGTGTCTGATCTATTACTACTGTCTTCTCTAGGTATCCAGTATCACTTTCTTTTTTTTTTGGATGATGCTCCATAAGCTTGCTTTCTTGCATCATATGCCTCTACTAATGCTAAAATCACCTCTTTAAGCAGTGAGTCCATTATTTCCTCCAGAACAAAAGTTAAACTATCAGTTCTATAATTATTTGTGTCACCTTTAAACCCCCTTTGTGAATTGGGGATACATTTGCACATCTCCAGGTCCATGGGGACCTCCCCTGACTCTAAGGATGCTCTCATAACTATTCCTAAGGGTTCGCTTACTTCCCTTGCTGCATTCTTCATTATAACTGGATAGATTCCATCTGTGTCAGGTGCCTTTTTTATGTTTAACTTCAACAATTTCTCCTCCACTTTTCTCTCAGTTATTACAAAATCACTTAGATCTCTGTTAGAGTTTGATAAACCTCTGCCATTCAAATCTATGAATAACTCGAGAGTAGCGTTGTGCAGGTGAAGTTTTTACGGCTCAGGAAAATTAAGAAGATTTTTCTGTTTTATTAACTTAAATTGGCATATTAACTTATTTTCCAGAGGAGCTTTATATTCCTACTTATGATACTTAGTTTAAATTTTAACTTAGATAGAGATTTTGTAGGTTATTACTTAGTATCGGTAAGGGTATCCAATCCACGCATTTTAAAAATTTTGCAGAGCCGGCAAATGGGAAGCTTTTCAGCTATATTTAGCCGCTTTATTGACTAATTGTTATATTAAATTAATTTCTATAAGTAGCTTATTGACGTAGTCAAGATCCTTGGTTTATTCTGAATTGAGACAGTGAAATTTTGTAAGTTAATTAATACTTAAGTGTCTGTAGAGTTACCGTTCGTAACTTGCCGCCATTGCTAAACGATACATTATATCCCGAACTAGATAGCATTAGCTTAGTATAGTATATAATATTATCAATTAATCAGTAAAATTTATTAATTTTGTTGAACTTCATTGTAATTAAATTGTACTTTTTAACTAAATATATATAACGACTTAGATTTTACAAACGTAACATAATTAATTAATACATAACTTGATATGGAAGTTATATAAAGAAACTCGAAGCAAATACTTGATGCTAAAAAAATATATATAGATATATAGTGTTACAACTGCATTGGGATACAAATTTAGGGTTATAATTTTGTACTGAAATTGAATCGAAATCATCACTCAGAGCAGCAAAGCAAAAGGATAAAGCTAAATGGAGTGCTGTGGCTCAGGGGAGAACAGAGGGGGGCAGTTGCCTTCTGAATTACAGCCTTTTAAAATGCACTGCTTGCTTGACATTTGTGGAGCAATCAGGTATGGGACATGATATTGCCAGGGGGGATGTCTTTGGGTGTGTGCGCGCGCGCGATATAAGGAATGTGAGGAAATAAGGCGACAACTCAGCATTGTTATGGGCCTATATGAGAGCTTGAAGGACAGGGTGGATGCCCTCAAAGGATCTAAATTGAGAGGACCCATTAAGCTCTCAGCTACCCACACCAACGCCAGAGCTTGCACTTCATCATCACGCAACATGATCAACAATGTGCTGGTCGCACAGGAACTAGTAGTTGTTGGTGACTCTGTTGTCAGGGAAAAGGCGAACACGCTATGTAAAAAGGATAGGTGGAACAGGACCAGGGTATGTCTGGCAGGGGGAAAGGTTGATGAAGTTGTAGAGCGAATATCATCTTTTAAGGGCACAAAAGATGATATTGTTGTACACATCGGCACTAATCATATTAAGAGTAGGAGACCGGAAGGATTATTTAACAAGTACAGGTCACTGTTGAAAAAAGTCCGTGAATTAGGGTTGAATTTGAAAGTATCAGCAAACCTTCCCAAACACGATAGGAGGGAGTATATGATGAGAGCCTTGTCGATCAATTCGGCCCTGAAAAGATTGTGCAAGGCTCAAGGGGTAGAATTTTTTTCAGCCTGGACTGTACTTGTTAACAGGAGGGATTGCTTCTACAGGGATGGGATACACTTAAATAGAAAAGGTGCAAGAATTTTTGCTGATGCTATTGAGGCAGTGTTAGGTGGGTCGGAAAACTGCTAGCTTGGGTGGATGCAAGGACTAATATATTAACAGTAGCCACTGGCAGTGGTGACAGTGATTCTTGCACTGCTTCTATTGGAATGAGCAGTAGCCTGGAAAACAAGATGCATGGTGTATTTTAGAGACTGCTATGAGTCATTGCGGTACAAGTAAACACATGGGTTGTGTTAGGGTAGCTAAGAATAGGAACAGGTGCATGTATACTACAAGTAAACACATGGGTTGTGTTAGGGTAGCTAAGAATAGGAACAGGTGCATATATACTTGCATGTACACCAATGCTAGGAGTTTGGTAAATATATTTTATGAATTTGAGGTATTGCTCAAAACATCAAAGGAAGATATCACACAGATATAAGGAATACAGAACTGAAATTTGTGGAGTACAATGTGTACAGATAGGAAGGGAGGAGGGGGTTATGCTATTAGTTAAGAAACATAAAATCCAAGGAAGTGAAGCCAATCGACATCGCTGGACAATGCAGTGTCGAGTCAGTTTTGTGTGACATAAGCATTGAGAGAACAAAATTGAGAGTAGGAGTGTGTTATAGCCCTAAAGACTCTGATGAGTATAATAAGAAACCGTACAGAGAAATAGAGTGGGCCAGTAAATCAGTCTTATGATGAGGGATTTTAATTTCCCGGATATTCACTGGAATTTGTTGGTTGGTCACTCACACACTAGCAAGGCATTTTTAGATTTATTGGATGATTGTTTTCTACATAAGCATATTCGGGAGGCAACTAGAGGGAGTACTACTCTTGATCTGATTATCAGTAGTGATTCTTCATGCATTAAGAATCTGCAGATAACGGAACCACAAGGTGGCAGTGACCACAGTGCACTAAAGTGTGATTTACTAAAGGAGGCAACTGCCATCAGGGGTTAAGGGAAGGATTTTTGCTTTCGTAAAGTGAGCTACGGTGGTCTGACACAATATTTAAATTCTGTACGGTGGGACCAACTGATGATGTTACCAACAGCAAATTCAAAATGGGAAGCATTCAAAGAACTTATCTTGGAAGTTACTAGGCTTTACATACCAACAAAGAAATATTGTTCAAAGTTTAGGCCTAAATGGATGTCAGATGAACTAATGAGACATATGGCAGAGAAGAAAAATTCATGGGATACATATAAATTAATGGGTGACAGGGAAGCTTAAGATAGATATAAGGCGCATTTAGGGCTAGAGCCTCAAGCTGCGAACAAACCTAAAACGATGCCACCTTAAAAATTTTCTGTTTATTCAGAAATGGCTGTGTATTATGATGCTAAGCACTTTATATACATAGTCTAAATCTGTTCGCAGCTTGAGGCTCTAGCCCTAAATGCGCCTTAGTCTAAATACATCATACACCATCAGGCATCTCTCATATTGTGGAGTTATACTTCATAACTGTTTTTGCCATCATTGCATCACTTGGGTACCTACCCACTCACTGAAGAAGGGCCAAACAGCCCTGAAACAGTGCTGTCTGGGTGGTGGTACCTATCTGAGAATAAGTAACATTAGTCTTCTCCTTAGGTGAAGCTTTACTTATTCGAAGTAGTGCAATATCATGGCAACTCGTTGTGAAGGTATTCACAATATGAGATATAACCTAAAACGATGCCACCTTAAAAATTTTCTGTTTATTCAGAAATGGCTGTGTATTATGATGCTAAGCACTTTATATACATAGATAGATATAAGCTGGTCTGTAACCAAGTCACAAAGGAAATTAGGCAGGCAAAGGCAAATTATGAGAAATCCTTCGCAAAGAAAAACAACAAAGAGTTCTTTACATATGTAAACACTAGAAGGAAACAGATGAATCATATTGGTCCACTGGATATTGATGTTTCAAATGTTGATGATCCTGCATATTTGGCTAACAAACTCAATGAGTATTTTGCATCTACATTCACTCATGAGGAGTTATTCAGGGAGGGGAATGCCAGAGGTGAGTTAAACTCGGGCAGTGAGCTAGATGATTTTGTAATAACTGAGAGTAAAGTGAAGAAATTGTTGAAGATAAACATAAAAAAGGCACCCCAGTTGGACGGGATCTATCCAGTTATATTAAAGGAGGCAGCAAAGGAAGTAAGCAAACCCTTTGCCATAATTATGAAAGCTTCTTTGGACTCAGGGGAAGTACCACTGGACTGGAGTAGGGTTCCTCCCTAGCCAGGTGGGCAGGATCGGCAGTGCATAGCACACGCTTATTGATTAGACCGGGGTTTGAGCCCGTGACCATCAAATACGGAGGATGCGGAAAGGTCAGGGAATGACCACAGCATATCCCCGGAGCAATATGGCCTTAGTTGCTAATGCTCCTAAAAATCAAGTAACAAACTGGACTGGAGATGTGCAAATGTGACCCCAATTCACAAAGAAGGATCTAAGGGCAACACAAATAATTATAGACCTGTTAGTTTAACTTCTGTTCCAGGGAAATTAATGGAGGCACTGGTTAAAGAAGCACTGCAGGATCATCTTGACAAGACTTCAGTTATAGCTCGGACAGAGCATGATTTTGTTACGGGAAAGTCTTGCCTGACCAATTTGATTGGATACTATGATATGGTTACAATGTAACTGGATGCAGGGAATAACTTTGATATCATATATTTGGATCTTAGAAAGGCTGTTGATACTGTTGCACATGGAAGACTGCTGCACAAATTGGAGCAGTGAGGCATTGGAGGCAAATTGCTGCTATGATTAAAGGGATGGTTGAGTGGGAGAAGACAGAGAGTGGTAATCATCATGGACTGATGTTATTAGTGGATTCCCCCAGGGTTCAGTGTTGGGTCCATTGTGGTTTTCTGTATTTATAAATGATATTGATCATGGTATATCAAGCTTAATTTCCAAGTTTGTAGACGATACGAAGGTCGGCAGGGTTGTTAAGGACACTTAATGACAGTACGCTGCTGCAACAGAATCTAAAAAAGTTAAGCAGATGGGCTGAGAGGTGGCAAATGAAGTTTAACATTGACAAATGTAAAGTACTACATATGGGAAGCAGTAACCCCAGAGTGATGTATCAACTCCGTGGTACTACACTGATATGTAGTACCATGAAAAGCACCTGGGGGTAATTGTGCAGGCAAATGTGAAGTTTTCTCAGCTGTGCTGGCGGTCTTCAAGAGTAGCTCATTGTGTCTTGTCAATGATATACAGGAAATTATTCTAGTAGGGATAAGGAGGTGATTATCCCTTTGTATAAGGCAATGGTCAGGCAACACCTTGAGTACTGTATACAGGTCTGGAGGCTTCATTTTAAGAAGGATGTAGAGCTGTTGGAACAGGTACAGAGAAGGGAAACAAAATTAGTGAATGGAACAAAGGGTTGCTCTTACGAAGAAAGGCTTAAATTTTGCAAATTACAGTGTCTCAAGACTAGGCATCTGCGAGGTGATCTGATTGAGTTATATAAAACCTTGAATGGTTTGAGCATGCTCAGTGCTGATGGAATTGTTCCTCTTGCTCAGAATAATCACCTGAGAGGGCATAAATTGAAATTGAGGAAAGACAGATGTAGGATAGATGTGCGGAAGTTTGCCTTTAGCCAGAGGGTAGTTAGTAGTAGTGGTATGTGAAAGCAAGTGTATGAGCTTACGCAGCATCAGCCAAAAAAAAAAAAAAAAAAAAAAAAAAAAAAAAAAAAAATTACAAAACATCCCCTCTATATATTTGTCCAGTTCCCCCTTAAATTTATTTAACCTATCAACTTCCATAACGACAGATGGAAGTTTGTTCAGGCAATTAACCACCCGCTGACTAAAGGCAAATTTCCGCACATCTATTCTACATCTGTCCCTCAATTTCAGTTTATGCCCCCTTAGGTTCGTAATCTGAACAAGTGGAAGAATCCTATCAGAATTCAACGTGCTCAACCCATTTAAGGCTGAGCTGGACAGGTATTTGGAACGAACGGAGGGATGAAGTGGCACGGGGTTTTTTTTTTTTTTTTTTTTTTTTTGCTGATTCTGCTTAAACTTGCTTTCTTGCATTGTATGCCTCTACTAATGCTAATGCTCAACTCCTCGTGTGAATGTAAATGCAATATACTCATTCAGTTTATCAGCTCATTGAGTAGTCAATAGTCGAACCATCTATGTTAAGGAGACCAATCTGATTCATCCCTTTCCTTGTAGAGTTTACATAAGTAAAGAACTCTTTGCTGTTTTTCTTTGCATCCAAAGATTTCTCATAATCTGCCTTCGTCTGCCTAACCTCCTTTGTGACTTGATTACAGACTGGCTTGTATCTGCCGTAGGCTTCTGTGTCTTCTGATAATTTATACGCATCCTATGCATTTTCCTTCTCTGCCACAAGCCTGATTAATTCCTCTGACATCCATTTAGGCCTGAACCTTGAACAGTATTTCTTATTTGGTATGAAAAGCCTAGTAGCCTCGAAGATTAAGTCCCTGAAGGCTGACCATTTAGAATTCACCATTGGTAACATCATCATTTCATATCACTGTATAGAATTTAAAAACTGTCTGAGACCTCTGTAGTCACCTTTACGAAAACAAAAACCCTTCCCTTTACTCTGGATGGTAGTTACATCTTTAAGTAAGTCCCACATCAGTACACTATGATCACTGTCACCTAGTGGTTCCTTTATCTACAAATTCTTCATGTATTAATAATCACTGCTGATAATCAAATACAGGGTATTACGCCCTCTGGTTGCCCCTCAGACTTGTTGCTTTAAAAAACAATCCCCCAATAAATCCACAAAAGTCTTGCTAGTGTGCGAGTGACCAACCCACGAGTTTCAGTCAATATAGTATGACATAGGAAGCAATTGCTCCTCAAAGTCATATAGTGACTTTGAAGAGCATCGTTTATATCCATGACCACTGAAATATAAATGACATTTGTATGCATTGGGACCCAGTGCCCACAGACAGGGCACCAAATATCCATGATATTTGGTGCCCATGTGCAAAAAATCAGCTCCCCAATCTCCCCAATTCTCCAACAAAAATTTTGTTGTACTTAAATTATTTTTATGCAGACATCTAGGTCCAACATGTCCTTATCATCCTCGGCACCTGTGTGTGCAGTGCACACACTACCCATTCCTTGGACTGGCCCTGTATACAGACATGACTTAAGTGTTTTTCTGATGGCAGAATGTAAACATGTGTTCAGATCTTTAGATGAAGAAAATGATCACTGTAAATGGTAGTGATCTCTTGGCAAAGGTTGTAAGCAGATGAAATCTGGCTACATCATTATGATCCAGACTACAAACAGCAAAAGCCCTTTGCTGGTATTTCTGCCTTCTCCATTGCCAAAGAAAACAAAGTTCCTTTGGCAATTGTGGAATGGTGTGCTGACCTGCTATATACCCTCATACAATAGTTACTGACCGGTATTGTTTGTATGTAATAATGTTTAAGATCCTTCAAGAACTTATTAACCCATAAAAATCTTAATCTCCATACTGGTAAGCACGAACCAGTACTCTACATTATTGAGAAGGAAATAATATATTATTGCTGACAATTTCAGAAATAATTATGTATTTCCTTCCTTAGAGTGACTGATATTCATTTTGTGATCTTTCTTTATATTGCTAACACTAATCAGAGTTCACCTAATGTATATTGTTAACACTATCCAGAGTTCACTTAGGAAACATTTGTTTTAATTTCTCCAGAAATTAAAACAAAAACAATTAAAAAAAAAAAATCGAAAATCTTACATTACAGTAAGAAATAATTAACAATAATTAAAAATCAAATGAACACAATTAAAAATTAATTTAACGAAAAAAATGCAAAACGATTTTCCTTCCTGAAGCTGACAATGTTTTTCGACCGTATGTCTTGATCACAGGAATGAAAATTACCGAATAAGGGTGAGAATTTTTTTTTTTTTTTTATGTGAACCCCAAATACGAGAGGTATTAGAACCTGTAGTACCGGGCTTGGATTGCAGGTTGAGAAAACAAAAGAAGATATTTGTTGACATTGGACTTGAACTTCTGTAGATTGTAATTTTCAGGAAATACGTATGAAGGAAGGTTGTTCCAGAAAACGGCAGTTGAATGAATAAATGAGAAAGATGAAAAGTTGGTTCTGTGGGTTTGAAGTTGGACAGTAAATGGATGTTGGCTGGTGGCGGCACGTGTTCTGACTGTTTTGAAAGAGAGAGAGCGGGAATTATAGAAGCCAGTTCAGAAGAACAGTGCCCATGGAAGTATCTGTAGAAGATGCATGCAGCAGAAACAGTTTGTCTATGAGAAAGTGAGTGGAGAGACTCTGTTAGAGATGAATCATTAATTAACCTAACTGCCCTCTTCTGAATGGAATCAAGAATCCTGAGAGAGGTTTTGGGGGCACCACCCCAGATGTGGGAACAATATTCCATGGCAGGGCGGATTTGCGATTTATACAGAGTGAGCAGCTGTTTGGAAGAAAAGTAACGCTAAGAGCGATAGAAAGAACCAAGTTTTTTAGATGCAGAGGAAGCAATATTTGTAATGTGCTTGTGCCAAGAGAGATTAGAAATGGGAGTGTCACTAAACATAAGCATAGGAGCAGAAGAATCCTTTTTGCGAGATATAAGACAAGACTGAGTTTTAGAAGGGTTGAAATCAACTAAGTTGTCTTTGCCCCACTGGAGAAATACATGAAGATCGGCATTTAAGGAATTGGTAGCAGATTTTCAAGAAGTTGAAGCTGATTGAGCATGACAAGGTTTCTCAAAATGGAAAGTGGAATGCAATGTGCTATCATCGGCAAAACTATGGATAGGATTTCCAGTCAATGGAAGAAGGTCATTAATATACAAGAGGAAAAGAACTGAAATTTGGGGGACACCGGCATTAGTGGAGAAGTTAGAGAGCCATCTACCATCACCCTCAGTGAGCGACCAGAGAGAAAACTGAATAACCAATTACTAAAAACAGTTGGCAAACCATAAGATGGAAGCTTGTTTAGAAGACCTTTATGCCAAACATGATCAAAAGCCTTTGAGATGTCAAGAGCAACTACTCGTGTTTCACCGAACCTTTCCATTGAATTAGTCCATAAATGGGTAACATAAGCCAGAATATCATAAGTGGATCCACACTGACGGAATCCATACTGGTGATCGTTGATCAGACGGAAGATTTCTAGGTAGTTTATAAGAGTTGGCGGTTAATTGATTTCTCCATTACTTTAGAAAGAGTAGAAGTAATTGCAATGGGACGATAATTTGATGGGAGGGATTTGTTACCCTTTTTAAGAACTGGCTGGATATGAGCAAATTTCCAAGCAGAAGGAAAAACACCTTTGGAATAAGAAAGTGAAAAAAGGTGGCAAAGAATAGGAGTAAGTTCTGGAGCACAGGTTTTGAGAACAAGTGGAGAAATACCATCAGGACCTGGAGCTTTCTTAGCATCAAGATTCATCAAAATCCTTCTGATATCCTTTTGATGGAAGACCACAGGAGGCATTGAATTGAATGTGTTGGGAATGGTGGGAGGTGTTTTACCAAGATCATTAATACATGAGCTGGAAGAAAAATGGTATGCTAGCAGGTCAGCTTTATCCTTGGCTGAAGTGACAACAGAACCATCCGGTTTGGACAGAGGTAGAAGCAGAGATGGGCAAAAGTTGCGGCCAATAGCTTTGGCAAGAGACCAGAATGCTCGGCGACAGTTAGGCCAAGAAGCAAGTTTTCTACTCTTAGCCTGTTCAAACTCTAGTTTGGACTGATTAATAACTGCTTTACAATTGTTGCGAGCTTTGGTGTAGGCAGAAAATGAAACTGAAGAATTAGAAACAAGCCAATTACGATATGCAACATTCTTCTCTTGAACAGCCTTAGCACATTTATTGGAAAACGAAGGTTTAGATAAAGGATGAGATTTTAAAGTGGAGTGTGGGATAAAGGATTCCATTCTGCAAGAATAATTTCATTGACACGATCTGAGCAAACGTTGACATCAGAAATTTTGAAACAGTAATCTGACCAAAGAAAAGAAGTCTCGCAGGTCATCCCATTTTGCATTCTTGTAATGCCAAACAACACGAGGTTGGGAATAGCTATGAGATAAAGGTTCCATTGGAGAAGAGACAATCAACAAGTTGTGATCTGAAGTGCCTAAAGGAGCTCTCACTTCGACCATATACTTAGAAGGGTTGTTTGTGAGATAAAGATCAAGCGTATTGGCTGTATGATTAGGATTGTCCGGTATTCTTGTAGGTAAATGAACAATCTGTGCTAGGTCATTAGTAATTGCAAAAGCCTCAGCATCTCGACCTGCTGGGTCGGTGTGACTAGAAAATGGAAGCCAGCTGGAGTTGTGAACATTAAAATCACCAAGGAAAGTTACCTCACTGTTAGGAAAGTTGGACTGGAGAAAGTCAAGTTGCAAAGAGAGGAAGTCAAAGAGCTCCAAGTGATTAGTGGAGTTGAGAGAACGGTCGAGCCAACAAATGAATTTGACACAATGAGGTAGGGAGATTTTAAGCCAGAGAAGATCAAAGAGAGGAGATTCCAAATTGCCAAGTCTCTGGTAGGGAATATCAGAACGGACATATGCACAAGTACCACCTTTGAGGCGAAAGGAATCATACAGCGAATAATTTGGGCATCTGAGATGAGCAGTAGTTGAATCAACCGATAACTGAGATTCTCTCAGAAAAAGTACATGGGGTTTGGCACACTGCAAGTGGAAATGGACATCATTGAGATTAGAATTGAGACCACGTATATTTGTGAAATGAATTAGGAAGTGCTTGGGAGGTTTAGATCTTTTCGCAGATAAGCTTGCTCTATTAGTTTGACAATTCATGGTGTATTCAATGGTAAGAAAAAGTGGGTGGGACATGCTGTATGAAGTAATGAAATTTTTGGATATGGCATACACATGGTAAGAATATACCCAGTTCCTTGGCATAACGTGGCCTCGACAATGCTCCCCGCATACACACTACTCGGACTCCCTCCAGTCACTATCTGGCAGAGTAGAGGTAGCAAGATTATACACTGGCTGATCCAGAAGCCTCCTAGAGAGTTACCAATAGGTTCGGTCCGTTGTACCAACTAGCGGCCGGCCTGCAAACACCGTTTTAGAGCTGTACTCTCGAAATGTAAGGAATATTGGATCTCGCCACGACGTTCATCATAACCTCAAAAATCGTCAATCATACTGCATGTTGGAAGAGATAGAGAAGGGTTGACCGGAACTTCGGTTGGGTTGAATGGAACTTAATTAGTGATTATTTGTCTTCGCGCATGCGCGTAAAGGACCACGAGTTGGAGATTAGATATGGCCAGCAAACATTAACAGAATTGCCATGTAATTTAATTTCAGTGGTTTCTTCAATTAATAGACTCGTATAATTACGTTGGACACTTAAATATTTTGGCCTTTTTAAATAAAAAAGTATGTTTTTCATTAACGGCATGAAAGGCCAATTCTAATGCTGCTGAACGAGAAGCACAAACTGAGGCGACATGTTGATTAACACGAAAATTTAGAGGAAACTGCATAGAACCCTAATAAGACGAGTCATTTTTTCGATACGTATGGAAAAAATGACTACATTAAAGGAATTGAAGGCCAGAACATACAATATTCCTGCACTTTTCAGTCATGTAAAATTACATAAGACCGGCTTTCCTATTCGGCCTATTGTTTCCTACAGAAACTCGGCGTTTTCATCCTTGGCCACACATGTATATAGCATTATAAAACCCTTTAGACAGGTGATACAGTTTGGGATTAAGAACTATGATACACTATTTAATAACCTTAAGGACTGTAGACTTGGCGGTAATAATAATTTATTCTCACTAGATGTTTCCTCATTATATATGAACTTAAACATTGAATAAACATTAGATATTCTTTGAGATATGTTAAATAATAGCTCAATACCAATTAATTATACAAAGCTTCCTATTAAGGAAATTTTTCACTTAATTAAACTCTTAGTTGAAGCCAACTATATCACCTTTCGAAACAAAGTATACAAACAAATTTTTGTGGCAGTTGGATGAAGCCTGAACAGCCTAATATCGGAGATCTATCTCTCAATGATGAAATGTATACATTTGATGCCTTTTCTACCCCGTATCACATATGGGAGGTATTTAGATGATATTCTAGTCATTACCGATAGTAGCACTATCCAAGACATTTTACATTCATTTAATAATATTCATTCTAGACTCAAATTTACATTGGAGAGGGAGAATACGGATACTAAGTCATTAAATTTTCTAAATTTCACACTTACTCGCGAATAAAATCCAATTTAACATCTATCGTAAACCTACAAACACCGATATGCTTCTGCATTATAACAGCTATCACCTGTTCACCTACAAAAGATCGATTATCTTTAATCAATTTCTCAATGCTTATAAATATTCAACGACGGAATCTGCTTTGGACTCAGAAATACAAATATTAACCAGCAGATTCTTAAACAGGGGTTATCCACTTGCTACAATAAACAGAATTAGGGTACAAGCTAAGGATAGAATACAAAAAAATACACCAATCAACAATAGCAATATCAAAAAATACTTTATTTCTGTCCCATATGTTGAACAGTAGCACAAACAATTTAACAGATTCTTTAAAGATACCAAATTTAAAATTGTAGCCAGGCCAATATGGAAATTACACACTATACGGAACAATGCTCAGTCCTTTCCTTGTTCACAAAACAAATAAATGCCCTAGTATACATTTTTTGCAGTGATTACAACTCGTCTTATCAGGGTTCTACACAGTTGAATTTTCATGTTAATCAACACATGGCCTCAGTTTGTGCTTCTTGTTCAGCAGCGTCAGAATTGCCTTTCATGCTATTAATGAAAAACATACTTTTTTGTTTAACGAGGCCAAAATACTTAGTGTCCAACATAATTATACGAGTATTAATGCTCGTAATAAATGTCTCGAAATTGCAGAAACCATTGAAATTAAATTACATGGGAATTCTGTTAATGTTCACCCGCCATATCTAATCTCCGACTTGAGGTCCTTTATACACGTGCGCAAAGACAAATAATCCCTATTTAAGTTCCATGCTCACCCTTATTTGGTAATTTTCATTCCTGTGATCAAGACACGGTCGAAAAGCAATGTCAGCTTCAGGAAGGAAAATCGTTTTGCTTTTTTTTTTTCGTTAAATTAATTTTTTACTTAATTTTTAATTGTGTTAAATTGAGTTTTAATTGTGTTCATTTGATTTTTAATTATTTCTTACTGTAACCTAAGATTTTTGATTTTTTTTTTTTTTTTTTCTAATTGTTTTCGTTTTCATTTCTGGAGAGTATCATACGGAAATGTTTTTTGTATCATATTGAAGTAAACTTCTCTTATTCTTTTACAAATACTAAATACACTCCATAGTTTTCTTTAAAAAATAAATTTCCCTGTTGTATGTAAAATGAAATAAGTTATAACTTTGGATTGAAGAAAGTTAACTCTGCATTTCTTAATATTCAAATTGCCATGATTTCCATTTGATATCAGAAGACTGCAGAAGCTTTACTTCTAAGCCTTCAGCAGTTTAAATAGCATAATTTACAAGGGACGTTTGAAAAGCTCATGGCCTGAGTATGAAGGGCTTATCTGATGCTAATGCATTGGTTCCAGGTGTGATGTAAATTTTCTCATGGGCCTCCAACAATACATCCACTGCTGCAATGACATCACTGTAATTAGGAAAATGGATACCAGCCAGATATTTTTTCAAATTAGGAAATAGGTGAAAATCCAGTGGTGCTAGATCTGATAAAAATGGGTGATAGGCCAAGATTTCAAAGCCACACTCATACATTGCAGCCATGGTAGTGACATACTTGTGAGCTGGCATGTTGTCCTGGTGGAACAAGACTCCTTTTCTGAGTTTTCCCTCAGCATTTGTCTTTGATGTTTTCACACAAACACCTCATAAGGTCTGTATGATATTCTGCCTGTGACTCTCTGGCATTTCTTAAAGTAATCCACTAGCAACACTACACAACATCCCAAAAACATGATACAATCACCTTACCAGCAGGGGAGAAGAGCTGTGTTTCCAGTGTTTGGACTGCTTCTTTGTCTCTGGCTGAAAGTGATGGATTCATATGACATCCACGGTCACAAACATTGTAAAGAAATTTGCTGGATCTACTTGAAAATGATGCAAATGTTCATTGACTACTCATGGATTTTTGATCTGCTCTCAACAGCTTTTGAGTTTCTTGAAAAGGGTGTCATGCTGACACCTTTTTCATAGCAAAACCCTCTGTTTATTATGGTAAATATGTTCAAATGAGATGCCCAAGACACTGGCAATGCACCAAAGTAGTATAATTGGCATAGTTCTGGAATACATAAGTAGTTCTCATGGACCTTTCATAGTAGCACCTGTGCTATCTTGGGGCCAAAAGAATGAGAAAAAAGCAGATTATTTTTCAGGACTAGGATTTCAAAGGTGTGCGAGTGTATTATTAAGTTCTATCAGCCTATGATTATCTATTCAGAGTGTATTCAGAATATTTATTTAAAATAACTCCATGTAAATTAATTCATATTCAAGTTTTATAGTTTATACTGTGAAATTTGGATATGAATTTGTGAATCAAAAGTATTATTCTTGATACTCAGATAGCAGTCAATATTATTTTATGTACATTTATTAATAGATTTAACATATGAATAATATTTTCAGATGTAAATGAGTGTGACTCAAAATATGTCTGTGCTCAGACTTGTACAGACATGCCTGTTGGATATAAATGCAGCTGTTTACATGGATTTAGACCATTGGACGGTGGTCGGGTTTGTGAAGGTAAGTGCTGCTTTAACCTTGTGATTGTTTGTGAATATCATTATAAATATAGCTTTTGGTTTACTGTTGAATAAAGATAACTCTGGCCCCGAGTGCCAATCGAGTGATTATAGCGATTTCTGAGTGATTTTGAAGCGTTTTTCGTAAAGAGCGGCAGATACTTATAGTATTATTTTTCATTTTTTTAAAGAGTTATATAATTTTGCTCTTCTAAAGTAAAAAAGCTAGCGTACCTAATAGAAAGGAAAGACGCCTTTCTTCTTGTACATAGGACTAATTTACTAATGCACTAACAAATAACCTTACTTTATCGCTTGGTCACTGGTGGCACCACTGGTGGCTGGAAACCTGGGAGAAGAAAGACACCCTCCCAGGGCAAAAAGGAGCAATGATGGACAAAAATAAACAGTCTTCTTGTGGATCTTATGATTCAGACCTAGACAAACATAATCCAGATCGTGACGACACAAATGTATCCCATGCTAAGAGACAAAAAAAAGAAGGAACGGATAAGACCACACCACTCTTTGTAATACTACACTCCTCCACAGACCAACCATTGAGTAAGCTGGCCCCATTTTTGATACAGAAATGTCTCGAAAATGTGGCTGGCCCTCCAAAAATGGTTCGGCGATTAAGATCCGGAGATTTATTGATTGAAATGACCGAACATAGACATGCTGAGAGGCTATTGAAAATATCTACTTTCGGTGGAATTCCCACGACGGTTACCCCACATGCCACCTTAAACTCCTCTAAAGGGGTAATATCAGAGTGGGATCTATTAAACGTATCAGAGGATGAACTTGTGCATGAACTAAGAGATCAAAACGTGGTACAAGCCAAAAGAATTGTTATTAAAAGAAATGGAGAGCCTGCCCCCACACGGGCGGTGATCCTAACATTCAAAACACCAAATCTACCTACTTCTATTACAGCTGGTTATCTTAGATGCCAAGTAAGACCATACATTCCAAATCCAGTCCGGTGCTTTAAGTGCCAAAAATTTGGTCATTCCCAAGCTGTCTGCAGAGGTGTAGCCACTTGTGCTAACTGCGGATCAAAAGAGCATACACACAAACTGTAACACTGAATTGCAAATTTGTCCTAACTGCTATGGTAACCACTCTGCCTTCTCTAAGGAATGCCCTCAATGGAAAAGAGAAAAGAATATTCAAAAATATAAGATTGAGCAGAAAGTAGTAGTAGTAGTAGTGACATGTGATGCAAGAAAGCAAGTGTATGAGCTTATGCAGCATCAGCCAAAAAAAAAAAAAATCACACCATTCCCTCCAAATGCCTGTCCAGTTCCTCCTTAAATTTATTCAACCTATCAACTTCCACAACAACAGATGGAAGTTTGTTCCAGCAATTAACCACCCACTGGCTAAAGGCAAATTTATGCACATCTATTCTACAACTGTCCTTTCTTAATTTGAATTTATGCCCCCTTAGGTTCGTAATCTGAACAAGTGGAAGGATCCCATCAGAATTCAGCATGCTCAACCCATTCAAGGTCTTATATACCTCAGTCAGATCACCGCGCAGGTGCCTAGTCTCCAGCCACTGCAATTTGCAGAACTTAAGCCTCTCTTGGTAAGAGGATCCCTTCATTCCCCTCAACAATCTTGTTGCCCTTCTCTGTACACGCTCAAGTAAATCTACATCCTTCCTAAAATGAGGCCTCCAGACCTGTATGCAGTACTCAAGGCATGGCCTGACCATTGCCTTATACAGACGGACAATCACATGACAATCCTTCTCCCTGCTAGCAAAATTCCTATATATCATTGACAAAACCCCATGACCTGCCCTGGCAGCCTGTCTGCATTGCTCAGGAAACTTCATATCTGCCTGCATAATGACTCCCAGGTCTTTTTCATTTTCTACCACCTTAAGTGTAGTACCACACAGTTGGTACGTTTCTCTGGGGTTACTTCTACCCATATGCAGTACTTTGCATTTGTCAAGGTTAAACTTCAGTTGCCACTTCTTAGCCCATCTGCCCAAATTATCTAGATCCTGTTGCAGTAGCACACTGCCATTACTGTCATTAACAACCCTGCCAACATTTGTATCATCTGCAAACTTCAACATTAAGCCTGATATACCTTCATCAATATCATTGATAAATGTACAAAACAACAGTGGACCTAACACCGAACCCTGTGAGACACCACTAATAACATTAGTCCACGAAGAGCAGCACCCATTGATTACCACCTTCTGTCTTCTCCCACTTAACCATCCTTTTATCCATTGTAGCAACTTACCCTTAATACCATTCTGCTCCAATTTGTACAATAGTCTTCCATGCGCAACAGTGTCAAAAGCTTTCCTGAAATCCAAATATATGATATCAAAATTATTTTTTGCATCCAGTTCCTTTGTAACCACATCATAATATCCTATCATATTTGTCAGACGAGACTTTCCCTTAACAAACCCATGCTGTGTCTGAATTATTGCTGCAGTCTTGTGTAGATGATCCTGCAATGCATCTTTAACCAGTGACTCCATTATTTTACCCGGAACAGAAGTTAAACTAACTGGTCTGTAATTACTCGTGTCACCCTTCGATCCCCCTTTGTGAATTGGGGATACATTTGCACATCTCCAGTCCGTGGGAACCTCCCCTGAGTCCAAGGATGCTCTCATAATTATGGCTAAGGGTTTGCTTAGTTGCTTTGCCACCTCCTTTAATATAACTGGATAGATCCCATCAACCCCAGGTGCTTTTCTTATGTTTAACTTCAACAATTTCTCCTCCACTTTGCTTTCAGTTATTAAAAAAATCATTAAGTATCCTGCTACAATTTGATAACCTTCTGCCATTTTCAAGCATTAATAATTCCTCATGTGTGAATGTAGATGCAAAATACTCATTCAGTTTGTTTGCTATCTGAGCAGGATCATCAACAGTCGAACCATTGATGTCAAATGGACCAATCAGATTCATCCCCTTCCTTTTAGAGTTTATATAAGTATAAGTATCCTATCAAGAAGCTAAAAAACACTTTGCAGTACCTGCTAAGTCACCTACATATGCTTCAGTTACCCAACGGCTACGCTCAGTAGAAACTCCTATTCCGAAATAGGCTACTCGAGAAGCAAATACTCCTGTAACAATACCTCTGGATAAGAAGCCTAATGAACAACCAAATGAACGAGCCAAAACTCCTGAAAGAAGCAACACTACTAAATTTATATCCGATACCATGGATATTGATGAAAAGACAGATGAAGATGATTCAATTCTTGAGATTGATCCAGAGGATGACATTGACATGGGTAGGCCAGTCTTCCCAAAAAAAGAAAAAGCAAAAGTAGACAAGCGCAAACAAAAAAATCCGCAGTAAGAAACCAAACCCTCCATTTAAAACCAAACAATGCACACAGTGATTCAATGGAATTGTCGTGGATGTCGTGCTAATTTAGATGACCTCTATGATCTCCTAAGTGAATATAAGCCCGTCGCAGCATGCATACAAGAAACAAACCTGACGAATGCAGTATCTATAACAATTAAACACTTCACCATGTATAGAAAAGATAGAAACTGCTCTAATGCAGCACACAGAGGAGTAGCGCTGTTAGTAAACTCTTCAATTCCCTCCAGACCTGTTCCCTTGCAAACAGCATTGGAGGCAATTGCAGCCCGTATCACCATTGGCATAACGATAACATTAGTCTCATTGTATCTGTCACCAAATCACGCTTACACCCTTGCTGATTTAGATGACCTAGTAGGACAAATACCCGCTCCTTTCTGTATTCTGGGTGACTGGAATGGCCATAACCCCCTATGGGGGTTCTCAACAACTTGACTACAGAGGAAAAATAATTGAGAAATTCTTGGATAAACACAATCTAACTATTTTAAACACCAGTGATCACACATATGTTCATGTACCATCTGGCTCAAGCTCTGCCATTGATCTAACAGTATGTTCTCCAACAGTATTTCCTCTCATAGACTGGACAGTTACTGACAACCCTCTTGGTAGTGATCACTTTCCGATCATCTGTAATTTCTGTACAAGTCTCCCCCGCTCAACAGAATTAGAACAATTTGGAAATTTGACAAGGCCAACTGGGCTAAATATCAAGAAATAGCTCATTTAGATTCCACTATCATTGCAACTGACAAGATTGATTCTGCAGTAAGCTATATCACAGAACGAATAATGACAGCAGCTGAATCTGCTATCCCGAAATCATCATTTAAAATCCGACTCCATCCAAAAATGTGGTGGAATGAAGCATGTAGCATTGCTAAAAGAGAAAGAAATGAATCCTGGAATCAGTTTAGAAAACATCCAACCACAGCCAACCTCCTACAGTTTAAAAGAGCAAGGGCTAAGGCTCGTTATGTAAGACAAATGAGTAAAAAAGAAGCATGGGCGTGCTATGCTGCCACAATAAACAGATTCACAGATACTGCTACAGTCTGGAAAAAAATCAAACATATCAATGGCAAATACTCACTTGCTACTGCTCCGATGCTATTTCTGAAAGGAAAGGAAATTTCTGAACCTGAGGAACTTGCTAATGCATTCAGCTCGTCTTTTGAATCACTCTCAGCTGTTTCTGCCTATGAACCACCCTTTCAGATGCTAAAATGCAGTACAGAAAAGTATAAACAGAATTTTAATACCGCTCTCCAACATTCAAACAATCTGCCGTTGACCATGACTGAATTGCTTAATGTGCTCACAAAAGTGAAAAACAGTGCCCCAGCTCCTGATGGAATTTATTACGCAATGATTTCCCATTTAAGTGAAAGATCACTAAGTGCTCTCTTACTACTCTATAATAGAATTTTCTTAGAGGAATATTACCCCACCAGCTGGTGCCATTCTTATGTGCTAGCCTTCCTAAAACCAGGAAAAGACCACACAGATTCAAGAAACTATCGACCTATCTCCCTAACAAGTTGCTTGGGAAAAACAATGGAAAAAATACTTAACACCCGACTAACGTGGTATTTGGAGACTCAAAACATTCTGAGTCCAAGCCAATATGGTTTTCGGAGAAGTAGATCGACGCTTGATCTCATTATCAAAGCGGAAGCAAATATTCGGAACGCCTTTCTAAGAAATGAAAACTTTGTTATGATATGCGTAGACATCGAGAAGGCATTTGATACAACTTGGCGTTATGGGATTCTTCGGGACTTACATAACTCTGGTCTTCGGGGTCATCTCCCGAAATTTATTCAGAACTTCCTATCTAACAGATCCTTCCAAGTCCTCTTCCACTCGTCAGTTTCTGGAACATATGTTCAAGAAGAGGGAGTTCCCCAGGGCTCAGTGCTGAGTGCAACACTTTTTGCCATCAGGATCGATTCTATAACCAATTGTATACCTAACACAGTTGATGCATACCTGTATGCTGATGACCTTGCCATCTCATGTCATTCTCAATATATGCGACTTATTGAGAGACAACTACAAGGCACCATTAATAGAATAGTCTCTTAGGCCAAAAACAATGGCTACAGAATTTCTAAATCGAAAACAAGTGCAGTACACTTCTGTCATAAACGTTCATTGCATCCTGATCCAAACCTTCAGTTAGACTCCCATTGTATTACATTTCAACCAAGTACTCGTTTTCTGGGTATAATACTTGATAAAAAATTAAACTTCTTTGAACATATAAAATATATTCATACCAGCTGTCTTAAGAAATTAAATATTCTCAGAGTAATCTCCTCTATGTCATGGGGTGCAGATCGGTACATGTTGCTACATTTATACCGCTCATTAATTAGATCCCGCTTATACTATGCATCTCCTGCATACGCCTCAGCCAGGCCAAGTGTACTGAAATGGCTTGATCCCATTCATCATAGTGCATTTCGAATAGCACTGGGTGCCTTTCATACATCCCCCATTTTAAGTCTGTATACGGAAGCCAATGAACCGCCGCTAGACCTTCGGCGACAAATCCTTCTCCTAAATTATGCCGCTAAAATCAGCAGCTTTCCACATCACCTGATATGGCAATATCTCTTCAGACCAAAATGGGAAAACCTCTATCGAACTAAATCACGTTTCAACAAACCGTCTGGCATTAGGCTTCAAGCTCTAAACACTAGCTGGGGACTCAACATGAATAACATAATGCAGGATACTAGCATGCAAATCCAGCCATGGCAACTACCCACGATACATATTGAAAAATACTACCAGAAATGGGGAAAGAATAATCTTCCAGATATTAACATCAGACAATTACATCTGGCCCACTCCACTCAGTTTAGGAGTTACGTGCAGCTATATACAGATGGATCCAAGACTGCTAGTAAAGTTGGTACAGCTGTAGTCCTGCCGGATGCTATCATCACCAAACAGCTCCCCTCAGAATGTAGTAATTATACTGCTGAGTTGTATGGTATTTTACTAGCCCTGGAGAAAATAAAAGAAGCCTCATATACTCAATCCATAATATATACCGATTCATTAAGTGCCGTGAATTGTATGCAATGTAAACGCCCCAACAGTCATCCTCTGGTACAGCTAATCTGGACTCAGTTAATGGCAATTCATGCACGTGGTCACCACATAATTTTTTGTTGGATTCCTGGACACTCTGGAATCCCAGGAAATGAACAGGCAGATTTAGCTGCCAAAAATGCTTAAAATCCTATCTCTTCTAATTTCAGAACACCTTATGTTGACTATAAATGTATTATACAGCAGACCTCTAAAGAACAGTGGAAACGTATATGGGGAAAAAGAAACAAATAATAAACTTTTTGGAATAAAGAAAGAACCCAAACAGTGGCGATCCAGTCTGAGAGGAAATAGAAAAGAAGAAACTGTACTACGCGACTGCGCATTGGTCACACATACCTCACTCACAGTTATTTATTAAGAAAGGAAGATGCCCCACAATGCAGTAACTGTTCATGTCCACTCACTGTAAAGCATATCATTATCGAATGCCCACTATATCTAAGAGAACGAAAAACTGCTTTCTCCTTACTTTTCAAAAATTGCAATCAATTAACACTACATAATGTTCTAGAAGATCATCAGGATATGGATGATGTTTTTGTTTTCCTAAAATCGATTGATAAATATCACCTTGTTTGAATTTTTATCAGAATCAGCACCAAAAACAAAGATATACTAGTCAGAAATCAGTGCATTATAGCCACAGTTGCTGATGCACCAACAAACCTAACAGCAACAACAAAAATAACTCTGCCTCATCAAATATTCTTGCACCCTTTTTATTTAAGTCCTATCTAAATCCTTTTTATGTTTTTCTAGTTTTTTTTTCTTTTATTTTCAGTATGTATGTATGTCTTCAGTTTTTGTCTTGGGCATTTTTTATCTGAAAAATTTTAAAATTAAAGAATATTATTAATTCTCCGTATTTTCGAAACTAAGTTATTATAAAATATTAGGAAAAATTGCAAATTTTTAACGCATTATTAAAATAGTTTATAAAACTTTTTTAAAAAGTTTAATTTTTCATTTTTTACCTTCTTTAATAAAACATTATGTAATACTAAACATTTTTGGTTATACATAAAAAAAAATCCAGATCAGTAGATCCGCTGACAAAAATATGTGGTATTTTATTATTTTTATAACAATAAACTCACCTTGAAAACATACAAGATAAACTACAACCACTACAGTCCTTTATATATTTGTAATGTAATAATTTTTTCGTATAAATAAAAATTAACACAACTTTTCACTGTGCACTATGTATTTGTAAATAAAAGATGTAGGAACATGTCATGCAATAGCGAATCTTATGGCATGAGCTACCCCCCCTTCCTATATCCATTCTTCCACTAATACTCCTGTTGCCATCTAGTATGTCAGCTGTGTGCACAAGAATTAAAAGTACCTGTGCAATTTCATAGAAATCAGTGTGCGGCCGTGCATGCATGCAGCTTAGAGGGAACCGTGTCACTGACGCCTTAGTATTAACTTAAAAATTCTAGTATTAACATAAAAATTCCCTTCTAGTATTAACATAAAAATTCTCTTCTAGTATTAAATTAAAAATTCTCTTTTTATGTTAATACTAGAAGGAAAGGGATGAAGAAAATTGGCTCATAACTAATGACAAATTAAATAAATATTTTTCGTCTACATTCACATGTGAAGAATGCTTTAGAGATGGGAACACTAGAAGTACCCAGGTTGCGATTGGGAGGTAAATGATTTTTTTATAACTGAGAAAACAATTTGCTGAAGTTGCATGGAAATAAGGTGTCTAAAGCTGATACGATGGGATCTATCCACTTAGATTTTAAAAAAAAGCAGTAAAAGAGTTAAGCAAACCCTTGGACATAATTGTGAGAGCATCCTTGGATTCAGGAGAATTTCCCATAGACTGAAGGTTTGCAGGGTATCCTCTTCACAAATGAGGATCAAAGAGTGATGTGAGCAATTATAAACCTGGAAGCTTTATAGACTTTTGTTCCAGTAAAAATAATGGAGTCAGTGGTTAAATAAGTATTGCACAATCAGTTTAATACAAATTGAATTATACAGAAATGACAGCATGGGCTTTTAATGGGGGAGATCCTGTCTGACCAATCTGATTAGTTACTATGAGGTGGTAGATGACTTTCATCAACCAGTGAAATACCACCACTTTGCTTATTGGAGGCTTGAAGTGGTAAAACCCATGTTTAGTCTCTAGAGCAAAGTTTCCGGCATCCCCCTCCCCCCTTCTCCTTCAACCCATGCACAGTACTAAGTACTATAGGTTTTGATACCTTTCGTGTTTGGGGTTTTCATAAAAAAAAAAAAAAAAATGATAAAGTAACAAAGACACTGGATGTAATAATTTATCATTTGTATTTAGATTTCAGTAATTTTGTGTGGATACTGTTCCACACAAAAGACTGTTTTACAAATTGGTGCACTACGACATTAAAATCTAGTAACTGCTGCTGTTTGAGTAGCAGAAGACATAGAGTAGTATCAGTGGGCACTGTGCTTTTCTTGGACTAAGATTATTAATGGAGTCTTTTAGAGTTTAATGCTGAGTGCCTTACAGTTTACAACATTTATTAACAATACTAATGAAGGCATATCAAGCTTAATGTCTAAGTTTTCAGATGATACAGTGGTTGGTTAATACAGTGGTTAATGATAAGGAATCATGCTCTGCAGCAGACCTAGATAAATTAGGCAGATAGGATGTGAAGTGATATTTGAAGTTTAATATTGATAAATGCAAGGTATTTCATATTTGGCAGCAGTACTCCAGAATAACAACAATTAGTTGGGACCACACTCAAGGTCATGGATAATGAGACCTAGGGATAATTTTACATGAAGTTGTCTGAACAGTGTATGCAAGCTGCCAGGACAGCCCATTAGATTGTGTCAATATCTACAGGAACTTTTCCAGCAGGAACAAGGAGGTGATTATCCCATTGTTATAAGGCATTGTTTAGGCCACATACTGAGTGCTGCATACAAGTCTGAAAGCCTCATTTAAAGAAAGATGTGGATCTCTTGGAATGGCTATAGAAAAGAGCAGCCATCTTAGTCAAAAACACAAAGGAATTCTCTTATCACAAAAGACTTTAAAAGACTTTGGCACAGCAAATTGTAAAGCTTGGAAATTAAGCGCGTGTGAGGAGACCACCTGAATTTAGCATTTAAGGTGTTAAATGGATTGAGTAAACTCAATGATGATAATATTCTGTTATTGTTGTAGTTGGGTTTTAGGAGGTGGTATTCTAACCTTTTCTCAGACAGCATGCACACAAGGGGACATAAACTGAATGAAAAAAGGATGGCTACAGTTAGATATGCAAAAATGTGCTTTGAACCAGAGAGTATTTCTTTGTTGCAAGAAACTACCACCTGCTGTGTTGTGGAAGTGGGTAGTTTAAAAAAATCTAAGGATGAATGAGACTTATTATTAGATGGAATGGACAGATGAGGTAGGTAGCATTTTTTTTTTTTTTTTGCTAATGCTGTATAATCCTGCTTCCTTGCATGATTTGTCAGTACTACTACTAATAGTAATAGTAATTACTTGGTTCATTCACTTTCCAGTTTTTAAACAAGGGCATCGGGGATTACATCTGCTGCCAACCAATTCATTTTGATAAAAGTGCAAATTTTTTGGAAAAGATTAAGGAAATGCAGAAAGCATTGGAGGACAATAACCAATATCGAATTCTTTACAGTATGGAGTGTGTTTAGTGGTTTTCAGGTAATGAGTTTTAGATGTGGTCGACAAAACCAGTCTTGCATTATTCCTATACTCGTGATTTTCATGTAAAGGGTTTTCTTTATTTGTAGGTGGACTTTGAAAGTAACTTGTACTGAATTTTTAATCGGAACTGTTTTGTTCAAATGAGACTTATAAAAGCATTAATGATAATGAAAGTGTAATTCAGAACTCAAAAATACATATATTCATTGCAGTAAAATTTCTGAAAGGATACTTGTTGTGACAGGACTTTATATATAATACCGAATTCTAAGATCTATTTGTCCTCAAACTCAGTGTTAATTGTGGTGGCTGTAAAACTTTGAGCTCAACTAAACACCCCTTCTTTAAAAGAGTCTAGCTAGCATCCATTAGCAGTAGGGGTTAAATCTAGATAACTTTTCAAATAAGAATGAAGTGATGCTAACTATATTATTGGAGGTAGTTCATTTCATATTAATTTTGATCAAGTTCCAGATTTATTTTCCTAACACTTTTAGCACAAACCATTATGGCAATTTCTGATTTAATAAATTATATTAACCCTAGGGGCTCACATCTGGTGAGTATGGGCTTGGCATACCCAGGGTCCTGAGCTGGATATCATCATTCTTCTCTTTCTTGATGATTCCTCTCTCTCTCTCTCTCTCTCTCTCTCTCTCTCTCTCTCTCTCTCTCTCTCTCTCTCTCTCTCTCTCTCTCTCTCTCTCTCTCTCACACACACACACACACACACACACACACACACACACACACACACGCACGCACACACACAGGGTAACTCGGAAATTTTTTTGGCCAGTGCAGCGTAAGCCTCAGGCTTCCTTGCACCACATGGCTATTAATGAAAATAATAATATATCTTCTCCACGTTATTGTATTTTTATATGAAAATGAGCTGAAATGTACCATGTCCACGTTTCAAGGGGAAGAAATTTTTTTCTTAATCTACAGATATGTAATTATTTCGATGAATATTTATTGTTTCTGATTGATTATAATTTGTTACAGATATTAATGAATGTGAAGAAGAACATCCTTGCAGCCAACATTGTCACAACACGCATGGTTCTTACGTATGTTCCTGTGATTCGAGTTACGTCTCTACAGATAATGGGACTACTTGCAAAGCTAACAGTAGTATGTTCTTTCAACTTCTCTCTCTCTCTCTGCATATATATATATATATATTTTTTTTTTTTAAAAAAAAAAAAA
Organism: Mastigoproctus giganteus; assembly: GCF_048544385.1. Taxonomy (NCBI): domain Eukaryota; kingdom Metazoa; phylum Arthropoda; class Arachnida; order Uropygi; family Thelyphonidae; genus Mastigoproctus; species Mastigoproctus giganteus. Next base: position 40,749,756 of record NC_143587.1, on the reverse strand, counting down.
AAAGTGTTCACCAGCACTTTGTATTGATCTGATAATTTTTTTTCTATTTTTAAATGGACAGTATTTATTTATTTATTTTTTTTGTGAAAATCCCAAACACAAGAGGTATTATAACCTATAGTGGTTAGTACTGTGCATGGGGCTTAGAGATCAGGTATTCTGTGTGTTATCAGACACTCAATCTAAAACACTGTTGGATCCAATATCTTTCTATTACAGAAGATTTAGGAGAAGTGCGGTTGACTTTCCTCCCTAAAATCCACTCATGCACACCTTCACAATGATAAGCCCTGTTACGTCACTTAGGTGACAATGAACAAGTAGAGTGGTTCTCTTCAAGGCACCTGGTCAGCGTGAAGAGGAAAAGACAAAACCCTCCAGCATATGACAGCGCAATGAAACAAATGGCCCTCAGTCCCCAGCGGCTTTCATTCCCCCTCTTACGGCAGCAAGAGGATCAGAATCGAAGCAGATGGTGCTAAGAGTCTCTGGGTACGACCAGGCTGCCATGCACGGAAACTAAACTTAGCCTGTTACAAAATAACATTGTTCATCAGTGAAGACAGGATATTAGAGCTGGAAAAGGAACTAGAAAATGTGAATTGGAATTTCATCGGTTCGGCTGAAACAAGAAGAAGAAGAAGAAATTAGCATTAGTAGAGGCATAAGATGCAAGAAAGCAAGCTTATTCAGCATCAGCCAAAAAAAAAAAAAAAAAAAAAAACACACACACACCCGCTCCCATTTCACCCCTCTGTTCGTTCCAAATACCTGTCCAGCTCAGCCTTCAATTTATTTATTAAGCTATCAATTTCCACAACAAAGGATGGAAGTCTGTTCCACCAACTAACTACCCGCAGGCTAAACTTCCGAACATCTATTCTACAATTGTCTTTCCTCAATTTGAATTTCTGCGCTCTCAGGTAATTATTCTGAGCAAGAGGAAGAATCCCATCAGCATTGAGCATGCCCAAACATTCAAGACTTTATACACCTCAATCAGATCACCTCGACAGGTGCCAAGTCTCCAGACGCTGTAATTTGCAAAACTTAAGCTTTTCTTCGTAGGAGCAACCCTTCATTCCATTCACTAATCATGTTGCCCTTTTCTGTACTCGTCCCAACAGCTCTAAAGCTTTTTAAAATGAGGCCTCTAGATAATCAAGGGGATAATCAACTCCTTTTCCCTGCTTTTAAAATTCCTGTATATCATTGACAAGACACCATGAGCTACTCTTGCATACAGTCTGCATTGCTCAGAAAACTTCATATCTGCCTGCACAATTACCTCCAGTCCTTTTCATTCTCAACCACTGTCAGTGTAGTACCACAGAGTTGATACGTTACTCTGGGGTTACTGCTTTCCATATGCTGTACTTTACATTTGTGAATGTTAAACTTCATTTGCCATCTCTCAGCACAGCTGTTCAACTTTTCTAGATCCTGTTGCAGCAACGTACTGTCATTAGTGTCCTTAACAACCCTGCCAACTTCTGCAAACTTGGACATTAAGCTTATTATACAATCATCAATATATCATTTATAAATACAGAAAACAAAAATGGAACCAACACTGAACCCTGAGGGACTCCACTAATAACATTAGTCCACGATGTGCAGTGTCCATTGATTACGACTCTCTGTCTTCTCCAGCTCAACCATCCCTTTATCCGTAGCACCAATTTTCCTCCAATGCCACACTGCTGTGTCTGAGCTATAACTGAAGTATTGTCTAGATGATCCTGCTGTGCTTCTTTAACCTGTGCCTCCATTAATTTTCCTGGAACAGAGGTTAAACTAACAGGTCTATAATTATTTGTGTCACCCTTTGATCCTCCTTTGTGAATTGGAGTCACATTTGCACATCTCCAGTCCATGGGTACCTCCCCTGAGTCCAAAGAAGCTCTCATAATTATGGCTAAGTATTTGCTTACTTCCTTTGCTGCCTTCTTTAATATAACTGGATAGATCCCATCCACCCCTTTTTTATGTTTATCTTCAACAATTTCTCCTGCACTTGGCTCTCAGTTATTACAAAATCATCTAGCTCACTGCCAGAGTTTAATTCACCTCTGGATTTCCCCTCCCTGAATATAACTTCTCATGTGTGAATGTAGATGTAAAATACTCCTCTAGTTTGTTAGCCACCTGAGCAGGATCATCAACAGTTGAACCATCAATATCCAGTGCACCAATTTGATTCAACTCTTTCCTTCTAGAACTTACATAGGTAAAGAACTCTTTGCTGTTTTTCTTTGCATCCTTTGCCAAAGGTTTCTCATAATCTGCCTTTGCCTGCCTAATCTCCTTTGTGACTTGGTTACAGACCAGCTTATATCTGTCATAGGCTTCCATGTCACCCATTAATTTATATGTATCCTATGCATTTTTTTTCTCTACCATATGTCTCATTAGTTCATCTGACATACATTTTGGCCTAAACCTTGAACAATATTTCTTAATTGGTTATATAAAGCCTAGTTGCTTCCAAGATAAATTCTTTGAATGCCTCCTATTTTGAATTTGCTGTTGGTAACATCATCAGTTGGTCCCACCGTATAGAATTTAAATACTGTCTCAGGCCACCGTAGTCGCCTTTACGAAAGCAAAACTCCTTCCCTTTACCCCTGATGGTAGTTACCTCTTTGAGTAAATCCCACTTCAGCACACTGTGATCACTGCCACCTAGTGGTTCATTTATCTGCAGAATGAAGAATCACTACTGATAATCAGATCAAGAGTATTGCTCCCTCTTGTTGCCTCATGAACATGCTGATGTAGAAAACAATCATCCAATAAATCCACAAAAGCCTTGCTAGTGTGTGAGTGACCAACCCACAAATTCCAGTTAATATCCCTGAAATTAAAATCCCCCATTAGAAGACTCTCTGATTTACTGGCCCACTCTATTTCCCTGTACAATATCTTATTATACTCATCAGAGTCATTAGGCCTATAGCACACTCCTACTCTCAATTTTGATTTCCCTATGCTTATGTCACACCAAACTGACTCGATACTGCCCTGTCCATCGATGTCGACTGGCTTCACTTCCTTGGACTTTATGTGTTTCTTAACTAATAGCATAACCCCTCCTCCCCTCCTGTCCTGTCTATCCTTTCTATACACATTGTATTCCCCAAATTCCAGTTCCGCATTACTTATATCTGTGTGACACCACGTCTCTGATATCCCAACAATATCTGCCTTTGATGTTTTGAGCAATACCTCAAATTCATGAAATTTACCAAACTCCTAGCATTGCTGTACACGCAAGTACACATGCACCTGTTCCTATTCGTAGCTACCCTAACACAACCCATGTGTTTACTTGTACCGCAATGACTCCCAGCAGTCTCTGAAATACCCTGCATCTTGTTTTTCAGGCTGCTGCACATTCCAATAGAAGCAGTGCAAGAATCACTTTCACCTCTACCAGTGGCTGCTGTTAATCCATTAGTTCTGTTACCCCCCTCCCAAGCTAGCAGTTTTCCGACCCACCTAAAACTGGGTCAGTAGCATCAGCAAGTATTCTTTCACCCTTTCTATTTAAGTGTATCCCATCCCTGTAGAAGGAGTCTCTCCTGTTAACACGTACAGACTAGGCAGAAAAATATTCTACCCCTTGAGCCTTGCACAATCTTTCCAGGGCCAAATTGATCGACGAGGCTCTCATCATATATTCCCTCCTATCGTGTCTGGGCAGAATTGCAGACACTTTCAAATTCAACCCTAATTCACTGCTTTTTTTCAACAGTGACCTGTACTTGTTAAGTAATTCTGCCAGTCTTCTACTCTTATATCATTAGTGCCAACATGTACAACAATATCACCTTTTGTGCCCTTAAATGATGATATCTGCTCTACAATGTTATCAACGTTTATCCCTGGCAGACATAACCTGGTCCTGTTCCACCTATCCTTTTTACATACCATGTTCTCCATTTCCCTGACAATAGAGTCACCAACAACTACTAGTTCCTGTGGGACCAGCGCCTTCTGCCTTGCGGGTTGCTGCTGTGTTGCATGATGATCAAGTGCAAGCTCTGGCATTGATGTGGGCAGCTGAGATCCTGATAGGCCCTTCAATTTAGATTCTTCGAGGGTATCAACCCTGTCCTTCAACTCTCATATAGGCCCATAACAACGCTGAGTTGTCATCTGATTTCCTCACACTCCTTACATCAGGCACACACAATGACATTCCCCTTGGCAATATCATGTCACGTGCCTGATTGCTTCACAAAACATCAAGCAAACAGTGCATTTTAAAAGACTGTGATTCAGAGAGCAGCTGCCCCCCTCAGTTCTCCCCTGAGCCATAGCACTCCCATTAGCTTGAGCCTTTTGCTTCACTGCTCTGGTCTGACTCATGATTTCAATTCAATTTAAATAAAATTTCAATTTCAGTACAAAATTATAACCCTAAACTTGTATCCCAATGCAGTTATAACACTATATATCTATATATATTTTCTTCAGTTTTGAGTATTTTCTCCGAGTTCATTATATAACTTCCGTATCAAGTTATGTATTAATTAATAATGTTACGTTTGTAAAATCTAAATCGTTATATGTAATTAGTTAAAAAGTACAATTTAATTAACAATGAAGTTTAACAAGATTAATAAATTTTACTGATTAATTTATAATATTATATACTATACTAAACTAACGCTATCTAGTTCAGGATATAATGTTGTATCGTATAACAATGGCGGCAAGTTACAAACGGTAAATCTACGGATACTTAAGTATTATTTAACTTCCAAAATTTCGCTGTCTCAATTCAGAATAAACCAGGCATCTTGACTACGTCAATAAGCTACTTATAGAAATTAATTTATTATAACAGTCAATAAAGTGGCTAAATTTAGCTAAAAACGTTCCTTTCACCGGAGCTGCAAAACTTGGAAAACACATGGATTGGATACCCTTACTGATACTAAGTAATAACCTACAAAATCTCTATCTAAATTAAAATTTAAACTAAGTATCGTAACTAGGAATATAAAGCTACTCTAGAAAATAAGTTAATATACCAATTTACTAAAACAGAAAAAACTTCTCAATTTTCTGGAGCCGTAAAAACTTTGCCTGCACAAGGCTACTCTCATTCCCAATCCAAAATGAATCACTTATAACTTTATCAAGTGGAAATCTGCTGTACACAAATGGAAACAGTGAAAGGGGCAAATGTGGATTTGGGTTTCTAGTCCATAAAGATGTAAAAAACAACATTTTGGAATTCGCAAGTACATCACCAAGGGTGTCAAGACTAATACTCAAGATTTCTAAGAGGTACAAGCTAAAGGTTATAATGATTTATGCACCAACATCGAGCCATGATGATGAAGAGGTTGAAGAAATGTACACCGAAATTGAGAGTCTTCTGAATGAGCAGAAAACCCACTACACTATTGTTATGGGACTTCAATGATCTAGGTTGGAAAAAGACAAACCTGCACAGAAAGGGGAACTATAGGAAATTTTGGAATTGGTGAAAGAAATGAAAGAAGTGAAAGGCTTGTGGAATTTGCAGAAACTCAAGGATTGTCAGTAATGAACACTTTTTTCAAGAAAAGGGTGAACAGAAAGTGGACATGGAAGGGTCCAAATGGATACAACTGATGAAATCGACTTCATCCTCACTAACAGAAGATATATCATGAATGATATTACCATCCTGAATAAGGTAAATTTTGGAAGTGATCACAGAATGGTAAGATGCAAACTTGACATAGATGTAGGAAAGGAAAGGAAAAAAACTGACTCGAGTAAATAATACGAAGGTCTTTGAGATAACAGATAAGGAGAAAAAGCAGTATGTACTGGAACTTAAGAACAAATTTCGGTTCTGCGGCCCTTTCAGGACCAAGATATTAGCAACACATACAACATACCCAATATTTTTACTGATGAGGTAGAACATGCATTGAAGAAAATGAAGAATCAGAAAGCCCCAGGAGAAGATAAAGTTACTGTAGAGTTGTTAAAATTGCGAGGAAGAGACATAACACAAAAACTGGCGAGGCTCTTCACAAAATGCATTAGAAAAGGTGTGATTCCTAAGGAGTGGAATAATGCAACCATAGTTTTGCTGCAACAAAAATGAGATAAATCAGAAATTGGAAATTATAGACCAATTAGCTTGTTATCCCACATCTACAAGTTGTTCACAAGGGTCATTACTAACAGATTAGAAAGAATACTTGATGAGAATCAACCGAAAGAGCAAGCTGGCTTTAGGACAGGATTCTCAACTATGGATCACCTTCACGTAATATCACAGCTAATGGAGAAAGCAAATGAATATGAAACACCATTATGCCTGGCATTTATGGATTATGAAAAGGCATTTGACTCCATACAGCATAAGGCAATGTTTCAGGCACTGGAAAGACAAGGCATAGATACCCCATATATTATGATTTTGAAGAAAATATATGAGAGTGCTACATCCTTTATTAGACTAGACAAAGACAGTAGCAAATTTAAAATCGAGAAAGGAGTTTGACAAGAAGACACAATATCTCCGAAGTTGTTTACTGCTGCCCTTGAGGAAGCTTTCAGAAGATTAGACTTGTCACAGAAAGGAGTCAATGTAAACGGAGAGTACCTAAACCATTTACGATTTTCAGATGACATTGTGGTCATAAGCCACAATCTCAAAGAATTAGAAGAAAATCTTAATCAGTTATGCACAGTTAGTAAGGATTTTGGACTAAAGATGAATATGGCTAAAACAAAAGTAATGATGAACAAGTATGTCACAGAAAATGACATAATGATTGAAGGAGCAGTAATGGAAAAGGTGGAGTCATATACTTATCTGGGACAAGTTATGAGCTGTAATAATGATAAATGGCTGGAAGTCAAGAGAAGAATAAATTTTGGATGGATAGCATTCAGGAAATATAGTCACATACTGAAGAGCAATATCCCAGTTTGTCTGAAAAGTAAAATAATGAACCAATGTATACTCCCCACCATGACTTATGGAAGTGAAACTTGGGCACTCACCAAAAGAATGGAAGAGAAGCTAAGAACTACACAGCAAAGACTGGAATGAATTATATTGTGAATCAGAGACTGTTAGATAAGAAGAGAAACACATGGATTAGGCAGTAAACTCAAGTAAAGGACATTCTTATCAAAACTAAAGAACTAAAATTGTCTTGGGCAGGACACATAGCTTGAAGACATGATGACACATGGACTAAGAAAATAGCAGAATGGTACCCAAGAGGAGCTAGAATAAAACCTGGAAGACAATGGTAGAGATGGATAGATGAAATTCATGAGTTTGTGGGTAGTAAATGGATGGCCATTGTGCAAAACAGAAGGAACTGGAAAATTGTTGGAGAGACGTTCATCCTGCAGTGGATTGAAAATGGCTGATGATGATGATCATGACAGGTTCAAGATTGAGAAGATGAAAGAAAATACTTGTTGTCATTAGATTTGAATTTAAGTAAATTATAATTTTCAGGAAATATGTATGAAGGGAGGTTGTTCCAGAAAACAGAAGTTGAAAGAATGAATGAGGAAGAAGAAAAGTTGATTCTGTGAGTTTGAAAATGTACAGTAAAAAGATGCTGACCTGGTTGTGGCACTTGCCTGGACTGGTTTGGAAGAGAGAGAGATGGAGAGAGAGAGAGCGAACAAGCAGGAATTATAGCAGCCAATTCAGAACAACAGGGTCCCCATGGAAGTATGTATAGAAAGGGCATGCAACAGAAACGGAACATTTATGAAACAGAGAGTGGAGAGACTATTAGAGATGAGTCATTAATTAACCTAATTACTCTCCTTTGAATGGAATCCAGTAGTCTGAGGAATTTTTTGGTCACACTATCCCAGATTTGGGTACAATGTTCCATTGTAGCTTGGATTTCTTATTTGTACATAGTGGGCAACTGTTTGGAAGAAAAGTAATGCCAGAAGTGAAAGAGAGAACCCAGTTTTTTAGATTCAGAGGAAGCAGTATTTGTTATGTGCTTATGCAAAGACAGATTAGAAGTCTGAGTGTCTTTGATGATAAGCATATGAACAGAAGAAACCTTTTTATGATATATAAGACAGGACTGAGTTTTAGAAAAATTGAAATCAACTATGTTATCTTTGCCCCACTAGAGAATTACCTGGAAATCAGCATTTAAGAAATTGGTAGTGGATATTCGAGAAGTTGAAGCTGTTAGTGCAGGGCAAGGTTTCCGAAACTGGAAGGTGGAATGCAATGTGCTGCCATCAGCAAAACTATGGATAGGATTTCCAGTCAAAAGGAGGTGGTCGCTAATATACAATTTGAAAGTAACTTGTACTGAATTTTTCATAAGAACTGTTTTGTTCAAATGAGACTTATAAAAGCATTAATGATAATGAAAGTGGAAAAGAGTGAAAGAAAGAACTGAACCTTGGGAAGCACATGCATTAGTGGAGAGGACAGAGAGCTGTTTACCATCACCCACAGTGAGTGGTCAGAGAAAAAACTAGATACCCAATTACAAAAAAATAGTTGACAAACCATAAGATGGAAGCTTATTTAGGAGACCTTTATGCCAGACACGATAAAGCCTTTGAAATGTGAAGGGCAACTGCTTGAGTTTTGCCAAACTTTTCCATTGAATTTAAACTTAGATGAGTAAGTGCAAATTCCACTTGTTTTCAAAACTTGTGCTGCTGCTGAGCTTACATCTGTTCCCTGTCGCCTTTTTGCACTTGTTTATTTTACTGGTCTTTTCCCTTCTGCTTGGAAATTTTCTCATATCCAGCCAGTTCCTAAAAAGGGTGACACATCCTCCTTTCCATCCAATTATTGTCCCATTGCACTTACTTCTACTCTTTCTAAAGTAATGGATAAATTAATTAACCGCCAGTGCCTAAACTGTCTAGGAAACTTCCACCTGATTGGTGATCTCCAGTATGGATTCTGTCAGTGTCGATCCATTGGAGGATATACTGGTGCTTTCTTGGCGTCAACACTCTTCCTTCAAATTCTTCTGATATCCTAAAATGAAGGACCACAGGAGGCATTGAATGGAGTGCACTGGGAATGGTAGGAAATAGTTTAGCAAGATCATCAATAAACAAGTTAGAAGAAAAGTAGGATGCTAGCAGGTCAACGGCCCCGAGTGCCAAGCGATATTAGTGACCACAGCACCTTTCCAGAGTGATTATCTAGTACGCTTAATTGTAAATACGTTATTCCTGAGTTTCGAAAGTCCGATAACTCCTGAATATTATAATTAAATAGATATATTCAAATACTATAACCTAGAAAGGACAACCACCTTTCTTTAATCCCTCTTTTTATTTTTAGTTATTACTAACCCTTTTTTTCGCTTGGGTCACTAGGCGGCACCGCTCTTGCCTCCACGTGGCGGGGCTGGTAACCTGGGAGAAAAAGACAATCTCCCGGGGCCAAAAAGAGCATATCATGAGTAAATCAAACTCAGACTTATCTGGGCTGCCAGACGCAACCCAGATATCAAAAAAGAAAGACAGTTCCACAGCAGGAACGGCAAAGCGCCAAAAAACTGAGCCAGAGACATATCCAATTCCAACCTATCTGATCATCCATTCAACTGGTGAGAATGCAGTTGGCAAACTTTCTCCCTTTAGAATTCAAAAGGAATTGGAAAGTAAAGCAGGATCTTCGAAATCCATAAAAAGACTCAGATCAGGAGATCTTCTCATAGAGACGTCTAATACCAAACATTCTGAGTGACTTCTGAAAACAAATTACTTTGCAGGTCTCCCAGTAACTGTAACACCCCACAGATCACTAAACACCTCTAAAGGAGTGATCTCAAACTGGGACTTACTAGATGTAACTGAAGAAGAAATGCTAGAAGAACTGAAAGAACAAGGAGTTATTCATGTCAAGAGAATCTCCACGAGAAAAGATGGTAATCTGATCCCTACCCGCAATCTGATCTTGACCTTTAACACACCGAATCGTCCATCATCTATTAAGGCCGGATATCTGGTATGTAATGTCAGACCGTATGTCCCAAACCCGCTACGGTGTTTCCGATGCCAGAAGTATGGACATTCCCAAACAGCTTGCCGGGGAACCCCTACTTGCGCAAAGTGTGGTTCAATCGAACATGATTGCGAAAACTGCAATGCTCCTCAATCAGTATGTCCAAATTGCAAGAAAGATCATCCCGCTTATGCCATAATATGCGAGCACTGGAAAAGTGAGAAACTTATCCAGAAATATAAAACTGAGCATAATGTTTCTTACCAAGAAGCAAAAAGAATCATCTCACCACCAACTCATGCAGACAGACCTACGTATGCCCAAGCCATCAAAAAATTCCAATCAACCGGATCGCAAACTGAACTAACAGTATCCCCAAAACAGTCTTTCTCAAATTACGTAAAATCTTTGTACAGTGCAACTCAAACCCAAGCAGTAAATACACCAATTACCATACCACAAGAAAATGTCCAGAGTCCGGATCAAGGACCCAAAGAAAAACATATCCTAACTTCTAGTCACCAACAACAAATGGACACTGAAGAAAAATCAGCAGATGACCCTGTTCTTCAAATTTTTGTTGAAGAAGACATGGACACCGAAAGGCCTTCCTTCCCAAAAAAAGATAAAAGCAAAAGTGAAAAACAGAAAACTTCAGCAACCCGAAAACGCTCAGAAAGCCTAATAAGAGATAAATAATGCACAGAATAATACAGTGGAATTGTCGTGGATTCCGTGCCAATATCGATGACCTATACGATCTTTCTTGTAAGTACTCACCAATATGTCTCTGCCTTCAGGAGACGTATTTAAAACCCCAAAATACACCAAAACTGTCTCGTTACAACATTATTAGAAAAGACAGAACCAATGGGAATATTGCACATGGTGGTGTAGCCATTTTAACAAACCAACATATTGCTACCAAACAGGTCTCACTGAACTCTCCCCTCGAGGCAGTAGCAGTCCGTGTGGCAGCTGACATCCATATGACAATCTGCTCCTTATACATCCCACCAAGCTATACCTTCCAACAAAATGATCTCAACAATCTTATAGCTCAACTCCCAACACCTTTCCTCGTTTTGGGAGACTTAAATGGTCATCACACTCTATGGGATAACAACAACATCGACCAAAGAGGAAAACTAATTGAACAGTGTCTAGACAATAACAACCTCCTTCTTCTAAATGACGGTTCACCAACATACGTTCACCTTCCTTCAGGAACAAGCACTGCAATAGACTTGTCTATCTGTTCAGCAACCTTATATCCTATTCTAAAGTGGACGATAAACAACGATCCGCTACATAGCGATCATTTCCCCATAATAATTGAATTACTTAATAAGCCCTCTCATCATCCTACTAAAATTCCACATTGGCTCACTGAAAAAGCAGATTGGCAGTCCTATAAAAAATTAACTAAGCTTGATTCCGAAATAATCCAAAATTCCACAACTGATGAAGCAGTTGACTATGTCACAAAAACGATATTACATCAGCAGAACAAACTATCCCGAAATCCTCATCTAAATTACCGATTCATCCAAAAACCTGGTGGAGTGATGAATGCCTTGTGGCTAAAAAAGAGCAAAGCAAAGCTTGGAATTCTTTTCGCCAGAGTCCAACTACAACCAATCTCATTCAATATAAGCGCGCTAGAGCAAGAGCGAGATATGTCAGACGCTGCAATAAAAAGGCTGCTTGGATCCGATTCACTTCAACTATTAATCAAACAACGCCTACACATAAAATTTGGAAAGCAATCAGAAAAATGAGTGGCAAATATAAAACGATACCTCTACCCATCATGGAATGGAGAGGGCAGAATGTAAATGATCCTGCTGAAATTGCCAATATACTGGGCGAAACCTTTGCAAAAACATCAGCAATAGAAAGTTATACACCGACTTTCAGAAGATTAAAAACAAGTTTAGAAAAACAAAAGTTAAACTTCTCTTCAAAAGGAGATGAACAATACAACTTACCTTTTACCATTCACGAATTACACAGAGCCTTGTCAACATCTAGACGCAGTGCTGTAGGACCAGATAATATTCACTATTCCATGATTCAGAAACTTAGTACCGAATCATTACAGTTACTTCTTCATCTATTCAATACACTCTTCCTGGAAGATAAATTCCCTAATCAATGGCATCGTGCCACAGTCCTTGCCTTCCCTAAACCAGGTAAAGACCCTACAAATCCCACTCATTATAGACCAATTGCCTTGACCAGCTGCATTTGCAAAACTCTCGAAAAGATGGTGAACCGCCGACTGATCAGGTACCTTGAAAATCTCAATCTCCTACATTCTGCACAATACGGTGTCAGACAAAACAGATCTACACTAGATATACTAGTCAGACTAGAAAATTCCATCCGAAATGCATTCCTCAGATCGGAACACCATGTGTTAGTCTGCTTTGACATCAGTAAGGCCTATGATTCCACGTGGAAGTATGGAATACTCCGTGAATTACATTGTCATGGACTTCGGGGTCACCTCCCGATTTTCATACAGAATTTCCTATGCAAGCGTACATTCCAGGTTCGATTCAAAACCTCACTGTCCCAAGTATTTTCCCAAGAAGAAGGAGTTCCTCAAGGCTCTGTACTCAGTGCTTCACTTTTTATAATTGCAATAAACACCATTGCCGGACAAATTCCAAACACTATTGATAAAGCACTGTTTGTAGACGACCTGAGTATTTGGTGTCATGCAAAAAACATGAATACTATTGAGAGACAGTCGCAAGGGGCAATAAATAAGATCTGTTCATGGGCTCAGACTAATGGATTTCAACTTTGTCCGGAAAAAACATTTTGCATCCATTTTTGCCGCCAACGAAAACTCCATCCCAATCCAGAGCTAGAACTGAATCGCCAACCAATAGCAGTTCAGCCGAGCATACGGTTCTTAGGAATCACTTTAGACCAGAAACTCACCTTTGTTGAGCATATCAAAAGACTAAGAAACTCATGTCAACAAAAACTAAATATCATCCGGGTTCTCTCTGCAACTAATTGGGGAGCTGATCGCCTTACTTTATTACGGCTATATAGAGCATTAATAAGATCAAAACTTGACTACGGAGCACAAGTCTATAGTTCAGCAAGACCTAGTGCCCTTCGCTGGCTTGACCCTATCCATCATAGTGGCATACGGATTGCATTAGGAGCATATCGCACGTCTCCAATACATAGCTTATATGCTGAAGCACACGAACCTCCTCTTTCGATCAGGCGACAACAACTGATACTACGTTACGCCTATAAAATTAGATCTATGCCAGAACACCCAAATTGGCAGATACTTTTTTCATCACAGCACACCAGGTTATACCAAAACCGCCCTAATGTTAATCGTCCTTTGGGCATGAGAATAAAACACCTCTTAGAAGAACTAAATCTAACCTTAGACAATGTGGCACATAGCCTCCCATCCTCTCTTGCTCCTTGGAATATCATTCCGCCCTCATGTGACTTACATCTACATGAATGGAATAAATCTACATTGCATAGAGAAAACTTCTTGCAGCTATACCATGCAGTAGTGAACCAGTTTCCTAGCTTTTCCATAGTACATACTGATGGATCAAAGAATGATGTCCACGTTGGAATCGCCGCAGTTTTCCCTAACATCACATTAGCTTATCAGTTATCACGTGAGTTCAGTATATTTTCCGCAGAACTAATAGCAATTCAGGTTGCACTGAATCATATCGAGTCTTCCGATATTAACAACAGCATTATTTTCACAGATTCTTTAAGTGCCCTTCAAGCACTAAAAAACACAATGAACATGACCCACCCAGTCGTGGAAAGAATAGTCAACTCTCTGCATACCTTATCAGTACTTGGGAAAAACATACACTTCTGCTGGGTCCCAGGACATATGGCAATTCCTGGAAATGAACTAGCGGACAATGCTGCCAAATTAGCTCACCTTTCATCTGAGAACAAGTGGAAAGTGCCTCATCAAGACTATCGACCAATAATCCATGAAAAATGCACGCGCCAATGGCAGTTATTATGGGAAAATCAGCCAAACAATAAACTTCGAAGTATCAAGCCAAACCTTGAGCGATGGCCTTCCAGCTTCAGTTCAATCCGACACCAGGAGGTAATATTGGCTCGTCTGCGAATAGGACATACAAATGTAACTCATGGTTATCTTTTAAGAGGAGAGATACCCCCTCAATGTCATCACTGTAATACAATGCTCACAGTGAAACACATTCTGGTCGAATGCACAAAATATACAAGAGAATGCCAGATGCTTTGCACTTCAGCCACAACAAAAGATCCTACACTTACCTCAATTTTAAACAATGAAACAAATGTCTCAAGCATTTATAATTTTCTCTATTTGAAAAGAAATTACATGCATAGTTACCATATGCATGGCGCACTATGGCCATAGTTGCCGATGCGCCCAATAAATTCCGAAACAAACAAACAAACAAACAAGCAGGTCAACTTTTACTTTAGCAGAGGTGGCAATAAAGCCATCCGGTTTGACAGAGGTGGGAATAGAGATGGGCAAAAGTTGCTGCCAATAGTTTTAGTAAGAAACCAAAATGTGCAACTACCATTTGGACAAGAAGCAAGTTTTCTACTCTTAGCCTGGTCAAAATCTAGTTTGGACATTAATAACTGCTTTGAAATTTTTGCAAGCTTTCACATAGGCAGAAAATGAACCTGTAGATATGGATGCAAGCCAATTGTGACATACAACATTCTTATCTTGAACAGTCTTAGCACATTTATTTGAAAACCAAGGTTTAGATAAAGGATGAGATTTTAAGGTAGAGTGGGGAATGAAGGATTTCATCCCCCTACAAGAATAATTTCACTGGCTCAATCCGAGCAAACATTGATCATCCCCCTCTTGCATTCTTTTAATGCAAAACAACACGAGGTTGAGAATGGCCACGAGAGAAAGGCTGAGGTGTTTAGAGGCTTGTTGGCTGTGTGGTCAGGATTTTCTGGTCTTCTGTTTGGTAAATGAACAGTCTGGTGAGGTTATTAGTAATTGCAAATGCCTCAGCATCTTGAATAGCTGGATCTGTCTGTCCAGAAATGGTAGCCAGCTGGAATTGTGAACATTAAAATCACTAAGGAAAATTACCTCACTGTTAGGAAAGTTTGACTGGAGAAAATCAAGTTTCAAAGAGAGGATGTCAAAGAGTTCCAAGTGATTAGTAGAGTTGGGAGAATGATAGAGGCAACAAACGAATGCGACAGAATGAATGAACAAATGAATTTAAGAAAACTGAAATGAGGCAGTAGTTGAATCAACCAAGAATAATTGAGATTCTGTCCGGTATCCACGCAAAACAAAAAGTCTGACGGTGCTATGTCAGGAGAATAAGGTGGTTGCTGCAGTAGCACAAATCTAACAGTTAGCAAGAGCATTGCATTCAACATCGCTTCTGCAAAGGCATCAGCAATCTTGGAACCCATCCTGCTGAGACCTTAGACATTGCAGATGGTCATGTAAAATGCTGTGGGCAGAACCATAACTAATTCCCACTGCATTTGTGATGAAATGAATTGTCATAGATCTATCACTCACCACTAGCTGCTCAACCTTTGCAACCGTCTCACTGTCTGTGGACGTTGATGGCCTTCCTTCTCTTGGTTCGTCAAAGACACTTGTACGACCGCACTGGAACTCCCATTCTCACTTTTTATACGGTGTCATAGGATGGACAATTCTGTCCATATGCAGCTTTCATTTCTTCGTCAATTTCCTGAGCTTTCTTCTCCTGCAAATGCAGGAACTTGTTCACTGTGAATACTCCACTTGGTCAACCATAGTATCCTTCCTCAGATTCTAGGCTTTACCTCTGGTGTACGATCACCTATGGGAATGAAATTTCACATGTTAGTTATTGAATATGTAGACAACTTATATTAAAAACAGCGTCTTCCTACTGATGTTTTATCCAGGTCACGGTAAAAACTTTGTGATACCCCCCTCGTGTTTGTGAAATGAACGAGGAAGTATTTGGAAGGTTTAGATCTTTTCACAGATAAGTTTGTTCTATTAGTTTGACTATATATGATGTATTATTCACTAGTAAGAAAAGTTAGGGAGGGAACATACACTGAGTGATCACTGAATTATGACCGCCCTTATGAAAAGTGAATGCAACCCGTTGATGACATGAGGCACGAGAGTGCACAGTTAGTTGACCTATGTAGCATAGATAAGGTATCAGTGGTTCAGTAGGTAATAAAATTCTGAGCATGATGGGTAAAAGGAAGGATTGATTGGACTTTGATAAAGGACAAATTGTGGGAGCTCAATGAACTTGTGCCTCGATTTCCTAAACAGCTGAACTGGTGGGATGTTCAAGAGCCGCCGTAGTTAAAGTGTACCAGGACTGCCATCAAAATGGTCAAATAATGACCTGATGGCAAATCTGCAAAGGTCAGCGAAAGGTTGAAGTTAGAGGTGAGTACCGGGTCCAACGATTCGTACAGGTGAACAGGCGCAGCACTGTTCAAGATTTGACTACCCAATACAACCTGGACCAACCTGGAACAATATCTGCCATGACCATGTGTCACACCTATGGACTATACCAGCAGATGACCCCTATGGCATCCTCTCCTAACCGAGGTTCATCGGCATAAAAGAAAAAGACTCGCCTGATGCAAAGAGCATGCAAGTTGGATGTTAGAAGAGTGGAAGAAGGTGTGCTGGTTGAATGAGTCATATTATTTACTTCACACCATGGATGGCCGTGTACGGATTTGGCATCAACAACATGAGCCTCTTGATCCATCATGCATGGTATCAAAAGTGCAGGCTGGTGGAGCTGGTTGTATGGTGTGAGGCATGTTTCACTGGCAGGAACTTGGACACCTGGTGCATGTGGAAAACGTATCACTGGTCTCCGCTATCGTCAACTGCTTGCTGACTGTGTACATCCCGTTATGTTACACTTTTTCCCAAATGGCGATGGTGTCTTCCAAGATGACATTGAGCCAAGCCATCGGGCACTTGTTGTGTAGGCATGGTTTGAGGAACACAGTTCTGACTTCCAGCATATCGATTGGCCTCCAAACGCCCAGACTTCATTATTGAAATACCTAAATAAACCATAATGCTTTTTTCTCATCTTTCATGATGTTACCTTTCATTAATAAAATTTTTACAATATTTTTTATTTCAAATCCTTTTAATTGGCTATCAAGCTCAAATTGTTTATAGATTTATTATAATTTGTTTATAGACTGTTTCTCTGGTACACATTCTATTAAAACCCATTATAATTATACGTCAATCAGCACGGTTTCACATAAAACGGAACAGTTTCAGTACCAATTATCAGTGCTATTGCTGTACTTTTATTTGCTCACATAATATCTCTGCATCAACAAAGTTATGTTGTCACATTTACAATATGTTTCTGCCTCCTGAACACTTTATCAGAAAATTCGGAGAAACACAAAAAGTTCACCTTTGTTTCCACAAGTCGTGGGAAATCATCAACACTATGTACATTAGTCATTATCTGTAATTGGTTTCTTTAAGTCAAGGTAATGATAACACTGTAGGATTATGTGTTCCACCCCTCTCAACAGCTCCACAAGGGCAAAGAGAAGAAATGAACAATCCAAGCATATGCAATTTGGAGTCGATACTCCCAGGACCCACTAAGTAAAAAGGAAACATATAGCCTCGTGCTGAACCATTTAATTTGTTTGGTATATACAAAGACATTGAGTATATAACTATAAGTAACTCTGCCTAAAAGAATTGTGCTCCATTGAATTTACCAATCCCTGAGAAATTCAAATTTTAACCTGGCAGCATCAACTTTTTCTGGCAGATCAAAATTCAAATTATAGTCATCTATATTAGTAGGAAGTTGTCTTCAATGATATATCAAGCATTATAAGATAACATCATAATATATTGGGACTCTTCCATTTAAGACCTGCAGAGCAAACAGTAGAAACAGTTCTACATGCTCCGCAGGTAGCCAGAAGAAAAAAATTGCCGTGACTGAACTAAGTATTTTTTAATGGTTACATTACTAACTCTGTAACCCCAAGCACCTGCCGCATAACAGATAATAGGTAAGAAAATACATTTGTAATACAACTTTAATGATGAGGATTTTAAGCCCCAAACATTCCTACTAATTTTTAGTATTTTTCCCATCATAGTTTTGATTTTCTGTAAAATATATTTAACCTATCATCAATCATAACACCAAAATATTTATAGTTTCTTTCCAGTTTAATACTCTGATTAAGTTTTATGACCAGAGGTCTATTGAATATAGAGAGAAGGTTATTGTTAAAGATCTGTTTGCTAGTTTAAATTTGTTATTAGAAAAAGTTTTGTTACATTGACAGCAAAATTAAATATGAGGCCAAGTGTGTACAAGATGGATTCCTTGTGACCTCAGTAATAACCAAAAATTAATGTGTGAAATCCTTCTGACCGAATATAACTGTTGTTGAACAAACCCTGTTTTTTTTTTTTTTTTTTTTATCATTCGTAATCACCTGTGGTAACCCTTTGATTAGACACTATGATCTAAATCAAAACAGCAGTGAAGTGTTTGGAAACACAAAATCACATCCACACCAAAAAAATTCAGATGGCACTTTCATCTGGAAGGGTGATGTTGATGTTGTACAGGCTGTGTTTTTTTTTTTTTTTTATATCATCATACTGTTTATTTTTCTTTGCAGTTTGCAATCTTCAAATTTTTAATACCGACCACATCCCTGCTCCGTAGAGAAAGACTTGGAGATTTGGTTAGCACTACCATACTGCAATAGTTGCCTTGGAGTTCCTGGATGAAATTTTTAGCAATAGGGTAGTTTCTAACCACTACCCTGAGGTGGGAGTGCAGTAGAACACACTCTTTGAGTAGACCGGTGTTCAAGCCCCTGACTACTAAATACCGTCAATCTGCCAACCCGCACTAGACCAGCGTGGCAGATGACAGTCCATTTCCTTCATATCATTCATGAATTGTTGAGGAAGCTTCCATCCTGCAGTGGATTGATAATGGCTGCTGTCTTACCCTTACCCTGAGGTGTATTGCAAAACAACTGGTGTGGCCTCCATTGTCACCTGATTTAAACCTATGTGATTTGTATCTCTGGGGTTATCTCAAACACAGAATGTTTCAGAAGAATCCATGAACCATTCCTGTACTGGAAAAAAGTGAAGATAATTTTTTCTGTGGCAGAGGAAATGCTGGAGCATGTTCTTTGCAATTTCACATTCTGACTGTGATTATTGATAAACATGAAGGACACATTGACCATGTTGCTGCATGAATTTTGCAGCACTTCTGAAAATATCATTCAATCGTTAATTTCTAATTCTAATCAATAATTTATCTTTTTCTATTGAATCAAATGGTGTAACAAATAAAAAAATCACCATATTTTGACTATTAATGCATGATTATTTGTCACTGGCTTCCTTTAGAAGCAAGCTATCCATGGTAAGTACAGTAGAAGTCAGTTATCCAGAATAATTTGAAAGGCTGATCTTTTTTTTTATTAACGGTAGTACAGTAAGCTCCAGTTATAATGATCAGCAAGAATTTTTGCTGATGCTGTCGAGGCAGTGTTAGGTGGGTCGGAAAACTGCTAGTTGGGGGAATACAAGGACTAATAGATTAACAGTAGCCACTGGCAGAGGTGGAAGTGATTCTTGCACTTCTTCTATTGAAATGAGCAGAAGCCTGAAAAACAAGATGCAGGATATTTCAGAGACTGCTGGGAGTCATTGCGGTACAAGTAAACACATGGGTTGTGTTAGGGTAGCTAAGAATAGAAACAGGTGCATGTATACCTGCGTGTACACAACGCTAGGAGTTTGGTAAATAAATTTGATGAATTTGAGGTATTGCTCAAAACATCAAAGGCAGATATTGTTGGGATATCAGAGACGTGGTGTCACACAGATATAAGTAATGCGGAACTGGAATTTGGGGAATACAATGTGTATAGAAAGGATAGACAGGACAGGAGGGGAGGAGGGGTTATGCTATTAGTTAAGAAACACATAAAGTCCAAGGAAGTGAAGCCAGTCGACATCGATGGACAGGGCAGTATCGAGTCAGTTTGGTGTGACATAAGCATAGGGAAATCAAAATTGAGAGTAGGAGTGTGCTATAGGCCTAATGACTCTGATGAGTATAATAAGATATTGTACAGGGAAATAGAGTGGGCCAGTAAATCAGAGAGTCTTATAATGGGGGATTTTAATTTCCCAGATATTGACTGGAATTTGTAGATTGGTCACTCGCACACTAGCAAGGCATTTGTGGATTTATTGGATGATTGTTTTCTACATCAGCATGTTCATGAGGCAACAAGAGGGAGCAATACTCTTGATCTGATTATCAGTAGTGATTCTTCATGCATTAAGAATCTGCAGATAAATGAACCACTAGGTGGCAGTGTTCACAGTGTGTTGAAGTGGGATTTACTCAAGGAGGTAACTACCATCAGAGGTAAAGGGAAGGGTTTTTGTTTTCGTAAAGGCGACTATGATGGTCTGAGACAGTATTTAAATTCTATACAGTGGGACCAACTGATGATGTTACCAACAGCAAACTCAAAATGGGAAGCATTCAAGGAACTAATCTTGGAGGCTACCAGGCTTTACATACCAACTAAGAAATATTGTTCAAGGTTTAGGCCTAAATGGTTGTCAGATGAACTAATGAGACATGTGGCAGAGAAGAAAAATGCATGGGATACATACAAATTAATGGGTGACATGGAAGCTTATGATAGATATAAGTTGGTCTGTAACCAAGTCACAAAGGAGATTAGGCAGGCAAAGGCAGAATACGAAAAATCCTTGGCAAAGGATGCAAAGAAAAACACAAAAGAGTTCTTTACATATTTAAACTCAAGAAGGAAAGGGATGAATCAGATTGGTCCACTGGATATTGATGGTTCAACAGTTGAGGATCCTGCTCAGGTGGCTAACAATCTAAACGAGTATTTTGCATCTACATTCACGCATGAGGAGTTATTCAGGAAGGAGAATGATGTAGGTAAAGTAAACATTGGCAGTGAGCTGGATGATTTTGTAATAACTGAGAGGAAAGTGGAGGAGAGATTGTTGAGGATAAACATAAAAAAGGCACCTGGGGTGGATGGGATCTATCCAGTTATGTTAAAGGAAGTAGCAAAGGAAGTAAGCAAACCCCTAGCCATAATTATGAGAGCTTCTTGGGACTCAGGGGAGGTACCCATAGACTGGAGATGTGCAAATGTAACCCCAATTCACAAAGGAGGATCAAAGGCTGACACAAGTAATTATAGACCTGTTAGTTTAACTTCTGTTCCAGGTAAATTAATGGAGGCACTGGTTAAAGAAGCACTGCAGGATCATCTAGACAAGAATTCAGTTATAGCTCAGACGTAGCATGGTTTTGTTAAGGGCAGGTCTTGCCTGAACAATTTCATTGGATACTATGATGTAATCACAAAAGAACTGGATGCAGGGAATAACTTTGATATTATATATTTGGATCTTAGAAAGGCTTTTGATACTGTTGCACATGGAAGACTGCTACACAAATTGGAGCAGTGTGGCATTGGAGGCAAATTGCTGCTATGGATAAGGGGATGGTTGAGTGGCAGAAGACAGAGAGTGGTAATCAATGGACACTGCTCAACGTGGACTAATGTTATTAGTGGAGTTCCTCAGGGTTCAGTGTTGGGTCCGTTGTTGTTTTCAGTGTTTATGAATGATATTGATGATGGGATATCAAGTTTAATGTCTAAGTTTGCAGATGATACAAAGGTTGGCAGGGTTGTGAAGGACACTACTGACGCTATGCTGCTGCAACAGGATCTGGAAAGGTTGAACAGATGGGCTGAGAGGTGGCAAATGAAGTTTAACATTGACAAATGTAAAGTACTACATATGGGAAACAGTAACCCCAGAGCAACGTATCAACTCTGCAGTACTACACTGACAGTGGTGGAGAATGAAAAGGACCTGGGGGTAATTGTGCAGGCAGATATGAAGTTCTCTGAGCAGTGCAGACGAGCTGCAAGAGTAGCTCATGATGTCTTGTCAATGATATACAGGAATTTTTCTAGCAGGGATAAGGAGGTGATTATTCCCTTGTATAAGGCAATGGTTAGGCCACGTCTTGAGTACTGTATACAGGTCTGGAGGCCTCATTTCAAGAAGGATGTAGAGCTGCTGGAACCGGTACAGAGAAGGGCAACAAGATTAGTGAATGGAACAAAGGGTTGCTCTTACGAAGAAAGGCTTAAGTTTTGCAAATTACAGAGTCTGGAGACTAGGCACCGGCGAGGTGATCTGATAGAAGTGTATAAGGCTTTGAATGGTTTGAGCATGCTCAATGCCAATGGGATTCTTCATCTTGCTCAGAACAATCACCTCAGAGGGCATAAATTCAAATTGAGGAAGGACGGATGTCGGATAGATGTGCGGAAATTTGCCTTTGGCCAGCGGGTGGTTGGTTGGTGGAACCGACTTCCATCACTCGTTGTTGAAGTTGATAGCCTAAACAAATTTAAAGCTCAACTGGACAGGTATTTCGAACGAACAGAGGGGTGAAATGGGAGTGGTGTGTGTGTGTGTTTTTTTTTTTTTTTTTTTTTTGGCTGATGCTGAATAAGCTTGCTTTCTTGCATCATATGCCTCTACTAATGCTAATGAAATTTGCAAATTGAATTTTGATTATAATATGCAAAAAATTTCTGTTGCTTATGGATAGTGAAGGAAGATCTAGCAGGAAAAAGACGATGTCAAAATCTGAAAGTGCCGCTTTATAGAGTGCACTCACTTTATTTTTTTGTTTTCTTCAGAGCGAAGTTTTAGGTGAACCAGTGTCTGGCCCAATTTTGTGTGAAAAAGGATTGGATTTTAATCAAAAATTGATAGGCATAATTGATTGATAGTTGACTGAAAAACTTTAAACTGGGACACTGTATGCGTGCACTAGATATTCAAGGCGAGAAACCTTTTGCAAATGAATTGGCAGCGGTGTCCTTTGAAAAGCCAGTTTGCTTCAGTTATAGCAAATTATGAAAAAGAAAATGTTTATAATGTTGATGAGATGGGCTTATTATGGAAAGCATTACCAAGAAAAACCATAGCCACTAAAATAGAAATGCCAGCACCAAGTTTTAAGATGAGAAAAGAGCGAGTTACATTTGCTATGTGTGCAAATGCCACTGAGACACACAGATTGTCCATGCTTGTTATCAGTAAGTTCAAAAAAACCGAGGGCATTTAAAATTCTTTTTAATTTTCCTGTTTTGTATAAAAATCATAAAAATGCTTAATCGTAAGGTAAGATTAAATTTATTTAATCTTTCCAGAAAATTTTCTCGTTTGATTATCTGGAAGAGGTTGGACATCAGTTATTCCGGATAACTGACACTGTACTGAATTACGCAAAGACACTTAAGACTCATTTTTTGCACGTGTAGTTCTTAAAATAAAGACTGTACTTCTTTAAAAAAAACAGTGGTTTTTGCTTAAAGATAATGGATAGCCACATACAGCACATCAGATGAAGGAGACATTTCTGGAACACCAGTAGAATGCTTATTATTCAGTCTGATATCGCCTGTCATCAGAACTACCCCTTGTAATTATTATTATTAACAGCCATATGGTGCAAGGAAGCCCGAGGCTTATGCTGCACCAGCGAAAAAATATTCCCAAGTTACCCAGAGAGAGAGAGAAGTAGAAAGGAATCACCAAGAAAGAGAAGAATGATGATATCCAACTCAGGACCCTGGGTGTGCCAAGCCCATACTCACCAGATGTGAGTCCCCGGTGGTGTCTAGGTGTTTCTGATGTTTAAACATGACCTGCAAGGACACAGATTTGCCTCTGACAAACTATTGCCTGTCATCCTCCTGAAAATGACAGAAAACAGCCTTTTGTTTATGTTTGAGAATTGGTGGAATTCTGAAAAAAAAAAATGTATCTCTAAACCATTAGAAAGTAAACCATTTCTAGACTTAACGATGCCTCTGATACTAAATAACTTCGGTAGTTGTAATTTTCAGACACTGTGATGAAACATTATGTTTCAATGTTTCATGCATTATTATTAGATGTAGTTGTAGAGGTGTTATATTGCATGAATTAATAAAAGAATTTTTTAACTTTGATAGGTTACCTGGCCATTAAATTTGACAATGTCCTATCTTTAATATTGTCAATGACATCATATAGAACTCATCATCGATCATTCCTAATACAAACAAGTTAGTTAATGAGAAATCCTTGGCAAAGGATGGAAAGAACAACAAAGGCTTCTTTGCTTATGTGGACTCTAGAAGGAAGGGGATGAATCAGATTGATTCCACTTGATGTTGGTGGTTCGACTGTTGATGATCCTGCTCAGATAGCTGACAAACTAAATGAGTATTTTGCATCTACATTCACACATGAAAAATTCTGTAAGGAAGGGGAGGACAGAAGTTTACTGAGCTCTAACAGGGAGCTAAATAATTTTGCAATAACGGAGAGCAAAGTGGAGGAGAAATTTTTGAAGTTAAACATAAAAAAGGCAGATGGAATCTATCCATGTTGAAGGAGGTAGCAAGGGAAGTAAGCAAACCTTTAGCCATAATTATGAGAGCATCCTTAGATTCAGGGGAAGTCCCCATGGACTGGAGATGTGCAAATGTATCCCCAATTCACAAAAGGGGTTCAAAGGGTGATGCAAATAATTATAGATGTGTTACTTTAACTTCTGTTCTTGGGGAAAAATAATGGAGTCACTTGTTAAAGAAGTGATGCAGGATCACCTAGACAAGATTGCAGTAATAGTTCAGACTCAACTTGGATTTGTTAAGTGAAGGCTTGTTTGACCAATTTGAATGGATACTATGATGTGGTCACAAAGGAGCTGGATGTAAAAAATAATTTTGATATCATATACAGGTCGACCCTCACTAATCCGGCAGCATTGGGACCTGCGGGGTACCGGATTAGTGGGTTTGCCGGATCACCTGTGGTTATATTAGCACATACAGTTTACCCAACAGCTAACCACCTCATTCTACCTTTAACACATTGACTGCCAAGCTAGTTTAAGAAAAAAATTCCCCAGGAGCCAAAAAATATTTAGCAAATAATTTGATTAGAATTCTAAAATAAATATTGTAATGTCAATGTTGTCGTTTTTTCATTATATCAAAAAAAAAGGGTTTTTTTTTTTTTTTTTTTTTTTGTGTCATATATATGTGACCGACATGGCCCAGTAAGTTACTTTGTTTCTTGAGAAACCATGTCGGCCACACACATGTGACGCTATTATGGCATACATATGAAGGTCGTTTGTGATTAGTTTATTGCACGCGTGGCAAGCACTGCAATAAAACTAATTGTGATAAAATAAACTCAAACGTTGCAATAAATTTGTGAAAACAAGTTCGTTAGCATACTGTATTATCCATCATATCATATTGTGTTGTGTTTATCTGCAAGTTTGTACAAGTGTGTTGTAAAAAAAAATCTAAAAAGGAATGGCTAAAAGAAAATTACTAAAATAAGAGGAACTGAGAGAAATTGCTGGAATTTACAACTAAGCAGAGCTACACTTCTCACAGACACACCACTGTCGAGTTTTTTCAGAAGTTCAACTTTATCTGTTATGGACAATGTATGGTGTTTACGCTTTACACCACGAGAAGCACTTCCTTTGGAACCATGGCTGTGGCTAAATGCGAGCAGGTTATAATAATAAATGCACAAAAACAAGTACGAACAGCTTGCCAATGTTTACATTTACATTTCAGATATGTTAGCAAATAGTAGTAATTAACTAATTATTTATAATGTGATTATACAATGATTAGCTAATTATTGTATAACGTGATTATAAATATAATTCACATGTCCTTCACTCCCACCTATATTTTCGAGACCCATTCAATGTGCTATAACTTTTGGAATGTTGAGAAATAACATTCCAAAACTTTGTAAATAATGTTAAAGAGTAAAAGTCGTAGCCGACCGGGTAAAGTACCTGCCCGGCAACCCAAAGGTCGCGGGTTCGATTCCCGCCTCGGGCTTGGATCAAAGTACTGCAAAAACCTTGGGAGGTGCAATATGGCCATAGAAGCCGATGCGCCAACAACTACCGAATCAAAAAAAAAAAAAAGTAAAAGTCGTTGTGAAAGTCGATAGCTTAAATATATTCAAGGAAGAACTGGACAAACATTTGGAACAAATGGATGGGTGAAATGGGAAGCTTTTTTTTTTTTTTTTTTCCTGGCTGATGCTGTATAAGCTTGCTTTCTTGCATCATATGCCTCTACTAATGCTAATGCTAAGTCTAAAATTTTGTAGCTAAAAGCAAACAGTTACGTCTGGGCTGAGCACTATACATCAGAACAAAACTCTTTATTTTATTTTTTTTTTATTTTTTTTTATTTTTTTTTTTTAATTTTTTTTTTATTCTAATGCACGAGCTAAACTATGTTTATTCTATATATGTATATATAAACTCAACACAAGCAACAAAAAAAAAAACAAATAAAAATGTGCCAAGCTATAAACAAAAACAAATTGTTGATACTAATAGCCCAGCCTTCAATTAGTATGCTGACCGAATCGAGCAGTTCATTACTTGTGTCTTTACTTTTAAAACCACTCATATCTTGAACTCTTAAGAATGACTGCCTGTATGCATTACAGCATGTTATGTGCTATGCCATACTGCTTATGTGTTGTGGCACAGTACTTGAATGGTTATATGCAACAAATGTATTAAATGGCCAATATTTAGAATTATAGATGGCCTGCAACATGCAAAAAAAAATTTTTCAATCTTTTTTTTTTTTGGCTTGTTCTTTTCCTCACATTTCATTGTCTCCTACGTTATAATGCAAGTACAGAAAAAGTTTTCGTGAAGAACTCGGTCAAAACTTTATTTCACATCATCAGTATAAAGTTGTTTTATCTTAACATGGAAATAGTGTTATAATTTTAAATAATTAATTATCTCATCATATAAAGTAATATTAAAAAGTTGCTCTTGCTATTTTTAATATTAAGTAGTAAGACAGAGTAATAAAAGTCATAGGATTATAATTAATGTTAATATTAACCAAATAAAATGAAACTCTAAAGATAACAGTTCAATGTATATAGGCAATTATAATGATTACATGTATTTACCACTGTAGTTTACACACAAGTTATTGTTGTGTTATTTGTAACTTATTATACAGAAGATAACTTTCACCCAGCGTGAATTACATGTTTTATATGACGTTGAGCATAATTTTTACTCTATTTAGCTGTTCATCCTTTGTTAATCTTCTCAAACCGGTACTACATACGACAGATGGATTTTCATGGCCAAAGTACAGAACTTCTAGCAAGAAATCTCACAAATTCTGTTGCCCTTGATTTTGATTGGCAAGAACAGTGTCTTTATTGGTCTGATGTTACTGCCTTAGGAAGTAGCTTGAAACGTTTATGCCTACCAAATGGTACTCAGCAGGTTAGAAATATATTAATTTTAATTCTACAAATTCCCTTTAAGTATCATATATATTGTCATTGTCATAATTATAATGAATTAATTATATGAAGGGATTTGTATGAAGAGAGATCATTAAATAACCAGAATTTTTATTTAACAAATTTATTGCTTAATTGTAAAGAATGTGGCACAGTCATAGTGACATGATTATGTCGCTCTTCAAATAGTCACCAAGATTGTTCAGAAACTTATCCCAGTACAATGTAAGACTGTTTATGTCTTTCTAATAAAAGTTTATAACTTGCAATGTAAAGAAGTCTTTGTCAGCTGGGAGAAATAAGTCAAAGCTGTGTGGTAAGATTTTCTCCTATAAATCACGTAGAATCAGATAGCAAACAAACTGAATGAGTATTTTGTATCTACATTCACACGTGAGGAATTATTAAGGTTTGAAAATGGCAGAAGGTTATCAGATTGTAGCAAGATACTTAATGATTTTGTAATAACTGAGAGCAAAGTGGAAGAGAAATTGTTGAAGTTAAACGTAAGAAAAGCACCTGGGGTGGATGGGATCTATACAGTTATATTAAAGGAGGCGGCAAAGCAACTAAGAAAACCCTTAGCCATAATTATGAGAGCATCCTTGGACTCAGGGGAGTTTCCCACGGACTGGAGATGTGCAAATGTATCCCCAATTCACAAAGGGGGATCGAAGGGTGACACGAGTAATTACAGACCAGTTAGCATTAGCATTAGCATTAGTAGAGGCATTTGATGCAAGAAAGCAAGCTTATGCAGCATCAGCCAAAAAAAAAAAAAAAAAAAAAAAAAATTAAGTAACATAAATAAATAAAAATAACCACTTCCACTTCACCCCTCTGTTCGTTCGAAATACCTGTCCAGCTGAGCCTTAAACTTATTTAGGCTATCAACTTCCACGACAAGGGATGGAAGTCTGTTCCACCCACCAACCACCCGCTGGCTAAAGGCAAATTTCCGCACATCTATCCTACATCTGTCTTTCCTCGATTTGAATTTATGCCCTCTCAGGTGATTTTTCTGAGCTAGAGGAAGAATCCCATCAGCATTGAGCATGCTCAAACCATTCAAGGCTTTGTACACCTCTATCAGATCACCCCGCTGGTGCCTAGTTTCCAGGCACTGTAATTTGCAAAACTTAAGCCTTTCTTCGTAAGAGAACCCCTTTGTCCCATTCACCAATCTAGTTGCCCTTCTCTATACTCGTTCCAGCAGCTCTACATCCTTCCTGAAATGAGGCCTTCAGGCCTGTATACAGTACTCTAGGTGTGGCCTGACCATTGCCTTATACAAGGGAATAATCACCTCCTTATCCCTGCTAGAAAAATTCCTATATATCATTGACAATACACCAGTGATATATAGGAATTTTGTATATTGTTGTTTTGTATATTTATCACTGTTGTTTACAACAGTTTACCACTGTTGTTTTGTATATTTATCAATGATATTGATGAAGGTATATCAGTTAGTTTAACTTCTGTTCCAGGTAAAATAATGGAGTCGCTGGTTAAAGATGCATTGCAGGATCATCTAGACAAGACTGCAGCAATAATTCAGACACAGCATGGGTTTGTTAAGGGAAAGTCTTGTCTGACAAATTTGATAGGATATTATGATGTGGTTACAAAGGAACTGGATGCAAAAAATAATTTTGATATCATATATTTGGATTTCAGGAAAGCTTTTGACACTGTTGCGCATGGAAGACTATTGTACAAATTGGAGCAGAATGGTATTAAGGGTAAGTTGCTACAATGGATAAAAGGATGGTTATGTGGGAGAAGACAGAGGGTGGTAATCAATGGGTGCTGCTCTTCTTGGACTAATGTTATTAGTGGAGTCCCACAGGGTTCGGTGTTCGGTCCACTGTTGTTTTGTATATTTATCAATGATATTGATGAAGGTATATCAGGCTTAATGTCGAAGTTTGCAGATGATACAAGGGTTGTTAATGACAGTAATGGCAGTGTGCTACTGCAACAGGATCTAGATAATTTGGGCAGATGGTCTAAGAAGTGGCAACTGAAGTTTAACCTTGACAAATGCAAAGTACTGCATATGGGTAGAAGTAACCCCAGAGAAACGTACCAACTGTGTGGTACTACACTTAAGGTGGTAGAAAATGAAAAAGACCTGGGAGTAATTGTGCAGGCAGATATGAAGTTTTCTGAGCAATGCAGACAGGCTGCTAGGGCAGGTCATGGGGTTTTGTCAATGATATATAGGAATTTTGCTAGCAGGGAAAAGGAGGTGATTATCCCTCTGTATAAGGCAATGGTCAGGCCACGCCTTGAGTACTGCGTACAGGTCTGGAGGCCTCATTTTAGGAAGGATGTAGATTTACTTGAGCGTGTACAGAGAAGGGCAACAAGATTGTTGAGGGGAATGAAGGGATCCTCTTACCAAGAGTGGCTTAAGTTCTGCAAATTGCAGTGGCTGGAGACTAGGCACCTGCGCGGTGATCTGATCGAGGTATATAAAGCCTTGAATGGGTTGATCATGCTGAATTCTGATGAGATCCTTCCACTTGTTCAGATAACGAACCTAAGGGGGCATAAATTCAAATTAAGAAAAGACAGATGTAGAATAGATGTGTGGAAATTTGCCTTTAGCCAGCGGGTGGTTAATTGCTGGAACAAACTTCCATCTGTCGTTGTGGAAGTTGATAGGTTGAATAAATTTAAGGAGGAACTGGACAGGCATTTGGAGGCATTTGGTGTGATTTTTTTTTTTTTTTTGGCTGATGCTGCATAAGCTCATACACTTGCTTTCTTGCATCACATGCCACTACTACTACTACTACTACATTTAATGTGCATTCAGCAACTTGGGTTCTTCGTGGCAGCAT
This sequence comes from Mastigoproctus giganteus, assembly GCF_048544385.1. NCBI lineage: Eukaryota > Metazoa > Arthropoda > Arachnida > Uropygi > Thelyphonidae > Mastigoproctus > Mastigoproctus giganteus. The sequence goes on along the minus strand of NC_143587.1, from coordinate 40,719,368 downwards.
TGTTGTGTGCAGAAGAATCACTTCCTTGAAGTTTATTGCTTTACAATGTACCTGATATTCTCAGTATGGATACGTACCGAATGACAATGAATTTCAGAAAATGTGAAAATTTTGGCCAACAGAAATCAAACAGCTCTTCATTTCTTCCAGCACACATTAGAGCCACATTCAAAGCACCACCAAACATGTGACCAGATCTGGATAATTTCATATTATCCAGATTTATGATTTTATTGGTGTTTAGAATTTCATTCAATGTTTATTCCTTAGAAACTTCCCTGATCTTTGTTCATTGCTGTTTAGGATAAAAGAATCTGAGAACTTCTTTGTTAGGTACAGTGCTCAGTTATTGTCCAGCACCATATCCCTTACTAACTTCTTTGTTAGGTATTGTGATCAGTTGTAGTCCAGCACTATTTATCACTAATAGCCTGCACTCAACTATACACATGCCATAAATTCAATGAGCCATGTACCAAGTTCGGTTTCTCATATAGTTGAGCTAATAAAACTTTGCAAATAGGTACTGTCATCTGTGGTTTTCAAATAAACCATTACTTCAAAAATTGGATGTCAGAAACAGAAGATTTTCTTCATTCAACTACAAGTACAAAGGCTGACACAAGTAATTATAGACCTGTTAGTTTAACTTCTGTTCCAGGTAAATTAATGGAGGCACTGGTTAAAGAAGCACTGCAGGATCATCTAGACAAGAATTCAGTTATAGCTCAGACGCAGCATGGTTTTGTTAAGGGCAGGTCTTGCCTGACCAATTTGATTGGATACTATGATGTAGTCACAAAAGAACTGGATGCAGGGAATAACTTTGATATTATATATTTGGATCTTAGAAAGGCTTTTGATACTGTTGCACATGGAAGACTGCTGCACAAATTGGAGCAGTGTGGCATTGGAGGCAAATTGCTGCTATGGATAAGGGGATGGTTGAGTGGCAGAAGACAGAGAGTGGTAATCAATGGACACTGCTCAACGTGGACTAATGTTATTAGTGGAGTTCCTCAAGGTTCAGTGTTGGGTCCATTGTTGTTTTCGGTGTTTATGAATGATATTGATGATGGGATATCAAGTTTAATGTCTAAGTTTGCAGATGATACAAAGGTTGGCAGGGTCGTTAAGGACACTACTGACGCTATGCTGCTGCAACAGGATCTGGAAAGGTTGAACAGATGGGCTGAGAGGTGGCAAATGAAGTTTAACATTGACAAATGTAAAGTACTACATATGGGTAACAGTAACCCCAGAGCAATGTATCAACTCTGTGGTACTACACTGACAGTGGTGGAGAATGAAAAGGACCTGGGGGTAATTGTGCAGGCAGATATGAAGTTCTCTGAGCAGTGCAGACGAGCTGCAAGAGTAGCTCATGGTGTCTTGTCAATGATATACAGGAATTTTTCTAGCAGGGATAAGGAGGTGATTATTCCCTTGTATAAGGCAATGGTTAGGCCACATCTTGAGTACTGTATACAGGTCTGGAGGCCTCATTTCAAGAAGGATGTAGAGCTGCTGGAACGGGTACAGAGAAGGGCAACAAGATTAGTAAATGGAACAAAGGGTTGCTCTTACGAAGAAAGGCTTAAGTTTTGCAAATTACAGAGTGTGGAGACTAGGCACCGGCGAGGTGATCTGATAGAGGTGTGTAAGGCTTTGAATGGTTTGAGCATGCTCAATGCCAATGGGATTCTTCATCTTTCTCAGAATAATCACCTCAGAGGGCATAAATTCAAATTGAGGAAGGACGGATGTCGGATAGATGTGCGGAAATTTGCCTTTGGCCAGCGGGTGGTTGGTTGGTGGAACCGACTTCCATCACTTGTTGTTGAAGTTGATAGCCTAAACAAATTTAAAGCTCAACTGGACAGGTATTTCGAACGAACGGAGGGGTGAAATGGGAGAGGGTTTTTTTTTTTTTTTTTTTTGGCTGATGCTGAATAAGCTTGCTTTCTTGCATCATATGCCTCTACTAATGCTAATGCTAATGCTAATGCTAAAGTATATCACGAGTCCAAAGATTTGCTCTGTAGCCAAGCACAAATAATTGACAAAGGCAGGTCAGGCAAGTTTCAGTTTTATTCCTACTAAAATGATTTATCATGTGACAGCATCAGATGTATATGAAAATTGTGAATTTGGTATTGAAGATTCTAAAAATGTTTCATCTGATGAAATTAGATGTAATGTTTTCAGAACATTATAAGTTCCGATTCTGACACAGAAATCGAACATCTACAAAGAAGAAGCGGATGGAAACAAACAAATTAAATGGCATAAGGATGAATTCTTTCCAAAAATATATAAGATTGATGACTGTAATTTAGAAATTAGCATGGCAGTATTTTCTGATGACTGTAATAATTTCAAAAAAAGTTTACCTTTTCAGAAAATATTTGCAGAAGTTGCAAAATTAGTAGGTGAAAAGACAAATGCATATGCTATTAGCATAACTGAAAATATGACGAAATATTTTACACTCATTATGAGAGTGGAAAGCAACGTTTGTTTCAGAAATTTATTGTTATGCTTATGGTCCATAATAAGAAGCTGTCTCTAAAAGAATTCTCGTCAAATAATTGGTTTTTGAAATTCCTATCTTTCTCTGAGATAGTTTCTTCTCTTTATTTTAGACTGTTACTTTTAATCTTAATGACAAACACGAAAAACGTGATTATATGCACAAGATAAGATCTGTGCTGAATATTCTAAGAAGAAATTTTTGGATCACTTTTTATCCATTTCAAAATTTATGCATCAGTGAGAACCTACTTCTGTTCGAAGGATGATTTGGGATAAAACAATAAGTCGGCACAAAACAACAACAATAGATTTGATATAAAAACAATTTGTTTTAAGTGATGTAAAGATTGGATACATCCTTGACCTAATTGTTTACTCTAAAAGTGGGGAGGTGGTGCTTATAAGCACAGTGCATATAAGCACCCATGGGGGCCAAATTGTTTACAATGTATCAACAACTGAAGTACCTGTAAATGCAAATTAGCATTAGCAATAGTTGAGCCATATGATGCAAGAAATCAAGCTTATATAGCATCAGCCAAAACAAAAACAAAAAAACCTTCCCACTTCCCCATCAGTTACTACAAATGTTCGTCTAGTTCAGCCTTAAATTTATTTGAGCTATCAGCTTCCACAACAACAGATAGATGTCTGATCCAGCAATCAACTACCCACTGGCTAAAGGCAAACTTCTACACATCTATTCTACAACTCTTTCCTCAATTTGAATCTATGCCCCGTCCGGTTCTTAATCTGAGCAAGCGGAAGTATTCCATCAGCATTGCACCTGCTCAAATCAATCAAGGCCTTCTTTCACATAAATCAGTCCGATCACCTTGCAGGTGTCTAGTCTCCACATGCTGAGGTAAGAGCACCCCTTTGTTCCTCTCACCAACCTTGTTCCCTTCTCTGTACTCGTTCTAGCAACTCCACATCCTTTCTAAAATGAGGCCTCCAGACCTGTATGCAGTACTCAAGGTGTGATCTGACCATTGCATTATACAAATGGATAATCACCTCCTTGTCTCTGCTAGCAAAACTCCATGACCTGCTCTGGCAGCCCATCTCCACTGCTCAGAGAACTTCATATCTGACTGCACAATTACCCCAGGTCTTTTTCATTCTCTACCCCCCCCCCCCCTCAGTGTAGTACCACGCAGTTGGTACATTTTTCTTGGGTTACTGCTACCCATAGGCAGTACTTTGTATTTGTCAATGTTAAACTTCAATTGCCACTTATCAGCCGATCTGCCTAACGTTTCTAGATCCTGTTGCAGTAGCATACTGTCTTTACTGTCATTAACAACTCTGCCAACCTTTCTATCATCTGCAGACTTGTACATTAAGTCTGATATACCTTCATCAATATCATTGATAAATACACAAAACAACAATGGATCCAGCACCGAATCCTAGGGAACTCCACTAATAACATTTATCCACGTAAGGCAGTGTCCATTTATTACCACTCTCTACCGTCTCCCACTCAGCCATCCTAACAAACTCATGCTGTGTCCGAACTATTACTACAGTGTTGTCTAGATGGTCCCGCATCACTTCTTTAACCAATTACTCCATTATTTTCCCCAGAACAGAAGTTAAACTAACAGGTCTATAATTATTTGTGTCACCCTTTGAACCCCCGTTGTGAATTGGGGATACATTTGCACATCTCCAGTCCATGGGGACCTCCCCTGACTCTAAGGATTATGGCTAAGGGTTTGCTAACTTCCCTCGCTGCCTCCTACAGTATAACTGGATAGATTCCAGTTATATTGAAGGTCCCATGTGCCTCTTTTACGTTTAACTTCAATAATTTCTCCTCCACTTTGCTCTCTGTTATTACAAAATCATTTAGCTTCCTGTTAGAGTTTGATAAACTTCTGTCCTCCCTTTCCTTACAGAATTCCTCATGAGTGAATGTAGATGCAAAATACTCATTCAGTTTGTCAGCTATAACTGAGCAGGATCATCAGCAGTCAAACCACCAATATCAAGTGGACCAATCTGATTCATCCCCTTCCTTCTAGAGTTTACATAAATAAAGAAGTCTTTGTTGTTTTTCTTAGCATCCTTTGCCAAGGATTTCTTGCAGTCAACCTTCGCTTGCCTAACCTCCTTTGTGACTTGATTACACTCTAGCTTATATCTGCCATAGTCTTCTGTGTCAACTGATAATTTATAACCCCGGGGGCTCACATCTGGTGAGTATGGGCTTGGCACACCCAGGGTCCTGAGCTGGATATCATCATTCTTCCCATTCTTGGTGATTCCCTTCTACTTTTGACTCTCTCTCTCTCTCTCTCTCTCTCTCTCTCTCTCTCTCTCTCTCTCTCTCTCTCTCTCAGGGCTACTCGGGAACTTTTTTTTTCCTGGTGCAGCATAAGCCTCAGGCTTCCTTGCATCATATGGATAATAATAATAATAATAATAATAATATGTATCCCACACATTTTTCTTCTCTTCCACGAGCTTCATTAGTTCATCTGACATCCATTTAGGCCTAAATCTTGAACAGTATTACTTAGTTGGTATGAAAAGCCTAGTAGCTTCCAAGAATAATTCCTTGAAGTCTTCCCATTTAGAATTTGCTTTTTAGACATCATCAGTTTATCCCACTGAATAAAATTTAAGTACTGTCTGAGACCACTGACACCTGTACGAAAACAAAAACTCTTCCCTTTACCCTTGATGGTAGTTACATCTTTAAGTAAATCCCACATCAGTACACTGTGATCACTGTCATCTAGTGGTTTCTTTATCTGCAAATTCTTAATGCATGAATAATAACTGCTGATAATTAGATCAAGCATTTTACCCTCTGGGTGCCCCTCAAACACCTTACTGTAGAAAACAGTCCTCCAATAAATCCACAAAATTCTTGCTAGCTTGCATGTGACCAACCCACAAGTTCCAGTCGATATCTGGAAAGTTAAAATCACCCATTACAAGACGTTCTGATTTACTGGCCCACTCTAATTCTCTTCACAATTGTTCGTTGAACTCATCAGAGTCGTTAGGCCTATATGCACGCTCCTATGCACCTTCCTACTCTCATTTTTGCTTTCCCTGTCCTTATGTCATACCAAACTGACTCAGCATTGCACTGCCCACCCATATCAACTGCATGCACTTCCTTAGATTTTATGTGTTTCATAACTAACAGAATAACCCCTACTCCCTCCCTACCCTGTCAATCCTTTCTGTGCACCTTGTACTCCCCAAATTCCAATTCTGCACTGCTTATATCTGTGTGACACCGTGTCTCCGATATCCCAACAATATCTGCTTTTGATGTCTTGATCAGCACTTCAAATTCATCAAATTTATTGACTATACGAGAAAGTACATGCAAGTATACATGCACCTGTTCTCACCCTTAGTTACCCTAACACACCCCATCTATTTACTTGTTCCATGAAGACTACCAACAGCTCTTGAAATCCCCAGCAACCTTCTCTTGGCTACTGCTCATTACAAAAAAATAATAAAGCGAGATAGATGCTAGAAATTGGTTAAGCCGAAAGAGGTTTTATTCATTTTATGCTTTGAATTTGGACATTTTTAACCTTTGGTGGCCTTGTTTGGGCTGTTCACTGGCAGTACAGGTAGAGTGGGGGGAGATAAAGACTGAGTAGAAAAGTCACTAAAATGGGGATGGAATAGAGAAGGCAACCCCAGCACATAACAGTGGAGCAAGCCCAATGCCCACCAGGAAGAGGAAGAGAGGGGTTGTGGGTGAAAGGAGGGGACAACAGGACTGCTGTCTCCCCCCCAGGAGGAGGTAAGAAAGCTGGCTAGGCAAGGGCACCAGGCTCAGCTCACCAAATGGCTTTAGCAGCAGTGCTGCAGTTGTCAAATCTTGTGGTCCAGTCTCAGAAGAGAACCAGGGAACAGAAGGTCGTTTATGGGACACTTGTTCTGTCCAAGCTATCTCCAGTTACTAGATTCCAGCATTAGGTTAATCATCTTAAGTCAAGTTTGAAGTAGAGCTGCAAGTGTGTACTTAGTGATTGGTCCCGAGTGGTGAGTCCCGTCCAGTATGAGTATGACAATTCACGTTATTATTGTTGATGTATTGTTATTCCATTTTGTGGGCATTTGTCTCAGTAGAAGGATCGATCCGCATGGGTCCAGACGAGAAGAGTTGCTAAATCGTGCTGTCTTTTATCTATGTTTCGGTCTGTTTACTAGAGCAATGGTTCCATTTTGATGGTCAGTGAGATGTTAGTGCCCCAGTAACTATGTGGAGTAGACCTGCATTTGATCAGGCAGAGGCGGAAGTGTTTTTCGCCTTGTAAATAAGCCCTGTGCAAACTTGGAGAAAACCTGAGAGGTTTGGTCATCTTCCAGAAGAAGAAGATACTCTCGGTTCTCTCAATTGAATTGAAGTTGAGTAAAAGTTTCCTCTGAAGTCATCATAAAGAGTACAGTCATGTAGGTGGTGTTCCCAGTTCTCCTGGTTGCCACAGATGCATAATGGGTTATTTGCAATTCTCAGGAGAGTGAGTTTGCTTCTGATAGCTCCATATCTGGCGAGAAGTACAGGGGAGAACCAGGTTGGTGCTTTTGTGTAAACTTTCATCACTCCTGGAATGAATTTCCAGATTATTTCACCTTTGTGGGATGGTCCACCTAGATTGCCAAAGTTGTATTAGGTATGTTGTCAACCTTGTCTTCTCAGCTCGGTGATTGTTCAGGGGGTCCGTGGTGTAATCATAGCATGTTGCTGGTTTCCCTCTGCTGAGTTGATAGAGCATGCTGGTGCATGCCACCTCGAGATCAAAGGTAGGCACCAGTGAGAACCTGTAGTGTGTGCATGCCGACAGTATTACAGGCATGCGTCAGGGTGAAGAGTATTGAGCAGTGAATGGCATCCAGCTTGCTTTGGTTTATAGCATAGGTGATGACCAGGATAAAAACTGCTTTGTAGAACAGTGAGAGAATTCGTCTTTTCAGTCCCCAATCCCTCCGAGTCACTCTGGTGACCATCATAGTATAATTCCTAATTTTTCGCTGTAGGTAGTTGAAGTGAGAAAGGTATGCCAGGTTCTTATCAAGGATAACACCAAGAAATTTGAGTTGGGTGATGAATTTGATAGTCTTACCTTGTATCCAGATTTGCGGTGGTCTCCTTGGATCTAGGTGTCCTTGATCAGGCCAGATTGTGTTTTAACTGGTGGGGTGGTGCATGTGTATCCATTCCTGTAGGGTTGCAAGAGCCGCTTTGCAGTGGTTTCCAGTTGCACCTGAGAATTGGCTGCAAAGATTAGGGTCAGATCATCAGCTTAGGCCAGAATTTTATTTTTGCCGAGGCCTATATTTAAGAGCTCATCAAGGACAGTTCCAAAGCAGGGAATCCCAGGTCAGATCCCTGTTGAACCCACTTGCCAAGGGTGCCTCCATAGCTATGTGGGAAGGAGCAGCAGTGCGTAGCACACGCTTCTTGATTAGATCGGGGTTCCAGCCCATCACCACCAAATACGGAGGATGCGGAAAGGTCAGGGAATGACCACCGCATATTCCCGGAGCAATATGGCCTTAGTTGCTAATGCTCTTAAAAACCAAATAACAACAACCCGCTTGCCAACCGTGCATAAAGGTGTCTGGATGATGATCGCTCTGTTGGAGAGAGTTTCCAGTAACCCTATACAGGTTGCCAGGGGGGGGTCAGCATGTCAGCATGTCTGAGCCTGCAGAGGACCCTCGGCCACCAAATGGTGTTGATCGCCCTGTAAAATCAATCAATACTTCCAGTAGATACTTGCAGTCACAGCTATGAGCCGTTTTTAGCAATGCATTCAAGTGCATCCATTGTGGATTTACCCAGTCTAAAGCCAAATTGATTTTCTGCTGGTAGCTGGGCTGCATTATAGCGTCCATTGATTCCCTGCCTGAGGAGTTTCTCATAGACCTTGATCAAGACTTAGAGGAGAGCAATAGGCCTGTAGGATTCTGGATGGTTCGGTTGTTTGGTCGGATTTTTAAGTATCAGTTTGATGCTTGCCATTTTCCAATGGCAAGCATTGGCTGGTGGCTAGGTTCTCCTTGCACATTGGAAGGCGCAGCTTCTGTAGTTTACCACTCTTTTTAGGGCTTGTAGTTCCCTGGACCACAAAGGGACACCCTCCTGGGAGGGGATTTTTCTTTTGGATAGCTGCATCCGCATCTTGTTTAATTGCATTTGTGATTATGCAGTGATGGTGGTCGGGATCCAGTGCTTCCAGGTTTTCATTCCATTCTTCGCTGGTAAGAATGGTCTTCCTGAAGCACTCCCAGTTTGCCTTCTCCACGGCATAGTGGAGAAGGCAAACTGGGAGTGCTTCAGGAAGAATTTCCTTTGTCTGTCACTAGGGGTGAGATTTATTGATCTTTCCATTTTGAAGGTGATGGGCTGAGGTGGTCCAACTTGATAGTGTGATACATGGGTCATGTCCAGAGTGGCTTCCCAGAGTGTGGTTGAGAAAGTCGGCAGGGAGTTTGGCTTGTTAATGACTTGTTAAATCCAGGAAAATTAATGGAGGCACTGGTTAAAGACGCACTGCAGGATCATTTAGACAAGACTTCAGTTATAGCTCAGACACAGCATGGTTTTGTTAAGGGGAAGTCTTGCCTGACCAACTTGATTGGATACTATGATGCAGTCACAAAAGAACTGGATGCAGGGAATAACTTTGATATTATATACTTGGATCTTAGAAAGGCTTTTGATACTGTTGCACATGGAAGACTGCTACACAAATTGGAGCAGTGTGACATTGGAGGCAAATTGCTGCTATGGATAAAGGGGTGGTTGAGGGGGAGAAGACAGAGAGTGGTAATCAATGGACACTGCTCATCGTGGACTGATGTTATTAGTGGAGTCCCTCAGGGCTCAGTGTTGGGTCCATTATTGTTTTCTGTATTTATAAATGATATTGATGATGGTATATCGGGATTAATGTCCAAGTTTGCAGACGATACAAAGGTTGGCAGGGTTGTCAAGGACACTACTGACACTATGCTGCTGCAACAGGATCTGGAAAGGTTGAGCAGATGGGCTGAGAGGTGGCAAATGAAGTTTAACATTGACAAATGTAAAGTACTACACATGGGAAACAGCAACCCCAGAGCAACGTATCAACTCTGTGGTACAACACTGACAGTGGTAGAGAATGAAAGGGACTTGGGGGTGGTTGTGCAGGCAGATATGAAGTTCTCTGAGCAGTGCAGACGGGCTGCAAGAGTAGCTCATGGAGTATTGTCAATGATATACAGGAATTTTTCCAGCAGGGATAAGGAGGTGATTATTCCATTGTATAAGGCGATGGTCAGGCCACACCTAGAGTACTGTATACAGGTCTGGAGGCCTCATTTCAAGAAGGATGTAGAGCTGCTGGAACGAGTACAGAGAAGGGCAACAAGATTAGTGAATGGAACAAAGGGGTGCTCTTACGAAGAAAGGCTTAAGTTTTGCAAATTACAGTGTCTGGAGACTAGGCACCAGCGAGGTGATCTGATAGAGGTGTATAAAGCCTTGAATGGTTTAAGCATGCTCAATGCTGATGGGATTCTTCCTCTAGCTCAGAATAATCACCTGAGAGGGCATAAATTCAAATTGAGGAAAGACAGATGTAGGATAGACGTGAGGAAATTTGCCTTTAGCCAGCGGGTGGTTGGTTGGTGGAACAGACTTCCATCCCTTGTGGTGGAGGTTGATAGCCTAAATAAGTTTAAGGCTCAGCTGGACAGGTATTTTGAACGAACAGAGGGGTGAAGTGGAAGTGGTTTTTTTTTTTTTTTTTTGGCTGATGCTGCATAAGCTTGCTTTCTTGCATCAAATGCCTCTACTAATGCTAATGCTAATGACTTCAATTCGAATGCTCATCAGGAAATCCCCGAGTAGCTGGCCATTGTTGGTTTCTCTACGGTCAGGAGACTCTCTGTACCACATGGGGGGGGGGGTGGCCTTTTGAGTATGAAAAGGGCCAAAAAAGTGAGGAACCAAGCTGAGAACAAAGGAAGGAAGTCAATGAAAAGATTGATAATACGACAGAAGAAGGGGAAAAGGTTTCAAGCAATAAATGAATTGGCAGATCCAATTAAGCAAATAAGAGTTGAAATTGTACTTAGAGGATTTCCTCCATAACCAAAATAACATCTGCAATTAGACTGCAGATTGGTAACTGTTGGACGGTCTTAGAGCAAAGGGTGATAGAACTGAACACAGAAAATAGTGTGCTAAGATCTATGATAGACAATGTAACTGAGGAAAGGAATAACTACAAAGAAATGAACACCCTAAGTTACGCCTAGGTAGCAAGGGCAAGTAAAACAGAAAATACCCAACCTAAGCAATCTAACAAACCTAAGGAAATATCCAGGACTAAGGAAACCAATATAGAGATATTAAAAGCAAACCAGACAGTGACTACAAGACTAGTGAGGTAGTCAGAGAAGCTGTTGTGACTCAACTGAAAACCCCACCTAAAGGAGATCAGAATAAGCAGTATATGAGGAAAGTGAGAGAAAGTGAGGTGCTACTGGAAGTAACAAACAAAAAAGACTTGAAAAAGTAGAAACTAACCCTGAAATCTAAAAAATTGGTTTAAAACCAGAGAAACTGAAGGGAAAGAACCGACATTTTCTACTATTTGATATCATACAATATACTCCTGAGAAGGAATTAATGGTAGATATATATTATACAAATTTCCAAGAAATATGTCAAGATCTACGATGACAATGAAGAGCTTATACTAGATCATAAATTGAATTACTACGACAATGAAGAGCTCGTTATTGTCATAGAGCGCTCATTCTTAAATTGTATGAATCTGATTTCGACATTCGCAAAACGATTATTATTATAATTAGCGATACGGTGCAAGGAAGCCTGAGGCTTTTGCTGCACCAGCAAAAAAAAAAAATTCTGAGTTACCCCTGAGAGAGAGAGAGAGAAAGAGTCAGAAATTGAAGGGAATCACCAAGAAAGAAGAATGATGATATCCAGCTCAGGACCCTGGGTGTACCAAGCCCATACTCACCAGATGTGAGCCCCTGTGGGTGTAGAGAAACTAATATAAAACGAAACCGAAAGTATGATAAGACAGTGAAAGTGTACGATACCTGGAATATTTCAAGAAATGCAAAGTGAAAATGAGCTGGTAGGAAGTCTTATTACTCATGACACTTTTTGTGAACCTCCTTTGTGAATTAGGGAGACATTTGCACATCCCCAGACAATAGGAACCTTCCCTGAATTCAAAGATTTTCTAATAATTATGGCTAAGGGTTTGCCTAGCTCCTTTAATATAATTGGATAGATCCCATTTCCTCTGGTGCTCTTTATGTTCAGTTTCAACAATATGTAAGCTGATTTATCAGGGTCAGCGACAACGTTAACCCTGATAAAGCATGTGGTAATGACTTGCATAGCCTTGTAACGCAAGTTCGAGAAGAACACCCCCCTTTGAAACTTTTACAGTCATCCGAACAGCAAGATGAATGAAGAAAAGCTCGCTACGCTCAACCGACTCAGCACAATTGCAAAGAAACACGAAAACTTGATAAACAAGGACTTCTGCAACTTAATGAGAATGGCCAATGACAAGCAAAAGATTCTACTCATACGTGAAATTTAAAGTCTGTTATCTCCCAATCGCGAACTGATTCAAATATTCTTGACCGGCCGAGCTGATTTCAGAAACACATTTATGATTCTTCTCTTGATGGAAATATACAACCACTTCACTGAAGTAATGTAATGGCATGTAATGTAATGATCTTGGATATGATCAGAGCTGGTTTATGCCAGCTTTCAGCACATCCAAGATCACTGACCTCAATATATCCATTTCTCTGGTTACCAAAAGGTTTCTGCCACAAGTCGCACTGGTTAGCCCAAAACTACCTAAGTGGTATGCCTCGTATCATAAACATTTTTCTGCAACCAGCTGGTTTATGCCAGGTCTGAGCACATCCAAGATCACCTCCCATGATCCTTAGCACGATCTCCTCTCCTGACTCTATTTTTTTTGTAATGAAATGGAAATAACGTCATTTTCACGCCGCAAAATTGTGACAAATTGATCTTACTACCATTTTTAGACCTATAACATACTCCTACTCCCATTTTCCCTTTCCCAGTGTTTAGGTCACACCAAACAGACTCAACATTGCACTGTCCACCCATTTCAACTGGATGCACTTCCTTAGATTTTGTGTGTTTCTTAACTAACTACATAACCCCCTCCTCCCTTCCTACCATGTCTGTCCTTTCTGTACATATTGTAGGTGCCTCCATAGCCAGGTGGGCAGGAGCAGCAGTGCATAGCACATGCTTCTTGATTAGACCGGGGTTCGAGCCCGTGACCACCAAATACGGAGGATGCGGAAAGGTCAGGGAATGACCACCACATATCCCGGAGCAATATGGCCTTAGTTGCTAATGCTCCTAAAAACCAAACAAACAAACTGTACATATTGTACGTACTCCCCAAATTCCAATTCTGCACTGCTGCGTAATTCTGCACAATCTGTGTGACAACATGTCTCTGATATCCCAACAATATCTGTTTTTGATGTCTTGATCAGCACTTCAAATTCATCAGTTTTATTTACTATACTTCTAGCATAAGTATACATGCTAGTATACATGCACTTGTTCTTATCTTAGTTACCCTAATACAACCCATGTATTTACTTGTTCCATGATGACTCCAAGCAGCTCTTGAAGTCCCCAGCAACTTGCTCTCTAGGCTGCTGCTCATTACAGTAGATGCAGTATAAGAATCACTTTCACCTCTGCCTGCGGCTACCGTTAAAATCTTTTTGTCTGTGAATCCCTTCAATCTAACAGTTTTCCTTTTCCAACCCACCTAACACTGCCTCAATAGCATCAGCAAATATTCTTTCACCCTTTCTATTTAAGTGTATCCCATTCCTGTAGAAGCAGTCTCTCCTGTTAGCAAGCACAGACTACATTGAAAAAATTCAACCTGTGAGCCTTGCACAATCTCTCCAGGGACAAATTGATTGACAAGGCTCTCATCATATACTCCCTCCTATCGTGTCTTGGCAGAATTGTGGACACTTTCAAATTTAACCCTAACTCGCACCCTTTTTTTCAGCATTGACCTGTACTTGTTAAGTAAATCTGCAGATCTCTTACTCTTAAGGTCATTAGTGCCAACGTTGACAAGGCTCTCATCACTGGTGTTGATGATGTTGTAGAGGTGTATAAGGTGGATGCCCTCGAAGGATAGATCCTTCGAGGGCAGCCCCCTCCCCTTCAAGCTCTCATATAGGCCCACAACAACACTGAGTTGTCCCCTGATTTTTTTCAACAGGTACAGGTCACGGTTGAAAAAAAGCCGTGAATTAGGGTTGAATTTGAAAGTGTCTGCAATTCTGCCCAGACACAATAGGAGGGAGTATATGATGAGAGCCCTGTCGATCAATTCGGCCCTGGAAAGATTGTGCAAGGCTCAAGGAGGTAGAATTTTTTCAGCCTGGTCTGTACTTGTTAACAGGAGAGACTGCTTCTACAGGGATGGGATGGGATACACTTAAATAGAAAGGGTGCAAGAATGTTTGCTGATGCTATCGAGGCAGTGTTAGGTGGGTCGGAAAACTGCTAGATTCGGGGGAAACAAGGACTAAAGATTAACAGTAGCCACTGGCAGAGGTGAAAGTGATTCTTGAACTGCTTCTATTGGAATGAGCAGCAGCCTGGAAAATAAGATGCAGGATATTTCAGAGACTGCTGGGAATCATTGGGGTACAAGTAAACACATGGGTTGTGTTAGGGTAGCTAAGAAAAAGAACAGGTGCATGTACCAATGCTAGGAGTTTAGTAAATAAATTTGATGAGTTTGAGGTATTGCTCAAAACATCAAAGGCAGATATTGTTGGGATTTCAGAGACGTGGTGTCACACAGATATAAGGAATGCAGAACTGGAATTTGGGGAGTACAATGTCTACAGAAAGGATAGACAGGATAGGAAGGGAGGAGGGGTTATGCTATTAGTTAAAAAATACATAAAATCCAAGGAAGTGAAGCCAGTTGACATCACTGGACAGTGCAGTGTCGAGTCAGTTTGGTGTGACATAAGCATTAGGAGATCAAAATTGAGAGTAGGAGTGTGCTATAGGCCTAATGACTCTGATGAGTATAATAAGAAACTGTACAGGGAAATAGAGTGGGCCAGTAAATCAGAGAGTCTTATAATGGGGGATTTTAATTTCCCAGATATTGACTGGAATTTGGGGGTTGTTCACTCACACACTAGCAAAGCTTTTGTGGATTTATTGGATGATTGTTTTCTACATCAGCATGTTCGAAAGGCAACTAGAGTGAGTAATACTCTAGATTTGATTAGCAGTAGTGATTCTTCATGCATTAAGAATCTGCAGATAAAGGAACCACTAGGAGGCAGTGATCACAGTGTGCTGAACTGGGATTTACTCAAAGATGTAACTACCATTAGGGGTAAAGGGAAGGGTTATTGCTTTCGTAAAGGCGACTACGATGGACTGAGACAGTATTTAAATTCTATACAGTGGGACCAAATGATGATGTTACCAAAAGCAAATTCAAAATGGGAAGCATTCAAAGAACTTATCTTGGAAGCTACTAGGGTTTACATACCAAATAAGAAGTATTGTTCAAGGTTTAGGCCTAAATGGATATCAGATGAACTAATGAGACATATGGCAGAGAAGAAAAATGCATGGGATACATACAAATGAAAATGGGACAAAAACGCCTATGATAGATACAAGTTGATCTGTAACCAAGTTACAAAGGAGGTTAGGCAGGCGAAGGCAGATTACGAGAAATCTTTGGCAAGGGATGCAAAGAAAAACAGCAGAGTTCTTTACTTATGTAAACTCTAGAAGGAAGGAGATGAATCAGATTGGTCTACTTGATATCGATGGGTCAACTGTTGATGATCCTGTTCGGGTAGCTAACAAACTAAACAAATATTTTGCATCGACATTCACACATGAGGAGTTATTCAGCGAGGGGAATGCCAGAGGTGTATTCAACTCTAGCAGTAAGCTAAAGAATCTTGTAATAACTAAGAGTTAAGTGGAGGAGAAATTGTTGAAGATAAGCACAAGAAAAGTACCTGGGGTGGATGGGATCTATCCAGTTATATTAAAGGAGGCAGCAAAGGAAATAAGCAAACCCTTAGCCATAATTATGAGAGCCTCCTTAGACTCAGGGGGGTACCCATGGACCGGAGATGTGCAAATGTGACTCTAATTCACAAAGGAGGATCAAAGGCTGACACAAGTAATTATAGACCTGTGAATTTAACTTCTGTTCCCGGAAAATTAATGAAGGCACTGGTTAAAGAAGCACTGCAGGATCATCTAGACAAGAATTCAGTTATAGCTCAGACGCAGCATGTTTTTGTTAAGGGCAGGTCTTGCCTGACCAATTTGATTGGATACTATGATGTAGTCACAAAAGAACTGGATGCAGGGAATAACTTTGATATTATATATTTGGATCTTAGAAAGGCTTTTAATACTGTTGCACATGGAAGACTGCTGCACAAATTGGAGCAGTGTGGCATTGGAGGCAAATTGCTGCTATGGATAAGGGGATGGTTGAGTGGCAGAAGACAGAGAGTGGTAATCAATGGACACTGCTCAACGTGGACTAATGTTATTAGTGGAGTTCCTCAGGGTTCAGTGTTGGGTCCGTTGTTGTTTTCGGTATTTATGAATGATATTGATGATGGGATATTAAGTTTAATGTCTAAGTTTGCAGATGATACAAAGGTTGGCAGGGTTGTGAAGGACACTACTGACGCTATGCTGCTGCAACAGGATCTGGAAAGCTTGAACAGATGGGCTGAGAGGTGGCAAATGAAGTTTAACATTGACAAATGTAAAGTACTACATATGGGAAACAGTAACCCCAGAGCAACATATCAACTCTGTGGTACTACATTCACAGACCTGGGGGTTATTATGCAAGCAGATATGAAGTTCTCTGAGCAGTGCAGACAGGCTGCAAGAGTAGCTCATGGTGTATTGTCAATGATATATAGGAATTTTTCTAGCAGGGATAAGGAGGTGATTATTCCCTTGTATAAGGCAATGGTCAGGCCACACCTAGAGTACTGTATACAAGCCTGGAGGCCTCATTTCAAGAAGGATGTAGAGCTGCTGGAACGAGTACAGAGAAGGACAACAAGATTAGTGAATGGAACAAAGGGGTGCTCTTACCAAGAAAGACTTAAGTTTTGCAAATTACAGTGTCTGGAGACTAGGCACCAGCGAGGTGATCTGATAGAGGTGTATAAAGCCTTGAATGGTTTAAGCATGCTCAGTGCTGATGGGATTCTTCCTCTTGCTCAGAATAATCACCTGAGAGGGCATAAATTCAAATTGAGGAAAGACAGATGTAGGATAGACGTGCGGAAATTTGCCTTTAGCCAGTGGGGGGTTGGTTGGTGGAACAGACTTCCATCCCTTGTCGTGGAAGTTGATAGCCTAAATAAGTTTAAGGCTCAGCTGGACAGGTATTTCGAACGAACAGAGGTGTGAAGTGGAAGTGGTTATTTTTTGTTTATTTATTTTATTTTATTTTATTTATTTTATTTTTTTTTTGGCTGATGCTGCATAAGCTTGCTTTCTTGCATCAAATGCCTCTACTAATGCTAATGCTAATCGGTACCAATCGGTTATCCACCTATTAGTAGTATTATTTTATCCCTGAATTAAAAACAGAGTAAATGCTTTTCCACAATCCTATAGCAAGACTTTTGGTCATACTTATGGCCATTTTTTACTCTTTTATATAATATGTATGATATGCTTAATTTTTATATTTTATAAATAAATATTATGAAAATATGAGCTCTTAATCTGTTTACTATATTCTCTAAGGTTCTTCATTCGGGAACTGTTCAAAGCCCAGATGGTTTAGCTGTTGATTGGATAGGAAGAAACTTATACTGGTGTGATAAGGGTAAAGATACCATTGAGGTATCAAAGTTAGATGGTCATTTTAGAAAAGTTCTTATCAGAGAAAATCTGCAGGAACCACGTGCTATTGCCCTTGATCCATATGAAGGGTGAGTGTATTCCCCTTATTTTTACTTATGTGTTTATTATTCTATCGTGTTCATTAGATAGATTGATACCAATTTTGATTGTAATGTTATGTCATACAATATTATTATTATTATGGTGGAAGAAAAAAAAAAAAATCCTGTGTTACCCTGAGAGAGAGAGAGAGAGAGAGAGAGAAGGGAATTACCAAGAAAGCAGGAGAGAGAAGAATGATGATATGGTAAATAATACATTATCTATAACAGATAATAACTGGACAGTTGGCCTTTTTTAGTTTTTTTTTTAACTATATAAGTTTATAAACCAAGGTTTGTTTAAAAAAATCATTGCCTGCATCTCTCATGTGTAGCCTTTTCTGACTCCACTATGAGTTCCCTTGAAGAAGACTGAAAACAAATCCTGTTAAAAAAAAAAAAAAAACTATTCGAATCCCAGATGGTTTAGCTGTTGATTGAATAAAAAGAAATTTATACTGGTGTGATAAGGATAAAGATAGTATTAAGATATCAAAGCTAGATGGTCATTTTAAAAACTTCTTAAAAAGAAATGTTGGTATGTCATAAAAAAACTATTTTTACTTAATAAACCTTAGTTTAAAAAAAAGAAAGACATTCTTACTCGTATCGAAAACTAAATTAAGTAAATTAACACATCTATACCATGTGTTAGTATTAATGCAAAACTGTAAAATTATTATGATTAAAAGGTGCTGTTGCATCCTATATTACATTAACATTATATAATAGTAAATTAAAAATAAATTTTAAAATAAAAAAACTAATAACGAGTACTAACACTTACCATGAGAAGTGCAAAAGCACAAATTCTTGCTTGAAATGGCACTACTGACCTGTATCACAAAGTAAAGAACTGTACTCGTGCACAGACCAAGGATGAATATGAAAACACTCGCCACCTTTTCTAGAAAATTTCAAATTAAAATGTTGTCTCTACCGTTCTCCCAACTTCACTAATCACTTGGAACTCTTTGACTTCCTCTCTCTGCAACTTGGCTTTTTCCAGTCCAAATTTCCTAACAATGAGGTAATTTTCCTTGGTGATTTTAATGTTCACAACTCCAGCTGGCTTCCGTTTTCTAGTTACACCGACCCTAGCTGGTCGAGATGCTGAAGCTTTTGCAGTTACTAATGACCTTGCACAGATTGTTCATTTACCTACAAGAATACCGGACAATCCTAACCATACAGCCAACACCTTGATCTTTTCCTCTCAAACAACCCTTCTAAGTACTTAGTTAAAGTGTTGGGTCCTTTAGGCACATCAGATCACAACTTGATTGTCTCTTCTCCAATGGAGCCTTTATCTCATGGCAATTCCCAACCTCGTGTTGTTTGGTATTACAAGAATGCAAAATGGAATGACCTGCGAGATTTCTTTTCTTCTTTTCCTTGGTCAGACTTCTGATGTCAACGTTTGCTCAGATTGTGTCAGTGAAATTATTCTTGTAGGAATGGAATCCTTTATTCCTCACTCCACTTTAAAATCTCGTCCTTTATCTCAACCTTGGTTTTCCAATAAATGTGCTAAGGCTATTCAAGAGAAGAACGTTGCATATCGCAATTGGCAGGTTTCTAATTCTTCAGTTTTATTTTCTGCCTACACCAAAGCTCGCAACAATTGTAAAGCAGTTATTAATCAGTCCAAACTAGATTTTGAACAGGCAAAGAGTAGAAAACTTGTTTCTTGCCCTAATTGTAGCCAAGAATTCTGGTCTCTTGGTAAGCTATTGGCCGCAACTTTTGCCCATCTCTGCTCTCACCTCTGTCCAAACCAGATGGTTCTGTTGTCACTTCAGCCAAGGATAAAGCTGACCTGCTGGCATCCCATTTTTCTTCCAACTCATGTATTAATGATCTTGGTAAAACAACTCCCACCATTCCCAACACACACCATTCAATGCCTCCTATGCTCTTCCGTCAGGCGCCTCCGTAGCCAGGTGGGAAGGAGCAGCAGTGCATAGCACACGCTTCTTGATTAGACCGGGGTTCGAGCCCGTCACCACCAAATACGGAGAATGCGGAAAGGTCAGGGAATGACCACCGCATATCCCGGAGCAATATGGCCTTAGTTGCTAATGCTCCTAAAAATCAAATAACAAATAACAAACAAGCTCTTCCGTCAAAAAGATGTCAGGAGGATTTTGACAAATGTTGATGCTAAGAAAGCTCCAGGTCCTTATGGTATTTCTCCTCTTGTTCTCAAAACAGTATTTCTTTGTTGCCTTTTTTCACGTTTTATTCCAAAGGTGTTTTTCCTTCTGCTTGGAAATTTTCTCGTATCCAGACAGTTCCTAAAAAGGGTGACAAATCCCTCCCATCCAATTATCGTCCCATTGCAATTACTTCTACTCTTTCTAAAGTAATGGAGAAATCATTTAACCACCAACTCTTAAACTACCTAGAAACCTTCCGTCTGATCAACGATCGCCAGTATGGATTCCATCAGCTTCGATCCACTGGTGATATTCTGGCTTATGTTTCCCATTTATGGACTAATTCAATGGAAAAGTTCAGTGAAATACAAGCAGTTGCTCTTCACATCTCAAAGGCTTTCGATTGTGTTTGGCATAAAGGTCTTCTAAACAAGCTTCCATCTTATGGTTTGCAAACTGTTTTTAGTAATTGGTTATCCAGTTTTCTCTCTGATCGTTCACTGAGGGTGATGGTAGATGGCTCTCTGTCTTCTAACTTCTCCACTAATGCTGGTGGCCTCCAAGGTATAGTTCTTTCCCCCCACTCTTTTCCTCTTGTATATTAATGACCTTCTTCCATTGACTGGAAATCCTATCCGTAGTTTTGCCGATGATAGCACATTGCATTCCACTTTCCATTTCGAGAAACCCTGCCTTGCTCAATCAGCTTCAACTTCTCGAATATCTGTTACCAATTCCTTAAATGCTGATCGCCAGGTAATTCTCCAGTGTGGCAAAGACAACCTGTTGAATTCAATCCTTCTAAAACTCAGTCTTGTCTTATATCTCGCAAAAAGGATTCTTCTGCTCCTTTGCTTTGGTGACACTCCGATTTCTAGGCAAGTTGATATATCTCTTTTGTGGGATTACCCTAACTTCTAATCTCTCTTCGCACAAGCACATTACAAATATTGCTTCCTCTGCATCTAAAAAAACATGGATTTTCTCTTTTGCTCTCGGCAGCTGTTCACTCTGTACAAATCACAAATCCGCCCTACCATGTAATATTGTTCCCACATCTGGGGCGGCACCTCCAAAACTTCTCTCAGGCTTCTAGATTCCTTTCAGAAGAGGGCAGTTAGGTTAATTAATGACTCCTCTCTAACAGACTCTCTCTCTTCACTGTCTCATAGACGTACTGTTTCTGCTGCATGCCTTTTCTACAGATACTTCCATGGGCACTGTTCTTCTGAATTGGCTTCTATTATTCCCGCTCTCTCTCTTTCAAAACAGTCCCAACACGTGCCACCACCAGCCAACATCCATTTACTGTCCACTTCAAACTCACAGAACCAACTTTTCATCTTCCTCGTTTATTCATTGAACTGCTGTTTTCTGGAACAACCTTCCTTTGTACGTATTTCCTGAAAATTATAGTCTACAGAAGTTCAAGTCTAATGTCAACAAATATCTTCTTTCATCTTCTCAACCCTCAACCCAAGCACAGTACCAAGTACTATAGGTTCTAATACCTCTCGTGTTTCAGGTTTTCATTAAAAAATATATACAGCAGACTCTCAATTAACCGGGACACTTCAAGACTCCAAATTTAAAAAAATCAACCAGAAATAAAAAAAAATTCAAGAAATGACTAGAATAGGTATAAACAGATATTTTGCAATTGTAAATAAGCGACAAGCGGCATTATAAGTCGTCATTGGGAGATTAGTGTAACTATTATCTTGCAATCCCTGCTGTCTTCACACCCGCCACTCAAAAAAAAAAAGAGAGAGAGGCCAAACGTTTAGTTTGTTTTAGTGCGTTGCATCGATTATTGTGTTCCGTTGCAGTGCAAAAGGATAAATTTTGTTTCGTTATTTATTTCAGAGATGTCGGAATTTTTATTTTTATTTTTTGTTTAGAAATCACGAAAATGATGGGTAAACGCAAAAAAGTTCCATTTTCAGTTAAACAAAAAGTTGAAATTATTCAAAAGTTTGAAAATGGTGCATCTCTTATATCTCTAAGGAATCATTATAATAAGGATGTATCAAAATGGCCAACATGAACAAGTATCGTGCGGAATTCAAATTTGTCAATAATAATATAGTAGCAATATGTTATTAGTCATTCCCAAGTTACATAAAACTCGATGAAGTAAAATGTCCTGGAGCGTATTTCTCTTACGTATGTCGGGGACTTTTGTATTTTCGGATTAACCGGGAAATCGATTATCTGGAATTAGTTTTTTACCATCTATCTCGGAAAATCGAGAGTCTACTGTGTATATAATGTTACTGCTTTTGCATTAATCCTTTGCATTAGTAGTTGTTGGTGAATCTATTGTCAGGGAAACGGAGAACATGCTTTGTAAAAAGGATAGGTGGACCAGGACCCGAGTATGTCTGCCGCCAGGGACAAAGGTTGATGACGTTGTAGAGCGGATATCATCTTTTAAGGGCGATATAGTTGTACATGTCGGCACTAATGATATTAAGAGTAGGAGACTGGCAGAATTACTTAACAAGTACAGGTCACTGTTGAAAAAAAGCTGTGAATTAGGGTTGAATTTGAAAGTGTCTGCAATTCTGCCCAGACACGATAGCAGGGAGTATATGATGAGAGCTTTGTCGATCAATTCGGCCCTGGGAAAATTGTGCAAAGCTCAAAGGGTAGAATTTTTTTCAGCCTGGTCTGTACTTGTTAACAGGAGAGACTGCTTCTACAGGAATGGGATACACTTAAATAGAAAGGGTGCAAGAATATTTGCTAATGCTATCGAGGCAGTGTTAGGTGGGTCAGAAAACTGCTAGCTTGGGGCGATACAAGGACTAATAGATTAACAGTAGCCACTGGCAGAGGTGAAAGTGATTCTTGCACAGCTTCTATTGGAATGAGCAGCAGCCTGGAAAACAAGATGCAGGATATTTCAGGGACTGCTGGGAATTATTGTGCTACAAGTAAACACATGGGTTGTGTTAGGGTAGTTAAGAATAGGAACAGGTTTATGTATACTTGCATGCACATCAATGCTAGGAGTTTGGTAAATAAATTTGATGAATTTGAGGTATTGCTCAAAACATCAAAGGCAGATATTGTTGGGATATCAGAGACGTGGTGTCACACAGATATAAGGAATGCAGAACTGGAATTTGGGGAGTACAATGCGTACAGAAAGGATAGACAGGATAGGAAGGGAGGAAGGGTTATGCTATTAGTTAAGAAACACATAAAATCCAAGGAAGTGAAGCCAGTCGACATCACTAGACAGTGCAATGTCGAGTCAGTTTGGTGTGACATAAGCATTGGGAGATCAAAATTGAGAGTAGGAGTGTGCTATAGGCCTAATGACTGTGATGAGTATAATAAGAAACTGCACAGGGAAATAGTGGGCCAGTAAATCAGAGTTTTATAATGGGGGATTTTAATTTCCCAGATATTGACTGGAATTTGTGGGTTGGTCACTCACACACTAGCAAGGCTTTTGTAGATTTATTGGATGATTCTTTTCTACATCAGCATGTTCAGAAGGCAACTAGAGGGAGTAATACTCTTGATATGATTATCAGTAGTGATTCTTCATGCATTAAGAATCTACAGATAAAGAACCACGAGGTGGCAGTGATCACAGTGTGCTGAACTGGAATTTACTCAAAGAGGTAACTACCATCAGGGGTAAAGGGAAGGGCTTTTGCAAAGGCAACTACGATGGTCTGAGACAGTATTTAAATTCTATACAGTGGGACCAACTGATGATGTTACCAACAGCAAATTCAAAATGAGAAGCATTCAAAGAACTTCTCTTGGAAGCAACTAGGCTTTACATACCAACTAAGAAATATTGTTTGAGGTTTAGGCCTAAATGGATGTCAGATGAACTGAGACATATGACAGAGAAGAAAAATGCATGGGATACATATAAATTAACACGTTATTAATAAATTGATCTGTAACCAAGTTACAAAGGTAGTTAGGCAGGCGAAATGCAGATCGCGAGAAATCTTTGGCAAAGGATGCAAAGAAAAACAGCAAGGAGTTCTTTACATATGTAAACTCTAGAAGGAAGGGAATTAATCAGATTGGTTCACTTGATATTGATGATTCAATTCTTGATGATCCTGCTCAGGTACCTAACAAACTAAATGAATATTTCACATCGACATTCAAACATAAGGAGATATTCAGCGAGGGGAATGCCAGAGGTGAAGTAAACTCTGGCAGTGAGATGGATGATTTTGTAATAACTGAGAGGAAAGTGGAGGAGAAATTTTTGAAGATAAACATAAAAAAGGACCCGGGGTGGATGGGATCTATTCAGTTATATTAAAGGAGGCAGCAAAGGAAGTAAGAAAACCCTTAGCCATAATTATAAGAGCTTCTTTGGACTCAGGGCAGGTACCCATAGACTGGAAATGTGCAAATGTGACCCCAATTCACAAAGGAGGATCAAAGGCTGACACAAGTAATTATAGACCTGTGAATTTAACTTCTGTTCTAGGAAAATTAATGGAGGCATTGGTTAAAGAAGCACTGCAGGATCATCTAGATGAGACTTCAATTATAGCTCAAACACAGCATGGGTTTGTTAAGAGACAGTCTTGCCTGACCAGTTTGATTGGATACTATGATGCAGTCACAAAAGAACTGAATGCAGGGAATAACTTTGATATTATATACTTGGATCTTAGAAAGGCTTTTGATACTATTGCATATGGAACACTGCTGCACAAATTGGAGCAGTGTGGCATTGGAGGCAAATTGCTGCTATGGATAAAACGGTGGTTGAGGGGGAAAAGACAGAGTGGAGTCCCTCGGGGTTCAGTGTTGGGTTCATTATTGTTTTCTGTATTTCTAAATAATATTGATGATGGCATATCAAGCTTAATCTCCAAGTTTGCAGACGATACAAAAGTTGGCCTGGGTTGTTAAGGACACTACTGATGCTATGCTGCTGCAACAAGATCTGGAAAGGTTGAGCAGATGGGCTGAGAGGTGGCAAATTAAGTTTAACACTGACAAATGTAAAGTACTGCATATGGGAAACAGCAACCCCAGAGCAACGTATCAACTCTGTGGTACTACACTGACAGTGATAGAGAATGAAAAGGACTTTCGGGTAATTGTGGAGGCAGATATGAAGTTCTCTGAGCAGTGGAGACGGGCTGCAAAAGTAGCTCATGGTGTCTTATCAATGATATACAGGACTTTTTCTAGTAGGGATAAGGAGGTGATTATTCCCTTGTATAAGGCAGTGGACAGGCCACACCTTGAGTACCGTATACAGGTCTGGAGGCCTCATTTCAAGAAGGATGTAGAGCTGCTGGAACAAGTACATAGAAGGGCATCATGGTTAGTGAATGAAACAAAGGGTTGCTCTTACGAAGAAAGGCTTAAGTTTTGCAAATTACAGTGTCTGGAGACTAGGCACCCGCGAGATGATCTGATAGAGGTGTATAAAGCCTTGAATGGTTTGAGCATGCTCAATGCTGATGGGATTTTGCCTCTTGCTCAGAATAATCACCCGAGAGGGCATAAATTCAAATTGAGGAAAGACAGATGTAGGATAGACATGCGGAAATTTACCTTTAACCAGCGGGTAGTTGGTTGGTGGAACAGACTTTCATCCCTTGTTGTGGAAGTTGATAGTCTAAATAAATTTAAGGCTCAGTTGGACAGGTATTTCGAACGAACAAAGGGGTGAAGTGGAAGTTTTTTTTTTTTTTTTTTTTTTTTTCCTTTTCTGGCTAATGCTGCATAAGCTTGCTTTCTTGCACCATATGCCTCAACTAATGCTAATGCAAATATTTAAAGTACAGTCAGTCCTTGTATAGCAGGATAGTTGTGTTCCTAGAAACCCTCATGCAATATAAACAACAGGCCCTATGGGGAAAATAGGGTTAGGTGCCGACCACCCATGATTGAACACACATTTGTAACCAAAACATAACCAAACACAATAAATAATCGTAATAAAATACGTAAGTATTTTATTACGTAATAAAATATTGCTAATGCTTTTGCTTCTATCATAAGCAAACTTGTTTTTTGTTTGATTTTCTATCCAAACAGATGACAGCGGTTCCATCTCTTCTAATTCTTTTCGTCTTAATCTAATGGATTTTAATTGCACTTTGAGTTGTTACTGCTATGAAAGTTGTTTTTATTTTCTCTGCATTCTTTCTAATTCTCGGAGTTGCCTCATTTAGGTCTGTAGCATGTGCAATATCACATGGTCTTTCATTTCACTCAGAGCGTTTCACAATTTCATATTTTTTCTCTATCGATAGAGGCGGACTGCCCGTAAGCCTTACCGGGGAAACCCAGGTGGGCCAGAGGCCAGTGTGATTTTGGCCATAAACCATAGTGAGGCCACTACAAATTTTTGAGGGGAAGAATTTTTGACCCAGTCCGCCTCTGTTTATCGATATTGCTTTTCTTTTTCTCTCTGAATCTGCAGTATCGTCCTTTTCACACATTTTAAGTATTTTACTAATTTTTAGGGAATAAAGCACAATTACAAAATGAGGAGGTACACTTGATACACATAAACAAAGCTGCGTGCCCGTATGTAGCAACTGAATTAACAACACCGTAAAGGCAGAGATACGCTATTAACACCTCACATTTTACTAAAGCACATTTCTGGGGGATACTACCATAAAACAATAAAAACAATTTCCAGTTGTGTTTCTGCTAGTGGAATCTGTTATAAACTGGTAGTAAACTCAATCTAATTGCATTTGTGATAATACCGATAGCTGGAATTGTGTGGGTTTTTACGTTATTATGGTGAAATGAGTTTCCCCTTTGCTGACATAAAAAAACATAAATACATTTTCAGATTTTTCTCTTCATTCCTATCGTGTTCGTTCGGTTAGGGTGATTCCGCATTCGACTGCCATTTCCTGTAAACACAAAGGCGAATCGTGCATAAGCGAATTTGGTTCGTGTTATATAAGACATCGTTCCCCTATTTATAAATCATGTATGATTGAATTCGTGTAATGTAAACACGTGTTATACGAGAACTCACTGTACAATAAACCCTCAATTTAACAGACTAATAGGTGTCTGTTAATTGCAAAAGTCTATTAAATCTAATGTAACCTGGGGGGGGGCATTTTTTATTCCTAATTTTAAAAAAAAAAGACTTTAATACAATATACAGTACTGAACAATATAAAATTATGTTACAATTTGGACTTTGATTTACGGATATCAGAAACATTTTGTTTTTTTACACCGGAAATTTCACAAACACATGCTACTGAGATGCCTTGTTCTAATTTCTCAATTAGCTCTAATTTCTGTGCCACATTTAAGTTCACACGCTTTCTTTTACCTCCTCTATCACTTGATGCCATTTTAAATTATAAGGATTGCAAAATGATTTTTTATTTTTTTTTTTTTATGTAAACCCAAAAAACGAGAGGTGTTAAGAACCTATAGTACTTAGTACTATGCTTGGGTTGGAGGTTGAGCAGATGAAAGAAGATATTTGTTGACATTGGACTTGAACTTCTGTAGACTGTAATTTTCAGGAAATACGTATGAAGGAAGGTTGTTCCAGAAAACGGCAGTTGAATGAATAAACGAGGAATTTGAAAAGTTGGTTCTGTGAGTTTGAAGTTGGACAGTAAATGGATTTTGGCTGGTGGCGGCACGTGTTCGGACTGTTTTGAAAGAGAGAGCGGGAATTATAGAAGCCAATTCAGAAGAACAGTGCCCATGGAAGTATCTGTAGAAGAGGCATGCAGTAGAAACAGTACATCTATAAGACAGCACATGGAGAAACTCTGTTAGAGATGAGTCATTAATTAACCTAACGGCCCTCTTCTGAAGGGAATCAAGAAGCCTGAGAGGAGATTTGGGGCTCCACCCCAGATGTGGGAACAATATTCCATGGTAGGGCAGATCTGCAATTTGTACAGAGTGAGCAGCTGTTTGGAAGGAAAGTAACGCCGAGAGCAAAAGAGAAAACCAAGTTTTTTAGATGCAGAAGAAGCAATATTTGTAATGTGCTTGTGCCAAGAGAGATTAGAAGTCAGGGTAATCCCCAGAAGGGATGTATCATTTTGCCTAGAAATTGGAGTGTCACTAAAGATAAGCATAGGAGCAGAAGAATCCTTTCTGCGAGATAAAAGACAAGACTGAGTTTTGGAAGGGTTGAAATCAACTAAGTTGTCTTTGCCCCACTGGAGAATTACCTGAAGATCGGCATTTAAGGAATTGGTAGCAGATTTTCGAGAAGTTGAAGCTGACTGAGCAGGACAAGGTTTCTCAAAATGGAAAGTGGAATGCAATTTGCTATCATCGGCAAAACTATGGATGGGATTTACAGTCAGTGGAAGAAGGTCATTAATATACAAGAGGAAAAGAGAGGGGGAAAGAACTGAACCTTGGGGGACACCGGCATTAGTGGAGAAGTTAGAAGACAGAGAGCCATCAACCATCACCCTCAGTGAGAGATCAGAGAGAAAACTGGATAACCAATTACTAAAAACAGTTGGCAAACCATAAGATGGAAGCTTGTTTAGAAGACCTTTATGCCAAACACGATCAAAAGCCTTTGAGATGTCAAGAGCAACGACTCGTGTTTCACCGAACCTTTCCATTGAATTAGTCCATAAATGTGTAACATAAGCCAGAATATCACCAGTGGATCGACACTGACGGAATCCATACTGGTGATCGTTGATCAGACGGAAGGTTTCTAGGTAGTTTAAGAGTTGGCGGTTAATTGATTTCTCCATTACTTTAGAAAGAGTAGAAGTAATTGCAATGGGACGATAATTGGATGGGAGGGATTTGTCACCCATTTTAGGAACTGGCTGGATATGAGCAAATTTCCAAGCAGAAGGAAAAACACCTTTAGAATAAGAAAGTGAAAAAAGGCGGCAAAGAATAGGAGTAAGTTCAGGAGCACAGGTTTTGAGAACAAGTGGAGAAATACCATCAGGACCTGGAGCTTTCTTAGCATCAAGATTCATCAAAATCCTTCTGATATCCTTTTGACGGAAGACCACAGGAGGCATTGAATGGAGTGTGTTGGGAATGGTGGGTGGTGTTTTACCAAGATCATTAATACATGAGCTGGAAGAAAAATGGGATGCTAGCAGGTCAGCTTTATCCTTGGCTGAAGTGACAACAGAACCATCTGGTTTGGACAGAGGTGGGGGCAGAGATGGGCAAAAGTTGTGGCCAATAGCTTTGGCAAGAGACCAGAATGCTCGGCTACCATTAGGGCAAGAAGCAAGTTTTCTACTCTTAGCCTGTTCAAACTCTAGTTTGGACTGATTAATAACTGCTTTACAATTGTTGCGAGCTTTGGTGTAGGCAGAAAATGAAACTGAAGAATTAGAAACAAGCCAATTACGATATGCAACATTCTTCTCTTGGACAGCCTTAGCACATTTATTGGAAAACCAAGGTTTAGATAAAGGACGAGATTTTAAAGTGGAGTGTGGGATAAAGGATTCCATTCCGGCAAGAATAATTTCACTGACACGATCTGAGCAAATATTGACATCAGAACTTTTGAAACAGTAATCCGACCAAGGAAAAGAAGAAAAGAAGTCTCGCAGGTCATCCCATTTTGCATTCTTGTAATGCCAAACAACACGAGGTTGGGAATAGCCATGAGATAAAGGTTCCATTGGAGAAGAGACAATCACCAAGTTGTGATCTGAAGTGCCTAAAGGACCTCTCACTTCAACCGTGTACTTAGAAGGGTTGTTTGTGAGAAAAAGATCAAGTGTATTGGCTGATGATTAGGATTGTCCAGTATTCTTGTAGGTAAACGAACAATCTGTGCAAGGTCATTGGTAATTGCAAAAGCCTCAGCATCTCGACCAGCTGGGTCGGTGTGACTAGAAAACGGAAGCCAGCTGGAGTTGTGAACATTAAAATCACCAAGGAAAATTACCTCATTGTTAGGAAAGTTGGACTGGAGAAAGTCAAGTTGCAAAGAGAGGAAGTCAAAGAGCTTCAAGTGATTAGTGAAGTTGGGAGAACGGTAGAGACAACAGATGAATTTGACACAATGAGTTAGAGAGGGAATATCAGAACAGACATATGCACAAGTTCCACCTCTGAGGCGAAAGGAGTCATACAGCGAATGATTTGGGCATCCAAGATGAGCAGTAGTTGAATCAACCGATAACTGAGATTCTCTCAGAAAAAGTACATGGGGTTTGGCACACTGCAAGTGGAAATGGACAACATTGAGATTAGAATTGAGACCACGTATATTTGTGAAATGAATTAGAAAGTGCTTGGGAGGTTTAGATCTTTTCGCAGATAAGTTTGCTCTATTATTTTGACAATTTATGGTGTATTCAATAGTAATAAAAAGTGGGTGGGACATGCTGTATGAAGTAATGAAATTTTTGGATATGGTGTACACATGGTAAGAATATACCCAGATCCTTGACATAACGTGGCCTCGACAATGCTCCCCGCATACTCACTACTCGGATTCCCTCCAGTCACTATCTGGCAGAGTAGAGGTAGCAAGATTATACACTAGCTGATCTGGAAGCCTCCTAGAGAGTTACCAATAGGTTCGGTCCAGTGTACTAACTAGCGGCCAGCCTGCGAACACTGTTTTAGATCTGTACCCTCGAAATGTAAGGAATATTGGATCTCGCCACGATGTTCATCATAACCTCAAAAGTCATCAATCATACTGCATGATGGAAGAGATGGGGAAGGGTTGACCGGAACTTAGCTCTAGAGACTAAACATGGGTTTCACCACTTCAAGCCTCCAATAAGCAAAGTGGTGGTATTGCACTGGTTGATGAGAATCATCTACCACCTAGTAGAGGGGCGGCTTTCCTCCATTTGGTGTGGGCACCACACCTCGACCCCTGCTTACATTGGTTCACACCTGGATGGTCACCCACCATGTACTTGTGCATGGAGGTTATACCCAGGATTTAATAAATAGTCACAATTCAGAAATCACAGAAACACTCTGTATACAACCTGACCGCACGATAAGTTGAGGCAGACTGAAACAAAGCGAGTCGGTAAACCTGCAGTTTAGTGTCCCGAGTTGCTCCTCCGTAGCCAGGTGGGAAGGAGCAGCAGTGCGTAGTACATGCTTCTTGATTAGACCGGGGTTCGAGCCCGTCACCACCAAATATGGAGGATGCGGAAAGGTCAGGAAATGACCACCGCATATTCCCGGAGCAATACGGCCTTGGTTGCTAATGCTCCTAAAAACCAAATAACAAACAAACAACAAACATAGTGTCCCGAGTAACATTCAGCTCGCAAGTCACAGCCTGCTCTTATCTGTAATCTGGGAAAACAGCTATTTTGAACACATTTTCCGAAAGAATAAAAAAACAATTTCCTGCATTTGATTATAAAAATAAAAGTAGGTAATTATCAAAACAATAATGGAAAATATGTAATTATTATTAATTTTTAATTAATAATAACATTGAAGTTTTGTATAACCTAAAAAAATAATATGGTCGAGATTAATATGTACATTACTGCATTATTACTTGTTCGCTCCATTAAATCTGAAATCCATTATATCAGGGTCTGTTAAATCGAGGATTTACTGTACATAAAAATATGGCTATTTTCAAGAAATATTATTGATTGTTTGATTGCTTTATTAAATCAATATTTACAGTTTTTATGAAATTCTTTAGATATATGTATTGGACAGACTGGGGTGACAAACCATACATTGGCAAAGCTGGAATGGATGGCAGTGCAGTTCAGGTTTTAATTAATGAATCTCTGGGATGGCCAAATGCTCTCACTATTGATTATATCACCAGAGAATTGTTCTGGGCTGATGCACGAGAAGACTATATTGCTGTATCAGATATGAATGGAGATAACAGAAAAATAGTAATCAGCAGAGGTAAATAGAGACTTTTATACAACTAAATTGAGGTTGTGTGTATGTGTGTGTAAAACTATAATATATATCAATTTTTTTTACATGCACACATACTTTTGTATATGTCAAATTACTTGTCTTAAAGTCATGATAGATGTTTAGATGTTGGAATATTGCTGAAAGGGTCATTATCAGTCATATTTGTTCATCCATTAACCAATTAATTCAGGAAAGTTATTTTTAAGTTACGGTATCATATAACAAGCATGCATACATCCATTTGTCATGCAATAAAATGCTTTTAATTAAATTTAATTAAGTTAAATTAAAATTATTTCTTTAAAAGGTCCATATGATGCAGTGCATCACATTTTTGCTCTTACGATATTTGAAGATCAGCTCTACTGGACTGATTGGGAGACTAAAAGCATTGAAAAATGCCATAAATACCATTGTCGCAATTATACAACAGTTGTTAATACTGCCCATCGCCCTATGGATATACAGGTTTTTCATCCATTCAGACAAGCACCATGTAAGTAAATTCCTAAGATATTTCAACTTTTTTCTTAATATTTTCATTTTATGAAAGAGTTCTGTTTCCTTCACTGGCACTTTATTTATGAGTAATAATTCTGAATTTTAATGCATACTGTGTTTTCAATAGCATAATTTGCCCACTCTAGGTTTGAGAAGAAAATTTAGGAAAAATATTTTTTTCTATATAGTTTCTCTTATATATCCAAGTCAGGAAATCTCTATTTAAATTATTTCTCTTCCATACACTAGTGGAAGATAATTTAATGAATTTAGTGAATGCTCAAATTGTGCCTTTTGAAAGAATTTCATTTCCTTTCATCTTTTGAAAACAAAAGATGAAAGTAAAATTTCATCTTTTGTTTCCTTAATTATCAAGCTGTGTGTGCATGTGTGAAGGCCTTATTTAATTATTGTTAAGTGATCTCACTTTGCACTGCTGAATAGTAAATTTTTCAAAATGGTCAACATCATTTTAAATTAGCTGCAGTATTCAGCAACAAAGCAGTGTCATATTTTTACCTCGTTTATGAAGTTGCATATATAATTTTCAAATAAAACTCAGCATTAATTTTAACACAAAAAAAAAAAAAAATCGAATTTCAGTAAATAGTTCATCACAGCTACGTCTGTTTTCCATGCAACTTTTTTATTTACCTTACATTTTATTTCGCTATAAATCCATAATTAGAGTTGAATCCTAATCTTACTGTATTCTTTTTTTCATGGCATGTGTGCCATGCTGTTGCTCTAGCAACAGTCATGTGTTTTCTTATAGATTGTACCAGAAAATGTTAGTTTCACATCGAACTTTTATTGCACTGTGAGCAATAAAAGCTGTGAGCAAAGAATATTTCCTTTTTGTGATAACTGCACATTTTTTGAGCATAAAAGCTTTAGCAAAAGGGGATTAAACATAAACTAAGTTATAACTGTAAGTATATTGTATGAATACTATTATTCTTTTATGTTTAGTGATATTAATTTTATATTATAATACATCTTCAACAGCTAAACAGCTATGTTAATATAATATAACAAAACAAAATGCTTAACGGGTAATGATATATCACTGTTTTTAACTTGTGAAAGAAATCATTTTTAACTTCAAATATAAAATTCAACAATTACTAAACTTTCTTCCACATCATCATTAGGTTCAGGGATTGGATTGGCATTGCTTCCATCCAGGGAATACCCTTTGGCCAGAACAGCACCAGTGTCTCCCTCATGGAAATAAGGGAGGAACTAAAAGAGTGATGGGCAATTATAGACCAGTAAGTTTGGCTTCTGTGGTTGGTAAGGTTGGGAATCCATGGTTAAAGGCACAATAATCCCACAAAAGGTGCAATTTATCCTAAAACAGGTCTCAGTACTGTATCATGGATGGGAGAACTTGCCTGACAAATCTGGTAATTTATTTTGACAAAGTTATAAAGCAGTTGAATGCAAGAAACAACTTTGACATTATATATCTGGATTTTAGTATGCCACTTGAGATTGTTCCTCATGACAGGTTATTATTTCAATTGAACAGGTTGAGATAACAGAAAGATTGGGGTAATAGGTCAAGAAAACATGTTGGATTAGGGGTTGGTTGAAGGACAAGAGACAGAGGGTAGTCATAAATGGATATTCTTCAGTGGGGGCTGGAGAAGCAACTGGAATCCCACAGGGATCTGTGCTTGGACCTCTGTTGTTTCTTATCTTCCTAAATGAAATTGATTAAGGAATATAGGGGGTGTTGTCAAAGTTAACTGACAACCTTAAAGGTTGGAACCAAGCTATGCTGCTTCAGAAACAGAAACAGAAACCCAGTAATAGTTTATAGATTAGCAGAGCCGGAACTAGGCAATCCTATGCCTGGGGCAAAAGTGTTATAAGTATGTCCCCATTATATGCAGGTAGTCAACCTTTCAGTAGCATAGCTAGGATCATCGACACCTGGGGGCAACATGTCTTTCTGGCGCCCCTGATTGTGATAGATAATTCCTTCAGTTTGCACCCCTAAAATTAGATGCGTGGGGGAAATTCCCCCTCTGCACCCCCCTTGCTACGCCTCTGCAATCTGTATGAATTTATAAAAATTGCTATTGCAACAGTCAACGATTTGCATATATTTATTAAAAAATAATTTAGACTAAGGCGCATTTAGGGCTAGAGCCTCAAGCTGCGAACAAATTTGGACTATGTATATATAAAGTGCTTTAGCATCATAATACACAGCCATTTCTGAATAAACAGAAAATTTTTAAGGCGGCATCGTTTTAGGTTATATCTCATATTGTGAATACCTTCACAACGTGTTTCATGGCAACTCGTGAAGGTATTCACAATATGAGATATAACCTAAAATGATGCCGCCTTAAAAATTTTTTGTTTATTCAGAAATGGCTGTGTATTATGATGCTAAAGCACTTTATATATACATAGTTAAAAAATAATTTAAATAATACAATGAATGTAAGAAAACAAAAATATCAAAGAAAAACGAAACTACAAAGAAATTAGAAAACCAGATAGTTTATGTTTATATATCTAGTATAAAATCATAGAAACAAAATATTGTGAAATATAGTACTTTTAACATTATAACATAAACTAAAAATATGCAATGAAGGTGTATTATTTTAATTTAATTTTTCTCGCTTTGAAGAGAACCTTTCACAAGAAGCTACTGTTACAGGCAGGGTAAGAAAAATTCATATCATAGTGCTATTTCTATATTTCAATAACATTCTATTAGACAATACTCATGAATGAATTGGAGAAGTTGTAAAGGGGTTACAGATTTTATATCTTGATTTTTTCAAATATCAACGGCCTCCGTAGCCGAGTGGGCAGGAGCGGGAGTGCAGTAGCACACGCTCTTTGAGTAGACCGGGGTTCAAGCCCCTGACTGCTGAATACGGTCGATCTGCCAACCCGCACTGGACCAGCGTGGCAGATTATGGTCCATTTCCCTCAGCATGAATTGTTGAGGAGGCTTCCACCCTGCAGTGGGTTGATAATGGCTGCACTTTTTTTTTTTTTTTTTCAAATATCTGTTGAAATATCAACAGATATTTGAAAAATTGTTTGTCCTCCAGTGCTAACCACTGGATGACAAACCATAAAGCTCAGAGGTGTGACGTCACAAAACGAACCATATTTTATAGAAGTTTGTAATTGGAGTATCTCTGTTATTTTCAAAATTTGTAAAACACTATTCCTCCCTGATATATTTTTTTTCCATAAGTGATTATAAATCCCAAATTTATAATTTTTTTCACTCTCACAATATCACAAAAATTTCTGGAGTAGCACGTACAAAGATAATGCAGTATTTCTTTTAATATATTTTTTTATTTTATTTTTTTTTTATGCTATTATTGGTGTTGGGAATATGTCTTAATCTTTTGACTGTCTGTTGAAAGCAGTGACTAGCATGACTTCTCGGTATGTGGGTTAGGTGGCTGCATACATTTTACATTCCACTTATACTGTAGAACGGTAATCCCTTTAACCCTTAATTTGTGCTTTCTAATTGCTTAAACTGCCTTTTCTTCATGGAAATTTTATTAATTCTACCGAAACTTAAATTAAAGAAAATTAAATGTAATTACCAAAAGGAATTCAAAAAATTTGCTATAAAGAAGTTCATTAAACACAGGTCCGACTGTAATTAAATCAAAAATGAAGCAATTTTAAAATATATAATTGGTCGGATGCGCCCTTAGTATTATGCACTTCCCTAACCCGAAGGTACTATCCAGATGACCTTTGAATTTCTCCAAACTGTCAGCCTCTACCACCCATGTAGGCAACTTATTCCAGTAATTTATAACTCACTGGCTAAAATAAAACTTCCTGCAGTCCAATCTAAACATTTACCCCTGTAACTTGAATTTATGTCCTCTAGTTCTAGCATCATTTATAATCTTGAAAATTTCGTCCTCATTCATTTTACTGATGCCTCTCAGAGCCTTAAACACCTCAATCAAATCTCCTCTAAGGTGTCTAGTTTCCAAACTCTGCAACCCACATATTCGAAGTCTTTCTTTCATAAGGACGCCCTTTTGCCGATCTCACTCGCCCGTCTTTGCACCGAAAGGGTTCAAAGATGGGCGAGTGAGAGTTACTCTGGGGTTACTGCTACCCATATGTAGTACCTTGCATTATGATCTCCCTTTATTGACAATATTTATTTTTCAATGTTAAACTTCAACTGCCTATCAACCTACATTTCTCAGCCCATCAACCTAATTTTTCTAGATCTTGTTGCAGTAGCTCACCCGGATAACTGTCGTTAACCACCCTGCCAACCTTTGTATCATCTACAAACTTAGACATTAAGTCTGATATACCTTCATTGATAAATATTGAAAACAACAATGGGCCAGCACTGAACCCAAGGGAACTCCGCTAATAACATTAGTCCCCAAAGAGCAGTGTCAAGTGATAACCATCCCTTTATCCATAACAGTAGCTTGCCCATAATGCCACATTGCTCCAGTTTGTACAGTAGTCTTTTATGTGCAACAGTATCAAAAGTCGTCCTGAAATCCAAGTATCTGATGTCAGAATTATTTTTTACATTCAGATCCTTGGTCAATGCATCATAGTAACGTATCAGATTAGTTAGACAAGACCATCCCTTAAAAATCCATGGTCTGATTGCCTTATAATTGCCTGTCCAGATGGTCCTGCATTACTTCTTTAACCAGTGATTCCATTATTTTCCATGGAACATATGTTAAGCTAACAGGTCTGTAATTACCCACGTTGCCTTTTGATCCCCAGTTTTGAAATGGGGATATATTCACACATCTCCAGTGCTTCTATTGGAATGACCAGCAGCCTGGAAAACAGAATGCAGGATATTTCAGAGACTGCTGGGAGTCATTACGGTACAAGTAAACACGTTGGTTGTGTTAGGGTAGCTAAGAATAGGAACAGGACATGTATACTTGCGTGTACACCAATGCTAGGAGTTTGGTAAATAAATTTGATGAATTCGAGGTATTGCTCAAAACATCAAAGGTAGATATTGTTGGGATATCAGAGATGTGGTGTCACACAGATGTAACGAATGCATAACTGGAATTTAGGGAGTACAATGTGTACAGAAAGGATAGGAAAGGAGGGGGGGGTTATGCTATTAGTTAAGAAACACATAAAATCCAAGGAAGTGAAGCCAGTCGACATTGCTGGACAGTGTGTCGAGTCAGTTTGGTGTGACATAAGCATTGGGAGATCAAAATTGAGAGTAGGAGGGTGCTATAGACCTAATGACTCTGATGTGTATAATAATAAACTGTACAGGGAAATAGAGTGGGCCAGTAAATCAGAGAGTCTTATAATGGGGGATTTTAGTTTCCCAGATATTGACTGGAATTTGTGGGTTGGTCACTCACACGCTAGCAAGGCTTTTGTGGATTTATTGGATGATTGTTTTCTACATCAGCATGTTCGGGAGGCAACTAGAGGGAGTAATACTCTTGATTTGTTTATCAGTAGTTTGATTGTTTGTTTGTTTGGTTTTTAGGAGAATCAGCAACTAAGGCCATATTGCTTTGGGATATGCGGTGGTCATTCCCTGACCTTTCCACTTCCTCCGTATTTGGTGGTGACGGGCACGAACCCCAGTCTACATAACAAAACGTGTGCTACGCACTGCTGTTCCTTCCGACCTGGCTACGGAGGCACCTATTATCAGTAGTGATTCTTCATACATTAAGAATCTGCAGATAAAGAAACCACTAGGTGGCAGTGATCACAGTGTGCTGAAGTTGGATTTACTCAAAGAGGTAATTACCATTAGGGGTAAAGGAAAGGGTTTTTGCTTAAATTCTATACAGTGGTACCAACTGATGATGTTACCAACAGCAAATTTAAAATGGGAAGCATTAAAAGAACTTATCTTGGAAGCTACTAGGCTTTACATACCAACTAAGAAATATTGTTCACGGTTTAGGCCTAAATGGATGTCAGATGAACTAATGAGACATACGGCATAGAAGAAAAATGCATGGGATACATAAAAATTAACCTGTGACACAGAGGCCTGTGATAGATATAAGCTGATCTGTAACCAAGTTACAAAGGAGGTTAGGCAGGCGAAGGCAGATTACGAGAAATATTTGGCAAAGGATGCAAAGAAAAACAGCAAAGAGTTCTTTACTTATAAACTCTAGAAGGAAGGGGATGAATCAGATTGGTCCACTTGATATTGATGGTTCAACTGTTGATGACCCTGCTCAGGTAGCTAACAAACTAAATGAATATTTTGCATTGACATTCACATATGAGGAGTTATTCAGCGAGGGGAATGCCAGAGGTGTATTCAACTCTGGCAGTAAGCTAGATAATCTTGTAATAACTGAGAGAAAAGTGGAGGTGAAATTGTTGGAGATAAACACAATAAAGGTACCTGGGGTGGATAGGATCTATCCAGTTATATTAAAGGAGGCAGCAAAGGAAGTAAGCAAACCCTTACCCATAATTATGAGAGCTTCCTTGGAATCAAGGGAGGTACCCATAGACTGCAGATGTGCAAATGTGACCCCAATTCACAAAGGAGGATCAAAGGCTGACACAAGTTTATAGACCTGTGAGTTTAACTTCTGTTCCAGGAAAATTAATGGAGGCACTGGTTAAAGAAGCACTGCAGGATCATCTAGACAAGACTTCAGTTATAGCTCGGACACAGCATGGTTTTGTTCTTTGATATTATATATTTGGATCTTAGAAAGGCTTTTGATACTGTTGCACATGGAAGACTG
Source organism: Mastigoproctus giganteus (assembly GCF_048544385.1). Taxonomy (NCBI): domain Eukaryota; kingdom Metazoa; phylum Arthropoda; class Arachnida; order Uropygi; family Thelyphonidae; genus Mastigoproctus; species Mastigoproctus giganteus. The sequence continues at coordinate 40,680,436 of NC_143587.1, read as the reverse complement.
CTGCAAAATTGGAGCAGTGTGGCATTGGAGGCAAATTGCTGCTATGGATAATGGGATGGTTGAGTGAGAGAAGACAGAGAGTGGTAATCAATGGACACTGCTCATCGTGGACTAATGTTATTAGTGGAGTCCCTCAGGGTTCAGTGGTGGGTCCACTATTGTTTTCTGTATTTATAAATGATATTGATGGTGGTATATCAAGCTTAATGTCCAAGTTTGCAGACAATACAAAGGATGGCAGGGTTGTTAAGGACACTACTGACGCTATGCTGCTGCAACAGGATCTGGAAAGGTTGAACAGATGTGCTGAGAGGTGGCAAATGAAGTTTAACATTGACAAATGTAAAGTACTTCATATGGAAAACAGCGACCCCCAGAGCAACGTATCAATCTGTGGTACTACACTGACAATGGTAGAGAATGAATAGGACTTGGGGGGGTTATTGTGCAGGCAGATATGAAGTTCTCTGAGCAGTGCAAACGAGCTGCAAGAGTAGCTCATGGAGTCTTGTCAATGATATACAGGAATTTTTATAGCAGGGATAAGGAGGTGATTATTCCCTTGTATAAGACAATGGTCAGGCCACACCTTGATTACTGTATACAGGTCTGGAGGCCTCATTTCAAGAAGGAGGTACAGCTGCTGGAACGAGTACAGAGAAGGGCAACAATATTAGTGAATGGAGCAAAGGGTTGCTGTTATGAAGAAAGGCTTAAATTTTGTACACCTCTATCGGATCACCAGCAAGGTGATCTGATAGAGGTGTATAAAGCCTTGAATGGTTTGAGCATGTTCAATGCCGATGGGATTCTTCTTCTTGCTCAGAATAATCACCTGAGAGAGCATAAATTCAGATTGAGGAAAGACAGATGTGTGAAAATTTGCCTTTAGCCAGCGGGTAGTTGGTTGATGGAACTGGCTTCCATCACTTGTTGTGGAAGTTGATAGCCTAAATAAATTTAAAGCTCAGCTGGACAGGTATTTCGAACGAACGGAGAGGTGAAATGGAAGTGTTTTTTTTTTTTTTTGGCCGATGCTGCATAAGCTTGCTTTCTTGCATCATATGCCTCTACTAATGCTAATGCATAGGGACCTGCCCTGAATCCAAGAATGCTCTCATAAGTATGGCTAAGGGTTTGCTTACTTCCTTTACTTCCTCCTTTAATATAATTGGATAGGTCTTGTACCATGATGTTATTCAGCAAGGGGAATGCCAGAGGTGTATTCAACTCTATCAGTAAGCTACAGAATCTTGAAATAACTGGGAGTAAAGTGGAGGAGAAACTGTTGAAGATAAACACAAGAAAGGCACCCGGGGTGAATGGGATCTATCCAGTTATATTAAAGGAGGCAGCAAAGGAAGTAAGCAAACCCTTAGCCATAATTATGAGAGCTTCCTTGGACTCAGGGGAGGTACCCATAGACTGGAAATGTGCAAATGTGACCCCAATATACAAAGGAGGAGCAAAGGCTGACACAAGTAATTATAGACCTGTGAGCTTAACTTCTGTTCCAGGAAAATTAATGGAGGCACTGGTTAAAGAAGCACTGCAGGATCATTTAGACAAGACTTCAGTTATAGCTCAGACACAGCATGGTTTTGTTAAGGGGAAGTCTTGCCTGACCAACTTGATTGGATATTATGATGCAGTCACAAAAGAACTGGATGCAGGGAATAACTTTGATATTATATACTTGGATCTTAGAAAGGCTTTTGATACTGTTGCACATGGAAGACTGCTACACAAATTGGAGCAGTGTGACATTGGAGGCAAATTGCTGCTATGGATAAAGGGGTGGTTGAGGGGGAGAAGACAGAGAGTGGTAATCAATGGACAATGCTCATCGTGGACTAATGTTATTAGTGGAGTCCCTCAGGTCTCAGTGTTGGGTCCATTATTGTTTTCTGTTTTTATAAATGATATTGATGATGGTATATCAAGCTTAATGTCCAAGTTTGCAGACGATACAAAGGTTGGCAGGGTTGTCAAGGACACTACTGACACTATGCTGCTGCAACAGGATCTGGAAAGGTTGAGCAGATGGGCTGAGAAGTGGCAAATGAAGTTTAACATTGACAAATGTAAAGTACTACACATGGGAAACAGCAACCCCAGAGCAACGTATCAACTCTGTGGTACTACACTGACAGTGGTAGAGAATGAAAGGGACTTGGGGGTGGTTGTGCAGGCAGATATGAAGTTCTCTGAGCAGTGCAGATGGGCTGCAAGAGTAGCTCATGGAGTATTGTCAAATATATACATTAATTTTTCCAGCAGGGATAAGGAGGTGATTATTCCATTGTATAAGGCAATGGTCAGGCTACACCTAGAGTACTGTATACAGGTCTGGAGGCCTCATTTCAAAAAGGATGTAGAGCTGCTGGAACGAGTACAGAGAAGGGCAACAAGATTAGTGAATGGAACAAAGGGTTGCTCTTACGAAGAAAGGCTTAAGTTTTGCAAATTACAGTGTCTGGAGACTAGGCACCAGCGAGGTGATCTGATAGAGGTGTATAAAGCCTTGAATGGTTTAAGCATGCTCAATGCTGATGGGATTCTTCCTCTAGCTCAGAAAAAATCACCTGAGAGGGCATAAATTCAAATTGAGGAAAGACAGATGTAGGATAGAAGTGAGGAAATTTGCCTTTAGCCAGCGGGTGGTTGGTTGGTGGAACAGACCTCCATCCCTTGTGGTGGAGGTTGATAGCCTAAATAAGTTTAAGGCTCAGCTGGACAGGTATTTGGAATGAACAGAGAGGTGAAGTAGAAGTGGGTTTTTTTTTTTTTTTTTTTTGGCTGATGCTGCATAAGCTTGCTTTCTTGCATCAAATGCCTCTACTAATGCTAATGCTAATTGTCTTCTTGATAGACGATGGAGTTGTCTGGATACACTGTCTTCATGAACAGAGTGCATTTGGCAATAATAGAAAGGTAGGCCATTCCTGTTAAGCTGTTGATTAATAGTAATCAGATGACCCAGAGCATGCCAGCATGCCATGAAAACAGTCTCCAATCCATAAAACTGCTGCCTCCAGCCTGTCCAACACCAACAGTGTACCAGGTGGCATGTCTCATGTTGCATTTCTCCAAATGCAGATACATAATTAAACCATAATGTGAACTAAATTATGGTTCTGTTAGGTTTTAATTATGATTGACAACCTAAATAAAGAAAAGTGCATTCCTTTTTCCCTTGGGACATTTTAACTTAATTTTCATATTTTAAAATTCACATCTTCAAACTATACAGAGTAGATTGGTAGTGGACAGAGCAGTATACTCACCAAGCCAATGGCAGCCAAAGTAAATGCTAAAAGCATTCACTCTGCTCTCGAATAATCTAATAGCTAGGAGAAGAGTTGAATCGAGTTAAAATAGTATATAGAAAAGTGAGGGTAGTGAAATACTCAGGCAAGCGAGGAGTGCAACTGCCCAGTGCCAAAGAGAGTGCCCTGACTTAGGGCAGAGATAAAGGGGAAAGAGTATTTTAATCATATACCGATGTGCTTTATAAAATTAAAATAGTTCAATTAAATAAGAATAAATTTAGAAGCATATAAATAATTTTGAAGCAATAATAAATTTATCGTCACCTTTCTTTACTTTCACTTATTCTTTTTTCCCTTTTCCCACACTTTCCACTTTTCCAGTATTACAAATATACCATTTGATACTGTAAGTTATGGAGACATATTTTTATGCATTTCAATTCATCCTTTACTCTGATTCCAAAATTCAGCATGAAAAGTCTCTGTCATGTCTACATCAAAAGATGTATCAATGTTTAATGTTAAAATAAAGGGATATATTATACGTATAATTCAAGTTTGTAATACAAATTTAAAAAAATATTATACGTTCTCTATAACGCTTAACTTTGGAAAAATTATGATAAATGATAGCAAAATAGTTATATTTCAATAATGTATAATCAGCATACCCATAATTGTCCTTACAAATGTTTGCTACTAAGGGATTTTATCTTGTATTCCTGCTTATTCCCCCTCATAAAGAACCAGCAGTAATCCCCAATCATTATAGGATCCCCAGTGACCTTGGTGTCGTTTTTCCATCATGGAAATATCTTGATGAAACCTCTCCCCTTGTTCATCACTCGCATCTCCCAGATTTTCGGGGGAAAATTCGAGATGGGAATGAAGAAAACGAATTTTCAACGACATTCGACAGCCCGTTTTTTTTGTAGCACTCAAGTAAATTAGACACCATCATTTCATAGCTTTCTTCTTTCCTATTACCCAAAAAACCATGTCTAGTGCCTTAAATGGTTGCCAAAGATGGTTCTCACCAAACCATAGGGACTGAAAAAGGTAACCCTTTGAGTTTCTCGTGTAACCACTTCCTAAGGTTTGTTGTACAGGTAATACAACACTTTCGAGGGTCCAAGGTTTGTCTTGATCACCAATTTTACATCTGAAATAAAAAGAATGTGAACCTACGTACACACAATTGCCAACTGGACAAACTTCTGCAATTGACCTCTCAATATGCTCCCTGGTACTGTTTCCAATCTTGGAATGACATGTTATGAATGATCCCATGGGCAGCGATCATTTCCCAATTATTTGTAATATGCTCACTGCACAACCACCATTAGCCGAACCCTGCTGGGAATGGAAATTTTCTCGTGCCGAGTGGGTGAAATTTCAGTCAGCTATCACCCTGGATGAGGAAATTATACGGTTACAGCCCATTGATGAAGTAATGGAAAATATCACATCCCACTAAGCATGGTCTATGCCTGTTAATAGGAGAGACTGTTTATACAGTGATGGGATACACTGATATATAAGGGGTGCAAGAATATTTCCTGATGCTGTTGAGGCAGTATAAGATTTGTCAGAAAACTTCTAGCTTAGGGGGATATGTAGAGTAATAGCTTACTAAGAGCTGCAGGCAGAGGTGTAGGTGATTCTTCCATGGCTTCTATTGGAACATGGAGCAGTGTGGAAAGCAAGGTGTTGGGGATTTCAAGCCTGCTGTGGGTCATCATGGAACAGTTAAATACATGGGCCTTGGTGTTAGAGTAAATTAAAGTATACTTGTATGTACACTAATGCTAATAGCTGAGTAAGTAAATTTGATGAAAACATCGAATGCAAACATTGTGGGATATCAGACATGTGGTGTCACTAAGATGTAAAGGATTCAGAAAGGACATACAGGACATGACGGGGAGTATTCTTCTAGTTAAGAAGGCATGTAAAACCTAAGGCAGTGCATTCATTATACATGAGTGGCCAGCAGTGTTGAGTCAGTTTGGTGTGACATAAACACTGGGAAAACAGAAATGAGGGTAGAAGTGTGTTAGAGACCCAATGAATACGATGAGTGTAATGAATAACAGTACAGACATATAGAGTGAGCCAATAACTCAGAATGTCTTTATAATGGTGGACTCTGAATTTCAAAATGTTGACTGGACCTTGTGGATTGGTCACTCTACACAATAGGAAGCTTTTGTGGAATTATTATTTTTTTTTATTATTAGCTATATGGTGCAAGGAAGCCTTGAAGCTTACGCTGCACCAGCCAAAAAAAAAAAAAAAAAAAAATTCCCGAGTTACCCTCAGAGAGAGAGAGAGAGAAAGGAGAGAGTCAAAAGTAGAAGGGGATCATGAAGAAAGAGAAGAATGATGATATCCAGCTCAGGACTCTGGGTGTGCCAAGCCCATACTCACCAGATGTGAGCCCTTGGGTTCTCCTGCACCAGCATGTTAGTGGAACCACAAAAGAAAGCAGTACTCTTGATCTGATTATCAGCAGCAACCCATTATGAATTAAGAATCTGCACATACAAAAGACCCACTGAATAGAAGTGATCACAATGTATTGATGTAGGATTGTAAATACTGTCAAAGTCAAGGGACAGGGCCTTTTGCTTTAGTAAGGGTGACTACAATAGTCAGATGGTTTTTAAATTCAGTGCAGTGGAACTAACGAAGTGACCAACAGCAAATTCTAAATGGGAAACATTGAGGGATATTATTGTAAAACCTACTAGGCTTTTTTATACCAACTAAGAGATACAGTTCAAGGCATAGACATAAATAGATATCAGATGAACTGGTAAACTCATGGCAGCCAAGAAAAATACATGGAATGCATATAAATTATCAGATGATAGAGAAGCCTACAGTATTTACTAGTCTGGAATCAAGTCACAAAGTAAGTTAGGTAAGCTAAGGCACATTACAACAAGTCCCTGGCAAAAACAACAAAGGCTGCATTATTTATTTAAACAGTAAGAGGAAGGGGTTGAGTTTCATTGGTTCACTAGATATAAATGGATAAACTTGATAATCCTGCTCCAGTTGCTAAAAAAATGGAATGAGTATTTTGCATCTACAAGTTACATATGAGGAACTTTTTACAGATGTGGATGCCAGAAGTGAGTCAACTTGTGGTAGGGAACTGAATGATTTTTTTTATACCTAAGAGGGAAGTAGAGGAGGAGTTATTGAAGCTAAAAGTAAAAAAGGTGTGTAGGGTGTATAGAATTTATCCAGTTATATTAATGGAGCCAGCAGAGGAGGTAAGAAAACCTCTAGCCATTATTATAAGAACATCCCTGGATTTAGGGAAAGATCCTATGGACTGTAGACCATATGTATTGAATAAAAGACAATTTACTAGTTCAAGAAGTAAAGCAGGATAATTTTGACGAGGATGCAGTTTTGCTGTAGTCACAGCTTGGATTTGTTAAGGGCAATCTTGTCTGACCAATCTGATTGGATACTATGATAGCAGAGTAACAAAGGAACTGGATGCAAAAAATAATTTTTACATTTTACAGAAAAGAAAAATGAATGGGATGGAAATAAATAAATATTCACATAATGCAGAAGCCTATGGTAAATATAAACTTGTCTGCAATAAAATCACAAAGAAGGTTAGGCAAGCCAATACAGATTATGAGAAATCTTTGGCAAAAGATCCAAAGAAACAGCAAAGTCCTTCTTTACCATGGGTGTCCACAGAAAATTTTCCGGGGGGGGGGGGGGGGGGGGCAAAGCTTGGAGACAAATAATTACATCAATAAATTTTTATTTAATTATATAATATTTTTGGGGGTTTTTTTCTCAAGTAGATTATAGAATACAGTATTGCCTCAATACAAAAACTCATATATAATGTATATAAATTTACAATATAAAGGAAACAAGAATTAATATATATATATAGATAATAATAATTTCAATAATCACATATCGTATAAGAATTGAATTCTCCGTCTATTGCTTGCAAACCTATTGATGACATTCTCAATAAATTTCTTCTTTACCGCTTCCTCTTTTAGTTTCTTCCTGTGCACACTCCTTTCGCCTCAAAGGTGGTACTTGTGCATATGTCCGTTCTGATATTCCCTGTCAGAGACTTGGCAATTTGGAATCTCCTCTCTTTGATCTTCTCTGGCTTAAAATCTCTCTACCTCATTGTGTCAAATTCATCTGTTGTCTCTACCGTTCTCCCAACTCGACTAATCACTTGGAGCTCTTTGACTTCCTCTCGTTGCAACTTGACTTTCTCCGGTCCAACTCTCCTAACAGTGAGGTAATTTTCCTTGGTGATTTTAATGTTCACAACCCCAGCTGGCTTCCGTTTTCTAGTCACACCGACCCAGCAGGTCGAGATGCTGAGGCTTTTGCAATTACTAATGACCTAGCACAGATTGTTCATTTACCTACAAGAATACCGGACAATCCTAATCATACAGCCAATACGCTCGATCTTTTTCTCACAAACAACCCTTCTAAGTACACGGTCGAAGTGAGAGCTCCTTTAGGCACTTCAGATCACAACTTGGTGATTGTCTCTTCTCCAATGGAACCTTTATCTCATGGCTATTCCCAACCTCGTGTTGTTTGGCATTACAAGAATGCAAAATGGGATGACCTGCGAGACTTCTTTTCTTCTTTTCCTTGGTCGGATTACTGTTTCAAAAGTTCTGATGTCAATATTTGCTCAGATCGTGTCAGTGAAATTATTCTTGCCGGAATGGAATCCTTTATCCCACACTCCACTTTAAAATCTCGTCCTTTATCTAAACCTTGGTTTTCCAATAAATGTGCTAAGGCTGTCCAAGAGAAGAATGTTGCATATCGTAATTGGCTTGTTTCTAATTCTTCAGTTTCATTTTCTGCCTACACCAAAGCTCGCAACAATTGTAAAGCAGTTATTAATCAGTCCAAACTAGAGTTTGAACAGGCTAAGAGTAGAAAACTTGCTTCTTGCCCTAATGGTAGCCGAGCATTCTGGTCTCTTGCCAAAGCTATTGGCCACAACTTTTGCCCATCTCTGCCCCCACCTCTGTCCAAACCAGATGGTTCTGTTGTCACTTCAGCCAAGGATAAAGCTGACCTGCTAGCATCCCATTTTTCTTCCAGCTCATGTATTAATGATCTTGGTAAAACACCACCCACCATTCCCAACACACTCCATTCAATGCCTCCTGTGGTCTTCCGTCAAAAGGATATCAGAAGGATTTTGATGAATCTTGATGCTAAGAAAGCTCCAGGTCCTGATGGTATTTCTCCACTTGTTCTCAAAACCTGTGCTCCTGAACTTACTCCTATTCTTTGCCGCCTTTTTTCACTTTCTTATTCTAAAGGTGTTTTTCCTTCTGCTTGGAAATTTGCTCATATCCAGCCAGTTCCTAAAATGGGTGACAAATCCCTCCCATCCAATTATCGTCCCATTGCAATTACTTCTACTCTTTCTAAAGTAATGGAGAAATCAATTAACCGCCAACTCTTAAACTACCTAGAAACCTTCCGTCTGATCAACGATCACCAGTATGGATTCCGTCAGTGTCGATCCACTGGTGATATTCTGGCTTATGTTACACATTTATGGACTAATTCAATGGAAAGGTTCGGTGAAACACGAGTCGTTGCTCTTGACATCTCAAAGGCTTTTGATCGTGTTTGGCATAAAGGTCTTCTAAACAAGCTTCCATCTTATGGTTTGCCAACTGTTTTTAGTAATTGGTTATCCAGTTTTCTCTCTGATCTCTCACTGAGGGTGATGGTTGATGGCTCTCTGTCTTCTAACTTCTCCACTAATGCCGGTGTCCCCCAAGGTTCAGTTCTTTCCCCCACTCTTTTCCTCTTGTATATCAATGACCTTCTTCCATTGACTGGAAATCCTATCCATAGTTTTGCCGATGATAGCACATTGCATTCAACTTTCCATTTTGAGAAACCGTGTCCTGCTCAATCAGCTTCAACTTCTCGAAAATCTGCTACCAATTCCTTAAATGCCGACCTTCAGGTAATTCTCCAGTGGGGCAAAGACAACTTAGTTGATTTCAACCCTTCTAAAACTCAGTCTTGTCTTATATCTCGCAAAAAGGATTCTTCTGCTCCTATGCTTATCTTTAGTGACACTCCAATTTCTAGGCAAAAGGATATATCTCTTTTGGGGATTACCCTGACTTCTAATCTCTCTTGGCACAAGCACATTACAAATATTGCTTCCTCTGCATCTAAAAAACTTGGTTTTCTCTTTCGCTCTCGGCGTTACTTTTCTTCCAAACAGCTGCTCACCCTGTATAAATCGCAAATCCGCCCTGCCATGGAATATTGTTCCCACATCTGGGGTGGTGCCCCCAAAACCTCTCTCAGGCTTCTTGATTCCATTCAGAAGAGGGCAGTTAGGTTAATTAATGATTCATCTCTAACAGAATCTCTCCACCCGCTGTCTCATAGACGCACTGTTTCTGCTGCATGCCTCTTCTACAGATACTTCCATGGGCACTGTTCTTCTGAATTGGCTTCTATAATTCCCGCTCTCTCTTTCAAAACAGTCCGAACACGTGCCGCCACCAGCCAACATCCGTTTACTGTCCAACTTCAAACCCACAGAACCAACTTTTCATGTTCCTCATTTATTCATTCAACTGCTGTTTTCTGGAACAACCTTCCTTCATACGTATTTCCTGGAAATTACAATCTACAGAAGTTCAAGTCCAATGTCAACAAATATCTTCTTTCGTCTTCTCAATCTCCAACCCAAGCACGGTACTAAGTACTATGGGTTCTAATACCTCTCGTGTTTGGGGTCCACATAAAAAAAAAAAATAATAATAATAATTTGTGGAATTTTTTACTCCTTCCTCCTTTCTCAACAAGTTGTTGAGAAAAGGAGGGGCACCCCGAAAGCTACAATTGCACAGTTTTAAACACTTAAGTATTTATATTTTATTGTTCTTTCTTTTGGTTTTTAGGAGCATTAGCAGCTTAGGCCATATTGCTCCGGGATATGCGGTGGCCATTTCCTGACCTTTCCGCATCATCCGTATTTGGTGGTGACGGGCTCAAACCCCGGTCTAATCAAGAAGCGTGTGCTACCCACTGCTGCTCCTTTCCACCTGGCTACGGAGGCGCCATATTTTATTGTATTTTAACTTTTTACTTTTATTTTATATTTTATTTTATTGCATTTTATTTTATTATAATGTATAGTAAGTCAGTCATTGTAAATAGATTATTTTATTATATCCATTATTTTTGTAAATATTAAAATATGTTAATTTAAACAGTTGGTGTATTAACTTAAAATTGTGAACAGTTAATGAGAAGGACGAGCCTGGATAACTGATAATATTTGGTCCATATTTTGCACAATGTTCGAAATTACTAATCTCATGGCATCTTATGGATAAAGTCTGGAACACACATTTGTTTTTATAGCTGTTAATTTTGAGAAAACAACCTCGCATAAATATGTAGACCCAAAAGGTAGCAATGTTTGTATCGCCATTTTCGATAATTCTGGACACTCCTCTCGAAGAGAAAGCCAAATTTTTGAAAAGAGCACGTAATGCTTCGTCAGACGACAAGTCGGTAAGATCTTCCTTTTGCTGAATGGTAATTTCGTGACATGAAGAAATTTCAAAAGCAAAGGGATCATGAATCCAATACAAATTTTTTTCTGGAGATACATTAAATCATTTGGAAAAATTCTTAATTAGCATTGTTAGGTGGGTTGTAATGATTTCCCTAAATTGTAAAATGACAGTATTATAACAAAATCAGAAAAGCATGGGAACATTTCATTATTACACTCAAATTCAGTTTTCCAAAGATTAAACTTCCCCTTGAAAGTTTTTATTTTATCACTGATTTTAATTAAATCATTAAGTTTTTCAAATATATCAGCAAGGGAACTAAGTTTTCCAAGCCATTTTTGATTCGTAAACAGTTGAGTAAGGTTCTCATTTTTATCCGATAAAAACAAGGAAACTTCATGTTTCAGGTCAAAAGGACCTCACGACACCTAACCACTGGACAACCACCCCACTTTCTTATATAAAAGAAGCATTTCATCCCATTTCATTGCAAAGCATTGTGAAAAGTCTGCTATTTAAGCTTCTATTTTTTAATAAAGTTGATCACCCTTATCGCATCTTTCAAAACTTCATGCAAATCAGTTTGCATTTCCTTTGCTACTAATGCTTCCCTACGTACTGTATAATGCAATGATTCAAAACTATATTTGGAGTAATTTCCTTTACGGTGCCTTTTACACCTTTATTTTATCTTATTAATGGCTGCACCATCGGTACAAATTGCAAAGCAGTTGTTCTGCATTAGATTATTTGTTTCAAAGAAAATATTTTAAATTAGATTATTTGAAAGAAAATGAAAATGAGGAATTACATTATAAAAATATTAAATAAGTGGGAGCATACATGTACTCGATTTTTTTTGAACACATTATTTAAATATATACAGAGTTAATACTCTATATATATAGATAGATTTAATATTTACCAAAAGTAAGGGTTTTTTTTTTTTTTTTGTGGTTCTGCAACTTTCTGAAAATATAAGAGGCTGCTGGCCACCCATAAAGGTTGGATAACACTTAACTAGAAGAATTTCTTAAAGGCCATTTTTTCAAACAAGTTAGTGCATAGCATCATTTTAGTTCACAGTAAATCATTGAAGTAGGTGAAATGGCATCATTTTTGTTATAATCTCATATTGTGAATGCCTTCACATCTAATTGCCCTGATATTGCACTGCTCTCACACTGTATGGCAGTGGTTTTCATCCTTTTTTTAATAACGGCACCCTAAGTAATTTATTTTATTTTGTGGCACCCCTACTCAATTTTTAGCATTAGCATTAGTAGAGGCATATGATGCAAGAAAGCAAGCTTATTCAGCATCAGCCAAAAAAAAAAAAAAAAAAAAAAAAAAAACAACTTCCACTTCACCCCTCCGTTCATTCAAAATACCTGTCCAGCTCAGCCTTAAATTTATTTAGGCTATCAACTTCCACAACAAGGGATGGAAGTCTGTTCCACTGACCAACTACCCGCTGGCTAAAGGCAAACTTCCGCACATCTGTCCTACAACTGTCTTTCCTCAATTTCAATTAATGCCCTCTCAGGTGATTATTCTGAGCAAGAGGAAGAATCCCATCAGCATTGAGCATGCTCAAACCATTCAAGGCTTTATACACTTCAAACAGATCACCTCACAGGTGCCTAGTCTCCAGACACTATAATTTGCAAAACTTAAGCTTTTCTTCGTAAGAGCAACCCTTTGTTCCATTCACTAATCTTGTTGCCCTTCTCTGTACTCATTCCAACAGCTCTACATACTTCTTAAAATGAGGTCTCCAGACCTGGATACAATACTCAAGGTGTGGCCTGACCATTGCCTTATACAAGGGGATAATAACCTCCTTATTCCTGGTAGAAAAATTCCTGTATATCATTGACAAGATACCATGAGCTACTCTTGCAGACCGTCTACATTGCTCAGAAAACTTCATATCTGCCTGCACAATTACGCCCAGGTCCTTTTCATTCTCTACCACTGTCAGTATAGTACCACAGAGTTGATATGTTACTCTGGGGGTTACTGTTTCCCATATGTAGTACTTTACATTTGTCAATGTTAAACTTCATTTGCCACCTCGAAGCCCATCTGCTCAACCTTTCCAGATCCTGTTGCAGTAGCATAGTGTCAGTAGTGTCCTTGACAACCCTGCCAACCTTTGTATCGTCGGCAAACTTGGACATTAAGCTTGATATACCATCATCAATATCATTTATAAATACAGAAAACAACAATGGACCCAAACACTGGACCCTGAGGGACTCCACTAATAACATTAGTCCACGATGAGCAGTGTCCATTGATTACCGCTCTCTCTCTTCTCCCACTCAACCATCTCTTTATCCATAGCAGCAGTTTGCCTCCAATGCCACACTGCTCTCCAACTTAAAGAGCAGTCTTCCTTTTCTGCCTGTTAGATTCGATTCTCTCTCTCTCTCTCTCTCTGCATATATATATATATATATACATTATTATTATCATTATTAATATTATTAGCCATATGGTGCAAGGAAGCCTGAGGTTTATGCTGCACCAACCAAAAAAAAATTCTGAGTTAACCTGAGAGAGAGATGTAGAAGGAAATCACCAAGAAAGAGAAGAATGATGATATCCAGCTCAGGACCCTGGGTGTGCCAAGCCCATACTCACCAGATGTGAGCCCCTGGGGTTATATATATATATATATTATTAAAAAATATATTTTATATGATAGTTATTACAATAATATGAATGTAAACAAAATTAGAATTCATAATACAAATTATATAGATCACCACAAAATTGAAAAGATACCGTACACCTTTTTAGAATGAAATAAATATATAAATTTAAAAAAAAAACTAAGTTTAAGTAGCTTAAACCCAAAGTACATGACACCCCTGTTGAAAACCACTGCCATATGGCATCTCTCATATTGTGGAGTTATACTTCAAACAGAGTGTTCACTTATTGTATCATCAGGGTACCTTCCACTCCACTGATGAGATACCAGTGATGTATGATAGTATCTGCCGAGAATAAGCACCACTAGTCTTCTCCACTGGCAAAGCGCTACTTATTCGCAATATCAGGGCAGCTCATTGTGAAGGAATTCAAAATATGAGATTTAATAAAAATGATGCCATTTCACCTACTTCAGTGATTTACTATGAACTAAAATGATGCTATGCACTCTAACTTGTTCAATTAATGAATTTTCCGTAATCTGAGGCTTTCAGCTGCAAAACCTTTTTAAGCCTATTTTTCGTAACGATTATTTTATTGTCCCTAAAATTATTCTGTGTTTTTTATCCCTAAAAATTTTAACTGCATATAAATTCAAGATTCTATATGTGTAATAAAATTGGTTTGTGCTATTATTTTGGTTTATTTCTCTGTTTATTTGTGTGATAAATATAATGATAATACAGTAAAACCCTGATTTAATGGCCTATATATGGGGATATAAGGCCTCCTTAGCTAAGTGGTCAGGAGCGGGAGTGCAGTAGCACACACTCTTTGAGTAGACCGGGATTCAAGCCCCTGACTGCTAAATATGGTCGATCTGCTAACCCGCACTGGACCAGCATGGCAGATTATGGTCCATTTCACTCAGCATGAATTGTTGAGGAGGCTTCCATCCTGCAGTTGGTTGAAAATGGCTGCAGTTTACCTTTTTTTTTTTTTTTTTTTTTTTTTTATATGGGGATGAAGTCTGTCTGCTAAACCCAATTGTGTGTTAAACTTGTAAGAAATATATATTCACCAAAGTTGCTAGAATGTTATTTAAAAAATGCTACATTTCACAATGCAGCATTTTTTTAAATGAAAAGCACTAAAAGTTGTAATAAGTACTTTACCCCACATAAGTTTTACGGAATAAAAGAGTTTGAAAATTTTCCTCATTGTATAGCAGTGGAAACTGAGTTGTATCTTGTTCAGAGGTTAAGTTTAAAAAATATTATGGGAATCCTATTGTCTCGAAACTTGATACTAGACACGTTGGACAAAAAACTTGTTTAATCGAAACCTGCTAATATTCGTAAAGTTGGACCAATGCTGACTTATTTTGATTTTCTCTTGTAGAGGATCTATGTCTTCATTTTAAAATTAAATCAAATAAAAATAGAATATTAAATAGAGTATATTGGATATTAAGAAATATTATATTTTAGAAATGTTATAGATATTTTAGAAATTTTAAGTCAGGAATTCTCTTACCTGAGATTTGTTAAGGAATAACTGCATCCAGGTAAGGTCTAATTAGAATAGATGAAAATAGTATTGAAAGACCTGCCTAAAGATAGATGAATCTTGTAATAGGAAAAAGAAATGAAAACAAGCTTTGACCCTAAATCCATGCATGGCAAATAATTGGAAGTACGGGAACTCTTCCTGACTTACACAAATTCGAATTTACATAAGTTTTTGTCGGCCGATGCAAACTGAAAAAATAAAATTTAAACGTATTTGGAATCTGTAGGATGCAAAATACGTTTCCATATTTATTTCTTTGTTTGTTTTGTAATTCATTTCAAGCCCTTGGAAGTTAAATTTCGCTGTATCATTAAGCTATTTATCTCTCTAAAAGGCATATTTATAATGGAAATTGCACTACACTTTTCATTGTTATCATATGTTCCCATTATAAGAATAAATTTTCAACACCTTTGTGATATTTTTCTAAAGCACGTTTCTGGATGTCACGACCAAAAAACAATAAAAACTATTTGCACTTTCCAGTTTATTGGGCTTTTCTGTTAGCACAATCTATCATAAACGGGTAGTAAACTCAATCTTATTGCATTTGCGATAATCCCGATAACTGGAATTCTGTGGGCTTTTACGTTATGGTATTATGGTGAAATGTGTTCCCCTTCACTGAAATCTTCAATCATATAGAAAACAAATTTTCACAAACTTCTCTTCATTCCTATTTACATATTACAATGAAGAAGGAAAAGGGACCAATGGAAAGTGAAAGTGCTGGTGGTGCCAGGAAACCAAAAAACAAAATCGATGTAGAAATGAAGATGAAAATGATTAAGAAGTACAAAGCAGGACAGTTTGTCATCTATTGAAAGGGAATTAGGTCTCGCTGCTTGAACAGTGAATACTATTTTAAGGGACAGTGTGCATATTAAAGGATCAACACATTTAAGATCAGCAGGGATCACAAAACAGTGTTCAGGTGCTATATCGAAAATGGAAAAGCTATTAATAATATGGATGGAAAATCAGATTCAGTAGCAAGTGCCTCTTAGTCCAATGGCCGTTCAAGCAAAAGCAAGAAGTATTTATGAAGATATTAAGGATAAGTATGGCGAACCCCAACCCAAGTATGTAGCAAGCAACGGGTGGTTTAATAGGTTCAAGCTTCGCGCTGGTTTCCAAAACATTAAAGTATGCAGAGAAGTTCAACCCCAGAGGTTCACATCTGGTGAGTATGGGCTTGGCACACCCAGGGTCCCGAGCTGGATATCATCATTCTCTTTCTTGGTGATTCCCTTCTACTTTTGACTCTCTCTCTCTCAGGGTAACTTGGGAACTTTTTATTTTTCTGTTGCAGCATAAGCCTCAGGCTTCCTTGCACCCTATGGCTAATAATAATAATAATAATAAATCGCCTGTGCTGATTCTGCAACTGCAGAGAAATTTCATGATGTGTTGGAAAAAATTATCGATGAAGGCGGCTATTCGATGCAGCAAATTTTTAACATTGACGAGACTGCTCTGTATTGAAAAAAAAATGCCGGATTGAACATACATTGGCAAGGAGGAAAAGACAATGCCAGGTTTCAAGGCTTCAAAAGATAGGGCCATGCTCTTGCTTGAGGCCAATGCAGCGGGAGATTACAGATTAATACCACTGCTTGTGTACCATTCTGGAAATCCTCGTGCATTTAAGGGCATCAATAAAGCCACCCTACCCGTGCATTTCCAATCGAACCAGAGAGCGTGGATAACAATATCTCTCTCTGAGGATTGGTTTAAATGCTGCTTCATTCCCGAGGTTTAAAAATATTGTCAAGACAACGACGTTCCTTTCAAGATTTTGCTTCTATTAGATAATGTTCCTGGACATCCTGTGCATGTAGATGATTTCAATTCGAACGTGAGAGTTGTATTTCCACCGCCAAGCACGACTTCTCTCATCCAACCTATGGATCAGAGTGTAATTTCGAATTTAAAAGCATACTATTTACACACAACATTTGCTCAGGCATTTGCTGCAGTAGATGATGAGAAAAAATTTATGCTAAGAGACTTTTGGAAATCTTACACTATTTACCACACCATCTTAAACATTAATAAGGCCTGGGCGAAAATTACTAAAAGTTGTTTAAATGGCGCATGGAAGAAAATATGCCCACGGCATGTAAAAGGCTTCGAAGGATTTGGAGACGTGGAGGAGTTAGAGTTAATAGAGGAAGAAGAGAAGGAATCATCTAACGAAGGATTTATTGACTTGTAGGCAGCAATAGTGAAAGAAGAAAATGCTGACCAAGCTCAAAATGAACTAAATAAGAATCCGAGACGTTTATTCACCAGAGAGATGGCAATGGCATTTCGTGAAATTGCATCAGCAATGGCAAGGTTTGAGATGATGGATCCTGACAGTGAACAATTCTTGAAAGTTAACACAGGGATGATGAATGATATGCTTGCCTGCTACAAAGAAATCTAAGATGAAAAGAAAAAAGCCACCATTCAGTCATCCATTAATATGTCTTTCGTAAGGTTGAGCAGTTGACTCCTTCTAAATCTTCACAGCTCTCAACCTCCACAGCGGCGCCGTACTCATCAGCTGAAGACATCGATTCTGGCAACGATGCTCAAGAGGTAAAAATTAGTGACATTATGCCTGTCTCCTCTCTTTTTTTGTAATTTTAATTAACTCATAATTTTTAAATTTTTTAAATTGCATGCTTTTGTAATTTTTCTTGCGCATGAGATAAAAAATTGAATAAATACAATAAATAATTCTATTCACATGTTCGTTGAACATTTCTTTTTTGATTCAATCAATTCAGCGAGTGTAGTTGTGAGTGCTGCATAAGCATGGGGTAAATTCCGACTAATGTAGAGTTCCGTGGAGCGCAAACCTTACTTTAATTGGGAAGTGGCTGTATAAAGGGAGATAAATACCTGAAGCTTAATGGGGGGCTTTCACTTATACCATCTTTAAAGGGTAGCGAACACGTGTCGAATGCCATATTTGCAGCCCTTTCACGTTCCATTGCAGTACTTCAAAAGTGTTGCGGGGGGGGGGGGTTAAGTAGGCAAAAGGAAAGAAGAAAAATTTCTGCCCCTCATATTTCACTAATAGTTTGGAAATTTGAAAATTTAGAGATTTAAAACAGCTTAAAGATTTTTTTGGAAGAAAGGATATGAAAGTATCCACTCAGAAATCCTTGTGTATGACTATCTGTCCCCATTAGTAGAGGTCCTAGATGGTGGGAGGGGGTTGTTGTTATGTTTTGTTATTAAGTTTGAACTTGTAGGATATTTTTTTTAGATCCCACTCCTCAGAAATTATTATTGGTGTATGTATGTTTATTGACTTGTTTGCTGATGTTATTTTTAGAGTCTCACTGTTTTCTAACTTAAATTTTCTGCCTTGTTTGTCTAATATTATGGTGTTTTGAAAGGATGAGTAATGTAGTGAGCTACCAACTCAGAACTAATTTTAGACCAAACAGAAGAAATATGTTCTGAATTGATAGCTCACCAATTAGACAGGGCATTACCCATTACCCATCCTTTGAAAACGCCATAATATTAGTAATATTTTACCCATCCTTTGAAAACGCCATAATATTAGTAATATTAGACAAACAAGACACAAAATTTAAGTTAGAAACCAGTGAGACTCTAGCAATAAGATCAATGAATATGTCAATAAACATACATAGACTAATAATAATTTCTGAGGAGTGGGATCTAAAACAAATATCCTACAAGTTCAAATTTAATAACAAAACATAACAATTGTACCTCTACTAACTGGACAGGTAGTCACACACCCAAATTTCCAAGTGGAAACTTTCAAATCCTTTCCTCCAAAAAACCTTTTAAGCTGTTGTAAATCTCTAAATTTTCAAATTCCCAAACTATTAGTGAAATACGAGCGGGCGGGAATTTTCCTTCTATCCTCCTCCTCATCCTTTTGCCTACCTAACCCCCCCCCCGCACTTTTGTAATACTGCAATGGAACGTGCTAGGCTATAAATATGGTCTTCAACACATCGCTTCCCCTTTGAAGATGGTATTAGCGAAAAGTCCCCATCAAGCTTCAGGTATTTATCTCCCTTTATACTTCCAATTATTTGCCATGCATGGATTTAGGGTCAAAGCTTGCTTTCATTCCTTTGTCCTATTACAAGGCAGTTCATCTATCTTTAGGCAGGTCTTTCAATACTATTTGTTGTTATTGTTGTTATTTGGTTTTTTAGGAGCATTAGCAACTAAGGCCATATTGCTCCGGTGCGGTGGTCATTCCCTGACCTTTCTGCATGTTCCGTATTTGGTGGTGACGGGCTCGAACCCCGGTCTAATCAAGAAGGGTGTGCTACGCACTGCTGCTCCTTCCCACCTGGCTACGGAGGCGCCTACAATACTATTTCCATCTATTCTAATTACATCTTACAATGCAGTTATTCCTTAAAAAATTTCTGTTAAGTGAATTCCTGACTCAAAATTTCTAAAATATAATATTTCTTAATATCCTATATATTCTATTTTTATTTGATTTAAATTTAAAAAAGAGAATATCATAATAAGTTAGCATTTGTCCGATTTTATGAATATTAACAGGTCTCGATTACACAAGCTGTCTGTCCAACATGGTCAGCAGACTGGTGGAAGATGAGAGGAAAACGTTTTCATCCTTGGGTTTTCTACAATGTGAATTTTGTAAAGGTTGCAAAACCTTGAATTTGATTTTGCATAGAGTTTCTTTAAAACAGCAGAATAATGGAAGGTAACTAAATATAGCTTAAATACAGCATTTCAACAAATTATTTCAATGGTCATAAAAGAGAACAAACATGCTTTGTACAGTATTTTAGTTTTTTCTTCAGATACAATATTGATAAGTGAAAAAGGCCCGGCCTCTTCATTATGTGAACTAACTTTGTCTTATTGTTAATTAAAGTTTTTTTAACTGATGATGAATGTCTTCACACCGAGGCAGTTACGTCACTTGATCCCATATAGACAAAAAACCTGATTCAATGGATGCTGTCCATTATTTCCAAAAGTAAATTCTATTGAGGGTATTTCATTTTAATGTTCGTATTGTATTGTATTTATTGTAATTGTTGTATTTTAATGCTTAAAATAGAATATACATATGTGTAACTTTGTCTCATTTCAGTAAAAAAGCAGAATCCATGTGAAAATAATGGTGGCTGTAGTACTCTCTGTCTTCTCAAGCCCAGTGGAGGATCTGTCTGCACTTGTCCGGAAAATTATGTTCTTCAGCTCGATGGGTCCTCTTGCCAAAATAACTGTACTAGGTAAATAAATAAAGGGCAATAAGATCAGTTAAGGAAACATAA
Source organism: Mastigoproctus giganteus (assembly GCF_048544385.1). Taxonomy (NCBI): domain Eukaryota; kingdom Metazoa; phylum Arthropoda; class Arachnida; order Uropygi; family Thelyphonidae; genus Mastigoproctus; species Mastigoproctus giganteus. The sequence continues at coordinate 40,660,021 of NC_143587.1, read as the reverse complement.
AGGTACTCTTACAAAGAAGGGCTGCAATTCTGCAAATTGCAGCTGGAGACTAGGCACCTCTGAGGTGATCTGATTTGAGATGTTTAAGGCTTTTAATGGAGTAAGCTAAGTGCTGGTGGCATCCTTTGTCTTGCTCAGACAACACACATGAAGGAACATAAATTTAAATTGAGGAAGGATAGCTGCATTGACTGTTGCAACAAATTTCCATTTGATGTGGAAGTGGATAGTGTGAGTAAATTTAAGAACTAGACAAACTATTTTAGAGTGAACGGACAGATTTTGCCTGATGCTTTCTTACATTATATGCCACTATTAATATTAATATAATATTAGTCTGATTGCATATTAGCATTAGTAGTGGCATATGATGCAAAAAAGCAAGCTTATATAGCATCGGCCAAAAAAAAAAAAAAAAAAAGAAAAAAAAACACTTCCTGTGCCACCCATCCATTCACTCAAAACGTTCGTCTAGTTCAGCCTTGAATTTATTTAAGCTGCCAACTTCCACAATGATAGATGGAAGTTTGTTCCAGCAATAAACCACCCACTGGCTAGAGGCAAATTTCTACACATCTATTCTAAACTGCCTTTCCCCAATTTGAATTTATGTCCCCTCAAGTGTGGAATATGAGCAAGAGGAAGAATTCCATCAGCATTCAATATATTAGTAGCTCTTTTAATTATCAAATTTCTATGCCACTGCACATTATATTTGGATCCTGTTTGCTAATTATTTCTTACCCACCAGTTTTTTTTTTTTTTTGGAACGAGAGTAGCCTTGTGCAGGCGAAGTTTTTACTTCTGGAAATAGAGAAGTTTTTTCTGTTTTATTAGCTTAAATTGGCATATTAACTTATTTTCTAGAGTAGCTTTATATTCCTAGTTACAATACTTAGTTTAAAGTTTAACTTAGATAGAGATTTTGTAGGTTATTACTTAGTATCGGTAAGGGTATGCAATCCAAGTTTTGCAGCTCTGCTGAACGAGACGTTTTTTAGCCATATTTAGCCGCATTATTGACCAATTATTATATTAAATTATTTCCTATAAGTAGCTTATAGACCTAGTCAAGATCCTTGGTTTATTCTGAATTGAGACAGCAAGATTTTGAAAGTTAATTAATATTTAAGTGTCCGTAGTTTTACCGTTTGTAACTTGCCGCCATTCTTATATGATATAACGTTATATCCCGAACTAGATAGCACTAGCTTAATATAGTATAGTATATTATATAATATTGTCAATTAATCAGTAAAATCTATTAATCTTGTTAAACTTCATTGTCAATTAAATTGTACTTAGCATTAGCATTAGCATTAGTAGAGGCATTTGATGCAAGAAAGCAAGCTTATGCAGCATCAGCCAAAAAAAAAAAAACCCACTTCCACTTCACCCCTCTGTTCGTTCAAAATACCTGTCCAGTTGAGCCTTAAACTTATTTAGGCTATCAACCTCCACCACAAGGGATGGCAGTCTGTTCCACCAACCAACCACCCGCTGGCTAAAGGCGAATAGTTTCGCCTTTAGCCAGCGGTTAATAGTTAAAAGGGTTAATAGTTTCATTTCAGATCTACAGCAACCTCTCTCTCTGAATAGCATAATAGGTAAAGAAGCAAATCTCTCTGAATTCTTTTTCTATATAAAACAAATAAAAATGTATGACTGTTTCTAACTGCTCACCTTGCAGTTATAAGTAACTCAATTAGTTTGGGAGGCATAATATGGCCTAAGTAGCTCTTGCGCCAGAAAACACCACCACCACAACAACATTCTCTGTACTCATGTATGCAGCTCTACATTCTTTCTAAAATGGGGCCTCCAGACTTGTATGCAGTACTCAAGGTATGGCCTGACTATTATCCCTTACACAAAGGGATAATCACCTTATCCCTTCTAGTATAATTCCTGTGTATCATTGAAAAGACCCCGTGAGCTTCTCTGGAAGCCTGACTGTACTGCTCTGAAAACTTAATATCTGAATGCACAATTACCTCTAGGTCTTTTTCATTCTTATTGCATAGTTGGTATGTTATATTATTATTCCTGTGGGAACTAGTGATATTGAGCATACACGATCTGACAATTTCCTAGACAAATATAGGACCATGCTGAAGAAATGCCATGAGTTAGGTCAGAATGTCTATGCATCTGCAATTCTGCCCAGGCATAACTACGAATTATATGCTGTGGAAGACTTTGAAGGACACTGCAGGGCTTTGGGGGGGGGGATTTTTATCAGCTTTTTATCATACTTTTTAACTAAATACATATAACAACTTAGATTTTACAAACGTAACATAATTAATTAATACATAACTTGATACGGAAGTTATATAAACGGAAATCGTAGATAATACGCGATACTGAAAAATATATATATAGATATATAGTGTTATAACTGTGCTGGGATACAAGTTTAGGGTTATAATTTTGTACTGAAACTGAAATTTTATTGAAATTAAATCGAAATCATGACTCAGACCAGAGCAGCAAAGCAAAAGGCTCAAGCTAATGGAAGTGCTGTGGCTCACAGGAGAACTGAGGGGGGCAGTTGCCCTCTGAGTCACAGCCTTTTAAAATGCACTGATTGCTTGATGATTGCGGAGCAATCTAGTACGGGACATGATATTGCCATGGGGGGTGTCTTTGGTGTGTGCAGTGTAAGGAGTGAAAGGAAATGAGGTCACAACTGAGCATTGTTATGGGCCTATATGAGAGCTTGAAGGACACGGTGAATGCCCTCAAAGGATCTAAATTGAAGGGCCCATCAAGCTCTCAGCTGCCCACATCAACGCCAGAGACTGCACTTGATTATCACACAACACAGCGGCAACCCCCAAGGCAGAATGCACTGGTCCCACAGGAACTAGTAGTTGTTGGTGACTCTATTGTCGGGGAAACGGGGAACATGGTATGTAAAAAGGATAGGTAGAACAGGACCAGGGTATGTCTGCCAGGGGCAAAGGTTGATGACATTGTAGAGCAGATATCATCTTTTAAGGGGCGCCTCCGTGACCAGGTGGGAAGGAGCAGCAATGTTAGCACACGCTTCTTGATTAGACCAGGTTTCGAGCCTGTCACCACCAAATACGGAGGATGCGGAAAGGTCAAGGAATGACCACCACATATTCACGGAGCAATATAGCCGTTTCTAATGCTCCAAATAACAACAACAACATAATCTTTTAAGGGCACAAAAAGTAATATTGTTGTACACGTTGGCACTAATGATATTAAGAGTAGGAGACTGGCAGAATTACTTAACAAGTACAGGTCACTGTTGAAAAAAAAGCCATGAATTAGGGCTGAATTTGAAAGTAACTGCAATTCTGCCCAGACATGATAGGAGGGAGTATATGATGAGAGCCTTATCGATCAGTTCGGCCCTGGAAATATTGTTCAAGGCTCAAGGGGTCGATTTTTTTTTTTCGGCCTGGGCTTTACTTGTTAACAGGAGAGACTGCTTCTACAGGAATGGGATACACTTATATAGAAAGGGTGCAAGAATATTTGCTGATGCTATCGAGGCAGTGTTAGGTGGGTCGGAAAACTACTAGCTTGGGGTGGATACAGGGACTAATTGATTAACAGTAGCCACTGGCAAAGGTGAAAGTGATTCTTGCACTGCTTCTATTGGAATGAGCAGCAGCCTGGAAAATAAGATGCAGGGTATTTCAGAGACTGCTGGGAGTCATTGAGGTACAAGAAAACACATGAGTTGTGTTCGGGTAGCTAAGAAGAGGAACAGGTGTATGTATACTTGCGTGTAGACCAATGCTAGGAGTTTGGTAAATATTATTATTATTATTATTATTAGCCATATGGTACAAGGAAGCCTGGGGCTTATGCTGCACCAGCCAAAAAAAAAAAAAAAAATTCCCCGAGTTACCCTGAGAGAGAGAGAGAGAGAAGTAGAAAGGAATCACCAAGAAAGAGAAGAATGATGACATCCAGCTCAGGACCCTGGGTTTGCCAAGCCCATATTCACGAGATGTGAGCCCCCGGGGTTAAATAAATTTGATGAATTTGAGGTATTGCTAAAAACATCAAAGGCAGATATTGTTGGGGTATCAGAGACGTGGTGTCACACAAATATAAGGAATACAGAACTGGAATTTGTGGAGAACAATGTGTACAGGTAGGATAAACAGGATAGGAAGGGAGGAGGGGTTATGCTATTAGTTAAGAAACATAAAATGCAAGGAAGTGAAGCCAGTCGACATCGCTGGACAGTGCAGTGTCGAGTCAGTTTTGTGTGACATAAGCATTTGGGGATCAAAATTGAGAGTAGGAGCGTGGTATAGGCCTAATGACTCTGATGAGTATAATAAGAAGCTGTATAGGGAAATAGAGTGGGCCAGTAAATCAGAGAGTCTTATAATGGGGGATTTTAATTTCCCAGATATTGACTGGAATTTGTGGGTTGGTCACTCACACACTAGCAATGCTTTTGTGGATTTATTGGATGATTGTTTGCTACATCACCATGTTCGTGAGGCAACTAGAGGGAATAATACTCTTGATTTGATTATCAGTAGTGATTCTTCATGCATTAAGAATCTGCAGATGAAAGAACCACTAGGTGGCAGTGATCACAGTGTGCTGAAATGGGATTTACTCAAAGAGGTAACTACCATCACGGGTAAAGGGAAGGGTTTTTGTTTTCGCAAAGGGAACTACGATGGTCTGAGACAGTATTTAAATTCTATACAGTCGCACCAACTGATGATGTTACCAACAGCAAATTCAAAATGGGAAGCATTCAAAGAACTTATCTTGGAAGCTACTAGGTTTTACATACCAACTAAGAAATATAGTTCAAGGTTTAGGCCTAAATCAGATGAACTAATGAGATATATGGCAGAGAAGAAAAATCATGGGATACATATAAATTAATGGGTGACATGAAAGACTATGATAGATATAAGCTGATCTGTAACCAAATCACAAAGGAGATTAGGCAAGCAAAGGCAGATTATGAGAATTCCTTGGCAAAGGATGCAAAGAAAAACAGAAAAGAGTTCTTTACCTATGTAAACTCTAGAAGGAAAGGGATGAATCAGATTGGTCCATTGGATATTGATGGTTCAACTGTTGATGATCCTGCTCAGGTGGCTAACAAACTAAAGGAGTATTTTGCATCTACATTCACACAGTGAGCTAGATGATTTTGTAATAACTGAGAGGAAAGTGGAGGAGAAGTTGTTGAGGATAAACATAAAAAAGGCACCTGAAGTGGATGGGATCTGTCCAGTTATATTAAAGGAGGCAGCAAAGAAAGTAAGCAAAACCTTTAACCATAATTATGAGAACTTCTTTGGACTCAAGGGAGGTACCCATAGAATGGAGATGTGCAAATGTGACCCCAATTCACAAAGGAGGATCAAAGGCTGACACACAAGTAATTATAGACCTGTTAGTTTAACTTCTGTTCCAGGAAAATTAATGGAGGCACTGATTAAAGAAGCACTGCAGGATCATCTAGACAAGACTTCAGTTATAGCTTGGACACAGCATGGTTTTGTTAAAGGAAACTCTTGCCTGACCAATTTGATTGAATATTATGATGCAGTCACCAAAGAACTGGATGCAGGGAATAACTTTGATAATATATATTTGGATCTTAGAAAGGCTTTTGATACTGTAGCACGTGGATGACTGCTGCACAAATTGGAGCAGTGTGGCATTGGAGGCAAATTGCTGCTGTGGATATAGGGATGGTTGAGTGGGAGAAGACAGAGAGTGGTAATCAATGGACACAGCTGGTCATGGACTAATGTTATTAGTGGAGTCCCTCAGGGTTCAGTGTTGGGTCCATTGTTGTTTTCTGTATTTATAAATGATATTGATGATGGTATATCAAGCTTAATGTCCAAGTTTGTAGACGATACAAAGGTTGGCAGGGTTGTTAAGGATACTACTGACAGTATGCTGCTACAACAGGATCTGGAAAGGTTGAGCAGATGGGCTGAGAGGTGACAAATGAAGTTTAACATTGACAAATGTAAAGTACTTCATATGGGAAGCAGTTACTCCAGAGTAATGTATCAAATGTGTGGTACTTCGCTGACAGTTATGTTATGTTATTTGGTTTTTAGGAGCATTAGCAACTAAGGCCATATTGCTCCAGGGATATGCGGTGGTCATTCCCTGAACTGTCCGCATCCTCTGTATTTGGTGGTCACAGGGCGTGTGCTACGCACTGCCGCTCCTGTTCACCTGGCTACAGAGGCACCGATTCACTGACAGTGGTAGAGAATGAAAAGACCTGGGTGTAGTTGTGCAGGCAGATATGAAGTTTTCTGACAGTGCAGACAGGCTGCAAGAGTAGCTCATGGTATCTTGTCAGTGATATATACAGGAACTTTTCTACCAGGGATAAGGATGTGATTATTCCCTTGTATAAGGCAGTGGTCAGGCCACATCTTGAGTACTGTATACAAGTCTGGAGGCCTCATTTCAAGAAGGATGTAGAGCTGCTGGAACGTATACAGAGAAGGGCAATAAGATTAGTGAATGGAACAAAGGGTTGCTCTTATGAAGAAAGGCTTAAGTTTTGCAAATTACAGTGTCTGGAGACTAGGCACCCGTGAGGTGATCTGATAGAGGTGTATAAAGCCTTGAATGGTTTGAGCATGCTCAGTGCTGATGGGATTCTTCCTCTTGCTCAGAATAATCACCTGAGAGGACATAGATTCAAATTGAGAAAAGACAGATGTAGGATAGATGTGCGTAAATTTGCCTTTAGCCTGTGGGTAGTTGGTTGGTGGAACAGACTTCCATCCCTTGTTGTGGAAGTTGATAGCCTAATTAAATTTAAGGCTCAGCTGGACAGGTATTTCAAATGAATGGGGGGGTTAAATGGGAGTGGGGTTTTTTTTTTTTTTTTTTTTTTGGCTGATGCTGCATCAGCTTGCTTTCTTGCATCATATGCCAATGCTAATGCCAATCAGCATTGAATATATTAGTCGCTGTTTTAGTTATCAAATTTCTACCCCACTGAACATTATATTTGGATCCTGTTTGCTAATTATTTCTTAATTGTATTATTTTGTATATTGCCTTGCTGCACTGACTAAACAAAGAAATACAAAAAAAAAATACAATATTTAAAATTTGTTTCATAAAGTGAAGTTAGTAAAAAATTCAGAGCTTTACTTTACTTTACTCACTTTCAAGCTAAGTAGTTTTGCTGTTAAGCTTTCCTTGAAATAACTATTGCAAATACACTGGCACTGTAACTACCAGCCCAAAAATGGCTTTTGACTCTGAAGGTAGATGCAAAGTATCTATTGAACTCCTCAGCCATGTTGTCTAGATTATTTTTTCCATTATACAAAAGTTCTCTGTGATTTACCCTTTACTTCTTTATATTTATGTATAAATAAAACTCTTTGTCCCCACAACTTGCTCTCTTAGCCAGAGATTTCTTATTTTCAGATTTTACTTACAACTTATGCAACCTATTGTTAATATGAGTGTGAATTAGAATGTGCGACATTGTGAATATGAATATATTTTTTATATGAATCTGAATCTACCTTCATTTTCTAACTGTCCCATTTTTTTGAATATTACTTCATAAATGAAATGAGTACACTCTTGATTTTGATGATTAATGCTGTGTATTTTTCATCACAATTTATGGAACCCATAAGTAGCCTTAGTCCACAAGATTATCCTTTCTTGAAGTTAAAAGTCTTACCCTTACTAAAATCTTATTTGTTATTATCATGGAATTGCTCACACTATGACAGATGAAGAATAGCTTTAAGAGCTTTTGTGACAATAAAATTATAACAATAACAACATGATATAACTCTCAGTGCCTTCTTCCCTCCTTGGTCAGCCAACCAATTTATGCTTTGTTTCGTTTGCTGTGTACATTATGAAATTAACAGTTTATTTAACCCTTCTGAAATTTCAAAGTGTTTTTCATTGCCAAACAGTTTGTACATTAGTCACAGTTATCCATTGGGTCATGTTCCTAGAACATCTGGGTACTTGAGGCAATCCTAACTTGGCAATTCAAGCCAATTTCCATTGAAATACCTTTTCTTTCTGAAGGGGAGTTGAAAGGGATGCAATGGGAAGGAAATTTCCTTGATTTATTTACAACTATTATTTGGGTAGTTTGTACAAATAAATTGTTCTTCGATACAGACTATAATTCAACTGCCGATAACATAATAATCTTAATAAATAAAAAAATGATGAATACAAATTATACATAAATGAAGCTCTGGCAATTACTAAATATAAACTCTAATGAGAACATGTTAAATGCAAGACCACCTGTGAATTTTTTTAAAGTTGTGGAATTTAGACAATATCGGTTTCCCTTCCTCATGCATGTCTCCCCTCTCCCATTCCTTCCCTTGAGGCGCTTCCATAGCCAGGTGGGAAGGAGCAGCAGTGCGTAGCACATGCTTCTTGATTAGACAGGGGTTCGAGCCCGTCACCACCAAATATGGAGGATGCGGAAAGGTCAGGGAAGGACCACCGCATATCCCGGAGCAATATGGCCTTAGTTGCTAATGCTCCTAAAAAACCAAATAACAAGCCATTCCTTCCCTTGACTAAATAGCATTGTCCAAAAACATGACTGCTCAATAGCATATAAACCACCATTCTGTTATTAGCCCATAAACAGCAATTTAAAATTAATTAAGTAGTTTTTTTACTACTTAATTAATTTTAAATTAAAAAACTACTCAAAAAAAGTAGTTTTTTTCTTATTGCTACAGAATAAATTATCTCCAGAGAAGGAACTCCTAGAATTCATCATTAATTAAGTTAAAAATGCCTTACAGATTAGTTTAGGGCTAAAGCCTCAGGTTACGTAGGGAGTTAACTGATGTACAAGTTAGTGCAATTGCATCATTTCTGTACGTAGCCAACTACTTAAGTAGTTATAAATTGGCATCATTAAGTATATCTCATATTGTGAATACCTTCACAGCGAGTTGCCATGGTATTGCACTACCTCGAATAAGTAATACTTCACCATAGAAGACGACTATTGTTACTTATTCTCAGCAGATAACAGCACCGTTTTAGAGCTTATTGGCTCCTCATTAAGCTTGAATAATCATTACTTTTTTCAAGGTAGTGCAATACCATGGCAACTCGCTGTGGTATTCACAATATGAGATATAATTAATGATGATGCCAATTTATAACTACTTAAGTAGTTGGCTATGTACAGAAATGATGCAATTGCACTAACTTGTATGTCACTTAACTCCCTATGTAAACTGAGGCTTTAGCACTAAACTAATATATAATCTAAATTACTCCACACCATCAGGCATCTCTCATATTATGGAGTTATACTTCGTAACTTGCAACACCAGGGTACCTGCCCACCCACTGATGAGAAGTCAATATGCTCCAGCAGATACCATCACCCATACAGCACCGTTTTAGAGCTTATTGGCTCCTCATTAAGCTTGAATAAGCATTACTTTTTTTGAGGTAGTGCAATACCGTGGCAACTCACTGTGGTATTCACAATATGAGATATACTTAATGATGATGCCAATTTATAACTACTTAAGTAGTTGGCTATGTACAGAAATTATGCAATTGCACTAACTTGTATGTCACTTAACTCCCTATGTAAACTGAGGCTTTAGCACTAAACTAATATAAAATCTAAGTTACTCCCCACCATCAGGCATCTATCATATTGTGGAGTTATACTTTGTAACTGGGTTGTCATCATTGCAACATCAAGGTACCTGCCCACCCACTGATGAGAAGCCAATATGCTCCGAAACGGTGCCATATGGGTGATAGTATCCACTGGAAATAAGTAACAATAGTCTTCTCCTATGGTGGATCATTACTTATTCGAGGTACTGCAATACCATGACAACTCGTTGTGAAGGTATTCACAATATGAGATATACTTAATGAGGCCAATATATAACTACTTAAGTATTTGGCTATGTACAGAAAATGCCTTTCATAGATTCTCTGTACATCCTTTCAAAATACATATTACTTTAAATAACCTATAAAACATATCGATGTGGTATGCATGTAGAAAGGGTGAGAGGAATAGTGAGCATCTGATTAATATGTTTTTTTTTTTTATGAAAACCCCAAACACGAAAGGTATCAAAACCTATAGTACTTAGTACCGTGCATGGGTTGAAGGAGAAGTATGGGGGGAGGGGGGATGCCGGAAACTTTGCTCTAGAGACTAAACATGGGTTTCACCACTTCAAGCCTCCAATAAGCAGTGGTGGTATTTCACCGGTTGATGAAAGTCATCTACCACCTATGATTTAATTGTACTTACTATATTTGTTTTGTAATGTTCAATATTTTTAAGTGAAAATTTTTTTCTTTTTTAGTTCGCAGTTTGTTTGTCATTCCACATACAAATGTATTCCAATGTGGTGGCGTTGTGATACACAGGATGATTGTGGAGATAATTCAGATGAACCACCAGATTGTCCAGCATTTCGCTGCAGTCCTGGGCAGTTCCAGTGTAAAAATGAAAACTGTATTCAACCCAATCAACTGTGTGATGGTATTTTTCAGTGTGCAGATAAATCTGATGAAATTGACTGTGGTAAGAACTTTAAACTCTGCCATATTATTATTTTGCATTCTTCAAAAGCCAAATATTTATTGAAATAATAGATTGGGAGGGGAGAGAGTTCTGGTATATAATACACTTCATTCTTAGTGCATTTTACACACATTTTCTTTGCCTTGTTCTATATAAATACTTTTTAGTTTTCTGAAATGTAGGAGCGGAATAACAGCTGTGAGAACACTCCATCCCATGATAAGCAGACCTTGCTTTCTCTTCTCTTATTCCTGTAACCTTCCTCCGCATGCATTTCTAGTGTCTGTTGGCCGAAGGGAAGCTCCCCATACAACTCTGGAGAAACTACCCCATAAAAATTGTGATCTCTGTCCTCAGGGTTTCAACTCCCTGATTCACAACCATAGCAGTAGGCATTAATATGAAGATCAAATTAAAGTTCTTTTCATTTAAAGGATACATTTCATGCTGATTCTCAGTAAATTTCTCATACTCAAGATTATATAGAGGAACCTGTGTTTGATATTGAGAATCCTCTATATCAGATGATCTCATATTTATGAACCTCTGTGAAAAACACAGCGAATCCTAGAACAACGGGAGAAGCTTACTCTAGGTGTAATCCAAGTGCTGAATAAATATAACAGGAGAACATCACCAGTAAAGCTTCTAAAACAGTAGACAACCTCACACACACACACACACACACACACACACACACACACACACACACACACACACACACACACACACACACACACACAAGATTGTACTAAATATTGAATAATCTCAGGAAAGATAAGGAAATACAATTATAGTAACAAAATTGCAGCTGTTTTAAATGATACAGAAACCTCTGAAATAATCAAAAGATCCCACTAAATCATCTTTAGGAAAACTCTAAAACATTTTTGAAAAGACTCTAAATGGAAAGTTGATGAAAACATGTTCAGAAGATTATACCCTAACAATTTGGAAGCATTCCATATTTGACATGTATCAAAGCCCATAAAAACGATTTTTTAACTGGACATATTGTCAGTAGGAAATGGCATCCATAGTCTCCTGACCCCAACCATTTTCCTCATCCCAGACACACACACAATACACATGACTTTTTATCAAGAATCAATCAGATCCTCTTTCAGGATGACATATTAATCCATGTTCACCAACATACCTCTTCCGGAAATGATTAATATCATAATTAATCACAATCAAAATAAATTTTCCTTTGGCTCATGGTTTCCAACTCCTTGGATATAACATTATAGAGGCTTTAGAACTCTCTCCATAGGCCAGTCTTATTTTAAATTGGGGACCAATTTTTCACACAGAAAAAAGGCTTCAACATGTGGGAAATCCCCCAGCTGACTGCTTGATCCCCCCCCAATTTTAGATTTGGTTTATCGGTAACATTTTTGTAGTGTGGGACCATGGTGAAAGGGGCTCCCCTCACTACCTTCTCGAACCACATAAATACCACTGATATTAACATTAAATCCTCCATGGAAATGAGGCGCCTCCATAGCCAGGTGGGTAGGAGCAGCAGTGCGTACCACACGCTTCTTGATTAGACCGGGGTTCGAGCCCATGACCACCAAATATGGAGGATGCGGAAAGGTTAGGGAATACCACCGCATATCTCCGGAGCAATATGGCCTTAGTTGCTAATGCCAAATTTATTTCCTTGCACTGACCAACATCTTGTCAATCTTGAGCTTTCCATCTGATTATCCAACAGAAGTAAAAACAGGAATTATTAAAGCCTGCACGGCACTTAGAATGTGCTCCCCAGCACACTGGGTCAATAGTCAAATACCATAAGATGTATTCTGAAGAATAACGTACACTCAGAGGAGCTGATCAATAGGGTTATACAAAATACCATTGGTAATTTCCAACCCCCTCCTCTCACCCACCACTTCAGAGAGACAATCCCCAGACAGATGGCACTTCATATCTTCTCATTCCACATTGGTTTTGTTAACACCATTAACAGGAAGTGAAATGGCAAGTGTCAGTGTTCACTTTGTTGGATGTAAAAACCTGAAACAGCTGCTCCATTCTTCTGATCCTCCACCCCTCCCCAAGAGATGGGAGATATGGTTTACTGCTTTGACTGTGGGTACAGCAAGTATTAAATAGGCTAGACATCGTCCAACTACAAAAAAAATACACAAACACATCCACTACACCAGGGGTGGCCAACGAGTCGACCGCAATCTACCAATCAAACACGGATTTAATTTCAGTCGATCACGATGAATTTTAAATATACAGTCATCCCTCGATTTGTGCAATGTAATGTTTGAGATGGTAGATCGGGGCACATTTTGAAGGAAAAAAGTAGATCGCATCACAAATTAAATAGGCCACTCCTGAACTACATCAAAACCCTATTGAGAATTCGGAGATATGGTTTATTGCCTTGAGTGTTGGTACAGCAAGTATTACATAGGCCAAACGCCATCCAACTATAAAAAAGAATAGACGAACACATCCATTACACCAAAACCCTATTGAGAAGTCTGAGCTGATTTTGTCTGATGGACTGGCTCACCAATCCATCAGAGAAAACCAGCCCAGAATTCTCAGTATAGCAAACCACCAAAAAAAGACACGATTTTGTGGAGGCTTTCACATTCAGGAAAACTTCAAAAATATATCCCTTTTTTTCTTTTTTTTTTGCACTGCTTCAAAGTTGCCCCATCCCCACACTTATTCAGAAACTGGCTAGTGGCAGACAACACATTAAGCATACAGCCTTATAACCCAAACCACACATAAATACTATAAAGGGCCATACAGACAAATATTGATTTTAGGATGTACCAGCCATGATGCATTTTGGCTAATTGTAGAAGCTTTTCAAATGCTGTTTGAAAAAGATGCAGAACATTTTAAACTCAAGATCAGTTCAATTTGTTTATAGTTCACTTGGTCGCCTACTTCCTAGTGATAGCCGTGGACTTCGCTGGGGTGTTCAACTCACTTTGGTGGCCGAGCGTCCTGGCGAGGCTGCGCGAAGCCAACATGCCGGAAAACCTCTATAACACCATCAAAAGTTATCTAAGCAATAAAACCATCAAAGTCACTGCCCCCTATGGCACACTCTCCAGGCATGTCCATCGGGGCTGCCCTCAAGGTTCGGTCCTTGGCCCACTACTGTGGAATATTGTCTTGGACACCTTTCTTAACATCGATCTCCATCAAGTACAATCTCAGGCATTTGCGGATGATCTCATTCTGACGATACAGGCAAACTCAAGAGCCGCGTTAGAGGTCCTCGCAAATCGGGCCCTGACCACTCTCCAAGAATGGGCAAACCGAAATCAACTCAAAATATCCCCCACAAAAACAAACTCCATCCTACTAAAGGGACGCCTTGATCTTAGGCAGCCTCCGCAAATAAAAATTGGGCAGAAAACAATCAAATTCTCCAACCAACTGAAATACCTAGGCATGATATTGGAACAAAACCTGTCATTTCAGGACCATCTGAAATATCTCCGTAAAAAAATAAGACGCTACGCAGCCATGGTTGCCAGGGTCACGCGTAAAGAATGGGGCTTGAAAAAGCGAGTCCTCAAACTGTTCTACAAAGCTATCTTCACTCCGATCGTCACCTACGCATCTGGCGCATGGTTTCAAAAAACTACAACAGCAGTAAACAGACGTATCACAGACCAAATTCACAGATCCATCCTCCTAACCATCACTCGTGCTTGCTGCACGATGAGCACCCACGCCCTGCAAGTGCTCGCAGGCACTCTCCCGCTGGACTTAGAAATCATACAACGCGGCGTACTGTACTACCTAGACAAAGGCACCCCACTTTCTGTGGTTCACTATTGACCTAACCAGCAACAGAAATGTGGAAAAGAAGAGGATACAAACTCACCTGCAGCAGGCATGGCAGGAAAGGTGGTGCAACTCTCAAAAGGGAGAGATCACAAAGAAATTTCTACCCAATATTGAACAAAACTACCCAACCTCACCCAACTGGTTCTCCCCGGGTCTACAAGCAACGTACCTCTTAACTGGACACGGAGCGATTAATGCCAAACTGTCTCTACTTGGGATTCAGGCTGATCCAACTTGCACTTGCTGGGGGGCTGGAGAGCTGGCAGCACCTAATGTATGACTGCAGGCTCTATGAAGACCTACGTGGTGTTTTACTCACCAGAATCCACTACTTACCACAGGGACAAGAACATCACCTCCTAGACACAAAGGAAGAGTATCAAGCCTTCTCGGATTACGCACAGGCATTGTTCACGAGGAGGAGGAGGAGAAACCAAATGGCCGCAGCCCACAACCCACTACCATTATAACCAAAGAACATCTGTTCTTCAGCTCGCTAGGACTGGGACATCAGAAATGACCCACCCCCAAAAATTAGAAAACTCAGGAAACAAACTATACCAAAATAGACTAACATGGACGGGACCCATGTCCCATGAAAGACAAATGGACACGACTACCAAACTTAGACACCCCATCAGCTGGGTCTATGTGAACAAGACACACTCCTGAGAACTGGAAAGCTTAGGAAATAAACCACACTAAGGTAAAGGACTAACATGGACGGGACCCAGGTCCCAAGGATGACAACTCGGACATGACACCAGATTGGACACCACCAACAGGGTCATTGTATAGTTTTCCTGCAGACGCTTGTTGGCGATCGCACCGGACTCCCTTGCCTGATGCCTTTCCACCCCCTCCCCTGCGCCGGTGGTAGGACGGTCCCCCCCCCCCCCCCCGGCACCCCCTACTCTCTCCTGGTGAGGCATGGGCCTGCCTCACTGACTTCTGGGGTTGCCTACTCTATCATCCCCATATTTCTGCCTTAACCCCCCCCCCAGCCTTCAGTCTCCCACCCACTCTATCTTTATGCTAGCGAATGTCCCATACACAAAAACTTAATTATGTCAAAATTCCCGTTTGCCCATTCTTTCGGCGTTTATTATGCAAGCATTATCCCCCTCACCTAACGATCATCAAACCGACGATGATGGATATATGTATCTGTCTGTTCGTACGTGCATATAAAAGAGCGTGCGCGTTTTCTTTTTTTTTAAGGTCCTAGCCTCTGCAATCTCAGGAAATTAGGTGGCAGGATCTGCCAGAGTGAAACTAAAACTACTGGGTTCCTGGTCTGCCTCCACGGGGCGAAGGTGGGGTAACGTTGGGCCTCAGCAGGGGGTCCAGCGGCTAAACGACCAGATGAACAATGGTACATGACACTACACATATACAATATCCATATACTTTTAAACCTCTGGCATTTCCAGCAAACTGGTACACCCACAATGAAAGCAACACTGAGATGGGGGAAACCCCTGGTGCCGTCTGACACTAAATACACCTTGGTCACCTACTCTATTTTACCCATACTTCTTTCTTACTCTCCCCAGCCTTTAGTCTCCTCTCCTTCTCTACCTTGACGGAAGCGTTAGCCCCACACACCTAAATCTAAATATGTCAAAATTATCTTTCACCCATCTGTTCAGCCTTTCTAAATTCAAGCGACACCCCCCCCCCCTGCTCAGGCGCCTCTGTACCAAGGTGGGCAGGAGCAGCAGTGCGTAGTAGCACATGCTTCTTGATTAGACTGTGGTTCCAGCCCCTAACCACCAAATACGGAGGATGCGGAAAGGTCAGGGAATGACCACCGCATATCCCCGCCGCAATATGGCCTTAGTTGCTAATGCTCCTAAAAACCAAAATAACTAACTAATCCCCTGCTCAATTGACAATTTCCACACCTATAATACTACTCTTCTGTTTTTTTTTTTTTATTTCCTTGCCACTGAAATCTCAGGAAACTAGGTCGCAGGACCTGCAAGATTAAATCAAGTCTACTGGGTGTTTCTGGTCTGCCTCCATGGGGCTAAAGTGGGGCAACGTTGGGCCTCAGCAGGGATCCAATGGCTAAATGGCCAGATGAACAACGGTACACAACAGAATACTTATACAATACCCACACACTTCTAAATCTCTGGCATTCCCAGTTGAACTGGCACACCCACAGTGTAAGTAACACAGAGATGGGGAAATAAATTTAAGTCGAGAAAGGATGGCTGCGGAGTGGATGTGTGGAGATTTTCTCTCAGCCTCAGCATAATTGAGTATTGGAATAGATCCATCTGATGTGGAGGTTGATGGTTTGAATGGGTTTGGGGAAGAATTAGATGAATTATTGGAGAGGGTTCAAAGATGAAGTGACATTTGTTTTTTTCTTTGTCTAGCTGATATCTAGCAGCACCAGGGGTTTCCTCCTGGTGCTGCTAGACATCAACACACTTTACTTTTACAGGATGATCATTTTCAACAGTGGTAACATATTGTTTCTGAATACACCAGTCTAATTGGCACTCCTCTTGGTGTTCACTGTTTTTATATTTTTGAATAAGCAGGCTTTTTTTTTTTAATTTTATGCATTTTTATTTCTCTTATAATACTATATCTCCATCTTTTTATTAAAAATTGAAATTCAAACTTTTCTCCCTCAAGTGCAATGCTATTTGGGCTTAATTGTCAACTCATATGTAATATCCTTTTGGTATTCATCTGTTTCTGTAAATTTTTGATTTTACTAATATACTTTTTACTCCCACTGGGAGTCTCTTCTCATAAATGATTACTCCTTCATTAATTTGGATCTGTTCCATTATGATGCAGAAAGAACTGTATTATTTTTTAACCTATCTTTATGGGAATTTCTTGTTCTCTTTTCTTCTTGATATTTGGACTTGCTAGTATGTTTTTATTTTTCTCTTGAAATGCCTTTGTGGAGTGTCTGTAGAATGGAACTTTGCCACTGAGGATCATAACAAAGGGTGTTTTGAAACTTTAATGTAATACAAGCTGAAAATTATCGAACCATAACCACAAACCTTTTGGGAAACTATGTGTCTCCTTCTCAGTGTGTATATGAATGCATAAGGTATTTAAGGCTTTGAGTAAACTAAATGTTTATGGCATTCTTACTCTTAATCGGACAAAACACATAAGGGAACATAAATCTAAATTGAGTAAGAATCATTAAAGGATAGATGTGTGGAAATTTGCTTCCATCCAAAGTGTATTTGATTGTTGGAACAAACTTCCATCTGATGTTGTGGAAGCTGGTAGTTTGAATAAATTTAAGGAAGAATTAGACTGACTATATTAGAAGGGATGAGCAGGTGATGTGGGAAGATTTTTTTTTAAGGCTGATGTCATATAAACTTCTTTCATTATATCATTTGCCACTACAAAAACTAATATTAAAAGCTATTGTCTGTACTAGGTGTTCATCAGTTCTAGTTTTCAGGGGGACCCGTACATCAAATTTTGAAGTTTTAATTTACACTTCTGCATGAGCCAAAACATTATGCCCACCCTTGTTTCCAAAAGTGGATGCATCCCACAGCACCTAAGAGTGATATTACTGACCAGTGAAGCATATATAATGATGGCATGGGTAGCACCTGTCAGTTCATCATTACTAAGCCCATGCAATGGGGAAAGGTAAGGCTCTGACAGATTTTGAAAAGAGAATGATTTGTGGTACTGGGAAGGTGGGGACCAGCATCTCAGCAACCACAGGCAGTATTGGCTGTTTGAGTGCCACTAGTAAAAGTGTGGCAAGAATGATCTGAAGAGGGACACACAATTGCCCAGCATACCAGGACAGTTAGTCCTCCACTGGTTGACAGTCAAGGTGAATGGCACATGCTGTCCAAGATAACGGATCATGATCCCTCAATTAATGTCAGATTACAACCAGGACACACACACAGAGAAATGTTTCTGAGCACACTATCCAGCAGACACTCTTGTGGATAGGCCTGCAGAGTAGGTGATTTCTTTATGTGCCCATATTGACTGACTGTCATTGACACCTCCACCTTTGAGCACTGTTCCTGAACATTGGATGACTGTAAAAGAGTCATATGGTCTGATGAATCAACGTTCTAGCTCCATCATACAGATGGATGGGTATGTATTCGATAGGAGAACAGCTGCAACCAGACTGCATGGTTGGATGAAAACAGGCCGGTGGTGGTAGTATCATAGTTTGGAGGTAGAATGTTTTCATGAACAACACTGGACCCATCATCCCCATTTAGCACACCTTCACTACCAAATCCTATATCAGCATTGTTTCAAACCAAATTTTGTCCTACAAAGTGACTGCGTATTCAGATGGCACCGGACTCTTTCAACAAGACAGTGCCCTGTGCCAAAAGGCTGCATTGTGCAGGAATTGTTTGAGGATCATATCCAAGCAATTTGGGTGGTCCCCTGGCCACCAAATTCTCCCGACATTAGTCCCATCAAACGTTTGTGGGATTCAGTGGGATGCTGCATTCGTCAGTCCATGCCAGTGCCTCGCTCTGTGGCGCATTATAGCCTTAGATGCTAATGCGCCATAAAATCCTAAAACAACCCAACCCAACCCAAGCCTCACTCTGTTCCCAAACTCTGGGATATTCTTTTGTCTAGGGATGGATACCCGAGGACACATACTGTAGTCTCATGGAGCCAATGCCATGACTGGTGCAAGCAGTTATCATGACAAAAGACAGCCCAGTATGCTATTAGGTATGTGGTCCTAATGTTTTGGTTCATGAGTGTATATAAGTGCACTTTAAAATTATTCAAATGAACTCTTATCTTCATTTGTTTATGGCCTACTTGAAGTCTCATTTATGGAGATCTCTCTCTCTCTCTCTCTCTCTCTCTGTTTTGCTTTTTCCAGGGCTCCTTAGAACTTGAGTGAAATCCTTAAAGTTGAGTGACATCTTTATAGAATTTTCAAACATCTATTCACTTCTCCACTTTGTTCAGAGACTAGATCATTTGTTTGAATTATCTGGTTTATTACCAATAATGCAACGAAAATTGAATTCGAGTATTAATTTATTCAGCTGAATGAGCTCTTCATTTGTAAATGTCTGATCATGTGAGGCAATTAATTTTTAATGATCATCTTTTTCCAGTTCCCCAGAGCCCAACTGCCTACTTACACATTCTTAGCTGTTTTGAATAATATTCTGGTCGTATACAGTAGACTTTCGAAATAACGGCACATTGAGATCAGATGTTTACATACAGCGCAGATGTCTTGCAGTGCTGAAAAAAAGAAACTGGCAAGTCACGTGATTACTTTATTTCTTAAATTTGCCGTTTGGAAAGTGAATTCTATACTGGTATTACGGATTATACTGCTGTTTTACATTTATTTTAAATTAAAATTCCCTCACTATGGCTCCTAAAGCTAATAAACCTCATACAGAGAAGAAAAGAAGAATAATTAAGAAAATTAAAGCTCAGTTAAAACTTGATATAATAATAAAAAATAGAACAGGCATAAGTAGAATTGTATTAATGGCAGAATATAACATTGGATCGTTAGCATGTTTATGTTTTTTATGTACAGTTAATGAAATTGCATTCTTAATCTCTCTATTTCTTATTTAGCACCATTATTTCTACATTAAATATATTAAAAATAAAACTTTCTAGATAACAGAAAAATCGAAATAATGGCATTGTGAATTGTGTAATAAAATATATATTTTTTTATTTATTTATTTTATTTTTTTATTTTTTTTTATTTTATTATTTATTTTTTTTTTCCCCCAGACACAATTCTTAGAGTTGGAAACTTCATTCCAGGCTTCATCAGTGATATTTGTTGCTTTAGGGATGTTGAAATGGAATTATTCCAAAATTATTTTAGGGTTGAAGTCCCTTCACCCTCAGTTTCACTAATTTCTCCAGAAAATATTCGCTTATGGTAATAGTGCTTGAAATTTGTGATGATACGCTGATACATAAGATAAAACAATTAATAGTGCTGGAAATTTAATGGCCTGATCCATAGGTTGGGAGAGTGACTTGGTATTTGTTGTATAAAAACAGTCTTTATTTGCCTTTGGATAAATCTTCTACATATTAACATTAGTATTAACAGAGGCATATGATGCAAAAAAGCAAGCTTATACAGCATGAGCCAAAAAAAAAATCCCATTTGCTCTAAAAGTTTGTCCAGTTTCTTGAATTTATTTAAGCTATCAATTTCCACAACAGATGGAGGTTTGTTCCAGCAATCAACTACCCTCTGGGTTTTTGCTTCCGTAAAGGGGAGTACAGTGGTCTCAGACAGTTTTTAAATTCTGTACAGTGGGATCAACTGACGATGTTACCAACAGTAAATTCTAAGTGGGAAGCATTCAAGGAATTAATCGTGGAAGCTACTAGACTTTATATACCGATTAAGAAATATCGTTCAAGGTTTAGGCCTAAATGGTTATCAAATGAACTAATGAGACTCGTGACAGAGAAGAAAAATGCATGGGATGCATATAAATTATCAGGTGACGCAGAAGCCTGTGGCAGATATAAGCTAGTCTGTAATCAGGTCACAAAGGAGGTTCGGCAGGCGAAGGCGGATTATGAGAAATATTTGGCAAAAGATGCTAAGAAAAACAGCAAGGATTTCTTTACTTATATAAACTCTAAAAGGAAGGGGATGAATATGATTGGTCCACTTGACATCGATGGTTCGACTGTTGATGATCCTGCTCAGATAGCAAACAAACTGAATGAGTATTTTGCATCTACATTCACACGTGAGGAATTATTACAGTTTGAAAATGGAAGAAGGTTATCAAATTGTAGCAGTGTGCTTAATGATTTTGTAATAACTGAGAGCAAAGTGGAGGAGAAATTGTTGAAGTTAAACATAAGAAAGGCACCTGGGGTGGATGGGATCTATCCCATCCACCCCAGGTGCCTAACCTAACCTAACCTAACCTAACCTACACATTTTAAAGGAGGCGGCAAAGCAACTAAGCAAACCCTTAGCCATAATTATGAGAGCATCCTTGGACTCAGGGGAGGTTCCCACGGACTGGAGATGTGCAAATGTGTCCCCAATTCACAAAGGTGGATCGAAGGGTGACACGAGTAATTACAGACCAGTTAGTTTAACTTCTGTTCCGGGTAAAATAATGGAGTCGCTGGTTAAAGATGCATTGCAGGATCATCTAGACAAGACTGCAGCAATAATTCAAACACAGCATGGGTTTGTTAAGGGAAAGTCTTGTCTGACAAATTTGATTGGTTATTATGATGTGGTCACAAAGGAACTGGATGCAAAAAATAATTTTGATATCATATACTTGGATTTCAGGAAAGCTTTTGACACTGTTGCGCATGAAAGACTACTGTACAAATTGGAGCAGAATGGTATTAAGGGTAAGTTGCTACAATGGATAAAAGGATGGTTAAGTGGGAGAAGACAGAGGGTGGTAATCAATGGGTGCTGCTCTTCGTGGACTAATGTTATTAGTGGAGTCCCACAGGGTTCGGTTTTGGGTCCACTGTTGTTTTGTGTATTTATCAATGATATTGATGACGGTATGTCAGGCTTAATGTCGAAGTTTGCAGATGACACAAAGGTTGGCAGGGTTGTTAATGACAGTAATGGCAGTGTGCTACTGCAACAGGATCTAGATAATTTGGGCAGATGGGCTAAGAAGTGGCAACTGAAGTTCAACCTTGACAAATGCAAAGTACTGCATATGGGTAGAAGTAACCCCAGAGAAACGTACCAATTGTGTGGTACTACACTTAAGGTGGTAGAAAATGAAAAAGACCTGGGAGTAATTGTGCAGTCAGATATGAAGTTTTCTGAGCAATGCAGACAGGCTGCAAAGGCAGGTCATGGGGTTTTGTCAATGATATATAGGAATTTTGCTAGCAGGGAAAAGGAGGTGATTGTCCCTCTGTATAAGGCAATGGTCAGGCCACGCCTTGAGTACTGCGTACAGGTTTGGAGGCCTCATTTTAGGAAGGATGTAGATTTGCTTGAGTGTGTACAGAGAAGAGCAACATGATTGGTGAGGGGAATGAAGGGATACTTTTACCAAGAGAGGCTTAAGTTCTGCAAATTGCAGTGGCTGGAGACTAGGCACCTGCGCGGTGATCTGATTGAGGTCTATAAGGCCTTGAATGGGTTGAGCACGCTGAATTCTGATGGGATCCTTCCACTTGTTCAGATTACGAACCTACGGAGACATAAGTTCAAATTAAGAAAGGACAGATGTAGAATAGATGTTCGGAAATTTGCCTTTAGCCAGCGGGTGGTTAATTGCTGGAACAAACTTCCATCTGTCGTTGTGGAAGTTGATAGGTTAAATAAATTTAAGGAGGAACTGGACAGGCATTTGGAGGGAATGGTGTGATTTTTTTTTTTTTTTTTTTGGCTGATGCTGCATAAGCTCCTACACTTGCTTTCTTGCATCATGTGCCACTACTACTACTACTACTACTAAACGTAAATTTCCGTACATCTGTTCTAGAACTGTCTTTCCTCAGTTAGAATTTATGCCCCCTCAGGTTTGTAATCTGAGCAAGAAGAAGAATTCCATCAGCACTGAGCCTGCTGAACCCATTCAAGGCCTTATACACCTCAATCAGATTACTTCGCAAGTGCTTAGTCTCCAGATGCTGCAGTTTGCAGAACTTTTCTTTCTTCATAAGAGGACCCCCCCGTTCCCTCACCAATCTTGTTACCCTTCCTTGTACTCATTCTAGAAACTCTGCATCCTTCCTAAAATGAGGCTTCCAGACCTGTACGCAGTACTCACAGCACAGCCTGACCATTGCCTTATGCAAAGGGATAATCACCTCATAACCTACTAGCAAAATTCCTATGTATCTTCGACAAGACCCCATGACCTGCTCTGGCAGCCTGTCTGCAATGCTCAGAAAACTTCATATCTGACTGCACAATTACCCCCAAGTCTTTTTCATTCTCTATCACCCTGAGTATAGTACCGCACAGTTGGTATGTTGCTCTGGGGTTATTGATACCCATATGCAGTACTTTGCATTTGTTAAAGTTAAACTTCAGTTGGCACTTCTCAGTCTATCTGCCCAGCTTTTCCAGATCCTGTTGCAGTAGAATGCTGTCATTACTGTCATTAACAACTCTGCCAACCTGTGTATCATCTGCAAACTTGGACATTTAAGCCTGATATATATCTTCATCAATATCATTGATAAATATAGAAAACAACAATGGGTCTAACTCCGAACCCTGGGGGACTCCATTAATAATATTAGTCCATGGGTAATATTATTAATGTCCATTAATTGTGGATGCTCCTGAGCATTACTCACTAAGACAAAAGTCTGCTATCCTTGCAGTCTAGCAGCACTTTGAATGAGTCTCCCTTCTAACTCTGTGATGAATCATCAATGGCACATGCAATGGCAGGAGAACTTGGACAAGGTTATAGTTTTCCCTTTTGAGGAAACAAAGAATATTAACCCCACTTGTAATGCAGCTTTTAAAGCACACCTCTATCAAACATTCTTCTGTTTTGAATTTGCTATTTTCAAAAACAACATCTTTTCATGTTAGTTAGCATTAAAAATAAAGCCTTTTATTCTGCCATTATTATTCTACATTTAGCCATAGCACAACACAAGGCTCCAATTAATCCTGACTCATAGGGAATTTCTATCAACATAAGTTCCCATACTTGTTAAGATAGTATGACTGGTATCTTAATTTCCATGAAGGCGTATTTATTTTGTTCATTTTTGATCATTTCTAAGTGACTAAGGAAGTAAATATAAAAATAAAACTGAATTAAAAAACTATAAAGTGATTTCAGAAAAATATCTTTATTTTATTATTTTTTTTTATTTCTTTACAGATAAACATACATGTCTTCCTAGTCAGTTTAAGTGTCCTAGAAATGATACAAATCAAGCCCGTTGCATTAGTTTGTCTAGCCGTTGTGATGGTTCTGTAGACTGCGCAGGTGGCGAAGATGAAGTGGACTGCCGTAAGTCTAATATATTTTTATTCCTCCCTTTATTATTTAGATAAATCCCTCCATAACAAATAATACAGTAGACTAGATTTTCCGGGATAAATGGTAATAAAAAGTTCCCGGATAATCGATTTCCTGGTTAATCCAAAAATACAATAAGTCCCCGATATATATGTAAGAGATACGTTCCAGGACTTCTTACGTAAGTCGAGTTTTACGTAACTAACTCAGAAATGACTAATAAAATTCATTCCATCGTTGGCATTCGAGGTGAGTGGACGTGCTTAGACAGGGCTCCTCAGTTAAGTGGTTTACTTTTGGATAGTGCTTTTAAATATTTGATTTATTTAGATATTGTTGGATTATTTTGTTATAGGTTTTCCTGTAACTGTTTGATTTTAATAATATTATAGATATAATTTTTTAAAGTTACTTTCATTGATATTTATTTAATTTTATAATGGTAGTTACGAGATCTGCCTTAAACATGCACAAGGTATCGTGACTCACACGGAAATAGCAGATGGCGATTTACAGGTGAGTAATGATTTAATCCGTTGTGGAACCTGTGGACTGTTTTCCAAGGTCGACCTGGTGACTAAGCCTACCTCACCTGGGGATTCTTTTCTTTGTGATTGATGTAAGGAGTGCCCCGATCTTAAATTACAATTTGGTGCACTGATGGAACAATTTGAGTCCCTGAAAAAACGAGTGCTTGCCCTCGAAAATAATGCATCTGGGAGCTCGTCAGGGACTCAAAACTCCAGCAATCTACCAAGTGATGCACACCCGATTCGAGCCTCAAAACAGAAAAACCAAGTGCAAACTACTCTGGTTAAAAAGGACATTGTTTTATTAGGAGACTCCAATGTCAGGGAAATGGGGAATATTTTTTGTAATAAGGATAGGTGGAGCAGAACCAGGGTATGTCTGCCGGGAGCAACTATTGATGATGTCACCAACAGATTGTCAGATTTTAAAGGGGGTAAAGAAAATATTATTATTCATGTGGGGACAAATGATATTAAACGTACACGATCTGACGATTTGTTGGAAAAATACAGGACCATGCTGAGGAAATGTCGCGAGCTAGGCCACAATGTGTATGTGTCTGCAATTCTGCCCAGACACGATACGAGGGATTATATGTTAAGAGCCTTGTGGATTAACTCAAGACTTGAAGGAATCTGCAAGGCTTTAGGGGTAAATTTCTATCAGCATGGCCCACACTTGTAGGTAGAAGGAATTTGTTTTGTAGAGACGGGATACACTTAAGCAAAGGTGGTGCAAAAGTTTATGCCAGTATTATTGAGGATACCTTAAAGGTTTAGGGAAACTGCTAGTTAGGGGGGATGTGGGTAATACTGACACGCGTTTATCTGATAATATTGGTCAGTGTAACTCTTGCACATACCTTAAGAGTTCTTATCTGTATCCCAACTAGACGTATTATCTAGATGTTCTGGGGGCAAAGACGTTTCACGTGAGCGGGTAGCTAATATCAGGGAAGAGAGCCTAAAAAACTTCAAGGGTTGTTAAATATACAAGAACAGTAAATATTAATTGTTTATACAGTAACATTAGAAGTGTCGTCAATAAAATGAGCGAATTCGAACTGCTGGTTAAAACAAGTAATGCGGACATAATAGGGATTACAGAGACGTGGTGCCACCCGGAAATTGGGGATGATGAGTTTCAGTACGGTTTGTATAATGTATTTAGGAAGGATAGGTTAGATAGAAGGGGGTGGTGGGGTAATGCTTCTTATCAGAAGCAGCCTGAGTGCGACGATAGCTTTCCCGGATTCAGACATTTCACATGCTAGTATAGAGTCTGTATGGTGTGAGATAGTTGGAAACAAAGGTATAATGCGAGTAGGAGTAATCTACAGACCAGGTGATTGTGAAGATTATGACAAAAGCCTCTACATGCAAATGGAATGGGCAAGTAAGCGTCAATGCCTTATTATGGGTGATTTCAATTTGCCTCTAATTGATTGGAGTAAATGGGAAGGAAACTCAACATGGGGAACAAAATTTTTAAATCAACTAGATGACTGTTATTTGTATCAAAATGTCAGGGAAAGTACTAGAGAAAAGAATATCCTAGACCTCATCATCACACATGAATCAGATGACATAACAGGGCTGACAGTAGAGGAACCAGTAGCAGGAAGTGATCACGGAGTTCTACGGTGGATGATGACGAGAGAGGTAGCAGAAGTAAAAGGCAAAGGAATGGGTTTTAATTTCAGAAAAGGAAATTACGATGCCTTAAGATACTACATGGCCTCTATTAACTGGGTAGATATCGCGCAGAGAATGAATACAATTGAACTGTGGTACGCTTTTAAAACATTAATCACAGATGCCTTGAATGCGTATATACCATTAAAAAAATAATCCACGAGAAGTGTTTCAAGTTTGATGAATAGTGAAGTTGCCACATTATTGAGCAGAAAAAGGTGGCATGGAAAGGTTACAGAGCAATAAAAAGTACTGAAGCCTATAACAGCTACAAGGTGATGTGTAATAGAGCCACAGAAAAGGTTCGACAGGCAAAGGAAGTTTATGAGAAATCACTAGCAAACAGAGCAAAGAGGGGGGATAAAGAATTCTTCACATATATAAATGCCAAGAAGAGCAGGACAAATCAGATCGGACCTTTACGTAAAGGAAAGGGGATAGTAATAAATACACCAGCTGCCGTTGCAGATGAACTCAACAGTTATTTTGCATCGATATTTACAAATGAAAAGTTTTGTGGCAATGGGAAATTGTGGGAGCGAAGTTAAAAAATATGTAATTAATGATATTGAAATTTCGCAAGATTATTTAATGAAAAAACTTTCGAGCCTACAGACCAGTAAGGCTCCTGGAGTTGATGGAATATACCCTATAATCTTAAGGGAGGCGGCAAGCGAGTGCATTGAACCATTGAGGCTAATTATGCGAGCATCACTAGACTCAGGGGAGATTCCCTTGGATTGGAAAAGTGCAAATGTATCTCCTATACATAAGGGTGGCTCTAAAAGTGAAGTTGGAAATTATCGACCTGTCAATCTGACTTCAGTAGTAGGGAAAATCATGGAGGCAATGATCAAGGGTGGTATTCAGGATCATTTGGATCGAATTGAAATTCTCAAGGATACTCAGCATGGTTTTGTAAAGGGAAAATCATGTTTAACAAATCTGGTTCGCTATTTCGAAAGGGTCACTCACAAGCTGGATTTAGAGAATAATTTCGACATTGTTTATTTAGATTTCAGCAAAGCTTTTGACTCAGTCCCACATGAGCAGTTGCTTTATAAGCTGGAACAGGTTGGAATCACTGGGAAAATCCTTAGATGGATAGAAGGATGGCTTCAGGGCAGGAGGCAGAGGGTTGTGATAAATGGCTACTCCTCAGATTGGGTTGATGTAAGAAGTGGGGTTCCCCAAGGATGAGTATTAGGACCACTGTTGTTTTTAATTTTCATAAACGACATTGATGAAGGGATAGAGGGCGTGATGTCTAAATTTGCAGATGTTAAAATTGGTAGAGTAGTTAATGATCACTGTCAAGCTGAGCTTCTTCAGAGAGACCTAGATAGACTTCAGGAATGGTCAGAAAAATGGCAGCTGTGCTTTAATCCAACAAAGTGTAAGGTATTACACCTGGGAAACAGTAATCCCAAAATAACTTATTCACTTGGTGGAGTTCAACTAAACCCAGTACTGGAGGAAAGGGACTTGGGTGTTACGATACAGTCAGACATGAAATTCTCTGAGCATTGTAAACAGGTTGCAAGGAAGGCCCATGGTGTCCTATCGATGATCTATCGAACTTTTGCAAGTAGAGATAGGGACGTGATAATCCCATTATATAAGGCTTATGTTAGACCACACTTGGAATACTGTGTTCAAGTATGGAGACCGCACCTAAAGAAAGACATCCAGCTTCTTGAAAGGGTGCAAAGATGGGTAACTCGCCTGGTGAGATCGGCAAAAGGGCATCCTTATGAAGAAAGACTTCGAATATGTGGGTTGCAGAGTTTGGAAACTAGACACCTTAGAGGAGATTTGATTGAGGTGTTTAAGGCTCTGAGAGGCATCAGTAAAATGAATGAGGACAAAATTTTCAAGATTATAAATGATGCTAGAACTAAGGGACATAAATTCAAGTTACGGGGGGGAAATGTTTAGATTGGACTGCAGGAAGTTTTATTTTAGCCAGCGAGTTATAAATTACTGGAATAAGTTGCCTTCATGGGTGGTAGAGGCTGACAGTTTGGAGGAATTCAAAGGTCATCTGGATAGTACTTTCAGGTAAGGGAAGTGCATAGGATGATAGGTTTAATTTCCTTTTTTTTTTTTTTTTTTATTAATTATTATTATTTAGTTATTTATTTTATTTATTTTTTTATGTTGTTATCGTTGTTTTGTTCGGATTTTTTTTTTTTTTTTTTTGGCTGGTGCAGCATAAGCCATAGGCTTTCTTGCACCATGTGGCCGTTACTAATACTAATACTAAAATATTGCTATATCCCTGATATGCCAAAATTACAAAGACCACATAATATCCTCAGAAGAATGAAGAAAAATAGTTATATATTTTTAATTAGTTCAGTTAAAAACTTTATCTGGGGACAACGGTGAAGTAGCCATAGTGGCATATAAGAAAAGAAAACAAAAAAAATGCATGTTATCCCCAGATAAAGTTTTTAACTGAACTAATTAAAAATATATAACTATTTTTCTTCATTCTTCTGAGGATATTATGTGGTCTTTGTAATTTTGGCATATCAGGGATATAGCAATATTTTAGTATTTTGTTAATATAGGCTACAACTATAATAACCAAGGCTACAATATTTTGTAGCCTTGGTTATTATAGTTGCTTTAACCTTAGGTATAGTCAATGTGATTGGTGAAAATTTTTCGAATACTTCTGCTAATTGTGCATATCCGACTACTTTCAAAACATAAAAGAATGAGGCTGAAAAAATAAAACTAAACTTTTCTAGCAATCAGTGTGAACAATACAACTTGCCGCTCACAGTAGCAGAACTAAAACAAACTCTGCTACAGACGAGACACAGCGCAGTCGGCCCTGATAAAATACATTATGCAATGATACAACAATTAGGTGAACAGTCCCAATTAGCCCTGTTAGATCTGTACAACAAAATATACCTTGAAAATTCTTTCCCAAACAAATGGCACCACGCAATAATACTAGCTCTCCCAAAACAGGGAAAAGATCTATCAGATCCACAGTACTATCGTCCCATAGTTTTGACTAGCTGCTTAGGCAAGATCTTAGAGAAAATGGTCAACAATAGACTAATATGGTATCTAGAAAATAATGATCTTCTCGACTCAGAACAGTATGGCTTTAGAAAAAATCGCTGTACCTTGGATGTACTTATACAACTGGAAATGGCGCCTTCGTGGCTAGGTGGGCAGGAGCAACAGTGCGTTGCACACGCTTCTTGATTAGACCGGTGTTTGAGCCCGTGCCCACGAAATACGGAGGATGCAAAAAGGTCAGGGAATGACCACCGCATATCCCTGGAGCAATATGACCTTAGTTTCTAATGCTGATAAAAAACCAAAACCAAATACAACTGGAAAATCAAGTAAGAAATTCTTTTCTCAGGAAACAACACCAAATCATGGTTAATTTTGATATCCAGAAGGCATATGATACCACGTGGCAATATGGTATACTTAAAAGGTTACATCAACTTGGCCTTAGAGGACATCTACCCCTCTACATATATAATTTCCTTAAGAATCGGACCTTCCAAGTTCGAATGAACAATACACTTTCCAATATATTTTATCAAGAAGAAGGGGTCCCTCGAGGATCTGTACACAATAATAGAACAAATCCCAAATAATATCTTTACAACTGTTTATGCTGATGATTTCAGCATTTCTTATCAAGTGCAGCATATGAGGATAATAGAACCGCAATTGCGAATAGCCATAAACAGAGTCATAAAATGGATATAGAATGAAATCCATAAAATGGATATAGAAAGAAATGGATATAGAATATCGGTACAAAAGACTGCATGTATACATTTCTGCAGAAAAAGGAATCTCCATCCTGACCCAGAACTCAGGCTGAAAGAACAGATCATCCCAGTTAAAAATAGTGTCTGTTTCTTAGGATTAGTTTTTGACAAAAAATTGACTTTCCTAGAGCATATCAGTCGCATAAGAGTCCACTGTTTGAAGAAAATGAACATCTTGAAGGTCCTATCTGCTATATCCTGGGGAGCAGGCAAGACAATCCTATTACGTTTATATCGTCTTCTCATTTGGTCTAAGCTAGACTATGGTGCCCCAGTCTATGACTCGGCTAGACCTAGTGCCCTGAGATGGCTCGACCCAGTACATCACTGCGCATTCCGTTTAGCCCTTGGAGCTTTCTGCACCTCACCCATGCAGAGCCTGTATGCCGAAGCTCAAGAACCTCCTCTGCAAATCAGAAGACAAAATCAATTACTCTCTTATGCAGATAAAATAAAATCCTTACCAGACCACCCCTTACAGAAAACTCTTTTTGCTTCTGAATGAGAACAACATTATCAGCAACAACAAAGAATCAATAAACCTGCGAGTGTGAGATTAAAAAACCTTCTCAGTAGAGAGCTTAACCTAGATAACATAATTCCGCTGACGAAGCAGTCTACTCCACCATGGATAATCAGACAGCCTTTATGCGACTTCTCCTTCCACATTTGGAGCAAACAAACCCTTTCTCATATAAACCATCAACAGCTGCATGCTGCTTATAAGGCATACAATTTTCAGATCATTGCTTTCTATATACAGATGGATCCAAAACTGATTCTCATGTGGGAGCGGCAGTTTACTTTTCTGACATCACATTGGCCCAAAAACAACCAAAAGACTGTAGCATTTATACTGCAGAACTGCAAGCCATTATGTTAGCACTAAACGAAATTGACCAATCAAGTTTTCAAAACAGCATAATTTTTACTGACTCCCGTAGTTCCATAATGGCAATACAAAATATCAATTCTAACAAACATCCACTACAACAGCAAATTCAATACAGAATATCAAAACTCCTTGAACAACATCGTAACATTAGATTTCGCAGGATCCCAAGTCATGTTGGAATACATGGTAACTAGCAAGCAGACAGAGCTGCCAAAGAAGCCAACAACAATATTTCTGCATCAGAATATATCCCTTTTTCAGACTACAAACACATTATTGATCACAGTGGGATACCCCGGAGCAATATGGCCTTAGTTGCTAATGCTCCTAAATAACAAACATAAACATCACAGTGGGATACATCACTGACAGCAGCAATGGCAAGTACTTATCACTAACAAATTGCATCAGATTAAAAGATTACTCCAACCATGGAAATCCAGCATTCAGAAAAATAGACATGATGAAGTGATACTTGCTAGGTTAAGGATAGGACACACGCATTTCAGTCACTCTTATCTTTTGCGAGGAGAGGATTCACCCCCCATGCCCTATCTGTCACACACAACAAACAGTAGAATATGTACTGATTACTTGTCCAGCTTTTGCAGATGAGCACAGAAACTCCTTCAAAGAGCTAAACAAACATCACTCCCTCACTCTCAAAACCATACTGGAAGATAGAAAAAATATAGCGGATGTTTTCAGTTCCTCAAGAAAATAAATTACTATAATCAAATATAAAACCAAATATTATCTCTAAAGCAAGCTATAGTCATTCTCTGTTACTCTTGGAAATTATTAGCAGCAATATACGAATTAGAACAAAACCGTTATATAAAATCTTACAGGTGCATTTTAGCCGCAATAGCTCTTGCGCCAAGAATTCTTAAATCAAATCAAATCATGACTTTTCCCTGCTTCTTGGGAGTACTTCCAGCATTACTAGTGGCATTTCGTATGGGTCCTAAGGTGTTATTCAAGGTTTACGGTATTGCACTAAACACGAAAAATATGCGAGAACCGTGAAAGATCACTTTTTACTGCGATATGCAATTTACTGGAGAGACTAACTGCTTACGCAGAGATGATTAGCATCATACGGCATTTTAAGCGGATACTCGCCATACTTGTGCTCACCACAATAGCAACAGGAGGTGGCTACGAAATTATTACAGTAGTACAGTGTGTACTACAGTTAATTTTATGCAGTTATGATTTAATACTGCATCTTTACATTTGTTTACATTTCTCTTGAGTGCAAATGCTGCCATGTACGGTCTGTAAGTGTTTGTGTGCGTAAGTTTTGATAAATTTTAACTTTTTATAATAGACTAGCAGTGGGCTACTCATTTTTAAACAATACAATTATTAGGTTATTAATTCATCTCAGGCTATTTACTTGTGTGTGTATATATATATAACCATATAAATTAGAATAAAGATTAAAAGTTTAAATCTCTGTTTGGTGATATTTCACATAATTTGGACCTGGTGCCCGTCAGAGGGGGCACCGTTAAATTTTTATTTAATTGGCTTTTAAATTACAAAGAATTATTATTCGTATATTTAGATTTTCTAAATTAATTTAGAGTTTCTGCTGCAATATTTTTACTCTTGTTACCCGTCTCTTCCTTTCTTATTTGATTTGAATTTAGTTATAATTTCGCCTTTTCGCTCTTGTCTTGCCGTACTGCTGGCAATGCTTTATTTTATTTTATTTTTTTATTTTTATTTTAATCTTTATTCTAATTTATATGGTTATATTTCAAGCATCAGGTAGAGGAATATGCTTTTTGCTGCCTCTGATGTATGCTGTACCCCCCCCCCCTTTTTATTTTTATTATGAAATATTTCATTTTTAAACTATTTCAACATTATTTAAATATATGTATAATTATATATATATCTTTGTATATATATATATAGGCTATGCTGCTCATCTGTGAGTTTTTTCAAATTGCGCAAATCTCCAAAAAATTTTCCAATATATTTATTGAAAAAAATCTGCGTATAAGTGGACCCGCACAGTTCAAACCCATTGTTCAAGGGTCAACTGTATATTATATATTTATTATGTAATATATAACAAATGTATGCAAATTGTGGCTATTAAATAATGAGACTGTTATAATAAAATAAATATCGTGGATTATTTTGTACATCACAAGTTATTCCCTTCAAAATAATTGACTTGGGCTTGCACACACTTTTCATACATTTCTTCCAACCACACAGAAACATTTCTGGAAGTCATCTTCTGTAAGCCCTTTTAACACCTAAATTGTCATTATTGTCAGTGTTCCTAGCAGAATTATAAAGTTCTTCTTCTTCCCAGTTTTCACCGTAATTTTCACATGGGATATATATCTTCTTCAAAATCTCTATCAATATTTACTGCTGTCTAACAATTTATTTTTATACTTCTATAAAACCAGTTCTAACATCAACTTCCATGTCTGTATCACAATTAATTCCACATTTATTGAAACACTTTTATATAGTATTTTCACTAACACTATTCCAGGCCAATTTTATATATTCGATGTCTGCTAGTGAAATATTTTTAACTAATTCTTCAACATTTCATGTTTATATTGCTTATATTTATGCTACCATGTTTATATTGCTTCTGATGTAGTTAAAATACATCAGCAGTAGAACAATTTAAATGATTGAATAATACCTTGGTCCTGTGTTTGAGAAACACTTGGTGTATTAGCAGGTAGAAATAATAAATTCACATTACTTAAATTCAAATTTTTGGGATGTCATGGAGCATTATCTAATAATTGTAAGATCTTCTTATATTCTTTTTTAATTTTTTTGTCCAAATTATGAAGCCATTCAGAAAAAATACCACATTAGCCATTGGTAGAGGTACATGATGCAAGAAAGCAAGCTTATGCAGCATCAGCCAAAAAAAAAAAAAAAAAAACACACTCCCATTTCACCCGTCCATTCGTTCCAAGTACCTGTCCAGTTCAGCCTTAAATTTATTTAGGCTATCAACTTCCGCAACAAAGGATGGAAGTCTGTTCCACCAACCAACCACCCGCTGTCAAAAGGCAAACTTCCGTACATCTATCCTACATTTGTCTTTCCTGAATTTGAATTTATGCTCTCTCAAATTATTATTCTGAGCAAAAGGAAGAATTCCATCAGCATTGAGCAGGCTCAAATCATTCAAGGCTTTATACACCTCTATCAGATCACCTCGCAGGTGCCTAGCCTCCAGACACTGTAATTTGCAAAACTTAAGCCTTTCTTCGTAAGAGCAACCCTTTGTTCCATTCACTAATCTTGTTGCCCTTCTCTGTACTCGTTCCAACAGCTCTACATCCTTCTTAAAATGAGACATCCAGACCTGTATACAGTACTCAAGGTCTAGCCTGATCATTGCCTTTTATAAGGGGATAATCACCTCC
The DNA here is from genome assembly GCF_048544385.1 of Mastigoproctus giganteus. Lineage (NCBI taxonomy): Eukaryota > Metazoa > Arthropoda > Arachnida > Uropygi > Thelyphonidae > Mastigoproctus > Mastigoproctus giganteus. The sequence goes on along the minus strand of NC_143587.1, from coordinate 40,625,217 downwards.
TTATCCCTGCTAGAAAAATTGCTGTATATCATTGACAAGACACTATGAGCTACTCTTGCAGACTGTCTGCACTGCTCAGAAAACTTCATATCTGCCTGCACAATTACCCCAAGGTCCTTTTCGTTCTCTACCACTGTCAGTGCAGTACCACAGAGTTGATACGTCACTCTGGGGTTGCTGCTTCCCATATGTAGTACTTTACATTTGTCAATGTTAAACTTCATTTGCCACCTCTCAGCCCATCTGCTCAACTTTTCTAGATCCTGTTGCAGCAGCATACTGTCATTAGTGTCCTTAACAACCCTGCCAACCTTCGTATCGTCTGCAAACTTGGACATTAAGCTTTGTATAGCATCATCAATATCATTTATAAATACAGAAAACAACAATGGACCAAATACTGAACCCAGAAAGACTCCACTAATAACATTAGTCCACGATGAGTAGTGTCCATTGATTACCACTCTCTGTCTTCTCCCACTCAACCATCCCTTTATCCATAGCAGCAATTTGCCTCCAATGCCACACTGCTCCAATTTGTGCAGCAGTCTTCCATGTTGATGTCTTCCAAATGATATTGATGATGGTATATCGGGCTTAATGTCCAAGTTTGCAGACGATACAAAGGTTGGCAGTGTTGTCAAGGACACTACTGACACTATGCTGCTGCAACAGGATCTGGAAAGGTTGAGCAGATGGGCTGAGAGGTGGCAAATGAAGTTTAACATTGATAAATGTAAAGTACTACACATGGGAAACAGCAACCCCAGAGCAATGTATCAACTCTGTGGTACTACACTGACAGTGGTAGAGAATGAAAGGGACTTGGGGGTGGTTGTGCAGGCAGATATGAAGTTCTCTGAGCAGTGCAGAAGGGCTGCAAGAGTAGCTCATGGAGTATTGTCAATGATATACAGGAATTTTTCCAGCAGGGATAAGGAGGTGATTATTCCATTGTATAAGGCGATGGTCAGGCCACACCTAGAGTACTGTATACAGGTCTGGAGGCCTCATTTCAAGAAGGATGTAGAGCTGCTGGAACGAGTACAGAGAAGGGCAACAAGATTAGTGAATGGAACAAAGGGGTGCTCTTACGAAGAAAGGCTTAAGTTTTGCAAATTACAGTGTCTGGAGACTAGGCACCAGCGAGGTGATCTGATAGAGGTGTATAAAGCCTTGAATGGTTTAAGCATGCTCAATGCTGATGGGATTCTTCCTCTAGCTCAGAAAAATCACCTGAGAGGGCATAAATTCAAATTGAGGAAAGACAGATGTAGGATAGACGTGCGGAAATTTGCCTTTAGCCAGCGGGTGGTTGGTTGGTGGAACAGACTTCCATCCCTTGTGGTGGAGGTTGATAGCCTAAATAAGTTTAAGGCTCAGCTGGACAGGTATTTTGAACGAACAGAGGGGTGAAGTGGAAGTGGGTTTTTTTTTTTTTGGCTGATGCTGCATTAGCTTGCTTTCTTGCATCAAATGCCTCTACTAATGCTAATGTGCAACAGTATCAAAAGCCTTTCTAAGATCCAAATATATGATATCAAAGTTATTCCCTGCATCCAGTTCCTTTGTGACTATGATGTTGTCACAAAGCAACTGGATGCAGTTCCTTTGTGACCACATCATAGTATCAAATCAAATTGGTCAGGCAAGACTTTCCCTTAACAAAACCATGCTGTGTCCGAGCTATAACTGAAGTCTTGTCTAGATGATCCTGCAGTGCTTCTTTAACCAGTGCTTCCATTAATTTTCTAGGAACAGAAGTTAAAGTAACAGGTCTATAATTACTTGTGTTGCCCTTTGATACTCCTTTGTGAATTGGGGTTACATTTGCACATCTCCAGTCCATGGGTACCTCCCCTGAGTTATATTAAAGGTAATTATATTACCTTTAATATAATTGGATAGATCCCATCCACCCCGGGTGCCTTTTTTATATTTATCTTCAACAATCTCTCCTCCACTTTCCTCTCAGTTATTACAAAATCATCCAGCTCACTGCCAATGTTTACTTTACCTACATCATTCTCCTTCCTGAATAACTCCTCATGCGTGAATGTAGATGCAAAATACTCCTTTAGTTTGTTTGCCACCTGAACAGGATCATCAACAATTGAACCTTCAATATCCAGTGGACCAATCTGATTCATCTCTTTCCTTCTAGAGTTTACATAGGTGAAGAACTCTTTGCTGTTTTTCTTTGCATCCTTTGCCAAGGATTTCTCATAATCTGCCTTTGCCTGCCTAATCTCCTTTGTGACTTGGTTACAGACCAGCTTATATCTATCATAGGCTACCATGTCACCCATTAATTTATATGTATCCAATGCATTTTTCTTCTCTGCCACATGTCTCATTAGTTCATCTGACATCCATTTAGGCTTAAACCTTGAACAATATTTCTTAGTTGGTATGCAAAGCCTAGTAGCTTCCAAGATAAATTCTTTGAATGCTTCCAATTTTGAATTTGCTGTTGGTAACATCATCAGTTGGTCCTACCGTATAGAATTTAAATACTGTCTCAGACCACCGTAGTCACCTTTACAAAAGCAAAAACCCTTCCCTTTACCCCTGATAGTAGTTACCTCTTTGAGTAAATCCCATTTCAGCACGCTGTGATCACTGCCACCTAGTGGTTCTTTTATCTGCAGATTCTTAATGCATGAAGTATCACTACTGATAATCAAATCAAGAGTATTATTCCCTCTAGGTGCCTCCCGAACATGCTGATGTAGCAAACAATCATCCAATAAATCCACAAAAGCCTTGCTAGTGTGTGAGTGACCAACCCACAAATTCCAGTCAATATCTGGGAAATTAAAATCCCCCATTATAAGTCTCTCTGATTTACTGGCCCACTCTATTTTCCTGTACAGTTCCTTATTATATTCATCAGAGTCATTAGGCCTATAACACTCCTACTCTCAATTTTGATCTACCAATGCTTATGTCACACTAAACTGAATCGACACTGCACTGTCCAGCGATGTCGACTGGCTTCACTTCCTTGGATTTTATGTGTTTCTTTAATAATAGTGTAACCCCTCCTCCCTTCCTATCCTGTCTATCCTTCCTGTACACATTGTACTCCCCAAATTCCAGTTCTGCATTCCTTATATCTGTGTGACACCGTCTCTGATATCCCAACGATATCTGTCTTTGATGTTCTGAGCAATACCTCAAATTCATCAAATTTATTTACCAAACTCCTAGCAATGGTGTACTTCAAGTGTACATGCACCTGTTCCTATTCTTAGCTACCCTTATCATCTACTTATCACCTATGCTTTTTTATTGGCATACCAATCAACATTCATGGATACAATATTCATGTTTTTAAAACATCTTGCTCTCAGTGCAGTATTAATTATCCGTATTTTTGTCTTGAAGAATTTACACACACAGTAAAATTGCCACTCTTGATTTTTCTTTTTTAAAAGTGAAAGAATTAGAACTTTTAAACACTAACGATTTAATTGGTATAGCTTGATAAAAGAAGCCAGTTTCATCTACATTAAAGACTACAATCTGAACCCAATGGCATCTTTGTCTTTGGGTTCGTGTTGTGATAAAGTTGACAAATGCGAAATCCATTGTTCCACTTCATTTTCGTTTGCAGATGTATAAAAGTGTGTGTGTATGTACATGCAGTGGGCAAAATAATGGAAACACTCTGTGATAAGAGTTATAGGTATTGTACTAATATGGTGTTGGGCCAACCTTTGCTTTTAAACAGGTTGTATTTTATGTGGAATAGATTCAAATAAATCTTGAACTTTGTTAATAAGAGTATTGGACCATTCTTCAGAGAGGCACATTTCAAGCTCCATGAGTGATGAAGGTGGAGGATATCTGCTTTTCACTCTCCTCTCCAAATATTCCCATAGTTGCTTAATAACGCAACTGTGGAAATAATTGCGTTATTAAATTCCGTCTGGTGATTGTGCAGGAAATACTTTTTTCTCATGGCCTGCACAGTTTCATGTTCCTCAAACCAAGATCGAACAGATCTTGCTGTGTGTGTATTCCACCATTATCATCACCTGACATAATTTGTGGGAAACAATGTTAGCATCATGGGATGGACCTGGTCACTCAAAATATCGGTGGCAATAATTCGCCTGTTGGATGATAATTCCAAGATATTGCCAAGGCCTAAAAATACCAAGATATTGCTGCCCAAGCTGTTATTCCTCCTCCATCTTTGACAGTTGCACAAGACAACAGAATGATACACTTCCTTTGGCATTCGGCAAATATAAACTCTCGCTGACATTGGAAAAAGTATGAATGATGATTCATCTAAAAATATGTAAAATCATCAAATGACCAGTTTTTATGCTCCTTATCTCATTACATCCTCTCCTAGCATTATCATAAGTAATGAGTGGCTTGGAACTAGTGATTCTGTCATAAATTTCAGCATTTATGAAGTTCTCGCCAAACCGTTTTGCTATAAACTGGATTGCTGAGATTCACATTAAGGTCTGCAATTATTTTAGAGGCAGTAGTTTTATGTTTATGGGCTACAATTCTTTTCAGCATTTGGTGGTCTGTTTCAGTCAGCTTCCATTTTCTGCCACAATTCACCTGATTATATTTTGTTTTTCCATACTTGGTGAATGTAGACATCACTTTTGATACAGTTGCTCTGGCAACATTAACTAGATCAGCAGATTTATTCACAGACACCCCTGCTAAATGTGCACCAACAATTTGACCTCTTTGGAATTCAAAGAGATTATAATCTTTTTGCTACAGTGCTACCTGCAAGAAACAATAACAAAAAAAACAAAAAAAAAACATCACTGCATGTTCATAAATATGTCCCAGCCATTACAAAAACTATTACTTTCATATCAGGTGTTTCCATTATTTTGTCCACCCCTATATACATTATATATATTATATAATAATAATAATTGTTAATATATATATGAGAACTGTTATTCGGTAATAGCTAACTATTGAACAGCAAGTCATATATGGCCATTATTTCAATTGCGCAGTGTATAAAGCAATATTTCGCATTATCATTTTAAGTTTGCTTCATTCGTTTCAAGGTCATAACATTGTGGTATGATTTCATTGCATGATAATATGAGAAAAGATGCCCCTGGTATAAATAATTTGACAATTATAATATTTCACTAAGCAGAGCTGTCAACCAGCTAAATTGTTGACATTAGTCTCATTTTAAGAGAACTTCAAAATATGTGACAGTTCCATCTGTTTAATACTGATAATTTGGGAGCATTGTTTTGAGATATATGCAGTCATAAAATAATAAATATAAATGCAACAAGGCATAATAATATGAGCTTAAAATTATACTATTAGATATAGGTGTACATACACCGTAGATATCTCTTAAACTCTAGAGGGAAAGGGATAAATCAGATTGGTCCACTGGATATTGATGTTTCAACTGTTGATGATCCTGTTCAGGTGGCTAACAAACTAAAGGAATATTTTGCATCTACATTCACACATGAGGAGTTATTCAGGGAGGGGAATGCCAGAGGTGAATTGAACTCTGGCAGTGAACTGGATGATTTTGTAATAACTGAGAGGAAAGTGGAGGAGAAATTGTTGAAGATAAATATAAAAAAGGCACCCGGGGTGGATGGGAGATCTGTCCAGTTATATTAAAGGAAGCAGCAAAGGAAGTAAGCAAACCCTTAGCCATAATTATGAGAGCTTCCTTGGGCTTAGGGGAGGTACCCATGGATGGAGATGTGCAAATATGACCCCAATTCACAGAGGATCAAAGGGCGACACAAGTAATTATAGACCTGTTAGTTTAACTTCTGTTCCAGGGAAATTAATGGAGGCACTGGTTAAAGAAGCACTGCAGGATCGTCTAGACAAGACTTCAGTTATAGCTCAGACACAGCATGGTTTTGTTCAGGTCTCTGACCAATTTGATTGGATATTATGATGTGGTTGCAAAGGAAGTGGATGAAGGGAATAACTCTGATATCGTATATTTGGATCTTAGAAATGCTTTTGATACTGTTGCACATGGAAGACTACTGCACAAATTGGAGCATGTGGCATTGGAGGCAAATTGCTGCTATGGTTAAAGGGATTGTTGAGTGGGAGAAGACAGAGAGTGGTAATTAATGGACACTGCTCATCGTGGACTAATGTTATTAGTGGAGTCTCTCTAGGTTCAGTATTGGGTCCATTGTTGTTTTCTGTATTTATAAATGATATTGATGATGCTATATAAAGCTTAATGTCCAAGTTTGCAGACGATACGAAGGTTGGCAGGGTTGTTAAGGATACTAATGACAGTATGCTGCTCAACAGGATCTAGAAAAGTTGAGCAGATGGGCTGAGAGGTGGCAAATGAAGTTTAACATTGACAAATGTAAAGTACTACATATGGGAAGCAGTAACCCCCAGAGTAACATATCGACTCTGTGGTACTACAGTGACAGTGGTAGAGAATGAAAAGGACCTGGGGGTAATTGTGCAGGCAGATATGAAGTTTTCTGAGCAGTGCAGATGGTCTGCAAGAGTAGTTCATGGTGTCTTGTCAATGATATACGGGAATTTTTCTAGCAGGGATGAGGAGGTGATTATCCCCTTGTATAAGGTCAGGCCACACCTTGAGTACTACACACACTTCTGGAGGCCTCATTTAAGAAGGATGTAGAGCTGTTGGAACAAGTACAGAGAAGGGCAACAAGATTAGTGAATGGAACAAAGGGTTGCTCTTATGAAGAAAGGCTTAAGTTTTGCAAATTACAGTGTCTTGAGACTAGGCACCTGCAAGGTGAACTGATTGAGTTGTATAAAGCCTTGAATGGTTTGAGCATGTTCAATGCTGATGGGATTCTTCCTCCCAGCTCAGAATAATCACCTGAGAGGGCATAAATTCAAATTGAGGTAAGGCAGTTGTAGGATAGATCTGCGGAAGTTTGCCTTTAGCGGGTAGTTGATTGGTGGAACAGACTTCCATCTTTTGTTGTGGAAGTTGATACCCTAAATAAATGTAAGGCTGAGCTGGACAGGTATTTGGAACGAATGGAGGGGTGAATCAGGAGCTTTTTTTTTTTTTTTTTTAGCTGATGCTTCATAAGCTTGCTTTCTTGCATCGTATGCCTCTACTAATGCTAATTAATATCTGACTGTTCCATCTGTTTAATACTGATAATTTGGGAGCATTGTCTTGAGATATATCTAGTAATAAAATAATAAATATAAATGCAACAAGGCATAATAATATAAGAGCTTAAAATTATAGATATAGGTGTACATACACCATAGATATATCTTAAAGGAAAACTACAATTGTAGTGTGAAGGCATCATTTTAATTGCACCTCATATTGTGATCATCCTTCACCACTCAGACAGTACCGTTTGATTGTATTATAGTATTATTATTATTGTATTATTACGTACACCTTCTGGAACCTCTCATATTGTGGGATTAACTTTATAACTGGGTTGTCATGATTGCAATACCAGGGTACCTGCCCACTCACCCACCAATGAAAGGCCAACAAGCCTTGAAACAGTGCCATCTGGCTGGTGATGCCCACCAAAAATAAGTAACAATAGTCTTCTCTATTAGTGAAGCGTTACTCATTCGAGGTAATGCAATACATGGTAACTCATTATGATGGATGATCACAATCCTGTGAAGCCTTTACATTACAATTGTAGTTTTTGTTTACGAGCTGTCTGTGGTTCAACACCTATATTTAATAGTATAATGGCAGTTAGAAAATATAAAATTTTCCCTTAACTTTAAAAATTTGAATTGCTGTTTAAAATTTGCTTAATGATTGCATTTAGGCATTTGCGCACTTCATAACAACATAACGGTAGATTACCGTCTGTGTTCACACTATGGTAAGTTCATTTTTAATAAGTGACAATGGCTCTTGATTTTGTTATTCAACATTTAATTATAATTAACCCTTTCACAAGTGCAAGCATATTTCTATATTCACACACAATTTTCTACGTGGGCTCTGAAATAAAAATGTATGCGTATACATTTTGAAGGTTGCTTTGAGCATTATCAACAAATTATCTCTCTCTCTTTCTCTCTCACTCTCTCTCTCTCTCTCTCTCTCTCTCTCTCTCTCTCTCTCTCTCTCTCTCTCTCAGCATAATTCCGAAATTTTTTTTTTGGCTGTGCACCATATGGCTAATAATAATACTATAGCATACAATTTGGGTGTGAATTTTCAAGAAACAGTCTTCAATATTATAAGTAAAGATAACAATATCAAATCACCTGTTTCTGTTTTGGATAAAAAATACTTGCCATAAAGCTTTAAGTAAAAGTATAATATATAAATGATTTGGAATTATAAACCATGCCTAATACATAAACCCCCCCTTCACTTTAATTTTGACGTACATTAATTTTCTAAATGCATTAATTAATTCCAAATTATTTATAAATTCAAATAGTTTTATCTAAACCTTTATGGCATGTATTTTATATCTAAAACAGAAACAGGTGGTTTTATATTGTCATCATTACTTACAATCTTAATGATTGGTTCTAGAAAAGTGACACCAAGGTTGTATGCTATATGGCAGTATCTTTTTCCTTAGTATTATATTATTTTGTATTTTTTTTGTCTATTACTTGTTATATAAACTAATTTTACTCCACTTCTATTAATTTTCTTTATTGACTTGGAGGGAGCTTTTGACCCCATTCAATGGAGCAGCATTCTTATGATGTTGCAACTTGCAGGCTACTCCACTAAGATCTTTAGGGTGGTAAAGAACTATTTCACGCACCATACAGTGACTATTAAGTCATTGGTTGATTCCATTGTACGAGAGGTAACCACAGGATGCCCACAAGGATCTGTTTTTGGACAATGTGGAACCTTGTTTTGGAAGACTGGTTGCATAGGGACTTCGAGCATACAGAGATGGTGGCATATGCTGATGTGCTGCTCATTGAAGGAAATGAGCTTCAACTTAATAACTGGTGTAAGTTACATAAACTGACTGTATCAGGAACCAAAACAAGAACAATAGTCTTCAAGGATCATTTTTTGGGTAGGAGACCCCCAGTTATGAGGAATGGGTCGAATCTAAAATCGGCAAAGCAATTAAAATATCTAGGAATTATGTTTGACAGATATTTGACTTTCGATTCACATGTTAGATATCTATCAGAAAAGGGAAAGAAATTTATTGGGATCATTACTTGAATCACTAGGGTTGGCTGGGAAATAAAAGGTAAGTCACTGAACTTGCTATGTGAATGTGTATTTATCTCCATGGTAACGTATGGTGGACAAATTTGGTTTAGTAATAGTAATAGAGGCATGTGATGCAAGAAAGCAAGCATATGAGCTTATGTAGCGTCAGCCAAAAAAAATTCACACAACCATTCTCTCTAAATGTTTGTCCATTTCCTCCTTGAATTTATTTAAGCTATCTATCAACTTCCACAATGACAGATGGAAGTTTGTTCTAGCAATTAACCACTTGGTAGCTAAAGGCAAATTTCCGCACATCTATTCTACAGCTGTCTTTCCTCAATTTGAATTTATGCTTCCTTAGTTTCGTAATCAGAGCAAGTGGAAGAATCCCATCAGAATGCTCAACCCATTCAAGGCCTTATACACCTGAATCAGATCACCTCACAGGTGCCTAGTCTCCAGCTGCTGCAATTTGCAGCCTCTCTTGGTAAGAGAATCCCTTCATTCCCATCACCAATCTTGTTGCCCTTCTCTGTACATGCTCAAGCAAATTTACATCTTTCCTAAAATGAGGCCTCCAGACCTGTACATAGTACTCAAGGCATGGCCTGACCATTAGCAAAATTCCTGTATATCTTTGACAAAACCCCACGATCTGCTCTTGCAGTCTGTCTCCATTGCTCAGAAAACTTCATATCTGACTGCACAATTACTCTCAGGTCTTTTTCATTTTGTACCACCCTAAGTGTAGTATCATACAGTTGGTACATTCCTCTGGAGTTACTCTACCCATAATCAGTACTTTTCATTTGTCAATGTTAAACTTCAGTTGCCACTTCTCAGCCCATGTGCCCAAATTTTCTAGATCCTGTTGCAGTAGCACACTGCCATTACTGTCATTAACAACCCTGCCAACCTTTGTATCATCTGCAAACTTCGACACTAAGCATGATATACCTTCATCATTATCATTGATAAATATACAAAAACAACAGTGAGCCGAACACTGTTGGGCTCACTGTTGTGTTTGTATATTTAACCTTGTGAAACTCCACTAATAACATTAGTCTATGAAGGGCAGTGCCCATTAATTACCACCCTCTGTCTTCTCCCTCTCAACCACCCTTTTATCCATTGTAGCATCTTACCCTTAATACCATTCTGCTCCAATTTGTACAGTAGTCTTCCATGCACAACAGTGTCAAAATCTTTCCTAAAATCCAATATAATGTATAAAAATTATTTTTTGCATCCAGTTCCTTTGTAACCACATCATAGTATCCAATCAAATTTATCAGACAAGACTTTCCTTTAACAAACACATGCTGTCTGAATTATTGCTGCAGTCTTGTCTATATGATCCTGCAATGCATCTTTAGCATTAGCATTAGTAGAGGCATTTGATGCAAGAAAGCAAGCTTATGCAGCATCAGCCAAAAAAAAAAAAAAAAAAAAAAACCCACTTCCACTTCACCCCTCTGTTCGTTCCAAATACCTGTCCAGCTGAGCCTTAAACTTATTTAGGCTATCAACCTCCACCACAAGGGATGGAAGTCTGTTCCACCAACAAACCACCCGCTGGCTAAAGGCAAATTTCCTCACGTCTATCCTACATCTGTCTTTCCTCAATTTGAATTTATGCCCTCTCAGGCGATTTTTCTGAGCTAGAGGAAGAATCCCATCAGCATTGAGCATGCTTAAACCATTCAAGGCTTTATACACCTCTATCAGATCACCTCGCTGGTGCCTAGTCTCCAGACACTGTAATTTGCAAAACTTAAGCCTTTCTTCGTAAGAGCACCCCTTTGTTCCATTCACTAATCTTGTTGCCCTTCTCTGTACTCGTTCCAGCAGCTCTACATCCTGCTTGAAATGAGGCCTCCAGACCTGTATACAGTACTCTAGGTGTGGCCTGACCATTGCCTTATACAATGGAATAATCACCTCCTTATCCCTGCTGGAAAAATTCCTGTATATCATTGACAATACTCCATGAGCTACTCTTGCAGCCCGTCTGCACTGCTCAGAGAACTTCATATCTGCCTGCACAACCACCCCCAAGTCTTCTCTACCACTGTCAGTGTAGTACCACAGAGTTGATACGTTGCTCTGGGGTTGCTGTTTCTCATGTGTAGTATTTTACATTTGTCAATGTTAAACTTCATTTGCCACCTCTCAGCCCATCTGCTCAACCTTTCCAGATCCTGTTGCAGCAGCATAGTGTGAGTAGTGTCCTTGACAACCCTGCCAACCTTTGTATCATCTGCAAACTTGGACATTAAGCTTGATATACCATCATCAATATCATTTATAAATACAGAAAACAATAATGGACCCAACACTGAGCCCTGAGGGACTCCACTAATAACATTAGTCCACGATGAGCAGTGCCCATTGATCACCACTCCCCCTCCATTGATTACTGTCCATTGATTACCACTCCCCCTCAACCACCCCTTTATCCATAGCAGCAATTTGCCTCCAATGTCACACTGCTCCAATTTGTGTAGCAGTCTTCCATGTGCAACAGTATCAAAAGTCTTTCTAAGATCCAAGTATATAATATCAAAGTTATTCCCTGCATCCAGTTCTTTTGTGACTGCATCATAATATCCAATCAAGTTGGTCAGGCAAGACTTCATCTTAACAAAACCATGCTGTGTCTGAGCTATAACTGAAGTCTTGTCTAAATGATCCTGCAGTGCTTCTTTAACCAGTGCCTCCATTAATTTTCCTGGAACAGAAGTTAAGCTCACAGGTCTATAATTACTTGTGTCAGCCTTTGATCCTCCTTTGTGAATTGGGGTCACATTTGCACATTTCCAGTCTATGGGTACCTCCCCTGAGTCCAAGGAAGCTCTCATAATTATGGCTAAGGGTTTGCTTACTTCCTTTGCTGCCTCCTTTAATATAACTGGATAGATCCCATCCACCCCGGGTGCCTTTCTTGTGTTTATCTTCAACAGTTTCTCCTCCACTTTACTCCCAGTTATTTCAAGATTCTGTAGATACTGTAGCTTACTGCTGGAGTTGAATACACCTCTGGCATTCCCCTTGCTGAATAACTCCTCATGTGTGAATGTCGATGCAAAATATTCATTTAGTTTGTTAGCTACCTGAGCAGGATCATCAACAGTGACTGTGACCAGTGACTGCATTATTTTACCCGGTACAGAAGTTAAATTGAGAATTGGACATATGTTTATATGAGCTTCTTTACTCAGAATAATCAATACTATAATCTCCCAAAATATTTACTCTTCCTCCTGAATCACGCTGTATTTGCATATATATTGTCTTGAAACTGTACTAGGATGTAGTAGTCATAGTAATAGAGGCATGTGATGCAAGAAAGCAAGCATATGAGCTTATGTAGCATCAGCAAAAAAAAAAAAAAAAAAACAATTTCACACAACCTTTCCCTCTAAAAGTTTGTCCAGTTCCTCCTTCAATTTATTTAAGCTATCAAGTTCCACAATGATAGATGGAAGTTTGTTCCAGCAATTAACCACCTTCTGGTTAATGGAAAATTTCCGCACATCTATTCTACAGCTGTCTTTCCTCAAATTGATGTGCCCCCTCGTGTTCGTAATCTGAGCAAGTGGAAGAATTCCATCAGAATTCAGCATGCTGAACCCATTAAAGGCCTTATACACCTCAATCAAATCACCTCATAAGTGTCTAGTCTCCAGCCACTGCAATTTGCAGAACTTAAGCCTTTCTTGATAAGAGGACCCCCCCACCCCTTCGTTCCCCTCACCAATCTTGTTGCCCTTCTGTGTACACGCTCAAGCAACTCTACAGCCTACCTAAAAGAGGCCTCCAGACCTGTATGCAGTACTCAAGGCGTGGCCTGACCATAGCCTCATACAAAGGGATAATCACCTCCTTTTCCCTGCTAGCAAAATTCCTGTATATCATTGGCAATACCCCATGACATGCTCTGGCATCCTGTCTGTATTTCTCAGAAAACTTCATATCACCTTGCCTACGTAACTCTTAAATGATCCTTGATCTTGTCTGATAGACAATAGATTTAAGGCATTCCCACAAGAAGAAATCAATATCACACTTTCCAGTGTGATATTGATGCTTGGTATTGATAAATGAACAGTAGTCCCCATCTTACTGAACCAAGTTTGATCATTGAATTGCATGTTTCAAAATGTCCATTAGCTATCCTTCAGAATCTGTTCTCAATAATTCTTAGTTGCTAGACTTCTTTCTAGTAAATAATTGATTTCAATTCTGTCTATAATATTTCATATATATATATATTTCTATATCAGGGGGAAACCCCCCGGAGCCACATTATAATTAGCACTATCTTATGTTATGACTTTTATTTATCACTGAAATACACAAAGTGTGTGTGTGTATTAATTTCTTGTTGTTTATTATTCTCTTAGCTCCAAAGACCTGTCTAAGTAACCAGTTTCACTGTCATACTTCAAGATGCATTCCACAAGTATGGGTTTGTGATGGTGATCATGACTGTCCTGATGGAACTGACGAACCTGAGTCTTGCTGTAAATATATTGAATTTTTTATTTTACATTTACTGAACAGTTAAATATTCATTACAGTCATAATTGATAACTTGCTTCAAGACCAAATAATATAAGAACAAGTTTTATATACATTTCAGTTTAATTTTGTGACAACTGAGATTTTTTTTTTTTTTTTTTTGTTTTAGTGTGACAGCTGAAGCAATAATCATGATATTAGTGGATTTAAGAATAATGACAAATAAATTATTATTTTCTTCTCTGCAAACTAATGTTTTCCAATAGCACAACTTCAGATATGCAGTGCACATTAATTACGGTGATCATGGATAATGTTATCATGTTTGCTTATCTGTGAAAAGATCTAAACCTCCCAAACACTTCCTGGTTCATTTCACAAACATATGGGGTCTCAGTTCTAATGTCAACGATGTCTGTTTCCACTTACAGTCTGCCACACCTCATGTGCTCTTTCTGACAGAATCTCAGTTATCGGTCGGTTCAACCACTGCTCATCTCATTTGCCCAAATTATTCGCTGTATGATTCCTTTCGCCTCAAAGGTGGTTCTTATGCATATGTCCATTCCAATATTCCCTGTACGAAACTTGGTAATTTGGAATCTCCTCTTTTCGATCTTCTCTAGCTTAAAATCTCTCTACTTCATTCTGTCAAATTCATCTGTTGTCTCTACCGTTCTCCCAACTCCACTAATCACTTGGAGCTCTTTGACTTCCTCTCTTTGCAACTTGACTTTCTCCAGTCCAAGTTTTCTAACAGCGATATAATTTTCCTTGGTGATTTTATTGTTCACAACTCCAGCTGGCTTCCTTTTTCTAGTCACACTGACCCAGCTGATCGAGATGCTGAGGCTTTTGCAATTACTAATGACCTTGCACCGATTGTTCATTTACCTACAAGAATACCGGACAATCCTAATCATACAGCCAATACGCTTGATCTTTTTCTCACAAACAATCCTTCTAAGTACACAGTTGAAGTGAGTGGTCCTTTAGGCACCTCAGATCACAACTTGGTGATTTCTCTTCTCCAGTGGAGCCTTTATCTCATGGCTATTCCCAACCTCGTATTGTTTGGCATTACAAGAATGCAAAATGGGATGACGTGCGAGATTTCTTTTCCTTTGTCGGATTACTGTTTCAAAACTTCTGATGTCAACATTTTCTCAGATCGAGCCCGTGAAATTATTCTTGTAGGAATGGAATCCTTTATTCCACATTCCAAGTTAAAATCTCATCCTTTATCAAAACCTTGGTTTTTCCAATAAATGTGCTAAGGCTGTTTGGGAGAAGAATGTTGTACAGGAAACCCTTGATTAGTACGGTTTTGACCAATGTGGTTTTAATTAGTGCGCAAAATTCTTTTCATCCTATCCCCTTAATATATGCTTTATCAAATTTGATTAGTGTGCTGTTTTTTCTTGCGGTGCTTGGCAACTCACAATGGCGCCTGAAGCGGCAAATACGGGACACACACTCACCAGGGTCTTCCAACTTAAATGCATGGGAATCGACTCCGAAACGCTCGACAGCCAGCCCCCCATACCACTCTGAAATTGAAATTTGCTCTGGTAACTCATATTCTTGTATAATTTTAGCGTTAACGCTAAATGTACAATTAATGTAGTTTAAGCACTACATGATGTATATTTGATTCTCTATTATTTTCGCTCTGATTTTTCACAATTTGTTCCATTTTGGCGATTCCTGTGTAGCGTTTAGCGAGGATTTGGTGCTAATTTCATCTTGTGTGAAAGTGCTCCGTAAAGTTCTCACTACTCACTAGTCGCTGGGCAGTTCCTCAGCAGTCCTTGACGAGTGTAGAAGTGTGGCAGGCTTATCGCTCATCGTAACAAAACAATTTTTTTTTTAATTACTTTTCATAGCTATGGACAGGAAAAAGGGTAATAAACGAAAAGTCATCACTTTGGATACTAAACTTGACATCGTTAAGAGATTTGATAATGGCGAAAGCAAAGCAAACATAGGTAGGGCACTAGGCTTTGGTGAGTCAACCGCACGCGGCAATTTGAACAAAGCAGGTGAGTACTGGGAAAAGGGCAAAATGGCATCTACATCTTTAAATATGCAATGCACTAGGAATAGAAGTCCATCAATGATTGAAATGGAACATTTGCTTTTTATTTGGTTAGAAGATTGTAATCAGAAACACAATCCTATTGATGGAAATAACATCAAGATTAAAGCTTTGAGCCATTTTTCTTCATTAAAAGAAAACAAATATCAAGGGGATACTTCAACATTCTCGGCTAGTAAAGGCTGGCTAGAAAATTTCAAAGCTCGATCTGGCATAAAAAATATTAAATTAACGGGTGAAGCAGCCAGTGCCAATAAAGATGCAGTAGCCAAATATCTCATTGAACTGAAGAAAATGGGTATGATTATCGTCAGATTTTCAATGTCGATGAAACTGGCCTTTTATAGAAAAAAATGCCAACGAGAACATTTTTGGCAAGAAAAGAAGCAACCGCACCAGGTCATAAAGCATCCGAAGATAGATTAACACTTCTACTTGTAGGTAACACTGAAGGAGATTGCAAATCGAAACCGATGCTAATTTATTGTATAATGAACCCAAGAGCATTAAAAGGCTGTAACAAGTAATCCCTTCCAGTAATTTGGAAATCAAATAAAAGGGCTTGGATGACAAAGCAGTTGGTTGAAGAATGGTTCACTATGCATTTTTGTCTCCTGCAGTCGAAAAATACTGCAAGGCAAATAATTTAGATTTCAAAGTTATTTTAATTTTAGATAATGCCCCTGGGCATGCTACCTTACTCACTGATTTAAATAACAATGTGAAGGTTATATTTCTACCACCAAATACTTCTTTACTCCAGCCAATGGACCAAGGAGTTATTTCTACATTCAAAGCATATTATTTGAGACGAACTTTTGCTCAGGCAATTCAAGCTACAACTGGATATGACGCAATCACTCTCGATGAATTTTGGAAAAAAAAACAATATTAAAGAAGCAGTTGAGAACATACACAAATCGTGGGAAGAAATGACGAACAGCTGCATGAGAGCAGTCTGGCAGAATCTTTTGCCTGAATGCGCAAATGATTTTTGCGGTTTAATTAATCCTGTCAACAAAGTTATTGATGAAATTACTACAATTGGAAAAGACCTCAGCTTTGAGGAAGTAGATTCGGAAAACAATAGAGAATTATTGGAATCGCATTCAAAAGACTTAAGTAACGACGATCTTCTTGAAATTGAGCATCAACATGCATACGAGGAAGAAGACAAAAATGAAGCAGATGAAAAGCAAATTGCCCCCAAACAAATTTCATTCAAAAAACTTGAACTATTTAATACACTTGGAAAAGCAAAAGAACTCATACTAGAGATTGATCCAGATGCAGAGAGAAGCATTAACGTTCGTCGAGGGTTAGATAAGCAAATTGATTGTTATCACAAAATCCTGGAGGAAAGGAAGAAAACCTGTGCTCCTGAACTTACTCCTGTTCTTTGCCGCCTTTTTTCACTTTCTTATTCCAAAGGAGTTTTTCCTTCTGCTTGGAAATTTGCTCATATCCAGCCAGTTCCTAAAAAGGGTGACAAACCCCTCCCATCCAATTATCATCCCATTGCAATTACTTCTACTCTTCCTAAAGTAATGGAGAAATCAATTAACCGCCAACTCTTAAACTACCTAGAAACCTTCCATTTGATCAACAATCGCCACTATGGATTCCGTCAGTGTCGATCCACTGGTGATATTCTGGCTTATGTTACTTATTAATGGACAAATTCAATGGAAAAGTTTGGCGAAACACAAGCAGTTGCTCTTGACATCTCAAAGGCTTTCGATCGTATTTGGCATAAAGGTCTCCTAAACAAGCTTCCATCTTATGGTTTGCCAACTGTTTTTTGCATTTGGTTATCCAGTTTTCTCTCTGACTGCTGACTGAAAGTGAGTAGATGGCTCTCTGTCTTCTAACTTCTCCACTAATGCTGGTAGCCCCCAGGGTTCAGTTCTTTCCCCCTATATTAATGACCTTCTTCCATTAACCGGAAATCCTATCCACAATTTTGCTGATGATAGCACATTGCTTTCCAGTTTGAGAAACCTCGCCCTGTTCAATCAGCTTCAACTTGTCGAATATCTGCTACCAGTTCCTTAAATGCTTATCTCCTTAAATGCTTAGCATGGGATACATACAAATTAATGGGTGACATGGAAGCCTATGATAGATATAAGTTGGTCTGTAACCAAGTCACAAAGGAGATTAGGCAGGCAAAGGCAGACTACGAAAAATCCTTGGCAAAGGATGCAAAGAAAAACAGAAAAGAGTTCTTTACATACTTGAACTCAAGAAGGAAAGGGATGAATCAGATTGGTCCACTGGATGTTGATGGTTCAACAGTTGAGGATCCTGCTCAGGTGGCTAACAATCTAAACGAGTATTTTGCATCTACATTCACGCATGAGGAGTTATTCAGGAAGGAGAATGATGTAGGTAAAGTAAACATTGGCAGTGAGCTGGATGATTTTGTAATAACTGAGAGGAAAGTGGAGGAGAGATTGTTGAGGATAAACATAAAAAAGGCACCTGGGGTGGATGGGATCTATCCAGTTATATTAAAGGAGGCAGCAAAGGAAGTATGCAAACCCCTAGCCATAATTATGAGAGCTTCTTTGGACTCAGGGGAGGTACCCATAGACTGGAGATGTGCAAATGTAACCCCAATTCACAAAGGAGGATCAAAGGCTGACACAAGTAATTATAGACCTGTTAGTTTAACTTCTGTTCCAGGTAAATTAATGGAGGCACTGGTTAAAGAAGCACTGCAGGATCATCTAGACAAGAATTCAGTTATAGCTCAGACGCAGCATGGTTTTGTTAAGGGCAGGTCTTGCCTGACCAATTTGATTGGATACTATGATGTAGTCACAAAAGAACTGGATGCAGGGAATAACTTTGATATTATATATTTGGATCTTAGAAAGGCTTTTGATACTGTTGCACATGGAAGACTGCTGCACAAATTGGAGCAGTGTGGCATTGGAGGCAAATTGCTGCTATGGATAAGGGGATGGTTGAGTGGCAGAAGACAGAGAGTGGTAATCAATGGACACTGCTCAACGTGGACTAATGTTATTAGTGGAGTTCCTCAAGGTTCAGTGTTGGGTCCATTGTTGTTTTCGGTGTTTATGAATGATATTGATGATGGGATATCAAGTTTAATGTCTAAGTTTGCAGATGATACAAAGGTTGGCAGGGTCGTTAAGGACACTACTGACGCTATGCTGCTGCAACAGGATCTGGAAAGGTTGAACAGATGGGCTGAGAGGTGGCAAATGAAGTTTAACATTGACAAATGTAAAGTACTACATATGGGAAACAGTAACCCCAGAGCAATGTATCAACTCTGCGGTACTACACTGACAGTGGTGGAGAATGAAAAGGACCTGGGGGTAATTGTGCAGGCAGATATGAAGTTCTCTGAGCAGTGCAGACGAGCTGCAAGAGTAGCTCATGGTGTCTTGTCAATGATATACAGGAATTTTTCTAGCAGGGATAAGGAGGTGATTATTCCCTTGTATAAGGCAATGGTTAGGCCACATCTTGAATACTGTATACAGGTCTGGAGGCCTCATTTCAAGAAGGATGTAGAGCTGCTGGAACGGGTACAGAGAAGGGCAACAAGATTAGTAAATGGAACAAAGGGTTGCTCTTACGAAGAAAGGCTTAAATTTTGCAAATTACAGAGTCTGGAGACTAGGCACCGGCGAGGTGTATAAGGCTTTGAATGGTTTGAGCATGCTCAATGCCAATGGGATTCTTCTTCTTTCTCAGAATAATCACCTCAGAGGGCATAAATTCAAATTGAGGAAGGACGGATGTCGGATAGATGTGCGGAAATTTGCCTTTGGCCAGCGGGTGGTTGGTTGGTGGAATCGACTTCCATCACTTGTTGTTGAAGTTGATAGCCTAAACAAATTTAAAGCTCAACTGGACAGGTATTTCGAACGAACGGAGGGGTGAAATGGGAGAGGGTTTTTTTTTTTTTTTTTTTTTTGGCTGATGCTGAATAAGCTTGCTTTCTTGCATCATATGCCTCTACTAATTCTAATGCTAATGCTAATCTCCAGATAATTCTCCAGTAGGGAAAAGACAACTTAGTTGATTTCAATCTTTCTAAAACTCAGTCCTGTCTTATATCTCACAAAAAGGATTCTTTTGCTCCTATGCTTATCTTTGGTGGCACTTTATATCTCTTTTGGAGATTACCCTTACTTCTAATCTCTCTTGCACAAGCACATTACAAATATTGCTTCCTCTGCATCCAAAACTTGGTTTTCTCTTTCGCGCTCCTCGTTACTTTTCTTCCAAACAGCTTTTACTCTGTACAAATCACAAATCCGCCCTACCATGAAATATTGTTCCCACATCTGGGACGGTTCCCCCAAAACCTCTCTGAGGCTCCTAGATTCGGAATGGAATCTACCATTCAGAAGAGGGCAGTTAGGTTAATTAATAACTCATCTCTAACACTATCTCAGAGGTGTACTGTTTCTGCTGCATGCCTTTTCTACACATACTTCCATGGGCACTCTTCTTCTCAATCGGCTTCTATAATTCCCATTCTCTCTTTCAAAACAGTCCGAACACATGCTACCACCAGCAAACATCCATTTACTGTCCAACTTCAAACTCACAATACCAATTTTTCATCTTCCTCATTTTTTCATTCAGTTGCCGTTTTCTGGAACAACCTTCCTTCTTACATATTTCCTGAAAATTACAGTCTACAGAGGTACAAGTCTAATGTCAACAAATATCTTCTCCACCTCCAACCCAAGCACGGCACTAAGTACTATAGGTTCTAATACTTCTTATGTTTGGGGTTTTCATAAAAAAAAAAAAAAAAAAAAAAAAATTGTTTAATGTTATATCACTTTTACAAAGTCCCAATCAGATGTATACATGGAAAAGCAAACTTTATTGTAATCAGCACTACTGTTATTGTTATCACTTTTTTTTGCCTAATTGTGATTTATGCATGTGCAGTGGAAGTAACATCCCAATTTGTTCTTGAACTTCAACACATTGCATCTCCGTTTACTGCTGCTGCTTTGTAGAGTTCATTGGTGTTGTTACTCCGTAAAAAAAAAAAAATTACTGTATCTCTACTTCTGCCAATCTGACTTTTTTACCTCAAAACCTTTTCTAATCCCTGATTTTAATATTTTCTTTGTTTTTAATGGTTTGTATGGATTTCCAAAAACATTGAGAGTTTCATTTTTATTGATGACTTTCTCAAAAAAATAGTGGACAGTAAAATTAAAATATTTTATATTGTTTGATTTTATTATTTTTTCTCTCTGCTTTCACCTTCTTGTGGACATATTTCTGCTCCACATCAAACAGCATTGAACAGCTGCATTCTTGATTCTTCAGTTATTGTTATGTTTAGTTGAGTCCTAAAGTGATCACAATAAGTGGCATACATTATTATAAATATTGATGAGAAGTATCTGTTCAATTCATCTGCCATTTCTGTTTAGCTTTCTATGGATTTTCCACTGCAACTAAATAAGGGACATGCTGGATTCTCTCTCTCTTCCTCTCTCTCCTTTCTTGTATTTATACAGTGAGTGATCACGGAATTATGACCACCCCTATAAAAACTGAATGCGACCTGTTGACCAGAGAGGTACAAGAGTGCGGAGTTAGTCTACCTACGTAGCATAGATAAGGTGTCAGTGGTTCAATAGATAGTAAAAATCCGAGCGTGATGGGTAAAAGGAAGGATTTATCGGACTTTGATAAAGGACAGATTGTGGGTGCTCAAAGAGCTGGTGCCTCGATTTCCCAAATAGCTGAACTGGTGGAGTGTTCGAGAGCTGCCATAGTTAGTGTACCAGGACTGGCCTCAAAATGTTCAAACAACGACCCAACAGCAAAACTGCAAAAGTCAGCAAAAGGTTGATATTAGAGGAGAGCGCCAGGTCCGACAACTCGTACAGGCAAACAGGTGAAGCACTGTTGAAGAGTTGACTACCCAGTACAACATGGGCCAACCCGGAACAATATGTGGCATGACCGTGCGTCGCATGTATTGGCTATACCAGCAGACAACCCCTACGGCATCCTCTCCTAACCAAGGTTCATCAGCGTAAAAGACTTGCCTGGTGCAACGAGCATGCAAGTTGGACATTAGAAGACTGGAAGAAGGTGTGCTGGTTGGATGAGTCATGTTATTTACTCCACACCATGGATTGTCATGTACGCATTTGAAGTCAACAACATGAGGCTCTTGATCCATCATGCACGGTATCAAAAGTGCAGGCCAGTGGAGGCGGTTGTATGGTGTGGGGAAGGTTTCACTGGCGGGAACTTAGACCCCTGGTGCATGTGGAATAATGTATCAGTGTTGTCTGCTATCATCAACTGCTTGCTGACTGTGTACATCCCACTATGTTACACTTTTATCCCGAATGGCTATGGTGTCTTCCAAGATGACAATGTGCCGAGCCATCGGGCACTTGCGCAGGAATGGTTTGAGGAATACAATTCTGACTTCCAGCATATTTGATTGGCCTCCGAACTCCCCTGATATCAGTCCCATGAACTTGTTTGACACTATGGAAAGGCATATCAGGTGTCTGGATACACCAATCACCTTCATACCTGCATTGCTGACCGCATTACACACAGCTTGGTTGGCCATACCTCTCGAATGCTTCTGACATCTTGTTGAATCAATGCCACATCGGATAGCTGCTGTACTGAGGGCAAAAGGAGGAAGGACCTACGAAGTATTAGGTAGGTGGTCATAATTCGGTGATCACTCAGTGTATATGAGAAAAACTCCTTATCTCCATTGGCTCCAGGTGCCAAGCGATTTTGTGATCAAGTGTCTTTGCCAGTGAATTTTCACTCCCTTGAATAAATAAAATCATCTTCTTTATTTACAGCATTACACTAACAATCAATTAAATAAGCTTCAGTAAAGAAATCACTTTACTTGAACAGGAGGAAAAGTAACCTTTCTTTTTTCCTTTATTTTGCTTATTACTACTAACCCACTACCATTTGGTCACAAAGATGACACTGCTCCTGCATCCACATGGCAGGGCCGGTAACCTGGAGGGGAAAAGGTCTCCCTTCTAGGGCGAAATGGAGCAAGAAGTTCATAAAACCCAGAAAAACACAGGGTGCACAGAAGGTGGTAGATGACTTTCATCAACCGATGAAATACCACCACTTTGCTTATTGGAGGCTTGAAGTGGTGAAACCCATGTTTAGTCTCTAGAGCAAAGTTTCCGGCATTCCGCTTTCCCCATACTTCTCCTTCAACCCATGCACGGTACTAAGTACTATAGGTTTTGATACCTTTCGTGTTTGGCGTTTTCATAAAAAAAAAAAAAAAAAAAACTCTGACAAGGCAAGAACAAGAGGAGTCTGGTTCTTTCGCAGCAAAACGTCAAAAGACTGACGTAGGCAGAATCTGAACTCCAACTTTCTTGATTATTCATTCAACTCAAGAACAACCAATTGGAAAACTCTCTCCATTCCTAGTGCAGAAATGCCTAGAAAGCACAATAGGTACTCCTAAGACAGTTCGTCGTCTAAGATCAGGAGACCTACTAGTTGAAGTTGCCACTGCTCGACAGTCTGAGCAACTACAAAAACTGAAAACTTTTGGTGGAACTTCTGTCACCATTTCACCACACGCTTCCCTGAACACGTGAAGAGGTGTCATCACTGAATGGAACCTCATGAACGTGTCAGACAAAGAACTAAAACAAGAATTACACAACCAAGAAATCATTAATGTCAGAAGAATTATGACAAAGAAAGACAGCATACTAGTTCCAACACGGAACATAATACTTACTTTTGACAACCCCAAGCCACCAACAGTGATAAAAGCAGTCTATCTTAACTGCCAAGTTAAACCCTACATCCCAAACCCATTATGCTGCTATAAGTGCTAGAAGTTTTGGGCACTCACAGACAGTCTGCAGAGGAGTAGCTGCCTATGCCACATGTGGATCCACTGTGCACATTAGTACTGAGTGCATAGCCACAACACCAATCTGTCTTAACTGTAAAGAGCCACATCCAGCGTATTCCAAGGAGTGTTCCCTTTGGAAATGTGAAAAAAAGATACAGCAGTACAAAACTGAACATAATGTAACCTCCCAAGAGGCTAAAAAATCCCTACCAGTTCCAAATATAATAAGTCCACTTACGCACAAATAACTACAAAACATATATCAATTTCTACCCAAACAGAGGTAACTATACCACCAAGTAAATCACTATCTGAATGGGCAAGATCACCGTTGTCCCCAGTACCAATGCACAAACAAAGCAAAGCCATAAATACGCCAATCACAGTACAACCAGATGCCATTCAAAAGCAGAACACCACAGTATCTACTACTCCTGACTCAAACCAAACCGAATACATGGACTCAGAAGACAATTTAAATCAAGATGAACAGTTCCTAGAACTGTTCACCAATGAGGATATGGATAGAGGGAAACCTTATTTCCCAAAGAAGGGGAAAGGTAAACTTGAGCGATGTAAACCTTCTGTCCCTTGAAAAGAAGTTGAGGGTTCCACTAAACCCAAATTATGCTTACCTTCTTACAGTGGAATTGCAGAGGCTGTTGTAGTAATTTGTCCGACATCCGAGATATCCTTTCACAATATGACCCTATTGCCTTTTGCTTACAGGAAACCAATCTGACACCAAATATAAATGTTTCCCTTCGGAAATACATAATATATCATCAAGATTGTGTCTTGCACAAAATCCGAACAATCTTGCCCATGGAGGAGTAGCACTGAACATCAACCCCCAGATACCCTCAAAGCCACTCCTGCTAAAAACAAACTTTGAGGCAGTTGCTGCATGAGTCAATATTAACTTTAATTTAACCATAGTCTCATTATACTTGCCACCTAACCAAAATATAAGCTATGCCAACTTAGAAGAATTAGAGATACAACTTCCCAAACCCTACTGCATCTTAGGAGACCTCAACAGTTGCCATCCACTGTGAGGAAACCATAATCTGAACAAGCATGGACAAACCATTGAAAAACTACTTGATCAACATAATCTGATAACTCTCAGTAACGGAGCTCACACCTATACACATCTTCCCACAGGATCTACATCAGCTATTGATGTCTCTTTATGGGCAGTGATCATTATCCTGTGATATGCCGCATTGACACAAGCATTCCTCCGCCTTTTTTTTCGAATCCCTCAAATGGAACTTTTCCAAAGCTGAATGGGACATATACAAACAGCTAGCAATACTAGAAGAAAACCAGATCCAACAAACATCCATAAACCTGGCAGTATAATATATATCTAATCAAATACTGCAGGCAGCAGACAAAGCAATTCCAAAACAATCCACAAAGATATCAGCCAGCTCAAAAGTGTGGTGGAATGATGAATGTAGTGCAGCTAAAAAGCAGAAGAACAGAGCATGATATATCTTCAGGAAGTTCCCAACAACAGAAAACCTCATCCGCTTTAAACAGGCAAGAGCAAAGGCAAAACTAGTCAGGCAGACTAGCAAAAGGGAAGTGTGGAGACTCTTTGCTTCCATAATCACAAGAACGACAAAAAAGTCAAACAAAATGGGCAAAAATACAGTGGATGTACGCAAAACACCCACGTGTCAACTGTTCCATGCTAACTGTCAATGGCCACGATATCACAAAACCAGAGGAGATTACAAACACCCTGGGTAGATCTTTCATGGAAATATCAGCTACGACGTCATACTCACCATATTTTCAGGCACACAAAGCACAAGCTGAAAAAAACCATATCAATTTTGAATCAGCATCAATTTCTGCGTACAATCTCCCCTTCACAATGTCAGAGTTGCATCATGCTCTAGTAGTAGTAGTGGCATGTGATGCAAGAAAGCAAGTGTATGAGCTTATGCAGAATGAGCCAAAAAAAAAAAAAAAAATCACACCATTCCCTCCAAATGCCTGTCCAGTTCCTCCTTAAATTTATTTAACCTATCAACTTCCACAACGATAGATGGAAGTTTGTTCCAGCAATTAACCACCCGCTGGCTAAAGGCAAATTTCCGCACATCTATTCTACATCTGTGTTTTCTTAATTTGAATTTATGCCCCCTTAGGTTCGTAATTTGAACAAGTGGAAGGATCCCATCAGAATTTAGCGTGCTCAACCCATTCAAGGCCTTATACACCTCAATCAGATCACTGCGCAGGTGCCTAGTCTCCAGCCACTGCAATTTGCAGAACTTAACCCTCTCTTGGTAAGAGGATCCCTTCATTCCCCTCACCAATCTTGTTGCCCTTCTCTGTACACACTCAAGCAAATCTACATCCTTCCTAAAATGAGGCCCCCAGACCTTTATGCAGTACTCAAGGCGTGGCCTGACCATTGCCTTATATAGAGGGACAACCACCTCCTTTTCCCTGCTAGCAAAATTCCTATATATCATTGACAAAACCCCATGACCTGCCCTGGCAGCCTGTCTGCATTGTTCAGAAAACTTCATATCTGACTACACAATTACTCCCAGGTCTTTTTCATTTTCTACCACCTTAAGTGTCGTACCACTTAGTTGGTACGTTTCTCTGGGGTTACTTCTACCCATATGCAGTACTTTGCATTTGTCAAGGTTAAACTTCAGTTGCCACTTCTTAGCCCATCTGCCCAAATTATCTAGATCCTGTGTTGCAGTAGCACACTGCCATTAACAACCCTGCCAACTTTGTATCATCTGCAAACTTCGACACTAAGCCTGATATACCTTCATCAATATCATTGATAAATACAAAACAACAGAGGACCCAACACCGAACCCTGTGGGACTCCACTAATAACATTAGTCCACGAAGAGCAGCACCCATTAATTACCACCCTCTGTCTTCTCGCACTCAACCATCCTTTTATCCATTGTAGCAACTTACCCTTAATACCATTCTGCTACAATTTGTACAATAGTCTTCCATGCACAACAGTGTCAAAAACTTTCCTGAAATCCAAATATATGATATCAAAATTATTTTTTGCATCCATGTCCTTTGTAACCACATCATATCTATAGTCTACTAAACTCAGTGCAGAGGGCCAGATGGAATTCACTACATCATGATAGCAAAACTCACCGAACCAGCCCTCAAGACTCTGTTACTCCTCTATAACAGAATAATCAAAGAAAACACATTCCCCGACAAATGGCATCATGCGTACATTCTGGCTTTTCCAAATCCAGGCAAAGACCCTACAAATCCACAACATTATCGACCTATTGCACTCACTAGCTGTATGAGCAAGGTTGTTGAAAAAATTGTCAACGCCCGACTAACCTGGTTTCTAGCTCAAAGTGATCTCCTAAATCCAGTGCAATGTGGTTTCTAGGAAGGTAGATCCACTCTTGACCTTTTGATCAAGCCAGAAATAAACATTCTTGATGACTTCATCTGAAAAGAACGTCTTGCAATGGTCTTCTTTGACATCGGAAAAGTTTTTGATACTTCTTGGAGATATGGTATTATGCGATATACCCTATATGATCTGGGATTACGGTCGCGGACACCTACCACAGTTTATCAGAAACTTCCTGCACTGCTGTTCATTTCAAGTTAGAGTTCACAACCAATTATCTTCAAAATTCATTCACAACCAATTATCTTCAAGGGTCAGTGCTAAGTGCCACTCTAGTATAATAATGAATTCAATAACACATGACCTACCACAAACAATATCCACAACCCTGTATGCTGATGACTTCAGTATCACCTGCTATATCATTTGCCTAATATGCGAATGATAGAAAGACAGTTACAGTGTGCCATGAACAAAATAGCTAAATGGTCCCAAAACAATGGATTTCATGTCTCACACCAAAAAACAGTTGGGATACACTTCTGTAGGAAGCGTAACCTACACCAACATCCAGAACTTAGACTAGAAAATCAAGTCATACCAGTGGTCCCTAGTGTCCGCTTTCTTGGTGTGATATTCGACCAAAAACTCACTTTCCTTGATCATATAAAAATGCTCCAGATTAACTGTCTTATAAAGCTTAACAAAGCTTAACATCTATCAGGCACAACGTGGGGAGCCGACCATTACACACTACTACATCTCTACTGTGCCTTAATACAGTCATGTATGGACTATGGTTCTGTAGCGTATAGCTCTGCTAGACCAAGCACTTTATGTTGGCTTGGCTTGATCCTGTACACCACAGCCCTCTTCGTCTTGCACTGGGGGCATACCGTACATCACCAGTACAGTGGCTATATGCTGAACCGCCTGAAACACCTTTGCAGCTACGCAGACAAATGCTTTTATTAAATTATGCCATAAACCTCATAGGGCATCCAAAACCCAACTTGGAACGGTGTTTTCTCTCCTAAATGGGAATTTCTCTCCTAAATGTTTTCTTTCCTAAATGGGAAAACCTTTATAGATCTTACCTCTATAAACCCACCAACCAGGATATTTCTTTGCTCACTACAAGCTGACTAGCAAATGGACTTGAGTATGATACAACCTACTGCCTCTCATGCAATCCCACCATGGATGTATCATATACTGCCGTGTGACATTTCATTCACAGCCTGGGAAAACACACCATGTCCCAACAGAACATGCTACAAATACATGCCACACTGAGAACCCAGCATGGGCCAGTACACACAGATGGATCTAAAACTGAAAAGCATGTTGGTGCAGCATCAGTATTTCCTAACATCACCATATCCAAAAAACTCCTCACTGAATGAAGCAGCTGTACTGCAGAACTCTGTGCTATCCACATAGCCTTAAACTACACACTTTTAAGAACCAGACTGCGCAGCATTATTTATACCGACTCCATTAGTGCTATCCAAGCAATACAAAGAATGATAAACCCTTACTTAGACAGATCTGGAATACTCTGACTGAATTAAACCAGAAGAAACAACAAGTCCACTTTTGTTGGATCCCTGGTCACTCTGGAATTTCTGGAAATGAACAGGCCAACCTAGCTGCCTGCATCTGATTATAAGTACATTATAAAGAAATGATGCCTTGAACAATGGCAACATATCTGGCAGAATCAAGGCAACAATAAGCTACTTGGCATAAAAAAAATCTAAAACCATGGAGATCTAGTATACGTTAGAACCGACATGAAGAAGCCCGATTACCGATAGGTCACACGCACCTGACACACCTTTATTTGCTTGCGGCCACTGACCCACCACTGTGTACAAACTGCAACACGTACTCATTGATTGTCCCAAATACAATAGTGACCGACAAGCTATATTTACCTCTTTTTTTCAGGACGAACATTCCTTTCAGTATTGCTGACCTGCTGGCAGATATGCCACATGTGGCCAAAATTTTTTCATTCCTTAAACAGATACAACTGCACAACACAGTATGAACTTCAACATTTATATACATAAACTATATATTTAACATCACCATAGTTAAATAAACAAATAAATCACCATAGTTAAATAACATCACCCTTAAACAAACAATGCCTTATTTCCATTCTTAGCTTTCTCTATAAGTGCTTTCTCATAATCAGCTTTTCTTTTTTACCCCATCATTGGCTTTGTTACATTGGGATATTTAGAAGTTGCATTGGAAGCCAAAACAATACTTCTTTACATGGCTTTTTAAATTAGCATTAGCATTAGTAGAGGCATATGATGCAAGAAAGCAAGCTTATTCAGCATCAGCCAAAAAAAAAAAAGCACAACCACTACTCCCATTTCACTCCTCCGTTCGTTCGAAATACCTGTCCAGCTGAGCCTTAAATTTGTTTAGGCTATCAACTTCAACAACAAGTGATGGAAGTCTATTCCACAAACCAACTGCCCGCTGGCTAAAGGCAAATTTCCGCACATCTATCCGACATCCGTCCTTCCTCAATTTGAATTTATACCCTCTCCGGTGATTATTCTGAGCAAGAGGAAGAATCCCATCGGCATTGAGCATGCTCAAGCCATTCAAAGCCTTATACACCTCTATCAGATCACCTCACCGATGCCTAGTCTCCAGACTCTGTAATTTGCAAAACTTAAGCCTTTCTTCTTAAGAGCAACCCTTTGTTCCATTCACTAATCTTGTTACCCTTCTCTGTACTCGTTCCAGCAGCTCTACATCCTTCTTGAAATGAGGTCTCCAGACCTGTGTACAGTACTCAAGGTGTAGCCTGACCAATGCCTTATACAAGGGAATAATCACATCCCTATCCCTGCTAGAAAAATTCCTGTATATCATTGACAAGACACCATGAGCTACTCTTGCAGCTCGTCTGCACTGCTCAGAGAACTTCATATCTGCCTGCACAATTACCCCCAGGTCCTTTTCATTCTCTACCTCTGTCAGCGTAGTACCACAGAGTTGATACGTTGATCTGGGGTTACTGTTTCCCATGTGTAGTACTTTACATTTGTCAATGTTAAACTTCATTTGCCACCTCTCAGCCCATCTGCTCAACCTTTCCAGATCCTGTCAGCAGCATATCTTCAGTAGTGTCCTTAACAACCCTGCCAACCTTTGTATCGTCTGCAAACTTGGACATTAAGCTTGATATACCATCATCTATATCATTTATAAATACAGATAACAGCAATGGACCCAACACTGAACCCTGAGGAACTCCACTAATAACATTAGTCCACATTGAGCAGTGTCCATTGATTACCACTCTCTGTCTTCTGCCACTCAACCATCCCTTTATCCTTAGCAGTAATTTGCCTCCAATGCCACACTGCTCCAATTTGTGCAGCAGTCTTCCATGCGCAACAGTATCAAAAGCCTTTCTAAGATCCAAATATATAATATCAAAGTTATTCCCTGCATCCAGTTCTTTTGTGACTACATCATAGTATCCAATCAGATTGGTCAGACAAGACCTGCCCTTAACAAAACCATGCTGTGTCTGAGCTATAACTGAATTCTTGTCCAGATGATCCTGGAGTGCTTCTTTAACCAGTGTCTCCATTAATTTTCCTGGAACCGAAGTTAAACTGACAGGTCTATAATTACTTGTGTCAGCCTTTGATCCTCCTTTGTGAATTGGGGTTACATTTGCACATCTCCAGTCTATGGGTACCTCCCCTGAGTCCAAAGAAGCTCTCATAATTATGGCTAGGGGTTTGCTTACTTCCTTTGCTTCCTTTAATATAACTGGATAGATCCCGTCCACCCCGGGTGCCTTTTTTATGTTTATCCTCAACAATTTCTCCTCCACTTTCCTCTCAGTTATTACAAAATCATCTAGCTCACTGCCAATGTTTACTTCACCTACGACATTCCCCTTCCTGAATAACTCCTCGTGTGTGAATGTAGATGCAAAATACTCATTTAGATTGTTAGCCACCTGAGCAGGATCCTCAACTGTTGAACCATCAACATCCAGTGGACCAATCTGATTCATCCCTTTCCTTCTTGAGTTTAAATAGGTAAAGAACTCTTTTCTGTTTTTCTTTGCATTCTTTGCCAACAATTTCTCATAATCTGCCTTTGCCTGCCTAATCTTCTTTGTGACTTGGTTACAGACCAACTTATATCTATCATAGGCTTCCATGTCACCCATTAATTTGTATGTATCCCATGCATTTTTCTTCTCTGCCATATGTCTCATTAGTTCATCTGACAACCATTTAGGCCTGAACCTTGAACAATATTTCTTGGTTGGTATGTAAAGCCTGGTAGCTTCCAAGATTAGTTCCTTGAATGCTTCCCATTTTGTGTGCTGAATTGTGGCTGACTATTCCAAAAAGGTTAGCCACTCAAAAATTACATTCAAGAAAACCACTTAATAAAAACACTGCCGCAGAAAAGAACTTTGTTTGGACAGTGTTCTTATTGAACAGTTCCATTTGTGCTTTAAACTGTTTCACTCTATGTATTATTGCCTTTGTATCACTGTATATCTCTAACAGAAAAACACATATGAAGATAAGAGTTCATCTGGATAATTTTTAAAGCCTATTCACATCAGTCAAAATTTCCAGCGAAAGTAAGCCTTGCATTAATAGGTTAATTTTTTTCATGGAATATTTTTGCTATTTTTCTAGTTGTCTAAATACTGTGTTTAGAGGAAACTGCTTCACAAATGTAGACTTACTTGAGCGTGTACAGAGAAGGGCAACAAGATTGGTGAGGGGAATGAAGGGATCCTCTTACCAAGAGAGGCTTAAGTTCTGCAAATTGCAGTGGCTGGAGACTAGGCATTTGCGCGGTGATCTGATTGAGGTGTATAAGGCCTTGAATGGGTTGAGCACGCTGAATTCTGATGGGATCCTTCCACTTGTTCAGATTACGAACCTAAGGGGGCATAAATTCAAATTAAGAAAGGACAGATGTAGAATAGATGTGCAGAAATTTGCCTTTAGCCAGCGGGTGGTTAATTGCTGGAACAAACTTCCATCTGTCGTTGTGGAAGTTGATAGGTTGAATAAATTTAAGGAGGAACTGGACAGGCATTTGGAGGGAATGGTGTGATTTTTTTTTTTTTTTTTTTTGGCTGATGCTGCATAAGCTCATACACTTGCTTTGTTGCATCACATGCCACTACTACTACAAAACACATTGAACTCCCTGAATGAGTCCCCAAGAAGGATTGGAAATTTTGGGTAGTAATAAAGAGCTGAATCTCATGAAGTTTAGTTTTGGACAGCACATTGTAGATCACTGAAGTAAATTGCTTGCAACAATGGTTGAAGTTTATAGTTTGCAAATTTCAAAGCTGAATTGGATAGGCATTTTTTGGAAATGGAGGTATGAACGATAGAAATTTTTTTGGCAGATGCAGAAAAAGCCGACTACCCTGTGTCATTTAGCCATTCTAACATTCATTATTTCAGTTATTTGCATTGGAAGAGGCCATTTGCTTTGGTCCAGAAAAACTAAATATAAACACTGATCTATTACAAAAATTTAAATGCATCATTCCAAAAAGGTAATTAGTTTTGCAGACTAAATGTAAAGAAAATTTCTTTTAGCCAAGAGTCATACTTTAACAAACCATTCCAAACCTTACCCAGCTATAAAGTTTCTGAATGTTTAAGGAAGTATTTGACAGATACCGTTTTTCAGACAGTAATTTTCTCTGTGTAATGTTACTCTAATAAAGTTTATCTTTCAGTTCTTTCAAAATTTTGAAACACTCCCTAATTGACTGCATTCCTTAAATTTTCTTAAGAGAGAAGTTCAGAATGTGTGCGAAATTTTTTAAAGTTAATTCATAATTTTTTTTAATTTAGATATAATAAATAATTCCTTATTATATGGTAAAACATTATATGGTAAAAATATGCTGTCACTACCTTTTAGAGTAATAGTTAGTATAATGTCATCGTAGGCTATTATATACAGCTTCCATATAGCCTAGATTAGTCCAGACTATTATTTGAGCTTATTTTATTGTAACTAGTAGCTGGTGGTTACTAATATCAGAAAATTCTTTTGTATCTTTAATAATAGGATATTTATTGACTAACTTTGTTAGTCAATAAATATTGACTTTTATTTATATTTGTACTTTCTGGAGATATGAAAACAGCTTTCTAGTTTACTACGGTAGAATCCTGAGAGTGAAGTGAGTGACATGTAAATTGAATTGCCATGATAATATTGACTATATTTGAAAATTATTATGATATTCATTTTTTTTAATTGATGTTTGAACATTCTAATATCAGCTATTTAAGTAGGTAAAATATTTCTCAGTTGTATTTACATATTCCTAGAATAGTCATATAGCAATTTTAGTGAAACTGTGGAAAACAGTTTAACATTGAAATTTCTTTTGCCAAGTAATCTCTGTAGAAGTCTTAGCATTTTGGTATTTTATTCTTTTAAATCAATTTCTCTAGCTGGAAGAGTATGCCCTCCCAACTATTTCCGTTGTAATTCTGGTCGATGTATTCCACTCTCTTGGAGGTGTGATGGTGACAGTGACTGTAGTGAACGTGAGGATGAGCCATCTTCATGTGATGACTCAACAACCTGCCACCCAACATACTTCAAATGTGAAAATAATCGCTGCATCCCTGGAAGATGGCGCTGTGATTTTGATAATGACTGCGGAGACAATTCTGATGAAGAAAACTGTGGTAAGTGTTTTGAGGTTTTTAAACTATTCAGAAAGTCTATACAGGGTGTTCCATAATTGCACTACACTATTCTAAAAAATAGGTCATAGCTTCAACCTGTACATAACAATTTAGCAAACTGTTTGCTACTACATGCCATCAATCTCATATTGTTAGGGTACTTTGCAATATGTACTTTAAATAAAAAGCACTACTCCAATAAAAAGTATAATGCTGTTTATTTAAAATGTACACCATTTTCCTACCTCAGTTTTGGCCTTTTGTGGGAATTCATTTGTACAAAAGCAGACACCACAAGCGAAGGTTCTATGTGAGATGCTTAATGGTATAGAAAGTTTTAAAAGTTCAGTGAATTTAGAGAAAAGGCCTCGTGCTATGAGAGCTATAAAACATAAGTTTGCAAATAGGGTTTGAGTCTGCATTAGGATTAAACGTAAAACAACTTAATCACAATAACCTGAATATCAATACCTCATAACACTCCCCCTCTGCCGTAATAGCCCATATTAGTACCTCCTAGTGCACCACCTCTTCACAGTAGCCTATATTAGTATCTTCTAGTACTCCCAGGCGCCTCCGTAGCCAGGTGGGAAGGAGCAGCAGTGCGTAGCACACGCTTCTTGATTAGACCGGGGTTCGAGCCCGTCACCACCAAATACGGTGGATGCGGAAAGGTCGGGGAATGACCACCACATATCCCGGAGTAATATGGCCTTAGTTGCTAATGCTCCTAAAACAAAAAAAAAACCAAAATCTAGTACTCCACCTCTGCAAAAATTGAGTGGTAAGTAAAAATTACAATAAACCAAGTGCCACCTGTAATACAAGAAAATATGAATTTTAAAATGAAAGAGAAACTCGGATTTCTTTAGATTGGAAGTTTTTTGCAGCGGAAGATATGGACACAGATCATCATCCTTTCTTCCCCAAGTAGGATAGATCTAAGGTTAAAAAAAAAAAAAAAAAAAAGATCGGTCCTTCAGAAGGCTAGTGATCAATCTGCAAAGCCCAAATAATGGCTGAATTCCTACAGTGGAATTGTTGATTCAGCAAAATACTAAAGACATTGAGGCCCTCCTTCATAAACACAAACTAATTTGCTTTTGATTGCATGAGACACATCTAAAGACTAATCTTTAGAAATGTCTCCTAAAATCAAATGCAAGTTGACTATTCTTTGAATAAATATTCTACCTTTATAAGAATAAAATGAGAGATGATCCTGTTTGTGGAAGTTTTCTTTGTGAGAAACCTATCCTCTTTCAGTTTATTCCACTCACAACCGACACAACAGCCATAGCAATTATACTTACAGTTGGATTCCTGTTAAGAGATTGCTCCATCTATTTTGCTTTCTATGGCTGAAATCTCCCACACAGACCTTGATGCTCTCATTATGCATTTGTCACTCTCACCTTACATTCTAGGGAATGTTAATGAATATAATATACTGTGGGGTAGAATTGACATTAATTCAAGGGAGTCACATCATAAAGCATATGCTTGTATACATAAACCCTTCTCAGTTAAATTTGGAACTATTAATTTTTTAACATGCCTACTTGTATATTTTCTGCCATTGATCTGTCTGCTCCTTTCATTTTTTTTTTTTTTTTCATAAAAACCCCAAACACGAGAATTATTAGAACCAATAGTACTTAGTACAGGCACCTCTGTAGCCAGGTGGGCAGGAGCGACAGTGCGTAGCATACGTTTCTTGATTAGACTGGGGTTCGAGCCCGTGACCACCAAATATGGAGGATGCGGAAAAGTCAGGGAATGACTACCGCATATCCCCGGAGCAATATGGCCTTAGTTGCTAATGCTCCTAAATAACAAACAGACTTAGTACTGTGCATGGGTTGGAGGTTGAGAAGATGAAAGAAGATATTTGTTGACATTAGACTTGAACTTCTGTAGACTGTAATTTTCAGGAAATAGGTACGAAGGAAGGTTGTTCCAGAAAACGGCAGTTGAATGAATAAACGAGGAAGATGAAAAGTTGGTTCTGTGAGCTTGAAGTTGGACAGAAAATGGATGTTGGCTGGTGGCAGCACATGTTCATACTATTTTGAAAGAGAGAGCAGGAATTATAGAAGCCAATTCAAAAAAACAGTGCCCATGGAAGTATCTGAAGAAAAAGCATGCAGCAGAAACAGTACATCTATTAGACAGAGAGTGGAGAGACTCTGTTAGAGATGAGTCATTAATTAACCTAACTGCCCTCTTCTGAATGGAATCTAAAAGCCTGAGAGAGGTTTTGTGGGCACTGCCCCAGATGTGGGAACAATATTTCATGGCAGGGCGAATTTGCAATTTGTACAGAGTGAGCAGCTGTTTGGAAGAAAAGTAACGCCAAGAGCGAAAGAGAAAACCAAGTTTTATAGATGCAGATGAAGCAATATTTGTAATGTGCTTGTGCCAAGAGAGATTAGAAGTCAGGGTAATCCCCAAGAGAGATATATCATTTTGCCTAGAAATTGGAGTATCACCAAAGATAAGCATAGGAGCAGAAGAATCCTTTTTTGCGAGATATAAGACAAGACTGAGTTTTGGAAGGAATGAAATCAACTAAGTTGTCTTTGCACCATTGCAGAATTCCCTGAAGATCGGAATTTAAGGCATTGGTAGCGGATATTCGAGAAGTTGAAGCTGATTGAGCAAGGCAGGGATTCTCAAAATGGAAAGTGGAATGCAATGTGCTATCATCAGCAAAACTATGAATAGGATTTTCAGTCAATGGAAGAAGGTCATTAATATACAAGAGCAAAAGAGTGGGGGAAAGAACTGAACCTTGGGGGGCCACCAGCATTGGTGGAGAAGTTCGAAAACAGAGAGCCATCTACTCATTTTCAGTCAGCAGTCAGAGAGAAAACTGGATAACCAATTGTAAAAAAAACAGTTGGCAAACCATAAGATGGAAGCTTGTTTAGAGACCTTTATGCCAAACACGATCGAAAGCCATTGAGATGTCAAGAGCAACTGCTTGCGTTTCCCCGAACTTTTCCATTGAATTTGTCCATAAATGGGTAAAATAAGCCAGTACATCACCAGTGGATCGACACTGACGGAATCCATACTGGTGATCATTGATCAGATGGAAGGTTTCTAGGTAGTTTAAGAGTTGGCGGTTAATTGATTTCTCCATTACTTTAGAAAGAGTAGAAGTAATTGCAGTAATTGCAGATAATTTAATGGGAGGGATTGGTCACCCTTTTTAGGAACTGGCTGGATATGAGCAAATTTCCAAGCAGAAGGAAAAACACCTTTGGAATAAGAAAGTGAAAAAAGGTGGCAAAGAACAGAAGTAAGTTCAGGAGCACAGGTTTCGGGAACAAGGGGAGAAATACCATCAGGACCTAGAGCTTTCTTAGCATCAAGATTCATCAAAATCCTTCTGATATCCTTTTGACGGAAGACCACAGGAAACATTGAATGGAGCGTGTTGGGAATGGTGGGAGGTGTTTTACCAAGTTCATTAATACATGAGCTGGAAGAAAAATGGGATGCTAGCAGGTCAGCTTTATCCTTGGCTGAAGTGACAACAGAACCATCTGGTTTGGACAGAGGTGGAAGCAGAGATGGGCAAAAGTTGCGGCCAATAGCTTTGGCAAGAGACCAGAATGCTCAGCTACCATTAGGGCAAGAAGCAAGTTTTCTACTCTTAGCCTGTTCAAAATCTAGTTTGGACTGATTAATAACTATTTTACAATAGTTGCGAGCTTTGGTGTAGGCAGAAAATGAAACTGAAGAATTGGAAACCAGCCAATTGCGATATGCAACGTTCTTCTCTTGATGAACAGCCTTAGCACATTTATTGGAATACCAAGATTTAGATAAATGATGAGATTTTAAAGTGGAATGTGGAATAAAGGATTCCATTCCTACAAGAATAATTTCACTGACAAGAACCGAACAAACGTTGACATCAGAAGTTTTGAAGCAGTAATCCAACCAAGGAAAAGAAGGAAAGAAATCTCGTTGGTCATCCCATTTTGCATTCTTGTAATGCCAAACAATACGAGGTTGGGAATAGGCATGAGATAAAGGCTCAATTGGAAAAGAGACAAACACCAAGTTGTTATCTGAGGTGCCTAAAGGACCACTCACTTCGACCGTGTACTTAGAGGGTTGTTTGTGAGAAAAAAAAGATCAAGCATGTTGGCTGCATGGTTAGGATTGTCCGGTATTCTTGTAGGTAAATGAACAATGAGTACACGGTCATTAGTAATTGCAAAAACCTGAGCATCTCGACCAGCTTGGTCGGTGTGACTAGAAAAAGGAAGCCAGCTGGAGTTGTGAACATTAAAATCACCAAGGAAAATTATCTCACTGTTAGGAAACTTGGACTGGAGAAAGTCAAGTTGCAAAGAGAGGAAGTCAAAGATCTGCAAGTGATTAGTGGAGTTGGGAGAATGGTAGAAACAATAGATGAATTTGACACAATGAGGTAGAAAGATTTTAAGCCAGAGAAGATCGAAACGAGGAGATTCCAAATTACCAAGTCTCTGATAGGGAATATCCGAATGGACATATGCACAAGCAAGTACCACCTTTGAGGCGAAAGGAATCATACAGCGAATAATTTGGGCAACTTAGATGAGCAGTGGTCGTATCAACCGATAACTGAGATTCTGTCAGAAAAAGTACATGGGGTTTGGCAGACTACAAGTGGAAATGGACATCGTTGAGATTAGAATTGAGACCATGTATATTTGTCAAATGAACTAGGAAGTGTTTGGGAGGTTTAGATCTTTTCGCAGATAAGCTTACTCTGTTAGTTTGATAATTCATGGTGTATTCAATAGTAGAAAAAGTGGGGGAGGGGGACATGCTGTATGAAGTAATGAATATTTTTGATATGGCGTACACATGGTAAGAATATACCCAGATCCTTCACATAACATGGCCAAGAAAATGCCCCCCCGCACACACACTACTCGGACTCCCTCCATTCACTATCTGGCAGAGTAGAGGTAGCAAGATTATACACTAGCTGATCCGGAAGCCTCCTAGAGAGTTACCAATAGTTCGGTCTGGTGTACTAACTAGCAGCCAGCCTGTGAATACTGTTTTAGAGCTGTACCGTCGAAATGTAAGGAAGATTGGATCTTGCCATGATGTTCATCATAACCTGAAAAGTCATCAGTCATACTGCATGATGCAAGAGATGGGGAAGGGTTGACTGGAACTTAGCTCTGGAAACTAAACATGGGTTCCACCACTTCAAGCCTCCAATAAGCAAAGTGGTGGTATTTCACCAGTTGATGAGTGTCATCTACCACCTAGAAAAAAGTGTATTACCAGGCAATACTAGAAAAAACTAGTATTGGCTGGTAATACACAGGGGTGACATTCCTCCATGTTGCCCCTCGACGTGGGCACCTGTACGTGGTTAGAGGATCTCCCAGTGATGCTGCTGGTTTTTTACAGATTAGCATCACTGGGATCTAACGCCCATACCTTGGTTCCAGGGTTACATCATTGGAATCCAATGTTTGCATCCGTGCGCCGCGACCCGTGGAATTCGGAAAGGGGGATCCTGGTGGTTGAGGGGCCCAGCCTTAATACACCACTTTGGCCCCTCCTTCGACAAGATGGGTGGTCCCTGGACTGGCCCGACTGGGATCAATCGGCGAGTGTTTCTTACTGCTAGGGTCAACTGCGTTCCAATAAGCCTCCCTCCCTTTGGTCCTGGGACGGGATCAAGGCTTATTGGAAACGTGGGTATGGTGCCTCTAAGCTAACTTGGCATTCCATTCGTGTACGCAGTACCTGCTAGTTCACGAGTGGGCGCCCCCCTCGTAGGGCTCCATGGTGGGTGAGGTACTTAGGGCATCGGAAATTTTTATTTTACTCCTGTGAGTGTTATAAATCCTTCTTCTTCTGGGCCCCCAACAAAGCCCCTACCTAATCGAGATGATGATGCAGATAACACCTCTGCAAAAAGCCATAACACCTCTGCCTCAATCAGGACTGAGGATACACCACCACCACCATCAGTGACTCTGCTTTTCCTCATTCTCCATTCCACCGGAGAGCAGTCCATTGGAAAGATGTCACCCTTCTTTATCCAGAAAGGATTAGAAGGGTTGGCGGGGTCACCAAAATCCGTTAAACGACTGCATTCTGGTGACCTTTTGGTCGAAGCTATAAATATAAAACAGGCAGAAAAAATCCTGAAAGCCACATCAATAGGGGGAATACCTATCAATGTAACCCCCCACACACACACAAAACTTTGAACTCTTCACGAGGTGTCATTTCAGAGTGGATGTGAGTGTCATTTCTTCATGTTTCTGAAGAAAAGATCTGCTCTGAATTGAAAGAATAAGGAGTGACGGCTGTCAAAAGAATATCAATGAGAAAGGATGGGAATCTCGTCCCTACCCAAGTTCTCATCCTAACATTTAAAACCCCACGGCCTCCAAGTTCCATCAAAGCAGGCTATCTAAACTGCTCAGTGAAGATTTATATCCCAAACCCACTGCAGTGTTTTAGATGCCAAAAATACGGCCACTCACAAACATCTTGTCGTGGTAACCCTGCCTGTGCTCGATGTGGTGTTAAAGACCACGAGAGCAAAGAATGTTCAGCTCCAAAACCGATCTGTGTCAATTGCCAAGAAGAGCACCCCGCCTACTGTAGAGCATGCCAGCTGTGGAAGGATGAAAAAGAGATCCAAAAGTTAAAAACAGAGCTGAATATCTCCTACCCAGAGGCCAGAAAACGTATCCAACCAATAAATAGCGGGAAACTTTCATATGCCCACAAGGTTTCTGCTAAGTGCACTATCGGGACACAAACCGAGATGACTATACCACCAAGAGAGTCATTCACTCCGATTGCACGCTATTTATTGAGTTCACAAAAGCCCACCAAAAAAACACAGTCAGCTGCCACTCCTATATCCGTACCTCCTAGTGCTCCACCACTACCAAAACCAAGTGGTAAAGAGCCTCCAGTAATAACAGAAACAATGGATGTAGAGAACAAGGAGGTACTGGATGAATCACTCTTGGAACTCTTTGTGGGTGAAGAAATGGACACGGGACAGCGTCTATTCTTCCCGAAAAAAGATAAATCCAAGACTGACAAAAGTAAGCCCTCAGCACCTCGGAATTTAGCCAAAATAATGGCTAAATTCCTACAATGGAATTGTCGTAGATTCCGGCGAAATACAAATGACATCAAGGCCCTCCTGCAAAAGCACGAGCCAGTTTCCTTTTGCTTGCAGGGGACTTATCTAGAGTAGTTTCCAGGTACAAGGTAATCACCCTTTTGCTTACCTAGGAAAGGACCTGAAAATTACAAGTAAATATATCCTCTAGTGGGCAGGAACGGGAGTGCAGTAGCACATGCTCTTTGAGTAGACCGCTGTTCAAGCCCCTGATTGCTGAATACGGTCGATCTGCCAACCCGCACTAGACCAGCGTGGCAGATTATGGTCCATTTCCCTCAGCATGAATTGTTGAGGAGGCTTCCATCCTGCAGTGGGTTGATAATGGCTGCACTTTACTTTTTATATCCTCTAGTGTTGATTTTCTATTTGTGCAAAATCCTGGAATGGATGAACAGTGCGCCGACCAGGCTAACCGGGTGGGTAAAGTGCCTGCCTGGCAACCCAAAGGTCGCAGGTCCGAATCCTGCCTCGGGCTTGGATCAGAGTACTGCAAAAATCTTGGGAGGTACATTATGGCCATAGAAGCCGATGCGTCAACAAATAACTAAAACAAACAAAAAAAATAAAAATGAACAGTGCTCCTCTTATAGAGTATTTGGAAACAAATTAACCCTTTCCAGGGTGCAATGTGGCTTCCAAAGGAACAGTTCACATACATCGAATCAAGTAATCTGAATGTAAATTTTCTGAAAATTTGAATGTAATTTTCTGAAACATAAGAACCTAGGAACAATTTTCTTTAATATAAAAAAAACCTATGGTACTGCTTGAAAATTTGATTTTTTAAATGATCTTTTTAAACTCAGCCTTAGAGGTCACCTTTGAGTTTTTATTAAAAAGTTCTTATTCAGTTGCTCAGCAGAGGAGGTAAGCCAACCCTTAGCCATATTACGAGAGCATCATTGGATTCAGCAGAGCCCTTTGGAGTGTAAATGTGCAAATTTCTCCTAAACTCATAAAGGGGTATCAAAGGTTGGCATGACTAATTACAGACCTGCTTTGTGTTCCAGCAAATATAATGGAGGCACCGATTAAAGAAGATATGCAGGACACTTACTAAAAATTTCAAGATTCTTTATGAATGGAATGCAGCATGTAACTGCATAGTTGCATGCTATAGGGATGATCTTGTATCACATACAAACTTGCCACTATGAGGAATATATTAATATACCAATTCTTTAAATTCATTGTAGGCTTTATCAATGAGTTAATTCTTATAACATTCCCGTTTCATGTACAGAAAAGGGAAAATTATATTTTGGAATTGAAATCTTATATTCCTTTCTGCTGAATCTCTAGCGCAATTTGAATAAGGGGAAATTATTTGGTAGACATTGCAACCAAATCATCAGTGGTCCTGAAAAACTGTTTCCCATTATAAGCCATCAAGTAATATGAAAGAAGCTGTTTTCCCCAATAGCAAGAGTCATGGTACAGGCAGCTACAAATTATCCATTCTTAATTGGGTATAATTTGACAATCCAGTCTGTGCAGGAATCATCAAGAAGAAGTTGCTCTTGATTGGCTCTTACACTGTCATCTTTTACATTTTTTTTGGTCAAGGGCTGCCTCCTATGTGTGAGTGCTCTAGCACTATTTTAAGCATTAACCAATTGCTGCTCTGTTTTTGGTGTATTTTATACA
This sequence comes from Mastigoproctus giganteus, assembly GCF_048544385.1. NCBI lineage: Eukaryota > Metazoa > Arthropoda > Arachnida > Uropygi > Thelyphonidae > Mastigoproctus > Mastigoproctus giganteus. The sequence goes on along the minus strand of NC_143587.1, from coordinate 40,582,532 downwards.
CCAAAAACAGAAAAAAACTGTAAAATATTTAAATACACTATTATATTTACATCAATGTGAATTGTAGTATTTTGCAGTAAGATATTCGCTTCCATTGTGCTCCACTAATTATTTTTTATTTGGAAAAGTATCACCATAAAAAACATGATGTTCATCAAAGAACACCCTATCCTGTGTTAATTTTCCAAAGAGTGGGATCTCCCCCTCACCTGGAGATTTATAAGGCAGATTTTTCTGCCTTATTTTTCTGGAGATTTATAAGGCAATCAGGATTTTTTTTTTTTTTTTTTAAATAATAAAATTGTTGTTTCTGATGAATTTTTTGACTTAATATCCAACATAATGTCGGAATTAAGAATAAATTTTTTATAATTACCCATTTTAAACTAAATTGCTGACTAAACTATTTATTATTACTACCGAATAAACTATTTCTTGCCTTTTTACCCCAAAAAACTGATTGGTTCATAAAATCCATCACCAATATTCTGCTTATAGATTTTCCATGCCAGCGTTAGAGTTAACCCTTTGTAATCCAAAATTTAATGAAGCATGAGCCTTGAAGTTAAGCCCATTCTTATCAATTCAGTAATTGATAAGAATGGACTACTTTTTATCAATTCAGTAATTGATAAGAATTGGCCACTTTTTATCAATTCAGTATTTGATAAGAATGGCCCACTTTTATTGGCTTTTGAGGGTTACAACGTTTGAATGAATTTCTGCCCTTGCACGTCCATCATGTGAAAACAGAAAAAAGGCTGTTCTTTCCATTGATTAAAAGCTTCACCCTCATCAATAATGATGAAAAAGATGTTAATGTTTCAGCTTTAATGAGTCTTTATTTGACTACATGGAACAACTAGAAGCCTCTGCTCTCTCTCACATGATGACTCTTCAAAATTTGCATATTATTAATCATGGGAAGGCAAGCCAAAGGAAAAAGTAAACTTCATTGTTTTCTGTTTTAAAAAAATAGCATGTTTGTTTAAAATTATGTCAAATCTTCTCACACTGTAGTATACTTTTATAAATATTAATATAGTATTTATCTAAATAAATTTACAGTTATATGGGGCTTCAGTTATCTATGGAAGTTTATTTCATCCAGATAATCAGGACTCTGCTATATACATATTCAGTGTTGTGCATGGACATAATGCTACTAACATACCCCACTCTCATGTATTTTGGGCTTTGTTTGCATAATGGTTTGAATATTACCATGTTTGTTGCAAATTAACACTTTTTATACTTCATTATGGTCTATTCAGCACTTAATAAGTTCAGTAACCCAATATGTTCAATAAGCTGAACAGTAATAAAGTTTATTGTTGAGCTTATTGACTATACTGGGTTTTTTGATTTTTTTTTTTTTTTCATATATTTTATTGGCATATTTACTATTTCTTCCCTAATCCCCTATTTTCTATGGGGCCTTGGTACTTAATTTTGGACAATTAAGTGGGTGCTAATTTAATAACATTTAGTAGTTACACAAAAATTGAGGTTTCACCAGAATCAGTAAATATTTTAAAATTTGCTGTAATTCTAAATGAATTTGAAATATATATATATATGTATAAAAATATATATATATATTTTTTTGCATTGCTGTCAGAATAATTTCGCTTGATTACTGCTTTGAGATAACTAAAAATAACAAATTAATTACTGCATGTAATGTCTAACTATATGCAGTAATTTCTTATTTTCCATACTTTTATATGACATTTATATTATGTTATATTTTATATATATTTATTTTTTTATATATAAAAACATATATATTTATTTTTTATACATTTTTTATGAGGTTTTTTTTTTCCCAAGTATCAACAAAATTGAAGATATGAACATTAATTGCAAAAAAATGAATGTTAAACATTCATAATACCACATTCCAAACCATGTGTGTAGCTATACAGTACAGTGCACCCCACTTTATGATATTAATCTGTTCCAGAGACACCCTCATGTCATGAAAATATCGTAGCGTGAACACAATAACACATTGTTTGTTTTTTGGTAATTCGTTCCAAGACCTTGGAAGTTGCAATTTTCACTATATAACTAAGCTATTTATCTCTCTAAAATGTCATTTTTAAGGTCACGAGTATGACCTTAAGGCCATATAAAAGGTTGTGAGTGTGCATTAGCATTAGCATTAGCATTAGCAGAGGCATATGATGCAAGAAAGCAAGCTTACTCAGCATCAGCCAAAAAAAAAAAAAAAAAAAAAAAAAAACACCCACTCCCATTTCACCCCTCCGTTCGTTCGAAATACCTGTCCAGTTGAGCTTTAAATTTGTTTAGGCTATCAACTTCAACAACAAGTGATGGAAGTCGGTTCCACCAACCAACCACCCGCTGGCCAAAGGCAAATTTCCGCACATCTATCCGACATCCGTCCTTCCTCAATTTGAATTTATGCCCTCTGAGGTGATTATTCTGAGAAAGATGAAGAATCCCATTGGCATTGAGCATGCTCAAACCATTCAAAGCCTTATACACCTCTATCAGATCACCTCGCCGGTGCCTAGTCTCCAGACTCTGTAATTTGCAAAACTTAAGCCTTTCTTCGTAAGAGCAACCCTTTGTTCCATTTACTAATCTTGTTGCCCTTCTCTGTACCCGTTCCAGCAGCTCTACATCCTTCTTGAAATGAGGCCTCCAGACCTGTATACAGTACTCAAGATGTGGCCTTACCATTGCCTTATACAAGGGAATAATCACCTCCTTATCCCTGCTAGAAAAATTCCTGTATATCATTGACAAGACACCATGCGCTACTCTTGCAGCTCGTCTGCACTGCTCAGAGAACTTCATATCTGCCTGCACAATTACCCCCAGGTCCTTTTCATTCTCCACCACTGTCAGTGTAGTACCGCAGAGTTGATACGTTGCTCTGGGGTTACTGTTTCCCATATGCAGCACTTTACATTTGTCGATGTTAAACCTCATTTGCCACCTCTCAGCCCATCTGTTCAACCTTTCCAGATCCTGTTGCAGCAGCATAGCGTCAGTATTGTCCTTAACGACCCTGCCAACCTTTGTATCATCTGCAAACTTGGACATTAAACTTGATATCCCATCATCAATATCATTCATAAACACCGAAAACAACAACGGACCCAACACTGAACCTTGAGGAACTCCACTAATAACATTAGTCCACGTTGAGCAGTGTCCATTGATTACCACTCTCTGTCTTCTGCCACTCAACCATCCCCTTATCCATAGCAGCAATTTGCCTCCAATGCCACACTGCTCCAATTTGTGCAGCAGTCTTCCATGTGCAACAGTATCAAAAGCCTTTCTAAGATCCAAATATATAATATCAAAGTTATTCCCTGCATCCAGTTCTTTTGTGACTACATCATAGTATCCAATCAAATTGGTCAGGCAAGACCTGCCCTTAACAAAACCATGCTGCGTCTGAGCTATAACTGAATTCTTGTCTAGATGATCCTGCAGTGCTTCTTTAACCAGTGCCTCCATTAATTTACCTGGAACAGAAGTTAAACTAACAGGTCTATAATTACTTGTGTCAGCCTTTGATCCTCCTTTGTGAATTGGGGTTACATTTGCACATCTCCAGTCTATGGGCACCTCCCCTGAGTCCAAAGAAGCTCTCATAATTATGGCTAGGGGTTTGCATACTTCCTTTGCTGCCTCCTTTAATATAACTGGATAGATCCCATCCACCCCAGGTGCCTTTTTTATGTTTATCCTCAACAATCTCTCCTCCACTTTCCTCTCAGTTATTACAAAATCATCCAGCTCACTGCCAATGTTTACTTTACCTACATCATTCTCCTTCCTGAATAACTCCTCATGCGTGAATGTAGATGCAAAATACTCGTTTAGATTGTTAGCCACCTGAGCAGGATCCTCAACTGTTGAACCATCAATATCCAGTGGACCAATCTGATTCATCCCTTTCCTTTTCGAGTTCAAGTATGTAAAAAACTCTTTTCTGTTTTTCTTTGCATCCTTTGCCAAGGATTTTTCATAGTCTGCCTTTGCCTGCCTAATCTCCTTTGTGACTTGGTTACAGACCAACTTATATCTATCATAGGCTTCCATGTCACCCATTAATTTGTATGTATCCCATGCATTTTTCTTCTCTGCCACATGTCTCATTAGCTCATCTGACAACCATTTAGGCCTAAACCTTGAACAATATTTCTTAGTTGGTATGTAAAGCCTGGTAGCCTCCAAGATTAGTTCCTTGAATGCTTCCCATTTTGAGTTTGCTGTTGGTAACATCATCAGTTGGTCCCACTGTATAGAATTTAAATACTGTCTCAGACCATCATAGTCGCCTTTACGAAAACAAAAACCCTTCCCTTTACCTCTGATGGTAGTTACCTCCTTGAGTAAATCCCACTTCAACACACTGTGATCACTGCCACCTAGTGGTTCATTTATCTGCAGGTTCTTAATGCATGAAGAATCACTACTGATAATCAGATCAAGAGTATTGCTCCCTCTTGTTGCCTCACGAACATGCTGATGTAGAAAACAATCATCCAATAAATCCACAAAAGCCTTGCTAGTGTGCGAGTGACCAACCCACAAATTCCAGTCAATATCTGGGAAATTAAAGTCCCCCATTATAAGACTCTCAGATTTACTGGCCCACTCTATTTCCCTGTACAATATCTTATTATACTCATCAGAGTCATTAGGCCTATAGCACACTCCTACTCTCAATTTTGATTTCCCTATGCTTATGTCGCACCAAACTGACTCGACACTGCCCTGTCCATCGATGTCGACTGGCTTCACTTCCTTGGACTTTATGTGTTTCTTAATTAATAGCATAACCCCTCCTCCCCTCCTGTCCTGTCTATCCTTTCTATACACATTGTATTCCCCAAATTCCAGTTCCGCATTACTTATATCTGTGTGACACCACGTCTCTGATATCCCAACAATATCTGCCTTTGATGTTTTGAGCAATACCTCAAATTCATCAAATTTATTTACCAAACTCCTAGCATTGGTGTACACGCAGGTATACATGCACCTGTTTCTATTCTTAGCTACCCTAACACAACCCATGTGTTTACTTGTACCGCAATGACTACCAGCAGTCTCTGAAATATCCTGCATCTTGTTTTTCAGACTTCTGCTCATTTGAATAGAAGCAGTGCAAGAATCACTTCCACCTCTGCCAGTGGCTACTGTTAATCTATTAGTCCTTGTATCCCCCCCAACTAGCAGTTTTCCGACCCACCTAACACTGCCTCGACAGCATCAGCAAAAATTCTTGCACCCTTTCTATTTAAGTGTATCCCATCCCTGTAGAAGCAATCTCTCCTGTTAACAAGTACAGTCCAGGCTGAAAAAAATTCTACCCCTTGAGCCTTGCACAATCCCTCCAGGGCCGAATTGATCGACAAGGCTCTCATCATATACTCCCTCCTATCGTGTCTGGGCAGAATTGCAGACACTTTCAAGTTCAACCCTAATTCACGGCTTTTTTTCAACAGTGACCTGTACTTGCTAAGTAATTCCGCCGGTCTCCTACTCTTAATATCATTAGTGCCAACGTGTACAACTATATCACCTTTTGTGCCCTTAAAAGATGATATCCGCTCTACAACGTCATCAACCTTTGCCCCTGGCAGACATACCCTGGTCCTATTCCACCTATCGTTTTTACAAAGTATGTTCCCCGTTTCCCTGACAATAGAGTCACCAACAACTACTAGTTCCTGTGGGACCAGCGCATTCTGCCTAGGGGGCTGCTTCTGTGTTGCCTGATGACCAAGTGCAAGCTCTGGCGTTGATGTGGGCAGCTGAGAGCTTGATGGGCCCCTCAATTTATTTCCTTCGAGGGCATCCACCCTGTCCTTCAAGCTCTCATAAAGGCCCATAACAACGCTGAGTTGTCGCCTGATTTCCTTGCACTCCTTACATCGTGCACACACAAAGACATCCCCCTTGGCAGTATCATGTCCCGTACCCGACTGCTCCGCAAACATCAAGCAAACAGTGCATTTTAATAGACTGTGATTCAGAGGGCAACTGCCCCCCTCAGTTCTCCCCTGAACCACAGCACTCCCATTAGCTTGAGCCTTTTGCTTTGCTGCTCTGGTCAGAGTCATGATTCCGATTTAATTCAATAAAATTCAAAACAAAAATTAAATCCTTAAGTTATATCCCAAAACAGTTATGTTATATATATTTTTTTTTCGGTATCTAGTGTTTTCTACGAGTTCCCTTTATACAACTTCCGTATCACGTGTACCACTATAGTTATGTATTAATTATTTGTTACGATTAAGTCGTTATATATATATATATATATATATAGAGTTAAAAGTACAATTTAATTGACAATAAAGTTTATCAAGATTAATAGATTTACTGATTAATTGACAATATTATATTATGCACTATACGACACTAAGCTTATGCTATCGTGTAAAAATGGCGGGAATCACGAACGGTATTTCTACGGACTCGTAAGTATTGATTAGCTTCCAAATCTCGCTATCTCAATTTAGAATAAACTAAGGATCCTGACTAGGTCTATAATCTACTTATAGATGATAATTTGATATAACAGTTGGTTAATAAATCGACTAAATTTGGTTAAAAAAAAATTTGGTTTGTGACACGTGGATTTGATACCGTTACCGATACTAAGTAATATCTACGAAATCTCTGTCTAAGTTAAACTTTAAACTAAGTATCGTAACTAGGAATATAAAGCTACTCTAGAAAATAAGTTAATATGACAATTTAAACTAATAAAGCAGAAAATAAATCAGGAAAAACTCTGTTTGAAGAGCTTTAAGGAGCAATGTCCGCACAGGCTAACTGTGCGGACATTGCTCCTTGTGTGGTTTGTAAATTGTATTAGTTACCAATTCAAATCATTAAAATGCACTACACTTTCATCGTCATCATGTGTTCCGTTCTAAGAATCAATTTTGAACGCCTTTGTGATATTTTTCTAAAGCACATTTCTGGAGGTCACTACCATAGAACAATAAAAACAATTTTCACTTTCCAGTTTATTGGGCTTTTCTGTTACTGCAAGCGTAAGCGGGCAGTAAATTCAATCTTCTTGCATTTACGAAAATACCGATAGCTGGAATTGTGTGTGGGTTTTTACGTTATTATGGTGAAATGTGTTTCCCCTTTACTGAAATATTCAATCGTATAAAAAAACATAAATAAATTTTCAGAATCTTCTCTTCATTCCTTCTTTTTTAAGCTTCATAAACTTGTTACTCTGTGCAAATCGTGTTAGTTGCAATTTGTGTGTGCCGTTAAAAAATTCTTATGCATGCAGTTGGGAAATTTATAATTAAAAGAGAAGATTATCTTGGAAACAAACACCTCTTGAAGCATTTCTGAAGAAGACAACTCCTTGTGCAACAAACCAACGAGTGTCGAGCCAATAATGAGTGATCAACGAATGTGCATTTAGTCGATGATGATGAATAAACATTCTTAAACATTTGTAAGTCGTAAATAATGTCTCTATTGTTATAATTTGCTTGATTTTACAGGGTACGTTTTCATTTCTTTTGTTAAATCAATCATTGTTTAAACACAAACTAATTAGCTAACTGATTTCATTGTTGAGAACGTAACCCCTGTTTTTAACAGTATGTCTATGGGAAATAAATTCTCACTTTACGAGCGCACGCTAGGTACGAATTAACCCGTAAAGTCGAGAACTACCTGTGTATGTTTATTATATATTTATTTTTTATAAAATATATATTATATATTATGTTTTCATAATTTAATATTTTTGAACATTAAGTCAAAATCTTTACAGTTCCCAGAAACTGTTCAGAAAGTGAATTTCGTTGTGACAATGGAAGATGTATCAGAGCATCTTGGAGGTGTAATGGAGAGCCAAACTGTGAAGACAGAAGTGATGAAGCCAATTGCAGTAAGTTCTACATGATTAAAATATTTAACAAGCCTTATAAATTAAAATTCGATAGGAATGGAGGCATACATAATCCAGAATGTGAGCATAATCCAGTATTATGTATGTTATACTCTACTCTGAAATTAATAAAATGTATAGAATTTTTTAATGTTGCTTAACGTTGAGTTTATTCTGAGAATGAGATTGTTTTGTATTTTCGTTTGTATAATACAGTTATGTATAGTTTTAGCCAAATTTTTTACCAAGTACCAGCCAATAACATATTCTGAAGAGATATTCAGTGTACCACCATTTATGTAGTTTTAAAGAGAACATTTTTAATCATTCCCCACTCGTAGGCTGATTTACTATATAATTAGAAACAAAAAAAATTATTTTTAACTCTAAAATCATTAAATTTCAATATTAGTTAGATTGACTTCATTAATGTACTTGATAATGTTCAGTCAACAAAACTTGTGATGTCATCTTTCAGGAGTTGCATTGAGCTTGGCAAATTGTACATCATACACAATTTGATTTCACTTTGATTTTGAAAATTTATTGTTGAATTTATTGATGTCAAATGAAACATTCTTGCTACATACAAATGTATTATGCCTATCAGGCAGAACACACTCTAGAAGGAAGGGGATGAATCAGATTGGTCCACTTGATATCGATGGTTCAACTATTGATGATCCTGCTCAGGTAGCTAACAAACTAAATGAATATTTTGCATCGACATTCACACATGAGGAGTTATTCAGCGAGGGGCATGCCAGAGGTGTATTCAACTCTGGCAGTAAGTTAGATAATCTTGTAATAACTAAGAGCAAAGTTGAGGAGAAATTGTTGAAGATAAACACAGATTGTTTTGTATTTTCATTGGTATAATACAGTTATGTATAGTTTTAGCCAAATTTTTTACCAAGTACCAGCCGATAACATATTGTGAAGAGATATTCAGTATAGTGCCATTTATGTAGTTTTAAAGAGAACCTTTTTAATCATTCCCCACAAGAAAGGCACCTGGGGTGGATGGGATCTATCCAGTTATATTAAAGGAGGCAGCAAAGGAAGTAAGCAAACCCTTAGCCATAATTATGGGAGGTACCCATGGACTGAGATGTGCAAATGTGACCCCAATTCACAAAGGAGGATCAAAGGCTGACACAAGTAATTATAGACCTGCGAGTTTATCTACTGTTCCAGGAAAATTAATGGAGGCACTGGTTAAAGAAGCACTGCAGGATCATCTAGACAAGACTTAAGTTCTAGCTCGGACACAGCATGGTTTTGTTAAGGGGAAGTCTTGCCTAACCAATTTGATTGGATACTATGATCCAATCAGAAATGAACTGGATGCAGGGAATAATTTTGATATTATATACTTGGATCTTAGAAAGGCTTTTGATACTGTTGCATATAGAAGACTGCTGCACAAATTGGAGCAGTGTGGCATTGGAGGCAAATTGCTGCTATGGATAAAGGGGTGGTTGAGGGGGAGAAGACAGAGAGTGGTAATCAGTGGACACTGCTCATCGTGGACTAATGTTATTAGTGGAGTCCCTCAAGGTTCAGTGTTGGGTCCATTATTGTTTTCTGTATTTATAAATAATATTGATGATGGTATATCAAGCTTAATGTCCAAATTTGCAGATGATACAAAGGTCGGCAGGGTTGTTAAGGACACTACTGATGCTATGCTGCTGCAACAGGATTTGGAAAGGTTGAGCAGATGGGCTGAGAGGTGGCAAATGAAGTTTAACATTGACAAATGTAAAGTACTACATATGGGAAACAGCAACCCCAGAGCAACGTATCAACTCTGTGGTACTACACTGACAGTGGTAGAGAATGAAAAGGACCTGGGGGTAATTGTGCAGGCAGATATGAATTTCTCTGAGCAGTTCAGATGGGCTGCAAGAGTAGCTCATGGTGTCTTGTCAATGATATACAGGAATTTTTCTAGCAGGGATAAGGAGGTGATTATTCCCTTGTATAAGGCAATGGTCTGGCCACACCTTGAGTACTGTGTACAGGTCTGGAGGCCTCATTTCAAGAAGGATGTAGAGCTGCTGGAACGAATACAGAGAAGGGCAACAAGATTAGTGAATGAAACAAGGGGTTGCTCTTATGAAGGAAGGCTTAAGTTTTGCAAATTACAGTGTCTGGAGACTAGGCACCGGCGAGGTGATCTGATAGAGGTGTATAAAGCCTTGAATGGTTTAAGCATGCTCAATGCTGATGGGATTCTTCTTCTTGCTCAGAATAATCACCTGAGAGGGCGGAAAGACAGAAATTTGCCTTTAGCCAGCGGGTAGTTGGTTGGTGGAACAGACTTCCATCCCTTGTTGTGGAAGTTGATAGCCTAATTAAATTTAAGGCTCAGCTGGACAGGTATTTCAAATGAACGGAGGGGTGAAATGGGAGTGGTTTTTTTTGTTTTTTTTTTTTTTTTTTTTTTTGGCTGATGCTGCTTAAGCTTGCTTTCTTGCATCATATGCCTCTACTAATGCTAACACTGGTTAGCACTATACAAACAGGTTATATAATATATAAACTTTCTAAATCATCATGTATGTGGTCATAATCCTGTTTCAATGTGCTACTGCAACAGGATCTAGATAATTTGGGCAAATAGGCTTTTTTTTTTTTTTTTTTTTTAGGAGCATTAGCAACTAAGGCCATATTTGTCCAGGATATGCAGTGGTCATTCCCTGATATTTCCGCATCCTCCGTATTTGGTGGTGACGGGTGCAGATAGGCTAAGATGTGGCAACTGAAGTTTAACCTTGACAAATGCATAGTACTGCATATGGGTAAAAGTAACCCCTGAGAAATGTACCAACTGTGTGGTGCTACACTTAAGGTGGTAGAAAATGAAAAAGACCTGGGAGTAATTGTGCAGTCAGATATGTTTTCTGGCAATGCAGACAGGCTGCCACGGCTGGTCATGGGGTTTTGTCAATTATATATAGGAATTTTGCTAGCAGGAAAAAGGAGGTGATTGTCCCTCTGTATAATGAATGGTCAGGCCACGCCTTGAGTACTGCGTACAGGTGTGGAGGCCTCATTTTAGGATGGATGTGGATTTGCTTGAGCGTGTACAGAGAAGGGCAACAAGATTGGTGAGGGGAATGAAGGGATCCTCTTACAAAGAGAAGCTTAAGTTCTGCAAATTGCAGTGGCTGGAGACTAGGCACCTGCGCTGTGATCTAATTGAGGTATATAAGGCCTTGAATGGATTGAGCACGCTGAATTCTGATGGGATCCTTCCACTTATTCAGATTACGAACCTAAAGGGACATAAATTCAAACTAAGAAAAGACAGATGTAGAATAGATGTGCGGAAATTTGCCTTTATCCAGTGGGTGATTAATTGCTGGAAGAAACTTCCATCTGTCGTTGTGGAAGTTGATAGGTTAAATAAATTTAAGGAGGAACTGGACAGGCATTTGGAGGGAATGGTGTGATTTTTTTTTTTTTTTTGGCTGATGCTGCATAAGCTCATACACTTGCTTTGTTGCATCACATGCCACTACTACTACTACTATAATGCAGTTTATTGCTGTTTATTTTGAGAATAAATGATGAAACTAAACTAAACAGACTGAAAAACTGGATGGATTGCAAGTCAGGGCCAGGAGGAATACCCTGCCCTATCATTAATATCCAAACACCTCTCCATTGATAAATTGTGATGTCCTACCCAAGTACCGTGTGTCACACAAAACTATAAATATGCTCATATCCTTCAAGGAGACAGTAGTACAATTATGAATGCAAGATACCACGATTCATGGAGTTAACAGACTTCCAGCATGGAATGATAATAGGCTGCCACATATGCAAACAGTTCATATGTAACATTTCAGCAGCACTGAATATCCCTAGGTTAGTGATTGGCATTGTCATCTGCAAATGGAAGCAGGCTCACATTAAAACCTTCACAAAATGGCCTGGAAAACCTCCAAAGCTGATGGAACGTTACAGGATATTTATACAGACAATGAATTGTCCACTTGGGACACAGTCTAATATCATGGTACGCACGTGCACACACACACACCCCATTGAGATGATTGGGACAAATGTCAGTACCAGTACAATGTGCAGGACACTACACAATTGGAATTACCACCATTATGCAGCCATTCACCTAGCTTAGTCCAAGAACTGGTAGACCATGTACCCACAATTAATCATGATACACGTGACAGGAGAGCCCATGTACCATGATAAATCATGGTACATGGTCTACCAGCCTGACAGTCGTGCCTAGGTGTGGCAGATGGCTGGAGAAAACTACTTGATGGACTGTATTATCCTGACAGTGAAGTTTTTGGCAGAGACATTGTGATGGTATGGGGCTGGTTTTTCATGGATTGGCCTGTGACCATTGCATTGTTTTGTTTTGAACAAAACCATGAATGCTGTGATCTATTTGACATCGTGGACAATAATGCATAACCTTCATTTGGCAGCACATTGTAGAAAGCCCATACCTGTATTAGCAGGATAATGCTCCATGTCATGGTCACATTGTAACAGACTAATTTGGGGATATGAATGTTAAAAAGTTTGACTGACCAGCCCAGGGCGCTGACCTCAATCGTATAGAGAACCTCTGGGATGAATTTGTTCATTTGGTGCATGTGAGGAGAGATTGGTTGACTAGTGGTGCTGACTAGTTCCATTGAAAGATCTCAATGGAACTAGTCAGCACTTGGAAAGCCAAATAACAGAAAATATTGCAAGACATTTACTAAAAAGTGGTGGAGATTGTTCCATTGAGACCAAAGGCTGTCATAAAGACTAAAGGTTTCTGAACACATTATTAGTTTTCCTTCAAATAAAGGTTATTTGTAGATATGCAGATGTCTGGATATTAATGTTAGGGCAGTGTATAATTGGATTGATGAATGAATTATCATCAATTGAGGGAAACATGTATACAGATAACCCTCGTATAACACGGTATTTTGGTTCCTACAAAATCTCATGTAATGCAAAACCGTGTTATACAGGACAAAGAACCAGTACAAAAGGGGGAGGGCGTTAGGTCCCAAGAGCTAACAAAAATACACCCTTTTTTTAATAACTATCGGAAACTTAATTTTTATAGTAGTAATAACAACTTAATATTTTAACTTCATTTTTATAATAATAATAACTTAAATAGTAATAACTGAACAAACACTTTATATTACAAACTGTGGTACTTATATGTCTGATGATGTCGTTTCATTTAATTTTGTTCTTCTTCATCTCTGCTAAGCACGATCTCTTCTGCAGCATCTAGATTTCGTGTATCTTCTGCTCTCTTTAAAAGTCACGAACTACGCACTTCGAAGTCACAATTTTTTATGGTCTCAAACAAGCACAGAACATAACCCAGGAATCTCCCAATAAAATACAGTGAACCTGCACATAGATATAAAGCACAAATTTAATTTTATTACCTTATCAATTAACAAAGTTAAATATGATATGTGAAAATCGAAAGAATATTTTAGTGTTATAAAAATAAATTTACGCTTATTACATAGCTTAATTAATATGTACTGTAATAAGTACATACTAACTGATTGATATTTCTGTTCACTGACGTTTTTTGTTCTTGTAAAATTTGAAACAGTAAAAATGATAAGCAATTAATAACAAAGAACACAGCATGCACAAGTTGCAACAAACACAATATACACAAGTGAGATATAGAGTAATGAGTTTCTGAATATTTATTTATGTTTTTTATATGATTGAATATTTCATGGAAGGGAGAACACATTTCACCATAATAACGTGAAAACCCACAGAATTCCAGCTATCAGTACTATGGCAAATTCAAGATCGAGTTTACTACCCGTTTATAATTGATTACACTGACAGAAAAGATCAATAAACTGGAAACTGCAAATTGTTTTTATTGTTTTATGGTAGTGACTTCCAGAAATGTGCTTTAGAAAAATATCACGAAGGCGATAACGACTATAAGTAAGTCAAAAGCAGGGATTCACAAAAAGGAATGGAAATGTTGAAAATAACATCTAATAATAGCAGGGTTTTCCCAGCACAAAAGCTCAAAAATATCATGTTATGCGAGATTTCCCGCAATTCTCTTACCGTGTTAGAGCAAAACCGTGTTACTAAGTACCATGTTGTGTGAGGATTGCTGCAATTTATCAATTGTGTTAAAGTGAAAATGTGCTTTAGAAGTACTGTGTTATATGGGGGGGGTTACCTGTACTGTAAATTTACACCCTATTAATGGGAGGAATTAGATACCATCGAGATAATTGTGTAGGTGATTTTAATTATGCTGAGAGGGTGATCATCTCAGTTTTCTTAGTTGCATTTATTTCCCAGTAATTGATTAAAATGTGTAATTTAGCTACTTTGACTCCCTTGCTCTATTTATATATTCTTCATCCAACTGATTATCAGTGACAGTTAGTAGTATAAGAAATGGCTAATTATAAATTGCATTTTGATTTTTTTAAACCTTTAGTTTCGAAACTCATTAATTATAATTATTCTTATAGTTAATTTTTTTAAATTTAAAGCTAAACCATATTTCTAAAACTACTATAATCAGAGAATTCTTCACTTGTTTAACAAAGCATTCACTGAGTTACAGATGTTCCTTCTTATAACCAAACTACACGGGTCTAATGCCATATACCTGTACTACTGTGTGGACTTGGAAATATCATTGACCACGGGAGGGTCTCAATACTCAATTTGCATATCTGACTGCAACCAACTACACCAACAGCACAGGCTTACAAAATTACATCATTGTTGTGGCATATCAATATTATTTATTGTAGGAGTAAATAATATTGCTTTTTAGCATATTTTATAGTAGAGTAACAAATAATTAAAATAATTAATAATTATACACTAACTTCACTCTATTAAAAAAAATGGCGACCGTTTTTTAACCCTGCAGCCTGGACATGGTCCACCAATGTTCTTGTTGGCTCAGAATAAATTCAGTTCTGGCTCTAAAAATATTATTATATTTTTTTATTTCGTCACACAGGATTGTGTCTTGTATTATTTCTTTGTGTGATCTCTTTTATATCTAAGGATTATATGAAGTGCACTCTATTTACAAGGTTGCAGCAAATTAGGATTAAATATGTAGCCTGTGTACTTGAACTCTTTATCTTTACACAAAAAATTAAAAATAAAAAGAAGTTTGTACTCTGGCACCTTTTTTTATTTTTGTGGTGTACAGCCTCAATCTAATAATGTACATACCAACATCAGTATACATTACAGTAGCAAATCTTGGTTTTGTTATTGTAACCCCATTAATGACTTAAGCAGATGTGATCACTTTTTTTTTTTTTAAACAGAATTCTCCTCTCTATACCCTCAACAGTATTTATTTCTCTAAATGAATAAATTTAACACACACAGGGGCTATAATTAAAATGCACTTGTTCCAACGCATCTGCATTGGAACAAGTGAATTTTAATTATAATTTTAATTATAGTGAATTCACTATGCAGTGGTCATTCCCTGACCTTTCCGCATCCTTCGTATTTGGTGGCTCACGGGCTCGAACCCCGGTCTAATCAAGAAGCATGTGCTATGCACTGCTGCTCCTGCTCACCTGGCTACGGAGGCACCCATGATCCTGTAGGGTCAGCACATTCTGTCTTGGGATTTGTCACTATATTGCCTGATTCACAAGTGTAACCTTTGGGGTCCCCCATTTTAATTCCTTCAAAGCCATCCACCCTGCTCCTTATGCTCTCATAAATACACTTTAGAACATTGAGTTTGTAGCTAATTTCCTGACACTTACCAAACACACACAAAAGCATTCACCGTGGCTGTATTAGATCCCATTCCAGATTGATCCACAAACATCTCACAAACAGCACATTTTGTAAGGCTGTGATTTGTTGTAGAACTGACCCTTTCTCCCTGAGCCACAGCACTCCAGCTACTTTGAGCCCATTGGTTTGCTGCCCTAGTTTGATGCATGATTTCTATTTAAATTCAGTTTAATTATAGAATACTACACTAAATGAAAGATACTTAAATGCAATGATATCTATTACACTGTGTCATTACATTCAAAGAGTTTTAAATTAGTTATAGTCTTACTAGAAATAAATTTTTTTAGCTACGTGATTAGAACATATGAGCTACTTATTTACTTCAGTTAAAATTCTACAATTCCACTACCATGCACTACACTGCTTATACAATGTTCGTACAAAATACAATATTTGCCAAATCACTGTTACAAAAGCTCTGTGAATATTAAGTCATTACATAGAAAATCTCTAGCTAAATTTAAAAATAAACTAACAAACATGACTAAGATTATTTATTAAACTCTTTATTGAACATAATTTAATACATTAATTAACTCAAAAAAGGCAAAGTTTTCCAAAAAAAAAAAATGTGTTTTCAAGAGCTCAAAATTCTTTAAATTTATAGTTCATAGCCTTGAACCCAATTTGATTGTCATTATAACCAAATTTATAGTTGTAATGACAGACAACCTACTGAAATGGGTGGGTTTTGAAATTTTCTCAATTCTTATTTATAATGAGCTTTTACTGTATAAAAAAAAACTGAAAAATCGTATTAAGCTAAGCTTAAACCTGCTGCTCAGTAAATTTGAATGTTTTATAATAAATTATCAAATTTGTTGTGTAGTGGAATATTTTCAGTTAATGTTCTCTAAACATTAACAAACCATATAGAATTTCTCTTTTGTGGATTATTTATTATTTTGTTTAAATATTATTACCCAATTAAGTAAACAACTCATTGTCATGTAATGTGTACCGTAATAAAGTATTTACATGATTAAATATTTTGTAGATGTTACATGCAAAGTCACTGAATTTGGATGCCGTACCACTAATTTCTGTATTCTGCGTGAATGGAAATGTGATGGTGATACTGACTGTGCTGATGGCTCTGATGAAGAAGACTGTGGTTAGTATTTACAAGGAATGATTTATTCTTTTTTATAATTTGAACATAGTTAAAATGTGTTTGTAATGTATTCTTCTATAATTCATTAAATTAAATTGGATAATGAATGTCATACAATTAATAATTTATGTGCTGGTTGACTTCTATCTTGTTACCAAGGTAGAAGTCCATCTGCATAAAGATTTTCATAGAATATCATAAAATTGATCTTCATGGAAAGATTGTTGATAACATACTCATAGGTCACATCCGTCTAACTTCTCTGTATAATCCATGGAGACAAGAAAGAATGTATTGTAGTCAGTACTCTCTGAACACATTAAAAGCAGTTTCTATATACAAGCAAAAAATAATAATATTTAATAATTAAATATAAGTTGAAAATATTTGCTGCTGATAGTTGATGTTTTAGATATGGAATCTTCATATTCTTTCTTATTCTTTATTCTAATTGAAAAATTATCAGAAGTGCAGATAGTAGTGTAAAACTAGATAGCGTAATATGTAGGACTGTAATAGGAATCAGTTAGCTTAGTATAGTATTGGCAATTAATCAATTAAATTTATAAATCCTTTTAATTTTTATTGTTAACTAAATTGTATTTAAACAGAAATCATGCCCCAGACTAGAGCAGCAAAGCAACTCGCACAAAGTCGCAAAAGTGCTGTGGTTCGTGGCAGGACCGTAAGGAACGATTCTCCAGTGCATCACAGTCTAAAAAAATCTGCAAAATGCAACGTTTCCGTATCTCTCTCTCAAACAGGACATGATCTAGCCATGGAATATGTGTTTGTGTGTGTGTGTGTGTGTGTGTGCGCGTACAGAGAATTTGAAGAAATTAGGTGCCCACTCAGCTTTCTGACGGGTGTCTATGAGAGCTTGAAGAGTCGGGTGGATGCCCTCAAAGGAATTAAAATGGTGGCCCATCAAGTTCTCAGCTGCCCAACTCAACGCCAGAGCACACTCTTATGCATCAGACAACACAGCAGCAACCTTCAGGGCAGAATGCACTGGTCCCACAGGAGCTAGTTATTGTTGGCGACTCAATTGTCAGAGAAACGGGAAATGTATTGTGCAAAAAGGATAGATGGAATAGGACCACGGTGTCTGCCAGGGGCAAAAATTGATGACATTGTAGAGCAGATTTCATCCTTTAAGGGCACTAATGACATTAAGTGTAGGAGATATGCGGATTTACTAAGCAAGTACAGGTCAGTGCGAAAAAAAAGTCGGGAGTTAGAATTAAATTTGAAAGTGTCTACAATCCTGCCCAGACACGAGAGGAGGGAGTATATGACGAGGGCTTTGTCAATCAATTCGGCCCTGGAGAGATTGTGCAGGGCTCGTGGGGTAGAAGTTTCTCAGTGTGGTCTGTGCTTGTTAACAGAAGAGATTGCTTTTACAGGGATGGGATACACTTAAATAGAAAGGATGCAAGAATATTTGTTGATGCTATCGAGTTAATGTTAGGCAGATCGGAAAACTGCTAGCTTGGGGGGGGGGGGGATTCACAGACTAATAGGTTAACAGTAGCCGCAAGCAGAGGTGTAAATGATTCTGGCACTGCTTCTATTGGAATGAGCAGTAGCCCAGAAGCCAGTTACTGGGGATTTCAGGAATTGCTGAGGATCATGAAACAAGTAAATACATGGGCTGTGTTAGAGTAATTAAGAGTAAGAACAGGTGCATGTATACTTGCATATACACCAATGCTAGGAGTATAGTAAATAAATTTGATGAATCTGAAGTGCTGGTTAAGACATCCAAGCAAGGATGGCTCGTCCATAAGCACTGCACCCCACCCCCAGCTATTTAAATCTAGATATTCAGTGAACGGAGTTATATGAAATTTTGTGAAGAACAATGCAATGCAATATTTTTATTAACAGGATCCACATATAGTATGTGCATCCTCTATTTCCAGTAATCACTTCAATAATAAACGAATAAAAACACGAAATCATTTCCAACGTTGAAGTTTAATTAACCATAGGCCTCACTGTGTTCCAGGCAGTGACACATTTTGCATTCCAGTGAATATCTAGTAGTTGGTTGCCATTGTCAAGCAGCATATTGGAAACTTGCCAATATACATTTTTTATAGGTGGAAACCAATCAGTCACTATAAAACGTGCAGTGCACTATGATGGATGTATAGCCACAATGTTGGTGTCTTTTTGCTACTCGCCCAAATTCCCATTAAGTAACTAAATAATATCAGTGTGAAGTCAATACTCAACATTCAACAGTGTAATTATGTCATTACAGCTTAATTGTGAATTGAGCTTGAACTTGGTAAGTTGAAGTTATATTATGAGGTGATGTATAAGTAAAACATTATTTCTATGACACGATTTTGTGAAATTTGATTCGATCGTGGCCTCCATGCTTCCCCATGAAGTAAATCGCGTGACAGTGAATAAACTTCAGCAACTTAGTTTTTCACAATTATCTCTCCAAGAAAAAAATGCAATTAAAAAAGAAGGCCGCCCCACATCAATGATTCAAATTTCTCAGTGGGGAATAAGTAATAATAAGAAATATATTCGCTGTTTTAAAACTGAATGGTACCAAAGGAAAAGTTGGCTTTGTAGTTGTGAAGTTAAAAATGCATTTTTTGTTTTCTGTGTTTACTGTTCAGAGGTGACTTAATGTGGACAAAAAGTGGCTTTACAGACATAAACAGAATGAAACAAAAAAAACTCTAAAACATCAGAGTTCGAAGAAACATATTGATAATGTGGTCTCACTATCACTTTTAGGAAGCGTAAATATTAAATAACAGCTTAGTGAGGCCTACAGACTTTCAATCTGCAAACATAACAGAAAAGTTACCAAGAATTGTGAGGTATTATCTAAAATAATAGATTGCATTAAATTTTGTGGACAGTTTGAAATTCCTTTACGTGGACATGAAAAAAAAGACGATTCTAAAAATCCAGGAGTATTCAGAGGATTAATAAATTTCACCTGTACATTAGATTCCAATTTAAAGAACCATTTAGAAAGTAATGCAGCATTTAAAGGCATTTCAAAAACTATTCAGAATGGTATTCTTAACTGTTTGCTGCAATATTCCGGGATGAAATAAAAAAAAAATTAAAGAAGCTTCATTCATAGCTATCATGGCTGATGACACAATGGATGTTTCAGAACATATACAAATGATAATTGTTCTGAGATATGAACTGAATGGAGACATTTTTGAGCATCTTTAGGGTTTTTTCACTCCGGAAAACCAAATGGCAGATGGAATATCGAAGTACATTCTAGATCAGTTAGATATAATCCTCGAATGAAATACTCAAAAACTGGTTGCTCAGACATTTGATGGCGCAAATGTGATGAAAGGGAGTTCAGGCTAAAATAAAGGAAGTGTACAAAAATGCACATTTTATTCACTGCTATGCACACCAACTGAATCTGATGATGAGAAATGCAGCAAGCACCCGAGATTCAAGAATATTTTTTCAAACCTCCTGTCGATACCAACATTTTTCTCGAGATCACCACAGCATCTCTCTGTTCTCAGAAAGCATATGGACAGCCGTGTTACCTGACCTTCCCCTACAAGATGGAACTTCAATATATGCATTGTGAATGGCATTTATGAAAATTTTGAATCCTTAAAAGAGTGCATGGAGTAACTACAAGCGACAGCAAACGCAGATGAGGTGATTTAAGAAGCAACTGGAATTTTTTACATCTTGAGTAATGAAAAATTTGAGTTCTGGTTAGAACTTTTCCATCAGATAATGCCTGGAAGTTATTTATAATCAAATGCAATCTCGAGAAATTGAGGCAGTTAAAATACATAAATATATAGGAAACTTTAAGAATGCCATTCTAAAAATCAGGAATTCAATGTACTGTTAAAATCCTTCAAAAACGCTCAAGATTGAACCGAAGGAAGTATGCAACTATATAAGTGTTGACATAGGTGAAAGATATTCCTTTACAAAGCAATTAATTGCTGCTAAGTTGTTTAACCAGGAGAACTTGTTATCTTGTTATTTTTTGTATGAAAATACCCATGGAAGAGGTACGAGAGACTACTGAGGCATATCCCATGATTGAAAGAGAAAAACTTCTTACGGAAAGTTGTCTATAGCAGACATGATCTGCACAATTATTGAAAATTAACTGACTTGCTGAAATATATCTCAGAAAATAATCTAGCTGAAATTTGGTGAACTTACAAAACTCATAAAAGTTCTTTTGACTATTCCGATGACTACTTCAGAGCTTGAACACTGCCATTTGACATTAAAAAGAATAGAAACATTTTTAAGGAGCACTATACATCAGGAAAGGCTAAATGTTGAAGCAATGCTTTCAATAGAGAAAAGCTTGGTCAACAGTGCACCAAACTTGAATGAAAAAGTTATTGATCTATTTTCAACAAATAAAAACCAAAGAATGGATTTTGTTTTTAAATAAAAATTCAAGTCTGTTAATGGTAAATGTCTAGTTAATGTTTTGTAGTATTTTTAACTTGCTTATTATTATTACTGTTTATGTCTACATGTTTTATAACCAAGGCAATTCAGTGTAATTTTAAGATGCAACACCCCCAAACATCACAATCACGAGCCGCCACTGCATCCAAGGTGGATATTATTGGGATATCAGAGACTTGGTGCCACTCAGCTATAAGGGATGCAGAATTGGAATTTGGGGAGTTCAGTGTGTACAGAAAGGATAGACAGGATAGAAAGGAAGGAGGGATTATGCTGTTAGTTAAAAAAAAAAAAAAAAAAAAATCTAAGAAAGTGCATCCAGTTTACGTAGATGGACAGTGCAATGTTGAGTCAGTTTGGTGTGACATAAGCACTGGGAAAGCAAAAATGAGGGTAAGAGTTTGTTATAGGCAAATGAATCTGATGAGTACAATGGACAATTATACAGAGAAATATATTGGGCTAGGAAATCAGAGTAATGGGGGATTTTAACTTACCAGATATATACTGTAACTTGTGGGTTGGACACTCAGAACTAGCAAGGCTTTTGTGGATTTATTGGATGATTGTTTTCTACAGCAGCATGTTAGAAAGGCAACAAGAGGGAGTAACACTCTTGATCTAATTATCAGCAGTGATTATTCATGCATTAAGAATTTACAGATGAAAGAACCACTAGGTAGCAATGATCACAGTGTACTGATGTCGGATTTACTTAAAGATGTAACTACCATTAGGAGTAAAGGGAAGGGTTTTTGCTTTCATAAAGGTGACGTCAGAGATTTTTTAGGTTCTGTACAGTGGGACCAACTGATGATATTACCAAAAGCAAATTCTAAATGGGAAGCATTCAAGGAAGTAATCTAGGAAGCTACTAGGCTTTTTGTTCCAGCTAAGAAATACTGCTTTAGGTTCAGGCCCAAATGGATGTCACATTATTGTTGTTATTATAATTATTATAGCCTTATGGTGCAAGGAAGCCTGAAGCTTATGCAGCACTAGCCAAAGAAAATTCCCAGAGAGAGAGAGAGAGAGAGAGAGAAGGGAAATCACCAAGTAAAAGAAGAATGATGATAACCAGCTCAGGACCCTGGATGTGCCAAGCACATACTCATCAGATGCGAGCCCCTGGGGTGGATGAACTAATGAGACTCATGGCAGAGAAGAAAAATGCATAGGATGACATAAATTTTCAGGTAACACAGAAGCCTATGATAGATACAAGCTATTCTGTAATCAAGTCACAAAGGAGGTTAGGCAAGCGAAGGCAGACTATGAAAAATCTTTGGCAAAGGATGCAAAGAAAAACAGCAGAAACTTCTCTACGTTACTTATATAAACTCTAAAAAGGAAAGGGATGAATCAGATTGGTCCACTTGATATCAAAGGTTTCACTGTAGATGATCATTCTCAGATAGCTGCTGAACTAAATGAGTATTTTGCATCTACATTCACACATGAGGAGTTATTCAAGGCTACTATGAAGTCCAGATGTTTATCAAACTCTGTAACAGGGAGTTTAAATGATTTTGTAATAACTGAGAGCCAAGTGGAGGAGAAATTGTTGAAGTTAAACATAAGAAAGGCACCTGGGGTGGATGAGATCTATCTAGTTATAGTAAAGGAGGCAGCAAAGGAAGTAAGAAAACCCATATCCATAATTATGAGAGCGTCCTTGGACTCGGGGGAAGTCCCCACGATCTGGAGATGTGGAAATGTATCTCCAATTCACAAAGGGTGACACAAGTAATTACAGACCTGTTAGTTCGACTTCTGTTGTAGGGAAAATAATGGAGTCACTTGTTAAAGAAGCATTGCAGAATCATTTAGACAAGACTGCAGCAATAATTCAGACACAGCATGGGTTTGTCATAGTATCCAATCAAATCTGACCAATTTGATTGGCTACTATGATGTGGCCACAAAGGAACTGGATGCAAAAAATAATTTTGACATCATATACTTGGATTTCAGGAAAGCTTTTGATACTGTTGCTACAATGGATAAAAGGGTGGTTGATTGGAAGAAGACAGAGTGGTGGTCAATGGGTGCTGCTCTATGTGGACTAATGTTATTAGTGGTGTCTCTCAGGGTTTGGTGTTGGACACATTGTTGTTTTGTATATTTATCAGTGATATTGATGAAGGTATATCAAGCTTAATGTAAAAATTTGCAGATGATACAAAGGTTCGCAGGGTTGTTAATAACAGGACTGAGAGTATGCTTCTGCAACAGAATCTGGAAAAGTTGGGTAGATGGGCTGAGAATTGGCAACCGAAGTTAACATTGACAAATGCAAAATACTGCATATGGGTAGCAGTAACCCCAGAGAAATGTGATGCTAAACTCAGGGTAGTGGAGAATGAAAGAGACCTTGGGGTAATTATGCAGTCAGATATGAAATTTTCTGAGCAGTGCAGACAGGGTGCCACAGTAGGTCATTGGGTCTTGTCAGTGATATACAGAAATTTTGCGAGCAGGGATAAGGAGGTGATTATCCCCTTGTATAAGGTAATGGTCAGGCAACACCTTGAATACTGCTTACAGGTCCTGAAGTCTCATTTTAGGAAGGATGTAGAGTTGCTAGAACAAGTACAGAGAAGGGCAACAAGACTGGTGAAAGGAACAAAGGGGTGCTCTTATGAAGGCTGAGTTCTGAAAATTGCAGCTTCTGGGGACTAGGCACCTGTGAGGCGATCTGATTGAGGTATATAAGGCCTTGAATGGATTGAGCAGGCTTAATGGCGATGGGATTCTTCCTCTTGCTCAGATTACAAACCTGAATCGTTTTTTAAGCTTGCTTGCTTTATGTGCCTCTACTAATGCTAATGGTCCAAAGATTCTCTCATAATTAACCTCAATTGTTGAGTACACTCACTGGCAGGTGGCTTCCCTCAAAATTACTGTGTATATGCTATCAACTCTGGGAGCCTTTCTTGCCTTTATACTCGAAAGTTTATCTAATAAACTTTCAAAATCACTAACTTCGTATTGCTCAAGCCCACTTGCACCACCTATGTTAATCACGAAGAGTCTTTTGTCAGTAAAGGTCCTATCTGATTCATTTTTTAATTCTTTATTCACATACATTAAAAAAATTCCTTGTCCCCCATTCTTTGCTCTCTTAGCTAGTGTTTTCTAAATGCAGCCCTTGCCTCCCTAATCTTATCGTTGGTACTGTTACAAATAAATTTGTAGCTGTTGTAGGCTTCATTACTTTTTGTCTCTCTGTAACTATTCCATGCTATCTTATTCTGCTCTATTGACTGGCCAGCACCGCATTCATCTATTTGGCACCCTCCTCCTGCATTATGCATACATACCATTCTTAATGGTATGTATGCATAATGCAGGAGGAGGGTGCCAAAATTACATACCATTCTTAATGGTATGTATGCATTCCTGGCTTCTGTGATTTTTATTTTAAAGGTATTCCATAATTCAAATGTATTCGCTCTCACTCTGCAATCCACCCACTTAACAGATACTACATAGCACCTTAAACTGTCAAAGTCCCCTGTTTCAAGAGTAGCATCTGTCCAGTGTTTTTATTCTTTGAAAGTTTAATCTAAAACTAGATTCCTTTCCTGCTCCTTTTTATATCATATAATATGTATGTAAATAGCATCATATAAGCATTGGGTGCCAGCCTTCTTTTCTGGAAATTTATTAAAATTTCTAGTTATATTTAATTGAAGTTTTTATTTGATGGAAATGTATTCAAAACACCTTATTTTTTTTTTTTTTTTTTTTTCAGCTTTTATGTGTGTGTGTGGGGGGGTATGGAGGGAAAAGTGATGAATTTTCCATTAAGATTAATATAATTAATACCATTCATACTGTATACATAGAACATAGATTATAAAAGCTAGAGAAGGGTGTGACATCCCAGACTGCGATGGAGTAAAGGACACCGTCCTAAAGAAGATAAAACCAAAACTAGACAATCTCCAAATCAAAAGCATTCGCAAAATCCGCGACAAAGGAATAATATTGGAAGCAGCCACTAAGTCAGATCTAGAACAGATCAAGTCTTGCGGCACAGCTGAAGACCTAACTCTCACCTTTGAAACCCCCAAATGCAGGGAACCAAGTTTAATTGTGTTTGATGTAGATGGCTCAATCCAAAAAGATGACCTGCTGGAGGAGGTGTATAACAGAAATCTCTTTGAATCCATGAGCAAGGAAGAATCCCTTAAGGAGATGAAAATTCAATTTTCCACCAATACACGGACCCATGGTCGACTTAACTGGGTTATAGAAGTGTCCCCCAGGATAAGGAGATTCCTACACAGCCAGGATAGAATTTTTCTGAGCTGGTCATCCCACAGATTCAGAGATTTTGTACCAGTCCTGAAATGCTACAAATGTCTTGGTTATGAAATGACTACTAAGTGTCTTAAAAAACAGCCAATATGTGGACATTGTGCTGAGGCAGGGTATCTCTACATGGACTGTCCCAACAATGCCTCACCTTCTAAATGCTCAAATTGCAAAACAATCAACAAACCATATGATCACTCTGTGCGGGATGGAGCATGCCTTGTATATAGAAGAGCAGTAGATATAGTACACAATAAGACTAAACTATGGAAAATAGGATGCTCAACACCCCCTCTCCCAGACTTCGTATAGCCCAGATCAATGGCCAAAAATCCATCTCAGTGGCAACACAGTTTCATCCTCTAATGGACGAGTTGAATCTAGATATCCTTCTCCTTCAGGAACCCTACTGCATCCATGGAAGGGTCTCTGATTACCCCCTGGCTTTCAGGAAAATCCAGACGACAAACCAATTGTGCCTTGCTGCTGTCATCGTCAGAAATCCAGACCTAGTAGTAACATAGATAGAATCACTTTGCACTCCCCACCTAGCTGGGGCTACAGTAGAAGGCATCTTCAGCTGTATTGTGGTCTTAAAAGCATACTTCCAATTTGGTACTGATATCCTCCTGCACATATCTCGACTGGAACTGCATAACAATAACACTATGTCCACTACTATGTATACATAGAATACCCATATTTCATGTAACTTCCTTCCCTAACCATATTAGATGAATTTTGTTACAGACCACTTTGAAAATGCAGTTTTTTTTAATTATAGTCAATAAAAACACTAACTCAATATTTACTGAACAACCTATTAGTAGTGATAGGCTTCAGCCAAAAACTAAAAAAAAAAAAAAAAACCTACCGACATTATCTGTCCAACCCATCTAATAATTTTGTTTAATATAATCCTTCCTTAAATTTATTCAGTCTTTCTACTTCCACAGCACTAAATGGAACCTTGTTCCAACAATCCTTTAATCTCTGGCCAAAAGCAAATTTTCACATCTCTATCCTGCAACCATCCATTTTATTTTAACTTTGTCCTGCTGTGCAATCCAAGAAAGAGTTTATCTCTTTCTCGGATGACATCTGTTTCATCAGCATTTACTTTTCTTAACAGTAAAATAAACCATTACTAATTAAAGCCTTGAATGCTATTCTCTCATATTCCCTTGTGATTCTTAAGAGAGGTGATTCTTAAATGCTATTTCTGGGTGATACAAAGTTTCCATTAGCCCTATTATTTCAACTTTAGTTCTCTTAACTGGGAATTCCAATTTATTCACTTACTAAGAACAGTCCTGACTTGCTATAGACAGAGTTCAGACTTAGTGGTTTTGTGTTATTAACTACCCTTACACATCTCTTACAAGTTTTTTAAGCACATTACTTGCCCATTCATTTAAAACATTGCAGTTCTTGGCACTTCTTTCCCAGATCATAAGACTTATGCTTCTTGTGGCCAAGTGATACTTTGACCTATATTTTCACAAAAATATACAACTGTATTGTCCATGTTTCAACTTATAATCCCTCATATCATGCTTGGGCAGAACTGCAAACACATGTACTATATATTGTGATCTACTGTGTGGAATTTTTTTCAGTATGGCCATATACCTTCCCACCACACGGTCAGTTTGTGTGTAGTTAATATCATTAGTTCCACACAAATAGTAATAATCTTTTCCCCCTCTTGAAAACTGACAGCCTGTTGATAACACGATTAATATTATCTCCTGTCAGACATGTGGTTCTACTCCAATCTTTATTACAAACAAGGTTACCTGTTTTCTCTCTGTGGGGTTGGGGGATTATTACTATATTATTCACACCACGTTGTCAATTTCTGTGTAGTTAATATCATTATTTCCCACACAAATAGTAATAATCTCTTCACTTCTCTCTTGAAAATTGACAATCTATTTGTAACATCATTAATATTAGCCCCTGTCAGACATACGGTTATCACAGTTATTTAATGTTATCACAAAAAACATTACCAGTTTTCTCTCTCTTTGGGTCATTTTACTAATTTCTTAAGTGACTTGGTTTCACTTAAGTTTCTGTTCTTATCTAGCAATGTACCAAGTTTTAGAGTGACATACTTATTACATTGGAGACAGAGTATTAGTAGTGGCAAATAAGGCAAGGAAGCATGCTTATATAGCATCAGCAGCAAAAAAAACGTGAACTATCCACCTCATCTGTCTGTCTCTTCTAGTAATTTGTCATATAATTCTTTAAATTTATTCAAATTACCCACTTGCACAACACCAGCTATTCGTCATCAGCCATTTTAAATCCATTGCAGGACGAAGGCCTCTCCAGCAACTTTCCAGTTCCTTCTGTTTTGTGCAATCGCCATCCATTTACTACCCACAAAATTGTAAATTTCAGCTGTCCATCTCCCTTATTGTCTTCCAGGTTTTCTTTTAGCTCCTCTTGGGTACCATTTTGTTATCTTAGTCCATTTGTCATCATGTCTTTGAACTATGTGTCCTGCCCAAATCAATTTCAGTTCTTTAGTTTTGATAAGAATATCCTCTGTTTGTGTTTGCTGCCTACTCCATGTGTTTCTCTTCTTATCTAACAGTCTGATTTCTAATATAATTTGTTCCATTCTGCGCTGCGTAGTTTTCAGCTTTTCTTCCATTCTTTTGGTGAGTGCCCATGTTTCACTTCCATAAGTCATGGTGGGGAGTGTACATTGGTTCATTTTACATTTCAGACAAATTGGGATATTGCTCCTCAGTATGACTATCCTGAATGCTATCCATCTGAAATTTATTCTTCTCTTGACTTCCATTTATCATTATCACAGCTAATGACTTCTCCCAATAAGTATATGAATTGATTCCATCTTTTCAATTAATTCTCCTTCAATGATTGTATCCCTTTCTGTGGCATACTTGCTCATCATTACTTTTATTTTAGCCATATTTGTCTTTAGTCCAAAATCCTTACTAACTCTGCATAACTGATTAAGATTTTCCTATAATTCTTTGGGACCATGGCTTATGATCACAATGTCATGTATATCTTTATTGCAATCAGTGAAAATTTTTACATGTATGCCCGATGCAATGCCCAGCAAATCATAAATGGTTTAGGTACTCTCCATTCACATTGACTCCTTTCTGCGACCAGTCCAATCTTCTAAAAGCTTCCTCCAAGGCAGCAGTAAACAACTTTGGAGATATTGTGTCTCCTTGTTGAACTCCTTTCTCAATTTTAAATTTGCTACTGTCTTTGTCTATTCTCATATGTTTTCTTCAAAATCATAATGTACAGTCGGTCCTCGTATAACACGTGTTTGCATTACACGAATTCGATCATACACGATTTATAAATAGGGGAACGTTATCTTATATAACACGAACTGAATTCGCTTATGCACGATTCGCCTTTGTGTTTACAAGAAATGGCAGTCGAACGCGGAATCACCCCAACTGAACGCAACACGATAGGAACGAAGAAGATTCTGAAAATGTATTTATGTGTTTTATATCGGTGAAGGGGAAACATATTTCACCATAATAACGTAAAAACCAACACAATTCCAGCTATCGATATAATAGCAAATGCAATTAGATGGAGTTTACTACCAGTTTATAACAGATTGCACAGCAGAAACGCAAATGGAAATTGTTTTTATTGTTGGGGGTAGTAACCCCCAGAAATGTGCTTTAGTAAAATGTGAGGTGTTAATAGTGTATCTCGGCCTTTACGGTGTTGTTTATTCAGTTGCTACACGCGCGCAGCTTTGTTTATGTATATCAAGCGTGCCTCCTCACCTTGTAATTTTGCTTTATTCCCTAAAAATTAGTAAAATACTTAAAAGGTGTGAAAAGGAAGCGTCCTGGCTAAGACACTGCAGATTCAGAGAGAAAAAAAAAGAAGCAATATCGATAAACAGAGGCGGACTGAGTCAAAAATTTTTACCCGGGAAAATTTGTAGTGGCCTCATAATACGGTTTATGGCCAAAATCACACCGGCCTCTGGCCCACCGCGGTTTCCCCCGTAAGACTTATGGCCAGTCCGCTTCTGTCGATAGAGAAAAAATATGAAATTGTGAAACGCTTTGAGCGAAATGAAAGACCATGTGATATTGCACGTGCTACAGACCTAAATGAAGCAACGCCGAGAATTACAAAGAATGCAGAGAAAATAAAAACAACTTTCATAGCGGGAAAAACTCAAAGTGTAATTAAAATCCATTAGATTAAGACACAAGAATTGGAAGAGATGGAACGTCTGTCATCTGTTTGGATAGAAAATCAAACAAAAAGCAAGTTTGCTTACGATAGAAGCAAAAGCATTAGCAATATTTTATTACGACTTACGTATTATAAAATACGTAAGTATTTTATTATGACTATTTTATTTAATATAATAATTTTTTTACGAATAAAATACGTATTTTATCCGTAAAAATACTTTTTTAGTATTAAAAAATACTTTATTATAATATAATATTATTTTTATTACGTATTTTAATCGTTATGAAATACGTAAGTATTTTATAACGATTAAAATTACCCGATTATTTATTGTGTTTGGTAATGTTTTGGTTCCAAATGTGTGTTCAATCTTGGGTGGTCGGCACCTAACCCCACTTTTCCCATAGGGCCTGTTGTTTATATTGCACGATTTTGCATTGCACGAGGGTTTCTAGGAACGCAACTATCGTGCTATACGAGGACAGACTGTATGGGGTGCCTATGCCTTGTCTTTCCAGTGCCCGAAACATTGCTTTATGCTGTATAGAGTCAAATGCCTTTTAATAATTCACAAATGCCAGACATAATGGTGTTTTATATTAATTTCCTTTCTCCATTACCTGCAATATTACGCGAAGGTGATCCATAGTTGCGAGCAAATCCTGTCCTAAAGCCAGCTTGCTCTTTCGATTGATTCTCATCAAGTATTCTTTCTAATCTGTTAGTAATGACCCTTGTGAACAACGTGTAGATGTGGGATAACAAGCTAATTGGTCTATAATTTCCAATTTCTGATTTTTCTCCTTTCTTATGCAGCAAAACTATGATTGCATTATTCCACTCCTTAGGCATCTCCCGTTTTCTAATGCATTTTGTAAAGAGTTGCCAGTTTCTGTGTCATGTCTCTTCCTCCTAATTTTAACAACTCTACAGTAACTTAATCTTCCCCCAAGGCTTTCAGATTCTTCGTTTTCTTCAACGCATGGTCTATCCCATCAGGAAGGATATCAGGTATGTCGTATGCGTTACTAATTTGTGATCCATCTTCCTCGCTCCTTGTAGAATTCTCTATATCAGGGGTGGCCAACGAGTCGATCGCAGATTTAATTTTGGTCAATCATGAAGAATTTTAAATATACAGTCATCCCTTGATTTGTGCACCTTGTGCAATGAAATTTTTGAGAGGGTAGATCGTGGCACATTTTTAAGGAAAAAAGTAGATCGCATCAAAAATTAAGTTGGCCACTCCTGCTCTATAGTAGTCTTCTGCTATTTGAATTATGCCTTCTCTTCTATTTATAATTATAAGTACATTCTCTCTGTTCTTCAGTTTCAATATCATTTGTCTTTCTGTATTACTGCTCATACCTGCTGATTTAAGTTCTTTGTTTTCCCTTAATGCTTGTTCTACTTTTCTTGTGTTAAATCTTCTTATGTCCTCTCTGAGTGTCTTTCTAATGGCTTTGCATAACTGAGTATACTCAATGTTGTCCTTGTCAGTGTTCATCTTGCTCTTCATTTGTCATGTTCGGTTCATCATGACAAGTGTTTCTTGACTAATTTTTTCTTCTTTGGATTTCTTTTTACTTATAGGTTTTTTGGGCTTTATCACTTTCAGAGAATTGTAGTATTCCTTGTCGATATCTTGGTCCTGAATAGTCTGCAGAAGCTCAAACTTGTTCTTAAGTTCCAGTACATACTGCTTTTTCTCCTCTTCTGTTATCTCAAAGATCTTTGTAATATTTCCTCGAATCAGATTTTTCCTTTCTTTTCTTACCTTTATGTCAAGTGTGCATCTTTCCAACTAATAGTCTGTTCCAAAACCCAGTTACAGTCTGGCTGAAAGCAAACTTTTGTACATCTGTCCTTTTTCAATTTAAGTTTGTCTCCTTATGTGTGTGTGTGTGTGTGTTGTCCAAGAAAGGATATGGGTGTCATCAGCATTTAGTTTACTCAATTCATTTAAAGCTTTAAACATTTCAGTCAGTTCACCTCACAGGTGCATAGGTGCCATATGCTACAATTTGCAGAACTGAAACTTCTGTTATAAGAGTACCCTATTGCATCCTTAACTAATGTGGTTGCCTTTCCTGAACCCATTTCAAGAGATCCACATCATTTTTCAAATGAAATTCCAAATCTGTATGTAGTACTCAAGATGCATACTATACTATTGCTTTATACAATGCAAAAAAAAAAAAAAAAAGAAAAACCATCCTTATATATCATTGACAGAACTCCAGTCTGCACTGCTCAGAGAAATTCATATTGGAGTGCACAATCACCTCTAGATCTCTTTTGTTTTTCACCACCTTGGCTTGTTCCCCAAGAGTCTGAAATGCAAATGGAACTGATATTCACGTGACACTTGTAAGTTAAGCAGACCAAAGTTTAGTGAAGTCAGATCATTCTATGACAGCCAAATCCTCTACACGACAGCGGGACTGTTAGCAATGTCGAGTTCTGAATCGCTGCACCTAGTATAATGAAAGGTAACCACCATGTGTGAAGAAACATAAGCAGAGGTTGAAGTGTGGTGTACACATGACACAGAGGAATTGTTGATCCTCTCTGTCACAAGGTAATACTAAGTGGTGGAAGATTGTCAACTGATGCAATAACACCACTTTGCTTATTGGAGGCTTGAAGTGGTGAAACCCATATTTAGTCTCCCCTGTCTCTTCCCTCTTGCAGTATGAGACTGGTGCCATTTGAGGTTATGATGGGCATTTCAGTATGAGATCCAATCTTCCTAACAATGAGGGTACAGCTCTAAAACAGTGTTTGCAGGCTGGCTGCTAAACAGTCCATAACACTGAAACTCTCTAGGAAGCATACAGATCATATGTGTGTGTGAAGCAGGCATTGTAGGGGCCATGTTATGTCAGGCAGCTGGGTATATTCTTTCTGTGAGTATGTCATATCCAAAAATTTTATTACTTCATACAACATGACCTGGCTCCAGGTGCCGAGCAATTTTGTGATAATTCATTCAGTGAAGCAAGCACTTTAGTAGATCAGAAGGAAAAGTAACCTTCTTTCTTGTTTCTTTCTTTCTTCCTTCCTTCTCTTAATTTTTTGTTTTATTACTAACCCACTACTTTTTTTTTTTTTTTGTAGTTGTTGGCGCATCGGCTTCTGTGACCATAATGCACCTCCCAAGGTTTTTGCAGTACTTTGATCCAAGCCCGAGGCGGGATTCAAACCCGCGACCTTTGGGTTGCCAGGCAAGCACTTTACCCACCCGGCTAGCCCGGTCGGCAACCCACTACTGCTTGGTCACAAAGGTGGCACTACTCCTGCCTCCACGTGGCGGGGCTGGTAACCTGGAGGGGGAAAGCTCTCCCTTTGGATGAAATGGAGCAAACAGTTCCTAAAACACAGAAATCCACAGGCTGCATAGATGAGACCCTTACAAGGCAAAAACAGTCCGAGCCTGATTTTGTTGCAGTTTGACGTAGCCAAATTCAGAACTCCAACCTTCCTTATCATCCACTTGACTGAACAACAACCTGTTTGCAAACTCTCGCCATTTTTAGTGCAGACTGGCAAAACGGAAACATGAGATGTTTCACCTCCACAATTACAAGAACTACAAAAATACAAACGATATGGGCCAAAATTTTTCAGACTGATCTGTGCTTGTTGACAGGAGAGACTGCATCTCCGAGGATGGGGTACACTTAAATAGAAAGGGTGCAAGAATATTTGCTGATGCTATCGAGACAGTGTTAGGTAGTTCAGAAAATTGCTACCTTAGGGAATACACAGAAACGCAAAATGGAAGCATGGAGATGTTTTGCCTCCACAATTACAAGAACTACAAAAACACAAATGATATGGGCCAAAATTTTTCAGCCTGGTCTGTGCTTGTTGATAGGAGAGACTGCTTCTACAGGGATGGGGTACACTTAAATAGAAAGGATGCAAGAATATTTGCTGATGCTATCGAGGCAGCGTTAGGTGGGGTCAGAAAACTGCTAGCTTGGGGGGGATACACAGACTAAAAGGTTAATAGTGGCCACAGGAAGAGACAAAAGTAATACTTGTACTGCTTCTGTTAGAATGAGCAGCACCCTGGAAAGCAAGGTAATGGAGAACGTGTGAATGTATACTTCCATACACCAATGCTAGGAGTATAGTTAATAAATTTGATGAGCTTGAAGTGCTAATCAAGACATCAAAGGCAGATATTGTTGGGATATCAGGACGTGGTGTCACACAGCTATAAGCAGTGCAGAATTGGAATTTGGAAACTACAATGTGTACAGAAAGGATAGACAGGACAGGAAGGGAGGAGGGGGTTATGCTGTTAGTTAAGAAACACAAAATCTAAGGAAGCGCATCCAATTGATGTTGATGGATATGCAATGTTGAGTCTGTTTGGTGTGACATAAGCACTGGGGATGGTCAACCTGGATATTCGTAAAGCATTTGACACCACATGGCATCATGGTATTATTAAAGATATGCATCAGTTGGGGCTGAGAGGACATCTCCCTTTAATAATTCAGAACTTTTTAAAATTATGTACATTTCAGGTCCGATATAAAAACATGCTGTCAACATCTCACATTCAAGAAGAGGGTGTCCCACAGGGTTCCATATTGAGTCCAACCCTATTTGCGATTAGGATCAACAATATTTTGGAAGAACTTCCAAAAACGATTGAAGTATATATATATATGCTGACGATCTCACCATATCCTGCCAATCACAAAGCATGAATACTATCGAAAGACAGCTACAAATTGCTTTAACGAGAATTCAATCCTGGACCTTATGAAATGGATATCATCTCACTGAACAGAAAACAACTGCCACTCATTTCTGCAAACTTCAGTCACGTCATCCTGATCCAGAGCTAAAGATAAATAACATGCCAGTTCCTCTTGCTCACACTGTCCATTTCCATGGCCTGATACTAGACAGGAAACTGAACTTTCAAGCACATGTGGCCTATCTTCGACCCATCTGCTTGAAGAAATTAAACATCCTCCAGTGTGTGTCATCCATGTCATGGGACGCTGATCATCATAACCTCATCCATCTTTATAGAGCTCTCATCAGGTCTCGCTTGGACTATGGTTCTCAGTATATGATTCAGCGAGGAAACGTACTTTAGAACGACTAAACATCATCCAGCACTGTGCTTTGAGAGTCTCTCTAGGCGCATGCAGAACCTCCCCGGTTCAGAGCCTTTACATCGAAGCTCATGAACCTCTCTTGCATCTTCGCAGAAAAACATTACTTCTGATGTATGCTGCAAAAATCCATAGTTTGCCCTCTCATCCTTGTTGGAGATGTCTCTACAATCCTGAATGCAAGTCATTTTACCTCAGTAAACCTAATGAAAACCGACCTGCTCCACTTAGATTAAAGGAACTGGCTCAATCATAGAATATAGAAATCAGCAATATATTTCAGGACAAAACACCACCAGATCCACTCTGGAAAAATATCTGTGCAATATATGATGACTACTTTCAACAGTGGGGAAAGAACACGTTGTCTCCTTCCAATATCGCACAGTTACATGCAACTTATACTCTTTCTAATTCAAACGCATGTGAAATCTATACGGCTGGATCAAAAACCGAGACCCAAGTAGGTGCTGCTGCAATCTTCCCATCCTATCTCATTGCCAATAGAATGCAGTATCCGCACTGCTGAGATCTATGCTATAAACTTAGCTCTGGATCACATTATTGAACATCTAATTCCGCCTTCTTTAATATACACTGACTCACTCAGTGCTGTCTCTGCCATAAATACTAATACCAACTCCTTTCACCCTGTAATAAACAGATTCATTCTGAGTTACTTGCCTGTAAGGAATTGAACCAAACTGTGACATTCTGCTGGATCCCAGGACATTCTAGAATAGCTGGCAATGAAAGAGCAGATCACGTAGCCAAACAACCAGAAACCACTATTTCGCAGACTTTTCAAATTCCATATACAGATTACAAACACATTATCCGTAAAGCATGTTATAACAGCTGGTCATTAATTTGGAAAGGTTATCCAGGAAATAAACTCTTCCAAATAAAACCGGAACCAAAGCTGTGGCTCTCCAGCTTCCAAAAAAACAGGCGAGATGAAATAATTTTAGAAAGACTAAGGATTGGGCATACTCACCTCACTCACCTGTATCTATTAACTAATGACAGCGCTCCCCAATGTACATCATGTCAAGTACAACTGACCATTTGTCATTTGTTAGTGAACTGTCCCCACT
This sequence comes from Mastigoproctus giganteus, assembly GCF_048544385.1. Taxonomy (NCBI): domain Eukaryota; kingdom Metazoa; phylum Arthropoda; class Arachnida; order Uropygi; family Thelyphonidae; genus Mastigoproctus; species Mastigoproctus giganteus. The sequence continues at coordinate 40,546,385 of NC_143587.1, read as the reverse complement.
TTCAAATATCCGCTTAAACACCTTTAAATCAATAGCTAACACACAGTCATCAATAAATTTATTACAGATTCTGGGAGATGATTCTAATGAAAAATAACTATTTACTTTCCTAAATCGTATAGGAAAATATCATAAAATATAGTTATCGCAATTAAGCTAATATTTCATATTCACAATTAGAAAGACACAATATGACCCTAGCAGCCTATGTGTCATTAAACTCAACAGCAACAACAACATAAGCACTGGGAAAGGAAAAATGAGAGTAAGTGTGTTATCAGCCTAATGAATCTGATGAGTATAATGAGCAGAGAAATAGAGTGGGCCAGTAAATCAGAACGTCTTATGGGGGATTTTAACTTTCCAGATATTGACTGGAACTTGTGGGTTGGTCACTGTCCACACTAGCAAGGCTTTTGTGGATTTATTGGATGAGTGCTTTCTACAGCAACATGTTTGAGAGGCAACCAGACGGAGTAATACTCTTGATCTGATTATCAGCAGTGATTATTCATGCATTAAGAATTTGCAGATAAAGGAACCACTAGGTAACAGTGATCACAATGTACCGATATGGGAATTGTTTAAAGATGTAACTACCATCAAGGCTAAAGGTAAGGACTTTTGCTTTTGTAAGGTGACTACAGGGATCCGAGACAGTTTTAAATTCTGTACAGTGGGATCAACTGATGATGTTACTAAAGTTGAATTCTAAATGGGACTTAATCTTGGAGGCTACTAGGCTTTTCATTCTAACTAAGAAATACTGTTCAAGGTTCAGGCCTAAATAGATGTCAGATGAATTAATGAGGCTCGTGGCAGAGAAGAAAAATGTATGGGTTGCATATAAAGTATCAGGTGACACAGAAGCCTATGGCAGATATAAACTAGTCTGTAATCAAGTCACAAGGGAAGTTAGGGAGGCGAAAGCAGATTACGAGAAATCTTTGGCTAAGGATGCAAAGAAAAACAGCAAAGAGTTCTTTACTTATGTAAACTCTGTAGGGAAAGGGATGGATCAGATTGGACCACTTAACATAGATGGGTTGAGTATTGATGATCATTTTAGATGACTTTCATCAACCGGTGAAATACCACCACTTTGCTTATTGGAGGCTTGAAGTAGTGAAACCCATGTTTAGTCTCTAGAGCAAAGTTTCCGGCATCGCCCTCCCCCCCCCCCCATATTTCTCCTCCAACACATTCACGGTACTAAGTACTATAGGTTTTGATACCTTTCGTGTTTGGGGTTTTCATAAAAAAAAAAAAAAAAAAAAAAAATGCTCAGGTAGCTGATAAACAGAATGAGTATTTTGCATCTACATTCACACATGAGGAGTTATTCAATGAGGGGAACACTATACGTTTATCAAACTCTAACAGGGAGCTAAGTAATTTTGTAATAACTGAGAGCAAAGTGCAGGAGAAATTGTTGAAGTTAAATATAAAGTAGGCACCTGGGGTGGATGGGATCTATCCAGTTATATTAAAGGAGGCAGCAAAGGAAGTAAGAAAACCCTTAGACTTAATTATGAAAGCTTCCTTGGACTCAGAGGAGATCCCCCATGGACTGGAGGTGTACCAATATGTCACCAATTCCCAAAGGGGGGTTCAAAAGGTGATACAAGTAACTATAGACCTGTTAGTTTAACTTGTGTTCCAGGGAAAATAATCACTGGTTAAAAAAGCATTGCAGGATCATCTAGACAAGACTGCAGAAATAGTTAAGAGACAGCATGGGTTTGTTAAAGGAAGGTCTTGTCTGACCAATTTGATCGGATACTGTGATGTAGTCATAAAGGAACTGAATGCCAAAAATAATTTTGATTTATACTTGGATATCAGGAAAGCTTTTGATACTGTTGCAAATTGGAGAGGTATGGCATTAAGGGTAACTTGCTACAATGGATAAAGGGATGACTGAGTGGGAGACGACAGAGAGTGGTAATCAATGGACACTGCTCTTCTTGGACAAATGTTATTAGTGGAGTTCGGTGTTGGGCCCATTGTTGTTTTATATATTTATCAGTGATACTGATGAAGGTATATCAGGTTTAATGTCAAAAGTTTGCAGATGATACAAAGGTTGGCAGAGTTGTTAATGACAGTAAGCTACTCCAACTGGATCTAGATAAGTTGGGAAAATGAGCTGGGAAGTGGCAACTGAATATTAACATTAACAAATTCAAAGTACTGCACATGGGTAGCAATAACCGAAGAGAAATGTACCAACTGTGTGGTACTGCACTCAGGGAAGTGGAAAGTGAAAAAGACCTGGGGGTAATTGTGCAGTCAAATATGAAGTTTGCTAAGCAGTGCAAACGGGCTGCCAGGGCAAGTCAAGGAGTTTTGTCAATTATATATAGGAATTTTGCTAGCAGGGACAGGGAGGTGATTATCCCGTTATAGAAGGCACTTGTTAGTCCACACCTAGAGTACTGAGTTCAGGTCTGGAGGCCTCATTTTAGGAAGGATGTAGAGTTGCTAGAACGAGTACAAAATAGGGCAACAAGATTGGTGAGGGGAACAAAGGAGTGCTCTTACCAAGAAACTTTTAAATTCTGCAGATTGCAGCGCATGGAGAGTAGGCACCTGCAATGTGATCTGATTTAGGTGTATAAGGCCTTAAATGGGTTGAGCAAGCTGAATGCTGATGAGATTCTTCCTCTTGCTCAGATTAAGATCCTGAGGGGACACAGTTTCAAATGGAGGAAAAACAGTTGTAGAATTGTAGACAGTTGTTAGAACAAGTACAAAGAAGGGCAACTAGATTGGTGAGGGGTGTGCTCTTACCAAGAAACTTTTTAATTCTGCAGATTGCAGCACCTGGAGAGTAGGCACCTGCAAAGTGATCTGATTTAGGTGTATAAGGCCTTGAATGGGTTGAGTAAGCTGAATGCTGATGAGATTCTTCCTCTTGCTCGGATTAAGATCCTAAGGGGACACAGTTTCAAATGGAGGAAAGACAGTTGTAGAATAAATGTGCAGAAATTTGCCGTTAGCTGCAGGAATAGACTTCCATCTCTTGTTGTGGAAGTTGATAGCCTAAATAAATTTAAGGCTGAGCTGGACAGGCCTTTGGAACAAACAGAGGGGTGAAATTTGAGGGTTTTTTTTTTTTTTTTTTTGGCTGATGCTGCATAAGCTTGCTTTCTTGTATTGTATGCCTCTGCTAATGCTAAAATATGATGTATGTACTCAAAACATCCACGCATCAACCTTCCCATACTAACTGAACAGTTGTGATGTTACAACACCAGTGGAGATTGCAAATGCATTGGGCAAATCGTTCATGAAAATCTCAGCCACAACATTGTACACCATCTCATTTTCAGGTACATAAGGCACAGGCTGAGAAGCATTTCATCAACTTCGGATTAACATCTAGTGCCACATACAACCTTCCTTTCAAAATGACTGAATTGCACTATGCTTTAGCCATCACGAAACTCAGTGCAGCAGAACCAGATGGTATACGCTACATCATGATAGCACAACTTACTGAACCAGCCCTTAAGACATTGTTACTTTTTTATAACAGAATTTTCAAAGAGAATTTGTCCAACCTTCTTGGACAAATGGCATCACGCTTATGTTTTGTCATTCCCAAAACCAGGAAAAGATCCTGCAAATCCACAAAACTACCAGCCTGTTGCACTCAACAGCTGTATGAGCAAGGTCATGGAAAAAGTGATCAGTGCCTGCCTAACCTGGTTTCTAGTTCAAAACAACCTTCTTAATCCTGTACAGTGCGGTTTCCATGAGGGCAGATCCACTCTTGATTTACTGATCAGGGCAGAAATAAACATCCGTGATGCTTTTATACGAAAAAAACACCATGTCATGGTTCTCTTTGACATAGAAAAATGTTTTACACAGCTTGGAGGTATGGCATAATGTTAAAGCTATACAATCTAGGACACCTGCCAGAGTTTATCAGAAACTTCCTACACCATTGCTCACTTCAAGTCAACAACCAGCTATCTTTAAATTTTATCCAGGAAGAAGGGGTTCCACACGGTTCAGTACTTAGTGCCACCCTATTTAACATAATAACAAACTCCATAACACAGGATCTACCACAAACAGTGTCCACTACCCTGTATGCCAATGACTTCAGTGTCTCGTGCCATCAGAAAAGTTGTAAAATGGACACAAAACAATAGTTTTCACCTCTCATCCCAAAAGACTGTTGGGATACACTTTTGTAGGAAGTGTAACCTACATCCAGACCCAAAACTTCGCCTAGAAATCAAATCATCACAGTGGTTCGTAGGGTCCACTTTCTTGTGTGGTTCTTGACCAAAAACTTACCTTCCTCTAACATATAAAAGGGCTCCAGATTACTTGCTTTAAGAAGCTAAACATCTTAAGAGTAATATTTGGCACAACATGGGAAGCCAACTGTTCCATGCTACTGCATTTGTATCATGCATCAATATGGTCACAGCTAGACTATAGCTCTGTGGTCTACAGCTCTGCTAGACCAAGTGCCCTACGTTGGCTTGATCCTGTACACCACAATTCTCTTCGTCTTGTACTAGGGGCATTCCAAAAATCGCTAGTCCAGAGCTTATATGCTGAAGCTACTGAAACTCTTTACATCTATGCAGACAAACTGTTAACCTATGCTGCTAAAGTAGTAGTAGTAGTAGTAGTAGTAGCAGTGGCATTTGATGCAAGAAAGCAAGTGTATGAGCTTATGCAGCATCAGCCAAAAAAAAAAAATCACACCATTCCCTCCAAATGCCTGTCCAGTTTCTCCTTAAATTTATTCAACCTATCAACTTCCACAACGACAGATGGAAGTTTGTTCCAGCAATTAACCACCCGCTGGCTAAAGGCAAATTTCCGCACATCTAATCTACATCTGTCTTTTCTTAATTTTAATTTATGCCCCCTTAGGTTCGTAATCTGAACAAGTGGAAGGATCCCATCAGAATTCAGCGTGCTCAACCCATTCAAGGCCTTATATACCTCAATCAGATCACCGCGCAGGTGCCTAGTCTCCAGCCACTGCAATTTGCAGAACTTAAGCCTCTCTTGGTAAGAGGATCCCTTCATTCCCCTCACCAATGTTGTTGCCCTTCTCTGTACCCGCTCAAGTAAATCTACATCCTTCCTAAAATGAGGCCTCCAGACCTGTACGCAGTACTCAAGGCGTGGCCTGACCATTGCCTTATACAGAGGGATAATCACCTCCTTTTCCCTGCTAGCAAAATTCCTATATATCATTGACAAAACCACATGACCTGCCCTGGCAGCCTGTCTGCATTGCTCAGAAAACTTCATATCTGACTGCACAATTA